>NC_139396.1:95150000-97650000 GCF_054392235.1 Sus scrofa | reverse complement strand
CTTCCATGTGCTGCAGGTGCGGCCATAAAAAGAAAAAAATTTTTAATTAAAAAAATAAAGATTCCTGCTATTCCCATTGTGGTGCAGTGGAAATGAATCTAACTAGGAACCATGAGGTTGCAGGCCTCGCTCAGTAGGTTAAGGATCTGGTATTGCCGTAAACTATTTTGTAGGTTGCAGACCCGGCTTGGATACTGCATTGCTGTGGCTGTGGTGTAGGCTGGCAGCTGTAGCTCTGACTTGACCCCTAGTCTGGGAATCTCCATGTGCCGGGGGTGCAGCCCTAAAATGCAAAATAAATAAATAAATAAATAAATATTCCCAATTCTTGTGTCAAGATGATCCAGGGACAGTAGATTGAAGATGTCTTTGGTGTTCTTTCTATCAGGTCTGTGCCAGCCATACCATTTGATACATTACCTAGGGAGGGGTCATAGCCCGCTTCCCCATCTACAATTCACAAAAACCGTTTTCATCAACAGGATGGTTGGAACAAACATGGGGTTGCCTGTAAAGTGCTAGCGCAGTGCCAAGAACATAACGATCTGTCCTTCTTGGGATAGTGGGGAGGGAGAGTCCTCTGAGAAGAAATGGAGAAAATAGTTGTTTTGCTTCCTTCACAATTTAACCCAGTGATAGTTCTGGCTGCCTTCTTTTGTTTCCATGGTTGTAGCCTTTGCTACAGCTAAGGAAAGTATTTATTTATTTTTGACTGTACCCCCCAGAATGCAAAACTTCTCGGTCAGGGATCAAATCCACACCACACCAGCAACTGGAGCCACACCAGTGACACCCTGGACCCTTTAACCAATAGGCCACCAGAATCTAGAACTAGGAAATTCCTGAAGAAACTTTTAAATTCCATCATATCATAATCAAAATATTGTCATTCTCTTGAGACTTTTCCATTCTCACTCCTGACAGCAACCTCTGAGGAAAAAAAAAGTTACTAGTAGCTCAGTGACTAAACTCTCCAATCATATTAGCTTGCAAAGAGAACTTCTGAAAAACCTAAATAATAGACAATGCGGTGAGTCGGTTTCTAAATTTAAAAAAGCTTCAAGGTCAGGAAACAGGCAAATTTCACCAGAAGCCTAAACCTAAACGCAGTTCGAAAAGAACAATTCCCAACTCACTGTGGTCCAGTTTTCTTTTCATTGTCTCCTGTTTTGCTTAGTCAACACATAAAGGGGCATCAACGAGGCGGAAGCCGGCACACTAAATCTCTTTCACAGACATCTATACCACTAGCGCGTGGAGGGTGAACCGCCAGAGAAAAAGCCGGACAGCTTCCACTGTCCCGCCTAAATACTGAGGCCGGGGCGGGGCCCGGGGGCGGGGCCCGAGGCCGGGGCGGGGCCCAAGGCCGGGGCGGGGCGGGTTGCCTGGCCCCTCCCCACTCCCTATCCTCCATGCCCCGCCCACACGCATTTCGCCACGATCCCGACAGCCCTAGCGGCTAGAAGGGTTACGTGAGGGTGGGCGGCGGAGCTGGAGGCTTAACTTTGTTGCTCTCTTCATCTCTATGGTTTTCAGAGGTGCGCGGCTTTGACGGAGAAGCAGCTGAAGCTCGGCTGTAGACGGGTGAGTCCTGTACTCTCAAGGGTATGAGGCGAGACACGTTTAGAGAAGATGAAAGGAAGGATGATGCGAAAAGCTTTAGGGACCTGACCTCCGGGACTGGCCGTTTGTCTGCTCCGGAATTAGCAACTTCTCTGGTCGACCGGGATAGCTGTCTCTCCCTGATGTGCTCAGTTTAGGGGCTTGAGAGCAGTCCTTAGTCCTGCCAGCTTCCTTTCCTCCGCTTTCTTTGACCTCACCTGGTCCCTTCTTCCTGTCCCAGGAGAACTTCTCCTGCCGAGTTCCCAGCTGCAGGGTTCACTTGAGCTTCGACGTCCCTCTTCGGGCGACCAAAGACATCCCCTGGGATTTGTGGATGTGGTTGGAAGTGGGTGGGGAGTTTATTGTTAAATGTCTGATGGGGCCAAGTATTAATCATTGAAACAAAACCAAAAAAAATGAAAAAAAAATTGATGGGGAGCTGAAGGAACAAAACAAAGTTCAGGCTTCTTAGACTGTTCGGTTTTTGCCTTTCCCAGTGCCTTACCTGTTTTTATTCTCCCTCAGGTTCCCTTACCACCATCTCATTTTGGCCCACAATGCGGTGTTTTGAGAATGAGCCGGGGTTTATTGACTCAAGCTGAATGTTGGGAGGAGAGTTTAAAACTGTTTAAGTTGCCAGTCTCTATGATCTTATTGTTTATGGTTTCTATACCCTCCCTTTCGGATGCCTGAAAAGTATTGTAGCTATTTGTAAAGCTAAGTAGAAAAACCATTTTATAGCTGAGGGACTGGAGTAAAAGAAAAATTCTCCTTGTGGTACCTGGAAATACCTATTTTCTTTCAGTTTCATAAGCAGATGTTTCTGTCAGTTATTGGGTGCTTTCTTGGGCATACCTTTGTTTATGTTAAAGTATTCCTTTGAATTACATGTGCAGGTGATCTAGCAGTAGAAAGGGTGCAACAGTTTGGGGTTGATAGCTGTAGGAGAGTTTAGATTTCATTAAATGATATGACACACAAAATGTCAGCATCTGGAGACAGTGGTGTTGGCCAGGTTGACCAACCCATTATCTTCCTGCTTTGGGTAAGGTAATGTTAAATATTGCCTTATTCTAAAAACTTTTTAGAACCCACTGCCACTTGCTTGTGAGACGGTAGCTCTGGTCTCCAGCTACTCTTAAGTTTCATTGCTGAGAATTATGAGACCAAAAACAAGCCTAACAAAAAGTAAAAATTCAGGAGTGGATTTTGTGCCTGAGGAGAAAAGGAAAGAGTGACAGAAGCTAGTAAGAGCAAGAGAGCCAAAGAGTGTATTGCTGTCTCCATTTATAATCAGTAGAACATTTACAATATTCAGTAGACCTTTTGCATTCCCAAGGGGTGCATCTTGGGACTGACTTTCGTGTATTTTAACAATGATATGTAATTTCTCCCAAAATGTAATACTATGTAAAATTATTATAATGAATCTGACTCGTCAGATCTTATATTATTTATAATTATAAGGCTAAAGTAATTGATAAAGTTATTACACCTAATTCGGCCACTTTAAATCTTTAATTTTCCCTATTTAACAATTTTTACAGTGGCTGCAGCTCTTGGTGAACATTTACCAATTTTTTCCATATGAAGTAGTTTAATATTCCCTTTAAAAGTGAACCATTTTTGTAGTTCCCATTGTGGCTCAGTGGTTAACGAACCCGACTAGCATCCAGGAGGACCCGGGTTTGATCCCTGCCCAGCCTGGCTCAGTGGGTTAAGGATCTTGACATTGTCGTGAGCTGTGGTGTAGGTCGCAGATGGGTCTCGAACCCTGCGTTGTGTTGTAGGTCAGCGGCTATAGCTCTGATTGGACCCCTAATTGGGAACCTCCGTATGCTGTGGGTGTGGCTCTAAAAAAGACAGAAAGACAAAAAAAAAAAAAAGTGAGCCATTTTTTTGTTTCTTTGTTTGTTTGCACCCACGGCATGTGGAAGTTCCTGGGCCAGGGGTCAAAGATGGGCCACAGTTGTAGTCTGTGCAGAACCGGGGCAATGCCAAATCCTTAACCCCTACAACAAGGGGACTTCCAAAAGTGAACCAATTTTTTTAAAAAAAGTTTACTCACAACTTTTTCATCATGCAAAATAGGTTGATTTTGTGTCAAGGGAAAAAAATGTTCTCTTTAATAAGTAGGTGTTTTACTCACTTTGGTAAATTGAGAGAATTATTAATGCTTTTTTTTTTTTTTTTTTTTTGTCTTTTTAGGGCAAGTTCCCAGGCTAAGGGTCAAATCAGAGCTGCAGATGCCAGCCTGCCCCACAGCCACAGAGACGCCAGATCCACGCCACATCTGTGACCTACCACACCATAGCTCATGGCAATTGCAGATCCTTTACCCATCAAGCGAGGCCAGGGATCACACCTGCATCCATGTTGATACTAGTTGGATTTTTTACCTGCTGAGCCACAACAGGAACTCCTATTAATGCTTTTAAGACATTAAATATTAATATATCAGCATATTTGAGAAGAAAACAGAGGGAGTATTTTAAAATATTTTATATTTCCTAGTATAAAAGTAATATATGCTTATCTTTGAAAAACAGGAGCATTGTAGAAAATATAACACTGAAAGTTGAAACCCTAATTTATCTTTCCCCTGCTGACAGGTAACCATTTGTTCCCTGTAGCATTTTGGGGAATCTCTGTGGAAAAGTGCAGTCTGGAGTCATCGGACTCCCTGGGAAAGTTGGTACTATTAGCACTAGGTTTACGTCCTACAACCGCAGAACTCTGGGAGAGAGAAAACTTCCCATTCTCTATGCTTTCTGCAAATTACTGTGTGAGAATCTCATTGGCCTAACTTGGGTCGTTGCCCATCCTAGAGGCAATGGGCCATCTCTGTGGCTAGACAGATGGAGTGGTCTGTTTGCCCAGAACAGGATCTTGTCCCCATCCTGGAGTAGGGTAGAGGGGGTTATAGTTACAAACCACATGAACTAAGTGTAGGTGACATATAGTTTCTAAAGGAAAATTAAGGTGTCATTTCCTGCGGAAGGGAGAAAGTTTGCGGGGCAGGCAAAAACAGCAAATGTTCACTAAAATAATTTTACATTATTTAACAAAATTAATTGCTTTCCTTTACTAATATTAATTCATTGTATTTTACAGTTTGTTAATTTTTTTTTTTTTTTTTTGCTCTTTAGAGCCACACCCATGGCATATGGAAATTCCCAGGCAAGGGGTCAAATTGGAGCTACTCCCATGTGTGTTGATTTTTTTAAAATGTCAATTATTTTATTAATTCGTATAACTTGAAATTTAAACCCTTTGATTGTGCTTATTTGTGTTGTTATTACCTAAGTATTCATGTTCTGGAATATCCAGATTTTCTAGCTTGAATATGTTGTGTATTTGGCCAGTTTGTTAAAATTGTTTATTAGTAAGTTTGTTTTATACTGTGGGTGAACTTGATTATATAAACTTCAGTTTATAAACAGTAAATAAAAGTGTTTTAAATATTTAAGTATATCTAGTAAATGCGATTACATGCTTGCTTCTTTTAATTATGCCATTTAAAAATCTGTATAGAAGAGTTCCCATTGTGACACGGTGAAAGTGAATCTGACTAGTATCCATGAGGTTGTGGGTTTGATCCTTGACCTCACTCAGTGGATTAAGGATCGGGCATTGCCATGAGCTGTGGTGTTGGTCTCAGACATGGCTCTGATTCCTTGTTGGGGTGGCTGTGGTGTGGGCCAGTAGCTACTGTTCTAATTCGACCCCTAGCCTGGGAACTTCCATATGCCGTGGGTGTGGCCCTAAAAGAAAATAATAAAAATCTGTGTAGAAACTACTTCATTTTGAGCATTGTAAAAAAATAAATAATAATTGTCACTAAGTGCTGTCACTGGGGTGTTAACTTTAAAACTATAGTTAACATTAGTATCTGGTTTTGTATCTTTATGGATTATTCTGATGATTCATTATATTTTAAGAGAAAATATAATTGAAGCAAAGTATTGTTTATTCCACTGTAATGTTTTTGTTTAAAAGATGTCAATAGCTTAATTCAGTGGACGTTCGAACTTGAATTGCTGACAATGGTGGCACAGGCTTTAGATTAAACAGGCAGATGTGTATTCTAAAACTATATCTCTTCTTGATGTTGAGCAAGTTACTTATTCTTTCTGAAGTTTATTTCATTTGCAAATGTAAATGATAATACCTATTTCATAGGGGTCTTGTAAGGATTAATATATGCCAAGTGCCTGGGATATAGTAGGTTCTCATTAAATGTAATTGTTAATAATAACAGTAACAAAATACTGTCTGCAAGAATTTGTTTTCCCAATTTCAGATGTTTAGCCCTGGAGAGCTTTAGATATATAGGTGTCTGAGGAATTAATTACATTGTTCTTTATTCCTTGTCTTTATTTTAGTAAGCTTTAAAATTCCATGTTGCACATATAGCAATAAACTAGAAAACTTTGTTTAAACTACATAATTATTAGCAGGCTGCCCAGGTATTTAAAGATTGCTTAAGCTCATGTGTCTTAATATCAAAAAATAAACAACCCAATCAAAAAATGGGCAGAAGACTTAAATAGACATTTCTCCAAAGAAGACGTAGAGATGGCCAATAGGCACAGGAAAGGATGCTCAGTATAGCTAAGTATTAGAGAAATGCAAACCAAAACCACAGTGATATCTCACCTTACACCTGTCAGAATTACCATCATTAAGAAGTCTACAAATAATAAATGTTGCAAAGGGTGGGAGAAAAAGAAACTCTCCTACACAGTTGGTGGGAATGTAAATTGGTTCAGCCACTGTGAAGAACAGTATGGAGATTCCTTAAAAACTAAAAATTGAGTTACCATATGATCTTGTAATCTCTCTCGGACACATAGCCAAAAAAGATACAAACCCTAATTTAAAAAGATACATGCACCTGTTTATTCATAGCAGCACTGTTCACAATAGCCAAGACATGGAAGCAAATTAAATGTCCATTGACAGATGAACGAGTAAAGAAAATGTGGTACATATATCATTTATACAATGGAATATTAGTCATAAAAAAGAATGAAATAATGCCATTTGCAGCAACATGGATGGACCCAGAGATTACCATATTAAGTGAAGTAATTTAGGCAGAGAAAGACAAATATCATATGATAGCACTTATATGAGGAATCTAAAAAAAATGATACAAATGAACTTGTTTGCAAAACAGAAATAGACTCAATGGACATAGAAAACAAACTTAAGGTTACCAAAGGGAGCTGAGGGCTGAGGGGACAGATAAATTAGAAGTTTGGGGTTAACATATATACACCACTATATATAAACTAGATAAACAACAGGACCTGCTGTATATAGCACAAGGAACTATACTCAATATCTTGTAATTACCTATAATGGAAAAAAAGTTGAAAAAGAATATATATATATGTATGTGTGTAACTGAATCACTTTGCTGTACACTTGAGACCAATGCAACATTATAAATTAACAATACTTAAATTTAAAAAACACATAAAAATAAAAGGCTGCTTAATTCAAATATGGTAACTGTGAGGCTGGGGAATGTATTGAGAGAATTTTATACAAACTCTGAGCTCAGTAAAGCTCAGTAAGTAGATGATAGCCTGTTCCTTCACTACACAAAGGGAGCTAGGTGTTGAACACCTTGGAAGTTCAGATTAGAATTTATGATGACTTTAGGTAATAGCAGAAACGGTAAAAATGGGTAACACTCCTGCAAAGAAATAATGCTTTGAGAACATGTCACGTTGGATACCTGGAAGTGGAAGAGACAGCAGTTTAGAATGTTATTTGAAAAACCAAAAAAGGCAGCTGTGGAATTGAACAACTGTGAGAAATGATTGACATTAGATATAATTAATGATCTGGCATTGGGAAGTTAAACACTGCTGCATTGGGAGGAGAAGTATTTTAGCCTTGTTAATGAGAAAATAAATGCTAGAATTGGATTAACTTTTTTTCCTCTAAAATAACAGTAATGTGTTTTTTTCTTTTTCTTTTTTTTTTTTTTTGCAAATTGTAAACATTCCTAGGCAACTAATAATAAGTTTAAGGTGGGTTTTACTGACTACGGGAAAAATGTAATTTTAGTATAATCTTCCTCATCATGTCACGTATACATAGTATGCATCCTTATCATTCATATTAGGTATACAAATAAAGTTTGCATTTCTCTTAAATCAGTGATTTAATGTTGGTCATTTAAAACTCAAAGTGCCCATCAATAACCTTGCTTGTTCAGAGTTGCACAGCTACTGGTGTCACTACCTATAAGCTCTACTTACAATTTTGATTTTGCTTTTTATTTTTTTTGTCTTTTTGCCTTTTCTATGGCCGCTTCCCTTGGCATGTGGAGGTTCCTAAGCTAGGGGTCTAATCGGAGCTGTAGCCACTGGCCTATACCAGAGCCACAGCAATGCGGGATCCAAGCCACGTCTGCGACCTACACCACAGCTTGTGGCAACGCCGGATCGAACCTGCAACCTCATGGTTCCTAGTCGGATTCGTTAACCACCGTGCCATAACGAGAACTCCAGATTTTGCTTTTTAGAGATTGTTCATTGGGGAGTTCCTCTAGTGGGTCAGTGGTAACGAACCTGACTAGTATTCATGAGGATGCTGGTTTGATCCCTGGCCTCGCTCAGTGGGTTAAGGATCTTTTGCTGCTGTGAGCTGTGCTGTAGATAGCTGATGAGGCTCATATCCTGTGTGGCTGTGGCTGTGGCGTTGGCAAGCAGCTGTGGCTCCAATTCAACCCTAGCCTGGGAACTTACATATGCTGCACATGCAGTCCTAAAAAGCAAAAATAAAATAAAGTTTGTTCATTGGTGTATTAGAATTAAACCAGTGAGCTAATTTTTTTCCTTTTTAAAAAACAGACATCAGTACTTTTGATTGTCTACTATCCTAGTAGAATTAAGTGGCATTCTATAACATGGCACATAAAGGACATTAGAATCTAGCTTTTATTTATCTTTTTGTCTTTGCCTCCTCTTCCTTCTCCCTTTCCCTTGTTCTAGTCTTAGTGAGCTACTTTTTGCTTTCCCTGTAAGCCATACCTTTTTGTGTCTTTATGCCTTTGCATAGGCTGTTTGTTGTACTTAGAATGCCTCTTCACCATCCTGCTGTCTTCCAGCTGGTGAGTTAACTATTCATCTTCAGTCTAGGCTAATGAATTATTCTTCAGTTTGTAAATTTCCCTCATCCCTCAGGTGGTTATTTTCTTTGGTGGTTCTCATAATAATAATTGTTTTTTCTTTTAAAAATACTCTTCTTATTTTTTTAGAGAATTACATGTACTTATATGTACTTTCTATGAGACCAAGTGATTCTTCATGCCAGAACCAAGGCTAATTCATCATTATATGCTGAACACTCAGCAGAGGGCCTGTCTTATTACAAGCTTAGAATATGTTTGGTGAAAAAAAAATGCATGAATAAGATATTTTATCTGCCTTAAAATTTGGGGTAGGAACAGGATATAATCCAACAGAGTAAGTTAATACTCTGTAACCTTTATCAGTCTGATGCTTTTAGAGAATTTACTTGGACATATCTAGAAAATTCCGTCCACACATTCTACCATATATAAACATAGTTTATCTCTCTAATATGCACCTAAGCAGTGGAAAGAGAGAGATGAAACATATTCCATCTATCAGAAAGCTCACAGGCTAGTGGTGGAGACAAACAAATGAGTTATAACTAAATTTATGATAATTAAAATTTAAAATTCAGTTTATTAGTTTCACTAGAGACTTTTTAGGTGTTCAGTAGACATGAATGACTAGTGGTTAATTGAACAGTGCTGATACGAAACATTTCTATCATTGCAGCATATTCTATTTGACAGAACTGCCATGGAGCATTATAAATACACTTAAATCTAAGTTCTCTAGTTTCAGATGTTCATTAATTTTCATTTCAATCATTTTCCTTCCTTGTTCAAATAAAACTTTTAGATTTGGAAATTGTATTTTTTAAAATGATCGGGTAGATTCTATTGTAACATATTTCAAATAAAACAGCATTGGTAATATTCTCAGGTCTTTGATTTGTGATAGTATTTATTTATTTATTTGCTTTTTAGGGCTGCACTTGTGGCATATGGAGGTTCCCAGGCTAGGGGTCTCATTGTAGCTACAGCTGCTGACCTACGCACAGCTGCAGCAATGCCAGATCTGAGCTGCGTCTGCGACCTACACCACAGCTCACAGCAACGCCGGATCCTTAGCCCAGTAAGTAAGGTCAGGATCAAACACTCAGATTTGGTTCTTAGTCAGATCTGTTTCTGCTGTGCCATGATGGGATCTCTTGTGATAGCATTTAAATTAAGTAGTTTCAGAATTTGATTTTCAACTTAAGCATTGGTATCATATATCTCTCTATCTTAATAATTCCTGAGATGGTAGCGAAGCATAATGGTTAAGAGAAATGGCTGTGAGATCAGAGAAACCTTCCCCTCCCATCTACTGGCTGTGACCTTAGGTAAATTTCTTAAAAGCATTGAGCTCTGGTGTCCTTTCAGTAAAATAGGATGATAAATACTTAGTTCAGGGTTAGTGAGAATTAAATGAGGTAATGGATATCAAGCATTTCACGTAATATTCCTCATAGTGTTCTTTCTTTCTTTCTTTCTTTTTGTCTTTTTGACTTTTCTAAGGCCACTCCCGCGGCATATGGAGGTTCCCAGGCTGGGGTCTAATTGGAGCTACAGCTGCCACCCTACACCACAGCCACAGCAACATCGGATCTGAGCCACGTCTGTGACCTACATCACAGCTCACGGAAATGCCAGATCCTTAACTCACTGAGCAAGGCCAGGGATCAAACCCACAACCTCATAGTTCCTAGTTGGATTCATTTCCATTGTGCTACAATGGGAACTCCCTAATGGTGTTCTTTAAATGCTGGCATTAAAAGAGAATTTGAACAACCAGTTGTGTAACAGAAAAAAACCTTTGAGAAAGTTGGGGAAATTGGACTATGGACTGGATATTAGGTGATACCAAGGAATTATTGTTAAATTTGTTAAGTGAATGGTGACATATTTGTATAGAAAGAGTATCCATATTTTTTGGAAATACTAAACTATATATAGTAGTGAAATGATGCTGTGTCTGAGAGTTGCTTTAAAATAATTCACAAGGGAGTTCCCCTCGTGGCTCAGTAGTTAATGAACCCAACTGGGATCCATAAGGATGAAGTTCCATTCCTGGCCGCGCTCAGTGGGTTAAGGGTCCAGTGTTGCTATGAGCTGTGGTGTAGGTTGCAGACATGGCTGGGATCCCTGTGTTGCTCTGGCTGTGGCGTAGGCTGGAAGCTGTAGCTCCGATTTGACCCTTAGCCTGTGACTTCCATATGCCATGGCTGTGGCTCTAAAAAGCAAAAATAAATAAATAAATTAAATAATTCACAAAGACAAAGAGGAATAAAAAGGACGGAAAAATTGGTTTTATGTTCCATTTCCTGTGAAGAAGGAATAATAGGGACCATATTTACCCTCCTGCCTAAAGCAGCTAAAAGGGGAGACAAAATGTATGGAACAGTTGTTTTCTAGATTTTGGACATTGTGCAGCAAAGGAGAGTGATCCCTGAGAGAGGGGAGGCAAATGAGGTGAGCTCTATGATTGTTCTGGCTTGCTGCCTGGAAAGAGCTTCCCAGCTGTAGTGTGAACAGTGGTGAACCCAGGCAGGGCATTGTGGTCTTCCTGAATTGAGAGAGTCTGAGAGGCCAGGGCAGCAGGAGTTTGCTGGGCAGAATACTAGAGATGTGAGAGCTGGAAGGAGGGAGAACCGCAAGTATTCAGCTGAGAACTGATCAGTGCATACATGTGAGGAAACCACCCAAGGTTAGAAAAAGAACCACCTGAAATGAATAGGACAGACAGGGACAGGGAAAGTGTTTTTTCCTACTAGTCAGAGTGGGATACATTTTAACAGGTCATCAAGTAGAATATAGTAGTCCTCCTGTATCTGTGGGGGGGGGTACATCCCAAGACCCCCCAGTGGATGCCTGAAACTGGATAGTTCTGAACCCTGTGCATACTAACTGGCGAGTAGCATGTAAAGCATGGATATACTGGACAAAGTGATGATTCACATGGCAGGGAGCGGGTAGGACAGAGGATGAGGCAGCGTGAGATTTCATCAGCCTACTTGGAACAACACACAGTTTAAAACTTATGAATTGTTTATTTCTGGAGTTTTACATTTAATATTCTCGGTTCAGGGTTGACCGTGGGTAACTAAAATCATGGAAAGCCAAACCCCCCAGTGGAGACTACTATACTCAGAAGGGTTTTGCCTTAGTAGTGGGGTAAATGAGCCTTAAACTAAACATTGCTCTGGCCTTATCAAACAAACTTAAAAGCAAGACCTGAAACAGTCAGTCTGTTTGCAACTAACTTACTCATGTCCTAGACCTAAGCTCCAGAATAGATTCAGGAATTCAAAAATATCCAGCACCCACAAGGTAAAATTCAATGTCTGGCATCCAATCTGAAATTACTAGGCATGCAAGGGAACAGGAAAATATGGCTCATAATTACAAGAAAAACAGTAAAAACTGAAACGGAAATGACACAGATAATAGAATTAGCGGAGAGGGATGTTAAAACAGTTTTTTAAATAGCTGTATTCCACATGTTCAAGAAACTAGAAGGAAGAATGAATGTGTTAAATAGAAACATGGAAGATATAAAAAAGACTCAAATTGAACCTCTAGAGATGAAAGCTACAGTGTTTGAGATGAAATATATGCTTGATGTTATTAATAGCAGATTAGATATGGGAGAAGAAAACTTAAGCTCGGACTCATGAGGTGTACAAAATTATTTATGAAGAGTTCTCGCTAAAAGTACTTAATTTGACTCTGATCAAACTTATAACTTCCAGTTTACAGGAAATAAAGGGGCTAGAGAAATATATAACCATGCTACAAGGAAGCAATTAGATAAATCCAGAAAATGAAATACAGATGTCCTGTTCTCTTGAAAGTTAGGGTTGGAGTTCCCTTGTGTTGCAGTGGGTTAAGGATCTGGTGTTGTCACCGCTGTGGCACAGGTTTGATCCCTGGCCTGGGAACTTCCATGTGCTGGGGATGTGGCAAAAAAAAAAAAAAAAAAAAAAGTTGTGCTTTGATTTTGCACTGTGGTGAATGTACTTCATGTAAGCTTAAAAATGGTTAAAATAGTAAATTTCATGTATATTTTACCACTGTTTTAAAAATTTACCATTTTAAAAAACATTTTAAGTAATATAATTAGGAGGCATAAAGTGAATCTGCCTTGTATATAACCGTCACCACCATTCATTTCTGGAACTTTTTCTTCTTCTCAAAGAACTTATACCCATTAAACAGTAACTCTCCACTACCTTCCCTCCCAACCCAGTCTCTGGCATCACCATAGTACTTTCTATTTCTGGAAATTTCACTGCTGTTCATCATATAAGTGGAATCATATATGTTTGTCTTTTCGTGACTGGCTCGCTTCACTTAACGTTGTCTTTAAGATTGGTTCATGTTTTAGGATGCATCAGAATTTCCTTCCATTTTTTTCAGTTTTTAAAATATACACATGATACAAAATTTACCACCGTAACCATTTTTAAGTGTACAGTTCCGTGGTATTAAGTACATTCAGATTCTTGTGAAACCATCATTATCATCCATCTCTGGAACTATCATCCATCTCTTGCAAAAGTGAAATGCTGCATCCATTAAATAATAACTCTCCAGTAACGCCTCCTTCTAGCCCCTAGCAACCACAATTCTACTTTCTATCTTTATGATTTTGACTGTTCTAGGTGCCTCATATAAATAGAATCATGCAGTGTTTATCTTTTTATGACTGATTTATTTCACTTAGCATAATAAGATGCATACATGTTGTAGCATGTCAGGATTTCCTTCCTTCTTATGGCTGAGTAATATTCCATTGTGTGTATAAACCACATTTTGTTTATCCATTTACGGTGATTGGCACTTGGTTGCTTCCACCTTTTGGCTATTGTGCATAATGCTGCTATGAGCATGGGTGTACAAATACTTCTTCAAACCCCTGCTTTTAATTCTTTTGGATATGTACTCCAAAGTGGATTGGGAACTAGGTCATATAGTAATTCTCTGTTTAATTTTTTGAAGAAATGCCATGCTGGTTTTTTGTTTTTGTTTTTTGTAGTGGCTGCACCATCTTGCATTTCCATTAGCAGTGCACAAGGATTCCATTTACGTGTGTGTGTACGTATATATAAAATAGCCATTCTGGAGTTCCCGTCGTGGCGCAGTGGTTAACAAATCTGACTAGGAACCATGAGGTTGCGGGTTCGATCCCTGCCCTTGCTCAGTGGGTTAATGATCTGGCGTTGCCGTGAGCTGTGGTGTAGGTTGCAGACGTGGCTCGGATCCAGCATTGCTGTGGCTCTGGCGTAGGCTGGTGGCCACAGCTCCGATTCGACCCCTAGCCTGGGAACCTCCATATGCCGCGGGCGCGGCCCAAAGAAATAGCAAAAAGACAAAAAAAAATAAAAATAAAAAATAAAATAAAATAAAATAGCCATTCTACTCGGTGTGGCTAAATTTTATGTATAGCTAATAAAAAAAGATTAAAAAGATCACAGTTGTGAGGGGAGAAAAAGGTTGTGTGTGAGGGACCTATTCTAAATTAAGAGAGATTATAGAAACAAATCAAAGAGAATGCATGATTTCTATGTGGATCCTGTTTTGAAAAATTGCCTATAAATTTTGTGGAAGTTTGAATATGTACTAGTATTAAAAGATATTAGAAAATTGCTATGAATTTGAATGTCTGATAACCATAAATTATTGAAATATTTAAAGTGTTATAGCTAACTTACTTTGAAGTGGTTCAGCAGTAAAAATATCTTGATAGATAACACAAATAGGCGAAATGTTAATTGTTCCATCTAGGTAATGTACATGTGGTGTTCGTAATAATATTTTTTGAAATTTTCCGAGTGTTTTTCTGAGCTATAAAGTTTTTTTTTTTTTTTTTTTTTTTTTATCTTTTTAGGGCCACACTTGTGGCACATGGAGGTCCCCAGGATAGGGGTCCAATTGGAGCTGTAGCCGCTGGCCTGCACCACAGCTCACAGCAACATCGGATCCTTAACCCATTGAGCGAGGCCAGGGATCAAACCCATGTCCTCATGGATGATAGTCGGGTTTGCTAACCGCTGAGGCATGACAGGAACTCCTAAAGGTTTGATGTTAGTATCTTTTTTGGAAAAGAGGCCATTTTTTATTTGCTTTTACTTTTCTTTTTTATTTTTTGGCTGCACCCACCTCATGTGGCAGTTCCTGGGCCAGGGATCGAACCCACGCCTCAGCTGTAATCAGAGCCACAGTAGTGATAGCGCTGGATCCTTAACCTGCTGTGCCACAAAAGAACTCCTGCTTTTATAAATAATTTAATCCTTAACATTTTTGGTTTCTCTCTCTTTTTTTTTTTTTTTGCTATTTCTTGGGCCGCTCCCGCGGCATATGGAGGTTCCCAGGCTAGGGGTCGAATCGGAGCTGCAGCCACCAGCCTACGCCAGAGCCACAGCAACGCGGGATCCAAGCCGCGTCTGCAACCTACACCACAGCTTACGGCAACGCCGGATCGTTAACCCACTGAGCAAGGGCAGGGACCGAACCCTCAACCTCATGGTTCCTAGTCGGATTCGTTAACCACTGCACCACGACGGGAACTCCCTCTCTCTTTTTTTAATTTAGTTTCTCTTTGTAATTAATTCTATGCGTTTTGTCTACCAGATACTGCATTTTTACTCTTCATGATTTTTTCTTTCTATGTATATAGTGTGCGTTTTAGGAAGTGATTTTTGTGTTCATTTTGACCAATGGATTATGCATTCTTCATCTGTACCCCAGGTTTTGAAGGGGCAATTCAGCTGTCAAAGCTTTGGATGACTCCCATTACTCATTTAACCCAGAAAGTTTTAATTTCATGCTCTATAGGAAAGTGGCTCTTAACTCATTGATAATTTCTTTCCTGACTGCATATTTTATTTAAGTTCAGATTAAAGTTTCTGTTCAACTTCTAGGTACTATGTGTACTGTGTTAAGATTCATGAAGTGGTGTTTTTTGGTTAAGAGCAGAATCTTTATTGTTATTGTGGGAAACCTAGGGTTCTGCTATTATAAGAAACATTCTAACCTGTGAATCTGCATCCGTGGTTATTGTCTTTTAACTTGTTTACTAGTTAATTTTCACAGTATGAAGCATTTTCAGCTTTATTTCTATAGTGTATGATAGGAAGAGAATTAGACAGGGCATTATGAGATCTAGTTTCTGTTTTCAACTTTGCTCCTGAATAGCTTTATGATCTTGATTAAGTTGCTTGAAGTATGATCTGTTTCCTCTCACATTGAAAGTTTGAAAATTTTGGAGTTCCTGTTGTGGCTTAGCAGTTGACGAGCCCACCTAGCATCCATGAGGATGCATGTTTGATCCCTGGCTCAGTGGTTAGAATCCAGCATTACCATGAGCTGTGGTATAGGTTGCAGGCGTGGCTCGGATCTGGTGTTACTGTGGCTGCGGTGTAGGCCGGCAGCTACAGCTCTAATTCGACTCCTAGCCTGGGAACCTCCATATGCTGTGACCGTGGCCCTAAAGAAAGACAAAAAAAAAAAAAGAAAGAAAGAAAGAAAAAAACCGAAAATCTGATAATTTCTAAGTCTCTTTTAGTTCCAATATTCTATACATTGTTCCTTTTTCTTTCTTTATATTTTATCTCAGTGTTGGGTATTGTGGCAGACTGTACTGAATCCTCTTGTCAAAAATGTGTGGATTTTTTTTTTTTCTTTTTAAGTAGTAACAAAAACCTTTGTCTTTTTAACCCATTGACTTCCCTCCTTTTTTGTGGCAACAGCAACTTTTTCTTTGTATTGAAAAATATGTTTATTATAATTCTTCCTTTTGTGTGATAAAATAGAAATGTGAAGTAAAGTAGTGTGATATGTTGTGCTAGATAGTCTTCACTTGCCCCTGCTATATTCATTCTTTACTCTTCTCCATCCCTGTTGTGCTCCAGGAAGCTGACCTTTATAGACTGCATAGTACAGGCTCCATTCATTCCCTCTGCTATCTAGTAGGGTTTGGCTAATGACAGAGAGTGGGAGGAGAGTGAGGTCTGGGTATATATTTTCTTGGCTCTCTGTAGGTAGGTAATTACTGCAGACCCTTGAACAAGGTGGGAGTTGGGCAGAACCCCCCCCCCCAAACTTCCTGAGCAGTTGAAAATCAACATATAACTCAACTCCCCCCTAGTTAATAGCCTACTGTTGACCTTTGTTGCAGGGCAGAGGTATTGAATAATATCCTCTGAACTGAGAAGGAACTTTGAGACCAAAAAACAAAGCAGGCAACTCCATAAAGTACATTTATAAAGTTTATTGTGGGTAACTTACATATAGGCAAGATAGAGTGAATGATGACCTGGAAGCATTTGCAGCTGTACTGCAAGCTACAGTAAGAGGTACAGGGGGATTTAAAGGGACCAAAGCTAAAAATAGAATCTGATACTATGTTGTGGTACCTATCAGAATTTCATTTCTTTTAAAGATTGAATAATCCATTGTATGTACATGGCGTATTTTGTGTATCCATTTTTCTGTTCATGTCTCTATTTCCACATTTTGGCTATTGCGACTAATGCTGCTATAAACACTGGTATACAAGTATCTGCTTGAGTCTCTGCTTTCAAATCTTTTAGATAAATACTCAGTGATTGGAATTGCTCCATCACATGATAATTCTGCGTTTTTCTGTTTTCCATAATAGTTGTACTATTTTACATTACCTATCAGCTGTGTATTAGAGTCCAGTTTCTTCACATTTTCTCCAACATTTGTTATTTTCTGTTTTGTTTTTGTTTTTGGTAATAGCCATCCTCATGGATGTGAAGTGTATCTCATTGTGCTTTTGATTTTTATTTGTCTAATGACTAATACTATTGAATATCTTTTCATGTGCTCATTGACCATTTGTGTATCTTCCTTGGAGACATGTCAGTTCAAATCCTTTGACCATTTTTGAATTGGGTTGTTTGTTTTTTTCTTGTTGGACCAGACAGTTTTTTTTTTTCTTTTTTTTTTTATTTTCCCACTGTACAGCAAGGGGTCAGGTTATCCTTAGATGTATACATTGCAGTTACAATTTTTCCCCCACCCTTTCTTCTGTTGCGATATGAGTATCTAGACATAGTTCTCAGACAGTTTTGAGTCAAAATACCAGGTTTGTTAAAAATGGCAAAGTGATTCCATGGATTTGAAGTGGTATTTATGTTAGAAGTAGAGAGACAAAAATGTTCATTTCTGTGATTAGATAACAAGAGTAGATAATAAGTAAGTTATGAGTAGTCTTACTTTGCATTTTAATTAACTGTTTGCATTAAAAGAAAGATATGGACTTTTTATATGTTTATGTAACGCTTTAGTGAAATTTATGTTATATGATACCATTTTTGAGTTATTACCTTTAGCAGTATTATCTTATATTACCTTCCAAACATTTATTTATAGTTTACTACGTGGTAGGTGCTGTGCTTTTTACCAGCATTTTCTCATTTAATCCTTCTCATAGTTTTTTTTTTTCTGGTAAGTGTTGTCCCTGTTTTACGGAAGCACAAAGTTGCCAAGTCAGAAACAGGTCTGACCAATATGAGATTAAGGTAGTAAGTTCTGGTATTTAGAATTAATTAACTAGATTACCTTGATTAAGATGCTTAACTTTCTGGGCCTCAGTTTAGCAAAACAAGGCAAGACAAAACAAAGTATACAGCAATATAGGAGTTCCTGTCGTGGCTTAGTGGTTAAAGAACCTGACTAGTAACCATGAGGTTGCTGGTTGGATCCTTGGCCTCGCTCAGTGGGTTAACGATCTGGCATTGCCATGAGCTGTGGTATAGGTTGCAGACACAGCTCAGACCCTGTGTTGCTTTGGCTGTGGTAAACCCCTAGCCTGGGAACCTCCATATGCTGTGGGTTCGGCCCTAAAAAGACAAAAACAAAAACAAACAAACAAAAAACCCAATATAAAGTTATCTACATGTTTAGTAGAACTTTAATTTGTGATATTCTAATTTTCCTTTATTACATCCTAACTTTAAGATATTTTCAAGTAAATAATTGAAAGTCTTTTTTTTTTTTTTTTTTTTTTTTTTTTTTTTTTTTTTTGTCTTTTTGCCTTTTCTAGGGCCGCTCCTGTACCATATGGAGGTTCCCAGACTAGGGGTCTGATCGGAGCTGTAGCTGCCAGCCTACATCAGAGCCACAGCAATGCATCTGAACCGCATCTGTGACCTACACCACAGCTCACGGCAACGCCGGATCCCTAACCCACTGAGCAAGGCCAGGGATCGAACCCACAACCTCATGGTTCCTAGTCAGATTCGTTAACCACTGAGCCACAATGGGAACTCCAATAATTGAAAGTCTTTAAAAAAAAAAAAGTACTTGGGTAAATAGTACATTGGGGTAGGGGTAAGAAAGACAGGAAAACATCCTGTGAAATATTTAATATTGCTGTCAGCCTATTGGGTTTGTTTCTAGAGAGAACATAAATATAGACATTGTTATAAAAGAGTATCAATAAAGATGTCTGTTGCTGTGAACATTAAAAAAAATTCCACTGAAACTGATGTTTATGTAGAGAGAGACTTCCTTTGTCAGAAATATATATTATTCTTACAGAATGGTCTGTACTGCTAATCAATTCTTTGCTATTGAATACAAGTACCTCATTTTCCATATCTGGAAATTGAATATAGTACAAATCAGAGAGTATTCATTGGAACTTTTTGTTGTTTGTTTTTGTCTTTTCAGGGCCACATCTGCAGCATGTCGAGATTCCCAGGCTAGGCGTCAAATTGGAGCTACAGCAACAGCCATAACAACAGCTATACCACAGCCACAGCAACGCCAGATCTGAGTGGCATCTGTGACTTATACCACAGCTCATGGCAACCCCGGGTCCTTAACCCACCGAGCGAGGCCAGGGATCGAACCTGTATCCTAATGGATACTAGTCAGATTTGTTTCCTCCGAGCCCACTGGAACATTTTAAATGTAAAGTTCTGGGAAAATGCAAGGTGACATTCTTATTACATATTTATTGCTTTTTCTGTCTTCACATGTTTCTATTTGATTCTCATGTTACAGCTTTACGGGTGAAGCAGACAGACTTAGTAATGGATGAATAAGGTGATTAGCAAATTACAAATGAGGATATGGTTGTAGGTTTACATAGACCATTTAGGCTTGTTCTATTGTATGGTTCGATTAACTCAACCTAAATATTAGCTTTTTGAATGGTTGGAGATCATTTTAAAAGAATTTATGTTGTATATGTCACATACAGGTATGGCAGGTAGCATGTATAATGAAGACTATATGAAACAGATACATACACTTTATTTTTATTTTTTAAATTTTTAATTTTTTTTTTTTTTTTTTTTTTTTTTGGTCTTTTTGTCTTTTCTAGGGCTGCACCCACCACATATGGAGGGTCCCAGGTTGGGGTCCACTCGGAGCTGTAGCTGCCGCCCTAGCCACAGCCGCAGCAACTCGGGATCCAAGCCGCGTCTGTAACCTACACCACAGCTTAGGGGAACGCCGAATCCTTAACCCACTGAAGAGTCAGGGATCAAACCTGAAGCCTCATGGTTCCTAGTCAGATTCGCTAACCATTGAGCCACAACGGGAACTCCTTGATACATACACTTTAAAGAATATTAAAGAATATTTTTTAAAGTGAACCCAATAGGTACTGTCACTCAGGCCAAAAAACACATTTTCCCTCCAGAAGGACTTCCTGCTGGAAGCTCCCAGTGTGTCCCCTCCTGTATCACACAGCCTGTTGTGTGTTGGTTTGTTATGACTTCATATACACTTGTTTATGGATTAAGTGAAGTTGTTTTGATCTAAGGGTGAATTTGTTACATTGGGGAGGCAGTGTCAAAGATGTGTTATCATCAAAGTTGTTGTGCTGCTTCAGTGCTTGTTGATATGAACATATGGAAGTGTGACTATGATGTAATGAACATTTAAACTTTAAATACCAGGAACTTGTGGGGACTTACTAAGGGTGTTCAGTCTGGGCAAGGCCACTCTTTGCTGATCTAAAAGAGCTCTCCAGGAGTTCCCATTGTGGCTTAGCGGTAATGAACCCATCTAGTATCCATGAGAACACAGGTTCAATCCCTGACCTTGCTCAGTGGCTTAATGATACAGTGTTGCTGTGAGCTGTGGTGTAGGTTGCAGACATGGCTCAGATAGAGTTGCTGTGGCTGTGGTGTAGACCAGCAGCGACAGCTCCAAATGGACCCCTAACCTGGAAACTTCCATATGCCGCGGGTGCAGCCCTAAAAAAAAAAAAAAAATGGCGTGGGGTGGGTGGGGGAGACATTAAAGATCTCTCCAAAGATCTGCTCTGGCAAGGTTACTCTTGGCTACTGGTGGTGAAAACCATGTAGCAGCTGCGAAGGAGATCATCTTGCTCGTCAACACTGGTGCCTTTATACCGCTAGCATCCACCTCTAGCAACAAAGGACTTCAGTTTGCACTGGCAGCTCTTGTTTGGCTAAGCTGGCTTTTCTGAAAACCAACTCATAGAAAGGTACCCTTCACCTAAATTTCACCTCCTCTGCCTGGAACAGTAGTGTAATCATTTGAATTCAAAGCAATGATAGATTGCTGTGGAGTATGTTCTTTCTTTATTGGCTTATTAAGAGACATTATCCTGTATGGTATTGGCTTGTGACATATTATTATGTAATTACCACAGTGAACCTATGTTAGTTAAGTTATTGGCAAAGAGAATCTCAGTCTCTGAGCATAATTTGCTGAAGTATTTTCTCTCTTCAGGAGATAACCATGATTTTGTGTATTGCTAAACAGTTCTGTTTTTGAACTTCATATAGATGAACTCTAACCATATATATCCTTTTGATATGCTTCTCCACTGAACATTATATTTATGAGACTTACTGCATGTTACTTGTGAAGCATTTTTGGGGAATGTAAATTTTTCAAAATTAATTTAGTAATTCCTGTCTTTTTTAAAAATGTGTTTTATTTTGAAGTAGAAAGTGTATAAACAATAAAGATACACAATAATGACTGTAAAGTGAATCCCTATTTCTTCATTTTCCAGGTTAGGAATTAGGACATTACTAGCCCCTCAGACATTTCACTCCCACTGACATGTATGTTCCTATCACAATTCTCTCCCTTCCTTTGGAAGTAATCCCTATTCTTACTTTTATGATTATTACTTTCTTGGCTTTTCTTTATTTTTACATGCCTAAAGAGTCTGGTTTATTTATCTATTTAATGATTTTTATTTTTTTCCATTATAGCTGGTTTACAGTGTTCTGTCAGTTTTCTGCTGTACAGCAAGATGACTCAGTCACACATCCTTAACATACATTCTTTTTCTCACATTATCGCTCCATCATAAGTGACTAGATATAGTTCCCAGTGCTACACAGCAGGAAACAATATGGTTTAATATTGACTTTCTGAATGTCCTAAAAATGCAGTACAACGATGTTTTATTGTGTCTTGCTTCTTTTATTCTTTGTAAGATTTATCCTTAGTGTCATTTGTTTTTGTTACCGTAAGTATTCCATTGTGTGAATTATCCATTTAATTGTTGATGGACATTGGGTTGTTGCTAGTTTTTGGTTACTACAGTGTTGCTCTGAACGTTCCTGTTCATATCTCTTAGAATATGTTTGAATTTTTCAGTAAATTGCAGGGCTATAGGTATTCATGTCTTCAATTTATCAAGATAAAATGTCAAACTTTTCTAAAGTGATCAAGCCAGTTTACACTTCCAGCATCAAGTGTGAGTTGCCATTGCCATTGCTCCACATCTTTGCCAATGTGTGGTATTGTTGGACTTTTTAATTTTACCAGTCTGTAAGGTGTGAGGTGGTATTTAATACAAATTTAATTTGTATTATCTTGAGAATATTGATTTTTTTTTTCTTTTTTTAGGACCGCTTCTGAGGCATATGGAAGTTCCCAGGCTAGGGGTTGAATTGGAGCTGCCTCTGCCAGCCTACTCCCCAGCCACAGCAACCCCAGATCCAAGTTGCATCTGCGATTTACATCACAGCTCGAGGCAACACAGGATCCTAACCCACTGAGCAAGGCCAGGGATTGAACCCACATCCGCATGGATACTAGTCGGGTTTGTTACTGATTAGCCACAGCAGGAACTCCTTGAGAATACTGTTGAACATCTTTCATATGTTTAGTAGCCATTTGGATTTCTCTTTTGCCCATTTTTTTCCTTTTGATATTCCCCCCCTCCCCTTTTTAGGAACTATACATATAGTCTGGCTGTTAGTCCTTTGATGGTCGTATGACTAGCAACTATTTTTTCCCTTTCTGGCCTTAACTTCTTACTTTCTTTATAGTGTTTTTGGTGTTGTCTTTTTATAGTATCTTTTATGATGGCTGTTATTTTTTTATGGTTGCTTTTAATAAAATGTGCTTTATCAGCCTTTTTTTTTTTTTTTTTTTTTTTTTTGTCTTTTGTCTTTTTGTCTGTTGTTGTTGTTGCTGTTGTTGCTATTTCTTGGGCCGCTCCCGCGGCATATGGAGGTTCCCAGGCTAGGGGTTGAATCGGAGCTGTAGCCACCGGCCTACGCCAGAGCCACAGCAACGCGGGATCCGAGCCACGTCTGCGACCTACACCACAGCTCACGGCAACGCCGGATCGTTAACCCACTGAGCAAGGGCAGGGACCGAACCCTCGACCTCATGGTTCCTAGTCGGATTCGTTAACCACTGCGCCACGACGGGAACTCCTTTATCAGCCTTTTATATCTAGTATTTTTCTGTTGTTTAAAAAGTCTTTGCCTACTATCTCGTCATAAAGATAATCTCTTACATCATTAGCTAAAAGCTTTCCTTTTTTTTCCTTTTATACTAAAGTATTTAATCAACTTACAGTTGCTATTGATGTATTCTGTGAATCCATATTAATTCTTTCCTTATGCATACTCAGTATCCCAGCTCCATGTATTGAGAAGTCTTCCTTTTCTTACTGATTGGCTATCCCACCTCTGTCATACATAGTATCTTTATTTATATGGATTTGTCTTGGGGTTTTAAACTTTTTTCCATTATTATAAATATTTGTACCTGTGTCAATATCGCAGTGTCTTAACTACTAAGATTTATAAAGTGTTCTAATGTTAAAGCAGGTCCTCCTACCTTATTTTTTATTTTTGGCTTTTTTTCAAGTGCGCCTTGGCTATTCTTGGCCCATTGTACTTCTCTATTCATTTCAGGGTCTTTGTCAAGGTCCACTAAAATCCCTTAGGATTGCATTGATTTTTTGTAATTTAGTTTGGGGAAGAATTGCCATCTTTACTAAATTTTGTTTTTCAGTTTATCATCATAGGAGATCTCTACATTTATTTAGGTCTCCTTTAGAGAAATCCTTCAGTGAAATTCATCAGTTTTCATACATCTTTTACTAGACTTATTCCTGAGTTCCTTGTATTTCTCTCTTTATTTATTTATTTATTTATTTATTTTTTCTTTTTTGGCCATACCCATGGTATGCGGAAGTTCCTGGGCCAGAAATTGACCAAGCTGCTGCAGTGACCAATCCCTAACCCAGTGAGCCACAAGAGAACTCCACTGTATTTCTGTTTTAATTTTTTCCTTCTATTTGTATTTTGTTTTTATTTTAATTGTTGAGATATATGCTTTATTTTGTTCTTTCTTTTCTAATAAATGAATATAAAGCTGAGTGTTTTTTTTGTTTTGTTTTGTTTGTTTTTTAGGGCCACACCCTTGGCATATGGAGGTTTCCAGGCTAGGGGTCGAATTGGAGCTGCAGTTGCCGGCCTACAGCACAGCCACAAGCAACCCGGGATCCGAGCTGCATCTGCAGCCTATACCACAGCTCACAGCAACACCAGATCCCTGACCCACTGAGCAAGGCCAGGGATTGAACGCACATCCTCATGGATTCCAGTTGGATTCATTTCCGATGCGCCACAATAGGAACCGTTTGCCTCTCCACCCCCTGCTTTTTTAAATGACTGTTTCATGGCATGCAGAAGTTCCTGGGCCATGGATGAATCTGAACCACTGCTGTCACCATGCTGCAAATGTGACAACGTGGGATCCTTTAACCACTGTGCTGAGGCGGGGAATTGAGCTGCACCTCTGCAGTGACCCAGGTCACTGCAGTTGGATTCTTAACCCACTGTAGCACAGCAGGAACGTCTTTTTTTTTTTGAACTGCTAAAGCTGAGTATTTTCTTTCAAATAGTGCATCCCACAAGTATTTTTTAAAAGCAGCTGTATTGAGATTTATTGAAGTACAGTTTACTTACAATAAAATTTACCCTTGTTTGTATACTCTAAGTTTTGATAAACTCAGTCATGTATTTACCACAATAATCAAGATCCAGAGCAGTATCTTGATTCTGCTTCACCTGCAGAAAATGCCTTATGAATCTTTTTGGTCAGCCTCTTCACCTCACCCCAACCTCTGGCAACCTTGATCCATTTTCTCTTGCTGCAGTTTTGCCTGTCCTACAGTAATATATAAATGGAATCATATAGTATATAACCTGGCTTTTATTTTTTTAATTTTTATTTATTTTTTGTCTTTTTAGGACCATACCCATGGCATATGGAGATTCCCTGGCTAGGGGTCTAATCGGAGCTGTAACTGCTGACCTATGCAGCTTTAAAACTATCATATAGTAAAATTGACTTTTTTTTCTCTTGGTATCCAGTTCTATGAAATTTAATACATGAATTTTAATAATATAGATTCATTTAACTATAACCACAGTCATATTACAGAAACATTCTCAACCCCCGATGCTGTTCTTTTGTCATCACACCTTCCTCTACCTCTATTCCTTGGCAACTACTGATCAGTTCATCACTAGTTTTTTTCAAGAATATGTTTATATGGAATCATATAGTATGTAATCTTTGAAACTGACTCCTTTAGCTCAGTATCATGTCTTTGAGATTCATTCAAGTTGCTGAATTTATCAAGAATTAATGGAGTTCCCGTTGTGGCTCAATGGTTAACAAATCCGACTAGGAACCATGAGGTTGCGGGTTCGATCCCTGGCCTTGCTCAGTGGGTTAAGGACCCGGTGTTGCTGTGAGCTGTGGTGAAGGTTGCAGACGCAGCTCGGATCCTGCATTGCTGTGGCTCTGGCATAGGCTGATGGCTACGGCTCTGATTCAACCCCTAGCCTGGGAACCTCCATATGCCGTGGAAGCGGCTCTAGAAAAGGCAAAAAGACAAAAAAAAAAAAAAGAATTCTTTCCTTCTTATTGCAGTTGTGTCTGTTATATAGGGATGCCACAGTTTGTTCATTCATCTGTGGAAAGACATTTGAGTCGTGATGTTTTTGACAGTTATAAATAGAGCTCTATAAACATTCATGGGCAGGTGTTATGGGAACATAAATTTTCATTCCTCTAGGGTAAATAACCAGGAGTGGATTGCTGGGTCATATGTTAAATACATGTTCAACTTTGTGAGAAAATGTCATTGTTTTTCAGAGTAGGCTGTGCCATTTTGCATTCTCAGTAGCAATGTAAGAAAGTTTCACGTGTTTTGCATTCTTGCTGCACTTAGCTTTTTTCAGTAATTTTTCTTTTAGCCAAATAAGTGTGAGTGATATTGTGGTTTTAATTTGCATTTTGCTAATGGCTAGTGATGTTGATCCCCTTTTTATGTGCTTCCTTGTTCATGAATAGAGCTGCTGTGAACATTCATTTACACGTTTTTATGTGAGCATGTTTTCATATCTCTAGGGGAGTTTAACCTAAAATTGAGCTTAATTTTTATAGATTGCAACAGACCAAGTTTGAGGTAGTGTTTAGAGTATGGAATCTCCAGAAACCTTCGACACAAGGGAAGTTCACATCCACTCACAAGTTCTTCCCATGGATTTCAACCCATAAGATTGGGGAAAGTGCAGGAGATGAGAAAGCCCTTCCCAAGGATTCAGCCCTAGCTGAATAGTGTCCACCACAATGAGGAAGCAAAAAGCTCATTTCATGCCCTTTTAGCTTCATAACAAAAGCTTTAAACACTGGGAAAGGATAACAAACCCTGTTACCTCAGAGCACAGGTGAAAATCCATTAAATCTGGAGAGGAAGAGAAAAATGCTCAACCACTGGTGGGAGAGCCAGGAAACTATCAGAAGCTGAGATCTTCAGAAGTCTGCATCTGAGGTGAAACAGGACCACTGAGAAAGTCTCATGTGCAAGACCTGGTGACACAGGGTTGCTGCTGAAAATTGTGGCTATCTCAGTACGGTAGAACCCATTGCTACCAGGTTAGCATTCACCAAGTAATAAGTACTCAGAAAATGACGTGTTACATACAAAGAAGGAACAAGGGTAAGAATTATAGCAAACTTCTCAGAAATGATGAAAGCCAATTTCTGTTGCTCTACCTTCATTCCTGAACTCTCAAGTTTCCCTCCAGTATTGCATTTAATTTTCCATCTAAAGTACTTTATATAGTTTTTTAAGAGCAGGTCTGTGGGCAAAGAATTCTCCTAGAATATCATACTTTGACAGGGCAGATCTTATTCAAATCCTGTAGAGGCTGGCTTCCTTCCTTTAGCAGGCAATTGGCCTGTTCAGTTCAGGCTGCAAATTGCAACCCACCTGTTAACGAGTTGTAGTTCCAACATCAGCTCGGTTTTCATAGCCTTTGCAGTACTATCCATATTTGTTCCTTGTGTGGCCCACACAGTGGCCAGTATTAAATCCTGGTGGTGGGCTGCCCCAAATTTTAGTTCACAGATCCTTTGCTATGCTGCTTAGGGTAAGACCCACATGTGTGTATCTAGGAGGTAGCTCAGGAGATCAAACTGAACCTTATGGTTTCACTTTATTGAGCTCCCCTTCTCTGCAATATCCCCAACTCTTATTTGCTCCCAAGGACCCCTCTTCTTTTGATTCAGAAGTGGAATTTACCTTTCCCTACCCTGTCACATGATTCAGCTACCTCAGCCTCCTGGGTGTAGTGACCAGGGGATAGAAAAATAAAACAGATGCCTCAGTACTCTTGGAGCCTAGTTCCTCTAGTGAGAATTTTGCCTTCTGATTTTAGATGTCTTCCCAGCTGCTGGTTGTTGCTGGAATGGGAGAAAACAAAAAAAAGACACACATACACATGCAAATCCAGGGAATTTCTCCCACTCCCTCTTACTCATAGAAGTCCCATTTCCCACTCATCAAGCCAGAAATAAATGGCTCTTCTTGGAGATCTATTTGTCTGCATCCAGTGCACATGTCTGGTCTGGAGCTAAGTTTGAATTCTGGCATAGAGACACGAGAGCAAAAAATTGGGAAACTCGCTGCCATTTTGGCGCTACCTTGAGATCTGTTTCCTTTTTCATTCTGCCTGCTAACATTTACTTTTCTGAAACCTTAGGTAGATATTCCATCCAGAGCTTATAGTTGCATTCAGTGAAAGAGACAGGAAGGAATGTGCTCACTTCATCTTAACTGGAGCCAGAACTCTACAATCAAGTTTTACATGTTTATTGTTATGAAAAATTTTAAACATATACAGAATTATGAAAAATGTTTTACATACACAAAATCCCCATGTGCCTGTTACCCAGCTTCATTATTTATTAACATTTGGCTGGGAGTTCCCGTCGTGGCGCAGTGGTTAACGAATCCGACTAAGAACCATGAGGTTGCGGGTTCGGTCCCTGCCCTTGCTCAGTGGGTTAACGATCCGGCGTTGCCGTGAGCTGTGGTGTAGGTTGCAGATGCGGCTCGGATCCCGCGTTGCTGTGGCTCTGGCGTAGGCCCGTGGCTACAGCTCCGATTCAACCCCTAGCCTGGGAACCTCCATATGCCGCGGGAGCGGCCCAAGAAATAGCAACAATAACAACAACAACAACAACAACAACAACAAAAAAAAAAAAAAAAAAAAAAAAAAAAAAAAAAAAAAAAAAAAAAAAAAAAAAAAAAAAAAAAAACATTTGGCTAATCCTTCACCATTAACTTCCCATGCCCCTTACCACTTAACTTGTAAATGCAAAACTCATATGTCATTTCATTTCATGCTGTCAATTTCTATAATTTTTCTGTATATTTGAAAAAAATGTATAATATACAATTGTTCAGTGTTCTGTATATGTTGTTATTGATCAGATGATAGAAATATTTTATATTCTTACTGGTTTTTAACGTATTCCTCCTGATACAATTTTTTTTCTTATCCTGCCCAATGTTTTTGAAGTTCTGTAAGGTTTTATACACACACACACATACACACACACACACATATATATGTGTGTGTGTATATATATATATATATGTAGTTGTGTTATCAAGTCTAATATTTTGTGCTATAGGGCACTAAAAATAGTTTTTTTGTGGCCTTGAACTTTTTGTTCAAAGTAATTATTTTAAGCTGTTTTGGAAATTAACAGTTAAGTTTTAGGACCGCATATGATAGACATGTTATTCCTGTGATGTATTGTTATCGTGCCAGTACATTAACATATTTGAATTCCAGCTTGAAAATCTTAAAGGTTTGAGAAGTGCATTTTTTAAAATATATAATTTTTAAAATTTTTTTTCATTATAGCTGGTTTACAGTGTTCTATCAGTTTTCTGTTGTGCAGCATGGTGACCCAGTTACACATACATGTATAGATTATTTTTTCTCACATTATCATCCTCCATCATAAGTGACTAGATATAGTTCCCAGGGATGCACAACAGGATCTCATTGCTTATCCATTCTAAAGGCAATAGTTTGCATCTGTTAACCCCAAGTTTCCAGTCCATCTGTTCCTTCCCCCTCTGCCTTGGCAATCACAGGTCTGTTCTCCAAGTCCATGATTTTCTTTTCTGTGGAAAGGTTCATTTGTTCCATATATTATATTCCAGATATAAGTGATATCATATGGTATTTGTCTTTCTCTTTCTGACTTACTTCACTCAGTATGAGAGTCTCTAGTTCCATCCATGTTGCTGCAAATGGCATTATTGTGTTCTTTTTTATGGCTGAGTAGTATTCCATTGTGTATATATGTCACATCTTAATCCAATCACCTGCCAAAGGACATTTAGGTTATTTCCACGGCTTTTGTGAATAGTGCTACAGTGAACATATGGGTGCATGTTTCTTTTTCAAGGAAAGTTTTGTCTGGATATATGCTCAAGAGTGGGATTGCTGGGTCATATGGTAGTTCTATGTATAGTTTTCTAAGGTACTTCCATACTGTTTTCCATAGTAGCTGTACCAACTTACATTCCCACTCACAGTGCTGGAGGGTTCTCTTTTCTCTACACCCTCTTCAGCATTTGTTATTTGTAGACTTATTAATGATGGCCATTCTGACTGGTGTGGTATCTCATGGTAGTTTTGATTTGCGTTTCTCTGGTAATCGGTGATGTTGAGTATTTTTTCATGTGCTTGTTGGCCATCTGTATATCTTCTTTGGAGAAATGTCTATTCAAGTCTTGCCCATTTTTCCATTGGATTGTTGTTTTTTTTGCTGTTGAGTTGTTTAAGTTATTTGTATATTGTAGAGATTAAGCCCTTGTCAGTTGAATCATTTGAAATTATTTTCTCCCATTCTGTAAGTTGTCTTCTTTTTGGTTTCCCTTCCTGTGTGAGAAGTGCATTTTTACTTTTGACAGTAGCCATCCTAGTGGGTGAGGAGTGGTATATCATTGTGGCTTTGATTTGAATTTCTCTAATGACTAATGATGAACATCTTTTTATACATGTATTGGCAATTTGGAGGTCTTTGGAGAAATGTCTGTTCAAGTCCTTTGCCCATTTTAATTTAATTTTATTATTTTTATTTATTTATTTGTTCTTTCACACCTGCGGCACATGGAAGTTCCTGGGCTAGGGGTCAAATCAGAGCTGCAGCTGTTGGCCTACACCACGGCCACGGCAACACTGGATCCGAGCTGCGTCTGTGACCTCTTTGCAGCCTGAGGCAATGCTGGATCCTTAACCCACCGAGCAAGGCCAAGGATTGAACCTGTATCCTCACAGTGACAATTTCGGGTCCTTAACATACTGAACCACAATGGAAACTCCAAGATTTTACTCTTTTTGAGAGTTGTTTTATGTTTACAGCCAAATTGAGGAGAAGGTACAGAGATTTCTTATATACTGTCTGCCCTTATGCATGTATAACCTCCTCCATTATCAATATCCCCTACCAGAGTGGGACATTGGTTACAATTGATAAACCTACCGACACATCATACTTGCCCCAAATCCATATTTTACATTATAGTTCACTCTATTGTACATTCCATGGATTTGTACAAATGTATAATGCGCAATGACATGTATCCATCACTATGGTTTCATACAGAGTATTTTCACTGCCCTAAACATTCTCTGTGGTTTGCTTATTCATCCTTCCCCTTGTCCCAACCCTTGCTAATCTTTAGAATGTTTTACTGTCTCATAGTTTTGCTTCTTCCAGAGTGTCTCATAGTTGGGATCAACAACCTGTAGCCTTTACAGATTGGATTCTTTCACTTGGTAATATGTATTTGAGGTTCCCCATATTTTTTCGTGAATTGATAACTTATTTGTTTTTAGCGTTGAATAGTAATCCATTGTCTAGGTCTTCCACATTTTATTAACCCATCCACCTACAGAAAGACATCTTGGTTGCTTCCAAGTTTTGGCAGTTATGGACAAAGCTGCTTTAAGCATCCCTGTACACATTGTTATACGGACAGTGTATAAATTTTGAACTCCTTTGGGTAAATACCAAGGTGTGCAATTGCTGGACCAAATGGTAAGAATCTTGTTTGGTTTTATATGAAACCATCAAACTGTCTTCCAAAGTGGCTGTACTCTTTTTTTGTTCAATTAATTTTATTGGCCTACAGCTGACTTACAATGTTGTATTAGTTTCAGGTGTATAGCAAGGTTAATCAGGTGTATATGTATTCTTTTTTCCTGTACAGTTTCTTACAAACTATTGAGTAAATTTCTGTGTTATACAGTAGGTTCTTGTTAATTATCTTTTTTATACACTAGTGTGTATATGTTATTTCCATCCTCCTAATTCCACCCTACCCTCCACAGTTTCCTCTGTGGTAACCCTAAGATTGGTTTTGAAATCTGTCAACTTTTTTATGTTTTATAAATAAGTCCTTTTGTATCATTTTTATTAGATTCCACATATAAGTAATATTGTATTTGTCATTCTCTGTCTGACTTTACTCGTATGATAATCTCTCAGTTCATCCATGTTGCTGCAGATGACATTATTTTGTTCTTTTTATTAATGGCTGAGTAATATTCCATTGTATATATGTACCACATCTTCTTTATTCCTCTGTCAATGAACATTTAGTTTCCATGTCTTGGTTATTATAAATAGTGCTACAGTGAACATGGGGGTGCATGTGTCTTTTCAAATCAAAGCTGCAGTGAGGTATCAGCTCACACCAGTCAGAATGTCAGTCATCAAAAAGTACAAATAATAAATGCTCCAGATAATTTGCCTGTTTATCATTTGTATATCTTCTTTGGTGAGGTGTCAGTTTCATATGAATTTTAGGATGGGTTTGCGGTCTCTTTTAATGCTAGAAGTTGAACTTTTTAAGAATAAATCGCATACACCCCCATCTCCTAATTCTATTTTTTATGTACATTAAAGAAATTATGGTGTCTCTGTTCAGATTCACTTTCAGCCAGTTAACACTAGTCTTAAAATGTTTTGATTCTTAACATTTTTATTCATGAAGGATGTTTAATTTTGTAATGAATAACTTCTGTTAGCTCGTTTGCCCTCCTTGTCATCCTTGTTAAAAGATAGCAAAACAGAAATTATGGATTTCTAGATCAATGAATCTATGGTATTTAGTTGAATTAGTTCAGGCAATTGGGGCGAAAATGAAATCAGATGAGTGCTTTCTCACATTGTATTTTTTTCTTCTTTTTTTAAAATTAAGTTTAATGTACAGTATTATGTTAGTTTCAGGTATACAACACAGTGATCAAACACATACATTATGAAATGATCACAAGTCTGGTGACTGTCTGTTATAAAACATTATTGCAGTGTTATTGATTATATTACTTATGCTATATATTATAACACATGACTTATTTTGTAACTGGAAGTTTGTTTCTCTTAATCCCTTTGACTTGTTTTGCCCAACTCCCCCAATCCCCGATCCCGTCCCCTCTGGCAACCACCCCTTCGCTTTCTGTATCCAGAAGTCAGTATCTGTTTTGTTTGTTCATTTGTTTGTTTTTTAGATTCCACCTATGAGATCATAGACTATTTGTCTTTCTCTGTCTGACTTATTTCATTTGGTGTAATACCTTCTAGGTCCATCCATGTCGCAAATGACAAGGTTTCTTTTTCTTTTTCTTTTTTTGTGACTGAATGATATTCTGTTGTATGTGTATACAGGTAAATACTTTCTTGGAAGTAATTTCTTTTGGAACAGTGCTTAAACTTTCCTTATTGAGTGCTGATTTTTTTTTTCTCCTGTAGTTTTGTAATGGTTCTTCAATACATTAAAAATATTTATTAACCATTAAAACTCTCTAGCTTCCTCATTTCCAAGACTTGGTTTGAAAATTAAGTTGGAGTGTATGGAAATTTTAAATATTGAAAGCTTACTCATCTCAACACACTAGCACATCCTAGTGGTTTTAGAAAATTTATGTTGATTATCATCACTTGTGTAGGTTCCTGGATGGTTTGTTTGCTTTTGTTTTAAATAGACTTTCTTTGGTTGATTTGTTCACCTGTGCAGTTGTTCAAGGAAGGGAAATTCTTCAATTCTTCAATTCTTTCTTCATCAGACATGAGTTTCAGGTTCTATTTATTTATTTTTTTGTCTTTTGTCTTTTTAGGGCCACACCTGCAGCATATGGAGGTTCCCAGGCTAGGGATCTAATTGGAGCTGTAGCTGCTGGCCTACGCCACAGCTGCGGCAAGGCCAGATACGAGCCACATCTGCAACCTACACCACAGCTCATGGCAACGCCAGATCCTGAACCTACTGAGCGAGGCCAGGGATCGAACCCCCAACTTCATGGTTCCTAGTCGAATTCGTTCCCACTGTGCCACAATGGGAACTCCGAGTTTCAGGTTTTACTATTTCAATAAAATGCTTTACTGTGTGTGTGTGTGCATGCCACATGATATGAGAAAGTAAGCTTTGGAGTTTCTTAAAAGGATGAAGAAATGTTTCACAGAGTATCAGAAGGTTGAATACTGTAGGATATTGACCTACTTTTCCACAGCACATTCACTTAGCAAAAATATGTGTAAAAGTTCTGTGTCAAATGTAACATTTTTGTGAGATGATTCTTGTGCTTACAGCTTTTATTTATTTATTTTTTGCTGTTAGTGACTTCCGTGGTTTAAATTAACTGTACATTCCCCAGATCATTTAAAATAGCTCTTTCCTGCTGTTGAAAAATACTCACTTCTCAGAACAGAGTTAGCTGAAGTGTGAACTTTCCTTATTTATGCTGTCAGTAATGTCACTTTGAGGTATGAAAATGCATCTTTTCTAGACATGAACGTTAATCTCTACTGTATTTTGGCAGTCATCCTAGTGTCTTCATTGCAGAACTTTCAGTCTGATTCATTTCATCTAAAAGAAATATATGGAGATGTTTTAAAAATTATTTGGCATAATTAAATACTAATACATTAGTATTATTGCATTTTTAGACGTATCATAGTTATGCAATAAAGATTCTATTTTTGGTAGCTTACCCCATTCCTCAGATAAAACAATAAAGCAGTATGACAAAGGCTTCCAAGATAATGTATTCAGCCAAAGTCTTTGTAAAGAATGCTTAGCTTTTTCTTACCCTAAGTAAATCTTCTTTGGATCCTTTGTTGACCCCTTTCCACTTTCCCACCTAATGTAATTTTTCCTTTCTTTGAATCTGTGTTACTGTGTTCTTACAGCCTTTACCTTTTTTCCTGCTGTGCATTATGGTTATTGGAATAGTTGTTTTATATCCACTACAAATTATAAGGTGTTTGTGGGCGCACTGTATCTTGCTCATCTTTGAGCCTCTTGTAGTGCCCTCACAGTACCTCCCTCAATAAACAGCTAATGACTTAAGTGAAATAATGGCAGTTGGACATTTTGGATTATATAAAATTTTCTTAAGCCAATGAGACTAATGTTATATCATTAATAACCACTCAGAATAACTTTCTTCTTTCATAAAGTACAAAACACCTTTACATTTTATTTTTCTGAAGTGAACTCTTAAAGCCAGAAAGGACTTAGGAAATAACCATCTGTGCCATGCCTCTCCCTGCCTTATTAGAGAGGGTAAGGCTTTTACTGATCACAAAGCAGGGTAGTAGTAGAGGTAGAAAGAGAGAAGTTTTCTCTGTACACACTAGGGTAATTGAACAGTAATACTTATTATTTTTAGTGGTAACTTCAGATTCATTAACTGACACTTAGGATACTAAGAAGCCTAAAACATATATTTATATCTTTAGATTTGCAGTCTGTTTGGCAAGTTGACAGGTATACATTAAAATGACTTCATAAGCAAAGTACCATAATAGTGGTACAGAATGTTAATTCCATAGGAATTCAGAGGAAGAAATCAAGAGTGGTAGTAATTATCTTATAGAACTTTTATGGATAAGGTAGGATTTCATTTGAGTTTAAAGAAGGGCTGGTCAGAGAAATAGTACAGAAATAGTTTGTCATGTTAAGATATTTAGAAACAGTGATAAAACCCAACCAGAGACTTGACTATCCTCACTTCTAGGCCAGTAACCTATTATGTAGTCATTATTTTTATAAGTATCTGGCATTATTCAAAATACTGTATTTCTGTTTAAATTGACAAACATTTGAATGTGTCTAATGCTCAAAGTATTTTATTAGGCTTTGTGCATTGTATTAGGTATCGTCTTCACATTTCAGCTTTCATGAAGATACATAAGCCTAGTTTAGTGAGTTCTATGATTATGTAAGCTATAAATATGAAATAAATTATGAAAATATTAATCATAATAATTGTTTTTATGCCCAAGTAATAACTTGACTGACTAAACTAAAACTACTTAAATCTGCTCTCATAAGTCCATACTTACATACAGTAATGCTCATTTTTTTTCCTGTTATTTATTTTCCTATGTTCATGGCAACTCTTGTTTTCATACATGGCACATATTTCAGGGATAACACACACCCTTTGCAAAGAAGTATTGCAAATGTCAGTGAAATAAAGTTGTTCTAGGCTGTAGCTTTAATAAAATAGACTACGAAAAAGTGCATCTGTGTTGTGAAACATTGAAGTAGCTATGTCCTTATACAGCAGTTGAATTGGGCTTACTGTAATTTTTAGTGTGTGTGACCTGTAAATTTTAGCTTATGTGAAGATGAAACACTTGAGGGATATTTTTCAGAACTTTGTTACTGCTTAGATTAATCATTCTGTTCAGTAATGTGATGAGTAGATAATATATTCAGTTATTTTGAAAGTATAACCAGCCATTAGAAAGCCAAACATTAGTTGGAAAAAATCTCCCCAGTCAGCTCTGATGGAGTTCAGTAGAATTGAAATAGAAAAGTATGGAAATGGTTCAGATTAAGGAAGTTATAACTTTTTTTGTTGTTGTTTACTAAAAAAAAAAAAAAAAAAAAATCTTGAGTTCCTGTCATGGCTCAGTGGTTAATGAACCTGACTAGTATCCATGAGGATGCAGGTTTGATTCCTAGCCTTGCTCAGTTGGGGAGGAGGTGGGGATCTGGCGTTGCAGGAGCTGTGGTGTAGGTTACAGACGAGGCTCAGATCCCTGTTGCTCTGGCTGTGGTGTTAGGCCAGCAGCTGTAGCTCTGATTCGACCTCTAGCCTGGAAGCCTCCATATGCCGCAGGTATGGCCCTAAAAAGCAAAAAGCAAAAAAAAAAAAAAAAAAACAAACAAACCCAAAAACAAAAACCAACCATTCTTCTCAAAAATAACACTGAATGAAATAATATTACATCTAACCTAAACATATTATTTTACATAAAAAAACTAGGTGAAAAGAATGTCCCTTTTTGCCAGTAAAGAAAGATAAAGCCTCAGAACTAGTATATGACTAGAATGAAAGTAAGTAAATAAAGCTAAATATTCTCTCTTAACTCACTGTGCTGAGCTGGGGATTGAACCGGTACCTCCGCAGAGGCAAGTGAGGTTATTAACCAACTGTGCCACAGTGGGAACTCCCAGCTTAATATTCTAATAGTCCTCAGAACACCAATGATGGACTCTTGAAAAATAAAACAAATATTATCAAAACTCACTTACTCTAGGGAGTATATAAATTAAATTACATTTTTTTAAATCTATCATATAAATGGAAAAGGTTGAGAATAGCAAATACAGGAAAAGGAGTACCCTCTTACACTGCTGGTGAGTATGTAAATTGGAATGTCAGTATTGAAGAGTAATTTGACAGTATCTATCAAAGTTAAAAATAATCACATTCTGGGAGTTCCCGTCGTGGCGCAGTGGTTAATGAATCCGACTAGGAACCATGAGGTTGCGGGTTCGGTCCCTGCCCTTGCTCAGTGGGTTAACGATCCGGCATTGCCGTGAGCTGTGGTGTAGGTTGCAGACGCGGCTCGGATCCCGCGTTGCTGTGGCTCTGGCGTAGGCCGGTGGCTACAGCTCCGATTCAACCCCTAGCCTGGGAACCTCCATATGCCGCGGGAGCGGCCCAAGAAATAGCAACAACAACAACAAAAAAGACAAAAGACAAAAAAATAAATAAAATAAAATAAAATAAAAATAATCACATTCCTTTAACCTAGCAATTTCATTTTTAGATATGTGTCCCACAGATATACTTGAATAAAAATGAATTAAAACAAATGCATGGGGAAAAAAGTTCCTGTAGCTCTATTTGTAATGGTGAAGTATGGAGACGACCTTACGGTATTAATTGGCAAATAAACTGTGAAATAGTCATAGACTGAAATATGCTATAGTAGTTAAAAAGAAAGAGGTAGATCTGTATATTCCTTGATGGACTGATTTTAAGTCTAAGTTTTAAGAAATTGCGAATGTATATGCTATTTCTATTATATAAGACAACAGGTAATGTAAAGCATTGCAAATGCTAAATATGTGAATATACATAAGTATTTGTAATATTTATATGTAAACATATAGAACAGTTTCAGGAAAGATACATGCAGACTTCTTTCTTGGTTGTTTCTAGGGAGAGTTGGTGGAATTTCAGATACATGAAAAAGAATACATAGTTTCTGGGAGTTGCTATTGTAGCTCCAGGGCTAAGGAACCTGACTAGTATCCATTAGGATGAAGGTTTGATCCCTGGCCTTGCTCAGCAGGTTAAGGATCCTGTGTGCCTGTGACTGTGGTGTAGGTCGCAGACTCAGCTCGGATCTGGCGTTGCTGTGGCTGTGGTCAGCAGCTGTTGCTCCAGTTTGACCCCTAGCCGGGGAACTTCCATGTGCCACGGGTGAGGCCCTAAAAAGACCTCCTTCCCCCAAAAGTACATAGTTTCTTTTACGTTTCTATACAATATTTTCGACAATAAAAATGTATTCCTTATATTTTGTAGCAAAAATGCAACTTGCCTTTATTCCTGTAAAAATCCAGCAAAATAGTATTCCCATCACTTTACTTTCTTTAGACTATTGCCTTCCTCTAACTCAATTACACCTAGGCAGAAGGAAAAGTGAGTATAATTCCCTAGGTTCCCTGACTCTGGCCATACAAAGCTTTTGGAAGTTTCTCACTAGGGGGTATAAATTTCAATGCAATGACAGGGCAGAGGGGCAAGATGTCACCACAGTTCAAGACCTTGGCCTTGAACCTTGAAAGTTTTCAAAGTGGCTCTTATCAGTGCCTTGAAATTAGTCGGGTTCAGAGAAGGTTCTTTAGACTGACTAATATCATGGGAAATTAAAATTATAAATCAGATTGCAGATTGCCTGCTTATTAGTTTATCAGAACTAGAAACTCCCATATTCTAATCAGCATGCTCTCTCTTTGAAGGCAGTCTACATAGGAAGCTGAATTATAGTCACAAACTACTTAGTAAGCATGGAATTAGAATAAAGGAGAGTTAAATGTATAATTAAGATACCTAATGGCTGAGGCTCTGATGGCCTACAGAGTCCAATTCTGTGGTATACAGCTGCTACTGGGATGACTAGAGTGAGTCATCCAGATAGTGCTGATTTTACACTGTAGCTCTCAGAGAGCAACCGTGTTTCTAGGTTCATGGGGTGCACTGAACCATCACCTGTGTATACTAGCTGTGCCAGATGCTGGCTATTTCTAGATCCTAGAAATACAGATGTAAAGGATACTCAGGAGTTCCTGCCATGGCTCAGTGGTTAACGAACCCGACTAGGAACCATGAGGTTGCGGCTTCGATCCTTGGCCCTGCTCAATGGGTTAAGGATCCGGCGTTGCCGTGACCTGTGGTGTAGGTCACAGACTCGGCTTGGATCTGGCGTTTCTGTGGCTCTGGTGTAGGCTGGCGGCTACAGCTCCGATTCGACCCCTAGCCTGGGAACCTCCATATGCCACCGGTGCAGCCCTAAAAAGACACACACACACAAAAAAAGATACTCAGTCCTTGTTTTCTCAGACTCTTAGTTCATGTAAACTAAACACTTGGAAACCTTGAAGTTTTAGTTAACTGAGGTCTGAGTTTTGTTAGTGGCCAGATTTAGGTAGATCTCAGAAATTTATCTTAACCTCGGTATTAACAGTTGTTACTTTTAACCATAGTGTTGGGTAACAGTCAGAAATAGTACAAAAGAGGTTTATGTAGGCCACTGTCAGGATTGGTAGAGCCAAGCAGTCTTCTTTAAATGTGCAGTTGCCAGAGGTCAGAAGTACAAGGGGGCATCATAGCTTAGAAGTACAAGCAGATATTTTAGTCCATGTTCAGGATAAGCTCTGCAGTTCTCTTTGGTAAGTTGAATCAGAATGTGCCAGTGGCCAGAGCATTGGGATATGAATTTCATTTAAGTAAGGCTTATCTTACTAGGGAATTTTGCCATGATGTGTGTTGATGTATGAGACATTATTGGGCCTGAGCCCACTAATAAGGCTGGTAAATGACAGTTGTTGGCTGAGGAGAATGAAACATCATCCTGGCCCTGCCTTTATCTTTCTTTAAATGAAAAAGTTTAAATAAGCTCTTCTCCCAGAGTAATCATTAAATTTTACTTATATCATCTAAATTTTTTATAAATTAAAAAAATGCGCATATATTTACTCTCTCTCTTTTTTTTTTTTTTTTTTTTTTTTTTGTATTTTTATGGCCCAACCAATGGTATATGGAAGTTCCCAGGCTAGGGGTTGAGTTGGAGCTGTAGTTGCTGGCCTACACCACAGCCACAGCAAATCAGGATCCAAGCTGTGTCTGTAACCCATGCTGCAGCACACAGCAATGCCGGATCCTTAACCCACTGAGCAAGGCCAGGGATCGAACCTGCATCCTCATGGATACTAGTCAGGTTCATAACCCACTGAGCCACAATGGGAACTCCCAAATATGCATTCTTGTCTCCCCTCTTTTTGCATGAATGGTCGCATAGTAGATCTGCCCGCCCACACACCTTGTCCTGTTTAGATAACAGTATATCTTGAAAATCTTTTCAAATCTATACATGGTTTTTTAATTTTCTTTTTATTGCTACATGGTATTGCTATGATACGTCTATCGTAGTTTAACCAGTTCTCTCTTGGTGATCATTGGGGTGGGTTTTAGCCTTTTGCTGTTTATTATAAACCATAATGAAATGAATAACTGTGTGTGTATTAGTGTGTGTGTAGTTTGAAAGGTGTCCAAGTACATCAGTAGGATATTATATCAGAAGTGGAATTTCTGGGTCAGTGTATGCGGTTTATATGGGTGATTTTGATGAATATTGTCACATTACCCTCCATAGATTGTACCATTTTACGCATTACTCAGCAGTGCCATTTTTACAGTTTTGCCAACAAGTATGTTTTAAATCTTTTGGATTTTGCCAGCATAATGAGTGAAAAACAGTTTGTCAGTAGAGTTTTAATTTGCATTCTCTTATTGTAAGTGATATTAAGTATCTCTTCATAGCTTACAGAGCCACGTTTACTTCTTTTTCCGTCTTTTTATTTATTTATTTATTTATTTATTTATTTATCTTTTTAGGGCCACAGCTGTGGCAGTGGAGGTTCCCAGACTAGGGGTGGAATTGGAGCTGTAGCTGTTGGCCTGCACCACACCACAGCAGCGCAGGATCCAAGCTGCATCTGTACACCACAGCTCACAGCAGTGCCAGATCCTTAACCCACTGTCGAGGCCAGGGATCCAACCTGCGTCCTCATGGATACTAGTCAGGCTCGTTACTGCTGAGCCACAACAGGAACTCCCCACCTGTCTTTAAACTAGCTTTCTGTTGGTTTGTGGAATAACATTTAAAAATTTTTATGGTTGTCATTTTTAGTATTTATATTACATTGTATTCTGTTATTATGGCATTGTTTATCTTTCTGTAGTTGAACACTTGACTCCTTTTGGAGTGTGACTAATATATTTATTTTGCTGGGAATAGTTATTAAAAAGATTTTCCCCCTTAGGTTACTTATTTGGGAATCAAGAATTTTAGGATTTATTGTAGGTTTTTGTACTAATTAGCTATGTACAAACTACATAACTTATCTAGGTATTAGTTCCCTCACCTGTAAAAATAAGGATATTGAATTAAGTGATTTTCTGGTTCTGTGACCCTTTTGGAAATTTACCAAAAGCAATACATTAAGCATGACAGTTTAAAACTAATAGATAAGCACGGCAATGATATCTTGTTATAGATTATTAAAAAAAAAAACACAAAAATTAAAAACCTTGTTCTGTTTCTTGTTGAATAGATAATGCTTTTCTTTGGTGGCAAAATTACCTGCTTGCCTCCCTTGACATTTTGTGATTAGAAATACCTCTTCATCTTTTTTCATTTCATATCAAAGCTATTTTTTAGAGGCATGCCTTTTTTGGGGGGAAAGAGGTGGGGCTGTTTGGGAAGAAAAATACATTGCTTTAGATTTAATTTAATCTATTTCATAAATGTGCATGTTAATCTTCATTACTGTGTAACTGCTGCCAGTTGGCCTATTCAATTTTCCAGACTCAGTTGGAAAGCTGATCTCCTTAAATCTGTTAAATGGTCTCTCATCAAAAATTAATGCATTCAACTAGTTATACTATTTCTTCACTGCAAAACTGGGAATTAAATTATAATAGAGCCTATTCTCAGTGGGAGAATTTTTCCCCCTCTATTTACTTGGTATCTATGAAAATTATACTAGGAAAGATGAATAGGTATATCTTTTGATGTGTACTTTGGGAAATGAGATTAAAACCAGTGGTGAAATGAGGTATAGCCAGTAACATTTGAATTACAACATCAGAAATAAATGAAATGTTAGTGTAACTCAGAACCTCCAAAGTTTAAAATCCTCTGGAGCCATAGCATACAGATATGTCTTCTAAAAGCTAATCTTGAATATATGATATATATTCAATATATACTATCATCTTAGTACTTCCCCTAATTTAAATAGGTTAAATTTTGCCATGCCTTTTTAAACCAGAGGTATGAGAACATTAAAGAAATGAAAGAAATCCTAAAGCTCCTGTAGTCAGTTCTGTCATATTATCAATGGATAAAACTCTTCCCTGAGAAGGAAAGAGAAGCTTCCTTTGTGCACAGCTGTTCAGTAGCAGAGTTGAGACTAGATCTTGGGTCATTGGATTCCTATTCCATGATTATCTTTATTTTTATTTCTTTCCCTTTTTTGTCTTTCATATCTTCTGTCAAGTTAGATATTGATGTGTGTTTAACCCTGATATCTGCTAGTTTGTTTCTCTTTGGAAATTTTTATTTTATTTTTGGTTTCCACATCCTAATCTAGGCGTTTGTCACAATATTTTCAGCCATTAGTTGCTTCTGACTTTACTTATTACTTTCCTGTTAGCCTCTGCTTAAGGTTCTTTGCTGTTTATTCCATTCACTGCTGGTAGATAGGAATTCTTTTAAAAAAATGTTTTTCACCGTGTTCTTTTCCTATTTAAGGACTCCATGGCTCCCATTTGTCATATAAGTGATCAAAATTCTCAGTCCAGCCTTCAAAGGATCTTCTCAAGTGATCATGGCTTTCCTATTTGGTCATATGTCTATTTGTTCTTCATATCTGGTCAGATGTTGTGAACGTATCTTCCAGCCTTACCCATCCCTTGCCTAGTCCAGCTTTCGAGTTGATTATGTTCTTTGTCTTTCATGTTGAAAACTTCCAAGTGTTTCTTTCTTTCTTTTTTTTTTTTTTTTTTTTTTTTTTTTGTCTTTTTACCATTTCTTGGGCTGCTCCCGTGGCATGTGGAGGTTCCCAGGCTAGGGGTCTAATCGGAGCTGTAGCCGCCGGCCTTCTCCAGAGCCACAGAAATGCGGGATCCGAGCTACGTCTGCGACCCATACCACAGCTCACGGCAACGCCGGATCCTTAACCCACTGAGCGAGGCCAGGGATCAAACCTGCAACCTCATGGTTCCTAGTCGGATTCGTTAACCACTGCACCACGATGGGAACTCCCCAAGTGTTTCTTTCTGTTATCAGTGATGAATAATGTTTTCTACAGATATGTATGTTTTAGTTGTGCTCATCTTTGTTGTAGACAAGAGCAGTGCTAGGTATGAAGGTACTTCTGAGTTTGGAAAATGTTAATTTTAAAATGAATCACATAAACAACAAGGTCCTACTGTATAGCACAGGGAACTATATTCAGTATCCTATGACAAACCATAATATAAAATAAAAAGTATATGTATGCATAACTGAATCACTTTCTGTACAGCATAAATTAATGCAACATTGTGAATCAACTATACTTCAGTTTCAAAAATAAAAATGATGGACAGGACGAAAACATAAAGGACAGTCTCCTGGATACTGGAATTTGCTAGAGTGTGTGCAATAAAATGAGATGATTTCTAGGATTAGGAGGGATATAAACATTTGTGTTGCTGAAGCTTAGGTCATAGGATATAGAAGAATAAAATTAGATCTTTCCTGCTTTATCTGTAAGGGCTAGATTTAGCTCCAACTTTGAAATTGGACCTAGTTGAATAAAGGAAGCTAGAAGAAAGGTTTCCTTAAGAGATTATAGGTATAAGTCCCAGAGAAGAGTCAGTAACCAGCTCAGTGATGTTAGGAGACAGCTAAGTAGTCTATTGACTTGAGCACAAATAATAAAAGACATACTTTTCTTAGTATATTTGAACTGAGAAGTATACTTAAATGTTAGGAGCCAGTACCTGTATAATTTGTAACTCGACATTTTTCATGCTAAAGTAAAATAGTTAAATATTTTAAGCACCTGTAGTATTACAGTCTCTGTGCTAGACTGTATGTTTCCAAAGAAGAAAAAAAATAATTTTGGTCTTGACGCTCAGAGCCAAGTGTGTGTTGGGGGTGGGGAGTGGGAGGAGGCAAACTTAAGTATGAACAGATATGTGGATTGCCATAGGAAGACATGTACAAAGTACAAGATAATTTAATCAGCAAAAGTGAACTAACCATGCTTTAAGAAAATCAAAGGGGAGAGGCATAGATAGATACTTTGTGTGATTTGAATGAATTCCCACTACAAAAAGTCATGTAACCAAGAAGAAATGTCCATTTCTTTTCAGTCATCTGTAGATGGCTTTACAGTAAATTCTTTTGGTATAGCACTTCAGTAAATTTCTCAGACATCCATGGCTGCACCCTCATGACATTGTCCTTATCTCAGCCTTGTTGGGAGTGGCTCCTTTATTCCTTTATTCCTTTCTCGTTGCTCTGTAACAGGCCTTTAAGTAGGGCTGTTCCCTATACCTGCCGTCTCTTTACGCATTAGTACTGTTGTCTATTTTAAGTAATAATGCTTTATATTAAACTTTCCTTGCTCAGATTGCCATGTGGTTTCTTCTAATTGTACCTTGACTGTCACATGTAGTACTTTTCTCATATGATTATTCTGAGGATTAAATTGGATAATACACAGTATTGCCAACTATTCAGAAGACTATGTGTCATTGAATACACACAGTGTTTGTTGGTGGTGTTAATACTATTATCATTATCATCATCATCACTGACACTGCCACCAGCTAGGAATAATATTTCTACTTTTTATCCACAGGATGTTTCGTCTTAACTCACTTTCTGCATTGGCAGAACTGGCAGTAGTGGGCTCTCGCTGGTACCATGGAGGATCACAGCCTACCCAGATGAGGCGGCGGCTAATGGTGGTGGCTTTTCTTGGTGCATCTGCAGTAACTGCAAGTACTGGTCTCTTGTGGAAGAGGTGAGTGTTATCTGAGCATCTTGTTCCTGGACATACTTTTATTCTTCTAGTGGTCTCTGTTATCTAAAAGAGATTGATTTCTGGCTTAACTTTGTATCAAAGTTTCTTGGCTGAATCATTTAGCATGGATGATTTTTATGAAATAAGATGTTTCAGGGAATTGGGCTGTCTTGTCAAAGCAACAAATAGGAAATATTCTACTTCAAGTTCTGCCTGTCCTTTCTGCTGAACATTTTTTTGGGGGGGGGGGGGCTGTACCTGCGGCATAAGGAGGGAGGTGCCCAGGCTAGTGGTTGAATCAGAGCTACACCAGCTGGCCTATGCCACAGCTGCAGCAATGCAGAATCCGAGCCACATCTGCGACCTACACCACAGCTCACAGCAATGCCCGGTCCTTAACATTAAGTGAGGCCAGGGATTGAAACCACAACCTCATAGTTCCTAGTTGGTTTTGCTAACCCCTGAGCCATGACAGGAATTCCTCTTCTGTTGAACATTTAAAATAATTTACCAATTTAATAGTTAAACATGTATAATTTAGTGGTTTTTAGTATGTTCACAAAGTTGTACAGCCATCCCCCAAATTTTCATCATCTAATTACCCCAGATTTTCATTGTGTCATAAAGAAACTCCATGCCAATTAGCAGTCACCTCCCACTTTCCCCATTCCCCCAGCCCTAAGCAACCACTGATCACCTTTCTGTCTACAGGTTTGCCTATTCAGGACATTTCACATAGATGAAATCATATACCATATGAGCTTTTGTGACTGGCTTAATCCACTTAACATAATGTTTTCAAGGTTCATCTGTGTTGTACCTTGAATCAGTACTTCATTCCTTTTAATGGCCAAAATAGTGTTTCACATTTTATTCATTCATTCATCTGTTGATAATTTTATTTTTTTTTTGTCTTTTTAGGGCTGCACCTGCAGCACAAGGAGATTCCCAGGCTAGGGGTCCAGTCGGAGCTGTAGCCGCCGGCCTATGCCACAGCCACAGCAATGCCAGATTCAAGCCGCGTCTGTGACCTATACCACAGCTCCCGGCAATGCTGGATCCTTAAACCACTGATCGAGGCCAGGGATCCAGCTCGCCACCTCATGGTTCCTAGTTGGATTCGTTTCTGCTACGCCATGACAGGAACTTCTCTATTGATAATTCTGTTGACAAATGAATAAATTTATCTGTTGATGACTGTTTAGGTTGCTCTGCTTTTTGGATATTTTAAGTAATGTTGCTGTGAACATTTGTGTACAAATTTTGGGGGTAAAATTTGTTTTCATTTGTCATGCATATATTCCTAGAAGTGAATCATAAGGTTACTCACATATTTGAGGAACTGATGGACTGTTTTCCATTCCCGCCAGCGATGTATGAGTATGTGTGCTTATGGGTGTATTGCGTGTGTATACACCTAGATTTCTCATCTATAAAATGGGAATGATGATAGTACCTATCTCATAGGATTATTATGATTATTACTGGTATGAAGGTGAGTGAGAGTATTAGCATAAAAGACTGACTTTTCCCACAAAAGTTGTGATCATAATATAAAAGATCTTACATACTGTGCTAAGGAGTTGAGATTTTATCTTCTCGGCAGTATGAAGCTAAGAGGTTTTAAAGCAAGAGACTGACAATAGACAAATTTTAAGAGAGATTAATATAGCAAAAACAATGGGATAAACTAGAGTAGGGAGAAAATACTGACAGACACTAATACTAGTTTGAGATGATCGTGAGAGTACAGTACCCTTAGAAAGATGTGGGTGGGCTTAGAAAATTTTCCAGGTGAAATGAACGAGAGACAGAGTGATCTAGGCTAAGGGGCAGAGAGAGAAGTAAGAAAGAAAAGAAGAGGAGTAGGAAATGCACTTTTTGTCTTTTTAAATAAATAGTAAATGCTTATTGCCGGTGTCTTCAGGGATACTTTCCTACTGTGGAATCACAGGGCCCTATGAAGGCATATTCAGAAGTGGGAAAGTTGTTTGATGGCTTGATTGTTTAAGAAGTTAGTAGCCCCCCGCCCAAATTAATTTGTTTATACTCTTCAGGTTAAGTGTCAATGAACAGGTCAGTTTATTTTATTTTTCCTAATTTGTGTTTTGCTGCTTTTTGTAATATTAACTCCCAGAGAAAGACTAAGACAATGGTTTGGAGTGTTACATAAAGAACACATTTACATTTTTGTTATTGCATTTTTGATTTTTTTAATCCTAAAACAACCAAAAGCAGAAAATCTACATATTGACAGCATATCACCAATATTAGGATTTTTATAATGTGCATTTGTCACATATTCAAAATTCATTAATGTTTCAAAATCTCAAATACTCTAGTGACAGGATTTTAGTGCTCAAAGATTGTTAATCATATTCCTTTGCCGTGACATATTAAAAGTTTTTATGACATGCACTATAGTTATTCTTAAATTTTAAAACAAACAAAAAAAAGTAGGTTGAAATTTTCATCCTTATACTGAGATCAAGATCAATAGCAGGAGTTCCTGTCGTGGCGCAGTGGTTAATGAATCTGAGTAGGAATGATGAAGTTGCAGGTTCGATCCCTGGCCTTGCTCAGTGGGTTAAGGATCCGGCATTGCCATGAGCTGTGGTGTAGGTCACAGACGCGGCTCAGATCCTGCGTTGTTGTGGCTGTGGCGTAGGCTGGCAGCTGTGGCTCTGATTCGACCCCTAGCCTGGGAACCTCCATATGCCGTGGGAAGCGGCCCTAAAAAAGGCAAAAAAAAATCAATATCAATTATCTCTAAAATAATTCTGTGTTCTCTTGTCAGAGTATGTAGACATAGGGTTTGCCATTTAACTTGTAAATCTTTTTTCCATCCTCTTTTTAAAAAATTATTAAATGAGCAGAAATAATTTTTTTTTAACAAGTAAGATTTAAAGTTCTTTTTTAAAAGGGTGCTATAAATTTTTTAATTGTTAAAAGTTAAAACTTTAAACTTTATAAATTTAAATTATAAAAGATCAAGTTATGTTTGATCTAAAAAAAGTCAAATATAGAAGTAAAGGATAAAAATCTTTCCATCCCCAATCCCTTTCCTTAACAAAAATTAAGCATATTTAGTGTGTGTTGTTATAGACACACACTAAATACATAGGTGAATAACTAAGTATGTAACTTGGAATGTTTTCTGGCAATCAAAAATGAATATTTCCTGGGTTATACAATTTGGTATACAATTTGGTTATATAATCTGCTACCTAAATTTGCTAACATGAATAGACCTTAAATATGATCTTTAGAAGCCATTTTAGAGTGCTGTTACAACCCAAAGCACCTCCTTTACTGTGTGAGTGCTTGTCTACTGGAGATGGATTCTATCCGCTTCTGTCTGGAAGTATCATTATTTTGCCTTCACCTTTTTTTTTTCTTCCTCTTTTTTGATCTCACCACAACACGTGGAAGTTCCTGGACCAGGGACTGAATCTGAGCTGCAGCTGTGACCTATGCCACAGCTGTGGCACCTCCAGATCTTTAACCCATAGTGCCAGGCCAGGGATCAAAGCTGCACCACTGCAGAGACAAGGCTGGACCCTTACCCCACTCTGCCACATCGGAAACTCCTATTTTGCCTTCATTTTTAAAGATTATTTTCACTAGATGTATAATTCTAATGTAAATGTATAATTTTCCTTTCCAGCATTTTAAGGATAACATCCTGTTATCTTCAGCTTTGTTGTTGTTTTTCAGTTTAGTATCCTCATTCTATTCGACTGTTCTTTTGTATTGTGGTACAATATACGTAGCGTCAAGTTTATCAGCTTAACCACTTTTAAGTTCATTGACATTAAGTACGTTTCACATCATTTTGCAACCATCACCATCATTCATCTCCAGATCATTTTCAACATTCAAAACTGAAACTCTGTACCCATTAAACAGTAATTCCTCAGTTCCTTTCCCCTCATTCTCCTTTCTGTCTCTATGAATTTGACTGTCATTTAATTCATTTGGTTGGCTACTTTGATATGAATACTGTCAAATTTTAGAAACAGTTCTCCTTTTAATTTTTTTTTTTTTTTTTTGCTTTTTTACGGCCACACTTGCAGCATATGGAGGTTCCCAGGCTAGGGGTCAAATCAGAGCTGCCGGCCTATGCCACAGCCACAACAACGCCAGATCCAAGCTGTGTCTGTGACCTATACTACGGCTCATGGCAACACCAAATCATTAACCCACTGAGTGAGGCCAGGGATCAAACCCGCATCCTCATGGATACTAGTTGGTTTCATCACTGCTAAGCGACAATGGGAACTCCTCATTTCTCCTTTTGAGAGAAAGAAATTTCAGCATGATACTCCTCCAAGGAGTCTCAGCCTAATAAACAGAAAAGGGAGAAAGAAATAAAGTATGTATGTCTCTCAAAGGGCCTAAACAAAGGGGAATAGGTTCAGAGACAGGGACTTCTTGAAGTTATTAGAAATCCCCACTATTTGAACTGTTTTTGTACTCCAAGACAGGGGGCTCTTTTTATAGTTATGGGTTGAGCACTGAGAGTGTGGCTACAGTGTCAGTTAAGGTTGGAAGAGATTCATCCCCAATCCAGAGAAGTGTTTCTCCAAGCCAATTAAGGGAGGTTTGGGAAAATTCCCTGTATTTCCCCAATTAAGAATTGGAAGGACTTTGGAAAGGCTGATTAGAGGGCTGAAGGTGCCCGAAGCACTTAGATTTGTAATAATCTCTTCAAATCTCCTAGCTCTTTGCAGTAATAGCAGAAATTGGAAGGGGTTTGATGTTATACTTAGGAGCTTTCATTTATTGGAGTTGGAGATTAAGAAGTTTGGTGGTCTTTATTTTAGAGAATTTGTCTAGAGTGCAAGAGAACTGGTTTGCCAATGAACTAAATATGGAGTGGAAACAGTTTTCCATTCCATCTTTGTCCTTTTTTCTAGAAGAGAAAAGTCCCAGGTTAGTGCATTAATAACCATGGAATTAAAAGCTACCTGGGTGGAACCCAAATCTGAAGGAAGACCAGAATTTTCTTTCAAAACAATCTGAAGTCAGAGTTTCCATTGTGGCTCAGTGGAAACAAATCCGACTAGTATCCATGAAGATTCAAGTTCAATTTCTGGCCTCACTCAGTGGGTTAAGGATCTGGTGTTGCCGTGAGCTGTGGTGTAGATCACAGACACGGCTCAGATCCTGCATTGTTGTGACTGTGGTGTAGGCCAACAGCTGGAGCTCCAGCTCAGCCCTTAGCCTGGGAATTTCCATATGCCACAGTCGCAGCCCTAAAAAGCAAGAAAACAAAAACAAAAACAAACAAACACCCCTAAAAACAAAACTGAAGTCAGTTATAATAGTTTATTAACAAATTCATCAGAATTTTGTGTACAAGCCTGAATTCTGTTCCAATCAGCAGGCTTTGGAAAATCCCTAGGAATTGCTTGATAAAATTGCTTAGCAATTTCTCAAGCCTGATCATATAATAAGTTAGTGGGCAAGTCTCCTGGTTTAATTTTAGAGACCTTTCAGGATGGACCCGAAAGTCCCCATAATGGCATTTGATATTCTAAATTGCCTTTGGTCAGGCTGTTTCATTTAATCAGAATGTACATGAGGAAGGATTGAAGTTTTTAAATATAAAATTGGCATGAGGGGGCACCCTCAAAATATTTAGATAACTGGGATCCCATTTCTCAGTTTTTCTCTAGAGTAAAGGAATAATTTCCAGACAACTTAAATAGTTTTCAGCACAGACACCTCAATTCAAACAGCTTGCAAGCTAATTGCAGCCAATTCTAGAGAAATGATTTGGTCCTAGAGGAACCAGGCCAAAGGCTTTTTCAGCCAGCTTCCAAAAGAAAACCTATTCCAAAGGAATAGGCCAAAGGCTGAATGAAAATGCAGTACAATTTCAGTGAAGCAGCCCCTGTTTCCAAAGGAACAGCCCAGAGTTGTTTTCATCCAGCTTTGGTTGAAACAGTGTGATCTTAAAATCAGATTGAAAGGCCAAATGAGTACTTGCATGCAGAACAAGGCCTTAACCAGAAAGACAGAACGTTAAAATAGATCCTGAATAAAGCCTGGAGCACTTAAAACACAAAGAGCATGAGTTCAGATCTGAAAGAAAGATGAACCTTCAAACTCCTCCAGGTCAGTTAGAAAGCAGTGAGCACAATGGGCTCAAGTTGTGTGTATTCTGTCTGTTTGCCAGCCCTGGAGCCTTCAGGAGTCTTCCTCTGGTCCCTGTACAGGCCATCAAAATGTTGACCTAAGACAAATAAACTTCCAGATATTTCACCAGCAAAGATAGGTTTATTTAGGGTCTCCAGAGAATTGCAGTTCCAGGTCTGTAGCTATGCCACGTGCAAGTTCCCTTTGAGGCAAGAGAAGGAAAGGGAATTTGGGGAGGGCTATAGTAAGCACAGAGTCCATGGCTTTTCCTTGCCTGAGTTCAAACTAGGAGAGTGGGGTTGTTTTTTTGTTGTTGTTGTTGGATTTGCTTCATTGCAAAATTTAAGAGCACTCCCCTTGTGGTCTCCCAACTCTACTTAACTGAAGTTTCTATTTAGTTTTTTACGCTGTCTATCATACTACCTTTTCATGTCCTACAAGGATTCTGCTAAAAAGTCTCTTTATAGTCTTATGGAGTCCCTTGTACATGACGAGTTGCTTTTCTTCTCCTGCTTTTAAAATTCTCCCTTTGTCTTTGGCTTTTGACGGTTTAATGATAATTTATTTCAGTGTGGACTTTTTTGGGTTCTTCCTGTTGGGAGTTTGTTGGCCCTCTTCAGCCTGGATGTCCACTATCTTCCTCAGATTCTGAAACTTTTTGACCACAATTTCTTTAAACTTTCTACCCTTTCTTCTCTTTCCCTGTGCCTTCTGGAACTCCCACAATGTGTGTATTGGTTTTCTTAATTGTGTCTCATAATTCTCTTAGGCTCTTTTCACCTTCTTTTTTATTTTGTTTTTCTAGCTGGATAATAATACCAAGTGGTCTATCTTTTGAGTTCACCGATTCTTTCTTTTGTTTGATCAAATCTGCTGTTAAACAAACACCCTCCCCTTCCTCAGTGAATTTTTCAGGTCAGTATTTGTTTTCTTTCTTTTTGGCTGCTCCATGGCATATGGAGTTACCAGACACACCAGGGGTCAGATCTGAGCTACAGTTGTGACCTGCACAACTGTGGCAATGCTGGATCCTTTAGCCCACTGTGTTAGGCCAGTGATGGAACCTGTGTCCTGGTGCTGCAGAGGTGCCACTGATACCATTGTGGGAACTCTGGTATTTGTTTTCTTTAGCTCCAGAAATTCTGTTTGCTTCTTTTTATCTTTTTATTTCTCTTGGTACTTATTTTTTAAAAAATAATTTTTATTTTTTCAATCATAGCTGGTTTACAGTGTTCTGTCAATTTTCTACTGTATAGCAAGATGACCCGGTCACACATATGTATATACATTGCTTTTCTCACATTTCTTAATACTCATTTTAAAATGCATTGAGCATCTTTATGATAGGTATTTTTGAATTCTTTTTCAGATAATTAATATTACTATTTCTTTAGGTCAGCTTCTGGAAATTTATTTTGTTCCTTTGTTTGGGCCACATTTCTGTTTGTTTATGTGTCTTACAACTGTGTTAAGATATGCAGTTTTGAAGAATCAGCCATGTATCCTGGTCTTTATTGGCTGACTTCATACAAGGGCTAGACCTTTAGCAATCAGCCCAACTATGGATTCTGAGTACCACTGAAGCTTTTTAGGAGAGGATACAGTTTCTCTGTGTCTGTGTGGGCAGTATCTTAGTGAGGCTTGCCAGTTTCTTTTCCAGGAACTTGTAATGTATTGCTCCCTCTGGTGTTAGTCTTTGGCACTGCAGGTTCTCTGGTGGACAGAAGTGAGCTCCCTTACCCTCTCCTCATCAGCTACCAGGCATCTGAAGTATGCCAGCTCCTCATCAGCACCCCAAGTCAGGTGAGACAGACACCAGTCCTCAGGCAGCCCTCTGAAAAAATAGATCATCACATACGCATTCCATTTCTTTCCTTCCTCCTGTGGGAGAAGTCTTGAGTTGTGTACCTTTTCACGACTGCTCTAAGCCATGACAGCTGCAGCAAGCCATGTCCTGCTCTTCTTTGTTCTCAGTGGCCATCATACATGCAAACTGTGCCACTTCCATCAGCTTTCAAGTGTGGTGAGCAGAAACCAGTCCCTTGGACAACCCTCTGAAGAACCAGAATATTGGACACCATTTCATTCTTCCCTTTCCTCCTAGTGGGAGAAGTTGCTAGCTAGGGCATTTTCTCTCGTTGCTTAGCTGGGCCTGCTTAGAGGGAGGGGCTGGCATAGATAAAGTGAAATTGTTCCTTTTACCAGTTTCAGTGTGTCTGTTCTTGGCATTGTGGTTGTCTGATGTCATATAACTTAGCTGGATTTAGGAACTCTCATAAAGGTACTTTGATCTGTGTATCATTGTTAAATCAGTGTTTCTATGGAGGACAAAGGCTGGGACTTCCTCTTCTGCCATCTTGCAGAATATCTGTCTAATAATTATTTTATTGGGTATTTTACATTGACTGTTATGTTGTTGAATATTTGGATTTTGTTATTTTCCTTTAAAAGTATTGATTTTCATGTTGGCAGGCAACTAATTTATTGAAAAACCTGCTTGATCTTTCAGAACTGGTTTTTAAGAATCATGACTTAAGAGTATTTGCTCCAGGGTTAATTTAGCCTGATTAATAAGACATGACCCTTCTGCAGTGTATACTAACTACCTTAAGTGTTCAGTAATTTATCACAACCTGAACATATTCTTATTCTGGAAATTATTTGGATTATAGCTATTTGTTAGTTCTTTTTGGCCAGGTTTAATCCTAAGAATACTCGGCTTAATGTTAACTCAATGAGACCCTATATAGGTCTGTGGAACATTTTCTTTGTGTAGCTTCCTCCTCTCTGGTCCTCCTCACCAATTCCAGCTACCTCCCCCTCTATAAATTTTGATCTCTATTGTCTAAACTTAGCATGATCACTGTGTTTTACTGGGGATCTGACTTGTGATCTGGTAAATATTTCCAAACAGAACTTCAGGACAATTATAAGCCTCTTTTTTCTAATAGAGTCGCTATAGTTCAGTATATTACAACGTTTGTATCATATGTTCTGTGCAGTTTTCCATATTTTCCTGTCTGTGGGAAGGCAAGTCTTGTGCAGTTACTCCACTGTGGCTGGAAGCAGAAGTCCTCTTTCTGTACATCATTGTTTGTTATCATTTCTATAATATTTAATCATTATATTATTATATCATAAGCACAATGGCTTATGACATAAGCCATTATCAGGAATGAAATAGGAGGAGTTCCCATTGTGGCTTCGTGGTAACAAACTGGACTAGTACCCATGAGGACTCAGCTTCCATCCCTAACCTTGCTTAGTAAGTTAAGGATCTGGCATTGCTGTGAGCTGTGGTGTAGATCACAGATGCAGCTCAGATCCCACATTGCTATGGCTGTGTGGTAGGCCGACAGCTATAGTTCTTTCGACTCCTAGCCTGGGAACTTCCATATGCAGCAGGTGCGGCCCTAAAAAGCAAAAAAACAAAAACAAAAAACCCTGAAACTCTATACATTAAGCAATAATTCCTCTATCCCCACTCCCTGCATCCAGTGTTACAATGTTACCGACATTCTACTTCCTGTCTCTATAAAATAGAGTATGTGAGATATCCCATATAAGTAGAATCATACAGTATTTGCGTTTTTGTGACTGGCTTATTTTGCTTAGCATAATGTACATAAAGTTCATCCATGTTGTAGTATGTGACAGTTTCCTTTCTTTCTCTGTTTATTTCCCAGTTTCCTTGAAAATTTTTTGACATATAAAAAGGTACATGTAATTAGTCCATAAAACTTGATAAGTTGGAGCTAAGTGTACAGCATTATTACCTGTTATTATTACCTATGATAAGTGAACCATCATTATTACCTATGCCATACCCCTCTCACTTCCAGAAGTTTCCTCCCACCATCTTTATTTTTATTATGGTTTTTTTGCATATGATAAAACGCAAAACCTAAGATCTATCCTGTTAGAAAATTTTCAAATATACAATACAGTGTTATTAACTGTAGGCACTATATGGTATAGCACATCTCTAAGGACTTGTTTATCTTGTACAACCGAAATTTTGTGCCCTTTGACTAATACCTCCCCACCCCAAAACCCTGGAAACCACCATTCGTTCTTTGCCTCTACGAGTTTCACTGTTTTATATTAATTATATTAATGGTAAAATGTAGTATTCATCCTTTTGTATCTGGCTCATTTCCTTTAGCATAATGTCCTCTAGATTCATCTATATTGTTATAATTGGCAGAATTTCCTTCTTTTTTTTTAGTAGCTGAAAATATTCCATTGTGTGTATATATACCACATTTCCTTTGTTGTTTTTTTGTTTTTGAGTTTTTTATGCTTTTTTTAAGGGCTTTGTATGGCATATGGAAGTTCTCAGGCTGGGGGTTGAATCGGAGCTGCAGGTGCCAGTCTATACCACAGCCACACCCATGCAGGATCCGAGCCATGTCTGTGACATACACCACAGCTCACAGCAATGCCAGATCCTTAACCCACAGAGCGAGGTCAGGGATCAAACCTGCATCCTCATGGATTTTAGTCAGATTCATTACTGCTGAGCCACGACAGGAACTCCCTCTATTTGTTGATTGGTAAGACATTTAGGTTGCTTGCATATTGGATACCATGAATAATACTGCAGAACATGGGAGTGTATATATTCTTTGAGATTCTGATTTCAGTTCCTTGTGTTGTGTACCCAGAAGTGGGATTGCTTAATCATACAGTAATGCTGGAGTATCCTCCATTCTGTTTTCCGTAGTGGCTTTATCAGTTTACATTTCCACCTGCAGTGTACTGGGGATCCCTTTTCTCCACACACTTACCTACACTTGTTATATTATGGGCTTTGTTGTTGTTGTTGTTTTTGAGGAAAGCTATCCTACCAGGTGTGAGGTAGTATCTTTTTGTGGTTTTGATTTGCATTTCTCTGATGATTACTGATGTTGAGTACCTTTTCATGCTTATGTTGGCTGTTTATAGATCTTCTTTGGAGAATTGTCTATTTAGTTCCTTTGCCCATTTTTAATCAGGTTATTCGTTGTTGCTCTTGTGTTGTAGGAGTTCTTTTTATGTGTTTTATTTATTAATTTTTTTGGCCACTCCCGAGACATGTGGAAGTTCCCTGGCCAGGGATTGAGCCTGTGCCATAGCAGTGACCAAACCTGCTGCAGTGGCAACATTGTATTCTTAACCCACTGTGTGACAGAGGAATGCCTACATATTTAAAATATTAACCCTTTATTAAATATATGGTTTGCAAATGTTTTCTTCCATTGTATAGGTTGCCTTTTCATTTTGTTGACTATTTCCTTTGCTCTGCTGAAGGCTTTTAGTTTCATGTAATCCTGCCTGTATATATTTGCTTTTGTCACTTGTACTTTTGGTGTCATATGCTTTATATTTAAGGCTGAATATTTTTTTCTATTATATGTATATACCACATTTCCTTTACCCATCTATCCGTCAATATACATTTAGGTTGCTTCCACATTTTAACTGTTGGAATAATGCTGCTATTAACATGAGGTGCAAAAATCTCTTCATAATCCTGTGTTCAGTTCTTTTGAATATATAACCAGAAGTGCAATTACTGGATCATATGTTACTTAAAAAAATTTTTTTTGAGGAACCTTTCCATGTAGAACTTTTCACAAACTTCATTGCTATTGCTCCTGTTAAGCTCTATCTGAAAATCTTTATTTCCTTGTTTTGATGGTGGACTTTCTTGATTAATAGATTTTTTTTTTCTTTTTTTGTATATCCAGGGCCCTTGCAGAATCTCCACCATCTGTAAACAACCTGAAGAGTGAACTTGGTGACAAAGGGAAGAGTAAGGATGAAGGGGAAGATTGTAATGATGAAAAAAAGGCTGCAGGTACTTGTCTTGAGCCATATCCAGAAGAGAAAAAGAAGAAACGCTCTGGATTCAGAGACCGAAAAGTATGGAACACAATCTTATAAATTATATTAAAGCTGTAGTTAATTCTATTTTAGAATAATGCTTTTGAGTCTCTTTTATCATATATTTCAGATGGTTCATATTCACTTTGAAGTTATTCACCTCTTCGCTATTTTTCATCATGTTCTAATGCAAGTGTACTCTTTGAATGTGAAGTTAATTGAGGCAGTAAAAAGATCTAGGATTGGTAATCAGGATTAGCATATCTTTTCTTTTCATTTTCTTTCATTTCAACTACGTAAAGTAATTTTTGCTTTTTGGATCTTTGTGATGCTGAATGTTCTCATATATGTGAAGCTGAGTCTTTGTGATGTATATACTGATTTATAATGCCAAATTGTAAAGTTAGAATAACATCTCTTTGAAAATGTACAATATGTCTAAGAAATCAACCAGTTTTGAGGACAACATAAACTTCAGCTAACTTCAGCATTTTATATCTTTAACACAATTGCTGTTATGTAACTCTACCTGAGAAAAGTTTTAGTTCCTCTTTAATAATGATTCCTATGATACTGGGCTTTTGAATTCAGATGAGTGATAGAAAGTTAAAACGGTGAACTTATTAGATATTCTGTATGTTACTATTGAAATTCAGGGAATTACCTTTTCTTTCTAAAATATAGCTAATCAACGCAGCAAGACAGTTTGAGTTACTGTGTGTGTTTGGCGGGGGGGGGGTGCACTTTGCAAGCAAGAAGAATTCCTTTTAGAAATTTGGATCTTCTGTTTGTTTGGATTAAGCTATTAAATGTATCTTCTCATTTTTCAAATCTATTTCTGGTTAAGGTGAATTTGAACAACAGTGATGTATGACAAGTTAGTTGTCAGGCATGCCATTATTTCCAAAATGATGCATTTATTTAATCTTTTGCCCTGAGTGAATTTGAAGAAAGTTCAGATTTATCTTGTGGCAGCGTCTTCATTTATGGTCAAACTTTCCATTTTACAGTGTAGGGCTAAAATGACCCAAATAAACATTTATTTTTGAATCTTCCATTTTCTGTTCCTGCTTTTTGCTGAGCAGATGACTCTGTCTCATACTTCATAGGAAAAAAATGAAAGCTATCAGTGTAATGTATTGAATTTGTTAGCTCCCATAGCTTTAAAACCTTCTTAATCTATATCTTAATTCTTATTTCTTTCACTAAAGTCTCAGCGAATGGATAACCATTCCACATGTTATTTTGTCTTCCCAAGAACCTGTTTAAACACGTACTCTTTCTAGATCCCATTTTTCAGTTACTCTTTGCTCTAAATTCTTTTACATACTCTACCTAAACATGTTAAAGATTCTTCTATCGTTAATTAGATAATAAACTTCACTTTTGAGCATGCATTTTTTTTCTATCTACCACCCCATTCAGATTCTTTCCTTGCAATTCCAAACTGCTACAGTCTTCACATACTCTTTGAATCATCAGTTTTCATTTGAACTTCTTCCTTTTGTTCTTTTATGCGCTCTTGATTTTTCTGTGATATTTCAAACATCCAGTGAGAAAAATAGAGGCTATAATGAACATACATACTTGTACCGACGGTTATTTTTATCAAGCTTTAACATTTGGCTGCATTTGCTTCAGTTTTTTTTTTTTTTTTTTTTTGTAAGAAGAAACAAACAAAATGAATATAAAAAGTAGATTCCAATGTATTCTTCCCAATCCCATTTTTCTCTTTTCTTCCTCAGATGTAAACTAGTGTCCTGAAGTTGTTATTTTTTATTACCACACATGAACAGTTGTTTTGTGTGCTTTATTTTAATTAATAAAAAATTCTCAAGTACATATCACTTAGTTCATAGCATACTCTCATTGTTAGTTTGTGCATGCTTCTCTCTGTTTTGTTTTGTTTTATTTTTCATTTTTTGTATTTAATTTTACTGTCCCTTCTGAAACCTCACATTTTCAATTCTGAAAGATTCTCAGATATTGCTTCAGTACTGTCTCACTGTCATTTCTTTTGAAACTCTTCTTAAATGTATGTTGGATCCTTGAAACATATCCTCATATCTTTTAACTATTTTTTTCATATTTTTGTCATTAATTCTTCCCCTGCTTCCTCAGAGTCTCTTGCTTTTCTTCCAATTTTTTTTCTTTTTTTTTTTTAGTGGTAAAATTTGCCATCTTAACCATTTTTAAGTTTACAGTTCAATGATAATAAAAACATTCATAATATTGTACAACCATCACCACCGTCCATCTTTATAATTGTTTTCATTTTATAAAACTGAAAATTTGTACCCATTAAACATAACTCCCTACCATCCCCTTTCCCCCAGCCCCTGCCAACCATCACTCTACATTCTGTCTGTGACTTTGAATACTTAAAAGAACCTCATACAAGTGAAATCATACAGTATTTGTATTTTTGTGACTGGCTTATTGCACCTAGTGTAATATTCTCAAAGCTCAGCATGTTGTAGCATATATCAGAATTTCCTTTCTTTTAGGGCTGGATAGTACTCCATTGTATGTACATACCTCATTTTGCTCCTCCATTCATCTGTTGATGGGTATTTGAGTTGCTTCCACTTTTAGCTATTATAAGTAACAATTCTATGAACCTGAATATACAGATATCCAAGGCCTTGCTTTTCATTCTTTTGGGTATATAGCTAAAAGTGAAATTGCTTGATTATATGGTAATTCTATTTTTAATTTTCTTATGGAGCTGCCATAGTGTTTTTCATAGTTCTGTACCATTTGACATTCTTACCATCAAGGGTTCCACTTTTTGCATATCCTTGCCAACACTTATTACTCTTATTTTATATTAGGCATCCTAATAAGAAGTGAGATGGTATTGGTATCTTGGTATAGATTTTCATTTGCATTCCCCTAATGATCAGTAATGTTGAACATCTTTCCAAGTGATTTTTGGCCATTTGTGTATCTTCTTTGGGAATATGTCTGTTCACATCCTTTTGCCCATGTTTAAACTTTTTTTAAGTTGAGCTTTAGTAGTTCTTTGTTGTTCATTCCTTATCAGATAATATGATTTGTATTTATTTCTTTTATGTGGATTTCCTTTTTACTCTGTTGACATTGTCTTTTGGTACACAAAGTTTTTTAAATTTTATGAAATCTACTTCTTTTTTCTGATGTTGCTTGTGCCCTTAGTGTCATATCCAGGAAATTATTGCTAAATGCAATGTCTTAAAGCTTTTGTCCTGTGTTTTCTTCTAAGGGTTTTATAGTGTAAGTTCTTTCATTTTGGTCTTTGTTCCATTTTGAGTTAATTTTTGAATATCAGGTTAGATAACTTCATTTTTTTGCATGTGAATATCCCATTTTCCCAAGACCATTTGTTGAAAATGCTGTCATTTCTTCACTGATGGTCACAGCACCCTTGTCAAAAATCATTTGACCGTATATAGGAGGGTTTATTTCTGGGCTTTATTTTCTGTTTGTTTGGTGTGTATGCCTGTTTTTATGATACTACTGCATTCTTCTGACGACTTCATAATAAGTTTTGAAATCAGAAAGTTAGGCTTCTCCAACTATGTTGTTCTTTTTCAGAAAGTTTTGACTATGTGGAGTCTTTTGAGATTCCATGGTGGACATATAGGTTGTTTCCATACCTTGACTATTGTCAGCAATACTTCAGTGAACATGTAGTACAGATGTCTCTTTGAGATGCTGATTTTGTTTCATTTGGATAGATATACAGAAATGGGGTTGTTGGGTCTAATGTAGTTCTGTTTTTAATTTCTTGAGGGACTTGATACTTTTTTTCATAGTGGCTGGATCAACTTACACTCCCATCAACAGTGAAACAGTGTTCCCTTTTCTCCATATCCTCACTAACGCTTATTGCTTGTCTTCTTAATAATAGCCATTCTAACAGGTGTGAGGAGATATCTTATTTGTTTTTGATTTGCATTTCCCTGTTGAATACTTAAGTTAAACACATTTTCATATACCTGTTAACCCTCTGAGTATCTTCTTGGGAAAACTATTCAGATCCTCTGCACAGTTTAAAATCAGATTTTTTTTTTATATTGTATGAGTTCTTTTCAAAATACAATCTTCTTTCATGCTAGAAGCTTCTGTTTGGTATAGAAAGAACATGCCTCAGTATAAAAAGGCCGTGTATGACAGACCCACAGTTAACATCATACTCACCAGAGAAAGTTTGAAATTTTTTCTCTAAGATGAGAACAAAACAAGGGTGTCCATTGTTAACATTCCTATTCAGCATAGTATTTGAAGTCCTACATAGAGCAATTAGGAAAGACAATGAAATATAAAGCATAAGGATAGGAAAGGTAGAAGTAAAATTCCTTATTTGCAGATCATATGATCCTACATAAAGAAAATCCTAAAGACCCAATTAAAAAACTGTTGGAACTAATCAATGAATTCTTTTAAGTTGCAGGACATAAAATCAACATACAGAAATCTGTGTTCTTCTGTACACTAACAACAAACAATCTGAAAAATAAATAAAAGTAACCATTCTATTCACAGTAGCATCAAAACCAATAAAATAATTAGGAATAAATTTAACCAAGGAAGTGAAAGATCTATACAATGAAAACTATAAGAATGTGATGGAAGAAATTGAAGACACAAAGAAATGGAAAGATAACTCATGTTGATAGATCAAAATAATTAATTTTGTTAAAATGTCCATATTACCCAAAGCCATCTATAAATTCAGTACATTACCTACCAAAATTCCAATCACATTTTCATAGAAATTTAAAGATAAAACATTCTGATATCAAACTGTACCACAAAGCTAGATTAATCAAAACAGTATGATACTGGCATAAAAATAGAATACATAGACCAATAGAACAGAGTAGATATCCCAGAAATAATCTCTCACATGCATGGTCTATTAATACTGGACAAGGAGCCAAGAATACTCTAGGAAAGGAGAGTCTCAGTGTTTGGAAACTGGACAACCACATACGGAAGAAAAAATTGAACCATTATCTTAAACCATTCACAAAAATTCACTCAAATGGGTTAAATATTTTAATATAACACTGAAACTGTAAAACTCCTAGAAAACTTAGTGGGAAAGCTCCTTTTCATTGGTCTTCCAATGTTTTTTTTGGTTGTTACTCCAAAGCACAAGCAACAAAGGAAATATCAAGTGACAGCATCAAATTAAAAAAGTATGTGCATAGCAAAGGAAATCATTAAGAAGATGAAAAGGCAGCCTATGAAATGGGAGAAGATACTTGCAATCCATATATCAGATAAGAGGTTAATTTTCTCTCTTCTCTTTCTCTCTCTGTAGCTAGCTAAAGCTTTATCCATTTTGTTTATCTTTAAAAAAAACCTCTTAATTTAGTTGATCTTTTCTTTTGTCGTATTCTCATTTTACAATTTTTGCTCTTGTCTTTGTCATTTCCTACTTTGTGTTAACTTTTGGCTTAGTTCTTTTTCTAGTTCTTTGAGATATAAGGTTAAATTGTATATTGTAGTATTTCTTTTTTCTTAATGTAGATATTTATTGCTATGAATTTCCCTTTTAGGAATGCTTTTGCTGAATTTCATGTTTTGATATTTTGTATTTCCATTTTTAGTCCTCTCAAGATATTTTTTGATTTCTGTTTTCCTGTCTTCATTGAATATGTTGTTTAATTTTCAGATATTTTTTTGATCTTCTAGTCTTCTTCTTGTAGTTCATTTTTAATTGCATACCATTATGGTCAGAAAAGATACTTGATAAGATTTTAATCTTCTTAAATTTATTAAGCCTTGTTTTGTGGCCTATCATGTGATCTCTCCTTCAGAGGACTCCATGTGAACTTGATAATAATGTATATTCTGCTATTATTAAGTGGAATGTTCTGTAAATGTCTTTTAAGTTCATCTGGTCTAATATGTAGTTTAAGTCCTTTCTGTTGGGCTACAGAGTTGTGCTCCTATAACCAGTACAAACTGCTTCTTTGTTTGCCATGGTCCTATGGGACTCATGCATGCAAGCCCTGTTGATTAGCAAAGCCAGGTGATTCGGAGACTCATACCTCAGATGATAGCTGCTAAAGCTGAGGTGCAGCCAGATGTATAAGCTCCTTCTGGGGAGATCCTGGCAATTTGGAGTGGACTCAGTGGAGAGGTCAGAGGAGGAATCCACTGATTCCTCCCTGGTCTCCATGGAGGATGTCCGTCATCACTTAGATGTGTGCTAAATGGAAGCCTGACCTTCAGGCAACAACTTCTAATGTATGTAAACAGACCTTTTTCAGGGAAAGACTGGGAGGTGGGTGTATTTTGTCTTCTTCCTCTGCACTAATCCCTGGGGGGACAGCTACTGTGAGCCTGTTAAAAACTGTTTCTTTGTTTTCTGTAGTTTCATGGGGCTAATGGATGCAAGTCCCATTAGTTTTCAGAGCTAGCTGTTTTGGAGACCCGTCCCTCAAGCGGAGTCTTAAAAGTCGGGGTTCTAGATGTAGTGTCCAAACACTTCATTCCTCAAAGAGAAGCTAGGGGTTGACAGTTTCCTCCCATGTGTATAACACTAGGCTAGAGGTGGGGTTTATGGCAAGAGTGTGTCTCAGCCTTTCCTACCTGTTTTGATGTTGGTACTTTCTTACTGACTCAGTGAATAGGTTCAGCTAGTTTCAGGATTTCTTTCAAAGAGAAGGGCTCCTTTTATAGCTGTACATTCAGTGCATCTATAGGAGGTGGAGAGTTCAGGAGCCTCCAAGTCACTATTTTGGACTTGAAACAGCATCTTCATAATTAAGAACCTAAATTATTTGGTTCAGTACAGTTATAAATACTTTTAAATTGATTGATAAGAGAACATAAATAATGAGACATAAAATACTATATATGCCAAACAAAATCCTTAGGAATTTAGGTGACTAGAAAACCCAAGTAAGTTTACTTATTACAGACATCACAATAAATGAAAAAGAGAAGAAAAGTAACATTGAGCATATTCAGTCAGGTATAGTACATATACATACATATGCATAGTGTAAATGCATGTGTATTTGTGCATATGTGTATATGTACACACATGTATATACATACATTCTTGTGTGTGTGTGTATATATATATATATACACTTAATGCTTAAAGTAACTGTGTAACACGTCTAAAGTAATATATAGCTGTTACTTATAAAGGAAGGAATCAAATATAAATCTGTATGACTTTATTATTATTATTTTTTTGTCTTTTGTCTTTTTAGGGCTGCACCCGCAGCATATGGAGGTTCCCAGGCCAGGGTTTGAATCAGAGCTGTAGCTGACAGCCTCTACCACAGCCACAGCAATGCAGGATCCGAGCCACACCTGCAACCTATACTACAGCTCACGGCAGTACCAGCTCCTTAACCCACTGAGCGAGGCCAGGGATCAAACCTGTGTCCTCATGGATGCTAGTCAGATTCGTTTCCATTGAGGCATGACAGTAACGCTAATCTGGTAATTTAAAAACTCTTGCTCTTTCTATTGCTCTTCTAACATAACATGTTTTGGTTACAGAATTTTGCTCATGGTTTACCCTAGGTCAGTTAATATCATACTGTTTCAGATTTCTAAAGGTGATCCGGAGCCCTGATTTTCTACGTCATTTCTTTTAATGGAGATTGCTAGTTTGCTAGTCATCCACTGAATGAAAGTGATGTGAGCCACTTCTAAGCTGGCTCATAAAATCTCGCACAAGGATCTTCAGTGCTCTTTCTCCCTTTCCTGAGGGCTAGAATGACCATGAGTAGAATGACCTTGGAAGCCACATATTGGCTGTTTTCAGCCTGATTTTGACTCTTTTTTTTTTTTTTTCCCTAGGGGTTGTAGTTGCCAGGACTGTAAACTATAGAATTGGGATGGACCTGTTTCTCCCAGTTACTGGAGATGGACTGGGGACTCTTTCACCCTGGTTGGTCTGAGCCCTTTCTGGGATCTTCTGAGCTTTCCAGGAGGCTTCAGAAATAGAGGCTCTAGGCTGATGCTGACTTTCCTTCACATGTGCCCCCACAAGCCATTAGGGGAAATTGATGAAAGATGGGGGTGGATGAAATAGGCTCCATGCAATCAGACCCAGAATGGGGCAGAATCCTGTCTCTGGGAGTCCAGCTGCAGAGAGTAGCAGGGGTCTTAGATGCTCAGGCCAGATAGTGTGAGCATCTGTCTTACAGGATTAAGGTAGTGTCAGTAGGCACAGAGCGGGGGTGTGGGGTTGGGGATTTGGCTGGCTGGCTGAAGGCAGTGAATCTGGGAATTGCCGGCTACCTGGCCCATTCACCAAGCCTACTGCCATTTCTCAGAGTAATTGGTTGCAACTAGTCTTTGGCCACTCTTGTGCATTTCATATAGGAAATATAGTGCCTGAATTTTGATCCAGTTAGCCTGGCTCTTTTAGTGAAGGCAGCTGTCTTAAAATCATGAAATTCAAGAATGTTTTTTTAAGTAAATGATTGAATGTTACTATTATAATTTTCTTAGTAAATCTTTTCACCAGGCTAAACATTGCAAAATTCTCCAACAGTTTTCTACATACCTTTGCTTCTAAGCCTTCGTTTTCTTAGATGCTACATTTTAAAACCTTTATGTAATAGTTTGTTAGTGTTCCTTTAACATGACTACTTAAAAGGAGGGCAGCTCCAAATCAAATTATATGAAATGGTCTTAAAGATACATTGCCAAGTGAAGAAAAAAAGCAAAAATATACTATACCGTATGTTTATACTAAACTCTTCTAGTGTGGGAATGCAAAAAGTCTTACATTCCCTGACCTTTTTTCAAACTAAAACTAATTAATGATATTCAGCAACTTTTTTTTTTGGTAACAATCAAGTATCTGATTTTCATTCTGAGAATCATTGACTTTTAAGTTGTTGTTTTCCTACCTTTAATCTTATATTTGACTTAATTTTTTAATTCACAAAGCCATCTTTGGTAGTAGCTATAGTTTATAAACATTAAAACTGATTATTATATTTTTTTGGCTGCACCCTTGGAATGTGGAAGTTTCCAGGACAGGGATCAAACCCAGGGCCGTTGCAGGAACAACACTAGATACTTATCCCACTGAGCCACACAGGAGCTCCAAAACTGATTATTTTTTGTTCTGTAGCCAATATGACCTAGCAGATAGTTGTAGTGAAATATAAAATGCCTTGATTTAAACTTGTAGGTAAGTCTCAAGGCTGTCAAGGGGTTGAAAGGCTCTTAGTGACTTCGCCACATGCCAAATCTATTGAAAACTTTTCTGAAATCAGTATTCAGACTTTAAGGCAAATTGGTATTAGAAAGATTTCTGTCATGTATAGTTATAAATTAGCATTCTTAGTGGCTGAAAGCACATCTGGTAGTGTAATTGAAACCATTGTTAAACAGCTGCTCTCAATAACCTCAAAGTGACCATCAAGCCAAAACTGACAGTTAAAGTAATAGCTATGTTAATAAGGCAAATTAAAACATTAATAATGTTGTTTTTCAGTGTAGTGAATTGCTTTATAGACATTGAATTCACTGATGAATTTTCGGATCATATTGGCTTAAATTATTTTCTAACCACTTATTTATAGGATACTATTTAATGTTGGTTATCTCAACATAGAAGATTCAGGTATGAGAGATATCTTTTCACTAAAGTACTATATAGTTTGTAGAAGAAAATTATGCAGAAGATACAGTATTTTGTACATTTCATATACAGAATGGGGCTTGGGTGCCACATAAGGAAATGAGAAAGGGTTATTAACATCACACTCTTAGTTAAATGTTTGCCATATTTGATTTTGTTCCTATTCCAAGATTTGCTTGTATTTTTCCCAAGTCTATTCTTTTCTAAATATGCAACATTTAAATAGTCTCTGGAAGTTTAATTTTGTAGTCAAAAGTAAGTCATTGCTTTAGACTTGTCGGTAATTGAGTTTCCATGATATGCAATTTTTTTATGATGTTTAATGTACTTTGTGTTTGAAAGACTCTTAGCTATTCAGACTTATGAAGTCCCATGTCCGTTTTGTTTTAGAGATTAGGAAATTGCAAAGAAATAAAAACTATAAAATCAATCCTTTTTTTGGAGTTCCTGTCATGGTGCAGTGGTTAATGAATCCAATTAGGAACCATGAGGTTGCGGGTTTGATCCCTGCCTTGCTCAGTGGGTTAAGGATCTGGCATTGCCGTGAACTGTGGTGTAGGTTGCAGATGCGGCTCGGATCCCATGTTGCTGTGGCTCTGGCACAGGCTGGCAGCTACAGCTCCAATTAGACCCCTAGCCTGGGAACCTCCATATGCCATGGAAAGCAGCCCTAGAAAAAGCAAAGAAAAAAAAAATCAATCTCTTTTTTAAAACTTGGTATTTTAAAAAATTATAGACTACCATATATATGGCATTATACCCTTTTACTAAGACCTTTTGAATTCTTGTATGACATTTTTTTTTTTCAATTTTGCTAGCATTCGGTAATTTAAGAAACTAGAAAATCATTCAAAGGTTCTAAACAAAACTGATATAATCATTGCCTCAACTGTAGTATGAATGCTATATCACAAGTTTTGGAAACACAAGTAATTTCAAGTTTAAAAAATCCAGTTATAGGGAAAAAATGATATAATTGATATCATTATAAGTGATATTTGCGCTTATTTCCCCCCAAATGAGTGCATATGCAAGAAAATGAGAATTACTCAATATGGAAACACTCTCTGAATTTCTAATTTTAGGTGATGGAATATGAGAATAGGATTCGCGCATATTCTACACCAGACAAAATCTTCCGGTATTTTGCCACCTTAAAAGTAATCAGTGAACATGGTGAATCTGAAGTTTTTATGACACCACAAGACTTTGTGCGATCCATAACACCTAATGAAAAACAACCAGAACGTAAGTTGCTAAAGTGAAAAATTGTGATGTTTGTTTTGTTATATGCTACTTTGTTTCTTATAAATCCGTGCAGTAATTATATTCACTGTGTAGCATTATGCTAGGCTTTAGGAGTACTAAAGAGGAGCATATAATCTAAAGGGTTGAGGAGATTATACCTCTCTGGCTGAGATTCATTGCCTGTAATGAGACTGTTCATGAAGGCAGTTGATTGCCATCAAGTTACTTTTTGGTGGAATAGACAGCGATGGTAACAGGTGATTTCAAATGTGTTGATTTGTTAAAGAACAGCTTCTATGGCAGTAGAAAAAAGGGGCACGTAATTCAATCTGGAAGTTTAATGAAAATCTAGAAAATACATCTAAATTTGAATTAAAATTAGACAAAGAATAGAGGAAATGATGTCTCATCTAGAGGAGACAGTGAGATGTGAGGAAAGAAAATAAATTGCTTAATATTATAAGTTAAAGGTGATACTTTACAATTGCGTATGGGAGACATGGTGGGAAAAATGACAGAGTAGGGAGCTCCAAGAATCATTTTTTTCACTGAAGCAGTCATTACACTGTCCAGAATGGATTGAATCAACTTTTTTGGATCACTGGAATCCAATTTAAAAATTACAGTAACCAGGTAGTGGTTAATGAAGAAAGAGGCTCATAAATTTTGGGAAGAAAGTGTTGTGGCCTTTTGCTTGCCTGCCTACCATGCCTTGTTTCCCAGCTTAGCAGCAGTCATGGAGATAACAGCCTGCATTCCTAGTGTGGCTTACTAGTGATGGGGGAGTTCACTGGCAGGCAATACAGACTTTGTTTTCAAAAAATTGCGGTTGTATATTTTGACTCATCTGGTAATTTCCTGAGTTACCAGCACAAAGGTTTCATGCAGCTCAAGCTGAAGTAGCTTCCCACATGTCATATTCTGAAAAAAATTTTACCATATGACCCAGCAATCCCACTCCTGGTCATATATCCAGACGGAGCTTTCATTGAAAAAGATACATGCCCTTCTATGTTCATTGCAGCACTATTTACAATAGCCAAGACATGGAAACAACCTAAATGTCCAATGGCAGGTGAATGGATTAAGAAGATGTGGTACATCTACGCAATGGAACACTACTCATCCATAAAAAAAAGAATAAAATAATGCCATTTGCAGCAACATGGATGGAACTAGAGACTCTCATACTAAGTGATATGAGTCAGAAAGAGACAGACAAATACCATATGATATCACTTATATCTGGAATCTAATATACAGCACAAATGAACCTATCTATAGAAAAGAAATGACCTCATGGACTTGGAGTACAGACTTGTGGTTGCCAAGAGGCAAGGGGAGGGAGTGGGATGGACTGGGAGTTTGGGGTTAGTAGATGCAAACTATTGCCTTTGGAATGAATAAGCAGTAAGATCCTGCTGTATAGCACAGGAAACTATATCTCATCACTTGTGATGGAACATGATGGAGGATATATATACACACAACTTGGTCAATTTGCTATACAGCAGAAATTGACAGAACATTGTAAATCAACTATAATAATTTTTTTTTTAATTTAAAGACCCATACCACCTGTAGCCATCAGGCCAAGAGAGGGCAGATGAGACCAGTAGCAGACAGATTGAAAAGCCTGGGAAGGAGGCTGAGGAGAAAGACATTTCAGGAGAATAAGAGCTTTGAAGTTCTGCTGTGTATCCTGGGGAATCTAGAGTGATGCTCAGGGCCAGAAACATAATTGGAAAAGACTTGTGTGGGCTTGTGTGTTTTTGCTGATAGCTGTGCTCTGTGCAAGAAGAAGGTGAAAGTTGAGGTAGATTGTAGGAGATCTAGCTAAACATGAAAAGAGGATCCTAGTTCACAGTTAGTCTACAAACACTAGAAGAGCTGGATTATGTTTTTGTTTTTGTTTTTGTTTTTCATTCTTTTTGCCTCCAACATTTAAGAAAATCTGTGAGGTCACTTGATGACTGCTTAGATCATAGAGCAGAAACCTCATTTATGACTAATGATAAGGAATATAATCTTGGAAGAAATAGTTTGGAAAAATCACTAAAAGTGATGACCTTAATCCTCACCATGCTACAACGTCAAACCCTGGAAAGTAGGGAGAATCTGATTTCTAGAATTACCACATTGTAGTATTAAAAATGTCCAAGTTTCAATTTAAAAAATTGCATAGCATACCAGTAGTAATCAGGAATGTGAGAACTTTGATAAGAAAAAAAGAAAGAAATTGACAGAAACTATACCTGAGGAAACCTGAGCATTGCATATACTAGATGAAGATTTTAAATCAACTCTCTTAAATATGTTCAGAGAGCTATAGGAAACCATAGACAAAGAACTATAGGAAATAGGGAGAATTGTGTGTTAATAAATAGAGAATGTCCATAAAGAAATAGAAATTGTAAAAGGGGCTTGAATAGAAATCATGTAACTAAAAAGTACAATAGGTAAAGTGAAAACTTTACCAAAAGAATTCAACACAGATTTGAGCAGGCAGATAAAAGAATCAGAAACTTGAAGAGAGGTCAATTTATATCCAATTTCAGGAACAGAAAGCAAGAAGAATTAATAAAAATTAATAGAGACAAAAAAAATTAATAGAGCCCAAGATACTTGTGAGACAATATCAAGTCTACCAACATATGCTTAAGGGGAGTCCCAGAAGGAGAAATTAAGATGTTTTAAGGTAATCAAAAACAAAAGAAGTTTGTTGCTAGTACACATTTCCTATAAGAACACTAAATGGGGTTCTTTAAACTGAAATGAAAGTATATTGGATAGTAACCAAAGTCATTCAAAGACAATTTTTAAATGGTAAAGACCAGTAAAGGTAACTACATAGGGAAATGTAAAAGTTGGTATTAAAAGTCCATCAACAGAGGAATGGATAAAGAATATGTGGTACATATATAAACCGTGGAATATTAGTCATAAAAAATAATGAAATAATGCCATTTGCAGCAACATGGATGGGCCTAGAAACTATTACACTAAGTGAAGACAGTGAAAGACAAACATCATATAATATCATCTATATGTGGAATCTTTAAAAAAAAAAAAAAGGATACAAATGGACTTTTTGCAGAACAGAAACAGACTCACAGACTTTGAAAAACTTATGGTTATCAAAGTGGACTGGGGGATGGACTAGGGGTTTGGTGTTTGGGACTGGCATATGCACACTGAGGTATGTGGAATGATTGGCCATTGGGGACCTGCTGTATAGCACAGAGAACTCTACCCAGTATTTTGTGATAATCTATCTGGGGAAAGAATCTGAGATAGAACGAGTATGTGTATATGTATGACTGAGTCACTTTATTGTACAGCAGAAATTATCACAGCCTTGTAAATTAACTATACTTAAGTAAAACTTTTTTTAAAAAGTATTATTTTATTTTTGGTTTTTCAGTCCTTTTTGTTAACTATATGATTTATTTTTATTTTATTTTTTTTTTTGTCTTTATGCTATTTCCTGGGCTGCTCCCACGGCATATGGAGGTTCCCAGGCTAGGGGTCCAATCGGAGATGTAGCCACCAGCCTACACCAGCCACAGCAACGTGGGATCCGAGCCGCGTCTGCAACCTACACCACAGCTCACGGTAATGCCGGATCCTTAACCCACTGAGCAAGGGCAGGGACCGAACCTACAACCTCATGCTTCCTAGTCGGATTCATTAACCACTGTGCCACGACGGGAACTCCCAACTATATGATTTAAAAGACAAATTTTAAAGCATTTATAAACATGTTAATGTTGAGTCAGACTAGGATTATTATAAGTTTGAGATTAATTGGTTTTTAATTTTTGATTAAAGTATAATCGATTTACAGTGTTGTGCCAATTTCTACTGTAAAACAGAGTGACCCAGTCATATGTACATACACATTCCCTTTCTTATCTTCCATGATGGTATCCCGAGAGACTGTATATATTTCCCTTTACTGTGCAATAGGACCACATTGCCTATCCATTCTAAATATAATAGGTTGTATTTAAGATGTTAATTGTAACCTTCAAGTTAACCACTAAGACAGTAACTAAAAAATATACAGAAAAGGAAATGAGAGGATATATAGTACATTAGAGGAGTTCTCTTGTGGCGCAGCAGGTTAAGGATCCATCATTGTCACTGAAGCAGCTCAGATCACTGCTGTGGCTTGTGTTCATTCCCTAGCCTGGGAACTCCCACATATCACAGGTGCAGGAAAAAAATTAGTGCACTAGAAAAAATAATCAAACACAAAAGAGGGAAAGATTGGAGGAACTAAGGGCCAAAAATATGTAAGACATACAGAGAACAGATAACAAGATGGCATAAGTAGGTCCTTTCTAATTAGTAATCACTTTATATATAAAAGAAACTCATCGGTTAAAAGAGATTAACAGGAGAAAAAAGTATGATCTAAGGAAACTCACTTTAGATCCACAAATAGGCTGAAAATGAAAAGGTACAGATAGTGACCAAAAGAGAGTTGAGGTGACTATATTTATATCAAACAAAATAGATTTTAAGAAATTGTTACCAGAGACAAAGAAGAATAATATATATTGATAAAAAGATGAGTTCATCGAGATGTAACAATCACAAATATATATACTCACCAAATGACAGACTCCAAAATATGTGAGAGAAAGATTGACAGAATTGAAGTAGAAAATAATTCTATGGTAATGGTTAGAAACTTCAGAATTCAGGAGTTCCGATTGTGGCACAGTGGAAACGAGTCCAACTAGTAACCATGAGGTTGCGGGTTTGATCCCTGGCCCCGCTCAGTGGGTAAGGATCCAGCATTGCTGTGAGCTGTGGTGGTGTAGGTCACCAGTGCAGCTCAGATCCCATGTTGTAGCTTCAATTCAACCCCTAGCCTGGGAACTTCCATATGCTGCAGATTGTGGCCCTAAAAAAAAAAAAAAGAGAAGCTTTAGAATCCCTATATTAGTAATGAATAAAACATCTAGACAGAAAGTCATTAAAGAAATAGAAGACTTAATACTATAAACCAGCTAAACCTAATAGACATGCATGGAACACTCTACTCAAAAGCAGCAGAATACATATTCTTCTGAAGCACACATCAAATATTCTCCAGAATAGACCAGATAGACCATATGTTAGGGTGCAAAACAAATCTTAGTAAATTTTAAAAGATTAAAATCATATTGAGTATATTTTCTGATAAAAATAGAATGAAACTATCTGTTGGTAACAGAAGGAAAACTAGAAAATTTATAAATATGTGGAAATTAAACAATACATTTAAGCAACCCATGGATCACAAGAGAAGTTAGAAACTACTTTGGGATAAATGAAAAAGGAAACAGAACTTACCAAAACTTATGTGATGCTACAAAAGTAGTACCAAGAGGGAAACTTATAGGTGTAAACACCTACATTTTAAAAGAAGAAAGGGAGTTCCCATTGAGGTGCAGTGGAAACGAATCCGACTAGTATCCATGAGGATGCGGGTTCAATCCCTGGCTTCACTCAGTGGGTCAGGGATCTGGCATTGCCATGACCTGTGGTATAGGTTGCAGATGTGACTCGGATCCCATGTTGCTTGGCTGAGGTATAGGCTAACAGCTGTACTTTTGATTTGACCCCTTGCCTGGGAACTTCCATATGTTGTGGGTGTGGCCCTAAAAAGTAAGTAAGTAAGTAAATAAATAAATAAATAAAAATGAAAAGAAAGATCTCAAATCACTTTCCTAACTTTATACCTATGGAACTAAAAAGAAAAGAGATCAAACAAAAACCAAAGATAGCTGAAATAAGGAAATATTAAAAGCTAATGCAAAGATAAGTGAAATGGAGAATGGAAAAACAATAGGGAGAATCAGTGAAACAGAAAGTTGGTTCTCTGGAAAGATCAACAAAACTGAAAAACCTTTAGCTAGACTAAGGAAAATAAGAGAAAAGAAGCAAATAACTAAAATCCTGAAAATGGTGACATTACTACCTACTTTACAGAAATAAAAAGGATAAGAGCATACTATGAACAGTCATATACCAACAAATTGGATTACCTAAATGAAATGAAACAACAAATTCTTAGTAACACACAAACTGCCAGAAATGAAAAAGAGCTCTTACAACTCAATAAGAAGTCAGACAACCCCATTAACAAATGGGCAAATGACTTGAATAAACATTTCTCCAAATAAGATACAGAAATGGCTAATAAGTACATGAAAAGATACTTAATGTCATCAGTCATGAGAGAAATGAAAATCAAAACCACGGTATACCTACACCACAGCTCACAGCAATGCCGGATCCTTAACCCTCTGAGCAGGCCAGGGATCGAACCTGTGTCCTTATGGGTGCTAGTGAGGTTCGTTAACCACTGAGCCATGGCGGGAACTCCTTGGCTCTAATTTAAAAGCAAACAAGTAGAGTTCCGCGGTGGCCCAGTGGGTTAAGAATCCGGCATTGTTACTGCTGTGGCTAGGGTTGCAGCTGTGGCTTGGGTTTGATCCCTGCGCTCAGAACTTCTGCATGCCAGGAACTCTCATATGTTGCTGGTGAGAATGTAAAATTGTGCAAAAGCAATTTGACCATTTCCCAGAAATGTAAGGTGAACAAAAAATTACCACATGACCCAAAAATTTCACTACTAGTATGAAAACAAAAGTATTGTAAAACACACTCAAACAAGTCCTTGTACATGAATGTTCAAAGCAGCACCATTCACCATACCTCCAAAGTAGAAACATCTTAAATGTCCTTTAACAGATGAATGGATAAACAAATTGTGAAGTATGCATAGAGTAGAATATTATTCAAATGAGGATGAATCTAGAAAACATTATGCTAAATGAGACAAACCAGTCACAAAAGGCCACATATCACATCATATGATTTCATTTGTGTGAATATCTGATACAGGTAAATCCATAGAGATAGAAAGCAGTTGTCTATTGCAATCAGCTGGGCTGGGGGAATAAGGACTGACTGCCTAATGGGTACAAGATAGCTTTTTTTTTTGAGTGATGAACATGTTTTGAAATAGATAAAGGTAGTAGTTACGCAACACTATGAGTGTACTAAATGCCGCCGAACTGGACACTTTAAAATGGTTATTTTATGTTATTTGAATTTTTCAATTTAAAAAGAGGAAAAAGAATAGTCAGTTATTATTTGCAAATTTTGTATTTGCAAATTTGCATGCTCACTAAAACTTACTTGTAACCCCATAATCAATACTTATGATGCTTGCTTTTTTTTTTTTTTTTTTTTTGGCCTTTTTAGGGCCATACCCTCAGCATATGGAGGTTCCCAGGCTAGGGGTCGAATCGGAGCTGTAGCCACTGGCCTAACCCACAGTCACAGCAACACCAGATCCAAGCCACATCTGCAACCTACACCACAGCTCAAGGCAACACTGGATCCTTAACCCACTGAGCAAGGCCATGGATTGAACCTGCATCCTCATGGACACTAGTTAGATTTGTTTTAGCTGAGCCACGACGATAATTCCAATACTTATGATGCTTTTGCAGTTATCTCTGGCTACGTGCAGTGCAGCAAAAAACTTGAGTCACTCCTGTGCATGTTCCCAGCTGAAGTCAAAGTAATGCTCTGCCTTTTTGCTTCAGCTTTCATATGAGTATCCTCTGCTTTGTCTGTTTAGTGCCATGTTTTTCGAATTTTTGTGCTTTATCTTGATGATCACTGTGCCTCTTCCCCTCACCCCATGTAATATTGAAGTACTGTCTAGTGTTCTTAAGCATAAGAAGGCTGTAATGTTCCTTGAGGAGAAAATCTGTATGTGAAATAAGCTTTCTTCAGGCTTGAGTTATAGTGCTCTTGGCCATGAGTTCAATCTTAATGAATCAAGGATATTTATGTAGAGAAAGAATGAATCAAATATATATATAGACATACATATATCAAATAAATATGGGAGTTCTCTGGTGGCTCAGCAGGTTAAGGATTTGGCATAGTCACTACTGTGGGACAGGTTTGATCCTGACCCAGGAACTTCCACATGAATAAGCTGTCTAAAAAACAAACAAATGAACAAAATCCATAAAGTAAGGTTATGTATTGATTGGTTTGAAAAAAAGTTGTATGTGACTAGAGGATCACATGAGCCTAACCCTATATATATCCCCTGGGACCAAGAGGTCAATATTCATAGTTCACTGTTCGTGGTAACTTTAGAGAATGTAACTATTACTGTTAGCAAGAATCAAGCATATATGGTATAGTAATAGGATATGAAAAAGAAACTATTTCTTTAGAGAGTATAAGGAAGACATCCTAAAGGAGGTAGCATTTGAGATGGGTTTTGAAAAGTGAGTAATAGTTCATATATATGAGAGGGAAAAGGCATCACTCAGAGGGAGTAAATTGTCTGGTCAAAAATACAGACATGTGAAATAACAGCGTGAGCTTGGGAAACCAAAAACAATTATAACATCTTTGAACGAGGGAGGTTATAATGTTTTGCCCATGTTCATTAACATTCATATATCTCTACAACAAATAAAACCCTCAAAGGTGCAGGAAATTTGTTGTATATTAAATTTTTTTTCTTATGGAAATTAGAGTAATATAATCAACCCATATGTACCTATCACTTAGATTCAACAACTATAAACATGGCCAGTCTTATTTCATCTATAACCTTATTTCTTCTCCTCACTCCAGGTTGTTTTGAAGCCAATTTAAAAGTTTGTTTTTTTTTTTCTTTTTGACCATGCCCACAACATGTTCAAGTTCCTGGGCCAGGGATTGAACCCATGCCATAGAAGCAACCCAAGCCACAGCAGTGACAATGCCAGATCCTTAACCTGCTGAGCCACCAGAGAACTTCCTAAAGCAGTTTTTTTTTTTTTTTTTCCCCAAATAAACTCTCATTGTATTAAGGTGGACTGAGTGTATTTGGCAATAAATAGTGATGGTATTTGTTGTTAATTTTTTATTGAATAAATTTAACATGTAACTTTGTGTGAGTTTAAGGTGTATAGTGTGTTACTTTGATACACTTAAATATTGTAATGATTGCAGATGCAGCAGTATTTATCATGTTACATCATTATAGTTTTACATTGACTATATCCATTATACTATGCATTAGATCTCTATGGCTTATTAATACTACTCATTACAAGTCTGAAGCTTTACATACCATCAATCTTGTCCTTCTGTGGTAGCCACCATTTTTTCTGTTTTCACAAGTTTGGCTCCTTTAGATTTCACATATAAGTAATACCATAGAAGTACTTGCCCTAAAGCAGTTTTAAAGCCACCGCTGTGTGTCTCTGAAAGATAAATAGTTGCCAGTGGGAACCTGCTGTATAGCTCAGAGAACTCTACCAAGTATTCTTTGATGGTCTATGTAGGAAAAGAGTCTGAAAGAAAATGGATGTGTCTATATGTACAACAAACTGAATCACTTTGTTGTACAGCAGAAATTGTCACAACCTTGCTGTGTAGCAGAAATTGACAAAACACTGTAAATCAACTATAATAAATAAATTATCCCAGTTTAAAATAAAGACATTGTCACAACCTCATAAATCAACTTTACTTCAATAAAATTTTTAAAAATGAAAAAAGGTAAGTACCAGTAATACCAAAAAATTTTAAATATTACAATAATTTTAATAGCAAATATCTAGGCATTGTTCTAATTTTCCTATCTAAAAATACTGTTTACAGTTGATTTCTTCAAATCAATCTCCAGAGGTGGTCAACACTAGGTTAGATATCTGTTAAGTCTTTCTTTATCTAGGAGTTTTTCTCTTTTTTTCTTGTCATTTTTTTCTTACCATTTATGCAAGGCAAATTTTGGGCCTTGTTTCATATCTCTCAGCCCACCTTTTACCTTTTGCTCAGATTGTTGCTATAGCAGTTAGTATGGAGATATAGCCTGACAGGAACAACCCTCAGCTGCTCTAAGATTTCTTGTTTCAGGAGTTCCCATCTGGCTCAGTGGTTAATGAATCCGACTAGGATCCATGAGGCTGCAGGTTTGATCCCTGGCTTCACTCAGTGGGTTAAGGATCTGGCATTGCTGTGAGCTGTAGTGTGGGCCTCGGATACTGCTCAGATCCAGTGTTGCTGTGGCTATGGTGTAGGCCGGTGGCTACAGCTCTGATTCGACCCTAGCCTGGGAATCTCCATATGCTGCTGGTGTGGCCCTAAAAAGACAAAAAGACAAAAAAAAAAAGATTTCTTGTTCTGGCTATAGAGCATCTCTGCTGCTGTAGCATGGGACCCCTGCGGGAGCCCACTCAGCCATTTTAGCACATGAACACAAATAGGGTTACAAAGGACCTTTTGTTGGGACTTGATGCACAAATACTCTTCTCCACTGACTTAGATGGTCAATTCTGAAGACAAAAACTGCATAGTTTCTCAGATGGGCTAAGCGCTAGCTGTCTGTCTACAGCAGTAATCACCTCACCCTTGAATTGGCTTTCCCTCCTTTCCTGATTAACTTTTTCTGATCCTCCTGCACCAGTAGGAAAGTCCAACTATACAACATTTATTTGTGAAAGAATGTAAGTCATTTATATTATAGATTTTCCCACATTTTGGATTTTACTGATGTATCTCCATGGTTTTAATTAATATGTTCTTCTATACTTTGTCTTTCACCCATGTAGAAAATATATAGAAAGCAACCAAAAGATAATGTACCAAAATGTTGAAATTATAAGGAATTAGTTTATTCTTCTTTGTATGTTCCTTTATTTTCTAATAGACTTCATAGTCATTCATGCAGCAAGTATTGATTGATTAGCTCTGTTGTGAGTTAGACACTATTCTATGTACAGGGCATGCAGTAATTAATAAAACTGACAATTTTTTGCCTTTATAAAGTATATTGTCTTTTATAATCAGAAAGAATGTAAATATTTCCATTAATTGCACTGAATTTTAATTGCACTGAATTTTAGATTTTGAGCCTTTTGAATTAGTTTTAGCACCTTGTTTTGTGACATGTGGAAGGAGAAATTGAAGGCTGTGTGTAAGACAGAAGAAAAAAAGATTGCAAGATATATTCCTGGTTTTTATGGTAGTGAAATATTTTGTACCTGTCAAATTATTCCTAATACCCAGATTAAATCTAGTTTGTATCAGTAACTTTAAATGAAAATGTACTTTGCTTCCAGTGTGACAGTGAAAATGAAGCAACATTTTTGGCAGGTCACTAAAGATTATCTGGTCATTTAAGGAAATTTTTTTTCCTTTGGAAATCATCACATATTCTAATTGCTTACACATTTTGGCATATGACTTTGTAATTCTGCTATTTAATTATGAAAAGACATGTTATGTGGACAAAATAGTTACTAAATGTCTAATATGCCAAGGACATTTCTGGCTTTCATTAGAAGCCAGATTAATGAATGATTACTTTTCTTTTAAAATAATAATCATGAGGGGAAATTGTAAATTATATTAAAATGAGATTCAATAGAAAATTTGGCTTCATTTTTGTTTGCTCATTAACACAAATTTCCACAAATGTTGATGTAGCAGAAGTAAAATATATATTATTCCGATGTGAGTTGAAATAAAAAAAAGGGTGAGGCTGTTTTTTTGTCATTTGAATTTCTATGATCAGATGGCTGGATTCTAGCCAGTAGCTCATATTTTAGCCTTGTTTTGTCATGTCTTTTGCACATACTGTATCCCAGGATACCTAACAGATCTAAACTTGTAAGTTTTAGTTTTAGAACAGTTCAAAAATAATCACAAAGCATACAGAGTCCTAAAATTAAGCAGTATTTAAAATAGTGGAGTGCTGATGAATTTCAGTAAAAAGATGATTAAGAATATAGTAGTGAATACCAAGAAAATTTAGGGTAGCCATAGGTAAGTAGGAAGGACAGTAAAAGGAAAAAAATTTATTGTCTATTACTTGAGTATGTCTCCTCTCCCTTTTTGTGCAGTCTTAGTATCTTCACTATCTCTGGGTATAGTGGATAAGGCAGTTGCTTCAAGCTCTGGGTCCTGCTGCTTGTAGTAACCAGTCTTGCATAGCTAGCCAATGACTTGGAGAAGCAGCAGCATGGAGAGTTTTTAAAATACTATATAGAAAAACTTGAGGTTGGTCAGAGCAGAAGATCTCTATTTCCTTTCCACTGGCTGGCCCTATTCATCTTAGTCTGATTTTGTATACATGGAAGATGAAAAGGGTGTGAAAAGGGAAACACAGATCATACCGTGACTGACTTGTTCCTGGATTCCATATTCTCCCTAGGAGGACCCTTCATGCCCTTAGTGATAGTCTTACCTAGAGCACTTTTAGTTTGAGACACATCCTTTTACACTCGGTTATATGCAGTGAGTTCTGGTTCAATGTGGTGATGTAGGAGGATCCTGAAGTCACCTCCTCCCACGGACACACCATATCTGTAACTAAATACAGAATAATTTCCTTTGAAAGAAACCCAAAAACGAGACATGCAACTCCTACACATCAAGACATGAGAAAAAGCCCACACTGAAATGGATAGGAGAGGCTGCGACATGATCTCACCATAAATTACCGCTGCCACGATAACCAGTGGTCAAGAGGGAACGCACAGACCTGAGCTTCTACCTGAGGAGCAAGGAGTTTGAACTTCACATCTGACACCTCAGCTTTTGAGACCTACACCCAAGAGATGAGCCCCAGAACACCAGCATTGAAAGCCAGTGGGGCTTGCACGTACGCAGCCTACAAGGCCATAGTGAACTGAGGAGCAGTTATTAGAGGGCTTATCCTTGGCTACCCACATGGCTCAGTGCAAAGGCCGCTGAATGAAAAGTGCCCAGTCTTTCTGTGAAAGAGGTCTATTTGCTTATCTTACAGAGTTAGCCTGAGGAGTAGACCTCTAGTTTTATACACATTTAAGGGCCTTCTGAAATCTTCTCCCAAGACAGGAAATGGCAGGCTCCATCTTTGCACTCTCCCTCTGCTTTGCTCCCAGTCTCTAGTATTTCCTTGAAAGGAGCTTGTGCATGTGTCTAGTGACCTGGTTTTTGCAGCAGCTGCCCAAAGGACATCCCTTGATTGTCTGCCTCTGGTGGGCAGCAGAATTTATGTTCACAGGTTCCATAGGACTGTGACAGAGAAATAGTTGTTAACTGGTTACCACCACCAGGATATAGTGCAGAGACAGCAGACTGAAACACACCTCCAGTCTTTTTGTGAAAGTGGCCCATTTGCTTACCATGAACCTTTGGCCTGAGGGGTAGGCTTCTGGTTTAATATACATATGGAGGCCTGCTGAAATACTCTCCAGAGACTGCAGAGGCCAGTGTTAAATATTCAAGTTCCGTTGTGGCACAGCAGGTTAAGGATCTGGTGTTGTCACTTCTGTGGCTTGGGGTCAGTACTGTAGTGTGGGTTCCATCCCTAGGAACTTCTTCATGCCATGGGCACAACCAAAAAGAAAAAATATATATGTTTAATATTATGTTTATATTTGTATGTGTGTGTTTGTTGATAAAGGTAGCCATTGTTCTCTTATTTGGACTGCTATGTAGTTGTGTATATCAAAAATTATATAAATTTATTTAAACATGCCAGTATTTAATTTATCTATGTTTATGTAGATTAACATTTCCAATTTTATCAGTCAGCTATTGCTGTGTAACAACCAACCATATTAAATTTCAGTGACATAAAACACAAGCATTTACTAGCTCACAGCTGGCTAATCATAACTGGCTTTGCTCTATTGATAGGCTGGGAGATGGTTAATTTAGGCTGAGTCTTATCTGCTTGATGGTTTTGTCAGATTTGTTAGTTTATTCCATATATTTCTCATCCTTTTTAGACCAAAGGCCTCTCTGGGGTATATTCTTTTCATGGTATTGGCAGAGGTGCAAGAAAGCAAGCCAACCTCAGAAGACAGTTTTAAGGATCTAGGCATGTTGTAATTGCTAATATCCCATTGTCCAAAGCAAATCACAACTAAGCCCAAAGTTAAGGGATTTTCCAGGGAAGTCAAGAAGGAGGAAGTGAGTATTTGAGAACAAAAATCTAATATGCCAGTGTTTTTTTACTATTACAAAGCATACTGCAGTGAACATTTTTCCATATGTCTCCTGGTACATATATGCAAAAAGTTATTTTCAACATATATACCTGGAAGTTGGACTCTCTGGCCCATAGGATACAGTCCTCTTCAAATTTGCTAAACATTGCCAAATTGATTTCCAAAGTAGATAAAATAATTTACATTTTCTCTAAGAATGTATGAGTTTCCTCCTCTGCATTCCTGCCAAGACATGATATTGTCAGACTTAAATTTTTAGTAATCTAATGAGAATGAATGATATCTTTGTGGTTTCATTTTGCATTTCACTAGCAAGTAATAAGGCTTATCATCTCTGAATGTTTATTGGCTATTTACATTGCCATATCTATGAGTTGCCTATTTATCTTCTCTACTCATTTTCTATTTGATTTCTTTTTGATTAGTAGAAGTATTATATGTATTCTCTATTGAAATCTGTCGTGTATTTAGCAAATATCTTTTCCTGGTCTGTGGCCCATCTTTTTATTTTGTTTATGATAATTGTTAATGTAAAAAATTTGCCAATATTTTCAAGCATATCAGTTTCTCCTTGGTGGTTTGTACTATTTCTTTTAACCACTTTATTGAGGTATAATTAACAAAGAATAAACAGCACATATTTAAAGTGTTTGATGAGTTTTGACATACTAATCACATGTATATACTGGTGAACCTACCAGCACAATCAATATAATGAACGTAATATTACTTCATACTCATTTGTAATCCTGCCTTTTCACTCCTTCCTATCCCCCAAGTCCCAGGCAATCACTGATCTTTCTGTCTTCCATATCCTTACTGATTATCTGTCTACTTTCTCTGTTAGTTATTGAGAGAAGGAGTTTGATCTCTGACTTTATTTGTGGATTTGTTTTTGTTTCAAACATTTTGAAATTATTGAATCAAACCAAGTTTTGTTTTTGCTTCAAGCATTTTGAAATTATTGAATCAAACTGAGTTTTTGCTTCAAGTATTTTGAAATTATTGAATCAAACCAAGCATGAGTACATGTTTAGAATTATTCTGTCTTCTTGGTGAATTGACCCTCTTATCAGTGTTTATTTTTTTATTTTTTTGTCTTTTTGCCATTTCTTGGGCCGCTCCCATGGCATATGGAGGTTCCCAGGCCAGGGGTCTAACCGGAACTGTAGCTGCCAGCCTACGCCAGAGCCACAGCAACGCGGGATCCGAGCCGCGTCTGCAACCTACACCACAGCTCACGGCAACACCGGATCGTTAACCCACTGAGCAAGGGCAGGGACCGAACCCGCAACCTCATGGTTCCTAGTCGGATTCGTTAACCACTGCGCCACGACGGGAACTCCCCTTATCAGTGTTTAATTGACCTTCTTTACTTTTTTTTTTTGGCCACACGCATGGCATGCAGAAGTTCCCAAGCCAGGGATGGAACTCAAGCCATAGCAGTGACAACTCTGAATCTTTAGCCACAATGCCACCAGGGAACTCTTTGACTCTCTTTACTCTTTTTTTTTTTTTTTTTGTCTTTTGTTGTTGTTGTTATTGCTGTTGTTGTTGTTGTTATTTCTTGGGCCGCTCCTGCGGCATATGGAGGTTCCCAGGCTAGGGGTTGAATTGGAGCTGTAGCCACCGGCCTACGCCAGAGCCACAGCAACGCAGGATCCGAGCCGCGTCTGCAACCTACACCACAGCTCATGGCAACGCCGGATCGTTAACCCACTGAGCAAGGGCAGGGACCGAACCGCAACCTCATGGTTCCTAGTCGGATTCGTTAACCACTGCGCCACGACGGGAACTCCTTTTTTTTTTTTTTTTTTTTTTTTTTGGTCTTTTGTTGTTGTTGTTATTGCTGCTGTTGTTGTTGTTGTTGTTTCTTTACTCTTGCTAATACTTTTTTTCTCACGTCCACATGGTCTGATATTTATGAAGTCTTTCTTTTTCTTTACTTTTCATTTTGGCTGTACCTGCAGCATGTGGAAGTTTCTGGGCTAGGCATTGAACCCATGCCTCAGCAGTGACCCAAGCTGCTGCAGAGATAATGCCAATCCTTAACCTGCTGTGCCACAAGAGAACTCCTGTCCTTTTAATTCACTTTTCATGATATATCTTTTCCCATCATATTACTTTTAACCTACCTGTACCACTGTATTTAAAGTGGGTTTCATGGAAGTTCTCGTGGTACAGCAGAAATGAATCTGACTAGTATCCATGAGGATGAGGGTTCAATCCCTGGCCTTGCTCGGTGGGTCAGGGATCTGGCACTGCTGTGAGCTGTGGTGTAGTTCACGGACATGGCTCAGATTCTTTATTGCTGTGGCTGTGGTGTAGGCCAGCAGCTGCAGCTCCTATTGGACCCCTAGCCTGGGAACTTCCATATATACTGTGGGTGTAGCCCTGAAAGCAAATGAAATAAAATGAAATGAAAAATAAAATAAAATAAGGATTTCTTAGAAATGGTTTGCAGTGGGCATGTGTGCAGATGTGTGGGTAAAGATGGTGGAGTGTGGTTATAGCTCTTTGCTAGTTACATTCAGCCCATCTGGTAAACTTGTCCAGATTGAATATGCTTTGCCTGTTGCAGCTGGAGGATTCACTTCAGTGGGAATTAAAGCTGCAAATGGTGTAGTCTTAACAACTAAGAAGCAGCAGAAATCCATTCTGTGTGATGAGTGAAATGTCCACAAAGTGGAACCAATCACTAAGCATGTAGGCTTGATGTATAGAGGCATGGACCCAGATTACAGAGTACTTGTGCACAAGGCTCAAAAACTAGCTCAACAGTACTATCTTGTTCACCAGGAACCCACTCCGACAGCTCAGCTGGTATAGAGAGTAGCTTTTGTAATTCAGGAGTACACTCAGTCACGTAGTGTTCATCCATTTGGGGTTTCTTTACTTATTCGTAAATGAGGGAATGAGGGACAACAGTATTTATTTTAGTCATATCCATCTGTAAGTGTCATTAGATGTATTTGAGGGGGTTGTTGAAGTGCTCTTTGAGTATCTAATAAAAGTAGCCATAAAAAGCTTAAAAATTAAAAAAAAAAAAATAGTAAGGAGTTCCTGTCGTGGTGCAGCAGAAATGAATCCGGGAGTTCCCATCATGGTGCAGTGGTTAACGAATTTGACTAGGAACCATGAGGTTGTGGGTTCGGTCCCTGCCCTTGCTCAGTGGGTTAAGGATCTGGCGTTGCTGTGAGCTGTGGTGTAGGTTGCAGATGCGGCTCGGATCCAGCATTGCTGTGGCTCTGGTGTAGGCTGGTGGCTACATCTCCTATTGGACCCCTAGCCTGGGAACCTCCATATGCTGCGGGAGCGGCCCAAGAAATGGCAAAAAGACCAAAAAGACCAAAAAAAAAAAAAAAAAAGAAGAAATGAATCCGACTAGTATCCATGAGGATGATGCAGGTTCGATCCCTGGCCTCTCTCAGTGGATTAAGGATCTGGCATTGCCGTGAGTGAGCTGTGGTGTAGGTCACAGACCCGGTTCGGATCTGGCATTGCTATGGTTGTTGCCTAGGCAGGCAGCTACGGCTTCCATTAGACCCCTAGCCTGGGAACCTCCATATGACACGGGTGCGGCCCTAAAAAGACAAAAAAAGTAAAATGGACAAGATATAGTTGGATCTTTTTTTATCCAAAATGACAATTTTCTCCTTTTAATTAATGTGTTTAGATGATTTATATCAAATGTAATTATTGATGTGTTTGGATTTAGGTCTCCCACTTTATTATTGTTTGTTTTCCCTTTTTATGTTCCTCTTTTACCTTTTCCCTGCCTTCTTTTCAGATTATTTGAAGATTTAAAAATACTTCATTTTAATTGACTTTAGTAGGGAGGTTGACTATCTCTTTAATTTAGTGGTTGCTGTTGGAATTATAATATACATAGTTAACTTTTCAGTTTACTGAGAATTTATATTTTACAACTTCAAGTGGACTCTTTTATTTTTATTTTTATTTTTTTTTTATTTTCCCACTGTACAGCAAGGGGGTCAGGTTATCCTTACATGTATACATTACAATTACATTTTTCCCCCACCCTTTCTTCTGTTGCGACATAAGTATCTAGACAAAGTTCTCAATGCTATTCAGCAGGATCTCCTCGTAAATCTTTTCTAAGTTGTGTCTGATAAGCCCAAGCTCCCGATCCCTCCCACTCCCTCCCCCTCCCATCAGGCAGCCACAAGTCTCTTCTCCAAGTCCATGATTTTCTTTTCTGAGGAGATGTTCATTTGTGCTGGATATTAGATTCCAGTTATAAGTGATATCATATGGTATTTGTCTTTGTCTTTCTGGCTCATTTCACTCAGGATGAGATTCTCTAGTTCCATCCATGTTGCTGCAAATGGCATGATGTCATCCTTTTTTATGGCTGAGTAGTATTCCATTGTGTATATATACCACATCTTCCGAATCCAATCATCTGTCGATGGACATGTGGGTTGTTTCCATGTCCTGGCTGTTGTGAATAGTGCTGCAATGAACATGCGGGTGCACGTGTCTCTTTTAAGTAGAGTTTTGTCCGGATAGATGCCCAAGAGTGGGATTGCAGGGTCATATGGAAGTTCTATGTATAGACTTCTAAGGTATCTCCAAACTGTTCTCCATAGTGGCTGTACCAGTTGACATTCCCACCAACAGTGCAGGAGGGTTCCCTTTTCTCCACAGCCCCTCCAGCACTTGTTGTTTGTGGATTTATTAATGATGGCCATTCTGACTGGTGTGAGGTGATATCTCATGGTAGTTTGGATTTGCATTTCTCTTATAATCAGCGATGTTGAGCATTTTTTCATGTGTTTGTTGGCCATCTGTATATCTTCTTTGGAGAAATGTCTATTCAGGTCTTTTGCCCATTTTTCCATTGATTGATTGGCTTTTTTGCTGTTGGGTTGTATAAGTTGTTTATATATTCTAGAGATTAAGCCCTTGTCCGTGGCATCATTTGAAACTGTTTTCTCCCATTCTGTAAGTTGTCTTTTTGTTTTCTTTTTGGTTTCCTTTGCTGTGCAAAAGCTTTTCAGTTTGATGAGGTCCCATAGGTTTATTTTTGCTCTAATTTCTATTGCTTTGGGAGACTGACCTGAGAAAATATTCGTGATGTTGATGTCCGAGAGTGTTTTGCCTATGTTTTCTTCTAGGAGTTTGATGGTGTCCTGTCGTATATTTAAGTCTTTCAGCCATTTGGAGTTTATTTTTGTGCATGGTGTGAGGGTGTGTTCTAGTTTCATTGCTTTGCATGCAGCTGTCCAGGTTTCCCAGCAATGCTTGCTGAATAGACTTTCTTTTTCCCATTTGATGTTCTTGCCTCCCTTGTCAAAGATTAATTGACCATAGGTGTCAGGGTTGATTTCTGGGTTCTCTAGTCTGCTCCATTGGTCTGTCTGTCTGTTTTGATACCAGTACCACACTGTTTTGATGACTGTGGCTTTGTAGTATTTCTTGAAGTGTGGGAGAGTGATGCCTCCTGCTTGGTTTTTGTTTCTCAGGATTGCTTTGGCGATTCTGGGTCTTTTGTTGTTCCATATAAATGTTGGGATTGTTTGTTCTAGTTCTGTGAAAAATGTCATGGGTAATTGGATAGGGATTGCATTGAATCTGTAGATTGCTTTGGGTAGTATGGCCATTTTTACAATATTGATTTTCCCAATCCAGGAACATGGAATATCTTTCCATTTCTTTACATCTTCTTTGATTTCTTTGATTAAAGTTTTCTAGTTCTCGGCATATAGGTCCTTTACCTCCTTGGTCAGGTGTATTCCGAGGTATTTGATTTTGTGAGGTGCAATTTTAAAAGGTATCGTATTTTTGTATTCCTTTTCTAATATTTCATTGCTGGTATACAGAAATGCAACTGACTTCTGAATGTTTATCTTATATCCTGCTACTTTGCTGAATTTATTAATCAGTTCAAGGAGTTTTGGGGTTGAGTCCTTAGGGTTTTCTAGGTATAGTATCATGTCATCTGCATACAGTGACAGTTTGATCTCTTCTCTTCCTATATGGATGCCTTTTATTTCTTTTGTTTGTCTAATTGCTGTGGCTAGGACTTCCAAAACGATGTTGAAGAGCAGTGGTGAGAGTGGGCATCCCTGTCTTGTTCCAGATTGGAGTGAGAAGGCTTTCAGTTTTTCCCCATTGAGTACTATATTTGCTGTGGGTTTATCATAAATGGCTTTGATTATATTCAGGAATGTTCCCTCTATACCCACTTTGGCGAGGGTCTTGATCATGAATGGATGTTGAACTTTGTCAAATGCTTTTTCTGCGTCTATTGAGATGATCATATGATTTTTGACTTTTTTTTGTTAATGTGGTGTATGATGCTGATTGATTTGCGTATGTTGAACCATCCTTGTGAACCTGGGATGAACCCAACTTGGTCATGGTGTATAATTTTTTTGGTATGTTGTTGGATTCGGTTGGCTAAGATTTTGTTGAGACTTTTTGCATCTATATTCATCAATGATATTGGCCGATAGTTTTCTTTTTTGGTGGTATCTCTGTCTGGTTTTGGAATGAGGGTGATGGTGGCCTCATAGAATGTCTTTGGGAGTATTCCTTCTTCTTCAACCTTTGGAAAGAGTTTAAGGAGGATGGGCACCAATTCCTCTTTATATGTTTGATAGAATTCACCTGTGAAGCCATCTGGTCCTGGACTTTTATTTGTAGGGAGTGTTTTTATGACCTCTTCAATTTCATTTCTAGTGATCGGTCTGTTCAGTTGGTCTGTTTCTACTTGATTCCGTTTTGGCAGGCTGTGAGATTCTAGAAAAGTGTCCATTTCTTCCAGATTGTCAAACTTGTTGCCATATAGTTGTTCATAATATTCTGTTATGGTTTTTTGTATTTCTGCTGTATCTGTTGTGATTTCTCCTTTTTCATTTCTAATTTTGGTGGTTTGGGTTCTTTCTCTCCTCTTTTTAGTGAGTCTGGCCAGGGGTTTGTCAATTTTGTTGACCTTTTCAAAGAACCAGCTCTTGGTTTTATTAATTTTCTCTATTGTTTTTTGAGTCTCTATTTTATTGATTTCTTCTTTGATCTTTATAATTTCCTTCCTTCTGCTGACTTTAGGACTTTTTTGTTCTTCTTTTTCTAATTCATTTAGGTGGAGGGTTAAGTTGTCAATTTGGGATCTTTCTTCTTTTTTGAGAAAGGCCTGTATTGCTATAAATTTCCCTCTGAGCACTGCTTTCGCCACATCCCATAGGTTTTGAGAGGTTGTGTCTTCATTATCATTTGTTTCAAGGTAGTTTTTAATTTCCTTCTTGATTTCCTCATTGACCCATTGGTTTTTTTTAGTAGCATGTTGTTTAGTCTCCATGGAGTAGGTTTTTTCTCTTTCCTTTTCCCATGGTTGGTTTCTAATTTCATGGCATTGTGGTCAGAGAAGATACTTGAGATAATTTCTATGCTCCTAAATTTATTGAGATTCGCTTTGTGTCCCAACATGTGGTCGATTCTTGAGAATGTTCCATGAGCATTTGAGAAGAATGTGTATTCTGCTTTTTTTGGATGTAGTGTCCTGAAGATATCAATTCAGTCTAACTTTTCTATTGTTTCCTTTAGGATCTCTGTTGCTTTATTGGTTTTCTGTCTAGAGGATCTGTCCATTGATGTGAGGGGGGTATTTAGGTCTCCTACTATGATTGTATTCTCATCAATATCTCCCTTTATGTCTGTTAATATTTGTTGTATGTATCTGGGTGCTCCTGTATTTGGGGCATATATGTTGACGATAGTAACATCCTCTCCTTGGATGGATCCCTTAATCATTAAGTAGTGTCCTTCTTTGTCTTTCTTTATGTCTTTTGTTTTAAAGTCTATTTTGTCTGATATGAGCGTTGCGACTCCTGCTTTTCTGTCATGTCTATTGGCGTGAAATATTTTTCCCCACCCTTTCACTTCCAATCTATATGTATCTTTTGTCCTAAGGTGAGTTTCTTGTAGGCAGCATATTGAAGGTTTTTGCCTTTTTATCCACTCAGCCACTCTGTGTCTTTTGATTGGGGCATTCAGTCCATTGACATTTAAGGTGATAATTGATAGATGATTATTTATTGCCATTTGAACCTCGTGTTCCAGTTGATTCTATGGTTCTCCATTCTTCCTTTTTTTTTTTTTTTTTGGTTGGATGGTCTCCTGTTATTATCTGCTTGAGTGTTTTGTTTTGTTTTTTTTTTCATTTTTTGCGAATGTAATCTTTGGTTTTGGCTTGTGGTTGCCCTGTTTTTTAAGTATGCTAACCCCTTCCCATAATTGTGTGTTTTAGCCTGATGGTCCTGTAAGTTCAAACACTTCATTACTATATTAAAATTAAGATGAGAAATATACAAACAAACAAACAAAAAGGGTTATTTACTTCCTAACATCCCTTGCCCACATTTTATGGTTTTGATGACTCTTTTTATTTTTTTCTTTTTAATTTTATTTTGTTTGAAGCATGTTCATGATTAAATCTGTATGCTGGCTTATTTGAGTGACTGCTCTCTGATTGTGGTTTCCTCAGTCCTAGTTCTTCCTCTTCTTCTTTTTTTTTTTCTTTTCTTTTTTCTTCCCTTTCCTTCCTTTCTTTTTGGTTTAGAGAAACCCTTTCAATATTTCCTTTAACCTGGGTTTTGTGTTGCTGTATTCTTTAAGTTTTTGTTTGTTGGGAAAAAATTTTTATTTCCACTTCTATTTTAAATGATATTCTTGCTGGGTAGAGTATTCTAGGTTGCATATTTTTTCCTTATAGCACTTTAAATATCTCTTGCCATTCCCTCCTGGCCTGTAGTGTTTCTGTAGAGAAATCAGCTGATATTCTTATGGGGTTCCCTTGTAGATAACATTCTGTTTTTCTCTTGCTGTCTTTAGGATCCTCTCTTTATCACTAACTTTTGCTATTTTTATTATGATGTGTCTTGGTGTGGGTCTATTTGGGTTCAGTTTGTTTAGGGCCCTCTGTGCTTCATGTATCTTGAACCCAGTATCCTTTAGATTTGGGAAGTTTCCAGCGATAATTTCTTCAAATATATTTTCCATCCCCTTATCTTTTTCTACTCCTTCTGGAATTCCTATTATGCGTAGATTGGCCCGCTTTATATTATCCCATAGGTCTCTTATATTGCTTTCCTGTTTTTTGATTCGGTTTTCTGTCTGTTGACCGGATTGAGTGATTTCCATTATTCTATCTTCCATATCACTGATTCGTTCTTCTGCATTATTCATTCTGGTTTTTACTGCCCTTAGTTCAGTTTGCATCTCTGCAAATGAATCTTCTAGTTTTTCTTGGCTCCTCCTTATATTTTCTAGTTCCCTTCTGAGGGTATCTGCATTACTATTCATACCTTCTCTTAATTCCTTCAGTATTTTCACTATTTCTCTTTTGAACTCCAGGTCTGTCAGACTGCAGAGATCTGTTTCATTGTTGACTGTTTTAGGTGAGTTCTCCTGTTGGTTTGACTGGGGGTGGTTTCTCAGCTTCTTCATCTTGCTTGTTGTTTTCTTTCTCCTGAGGGAGTTGTACTTTCTGTTATCGGGCAGTGTTTACCTTGTCACTGCCGTGGAATATCTCCTGAGGGCTGGCATTGTTGGTCAGTCTTTTTTGAGGCAGTGTGGCTTTTCTGGAGTGTTGATGAAGCTAACAGTGTTTCTTTGAAGCAAAGGAGGACTTCCTGAGGGCAGACAGGACTAGGAGGTCCACACCACGATGGCAGCAACGATGGCAGCAGATTTCACTTGGTCATGCAGAGCTTGCTCTGGTGTTTTTAGGCTCTGGGGTTCTTGCAGGGAGTTGGCGGTGTTGGGCAGCTGTTCCTCAGGAGTGCAGCACCCCCTGGGGGCTGGAGCAGCTATCTGGGTCACTGAGAACCTAAGAGGCTCTTCCCTAGGGCAGCCCAACTCAGAAGGACGGCCTGTGAATGTAGGCGGATCTTTTCACAGTCTGGCCAAGCTTGTTGCAGCTTTTCTGGGCTGCAGGGGGTCCTCCAGGGGGCTGGTGGTGCTGAACAGCTATTCTGTAGGAGTGGGGCACCCCCTGGGGGCTTGGGCGGGTAGCAGGGCTGTTGGAAACCCAAGAGGCTCCTCCCCGGGGCAGCCTGACTCAGAAAAACTGTCCGAGAATTAGGCAGATCTATTCACAGCCTGGCTAGGCTTGTTCTAGCTTTTCTGGGCTGCAGGCCTTTTCTCGGGGGCTGGTGGTGTTTGGTGCTGCTCTGCGGAAGTGTAGCCCCTCCAAAGGGCAAGCAGGCCTGTGCAGGGACAGCCCCTGCAGTGGTAGGCTTCAGGCAATTGTTGAGGCCTGCCCTCCCGGATGACAGGCAGCCCCAGGTCTGGCGAGAGCGTAGGGGGTGGTGGGGGTGGGGGGAGGGGATGCACTGGGAAGCACAGCTTTCAGCTAGCTAGCGGGCCTGTAAGCTTGCTGTGGCGTGGGGGGTATTCTATGGGGACCCACCCCTTCTTCTCTCCCCTCCCCAGCACGGGCACAGACCAGGCTCTTCTCCCAGGTTCCCTCTGATGCGGCTTTCCACTTCCTCGCCCCTAGAGTATCACTCCCTTTCTCTGCAACAGCTTTGTTTTCTAGTCTCCCAGACAGTCTCTGCCCCGTCAAATGGTTTCTAGACCTCCCAAGCAGTTTCTGCTCCGCCCCGCCCCCCCAGCCCGTTCTCTCGGACTAACCTCTGGAGCCGAGGTCTCGGTGCCCAACCCCCATCCAGGTGTCCCCCGTCCCTTTCCCGGGGACTAACCTCTGGAGCCGAGGTCTCGGTGCCCAGCCCCCACCCAGGCGTCTCAATTTTTGGTGACTGTGCCCATAGTTCAGATGGTCCGTTCGGTTCTTGATAGGCTTTTCCGTATTCCAACTTACTGCTACACTCTTCTCTGCATCTGGAGATTCCTCCGGTTCGTTTGATCTTTCCCCCGTGTAGGTGACTTTCCAGGGTGCAGGATCCCTTTCTCCTCCGCAGTTCCCTTTCAGGAGCGCCTGTCCCGCTCGGATTCACCTTCTCTCACTCTCCTCTTTTCTCCCGTTCTGCCCAGTAATGTCACGAACTTCTTGCCGTTATTGGAGTTTAGGTTCCTCTGCCAGCGATTGGTTGCTGTTCTATGCGAGTCTTTCATTCTGTAGATGTGCTTTTTTTTGTTGTGTTTGTGGGAGAGGGCGAGCATGTCCCCCTACTCCTCCGCCATCTTGTCCTCTCCGAGTGGACTCTTTATGTCTTACCACTAAGGAGGTTTCTCCCCAGTTTATAGTATAGTCTCATGTATTACATCTGCATATATTGAATACTCTGCCAGACATTGCCTTAAGTTTTTATTTCAACTGTCTGTAAAGGACTTAAGAGGAGAAAAGAGTCTGTTGTATATAGCTAGATATTAACCATTTCTGTTGCTCTTTCTTATTCCTTAAGTTTCATATTTCTCTCTGATATCATTTTCTTCCCCCTTGAAGAGTAGAACATCTATTAGACTTGTCCTGCTGGTGAATTCTCTCTGTTTTCCTTCATCTGGAAACATTTTTATTTTACCTTCATTGTTGAAGAATATTTTCACTAAATAAAAAATTCTGGGTTTAAGTTCTTTTCTTTCAGCATTTTAAACTGATTGCTTCAAAGATTTTTTTTCTTTGCCTTTGGTTTTCAGCAGTTTGATTTTTAAAAAACTTATCTCTCAGAGTTCCTGTTGTGGCACAGTGCAAACGAATCTGACTAGTAACTATGAGGTTGTGAGTTCAGTTCCTGGCCTGCTCAATGGGCTAAGGATCTGGCATTGCTGAGCTGTGGTGTAGGTCGCAGACATGGTTCTGATCCTGTGTTGTTGTTGTTGTGGTTGTGGCATAGGCCAGCAGCTTTAGTTCAGATTTGACCCCTAGCCTGGGAACCTCCATATGTTGTGGGTTCGACCCTGAAAAACAAACAAAAAAAACTTCTCTCTCATATCCAATAAACTTGAGCTGTACTTTTTTTTTGCTGGCTTATATTAGCTGAGAGTATAATATTTTAATAAAATTTTAGGATAAATTATAACATTAAGCTGAAAAAAGTGAATCTCTAAATTTTTGAGAGATAGCTGTGACTTCTTTAGTAAAATTTATAGAGTTTCTATTTACCTAAGCTCTAATTTATAGATATTAAAATAATATATTGATTCACTTTCACTTTTGTCTTTTAACAGAATGAGTTGCTGTCTTCTAAAACAAGCCTCCTTTTATTTCTATTTTTATTTTTATTTTTATTTTTTTTTCCATTTCTAGGGCTGCTCCTGCGGCACATGGAGATTCCAGGCTAGGGGTCTAATCGGAGCTGTAGCCACCGGCCTACACCAGGGCCACAGCAACGCGGGATCCGAGCCATGTCTGTGACCCACACCACAGCTCACGGCAATGCTGGATCCTTAACCCACTGAGCGAGGCCAGGGATCAAACCCACAACCTCATGGTTCCTAGTCAGATTCGTTAACTACCGTGCCATGACGAGAACTCCAAGCCTCCTTTTAAATGTTCACTCTGAAGCTTAAACTGAGACTGTTCTTACAGTATTTCTGCATATTTACATTAATTTTGTTGTGGATTCAAGATAGGCCACTGCCACAATCAAAGAAGATTGTTAGACTTAACAGAAACAATCATTTAATCCTTCTGAGTGTCAGCTTTTTCATTAGTGAAAAGGGGGAGATTGTGTTTAGATCACTCTGTGAAAGTTCTTTGAAAAGTCTGAGATTCATAGAAAGCCCCCAGGCGGAAAGAGCATAACATCCAATGTTCCTAAGCTGGGACCCGAAGAATGAGAGTGGACAATTGGAAGGGGAGTCATCAATTACATTTTCAAACTACACATGTTGTGTTTTCTTCTTCTCCCTCCCCCCAATAATTTAGGCCTATTAGAGTCTCATGAGGAACAGTGAGTAAAGATAGCATGATTTCATCCATCTGCATTTCCTATACTCCACCCCCAACTATGTTAAGAACTGATCTAATCCAACCATTTGCTTCATTTGACAGGTAAAGAAATCTAAATATAACAAGATGAAATAATCATTTTTTCCAATATGAAATTATGAATCTCTCAGCCTACTCTTTGCTTATAAATGACAGAAATTCTCAATACATGCCAGGCTGTCCTTACATGCCCCTCCTTTTTTTTGGCAAATGCACATGTTAAAATACTGTACAAACTGTAGTAAAAAGCTTTCAGTGAAAAACACAAACTTGGTCCAACTTCTTCACCCTCCCAGTAATGTCACAGAAGCAGTCACTTTAAAAAGTTTTTAGGAGCTCCTGTCATGGCTCAGTGGTTAATGAATCCGACTAGGAACCATGAGGTTGTGGGGTTGATCCCTGGCCTTGCTCAGTGGGTTGAGGATCCGGCATTGCCGTGAGCTGTGGTGTAGGTCGCAGACGCGGCTCGGATCCTGTGTTGCTGTGGCTCTGGTGTAGGCCGGTGGCTACAGCTCCAATTCAACCCCTAGCCTGGGAACCTCCATGTGCCAAGAGAGCGGCCCTAGAAAAGGCAAAAAGACTAAATAAATAAATAAATAAATAAATAAAAGTTTTTAAGTTAACATTTGATTTCTTTTAGATGTCATCCTAATAACTTGAAATGTGGTTTCTTTGAATTGAAGTGTGCCATAAATGTTAAGTACATACCAGATATTACAAAATTAATATAAAAATAATGTAAAATATCTCGTTTTATATTGATTACATGGTGAAATAATGCTAATTTGGGTATATTAAGCTAATTAAAATAAATTTTAAATTAATTTTACCTGTTTCTTTTTATTTTTTGAAACGTGACTGTTAGAAAATTTTTAGGAGTTCCCATTGTGGCTCAGTATGTTAAGAACCCAACATAAAACCCATTAGGATGCAGGTTCAATCCCTGGTCTCGCTCTATGGGTTAAGGATCCAGTGTTTCCACAAGCTGTTCATAGATCACAGATGTGTCTGGGATCTGGTACTTCTGTGGCTGTGGCATAGGCTTGCAGCTGCAGCTGCAGCTGCAGCTGCAGCTCCAGTTGAACCCCTAGCTCAGGAACTTCCATATGCCACAGGTGCAGTCATAAAAAGAAAAAAAAAGTTTTCATTATACATGTGGCTTACATTTATTTCTTACATTATGATTCTTAGACAGTGCTGCTCCAATTAGCAACCATATATTTCTCTTAGTTGATGTGCCAGGTTTTACTTATGAAACCTGATTCTTATTCCTTTGTAAAGCAACAGGAAGGGTTTTTCTAGAAACTGAGGATTTTCTTATTGGTCTTCTGAAATTTCATAAGCATGCACTGAATTACAAGTAGGTTTTGTTCATTTTGCTTAAATAAGCCATTTTAGTTTGTGTTAGTCTTCACCTCCGAAAAATTTTCTGCTCATACTTTTTGGATTATTTCCTCCCTATTTCTGAATGAGAAAAGGTTTTGTATGGCATTAGACCTTATGTTGAGTCTCTGTTTTCCTACGATTCCCTCTTATATTTTCTATTTTCCATCCTGTTGTCTTTTTAGCAGTGGTCCTGGGAGATAACCTTTCCTAATCTTTTGACAATATGTTAAGAAATAGGGGGAGGGAGTTCCCATTGTGGCAAAGCAGAAGCAGATCCAAATAGTATCCACGAGGATGTGGATTTGATCCTTTGTGTCACTCAGTGGGTCGGGGATCCAGCGTTGCCTTGAGCTGTAGTGTAGGTCACAGACATGACTCAGGTTCCACGTTGCTGTGGCTGTCTGTGGCCATGTCTGTGGCTCCAGTTTGACCCCTAGCCTGGGAATTTCCATATGCCATGGGTGTGGCCATAAAAAAGCAAAAAGAAAGAGAAAAGAAATGGGGGAGATAGGCAATTGTAATTTTAATTGTTTACAACTCTTACTTGTTCTCTATCCTTTTATCATAGAGGCATGGTATACATTTATGACTGTGATATCTTCTTCAGTGGCTGTGAGGTTTCAAATTAGATTTGTGTTGTTTAAAATTTCCCTTTTCCTGATATCTCTTTCTTTTGCTGTCAGTGGTTCATTTTGTTCAGGGCAGGCTTCTAGCAGGTGAAGTACATTTTAGAAAGGAGAATGTGTTAACAGACGTGTAGAAGGAAAGATACAGAAAGCTTCCTTGGGGAGTGATGATAATCCAATCATTGTGATACTGTGGGGATAGTAAGATAAAGGTGTGAACTGGCATCAGTACAGTGAGAACTGAAAGAAAAGAACTGAGTGACTATGCAAGAAAAATAATTATAATTGGGAACTGATTTTTCCACTCTAAAAACTCCCACAGCACCTTCTTATTGAACTTATTTATCCTCCCTTGTAGTATTAATTAATTAGTATATGCATATGTCTTTCTAACTAAATTGTGATTCTTCAAGGCAGGAATTCTATCCTACTCATTCAATTTTTTTAAGGTATTTATTGATCAGGCACTATTTCCAGTTCTGCAATAAAGCAGTCAACAATGACAAAAAAATCCCAGCCCTCAAGAGCACTTAATGTATTTGCTTTTATCTTTTACAGTGCTTAGGATTTCACAATGCTAGGGATTCTCAAGCATTGTTAAATTTATTCTTTAACCTACCTTTAAAAGGTAATATTAAGATGGTCTATTTGTATCTGTTTAGGTGTGTTGTAAAATGTCTTCTGATATTATACTCTTCTTGCTTTAACTTTATATAAAAATTATTGTGCATTCAAATTAAACTTCCTCACCTTATTTAGAGGTAATATATCATCTTGATGTAATGAAAATAGTACCACCTTGGGAAGAGTCCAGGGTTCTGGTTCTTGAATAGGTTTACACATGAAGTTCTACCCTCTGTATCCTCTCAGAGCTTCTCATTTTCATATATAAAATAAAATCTTTTAGCACTGACACTTTGAGTCTGAAATTTTTAATTTCTATGGCATTTGAATAGTGTCATAGCTAAACTATCTTCTAAATTTTATTGCGTGATTGGAAACAACTGAGAACCGTTACTTCATGTTTCACCTGAGTTATAATCAGTGGCTAAGTTTTTTTTTTCCCCCTCTTTTACAGACTTGGGTCTGGATCAATTTATAATAAAACGTTTTGATGGAAAGGTGAGTGACCTATGATAACATGTCATATAGAATTATTTGTGAGAAATTTCTCAGTACCTGTTTATCTTATGAAAAAAAAGTATGTTGCTTAGGTTGGGAGGCCTGTAAGAGCCTTCAAATGATCTACAGAAGAATCAAGCAGAAGGTTCTTCTATGTTTTTCCATTTAAGGTAATACTCATGAGTTCCTGCTGTATGTATTAAGGGCTATTCAGTGTATGTTGACATCTGAATTTTAACTCATAGCTATGATAAAGGTTAACAAGCCCCCCAGTATTACATTTGCATTTCTATCTGATTTGACCCTCCTCCCACTTTGTTAGTATGTAGTAATAATCCAAACGAGAAAACTACAGAACTCCTTTGTAGTAGTTTTATAACAGTTATAAAGTGCACCCAAACATGCATATAAATTTGCCTTGTGTTTACTTTCAATTCTTTATTTTTTGCTTGAATTAATCATATAATAAATCATTAAGTATAGAAAGTGAAAGTTTCACTTTTATTATCTTAAAGCAGTGAGTTAAACATGTTTTTCCCTTTCAGGCTGGAATCTACAAAAAGAAAAAGAAAATATTTCACAGGGTCAGAAAAAACAGTGAAAGGTCAATTTTAAAGAGGAGGAAGAAAGTGCAGCAGAAAGAAGAGCGAGCCAGGGATGGCTCTACAAAGCTTAAAGAGAAGGAAATCAGAAGGAAAATCATGAAGTGGCTGGAAAAGGCAGGATTACAAACAAGGGTCTAGATGGGTAGAAGTCAGTGTTAGTAAAAACTGATCTTGCAGGAATGTGTCGCTCCTGCATCATTACATAAAAAAACTATATGTACTGATACAGTGAAGAGAGAAGTGCTGATGTCTTTTGCACAAGTGGAAAGAATGAGTAGCTGCCTTAAGAGTTGAGAAATCTCAGTTAAGGCTTCCAGCCTAAAAATTAACCTTTTTCTATTCAGGTGGCACAGTGCCTTCATCTGTGGATATCCTCCTATTAAAGCCATAATTTCTAAAAGGGCATTTAGATGTTAGGAACCCCAGATTCAGAGTCCTGGCTCTGCTCTGGGGCAGCCATGTCTTCTCTCTGATCCCTAGTGTCTCTATTTTATATATATATATATAAAATACCTTATCCCTGTAGGGAATAGTGCAGACACCAGTGTCGGGGTCTAATTTCAGAGTCTCAAGCAGGTTAGGCCCCTGTCTTATCTGTCTGTGTCACTCAAGAGTCCAGAGTATGTCTGGCATATAGGAGGTAACCAATAAATGTTTGATGATTTGGAAAAAATCAACTAGTCAATCACATATTCCTTAGAGGTATGACTCATTAAGTCACTAATATCTTATAGCAAAATCAGTTTTACAGATCACTTTTTTTGGGTTACTGAAGAAATCCAGAGTAGCATGAGAATTCAGTCCTCTCTTGTTATATATATGTAAACCTGAAAACATGTAAAGAAGTTGAATATGTACAAGTTGAACAGCAGCTTTACATATTAAAAGGGAAACTTCTGTTCCTAGAGAGCTTCCTAATGGTAACTCATATTTCACAGGTGCACTTTAATTCTTTTCCTGTTTGACTGGTACCTGTCCACTTGAATATTGCAACTTTTGGCATGACTCTTGAGCTCTACCTTTTTTTCACTTGTGTGAAATTTATGAGCTCTGCATTTCTTACCATATGTGTTATTTGCATTTTTTTCAGTTTCCACTCATTTTTATAAAATAGCAAGAGTAAAATGCAATCAAACATTAAAGTATTTGTGTACCTACCTTGCTGTGGGGACAAAAATGACAATGCTTCTATGTTTGGAAGGCAGTCTTAACAGATTGCAAATATTTATGCACTGAAACACAAAATTCTGACATCAGAGTGGGAAGGGCAAGATTTAGGGATATCAATGTATAGTGTTCGAAAGTTTGACTTATATGAAAGTTAAGCTTATGAAAGTTGACTTCCTCCAGGGGAACAGGTTCTGAAAGAGAATAGGGGAATGAAATGCTTACATCGAGGTGTAGAATTACCCTAGCTAGCTTGTCCCCTAGCAAAAAGTGCAGATTCCCCTTTCATCCATGATATGATATTCATGTTTAATCCCTTTGCCAGGTTCTTCATTTAAGTCTTGTATTAACTTCTATCACATTCATTAAGGTTTTATTTTGGAGTGAAGTTCATGCTTCCTAAATAAGATTCTTAAAATGAGTTCAGCTCTAATTTATGTCTTTATAAATTGTCTTTTATTTCATATGAAATCTAGAAAGTAGTTTCTTATTATTTTTAAATCTTATCATGAAGAGTGCAAATTTCATTCAGTATTTAGTCAGCTTAGTAGTTTTTCCAGGGATTTTTGCCATTATGAAGTCCTTTTCTCAATAGTTATAACAATCATTACTTACTCAACTGTTGATATTATTTTCCTTTGGGTCATCATGACTTTTTTTTTCCTCTCAGAGAATTCTAGTTCTTAAGTAGTGGTTTCCAGAGTATATAAGTCCTAAGACAATTTCCTCTTGAAAAAACAAATTTATGTGGTAATTAGAATAATTTTCCCGCACGATGGTTAGAAATTTAATAGAGGAGTTCCCGTCATGGTGCAGGGGACATGAATCCGACTAGGAACCATGAGGTTGCGGGTTCAATCCCTGGCTTTGCTCAGTGGGTTAAGGATCCAGCATTGCTGTGAGCTGTGGTGTAGGTCGCAGACGTGGCTCGGAACTGGCGTTGCCGTGGCTCTCGCATAGGGCGGCAGCTGTAGCTCTTATCAGACCCCTAGCCTGGGAACTTCCATATGCCACAGGAGCGGCCCTAAAAAGACAAAAGACAAAGAAAAAAAAAAAAAAGAAGGAAAAAAAAGTTAATAGAAAGTTAACATCCTCGAGGAATTTCCTTTCAAACCTTGATTTTTAAATGAATAATTTTATTTCTGCTTTTATTTTAAGCTTGGAATATGAACTAGTTACAAATTGCTTAGAGAAATATTTATTCTCATCCTCATTCCTCAGTTGTTTATCACACCATTTAATTAATTTGACCATTAAGAAACACTAGCTTATTTTATTGCCTTCTAATTGAATTGCACTTTTGGCTTTTTTTGTCATTGAAAACAAGAACAGATGTAGAAGTATTTTCCTGGGGTGTTTTCTCCTTTGTACTAGAATTTCATACAAACTCTTGGTACAAAGTAGAAAAGAATGGCAAAAACTGACAAATAATTGAACAGTTACTTATTAATAATTATTGACAAATAATTGAATGGTTGTTTTTTACTTTGATACCTATCATCTTTTATCCTTTTTTTTTTTTTTTTTAGTAGAAATTCCCAAGAAGTAATGAAACATTCCTATTTCAACTGATAAATGAAACTGGATTTCATTAGGCAGATTTTGAATTTTGGGGAGGGTCTTTTTCCAGAGTTCATCACTACCTTTTATTATGTTAGTCTCTCTTTTTTTGTCTTTCCTAGGGCCACACCCGCTGCATATGGAGGTTCCCAGGCTAGGGGTTCAATTGGAGCTGTAGCCACCGGCCTACACCAGAGCCACAGCAACACCAGATCAGAGCCGCGTCTGCGACGTACACTACAGCTCACAGCAACGCTGGATCCTTAACCTAATGAGCAAGGCCGGGGATCGAACCCGCAACCTCATGGTTCCTAGTCAGGTTCGTTAACCATTCCGCCACGACAGGAACTCCTTAGTCTCTTACTCTTAAGGATGTTTAGCACTTTCCTTTGTAGAAAAGTCATGCAATACATTATTATTAGTACTTGCATCATTTATGCATTTCAGAACTACTAACCCAGACCTTATATGAAGAAGCTATAGTCAGTGGCCTTTGGTTTTAAGAATATATTTTGTAGGTAAGTGATCAGACTAGTTTAAAAGTTTAAAAACCTCAAAGCTTGACAAAGTTCATATTTTCTATTATAGGATATTTGAAAATCATTACAAATAAAGTGTTAGCGCTAACATACAGATGTTAATACAAAAATGTTTAGTTTCATGTAATATGGCATAGTTTTGGGGGAGGAAGAGGGAGATTTTCCTTTTTTTGGCTGCGCCTGTGGCATGTGGAAGTTCCTAGAACCAGGGATTGAACCCAGGCCACAGCAGCAGCCCTAGCCCTTGCAGTGACAACACTGGGTCCTTAACTCACTGAGCCACAGGGGAACTCCCTGTCACAGATTTTTTTTTTTAATGCACTCTTTCCCTAGAATGTCCATGCAGTACCCTTATGATTTGTTAATGTAGTTATTTGATGAATTTTTGATTATTTCTTTAATGAAAACTACTCTTTCCCAAGTTTAATTTTTTTATCATACAGTAATTGTTCTATAAAACAAAGCACCATTTCTAAGTAAAGCCTTTCTTTCACATAATTATCAAGTATTCATTCATTTAATCAGTTAATTGCTGTCTTTTATTGGTGTGGTTTATCTCAAGTGGTTTATACCCTTCATTTTCCTGTTTTCTTTACTCCTTTTTCCCCTCAGAATACCGAAGATAGAAATTATGTTTTGTATTTTCTGTTCCTCTTGCATATAATAGACAGACGTCTTTCTCCATCTAAACCATCCCCTTTGTTTTGTTTGTTTGTTTGTTTTTTGTTTTCAAGATACAATGGAAAACTGCCTGGTCTAGGTAAGATTATTTCTTAAGCAAGAAAATACCAATATTCCAGAGCTATGGTGTAGTCTTCTTTTCTCTTATAAAAACTGTAAAGTTCATACTCTTTTTTAAGTAGCAGTGAATTGCCCGTTGAAACTAATTGTCCTTCAATCACGTTTCATCATGTATTTCTTTTTTAGAAAATAGATTTTTTTATTCTTTGCTCCCTATTAAGTTCCCCCCGCCCCCGACCTCTCCCTGAACATTTCAGAAATCATGCCTTTGAAATTAGTTTTCTCATTATTTGTAATTACAGTCCCCTTAGAATCTCTCCTAATTTAGAAGAAAGGATTAATGTGTATTTTATTTCCATCTTCTTTATGGTACCTACAAGAATATTTGTTTACGTGGAACAGGAAAACGTTTCATATCAAATTAAGATGAAATGTCCACATTAAGGTGAAAGAGATAAAAGCATGGTCAAAGTCTAGAAGAGGAAATACTGATCACAGTGTTTGTAATAGAAAAGATGATAAGCAGAAAAAAAAAAAGATGGAGCCAGTTAAAAATCAAAGTTTTAATATAACCAAATACTTTTAATCGCTTTTTGGTAAAAGTTCTTTTTAAAATTTTGGTAAAGTTTAAAATGCCATTCTCTTTAGAGGAAAGTCTCTGTTCACCAAGGGGAGTGTGGGCACATTTTTTCCTGTAATGTAATCCTCTTAATGTTTAATTCAGGTTGTGATTATTTACTTCATATCGTAGATAAAATATGAGTCTTGAGTAAGGTTAAGTGTAGTATTACTCTTTGACATGTATAGTAAGTTATGTAAGGGATTTCCTATCTTTTAAAAGTGAATTGTACTGAAAATCAAAGAAATGTAAATTAGGAGGGGGAAGCCGGGAATTCTCATGGGACAGTTTGGTGAATATTCACATTTATTTAAATTGCTTTAATTTTGCTCAGTTTTTCATAGCAGGATTGATGTTCTTATGAATTCTGCATTGTTAATTAGGCACATTTCTACCCCCCTCCCACCTTTCTTTTCATTTCCAGAGACTTAAAACCAGTCAATTCTAAATTCTTAGTGAATTGACACATTCAGGTTTTTCTCTTGATAAATATAAATGTGTAGGCAGAACTTTGTTTTCACTCCATGTTTTTTTGATCCATGTTTCCATTTGTCCTATATCTCATCTTTAGAGTATATTACTTGTGTTCTCTTTTATAATAGGGAAATTCTTACCTTAAAAAAATTGTAACAGCAGGGGAATATAGTCATTATTTTGGAATACCTTTATGAATTTATTTTTATTGAGGTATAATTGATTCGCACTGTTAGTTTCTGCTGTATAGCAAAGTGATTCTGTTACATATTTACATATATGTGTGTAAATATGTAACAGAATATTCTGTTACATTATGGTTTATCTTGGAATATTGAATATAGTTCACTCTGCTACACACACACACACAAATATTCTTTTACATTATGGTTTATCTTGGAATATTGAATATAGTTCACTCTGCTATACAGTAGTGTTATTTTGGAATAACGCTATTATTTTTTCGGCCATACCGTCAGCATGCGGAAGTTCCCAGGGCAGGGATTGAACCCATGCCACAGCAGCTACTCGAGCCACGGGAGTAACAACAGTGGATCCTTAACCTTCTGAGCCACCAGGGAGCTCCATGGAATAACTTTAAATGAGTATAATGTATAAAAATATTGAATCAATATGTTGTACATCTGAAACTAATATACTATTATTGTATAGCAACCATACTTTAGTACAAAAATAAATTTAAAAATCTAGAAAGGGGAGTTCCCGTCGTGGCGCAGTGGCTAACGAATCCGACTAGGAACCATGAGGTTGCGGGTTCGATCCCTGCCCTTGCTCAGTGGGTTAACGATCCGGCGTTGCCGTGAGCTGTGGTGTAGGTTGCAGATGCGGCTCAGATCCCGAGTTGCTGTGGCTCTGGCATAGGCTGGCAGCTACAGCTCCGATTCGACCCCTAGCCTGGGAACCTCCATATGCTGCGGGAGCGGCCCAAGAAATAGCAAAAGACAAAAAATAAATAAATAAATAAAAATCTAGAAAGGGGTAACATTCCAAGAGGATACATAACATACTTCAGTTCTTTAAAACCTGAAGTTTTCTACAAATATTTCATAATTTTTACATATTTTGGGGGGTGGGTGAAAATTTAGCCCCCCTTAAAAAAACCTCTTAGCATATTTAGGTATTGGTTGTCAGTGGTTTACTTTTCCAGTAAAGTAAAACCTCTTTATGAAAAATCTTGCCTCTATTTGTCTCCTGAGGGAATTATTACTACTACCACTAATAATATGAAAAAGAAGAATAGATGAAGCTTTTTGAGTTTTTATTATGTGCCAAATCCTAAGTTCTTACACATAATAACCCACACAACCACTCTTTTAGATAGCTTTCTATTTTCATCATTTTACAAGTAAGAAACTAAAGTACATAAAAATAAAGTAACTTGACTTTTTTTTTAACTTAAGATCACACTGTTAGTAAATGGTGGAGCCAAGATTCCAGATTGGTAGTCTGGCTCCAGAGTTGAGTGCCTTAAGGACTATGCTATACCACCTTTCAGATATCCAAGCTATTTGTCTATACGATCTATCTGTAAATAGAAATTTCTTTTATCAAGTATTTCTTTTACTAATGTAATGCTGTTTGTGCAAAAAAAAAAAGAGCTTTGGTATTCACTCTGTTTTTGCTAAGAGTATTGAAGTTGATTTTTTCGTCTTTGATAAAGTATAGCTAGAAGCCAATATTAACCTGAGAAACTACATAGTGTTTCATTTTAAAGAAAGGTAACAAGAGATATACAAATTTTAATACCTGAATATAGAAATTAGAATTTCAACTTCACTGTTATTTACTCCATTGTTTGCTCATATGCCATGAACACCTCTTGGCATTTTGAAAAATGGTCTTTTTTTTTTTAACTGAATCCATCACTTTTTTTTTTTTTTTTTGTCTTTTTGCCATTTTTAGGGCTGCACCTGCGGCATATGGAGGTTCCCAGGCTAGGGGTCTAATCAGAGCTGTAGCCGCCGGCCTACACCAGAGCCACAGCAACGCAGGATCTGAGCTGCATCTGCAACTTACATCACAGCTCAGGGCAACACCGGATCTGCAACTTACACCACAGCTCAGGGCAACACCGGATCATTAACCCACTGAGCAAAGTCCAGGGATTGAACCCGCAACCTCATGGTTCCTAGTCGGATTCGTTAACCACTGAGCCACAACGGGAACTTCCCGAATCCATCACTTTTAAAGTGAAAACCGTCATCTGTATTTGGAAAATTGGAACCTGGCTCATTGTATTCAAGATAATAGAGAAAATAATATTTCTGTTACAAACTAAACTATTTACTCTTTCACATATTGATTGGTTGTGTGTTAAATGTACCATCATTTGAATGGAGCTACTCATTATGGTTAGTCTTTAGACAAGCTTAAGTTTTAAATATTATTATATTACCAACATGAAATCAGGTACTGATTCAGCATTTCAAAAAATCCTTTAACACCCATTGTCATTATCTGTTTTAGTTTCAGATTTTATCTTCCTTCTTTCCCATCCAAAGTTCTTTAAATTGTTTTAAAACCACTTTCTCATTTTTCTCTCTTATTACAAATTAGCAATTTTAGTTCTTATGTACACACTACAGCCCTCAGAAAATCTGGTTTTGGTGTCTGAAATAATTTGCAAGGGATTTCCAATTTGTACATCTCAGTATTTGACAGCTACATACATGTAAATGATTAGTAGATGTTGGAAGTATGCTGAATCGAATATGAGAAATACAAGATATGGATTGCTGTACTTCTTAGTGTGTAATAGCACAGGATGAGAGAGTGTAACTTTGGACATAGACAGTCCTATATTCAGATATGGATTCTGCCACATATTTGATGGATGACCTTGGGCAAGAGACCACTTAACCTCTGAGTGTCAGTTAGCTTTAGTAACTGTAAAATCAGGACAATAAGCAAAGTATCTATCTGGAGTTCCCCTCATGGCTCAGTGGTTAATGAATCTGACTAGGAACCATGAGGTTGCGGGTTCGATCCTTAGCCTTGCTCAGTGGGTTAAGGATCCAGCGTTGCAGTGAGCTGTGGTGTAGGTTGCAGACGCGGCTCAGATCCTGTGTTGCTGTGGCTCTTGCGAAGACCGGCAGCTACAGCTCCAATTAGACCCCTAGCCTGGGAATTCTCCATATGCTGCGGGAGCAGCCCTAGAAAAGGCAAAAAGACTAATAATAATAATAATAAGCAAAGTATCTGTCTCTACAAATTATAGCTATTTTATGGAGTTCCCATCATGGCTTAGTGATTAAGGTACCCCACTAGTATCCAAGAAGATGTGGGTTCTGTCCCTGGCCTTGATCAGTGGGTTAAGGATCCGCTGTTGCCATGAGCTGTGGTATAGGACACAGTCTCGACTTGGATCCCACGTTGCCATGGCTGGCAGCTATAGCTCCAATTCGATTCCTACCCTGGGAACCTCCGTATGCCGTGGGTGCGGCCCTAAAAAAACAAACAAAAATTATAACTATTTTGTATGACTTTGAGCCCTTTACTCAATTTATGAAAGGCATTAGCTGCTATCATGTATGTTATCTGGTTTCTTCTTTGTATAAAATGGTACAGAAAAGCATACTCTCTTCTTAATTGCTCTCTCCATTGTTCTTTCCTTTTCAGTTAAATCAGCTATAAAATCTCCTTGTGCTGTCTCTGTAATGAGCCCTGGCCAGCATTAAATAGCTAGTCCATGAGCTGAAGAGAGACCTCTGGTTTGATTTCTCATTTCTGAGCTGTCCTCTGTTCAGTGATTCATCTCATCCCAGGGCTGTAAAATCCTTTGGGCCTCTGTCACATCAGTCCTAGTCTTAGGCTTATAAATTGCTGATTGCATATATTTTCTCAGTCAGGAACTCTTATCATCTTATTTGGCTTAGTTTGAGAAGTATGATAAATTCAGGTCAAATTTTATTTCGCAGCCAGTGAAGTTTGTTTGTTGAAAAAAAAAAATCTTTGAAACAAGTTGATATTTGAAAGTATTTTGGAGTGGCATCCAGCTAAATTTGCTCACCTAAACTGCTTCATCAAATGCCAGCCTTCATGATGGCTGGCTTTTTATTACCAATGTGAATAGTACTTCTTTTAGTGCAGCATACTTTTTGTGAGAGACCTGTTTCTCAGTAGTTATTCTGAGCTCTTCCTTAGAGTGGTTATTAATCCTCTGAACTCATCTGAGTTTGATTGCCTATTTGTTAAATATGGGTAGTAAGGCAATGAATTTGCCATGAAATTAAAAAATAGAAAAAAATAAAAAATAAAATAAAATAAAAATAGAAATGATAATGAGACACCCTAATAAGAAACCTTAATTGGAGATTGCCGTTGTGGCTCAGTGGTAATGAATCCAACTAGTATCCATGAGGATGTAGGTTCAATCCCTGGCCTGGCTCAGTGGGTTAAGGATCCAGCGCTGCAGGTCACAGATGTGGCTCGGATCTACAAGTTGCTGTGGCTCCAATTTGACCTCTAGCCAGGGAACTTCCATATGCCACCGGTGTGGCCCCCCAAAAAAGCAAAAAGAAAAAAAAAAGAGAGAAAGAAAGAAACCTTAATTAATTAAAGAAAGGTTTGACTACCCATGGAAAAAATTAAGTGTTTGCTTTCCCTTTTCTTTAAGAAATAGGTAACTGTTCTTTTTTCTTTTTATAGTAATATAAAGTTTTTATGTAATTGTATGTTTTATTTTGGGGAGGTTAGGAATTGCATTATTGAGGATTTTGTTTTGTTTTGTTTTGTCTTATTGTACTTAGCCAGTAACATATAAAACATTTCTGTGTGTTCCTCATTTCCTATTTCCAGGTCTTCAGTGATTTTATTACAAATCACATTTGGTTCTTTATATGTTATAATATTTTGTAATTTCTATGTCTTTGATTTGGGAGGTGTTGTTCATATAATCAAACAATGTCAATTTTCTTTCTTTTTCTCATCTTCTGATCAGGATTTCTGGCAGGTACTGATTCAGCAGCATGTGCTTTAAGTTAATTAATGTTTCAAAACCCATAGTAATGCTTTAAGGACAAAGGTTCAGTGCATGCTCTTGTCCTTTCCCTGCTCCCTTCAGAATGATTCAGTTCCTGTCATTTTAAATTAACATACTCTGTCTTTAATATAACAATTCAAACACTGCACAAGTCCTTGAGAATATAGTACCTAGCATAATTTAAAAGGAAGTTTTAACATTATGTGTCACACAAAAGGTCAAGAAACTGTTTTAGTTGTTGTATGAGGAATACGTGATTGGGCCGTTTAGTCTTAGTAGAGATGCCATGGTCCTGGTTGCCTTGCAACAGGGATGGTGAGACAACAGTAATTTGAAGTGAAAATTTAGTGGTTTTTTTTCCTTTTGAAATTTGTTATATAGTAAGTACAGGTAAGCAGTTGCTTAGTTGTTCATTGCTCAATAAAATAATTTAAGGGGAAACAGATGGACCATTTAGAAAGACTTCATTATTTTGCTTTTTTGAGCTAACCATCAACTTTAACTGGGAAAAGCAGACAAATACATGGAGAAAACCATGAAAAAGGGTATATAGATTGTAGGCTGACAAAGGACATGCCTAAGAAGTACTCTTTAAATTGATGTTCGAAGGCTTAGACTTTTTAATTATATTTATAAATCATTCAAATGTATTCACTTAAAAAATTACTCTTGCACTTCTTAACAAAAATATAAACTAAACTGAATTAGAACATCTTTGGTGTTTTGTTCTGGTTTGGTTTTGGTTATGGGTTTTTTTGCCACACCTGGACCAGGGATTGAACCCACGCCACAGTAGCAACTCAAGCCACTGCAGTGACAACACTGGTCCTTAACTCGCTGCACCACAAGAGAACTCCACTTCCTTGTTCTTAAAATGGTATATATTTTTGGTAGTCTCCTTACCAAATCCCCAATAACCCAGTTATTGGTGCAATATATTATATTGCCTTTGCCTTTAACTGAATTCTGAAACAAAACAACAAATACTTAAATTATTAAACCAAAACAATTTATTGATAATGCCATTATCAGTGTTTCTAATCCTAGAGATTTTGTTTTAGAATAGCTGTGGCAGAGTGCTGAGGAGCACAAAGCAAGTGAGATGTTAACACCCGTGGTTGAGCACAGCCACTTTGTAGTTCTCTCATTATGGCAGGGCAGTTTGTAGGAGGCAGCTAAGAACAGTTCTTCTCCTTTGATAATTGTGTGGTTAAAGACTTGGAGATTTAAAATGACTTGCCTCAGGTCAGTGTCCTTACTAGACAGGAGAAAGGAGGTAGGAATTGGGAAGGGCTTGGAATCTACAGCATTAAGTAGTCAACCCCCATCGTTGACAAAGAACACCTTTAAATTTTGACTATTGAAGGGAATATCCCTTGTTGATCAAGGATTCAAAATCAAGTTTTACTGTATTCTTAAGGATCTCTGGTTAATAAGCTTTTTATATTAAAAATAATAAACTCTTTTTCTTAGGTAGTGGGGGAATTGGTTATTGTATTGCATTCCATAAATATACTCATTTTGGTGACACTAGTGAAACTTCTTTAAGCTTCCAAAGGTCAATGAGCAGTTACTTTATAGAAGGGGGCTTTCTTGCTTGCTTCCTTACAGGGATTTGTCCTTTGCATGCAGAGTTCCTGTTGCCTGTGGAAAGGCTGGAATCATTTTGTTTTTCTGGTAGCATAAGTGCTGTTCTTTGATGCAGCTTATGAATGGTGTCAGTACTTATTATATTGCTGTGAGGAGTATCCATAATGTCTCTTTCCAGTCTCTGAGTTCCACCACTACTAAAGTTTGTTGATTTAACCCTTGTCCTTGATTATTCAGGTTGAAAAAAGAAACAATAAGATAATCATTAAATGCTTCCAAGGAGAGTATGGTTTATTTGGTTGTCCCAAATACTAAGTTTTTTTGAAGATGTCTTTAAATACATTTTTATTTTAGATTCTGTTGTGTTTGAATTTGGGATCAACTGTGAATGCAGTTGATTTTTCATTGTTGATTTGAAAGCATGAACATGACTAATCATTACATTTCCAACACCTTTATGTTTAGCTTTTCCATCATAAAACAAGATTTGAAATTCACTTTGATATGAAAGGCCTTGGTTCCAAATTATCTTTTTCTTATTTTTTCAGCACAAACAGTAGTGTATTTCAAGTTTACACAACTAGAGTTCTATGAAAGCTACTCAAAACATTTTGTTTTTCCTATTCTGATAAAAATGGGTTCTCAACTTACATGTATTGGTGACCTTTGGTTGAAGAGAATGTGTGAGAATAGTTCTTAGTTTTTATATGTCTTTGCCATAGTGCATTTTTTAAAAGTTTTAAACTTAAATTTAAAGCTTCTTCAATTATAGATTGATATATATTAATTAAGAAGACTATAGAGAACCATTGCATCCTTTTCTTGATATTCATTTTGAAAATTAATCAAATATGCATTCAAATAAATCAAGGCATAAACACATAATGTGCACTTCATCATTTTCATCTTCAACTTGAAGACAAATGAACTAGCCTCAAGATTAATGTTTTACAACAACAAACTATGTTTTGCTCCAAAACTATTCAGTCCCCAATAACAATTTTAGAAATTGCAAACAGTCTAGATAGCTGGTGTATTTCTGTGCATTTGATACAATGTAACATAAAATGGTTCGTGGCATGGATTCTGGAGTCATACCGTGACCTGTCCTGCCACTTTATAGTATTGTCACCTTGGACCTCTTATTCAGTTTCTCTAATCTTCAGTTTTCTTATCTGTCAAGTGCAGATAGTGGTATCACCTATCTCATAGAATTGCAGTGAGGGCTAATGAGATAATGCAAGCACTTTAGCATGTAGACCGTGCAAGCTATAATTTGTAAATTGTTGATGTGTCTTTAGTGGTCAGTAGTATTCGTTACCTAAAAATGTTTGATTTCCAAATAATTTAAAAATTCTTCATCTAAAGGGTTTCCTAGGAGATGATAGTTACTACAGTAGTGTAAACTAAGCGTGTGAACAGGGATCCTGAGAGTGAAACTCTTTTATTTTTGCTCTTTTAATGAATTTTTTTCTTGTAATAATTATTTCCAAGTGAGGGAAAGTGAAACACCGTATTGACTTATTTTTCAAAATTTGAATTTAAGGTTGTTTTTCTATAAATGATAGAGAAGCCTTTTCTAACCCATATGACAGAAACCAAGACTGCTGCTGAGTTCAGGACAGTGCACTGATTGATTTGAGTGGCCAACATTCAAAATTAAATTCTTAGATTTAGGTAGCAGATAATCAGTAATGGCAAAACATGGATTCTCCTACCCAGACTTGCCCTGAAGCAAGTTTGCAGCGTACTGTAGTAGAAACTAATAGAATTGATGATTTTCCCCATCTAGGGTTTTGATAATACCTCAGATACTGAGGACTGAAATAAATCATCTCAATAAAGTCATATTATCTCTTTGAAGTTAATGCTATTCCATTAGACTTTTGAATTTTTGTCATTGCTTTAATCAAATCTTCTGCCACTTTTTTTTAAAGCATCCTCATTTGTATCCATATTCTCTATAGCCATCCTGTTAATAAAATAGGAAGACATTTGCATTTTAGATATTTGGAGTTGTTCTCAGAGCTGAAGTGGTTAGAATTGGGACTGAAAAGAGAATGGCTTTCTGACAGAGTGAAGTTTCCAGGATCTTAAGCATTCACCTTCCACAGTTTGTTGCACGGTGTTTGTGTTTATTGCTCAGATGTAATACTGTCTTTAAAAAGTCTGGAAACTAAGTTAGAAGAAAAAGAACTCATAAACTACTCTAAATTAGAAACATCTCAATTTAAGTTGTATCTGACATATCCCCAAATTCTGCCTTTCTGCAAGTTCAGGTATGAGATGGGGGAAGAAAGATAACACATATTTTAACTGTGCAACATTTTCTCTTTGTTTGAGAATAGTGTGATTGTTTAAGATCGACATCTTACACAATGCTTTTGGCATTTATCTAAGTACCAACTGAACTATGAAGTGTGAGCGTTAATTGCATGGGAAAATTGCTGAATTTTCTCTTTCTAACACCCTGCCTCCCTGCCCTGACCCCAATCTTAGGTAGAAATCTTACTTATCATTTGGAGATGATATGCCAAAATTACATATTTTGGAGGAAGCATATTATTAATATTAATTTGTTTTTGAAGTTCAACCTCAAATATTTCTTGAGGGATTTAGATAGGCTTTGAAATATGTTTAAGCAATATAGAGAAATGTTAATATTAAAACAATCCAATTATTTCAGTCTCATAAAAGATGACATTTTAATTTAAATAGTAAAGTGGTCATCTTTATCAGAGTTTCTATATACCAGAGATGTTTTGAGGTTCTGGATGATGTGTTAGCATCAATCTTCCCACCATGGTCCTTCAACTTCTGTTTGATAGAAAAAAATGTTTACCTCAAACCATAGAACTTGAAAAGTAGATCTTAATTAGAATAAATAATGAGATTAAGTTCCTACATAGGATTTTTCTCTCTGGCTTTGTAGTTGAATCCTAGAAGGCAAAATTATTGGTCCTATTTTATTCAGTCCTATTATAACAGGATTCGCTATTTGAATACAGTGCATAGTAACAAATTTGAATTATGTCTAGAAATCCCAGTCCCAGGGCTTCAGATGGCACCTGCAACTTTAGCCAGATATTATATAAATTTATATGATTGGTCAGGAACCTGAGTGTGAATGCTTCAGCACAAAGCCATCCTGGTAAAACAATTAATGTTTTAGACTAACCAAGAAGTGTACCAGTTACACATGTATAAAGTATGATTTGCTGTAAGTTTACTTTTAAGTCTTTCTGCTCATTCGAAAAAAGATTCAGGATATGGGGCGGTTGAGGTCAATACCAGGACTCTTACAAGATTGTTAATTTATTTGCCTGTACTTGAAGTCAATAATTTGAATGTTTTAGTGATACTGAGTCTATAGTTATGTTTTAAGTTTTAAAACGTGTAAGATCTAAGACTAGGTCATGTAAATCAATAGTAAAACAGTTAAATTTCATTTTAACTCAGCAAGCTGCTTTGAAACATTTTGCATAAATCTTGTTCTCCAAAAGGGGTTAACATTTGTCAGTAAATTTAATAGAAACTCTATTCTGATCAGTTTACTTGCATTCTGCTTTCACAGCCTTAATTTCAGAGATTCAAGTGATTGGATTAGTGTTTGATATGTAGCTTCTAAGATGCATAAAATATTATAATGCTCTGTAAGGAATCTGCAATTATAGTTTCTTTTAAAAATACTGAGTACTGTTTAATTTTCAGCATATACACTGAAGTAGTTGCTAGAATCTTACCTCAAGAACTTTAATATGGACTAAGTTTCTATAAATTTCTTTACCAAACTGATAATATATTACTTAATATCACATTCTATGGCCTTACAGTAGAATTAGAATATTTTCTATTTCTTTTGACTTTTACGTAGATTTTTTCTTTTTAGTTTATTATGTTTAGTGTTTATATTGAATTTATTACTTGAACTAAATACAAATATTTATGTGATTTTCTTAGTAAAAATACATATTAATATAAATGTTCACTAGTAACAAAAAATGTAAATAAGCACCTCTGAAACAAAGGAAATGAACATTACCACCAGTCTGCTGAGAAAGATAATGTTTTCCTTGCGCTGTGCCTTCATGTCATCCCAGAAGTGTAATAAATGGTATTTGTTTAGAAAAATGACTTAAAATTTAGCCAAAGATTAAACTTTATCCAAAAGATTAAGTGAAGGAAAAATTTACTTGACAGTCTCAATTTGCAGATTTAAACACTGATAAGACTTTAGAAGTAGGAAAAAATAACCAAAACCCTTCCTTCCACTCTCCTTCCTTGAATCTTGATTTTCCATTTTCGCCACACTTTGGTGCTTTTAAAAGTTTATTCATTATTAAACTCAAGTATATCTATTTTCATAGATTCTTCATGTGTTGTGGCTGTTTGACTTGAGAATATCATTTATGGTAGAAAATCAGTCTTTTCATTTTAAAAGATCAGCTAAGAAACATCCATGCAACATAAAATAGTCTAAAAATTGGTTTTCTAATTATTCCCATTTCTTCCTAAATTTTGACATATTTATTTGATTCTCTTCCTAGCTTTAAATAATTTGAGGGATCAAATTTGGTGGGTGTTTTTTTGTTTTGTTTTGTTTGTCTTTTTAAGGCCGCACCTGTGGCATATGGAAATTCCTAGGCTAGGTGTTGAATCGGAGCAGCAGCTGCCGGCCTACACCACAGCCACAGCAATGCGGGATCCCAGCTGTCTCTGCAACCTATACCTCAGCTCACAGCAATGCAGGATCCTTAACCCACTAAGCAGGGCCAGGGACCGAACCTTCGTCCTCATGGATACCAGTTGTGTTTGTTACCACTGAGCCATGACAGGAGTTCCAAATTCGATGGTTTTATGACAGTTTTGGTGTTGGTGATTACTATGTGCCTTTTTTTTTTTTTCTTTACCTGATTTTTAAATTTTTTTCTATTATAGTTATTTTACAGTGTTCTGTCAATTTTCTATTGTACAGCAAAGTGACCCAGTCACACATACATATATACATTCTATTATATGCCTTTTTAACCATCCAATAAACCATGTTTATTTGTATTTTGGAAAACAGTCTTACTTTGCTAGTAATCCAAAGGTCTTCAAAAGAAACTGGGCTACTTAAGCCAGAAAGTACTATAGAAGAGAAGATGAACACTTACATGGTAAATTGATTTTTAACAAAGATGCCAAAATAATTAAATAGGGAAAGGAAGGTATTTGCAACAAGTAGCTTAGAAACAACAATATATCCATATTTTAAAGAATAAACCTTACCATTTTACTTCCTGATATACAAAGTTCATTTGAAATGCACCATAGACCTAAATATAATATCTATAACTATAAGGCTTCTAAAAGAAAGTATAAGAGAATATCTTTATGGAATGGAGATAGGCAAAAATTTATTTATTTGCATAGCTTATAGAAAGCAGTAACCATAAAGGAAAAAAATTGATAAATTAGATTTCGTGAAGGTTAAAATCTTCTGATTGTCAAAATAAAATGGAAATTATAAGTTACAGAAGTACTCGTAGAGCATATTTGACTATATTTGTTATCTAGTGCTAAGTAGCAAATCTGAAGCTTAGTGGCTTAAAACAGTAATTATCCTTTCTTTTCTCTCATGCTTTTGGGCAATAAGAAATTTGGGAGCAATTTGACTAGATGATTTTGGCTCAGGCTTTTCCATTAAGTTGCAGTCAGATGTGGGCTAAGGGCTTAGTCATCTAACTTGACCAGGGGTGGAAGATTCATTTCTAATATGAATCACTCAAATGCCTGCTAAGATACTCCTGACTCATTCCAAAGCCTCAGATCCTCTCTCTGTAGGCTCTCCACAAGCCTGCTTGAGGGTTCAAATGACAGCTGGCTTCCCTCCAACAAAGCAAGGTGCCTTTTATGTCTTACCTTTAGAAGTAACACGTTATCACTTTAGCTGTATTTTGTTAGTTAATAGACCAATTCTGATTCAGTGTGGGAAGAGACGAAGTCTACATCAGGACATGAGTATCAGGAGGCAAGAAACATTGGGGTCAACTAGGAGTCTGGCTACCACACTGAAAAGTCTCAGATCCAGAACATATAATGATCAGTAATAAAAAGACAAACAACCCAGTTAAAAATGGGCAAAAGAGTTGAACAAATGACTTAAAACATTGGTCATCAGGGAAATGCTCAATAAAACCACAATGAGATACCACTAAAATAGCTAAAATTAAAGAGACTTGCAACACAAATGTTGACAGTGATGTGAAGCATCTAGAACTCTCATTCACCGATACTGCAAGTAAAAAAGGTATAGCTTTGAGGAAAGTCAAAATAGCCCCAAACTGAAAATGACTTAGTGTTTAATCAATAAAGGAATGAATAAGTTGTGATTTTACTTGTGTGCATTATTATGTGCAATATTATTATACACAAAACAAATCGAATTAAATTACTTTCATTTTTTATTTTATTGAGTATTATACTACTATGTAATAAAAATGAGTGAGCTACTGATAAATACAGTGTGGATGAATTTCCCCAGCATTATATTGAGCTAAAGAAGCTGGGCACTGAAGAGTATATACTGGTAATACCAAGAATAGATAGTTCTAGAATAGACCAAACTAATCTATGCTTTAAAAATATGATGAGAGGAGCTCCCATTGTGGCCTAGTGGTGACAAACCCAACTCTTATCCGTGAGGACATGAGTTCAATCTCTAGCCTTGTTCAATGGGTCAAGGGATCCGTTGTTGCCATGAGCTGGGATGTAGGTTGAACATGCAGCTTGGAGCTGGCATTGCTGTGACTGTGGTGTAGGCCAGCAGCTGCAGCTCCAATTTGACCCCTAGCCTGGGAACTTCCATATGCCAAGGGTGCAGCCCTAAAAAAAAAAAAAAAAAAAAAAGACAAAAAAACCCTTAAAAAGGTAAAAAAAAAAAAAAATATGGGAATTAACTGTAGAGGGGCATAAAGGAAACCTCAGAGGTGATGGAAATATTTTATATTTTGATAGTGATGTGGGTTACTCAGATACATATTTATAAAACTCATTGAATTGTATATTGGATTTGTGCATTTCACCAGAAGTGCATTTTACTTAAAACTGCAACAAATATTGAATTCTAGATGATACGTTTGTTTTTTATAGAGATGATTAGCAATTGTGAAACTACTTTTTTGTATACTAAGCTTGAGCAAATGAGTAAATATATTGAGGATAATGGGAGCCAGGTTTTTCCCTCTTGAAGGGAGTCACGAGTATATAAGGGGCAAGACTAAATTGTGTTCCATAGAATGGCATTAGAGATATCAACATGAATTCCTAGTTTCATGAATTTGAAGGTAATCATGCAGAAACATTAGTCTAACGCAAATTGAGGGATCTTTTACAATACAATTTACCTGTACTTTTCAAATCATTCAAGGTCAAAAAGTACAAAGAGACCAAAAATGGCACAGTAGGGAACTCTAAGACATTAATTAAGCTGGCAAAAACTGCCAGCGTTTTCAAATCTGGGGAATATACCTAATCAAAGACTTTAAGCAACTAGGGGAATGCTTAAAGAAGAAAGACACAAATTAAAATATTAACTTACCATTAAACAGCTTTGCTGCTCTTGATTTCACCCAGTAACCTTTTTTTGTCTGAAGTTTGTGTTTCATCTCTTGGTAGAAGATCAAGTGTGATATGAGATCTAACCTTAAACACACTGGACTATAGGCTCATTTTTGGTTTGGGCTCAAAGAAGTCATTTCTAAATGTTGTCATACCAGACCAGGCTTTCCGCCCATCTCAAATAAGTCAGAGAAGGCCTTTCCTAAGTAGAAACTGCCGTCAGAACCTCTTACTGCTTTGTTCATGTTCAGGCTGATTTTTGCCTGTCCATGGTTACTTTTCATATTATAAGCACTTAACTATAAGAGGCTATTTCGAATGGGTTTACTAAGAAGATCACGATAATTTCATTTGCTGCTTGTGTCTTCAATTGGTTAACCAGTTTTCTTTCCTTTGTGGTGTATAATGGGATCTTCACTAGACCGAGGTAACCTATTGGATAGTTGTGTACCTGGATGATGGTGTGGTGGTGCTTGTTGGTTTAGTTTTCATGATACTCCTCCCAAGGTTATGCTTGCAGTGCTGCTTCTTATTTTGTGCTTGCATGACATTATGACTTTGACTGCGCTTTGTTAGTTTGGGTTTTTAAAACCTCCTATTTCTTTTTTTGGCACCCAGAAAAATTCCTCAAGTTTCTGTCTTTGGTCCAGAACTTATGGAAATGAGTTTCATGTCTAATTCTTTGTTGGATCCTTTTCAGTTTTTGAAAGGTATCTTCAGTATCACCACTAAGTTTATGGTTTGTCAGGAAATCAGAAAATGGGATAGCTTTCCTTAAACACCCAGGAGGAGACCACTTTCCAGATAGACCATTACTGAGCCTGAAAATTAACTCACTCTGTAGGCATTATAGATTAAAAACAATAAATACATACTTAGAGTGAAAGCTAAGTTTTAGGAGAGTTTCTTCAAATAGTTGAAATTTAAGAGCCTCCACTAAAGTAATAGGAAATGTAATTAAATCACACCTAAAGTTTGGTGTGTGTGTCTGATTTGACATTATATTTCAGAGATATTCTTTACCCTGCAGACTGTTCTACATTGCAAACCTAAGTTTCTTGGGGGTCATGAGGTGAATGTTAAAATTACTATTTCAGAAACTAGTTTTCTGAGCATTTGTGTGGGTGTTGACCGTAGTTGCTTACCTCTTCATTTCTAATCATTATTTGTAGAATTTTTCTTGGGCAGTTAGAATTGATTTTAGTTCAGTTTTTTATTTTCTTCTTTACCTTATATACCTCCATAGAAAAATGTGGATTGTTTTTAAAACTAAGAAAGAAAACCAGCCTTGAAGTGGGCCTGTTATGCATTAAATGGTGGGAGTTCATAACACTGAAATTATTTTCCGATGTTTGCATTAAGCCAGTGTTAAACAAAATCATCTTTAGTCTTATTTTAACCATCTTAAAAACTGTAAAGGATCCATGAATTTGGAATGGCCGTCAGAAAAATGCTTATGATAAATAGCATAAAACTGTCAGGTAAATACTGATTCATCTCTATATTCTCATTGTTATGTCTTTTTTTTTTTTTTTTTATCTTTTGGTCGGACCTATATATTCAATAGAAAATTGCCCAGGAACGAGAAAAATTTGCTGACGAAGGCAGTATATTTTACACCCTTGGAGAATGTGGACTCATATCCTTTTCAGACTATATTTTCCTAACAACTGTCCTTTCTAGTAAGTATAAACTTTTTATTCATTTATTGGGAGCATACAGGACTATAAAAAGCATTAAAGGTAATGGGAGGGGAAACAAGACATGTTTGCAAAGTTAATCAATGATTAGTTATATAAAATTTCATTTGTTTTGAATTCTCTATAACTTGTATTTAGAATCACCTGAGAAAGAAGGGAAATAAATTATCAGTAAAGTTTTAAAAAAAAGAAAGCAACTTTGAAGTTACATCTACTTTTAACTGTTTCAAGCTTAAGATAAATTATATATATTACTTGCTCAATAAAACATATATTGGTCTATCATTTTCTCTATCATATATATATAACTTGCTCAATAAAACACATATTGCTCTATCATTTCCTCTACTGAATAAGAAGTTTGGCTCAGTTGTTCCAGTTGTGTTGAAAATTCATTTTTGAAACTTGTAGGGTTACTTTTAAGACAAAAAATTCAAATTTGACTCATTTAGAACTCTTATGAATTTCTGATTTTTTTAAGCTAAACGATTTTGTTGGTTAGTGTGTTACTATGAGTGTTCTTAAGTATTGTTTCCCTTTAGTGTGACTTTTTTAAAACCATTCAGGAAAAACAAGTGTATGTCTCTAGCTCTCTTTGTACATTCTATTAAAACCTACCTAGAAATTCTCCTGTGGGGCAGCTGGTTAGGAATCTGGCATTGTTTCTGCAGTGACTTGGGTTGCTGCTGTGGTGTGGATTAGATCCCTGGCCTGGGAACTTCTGCCTGCCATGGGCATGGCCACCAAAATACAAACAAATAAACAAGCCACTACCTCCAAAAGATCTGATTTGTATGACTGAGGGGAACATACAGAACAAAAATAACCATCTCTTCCTTCCCTTCTCCCAGTCTAGGCATTTATAAAGGTAAAACTATAAACAGTTTTCAAAAAATGACATACACAGTTCCTACCATAGCTGTGACCACTCTCACTTTTCTTCCCTCTGACAGAGGAAAATGGAGAAATATAGACTAATATGCCTTAATGTAGCTGGCTTAGGGTTCCAAAATATCTGAATAAATTTATGGTGGACCAGCACTGCTCTAGCAGTGTATATGTGCACTGACTTGTTACAAAGATCCAAAATAGTAAACTGAAAGTACATTTATGATCTGAAGTTGTATATTATTACTTTTTTTTTTTTTTTGGTGGGGCGTGGGTTTTCAAAACAGACCTCAGTTCAAATCTTGGTCCCACCGCTTTTTCCCTATGATTAGAGAGGCAGGTTAGCAAACCTCTTCATCTGTCTTGTCTATAAAATGGAAATGGCGGTAATACCAAACCCAGACGATTTATTTAAGGATTATGAGATCATGACTATGAGGTACCTCATCCATTGCCTCGTATTTAGTAGGTATGCACTCTGTCTGGGTTTTTATTCTTGATATTTTGTCACATGTTATTTCATCTCTGATTTTAAAAGATCCATTAATCTTGTCATAACAAAGAAAGTAGAATTGGTGGGGATTTTTAAAACTTTTTTGTGATGTGGGCTGGAGTTTATAATAAATAGGCATAATGTGGCAGGAAAAGTACTGCATTAAATGAAGAGACCAACTTGGAAAACTGCATTGATATACAGTATATACTATGGAAGTAGTCCTAGTAAATGTTTGTTGAGCTGAAATGAGATTTTTAACTTGCATCCACTGCTTAGTCCTTACCTAAGTGTCAAGAGAACCACAGAGCAGAATTTTCAGAACACCTGACATGTAGTGTAGGTCCCTAAATTCTATCAGTTAAAAGCAGGCTTAAAAAAAAAGTCGCATTGACCTGTGAGTTCTGGAAACCCCTCCAAGTAGCTCTACCAGTCTGGGCACCTTTACACCTCCTGGCTTAACCAGGATAAGTGATTTGTGGAAAATGCTTAATATGACAGTGTCATATACTTTCTGTTTTTATCCAGAATGAGAAAATATAAGGATAAGATTTTAAGATTTTCTCTTTATCACTGGTTTTAAGCATTTTTGATTATTGTATGTCTTTCGTGTTTCTCAACCTTAGCACTATTGATGTTTTGAGCAGGATAATTCATTTTTAGGAGGGCTGTCCTGTGTATTATGGGATGTTTAGCAGGATTCCTGGCTTCTACCCATTAGAAGACAGTCACACACACTCTCTCCTTCCCAGCTGTGACAACCAAAAATGTCTTCAGATATTGTTAAACGTCCCCGAGGGAGTAGGAATGGGGAGAAGTAGTCCTTGCTTGAGAACCACTGATGTAGTTTTTGGCAGTTTTATTTTAGTTTGGGGTTTGCTATTATTGTGTGCTTTGATGTAATGTTTTTCATGTTTCTTGTCTTGAGATTGAGTTTTGGATCAAATTTGAGTTTTTTCATCAAATTTGGAAAAAATTCATCTGTTATTTCATCCAGTACTTTGCTTCCTCATCCTCTCCTTTGGGGACTCCAATTATACATATATCTTCCTATCAACCCATAATGTTGTAGTTTATTATCTTCATTTTGTAGATGAGGAAATTGGGGCATACAAAGGATGAAATTACTTGCCTCAAGTCTTACAGTAAGTAGATGATTCAAGGTTTGAACCCAGGTCACCCCAGCATCTGGGCTTCTGTCTCTGGGCTTTCTGCTGTGGTCATGTTTTCAGCAGTGATAAGCCAAAGCTTACCATAGTGCCTCTTCTTTTTCTAAGGCTGGGTTGTGGAAGGACTGGTTTTAAACTTTCTGTAGATAATGTTCAAGCATCCTTGCAGTCTGAATGTTGTACATGGCATCCTTTCCTTTATTTAATAAGACGTGGAAGAAAATATGCAATGGATGTTATATTGAGATCAGTTCTTTCCCACATCGAAACTTCCTAGAATGATAGGAAATGAGGTACTCAGTGGATAACCTTGCAGATAACAAGGAATCATTACATCTAGGTACACTCAGTGGTTCCCAGGTCGTCCTGCAAGAAGGAATGCAGTCTTTTTTTTTTTTTTTTTTTTTTTTTTTTTTTGTCTTTTTGCCATTTCTTGGGCCGCTCCCATGGCATATGGATATTCCCAGGCTAGGGGTCGAATCAGAGCTGTAGCCGCCGGCCTACGCCAGAGCCACAGCAACGTGGGATCCGAGCCGAGTCTGCAACCCACACCACAGCTCAAAGCAACTCTGGATCCCCAACCCACCAAGCAAGGCTAGGGATTGAACCCACAACCCCGTGGTTCCTAGTTGAATTCGTTAACTGCTGAGCCATGACGGGAACTCCAGGAATGCAGTCTTTTAAACACCAAAAGCTTTGCCAGGGGTGACTTGGGCATAGGGGAAGTGCATTACTATATCCATTCATCTGTTACTCTGGTGGACAACACAGACTGTTCTTGGAGATTTCCAGTGGAAAACCAGCCAGAGCAGTGCCAACAGCATAACCCAGGTAATGCAAAACTATCATATTTCTGATTAGCTGGGGTTTTTTTTCAAAATTAATAGACTGAGTGGTGTTCAAGAAATTGCCATCATTTTGAAGACTGTAAATCTTTTACCCAAATGGGTTGTCCTTGGAACCTCAAAGTACTTTAGAAACTCCACTATGTTGTCTAAAGTAAAATTGGACAACTGTATATAATAAATCATTTTCTTGATTTATGATGGCTTCTCCTAAAAATAAAATTAAGAAGCTGCCTTTCTTTTTTTTTGGTCTTTTTGCTATTTCTTTGGGCCGCTCCTATGGCATATGGAGGTTCCCAGGCTGGGGGTCTAATCGGAGCTGCAGCCACCAGCCTACACCACAGCCACAGCAACGCGGGATCCAAGCCGTGTCTGCAACCTACACCACAGCTCACGGCAACGCCAGATCCTTAACCCACTGAGCAAGAGCAGGGACCAAACCCGCAACCTCACTGTTCCTAGTCGGATTAGTTAACCACTGCGCCACAACGGGAACTCTGAAGCTGCCTATCTTTTAAAAAAGTATATTTTAGGAGTTCCTGTCATAGTGGAAACAAATCTGACTAGGAACCATGAGGTTGCAGGTTTGATCCCTGGCCTCGCTCAGTGGGTTAAGGATCCAGCGTTGCCGTAAGCTGTGGTGTAGGTCACAGACACCGCTCAGATCTGACGTTGCTGTGGCTCTGGTATAGGCCAGTAGCAACAGCTCCGATTAGATCCCTAGCCTGGAAACCTCCATATGCCATGAGTGCAGCCCTAAAAAGGACAAAAAGACAAAATAAATATATATATATATATATATATTGCAATGTAAGTTCCCCCATTAGAGTTAATTCTTATTTAAACTTTTTAGAAGTTTGATTTTTTAGCCTAACAAGAATTTTTTGGACACAAACCCAGAATAACAACCAATTTGGCAGCAATATCTTGTGCTTATAATAAGCAATGGCATAAATTTATCATTCTTTCCTGTATGTACTTTGGATAATGGGGGCCTTTTTTTTTGGCCAGCCTAAAATTTTAAATACCTCTTATCCTGTCATGTACACACACTTCACACATACACTCCTCCTAAATTCCTTTTTTGCTTTATTTTTTCTCCTTGGCATTTAACATCCAATATAATTGATTTCTTTTCTTAAAAAAATTATATAAGTTTCAGGTGTACAGCGTTGTAATTCAACATGTATATATACTATGAAGTGATCGCCATCACAAATCCAGTTACCATCCATAACTATATAGTTAACCCCCTTCACCCATTTCACCTACTCCCCAACTTCCTTCCCCCTCTGATAACGACTAATCCGATCTCAGTGAGTTCATCTTTATTTTGTTCTGTTTTTTTTTTTTTTAAGACTCCGCATGTGAGTAAAATCATGTGATATTTGTCTTTCTCCATCTGACTTATTCCTTCACTTAGCATAATACCCTTAAGGTCCATCCAGGTTGTCCCAAGTGGCAAGACTTCTTTCTTTTTAATGGCTGAGTAATGTTCCATTATATTTTTATGTAATACCATATCTTTTGTATCCATTCATCCACAGATTGACACTTAAATTGTTTCCATGTCACAGCTATTGTAAACAATGCTGCAGTGAACATAGATGTGCATATATCTTTGCAATTAGTATTTTTGTGTTCTTCAGATAAATGCCCAGAAATGAATAATTGACTTCTTTAACTGCTTTATTGTCCATCTTCCCACCTAGAATGTAACTGCCTGACATTGATCATAGATTTATAATGCTATTCACTACAGATTTGTAATGATATTCACCACAAATATGTACTGTCTATAAAGCATTATGGTAAGGTTACAAAGCAAGGATTTTTTTTTTTCAATTCTCCATAGGGAAATTTATCAAACATAAGGCTTGACTTTGCTATTTATATCCTAAATTGAGAACAATTCTTGCAGCTGTTGATGTCCTCAGTCCACATTCAGTACCAGTGGAGTGAGGGAAACATGCTTTTAAATTAACCTTCTAAAACTTTCTTTTACTTATATGTACTTTACAATAATTACTAGGTTTCATATAATTCAGAATTTACGTATTTGTATCTTCCTCTTACTTGAAGTCATGAATTCTGTTGCTCCATACCTTATCTCTCTGATCAGATTTAATGGATTAACTTGTGGAATTGTCAACATGAGCCATAACATCTGTATTAAGTAGAACATTAAGTATTCACTCAATAACTACTCATTAATAAAATAAATTCAGGTTCATTCTAGGCAAGAAAAAGAGCCTGTTGGAGTTCCCCTGTAGTGCAGTGGGTTAAGGATCTAGCATTGTCACTGCAGTGGCTTGCGTTGCTGCTGTGGCATGAGTTTGATCCACGGCCCAGGAACTTTCATGTGCTACAGGCTTGGCCGGAAAAAAAAAAAAAAAGATAAAGAGACTATTAATTATTACTATAATTAAATAATTTCCAAAGAGCCTATGATCCTTAAAATAGGTTAATAGAAATTGAATGAGATTACAGAAGCGTGGCTTATTAATGGCTTACTTTTCTGCACTAACCAAATACAGTATTAGCTGATGGTCTTAAATCTTATAATAGAAGTCAGAGATTTTTCTCCATAACTAAGTTTAGAAAAAAGTCATCAAGATTTATCTAGAATGCTGTATATTATTTATGGATTTGGGTCCTTCAAGAGCTAATGCTTTAGTTCACTAGGTTATAACAGTATAACTTAGAATCTGGATCTTAGCTACTCACAGTTATGAACTATTTTTTTATTTTATATATGTGTGTGTTTTAAAATATATATTATAATATATATTATAATTATATATTAATATATATATATATTTTTAGGGCTGCACCTGTGGCATATATATTATAATTATATATTAATATATATATATATATTTTTTAGGGCTGCACCTGTGGCATATGAAGTTCCCATGCTAGGGGTATAATTGGAGCTGCAACTGCTGGTCTATGCCACAGCCACAGCCACACCAGATCCAAGCTGTGTCTGTGGCCTACACTGCAGCTTATGACAATGCCACATCCTTAACCCACTGAGGGGGAACTCCATGTCTTCATGTATTTTCTAACTAAACAAGTCTAGGTATCTTGAGGAGGCAATAATAAAATGATTACAAAGTTGGTTATTAAGCCTTCTTACTATTTAATATTAATCTTTGAAAAGCCACCAAAAGAAACAAAAGCAAAAAATACTAAGGTGGCTCAGTACCTAGGAAGAGACCTAATGAAAATCAGGCATAAGTCAGTGTGTTCTGATTTTGATTCACTCTTTAGATTTCAGGGAATTAGAGGAGAAATTTAATAAAGGGGGGTTTTACTGTAGGAAGATTTGATTTACTGACAATAAACAACATCCTCATTGTGATACATCTTTCTCATAAATATGCAAACCTTCTGGGAAATTACAACAGCGTTGAAGTGACAGTCTAGAACATTTGATTTCTCTTGCCATAGTGAAGTCAAGAGCTTATCACAAAGTGTACGTAACATTAGATAGTGGTACTGATCAGTGCCATTCTGGATAATGAAATGTTATAGAAGTTATAGAAGAAATTAAGTTTTTCAGGTTGAATGATCTGATGAAAAATACAGGCAGAGTTCCTGTTGTGGCTCAGCGGTAATGAACCTGACTAGTATCCATGAGAATACAGGTTCAATCCCTGGCCTTGCTCAGTGGGTTAAGGATCCTGCATTGCCGTGAGCTATAGTGTTCTTATGACTAATTCATTGATTTTATAATAATGCAGCTTCTGTCAAAACAATAAAATAATGCGTTTAAATGTATCAAATATTTATGATGTTAAATTCATTTTGAGCCAGATGTGTTTGAAAGTACTGTCATTTCAGTAGACACCACTGTTAGAGAAAGTTGAAGCATTTACATCTTTGTACCAACAATCACACTAGAATTTTAGTTTATATGAGCAAGAAGTAAGTTGTGTTTATATTTAACTCTCTCAAATCTGCTTGTGACTATACTAGAAGATTAAAATATTTCATCTGCAAAAAGAAGTTTATCCTTTGGGAACAGTTGCTTGAGATTTGTTCTGAGGGTTCACAAGGCCAAGGGAAGAACAGAGACTAAAGAAAAAAATTGTGGCCTAGGACAAAAGTAAGGTCTACATGTATTTTGACTATATCTTGAGGAAGATTTTATAATTTTACACCTATGAGACAATCAGTTATTAGCCTTTTCATACTTGTATTTTACTTGAAGTGATCCATTTTCATGTTTTAAAAATTCTAATATTGTAAGGATTCTAATAAAATTCTTATACTGACATAAAATCTTATGGAAATCTGATTGGCATCACATGATTTCTAGAGCTCTGCCCTTTCAATACAAATAGTCAAGAAGGGGGGCTGTTTTCTAAAAGGAATACTGAGTGAGGTAATTAGGAGTGTTTTCTGTATGCTCTGTAGGCTGAGGCTGCAACTAAATTTATGTCTTCATATTCTTGTCTTCTCTTGAATGGCTTTTGTGGCCTGTAAAGCTTTCTGCTAACTCTTCCATGGAGCCTCTTCTCTATGATGTAGGAGATTCAGTTAGGAGCTCTATAAGAGAAGTCTGCCAATGGTTTTGCTTCTCTGCTCCTTAGGTTCTTGGGAAGGAAGGCCTGATAGGGGAAGGCTTTCCTCTTTCTTAGGTTTCATTTATCAATGTCCAGAAAATTCCTGGAGTAAGTAAAGTAAAACTCCAAAATAGTCTAAATTCTCTGTCTTCTAGAAAGTACCCTAACCTGTAACATTATTTCTTCTTCTCCCCTCACCCTTCAAATCAAAACTATCTTTCTTCTAACATATCTCAGCTAATATTTTACTTATTTTAAACAAACATCAGAATTAAAAAGAAGAAAAAATTTTAGGGCTCATAATACATATAACTGCAGTGTACTCCAGAATAATAGCAAGCCCCTCAGTCAGTTCCTATGTGATTCCATTGTACTGTGATTTGCCCAACACTGAGTATTTTCATTTGTTTCAGTAGTAACATTTGCCAATTTAAAAAATTATTTCTTTATTTATTTGGCTGCACCTGAAGCATATGGAAGTTCCCAGGCTAGGGATCAAACCCCTGCCACAACAGTGACCCAAGCCACTGCAGTGACAACCCTGGGTCCTTAACCCGCTGTACCACAAGAGAACTCCCAGAATTTAAAAATTTTTTACATTGAATTGTGAATGAATTATGGTGACTCATAACAACCCCTGAGATATTCATTAATTTGAATTTCTAAATTGATGAAAGTTTAGACCATGCATATGATATCACTGAATACTATCTCTAGGTAGGAACTGTGCCATATGACTTTGTAGCCCCAAGTACTTAACATTGTATCCTACTAATACAAGTCATTCCAAGAAATATCTGAATGAAAAGATATTTGGTATGTGGTTTCTCTGGGTCTCTTCTAGGTAGAAAAGAGACCCAACCACCCTTCCATTTCCATACCCTTGATTACAGTGTCAAATGGACCTCACTTTGCCTTTCTGCCAGAATCTTTCCCTCATTCCCCTAGAACAGATTATAGAAGCTCCCCCTCTTCTAACTCATCTAACTTCTGTCCCATCTTCCTCAACCTCTACCGTGTCTTATTTTTGTTCTGCTAATGGTTGTGGTGGCTCTATAAGAATTTAGCTCTCAGTAAATAATGTGTAAAAATCTTTGCTATGCTCTGTGAGCCCCACTTTTTCACACTGTTTGCCTCTTGAAGCTGGACTGGAATCAAATGTCTTGGTTCATCCTGTATTATCTGACTTTTCCCTAAAACCCACAACTTAATAGTGTTTGGTTTTGCTTAGGCTTCATGATGTGTTGGTTGTCTATTCCTGAAACAGCTTGAGAAAATGCATATGTGTTGTGCTAAAGAATTTGAGGGTGCGAAAAAGGAAATCAAGGCAAGAAATAGTGGTTGTCATGGAATGGTTTGCCTAATCACTATCCCTTCTGAAGAAGATATCCAGCCCACTATCTGGCACAGAATAAGTACTTCATGTATATTTGTTGGCTAAGTAAATATCTAAGAGTTTTTCTGAATAGTTATGTTAGCATGCATACTAAAATTTTATATTGCTTCAGGTACCCTTAGCATCCTGCCTAGTATTTAAAACTGTTTTAAGTAAGTTCCCATTGTGGTTCAGTGGCAGCAAGCCCCACTAACATCCATGAGGTCGTGGCTTTGATCCCTGGCCTTGCTCAGTGAGTTAAAGGACCCGGCACTACTGTGAGCTGTGGTGTAGGTCACAGATGCGGCTCAGATCTGCCGTTGCTCTGGCTGTGGCTTAGGCCAGCAGCTGCAGCTCTGATTCGACCCCTAGCCTGGGAATGTCCATGTGCCATGGGTGTGGCCCTAAAAAGCAAAAATAAAATAAAGTAAAACTTAAAAAATAATAGTATTCTCTGTTTATCTGTCTGTCCATGATGAAAGCTGGAAAATCAATTAGAAAAGCATATTTTTTTCTATTTGTACACTAAACTGAAAAACAAAAAGGCTCTTTGGATGAACTCAAACTCAGTCACATGAAAACAGGGTCCTGTAAAATTAGCATAAATTAAGTATCAAATATCCAGTCTCTTTATTAAAGCAGCTAATTGTAAACATGTGTGCATTAAGTTGTCTCCTCCATTAGTTGTCATTTGGGCTATTACTGAGCACATGGAGTGGAGTGAAACCCCATAGAATGCAATGAAAGTCAAGCAGATGATTATATTTTTTTTTAGATCTCTGAGGATGGGGTGTGGCATCTGTTACACATGCATGTGTAATTTGGGTGTAAAAATAGTAACATGCATTTGAAGAAAATATATTTCTAAAGAAGAACGTGACCTTAATACAAGGGCAAGGCACTGGCATGCCTTTTAGAAACTCTTGGAGAATCAAAGATTTTTGACATCTCTGGAATTGAATAGTTATACTACTATGTCCTGTGGTATAACTGTCAAATAACAGTGTTAAGGGAGAGCAATTTAAATGAAAGACTGTTTCTGGCAGCTCTCTGAAGGTCATCCAGGAACTGAGGATAAGATGTAGTGCGAAGACAGGTTATGTCCCATGAACTAGGAGCATTAGCTAATTCTTGTCTTAAGGTGTGAAATTTTATGTTTAGACATATAGAAATAGAGATAGATATATAATCATATAAATTTTATATAGGTATAAAGTATTTTAGAATCAGGACTGAAATGTATTTTCTAGAAAAAATGTAAATGGAAGAAGAGCAGTAGTTAGAAGGAATAGGTGTCTGTACAGCTAAAGCCTTGCTGAAGGAATTCAGAAACCTTTCACAACCTAATGTAGTTTTTATTTTTTATTTATTTATTTTTTAATTTTTATCTTTTTGCCTTTTCTAGGGCCACTCCCGCTGCATATGGAGGTTCCCAGGCTAGGGGTCTAATCAGAGCTGTAGCCACCGGCCTGCACCACAGCCACAGCAACACGGGATCCAAGCCGTGTCTGCCACCTACACCACAGCTCACGGCAATGCTGGATCCTTAACCCCCTGAGCATGGGCAGGGATCAAACCCGCAACCTCATGGTTCCTAGTCGGATTCGTTAACCGCTGAGCCACTACGGGAACTCCTAATGTAGTTTTTAAACTTGGGTTTTCGACATGTAGTATTTCGTATTATTTAGAAAACCTTTCCAGTTGACATTAAGTAAATAAATAAATCACAACTGAGACACAATAAAGAATAAAGAGCTCCCTTTCTAGCCATTGTAGAGCCTATATGTAATGGTGGTAAGCTCATCGCTGTTTTAAAATTTTCAAATAAAAGCAAGGCTAAATCAGTATGAATTTTAACTCTGTTCTAAGAATATACATTAAATTTCTAAGTGTTTTTTCCTTATGGTCAGAATCTGTTAAAGTAGAAACATGGGTCTTTTAACCAGATCCTTCCAGTTAATGCTGCTAGGAATAGCAACTTAATTCCTTTCCCCCTACTCCATATTCATGGGGTCCTGGCTCTCTGTGGCTGACAGCAGACCAGTAAATCAAAGATACTGAATTTGTCTAGGACCTATAAAAGTATAGGCATCATGGCTGTACCTTGGACGTTGGGTAGCTCTATCCCCCGGTATTATTCCCTGTAGTAAAACTGGCTTAGAATTGGGCTTAGTTCTCAAAACTACCTGAGGTAAATGAAGTCTTTCCTGAACTGAGATCACTCTCAAAGGTCTAAAAAACTCCAAGAAACTGGAATAAAGATTAGTGTAGATTACCTCTCATTGACTACCCCAAACCATGGTATACTCACAGCCATTTGCACATCAGAATTAACCATTAGAGTCACACTTAAATTTGACTGTATAGTGTTGGTGAAAGTTTAAAGTATTAACATGCCTTTTTAGAATCTTGAAAGTGTTTCCCAGACACTTTCATAAGTACTTACCCTTTGGCCCGGCAATTGCATTTGTACAAGTTTAGGCTAATAAAATGATCACATATATAATGATGTTGATGGTCAAGAAATAAATCAGGAAGAACTCAAATATCAAACAGATGGCTGAACAAATTACAATCTGTGCTATGAAATGCAATACAATACTTAATGTATGTTATGCAGGGATTTATTAGTGTAGAAAGCTGTTCACAATGTATTGATGAGACAGAACATACATATTGTATGATTCAGTTTGGGGAAAGGGAAAAAATGTATATGTGTGGAATATAGTTGGAATATTTACATTTCTGATCTGTCGGCAAATCTTGTCAGCTCTACTTTGGAGTAATCCAGAACCCCACCTTAAAATCCCCCAGAGGCTTCCAGTCTCTTTCAGATTTTCATTTCTGAGTAAAAGCCAAAGACTTTACAACTGCCTAGAAGGTCCTATGTGTTCTCACCAGGACCATCCCTTTCAAGGAAAACACAGATATCACTGGGCAGTAGAATTCTCTACACTTTTTCCCTTTTTCCGTTTTCTGTTTCATTTAGATTTTTTTCCTTTTTCTTTTAGATACCATGAGAAAAGAATACCCGCTCTAATTATGGCGAACTAACAAAAATAGTTAGGGATATTTGGGATGATAGGCATAATTTATTAAGCTTCTCCAATAGTTTTAGAAACTTTATCCTGTCTTTAACACCTCTTAAACTTAATTAGTTCTTGTGTTTGAAAGTCTGTCTTTCAGTCATGCCTAGGTTGACTGGTGCTATGAAAAATGAAAAAGTTCATTTTACTGGTACCTTAGTGAACAGAAATTTAAAAAGTAACGATGTTAGATTCTTACAGCAAAAAAAAAAAAAAAAAAAACATAGAAGCTTAGAGTATGGTTAAATGTATATATGAACCTAGAATTTCTCCATGGACCAGATACTTTGGGTATCTAAATATCTAATCTGTTATTTAGGACTAAATTAGACATTCACTCTATGAAGCCCCTAGACAGTTCTGTAATTGATAGCAATCTTTCTGTATCATTCATCTGTCACAGAGTTGCTTTTAGCTGGGTGAATACGAATTTATGAGAAAGAGGGTATTGGGTAACTTGGGTTAAGAAGAGCAATGATGAAAAATCTATACTTACAAAGCAGATAAATTAAAAGTGATTATTCTCTTCACAGGAGTCACTGCAGTGTTTTCCTCAATAGTTTCTTTTTAAGTGTAGGCTAAATATAAGGTAATGTTTAACTGTTTCATTTTAATAAGAAGAAATTGTCTCATAGACTTCAGAGAATAACAAATCATATGTTAGGGCTTATTGCAAAATCGTACGTAATTCAACTTGTTCAGCAACCGGAGGTGAAAATATTCAAAGCGGAACACAGTTTTATCCTAACACTGCTGTTCTCAGATGGAGTTACCTGTCGTTGTCTTCTTCTTTTTTTTTTTTTTTCTTTTTAAAATATTAAATCAGTTACATTCAGACTATAATGAAGCTTGAAGAAAACAGAGTAAGTTTTGAATGTTTAACTACTAAGCATTTTATAAGTAACTCTTAATGTGCTGTTAGTAATTTTGTGCTTTTTAATAGAATTTTTCCAAAAAACCAGTAACAATGATAACTTCATGCATTTTTAACTTTTAGACTAATGCCTAATTCCTTCTTAGAATAGCTAGTGAGGTAGTTAGGGCCTTAATTATTATGCCCATTTTGTTAGTTGGAGAACTGAAATTGGCAATGTCACGTGTTCAAGATATTTATAAATACTGCTATGGGAAAATCCTCTTTGTTATGGAACTGAGGGCTCTGTTCACTAACATAGTAGTTTGTAAGGAGGGTTGCCAAATTTAGCAAATAAAAATATAGAACACAAATTGAATTTTAATTTCAGGTAAACAGTGGTAAATTTTTTTGGTATAAATACATCCTACACTCTACTTACAAACCCCAGTCCACTAATCATTAAGAGGCCTACAAAGTCCACTTTTGGACTTCTTTGGTGGAGGAGGAAGGAACGTAGGCAGAGCTCAGGGTTTCTTCATCCTTTCCCTTTTCAGTCAGAAAGATCATAAGCTTTTAAATAAATTTTCTTTTTTTTTTTTTTTTTTTTGTCTTTTTGCTATTTCTTTGGGCCGCTTCCGCGACATATGGAGGTTCCCAGGCCAGGGGTCTAATCGGAGCTGCAGCCACTGGCCTACGCCAGAGCCACAGCAACGCAGGATCTGAGCCGCGTCTGCAACCTACACCACAGCTCACGGCAACGCCGGATCGTTAACCCACTGAGCAAGGGCAGGGACCGAACCCGAAACCTCATGGTTCCTAGTCGGATTCGTTAACCACTGCGCCACGATGGGAACTCCATTAAATAAATTTTCTTTGATGAAAGTTTTGAGTCAAAGGAGTTTTAAGGAAAAATTTAAATACCAGAAGACTTCTTGCCTTCACTGTGTGACAAAAGGTTTGATATGAAAGTAGAGGAGCTTCAGTAAAGTGGACACGTAAATTTGATGAAAATCAAATGAAACCTACAGTTTACAATCTTAAAACAATTACTTCAATCTTTGTTCATTAGGGAAAAAATTGTAACCAGAAGGTATGTATATGTTTAATTACACCCAGGAAAAAACATATTTTATAAATCAACTCAATTAGAATCAATCGGGAAATATGTGTATATACAGATTTACCTGTGATATGTGTATCACATGCATTTTAGGATATATATATATTAGGATCTACCTAATATAGGATCTGTGTGTGATTATAGGATCTACCTAAATAAGAATAAAAGTTATGCAAAGATGTCATATACTATATAAAGAAACATGGCTGTTAGAATAAAGGAAAATTTATTTACCTTTATTTCTAGCCAAAGTAGAGGTTTTTAGCAGGACCCTCAAAACAAAACTTAAGTGACCTACAGTTTTAAAATCTCTTTTGAGTTCATGTACTGACAATTAGTGGTATAAACCATACATTGTCATCTATTCACTCCTAAGACTTTAAGGAATTTATTTTTAATTCTTAGAAAAACAGCAGAAGTAGTGAAGATTTTATCTGAAATCAGAGCAGATGATCCTGGTGGTTTGGGCAGACTGTAAATAGTGCTTTCCCTTTGGGCTCGTCTGCTTGGTCTAAGCACCAATTATAATGTCCTTTAGAAATGGATTTATGTCAGCAGATAAACTGATTCCTATCTATGTTACAAAGTAATGCTAATCTATCTATTTTCATAAAACGATTTCATGTTAGAGTAGGAAACAGCTAAAAAGGCGATCATAACTTGACCAAGTACATATCTAGCATTAGGAGCAAAAACGGAGTACCTGTGCTCATATTTGCTCTAATATTTATAGATATTTATGGGGAAGAAAGATTCAGAAAGAAAGGGCGAGGAGGATAGGAGACTAAGAATGGTACTGTATGCCGTAAAGAAGCGTCTGTCTCCAGATATGATGCTATATTTTACACAATCTCCTCCTAGGACAGTGACTGAGCAGCTGCATTCCTGACACTGAGAATCCAGGTTCCTGAAGTTCCCATTCTAATTCTTCATCTCAGGAAAATATCATTCTTGCTTAGAGGTTGAGTAGAAGAAAGAATATGTAGAGAGTTCCTTTGGGGCGCAATGAGTTAAGGCGTTGTCACTGAAGTGGTTTGGGTCATTGCTATGGCACAGGTTCCATCCCTGGCCCAGGAACTTTCACATGTTGTGGGGGCCAAAAAATAAAGAAAAAATGTGTAGAAAATTACAGATCACAGTAACAAGAATATCAGCTTTTGAGCCCCTTGAGCCCTCTGCTTCCTTGCTGCCTCCTGGAGGTGGTGAGTGAGGCCCTCTTGGATTCTTGGCTCTGCAGTTTTTGTTTTATGAGTGTCCAGACTTTGGACATTTCTTTTTCTGGACTGGGTCTGGAAACCTGCCAGAGTTGGACTGGGTCTGACTTAAAACTGATGTCAGACTCACCTGTCTTCTTGTTTATTCTGATTTTATTGCCCTTTATAGGACTAACTCAACTCAGAGTTCTGTTTTGTGCTTGGTTACACAGGCTTTCTAGCAGTGGAATATTAGGTGGACATATAGGGCTTCTTTCTTCCCTGGATTCTTTCCACAGATGGAAGCCCTTAGATCTATACCAAGATAAAGTGAGAGAGGTAGTTCTCTGGTGGCCTAGCAGTTAAGGATCCAACATTTTCACTGCTGTGGCACAGGTTCAATCCCTGGCCTAAGAATTTCTGCATGCTGTGGGCATGGCCAAAAAAATACATAAACTGAGAGGAAAATACTGGTCTTTGGTGAAATGTCAAGGTAGCCTAAATTCTCTGCCTTCTAGGAATTTCTCCATTCAAGAAAATTACTTTTTCCCCTTTGTTGTGCAAAGAGAACACCAACGCACATACTATGGGTACTATGTAGCCTAAATGTAATCTAAAAAAAGGTCTGGTAGGGGAAAATCACAGGCAGAAAAGCAGCAAAATTACCCAGTTCCCATCCTCGCTATTTAGCAGAAGAGGGTGCTGCGTTGGTTCAGACACAGCTGGAGCACATCAAGGAGAGGGCTCTAAGAAAAAGATGCTGCCCTCCTGAGTCTCCCTATAATTAAGGGATGGGAGGCAGGGAACATCCAGGAGCTGTGTAACAATGGGAACATCCTGATTGACAAAGTGGTCTTGTTAGAAAGAGAGAGCCCGCACTCCACTGGTGGCATTAGCCTCTTCCTACATTGAGCTAATTCAGATCTACGAAGCTAGCTTTTTGCTAAGCTACCACATTTGCTAAGACACAAATGTCTCTCCTCACATTTCTTTTCAAAAAACAAAGTTTTCTTTCTCATAGTACAACAAACTTAGGTTAAAAAAATTGAATCCTCAGATTAAATGAATTCACACTAAATTATAAATGACCTGTTCATTCCCATAATAGTTCTAGAAATTTTTCCAAGAAGTGTCAGCAAATCCAGAAGATTCCCTAAATCATGTGGTTCACGCAGTGGACATGGTTGTAGTGTAATAAAACCTTTGCAAATAGGGATGTGACCTGATGTTAAAATCTTGGAAACTTATTTAAAGGTAGCTGGACACCCAGAAGTGGATTCCCCAGGGTAAGGGTTCTACTTGGTGATATCACAAAGATAACAGAACAGGAGACCCCAGCCTCCATCCTCCAACGAAGATCAGTAGTTAGCTGTCTACAAACAAATGCAGCTCTGGGAGAGCTCTGGAGTTGACTTAAGAAACTTCATGAACACAGTAGGACAGGTAATTTGAGAACATCTACACAAAAGGAAGGAAAAACAGCTCCATTTACCTGCATCCTCCCATCCTCCAAGCCAGCATTGCTTAGCACCAAGAGGAACCCCACATCCAGACAGTCCCACTCACTGGAAAAGGAAGAGTGGAGTGAACAGCCAGCTTCCCCAACCTTTCAAGGCACCACACAAAGGACTTACTTCACTTTCACTCCTCCCAGAGGTCAGCAAAACTGTGTATAGAGATCACTAGGAATAAGGAAGAATAGCAGGGATATCAATATAAGCCCTACAGTGCAGGTGACCAAAATTCCCAGTAATGTGCTTTGTAGAGGACCCTAGCACCTTTCCCTACTGAAGAAACCAATGGCCAGCACAGCTACCACAGACTTCTTCAGATTTCACCAGTTTTCATCCCATAGGTATTCGCAATTGCTGACGCCAGCACCAAGGTCTCTGCCTGCCCTCACCCCTCTGGAGCCTGGAACCCATACCAGTAGCCAGCCCAGGTCTGTGTGGCTGCATGAATGCAAGACTCTAGCCTACACCCCTACAGCTGACCCCCACTACCGGGCACATGCTCAGGGATGACCCCTCCAGCTATGCCCTTGCATATCATCAGCCTCCACTGCCATGTATGGACCATGGCAAGATCCTTCAGCCAGAGTAGTGCATGTTAACTGCCAGAGATACCACAGCTTGAATTGTGTCCGCAGTTGAGCCTGACTTTTGCTGTTTGCTTTGGCCTCTACCACTGCATATGTGCTTGCAACTGGCCTCTTTTACGGCACAAGACCCTGTAGCTGGCCCCTGCGCTGTAGCTGCATACCACTGGCTCCAATTACCACCACTGTCTGCCCTGGTCCCTACTTCCTGGACCTAGAGGTGCCATTCAAGAACCCCAACTGCCCTTGAAGCTTCAGTGGACCCCGCCAAGGACTACACAATTGCTGATGCTATAGACCCCATCAGCCTGAGCCAGTGAGTCACCACATTCTTCCTGGACCTAGAGATGTCACACACCCCTGCACCTGGTGCCCTGCACCACTAAGACCCAAGGTCAAAGCACACCCCAGTGTGCCCCTGTTCTCAGGTGAAGGTGTTCCTTTACCAAAGTCAGCCCATAGAGTCTGAAAAAGATGACTGCTTCTTCAGAGGTGCAGACACCTACACCAGGCAATGGAGATCATGAAGAATCAGAGTAAACTTCCAGTAACTGACCACAAAGAAATGGAGACATAGGAATCACCTGGCAAAGAATTCAAAATAATTGTTCTAAACTTGTTCAGAGAGCTAGTAAACACACACACACACACACACACACACACACGGACACACACACAGGTAGTTTAACAAAATCAGGAAGAAAAAAAACGAGAAATTCAACGAAAGAACAAAAAAGAACAAAACAATTTTTTGGCTGAAAAATATAATTGGAGAATTTAGTAGAGAGTTTTGACAGCTGAAAAAAGAACCACTGAGCTCAAACACAGATCATTTGAAAATATTCACTAGAGGAGCAAAAAGAATGAAAAGAAAACTTGATGTATGGGACAACATTAACGGAAATAATATACCCATCAATAAAGTCCCAGAAGGGGAAGGGAAAGGTATAAAAAGCTTATTTAAAGACATAACAGGAGTTCTCCAGTGGCTCAGCAGGTTAAGGATCCAGCATTGTCACTGCTATGGCTCTGGTTACTTATATGGTGCAGGTTTGATCCCTGGCACAGGAATTTCTGTATGCCATGGGTGCAGGCAGAAAAAGAAAAAAAGAATGACAGAGACCTTCCCAAACCTAGGAAGAAATTAGGACATCCAAGTTCATGAAGCAAATAGGCCACCCCAAAATTTTAATCCAGAATGATCTTCTGAAAGACGTATTATAATGAAACTGACTAAAATCAAAGAATTTTTAAAGCAGCTAGAGGAAAAAAGTCTATCATACAAGTAAACCCCATTAAGGCCATCAACTGAATTCTCAAAAGAAACCTTCAGGCCAGGAGTGAACAGGCTGATGTGCCAAAAGAAGAAATCTGCCAACCAAGAATACTTAACCTAATGAATTTGTCCTTCAAAGTGACAGCAAGATAAAAGCATTATGCTGTAATGCCTTCAATTTTCACAATACTGTATGCCAATTATATCCGTAAAGCTGGAAGGGAAAAAAATACATGTTAATTCTGTGCGTAAATGAGTATTATTTCCCTCAAAGTAGGTTTTCTTCTCTTCCATTATTTTGCCCTTCCCTACATACACACACTATTTAGTCAGTAACTAAAAGCAGCTAAAATCAAACGAAATAACATTCTTCAATTTCCCAGTTGTTCCAACCTATCACTTCTTTCATGAGTTTCCTCCCCAACCCCCAAAGGACTTAAAAATAGGACTTCCCTATTGTATTTATAAATACTCCACCTCTGGAGTTCCCGTCGTGGCGCAGTGGTTAACGAATCCGACTAGGAACCATGAGGTTGCGGGTTCGGTCCCTGCCCTTGCTCAGTGGGTTAACGATCCGGCGTTGCCGTGAGCTGTGGTGTAGGTTGCAGACGCGGCTCAGATCCTGCGTTGCTGTGGCTCTGGCATAGGCCAGTGGCTACAGCTCCGATTCAACCCCTAGCCTGGGAACCTCCATATGCCGCGGGAGCGGCGCAAGAAATAGCAACAACAACAACAAAAGATTAAAAAAAAGACAATAAATAAATACTCCACCTCTCTCAGATATAAATATATCTGTTATATATGTATCTTACAACTGCGCATGTTGCTGTTGTTAGTAGTTCTGAAATGTTTGGGTTCATTTTCTGGGAGTTTTTAGGAAGACATTTATATTTACGTAATCTTCAAATAATAGTGTTTTTTCTTTTCCAACATGTCCTTTATTGTATATTTGCTTTGGCTAGAGCTTTCAAAATAGTGTCAATAATAATAAGCATCCCCATGTTGTTTGTTATGTTAAAATAAATGTACTTGGCATTTTTCAACTAAGTATATTGTGAATCTTGGTGTCAGATAAGTATTCTTTACCATATTAAGTCCCTCTACTTCTGTTTCTCGGGGGGAAAAAGATCATTAGGAAAAGTTAAAATTTTGTCAAATGGTTTTTCAGCATATAGCCTGATCAAAGTGGCTTTATTCTTGTGACCTAGTTTTATTACCTTGCAAGTCGTAGAAATTCTACATTTACAGTTTTTCCTTGTACTTGTGTTTTTGGTGTGTGTGTGTGTGTGTTTATGATGTCCTTCTAAATTTCCATTAAAGATTTATACATGTGCTCTCTGTTTAACAAAAACCAATATTCAATATATATCCATTAAAATGAAGGTGTAGTTTGTATTATATAAAGCCTCCATGGCTTCATTAAATTTTCTGCAAAATATGTTAAAAGCTTAGATGTTACAGTACTTTTTGTAATTTGTTTTTTACACTAACATTTTTATTTTGAAATGATGATGTCCTTACATGAAAATATATGATAGATTAATATGATTAATATAAAAATGGTGTTTCAGGAGTTCCATTGTGGCTCAGCAGAAACTAATCTGACTAGTATCCATGAGGATGTGGGTTCAAACCCTGGCCCCACTCAGTCAGTTAAGGATCCTGCGTTGCTGTGACTGTAGTGTAGGCAGGCAGCTGCAGCTCTGATTTGACCCCTAGCCTGGGAATTTCATATGCCTTGGGTTCAGCCCTAAAAAAAAAAAGAAACGAAAGAAAAACAATTGTGTTTATTCTTAATACTTCTACTCTTGTTCATTTCTGTCTCGTATTAATATTACCCACCCCTGCTTTCTTCTTGTTTTGTTTTCTTGCATTTTCTCTTATTTTTAATCTGTGTTATTTTGTTTTCAGTGTATTTCTTATGAATAACATAGATCCCGTTTGAGATCATTTGTCTTCTAATGGAGTTTAGTTGAATTTAACTTTGTTGTGATTTGTTCTTACTTCTGTCACCTTATATCTTGTTTTTTATGCTTTCTTGCCATGTTTTTCCTTTTAAGCTTTTGCTTTATTCATTAGATTTTCTCCCAAATAATTTTAATGTTCTCCTATTCGTGGTAACCTTTGAATTAATTTAAGAGTGTACGTGCGTGTGGGGGGGGGTTGGGGGAGACATGGCTTTTTTATCTAAGATGAAGATGACTTCTATTTCTTTTGATGTCTTCTATTGAAAGTCAAGAAATTTAGCTTCCTTCCACTTACTTGTCTCCACTCAGTTTTTACTTTTTTTTTTTTTTTTTTTTAATGGCCACACCACTGCATATGGAAGATCCCGGGCCAGGAAATGAATCTAAGCCACAGCTTAGACCTGTGCTACAGCTGTGGCAACACTGCATCCTTTAGCCCACTGTGCCAGGCCAAGGATCGAACCCACACCTCTGCAACAACCTGAGCGCAGCAGTTGGAGTCTTAGCCCACTGCACCACAATGGGAACTCCATCAGTTTTTTCATTTTTAGTAATCTGGTGTTTTTTTATTCCAAGTCAGTTTTTTAAAAATAGTTTTACATTTATATATTTTCTCTTTCAAGGACTTATCTTATGCTTCATTATTTTATAAACATTTTGGTATAATAGCTAAGAATGTTACATGCTCTAGTAGACTGTCTAGATTTGAATCCTGGATCTTTGACTCTGGGAGGAAACTATATCTTAGTTTTCTCTATTTTCACAGGAGATAGGTATAGTAGTACAAATGTCACAGAGTGGTTTGGAGGATTAAATAATTCATATTAAGTGCCTGATACATAATAAACATTTAGTAAATGCCACATGCCATGATTATTTTATTAATAACTGTAATTTAAGTTTAACTCTGTTCTGATTTTATTGCTCACTTAATTTATTGCTCACTTCTTAATTGATCTCATCTTCCCTGTCTTTATTTCTTTGTTTTGATTGATTTTTTGCTGTTGTTGTTGTTGGCTGAAGAATTTCCTCAACCAGGAGTTGGCAAACTTTTTCTTAAAGGGCAAGATAAATATTTTAGGCTTGCAGTCTGTAAGATCTTTGTCACAGCTGCTCAGCTCTGCCCTTGTCGCTTAAAAGCAGCCAGGGACAACACCTAAACATATGGCTAGCCAGCAGATCATAGTTTACCAATCTTTGCTTAAAACTTTTATTACTATTCTTTGTGGAATTTTATTAGAAAGAGTTTGTAGATTATATAGTTTTTATACAGTCTTGCATCTTCTGTTACATAGAGATAAATGACTGCATATGTGATTTTTAAATTACAGCAGGTTATTCTATAGACTTGCTCAACAGTGTTCAAGTGTTGTGGAGAATTATGATGTAACCTTAATACTTTATGTTAACTTTTTTCCCTCCTGCATTGTTGAGGATCTCTTTTTCTTTATCCTTTGCATTTGTTATTTTACTGAGGCAGTGGCCAGGGTGGGGGTGGGGGTTGTCATTTTAAATGAGCAAGCCTAAGAAGAAGAATTAGACTGCTATATTTCACCTTGAACTTCGGCTATTTCAGATTGCCTTATTGTCTTTTTTTTCCCCATTAAGGAGATTTTCTGGGTGTTATAGTCCAAAAGTTAGCAATAAAAATGTCGTATTTTAAATTGCACATCATGTGAAAAACTAGATATTTTAAGTGATAGAATGCTCACTGTTTTGATATATTGTTTGGTCCTCCTGTATTTCAGTTTAAAGGAAGCACACAGCTGCACAGCCACAGAAAACATAATCAGGAAACAGTCTTATTAACTTACCCTTTTTTTGAGCATATTAACTCACCAACTGGTTATTAACTAAAATTTGTGGTAAAGTCAAAAAGTTATTACAGTGTTTTAAATTGTAATTCTAACACAACCAACAAAACCTTGATTTTAACTTTATCTCATTAACACAGTGTCTTCTATAACCAATTATAGTAGATGTGGATTTTTTTTTTTTTTTTTTTTTACACTTGCCATTTCAGATCATACAGTCCAAGAATATCATTTGCCAGGAGCTCCTCCAGTGGTATAGTGGGTTAAGAATCTGACTGCAGCAGCTTGGGTTGCTGCAGAGGTGCAGATTCAGTCCCCGGCCCAGCCCAGTGGGTTAAAGGATCCAGCATTGCCACAGCTGCATAGGTCAGAACTGAAGCTCAGAGTCAGTCCCTAGCCCAGGAACTTCTATATGCCATAAGCGCAACCATAAAGTTAAAAAAATAAAAAAGAAGAAGAAAAAGAAAAAAGTATCATTTGCTTGATTTTAAGGCAAAAGATTTATACAATCTGAAGAGAAACCAGAGCATCATTTGCTTATTTTAGAGCAGAGTGCCGTTGACTTCAGGTAGCAAGATAAATAGTGGCTCTTTACATCAATAGGTAATTCTTCACGACAAACATGAGGGCAGACCTGACTGTGGGACTTCTGAGTTGAAGCAGAAAGTGTAATTGTTAAATTTTTGAGCCAGCAATATTGTTGATATTAAGCCTTGCTTCATATAAATCTGCCTTTTGACAAAGTTAACTGTGTATAAAAATTAAATTATGGAGCTTTATAAAAAAGAAATATTTTTGACTTTGTGCTTATTTTTAATCATTTTTTAAGTCTTCTGTTTTTCAAATATTTGCAGTCCTTTTACTAGCTATAATGCCAGCCTGGTACTTACAATAGAACCCAATATTAGAAAATGCTGAAAAGGCTAACAGTTTATCCAAGAGTACCTGTAAGATAGTTACCAACAGAAATTAAATCAGACTCAGAAGGCAACTAGGTCAATGAAAAGAAAATTGATCTGCCATTGCTTAAGTATGTTTTAAAAAAATTCTTAGGACATTTTCACTTTATGTAGCACGCTTTTTGGAAGGTAAATCATTCCCAGGAAATGCTATAATACAGCTACAGCGCATCATACCATGGGAATTTATTCTTTCCACTCTGTAAAAAGGGCAGAAAGAATTCTTCCAGACTCTGCCTAGCCATCATACCTTGATGAATTCAGTAGAATTGAGAGAGGGACACTTTTTGAAATCTAATCTTGTAGTTTTTTCCTCCTCCTTTCGCCAAACCTGACATGAGAAAATAAGACACTAAGACCTCATAGAAGAAAAATGTTAGTATATTATTCTGCAAAGAAGGAGCACTATTTTTATTACAAAGGATAGGTCAGGAGTTCTCTGGTGGCCTAGTGGCTAAGGATTTGGCATTGTCACTGCTGTGGCTCAGGTTTGATCCCTGATCTGGGAGGTTCCACAGGCTGAGGGCATGGCCAAAAAAAAAAAAAAAAAAAAGAAAAGAAAAGAAAGAAAGGAAATTCCAGAATTAACTATATTTAGGATACTGCATTTATGGGAGGCATTGGCCATCTAAAGTACCCCACAGGAGGGCTGTGAGGATGTTGACACTATGTTTTTATGTATTCAGAGGGTTTTCATATAGGTAAGGAGGCAGTTATTTTATTTCTCTAGAAAATTACACCAGGACAGTTTGTAAGAGCTAAAAGCATTTAGATTTGGGCTCTGCATGAGAAAAAAAATTCAATTAATGTGACCAATAATAGGAGTTCCCGATTATTGGCTCAGTAGTTAATGAATCCAACTAGGAAACATGAAGTTGCGGGTTCTATCCCTGGCCTCGCTCAGTGGGTTAAGGATCTGGTGTTGCCATGAGCTGTGGTGTAGGTCACAGATGTAGCTCGTATCCCACGTTGCTGTGGCTGTGGTGTAGGCCGGTGGCTACAGCTCCAATTCAACCCCTAGCCTGGGAACCTCCATATGCCGAGGGAGTGGCCCAAGAAATAGCAAAAAGACAAAAAAAGAAAGTGAACAATAATAGTTACACCTGGGAAGTGGTGGTTTCCTTCTCAGAAATAATCAGAAGCTTTGTATTGTCCTTACAGATTCATTAGGCAGGTTCATCATTTAACAGAGGTTCATCATATTACAGAGTTTTTTCTAACGCAGGGTTATCTGATATTGCATATTAATTACCTCATTTGTCCTATGCATCATTTTAAAACAGGAATGGTAGAGGTAGGAATTTTGTGGTAGGATAATCAAACCAACAGAAAATAAGAAACTTATTTAGGGAGTTCCCGTTGTGGCGCAGTGGTTAACGAATCCGACTAGGAAGCCTGAGGTTGCGGGTTCAATCCCTGCCCTTGCTCAGTGGGTTAACGATCCGGCGTTGCCGTGAGCTGTGGTGTAGGTTGCAGACGCGGCTCGGATCCCGCGTTGCTGTGGCTCTGGCGTAGGCCAGTGGCTACAGCTCCGATTCGACCCCTAGCCTGGGAACCTCCATATGCCGTGGGAGCGGCCCAAGAAATAGCAACAACAACAACAAAAAAGACAAAAAAAAAAAAAAGAAAAAAGAAACTTATTTAGAATTTAACCTATTCATTTTGTTGTTGTTGTTCATTCCGTCAGTCCTACCAAAAAAGAATTTAAGGCATAATGACTCATTATGTCGTTGGAAAAACCAGAATTAGAGCCCAAGTCTTTTGCATTTTCTATTAAAGAAAAGCAAGTGAAACAGTCTTGAAAATCTTGAGACACAGCTAGTGTTGTTGCAATCTGATTATTTGACTCACTACACATAGAAAATCTTTTTTTTCATATTACTAAGAAATGTGGAAAAATCTACTGTGCTTCAAACAAATCTGGAATTGTTATTGCTGTTGACAATAAAAGAATAATATAAAAGTGTTTTATTCTTAAGTAGAACAAATCTAATGTATCTCCCTTTACTTGTAGAAAAGACTGTCATGGAATTCTGTAAAGGAAGCATACTGATGAACTATGTATAGTCTTTTTTTTTTTTTTTTTTTTTTTTGCTTTTTAGGGCCGCATATGGAAGTTCTCAGGCCAGGGGTTGAATCAGAGCTACAGCTACTAGCCTACACCACAGCCACAGCCACGAGCAATCCAAGCCACGTCTTCGACCTGCACCACAGCTCACGGCAATGCCAGATCCTTAACCCACTGAGCAAGGCCAGGGATCGAACCTGCGTCCTCATGGATATGAGTCAGGCTCGTTACCACTGAGCCACGCCAGGAATTCCCTAGAGTCTTATTATTTTAATCAGTTTCAACATATGATCATTTTAGAAACTGCTATGCAAAAAGTAAATTAAGCTCTTAGCGCAGGGAGGGGCCAGGGCAGAGCTTGCTGTACACTATGTAAGTAGCCTGGAATTTGAAAGAATTCCTCTCTCAGTATCTTTCTATGAAAATAGGTTGTTGTGAGTTAATGTAAACCCAAGACAATGTTAAAGCTTTCCAGAGCAGCTGTATTTAATAATCACCTCTGAAGCCTAAATTTAAAGAGAGACAGGGGAGTACAAAAAGAAATTGCCTAACAGCTTTTTCCTGTGTAGCATGTTTCAGAGCTGGCTCTTTGCTTGTTTGTGTTAAGAGCTTTGACATGAGAAGATGAAAGAAGATTGAATAGAATGAGGGAACTACTCCTGGAAGGACCTTCTGGGTAGACTGCTCAGGCCTAAATGAGAATGTGCAAGGCTGCTACCCTGACTTGTCATATGTATCAGTGACCAGGGCACAGGAGCTCAGCCTGAGAGTCAGTACATATTCTTTAAGAAACACTCTGAGTCACTCCACATAAAGCAAATACCCTGACAGTAAGCCACGATAAAAGAGAAACAGCAAGTAGTATAGGATGTGCTTTGTTTGGTAAAATGAATTTAACCTTAGTTGTAGGAGGACATATTAACTATGATTCACTGGAATAACTCATTCAGACGTGTGCCTTTACAGAACTCACAGGACAATAGGAATAAAAGATCAAAATAGAGCTAGAATTTTAAGAACTCTGTGTGATCTCTCTCGTCTTTGGAGATGGACAATGAGAATGCTGCATTTTGGCTCAGTGGGTTAAGAATCCAACTAGTATCCATGAGGATTCGGGTTCAGTCCCTGGCCTCACCAGTGGGTTAAGGATCCGGAGTTGCCCCCTTTGGCATAGGTTGAAGTTGTGGCTCGGATCTGGCATTGCTGTGACTGTGGCGTAAGCTGGCAGCTGTAGCTCCAATTCAACCCCTAGGCTGGGAGCTTCCATATGGCACAGATGCTGCCCTAAAAAGAAAAAAAGGAAAAAAAAAAAGCTTTGTTAATTCATGAGGAGCAACACCTTGACTGCCTCTGGCCAAATCTTCCCCTATTTCTATTCTTTTGGACGGTGTTTCTCTTGATGTTGCGCTGCCACCTCCTCTGTCACTGCTTCCTCTTTCTTTACTTTCACCTTAAATATTGACTTCTAACTACCTTCTACCCTTTCCTTACTCTTCTCAACCTTCATTTCTCCTTCGACACCTTTGTCTCAGGTCTTTGCAGCTCACCGTATTTATGCTGATGACCAGCTTTAACCTCTCTCTTCTAAGCTCTAGACCCATATTTCCAACTATTTCCTGAACATTTTCATCTGAATGTGCTGTGGGCCCCTTAAATTCAGCAGGTCCTATCTGCACTCATTTATCAACCTTTTTACATTATTTTGGTCTCTTGTTTAATGACGGGCAAGCTAGCTGGTAGCCTAAGCCAGTCATGGTGTCAGCAGTTTTTACCCTCAACTCAGCATAGCTAATTGATCATTAAATTATATATTTTCTGCCTCCTCGAGTTATTTCAGATTTGTTTCCTCCTCTCCATTACCCCTGCCATCACCTCAGGTCACATTTTCAACACATGCAAGAGCTTCTATGATCTTCTCTGAAGATGATTCTTGTATTCCAAAGCATCCTTCACACTGTAGCCAGAGAAGTTCTTTGTAAATGTTTTAAAGTTAGCACTCCCTGCTTAAAACTTTTAGTGGCCTCTCACTGTCTGCAGTGGTTACAATTTCAAGTATCTACAAGGATTAGGCAAATAATATATGTGGGTGAAGTGGGCCAAGTGGGAGGCAATAGGGGAGAACCAGGAGACACTCCTGTTTAAAGAAATTCAGGGAGTTTCCATCGTGGTGCAGTGGTTAACGAATCCGACTAGGAACCATGAGGTTGCAGGTTCGATCCCTGCCCTTGCTCAGTGGGTTAACGATCCAGCAGTTGCCTTGAGCTGTGGTGTAGGTTGCAGATGCGGCTCGGATCATGCGTTGCTGTGGCTCTGGCGTAGGCCGGTGGCTACAGCTCCAATTAGACCCCTAGCCTGGGAACCTCTGTGGGAGCGGCCCAAAAAATGGCAAAAAGACAAAAAAAAAAGAAAAGAAAAAGAAATTCATATTCAGGATTTTTAAAAGTATGTGACAAACTTATATGTGAATCTGTTGCTTATAGTCTCCAATTAGTACAACCAAGCTTAAACTACTGAGCATTGCGTATGCAGTGGGGTTTTTTTTTTTTTGTATCAGGTTTGTCCTTTAGAGGAACCACTTGGAACTCTCAGCTATTGCAGAGACTGACATAACCAGCGAATCATGTTTCGTTGTTTAGTTTCTAAGTCAACACATACCAGAAGGAAGAGTGTATGTTTATTGTTGTAGGTACCACCGGCTTCATATTGGAGGCTATGGAACATAATGAAAAGTTTATGGGCTTTGGAGTCACTGTTGACCTAGGTTCACTTACCAATGCTGCTGCCTATTAGCTGTGTAATTTTGAACTAGTCCTTTAGTGACTTGGACACTTTCCTACTCTCTTAAAAAAAAAATAAGGAAATAAAAACTTTCAGGATTGAGAGTACAAAATCAACTTAAAATTTAATACCTTAAAGTTATCCATCTCAGTGCTTGAAGATAGCATGCAGACAGGCAGTAAAAAATTTAAGAAGTGACAATAAATATATAAAAATCTAATCCCCTCAGCTGCATGCTTCTTAGCAGTCATACCTGTGGCCTAAGAGCAAACCTGTTGGAAGCCATTGTCAAATGAGGCAGACAATTGGAAGCTGACAAGCACATGATTCTAAAAACCAGGAGCTTACCAGCCTAGTTGGCCAGCTAGCTGATGATGGAAGTTAAGCCTAGAAAGTGTTGCTACCGACAAATTCATGAGCAGGATGGAGATAATGAACTCTCTGCAACAATGCATAATATACTAAGCCCCTTTTTACATTTTTCTACATATAATCTTTAATTTTTTTTACTAAAAATGATATTAACTGAAATTTTAATTCAGTAGTATTAGGACATATAGGATAGGGAGTTCCCATTGTGGCTCAGCGGTTAGCGAACCTGACTAGCATCCATGAGAATGCAGGTTCCATCCCTGGCCTCACTCAATGGGTTAAGGATCTGGCATTGCTGTGAGCTGTGGTGTAGTCTTGTGGCTACAGCTCTGATTGGGCCCCCAGCCTGGGAACCTCCATATGCCGTGGGTGTGGCCCTAAAAAGACAAAAAGACAAATAAATTAATTTAATTAAATGGTGAGCAATGCTGTTAAAATTTTTTTAAAAAGATATATAGGGTATTTTGTTTTGCTTTATTCTCAATAGCTTAATAAATTTGAAGCACAAAAGAAGTGAACAACTTAGTTTTCTTTACTAGAACATTTAGCATGGTAAGAAAGAAGGGCTGTTCAATTTATGCTTTATCCTAGTGCACAAGTATATTTGTGTTTTGATTGATCTGGGAACATTAAAGAAGTCTTCTAGAGCTTACATCATTCACTTAAAGAAAAGAAAATATACTGTCTTCTCAAACTTTGCATTTTTCATTTTTTAAAAACATTTAGGTATGCTTTGCTCAATAATTGGTATACCGAGCTGACATGGTTAAAATGGTGGCTAGATAGCTAACAGTGTGCTTTTCTGCCTTACCACAGAGCCATAGTGATAATGAGTAAACAAGTGTAGATGGTAACCTGTTGACAGAATGATATCCAGGGAACTCCTTTTTTTCCAGATTTTTATTTTTTATATTTTAGTTTATTTACATGTTCTTTCAATTTCTGCTGTACAGCAAAGTGACCTGGTCATGCGTGTCTGTATACATTCTTTCTCACATTATCCTCTATCATGTTCCATCACAAGTGACTAGATATAGTTTCCTGTGATATATATATATAGCAGAATCTCATAGCTTATCCACTCCAAATGCAATAGTTTACACCTGCTACCCCAGACTCTCAGTCCCTCCCACTCTCTCCTCCTCCCCCTTGGCAACCACAAGTCTGTTCTCCAAGTCCATGGGTTTGCATCTTTCCTGTAGATATGTTCATCTGTGCCATATATTAGATTCCAGATATAAGTGATATCATATGGTGTTTGTCTTTCTCTTTCTGACTTACTTCACTCAGTATGAGAGTCTAGTTCCATCCATGTTGAGGCAAATGGCATTATTTTGTTCTTTTTTATGGCTGAGTAGTATTCCATTGTGTATATATACCACATCTTAATCCATTCATCTGTCATTGGACATTTAGGTTGTTTCCATGTCTTGGCTGTTGTCAGTAGTGCTGCAGTGAATGTAGGGGTGTATGTATCTTTTTCAGTGAAAGTTCTCTCTGGATATATGTCTAGTTGTGGGATTTCTGGGTCATATGGTAGTTCTATATTTAGTTTCCTGAGGTACCTCCCTACTGTTTTCCATAGTGGTTGTACCAATTTACATTCCCACTAACAGTGTAGGAGGGTTCCCTTTTCTCCACAACCTCTCCAGCATTTTTTATTTGTGGACTTATTAATGATGGCCATTCTGACCAGTGTAAGGAGGTACCTCATAGTAGTTTTGATTTGGATTTCTCTGATAATTAGTGATGTTGAGCATTTTTTCATGTGCCTGTTGGCCATCTGTATATCTTCTTTGGAGAAATGTCTGTGCAGGTCTTTTGTCCATTTTTCAATTGGGTTGTTGGGTTTTTTTGCTATTTAGTTGTTTAAGTTGTTTGTATGTTTTAGAGATGAAACCTTTGCCATTTGCATCGTTTCCAACTATTTTCTCACATTCTGTAGGTTGTCTTTTGGGGTTTTTCTTGTTTGTTTGTTTGTTTGTTTTTATGGTTTCCTTGCTGTGAAAAGTTTCTAAGTTTGATTAGGTCACATTGGTTTATTTTTGTTTTTATTTCTCTTGCCTTGGGAGACTGACCTAAGAAAACATTCATACAGTTCATGTCAGAGAATGTTTTGCCTGTGTTCTCTTCTAGGAGTTTTATGTTGTCTTGTCTTATGTTTAATCTAAGCCATTTTGAGTTTATTTTTGTGCATGTTGTGAGAGTCTGTTCTAGTTTTATTCATTTACATGCCACTGTCCAGTTTTCCCAGCACCACTTGCTGAAAAAACTATCCACTCTTGATTTTATTTAAACAATGGAGAGACTAGAACAAACAAAGTAAAAAGCTAGCTGGCTTTTAAAAGGCAAGACAGGAGTTTCCATTGTGGCTCAGCAGGATAAGAACCCAACATAGTATCTGTGAGGATGTGGGTTTGATCCCTGGCCTCACTCAATGCGTTAAGGATCCAGTGTTGTTGCAAGCTGTGGCTTAAGTCAAAGATGCAGCTCAGATCCTGTGTTGCTGTGACTGTGGTGTAGGCCTGCAGCTGCAGCTCCAGCTCCAATCTGACCCCTAGCCAGGGAACTCCCATATGCCATAGGTGCAGCCGTAAAAAGAAAAAAAAAGACAAGACAAAGACTTAGAGTTTCACTTTCTTACTTTGCAGCAGTATAGCTCATCCTAGATTTTCATGCTTAAATAATGCTATATTTTAGTAACAGAGCAATAGCATTAATATTATACAATAAGAGGGGATGGTTTCAAAAAAAGCAAAGCTGAAGTATTTAAGAGAGTATTGAAACAAAGATAGACAAGTGCTATCTTTGCTGACCAAATTCTCTTGGTTTTAAGGAGTATTGCTAAAAGGTTGATCAAGATAAATACGGTGGCATTCTGTGACTTGATATTAGGTTTTGATGTTTAGCTGTCTTTTTTTCTTAAAGGAATGATTTTTTTTTGTTTTTGGTCAATACCTTCTAAATATTTTTTCTTTTTCCTCCCTCCTTTGCTTCCTTCCCCCGTCCTACCCTTCCTTCTTCCCTAACTTGTAGCTCCTCAGAGAAATTTTGAGATTGCCTTCAAGATGTTTGACTTGAATGGAGATGGAGAAGTAGACATGGAGGAATTTGAACAGGCAAGTTTTCCTGAAAATTCCCTTTAAATACATTAATATTTAACATATTTTCATGTACCTTGGAGTTACTGTGACCTTCATGAGTGTATTCCGATGCTATCCAATTTTGGGGGGGCCTTGCCTATGACACGTGGAAGTTCCCAGACCAGAAGTCAAACCTGCACCACAGCAGCAACCCAAGCTGCTGCAGTAACAACATCGGATCCTTAATCTGCTGTGCCACAGAGAACTCCTATCCAGTTTTTGAAGTACCTAATGTTTGATTTTTCAGAATTGTCCTTACTTTTATTAGGTGGGGTTTTTTTTGTTTGTTTTCACTCTCGATTTAAGGAATTATTTGAGCATATGATTAAGGTCCAAGTTGCTCTGATTCCTCAACATGAATTAGACTCTAATGCTTATTAGATGCTAAGTTATGGCTATTCAATCATATATTCAGTCAACATTCATTAAATAGCTCCTTTGTGCCAGGCATTTCTAGAATACAAGGTTGAATGACATATGTTCTGAAAGGATTTCTAGAGAGAAGGAAAATGGCATCAGGCCTTTTTACTCTAAAAGGTTCCAGCCATAGATGTATACAGTTTCTTCTGAATCCTATGGAGAGATTACATTTCCATCAAATATCTGTCCTTTCAGGGCCACAATACCTCTCTAAATATGATTGTGATTGTTAGAAGTAGCTTTTTTTGTTTTTGCTTTTTAGGGCCACACCTGGCAGCATATGGAGGTTCCCAGCCTAGGGGTTTAATCGGAGCTTCAGCTGCCAGCCTACACCACAGCCACAGCAATGCCAGATCCGAGCTGCGTATGTGACGTACACCACAGCTCACGGCAATGCCAGATCCTTAATCCACTGAGCAGGGCCAGGGATCGAACACTAAACCTCATGGTTCCTAGTCGGATTCATTTCCGCTGCGCCATGACAGAAATTCCAGAAGTGGTTTCAAAACATAAAAAACTGTGTGGGAGAAAACTTTTTTTTTTAGAGCCGTGCCCATGACATATGGAAGTTCCCCGGCTATGGGGTCACATCAGAACTACCACTGCCCGCCTATACCACAGCCACAGCAACGTGGGATCCGAGCCTTGTCTGCAACCTAAACTGTAGCTAACAGCAATGCTGGATCCTTAACCCACTGAGTGAGGCCAGGGATCAAACCTGCATCCTCATGGATACTAGTTGAATATGTTTCCGCTGAACCACAATGGGAACTCCAAGAAAACATTTTTGTATTCAAAATGAGTAAAGGGGCAAAAAGGAAGTAGAGAAAGTATCAAAATAAGAAATGCACAAAGACAGATATTTCAAAATACCTACAGATATTTATTCGAATTTGCACCCTTGTATCCATCTAATAGCGTCACCTTTCCATGATTCTGTGCTTTGCTGGTGTTACCAGGTGGCCTCAAATGATTGTAAATAGCACTTATGTTGGTATTCTTAATTTTATCTTATACAGAACTATTTTATTTTTATTGAGATATAGTTAACATATAACATTGTATTAGTTTTAGCTTTATGACATAATGTTTGACCTATGTATATACTATGAAATGACTACCACAGTAAATTTAGTTAATATTCATCACCAAACATAGTTACAGTTTTTTTCTTGTGATGAGAACTTTTTTGTGTGTGTGATGAAAACTTTTAAGGGCTACTGTGTTAGCAACTTTCAAATATGCAATTGGTTTTGTTAACTGTAGTTTCCATGCTTATATCCTCAAGCCTTATCTATCTTTTAACAGGAAGTTTATACCTTTAAACCACCTTCACTCATTTTGCCTACTCTTCACCCCCTGCTTTTGGCAACCAACAATCTGTTTTCTTTATCTATGAATTCGGCTTTTTTTGTTGTTTTGTTGTGTTGGCATTTGGCCACCCCATGACATATGGAATTCCCAGGCCAAGGATCAGATCTAAGCCACCGTTGCAGACTACGCCACAACTCCAGCAAAGCTGTGCCAGACTTGGGATTGAATCTGTGTCCCAGTACTCCAGAGATACCACCCATCCCATTGTGCCACAGCAGGAACTCTAAATTCAGACTTTTTTTGGATTTCACATATAAGATCATACAGTATTTGTTTCTTCTCTGTCTACTTATTTCTCTTTTTTTCTTTTTTTTTCTTTTTTTTCTTTTTTTTTTTTTTTTTTGTCTTTTTGTCTTTTGTTGTTGTTGTTGCTATTTCTTGGGCCGCTCCCGCGGCATATGGAGGTTCCCAGGCTAGGGGTTTAATCGGAGCTGTAGCCACCGGCCTACGCCAGAGCCACAGCAACGCGGGATCCAAGCCGCGTCTGAAACCTACACCACAGCTCACGGCAACGCCGGATCGTTAACCCACTGAGCAAGGGCAGGGACCGAACCCGCAACCTCATGGTTCCTAGTCGGATTCGTTAACCACTGCGCCACGACGGGAACTCCCTACTTATTTCATTTAGCATAATGCCATCAAGTTCTCTTTATCCATTCATCTACCAGTGGACACTTAAGTTTTCTCCATGTCCTGGCTTTTGTAAATAATACTACAGTGAACATGGGGGAGCTGAAGATAGCTCTTTGTCATAGTTTTATATTTCTTTTGATTTTCTCCAAAGCATATAGCATATAGTAAACATACACATGACTAGTTGAATTGATATGTTTTGATTGATTCTCATGTTATATATTCTTAACAAGTTATCTAAATAAAAATATTTTAAGAAGATATTTAACAACTAAGAAATTCTAAGAAAATCTCTAACACTCATTCGTAAAATCTAGTGATAATTTTTTTTAAAAAATGAGTTAAGTTTTATTTTCTCTGTGCATTTGCAAAACACTTAGGACAGACATAGAAGGGGGAAGAAAAGGAAAAAAAAAAAAAAAAACAAAAACCTCCTGTAAAAAAAATTACACTTACAAAAAAAGGCCTGAGAGGGATTAGTGCCCTAGCTCCTGCAAGCTACAGTAACTCTAATTGGTGGTCCAAGGAAGTGAAAAGGTATTGGGAGGATTAACAGGAGGAAAGACAGTGAGAAATCACTGAGGGAGAGGGCCTCGAAGAGGGCCTTGAGGGGGAACTGGAGGCCGGGGAATAGGTCTGGGCGGAGGGAGGGGTCCCCACTGGTAGCCACAGGGTGGAGGTCATGGAGGGCCAGTGTATCCATGAAGGGGCATCAGTGGGAGAGATCTGTGCATACCATGTGGCGGTGTAGGACCGGAGTGACCCATGGGCAATCCAAACGGAGACCCTGGGGGGACATGCCTATTGGAGAGGGTCCAGGATGAGGCATTCCAGGTGGTGGTCGAGGTGGTAGCTGCCCCCCAGAGCCAGGGGGCCCAGCATGGGGGTGTCCTAAGCCATGAGAGCCATGGTGGGCCAGCTGCATCTGAGACATCCCTAGATGGGTTATCCCACCCGGTGGGAATGGGTGAGGATGTGAGTGTCCATGTGCAGGATGTCCAGCCCCTGGGGTTCCTGTTGATGGAGGGAACAGGTAGAAGGGGGGTACTGGGGGTGGGAAAGAGCCAGGAGAAGGCATGCCTGGTGGAGGAAGCCCAGACCCCAGTGATGATACTGCAGGATTGGGAGCAGATGATGGAGAGGGGGCATCTGCAAAGGGCTGACAGGACAGTTAGCCTGGGAGAGTGGGTTCTGTGCTGCCAGAAGACATTCAGCTGCTGAGCCATGGCGCTCACCCTTGGAGTCCTTAAAGGCATAGTTCACAGTGATTGGGTGGTTACAGAGGTACTGCCCATTTATGGCCTCAAATGCTACCTCTGAAGCATCAAATGAAGCAAAATTAATAAAGGCATAACCTTTGGAGTTGCCTGTGTCAGGGTCCCATATTATCTTGGGGATTTGTAAGATGATCCCAAAGGCACTAAAAGTATCATAAAGCAATTTCTCACCAATCTCTGGGTCCAGGTTTCCAGACACAATTAGAATAGATTTACAAGGAGATCCTGCTGAATAACATTGAGAACTATGTCTAGATACTCATGTTGCAACAGAAGAAAGGGTGGGGGAAAAACTGTAATTGTAATGTATACATGTAAGGATAACCTGACCCCCTTGCTGTACAGTGGGAAAATAAAAAAAATAAATAAAAAATAAAAAAAAAAAGAAAATGTTGGCTCCCACATCCATGTTTTTGTGGTGAGCTGATGGCTTGTTCACCTGAATTGGCTTCCTGTAGAGTTTGATCATGTTCATGATCTTAATGGCATAGTCAGCATCTTCCTCATTCAAGAATTACACAAAACCATAGCCTTGATGCTGACCAGTGACTCTGTCCTTTGGCATGTGGGTATTTACTACTGGCCCTGCCTGGAGAAACAGCTCCCACAGCAGTGGCTTGCTAACCTTCTCATCGAGGCCCCCCACGTACATAGTAGCATCCTGGTTCCACTCGGAGATCAGCCCGGCTGCCATGGCTAAGGAGCTCCCACTGTCTCCAGAAAGCAATACTGCCCCCTGATCTCAGTACTCTAGTGATACATTTTTTTTAAATAAAGTTTTATAAAGACACTTATACTTAGTAATAGTTTGTGCATAGGGGGATGATATTTGGGTTGTGCTATTATTAATCATTAATAAAAATGCTATAGCATTAATGTTCCCTAAAAACATTCCTTTTTCTCAGTCACTTATACACACACCTTCAGCACCATGCTTTTGAAGCTAACTTTCACGATTTCCAACTTAGGAAGGATATAAGCTGCTGTATTTATAACATTCAATCATGACAGGTCCTGATGCTGATGCTCAATTACTGGATTCACTGCTCTCAGAAAGTTCTTCACTTCTCACACTTAGGCAGATAAAATGAATTGTGTTTTGCCTTCGAACAGAAGTGACACAGTATTGATTATCCTGCATTACAGTTTAAAGTCTAAAATAACTTCAACTTAGATAATTTTATACTTATCTTTCAAGTTTCCACGTGTATGAAAAACAAATGGCAACCAGTCTTACTTACAGGATAAAACGTGAGCCCAGAAAAAAATCATAGTCAAAAACATTTATGATATTAACCTAGAGGTAAAAGGAGACTTAGAGATAATGTACTCTCATCATGAATGTTTCCAGTGAGAAAACTAAGCTCCAGAGAATTTACATGAGCTGCTTAAACTGTGCTGTCACTGCACAGCAGCAGAATTATACCCTGTGTGTCCTGATTCCCCATCTACTGTCTTTCCTTTATACTAGTTTTACCTTTTAGAGCCAAAGACTTTTAAATTGTGTTATATAAGTCTTTTTTTAATGGTCGTAGGTAATAAATAAATAAAAGACATTTTTCTAAGGTAAATCCATTGTTCCAAATCTTAAGTTTTTAAATATTATGCTTTTCTAACTTGGCGATTTAAAAATCATTATTCACAGGGCTATATATACATTGTTTATTTAACATACCTTTAATATTTATCCTTATATATCTCCATTTTAATCATTCTGACTGTATATATATTTTTGGCTTGTAAAGAGGTAGAAAAGGCTTCAAGACCTAGTGAAAAAATGCTAAAGCAATTGTAGACTGGCTTTAAAAAGCTTGATTCTATATAGTTAGGTCACGGTTCCTAGTGCCCAAAATTATTCATTCTCAAAAGCTCATTTAAAACTTCTCAAAGATAAAACTAATTTCCCATCTTCTCTTAGAGAATTGTTTCATACCAACTTTGTATTTCATGTTATCATTCTAATAAATGTGTTATTGCTCTCTTATATGCAGCTATTTGCCTATAGCTATACTGCATCTTGTCACCAGTAGAGAATGAGTAGTGAGACATGTGAAATTTTTAAATGTCTCCCGAGATATGGAAGGTATTATTGTGAGGTTGATGTTATTTCAGTGTTGTATGAGAGGTTTTGAGCCTCAAAAACAAATGCATACTATTTTTTGAAAGAGAGTTTTTTTTTTTTTTTAAGAGCATCCCAGTTATAAAGGTGTCAGACATTTGTGTTAAATACAGGTTCAGCTACTTGCTAGCTACTTGAACTGGAGCAGGTTACTTCAACAGTGTTCCTCAAATTCTTCACCTGTAAAATGAGGGTAATCATAGGGCTCACCTCATAGGGTTGTTGTGAGCATTAAGAGAGAATCATAGCACGGTGTAGGCAAATAGTAAGCAGTTGAGTTATTGTTCTTACTTTTCTATATTTTCCATCTACCTCGTAATGTTTTTCTGGACGGGTTTTGCTTTTCCATTAGGTTCAAAGCATCATTCGCTCCCAAACCAGCATGGGAATGCGTCACAGAGATCGTTCTACTACTGGTAACACCCTCAAGTCTGGCTTGTGTTCAGCCCTCACAACCTACTTTTTTGGACCTGATCTCAAGGGGAAGCTGACAATCAAAAACTTCCTTGAATTTCAGCGTAAACTTCAGCACGATGTTCTGAAGCTAGAGGTGGGTATTCCTGGGACTTCAGGGCACTGTCCATTGTGTATGCAAGTGGAGCTGCTAGGTTGGCAGGGCCCTGCACTGGAGGCATTCTTTCAATCTACCTCCAGCCACGAGAACTGATTGGTTTGAACCTTATCAATGATCTCCAGCCTGACAGCAGGTTGGAAATAACATGTTCTGTGAAAATGTCTCAGAGTAAAGTGGCTCTTGGACGAAAAGCCAAAAACGTCTAAATTGAAATTCTTAGTGGTCTTTGGATATTCAGCTTAAGGAAAAAGAAATTCAGGGTCCGAGGCATTCTGAACTTGAACCTGTATGTTTATTATGTAGGAAGTACCAGGAGGTGAGGGGAATAATAAGGAGCAGTTTCTATGAAAGTTTACAAAGGTAATAACAGCTGGAAACACAAAATGTCAGAAATAAAAATGTGAGTGCTCAGAGTTACAAAGTTGTCATCCTCTGTTTGAGACTTTACCTTTCCACTTAGTTTAGACCATCACGGTGTTCAGTTCCTGGCCACAACTCTGTAAGAACATTACCTTTTCCTATGCATGTATTTGTTGGATTAAGTATAATTGGGGTCAGTTGGCTACTCAGTCTATTCAGTTCAACACACGCGTTAAATACCTTCTATATGCACTTTTGTCTGAAGACCAAAAAATGAAGTCTTTGATTCCTTCAGATTTTAAAAAATTCCCTTATGCAGTGTTTCTCAGCCTCTTTTCTTCTTAACATATGCCCTACTTTAATGTTACTTAAAATTTCAAAACATTAAATACTATGATTAAAAACACATAAAAGTATTGAAGAAAAGCACTGCTTTGTTTTAAAACTCTGAATATTACTTCTGTCTGCTCTCCCATTTTCCCCCCAAGATTCTAATATACTCCTCCCACCTCTTCCACCCACTTAACTCAGTTGAGACAGTTTGAAAAATCACAGCTGAAGTCTCATTATTGATAAGAACATTGTTTAATATTCATTCTCTCGGAGAGAAGTAGAAGTATAGATCACACTGAAAATCAGATCTAACTTTGGAACGTGCTTTCATACCGGTTTTTTGTTTGTTTGTTTGTTTGTTTTTGGAAATGATATAATTAATATTCGAAGAATTTACCTCAAAATAACAAAGTGATGATTTTCCACAATTCAGCCTTTTCGGGAGGCTCATGTAGCCCCCATAATACATGGTAAGTACTATGTATTTATTATTTATATGGTGCCAGGGACACAAAACCTTACCTCTACCCTCCTAGTATCTCCTCCTGGTCCTGAGCCTTAAATTGACTTAAGACAGATTAACAGGAGAAAAGCAGACAGATTTTTACACATACATGGGAATCCCCATAGGAAAATGAAGACTCAAAGAAGTGGCAAGGCTGTGTTTATATACTAAGTTGATCAAGGAAAGCAACTTAGCTTTATGAAGTTTGCATTTTTATCACCAGAAAAGGGAAGTCAAAGTCGAGAGTGGAGTTCCCGTTGTGGCGCTTCGGAAACAAGTCCAACTGGGAACCATGAGGTTGCGGGTTCGATCCCTGGCCTCACTCAGTGGGTTAAGGATCCGGTGTTGCTGTGAGCTGTGGTGTAGGCCAGTGGCAACAGCTCCGATTAGACCCCTAGCCTGGGAACCTCCATATGCCTCGGGTGCGGCCCCAAAAAGACCAGAAAAAAAAAAGTCGAGGGTAATCTATACTAACAGATCTTATTAAAATAATTCTTAACTTCCTTTAGTCCCCCATATATTTTAATTAATTAATGCCCACAGTTGCCTCTCTGTTTTCTTCCTGCTGGTACAGGGGAGGACATTTTTTACAGGGGAGTTTTATGTCCTGCTTTCAGGAGTCTGACAGTTTTGGTGAAAGATTTGGTATGTACGAGGATTCTAGAAATATGCCCCTAGTATTCATACCTGGAATGGTCTTCTTTGGAAATATTATAGCATATTCTGGGAATGTAAATTATTTAACTTATTAATTGTATAATTACAATTTAACATGAAGTATATATCTAGAAAATGTAGTTAGAGAATAAAGCACAAACTAGAATGGTACTTTTGGAGTTCCCATCATGGCACAGTGGAAACGAATCCAACTAGGAACCATGAGGTTGCAGGTTCAATCCCTGGCCTCGCTCAGTGGGTTAAGGATCCGGTGTTGCTGTGAGCTGTGGCATAGTTTGCAGACGAGGCTTGGATCCAGCTTTGCTGTGGCTGTTGTGTAGGCTGGCAGCAACCAGCCATGACAGGAACTGCCTTAGGATCATCTGTAGGCTTTGGACCCCTAGCCTGGGAACCTCCATATGCTGTGGGTGCGGCCCTAAAAAGACAAAAGCCAAAAAAAAAAAACTAAACAACCATACATAGTCATCAGAGCATGGAGCGGATGCGAGCCTCACCACAATCTAGCCTGAACACTCAGTCCTGAGCACACAATAGAGTCTCAAGAGACAGAACCTGGGACTTTTGTCTTTTTATCCTGAAATGCTATAGAGCTTAAAGCTCATTTATATATTGTATAGATAGCCAATGAAATAGAATGTTATAAAGCAGATTAGGGATCTCATACATTTGTACCTACACTAGCCTACACCCACATACAGAAGAAGAGAGATCTAAAAGACACTTATATCTAAGATATTTATTCTAGAAAACCCTCTTGCATTTGACACTGCCTTAGGATCATCTGTAGGCTTTGGGCCAACTCATACCAAGACTGTTTCTGTTTTACAGTCAGCAATTCCTCATGTAAGGGAACCAGTGGACCGTTTTGTTGAAGAACTCAGCCTATCACGTAATAAATATTCTATTTATTACATAACCATGTCTATTAATCCTGAGTCTTTTCTTTCCATATAATGACACAAGTTCAGTGACTAAGTGCCTCCATATTTAAAGTTGGGGTTTTTTTTGTTTTTGTTTTTGTCTTTTGTCTTTTCTAGGGCCTCACCCGCAGCATGTGGAGGTTCCCAGGCTAGGGGTCCAATTGGAGCTGTATCCACCAGCCTACACCAGAACCACAGCAACACCAGATGCGAGCCTCATCTGCAACCTACGCCACAGCTCACGACAACGCCAGATCCTTAACCCACTGAGCAAGGCCAGGGCCCAAACCTGCAACCTCATGGTTTCTGGTCAAATTCGTTAACCACTGAGCCATGACAAGAACTCCAATTTAAAGTTTCTTGAGTCAGTACTGTGTCTTCCCAAATAGACGTGTGATTCTTTGAGGAGGTGTGAATAGCAGAAAGAGCAAAGGGTTTGGTGAACTGCTAATGAGACCTTGGTTAAAATCCTGTTTCTACCATTTACTGGCTATGTGACATTTGGTGAGTTATTTGTTTCTAGGAGCTGAGACCCTAAGTTGTAAAACACAGTAATGTTAAGTACGATGATGTTTCTTATGGGCTGAATTTTGTCCCCCTGTAGAACAAATTTCAAAATCCCCAGGCCGAGTCCCCAGGCCCCAGTTTGGAGATGGGGCCTTTGAAGATGTGATTAAATTAAAAACAATGCCGTTAGGGTGGGCCCTAATCTAGTCTTAACTGGTATCCTTATAAGCAGAGGAAATTTGCACACCCAGAGAGACAGAGATACCAGGGGGGTACTTGCATAGAAGGATATGTGAAGAGATAGCATGTGAAGAGATAGCAAAAGGGCAGCCAACTACGAGCCAAGGAGAGAAGCCTCAGAGGAAACCAACTCTGCCTGTACCTTGATCTCGGACTTCCAGCCTCCAGAACTATGAAAAAATAAATGTCTGCTGTTTGTCACCCAGATAGTAGTATTTCGTTATAGCAGCCCTAGTAAAGTAATACAGTGGTACATGCCTAACAACACTTGGCATGTAGTATGCCTTTAATAGGTATTCTTTCACCTTCTTTTAAGTACTCTCTGCCCTTTAGTATGGCAGTTGGCATATAGTAGTCACCTAAATAGGTCATCTCAGATGAATGACTGAAAAGCCTTACTTTGATTTTGAAATAGTTTTCTGATAAAACATCCGGAACATGGAAGCAGTTTTTTTTGTTTGTTTGCTTTTTAGGGCCACACCCGCAGCATATGGAGGTTCCCAGGCTAAGGATCACATCAGAGCTACAGCTTCTGGCCTACACCACAGCCACAGATCCTTGTGGCTCACGGCAGCGAGGCGCGATCCTTTACCCACTGAGTGAGGCCAGGGATTGAACCCGCAAGCTGGTGGTTCCTAGTCTGATTCATTTCTGCTGTGCCACAATGGGAACTCTAAGCAGTTTTTGTTTTTTGAAACACTTTTAATTTCTCTTTTTTGAAGTTTGCGTAATTTCTCCCCAAGAGGAAAATGGAAATGATTAACAGTATCTTAACTTTCATATGGGTTTTATAGTTCCATCATTCTTTCTGCTTATCTCTTAGCAGTTTTGTTTCATTGCTTACTTATCTACTTTAAAGTTTCAGATCAAGATTTATAGCTTCATTTGGTTATTTCTATCATTTTCTCACCACAGTAGCTTCAAGAGTGAAGAGAACACTATCTGTCAATTTTGATTGCCAGAGGGGTCAGGGAAGGGGGAAAAGTCCATGAACATTTATTGAATGCCTACTATGAGCCAGGTATTTTACAGATATTACCAGTGTTATGGGATTTGGTGGTATTATACTCCTATTACAGATGTAGAAACTGAAACTCAAAAAGATAAAAGTTACAGAGGTGTTAAACAATACAACCAGGATTCCAGCTCAGTCTTTCAGACTAATTCTTTTCTCTTCTTCATCTGATTGTTAATACTTTTGGTCTGAGATGAAGTTTCTGTTCCTGATTTATTTGAAGCTCTAAAGAAAAACAGAACATTCTGAATTTTAGAAACAGGAAAAAAAATTTTTCTTAAATATCTACAGTCTCCTTTCTTTAGCACCGTGTTTTCCCAGTTCCTTTGTTCCTCAGGTTGAACTTTATGACTGAGCAGAAATACACTGTTTTTTGTGTGTGTTTATAAGATATTGCCAAAACTAGCTGTTTAGTTTCTTTTCATAACAATCATTAGCTTGTTAGGTTTTTAAAAATGTTTTAATACTCTTAATTCTAGTCAGATTTGTCTTATTTATTTTTATTTATTTATGTTTTTTTGGTCTTTTTGTCTTTTTATTTTTATTTTATTTTATTTTATTTTATTTTTTTTTTTGTCTTTTTGCTATTTCTTGGGCCGCTCCCACGGCATATGGAGGTTCCCAGGCTAGGGGTCGAATCGGAGCTGTAGCCGCCAGCCTACACCAGAGCCACAGCAACGCGGGATCCGAGCCGCGTCTGCAACCTACACCACAGCTCACGACAACGCTGGATCGTTAACCCACTGAGCAAGGGCAGGGACCGAACCCGCAACCTCATGGTTCCTAGTCGGATTCGTTAACCACTGCGCCACGACGGGAACTCCCTCTTTTTGTCTTTTTAGAGCTGAACCCACAGCATATGGAGGATCCCAGGCTAGGGATCCAATCGGAGCTATAGCTGCTGGCCTATACCACAGCTCACGGCAACACCGGATACTTAACCTTTTGGGCAAGGTCAGGGATTGAACCCGCATCCTCATGGATGCTAGCTGGGTTTGCTAACCGCTCAGCCATGATGGGAACTCCCAGATTTGTTTTATTCTACCTTTAATATCTTTATTTGGGAACTCAGAAAACATGGGTTTGAAAAAAATGACTTGAGAATACACAGAGAAGGGAGTTCCCATTGTGGTGCAGCAGAAACGAATCCTACTAGTATCCATGAGGATGCAGGTTCAATCCCTGGCCTCGCTCAGTGGGCTGGGGATCTGGAGCTGCTGTGAGCTGTGGTGTAGGTTGCAGACACACCTCAGATCCTGCACTGCCGTGGCTGTGGCTGTGGCTGGCAGCTGTAGCTCTGATTCAGCCCCTAGCCTGGCAACTTCCATATGCTGTAGGTGTAGCCCTAAAAAGCGAAGCAAAGAAAAAATAAAGAATACACAGAGGAGTTCCTGCTGTGGCACAGTGGGTTAAGAATCTGACTGTAGCACCTTGGGTTGCTGCTGTGGTGCAGATTCAATCCCCAGCTTTGTGCAATGGATTAAAGGACCCAGCATTGCACAGGTGACAGCTTTGACTCAGATTCAAGTCTTGGCCGGGGAACTTCCATAAGCAGCAGGTGCAACCATAAAAATAATAATAATAATACACAGGTTTTTTAATTAATCTTTTCTCTCTCTCTCTCTCTTTTAGCTGTACTGCAGCATGTGAAAGTTCCCAGGCCAGGAATACAATCTATGCCATAGCAGTAACCCAAGCCACTGCAGTGACAGTACCAGATCCTTAAAACCTGCTGTGCTACAAGAGAACTCCTGATATATTTTAAGTTATTAAAAATTCCATCTAAGGCTACCAAGAACTATTGAGCTGAGTTCCTTGGAGACAGGTGCCAAGTCTAATTTCAGTTAATATATTCATTGATTTCTTGAGGACTGCAGCAAGTAAGATGTCAGTCAAATATAAAAGGTAATAGAGAACTCTTTGAAAGATTATGATTAATTTTGATTTGGGGGGAGAAGGAGCTGTAATTATGTCAAAGAAAAGCAAAAATTAATTTATACAAAAAGGAAGAAACCAACTCCAGAATATACAACAAGGAAACTGAAAGAGTGTCATCTAAGAGAATTACAGTCTGTAGCATGATCTTTTTTATGAGATTTGGGGTTTATATGCTTACTGCATAACCAATCAGATTATCATATTTTAAGAAGGCATGAAGGCAGAGTGTAGTTCAAAGGGTAATTGTCTGTCTTATATTCCCAGTCTTCATGAAAAAAAAAAAATATTGAGGTTAACTAGATTTGTTCAGTCAGAAAGAAGGATAAAAGGGAGACATACAGAGCTATGCTAATTATTCTCATCTGCCATTAAGAATAGAGCAAAAAAAAAAAATGAGGGGTAATTTAATTTTAAATATTAAGGAACTTAATATTAAAAAATTCCAGAATCACCTACCCTTTCCATCATCAAGCTGACATCTTTGTACTCATCTCTTTAAAGTATTGAAATAGAGTTAAATCTCTCTTGCCCCAAGACGGAGGACCATAGCAAAACACAAAGCTCAGTTCTTTTCCTGGCCAAAGGCTGTGGGAAAGGAGACCAGAAGGCTTTCAATCAAACACTTTCAGGAATTAGAACACTCTCAGCAGAAGAGATTTCTTTTTATCTCAATGTTTGGGGTTTTTTTCCCCCCAGGACACTGACTCTTACTATGTGAACTTAAAGATGAGAGTTGACTTTGATTTAATTAAATCTAAGAAACAAATGAGATGTGTTCATTGGGTTTCTTTTAGTTGTATCCTTCCACTTTTGCCTCTACAAAGTAGGATGTGATAGTAATCTTAGTTTCTTATGTCATTCTTAGATGTTTTCAGTTTGAATTTTCCCAAAAAAAATCATTAAAAGGGTTATTAAAGAGTACTTGTCTCTTATAGTTATTTATAACTTTAAGGAGCCAAGTATATATATTTAAAGATTTTTTTAAAAAAAAAAACCTTTAACCTTGTTATTAAGAAGACATTCCCCACTATAGAAAATTTGTAACTATTTGATTACAATAATAAAAATATTCTACTGTTTTGTTTTTTTCTATAAAATTTGAAATACTTAGCCAACGTGAATTGCTTTATCCTTATAAAACTGTTGAGGAAAGGCCACAGCAAACATTATTTTCCCAAACGTAAAAAAAAAAAAAAAAAAAAAGAGGGAATCTGTTACTTTCAACAAACAAAATAGTTTTATTTCTTGCTTCTTTCAAGTTTTTTATTTTGATCCCCTTACTTATTTCTTAAATCTAGACCCCTGTTTATCCTATTAAAATAAACAAATTGGGTCAGTAACACAATCCATGCAAAATAATCTTTCTTCGCCTGGGACACCAAGAGATGTTTTAGAAAATGTGTCATTTATAATAAAAATGATTCTTACTTAATCAATTATATTATTATCATTATGTAATAAGATATGTAAAAATCAAAGCCAAATTCTGATTTAATTTCTTGCAATTCCCTTTGTACCCTGTAGCTCAAGTTTGTTACCATTTGTGGCTTGCAAGTGTCTCTGGCTATAAAATCAACTGGAAATACCATACATGGTAGAATGTCCATGGTAATATAAAGCTCCTTTGACGTTGTAAATGCAACCTTGATAATTATTCTGTAAAAATTATACAAAACAGTGCTTTTTTATTTCATATCTTTTGGAGAATGAAAGGAGTGATTCTTTTTTGCTTAAAATATATGATCTAGGCATGATTTTTATTTGTCTTTAATTTTTATTGAAGCGTGGTTGATTTACAGTGTTACTTTCTGCTCCACAATAAAATGATTCAGTTTATATATCTATATTCTTTTTTAAAAAACATTCTTTTCCATTATGGTTTATCATAAGATATTGAATATAGTTTCCTGTGCTATATAGTAGGATCTTGTTTATTCATTCTATATATGATAGCTCGTATCTGTTAAACCCAAACTCCTAGTCCATTCCTTCCCTAACCTCCTCCTCCTTGACAGCCACAAGTCTGTTCTCTATATCTGTGAATCTGTTTCTTTTTCATAGATAGGTTCATTTGCATCATATTTTAGATTCCACATTTAAGTGATATTAGATGCTATTTGTCTTTCTTTGTCTGGCTTGCTTCAGTAATCTCCAGTTGATTCCATGTTATGATAATCCATGTTATGTTATGTCAGGTTATGTTATGATAATTCCATGTTATGATATGATTCCATATTAGTGTGATAATCTCTAGTTGATTCCACGTTGCTACAAATGGCATTGTATTGTTCTTTTTAGAGCTTAGTAGTATTCCATTTTATACATGTACCACATCTTCTTTGTCCATTCACCTGCTGATAGACATTTAGTTGTTTCCATGTCTTGGCTTGTGTGAATAGTGCTGCTATGAACATAGGGGTGCGTGTATCTTTTTGAATTAGACTTTTGTCTGGATATATGCCCAGGAGTAGGATTGCTGGATCATATGGTAACTCTATCCGGTACCAATTTACACTCCCAACAGTGTAGGAGGGTTCCCTTTTCTCCACACCCTATCCAGCATTTGTTATTTGTGGATTTTTTTGATGATGGTCATTCTGACTGGTGTGAGGTGGTATTTCATTGTAGTTTTGAATTACATTTCTCTAATAATTAGCGATGTTGAACATCTTTTCATGTGCCTGTGCCTTAATCTGTTTATCTTCTTTGGAAACTTGTCTATTTAGGTCTTTTGCCCATTTTTCAGTTGTATTGTTTGTTTTTGTTATTGAATTGTGTGAGCTGTTTGTACATTTTGGAAATTAAGCCCTTGTCCCTGGCATTGTTTGCACATACTTTCTCCCATTCTATAGGTTGTCTTTTCAGTTTGTTTATGGTTTCCTTTGCTGTGCAAAAGCTTGTAAGTTTGATTAGGTCCCATTTATTTATTTCTGTTTTTATTTCTATTGCCTTGGGAGACTGACCTGAGAAAACATTGGTGTAACTTATGTCAGAGAATGTTTTGCCTATGATCTCTGCTTGGAGTTCTTTGGAGTCATATCTATGTTTAAATCTTTGAGCCATTTTGAGTTTATTTTCTATGTGTATATGGAATGAGGGTGTATTCTAACTTCACTGCTTTATGCGTGACTGTCCAAATTTCCCAACACCACTTGCTGGAGAGACTGTCTTTTTCCAATTGTATATTCCTGACTCCTTTGTCAAAGATTAATTGACCATAGGTGTATAGGTTTATTTCTGGGCTCTCTAGTCTGTTCCGTTGATCCATATGTTTGGTTTTTTATGCCAATACCATACTGTTTTGATTACTCTAGCTTTGTAGTATTGTCTGAAGTCTGGGAGAGTTATAGGAATGGTTTTTAAAAGGCGTTATTTAGTACTTCTGAATCTGACCTTTCAGACTGATCATTAAAGTGCAGAAAATTTAAGAGATTAATACTTGTTTTCAATTTGCTTATAGCATTGCGATTCCAAAGTCATTATGTTAGTGATACCTTTTGTAATACTTGGCAGTCTCTAAGATTTTCCTATCATCAAATATGTTTAATTTACATTCTAAATTAGTTTTAAGCTAGCACAATAAGAAAGAGGATCATAAATAAAACATGAAAATTTGAACTTTCTCTGGTGGAAAGTTTTCCTCAATCTATTGTTCAAATAGTCTTATCAACCCTTTTTTAGTGGAACACAGATGCTTTTCAACTTAGGAATGAGTTGTGTACCAGTATATCAAAAGCTCATAGATCAACTCTTTGGAATTAAAAACACAGTGGTAATTTTTTAGTCTCTCACACAACAGAATATTTAACTCACAATTAGTTGAATGCAATACAGTAAAATGAAAAGTATGAAAGAAAATGATTGCGAATTTATAGTTCAGTGCTTAATATGTACCTCCTCTTTTAGCTGTAACAGTCTATGGATGTTAACCTCTTGCAGTACTAAGCAATTTAACAAAAGTTTGAGTGTATACTACATAATAAAAATACTAGCCAGCATCTCTTCAGAGTTCTCCCTGAGCCAGGCTCTATGTTCATTATTTCATTTAATCTTCACAACACTCTGATGTTGGTATTATAATTATCCAAATATAATAAATGAGGAAACTCAGGAGTTCCTGTCATGGTGCAGTGGAAATGAATCCAACTAGGAACCATGAGGTTGCAGTCAATCCCTGGCATCACTCATTGGGTTAAGGATCCAGCGCTGCCATGAGCTGTGGCAAAGGCCCGTGGCTACAGCCCTGATTCGACCCCTAGCCTGGGAACCTCTGTGTGCCACAGCTGCAGCTCTAAAAAAAGACAAAAAGACAAAAAAATAAAATAAATAAATGAGGAAACTGAGGCACATGAAGTTAAGTAACTTGCCTAAGGTCTCTCACATAATAAAGGAGGAGCTGATATTTGATTCCAGGCAGTCTGCCTCTAGAGTCTGCCCTTAACCTCTAACTTACGATAGCTTTCCAGGAGCTCTGCTGAATGCTCAAGATTCAAGGATGAACACAACATTGTCCCTTCTCCCAAGAAGTTTATGAAAGTGAGCTGAATGAACCAGAAGTTCTTAGGCAGTGTTACAAGTACAGTAATATTTATATGATGCAGTTAGAGTATAAAAGGGCACATGTAGGAGTTGCCATTGTGGCTCAGTAGAAGTGAATCTGGCTAGTATCCGTGAGGATGAAAGTTTGATCCCTGTCCTCACTCAGTGGGTTGGATCCAGTGTTTCCATGAGCTGTGGTGTAGGTCACATATGTGGCTCGGATTCTGTGTTGCTGTGGCTGTGGCTTAGGCTGGCAGCTGTAGCGCCAGTCTGACCCTGAGGAACTTCCAAATGCCTCAGGTGAAGCCCTAAAAAGCAAAAAAATAAAATAAAATAGTAAATCAGTCTGTGAAATAAGAGGGCAAGGGACTGCTTAAGAAATTCTCCTAGAAGTGGCAATATTTGAGTCCGTTTAACTCTGAAATTCATTCTGTCTGAAGAAAAGATTTTCATTTGCTCTTCGTTCTGGTTATAGGATAGATGAGAAGAGGCAAGGGAACACTGAGTAACACTGGGACTGGAGCCAGGAGAGGGTGACAGAGAAAATGACCTTTCTTATCAAGTTTGTCCCAAACCAGGCTTAAATTAATGTGTCTTGTAGGTGTTCTCATGTTAGTAAAGAGTCCCTGTGCCCTCAAGTCTGAGTCTGGAGAGATCATTAAGAAATAGAGGGGCTGTTTTGCAGGGGGCTGGATGAGAGAAGAGAAAAAGTTTCGCCAGATTTCTGGAACTAGCTGGACCTATAGGAGATCAAATTTGACCTCTAGGAGTTCCCGTCGTGGCGCAGTGGTTAACGAATCCGACTAGGAAGCCTGAGGTTGCGGGTTCGGTCCCTGCCCTTGCTCAGTGGGTTAACGGTCCGGCAGTTGCCGTGAGCTGTGGTGTAGGTTGCAGATGCGGCTCGGATCCCGCGTTGCTGTGGCCCTGGCGTAGGCCGGTGGCTACAGCTCCGATTCAGCCCCTAGCCTGGGAACCTCCATATGCCGTGGGGAACGGCCCAAGAAATAGCAACAACAACAACAACAACAAAAGACAAAAGACAAAAAAAAAAAAAAAAAAAAAAAATTGACCTCTAAATCAGATTTAGAAGGAAGAAGGTGGAACTAAATGAGATCTAGGGAATGTGAGTAGGTCTTTTCATTTTTATCCCTCCTCTAGCCATCTTTAGCGGCAGATGCCTTTCACAATTATGGTCTTCAGAATTTATGGACATTTTAAAAATAAAGAGTTAGAACTTTTTAGAATGACAACTGTACTAATGAGTGGAAAGAAGCTTTTTTGTCCTTTTAATTTTTTCCCTTCTTTTAACTAATTGGGCCTTAAATAACTCCGGGAGATTTTTTTCTTTCTTTCTTTCTTAGAGGGAAAGGAGATTTTAAAAAAATAATAATAACTTTATCCTCTAGCCTGCCCTATACTTTAGAGGAAACTAGGGAGTCTAGACAGTGTCTTAGAAACCAGAGCCAGCTCCACAGTAAGTTGTGAATAAATAATGCATTACAGCCTGTTGTATTCAGACTCTGAGCAAATACCACTTTAGAGGGTCATCTATATTACATCAGATTATTACCCTCTGAATTCAGTTAGTAGCACAGAAATAATTTTATGTCAAGCCTCTTACATTTCTTATTATAATAGAATGTCTTTTCTCCTCCCCACCCACATTCTCCTTATTTATTTTGTATCAATCTACCACAACATTAGCATGAATGATTTTTCTTACTAAAACTACTTGGCCTAATGAAATATAAAACTACTTCAGTCATTTTTAGCTTTTAAAAAAGACCTCTTCAAATAAAGTAATGCCAAAAAAACGTCTTTTGTGGGATGCCCCTTTTCGTTACCAGTCTCTCCTATTTACCTAGCAGGAAAGAGAAAAGCTAAAAATCTAACACTTAGGCATTTTTTTCAACTGATAACAAAAATTAAAGTTAATGAGTGTTTAGGTATGTGCCAGGCATTGTTAGATGCTGGATACAGAAAAGCAAGTAGACCCTGGTTTCTGAATTTAAGGAGTTATAATTAGACAGTTATTACAGTACAGAAGGAAAAGTACAATGATGAAGGGATGCACAGAAGAGGTGCACAATAACTATTTGTGGGAGAATAATCTATACATAGTTATCTCATTTGGATTTTTAGAAGGTCCATGTGAATTTGAATATTCCTCTTGGACCTTGGGAACCTGTATTTCATCATTTGTACAACTAGGGTAATATCCAGCTCACAGAATTGTACAGAGGATTGCCTGAGATAAGGAAGCCCCCAGCAGCATGCCTAGCACCATCATGCACTTCAAGAGAGTTTGGTTTTTGTTTGTTTGTTTGTTGTGTGGGTTTTTTTTTAGGGCTGCACCCGTGTCATATGGAGGTTCCCAGACTAGGGGTCAAATCAAAGCTACAGCTGCCGGCTTATGCCACAGCCACAGCAACGCAGGATCCTTAACCCACTGAGTGAGGCCAGGGAGCAAACCCACAACCTCATGGTTCCTAGTCGGATTTGTTTCCACTGTGCCACGACAGGAACTCCCAAGAGAGTTTGTTGATTCATTCGTCCATGGATGCCTTTTGTGGTTTTAGTGCCTGGTGTTGGACTGCTCACCAGAGCCCCTTCCCAGAGAACGCTAGTGTCTCCTGCAACTCTTGCATTATCAGAAAAGGAAGTGAAGGGAGAATCAGCGATGTATGCTTCCTGACATCTCTGTCCCATGGCCCATCTTGAGTTCTTTGCGGCTTTGTCACCTTTAACCTTTGGTAAGATTCCACAAAATTGCCAACTTCACAGTCGTGTTGATTCAATTTTTATCCCAAATCAGTGATCTCCAATGTATCCAACCAGAAAAATAAGTGAGATGTATTGAATCTTTTGTGCTCGAAGATGAAGTGAGATGCTTGATAATATTTTTCTGATTTCCAGATGGATACCTTGTGGTACATGATGCCAGACATTAAGGAACCAAAGTAGTTCCCTTGAATATAGCATTTGTCCCTTTCTTCTTAATGGCCATTGTATACACAGCCATTAATGCAAAGTTACTGCTGTCATCATTGCTAAGAATATTAATAGACATTATTTGTCTTCCTATGTAGAGGTAGTTTTCATGGATTTTCTTTGCTATTAAAAGATTGGCAAAGTGCAAAGTCAAGAAATTCTGGTAACATTTCATTTGCTGTAGTGTAGGTACCTTTGGTTATTTTTGTTGTGGTGGTAATTTCTCTCTCTCTCTCTCTCTGACATATGGAATGAGTTCAATATTAGGGTTGATTTAACAGTTGTTTTGTCCAAGGTAATGCGTCTGAAGGCTGCAACACCGGCACTAATATTGGTGTTGCTACCACTGCTGGTATAGACTCTGCTTACATTCTAGTGGTTCTTCAAAGTATGAAGATGGTTTCTAATCCATTCCCTTCAAAACTGGATCATTACAATTTTGTATTAGCTAGCTATTATAGCATAAGAAATTATCTCAAAATTTAGCAGTTTAAAACAACAAAGATTTAACATTCCTGTCGTGGATCAGCGGTTAACAAATCTGACTAGCATCCATGAGGATGCAGATTTGACCCCTTGCCTTGCTCAGTGGCTTAAGGATCTGGCATTGCCATGAGCTGTGGTGTAGGCCAGCAGCTACAGCTCCCATTTGACCCCTAGACTGGGAACCTCCATATGCCACAGGGATGGCCCTAAAAAGCAAAAAAAAAAAAAAAAAAAAAAAAAAAAAAAAAAAAAACCCACAAAGATTTAGTATATCATACAGTTTCTAAGGGACAGGCGTCCAGGAGCAGCTTAGCCAGGTGGTTCTGGTTCTCCCTCATGAGGTTGCAGTCACAATATCTGCCAGAACTTCAGTCCTCTAAAAGCCTGAGTAAGCTAAGGGTCCTCTTCCAAGCTCGTTCTCATGGTCACGAGCAAGAAGATTTCAGTTCCTCCCTCTGTGGACCTCTTCACAAGGCTCCTCATGACATGGTCCATTGTGGGGGGAGGTGCACACGAGTGTGAGTATCAGGAGGTGGAGGACACTGGGGACTGCCTGCATATAGACACTCTGTATGTGGCCACTCGCCACCTTCCACAGGGTACAAGAGTGGCCTTTGGAGGGCTGTGTCAAGAACTGTTCTAGTGACAGGCTAGCTCCAATAGTGTCATCTCATGAACCTGTCACCATTTCTCCCTTTACCAGCAATTGATTCACTGCAGAGGCCATCCCACCTGTTTGTCTTTCTGCCCTGGGGTGATTTATTGCAGACACCTCATTGCCTTTCTGTACCACCTGCACTGCTCCTCCCTCACATGTTCCCTTAGCTATGCTTCTGGTGAACAGAGGGTTGCAGCCTCATTCCCTTCCTTTCCAGGAGACACTTGCTTCTCAGTTGTATTCAAGCACTGTATGTCATAGTTTCTGTCTGCTTCACCAGACACCCAGCCACACATTTGTGTGATCCAGACTCTGCAAATGCTATTTGCAAATGCTATCTATTCCTGTTCCAATCCCTTTAATCTCCAGAGAAATGTGCTCTACTACCCAGCTTTTGAATTGATGAGGAAGACTCCTCTAAATCTCTAGGATTCAATTTTATTTCCCCAAGGGATGGAGTTTAATCCCTTGTATGCTATGCAGCATGGTATATTGCTTCCCTTAGTGGCAAAAGTATTGGATATTTTAAACAAATGTACAGCCAAACCCGTATATTATGTTTTTGTTTCCATGCTTGTAATTTAAGGAAAATGTCTAAGATCACTTTAAAATTCACTATCCATTATGAGAGTACTTTATAGATTTTTTCCTGAAATATTTTATGATCAACTTGGGAAATTCCCACTGTGACACAAAATGATAGGGGTGTTTAACAGATTGCACTTTGTTGTACAGCAGAAATTGACAAAACATTGTAAATCAACTACAATAAAAAAAATTTTTTTAACTAACAGATTTTTTTTTTTTTTACTCAGGATTTAAGAAATTTTGCTCTCATGATACATATTAAAGCACCTTAGTGGTAGCCTTCTGGATGTCTGAAAATTTTGGTTTCTTTGGTCTATTGGACTTTGAACTTTTAGGCAGAAGGTAGCTGTGTTTGGTTATCCCCTTATGTAATTTCCTGTAATTCACTTAGGTATAAATTCACTTTACTCAGTGATGTTAACTAAAGAAATAGAAGCCAACTCTGCTGTCCATCAAGAATTCCCCTGTCAGCTAAATTGAACTAAATTTTTCAGCAAAGTTCTAGCATTTCCTAAGTAAATGAGTATCAGGTTGACTTTGACTGAGACTGGTTTTTAAATTTTCATCTAAAGTAACGCTGGGATTTTTCTAATGTTCAGGAAATTGTGCTGGTTGGTTTACAGATTTTGTCTTATTTTGACCTTTAAAGAGCCCACTAGGGTTGTTTTTGTTTTTCTCCATGAGGGAATGTTAATTAAAACTCTCTTAGTATAACATCTCCACAGCTTATCTTAAAGAATATTGCGGTGTATTCTTTTCCCAACTGTGGATTTGAATGACATTTTTTAGTCCACTTTTAATATATATCTTTCTGCTCTGACAGGGTTATGATAGCTGGGGGAACAATCTCTTTCATTTTCCCCATCTGTGAGTATATATAACCTCAAATGTGATGTTAATGTGGCTTTGCATTCAGTTTCTGCCAAGGAAAAATAATAAATTGTGGAGTTTGTTGATCTGGTGAGTGTACTAAGAAGTCCATTTATTTGAACGTGCAATTATTAACTCACCAAAGCTAATCAGATTTTATACATACTTTGTCAACCATGCCAGGAGCCTGGTGAAACATAATTAATTTCTAAGTCGCATAATGGCGCATAGCTTTCCACGCCCTTCTAAACCAGCTTTACAGAGGTCATCTGAAAAGACCTTCCCAGTCAGGTTTTTCAGTAATCATCATGTCTATCTGCCAGAGGGCTCAACAGGGCAGGTCCTCAGAGCAGAGTAAAAATGACATGATTTTTAGTTAAGTGAATCCTGTTAGGCTATAATTAGTTTATGGCAAACCATAGTTACTAGATTGCTTCAAATATTTGAAATACCTGCCTCTCTCTGCCAGTATTTGCTGGTAAATATGTGAGAGAAGAATATGCAATTTTCCTCATTATGCTACCATGGCAGCATCATTTTAATGTATTTAATTGGTTGGCTCTGATCTGAAATACTGATTAACTTCCTCTCTGCCTCTGTACTGAAAATGGTGCAATAATTTTGACCTCATGTTTGTGTGGCAGTCTTCTCTAGTACTGCAAAGCAATGGACAGCTTGCTCCCCACTAGATAATTTGAGGCTTATTTTTGCCTCCCAGCTGCATAACAGCCAGTGGAGAGGAAGTGGGTATTTGAATTGTAATAAAAGGATGAAACTGAATGACCAACCAGTATTAATATCTTTGTATTCAGTGTTATATCTGGCTCTTCAGAGCAATTACCCTTGAAAGTCAGTGATCACTGCTACTTTGGAGAACCGCAGGAGATTACGGGAGCAGCTTCCTTAATAGTTGCCACTGCCCCTATCACGTCGTATTGGCCGTTCATATGAATGTATCGGGTGTTGCAAGTCTAAAAGGACCCCAAGAAGGAAGATATTAAAAACAATTTAAAGATTTAAGGCAGTATAGTTTCATACATAAAAACATTTTGCTAGCAACAGCAAGGAAAGACCTGCCAGGCAGAAATGAGGAGTTACCTGACTTTAAATGAAGACTTCGGGTTAGCAGTGAGAAAGCCAAGCAAACCATAGGCTTTGCAAGTAGCTAGAGTCATCCAAAGAAATATGCGTGAAGCAGAAAAACACGTTATGAGGCATAGGTAGCTTTATCACACCCGTTCTCACAATCATTAGTAACATCATCTCATCTTATCACTTGTGTCCACATGCAACACCATTCTAGTCTAAACTACAGTTATCTTTTGGCTGAATTACTTCAGTTGCCTTAACTAGTCTTAGCTATAGCCACTCTTGCCCTCCTTATTGTTCTTAGAACAAAACCTTAAACCTATACTCCTGGACTCTGTAGAATTTGACCTCTGCCTCCCCCTCCTCCAAATTCATCTCATACCAATCACTCTTCTACCTGAGGGCCTTTGTCCTTCTCCTGATTTGCCTGGAACACTCTCTTGCTCCTTCCCCTTCCCCTAGTTACCTCCTTCTTAACCCTAAGAGCTCAGTTAGACCTCATTTTTATGTTACATATTTCCAAATTACCCTATACTTTTCTTCAGATTACTTAATTGTTTAGTCATCTGATTTTTTCTTTTCTTTTTTTTTTTTAATTTGTCCTTTGTCTTTTTAGGGCCGCACACGAGGCACATGGAAGTTCTCAGGCTAGGGGTTGAATCGGAGCTGTAACTGCTGGCCTACGCCACAGCCATAGCAACTCGGGATCTGAGCCTCCTCTGTGACCTACTCCACAGCTCACGGCAAAAAGGGATCCTTAGCCCCCTGAACCAGGCCAGGAATCGAACCCACATCCCTATGGATACTAGTCAGATCCGTTAACCACTGAGCCACAACAGGAACTCCTGATTATTTCTTAAATTCACATATCCAGACACTCCTTGAGAACTTCTGAGAGAGTGTTAAACTCATTATTATTCCCTTAGTGGCTGGCACATTATCTGACACAAATCAGATGCTCAGGAAATAATAACGAGCAGTCCATAAGATACGGCCAAAAGCCTGATAAACATGCACACACAAGAACACACCCTCTTGATCTTTGTCAGTGGCATCCTTATGGGTTATCTAATTAGGTATCTTTTGAGATATTTGCTTAGCTTCCAACAGTTCTCTCTTCTCCAGAATTTGTCCCATTCTACCTCCAAAACACAGGTGTGGGCTCCTGGAAGCCATGTTTGTACCTTGTGCCTCCTGCTGCTTCTCCTACCCCTGCCATCCCTTCCCCCACCTCAGCTAACTGGACCAGCAGTGGATGCCCAACCCAGGTTGGAACAATCAGTTTCCCCATAGGAAATTTGAAATTAGTACTATGGAGAGTTGGTCTTTTCTGGTAGTTGAACTATAACATGCAAAGTCCAGACCCTCAGGGTAACTATCTTCTGCCCACTATGTAGACCCATGAAGTACAGAAGAGGAAAGCTAACAGAAAACAAGGGATGAAGCCCCTGAACAGAAATGAGAGCCCTGCCAACATTATAGTGCTAACTTTCGGTCTTTTCCCTTCTGTGAGCTTGCGTTTGTCTCCTGGAGTTCCTAAATTTCTTTTTTTGCTGAAGCTAATTTGAGTTGGTTTCCATTATGTGCAACCAAAAAGAAGCCTTAATACAACTAGAAAAATTAAAAATAATGACCTCAAAACATACCCAGGCTTTATAGCATAAGACTCAAGTAGTATCTGAACCAATAAAGAAAATGAACAAACTTCAGATTCAGGTGCCTTACAGGGCATCACAGTTTAGATTATTCTAACCAACTGCCATGTTGAAGAATCCGCGTGCTTAAGCATGCAGCGTTCCTAATTAGCTCTTTTTAAAAACTGAAAGGCGGAATTCCCATTGTGGCTCTACGGAAACGAATCTGACTAGTATCCATGAGGATGTGGGTTCGATCCCTGGCCTCACCCAGTGGGTTAAGGACCTGGTGCTGCCATGAGCTGTGGCGTAGGTTGCATTTACGGCTTGGATCCTGCATCACTCTGACTGTGGCATGGGCCTGCAGCTTCAGGTATGATTTGACCCCTAGCTTGGGAACTTCTGTATGCCGCAGTTGTGACCTTAAAAAGCAAAAAAAAAAAAAGTGAAAGGCTACCACATGATTGAAAAGTATCTGTCCCTGGAGTTCCCGTCACAGCACAGCAGAAATGAATCTGACTAGCATCCATGAGGACAAAGGTTCCATCCTTGGACTTGCTCAGTGGGTTAAGGATCCAGCATTGCCATGAGCTGTGCTGTAGGTTGCGGATGTGGCTTGGATCTGGCGTTGCTGTGACTCTGGGGTGGGCCAGCAGCTACAGCTCCATTTCAACCCCTAGCCTGGGAACCTCCATGTGCTGCAGGTGTGGCCCTAAAAAGATTAAAAAAAAAAAAGGAGTTCCCATCATGGCGCAGTGGTTAACGATTCCGACTAGGAACCATGAGGTTGAGGGTTCGGTCCCTGGCCTTGCTCAGTGGGTTAAGGATCCCGAGTTGCCGTGAGCTGTGGTGCTGTGGTGTAGGTCGCAGACATGGCTCGGATCCCACATTGCTGTGGCTGTGGCGTAGGCTGGTGGCTACAGCTCCTATTAGACCCCTAGCCTGGGAACGTCCATATGCCGAGGGAGCGGCCCTAGAAAAAGCAAAAAGACAAAAAAAAAAAAAAAAAAGTATCGATGTCTCAATTTGCTTTTTAAAAAACTGAAAAATTACTTTTAAGAAAAGCAGTCTTAATTAGCTCAGTGTCTTTGGAAGAAAAAACAAAAACAACAACAACAAACCCTTTAGTGCTGAGGGATTTATTTATTTAACACATAACCTCTTTGGTCTCTGAAACACATAATTGCCCAGCCAGGGACAACTAAACTTGAATACAATAGAAATAGAAGGCAAGTTCTCTGTGTATCTTTTACCAGTGTCATCCTAAAAGAATTTAATGACTTTCTTTGATTTTCCTATGTCAGGGGAAAAACATGTATTTTCTTTCTCTTTTTTATATGAAAGAGAATGACCACTAAAATATTCTTGCCCATTAAGATACTTTGCCTTTCACCTGCCTGTGTTTGGACTCCTCATTTCTTCCCAAAACCTTCAGTGAGCTATGTATTTCAAAGCCTCAGTCTCATAGTTTTTCTTGCATTTGTCTTTATGCTTGTCAGTCAGTTTAACCTGAAGTCTAATTTCTGTATATTATTTCACTCTCTAGCTCTCCATTTTCTGTTCTAAAAAATGGGTGGTTTCCAACCTTATTTTTAGTATATTAAAAAATATTAACCAGTTCTAGAGTACCTAATGAGCATGAGCTCACTGCCTATGCAGTAGCTTTCTGAATGGTCAGAATTAAAATAAGATGAAACCATTTGAAAAGGAGTCAGACATTTTAAGAAGTGAGATAAATTTAGATTTGAGATCTGGAAACCAAAGAATGGAATGTGTTCCTAATTTGATCGTGTCTTCAAACTAAGTTTTTTAGTGTTTTCCAAGAAGGTAGAAATTTGAGAATATGCAACTTAACATTCAGCTAGCTCATATAGGTAAAAGCAGATATTAACCTTAAGTGTTTGATTGTATTAAACCTCTCTTACCTTCATTAAACGTTCTTATTGTAGTGTAGTAAACTTCTCTTTCAGCTAAACTGTCTAGCTTTTGTGAAGCATAGAGTTGTCGTGATAGGTTTCTTAAACAGCTGTTTTTCAAATTGAGCCACAACTGATTTTTTTCATTTCTTGCATCTGTGACATGTTCTTACAGAAAACATCAAGCAATAACTATTTTTAGTGATACTGTCTTCTCCTGGATTTAAATTAGCAGTTTAACTTATAATTGCCTAACTAGGTTTTCTTTTTTTATATTTGTTCAGCATATGTGTACTTACATGATCTGAAATCAGCCTCTAGTCATGGGCTTTTTCCACTCGTAAAAAGCAATGTTATGGGAGTTCCTGTTGTGGCTCAGTGGTTAACGAATCCGACTAGGAACCATGAGTGTGCAGGTTTGATCCCTGGCCTTGCTCAGTGGGTTAAGGATCTGGCGTTGCCGTGAGCTGTGGTGTAGGTCGCAGACGCGGCTCAGATCCCATGTTGCTGTGGCTGTGGTGTAGGCCGGCAGCTACAAGCTCCGATTGAACCCCTAGCCCGGGAACCTCCATATGCCACGGGAGCGGCCCAAGAAATGGCAAAAAGACAAAAAAAAAAAAAAAGCAATGTTGCACAGTTTTATCATGCCTGTCATCATACCAGTAACATACATTCATGTAGGGTAGTTTAAAAACCCACCAGACTGTGTTGTGGTCTTGGCTTTGTCCCATTTACTCTTCCCATCTCAAATTCCTCTTATATGAATGGAGACAGTCACCATTATACCTATTTCAAAGGTAATTATGAAATTCAAAAGAGTAGGAAGCATTTTGTACATTATTAGTCTTCAGACCATTTGTTTGTGTCCCATATGTAGTAACTGCAGGGCTCATAGTTTATTCTGATAGCTCCTATAGCCATATATTTTTGCAGAAGGCTAGTTTTTATAGGGAAGGAGAATTTGTAATTCAACTTTCCATGCCCTGAGCATAGTTCTTCTCTTGCCCACCTCTTTTCCTTTACTTCTCATAAACATGAAAAATGCTCATGTGATGAGTAGAAGAGAGAGAGTTAAGAGAATTACTTAGTTGTAGTTTTTCTTTCTCATTTTTTTTTCCGTATGGTCTTTGTAGGACATAAAGTTTTTCTTTAAACAGATGTTAACAGAAGCAAAATTATTATTATCGTTGTTTATTGTTATCATTATTTGTAGCTAACGTTTATTATTATTAATAGCAGCTAACCTTTACTGAACTCTTAGTATGTGCTAAGCAATGTACTACCATATTTCATTGAATCCAAAACTCAAACATTGGTGAGATATACCGTTATTTTATGTACTACTAAGAAAGAAAAAAATGCTATCAAGTAAATCATGACAAAAATGCTTTCTTTGCACTAAAAATATTGAATTAATGCCTACTAAAATACTCCTTTAGGCTTAGATTTTCATTATATGTCATCCTGTGCATTCATAAAAGGACATTATAAGCAAAATAAATCGTCTGAAACTACTTCATATTCTTCTGAATTTCTTTTTGACTCAGAATCATAAATGTCTGTGTTTTTCCACACAAAACTGTTCTTTGAGCCATCAAGAGCATTGGCAATGCAGCATTTCTAAAAGGAATATTCCATTGTTACCTGGGATTTTCTTCCAAGCCACTGACACTCATTTTGTAAGCCTTGACATGCTTGTACAGGCAGTGACAACAATATCATAATTACTGCCTGGCCAACAGCAATTGTAAGAAGCATACTGATTTCAGAGATACTAAAATGTAAAAAATAGGTATAATTAAGTAAATACATCCTATAAAATATTAAATGGGGTGATTGTTTCATGCGTATTATCTAACTTAACCCTCTAAATAAAAGTACTCTTATTATACTACAAGTGAGAGAACCAAGGCTTGGAAAGTTTAAATAGATTGCTTAGGAGTTTACAGTTGGTAAGTGACCAAGAAAAACCAAACCCAAGCCTGACAGCAAATCTTGTATTCTTGCCACTGCAATGTATTGGATTTATTTATATACCCCAAGTAATCAAGATCTCTGATATGGATACAGGAAGAATATCCTAATTCTTCCAGAGAGCCAGAACAGAGAGTATATAGAGCCGTATAAAGTATTTCCCAGAGGCTCCCAAGCTAGAATTTCAACATGTAAAGATTAAATGAAAAGACTCCTGCAGGTATCTGCAGCTGAGTATAGATCCTACAGCTCAGACTCCTAATTTAGATGAGTGGGTCTCTGTGTTTTGATCAAAATATTCTCTTTTTTCCTAATGGACTGAAGTGTGGGTATAATGATTTTTCACCATCTACCCTGGCTTGAATTTTATGAAAATTGATGATATGGTAGTTTTCTAATACCAAGTGATAGAAGAAGGGAAACTTTACTGGTAGGTTTTTATGGTTTTCACTTGATTGAGAAAATGTACCTGCCATTCTCACCTAATTTATCATTCCAACATAGTTTCAGACTCTGAGTACAGATTATTTTGGCCTGTAGAGTCTGGCATTGCCTATCTTGCCTTTATCCTCCTGTGCACTTATTGATACACCTACCAATTTTTATTGTTTCTTTTAGTTTGTTAGAGGCAAACTGAATATTATCAAGAAATTTCATATGTAACTAGACTCAGGTAGAGGACCAAATGGAGCTTCATAGCAGAGCCCACAATGAATCATGTCCTTGAAACTCTAGGGGCAATGTTAGGGCTTTTTTACCCTGGAAATAATTACCAATTCTAGAGAAGTGGCCCAGTCTGCCCTTAGGTATTTAAAAGTGTAAGCTGGAAAATGTGTCTTATGGTCCTACTAGACGCTAAAATAAAGAATTGGTAGGTGCGTCTTATAAATGAGGCAGAGACTTAATCAATCAACTGAAATTATTTATTGAGCACATGCTGTGTGACCCAGCTCTGGGTATGACACAGTAAAAAATACAAGGCATGGACTCTTCCTTCAAAAAGTGTATAATGTTATAAGAGAGATAAAGGCACTTTCAAAAGACAAAAGAAAATATAATGCAAAGCATACTCTTCTATGAAGCCTAGACCTTACCTACCATAAGATCTCAGAACATTCTGAAAAATCAAGTGTGTTTTGGAATAATCATTAGGGCCGTGAAGAGAGGTTAAGTTCAAGAAAGGACCAGGTTTATACAGATAATGGATTAAAAAGGGGGACAACATCCCAGACAGGAAAAATAAGAGAAAGAAAAACCCGTATGCTTAGCATAAAGCAAAGCCCTTTCCCTAGAGCCACGAGTTTTTCCAAGTCCTTTCACAGCTGGTGAAAGTCTCCATTGGAATTACAGAATGTCTAAAATTGATTGAATTCTTCTTGCTGTAGATAGGCTTTATGTTTATATTTTATTGTTATGAAAAAGCATTAGGTACATGATCAACACAGCTTGGGAGAATTTGCACCGCATATTTTTTAAGTTGATGGCTAATTTGCCTCATGCTGGGGCCCACTAAAAATGTATATCCTTCTTGCCTCTATTAGGCAAGTTTTGATATTCTGAACATTTGCCAGTAATTGCTGTCTACTGATTTAGAGAGTTTCCTCCCATTATAGAAGTGGCAGAAGTTACCCATATTCTCATATTAAAATGGTAACAAGAAGAAATTTTTGCTTCTCTCCCCCCTCCCTTTTTTTTCTCTTGTAAATTTTCTTACCTTTATTCTGATAGGGCATCTTACATTAATTGATTTTCAGTTGTTGAGCTATTCTTCCATTTATGGGATGATTCCACTTGGTCACAGTATTTCCCCTTTTTGTATGTTACTGGATTGCATTTGCTAATATTTTGTGGAGGCTTTTATTTTTCCTTGTTCAGTCATTTACTGTGATGAGGAAGGGATCAACTATGGATACACCAAGTCCAAAGTAAATTGTATGTCTTAATTATCATTATTATTTTTTAATAGCTTTTCACACTGGCTGCTGCCTACCACAGTTTGCTGTGCCTTTAAGTAAAATCAGCACATCAAGGCTTTTTTTAGTGGTCATTAGATGTCAAGTAATGAACAAGCTAAATCTCCAACTCTTATGAGGGCTGACATCCTGTCAGCAGTGCTAGGACAAAAGCAAAATGGAAATAAGTTGTATTTTCACCTAGACAATAAATCCCAGAGAGCTAGCTAAAGAAATAAGGAAGCCAGAGGAAAACAAACTGACACTCAGATGAGAAAAAAATAGCACTTTGCTTTCCTACCACGATTAGTCCTTGGTTCTTATCTCCTGAAATTGGAGCTTTCATATTTTTTTCCAATAGATAGTCTTTCTCTTTCCAAAACTCTTGTGATCTCATGAAAAGAAGAATGTCCTTGAACTCTGAATAATGTTGGGCCTCAAACCTCAAAGGAATATATAGTGCCAAGACTACGGTTTTTTCATATTGCTGTGATTTAGAATGAAATAGTTGTTGAAAGCAGAAATCGGATATGATAAGATCTACTGCTTGCAGAAAGTTATCTTAGACGGAAAAAAATAGCTTGAGACTAACAGGATACAGTGAATCCATGTGAAAATATTAACTTCATAGATTGATTAGAATGTTAAATATCTGTTAATTTTGGCAGAATTTGACTCATTCATATTAATCAAGGTCATATCTTAGGAAAAAATAACCACACAAATTTTGTGTCATTTAAAATTATATGAGTTAGCATATGGAAATCTTTTAGATCGGACACATAACACGTGCTAATAAGTATTTGCTATTGTACTTGCTATTGTGAATGATAGAGAATGGATTATTCTTTAGCAACATAAGGAATTTTTGCTGTGTAAGTAGAATAGCCCTTTTAGGCCCTCTTTTCTTTGGAACCAAACTTTTTTTCTTGCTTTCTCCATCGCTCCATAGCTGATTATCTACCTTTAAACAAAAAAAAAGGAAGTTGATGGAATTTACTTGAGATAATTCTCTTAATAAAGGGGATCTGGTTAAGTTAGCTTTAAATGACCCCATTAAAAAAAAAAAAAATGACCCCGTTTTAGTCTAAATTCCCAAACATTCAGAGTAAAAGTGAGCAGATTGGTAGAACTTTTAAAAACAAACTTAGATTTTATTCCGAGGATTTAATGACTTTCACTGATTGATATTGGGGAATGCATTTTAATATTTTAAGTTCTGTGTCCTTTTTTTAATGAAGAAACTATAAGTCAATACTTAATTAACCTCTTACCTAAAAAGGAATGAGTTGCTAGATATAAAGTGAAACAAGTCAGAAAGAGAAAGTTCCATATGTTTCACTACAATAAAGATTTATACTTCTATATAGAAAACAGACTTAAAAGATGGACAAACTGGGTAAAAAAGAATTATGCTGTATTACAAAAGGCAAATATTTAATCATATAAATTAATGAGGCAAATACCAGCACTGTAAATAAGTAGAGTGGAGTTCCCGTCCTGGCTCAGTGGTTAACGAATCTGACTGGGAACCGTGAGGTTTTGGGTTTGAACCCTGGCCTCGCTCAGTGGGTTAAGGATCCGGCGTTGCCATGACCTGTGGTGTAGATTGCAGACGCATCTTGGTTCCTCCGTTGCTGTGAATGTGGTGTAGGCTGGTGGCTACAGCCCTGATTAGACCCCGAGCCTGGGAACCTTCATATGCCATGGGAGCAGCCCTAGAAAAGACAAAAAAAGTTAAATAAATAAAAATAAGTAAATAAATAAGTAGGGAAAGAAAATTTAAAAATTCAGAAGAAATAGAAATGACCTGCACACATGTTTGAAAAATCATCAGCCTCACTACTAATCAAAGAAATACTAATTAAAGTTGGTTACCATTTTTCCTCTAGCAAGGATTTTTTTTTATTATACTTGATATCAAGATATTCTCATATACTGTTAGGATTATAGATAGATACATCTTTCTGGAAATTAACTTGGTGATATATATCAAAAGCATTAAAGAGTTCATACCTACCATTTTTATACACTCAGTTGACAAAGACTAAAAAGTGTAATATTACCCAAGTGCTGTTGGAGATATGAAGCAATGAGAGCTCTAATACATAGCCGATAAAAGTATTGCTGTCATTCTTCTGGGAGATAATTGGATGTTGTCTTAATAAGTTCCACTTCTATATGTATGTATACCCTAGACATGAAACTCTTGTTGCTGTTTCACCAGGACATTGGTATAAGAATGTTCACAACAGCGTTGTTCATAACAGCAAAAGGCTGACAATAATTCAGGTGTCTATTTATAGGAAAGCTGATAAATAGTGAAATTTTCAAACAACAGAAATCTATGATAGAGTAAAAATGAAAGAAGCGTGCTTATGTGTATCAACATGGGTGAATCTTGGAGTTCCCATTGTGGCGCAGTGGTTAACGAATCCGACTAGGAACCATTAGGTTACAGGTTCGGTCCCTGGCCTTGCCCAGTGGGTTAAGGATCCAGCGTTGCCGTGAGCTGGGGTGTAGGTTGCAGATGTGGCTCAGATCTGGCGTTGCTGTGGCTCTGATGTAGGCCGGCGGCTACAACTCTGATTAGATCCCTAGCCTGGGAAACTCCATATGCCGTGGGAGCAGCCCTAGAAAAGGCAAAAAGACAAAATAAATAAATAAATAAATAAATAAAATAAAAAAACATGGGTGAATCTTAGAAATATAATGTTGGTTGAAAAAAGCAAATCGCTGAAGATGATGATACCATTTTATAACGTTCAAAAGCAAGAAGAAATAAATAGCATTGTTTAGGGACACAGATATATTTTAAACTAAAAAATGATAACAAGACTATAGAAAAAGAAGTCCAGTGGTGAATACCTCTTAGATGAGGCAGAGGGATGAGTTTCAACTGTTTGTGCTAAAGCTTCCTCTCTCAGATTAAGGAGTAGGTTCATGGGTGTTTTTTGTTTTTTTGTTTTTTAATGTTTCATGACTTGCTTGCTGTTATTTTGTATATATCAAATATTTCATAATAAAAACTGTAAAAGCCTATAGATTTTTTTTTTTTCTTTTTAGGGCTGCACCTATGGCATATGGAAGTTCCTGGGCTAGGGCTCAAATCAGAGCTTCAGCTGTCAGCCTACATCACATCCACAGCCACATGGGATCTGAGCCGCATCTGCCGCCTGTGCCACAGCTTGCAGCAATGTCGGAATCCTTAACCCACTGAGCAAAGCCAGTGATCGAACCCACATTCCCACAGACACAATGATAGATTCTTAAATCCACAGTGGGAACTCTTTTTTTTTTTTCTTTAGCCTATAGATTTTTATTTCGTAATTCTAAGATCAGCCCAAAAATAATGATGAAAAATAAAATCAGGAAAAGTTTATCCCAGTGGTGATGTTTATTATAAGCAAAAAGTGAAATAACCTAGATGTCCAACACCACTTTTTTATATCCTGCTTTGTTCAAAAAAGTTTTTAAGAATATATTCAGTGAGACAAAAGTAAAATAAAAGTTGCTGAGAAATGAGAGTTAAAAAATGAAAGAAGGTTAAGAAAAAGCCAAGAGTAAGTTTATTATAAAAAATCTGAGTAATTGGAGTTCCTGTCGTGGCACAGTGGTAACAAGTCTGACTAGGAAGAACGAGGTTGTGGGTTTGATCCCTGGCCTCGCTCATTGGGTTAAGAATCTGGCGTTGCCGTGAGCTATGGTGTAGGTCGCAGATGCGGCTCGGATCCAGCATTGCTGTAGCTGTGATATAGCTTGGATCGGACCCCTAGCCTGGGAACCTCCATGTGTCACAGGTTCAGCCCTTAAAAAAAAAAAAAAAAAGGTAAAATAATAAAGTAAGTTTAAAAAATTTTTTTAAATCTAAGTAATAAATTCCTGTTTTTATTAGAAGTAGACCACAAACATAACTCTAAGCTTTTAGTAACCAGGATAAAAAAAAGAAACATGATTCTTGGTACCTTTAAGATGAGAAAACAAACCACCTTTTTTGATAGAGACCAGAGAAAATTTTCTTCCTGATTAACTGTGTGAGCAAGTTATTTCACTTCTCTCTGCTTATGTGTCCTGGTCTATAAGATAAAATAATAATAATACCTGTTATAGAACATTATGAGGATAACATAAGGTAAGTTCCTAGAATAGCACCTGGAAATTTAGTAAGCACTCAAATATGTTATGGATTAGCCATATTTAATGACATTCTCAAGAGTATTCTTAAGAAATCAATGTCATGAAAGTAGGTATTAAGGGAGAAATGGAGAGGTAAGCCTTGCCTCAGATAGGAAATCCTATTAACAATAGGACAGAATGTTATGAATTAATTTTCCGGTATCCTGTCTCTGTTCACTTCCTACATATTTATTGAGAACCTCCTTTATGCCAATTTTCTGTCTGGTAACATATGGCCAGGATACAGGATTTATTAAGTTGATACTCTGCTTCAGCCAACTCTGAGTATTTTAATCTTGACGTTGTCTTGTTGTGTTGCATGACAAATAAAATGTGCTGCATTTACTTTTTCTGCTCTTTAAGTATGAAAGTTGTATTCTGTAAACAGAGACTGGGCCAAAGCAATTACAAAAAGAAGAGTGAGATCTAGTAAACTAAACTTAGTTAATAGCTACTAAGAACAGAACAATCATTTGAGGTACTTTCTTGAGGAGTGATACCATGGTCATAAAAGGATTAATTGTTACATTTATTAGAATTCTAACTATGCACCAAACTCTGTATTAATTTCTTTGTATGTATTATCCCATTTATTCCTTACAACACTTTGAGGTTGTAAATATTAGCTCCATTTTTTGGTGTGAAGATTATTTCTTGGATGGGATGAAACCAAAACTAACCAAAACCTTGAATCCCTTTATTCTAGATCTAGAATAGTTTTCTTCAACACCCTCAGTCAGTTATACCCAGATATTTTTTTTGGCTGCACCAACTGCAAGTGAAACTTCCCAGGCCAGGGGTGGAACTCATACCACAGCAGCAAACCTAATGCTAACGTGACAATGGCAGATCCTTAACCGGCTGCACCACAAGAGAACTCTGCCCAGATTTTTATAATCCTGTATTAAGTTCATGTAGCAGTCTTGTTATCTTCCTAATTTTAACTCTCAGACTGGAAAGTTAATCTTTTTCTGGTCTGTGTGATTGGTACTTGTGTCTTTTAATCACTTGACTTGCTCACCAGCATGAACTTTCTTAAAAATCCTTTTTAAATGGAAAGAATCCTTGTATTTGAAGTAGAAAAGTCTAGCAACTTAGTTTGGTAATCTGTAACTTCATGGTCCCAGATGCTAATGGATTGTTTTGGCCCTTCCTAAAGGCACTGAACCATGTTGCCTTCATTCCAAATTGTAGGTCTCTTTTTGTTAACCAAAAGACATTCACATTAGTCTTGACAGTGAAGATACATCTTATATTTAAAGATAAGAAAATTCAGGCTCCAGACAGTTTGACTTGGGTCCCTCAGATGTTTCTTGCCAGTTGTAGAAACATAGACTTCACATTCAAACTGTGAAATGTATGTCATGCTCACTGGGTGGTTTGCAGTAGAGAACTTTGCCTGTAATCATGTTACCTCTTGATGTTGGCTAGACAGTTTTTCTGAGACTCCTGATAGTAGCAGCAGTGACATGGATGAGATCTCAAAAGCCAAATACTATCTGATTGAAAAACACAGATATATTCAGCTGAGTGACTTGAGATTATTGTCATTACTTGAATTGTACAATTCAGAAGCTAGAAAAAGCCTGTGAAGAAAATTGTCATTCTGAAATACTTGCATAAGGGCAGGATTTACTCTAAGGGAGAGACAGAGTCTCCTGAAACATAATTTTGTGAAAGAGAATAAGGTTGAAGTTTACATTTGTTGACCTATATTAACCTCAGAAGTCTCTAATAAATCAAGACCCACTTGCAAATACTGATTTCTTTTTCCTTTTACTATTTTTCTACTCTTATTTTGGCTTTTATTCATAATACATGTTTTCTTCTCTTCCTGGATTCCTATCTTCCTTAAATCATTTCATCTCTAGATATATAGAGACCATCTGTCCTTCCAAAAAGCTGTTCTTTCTCTCAACAAGGGGCAAGGGTGGGTATGAGAGGCACAGTGTGGATAGAAAGCCAGGAAAAATCTTGTGGATTGTTTTTTGGCACTTCTCTGCCCTCTCTTTGCCTGCCCTGCAGCCCCCTAGGGAACAACAGGGAGCCAACAGCTTGTATCCATTTGAGAAAGGGGCAGTGGCACAAAAAGAAAATGCTAGGCTTGTTCGGCTCCCTTCTTAGAAACAAAGAAGCAGTGCAAATGGTGGGTGATGTGCTGGAACACACATGTTTTATGCCACAGAATCCACAGAATGAAATTTCTTTTTTAAATTTTATTGAAGTAGAGTCAATTTACGGTATTGTGTTAGCTTCAGGTATACAGCACAGGGATTCATTATTTTTGCAGGTTATACCCCATTATAGATGACTACAAAATAATGGATATAGTTCCCTGTGCTATACAGTATATCCTTGTTGCTTATCTATTTTATACATAGTGGTTGGTATCTGTTAGTCCCATACCCCTAATTTGCCCCCCTTTCCTTTCCCATTTGTTAGCCGCAAGTTTGTTTTCTGTATCTTCGTGTCTGTTTTGTATATGTATTCATTTGTATTATTTTTAGATTCTACATATAAATGATAGCATACAGTATTTGTCTTTCTCTGCCTGACTTATTTCACTAAGAATAAAATTCTCTAGGTCTATCCACATTGCTGAAAATGACTGTATTTCATTCTTTCTATGGCTGAGTAGTATTCCATTGTATATGTATGGCATCTTTTTTTTTTTAATTTATTTATTTTTTTAATAATTTTTTTTATTTTCCCACTGTACAGCAAGGGGGTCAGGTTATCCTTACATGTATACATTACAATTACATTTTTCCCCCACCCTTTCTTCTGTTGCAACATGAGTATCTAGACAAAGTTCTCAATGCTATTCAGCAGGATCTCCTTGTAAATCTTTTCTAAGTTGTGTCTGATAAGCCCAAGCTCCCGATCCCTCCCACTCCCTCCTCCTCCCATCAGGCAGCCACAAGTCTCTTCTCCAAGTCCATGATTTTCTTTTCTGAGGAGATGTTCATTTGTGCTGGATATTAGATTCCAGTTATAAGTGATATCATATGGTATTTGTCTTTGTCTTTCTGGCTCATTTCACTCAGGATGAGATTCTCTAGTTCCATCCATGTTGCTGCAAATGGCATTAGGTCATCATTCCTTTTTATGGCTGAGTAGTATTCCATTGTGTATATATACCACATCTTCCGAATCCAGTCATCTGTCGATGGACATGTGGGTTGTTTCCATGTCCTGGCTATCGTGAATAGTGCTGCAATGAACATGCGGGTGCACGTGTCTCTTTTAAGTAGAGTTTTGTCCGGATAGATGCCCAAGAGTGGGATTGCGGGGTCATATGGAAGTTCTATGTATAGATTTCTAAGGTATCTCCAAACTGTTCTCCATAGTGGCTGTACCAGTTGACATTCCCACCAACAGTGCAGGAGGGTTCCCTTTTCTCCACAGCCCCTCTAGCACTTGTTGTTTGTGGATTTATTAATGATGGCCATTCTGACTGGTGTGAGGTGATATCTCATGGTAGTTTTGATTTGCATTTCTCTTATAATCAGCGATGTTGAGCATTTTTTCATGTGTTTGTTGGCCATCTGTATATCTTCTTTGGAGAAATGTCTATTCAGGTCTTTTGCCCATTTTTCCATTGATTGATTGGTTTTTTTGCTGTTGGGTTGTATAAGTTGTTTATATATTCTAGAGATTAAGCCCTTGTCCGTGGCATCATTTGAAACTGTTTTCTCCCATTCTGTAAGTTGTCTTTTTGTTTTCTTTTTGGTTTCCTTTGCTGTGCAAAAGCTTTTCAGTTTGATGAGGTCCCATGGGTTTATTTTTGCTCTAGTTTCTATTGCTTTGGGAGACTGACCTGAGAAAATATTCATGATGTTGATGTCCGAGAGTGTTTTGCTATGTTTTCTTCTAGGAGTTTGATGGTGTCCTGTCGTATATTTAAGTCTTTCAGCCATTTGGAGTTTATTTTTGTGCATGGTGTGAGGGTGTGTTCTAGTTTCATTGCTTTGCATGCAGCTGTCCAGGTTTCCCAGCAATGCTTGCTGAATAGACTTTCTTTTTCCCATTTGATGTTCTTGCCTCCCTTGTCAAAGATTAATTGACCATAGGTGTCAGGGTTTATTTCCGGATTCTCTATTCTGTTCCATTGGTCTGTGTTATCCAGCAAGAATATCATTTAAAATAGAAGGGGAAATAAAAATTTTTTCCAACAAACAAAAACTTAAAGAATACAGCAACACAAAACCCAGGTTAAAGGAAATATTGAAAGGGCTTCTCTAAACCAAAAAGAAAGGAAGGAAAGGGAAGAAAAAAGAAAAGAAAAAAAAAAAAGAAGAAGAAGAAGAGGAAGAACTAGGACTGAGGAAACCGCAATCAGAGAGCAGTCACTCAAATAAGCCAGCATACAGATTTAATCATGAACATGCTTCAAACAAAATAAAATTAAAAAGAAAAAAATAAAAAGAGTCATCAAAACCATAAAATGTGGGCAAGGGATGTTAGGAAGTAAATAACCCTTTTTGTTTGTTTGTTTGTATGTTTCTCTTCTTAATTTTAATATAGTAATGAAGTGTTTGAACTTACAGGACCATCAGGCTAAAACACACAATTATGGGAAGGGGTTAGCATACTTAAAAAACAGGGCAACCGCAAGCCAAAACCAAAGATTACATCCGCAAAAAATGAAAAAAAAAAAAAACAACACTCAAGCAGATAATAACAGGAGACCATCCAACCAAAAAAAAAAAAAGAAAGGAAGAATGGAGAACCATAGAATCAACTGGAACACGAGGTTCAAATGGCAATAAATAATCATCTATCAATTATCACCTTAAATGTCAATGGGCTGAATGCCCCAATCAAAAGACACAGGGTGGCTGAGTGGATAAAAAGGCAAAAACCTTCAATATGCTGCCTACAAGAAACTCACCTTAGGACAAAAGATACATATAGATTGGAAGTGAAAGGGTGGGGAAAAATATTTCATGCCAATAGACATGACAGAAAAGCAGGAGTCGCAACGCTCATATCAGACAAAATAGACTTTAAAACAAAAGACATAAAGAAAGACAAAGAAGGACACTACTTAATGATTAAGGGATCCATCCAAGGAGAGGATGTTACTATCGTCAACATATATGCCCCAAATACAGGAGCACCCAGATACATACAACAAATATTAACAGACATAAAGGGAGATATTGATGAGAATACAATCATAGTAGGAGACCTTAATACCCCCCTCACATCAATGGACAGATCCTCTAGACAGAAAACCAATAAAGCAACAGAGATCCTAAAGGAAACAATAGAAAAGTTAGACTGAATTGATATCTTCAGGACACTACATCCAAAAAAAGCAGAATACACATTCTTCTCAAATGCTCATGGAACATTCTCAAGAATCGACCACATGTTGGGACACAAAGCGAATCTCAATAAATTTAGGAGCATAGAAATTATCTCAAGTATCTTCTCTGACCACAATGCCATGAAATTAGAAATCAACCATGGGAAAAGGAAAGAGAAAAAACCTACTCCATGGAGACTAAACAACATGCTACTAAAAAAACCAATGGGTCAATGAGGAAATCAAGAAGGAAATTAAAAACTACCTTGAAACAAATGATAATGAAGACACAACCTCTCAAAACCTATGGGATGCTGCGAAAGCAGTGCTCAGAGGGAAATTTATAGCAATGCAGGCCTTTCTCAAAAAAGAAGAAAGATCCCAAATTGACAACTTAACCCTCCACCTAAACGAATTAGAAAAAGAAGAACAAAAAAGTCCTAAAGTCAGCAGAAGGAAGGAAATTATAAAGATCAAAGAAGAAATCAATAAAATAGAGACTCAAAAAACAATAGAGAAAATTAATAAAACCAAGAGCTGGTTCTTTGAAAAGGTGAACAAAATTGACAAACCCCTGGCCAGACTCACTAAAAAGAGGAGAGAAAGAACCCAAATCACCAAAATTAGAAATGAAAAAGGAGAAATCACAACGGATACAGCAGAAATACAAAAAACCATAAGAGAATATTATGAACAACTATATGGCAACAAGTTTGACAATCTGGAAGAAATGGACACTTTTCTAGAATCTCACAGCCTGCCAAAACTGAATCAAGTAGAAACAGACCAACTGAACAGACCGATCACTAGAAATGAAATTGAAGAGGTCATAAAATCACTCCCTACAAATAAAAGTCCAGGACCAGATGGCTTCACAGGTGAATTTTATCAAACATATAAAGAGGAATTGGTGCCCATCCTCCTTAAACTCTTTCCAAAGGTTGAAGAAGAAGGAATACTCCCAAAGACATTCTATGAGGCCACCATCACCCTCATTCCAAAACCAGACAGAGATACCACCAAAAAAGAAAACTATCGCCCAATATCATTGATGAATATAGATGCAAAAATTCTCAACAAAATCTTAGCCAACCGAATCCAACAACATACCAAAAAAATTATACACCATGACCAGGTTGGGTTCATCCCAGGTTCACAAGGATGGTTCAACATACGCAAATAAATCAGCATCATACACCACATTAACAAAAAAAAAAGGCAAAAATCATATGATCATCTCAATAGATGCAGAAAAAGCATTTGACAAAGTCCAACATCCATTCATGATCAAGACCCTCACCAAAGTGGGTACAGAGGGAACATTCCTGAATGTAATCAAAGCCATTTATGATAAACCCACAGCAAATATAATCCTCAATGGGGAAAAACTGAAAGCCGTCTCACTCCAATCTGGAACAAGACAGGGATGCCCACTCTCACCACTGCTCTTCAACATAGTTTTGGAAGTCCTAGCCACAGCAATTAGACAAACAAAAGAAATAAAAGGCATCCATATAGGAAGAGAAGAGATCAAACTGTCACTGTATGCAGATGACATGATACTATACCTAGAAAACCCTAAGGACTCAACCCCAAAACTCCTTGAACTGATTAATAAATTCAGCAAAGTGGCAGGATATAAGATTAACATTCAGAAGTCAGTTGCATTTCTGTATACCAGCAATGAAATATTAGAAAAGGAATACAAAAATACGATACCTTTTAAAATTGCACCTCACAAAATCAAATACCTCGGAATACACCTGACCAAGGAGGTAAAGGACCTATATGCTGAGAACTAGAAAACTTTAGTCAAAGAAATCAAAGAAGATGTAAAGAAAAGGAAAGATACTTCATGTTCCTGGATTGGGAAAATCAATATTGTAAAAATGGCCATACAATCTACAGATTCAATGCAATCCCTATCCAATTACCCATGACATTTTTCACAGAACTAGAACAAACAATCCAAACATTTATATGGAACCACAAAAGACCCAGAATCGCCAAAGCAATCCTGAGAAACAAAAACCAAGCAGGAGGCATAACTCTCCCAGACTTCAAGAAATACTATAAAGCCACAGTCATCAAAACAGTGTGGTACTGTATGGCATCTTCTTAATCCAGTCATCTACTGATGGGCATTTGGATTGTTTCCATGTCCTGGTTATTGTAAATAGTGCTGCTGTGAATGTTGAGGTGCATGTATTTTTTGAATTCGTGTTTTCATTTTTTCCAGATATATACCCAGGAGTGGAATTGCTGGGTCATATGGTAGTTCTATGTTTAGTATTTTAGGAACCTCTATATTGTTTCCCACAGTGGCTATACCAATTTACAGTTCAACCAGTATTGTACAAGGGTTCCCTTTTCTCCACACTCTCTCTACCATTTATTTGTAGACTTTGATGATAGCCATTCTGACAAGTGTGAGGTGATATCTTATTGTGATTTTGATTTGCATTTCTCTAATAATTAGTGATGTTGAGCATCTTTTCATGTGCTGGTTTAGCCATCTCTTTGTCTTTGGAAATATGTCCACTCAGGTCTTTGACCTGTTTTTTGATTGGGTTGTTTGTGTGTGGGTTTGTTTGTTTTGATTTGTTTGTTTTTTGATATTGACCTGTATGAGCTATTTGTATATTTTGGAAAGTAAGCCCTGGTTGGTTACAGCATTTGCAAACATTTTCTCCCATCCTGTAGGTTTTCTTTTTGTTTTGTTTATAGTTTCCTTTGCTGTGCAGAAGCTTTTAAGTTTAATTACATCCCATTTGTTTATTTTTGCTTTTACTTCTTTTGCTGTAGGAGACTGATCCAAGAAAATATTGCTCTGATTTATGTCAAAGAGTGTTTTCTTCTAGGAGTTTTATGATTTCAGGTCTTGCACTTAGGTGTTTAAACCATTTTGAATGTATTTCTATATTTGGTGTTAGAAACTATTCTAATCTCATTGTTTTACATTATCTACATGTTTTACACATAGCTGTCCAATTTTCCCAGCACCACTTATTGAAGAGACTGCCTTTTTTTTTAATTACTCAGTAAATTTTATCATAGTTATAGTTGTACAACAATCATCGCAACCAAATTTTATAACATTTCCATCCCAAACTCTCAGTGCGTCCCCCCACCCCCCAACCTGTCTTATTTGGAAACCACAAGTTTTTCAAAGTCTGTGAGTTGGTATCTGCTCTGCAAAGAAGTTCATTGTGTCCTTATTTTAGATTCCACATGTAAGTGATAGCATTTGATGTTGGCATCTCATTGTCTGACTGACTTCACTTAGCATGATAATTTCTATGTCCATCCATGTTGCTCCAAATGCGGTTATTTCGTTCCTTTTAATGGCTGAGTAGTATTCCATTGTGTATATGTACCACAAAAGAGACTGCCTTTTCTCCACTATATTCTTGCCTCCTTTGTTGTGGATTAATTAACTATAGGTGTGCAGGTTTATTTCTGGCTCTGTATTCTCTTCCATTGATCCTTATGTCTGTTTTCATGCCAACACTATGCTGTTTTGATTATTGTAGCCTTGTATAGTCTGAAGAAGCAGTGCAGGAGTTTCCATCATGGCACAACGGAAACGAATCCGACTAGAATCATGAGGTTGAGGGTTCCATCCCTGGCTTTGCTCAGTGGGTTAAGAATCTGGCATTCCGTGAGCTGTGGTGTAGGTCTCAGACTCAGCTCAGATCCTGTGTTGCTGGGGCTGTGGTGTAGGCTGGCAGCTGTAGCTCCAATTTGACCCCTAGCCTGGGAACTTTCATAATGCCATGGGTGCAGACCTAAAAAGCAAAAAAAAAAAAAAGAAGCAGTGCAAATGGTGGATGATGTGCTAAAACACACGTCCTGTGCCCTAGGATCAAATAGGATGAATTTTTTCGTTGTCATTGAAGTGGAATATAAGAGGCTTTTAGCAACATTTAGTAAATAAAATACAAGCCAATCATTTGAATTGCTTCCAGATGTATAATTAGAAGCTTTCTGCACTGTGATAAGTTCTTAATAACCTATGTCTTTGGCCAAAGACCCTCTCATGACCTTGGGCATTATGTTCATATCGTGCTACATGCTGTCAAGCTTTTGCACTCGAAAATTTAGCCCTAATACAGGCCCTTGTGAAACTACCTTCAAAGCTTCCTAGCCTTAGCATAGCAGGTTTTCAGGCCTGCTCCACATCAAATTGCAAAGGAGGTAGTAAATTTTGAAGTGGGCTGTTCTGCATGGAATTGAAATTTATAGTTTTTACTCCTTTTCAGGTTTAAATAGTAAGAATAATAATAATGAGCGAAAAAGACAAGTCTGTGTTTTCAAAGAACATTAGTAATAAAAATACTAATTTAAGCAGTGGAATTCTTACTTGGGGGTCTCCACTGGAAATTGTCTTTACTCCCTTTGAAACATAGCAGAGATGAGATTCTATGCCCCTGTGGAGAGCAGATGAATGCAGGCTTTCATCAGCCTTGAGCACGCCGCTGCCACTGCCAGCACTATGAAAAGAATTTCAACCTTGAATCTATCTTGTGGGATAAAGCTTAACTTGTCTAATTCAGATATATGGAGTTTCTCCACAGCTGTAACATCTCCCAGATAAGAGTAAATGAGCATCCTGAATTGTTGAAGCCTAGCCTGGAAAAGCAAGGGCCACAGCTTTGAAGAAAACCAACTTTGGCCCAGGTATCACATTTCACTGAAAATCTGATTTAAGCATGACAGAAAATGTGCTCATTTGCAAAAATTTTGTCAGTCCTCCATTTTGTTTCAGGATGATAGATAGAATCATAAATCAAAGTTAAATTTAATCCTGAAAATTTTTGGTATTGTCAAAAATTTAATCAGGTTGTAGAAGTGATGGTGTGACAGACATGAAATATTGAGTGATTGAGTTAAAAAAGAGGCTTTTGCATAATATTGATGTTGATTTCTTTGGAAATAGTTTTACTTCCCTCTCAAGTATGACTAAGCCTCATTGCTTTATAAGTTTATTCAAAACAGCATAATGGTGTCCTGTAAGGTGATTATGTACTACTTTCTGCTTAGAAAGAGGAAATACTGTGATACCAAGATATAGTCTGTGGATCCAGGCAAAGCACCATTTGAATCCTAGCTCTGCCATGTGTAACCTCATGTTGCCTCAATTTTCTCATCTGTAAAATGGAGCTGATAATAGCTCATAGTACATGATTGGTAAACAATTGCTGTTATTAAAATGTAATCCTCATGTCTTGCTCACTGACATAGTCTGATCAGTGAGGAAACAAATTAAAGTGCATATCAACTTATCAAGTTAACCAAGGAAATAAAAATTGAGAGAAAATTTCACTCTAACTACATACTTCTTTATTTTATGTCTTATATATAAGTCTTATCTCCTTACTAGATGGTGAAGTCCTTAAGGACAGAAACTGAATCTTTTCCTCCTTTCCTCTGCCCTACAATGACTAACACACTGCTCAACAACTAGTAGACATTCTGGAAATGTTTGTTGGCATGACCTTACTTAGTAATGTCTTCTGTCTATAAATAGCCCTCTTAGGAGAAGAGGATTATGCCCTGCCGTGTTGGAATCTGAAAGTTTCCTGGTAACAGTTATTTTCCAATAAAACCACGGGGAAATTGTACCATCTTGTAATCATTTTGCTTTCTAATTGGTTTCTGGGCCCATCTTTAGCTATTTAATTATTTATGCATTTATAAGTATCATTAACACTGCAGCTGGCACTAAGATAACTTTCTTCTCTCCATTTTTAAATGAAAATCTTAGTTTTCTGATATTACATAGATTAGCTAGAGGTTCTTTATACTTAACCTTTCCATCTGCAGATTTAAATATACTTAATGATTTTTCAGTAGCCTTGTGGTAAGTAAGCATGTCTAACTGAGGCATCCTACACTGCATACATTTTTTTTCCGAGCTCTATGGATGTCCTAGCATTTGATTACCATTTTTGGGAAAACTTGAAAACACATTACTCTTTGTTGAAATCCTTAGAGGTCTGAGTGTATAACAATAATAAGTACAGGGCGTTCCCGTCGTGGCTCAGTGGTTAATGAACCTGACTAGTAACCATGAGGTTGGGGGTTCGATCCCTGGCCTTGCTTAGTGGGTTAAGGATCCTGCGTTGCTGTTGCTGTGGCTGTGGTGTGGGCTGGCGGCTACAGCTCCAATTTGACCCCTAGCCTGGGAACCTCCATGTGCCTCGGATGCAGCCCTCAAAAGACAAAAGACAAATAGTAATAATAATAATAATAAGTACAGACTGAGAAACTGATATGACTTTTACATATATATATAATGGATCAAATGTATAATAATTAGCTTTTAAGTTTTCTCTAAGTAGCAGGGACATGGATGATCCACAGAGCACTTATTACTAATAATATTACTCATGAATTTTACTGGAATTTTAACATTGTTTTTATTCCCACGGGATGCTCCTGCTCTAGAAGGTATATGAGATGTCATAGCAGCTCTGTTTTTATCTATGAGAAAACTGAGGCCCGGAAAAGCTGGACAACTTAGTGGCAAAACTGGAATAAGAACTCAGATCTTCTGACTAATTTTTTTTAAATCTTGGTGAGAATTATAGTTCAAAAATATGGTCCTGGCCATCAGCTATTCTCTGCCATCCAACACAGTTGATCATTCCACATTCCATTTCAAAATACTTTCCGTTTGATCCCATAAACGCTCTTTCTGTTCCCTTCCCAGTTTGAACGCCACGACCCGGTGGATGGGAGAATCACTGAGAGGCAGTTTGGTGGCATGCTGCTGGCCTACAGTGGGGTGCAGTCCAAGAAGCTGACTGCCATGCAGAAGCAGCTCAAGAAGCACTTCAAAGAGGGAAAGGTCAGTATCTTTGCTTAGAGGAATAAAAGGAACCATGGGAGCATATTGTTACTGCAAAGGCACCAACATAATAAGAGTGTGTCATGAACCAAAGACCATGACTAATTTATCTCTGGTAGAAAAAAAAAGAGCAGTGGGTGAGGAAGAGGGGAGAGCCCCAAATGACGCTAGGTTTTTTGTTCAGACCACTGGCACCGTGAGTTGAGACTGAGTTTAGAGAGGCTGGTTTATAGGGAAGATAAAGCATTCACTTAATTACTGTCTTGAGTTTAAGATGCCTGTGGGCTATCCAAGTAGAAATGGTTAGCAAGGAAGTTGGATATTCAGATTTACTTTAGAGGACTGAAGTAAATTTGGGAACTGTCAACACAGTATTAGAATTAAAACCTTGAGAATGGATGAGATGGCCCCAGGAGAGTATTATACAGAAAAGAACTATGAGCCAAGAACAAAATCAAGTGGAGTACTAACTCTTAAGCAGCTCCAGAATGATATCTTAAGGAAGTGATTAGAGAAATACCTAGAGAAAGTAGCCAAATCAGAGCCAAGAAAGTAGAGGGTTCAGGAACTAAGGTGTCTACTGTGTCACATGGGACAGTGAGGGTCCAGTAAAATAAGATGATAAGGACCAACTGGTTTTGATAAAACGGTGACCATTGGGAGAGCTGCTTTATTACAGTGCTCCAATTGCAGGGCATGTTAGAACAAGAAGAAAGGAAGGAAGAATGGAGAGAAATAGCAACTGTTTTTTTGTTTTTTGTTTTGTTTTTTGTCTTTTTGCCTTTTCTTGAGCCGCTCCCATGGCGTATGGAGGTTCCCAGGCTAGGGGTCGAATCAGAGCTGTAGCCGCTGGCCTACACCACAGCCACAGCAACATGGGATCCAAGCCTTGTCTGCAACCCATACCACAGCTCATGGCAACACCGGATCCTTAACCCACTGAGCAAGGCCAGGGATCAAACCCACAACCCCATGGTTCCTAGTCGGATTTGTTAACCACTGCGCCACGACAGGAACTCCAGCATCTGTTTTAAAGAAGGAAAGAAATAGCATATTCTATGCAGAAAGAAGGAAATAACATGTGTTTAAAACTCCGAGGCAGTATATCACTCTACTTGGGCTGCTATAACACAATACTACAGACTAGATGGCTTAAACAACAGAAATTTATTTTCTCACATTTCTGGAGGCAAGAGTCCATGATTAAGGTGCCAGAAAATCGGGTTTCTAATGAGGGCTCTCTTCCTGTCCTATAGACAACCACCTTCTTGCTGTGGCCTCACATTCCCTTTCCTTGGTGTTTGTGCACTGACACACTGATAGTGTGCTCTCTAAGCTGTCTTTTTTTTTTTTTTTTTTTTTTTTGCTTTTATTTAGGGCTGTACCTGTGGCATATGGAAGTTCCCAAGCTAAGGATCAAATCGAAGCTATAGATGCCCGCTTACCCCTCAGCCACAGCAACATGGAATCTGAGCCACATCTGCAACGTATACCATAGCTCACAGCAACGCCAGATCCTTAACCCACTGAGTGAGGCCAGGGATTGAACCTGCATCATCATGGACACTAGTTGGATTTGTCTCCACCGTGCCACAACAGGAACTCCCTAAGGTGTCTTCTTATAAGGACACCAATCTTATTGAATCAGGTCCCCACCATTATGACCTCATTTAATCTTAATTATTTTCTTAGAGACCCCGTGAGGGTTAGGTTAGGGCTCCAATGTATAAGTGTGGGGGACACACAAATATTCAGTCTATAACAAGCGGGAAAGACAAATCTGCCATGTGTGAGGAACTGTAAGGGGTCTCTTGGAGTTGGAGCATTCTGGCAAAGAAGAGACTGGCCTGAGATGAGGTCTGAGAAGGAGATGGAGGCCAGAATATGCAGGACCTTGTAGGTACGGAACAAGTTGGGATTTTTTTTTTTTTTTCTTTTTTGCCACACAGGCAGTATGTGGGAATTCCTGGGCCAGGAATTGAACCTACGCCACACAGCAGCAGCCAGAGCCACAGCGGTGAGAACACAGGAGCCTCAACCCGCTAGGCCATCAGAGAACTCCCACAAGTTGGGATTTTATTCACAGTGCAGTGGGATGCTCTTAAAGGGTTGTCATTAATGAAATGGCACAGTTTATGTATGTTTAAAGAGACAATCCTGGTTGCTGAAGAGTCATTTGGAAAGGAACACGCATAGAAGCAAAAAGACTGAGACTAGGATTATTAGAGATTTCAAGAAGAGATGACTGGGCATTTTTTGAGCAGCAGTAAGACTGGAGACCACAAATTTGTATTGTCACTGGTCAGCACTGCTCTGTGATATGTTGCAGAGCTGTACTTGGTACAGGAAGAGGCAGATGGTAGAACTGAGTCAGCATCTGGGGTTTTGCCAGGGGGTGAGATAGGCAAACTGAAGCAGAAACTATTAAAGAGGCCAGACCTCTTAAAGATAGTGCATGCGCGCGCGCGCTCTCTCTCTCTCTCTCTCTCTCTCTCACACACACACACACACACACACACACACACACACACACACACACTTACAGCAGTGCAAGGGCTAGAACCCATATCTTCTCATTCTCAGCCCAGTACCCTTTCTACCTGACAACAGTCACCATTTGGCCATGACCAGGAAACTGACCTGGCACTAAACATGTTCCATGAGGGATTGCTAAGGTGGTGTGGTGTGGTAAACATGGAGCTAGAAGACTTGAGTTCAGGTCCTGCTTCAGAGGACTTTAGACAAATCACTTAATGTTACTAGCCTCATGAATTAAGAACTTTGTCCTAGATCCAGCCTCTAAGCTTTAAAGACTCAGTAACTGAAAATAAGAAATAGGATTGCTAGTACATGTCTTAAGTTTTCTTAGTTACTGGTCTTTGTGCAAGAAATCTTGCATGAATAGCATCCAAGTTGGTGGAAAGCACTTCTTATCATCTAGTCTTTTTCCTCCTTGTCTTAGATGTTAAAAAGCTTTCTTAAAGGACTTCTGAGCGGGCTGTGGATGGCAACTAAGAGCAGACTGGATGCTGAGAGAAAGTGTCAGCTTCTTGGAGTTCAGTCTACCCTGTCCTAAGGTGTTCCTTTGGCTTTCACTCATTAACAGAAAGTGACAGGGAACAATACTTGTCTCCCAGAGAACTCCTACAGTACCTGGTACCCACCTCATATCTGTTGGAAATTGTGATTTCAGAAAATTGATCACAAATATCTAGGGGTATTGCAAGAAACCCTCCTTTCTTTTTTTTTTTTTTTTGTAAAGTTTTTTTTTTTTCTCACCTCCTTTCTTTTGACCAGACTTTAATTAATTTATTTATTTAGTCTTTTTAGGGCCGAACCCGAAGCATATGGAGGTTCCCAGGATAAGGGTGGAATTGGAGCTGCAGCCCCTGGCCCATGCCACAGCCATAGCAACACCAGATCCAAGCCATGTTTGCAACCTACACCACAGCTCACAACAACACTGAATCCTTAACCCACTGAGCGAGGCCAGGGATTGAACCTGTGTCCTCATGGATACTAGTCAGATTCATTTCCACTGAGCCACAGCAGGAACTCCCCAGACTTATTTTTAAAGTTTGGTCCAGGAGGAGAGAGTTAGATGGACTGGGAGTCTGGGGTTAATAGATGCAAACTGTTGCATTTGGAGTGGATAAGCAATGAGATCCTGCCGTGATGGAACGTGATGGAGGATAATGTGAAAAAAAGAGTGTGTGTGTGAGTGTGAGTCAGACTGGGTCACTTTGCTGTACAGTATAAAATTGGCAGAACACTGTAAACCAACTAAAATGGAAAAAATAAAAATAAATTTTGGTTCAGGCATTGACTTGACCTTAAAATAATTGTCTAATTCATGTTTTGTTATGAATTTATATTTGAAAGCAATAAATGGGAATTTCCTGTTGTGGCTCAGCGGGTTAAGAATCCAGCTAGTATCCATGAAGATTTGGGTTTGATCCTGGCGTTGCTCAGTGGGTTAGGGATCCAGCGTTTGGCACAAGCTGCCTGTAGGTCACAGTTGCAGCTCCGACCCGGCATTGCTGTGGCTGCGGCATAGGCCAGCAGTTGTAGCTCTGATTGGATCCCTAGACTGGGAACGTCCGTATGCAGCAGGTATGGCCCTAAAAATAAAAAATAAAATAAAACAAAAGCAATAAATTGAGAGATGGAGATAGCTCCCTTGAAGGAATAGAGTACTTTACATCTGGCAGGAGTTAATTTAGGACCTGAAGACCTTGCAAAAGAGCTCTGAAGTGAAAGGACAAATTCTGTCAGATGATGAAAACCTGGGCTGCTTAATTGCTTCAGGTCCAGAATTTCTAGCCTGCTTTAGCAGTAAGATTGAGATTGATTGTACTCTCATGTTGATGGAATAGTTTGTGAACATAGCAATTAACTAAAGTGAGAATTAATGAAGAGCTTTTGCTCCTAAGTTTACCAGTTCATGTCGTAAGGACCACTTCCCATTAAAGGGGAATCACCATCTGCTTTCTGATTGCTTCTTTTATTGCACTTTGGATTTGTTAACATGACAATGTACGTTTTTGGGGGGCTCATGTTAATCATTTTCCATTTGGGGTTCAGTGCAAAATATCAAACCAGACCTAGAAGATTGGAGGTCCCAGTGGTGGTACTAAATAAATATTTGTGTATTACTTAATGACCATGCAGTACTTCACTTCATTTTTCTTTTTTAATATAACAGCTTTGTTAGATCTCATATCTACTTGGAGAATATAGAGACAGAGAAAAAGAGAAATTAATGATCAATCCAGAGACTGAACTAAAATCCAAGCCTTCCTATTGCAAACCTTAGCCCTTCTAACAAAATTGTTTCTCCTAACCATGCTCTTCCTCTAAAGCAGCACTTTAGACCAGGTCTCTCAGTAGGATCGCTTGGGGAATTTTTCAGAAATGTGGTTGTTGGGGCCCTCTTCCAACCAGTTAAATCAAAAACTCAGTGGGAGAGTCCAGGCATCAATATTTCTTAAAAGACTCCCCAAGCTGATTCTAACTTGTGAGCCACTGCTGTAGAAGGACCTGCTCCATTAGTGTCTCTAGCTATTTTGTCCCTAAGTAATAGTTCAAAGAATTGGGGAACCTGCTATGCCTGGAAAAATTACTGTATTCATGCTCTGAATAACCACCCTGTTTCTTATATAACACAGACAAATTTTTCTTCTCTCTTTTTTTTAATGGGAAACATGTTTTGTTTTGACTTTGTTTTAAAGATTAGTCCCTGTCCTCTACCAGATTTTCTGCATTCCTCTCAATATTATTTTTTTCTGTGAATTTTTCTTCTAGACCAAATCTGTCTCAGCTTTAGTTTTTGTTTTTGTTTTTTAACTTTCCATCCCCTGAATTTTCTTCTTCTCTTCATTAAAAGAAAGGCAGAGTTTTCTGAGACTTCATAAGTGTAGTTTGCAGTGGTGGTTCTCTGTGGTTAAGAGTGCAGAAGCTGCAAACTTTAATAATTTAGCAAGTCCACTTAAAGATGAATTGAAAATTACAGTTCGGTTCAATAGCAGATGTTGCTATGTTCAAGACACTAACCTAGGTGCTGTGAGAAAGATAAAAATCAACAAAACCACCACCTATTCTCAAGAGATGTATAGTCTGTAATAGTCCAGTAAAAAAAAAAAAATGCAAAGAACCATATAATTTCATATGCAGTGTTTATTGAGCACCCACCATGTGCCAGGCACTCTTCTAAATATTGGTAATATGGGAATGAGCAAAACCTAGTCTCTGTCCTCATAGTAGAGGGAGAAGATAATAAATAATTATAATACAAGACAATTCACTCAACTTTGAGGCTCCTGAGAGCACTGTATTACTCATCTTTGCCATCCTCTATATGGTGTCTCGTAGGAAAATGTTTTTTGTCAGATGCATTCATGAATGTATGGTAAGTACCCATTAAAGATATGAGATCTTTTGGGAGCAATAGTGAGAAAGATTAGAACCAGCTGAAGAGACTGAGAATTCTTGTACCTTGGAGGAAGTACAGTTTGAACTTGGCATGAAAGACAGTGTAGGACTTTGACAGGCAGAGGTTATAAAAGTATTTGCTTTTGGGAGTTCCCGTTGTGGCTCAGCATTTAACGAACCCGACTAGTATCCATGAGGACGCTGGTTCGATCTCTGGCCTTGCTTAGTGGGTTAAGGATCCGGTGTTGCCGTGAACTGTGGTGTAGGTCACAGACACAGCTCGGATCTGGTGTTGCTGTGGCTGTGGTGCAGGCCGGCGGCTATAGCTCTGATTCAACCCCTAGCCTGGGAACCTCTGTATGCCACAAGGTGTGGCTCTAAAAAGACAAAAAGAAAAAGGTATTTGCTTTTGCTATGTGTTTCCTCTTATAGCCCTATCCCCAATAGTCTTCTCTTATTATTTTGCTTGTTAATACTGCTACTAACCTTTAAGTAGGGTTAGTATTTATCAAACACTTATAATAAAACTGTTTATTAACCTTGCATGTTTTCCATGTATGATATTCATGTGGGTGCTCCTTTTCACTTATTCTCACAGATATTTGAAAGTTGAACCACGTTGTGGTCTTCATAAAATATTAGATTCTACCTTGTGCTCGCTTCAGCAGCATATATACTAGAATATTAGATTCTAGCAACATTGCTAGCAGAGCCCTTGAAAAACTCGAACTCCAATTTTTGGGTGCCCACCAAAGCCACTGTGTAATATAGCACCTGCAATGTGGCCATTAAACTAAAAAGATTAGAATTCTACTTTACTGATTTGCTTTGATTACTGATTAGCTTTGAAACCTGTCCTTCACCCAAAGGAATACTAAACTGTGAATTACTATTAAGATTTTATGGATTTTTCTCCTTTTATTTTTGGTTTTCCCCTCACAGTTAGTTTCATATACCTCACTTTTTCCCTATTTCCTATCCCTCAAGGTCCTACACTTACCAGAGAAGAGAGTGTATGTCAGAGCATAACTGAATAAATTCATTGCCGCAGGCTTTGTGGTAATGAGCCTGCCAGTTTACCAGGGACTTTGACCTAGCATTTGCTGAATACTTTTTATGTACTAGGCATTTCATTTATTTTCCCCCTGATTATCACATCCTGCTTGCTGGACAAAATCCACATTTTTTAGATGAAAAATACTTTCTGAGCCATAGTTATTTGTCTTAGATCATAGAGTATCTTAGGAGGTGGTACCAGGATTCAAAATGATTTGTCTCAGATCATAGAGTATCTTAGGAGATGGTACCAGGATTCAAACCCTGGACTGTCTCACTCCAGAGCTTATATAATCTTCCTACTTATGGGCCTGTTTATTGCCACTCTTTATTCTCCATGATTTGAATAAGCAGGAGGGTTTGGGGGAAACAAGAAAAACAGTGTTGCTAGACTCTAGCTTCCAGGTTCTTAGTGAGATAGCGAGAAAGGTAAATTATGGAAGCAGATTATAGAGGACCTTGAAAACTAGGCTAAGAAATTTGGGGTTTTTCCAGTTGACAGTGGGAAATCACTGATTTTTTGTCCGCAAGAGAAATGAACATAAGAAAGTGATGTTTCAGGATAATTAGATTCTTGTAGAAATGTAAGTAGTGGAAATGGTATAATTTCCCCCTGCTGCCAGGCACCAACCAGTTGAAGAAATGTCTGGACTTTGAAATGGGAAGATGTTTTTTTGGAACAAGACAAACATAGTGACACCTCTGAAAGGGTAACCAAAAAATTGGTGACAGTAATCTCATGTAGGGAGACTGGATGACAGGTGTAAAGGAAGAATTGCTTTGTATTGTATAACGTTTTGTACTATAGCCATGTATGACCTGGTATAAAAATAATATAAATGTTTTTTAAAAACTAAGCAGAAAATTGAGCATATGATAGATAAGATTGGTGAACAGCATAGCATATGAGGAAGAAGGAAGGAGATTGTTTTATTTTTTTAGTGGGCCACAGAGGAAACTAGAGCAATTGAACAGATTCCTTGCAGATGAATTTGCCGTGACCGATTAAAGGACAAGGCAAGGGAAATCATTGTTATACAACATGTATACCCCCCATGGCCTGTCAGCGCTAGGTATTTATAGCTGACTCTGGAGGAAGCTAAATTTCCCTTACTTCTCTTCTCATTCTACTACAACTGCTTTTTACTTTTTAACAGTTTTATTGAGGTATAGTTTATTTATCAAAAATATGTATAAATTAAGTGTAAAGTTCACCCATCAGTGATTCTTAAATTTACAGAGTTAGGCAGTCATCACTGCAATTTAGTTTTAGAAGATTTCCATCACCCTGGAAAGATCCCTCATGCTAGTTTGTTGTCAATCCCCATTTCCGCTCTAGCCCCACACGACTGTAAATCTTTCTTTTGTCCCTATAGATTTGCTTTTTCTGGAATTTTCATATAAAGTGCATTCATGTAATATTGTAGACATTTATGACTGGCTTCTTTCATAATCTTTTTTAGGTTTACCCATGTTACTGCTTATACTAATTTTTAACTTTTCATCACTGAATAGTGTATGGTATTCCATTGTATAGGTATATTATGTTTTGTTTCTCCATTCTCCAGTTGATGAGCATTTGAATTGCTTCCAGATTGGGACTATTATAAATAAGTCTGCTATGAACATTTATGTTCAAATCTTCATGAGGACCTAGGCTTTCATTTCTCATACAGAGATTCCTAGGAGTGGATGACTGGCTCATCTAGTAAAATTAGGTGTAACATTCTTTTTTAGAAATTGTCAAATTGTTTGCCAAAGTGGCTATACCATGTTACATTTCCACAGCAATGTATGAGAATTCCAGTTTCTCCACACCCTCACCAAAAGTTGTTATTGCCTATCTTTTTGATTATAGACCTTCTTTTAGATCTGTAGTGGTATTTCATTGTGATTTTAATATGCATTTCCCTAATAAGTGATGATCCTGAACACTGTTTCATGCACTTATTAGCCATTGATATATCTTGTTTTGAAGATGTCTATTCAAATCTTTCTTTTTTTTAATTGAGTTATTATCTCATTATTGAGTTGTAAGAGTTCTTCATGTAATTCTGGATACAAATCCTTTATCAGGAGTTCCCGTCGTGGCAAGTGGTTAATGAATCCGACTAGGAACCATGAGGTTGCGGCTTCGATCCCTGGCCTCGCTCAGTGGGTTAAGGATCCAGCATTGCCGTGAGCTGAGGTGTAGGTCACAGATGCGGCTTGGATCCTGTGTTGCTGTAGCTCTGGTGCAGGTTGGCAGCTACAGCTCCGATTCGACCACTAGCCTGGGAACCTCCACATGCCATGGGAGCAGCCCTAGAAAAGGCAAAAAGACAAAAAAAAAAAAAAAAATCCTTTATCAGATATATGGTTTTAAAATATTCTCTCTTGGTCTGTGATTTGTCTTATTTTCTCAGTATTTTGAAGCATAAAAGTTTTTAATGTTGATGAAGTCTAATTTATCAGGTCTTTTTGTTTTATGGATTGTGCTTTTGGTGTCATATCTATCTCTTTGCCTTTTCCAAAGAGAAGATTTGTCATGTAAAGAATTTCTCGTCATGAAGATTTTGTCAAGTCTTGGGGGTTCCCATCGTGGCTCAGCAGAAACGAATCTGAATGGTATCCGTGAGGATGCAGATTCAATCACTGGCCCTGCTCAGTGGGTTAAGGATGCCGTGAACTGTGGTGTAGGTGCCAGTTGCACCTCAGATCTCGCATTGATGTGGCTGTGATGTAGGCCAGTAGCTACAGCTCCGATTCGACCCCTAGCCTGGAACCTCCATATACCACAGATGTGGCCCTAAAAAGGCCAAAAAAAAAAAAGATTTTGTCAGATGTTGTCATAAAGATTTTCTTCTTTCTTCTAAAAATTTTTTATACTGTTTTTTGATTTTGGTTTTGGTTTGACTTGGTTTTGGCTGTGTCCATGGCATATTAAAAATTCCTGGGCAGGACCAGAGATCAAACCCATGCCAGCAGCTACCCAGGCTGCTGCAATCACAACACTCCTTAACCCACTGTGTCACAAGAGAACTCACTGCGTCACAAGAGAACTCGCTTCTTCTAAATATTTTTATCAATCGCTTTTAGTTTTTTTTAATTGCTTTTAGTTTTGAAAGACAATTCTATTTGCTTGTTTAACAGCTTCTCTAATGTCAAATTCATTTTAAACAACATAAAGTATTTCTATTGTCAAAGTATTAATCTTTTTTCGTCATTTAGAGCCTAGTCTTATATAAGTTCTTATTTCCAAAGTTAGGTAGATTGGTTTGTTGAATAGTTGGTCACAGAATAAAATAATTCCTCCTTCTTCTACTTCCCCATACTATGTAAAAAAAAAAAAAAAAAAAATTCCTTTGATGCCAAACCTAAGAGAAGGATATTTTCTTTTGACTACGATGTCTCCAGTTCAAGTCACCTGACAATAGATTGTGCTTAAGCTGTAAACTGTAGCTGTAAACAGTAGCCTGAACAGCTCAACTTGCAAAAAGCCTATCCTGTCACTTTCCATCCACAAACCTTATGTTATGGTCTTATTCAAGCTTCATTCTAGTAAACCTCTGAATTTTTTACCAAGGTAGTTACCAAGAAATAAAAATTTTGTGAATGGCATCATCTTTTCTTTAAGAAGGCTTATCAAAATTGTCAGCTGTATAAGACCAAGGCCCATAGCCAATGCAGTTTTATTTTCCCCACTACTCCTTGCATAGTGCTGAGTGGTTAGTAAGTGTGAAATAGATACCTTTTATTTAGTAATGGCATAATGTGATTTGTATTCCACTATTTTTCTAAGTCATCAAATGAATAACCACTCAGTTCAGATTGTTCTTTATGTTCTCAAATAATTCTCAGTGTAAGCATTGTGGTCTTGAGCTATACTGTTTGATGTTTCATGATAACTAACACACATTAGACGCTGTTTATCAGAGTGGGAAGCACTTCCACCATGCTCTTTCTATTTTAGGAATTTTATGTCAACTTTTTAGCCTTAAAACCCTTTCATAAACTCAGACCCCTATCTGCTCCTCACTGGTAGAAATCCACATCTTAACTGCAGAATAGAAAAGCTTTAGCATGTCTTTTTTTTTTTTTTTTTGTCTTTTTGCTATTTCTTGGGCCGCTCCTGTGGCGTATGGAGGTTCCCAGGCTAGGGGTTGAATCGGAGCTGCAGCCACCGGCCTACACCAGAGCCACAGCAATGCTGGATCCGAGCCGTGTCTGCAACCTACACCACAGCTCACGGCAACGCCGGATCCTTAACCCACTGAGCAAGGCCAGAGATCGAACCCGCAACCTCATGGTTCCCAGTCGGATTCGTTAACCACTGCGCCACGACGGGAACTCCGAGCATGTCTTTTTTTAATTGTGGTAAAATATACATAAGAAAATTTATCATTTTAACCACTTTTTTTTTGTTGTTTGCCATTTCTTGGACCGCTCCCATGGCATATGGAGGTTCCCAGGCTAGGGGTCTAATCGGAGCTGTAGCCGCCGGCCTACACCACAGCCACAGCAACGTGGGGTCTGAGCCGAGTCTGCAACCTACACCACAGCTCACGGCAACGCCGGATCCTTAACCCACTGAGCAAGGCCAGAGATCGAACCCGCAACTTCATGGTTCCCAGTCGGATTCGTTAACCACTGAGCCACGACGGGAACTCCTGGCCACTTTTAAATGTTCAGTGGCACTAAGTACATTCACAGTGCTGTACAACCAACACCACCCAAAATGAAACTCCATATCCATTAAACAGTAATTCCCCATTATCCCGTTCCCCCAAGCCCCTGGCAGCCACCACTTTACTTTTCTATGAATGTAACTACTCTAGGTACCTCGTGTAAGTGAAATCATGCAGTATTTTTCCTTTTATGACTGGCTTATTTCACTTGGTGTAATGTCTTGAAGGCTCACTTGTATTGTAACGTGTATCAGAACTTCTTTCCTTTTAAAGGCTGAACACTATTCCATTATATGTATATATCACATTCTATTTATCCAGTCATCCACTGATGGACGCTTAGGTTATTTCCACCTCTGCATGTCTTTTGTTAGAGAGGAAGAGAAGATGGTATTGTGGATGGTATGGTATCCATCCACAAGCTGGGGACATTATAGAACCCATGCTTCTGATCCAGTGGAATTCTGCTCTTACAATGTTTCTAGCTTAGTGCTTACATTAGATAGCATACTGTGGCGTTTGTACAAGGAGTGAACGCTACCTCTGGGTGCTCTGTGTCAAGATCATGATTCTCATGACCTCAGGTTGGGAGAAAATTATTTAATATAGGCCTTCCAGTTCACTGCCAGAAGTCGTGGAGCTTAATAGAGAGTGGGTATTTCATAAATGTCTTAATGAATGCTTAAATACAGATGCACCACTGTTCATAATTGCCAAAAACTGGAACTAGCCCAAGTAGAACAGATATTCACATAGTGAAATACTTATAGCAATTAAAGTGACTGAACACAAATATATACAAAAACAGGGAAAAATCGTAAAGACAGAAGCCATAGGTAATACATACTGCATGGCATTTATAAAATCCAAAAGCAGACATATTTAGACTCCTTAAATATATGTTCAAAGATGCATAAATAGAGGATAAAGCTATTTTTATAAAAAGCAAGGAAACAAATCCCCTAAAAGTCAGACTAGTTTTCATTGGGAGAAGAGGTTCATGACTGGGAGGGGCCATGTTGGGAAAGGGAGGGAGGCTTCTGGGATCTGTTTCTTGACTTGAGGGTTTTTGGTTTTTTTTTCCATTTTTTAAACTTTAATTGAAGTATAGCTGATTTAAAATGTTATAATTTCTATTCTTCAACAGAGTGATTCAGTTATACATGTCTGAATGGAGTTTTTATGGGTGTTCACTTTACAACAGTTTGTTAAGCTGTGCATTTATGTTTGATGCACCTTTCTACATGCTCATAATATTCCACAAAAGGTTTTTTTAAGTTCTGTAATTCTGGGGGGGAAAACTAAAAAGATCATGGGGCATAATCACACAGTGTTTTAACTCTTAGTTTGATTTGTAAAATGAGAAAGGTACCATTGGCCAGTTTGGAGAGTACCAGGAAAGTACTACAGATTGTCTGCATTAAGATTTCTTTCCCTTTTACTGAGTGGATTCTTAGGCTCTGTAGTTTGGAGAAATGGAAATCAGAAGAGGAGCAGTACTAAGTAGAAGCCAGTCCACATCTGCAATCCATTAAGGACCTGATGCTTCATTAGAAGGCATTAACCTCAGTGTCTCCCTAGTGTTACTCACTTCTTAGAAATTGTCTTCATTTCCATCACAGCATGATGTGTGAGAAATGGGAAATGGGCCAATAGGAGATCTTCCTCCCTGTAATCCCTATTTATCCAGCTACTCTCTTCAGCCACCATGGAAAGTGAATTAAAGATCAGCAAATCTTTGACCAGCATTTGAAGAGAATTTGTTCACAGAATTTCATCAGATTAAAGTTACATGGCAATTTGCTTCCTTAGTAGCTTTTAAATTGAGATAATGAACAGCTTTCCCAGTTGCTTGGGTTCTGCTAAATTCTGGAATTCTTCCCATGTATATCACTGACTTTGTGGTTCTTTAATTAGATTAAGCCTCAAAAAGCTTAGCTGGCCTGTAAGTAGATTATTAAAATGAAAGTCTTGACAGGTCCTGCTTTTTAAGATGTGTAACAGACCAAGTGACTACAGCTTGTTTAGGAAATGTCACAGCAGATACTGTGACTAATTGGATGGCATGGTTAGGAATATTTTTATTAAAGACATCCAGCCATTACTAAACAGCTTCATGTCAGATTTTACATATGAGGGGAAAGCAGTTAGCCAGAATGCCTTTCTCAGGGTAAAACTCCAGAATTTTGTTCCCCTTTTGTATACAGACTTGACATATCTTGACTAATTTGTTCAGTCTCTCTTTTAGACATAGCATAAATTTCTGATTTATAGACATAAATAACTGCCTAGTTTTCTGCATTTTATGCTGCTTTTTGTGGGGGTTCCTGCCTTACTTTACTGTCTTTCTTCTTTCAGGGTCTGACGTTTCAGGAAGTGGAGAACTTCTTTACCTTCCTAAAGAATATTAATGATGTAGACACTGCATTGAGCTTTTACCATATGGCTGGGGCATCTCTAGATAAAGGTAATGAAACTCAAAAGTTTTTCCTGGAAGCTATGAACATTGAATCTGTAATTTGTTATGTGACTACCCCTCCTTAATAGAAATATGTAAGTTTTTCTTGACATTGATTTTTGTCTATTTTATTGACATTGTATGAGCCTTGTATTTCACCCTCAGAGGCCAAGTTCAGCAAATATATTTTCTTCTGTTAAAGGCTATAGTCAAGGTATATTCCCATATTTAAATGATTAGTCTTGGAAATAGGCTTTTTTTTTTTTTTTGATTTTTGGTTTTTGGTTTTTGGTTTTGGAAGTAGGCATTTATGCTGAGGCACAGTGCTTGAAATTCAGAAGTTCTCTGGTCAGAGCCAAAGTTATGACATATAATGTGAAGCTAAAATCGCTATCCAAATTCATTCTTTGTTGAGAAGGAATGGTTTGGGTTTTTTTTATATTTTTGTATTAAAAAAATTTTAAGATAAAATCATGACTCCGAGAATAGCACCCTATTGGTTTACTTCATACAAAGTCGGTTCCAGTTTGTACAGGCAATATAAGAGAGCAGAGGAATTAAAAATACAGTTTTTGTCCAACATTTTATTATGAAACACTTCAAACATAAAGTTGAAGTAATTATTTAGAGAACATCCATATGTCCAGCTCAGTTAACATTTTGCTGTATTTCACTGATAGGTTATCTATACATATATTCGTCTAATTGTCAATCTCTTTTATTTTTTGATGCATTCAGAGTTAAAGACATAAGTCTACCTCACTCCTAAATGCTTCAGCATCAATATTAACTGAAGTTCAGTAGTTATTTACTGTGCCCTTTCACAGTCAGTTTCTGCTACCAGTTATCAAGAGACAAATTTGCTTCTGTGTATGTTTCCACCGTAGATTAATTTTGTTTGTTCTTGAATATCATACAAATGGAATTATGTAGCGTACACTCTTTCTAAAGTTTTTCAGTGTGTTTTTGAGATCCACACATGTTGTTGCATTTACAATAGTTTATTCTTTTTTTATGAATTGTAATCCATCATATGAATATTCCACAATTTGTTAATCTATTCTTCTGTTGGACACATTGGCTGTTTCCAGTTATGAACTATCTTGACTTAAGCCACTATGAACATACTTGTCTTAGTCTTTTTGAGGACATGTCTTCATCCTGGTGCCGTTAAGATGCCACCGATCCTGTTGCGTCACAGCAGAAATGCCTATGGTCAATGTTTTAATGAAAGTTTCATATACATTTGAAAAGAATGTGCATTGTGCACTTTTGAATTTAGTGTTACAGAAATGTCAGTTAGGTCAAGGTGGTTGATAGATAGTGTTCAGATTTTCTATGTCCTTACTGACTTTTTTGTCTTAATTGCTCTATCAGTTAGAGTAGAATGTTAAAATCTCCAAGTATGGTGTGTGAATTTATATATATTTCCCTTTAAATGATGTCAGTCTAAGGGCATGAATATTTAATCATTATGATTACTCTGTTTTCCTGATGAACTGACCCTTTCATCATTATGACTTGAAGTCTGTTTTATCTGGTGTTGATACAATTACTACAGCTTTTTAGATAGTTACTGTTTGCATGCTGTTGTTTTATGTTCAGCCTATCTTTGTCTTTAAGGTGCATCACTTCCAGACATTGAACTCTAGTGACTTTTTTTTTTTTTTTTTTAAGGGCTGCACACACAGCATATGGAAGTTCCCAAGCTAGGGGTCAAATCGGAGCTACAGCTGCCAGCCTACGCCACAGCCACAGCAATGTGGTAACTGAGCCACGTCTTCAACCTTCACGGCCATGCCAGATCCCTGACCCACTGAATGAGGCCAGAGATCAAACCTGCAATCCTCATGGATACTAGTCAGATTCTTTTCCACTGCACCACAACAGGAACTCCCTCTAGTGACCTTTTAGCTATGCCTCTTGGCATTTTATAATTTAGTGGCTTCTTTAGAAATTAAACTTTTCATAGTTTAAAGTTAGTATTGTACCATTTCAAGTGAAATGTAAGAACCTTGGAATCATACAGTTCCATTTACCATCACCCCATCCTTTATGCTATAATCGTTGTTTATGTTTCATCTGTATGTTATCATCCCTATCATATATTAGGATTTTTGGTTTCAACGGTTATGGTTTTTTTTTTTTTTTTTGGCCATTAACAAAAAAATGATTTTTTTTTATTTATTTATTTTTTTAGAAATTTTTTTTTGTTTGTTTTTTTGTCTTTTTGCTATTTCTTGGGCCGCTCCCGTGGCATATGGAGGTTCCCAGGCTAGGGGTCGAATCGGAGCTGTAGCCGCCAGCCTACACCAGAGCCACAGCAACGCGGGATCCGAGCCACGTCTGCAACCTACACCACAGCTCACGGCAACGCCGGACCGTTAACCCACTAAGCAAGGGCAGGGACTGAACCCGCAACCTCATGGTTCCTAGTCGGATTCGTTAACCACTGCGCCACGATGGGAACTCCAAAAAAATGATTTTTATACTTACCGACATTTATCATTTACTAACATATTTACCATTTTGAGTGTTTTTCATTTATTTTTGAATATCTAAATTGTATCTGGTCTCCCTTCCCATCAGTGAAAAACTTCCTTTGTCATTTTTTATATTATAGCACAGATCTGCTAGCAATGAATTAGTTTTTGGGTTATCTGAAACCAACTAAATGTCTTAATTTTACCATTGGATACTGCAGTGTGTGATTTATAACTCTCTCCAAAGCATTGACTCTGGTTTCATACACACAGTCTTGTTTATTCAATATTTTTTGGTGGATTTCTTAAGATATTCTAATATAAGATCATGACATCTGCAAACACAGATGTCTTTTTTTTTGTTGTTTTTTTGTTTTTGTTTTTTTTGCTTTTCAGGGCCGCACCTGTGGCATATGGAAGTTCCCAGGCTAGGAGTCAGTCAGAGCTACAGCTGCCAGCCTACACCTCAGCCACAGCAACATGGGGTCCAGGCTGCATCTGTGACCCACACCACAGTTCACAGCAACGCTGGATCCCAGACCCACTGAGCGAAGCCAGGGATCGAACCTGCATCCTCATGGATACTAGTCAGATTCATTTCCACTGTGTCACAATAGGAACTCCCTTTATTTCATTTTCTTGATCCACATAACTTTACTTATTTATTTATTTATTTATTTTTGCTTTTTAGGGCCACACCCATGACACACAGAGGTTCCCATGCTAGGGGTGAAATTGGAGCTACAGCTGCCAACCTACGCTACAACCACAGCAACGCAGGAGCCAAGCCGAGTCTGCGACCTACACCACAGCTCACAGCAATGCCAAATCCTTAACCCACTGAGCGAGGCCAGGGATCGAATCTGCAACCTCATGGTTCCTAGTCGGATTCTTTTCTGCTGCACCACAGCAGGAACTCCTATTTATTGTCTTTTTTTTTTTAATGATTTTTTTTTCCATGATGGTTGGTTTACAGTGTTCTGTCAGTTTTCTACTGTACAGCAAAGTGACCCAGTCACACATACATATGTACATTTCTTTTTCTCAAATTTTCATCCATCATGCTCCATCGCAAATGACTAGATATAATTCCCAGTGCTATCTAGCAGGATCTCATTGCTTATCCATCCCAAATGCAATAGTTTGCATCTATTAACCCAAGATTCCCAGTCCTACCACTCCCTCTCCCTCCCCCTTGGCAACCACAAGTCTGTTCTCCAAATCCATAGATTCCAGATATAAGTGATATCATATGGTATTTGTCTTTCTCTTTCCGACTTCACTTAGTGTGAGAGTCTCTAGTTCCATCCATGTTGCTACAAGTGGCATTAATTTGTCCTTTTTATGGCCGAGTAGTATTCCTGTGTGTGTGTGTGTGTGTGTGTGTGTGTGTGTGTGTAGCACATCTTCTTAATTCATTCATCCATCAGTGGACATTTAGGTTGTTTCCATGTTTTGGCTATTGCGAATAGTGCTGCAGTGAATATGCCGGGTGTGTGTGTCTTTTTCAAGGAAAGTTTTGTCCAGATATATGCCCAAGAGTGGGATTGCTGGGTCATATGGTAGCTCTATATTTAGTTTTCTGAGGTATCTCCATACTGTTTTCCATAGTGGTTGTACCAATTTACAGTCCCACCAAGAGTGTAGAAGGGTTCCCTTTTTTCCACACCCTCTTCAGCATTTGTTATTTGTAGACTTATTAATGATGGCCATTCTGACTGGTATGAGGTGGTATCTCATAGTAGTTTTGATTTGCATTTCTCTTAATAGTGATATTGAGCTTTTTTTTTTTTTTTTGTCTTTTTAGGACTGCACCTGAGCATTATTTTTTTATTTTTTATTTTTTGTCTTTTTAGGACTGCACCTGAGGCATGTGGAGATTCATAGACTAGGTATCAAATCAGAGGTGTAGCCACTGGTCCACACCACAGCTCACAGCAACGCCATATCCTTAACCCACTGAGCAAGGCCAGGGATCCAACCTGTGTTCTCATCGATGCTAGTCAGATTTGTTTCCACTGAGCCACAATGTGAACTCCAACACATAATTTTTTTTTTGTCTTTTGTCTTTTTAGGGCCGAACCCGAGGCATATGGCGGCTCCCAGGCTAGGGGTACAATCGGAGCTTTAGCTGCCAGCCTACACCAGAGCCACAACAACACCAGATCCAAGCTGTGTCTGTGACCCACACCACAGCTCATGGCAACGCCAGATCCTTAACCCACTAAGCAAGGCCAGGAATCGAATCCGAAACCTCATGGTTCCTAGTTTCCAATGCACCACAACGAGAACTCCCACATAACTTCTTTAAATAGCATTTGTCTCCTTGCTTGTTTTTTTCATTTATTTAAAGTACTTCTTCAGGAGTTCCCTTGTGGCTCAGTGGGTAAAGGAACTGATATTGTCACTGTTGTGGCTCAGGTTGCTGCTTTGGAGCAGGTTCAATCCCTGGCCCGGGAACTTCCACATGCCTTGGGTGTGGCCAAAAAGGAAAAAATTAAAAATGATAATATCTTTTCTGACCTTTATGGAATCCTTTGAAAGCAAATTAATTAAATCTTGGAGGTTTGGTATGTGTGTATAATACCACAGGGTCAAACAAAACAAAACAAACTTAATAGCATCTGTAAATCCAAAGAGAAGATTTGAAGTCACCACTTATTGTAAAAATAAAATTAATAAGCTCCTTTTTATATTTGCCTACCTTTTTTTGAAAAGTCCAACTAAAGACAATAGAATTGCTTTAAAGAACAGTTATATAGGATGAATCACTATCTGCATTAAATTATAGGATGTACAAAGTAGAATGATTCAGGGTAATGATAGCAAAGGGAAGTGCAACCTAGTAGTTAAAAAAAAAAAGATAAAGTGTTTCTTTCAAATGACTTCAAGTCATTTCCTGGGATGTTTAGTCTCTCCATAGAGTTCATGCCTCATTATCCTTGCTAATAGAGGCAGATATAGTCATATCTGATATACAGAAATATGCTTGGCTTTGAGATATATGATATTTGGCATTTGTTTTGACTTCTTAGTTTGTTTTATCTGTGTAACTTTGGATTCCCTGAGTGTAAAAGATAGATATTTAGAGGAAACTGGCCTAGATTCATGCTAAATAAGAGGGAGAAGCCAAGTATATTCATTTCCTGGGCTGCCGTGACAAATTACCACAAACACAGTGATCTGAGACAACAGAAATTTACTTCACAGTTCTGAAGGGCACGAATCTGAAATCAGGATATTGGCAGGGCCATGCTCCTTCTGCAGACTTGAGGCTTGCCTCATCCAGCCTCTGATAGCTTAGTCATTCCTCAGGTTGTGGCTGTAGAACTCCAATCACTGCTTCTGTCTTCCCATGGCCTTCCCCCTCCTTCTTCCCGTGTGTCTGTCTTTTCAAGTTCCAGGGGCTAAGATGTAGACATATCTTTGGGGAGCCCACCATTCAACCCACTATAGCAGCTAAGAACTAAATATCATTCCTATGTAGTCCACAAAGTAAGGCAAAAATACAAACAAAAAATATGAATTTAATTTACCATGAGAATATTTGTATTATCTGTTTAAAAGCTCAGATTTTTTTAGAACCCTAAATATACTCTTTACCTGGGTAATTACTATTTCTTCAAAGAGGCCTTCCCTAATTACTCAATATGAATTATTTTTAAAAAAATAACCGTGTTGTCTATAGCTTTCATAATTTTAAAAAAAAGACATTAACCTGAAATCTTCTGCTTTCACAAATATGGCTAATCAAGTACAGCAGAGACTACTATGATTGTACATAGATAGTAGGCCCTCAATAAATACTTATTAACTGAATTATTCCTCATCTGTCCAGGAGCTCAAAGTGAGCATTAGCCCTGATTCCATACTCTTTCACCCCTGTATTTATTTCTTTGGTATATCCGTGCCTCTGCTTCCAAAATACCCTGAATCTTGACCCGATTTTTCCCATCCAGCCTTCCCTGGGTGGGTAGTCTCTTTTAACTTGGATTACAAGACTCCATATAGCATGGCCCTTGTATACTCTTTGAGTACATCTAATATCCCTTTCTTACTAGTTCACTCTACTCCACTTATTCCTCTTTTATATGTTAGAGATAGCAAGTTCATTCCCACCTGAAAGCCTTTGTTCTGGCCGTTTCTTCACCTCAGGTGCTTTATCCCAGGATCTCTGTGTGTTTGGCTCCTGTAACTCATATAAATCACTTCCTCGGTAGCTCCATCAGCCTGTATCATAATTTTTATCATTATCTGGTATTTTCTCATGTACCTATGTGTATGTTTGTTATTTGTCTGTGTTTCCTAGAATGCTTATCTCTCTTGTTCGTGGATATATTCCCTGTCTAGGACAATATATAGTATATAGTAGACACTCTACAAATATTTGATCAGCAAATGAATGCGAGATTGAACACCTTGATAGATGTGAACAACACATAGGATCTCAGGCCAATAACCAACCCCTCACCTTTGGTGGTAGACCCAAAAAACAAACCAATGTCATGAATCCATTGTATTCTGTAACCCCTATCTTTTTAAAAAAATATTTTATTTGATTTTATTATTTTTGTTATTGTCGTTGTCTCTTTATGCACCCACAGCATATGGAGGTTCCCAGGCTAGGGGTCAAATCAGAGCTGTAGCCACCGGCCTAGGCCACACCACAGCAATGCCAGATCCAGGCCACATCTGCAACCTACACCACAGCTCACAGCAACACTGGATCCTTAACCCACTGAGCAAGGCCAGAGATCAAACCTGGATGTCCTCATGGATGCTAGTCAGATTCATTTCCCCTGAGCCACAATGGAAACTCCTATAACCTGTATCTTTTATTTGTATTTATTTATTTTTGCTTTTTTAGTGTAATCCCTATCTTTTAGACTTGACATATATTTCACCTTCTTCCTTGCTTAAGGAGATGATGATGTAAGTAACATTAACCGATGTATTGCAGTGCCCATGGAAAGACTAGCATGTGCTCAGCTACCATTCCAGGGTCCTTCCCTCTGCCAGATGAACCTATCTTTTGCAGGCTCTCCTTGCCGTCTTCCCGTTGCTTTTAAACCTTTCTGATCCTAATAGTCATACTACTGATTTTTCCAGCAGTTTGAGTCCTGTACCAATTCTTCCTCCACAGAATCATGGAAATTCACTGCTGAGATGAGTCTTAGGAAGCAAGAGGAAGAAAAGTGTCATGGTTAAGAACACAAGTCTGGATTCGAATCTTGGCTCCATCATTGACTAGCTGAGGAGATTCCAGTAATTACTGAACTAAAGTTTCTATGTTTTTAAACTCAGGATAATATTACCACCTCATGAGATTGTTCTGAGGATAAATCTACATAAAGCACTTCACCTCGTTCCTGTCATGCAGTTAATGTTTAATAAATGCCAGCTGCTTCCATCATGAGGTTGATGAGGTAACCAGATTTGGTGTGGTTCATCCATTTCTTCAGCCCGCAGCATGGGCAGTACTGCAGGGCACAGGTTTCTGCCCTCAAGAAGCTAGGAGAGAAAAAGGAATATACAAGCTGTGCAAGTTGGTGTGAGAAGTGCTAATAAGACAAGATTCAGAGTGGAGCCTCTGACCCATATGAGGGGAGGGGAAAGAGGCGGAGGGAGAGACAGGAGTACTTTTGTCTGCCTGCTGCTCTCAGTCTCAGCTGTCTTCGTTTTTTTTCCCCCAAAAGGTTAGGACCTTCAGAAATTGGCACCTATTAGAGGCCCTGGCACTGTCTCTTCCTTGGCTATTTTAGAGCTTGCAAACCTGTCTTTAGACATAATTTAGCACAGAATTTCCCAAACAGCATTGTGAAGAACATTATCTACTGCAATATGTTAATGGTTCTGTGGGTTTACAACAAAACCAAAAAAGAAGTGGTCCGTGGTTCAAATAAGTTTGGAAAATGCTAGGTTTTACAGAATTTCTTCCTGCAGCACGACTCCTGCCAGCTTTTTAATATGCTCATGTACATTATTAATCTCCAAGAGAGTGCTTTAGTTCCTAAACTTGACTTGCCCCAAAATGTCTTTTAACATCTTAGAGGAGTTCCCGTCGTGGCGCAGTGGTTAATGAATCCGACTAGGAACCATGAGGTTGCGGGTTCGGTCCCTGCCCTTGCTCAGTGGGTTAACGATCCGGCGTTGCCGTGAGCTGTGGTGTAGGTTGCAGACGCGGCTCGGATCCTGCGTTGCTGTGCCTCTGGCGTAGGCCGGTGGCTACAGCTCCGATTCGACCCCTAGCCTGGAAACCTCCATATGCCGCGAGAGCGGCCCAAGAGATAGCAACAACAAGAACAACAACAACTAAAGACAAAAAGACAAAAAAAAAAAAACATCTTAGAGAGCTAATGTTCCTCCAAACAGTTGGAGAACCCAGGCAGGTGGTGGCTGCAGATTTACATTACAGCATGATCTAATCCCTCCAGAAGAAAAATGCCAGATTTTTTTTTTTTTTTTTTTTTGACAAGGCTCTTTCTTTCATTCTGCCTGACCCATGTGAAAATGGCAAGTCTCAGGCAAGAATGTGATGTCCTTGGTGAATTTTGACCTTTTGGAGAAAGAACCTTCCTCCATGAACTATAGTGTGTTTCTACTATAGGTCATCTCTTTTGTTAGCACTTAAGAGGAATTGGTTCTATTGCTTATTCATAGGCGTTCTGGGCATAAAATTAGATGTATAACCTCTGAAGGGCTGTCTGAATGATTTACCTCATCTGCTGAAGAAGGTAATGGAAAATTGAACACGACTCTTTCCCCATGGCATCCGGTGATGGAAAAGTGAGAAATTAGAGTTGGAGCTCTAGAATGAGCTATTGCACGTATGACTTAGAATCTTTTTATTTCTGCCAAGAGAATAAAAGATTTGGGGGAACAGTAAAGACCCATCATAAAGCACTGTAAGATGGTAGAGACTTAGTAAACTCATAGGTCCAGTTGTGACCCCCATGTACCTGGAACTGTAGTACAGCAAATAATCACACAAATATAATCCATGGCCTTTATACTCATACCCCAGTACAAGCCTACTTAAATTGAAAACCATAATTTATAACATGGTTGTCCTTCATTCTTTATAGTCATCCTGTGTGTACAGTTTACCTTACTAGCTGACAAGCCAAGAAAATAAATAGTTAAGACCTGTGACATAACTCCTACAGGGTGCCCTCTGCAACCCCCGGTATTTCTTCTGAAAGGTAGATGGTCCTATCCCCCACTTTATGGCTGAGGAAATGTAAAATGAAGCCACTTACTCTTGGTTTCCTTGCTAAGTAGAGCTGCAATTCAAGCTCAGAGCTCTCTGATCCCAGAGTCTGTATTTTTTCCACACTGTCATGTTGTCTCTCAGTATATCCCAAATTGCTGCTGGAACCTGAAAATCTTTGCTGAAAGGTAATCCTGGAGAAGGCAATGCAGGTTCCCCATTTTGAGCTATGCTTCTCAGTAGCTTAGGAAAGGAAGACAGGCTCTAGGCTATTTCCTCCCAGTTCCCTTTGCCTAGGAGTTGACCATTCTTGGGTAAGAATAAAGTCCTTTTGGTAAACTATGACATTTTGGAGGTAGTGCCCTTCTCTTGAAGATGAAATATAACATTTTCCCCCTACAGTTGTCTCCTCTGTTCAGGACCAGGCTTTACAGCTCAGACACACTCTGGCATGTAATGCATATCCTACAGACTCTTGGAGTTGTCTAATCTAGCTTCTTACCCTACACAGGAACATCTTAGTAGACACATCTGTGTTCTTCACTTTTTTTTTTTTTTTTTTTTTTTTTTTTGTCTTTTTGCCATTTCTTGGGCCGCTCCTGCAGCATATGGAGGTTCCCGGGCTAGGGGTCGAATTGGAACTGTAGCTGCCAGCCTACGCCGGAGCCACAGCAACGCAGGATCCAAGCTGAGCTGCGTCTGCGACCTACACCACAGCTCACGGCAACACCGGAACCCTGACCCACTGAGCAAGGGCAGGGATCGAACCCGCAACCTCATGGTTCCTAGTCGGATTCGTTAACCACTGTGCCACGACGGGAACTCCAGTTTTTTGGTTTTTTTTTTTTTTTTTTTTTTTTTTCTTCACTTTTCTGATGTTACTCTTTGGTGACGAAACCAATAACAAAAGCCTAAAATCACTTAAATGAGGCCATGTAACAAGGAAAGTCGATATCCCTTTAAAGGATACCACAGAACAGAAAAGACATATGTATATACTAAAGTGTCAGTTTCTCAACTAAAGTGTCAAATTATAGGATATACAGCTGTGAACCTCTCGACTTCTAATGACCCAACTGTTTTTCATCACTTCTGCTCATTGGCATAGCAATGCTTTGTTATAGAGACAGTCCCAACATCTAGAATTTATTGAGAGTCCACTATATGCAAGACATTTGTAAGCATAAGTTTTGGTTTTAAACTCAAACCTGATTTTGAATCCCTTCTACTTACTAGCTTTGTGACCTTGAAAAATCACTGAAGCTCTCAAAGTCTCAGTTTCCTGATGTGCAGAGCAGTGATAATAGAATACTTGCCTCAGGACTCTTGTGAAAATTGAATGAGATAATCCTGTATTAATATACTAGATAGAAATTATATCCAGCTGCCTTCTCTGATTTTCAGCCTCTAGGTACTACTTTCCTCTGCCTGCTTGTCTTATTAAGGAGCTAAAAGACTGGAAACAATCTATCTCAATATGCAACTTAGCAAGAAGTTTGTTTTTTTTTTTTAATCATCCTAGGACCTGACGAGTCTTACTTTTGTCCTCTTATAAAGTAGTATCTACTGCTTTTTTCAGCCACTTTTTGAGATCCGTATAAATTACTTGTACTTACTAATGAGGAAGATTGGAGCTTTTCATTTCTCCTAAGTTTCATCACTGATCCAAAAATTCTTGGGATCATCGCCTTGAGAAGGCATTATCATTATTTAACTTCTCTATTCCTAGGGATATGTAAACCCTGTTAATATCTTTAGTGTCCTTAGCATTCAAGGGGAAATTTTCTACTAGACCATAAACTCTTGAGGGCAAGAACCATGTTTTACATATTTTTGTGTGCTACTCTGAGCCTAGAACAATCTTTTTATACAGTAGATGTTCAGTTAATGTTGAATAAATGAGTGAATTAATTCTAAACATGGTCAGATCCCAAAAAGGACAGTGAAATGCTCTAATAAAAGTTTAGGATGAGAGGGAGGATAAGAGAGTATAAAACCTTCCCATGTCATTAATTTCCTTGACATGTGGGCAAGTTCCAACTTCTCTGACCTCAAGTTGAGTCATATTAAATATCTCTAAAGGTTCATCCAGATTTGAAATTCCAGTGCCATAACTAAATCAGTTTTTTACTGAATGTAGTAATATTTAAAGAACATATTATAGCCTAAAGTTTTATCCAGATCTGTGTGGAAATGAACTTATAATTATCAGATACATTTGAAATCAGAGCAATGCCATTGAATTTGCAAAAGAAGGTGGCAGTTTTAATTTATTTTCTTGTTAAGAAATTTTTTTTTTTTTTTTTGGTCTTTTTGCCATTTCTTGGGCCGCTCCCACGGCATATGGAGGTTCCCAGGCTAGGGGTCTAATTGGAGCTGTAGCTGCCAGCCTACGCCAGAGCCACAGCAATGCGGGATCCGAGCCGCATCTGCGACCTACACCACAGCTCACGGCAAAGCCGGATCGTTAACCCACTGAGCAAGGGCAGGGACCGAACCCGCAACCTCATGGTTCCTAGTCAGATTCATTAACCACTGAGCCACAACGGGAACTCCTTGTTAAGAAATTTAAAACTTAATTAGACTTTGTCTGGTACCTCCCTATAAGATCTAATTTTGGGAGCTTGGTTTAGTAGTTGCAAAAAAGTGACAGTTTTGTAAAATGTACCTAGAATGAGTGTAGCTATATATAAATTATCATTTGAGGAACTTCAAAAGGACAGTCGGAACCGTAAATGCCTCCCCTACTTACTTTTCTTGCTCATAAAAAATTACTACAAATTTAACAGCTTAAAACACTACCTATTGGAGTTCCCGTCGTGGCGCAGTGGAAATGAATCCAACTAGGAACCATGAGGTTTCGGGTTTGATCCCTGGCCTCACTCAGTGAGTTAAGGATCTGGCATTGCCGTGCGCTGTGGTGTAGGTTGCAGACTCAGCTCAGATCCTGAGTTGCTGTGGCTGTGGTATAGGCCAGCAGCTATAGATCCGATTAGATCCCTAGCCTGGGAAACTCCATATGCCACAAGTGTGGCCCTAAAAAGACCAAAAAAAAGAAAAGAAAAGAAAAGAAAAAACCGCTACCTATTTATCTTTTTTTTTTTTTTTTTTTTTTTTTCTTTTTTTAGGGCTGCACCAATGGCATATGGAAGTTCCCAGGCTAGGGGTCAAATCGGAGCTGTAGTTGCTGGCCTACACCATAGCTGCAGCAATGCCAGACCCTTAACCCACTGAACGAGGTCAGGGATGGAACCCGCATCCTCATGGATCCAAGTCAGGTTTGTTACCACTGAGCCATGACGGGAACTCCACCTATTTATCATCTTTGTTTCTGTAAGTTGGGTCTGGGCACAGCATAACTGGGTTCTATGCTAGTCTTAACAAGGCAGAAATCAAGGTGTCAGCAGGACTGCATTCTCATCTGGAGGTCACAGTCCTCTTTAAGCTCATTTAGGTCCTTGTTAAAATTCAGTTCCTTTCAGTTGTAAAAGGACCAAGGTCCCTTTTTCTTGCAGCCATCAGCCAGGGGTCTCCGTCAGCAGGCCGCTGCAGTTCCTTGCCATGTACCCCTGTCACAATATGGCAGCTCACTTCTTCAGAGCCAGCAGGAGCATCTCTTTCCCCAGTGTGCCCAGATGGATTCTTCCATAACTTTAATCATGAGTGTGACTATCCTATTAGGTTTTCCGTATAAAGTAACCTAATCATAAAAGTGGTCTCACATCACTAGAGATTCTCATACTAAGTGAAGTAAGTCAGAAAGAAAAACACAAATACCATATGATATCATTTATATGTGGAATCTAAAATATGGCGCAAATGAACCTATCTATAGAACAGAAACAAACTCATGGGCATAGAGAACAGAATTGTGGTTGCCAAGGAGGAGGGGAAGGGAGTAGGATGGCCTGAGAGTTTGGGGTTAGATCCAACCTATTACATTTAGACTGGATAAGCAATGAGATCCTGCTGTATAGCACAGGGAACTATATTCAGTCACTTGTGACACGACATGATAGAAGATAATATGAGAAAAAGAATATGTGTGTGTATAATATATATATATATATATATATATATAAAAAGCTGGGTCGCTTTGCTGTACAGTAGAAATTGATAGAACATTGTATATCAACTATAATTTAAAAATTAGGGAGTTCCTGTCATGGTGCAGCTCAGTGGTACATGGCTCAGAAACGCATATGACTAGGAACCATGAGGTTGTGGGTTCGATCCCTGGCCTCGCCCAGTGGGTTAAGGATCTGACATTGCCATAAGTTGTGGTGTAGGCCGGCAGCTGTAGCTCCAATTAGACCCCTAGCCTGGGAATCTCCATATGCTGCCGGAGTGGCCCTAAAAAAAAAAAAAATTAAAAAGAGTGGTATTGCATTATATTCACAGGTCCTGTCTACATTCCTCAAGGAGAGGAGATTTTAGGGAGTTCCCTGGTGGTCTAGTGGTTAGGACTCAGTGCTTTCAATGCTGCTGCCTGGGTTCAATACCAGACCTGGGAACTGAGATCCCATATCGAGCCTTGGCAAAAAAAAAAAAAAGTTCCCCTTGTAGCTTAGCAGGTTAAGACCTGATATAGTGTCCATGAGAATGCAGGTTAGATCCCTGGCCTTTCTCAGTGGGTTAAGGATCTGGCATTGCCACAAGCTTCGGCATAGGTCACAGAGGTGGCTCGGGTCTGTAGGCCTATTCGTGTATTGGCCCCAGCAACAGCTCCAATTCAACCCCTAGCCTGGGAACTTCCATATGCTGCAGGTGCAGCCATAAAAAAGGGCAAAAAAAAAGTGAGATTCTACTGGTGTGGGAATGTTGAGGACCATCTCAGAATTCTACCCACCATATCAGCCGTAATGCCAAAAATTACACCTTTAGATTTATTCATTGAGGACTTCTGAAGATATGGCTATTTTAACTGATCTAAGCCATGTTACCTAAAAAAAATGTTAATGTGGTAGTCGTAAAATTTAGGGCTAGAGGGAGCTTAGAAATCATTTTACTTAAACCCTCACTTTATAGTTTTTAACCTCTTTGTTTACACATGAAAGAAAATGACTTGCTCCAGTCACAACTAGGGTGACACAAAATGGAGCCCACAGGTTGAGGTTCTCTGCCTTCCATGCTACTGTTCTCTTTAGCACACGGCACCCACTGCTGCTTGAAGCCTAGAGAATCTCTACAGGAGGCTGAGTGCTTCTGTGGGAGAAGTTGACAGTACGAGTATATGGGAGAGTATCCCCAGAGAGCCATAGCATTAAGGCAGGAAGTAGGAATGTCATAAAGACATAAGGAAAAGGTTATGGTAAAAAAAAAAAAAAAAAAAAATCCTATTTTATAAATTCTTTTAAAGTTTGTGGGAGGCAGGCCTCTGTGCCTCTGTGCCTGTTCATGATTGCATTTTGTAAAAATGTTTATGTATAAAAAGGAGTGTTGGCGAGGATTCCATTCGTTAAAGACAAAGTCATCAATTTGTAAAAATTATTCAAGGGAGGTAAAATTCTGAAAGAAAGCTTTGTTTTATGAGGCAATTCCTCTGCAGAGACCTGGTTTTTTTTCCCAAATTTAAAGTCACTTAGCAATACTAAAGATTGATTTTGGCTTAACTATGTTGCTTTGAATATGTTGTGATTTAGTAAAATTATGTAAGTGCCCCAAGGAGGAAGAGAGCTGCTGTAGAGATTCATGGCTACCATTGGGGGAGAGAGGAAGGTGCTAAGACATCCACTTAAATAAATAAGAACAACATCAGCCAACATTACAACCTGCTGTGAAAAGGATCAGTAAGGAATTATACCAACTGGAGAAATACAGAGATTAATATTTAATACAAGCATGCTTTGGGGGGGGGGGGGCTTCAAGGGTTATTTCCCTTAGAAGCCTCTGTAAAGTTTTGACAAGTTTCACCTTCACTTGTAAAGGTGAAGAGTATTTAACTTTTTGTATAATTTCAGCAAAATGAATTTAAACATCTCAGTTGCTTTCATCTTTAACCATCAGAGATTCAGACTCTGTTGAAGCTGACAACTATAGCCTAAGGAAGTGATTTTGTAAATGGGATAAAAGGAACTTCCCAAGGAAGTGATTTTGTAAATGGGATAAAAGGCCCTTACTCCTCGAGACTGAAGTTAGAGTAATATAAGGAAGTGATTATCTAGATAATGATATATCCTGTTGGTGGAATACTATGCAGCTGTTAAAAAGGCACTGCTTATGTATTGGAATTGAATTATTTCTTTTTTTTTTTTAGGGCCGCACCCACGGCATGTGGAGGTTCCCAGGCTAGGGGTTGAATGGGAGCTGTAACTGCCAGCCTATGCCACAGCCACAGCAATTCGGGATTCAAGCCATGTCTGTGACCTACACCACAGCTCATGGCAATACCAGATCCTTAACCCACTGAGTGTGGCCAAAAAAAAAACTCACAACCTCATGGTTCCTAGTCAGATTCGTTTCCACTGCGCCACGACGGGAACTCTAGAATTGAATTATTTCTTAGATATGTTGTTAGATTGGTAACGCAAACTATATATTTAATATGGTATTATTTTGTAGGAAGAAGTGAAGAATAAATATTTGATTTTATATCCATAAAATATTTATGTGGAAACTGGAGCTGTTGGTTGTCTCTTGACAACTAGGGGGCCGGGGCAAAAGTTTGAGAGGGAGACTTTAGCCCTTTTGTACTATTTGAACTTAAAACAGGGAAGGTATTATCTAATGAAAAATAACTTTTTAAAATAAAAAAGAATGAAAATGGAAAGAGTTGAAAAGGGAAAAAAGCAAGTTAATATTGTAAATCGGCCTCCAGATTAGACCTGGCTGTGTTATAAAGATTTCCCTGCAAGGAGACTTGACGGCCTCCTGCAGAATTTATCCTGATGCTCTTATCCCCACCTGCCCTTTCTGTTCTAGCTCTCTGGTCAGGTATTAGCATCCTTTCCTGCTTTTAGTATGTTACTCAAACTGATTCCTCTACCCCAACCCCCCTCACCACTACCACCATACATGCCAAATCTGGAGCAGTCCGTCTTTTTTTTTTTTTTTTTTTTTTTTTGGCCACACTCATGGCATGTGGAAGTTCCCAGGCCAGGGATGGATGAGCTGCAGCTGCAACCTACACCACAGCTGCAGCAACACCAAATCCTCAACACACTTGGGGGGGGCCAGGGATCAAACTTGCACCACCGAAGGGACAATGCCAGATCCTTCACCACAGCAGGAATTCCAAGCAGTCTGTCTCTTTAGTCCTTTAGAGTTAGGATCCAAACTGTACCTCCTACCAAATACAGACTATTCTACTGTAACACATATGTGTCTATTAATATATCTGATAATTCTCCTATGTATTCCTCAATCTTCATGGTAAATATTGTTTCCCCCACTGAACTGTGGTTGCCCTCTGGGTGTGTCACCTGACATCACTGACTACCTAATAGTGCTGGTAGAAATGCTTGTGGGCAAAATATGATGAGCATTTTTAATGAAGCCAGATACAATGCTAGACAATGGCAGTAAACCTTACTGTAAATCATGTCCTGGATTAAAGCATGGAAGCCCGTTGAAGCAGTTATCTGGGATGATGCTCTGAGGTTCAGAAAACCTGACCACAGGTTTTCTCTGTGGCATATATATACCAGTATTTAGGAGCCAGGATCACTAGCATCACCTCTGATAGGTGGGCAGCCTGATCACACAGAGGGGATCAACCTGCCTGCGGCTCAGAAGCTCCGTGTAGAACAAGGAATTGTTATAAAGGTCATTTAGGAGTTCCCATTGTGGTGCAATGGACAGGAATCTGACTAGTATCCATGAGGATGCAGGTTTGATCTCTGGCCTTGCTCAGTGGGTGGGGATCTGGCATTGCTGTGAGCTATGGCGTACGTAAGTCACAGATTCGGCTGGGATCTGGCATACCTGTGGCTGTGGTGTAGGCCAGCAGCTGTAGCTCCAATTCAACCCCTAGCCCAGGAACTTCCATATGCCACAAGTCCTGCCCTAAAGAGCAAAAAAATTAATAATTAATTAAATGTACGTATGTATGTATGTCATTATTGGTATACCTCGTTGCTCTTGGCTCCTTAAACTGCTTGTTATTCTAAATGTTGTCCTTTGCTCCCCACCCGCATTCATTCCCGCAATCAATTTGAAGTGTGTTGTGTTGTATTAGCCAGAGTATCTTGAGAAAAGATGTAGAAGAAAGGACAAGTGGTCTTTAAAGGAAAACCCTTCCCCCTGCCCCCACCTTCTCCGAAGCCATCTAGGGATGGACTTAAGAAACTAAGACATCTGGATCATAAGCCTTTCCAAAGCTGAAGCAGAAATGTCTCCCCTCACTTAACCTTGGCAGTCACAGGCCAGCTTTTTATTTTCTCCATTGCAGTCCAGGAAGACAGGAATAATCACATGGCCACACAGCTAGAGACTATCAATGCTACTTGGCGTGTCACCTTTCCAAACACCTTTGCATTAGGAAGAGAAAGGCAGCTCCTAACTGGGTCACATTTGTCTATAGCTCTCTCTCTGCATCAGAGGCAGGAAAACTTCCAGGGCCACCTTTGTTACATATGCTTATCATTGGGTTGCATTGTAATAAACCTTTTAGGTTGTTCGTTAAATTGTCAGTGTAAGCTCCAAGGGAATGCTAATGCCTTCCACTGTATAGGACAGTCAGATCTGTGATCAGACTCTAATGTTGGCTTCTCACAACCCCCAACTATTCAGTTATTCATCCCTGCCCACTGGCAGGGAGTAATCCTCAATTTAGCTATTCTTTCATCTGAGCTTCATAGGAGGGTGACAGGTTCATGGGAGGATCCATTGTCCTTATAAGGATTCAAGTGGTCCCAGTGTGTACAGGGAGAAGAGCACTGACTGCAAGTCAGGAGACCTAGATTCTAGATCCAACTCTGCTGCCTGCTAGCTTTGTGACCCTGGGCAATTTATTCAATTTCTCCGCTTCTTACTTTTCCCCAAGGGTTCTTCTAGTTCTAAGATTCTCTGATTCCAAGTAGATATCTGAGCTCTTATCCCTCTAGAACTCTCCTTTCTTCTGTTTGACTACTGTTGTGAAGTTTTATGTAATGTAGCTTCTGACATTGTAGTCACACAAAACTCAGTATGGGCTTCTTTATGCGGTTGAATTGTCTAGGCATGCACTATGCCAGAGAGTAAATTGGGCACCTGACACAACTCAGATTCTGCCTGGACTTTTCAAAAAGCCAGATGGTTAACACGTTTTTGAGTGCCAACTGAGCCTGTTCCTACAAATTCTTCTCTATCCCAATCTAGTAGAAATCACCCAGCCTCATGTCCATGTATTGTTCAGGCAGCTGGACCAGCCTTGTACCAAAGGGATAGATAGGCCTTGGAAACCTCATACTCCATAGAGACAATCTTTCAGATTAGAAACTAGAATCCCAACCATCAATCAGCATCGTCAAACAGGGGAGGCCCAAATTCCAGTACCAACAACTGGTCTGCGTGAGGAAGTGGAGATCTGGGGCGGGAGCGGGGGTGGTAGGGGATTGTTCTGCTTGCTGTGATTTAATTATGACTTTGTGATTCAGAGACGTGGAAGCAAATCTGAGTGAGCCAACTCTCAGGACCAGCTGTCAAGCTCTTGGCTTGTAATCTGCTGTCATCCTACTTGTCCCAAGTGTCCCCAGCTGGACAGCTCACCAGCTGGTTTAGTTTATTTCCTCCACTGCTTTGATTCACACCCTGGGGGCCTATCTGAAGATCTTGAACTGTGAAAGGGCACCCCAGCTAGGCTCTTTGTTGGCTGGTAACACCCCAGTGGTTTGAGTTACAATAACTGAGCAGCCCTGGTTTTTCCTCCTATAGTACAGATGGTGTCAGAGCCCCCCTGTGTGTGAGATGGAACATAATCTGTAACTGTTCTGTCAAGAGATGGCATTTGTAATGAGGCATTCCTGCCAGTGGCTTCCAGAAGTCCCCACTCTGCAATTACTTAATACCACTTTAATGAGCTTTTCACTAAAAAATTCCAAGAGCTCTCCCTGATACTCTTGGATACTATTTAGTTAATGGTTTAGTTAGAGGGAAGGGTCTATCTTCATGGGGAAAAGGATGGGCACTTGCAATATCCAGAGGTGTTGGCAATAAGCTCTGTGCCCTGAGAGAATGGCACTGGGAAAGAGAAAAAGAGGGGTAGTTATCAGTTGTAATAAAAGTGTGAGATTGCTGTGAAATGCAGAAAAAAGAATGGTTACCATAAAGCATCTGTGTTTATCTAACACAAAACAGGTTTTGAGCCACTTCTCAGGACATTGTTCTGTGGCCCCGAGGGTAATTCATTAGATGATCACAGTTTGAGTGCATCCGGTATCTTCTGATGTGATTCCCTTTTCACTGAGCAATCTTCTGAGATGAACTGAGTTTCCTTAGTAGATTTTCCTACTGAGAAGTATAATGACCAGCTGTCATCATGTTAATTCTCGTAGCAGTTACTATTTTCCTTGTAAATTGGCCTTCTGGTTTCTCTTCCTTCCCCGGGCAGTTTGATTATTAGCAGGAATCAGTTCTTCATGAGCCAGCTGAATCAAGTATCTAGCGCTGCGAGGCTTTTTCTAAAACCTAGAACTTCCTCAGTCTTTGTAGAGGCCCCATCTCCCCTGTCAGCACTTAACCACATCTTGTGCACATCCACACAATAATATATTCTGCTTAAGTCTTTTGGTTCCAAAGGATCTTGATTCCCCTTTCACGGTAACTCACATCCCAGGAGGAAGGTTGATATGAACAGTAACCTGAAGCTACAGGATGGGGAATCCAGCTCTTCCTACCTTTCTGAGCAGCCGAGTTTCCCTCCAAGGCTGTGAACACTAAGACACAGCCCAGCTTGTGACCTCTTTATCTTTCCTCTACCCTTCACTGCAAAAGACCTCAGCTGTTTCTGCATACCTCCACCCCATTCCTCACCCTCAGATTCTAGAAGAATCGCATAAACAATTCTTTGCTCTACTAAGCCACCTCAGCAGTTATCTTGCGTCATCTCCTCATTTGTAGATGAGAAAATTAAATCTAAAGAGAGCAGGCACCTCCTCCATCAGGGTCACACAGCAAGTTGGTGGAGGCAGAACTAGAGCTCAAGTCTTGTGACAGTGAGCACAGTTTGCCTGCTGTGTCACCATGCTCTGCATTGCTCTGGCATTTGTATCAGCTGACCTTGGGGACATGGTGGTGAATACATGGAGGCAATAGAGAAAGTGAAAGATCAAATGCAGAAAAAAATAACAAGGAAGAACTGAAATTATAGGAATGAAATAAGCAAAGAAGGCACACTGACTTTAAGTTCACGTTGCTTCTGGAAGACTCTGACCTGAGGTTTATAGAGAACACTTTGTTGCTAGTTGATTCATAAATAGAAATTCGGAGTTCCCTTCATGGCTCAGTGGTTAACGGATCCAACTAGGAACCATGAGGTTTCGGGTTTGATCCCTGGCCTTGCTCAGTGGGTCAAGGATCCCGAGTTGCTGTGGCTGTGGCCTAGGCTGGCAGCTGCAGCTCCAATTGGACCCCTAGCCTGGGAACCTCCATATGCCGAAGGTGTGGCCCTAGAACAGACCAAAAAAAAAAAAAAAATAGAAATTCATCCTTTTCTTTCCTCTGTGGTTTACCTGACTTAAGAGTGTGTCTGGGAGTTCCCATTGTGGTGTAGCGGAAAGGAATCCGACTAGTATTCATGAGGATGAAGGTTCGATCCCTGGCCCTGCTCAGTGGATCAGGGATCTGGTGTTGCCATGAGCCGTTAGTGTAGGTCGCAGATGGGCCTCTGATTCCACGTTGCTCTAGCTGTGGTATAGACTGGCAGCTGTAGCTTTGATTTGACCTCTAGCCTGGGAATTTCCATATGCCTCAAGTGTGGCCCTAAAAAGCAAAAAAAAAAAAAAAGAGAGAGAGTGTGTGCCTCTAAGCCGTAACATAATGTATAGATGTAGTTGGGTCAGGCTTGAGGATAAATGGCAGAGAAGGCAGAGGAAATTGCCTCGTCCTTCCTGGTTTGTTTTTTTGTGAAAACCTAATTCTCACATAATTGCTAGTGTTTAACAGTAAATGTCAGAGAAAGAGAAAATGGCAGGAGAAGAGATTTTCTGCTCAGGTTTAGGAGAAAAAAAAAAAAAGGCTGTATACTGATCTAGTGGGATGGGGGCCACTGCTTCTCCCAACGGGCGGAGTTGGAAAAGACAAAATAGCGATGAAAAACCTGTTGGGAGGAGTGGCAGCTCAGCTGCTCAGCCAAGCAGGTTCCCCGCTGTCAATCAGTGACTGGCGAGCGAGGCCTCACTGCACTCAGACAAGCCTCCTGGTCCCCCACCTCCCTGTCCTTTCTTTCGCTGCCTCATTATTTCCTTGACTTTTTGTTATTCTGTTCTTTCCAGTGAGAGAGAAATGCCAAGAAGGAGATTATAGTAATATCAGGCGTTATTTTTTTTTTCAAGGCACGGATCAAATTTGTTAGAAGAGCCACCACTGCATGCTCTAGACTTAAAAGTCCATCCTTAAATATGGTGTGGATTTTCACTTTTTAAAATTTGTATCACGGTAAAATATATATAAGTTGCCATTTAAACCGTTTAAGTATATATAATTCAGTGGCATTAATTACATTCACAGTGTTGTACAACCATCACCACTATTTCTAAAATGTTTCCATTACCCCAAACAGAACATTTGTACCCACTAACCACTAACTCTCCATCCCCTGGTAACTTCAATCTACTTTCTCTATGAATTTAATATCAGGCATTCTTACTTCATTATATATACCTCCTAAAATGTGGGGGAACCTGAAATGGAAAGAAAGGGAGGTTGTGGATTAAAAATTGAATTGTTTTCTTACATGTGACTTAACTATAGTTGAAAACTTTTTATTAGGACTGAATCGATGTCTCCTTCCATTCCCTTTGCTGTGCTAAGTCAACACCTTTCTTCTTTCAGTGACCATGCAGCAGGTGGCCAGGACCGTGGCTAAAGTGGAACTCTCAGACCACGTGTGCGATGTGGTATTTGCACTCTTTGACTGTGATGGTGAGTGGGGTCCTCTGGAGACAGGCGGGAAAACCGAGCCTACTGCCCTTGAAGCAGACACTGTTTCTGATGGAGCCTTGCAGACAGCCCCAGCGTACCAGCCTACGCCTCTTCTGCTTACCCCTTTCCACATCAATAGCTGGGCCCTCAGCACCACGACACAGAGAAATATAAGCCCTGGTCCTCGTTAGTGTTCTCCATTTCTCCCTATAATTCCAGGTTGCCTGTAGGCCTAAATTCATGTTGACCATAAGGATTTTAAAAATGGAAACAAGGAGTTCCCATCATGACTCAGGGGTTAACGAATCCGACTAGGAACCACGAAGTTGCAGGTTCGATCCCTGGCTTCGCTCAGGGGGTTAAGGATCTGGCGTTGCCGTGAGGTGTGCTGTAGGTCACAGATGGGGCTCGGATCCCACGTTGCTGTGGCTGTGGCCTAGGCCAGTAGCTACAGCTCTGATTAGACCCCTAGCCTGGGAACCTCCATAAGCTGTGGGTGCGACCCTAGAAAAGACAAAAAAAAGAAAGAAAAGAAACAAAATATTAGACCCAGCTTGCTGTTTAGTAGATAGGAGCACTCGAGTATCCTAACGTCACTTCTGACCTCTCCACCTCCCAGGGCACATTTCAGTCATTTACATGCCATCATAGCGCTCAGCTCCACACCGTGGCCTTTTGTGTCTGTGAGCACTCTGTAGTTTAGCCCATTTAAGAGATCCTGGCTCTGCTCTAGGATTATTTCTCAGCTGTGTTGGCAGTTACAATAATGATAATATGAACAATGGAAGCTCACAGGTTTTCATTGCTTGTGATGACCCAGGTACACTGAGAAGCTGCTCATTTAATCCTCCGATGCAGGAATTGTCATTAACCACGCTCTGCAGATAAGGAAACTGCAACTCAGAGAGGTTAAGTAGTTTTCCCAGGATTACAAAGGTAGTAGTTGATGGCAAAACCAGGATTTGAACCAAAGCTGCGCTGCCTCCCTCTAGATCATGTTGCTTCCATTGCTTGTCTCACAGCCAGGATTCATTGCTCATCTTCTCTTAGGAAGCTGGGCTCTTAGAATTCGAGAACCAGATCAAAAACTCCCACCCATGTGAAACCTTCCCTTCGGATCCCAGCACAGTGAATCACTCTGGTTTTTTCATTCCTTAATTTGGTTCAGTTTTCCATGTTACTGCATGTGACACTCTTATCTCTGTGTATGAGACTTTCTTTCCCTACCTAATTGTGAGCTTTTTAAGGATAGTTTACAAGTCCTGTTCACCTTTGGACCCCCCACCCCAATAGGACCTCAGATGGTACTTTGCACATTATAGGTGTTCATTAACTTATTAAGTTGAACTTGAGTTATTTAAATCTCCCCCCTATACCCACAACCAAGGTCAGAGTGAAAGGAAGCCTCAGGGTGAGGACAAAGAGTCCTCCTCCACAGGGAAGGGTGGTTATTCTCTAGAGCTGCCCTGCCCCCTATGATACCACTAGTTACTTGTGGCTATTTAAATTTAAATTAATTAAAACTGAGTACTATTTATTTATTTATTTATTGGCCATGCCCACAGCATGCAGAAGTTCCCAGGCCAGGGATTGAACCTGAGCCACAGCAGTGACAATGTCAGGTCCTTAACCACTGTGCCACCAGGGAACTCCCTAAACTAAATACAATTTACAACTCACTTCCTCCATCTCTTTAGCGACATTTCTGGTGCTCAGTAATCACATGTAGCTAGTGGCTCCTATTTTTTTTTTTAGGGCCACACCCATGGCATATGGAGGTTCCCAGGTTAGGGGTCAAATCAGAACTGTAACCACCAACCTACACCACTGCCACAGCAACTCAGGATCTGAGCTGTATCTGTGACCTACACCATAGCTCATGGCAACACCAGATCCTTAACCCAATGAGTGAGGCCAGGAATTGAACCCGAGTCCTCATAGGTGCTAATCAGGTTCGTTAACCACTGAGCCATGACAGGAACTCCTAGTGGCTCCTATTTTGAATAGCACAAACAAAAATGTTTCCCAAAGACAAAAAAAAAAAAAGGAGTTCTCGTAGTGGCGCAGTGGTTAACGAATCCGACTAGTAACCATGAGGTTGTGGATTCGATCCCTGGCCTTGCTCAGTGGGTTAAGGATCTGGTGTTGCCAGGAGCTGTGGTGTAGGTCGCAGATGCAGCTTGGATCCCGCGTTGCTGTGTCTGTGGCGTAGGCCGGTGTCTACAGCTCCGATTAGACCCCCAGCCTGGGAACCTCCATATGCCCCAGGAAGCGGCCCTAGAAAAGATAAAAAGACCAAAAAAAAAAAAAAAGATGTTTCCCTCATAGCTATGAGTTCTAATGGACATCAGTGCTACAGTGAGAGAGTAACTTTTCCCAGATTTTAACTGCAGTCACTTTTAGGTGGTTTGAGTTTTTTTCAAAAAATTTATTTTTATAATTTTTGAATCCAGTATTGTCGATCTGGTTTGTGAAGGGAATATGGAGGTAACGACAACCAGCCTCACAGTTCTCCTCTTCTTCCAGGAAGTCCTTGGAAATGTTTGATTTTCCAGCCTTTTAAAAGGAAGATCTGTCAATATCCTCTTGAATTATCTTTAAAATATCATTTAGTTTCAAGTATACAACATGACCATTCAATATTTGTATATATTACAAAATGATCACCTCAGTAAGTCTAGTTACCGTCTTATGAGTACTTTTAAGATTTATTCTCATAGCAACTTTGAAATATGCAATACACTATTTTCAGATATAATCTTTATACTCTAAATTGTGTCCCCATGACTTATTTATATTATACCAATTTCTTTTGACCCTCTTCACCCACCCCACCCCCACCTCTGGTACCAGTCTGTTCTCTATATCTAAGAGCTTGGCTGTTTTTGTTTGGGATTCCACATGTAAGTGAAATCACACCATATTTGTCTTCTTTTGTTAGTTAGCATAATGCCCTCAAGGTCCATCCATGTTGTCACAAATGGCAAAATTTCCTTCTTTTTTATGACTGAATAATATTCCATCATATATCTCCAACAATTTATGCTATTTCCATGTCTTGTAAATAATGCTGCAGTGAACATGGGGGTGCATATATCTTTTCAAGTTAGTGTTTTTGTTTCTTTCAGATAAAATACGCAGAAGTGCAATTTGGATCATATGATAGTTCTATTTTTAGTTTTTTGAGAAACCTCCATACTGTTTTCATAGTGGCTGCACCAATTTACATTCCCACCAACAGTGCACGAGGGTTCCCTTTTCTCAACATCCTCACCAGCACTTGTTATTTATTGTTGTTTTGACTGTAACCTTTATTCTGTTAGGTGTGAGATGATGTCTCATTGTGGTTTTCACTTGCATTTTCCTAATGGTTAGTGATGTTGAGCATCTTTTCGTGTGTCTTTTGGCCATCTCTTTGTGTTTGGTGCTTTGTCTTTGGAAAGCACCTATTCAGGTCCTCTGCCCATTTTTAAATCAGGTTGTTTGGTTTTTTTGCTATTGAGTTGTAGAGTTCTCTATATAGTTTGAATATTAACTCTATATCAGATACATGATTTGCAGATATTTTCTCCCATTCCCACAGATTGCCTTTTCATTTTGTTGATGGTTTCCTTTGCTGTGCAGAAACTTGATATCGTTTGATATAGTCCCACTTGTTTATTTTTGCTTTTCACGCTTTTGCTCTGGGTGTCAAATGGGATTTTTTTTTCAATCTATAGAAAAGGGAAGTAGATATTAAATTTAGAAGCCATTGCCATTTCTGCCACTGCAAGTTCAAAATGCCAGAGGACAGAGAATTCCGATCTTCCAACAGACTTGTCACAAAATTGAGTTGCACTCACAGATCATAGATGCACACAGATGACATTCAGTCATATATCTGATTTATAGGTGACAAAAGCCATTCAGACTGGTCAGCCCTGGCCTTGGGAAACAGAAACCCACGGTAGTTTAAATGAAGTAACCTCAGGTTTTTTCATCTTAATCTTCTTTTTCTACAAAATATTAAGAATCCTGTTTAGACTTTTTTGTTCTTTTAATCGCATTCTCAATAAACCATATTACAATTACCTTTCAGCCCAGCCAGGCCACTTTTTGTTGTTTGTTTGTTTGTTTCAGTTTTTAGGGCTATACCCATGGCACATGGAAGTTCATCTAAGCTGCATCTGTGACCTACACCACAGCTCACAGCAATGCTGGATCCCCAACCCAACTGAGCGAGGCCAGGGATTGAACCCGAATCCTCATGGATAGTAGTCAGATTCACTTCCACTGTGCCACAAAGGGAACTCCTTAACTTTTTATATTGAAGTATAATATACATACAGAAAAGTACAAAGTATGGAGCATGGAGTTCCCGTTGTTCCCTCAGCAGGTAAGAACCCAACTAGTATCCATGAGGATGCAGGTTCGATCCCTGGCCTCCCTCAGTGGGTTAAGGATCTGGCGTTGCTGCTAGCTGCCATGTGTATCACAGATGTGGCTTGGATCCAGTGTTGCTGTGGCTGTGGCGTAGGGCTCACATTCGACCCCTAGCCTGAGGACTTCCATATGCCACAAGTGCAGCCCTAAAAAGAAAAAAAGCGGGGGGAGGCGTGGTGCTTTATAAGTATTTTAAAACTGAGCACATCTGCGTGACCAGCATTATCCAGACGCATCACATTACCAGGACCACAGAGTTCCCTGGTGCTGCCTCCCTGTCACTTATGCCCCCAAGGATGGCCACTTCCCTAACTAGTACCATGGAGGAGTTTTATGTGGTTTTTGTGTGTTCGTTTGTTTTAATCTTGCTGTGAAGTATCTCCTGAGACTGGCTCCGCTCTCTTCAGATAGAAAACACCAGCCTGTTTAGGTTTTCAGATACTCTCTCCAGAAGCAAACCATTTATTCTTTCTTTCCACTTTCTTCCCAGACTGATCTTTAGTAGGGGTCTGTTTCCTGCTTTCCTATTATTTTATCACCACCAGCAGTGGCTGCCATTCTTTAATCATCAGACATTTACTCTTGGGCATCTCGCCAATGGCCCTCTCCTGTTGCAGTGGTTGCTGTTCCCTGTGGCTTGAGAGGTGACCTTTGGTCAGACCAGATGCTCTCCAAGCTCTCCTCCAGAACTGAGAGTGTGCCACTAAAGAGAGTGAAATGAGAAGCCATGAGGAAGAAAGTGGGGTGACTCCAAAGCCAGATTTTGATTTCGGTTTTCACCATGAAAAGCCCTCATCTGGACTACTGCAGCAGCCTCCTAACCGGCTCCCCTACTCTGGCCACACCACTCTGGAGTGGCCATCAGCACACATCCAGCCAGAGAAATGTATCCAGAGTGGAAATCTAACTGCACCTCACTCCCCTCTTCTAGTCCTTTTCTGCCTCGAAAAGCAAGTGCAAACCCTTTAATGAGAATACAAGATCCTTGGGGACCTGCCTGCGTCTGGTTCATTTGCCACATCCCCACCGCTGTTGCCCCACAATACCTGACTCCTTGTCGTCTCCAGCAGCTGTGCTGCTTCCTGCCTAGGCCTTAGCTTCTGCTGCTTCCACTACTGGAATGCCCTCCCCACCTCACTCCCCTTCACTTGGCCAATTCCTGCTCGTCCTTTGGGATTCAGTTTAGGAGTCACATCTAGGAAGCCTTTACTGATCTGTGCATGCATCCTCCCCACCCCAAGTTAGATTTTCTTCCCCTTTGCCCCCAGAGCATCCTCTGCCTGCCCCATGATGCCATTTACGTCACTGCATTGAAATGATGTATTTGTCTCTCCCACAACCTGATGGTGTTTCAAGGGACACGGTCATTTTTATCTCTTTATTTTCAACACCTAGAACAAGGACCTGACATGTAATATATTCTCATTCAACTTTTGTCACACTACACTGAACTATCACTGAGCTGCAATTGGAACCATCAAGAAAGGTGCAAACCAGTTCATTTTCAGCCAAGAAAATTAAATTTGGCTGTGAGAGAGTGCGGGGCTTTGGAACCTACATGATGTGAGCAGTGGCATTTTCTCATTGTCTTTGTTCCAAGGCCTTCACTTATCCCTGTTGTGTTCGCCTCTTCTTCTAGGCAATGGAGAGCTGAGCAATAAGGAATTTGTCTCCATCATGAAGCAACGGCTGATGAGAGGCCTGGAGAAGCCCAAAGACATGGGCTTCACCCGCCTCATGCAGGCCATGTGGAAATGCGCACAGGAAACGGCCTGGGACTTCACTTTGCCCAAACAGTAACCCCACACTGCCCAGGGGGCCACCTCTCCACCCCCAAGCCGAGCCTTGGCACAGCCTTCCCTGCCGCTCCTTCTGGAAGTAGTGCTCCTCCCTCCGGGGGATGATCTCAGGATTCCTCGGGTTGCCCCGGTCCCAGTGTTCTGCTAGGCTCTCATTCCGAACCAGTGATTCTCCCTGTAAGTGTTCAGAAACATGAGCAAGTCCTGAAAGCGCAGGCCTTCGGCACGTTCAACAGCTCCACCCATTCAAGCACCCACCCTACGGATAAGGCATGCAGGGAACTCTCCACTAACTGCCAGGCCTGGGAGACACCCAGGGCTGGAGTCATTGTGCTGTGGATTTATGTTAACAAGAACATTCCTTGCTTCTCCTCTTGCTGGTGTTTTTTAAGCTACAAGTTGGGAGAACTTCTGGCAGGCAAAAGGAAATCACGGCTGAACGACAACAAAGATGACCTGAGCACGGGAGCTGTTGGGAGGCCTGGGCCAGATGAAGGATTCGTGTCAGTCCCCAGGGTAGCTCTGAGGCCTGGCCCGGAAGGCGATGTGCACGGTGGGAATGGAGCAAGATTTGGAATGTAAAGCAGCTGCTTCATGGCTTTCTCCACTCCTGGCTTTCCCTCTCAGGCTCCCTAAGGAAACTCCCCCACAACTGAGCTTAGTAAAGAGCAGCAGAGGTTGAGCTCCTGTTCCCTGCAAGTGCCACATTCCCTCCAGGCGTGTGTCTCTGGAGCTGGAGCCTGGCTCACAGCCTTTCTGCTCTTGTCTTAAACACTTGTAAAATATCACTTTAATTATAGCAGTTTGCAATAACCCCTCCCCGCCAAAGGCTTTTGTCTCCTTTTTTTAGGATCCTCTGGGGCCCTTTTCATGTCACTTCTCCACTGGGTTTGAGATCCTGCTAGCAGAAGACCTATTTTCTTTCCACCAGAGTCTGGTTCTTCCTGCAGAGAGCCCACTTTAGGCATAAACAAAAAGTGAGGGCATTTGGAGGTTGGCGGTGGCGCTTTCCAGCACCGTCTGGATAGTGTTTCATCCTGGACCAAAGTACATAGTCCTTGATTACTCACGCCCCACGATAAGGAACTAAGATGAGGTATAAGAGCACCATCTGGTACAGTGGACCTAAGTGTCAAGAACCGTGGCAACCCGGGTTGTATATGAACTCAACTCTGCCACTGACTCAGTGCGACCTTGAACAAGCAAGTAATTCCCCTCACCCCCTGTTTTCTTAACTATAAAATGACAGATATGGTTGAGTTTAATGGGGTTGGACATTTCCTCCAGGTCCAGAAACCTCTCCCTCAGCTCTTCTGCAGATTTCCTACCACCTCCAGAACCTCCAGGTGATGCTCCCTGGTGCATGATAGGGGCATGCATCCAATGTGATAGAACCACCACACCAAAAATCCAGTGCTTCCCGAGAGGCGTAGAAGTCGGGAGGGAATGTGTCTTAGCCAGTGAAGGGCAAGGCCTGGGTCTGCATCTGTGGCTTCACAAGGACAGCACCAACCCCAGCATTTTCTCCAGGGCAATTTAACAACCTCACTTCTAACATCCTTTCTGGGAGCAGATTAGGTGATCTCTCAAAGGAGTTTGAGAGATCATCTGTCATCTCCTCTTTCTATCAGGCACCTCATCTATCTTCCACTCTTTCCATTCTTGGGGTGTGTATTCCAAGTACCCAAATGTGGCCTTCGCCTTGCTCATTGCCCCAGGGCCGAGGCATTAGCAAAGTGTGAGCTTTTTCTTAAACTTGTCCCATAACCCCCAGATCACTCTTTTCCCCAACCCTTGTTTCTCCAGCCTGAAAGAAAAGTACCCATTCACAACCTCTGTGGGGCATTCATTCACTTATAGAAGAGACCAGGCAACTGGCCTGGGTTCACTGAAACTGAAAACCAGAGCAAAGTGAGAAAGGGTAAGGATCTCACCTGCAACACCTTGAAAGCCAGGGTCAAGGGCACCTGTCACAGGCACATGGAATTCCAGCTGAACTCCAGTAGCTCCTAGAAGTACCTGAGGAAGCATGGAAGGTCCAGGTGCTCAGGAAGACAGGATGGCCACACTCTGGCACAACAGGGCAAATGTGCTAAGTGAGACATACAAGCTAAGTCACCCAGAAGAGGCCAGGATGCCCCAGAGAAGTCCTTGACCAAGGAAGCACATGAGGCTGAGAGGATTCTGATAGGCAGAGTTCGGGGTAAGCTGAAGCATTTGGGAATACAAAAGGCTGATATGTGCTTCTCTCTCTCTCTCTCTCTCTTTTTTTTTTTTTTTTTAGGGCTGTGCCTATGGCATGTGGAGGTTCCCAGGCTAGGACTCAAATTGGACCTGCAGCCGCTGGCCTGCACCACAACCATGGCAACACAGAATCTGAGCTGCATCTGTGACCTACACCACAGCTCATGGCAATGCCAGATCCTTAACCCACTGAGCCAGGCCAGGGATGGAACTCGAAACCTCATAGTTCCTAGTCGGATTCGTTTCCGCTGTGCCATGATGGGAACTCCAAACACCAGATTCTTAACACACTGAGCGAGGCCAGGGATCGGACCCTCATCCTCATGGTTCTCAACCTACAGAACCACAAGGGGTTCTTCTCTTTTTATTCCTATTTTCTTTTATACTTAGGATAACCTTCCCCTCCAACTTCAAGATTCAGATCAAACTCCCTTCCTTGATCCTCTTCCAGACAAGATTAGTAGCCCCTCCTTTACCTCCCAAGGATCACTGTCCATCCATAACAATACTGCTGTAATTGGATGTAATTTTTTTTTTTTTTTGTCTTTTTGCCATTTCTTGGGCCGCTCCCTCGGCATATGGAGGTTCCCAAGCTAGGGGTCAAATCGGAGCTGGAGTCACCAGCCTATGCCAGAGCCACAGCAACGCGGGATCTGAGCCGCGACCGCAACCTACACCACAGCTCATGGCAACGCCAGATACTCAACCCACTGAGCAAGGCCAGGGATCGAACCCACAACCTCATGGTTCCTAGTCGGATTCGTTAACCACTGAGCCACGACAGGAACTCCTTGGATGTAATTTTTGTGAGACTGTCACCCACAAAGTTCAGACTCAAAGCAGTGACATGATTAAACCAGCAGTCCACCACCAAAAGCTACTTTTAAAATATTTCTTGGCCAATGTAAAAGTGATGCCAACAGTGCCTTAATAAAGTCCTCCTGGGATAGGTTGGGACCTGGGACTCTTTACAGGAGTGCTAGCACTCTCAGGTGGACAAGGTTCTCCCCGAGCAAGAGAATACAAAGAAACTACAAAGGACTAAAAACATCTGCATGCATGCTGCAATCAGGGCAATTATGAACAATAAGATGAAAGGCCACAAACCAACTGCCACTTCTTCAGTGCCAGGACCAAAAGCAAGGTACTGCACATGATCCCTGCACACAGCACCACCGAGAAGGTGGGCTCAGTGCCCTAAGCCACTCCTCCAGCCCCACCCATCAATCTGCCCCCATCCTCATGCCATTTAAAGAACCAGCCTGCCCTCCAGGAAGAGCTGAAGAGTAGAGCAAGGGTGCTTGTTACTCATTTTCACTCCCTCGTGTGGCAACTTTATCTTGAATTCCTTCTTTGGCCTCTTATCAATTTGTATTGATTAAAGAATCCATGGACCCAGGTTGGTTAACACTCCCACACCCTCATAGCCATTCTCTACTTTTGCTGTTGTTCTCTACTTCTTTAAAAAACAAAAAATAACTCCTTTTCCAGTTCCAGCCCTAAGGCTTTGGGGAGAAAAAGACTAAGAAGGGACAGGCTTCTGGGCTTTCTTGATGGGCTCAGCAGGGACAAGCAGGGAGAATGTGGAGAGAAAGTTACTAAGGAAAAAGGCTTAAGAATGTACATGAGGAGTTCCCATCGTGGCGCAGTGGTTAACGAATCCGACTAGGAACCATGAGGTTGCAGGTTCGATCCCTGCCCTTGCTCAGTGGGTTAAGGATCCATATTGCCGTGAGCTGTGGTGTAGGTTGCAGACGCGGCTCGGATCCCGAGTTGCTGTGGCTCTGGCATAGGCTGGTGACTCCAGCTCCGATTTGACCCCTAGCCTGGGAACCTCCATATGCCGAGGGAGCAGCCCAAGAAATGGCAAAAAGACCGAAAAAAAGAATGTACATGATATTCGAAAACCATTGTTTTAATAGCTTTTAGTGCCCTACCTGGTTTTGGTTCTGGTTGAAGTGTATGCCCTGGAACTGAGTTGGACCCTAAGACAAAGGGGCAGTCCAGGCAACAACCATTGTTAGACAACAAGGAAAGGACAGCAGCATGGGAGCCAAGAGCCAGGTCCCCAGGCCAGAGCAGCCTCCCCAAGCCCAAGCACAGCCCTGTGTCAGACAAGCAGCTGAAAAAGAATGTGGGCGCAGAGTAGTTCAGCTTCCGGACTTTAAGCACCACCTGCTGGCAAGAAGGCTCGGTGCAGAGAGTGACTGGCCTGGAGCAGGCAAGGGAAGCTGCTGGAGTTCAGCCTAGCCCCAGTCCTGATCCTGAAAATAGGGTTCCCAGGGACCTGGGTGGCCTGGGGTGAGGCAGGATGAACCATCAGAGATGAACCATAACCACGAAGAGAGAGGCAGTGGATATGACAATACCTGAGGGGAGAGAAACAGCTGTGCTCATGTGGTGTTCTCTGTGGCTCCAGAATGGGAATTTTTACCAGCAAGTGAGAGGGTAAGATTCACTCTATTCATTTTAAATTTCTTTACTGATCACCTACTATAGGCCAAGCCCTGAGCAAGGTCTTCAAGGAGCTTGCATTTTAGTGAGGAAAACAGAGAAAAGAAGCAATGAGGTTAATAAGTGCAGGGCGTGTGAAAGCACTTAGAAAAGCAGAAGGGCTTTCTAATCCAGATCTGGAAGTTCAAGGCAGGCTTGCAGAGAAATTTTTTTCTTTAATTAAAAAAATACTGAGACCTGAGGATTGAGTAGGAGTTAACAAAGGGGGAAGGAGGAGTGTCCTGGCAGAGGGTAAGGACCATGCAAATGTTCAAAGACCATAATTCATGTTTCTGGGCATGGAAGTTGTAGGGTGTATCTACTAAGTACAGTTTAGGGACGATTTTGCGACGCAAGGATTAATTAAGTTGGTGGTCATTCAGAGTTCCCTGGTGGCTCAGCAAGTTAAGGATCCAGGTTGTCACCCCTGGGGCCCAGCTCCCATCCCTGGCCCAGGGAACTTCTACATGCTGCAGGCGTGGCCAGAAACAAACAAAACAAAGAAGGCAGTCATTCACAAAAAGATAATAAGAAATGCAGTTGGGCATTTTGAAACACACCTCGTTAACTATTAGGTGATGGAAAAAATCATGATGGAAATTTAAAACTGCTTAGAACTGAATAGGACCATGAAAATACTAGCTATTAAAACTTGTTGGAGTTCCCATTGTGGCTCAATAGAAATGAATCCAACTAGTGACCATGAGGACTCGGGTTCAATCCCTGGCCTCACTCAGTGGGTTAAGGATCCAGCATCGCCCTGAGCTGTGGTTTAGGTCACGGCTCAGATCTGGCATTGCTGTGGCTGTGGCATAGGCCAGTGGCTACAGCTCCGATTTGACCCCTAGTCTGGGAACCTCCATATGCCACATGTTTGGCCCTAAAAAGACAAACAAACAAACAAACTTGTGGGACACAGCTAACAGAAAGCTTAGAAACATCTTAACAGTTTACATATTTACAGAAGTTGGGCTGACAATAAGCTAAGCATCTAATTCAAGAAACTTGAAAAAGAATGAAGATTATAACTCAAACAAAAATATTAAAGAGAAAAATAATATTAGGAATTTTCAAATGCATATAAGTAGATACTACAGTTTAAAAAATAGCAATACACAGAACAGGAGTTCCCGTCATGGCTCAGTGGTTAACAAATCCAACTAGGAACCATGAGGTTGTGAGTTTGATCCCTGGCCTCGCTCAGTGGGTTAAGGATCTGGCACTACTGTGGTGTAGGTCACAGACACGGCTCGGATCCCATGTGGCTGTGGCTGTGGCTGTGGCTGTGGCTGTGGTGTAGGCTGGCGACTACAGCTCCGATTCAACCCCTAGCCTGGAAACCTCCATATGCCATGGGTGCGGCCCTAGAAAAGACAAAAAGACAAAAAAATAAAAATAATAATACACAGAACAGCTTTATGCCAATTAATATGAAATGGATAGCTGCCTAGAAATTATTATTTACTAGACACAAGAGAAAAAATCTGAGTAGACTATAACTAGAGTAAATTCAATCAACAGTTAAAAATATACTAACAAAAAGTAGCAAACCCAGATGGGTTTATATGGGGCGGGGGAAGAACCAGTTTCTATACAACCCTATAAACCCCAATAACGTGTCTGGACTTTTGTCTTAATGATACTTAGGGGCCACTGAAGGGTTTGAAGCAGGAAATTGACATAATAAGCTTTGCATTTTGGAATGATGACTTTGCCTGCAACGCTACAGATGGGTTGGAGTGGGATCCAGGTTGGAGACTGCTATAATAATCCAGTTAACAGATGCTGGAAGCCTGGATTAAGGGAATGGCTGCAGAGTTGGAGATGTAACAGATTTGGAGATTTGGAAGATGTTTAGAATCAGCCTGAGGGGTAAGGATGGGGAGCATATAAACTGGTAAAGGAGAGTGAATAATTCAGCATGGAACCCAGATTTGTTTGGGTAACTGGGCGTGTGGTAGTGCCCTTCAGGGGGCTTGGGAGGCTGAGAAAACCAGGTTCGGGTGGAGAGTAACGAGGCAATTTTGGGGGGAGGTGCCTGAGACATCTCCCAAGAGAAATACCTAGGTGGTGGGTACATGTACGTCTGGACCCAGGGAAGGGATCCAGGGAATCTCCTAAAAAGCTGGGTTCTCCCAATTTCGAGACCATCTAACCATGAACACATGAAGTCTGAATCAGTGTCTTAATACCAGCTCCATCTCTTTCCCAAGAGAAGCTGGGAGTAGAGACCATCTAAGGGAAAGGAGTTTGAATCAAAGAACCTGTATTTGGGAGTTCCTGCTGTGGCATCTATAGGTGGGAGGTTGGGGTGGAGAGAGAACCTGTACTTTGCAGGATATCCCTGCAACTCAGTTTTGGTAGAAAGGGCGTCAGGTGCCCTGTGCCCTTATTCTCCAGCCTCTGGCCCTCCCTAGGTGTGAACGGCTCCTCCTCCAGGGAGACAGAGAGAGCAAGGGACTGAAGCGAAGATCCAGAGATGCTCTGGGGACATCTTCATGTGTTTGTTCAACAATTTATTGAACTCAAATTGAAAATTCAGTTATCTATCAGTCATGCACACTCCTAGGTGAATTTTTATAATCTTCAATGTGAAATTTAGGTTTTTCCCTCCCTCCCCCTCTGCCTCTCCACCGCCCCCCCGTCAAATAGGTGAACATTCACATGTTTCCAAAATCCAGCATTAAAGAAGAATATCTTGGAAAGCCTCATTCCCAACCATTCCCACGGCTGCATTCCATTGTATACCACAGTTTAATCAATAAGGGTCGTTTCTCTGGAGAGAGATTTTTAGAGCCTGGAGTTCTGAAAGGAAGGACTTGGTGGGTCACATTTGGAGGCAGCGGGGGACACTAGGAAGTCAAAGAGAAAAGGAGCAAAGGACAGGAAGTGGAGGACATTTCACTGACTTGGAGATTCTTCCTGAAGCCTGAGGAAGGAATTTATGCTCCCTGCTAGCTCAGGGAGACACTGGATCAAGTGTTTGAGGTGAGAAAAACCTCTCTGGATTCATTTTTTCTCTTCACTTAAATATGTATTGAGTCCCTATAAGGTATCAGGCTTGTGCTCCGACCATGGGGAGTGTGAGGGCAAGACTTCCATCCTAGTTTAGCTGGAGACAGGATGTACACAGACTCACAGGCAAAGGGCACCAACTGTGCAGGGCAGTGAAGGTGGGTGCCCCTGGAGGAGCCAAGCTTAAGTGCCATGGGAATTCAAAGCAGGGAGAGTTCCCGTCGTGGCTCGGTGGTTAACGAATCTGACTGGGAACCATAAGATTGTGGATTCGATCCCTGGCTTTGGTCAGTGGGTTAAGGATCCGGCGTTGCCGTGAGCTGTGGTATATGTAGGTCGCAGATGTAGCTCGGATCCATGTTGCTGTGGCTGTGGTGTAGGCTGGCGGCTACAGCTCTGATTAGATCCCTAGCCCGGGAACCTCCATGTGCCGTGGGTGCAGCCCTAGAAAAGGCAAAAAGACAAAAAAAACCCAACAAAGCAGGGCGCACTTTTGGAGGAGTTGACCCTTGCTCAGCCTCAAACCTAGGCTCAGGTGACCTCTCCCCCAGCAAGCCTTTCCAATTCTACACACACATGTAGAATTGTGTGTGTAAAACACACACAGCTCCCTCTTCTGAGCCTCTTTGAGCTTATACACAATCCCACTGCTGTACTTAGCACACTGTCCTCTAATTCCTTTAATATCTCCCTTACTAGACTACAAGCTCCCTGATGTCAGATTCTGTTCTTTACTTGTGGTCCATCTCTGAATCCCTAAAACTCTGCATAGTTGCCTGGTTTTCGCTATAGATATCTGACTATTAAATTAATTCCATCTCTCTCCAGAGGAGACAGAGTTTAAGCTGAGTTCTGAAGAACTGGTTAGATTTGGACAGGTGGAAAAGATAATTAAGGAGATGGGGGCAGGGTGAAATGTCTCTTAGTAGAGATGGAGATGGAACCACAGAAGATTAAAGCTTTTTTTTTTTTTTTTTTGGGTCTTTTTGCCATTTCTTGGGCCACTCCAATGGCATATGGAGGTTCCCAGGCTGGGGTCAAATCGGAGCTATAGCTGCCAGCCTACACCAGAGCCACAGTAACGCGGGATCCAAGCCGCATCTGCGACCTACACCACAGCTCATGACAACACCGGATCCTTAACCCACTGAGCAAGGCCAGGGATCGAACCCACAACCCCATGGTTCCCAGTTGGATTCCTAACCATTGAGCCACAACGGGAACTCCCCAGAAGATTAAAGCATGTTAAGGTCAGACTGAATTCTTGGTATTCCCCCAAGGAGAGGAATCTGGAAGCTGGTGGTCACCTAACACAAGGGTTATTTCAGCTCTTGGAGCAAAATGAGGGGATGCTGAGAGTCACTGGGAGATTCATTTTCCCAGGGATTTCTCTCTGATAACTGTAGAGGCAATAAAGGATTTATCTCTCATTTTAGGCCTCATCCTCTCACAGATCCCAGGATTCCAGCTAATCAGGGTAGAAATCTCTAATTTTTTCCCTTAGATCAACATCATGACATCTTGAGTTCAAGAGCTATCAAGGAGAAACTATCACTTCAGGTCACCCCTGGCATACCAGTTCTATTTTTAAACACCTATAGACCAAGCGGTATAATGTTTAACATAAACTGAGCAGGAATATGGCTCTCTTCCATTCATTTGGACTGAGAAGGACCCATAGAAAGTTAAATTGCCTCAGGACAAAATACACCCAGTTTGAGATCTTTGGGAAAGCCCGGAAGTGATATCATGGAAGCTGGTTAGACCAGCCTTGGGCTCAGTTTATAATCCCTTCTGAAACAACAAAGCCTGTCTGAATTGGAACCATTCTGGGACAGATCTCAGCAGCAGAAGAGAGGGAAGGAGATCATGATATGAGGCTTGAAGAGGTCCTACCTATAGGGATGGAGTAGGATAGTCACACAGGTAGTTGCAGAAGTCCCAGTAGGGGACCATAGATAGAGGAGAAACCTAGGGAATTCTGGGAGACCACTGTATATTAATAATTGCTCAAGCAAGCCATCAGAACATCATGGAATGAAGCAGACCTGCTTAACTGTAAAACCAGAAGTAAAAGCATGAGATGTGCCTCGGGTCATTAAGTGAAAGATAAAATGAAGCCTCCATTCAGGTTCAGCAAAATGATCCTTAGGATTAAGGACAGAAATTAAAGAGAAAGATGACACTCCAAAGTAGGAGACCCTCATTATACAGAAACCTGAATGATTCAACACATTTTAGGGAGTCCCCGTTGTGGCACAGTGGTTAATGAATCTGACTAGGAACCATGAGGTTGCAGGTTTGATCCCTGGCCTTGCTCAGTGGGTTAAGGATCCAGTGTTGCCGTGAGCTATGGTGTGGGTCGCAGACTTGGCTCGGATACTGCATTGCTGTGGCTGTGGCTGTGGTGTAGGCTGGCGGCTGCAGCTCCGATTCAACCCCTAACCTGGGAACCTCCATATGCCGAGGGAGCGGCCCTAGAAAAGGGAGGGAAAAAAAAAAAACACATATTTTAGCATATGTTTACCACCCTTCTGCTGATTTGAGTAAGCACCGTGACAGTCCTACTTTCACCTCAGAGGGTGAAATACTCTTACCCAATACGAAGGAGGAGCTAATGATATAAACCTGATGTCTACTTGAAGCGTGAGGAAGAAGGTGGTCTTTTCCCGCTCCCCACTTTCCTTGGATTGTAAAAATGAAGCCCGCCTAATCCTGGGGCAGAGCCTCCTTGCCTGCCTGCTTGTATCTCTCGCAAGTGTCCTATATTCATACATCTATTTCTTGTCTATCACTTTGTTTCTCGCTGAATTCCTTATTTTCTGAAACACAAAGAACCTGAGTCTCAGGAAGTCCAGACGCCAGGCAAGCAATCCTAATTTGTAAAAAAGGGTTCAATTCCCAATCTGGGTTTTGGCTGAGTCATAGGCATTTTGGTTTCACTACCACACACTCTCCCACCCACCCCTTCTGATCCTTACCACTCCAGACCCGCCCATCTAAACCAAACTACTAAGAACAGACCCAAAAAGTAAATAAGATTTTGTCATTTATTTGCATTGTGGGAAAGAAGAGATGGGCTTACCAGCCAGTAGCTGAGCAGTCACAGTCCAGTTCTGTAACACAACAAATTACAGGCCTTCTTTTACACTTGAGCACCCTCCTTACAAAGTGAAGCACCTGAGGTCAGCTGGAGAAGAGGGGCCTTGTGACACTCAGGAAATGGAAGCGACACTTAGCAGGAGAGGGGACTATCTAGTAGCCCCAGATCAACAAACCTCAGAGAGGCTATGCGAAATGTATCCCAATGTGAATCCTATAACAGAGACGAAGGACCCATCAATTGGTGGAGACCTCAATTTTCTCTAAGCATAGGGCTGTCTTACTAGGGAGGGGCTGACTCTTCACCTCCAGGATATTCTCCACAGGCCAGCTTGGAGTCACAATGAAACAGGAGGGAAGAGAGCAGAGCGCAACCCTCAAAGAGTGACACAGCCATTGCGGATAAGTGAAAAGTGGTTATAACCAACTAGGTCCAAGATGGCAGGAAGTTCTACTTCTGGTGGACCTTGAGCCTCATTATATGCTCATTGTAATACATTAGCTAAATGACACATTCACAGGTGCCATGACGGTTCTGAGGCTGACCATAAAAGCCCCAGAGTGCACAATGACCCAATTCCTGGGAGTTCTGCCCCTTCCCCAAAATTGTTGAAATAATCCTCCCACTCATTAGCCTATGAAGTTACCCAGCCTAAAAACACCAATTCCCATATTTCGGCATCTCTCACCTTCTGAGATGGCCCACACTATCTCTCTCAATAAGTCTACTTCTTATACTATAAGAAAGAGAAAGACAAATACAATATGATATCACTTACATGTGGAATCTAATATATGGCACAAATGGATCTATCTGTAGAAAAGAAACAAACTCATGGACATAGAGAACACACTTGTGGTTGCTGAGGGGAGGGGGAGGGAGAGGGATGGACTGGGAGTTTGGGGTTAGCAGATGCAAACTATTGTATTTGGAGTGGATAAGCAATGACTTCCTGCTGTATAGCACAGGGAAACTATATCTAATCACTTATGATGGAACATGATAGAAGATGATGAGAAAAAGAATATATCCATACCTGGGTCACTTTGCTGTACAGCAGAAGTTGACCAAACACTGTGAATCAACTATAATAATTTTTTTTTTAAATCTACTTCTTACCTCTCACTTTGACTCTCGCTGAACTCCTTCTGTGCTGAGACATAAAACAAGAATTTCAGTAAGTCCTAAGACCAGGTGTGTGATTTTAATTAAAAGACAATGGGTTTGGAATTCCCACTGTGGCTCAGTGGGTTAAGCAGCTGACATAGTGCCTGTGAGCATGAGGGTTTGATCCCTGGCCTCACTCAGTGGGTTAAGGATTCAGCTACAGTTCCTTAAGGGATATATAAATTAATATATCTTTGAGTTCTTTAGGAATTAAGGCCCCCACCCAGATGGAGGATGGAATGATGGTATTGACTCTCCTGAGTTCAGTGAACTAAAGCTTGGATTCAATTGACCTTTGCCCCAATTTTATGCTGAATTCTCTGCTCAAGCCTTGTCATGAATATACATGTACCCTTAGCTTAAAACTTCCCCAATTTTGTGTTTTGGGGAGACATTGCTTTGGAAAAGGTCCCCGGTTTTCTCCTTAACAAGTAATAAATCCTTCCTTCTTGAGGAACTAGCAGAAAGGTGGCCTCTGTACACCAGCATCAATTAAGTCTCAGAGACAGTTTTGGGTGAAGCAGAATGAACAGCTTTATTGTTCTGCCAGGCAAAGGAGGCCACAGCAGGCTAACACCTCAAAACTGTGTCCTCCCTTGAGAGGGGATAGAAAGGATCTTATAGGTTTAGCCCGAAAGATTAAGGTATCTACAGTCTTCTCCCTCTTTTTTTTTTTTTTTTTTTTTTTTGTCTTTTTGCTATTTCTTTGGGCCACTCCCGCAGCATATGAAGGTTCCCAGGCTAGGGGTCTAATCGGAGCTGTAGCCGCCAGCCTGCGCCAGAGCCACAGCAACGCGGGATCTGAGCCTTGTCTGCAACCTACACCACAGCTCACGGCAACACCGGATCCTTAACCCACTGAGCAAGGGCAGGGACCGAACCCGCAACCTCATGGTTCCTAGTCGGATTCGTTAACCACTGCGCCACGACAGGAACTCCCCAGTCTTCTCCCTCTATGGATCATTTTAGAGTGGTCAAGGCGGGTGTCAGTCTGGTGGTGGCTTTCTTGCTGTCTTTGGGGTTATGATGGTTCCTTGCCCTTCCCTCTGGAATGAAGATTGCTTACAGGGAAGGGGTGGTGGGGGGTGTTCCAATTACAAAAAAGAACACTAAATGCAATATAACTCTAACTAAAAAGTAACCGTTAGTAAAAGAAAGCAATTAAGCAAGGACTAGATCCTTTGTGAAAAGCTAGTTAAGAGTAAGTGTGTGGGCCAAGGCAGGGCATGACATCATGGAGACTATTTTAACTAGTTTTTATCTATAATAATATTTCCTAATCATTGACTCTTTTTTTTCTCTTTTGTCATTTTAGGGCCATACCCACAGCATGTGGAGGTTCCCAGGCTAGGGATCGAATAGGTGCTGTAGGCCTACACCACAGCCACAACAACGTGCGATCCGAGCCATGTCTGCGACCACAGCTCACAGCAACGCCAGATTTTTAACCCACTGAACGGGGTCAGGGGTTGAACCCATGTCCTCATGGATACTAGCTGGATTCTTTAACCACTGAGCCATGATGGGAACTCCCTTAATCATTAACTCTTGTGTTAGCCTTTTAAGACCAAGGCTAAAGGAAAAGTCTTTTCCTTCAAAACACAAGGACTTAAGATTTTTTTTTTTTTTTTTTTCTTTTTGCCATTTCTTGGGCCACTCCCATGGCATATGGAGGTTCCCAGGCTAGGGGTCGAATCGGAGCTGTAGCTGCTGGCCTACACCACAGCCACAGCAATGCGGGATCCGAGCTGCGTCTGCGACACACACCACAGCTCAAGGCAACGCCAGATCCTTAACCCACGGAGCAAGGCCAGGGATCAAACCCGCAACCTCATGGTTCCTAGTTGGATTCGTTAACCACTGAGCCACAACGGGAACTCCAAGGACTCAAGATCTTATACAGGGTTTCAAAACCAGGACCCTACCCCAAGGCTGCACCATTTTTTCCTTGACTAATCCTCCCCAGTTTCTTCATTCCCTCCCTTAAGATCTTTAATGACTGAGACCTGTTCAAGGGCCAGCATTGCAGCCAGGCTCAGATCACAAATTGGCTTAAGCCAAAATGGATTCTTAGGAGTTCCCATTGTGGCTCAGTGGTAATAATCCCAACTACTATCCATGAGAATTCGGGTTCCATCAATCCCTGGCCTCGCTCAGTGGGTTAAGGATCCAGCGTTGCCGTGAGCTGTGGTGCATTTGCTTTTCCTTCTGCCTGGGCCACCTTTCTTCCAGGTGACTTAACACCTGGAATACCTATTCTCTCTTTCTTGAATTCAGATTTCTATTAAAATAACCGCTTCTGGGAGAAGATTTATCTGATCAGGCTATTTTGCACCTTCCACTCTCAATCTCTTTATTTCTTTATATTGTCTTTTTTTTTCTTCATAGCATTTATCACGCTTGGACTCTATCTCTTTATTGGATGTCTCCCCACCCGGCTACACACACTGGAAGGTAAGCTCCCTGAGGGCAAGGGCTTTGTTTTTTCACCGCTGCCTTGTACTTAGCATGGCAAATAGCGGGTATTCAATAAATATCCGCTGAATGAATAAATAAATAAGCCACCTTCATCTCAAATACACAGAGTTACTACCAAGAACATGCAAAAATACAATACTTGAAGACCTCTGAATACGACTCCTTTGGGCTCCAGGAATGTGGTTGTGCACACTTAGCGCTTCTGCTACACGTCCCCCTCTTAGAAGACATACGGTAGCACTTCCTCCTTCGCTCAAAATCTCGCACTAATCTCGGAAAAGGAGGGGGCAGAGGGTTACGTCACCATCCTGCGACAGCCTGCCCCGAGACGCGCCAGCAGCTGGCTCAGCCTTTCGCTCCCCGGCCTCCCCCTCCCTGGTTCCGCGCTCTGGTTCCGCCATGGAATCTAACAAGGATGAAGCCGAGCGCTGTATTAGCATCGCCCTCAAGGCCATCCAGAGCAACCAGCATGACAGGGCGCTCCGCTTCCTGGAGAAGGCGCAGCGGCTGTACCCGACCCCGCGAGTTCGCGGTGAGTGTGAGGTGCCGGAGACACAGAGGGGACATTAGAACTGATGGGGGGAATATGGGAACGGACCGACGGGATCAGTTGGAGGAGGGGGAGGGGTGGCGAGGCGCGGCTACGCCTGCGTACTGAGACGCGCGGTGGCCGCTGGGAGGTGTAGTGTTCGGCTCTCCCACTTCTCTGGGATGCTGGACACCTAATGAGAGGGGCCACAGCGACGTCAGCTTTCCTGGGGCTTGCGGACCCCTCTGAGATTTGGAGTTCCCAAGAATGAGAGGCGCTGGCAGGTGGGACGAAAGGAACTTACCTGGAAGCGAAATTGAACTACTTTTCCCAAGGGGCCATTCGGTGGCTGGGAGCCAGTTGCCGGTTTGGGAAATATTATAGTTTAGGAAAATAAACAACTCCTCTGACGGAGAGAATAGGTTCTAGAGAGGGAAAGAGGACTTCCGACCTTCGATCGGCCTGAAAAAGCGTCTCCATATTTTCTCACCCGGGGAGGGCCAGGGATCACCCTCCCCAAACGAGAGCCTACCTTCTTCCCATTCCACACAGTCTGCCCTGTGACTGTGGCTGAAAATGCGGCCTCTGTACACCTGCACCAGTTAAGTCTTGGAGACAGGAGACAGAGTTTTGAGGAAGAGAAAGAACAGCTTTATTGCTTTGCCAGGCAAAGGAGGACACAGCAGCCTAATGCCTCAGAACTATCTCCTGACCTGAGAGGGGATGGCAAGGGATTTTATGGCTTTAGCCCAGAAGTCAGGGTTATTGATTAAGGTGTCCATATTAGTCTTCATCCATAGGTCATTTCAGAGTTGTCAAGGCTGGTGTCAGTGGGTCCGGTGATGATTTCTAGTTGTCCTCAGAGTTATCGTTCCTTGCCCTTCCCTCTGGAATGAAGATTGCTTACTGGGAAGGGGTGTTAGGGAGTGTTTCAATTACAAAAGAAAACACTAGATGCAATATAACTGTAACTAGAAAGTAAATATTAGTAATACGTTAGTGGGCCACAGCAGAACATCACGTAATGGACTGTTTTAACTAGTTTTTGGCTGTAACAATATTTCCTAATCATTACGCATTGAATCAGCCTTTGGAGACTGAGGTGAGGCTAAAGGAAAGGCCTTTTACTTCAGAACACAAAGATTTAGGGTCTGGTACATGGTTTCAACACTGGGCCCCTCACTCCCTCCTGGAGCCTCTTCTCCCACCTGCAAGATTTGGAGCACTGTCCTCAGCCACCCTCTCCCACCCTTGTCCCCAAGAGTCCATCAGTGGCCAGTCATGTGCCCACTGAGGTTTCCGGGCTGTTAAGTGGCCCTGGACTGAGGTTTCCAAACTAGAGAGGGAATAGTGAGGTTGTCTGTACTACTCATCTTCTCACTTTACCCAGAAACCCCCCCTCCCCCTTTTTCTTTAACCTAAGTCTTAAGTGGAGTTTTTCTTCATACATGCTGGAGAGAAAAAAGAGTCCATTAAAGATACAGGGTTTGGGCCTGCAGTTACCACTTAGTAAACTGGCCTATAGCAGGTACTCAGAGTCAGAAGACCTGGGTTCTTGTTCTGACTGCCACCATGTGATCTTTCTGAGCTTGGGTTTCCTCATCCGGAATATTAGAGGATTGGCTCAGATAATGTGAATAACAATCTTAACCATAGGGCTTTTCAGATTAGAGAGCTCTTCTGAATTCATTTTCTCTCTTCAGCCTGTCCTATCAGGGAGGCAGAGCAAAGATCATTATCTTTGTTTTAGAGGTGAGGAAACACCTCAGAGGCCAGGGACTTGCCCAGGTTTACACAGTTAGAAGCTGGAAAGTTCCCTGACTCTATACATGTTTAATAAAGGAATGAAATGAAACTGAAAAGCAGAAGTCAGCCTTCTCACCTTCTCTGCCCACATTATGAAATTGAGAAAAGGGAATGCTGGCAGAAGAGAGGCAGCCTGAAATGCCTGAATTTTCCTCTCTCCTGACTCTGCAGGATGATCTTTGACCTATTTGTCTTAGAGAAAGTTTCAGTATATTTTCTGGGACTCCTGAGGTAACCTGCTCGAGGAGCTTTTCTACGAAATCACACAATGTAAGCGGGGAGCCCTCCATTTAAGTTTGGGGGTCCGGTTCTCAGAGTTCTGTCTGACTCTGATACCTCTGGGGGTTCAGAAACAAGACAGCCAAAAAAGGATGGTAATGACATGGTCCGTGGAGCTTTTCTGTCAGTAGGCCTCCTGGCCCGATTCAGGTGCTTGGATGAGTGTCCTTCCTGGGGCATAAGTACTTGAATTTGTTCAGGCAGAAGAGTGACCTGCTGCACGTTTGTCATAGTTGTGTTATTCTGGAAAGACCGTATGCCTCATGCTTCTCTGTGAACTTTACCATATGCCGTCTATAGCCCTGCTCTGAGCTGGCAAGAACATGGGGGTGTAATTTGAGCTTGAGATGAGGAAACGTAGGTTAAAAAATACCAGGTAGTTGTCTACACTTGATGTTTGAAGTTTGAGATCATTCCAGATGTCATTTAATGTATCAGACTCAATTGTTTTGCTTTGTTTGCAAAGTCTCCGCTCAGTGCTAAGTGGTTGTATGTAGCAGGATTGGTAAGACATGATCGTTCACCTTAAGGAGCTTATGAGTTAGTGAAGAAGACAGAGTTAAGAAAAAATAATATTGCAAACCATAAAACAAGAACTAGGATTAAATAAAAATGAAGCACAGTGTTAGATGCTGAGGACTTGAAGATGGACATAAAAAAAAATCCAGTCCCCGCCCTCCATGAAGTCAGTCTGGTGAGGTGGAGTTGAGTACTAGGGGTAGGAGGCATGGAGGATAAATTATAAACAGTAACATGACATTAAAATAATGGTAGAGCTTGAGTTCCTGCTATGGCTCAATGGATTGTCAGCATCTCTGGAGTGCTGGGACACAGGTTCAATCCCCGGCCCAGCACAGCAGGTTAAGGATCCAGGGTTGCTACAACTGTGGCATAGATCACAACTGTGGCTCAAACCTTATCCCTGGCCTGGGAACTCCACATGCTGTGGGGTGTCCAAAGGAGAAAATAATAATAATAGTGGTAGATCACGGTGAGGAGAGGCTTCAGGGAATAGGACAGGAGGCTGCATTTGAACTACACTTTGGAGGAAGGTAGGACACTTGAAACAGGCCTCGAGGACAAAGACTTGAGGGCTGGAGGTTCTAAGAGGTATAGGGGAAGGGATCGGGTGTAGGAATATTTGGAGACTGTGGAGGTGAGTATAGCGAGTATTTTGGTTGGAAAATAGAATGGGAAAAGATTTTGGAAATCCTTTCCTGCCAGGCCAGGATATTTACTTCCACGTTATTCTGTAGTTAGTTTAAAAAAAAAAAACAAGAAAGAAAAAACAAACACTATTGAGGAGTTCCCATTCTGGCTCAGTGGAAACGAATCTGACTAGTAATCATGAGGTTGCGGGTTTGATCTTTGGCCTTTGTCAGTGGTGTTGCTGTGAGTTGTGATGCAAGTTGCAAACTTGGTTTGGATCTGGCATTGCTATGGCTGTGGCGTAGACCAGGGGTTGCAGCTCCAAATCGACCCCTAGCCTGGGAACCTCCATATGCCTTGGGTGCAGCCCTGAAAAGCAAAACAAAAAAACAACAACAAAAAAACAGCTATTGAAATATTTTATAGTAGGAGGAAGACAAGGGTGCTTTTATTTTTGTAGGGCTGCACCCGAGGCACATGGATGTTTCCAGGCTATGGGTCAATCGGAGCTATAGCCACCAGCCTACGCCAGAGGCACAGCAACGAGGGATCCGAGCTGCATTTGCAACGTACACCACAGCTCATGGCAACACCAGAGCCTTAACCCACTGAGCGAGGCCAGGGATCGAATCCGCAACCTCATGGTTCCTAGTCAGATTCGTTTCCGCTGTGCCATGATGGGAACTCCAAGGGTACTTCTTAAAAGAACACCATAAAGGGTTAATGAGTGGGAAGAGAGACTCAAGGCAGAAACCAGTTGAGAGACAATTGCATTGAGTAGGTTAGGAGTTATAAAGGCCTGAAATAAGGCAACATGGATCAGGGTAAAGTCCTTGGAAGGGAGGTACCAAGCCTTCTGTGAGAGAAGGATGCTGAGGAGAAATGGGGATTCAGAATCCAAGCCTGTGTGACCAGGAAGAAACCAAGGCTAAAGAACATCAGTGGAAATATGAAATCACTTATATCTGGAATCTGATATACGGCACAAATAAATCTTTCCACAGAAAAGAGACTCAGGGACTTGGAGCACAGACTCGTGGTTGCCGAGGGGGAGGGGGAGGGGGTGGAATGGACCGGGAGTCTGGGGTTGATAGATGCAAACTATTGCCTTTGGAATGGAGAAGCAATGAGATCCTACTTTATAGCACTGGGAACTGTATCTGGTTACTTATGATGGAGCATGGTAGAGGATAATGTGAGAAAAAGAGTGTATATATGTATATGTGACTGGGTCACTTTGTTGTACAGTAGAAAATTGACAGAACACTAAACCAGCTATAATGGAAAGAATTTTTAAAAAAAATTTTTTTTTTTTGGTCTTTTTAGGACCTTACCTGTGACATATGGAGATTCCCAGGTGTCAAATCGGAGCAGTAGCCACTGGCCTACGCCACAGAAACAGCCACAGCAATGCAGGATCCAAGCCACATCTGTGACCTACACCACAGCTCACGGCAACGCCAGATCCTTAACCCACTGAGCAAGGCCAGAGATTGAACCTACAGCCTCCTGGATGCTAGTCAGGTTTGTTAACTGCTAAGCCAGGATGGAAACTCCAAAAATAAAAATCATTTAAAAATTTTTAAAAACATGGGTAGGAAGTGGTGGGCAGTATGCACGGTATAGGGGAATGTTCTAAGGAATCTGTAGCGTGGAGCTTAGGACAGCGCTCCAGGTTCCAGCCTAAAGTCTCCTTCACCAGTTGGATGGAGCTCACTGGAGTTATGACCTGGCTGAAGGTCACTGTGGCAAAGTGTGAAACGTGTAGCAGAGGTTGCTACAGGCATAACCATAGGCTGCCTCTGCCCGTAGCCAGTGGGCAGAGACAGAGGAAGCAGCAACAGGAAGAAGCAGTGCTAGGAGAGGGCAGCAGACAGGTGGCCATGGAGCTGTGGGTCAGGGAGGTGGTGAACAGCTCTGTCAGTTGCTGTGGAGGCCACGGGAAAAGGACAAGTTGCAGAGTGAAGGGGGAAGGATGGAGCACGGGTGGAGGATTGGTCTTAGAGAAGTAGAAGGACACAGGAGAGTTAGGGGTAAGAGGGGGCGCTGAGAAGCCTTGAAGGGCCGAGGGACCTCACAGTGAGAGGATGTGAGGGGACCTGAAACTCTGCTACAAAAGGTAGGTTGGGGAGGCACCAGGGCTGGAGCAGGAGCGGGGCCCTGAGCTGGGAAGTCACAGGGCAGGGTTAATGGAGCCAGTCAGTCCCTTCTGAGGGTTCCTAGCTAGCTCCTGCAGCCTAGCCATTGGCTTCCCTTCAGGCCTGGTGACAGTGGTGGGTGGGGCTGAATTTTCCGGGGGAGGGGGGTGATGAAAGGATCTGCAGGCTTTGGTTTCTCCAGTGTACAAAGAAGGGGTTGGTGGCCTAGTGGTTAAGCATTTGGTGTTGTCACTGCTGTGGCTTGGGTTCGATCCCTGGCCCAGGAACAACAACATAAAAAACAGGTCAGCTTGGCTGCCTCAGGTTCTGTGGAAGCATCTGGCAAGAGAGAGACACAGAGTTCAGAGTGAGTAGCTGTTGATACATGATCTGGGCTGATGAACTGGCTATCCATGGGAACAGGCTGGCCAGGGAGGTGAGGGGACCAAGGTGGGGGGCTGAGGAGCTCCAGGGCTTCAAAAAGTAAAGTCTCAGCACTCAGCAGGCTTTGGACTGAGGAGCATCTGTGAGTGACATTTCAGGCTGTTTCAAACTTCAGGTTCCTGCCAAAGGCTGCCCAAAGTTCTGTGAAGTGGGTGGCTCTGAGGTCCAGGCTAAGTCGGAAAAGGCAGCACACAGGAGAAGGGAAGGTTGCTAACCAAGAGAGTTTGGCATTCAGAATCTGTGGGAGTTCCCGTTGTGGCTCAGTGGTAACAAACCCGGTTAGTATCCATGAGGGTCCCTGGCCCTGCTCAGTGGGTTAAGGATCCAGCATTGCTGCGAGTTGTGCTGTGGGTTGCAGACTTGGCTTGAATCCTGTGTTGCTGTGGCTGTGGCGTAGGCCGGCAGCTGTAGCTCCGATTTGACAGCTAGCCTGGGAACTTCCATATGCTGCGAGTGCAGCCCTAAAAAGACCAAAAAAAGAAAAAAAAACCAAAAAAGAATCTAGGAGGTGAGAGGTATTCCCATACTGGCACTACCCTTTCAAATTAGTCAACCTTTCCGAGCCCCACTGTGTGCTCAGGCCTTCCATTTATCTTAATTTGCTGAATCTTATTTACCCCCAGAACCACTGTGTGAGGGCAGGGATCATGTCTTCATTGAGGAATTAGGTAACCCGACAAGACCACATGGCTAGTAAACAAAGGAACCAGATTGTCTGGCCCCACTCTCAGGCTTCTTCCCTACTCCTCCCTCCCTTTCCTGGACTGACTTTAAGCACTGCAGTTACCTCGGGAGCCTGGAGGTAAAGTAACAGTAACAGAAGACAATATTTACTCAGTCCTTTGTAGGCATTTACTCATTTACTCTTTCAACCCTCTTGAAGGAGATACAGTTTTATATGGAGAAAGTAAGTTGTCTGATATGGCTGCTAGCAAGTGGCAGAGCCACACTTGAACCTGGGCAGTCTGACCCTCCAGCCTTCATATCTGCCACTGCGCCATGAGGGATGTAACAGTGAGTCACAATGAAGCAGTCACATCCCATGGGCCTGGCAGAGAGGGTGTCCTGGACACAAAAGAGACTTAATTGTCAGCAGCCAGAAATCTAATTGCCAGAGTTCCCTGGTGGCTCAGCAGGTTAAGGATCCAGTGTTGTCACTGTAGGGGCTCAGGTTGTATTGTGGTGTGGGTTTGATCCTTGGCCTGGGAACTTCTGCATGCCACAGGTGTGGAGAAAAAAAAAATTAAAAAAAGAAATCTTGGGAGTTCCTGTCATGGCACAGTGGAAACAAATCCGACTAGGAACCATGAGGTTGTGGGTTGGTTTGATCCCTGGCGTCACTCAGTGGGTTAAAGATCTGGCATTGCTGTGAGCTGTGGTATAGGTCACAGACGAGGCTCAGATCCTGTGTTGCTGGGGCTGTGGTGTGCAGCTGTAGCTCCAATTAGGCCCTGGCCTGGGAACCTCCATGTGCCGCAGGTGTGGCCCTAAAAAGCAAAAAAAAAAAAAAAAAAAAAAAAGGAAGAAAGAAAGAAATCTTGAATTGCCAGCTCAAACAGAAAAACCTTCTATGTGACCCAGAGCACATCCGTTCCCCTTCTGACTCTCTGTAGTATAGGGAAATTAAAAGGGCTGATTCCATGTAACTGTCCAAAAAGCTTCCAGAACCTGCCCTGAAAGGTACTAGAGAGAGACCATTCCATCTCCTGGTTGGGAGAATGCCAAATAAGAACTTCTTTAAAGCCCCTTTCTAGGAAAGCAGCAAGCAGCTCCTCCCTCAGTCCCATCTTGATTAGCATCACTTCATCTGTTAGTTTTTCCTTTGCCATTTCCTTGGTGCCTGGCACAGAACTGAGGTCGGAGACAGTCTGAAATCTCATGGCTACAACTATGTCCAGAGCCTGCTAGGTGCTGAGATTTTGCCTTCCTAAGACTTGGAGCCCTCCACCTTGGGTCCCCACACCTCCCTGGCCAGCTGGTTCATCAGCCCAGGTCACAGTATTAGCAGCTCCTCATTTCAGACTTTTACTTTCTATCAGCCTCTGTGCCAGGGGCTTAAACACATCTCATTTCATCCTCATCCCCCACTGTGAGGAAACCGAGATTCAGAGGAATTTCACAGACCATCCAGGATGAAAGTGTTAGGAAGTGGCCAAGCGGAGATTTGAAACTTCGGTCTTTGTGAATGAACTTCTCTTCTATTCTTGGAACAACTGTGATGGAAGGGGCTCCTGCTGCCAGATTTACTGCAAACTAGGGCAGCGGTGGCTCTGGACACAGTGGTCCACTTGAGCCCCAGTGCCCTGCTCCCGGTGAGCCCAGCTCCAGACCTTATTGATGAGACCAACACGTACACCCAGCACAGTGCCCTGGAGCCCAGCAACCACCTGGCACATTTGAAGGAAGCTGGGGACCATCCAGGCTGTACTGCTGTCCTTCCTCGGCACAGAGGTGTCTTTGGTCCCTATAGTGGTCCAGATGTGTGGTTTGCCAGGGTGCGGGAGCCCTGGCAGGACTGGGAGTCTTGGAACTGGTATTGTGCCTGTAATAAGTGGGCACAGGGGAATCCTGCCAGAGAAATGGGCCTTTCCCCATTGAGTCAACAGGCACCAGGGGCTTGGATTTGAATGACTGTGACCCTGTATAGACTGAACATTGAAATAGGACATTTGGCAGGGCCAGCCCTTTGAGAAAGGTGAACAACAATAAACAGAGAGCACAGCAGACATTTATTCTGAGTCTCCCACCACCCCAGTGCCTCTGGGGCAGAATCCCTACCCTACGTCTCTCCACAGCTAAACAAAGGCCTTCCGACCAATGCTAACTGACTCATGGTCCTGCTATGTGGGACCCCCCCCTTACAGAGCACTCGCACATCTTGGCACTTAACAGAGGGTGGCTGATAAACACACTACTTTGGAATTTAAAAAGCCTAAAGGGTTAATAGTTTATTTTTATGCTGAGTTTAAATGACCAATGAGGAGTTCCCGCTGTGGCACAGTGGGTTAAGGATCTAGCATTATCTCTGAGGCCACTCAGATGGATTTGATCCCTGACCTGGGGAACATCCATATGCCGCCACCATGGGTGTGGCCAAAAAAGAAAAAAAAAATTACCTACATGTTAAGAACTGTGGATGCTAAGAGAGCAGGTGACTGTCCCACCAGCCCCCCCACAGGCCTTCAGGGAAGGAACTCATGGCTTTGTCAGGAAAAACAGTAGGTGGGATGCAGGGGTCCTGGGATCTCCCAGGGCCAGGCAGTTCCTCAGCTGTTGCACATGGCCTTGCTGGAACAGGAGCCCTGAATGGTTTCCTTGTTTTGCACAGCCCTGATCGAGTCTCTCAGCCAGAAACCACAATCTGCCGGTGACCAACCCCAATCCACAGAAGCAACCCATGCGACCCATAGGAAAGCAGGCGGGGCCAGCTCTCCCTCGGCCAACGGTGAAGCCGGAGGAGGAGAGAGCACCAAAGGCTACACTGCAGAACAAGTAGCAGCCGTGAAAAGGTGGAGGGCTGGGCCGGCCGGGTGGGCAGGGGCTGGAGCCTGGTGGTGCTGGGACGTGTTCAGATCTAGGAAGGCATTCTGCAGCCACTCATCCACCTCACCCAGGGAGGGTCATGAGGCTGGAGGAGGTCCAAGTGGTCAGGCTCCCCAGGCCCCAGAATATAGTGTGGGCATCAGGGCTCCACTGTCCCTTCCCGCCAAGACAGCCCACAGCAGAGGCTGCAAACGCTGACACTGCTGGCTTCCTCTGCTGCTGCCAGCAGGCCCTGGGCCTCTTTACACAGCTCTGTTTGTCGCAGATGAGGCCTGGTCTCCCCCTCCAGATATTCCCTCAACCCACGGCCCTGCCCCCAACAAAGACCTTTTCAAACCAGAGCCTGTACAGGCTGGAGTGGAGACAGATGGTTCTCCTTCCAAGGCTGGGGCAGGCCCTGCACAGAGCAACTCACTACCAGGCTGAGACGGTCCAGCCAAGGCTTCTGAGATGTAGATCCTCTTGTTCCCATTTCTCCCTGGGCCTCTCCACCAACTAGCCACTGAGGTCATTCCCACACGGTCCTGGCTGCTAGTGAAGACATTAGCAAGCTTCAGGCCTGGGGTTCAGTTGGTGTGTGACCTAGCATGACTATAGTTTGCCATAAAAGCATATGCCAAATTTACATTTTTCTGACCAGGGAGCTCCCATTGTGGTGCAGTGGAAAGAATCTGACTAGAATCCATGAGGATGTGGGTTCGATCCCCTAGCCTCGCTCAGTGGGTTAAGGATCTGGCATTGCTGTAAGCTGTGGTGCAGGTCGCAGGCGTGGCTTGGATCCAGCGTTGCTGTGGTTGTGGTGTAGGCCGGCAGCTACAGTTCGATTAGACTGGGAACTTCCATATGCCGTGGGTGCGGCTCTAAAAAGCAAAACAAAAAAACCCAACAGCTACATCTTTCTGACCAGACAAGGCCAGGCATTGTAGGCAGTAGAAACTGATTGTGGAGAGGTGGTAAAGCCTGGAAAAAGCCAGGAATCAGGGGGTCTCCAAGGCCCCAGAAGTAAGAATTAGTGGAAGAGAAACAGTGTCTCTTCACGGCCCCGTGATGGGGTGAACAAACAGCTGCCGAATCTGTTACCCTTTGAGACACACATATCCAGGAGTGCAGAGCTAGGGACACACCTACCCTTGGGCAGAGGCCCCTGGTTGGTGGACATGGGCGATCCTTCTGAGGTTGCCTCCAGTGAGGGTGCTGTTAGCACAGGGAAATGGTTCCTGTCCTGGCAGAGACAGCGACTGCCCCCTCTTAGACCCTAATGTATTCTTGCTGTCACCACTGCTGGTCCCCGGGCCTGCCCAGAGCTGAGTGCCCACGCTGCTCTTTCTTCACCTGCCTCACCTCCCAGCCTGGGCCCGCATAGAGCTCCCTGCCACACTCTGCTCCCTCCCCCAGGGTCAAGCAATGTAAAGATTACTACGAGATCCTGGGGGTGAGCAGAGGGGCTTCTGATGAGGACCTGAAGAAGGCCTACCGCAAACTGGCCCTCAAGTTCCACCCAGACAAGAACCATGCGCCTGGCGCCACCGAAGCTTTCAAAGGTAAGCTGGCCCTGGTTTCCTGGTGTTTGGGTGTTCTTAGCTGTCCTTGGGAGGGAAGGAATAAGGGGCTTTGCCAAGACGTGGCTTTGGACCCAAGTCCTACCAGCTCAGGAGCTGCTTCCTGGGCAGAAGGTCCTAGTAGCCACTGCCAGCCTCGCAGAGTCTGTCAGAGTACAGGTGGCACCACTCCTGCCTCCCCTTCCTCCTCATTCCTCCGGGGTTACAGGAGGGGAGCTGAGGCGAGATAAGACTCATGGCTTTTCCAAGGTCACATGGTGATTGAGGGGCAGAAAGAAGCAGGCCTCCCAGCTCACCCTGTGCACTTGCAAGTCCTGGGATTTTTCCTGTGCTGGGCAGCCTCTGGTTAGAGCTTGATGGGCTCCTTAGCAGTAGCAGCTGTAGCCAACTCATCCTGGCCTGTTTACACCCACTGTCTCCCCCTTGCACCATACACACCCTAGGCCTGTGTGGGGGACGTGGCAGTCTCTCTGGCCTCAGGGTCTCTTGGGTCCAGGGTGGGTGCTTCAGTTCTGGCTGACACCATAGGCTGCTCTTTAGTAGTTTATCTTTTCTTTGAACATATCAGGCACACATGGCAACTCTGTGCCCACATAATGTTCCTTATCTCCCCCAGGTGCCTCTTCTCTCATGCCCACCTTGTCCTCACTGGGACCTTTAGGATCTTAGGCTCACTTCCCTCTGGGCAATAGCATGGTGACCAGCCCCACCTAGCCCAAGCTGGGAGCTGTGCAATGTGACCATAGCCAGGTGGGAAGCCTGTAGCAGAGCAGACCCCATCCTGGTGGGCCTTGCCTGGGCCACCTCAGGTGCTCCATTCCAGGCTGCGTGGGGCTGGTCTCCAGGGGGGCAGTCTGCAGGTATTCCCCCCCTTCCCCCACTGCCTGTCCACCAGCCCCAGAGGGAGAAAGAGAATGGCAGTGGGGAGGCAAGGTAGCTGGTGGTTAATGTTTCCCCAGCCCTGACCTCTGCCTGCAGCCTGCCCGGACCGGCGCTAAGAGGCTGCACTTGGCCTTGGGGCCCTGTTGGAACAGGAGGAGGAGGGCCATTCTCTTTCTTCTCAGGGGTTGCAGGTTCTGAAGCAGATGCAGCTTTGATCTCCTCCTCTGAGATAGTGGGCCACTGCAGAAGGAGCAAGACCCCAGAGAGGGCCTTCAGGGCACAGGCTTCTCACCTGGGGAGCTCTAATGGGGGGTGGAGGGCAGACTGGGGCCAAGGAACAGCAGCTGGAACCTGGACCCTAGGGAAGAGAGGGCTTTCCCAGGCCACACTACCAGCAGTGGAGTGTTGACGAGAACCTGGGGACTTGGCATCCCAGCAGTTCCTGCTCTCCAGTTTACAACACACATGCCGTGTTTGTTTGGCCTCCGTGTCTTGCTATGACTTCAAGATTCCAGAAAGGGTTGCCCCATCCCACTGGACACCTTAAGAGAGAGGAATGAGAAGGGGGTGTTTTGGTGGTTTTTTTCATAAAGTCAGTGAGCAGGCTTGAAGACACACCTGGGTTTGATTCCTGGCTCTACAGCATGAGACCTGTGTGAACTTGCACTTAAGCTCTCCGAGCCTCGGCTTTCTCATTGGTAAAATGGAGATGCGCTGTTAGGAGTAAAGAGGATAATGCCTGTAAAGGGCCTGTGGCATAGGGAGAATTGGAGAGTCGTCATAGGGTAGAGAGTAAGGAGCCTGTGTACTAATCCTCTACCCAGCCCAGGCTACCCAGATTCACTTAGGGGTACTACTGCATGCCCGCCCCTCGCCCTCCCCCCAAGACCCCCCTCTCCCCCAGCACACACACACACACACACACACACACACACACTCTCACTCACTCACCCTTGCCCAATGACCAGGTTTACCAGTGGCCCCAAGGACTTCTCCCGAGAGCGTTATTTGAGTACTGAAGGAAGCGAGCCCTCAACCACCACAGGCGCCTCCACTAGCAGCCCCAGCATCCTCAGACCTGACCTTTCTCCCTCCTTTCTAGCCATCGGCACAGCGTATGCAGTACTCAGCAACCCAGAGAAAAGGAAGCAGTATGACCAGTTCGGTGATGACAAGAGCCAGGCAGCCCGACAGGGCCATGGGCATGGGGACTTCCATCGTGGCTTTGAGGCCGACATCTCCCCTGAAGACCTCTTCAACATGTTTTTTGGAGGTGGCTTCCCATCTAGTAAGTCCCCCAACTCCCACAGCCAGGTCTCCCTGGTAGTGATGTTGGGAGACTGGATGCCAGCCTCTCCCTTTCCCAGCAACCCCACTCCTGACTCAGCGCCTCTGACCCCCAGGTAACGTCCATGTCTACAGCAACGGCCGCATGCGCTACGCATACCATCAAAGGCAGGACCGCAGGGAGAACCAGGGTGACGTGAGTGAGGAGGGTGCTGGGGGGAGGACAGGGAGGGTGCCTGGTCCCACCCAAGTGGGTGAGGCCTGGGCTGGGTAGTGACATCCCTGGCTGAGTGTTCCGAAGCAGCACTGCCCTCACAGTTCTCACTTGGAAGCCCCCTTGGTGCCCCTGGCATTCTTCTGAGCAACCCCAGAGGGAGCCACACTCCACATCACCCCCAAAGGGAGTAGGGGTTTGAGGCCTCTGTAATCAGATGTCATGCAGAAACTCCTCTCCCTGCAGACAGGTTCCAGTGTGAATGCCTTTGTGAGGTCCATTTGTTCTTAAGGCCAAAGTGACATTTTCCAAGCAATGGAAAGTCAATGAGAGAATTGTAAAGGATGACAACATAGAGCTGGGTCTTCTTGCTTCTTTTCACCACCCTTGAAAAATGTGTACAAAAAATGTACAAGAAGACAATGCCTCAAACCTGTTTTGAATGCTACACATAAGAATAGCTGGCTGACCAAAATGAAAACAGTTAAGATTAAAATACTGTGGACAATGGCAAAGCATTTAAAGTTATGGCAGGCTGAGGGGTTCCGTTTAGCTCTGTCATTGTGGCCTCCTGTTTTTATTTATTCACTTTTTAAACTTATTTTGTGTGTATTTAGCATAAAAGAGAGTTTTGTGTGTTTTTTTTTTTGTTTTTTGGGGGGTCTGCACCCACGGCATGTGGAGGTTCCCAAGCTGGGGTCCAAGCAGAGCTACAGCTGTTGGCCTACACCACAGTCACAGCAATGCCAGATCTGAGCCATGTCTGTGACCTACACCACAGCTCACGGCAATGCCGGATCCTTAACCCACTGAGCAAGGCCAGGGATCAGACTCGCAACTTCATGGTTCCAAGTCAGATTCATTTCTGTCGCGCAATGGGATCTCCCAAAAGAGTTTATAAGTCACAAATTATCACACAATGAACAAATTTATTAATTTTTATTTATAATTTCTTAACTGGAAATTTTTTTTTTTTTGACTTTTTTTGACTTTTTAGGGCCGCACCTGTGGCATATAGAGGTTCCCAAGCTAGGGGTTGAATCTGTGCTACAGCCACCGGCCTACACCACAGCCATAGCAACACCAGATCTGAGCCATGTCTGCTCATAGCAATGCCAGGATCTTTAACCCACTGAGTGAGGCCAGGGATCAAACTTGTGTCCTTGTGGATTCTAGTCAGATTAGTTACCACTGAGCCACGACGGGAACTCCTTAACTGGCAATCTTTAAATTGATAATATAGTCATATGGTTCAAAAATCAAAAAAAGTACATGTAATGGAAGTCTCCCTCCAGCCCTGCCACCCATTCTTTTGGAGGCAGACACTTGTGCTCATTTGGGGGAATATTCTCTCACAAATAAACACATATGCCAGCCTCCCACCCATTTTTAACCCCAGTTGCTGCTTTGTTTTATCTCAGGAAGCTGGCAGGTAGAGGAGCTTATGTATTTGGGGGACCTGTGGGAGGGAGGGGGAGAGAGTGGCACTGTGACCTGTCTGCATGGCAGCTGGCTCCTGCCACCTGAGCTCGGTTGTGCTGGGGGAGCTGGTGGCAATTGCAGCTAGCGTTGCACTTTCTCCCAGGTCCAGCTTGGGTGACCATTGGCTTTTCCCTCCAGGGTGGGCTGGGGGTGTTTGTCCAGCTGATGCCCATCCTCATCCTGATCCTCGTGTCAGCTCTCAGCCAGCTTATGGTCTCCAGTCCACCCTATAGTCTGAGCCTGAGGCCGTGAGTATCTGTAGCTGGGGCGAGACGGGTGGTGGGTAGACATGGGGTCTCAGGCCCCATGAAATCCATCCCATTGAAATCCAGCATAGAAAGCTGCTCAGAATCAAGAAAATAGACTTTCTCTGTTGGAATTCCTTTTTTTTTTTTTTTTACTTTTTTGGCTTTTTAGGGCTGCACTCGTGGCATATGGAAGTTCCCAGGCTAGGGATTGAAATCAGAGCCACAGCCGCAACAACGCCAGATCCAGTCTACATTTGTGACCTACACCGCAGCTCATGGCAACGCCAGATCCTTAACCCGCTGAGCAAGGCCAGGGATCAAACCTGTGTCCTCATGGATACTAGTCAGACTCATTTCCACTGAGCCACAATGGGAACTCCAGATTCTTGGTCTTTTTAGGATCACAGTCTCTTAAGAAAACACAGTGAAACCTGCAGATCTTTTCCCTGGAACACTGCAGGCACACACAATTTTGCATGATTTCATTGGCTTTGTGACACTCTCCCCATTTTATCTACTGGCCTTAAGAGCTTCTGCTCTTGCAATCTGATTGGGGGCCCTTGAGACCCTGGCAAGAACAGAGGCTTTAGAGTAAGAGTAAGAGTGGCTCCTCTACTAATTAAGCAGCTGTGAACCCTGGACTAATTACATAACTTCTCTGAGCCTTGGTTTCCTCATCTATAAAATGGAAATAGCATCTACCTGCTTGTGAAAACTAAATGAGTATACACATAAAGTGCCAGGCTCATCAGAAATGCTTGACACCATTCGTTGAATGAATATATGGTCTTAACCACCAGTGGTGAACTTGGGCAAGTTATCTGACCTTTTAAGGCATCAGCTCCCTCCCCGCGCCCCTGCCCCCACCTAGTGGCCAGGCTCTGCCTCGGAGCCTGGCAGGATCCCCCTCAACCAGCAGGGGGCAGAGTCGGTCCACTGGACCCACATCAGCCAGGGCAGCAGCTCTGTGGCCTGATGCCAGCTTTTTTCTCTGCAGCTGGGGAGCTGAGAGGCAGCAGCAGGCAGGCAGGGGCTGTGCTCACTGAAGCACTGACTCCTGTCTGCATGCTAAAGTTTTTCCCAGAGCCTGCAGGTGGAGCTGAAAGATAAGAATCCAAGAGCTGGAAGGGTACAATTCTTTGGAATTCCTCCTGTCATTGTGTTCCTAAGCCTCGTAACTCTAGACTGGGAGCTCTTGGGGAGCCAGGCAGGCCCTCAGCAATGCGACTGGCCTAGGAATGAGTGAGGAAAAGAAGGCACAGGGATCTCAAGTCACATAGCTCGTCAGAGGTGAAGCCTGGACTCACTCCAGGATCCAGACTTCCCTCAGCAGCACCCCCTCCCCCCAAGAAAGGCCACAGTTAGCATGTGGTAAGCAGTGAGCCTGAGCAGGGCCTTGCTGTAGGCTGGGCCATTTGTACTGGAGGGATACCCTGCCTTTTCTCCAGGCCCTCCCTGGGGTAGTGCGGAGTTCCTGCTCTAGTTCGGGAAGGAAGCAGCTACTCCTGTGGCCTCTATGGCACCTCCTCTGGCAAACCCCAGTCAGGACCTGAGGGCCTGGGGACCCAAGCCCACTTCGTGCCTGGTGTATGTCTGTCCAGGTCGGTGGGCCACGTCCACAAGCGGGTCACTGACCACCTGAACGTCGTCTACTACGTAGCAGACACATTCTCTGAAGAGTACACAGGCTCCAGCCTCAAAATGGTTGAACGGAATGTGGAAGACGACTATATTGCCAATCTCCGAAACAACTGTTGGAAGGAAAAGCAGCAAAGTGAGTGTGTGTCTGTATTTGGGGTGCAAAGCTTGGAGCAAGGAAGGAGAAAGCCCTGCTCACCCAGTGATGTGTGGGCCCAGCACCTGGCGCTGCCCTGCGCCAGCCATGTCCCAGCCAAGAGCTGGACTCCACCCCCATGTTTCCCTGGGGATGGGAGCCAGGGGCCACCTGGAGATTGCCTCCAACTTGCCGTAGATCACTGCAGTCAGCCCGTTGTTTGCTTGCCGTGGGTGAGTGTATAGAGGGAGATTGGAGCACGTTTGGCCACCCACTGATGGGGCATCTGGATCCATCTTTGGCACCCGGAGCGGGGAGGTCTGACCAGGATGACATTTTCTCTCCTTGGCTGGCCTCAACTATACTACATAGAAAGGAGCCTCTAGTCCGCTCCCAAGGGGGACCATATTTCCTTGTCCAGGGTCTACCCTAAAGGGAAGCCAGCTCTGCCCCAGCTCCTGGGCCTAGAACTGCCTTCCCCGTCCCCCCACAGGCCAGGCAGGTGTTGTAGCACCTTAGGGGTGAGCCTAACCCTGCTCCATTGCTTTGCAGAGGAAGGCTTGCTGTATCGGGCCCGCTACTTTGGCGACACAGATATGTACCACAAAGCACAGAAGATGGGCACCCCAAGCTGTAACCGACTGTCAGAGGTGCAGGCCTCCCTGCATGGATAGTCCTGGGCCAGCCGTGCCACCGAGGTCCAAGTATGAGCCAGGGCCGCCTCTGCCCTGCAACTCCTGGCAGCTCCGGCCCTGGTCATGAGGCAGAGGAGAGTGGAAGGAGGAGGGAGGGAGGGAGCCTGGTGATCATGGCACAGTTTCCCTGTCCCCAGCTTGACCTCCACTGTGCAAAGATGGGACAGCTCTGGCGTGCACTGGGAAACTATAGTCTGTCTCAACCCTCTAGCACTCTTCCACCCCACTGCACTCCATACTCTGGAGCTGTGGGGTGCCCAAGAGCCAGAGAGGAAGGGGAGCCCAAAGCTGCTGCTAAGGGCCACTCATGCCTCCTTGGTCTACAGCCATCGAGTCACCATGGCCTGTTCCCAAGTACAGCAGACTATCAATCTGAGCCCTGGGATTAAGGCCACCAAGTATTGCTGGGTCCGCAGTAGGCCCCACACGTCCCCTGAACCATGGGGGAACTAGTGGATCAAGAGCCCTTCCTCTTCGCTGTCCTTCTAGGCAAGAGGAAATGGAACCAGAGGGGGGGCAGCCAGGCAGCAGGCCGAGGGGGGGGGGCACACCCCCAGGCTGCTCCTTGTCTAGTGGGATCAGAGGTGCTTTTGAATGCCACTGCACCTGGAAGCCTGGAAGCCACAGGCATCCGGCCCACCCAGGTGTCTCACCTGAGGTCTGAGGAAGGAAACAGAAGGTCATGAGTTCAGAGCTGAGCAGAGAGCCCTCAGCACAGAAGGGGTGGGGAAAAAATGAAAGGTGCTGGTAGCAGGCTTCCTGCTTCTTTACGCTTGTGTGTGGGTAGCAGGCTCTGTTCCCAGCATTTGCCAAAGGGGACAGCTTGGACTAAGCCCAGAAGAGTGTGGGCAGAGCCGGTGAAGGTTCTTTTTTGTGTTGGTTCCCTGCCCACCCCCTCCTCTGTCTGTGTTCCCTCAGGGGCGGTCCAGCTACAGACTCTACTTTGAGGCCTTTCTGGCTAGTGCCTCTGGGAGGAAAAGAGACTGCAGGGGGCGGTGGGGGCGGGGCTGAGATGGGCAGGACAGGGCCAAGGAGCTGGCTGTTAGTGTGGGCTGAGTTAGAGACTCCGGGGCACATGCTGCCAAGCTAACTGTTACCACTCTCCTCCCCAGACTATGAAATCCCTGGAGAATTTTTGGTGACGTGCACTGAGCCAAGGTGATGGACTGTATGTTTAAGGAAAGACATAACAAGAAAAAAAATTAAAATGGAATTGGAGGCCGAATGCCACACAACTGCCCTCTCTCTCACCCAGTAAATGCAGAAAGCTCTTAGGACAGACAGGAAAACCTGCCACGGGGCTGCTTCCCTTCCTCCCAAGGATGGCAAAGGCTCAGGCTCCACATCGGCTCTCTCCTAGGATACAGAAACCATGGCAACGAAAGTAGAATGTAAAACTTGCAGCAAATGTCTATGGGAAGGGCTGGGGGAAGGGGCACCCAGCTGCCTTTCTTCCCCCTCCCTGAAGCCACCACCAGTCACCTCAGTGGAAGCAATCAGAGGTGTTGGCCAAGGAGAAAGAGGAAGATGAAAGCGAACTCTCCATAGAATGTAATTTATAGATGCGTGTATATGTATATATCTATTTATATGTAAATAGCATATATAAAGAGATATATATATATATAGCCTACTTTTTAAACTATGCAGGGATTTGGTTAAGTTGTTCAGTTAATTTCTTCCCTGTTTTAGAAAACAGCTTGGGGAAGGTAGCCTGGTCCTTCAAAGGCTAGACATTAGCCATAGCTGACAGCATAAGGAAAGTCGGGTCCTAGCTTTTAACAGTCCCCTCAACCCCAGCCTGGTTTTGATGGCAGCAGCAATCATGACAGTATAAATCTGTGGAAAACTTGGAAGGTTGCCAGGTTTATGGTTAAGCTGGGGGCGGGGGCAGGGTGTGGAGCAGGCTGCAGGGGGAGAAATTCCTCCTAAGGCCAGGCGCCAGGTTAGTATGGAGTCACAGTGGAGGCCCCAAACGGCCTGTAGGGATGAGACCACCCCCCCACACCCCACCCCGCCAAGCTCTGGCCAGCTCAGGTGGGCGCTTTGCCTGGTGCCCAGGAGCCCTCTGACCCCTAGCCACAGAGAACAGCAGGGTTGGCGGGGGACCAGGTTCTGCCTGACCACCAGCCCCCTTTAGTTCCTAAATCAGTTTGGCCTTATAGGTGCCCCAGGGCACAGCCCCATTGTTGCTACTGGTTTTTCCTAAGTCGTGGAGCAAGGACTTTAGATGGCTTTTTCTCCAAGATTCAATCAGGTGGTGCCCAGGACGCTGGGGCAGCAGCCAACTCCTGAAAAAAGTCCATGACCATGGACATCTCTGTCTCTACCCTCCATGGACATGACGCCACCCGGCCTTCTCTTGCACATTGGACAAAGGATGCACCTGAACCATTTTCTTACTTTCACCGTCAAATGAGGATTTTTCTCAAAACAGCAGTTGCTGCCAGGGGGAAGGGAGGGAGGTTTTATTTATTCCCACAGTTTATACTGGGCCTTTTGGAATTACCTTTTTTTCCCCAAATTTTCCTCTGGCGGTGAGTGTGTCACTGAGCCTGCCATCCTCCGAAGCCTTACTACCCCAAGCTGCCAGCCAGGAGGGGATAACCACCCTCCCAGAGCTTCTCTCAGCTCTTTTTTTAAAAGTCCCCAACATAGGATTCTTGCTGGGAAAGGAAGCTTGGTTAAGAAATGTCAAACATGGTTTTTACAAGGTCTTGCCCTGTGACGAAGCAGCCACCCCAGTCCAGAGAGATGCTCAGAACTGGATGTGGGTGAGAGCGCCCTGCCCACAGTGGCCCCGGTGCTCTGCGCCCACCACCCTGACCACCTGGTCTCAGTAGATGTCCCTAGATGGGCTGAGCCATGTGCAATAAGAACGTAGATCCTAATGGATCCCCTGAGAAGCTGTATTTCTTGAATTAGAATTCTGAAATTGTATATCTATAAATATATGTTTATTACGTGATTGGCTGGCCTTGGTGGGTCTGTGTTGGGCAAGGGGGATGAGCTGGGGGGCGGGCACAAGCACCTGTTGCTGCTGACACGGTACAGCCCAGACCACAGGGAGTTTTTGGTGGCAAGCCTAAGGGTCCCGTCCCCCCCCCGACTCCGCACCTCTGGCCCGGCCCCAGCTGACAGCCACTTCAGTCACAAGTGTACCCCTCCAGGTAAGGGTAAGAGGCTCAATTGGGCCAGGACCATGAGGTTCCTGATACCGGTCCAGGGTGGGCAACCTGGGCCATGATCACAGCCTCTGCCTCCCCCTCGTCCACCTCCCTCCCTTCATTCCTTTGGGCCTGCTGTGAGACAAACATTCAGAACCTCCCTTCCCCCACCCTGGATCCAGATGGAGGGAAAAGTTCTCCTAAGTTTCCATCTGTGGTTGCACTACCTTCCCAGCCATCCTTCCCACACTGGCTCCACAGCCCGCCCTCCTCCCCCAGAAGATTGGAAAAGTTAAAAATGTGGCAGCCCCGGTAAGGCTTTCTGTGAATGGAGCAGCAGATCTGCCCGGGCCTCCCAGAGACAGAGCCCGGCAGCCCTGACTGGTGGCCCGAGGCCCCTCCTGCGGCTGCTCCAGCCAAAGACAGGCAGGCTGCCCGGTGGTGCCACTGCAGCCCGGGAGCTCATTGGCTGCCCCCACCAGGGTCACCACAGCCTGCCCGGCCCGCTCTGCGAGCTGCCACTTGTTGGCTGCAGTTAGCAGGGGCGTTGCCAGCCGCCCCTGTTTACCCACCCCAACTCCCTGCCCTCGTGTGTGGCTCTGAGAGCCAGAGGGGTGGGAGAGACTCCTTCCAACTGTTTGCTGTAAAAAAGAGCCTTTGACAAGTGTCCCCACCCACTGTCAGGTGGCAAACAAGGCTCTCGTCCATCCAAGCTCCTGGGATCAGTCAGCTTATCTTTTGGTCCCAGGCTGCCGCCAGGTCTCCCAAGGACAAGGAGCACACACCCCAGCCCTCCCCACCGGGCAGAGTCTCCTGGGGCAGAGTCTCCTGGCCTTTGAGGGCAGGCACACAGACAGACTCAGCTAAATAGGCGGTTGACAACAGTGTTGGCTCTTGAGGAACTCAGAATCCTTACCAAATGTCACACCATGTGATTTGAGTGAGTCAGCCCATTTGCCAGAGTAGGAAACTAAGCCTTAGGGTAGGGAACGTGATGCCCAAGGCTCTCCATAAAACTGTGCATGTCTTTGGGGTCTGTGGAGCAGAACCATCATTTTGAAAACATTTGCTGAACCCGAATTCACTGTCCTTGAGGGGATCAAATCCACTCGTACCAAGAGGAGTGGCAGGAACCCTGAGTTCAGAATGGTGGGAAAGGCCCTAAGGAAAACAGGATTTAATCTGAGGAGCTGGGTGTGTGTGGGCTGCCCTTGTGAGCCATACCCCCTGCCTCCTGGTGGTGACAAAGGTGTCCACCTGGCTTGGGGGGCACATTCCCAGGGCTGGTGTCACCTCTGAAAGGCAGCACAGTGGATCCGTTGGGTGTGGGTGTAGACCCCACAGCCTGGCTTGCCTGGGTTGATCCATGTACTGACTGGGTAGCCTTGTGTGTGTCACTCAACCTCCCTCTCCCTCTATGGCCTCATCTTCATGTGAGTAATAAAACCACCTACCTCATTGGGTCACTGTGAGAAGTAAAAGTGATCACATATACACACTTTAAAAAACCAGCCTGGTACATAGAAAGCTCTGTTTTAAGTATTGTTATTCATCCTCAGTCAAGGAAGATTGACTGAGCACAGACTGGGTGTGAAGTCCCCACCGAAACCACAACTACGACTGAGACTCGGTCTGCCCTATAGGAACTACGGGTGTGAAGGAGCCGGTGATCAGCAGACCCCGGTGGGCAGAGGACTGTGAGAAAAACAAACCCTGGAGCATGGCAGGTGCCAGCAGCTCTGGCTGGAGGTAAAGAAACGGTCACCTGTGAAGGAGGAGGGAGTTGGGACAGGGCTCCAGGTGGGGTGGACACTCTGCTGCAGGGGACAGTGTGGACAAAGTCCTGGAGCTGGGAAAGTCCAGAGTGACCGCATTCAGGGAACAGTTCACACGCCAGGGCCCCAATCTATAGTTGTCATCTTGCCAGTCACAACCAGTGGCCTTGGGCGGAGAAAGAACCTTACTAAGAATGAATGAGTGAGAGAGCCTGTGTCTCCTGAATCCTGGCAGTCCCCTGTCCCCTCTGTTAGGCATTTGGCAAGAGCCTCTGAACCCTTCCTCGTGCTGGGCTCTGCCCTGTAGCCTGTATGGGTGGCCATGCAGGAGCAGGGAGGGCAGTGGGGGGCAGAGGCTGGCAAAGCTGGAGGCCTAGGTTGTGGTGTTCACACTGTTACCTCGTCCGCCCCGACCCTCATGGAGGGATGTTTCACCAGGATCAGAGCCCAGGCTTCTGATCACTTCCAAAGCCCCACAGCTGTTTAGGCAGGAAATAAAGGTCCAGCGCCCACACAGGACAAAGGGTTCAAGGGGCAGCTCTAGGACCCCCCACCCCCACCCCACGGCCAAGCAGCCCTCCCAGAGCCCAGGAGCTGGGGCTTTGCCTGGGAGAAGAATGGGGAGTCTGACCACAGCACCTTATTTACCGGGTCCCCCTACCCCTTCATTAATTTAGTCTAAACAAAGTCCAAGGGAGGGCAGGCTGCCTTGAGTAGCTCTGACTCTGGCTGGGGTTTTCCTTGGGGAAGGCAGGGTATAGTCCCAGTGGAGCTGGCGCTGGTAAGGAAGGCCAAGAGGTCGGGCTCAGGCCCTCAGAGACTCCGCTCATGAGTCCCACTGCCTTAACTGGATGGATTGTTATTGCCATTTTTCCTACGGACCCAGTGAAGGGGCCCAGGAGACAGGCACCCACATAGCACAGGAGGATGCTGGCAGCCTCTTTACAGATGAGAGAAGTGGAAGCTGGAAGGATGGAGTGAGGTCCTTCTCCTGGCCCCATGTGACCTGTAGGTTCCTCACACCCTGACCCTGCTGCCCACTGGAGCCTCCTCCACCCACCCATCCCTGATATGCCTCCCAGCTCCTTCTGCCCGCAGCCTCCCTGCGGCTCCTCTGCCCTCCTCCTCCAGGAGGCCCACCTGTGTTCCCACGGCCTGGGCCTGCCTGCCTTGCCCTCACGCTGCAACTGGAAGTGCTTGTGCAGTTCCTGGAAGAAGACGTCACACCCTGGAAAGGCAAGGGCCTGTCTGGGGCCTGTCCCCTTCTTCAGTGTATCCCCCTGGACCCAGCAGGGCCTCCATGAACACTGCTGAGGAAGAAAGGGGCCCCCAGCACCCAGACACCTTTTGATGGCCACTCATGGCTGTCCCTCTGCAGCTTTCTCCACCTCACCAACTCTGCCCAGGGTCACCTCACGGGTAACCATAAACCCACATGTAGGACCAGAGTAGTTCTTTCAGACCCGACAGGGCTCCAGTGAGGACCAGCATCCAGCTGGACAGTGGGGGAGGGAACCAGTCTCCTGTGGGAACAAGCACCAAGTGAAGGCTTTTCCCTGTTCCCCACCTCCTGGGGGAAGCAGGGTCCTGCTGAAAAGGCCCAGCTCGGCTCTTCTCCCTGAGGGGGGGATGGCTGAACGGGGGGCTGGTAGGAGGATCATCACCAGTGCTCATCCTCCTGCAGGGGACCTCTGACTGCTGTCAGAAGCAGTGCCCACCCTGGAAGGATAGAAGAGGATGTGTTCTCAGTGCTCAGGCCTGTGCCAGGTGGCACCACCCATTCCTGGACGCAGACCCAGTTCTGTCCCTAGGCTGCCCGAGTGCTGCCCTGGCCACAGGTCTCAGGGTCACCGCTGGCAGGCTTTGCTACCTGCTGGCCACCAGCCCAGGGCCCTGGATGCTGAGAATGGCATCCTGGACCCCGTGTGTCAGACAGCTTCCCACAGTGCCACACAGCAGCTGTTTCCATGGTGTTCAAGCTATGAGCCCCAGGCTCACACAACATGGGGAGGAAAGGTGTTGCTTGGGGCCTCAGTCTCCCTCTGGTCCCTTCTTAGCCCTGAAGCACTGAACACAAAGTCCAGAGATCATGTTTCAAGCCTCAGCTATAATGGACACGTATAATATTTCATCTGTATCATTTAAACTTTTTTGTTATAACTGTAAAATTATGCATAAAGAAGCACTTTTCATTTGTAGCATTTAAAATTTTGTGTACAATGATCACATCATTCCACAGGCCTCACCGGTTGAGTCCTTAATGTCAGCCTCTAACAACTGGAGCCTATGGACTGCTAGCCTGACCCGGGTGGGCTTCCTTCAAACAGGCCAACCCGGGGGGGCTGGGGTCCCTCCCAGACCCAGCCTCACCCCAGGACCCCAAGACTTGAGCCCAGAGGCAGGATTCGGGCCAAGGGATGGAGCTGTGTGACCCATATCTGTTCTTATTATTAGCTCTGGAGCTGGCAGGCTGTGGCTGTAACACAATTCAAGGAACTGTTGACTCGGCTCTGGCCCCTCCCCAGGCCTGCTGCTGTGAGCGCCAGAGAAGACAGCGAGAGGACCACATGTCCACGGCACTGCTGATGTCAATGCAGGTGGGGGGCCTCCTGAGGGCCCTTGGGCAACCCAGGGTCAGCTGCCTGGCCTCTGGCATCTTCCTGTACTTGTTCTGCAGCTCCAGCCTTCTGAGGTCCTGGCCTCCCTGCCCGGCCCCCACCCCTCTCTGACTGAAGCAGGGAAAGTGGTGGGAGTGGGGGATGGTAACCCCGCCTGTTTGGTTAACTGGGAAGAATGACTGCCCTAGACCCCCAGGATGGGGAAGAGAGTTTTCCTCTGTTATGCTTTCCTCATAGATCGCTACCTCCTCTTTCTGTTATTGGTGCCTGCAGGTGCCAGCACCCTGGGAAGAAGCGAGGGAAAGTCTGGGCCTCGGCCAGGTGCCCCAGACTGTGGCTCCAGGAAAGGACAAGGACTTTGGCTAGGTGCCTAGCTCTGTACCTGCAGGTGGGGGGGTGGGGGGGTGGGGCTGGGTTTTGAGCCCATCTCCCAAGATCCCTGTCACATGGGAACCTCAGGCCTGGCCTGCAGGCTGTGGGGGGCACATTAGATGAGGTACGTGGAAGTCCTTCGCAAGCCCAGAAATGCCCCACAGGGTTAGCTGCGGCAGAGGTTTTGGTCCTAACTCCCCTGAGAAGGGACAAGGGACCTGTGGCCCCATTGAACTCTGTAACAAGAACTGAGACAGACCTCATGTCATCAGGAGCCAGGTTAGGGAATTTGGTAGCAGGTGCCAAGGACTGGGCTTGGGGTCAAATTCTGGGCTGCTTGGGGAGGGAAATAAGGACACCTTTGCCCTCAAGGTACAAATAATAGAGTGTTAGAGATGGCAGGCACCGCAAAGAGGGGTCTCATAACTGTGTCCCCTTGAGCCCTTGGGCCCCGGGGCGCGGGGGTGGGAGGGGGCATGGTACTCCAGCCTTGCCTGTGTTTCAGTGCAGTTGGATCTCTGATTGGAGAAGAGGTTCCACTACAAAAATAAATACTGAAAAACCAGAGACTTCATCTACATGCACAATTTCACCACCGAGGAAAAGTGAAAGCCCCAGAAAAGAGAAGCAGTTTCCCTAAGTCTGCCATCTCAGTTGTGTCAGAACCACTGCCAAAGAGTCAATACCCTGAGGATGAGGAGGACAAGGACTGTGGCAAAGTGGGGCATCCCATCAAGGCCTGAGCCTCGGCCACAGCTCCCCTGACGTGACCCCCCCGACGTGAGGCCTCAGGGTCAGGCGCCATGTTGACCAGGTGTTGATCTGGGATGGAGAGGAGGGCAAAGCCTGCCCACTCCCCTGGCCAGCTGAGAGCTTGGTGGGTTGACAGCCCCAGCAAGGCCTCTCCAACTAACCAACTACCCCAGCCCCAGCTTTCCAGCCAGACCTTCTCTCACATTCCTCACTGCAGGTGGCTGAGGGAGGCAGACAGGTGCCCCTCTTCCCATTTCACAGCTGGGAACACGGAGGCACCTGGCAGTAAGTGGGCCTGGAACCGAGCCTCCCTCTTGTCATTATGTCCTGCTCTTTCCAGTGTCTTTCCCCAGCACCCTCTCCTCCCTGCAGCATCATCTCTGCTCACCCTTGCACCCAACCGTGTGCTGACTGGCCCAACCTTCCCTTCTTTGGCTTTAGCAAGGAGAGCTGCCCCAAGCCAGGTGCTTCCCCGGCCTCTCAGCGAGTACAGAGCTCCCGGCCTTTCGCACAGCCCAGAGTAATTTCTACCCCCTCAGCCCCTGTGGAGATGAGGTTCTGTTCACCATCCCCTGACCACAGAGAGGGCTCCAACCAGGCCCTTGGGCCTTTCGCCCTGGCTGGGTGGGCCTAGACCAGGCTCCCAACACCTGCCCTTTCCCTAAGATACAGCCTACAACTCAGCACCAGGATAACCGACTATCGCGGCTCACCCAGGATCCTCCTGGTTGGCACTGAAAGTCCCAGGTCCCAGGAAATTCCTCATATCTGGACAAGCTGGGACAACTGGTCACCCTACTCAGCGCGCGCACACACACGCACACACGCACACACGCACACACGCACACACACACACACCCAGGGTCTTCATGCCTTCCCCTTCCCCCACTGGACAGGGTCTTTCTTCTCTCTATACACCTAGTCTCTACTGGGCTAATAATGGGTGGGACCATGGTCAGTCCACGGGAGCTGTCTGGCCGCCTCAGACTGGCTGGGACCTGCCACAGCCCCAGAGCAGAGTTAAAGGTCTGGAGTGAGCTGATGTGAACAGAGCCTCCACGACCTGTTGGAGGCCGTCCTGCCCTAGGCCCTGAGATAAATACCAGAGGGAGCCCATGAAAAGCCTTGATCCCCACCCAGCTTTATCCTCAGGATGGAGGGCAGGCCACTCTGGGGTGACCCCAGGTGGGGCAACCCCAGAGCTGGAGCCAGGCAGGGCTCGCTGAGGCGGTCTCTACCTGTCTGAGCTTGAGGTGAGTCATTTCCTCCCTCATTTGGTTTGAGGCTGGGAGGAGGAGGGAGGGGAAGGCATCTAAAAATAGCAGCGCCCATCCTTGGAGATACCCAAAGAGCTGCTCCTCGGGCAAGGGAGGAGCCAGTTTCTCATCTGAGCTGACAGCAGCTGTGACCCCAGCCAGATGTCTGCATTGGCTCTAAACCCCCCCTGTCCCCAACCCCTTCCCAGGCTATAGGGTGCTGAGGTGTGAAGGAGGCTTCATGAAGGCTGAGACACGAGGGTTAGTGTTGGGGTGGGGTAGGCGCCTGAAGAAAAGTGAGACCTCCAGCTGACGGCCTGGGAAGGGGTGGGAGGATCTGTGACTCGGAAGGCTTGGCCCCGGCTGGGGACAGACAGAGACCGTGGGGGCTGGGTCACCAGCCTGGACTCCCCTGCACATCATCTCCACAGAACCACGTTCTCTTCCTGCCTCTGCCCACACACAGAGACACACACAGGGACACACAGACACAGCCCGCACGCTCAGCTGGCCCGTGTGAGTCACTTCCCTCCTAATGGGACTCATCTCCCTGCTAAGTGGGCCTTAACTTCCCTGGGCAGCAGCATAGACTGAGGACCCACTGTGTGCTCGAGCCACACCCTGGGAGACAAGGAAGCGATGATTATGATGGTCCTTGGCCCCGGCGACACCTTAAGAGGCCCATTCAGGAAAGGGCAGGACAACACCCAGAGCAGAAACACAAAAGGTAGGGAGGGCCCAGTGCAGGGAGACAGTCTGGAGTCAGGCAGGCCTAGGTTTCAGTCCTGGCCTTGCCACTTTCTAGCCCTGTGACCTGAAACAAGTTATTTGACCTCTTGCTGCCTCAGTTTCCTCATCTGTATAATGGATGTCATAGAAGGCCTTCATTACACATCAAATATAATAATGTCCATAAAGTCGCCAAGCAAACAGAGCTCTTTCCGTTAAAGCTCATGGTATGAGGCAACCAACTGAAACAAAAACAGACACTGCAGATTTCAGGACACATTTCTTTTTTCTTTTTTTGTTTTTTGGGTTTTTTTTGTTTTGTCTTTTTGCCTTTTCTAGGGCTGCTCCATGGCATATGGAGGTTCCCAGGCTAGGGGTCGAATCGGAGCTGTAGCCGCCGGCCTATGCCAGAGCCACAGCAACTCGGGATCCTAGCCGCGTCTGCGACCTACACCACAGCTCACAGCAACACCGGATCCCTAACCCACTGAGCAAGGCCAGGGATCGAACCTGCAACATCATGGTCCCTAATCTGGATTCGTTAACCACTGAGCCACAACGGGAACTCCTCAGGACACATTTCTAACCCTCATGCAGTAACACATTTCTTAAAGACTCAAGATGGCAGTATTCTGCTTGGCTCCACCTGTGACAGGTAAAGGTGATGTGCGGGGGGTGGGGGCGGTAAACGAACTGCATTTTACGACAATGGCAATGGCCCCGATTATGAGCCCTCATATTTACCTCATTTTCTCTTCACCTCACAACAGCTCATAAAGCGGGCTTTCCTTTCCCCGTTTTACATGTGGGAAAATGGAAGCCAAAAGGCAGTAAGCTGCTTGCCCAGCATCCCAGGCAGCATGTGGTAGACACCAGGTTTGGACACACTCTTGAGTTCAAAGTCATTGTGCCTCCTGGGGTGTAAGCAGGGGGGTCTGTTTTATCTAGAGTTGGTTGAAAATACACTGATCTCTGACTCTCCAGGGAGAGGGTCCTTGGACACTAGCCTGGGGTGACTAGAATATGCCACGCCTTTGGCGGGGGGTCGCCTTCTTCCCATCTCCCCTCCCTCATGCTGAGTCCCCATGTAGAAACAGAAGGTGCTAGGCCCCCTCTCAGGGTTACCGTCTTTACTCCTTCTAACAGCCCAGTGAGGGAAATGCCACGACTCTCACTTGACAGAAAAGGCAGATGGATCAAAGGCATCATGAACCTTTGGCAGCCACATTTGCTGGGGGAAGCAGAGCCTGGACCTAGCACCAGGCCCCTTGGACTCTTAGGCTGAGACTCTGTCCCCACATCCCCAGCTGTCTGCTGTGAGGGGAGGGGTAGGACTTCCTCTGCTCCTCACACTTTAAACGAACCATCCCCGTTCCCACTTGCTGAATTGCACGTAAAACCCAAACCTTGCATCAGTCAGCAGGCGCTGGCTCCAGTAAAAGGCTCTTTCTGCTTCTGTGGGCTTTCCCCACCGTTATCTGAGTCATCCTCTGCCGGTCCCAAGAGACTGGAGGGAGGTGGCCTCTTATCCCAACACTACAGATGGAGAGACTGAGGCAGGAAGTGACTTACTCCAATGAGTCAGGGGCCAGAGCTGGCAGCAGTCCAGGCTGGGAGGTCACAGGTGTAGCTGACAGGGTCTGGGGTGTCACACACTCCGTTAAAGAGTTTTTAATGCTTTACAGTATGCACAAATATCAAGAGATTTGTGTTAAATGAATGGATGAATGTTGCAGGCCCTGGGTGAAGAGATGAGGGGTGATACTGCAGAAAAGATGACTGTGATTAGGAAACAAAACCCAGAAGCCCAGTCTTGCCCCTGTCAGACTCCCTGAGCCCAGCTGGGGATTATAGCTCAGTTTTCCCCTCTATAAAAATCATCAAGGAGTTTCCTGGTGGCTCAGCAGGTTAAGGATACAGAGTTATCACTGCTGTAGCACGGGTTCACTCCCTGGCCAGGGAATTTCCACATGCCTCAGGTGTGGCCAAAAAAACAAACAAACAAACAAACAAAAAACAACAGCGAAAAAACACATCATGGTTATCTATTATTGAGTGAGTCCTAATGACCACTGGGGCTTAACACTTTATAGCCAGCCACTGCCTTATTTAATTCCCGCGACAACCCAATGAGGTTGGTATGCACTACCATCATCCCCATTGGACAGATGACTTATCTCAGGCTCAGAGAGGTCAAACAACTTCCCCAAGGACACTGGCATTTGTTCCAACAGGCATGACCCAACAATTCCAGGGACTGACTTAGAAGAGCATCCAAATCCATTGGGTCAGATGGGCCCGGCGCGTGCGGCCCCCACGTGGAGCTGCCCAGGTGTGCCCAAGGACTGGCACCAGGAAACCTGTATGTCTGTCAGCACTGAGCCGGGGTGGAGCGACCAACGCAAGGCCAATCGCCTGGGGCTAAAGAGCCAGAGCATCCGGGGAGGCAGGAGGGATTTGAGCAAGCTTGTCCGGGCCGTGCGCCTGCGCACGCCCACCTGTGTGCGCTCGGTCCTGGACCGAGCCAGTGCACGCGCAGCGGGCCTCCAACGCAGGGCCCTCCCTCCAGCCCAGCACAGGGGCCCGGGGAGAGCGGGAAAGCCGGAGGTGGGTAAGGACTGCGGGCGGGTCCCGCCAGCACCCTCCCCTCACCCCACCCCCGCCCGGACGGGCCCAGCAGCACGTTGCCGGCCGGCGATTGCTCCATCCGGACTCAGCCGCTTGTGCCCTCCTGCACGTGGCGCAGACGGCACACCTCCCGCGCCCGGCGGGAGGGGCTCTCCGGGACTGTCCCCGGACTTGTCCCCCGCCACCCCACCCGCCAGCCCAGACCGCGCCAGACTGAGTCCCCAGCGGCACATTCACCCGGCAGCTGTCGGAGCCTTGTCCCAGACACCTTTGATGGCTGCCCTTTGCTCTGTCTGTTCTCAGCGGACAAATGAGGGAAATTGAGTAAACCGGCTCAGCAAGGCAGGAAACCCCTGGCTGCTTTGCTACGCACGATTTTTCAGCAGCTTTTCTGGGGGGCAGGGAGGATTTCTGGAGTGAAAAGAGGGAAGATGACTGGGGACTCATGCAGTCCTCTGGGGCTGTGGGCACCCTCCAGGCTGGCCTTACTGGTCTCTACCTGCCAAAGCCAGGCACAGTGCCTGACACTCATGGGTGCTTCACAGATTCTCTTTAAAATGCATTTCCTGGAGTTCCCATCGTGGCCCAGCAGAAAGGAATCCGACTAGCATCCAGGAGGACACAGGTTCTATCCCTGGCCTCCCTCAGGGGGTTAAGGATACAGTGTTGCCATGAGCTGTGGTGTAGGTCCCAGAGGAGGCTTGGGTCCTATGATGGTGTGGCTGTGGCATAGGCTGACAGCCATATCTCCAATTAGACCTCTAGTCTGGGAACCTCCATGTCCACAGGTGGAGCCCTAAAATGACCAAAAAAATATCATTTCCTCACCCTCCTCTTGGTTTTGAGTGGCTGCCAAGAAGAGTGCCAGGGTCAAGGGGCCACTGCTTGGGGCTGGAGCTGAAGGCTAGCATCTGGGGCTTTAGGGGGCCTTTCGTATGGGTTTGCTGTTTCACTTGGGCAAATCCCTTGATTTCTCTAGGCCCCATTTCTGGGACAACTCAGTAATAAGGTAATCCCCCTGGCCCTAAAGCTCAGGACAGACTTTGAACTCCTAGCAAGCAGGAAAAGGAAACTTCCATTTGAAGCAGAGATTTCCTCTGGACTGTTAATATTCTGCTGGATCTATCCAGGCCAGGGTCTGCAGTATTCTGTGTCTAGACTCAGTGACAGAAGTAGCTTGCTGTTACTTATAGAGTCAAGTTCAAATTCCTTGGTTTGGTGTTCAAGGCTTCCTCACATGGCTTCCAACCAACCTGTTTAGCCTCACCCCATCTACACCCCCACACTGTAGCCTTAGGAGGAATCTCACACTTCCCCAAATATACTACACACAGTGTTGATACATCTCTGCCCTTGCATATGCTGATCCCTCTGCCCAGAATGCTCTTCCCTACACTCTGCATATGGTTGGTTCCCTCTCATACAGATCTCCCTTGAAATGTCACCATCCCAGCAGAGAGGTCTTTCCCAAATATCCAGTAAAGCAGGGGCTCTGTTATTCTCTCAGAGCTTCTTCTTCCCTCCCTCCTTAGCCCTTTTGCATTTTGGGATTAGAAGTCTGGCTCTCCACTGGACTGAAAGGGCTGTGAGGGAGATACCATGTCCTTTTTTTTTTGTCTCCACCCCATCACTTAACCAAAGTGCCTGGCACATAGTAAGAGTTTAGTAAATATTCATGGAAGGGAAGAAAAGGGAGGTCCCTTATGGTCTAATAGTTGGGATTTGGTGCTTTCATTGCTGTGGCCCAGGTTCAATCCCTGGTCATCTGGGAACTGAGTTCCCACATCAGGCCATTGCACACCAGGGTCAAAAAAAAAAAAGGATGTGATTGATTAGCAAAAACATCGAGCACAGCCTAAGTGTCCACCAGCAGAGGACTGCTATTGTAAATGATACAACAGCCATCCAGTGGGATACTCTGCAGCTGTTAGATACATATATACCCAGATGGAAGATGACTTGAGAAGTGAGGATAGGAAGGCAATCCCTTTCTTTTTTTTTTTTTTTTCTCCTTTTTTTTTAGAGCTGTATCCGTGGCATATGGAGGTTTCCAGGCTAGGGATTGAATCAGAGCTGTAGCCACCAGCCTACACCACAGCCACAGGCACGCAGGATCCAAGCCGTGTCTGCAACCTACACCATAGCTCACAGCAACGCCGGATCTTTAACCCATCGAGCGAGGCCAGGGATCAAACCCGCATCCTCATGGATCCTAGTCCGGTTCGTGAAGCACTGAGCCATAAAGTGCTAATTAGAAATATCAGGGGTCAGGAACATGTATATAGATAAAGGCATAAATATGTCTGTAAACATAAGAAAATATCAAGACAGCATAGTCAACCTAAATACGCCCGAGAAGCAGGATGCAGATATAGTCACAGTTTATCATCAATTGAGAACTTCGCTTAGACCTTATCTCCTCTGGAAGTCCTGTCTGGTCCTGTCCTTGTGTTGGAGGAGCTGCCTCTGAGCGTGCAGCCAGGTGCTCCAAAGCAAGGCCTGCTGCTCCTCCCTCGGGGTCCCGTCCCGAGGCCCTGAGTGTGTGGGGGCAGCTGGCATGGGGGACAGAGCGGGTGAGGATAGAGACCAAAGCAGGACTGATGCCAGGAACCTATGTCTACCTGCCAGGTGCCATGGCTGCAGGTGGCCTTGGGCTATCAGCAGAGCCAAAATGTGACCGGAAGCCTGGCCTTGGTGCAAGGCTGGGCCCAGCGGGCTCTGTTCCAGATTCGGCACCATTGGCCTTGGCTAAGGGAGGCATACAGGGTAGCTTCTGGCTGCCCTTCGGTGCCCGGGAGTGGACAAGGGTCAGATGCAACTTGGTGGGAACAAAAGGCCTTCTGCCGGCCTGCCCGCTTGTCCCTGGCTGTCCCATAACAGCTCCCATGAGGCCTGGAACAACTCAGTTCAGACCAACTGGGCCAGGGGAGAGGAAGGAAGAGCGGCAAAGGGCTCAGGGTCAGATGTCTGAGCTTCGATTCCCACGGGTGCCTCTCATTATGCTTGTCAGGAAGCGGAAAAGCTGCAGACCTTCGCCTTCACTTTGTTCCACATCTCAACCCAGTCTCTCTTCCCCTGCCTGTCTCGGAACAGGTTCCCCATCTGGAGCATCAGGGGGTGGTGCAGGGGTGGACGCACCTCCGAAGTCACCTTCTTCCAGAGGTTTCAGGTCCACGCCTACCAGTCATGTGACCCTGAACAACGGGCTTTACCCCTCTGTGCCTCGGTTTCCCTAGTCAATTAGGCAATCGTGCCAAGTGTTTAGAAGTGGGCCTCATACTCATTGGTGTATCTGTTGTTTATATGTGTTAGCTATTATCTGTGTGGCTGGGGTCATCACAGTACCTACTACTTCGGCAAGCTATTGTGAGGATTAGGCTGGATATTGTGGGTCACATGCATGGTGTGTTACACGTTTACTTGGTTTACAAAGGATAATGAGATGGAAGTACAAATCTTGGTTTCTGAGATGCTAGTGGATTAATATGACGGCTGCTGGTGGCTTCCTGGGAATAGCGTGCAAAGCCTTCGGTGGCCCAGGCAGCCACGTTGGTTCAATGGCGTGGCTGTGCTGGGTGTTGCTGAGCTGCCTGGTTCGTCAACAGCCTGCTCCTTCAAACCCATTTTAACCGGCTCCATCTGGCCCAGCTTTCTCAACACACTATCCTGGCAGCTGTCACAGGCCCAGGGCGCTGGGCAAAGTGTCAGGCCTGCTGCAAAATATGTTGGAACTTTATCTGACCCCTGGCTCCCGTCCCAATCAGAAATACATTGGCTGGAACTTGCAGCCAAGCTCCAGCAAGCCTGGGGGCTGGAGGAAGAAGGCAGCCCTGAATCACAGGCCAGATATTCCCCCACACCCTCCATCCTTGCTGGCCCTCCTCCCTTTTATTTGCACAGTTCTACCAACTCATGCTATTGCTAGTTATGAAGCCGTTTTTAAAACCAAAAGCTTAATCCTGAGCCCTGGATTCGCAGAGAAGGGAGAGAAAGTTTCCCCTGAACCTCAGGAACCTCTGCACTTTCCTCTTTTTCTCCCTTCAGTGTTGATTTATGGCAGCCTTTTTGGAGGCCAGGATGATCCTTTGGGCCGCCATCTGGAACTCTCCAGAAAGAGCCTGCAACAACGGCAGCCCTGGCAGCCAAGCCAGGCTGGCAGCAGGCCAGCTTCGGAGGGGGCGTTGCTCAGTCTGGGAGTCTCCACCCTGGTCAAGGTCAAGCCTCCCTCCCCACCCAGCTCCCTCCTGAGGTCCCAGGCAAGGGTAGCAGGTCTCAGGCCAAACAGGTACTCCTCAAAAGGCCATTGTCCTAGAATGAGAGGAATTCCAGGAGCACCCTACCCCAAGCATGCATTTGAGCTTTCAAAGAGCTAGCTTGCTAGTGAAAGGAAACCAGGAAAGAAAACATCAGTCTGTGTGGCCAGGGGAGTTCTAGATGTTAGATTAAATTCTTAAAAGCTCCATGGAGCGCCTGTCGTGGCTCAGTGATTAACGCATCCGACTAGGAACCATGAGGTTGCAGGTTCGATCCCTGGCCTCGCTCAGTGAGTTAAGGATCCAGTATTGCCATGAGCTGAGGTGTAGGTCTCAGATGTGGCTCAGATCTGGTGTTACTGTGGCTGTGGTGTAGGCTGGCAGCTACAGCTCTAATTAGACCCCTAGCCTGGGAACCTCCATATGCTTCGGGTGCAGCCCTAGAAAAGACAAAAAAAAAAAAAAAAAGCTCTAAAATTTTCCATTACACAGGTCATACTATCCAGACCCTAAGCCTCACAGATTTGGAATTCATTAGATTCAAAATTTTTGAAAAATCAGCTTGATCAGTGTTGCAAATGGACTGGATCTGAGATGACGTTATGGAATGATTGTTGGTTTTCTCATTTGTGAGAAGTGCAGTGCGGTTATATAGGAGAACAGCCTATTCCTAAGAGATTCCTGCTGAGATGTTTGGAGCTGAACATCACACCAGCAACTTCTTTTCAAGTAGTTCACCAAAAAAACTTGATCCAGATAAAGCAAATGGGGCAAAAGGGATAAATCACTGAATCTAGGTAGAGAGTATTGTAGGTGTTTATTGTGCCTTTCTTGCAATTTTTCTATGCATTTGAAGACTTTCTTGATAAAACATTAAAGGGAAACATTTAAATACACTAAGCTATTCACCTGCAAAATAAGACAACAGGGAATTCAGCTTGCTCTAAATGAATTTCACTTCTTCTCTGAGGATAGAAAGAGTAGAAAGAAACAAGATGGTATCCAAGAGTGTAGAGTTGAGCCTACCAAAGAGAACCAATTATTTTAAAGGTTTTGTTAAGTGCTTGTCTGGAAACAGTACCGGTCGTTAAAAATCCCTTTAGTTCATGGCCAGGAGAGGACTCATCTTGGAAACTGGGAGACTCCAGCCATTTTAACTTATTGGCACCAGATTTAACACAAGTCAAGAAACACATTTTAAAGACTTACTATGCACATAGCCTGAGATGTCACCAAAGATGTTTTTTCCCTGCCTATATCCCGATATTAAGTACCAGGTGGCCACAGTATTTTATTGTAGTTGTCATGGGCTGAATTGTTTCCCCCACAAAACTCACATGTTGAAGTCCTAATTCTCAATACCCAGAATGTGATCTTAGTCAGGAATAGGGTCATTGCAGGTGACTTCAGTTAAGATGAGATCAATAGGAGTTCCCGCTGTGCCTCAGCAGTTAATGAACCTGACTAGCATCCATGAGGATACAGGTTCGGATCCTGCATTTGCTGTGACTGTGGTGTAGGCTAGCAGCTACAGCTCTGATTGGACCCCTAGCCTGGGAACCTCCATATGCCACAGAAGAAGGCCTTAAAAAAAAAAAAAAAAATAGGATGGGCTCTATCCAATCTGACTGGTGTCCTTATAAAAAGGGGAAGATTGGGCACCCAGAGAAAGCCACATACACAGAAGGGGAACACCACGTGCAGATGAAGGCAGAGATTGGAGTGCTGCTTCTACAAGCCAAGAAATGCCAACGATTGCCAGCAAACCACCAGAAATTAGGAGCAGGGCATGGAATAGATTCTTCCTCACAGTCTTCGGAAGGAATCAACCCTACTGACACTTTTTTTTTTTTTTTTTGTCTTTTGTCTTTTGTTGTTGTTGCTATTTCTTGGGCCGCTCCCGTGGCATATGGAGGTTCCCAGGCTAGGGGTTGAATGGGAGCTGTAGCCACGGGCCCACGCCAGAGCCACAGCAACGCGGGATCCGAGCCGCGTCTGCAACCCACACCACAGCTCACGGCAACGCCGGATCGTTAACCCGCTGAGCAAGGGCAGGGATCGAACCCGCAACCTCATGGTTCCTAGTCGGATTCGTTAACCACTGCGCCATGACGGGAACTCCCCTACTGACGCTTTTATGTAAGACTTCTATCCTCCAGGACTGCGAGACCACCGATTTCTGTTGTTTAGGCCATGCAGTTTGCAGTAATGTGCTCTGGCAACTCTAGCCAACTGGCATAGTGGTAAAACGAACATAGCATAAAACTTGCTATATTAACCAACTGAAAAGTGTACAGTTCAGTGACATGAAAGGCACTCACTTTATTGGGCCAGCAGTTAACATTTTTTTATTTTTAGCTGGGAAAAACCCAAGACTGTGGGAAAGTTGGGAGACCTAGTTCCATATCTGCTTCTCCTTAGCTGAGTGACCCGTTTCATCACGTGTGCAGTGAAGCCACAGCACAGTGACTTCCTGCTCTGATGCTATCATTGCCCATGTGTGGAGAAATTGTAATAGCAATAATAGCTCATGACTTCTTGAGCAATTTTTATGTTCTAGGACCATGCTAAAGGCTTGATGAGGATTATCTCTTTGAATAACCACAACGACTTTATCAGGGAGGTATCATCAGTCCCATTTTACTGATGGGGAAATTGAGCCTCAAAAAGAGTAAGTGCTCCATTTGGGCAGCTCTGGGATTTGAATGAAGGTCTTAACCACTCTGCATACTGCCTTCTAGGTCTTTTGGTCATGCCGGCCTAGAAGAAGATTAAAAGAAGCCTAGTTTGTGTTTGTGCCAAATGACCAACTGCCTGAGAGTCCCTATTGCACGTGTTGTCACCCACCAACCCACCTCTCTCTCGTCCCTGTGTTCTGGGGAGGGACTCTGATGAATCCAAAATTCTAAATTCAAAGTTGACTTTCTGGAGTTCCTGTCATGGCTCAGTGGTTAATGAATCTGACTAGCATCCTGAGGACGCAGGTTTGATCCCTGGCCTTGCTCAGTGGGTTAAGGATCTGGTGTTGCCGTGAGCTGTGGTGTAGGTTGCAGATGCGGCTCGGATCTGGCATTGCTGTGGCTGTGGTGTAGGCCAGCAGCTATATGTCCAATTTGACCCCTAGCCTGGGAACCTTCATATGCCGCAGATGCAGCTCTAAAAAGCAAAAAAAAAAAAAAAAAAAAAAAAAAAAAGTTGACTTTCCAGGTCATTCTGGAGGCAGGGAAATAAAACATTTTATTTGACAACTTATTAGCTTCATTTATAAATATTGACTATCCAGACATGTGGTTTGTGAGTTTCCACGTGTGCTCTCACCTGGTGCCCCGAAAGGTAGAGGCGGCCTGGTTACCTTGGTTTCCCTGAGCCAGCAGGTTGCCATTGGCCTCTCGGTGGTGTCCTGAGCTTGAAAGCCTCCAGAGGGGAAGGGAGAAACCACAGTTTCTGAGCATAGACCAGGCCAGGATCTGCCCTCCAGCAATTCCACCTTTTTCTTTCAAGGGGCAGAAAGGTACTGCTACAGTGTGGGGACAAGTCCAGCTCACCCTCAGGGCCTGACTTAAGACTCCACTCACCTGGGAGCCTGCTTCTCTGTGACACACCCCCACCTGCTCATCCCAGAATTGCCTCCATTCTCAAGTCACATTTGTCTTCTATCCCTCTGCATGCATCTCTCTGTTTCCCAGAATAGAAAGGTCCAAGGAGAAGGAAAGATGCTTGAAGAGAAAAAGGGTCCTGGAGATAGAAAATAGAAAGAAAGTGGGGGAGTTCCCATCATGGCTCAGTGGTTAACGAATCTAAGAACCATGAGGTTGCGGGTTCGATCCCTGGCCTTGCTCAGTGGGTTAAGGATCCAGCGTTGCTGTGAGCCGTGATGTAAGTCGAAGACGCAGCTCTGATCTGGCGTTGCTGTGACTGTGGCATAGGCTTGGCGGCTACAGCTCCGATTCGATCCCTGGCCTGGGAACCTCCATATGCCGCAGAAGCAGCCCTTACTAAAGGCAAAAAGACAAAAAAAAAAAAAAAAAAAATGTGTCCTAGAGAAGATGACAGGGTGGAAGGGAGCATGAGGGATGGAAGGGAGCATGAGGAGAGGGCCAGGGACCCTTAGCCTCTGGGGGGAAGTGAGAGAACATAAGATCCGTGAGCCGGAGGGAGGGTTCAGCACGGCAGGTCCTGCTGGGACGAGCAGCTGTGCCTGATGGAAGGTGATGGGGGAGGGGGGGGGTGCGGGCGGCCCGAAGCCCCAGGTACAGCTTTGGGGCCACGTGGCCTCTGCAAAGCCTTCAGCCCCCAGCAGAGCTGAAATGGAAACTCTGAGTCCAGTTTCAGGATCAACGGAGGAGCTGAGGGAAGATGGAAAGCAGCTGAAAATGCCTTAGTTTGGCTGTTGCCCCATTCAAATCCTTTCCTTCTACAACGCCCTGCAGCTGTGGCCAATTGAAGAGCTTCCCAAGCACAATGGTAACCTCTCCCTGTGCCCCTCACAGCCGGCCTCTGGGCCTGGCCGGGCAGCTGTTAAAGCCATTTCACCAGTGAGGACCTGAGAAGCCGACAGGTCACACAGCCCGGAAGGTGTGAACATGAGGTGAGGCCAACTGCTGGGCATGGGAAAGGAAAACCAACAGCCAGATTCCAGAAAGGATCCACAACATTCGTCATCCCACCATCAGAGCTCCCATTGACTGAGCTCTTACTGCATGCCTGCTCTCTCATCCGCCCCCTGAGCCCACGGGAAAAGCCGCATACGGTAACTGTGATCCCTATTCTACAGATGAGGCCTCTGATGTCCAGAGAGGTTAAGTCCATTGCCTAAGGTCACACAGTCACAGGTGGTGAAACAGACAGATCCGATCACAGGGCAGAGTGTGTGCTGGCCTGAACCACAAGTGTAAGCCTCCGCCGTGAGCACGCGTGAGAAAAACCCACAGAGAATGTGTGCAAGGTGGAGGGCTGGGTTCCAAGCAGTGGGGAACAGCTGTGTTGGCGGGGGGGGGGAGGGGCGCAGAATGTGTGTGTGAGCACAGCTTTGACAGCGGCAAACAGTGCGTGGGAGTGTGTTGACGACAGGGTGTGGGATGGCAGTGCCATCGCCATGTGTGTTTCTGCTGGCAGCGGAATGTTCTGGTCTGTGTTGATAAACAACAGTTTGGGCAGGCTTGAGGCTGGAGCGGGGACAGAAGAGAAGCACTGGGGGGCGGGGACAAGCCCAGGGGTGACCGGAGGCCCAAGCCTGCAGCTCCCAGAATAACGAGGGAAAACAGAGCGGCGGCAGTTGTTTTCTCAGCTGACCTCACTGGGTGCGCTCCTCTGGGTGTGGATCCCTCTTCAAATCACCTGATGCCCATAAACGTGAAAAACAGGAGCAGGGACACGCTGTGAGGAAGAGAGTGTTCTTCCTGGAGTGCTAGTTGCACGGACGGAGGTTTAATCAACAGCTGAGGCCGGTGCAAACGCATCGTGATGTCCGTGGCCAGGCAGAGTCTTCAAAAGTCAGCTTCTTGGAAGAGGTGGCACCCCCGAGACCATCCCAGGTCACGACTGTAACAGGAGCCCCTGCATCTCACCCTCGCCTCTTGGCAGGCATAGGTGTGAGCCTGCAAGCAAGGGCACCCCAACCTGGGAGTTGTCACATGAGAGATACCCCGGGGTCGGGCCCCCAGCCCACTGCTCCCATCAGAATGCCCCCTCCCAAGGCTCCCTCTCCATTCCTGGGCTGCCATGTTGCCTCAGGACCTTAGATTCACCGCCTCCTGGATGCCTTCCACACTCCCCACCCCACTACCTTAAAACGGCCTCCCTCAGCTGCTCTCATTGCCAGGGCCCTTCACGCAGGCCACACCATGTGCATGTCGCCTGATCATCTGCTCAGTGCGGGCACTGAATGAGGCAGAAATGGAGGGGGGCAGGTGTGGGTGAAGACCCTTGAAGACTTTGTAACTGCCCTCAAGGATCTTGTGGCTCCGCTGGGGCACACAGAGGGGAACAGCATGAATAAAGCCAAGTGTGATAAAGCCAAGTGAGGTCACCAGAGCCAGTGCTTCTGATCTGGAAGCTGGGGGATTGGGGGGGGGATGGCGCATGGCGGGAGTGGTGGCCCTGCCAAATTAGTTTTAGCTCCTTGAGTTCAGGGATCTTCTGAAGCCAACACACAGAATCTGCTAAATCAGTGTCTATAGTTTCTTGATTGAAAGCCTCCAAACCACCCTCTGAAATCCTTGTTTGGGAGCTAGAGGTGCCCCCCCGCCCCGCCCTCTGTGGGGTTGGAGGAAGGAAGTCTTGGCCTGGCCGAGCTGGTGGAGGAGGCTGGCGATACTCTTCCCTGTTCTGCTGGCCGCCCTCCCGTCAAGGGCTTGTTATTCCCCAGGGTTGTTTAACGTGTGCTTCCTGTACCCCAGAGCTCGCAGCACCCAGTCACCTCAAAGACCAGGACAGGAGAGAAACACCTTAGGCTGAGGCTCCTGCTGGTTAATCACAGACACATTGCTCTCCTTGTCTCAGACTGATCTCTTGCAGAAGTTCAGCAAAACCATGCCCCTGCATTCTCCTCTTGCAGCCCTGTGAAGAGACAGACCTGCTTTCCTTCCTACATACAGATGAAGTTATTCTTGGCTTTAACTATTTTTTTTTTTTTTTGGCCACACCTGTGGCATGTGGAAATCACCAGGGTCAGGGATCAAACCTGTGCCACAGCAGTGACAATGCCATGTCCTTAATCTACTAAGCCACCAGGGAACTCCTTGCCTTTAATTTTTTAACAGGACTAACCTTACCACTGCACACAGTGGCTGGCTGCCTCCGTGTTCCCTTCCTTCTTTTTTTTTTTTTTTTTTCTTTTTTTTCTTTTTAGAGCTGTACCCTCGACATATGGAGGTTCCCAGGCTAGGGGTCGAATCAGAGGTACAGCTGCCGGCCTACACCACAGCCATAGCAACAGGGGATCTGAGCCAGGTCTGTGACCTACACCACAGCTCACCACAATGTCAGATCCTTAACCCACTGAGCAGGGCCAGGGATCAAACCTGCATCCTCAGGGATCCTAGTTGGGTTTGTTAACCACTGAGCTACGAAGGGAGCTCCCTGTGCTTCCTTCCATTTAAACAGAGTCAGAAGGGCCCTTACCCTAAACACCTTCCCCACTGTCCTGTGGAGGTTTCTGAAGTGCACTATTAGCTCTACCTTCTGGAGACCATATAAAATTATGATTCAGGTGCACGTAGAAGTGATACATTTTATGTTATGTGTACTATAACAGGAAAAAAAATGTATTTTGGAAGGATGTCCTCCAAAATGTCAACAGTACTGTCTTCTAGATGGTAGAAATTTGGGTAATTTTACTTTCGTTTTTTTATCTTTTGATATTATTTGATTTTTTAAAACAACTGGGCGTATATTATTTGTATAATTAGAAAGGAAGCTGGTGTTCCTGTTGTGGCCCAGTGGTTAACGAACCCGACTAGCATCCATGAGGATATGGGTTCAATCCCTGGCCTTGCTCAGTGGGTTAAGGATCTGGTGTTGCCATGAGCTGTGGTGTAGGTTGCAGACATGGCCCAGATCCCACATTGCTGTGGTTGTGGTGTAGGCCAGCTGCTATAGCTCTGATTGGACCCCTAGCCTGGGAACCTCCATATGTTGAGGGTGCGGCTCTAAAAAGACAAAAATAAAAAAAGAAAGGAAGTTAATACCCTTTTTGTTTTGAGAAATAAACATTTTGACTTTCAAAAAAATATATATATATACAATTCATCCCCTGGAGAGGCAACACCCTAGGTCAGTTTGTGCCTAACTTTTCAGATCAGGGAGTTTTAAAAAGGATCCCTCGGAGGAGTTCCTGTCATGGCTCAGTGGTTAACGAACCCGACTAGGATCCATGAAGTTGCAGGTTCGATCCCCCACCTTGCTTAGTGGGTTAAGGATCTGGCGTTGCAATGAGCTGTGGTGTGGTTTGCAGACGTGGCTAGCATCTGGCATTGCTGTGGCTGTGGTGTAGGCCGGCAGCTGCAGTTCTGATTTGACCCCTAGCCTAGGAACTTCCATATGCTGTGAGTGTGGCCCTAAAAAGCAAAACAAAACAAAAAAGGATGCCCCGGAAAGGATTTCCTTGGCTTAGGCGGCCAAGCAGCCTCAGTGATTCTGAGGGCAGCTCCTAGCCTTGGCGACAAGCTGAGCCCTGGGAGCTGCCAGAGCAGTGGGAAGGGAAGTGGGGAGCAAGTGCATGGCCACCCAGAACTGCTGCTCCCGACACTCCCTCCCAGGGGTGGGGCCCACACAAGGTGTTGCCAGTTCCTTTAAGTTAGAGCCTCTACATGCCTTTCCTTGTTTAATAGATGCTCTGGGGAAACAGCGAGGATGCCACCTTGATGGCAGGGTACACCCAGTCTTTGCGCCTTGTTGAGGCCTGGAGAGGTCATTTAGTCCATGCTCCTGCCTCCAGGTAGCCCTGGCATGATCCCAGCTGGGCGAGCCTTTATCTTGTTTTGAGAACTTGGGAAGCTGGGCATCCCACATCCTTCCTCAGTCAGTCATTCTTGTGCCTAAATATTTTTAGCCAGGAAGTTCTTCCTCGTTTCTAGTCCAAAAGCTCTATGTCATGTTTGCCATCCTGTGGCTCGTGTGGGCCTGGTTGGACGCAGGAAAATGCCTCTTGCTTTCCTGCCTTCTCCTAGGTCAGGAGCCAAAGGAACCTTGAATCTGGACCAAAGTCCTAACTAGCTGTGTGACCCTAGCAAGTCACAACTGCTGTTCGAGCTTCAGTTTCCTCATCTGTAAAATGGGTCTAGTGATGTCCGTAGTACAGGAGCTGAGAGGACTGAAGGAGACTGTGAATATGCAAATGTGTGGAAGAGGCATACAACATGCTGCTTACACGAGGCTGTAATTGTTATTAATAACTGTGGCTTAGTGGGTTAAGGACCTGACATTGTCTCTGTGAGGATGGGGGTTCCATCCCTGGCCTCACTCGGTAGGTTAAGAATCCGGTGTTGCCACAAGCTGTGGCATAGGTCATAGATGTGGCTTGGATCTGGTGTTGCCGTGGCTGTGGTATAAGCATGAGGTTGCAGCTCCAATTCAACCCCTAGCCCAGGAATTTCCATATGCCACTGTTGTGGCTATAAAAAGAAGAAAAAAAAAAAGGACAACTAGAGTTCCCACTGAGGCGCAGGGGTTAAGAATCCAACTGCAGCAGCTCGGGTTGCTGTTGAGGCACGAGTTTGATCCCTGGCCCTGTGCAGTTGGTTAAAGGATCTGGTGTTACTGTAGCTGCAGTGTAGGTCGCAGCCACAGCACGGATTCAGTCCTTGGTGCAGGAACTTCCATATGCCCAGGCTGTAGCATTAAAAAAAAAAAAAAAAAGAACAACCACCCATCCTGGTTGCACCATTGTACAAAACCATTTCCACTGTGGTGGTATACACATAATTGTAGGTGATACAAGAACAAGTATTTGGAGTTAGGAGTTCTCTGGTGGCTCAGCAGGTTAAGGATCTGCTGTGGCTCAGGTTGCTGCTGTGGCTTAGGTTCAGTCCCTGGCCTGGGAACTTCTGCATGCTATGGGCATGGCCCAAAAAGCTGTTTTTGTTTTTTTGGGGGTTTTTTTAATTTTATGTGTGTTAGAAAAAAATAAAACTGGCACATCAAATCCAGGATTTCACAAATATTGCTTAGAACAAGTGCAAGTTAAAACAAGAACTTAACGTTGTTTTAAAGAAAAATTGCTAAGAAAATAATACTCCAAGGAGCACCCAGTGAGGGCAGAAATCATGAAGGTGGTTTGAGAAATGCTGGCAGAGTGGTGATGGCAAAGGGAGAAGGAGGCTGGTTTTTTGTTTGTTTGTTTTTCTTTTTTGGCCATACCAGTGGCATGTGAAGGTTCCCGGGCCAAGGATCGAATCTGAGCCACGTCTGTGGCAAGGCCGAATGCTTAATCTACTGCACCACAGTGGGAACTCCAAGAGGCTGGTTTTTAAGAGTGGCTTGAGTCCGGGGAGTGCTGAGGAGGGATGTCCCAGAGGATGAGAGGAGACACCTGTTGAGAGGCTGTTGCGCGTCCTGCCCACAGATGCAGCCCTCTCTGTGTTCTGCAAGTCTCTCTCCCTCAGAGCTGGGCTGCTGCCAACTCCAGCAAGTCGGGTGGGCAGGCAGGGATGGGATTTCCTGCCCGTATTCATGGTCCCCAAGGCTCAGAGCCCCCGTGCGTCCGGCTCTCCCCTCCAAGAGGAATTGGACAACCTTGAATCTCCGCTGCAACGCCACCCATTCCTGGCGTGTGAGCCTGTGCCATGGAATTCAGGCAGCGACTGGGAACCTACAGCTTCCCAAACAGACCCCCCCTCCACTCTCAATGTGGGACTGGGCAAAGAGGCGCTACGGAAAAGCTCCTCTGAGACCCTCTGTGTGCCAGCTTCCTCTTTGGGCAGCGGAGACATAGAGGGACTGAAAGAGGCCCCTGCCCTCCACAAATCCAACTAGGAACCATGAAGTTGCGGGTCCGATCCCTGGCCTTGCTCAGTGGGTTAAGGATCCGGCGTTGCTGTGGCTATGGTGTAGGCCGGTGGCTATAGCTCCAATTAGACACCTAGCCTGGGAACCTCCATATGCTGTGAGTGCAGCCCTAAAAAAAAAAAAAAAAAAAAAAAAAAAGGACAAAAGACAAAAATAAAAATAGAAATAAAAAAAGAAAGAGGCCCCTGCCCTCCAGGGGCAAGTTCACAGCCAAGGCAAGGAGATCTGCCTTTCTCAGCCATTCCAGCTGTGATTGGAGCCAGGTCTAAGACTCAGAGGCTTTGCCAAAAACAGTCCCCTCTGCCTGGGGCGTCCTGTCCCCAGCCTCCCAGGACCAGACATTCTTTCAGAAGAGGACACCACTGCCCTGTGCCCTGGGAAGAGGCTCTAAGCCCTTCATTTACCTTCTTCTATCCCCCAGACCCAGGACTGAGCATTGTAATGCTTCCTCTTTTTTTGTTTGTTTGTTTTTTTTTTTTTTTTGCTGTGTCCACAGCATGCAGAACTTCCCCAGCCAAGAATCAAACCTGCGTCACAGCAATGACAATGCCAGATCCTTAAGCTGCTGAGCCATCAGGGAACTCCTGAATTGCTCTATGAGACTTCAAAATATGTTTTGGAGTTCCCATGTGGGTCAGCAAGTTAAGGCTCTTGTCACTACAGTGGCTCAGGTTGCTGCTGAAGCATGGGTTTGATCCTTGGCCCAGGAACTTCCACATGCCATGACTGCGGCCAAAAAAAGTTTGTGTTTTCATTTTGGAATAATGTGTGTGTGTATACATATATATATTGTTTTCCAGGGCCACACCTGTGGCATAGGGAAGTTCCCAGGCTAGGGATCGAATTGGAGCTGCAGCTGCTGGCCTGTGCCACAGCCACAACAATGCCAGATCCTTAACCCACTGAGTGAGGCCAGGGATCAAACCGTCATCCTCTTGGATGCTAGTCAGGTTCATAACCTGCTGAGCCATAGTGAGAACTCTGGGAATAATCTTTTAAAATCATTTTAAACATATTGTATATCATCTGGATTCTTGCCTATTATGTGATCACAAAATTTTAGTGACTACATTTGCACTGATGTTTATGGAAGGCAGTTAATTTTTTTTTTTTTTTAGTAGAAGATACATGCAGAAAAATACACAAAGCTTAAGTATAGAGCTGGATGAATTTTCACAAAAAGACCACGTCTATGAAACCAACCCTCAGATCAAGAAACACAATATTATTACTGTCCCCTGAACACCCTCTGTAAGACCTTCCACACTCCCCAGAAGTAACCACTATCCTGACTTCTTCGAACTTGATATAAGTGGGTCATATACAGTGACTCTTTGGTTTCTGGCTTCTTTCTCTTCACCCGACACCAATGCATTTCATTCATGCTATTGGTGTGTAGCTGTAGTTGACAGTGGTTACCTTCTAACCCAGCGTTTCTCAAAGTGGGATCTTAAGGGGGGCGGTGAGGCTGTCTAAGAATCTATCATTTGGAGAAAAGCAAATGTGGGTATTTGCTGGTTGAGAAGGGGGCTGAAAGCACCCAGCTATGGGGCACACAGTCCTGTCCTGGGCATTCCTGCCATGGTCCCACTACTGACGTGTGGTTTCCTCAGTGCACCAGGCTCACCCCAGATTCTAGGTCTTTGCAGATGCTGTTTCCTCTGCTTGGGACGCCCTTCCCTTGCTTGTCTGCCTGGCAAAGGCCTAAGTGTCTTGTGGTCTCTGAAAAGCTGCCTCCTCTGTGAGGTTTCCCCAGCTTCCCCAGGGCAGCCTCGGGCACCCCCTCTTTTGTGAGGCTTCTGTGCTTTGAGCGTGTTGTCCCTGCAGCATTTATCACACTGTGTGGTCATTGCTGGTCTGTCTCTGCATTAGATTTTGGGGTCTTTTGTTTGTTTTTTGTAAAGTATAGTTGATTTCAGAGTTCCCTTCATGACTCAGTGGTTAACGAACACAATAAGATCCATGAGGGTGTGGGTTCAATTCCTGGCCTCGCTCAGTGGGTTAAGGATCTGGTGTTGCCATGAGCTGTGATGTAGGTCACAGACCAGACTGGGCTTGGATCTAGTGTTGCTGTGGCTGTGGTGTAGGCCGGCAGCTGTAGCTCTGATTTGACCCCTAGCCTGGGAATTTCCGTATGCTGCAGGTGTGGCCCTAAAAAGCATTAAAAAAAAAAGTATAGTTGATTTACGCTGTTATATTGGGTGCTGGTGTACAGTAAAGGGATTCAGTTCTACATATACGTACATATTCTTTTTCATAGTCTTTTCCATTATGGTTTATTATGATATTGAATATAGCTCCCTGTGCTATGCAGTAGGCTCATGTTTATCTGTTTTATATATGGTAGTTTGTATCTGCAAATCCCAAACTCCCAGTTTGTCCCTCCATGCCCCTTTCCCCTTTGGTAACTGTAAGTGTACTTTTGATTGTGACTCTGTTTTTGTTTTGTAAATAAGTTTACTTGTGGAGTTCCCGTCGTGGCGCAGTGGTTAACGAATCCAACCAGGAACCATGAGGTTGCAGGTTCAATCCCTGGCCTTGCTCAGTGGGTTAAGGATCCAGTGTTGTCATGAGCTGTGGTGTAGGTTGCAGACGCAGCTTGGATCCTGCGTTGCTGTGGCTCTGGCGTAGGCTGGCAGCTACAGCTCCGATTGGACCCCTAGCCTGGGAACCTCCATATGCCATGGGAGCAGTCCAAGAAATGACAAAAAAAAAAATGTTTACTTGTATCATTTTTTTAGATTCCACATATAAGTGATATCATAAGATATTTGTCTTTCTCTTTCTGATTTTCTTCACTTAGTATGATAAACTTTAGGTCCATCCATGTTGCTGCAAATGACATTATTTCATTCTTTTTCTTAATGGCTGAGCAGTATTCCATTGTATATACATATATGTACCACATCTTCTTTATCCAGTCTTCTGTTGATGGACATTCAGGTTGCTTCCATGTCTTGGCTACTGTAAATAGCGCTGATATGAACATTGGGGTGCATGTATCTTTTTGAATTAGAGTTTTCTTGGATCTTATGCCCAGGAATGGGGTTGCTCGATCAATGATATGGCAACTCTATTTTTAGGGTTTTTGTTTTTGTTTTTTGCTTTTTAGCAACAACATGTGGAGGTTGCCAGGCTAGGGGTCAAATCAGAGCTATAGCTGCCATCCTGCACTACAGCCACAGCAACTCGGGATCCAAGACACGTCTGCGACCTACACCACAGCTCACAGCAATGCCAGATCCTTAACCCACTGAGTGAGGCCAGGGATCGAACCCGCATCCTCAGGATGCTAGTCAGGTTTGTTTCTGCTGAGCCACAATGGGAACTCCCTATTTTTCATCTTTTGAGGAACCTCTATAGTATTTTCCTTAGTGGCTGCTCAAATGTATATTCTAGACTGTGGGCTTCTTGAGACCAAGAGTGTGGCTCGATCCTGGACTCCCTCTTAGAGAGACCACGGAGGGCGTCTTCCTGCACCCCTGTCCAGAGCCATCAGAGGCAGCAGGGTTCCCTGTCCTGGCTCACCTACTTCGTTAAATATGGGGTTCAGGTGGCCCTAGCATCTCTACATCATCAGCAAGGGTGGACAGCATCAGAACTATGGCTTGGGGCTTCCTTGAACAACCACCATGACAGGGAATTAAAGGCCTGGAGAGTCCTGCTTGGGTGCCACGCCAGGCCTCAGGGCCCAGAGGTGAGATAGTTTACCAGGCAGGCATCAGTTTTCTCATCTATGAAATGGGGACGATGAACCTGGTTACCTTCCTCTTTCCTGGGAAGAGTATGAGGTTAATGAATGCCCAAGACCGGACATAACTATACTGAAGACAGAGTGCAGGCTGCCTGGAGGCAAGGGAATGGCCTTGGTGACCCTTCTCTCTTCCTGCCTAGCTAGGATTGACACCCACAATTCAGCTCATCTTGGTGCCCTGGGTGAGCCTGGGCTTGGAAGCCCTAACCTGCTAAGTACCTAGTCTACTCATCCCTATGCACTTGCCCAGCCCCGTGCTCTGTGCCCGCAGTGCTACAGCCACTCCATTGGGTATCTGTGGTCCCTTCTAGCAGAACCCTTTGCATGGTACCCCACCTCCAGGCAGCCTTCCCTCATCAATGCTGTGCACGTGGCGTTCATCTACACTGGTAGCATCTGTCAAAGCTTTGGGTCCTAATTGTCCCTCAACTTTGACACCCCCCCCAACTCCATCCTGAGGTAGTACTGGGGCCACAGAGCAGGACCCGGCTGGTCCTTGGAAGAGCGGGCTCCCTGCAATGGGGTAAGCAAGACACAGCTCCCCGTTGCCATGACAACTAAAAGCACCCCCATGAGCCTCTTCCTTGGCCACTAAGATCAACATCCCGCCTCGGCCACAGAAGGCACCATCCAGAGGCAAACTGAGTGAGACCCTGCTAGGGGAGTGGAGAGAATAACTTGTCTCGCTTCCCATCCAGCAGGGAGACCCATGGGCACAAGGTCCCACTTCTCATGGCCATCCTGGCTACAGTGGAGCTGTGTCCAAGAGTCGGTGGTGGGTAGGAGTGGGAGTCGGGGGGCACCTTGCTGGATGTTTCCTTGGGCAGAGCTGGATAGACGCCGAGCTGGGTGAATGGACGGGGAAGGAAACAATTTTTCTTTCCAGCAATTCAGGCCAGTGAGGTCTGGCTCCATCGGGCTGCGGCTGGGAGGTCCCCGAGGGCTGCCAGGCAGAGGCTGTGCAGGGGAGGAGGCTGCGGCGGAAGGAAAAGTTTTAGGAAAGCGGGTGGGGAGGGGTTCCCTAGCAAAGAGGCAGAAGTTCCTGGAGGTAGAGGTCTGGGCTTAGAGTCACAAAAGACCCAAGTTCAAATCCTCTCTCTGCCCTTGCAGGCACGCCCGTGCCTTTCTCTCTGCTTGAGGAGAGGGACTGAACCCTCATGACTTTGTGCCCATCTTGGGTTAAGGACCCTAGAAGTTTTTCCCATGTCATGCCCTCAGAGCGCCCCTGAAACAGGTGGGTGCCATTTGACAGATGAGAAGACTGAGGTTCAGGAGGCTACGTGGGGAAAGCCTAAGGTGAGCTCAATTCCCAGACAGAGAAAATGATCTGGCCCGGCTGGCAGTTATCTGGAGGGAAGTGGGAGGTGCCGGTCCCACCCCCACCCCCAGGCATCCTGGCCGGTCCGGAAGGAGGCTTGCGTGGTTTCCTTAAGCAAAACTGCGTCAGGCTCTTTCTGGGGGAAACCACAGTTGACTGGTGACTGTGCCTTCACTACGTGAGATGAGAAAGGGGAAACCGACACTTCTCCGGGAAGCTCTCTGTGCAGGAGACAGCAGGTTGCAGATAGAGCCGCCCCCAGGGGAGGAGGGAATGTTTAGAACTCCTTTTTGCCTTTTCAAACCCGCCTAGGATTACTAATAGAAGCCCTTGATTTAATTTAGCCTAGTTGGGGTTGAGATCTGGCAGGAAGCAGCCCCACCACAGGGGACAGCACTGCTGTCCTCCAGGGGAGGGGCTGAGTGGGCACTGAGCCAGCAGAGGGGGCGCTGGAGTTAGCGTTAGATTGGACCTAATGTTCTTCATCTGTAAAATGGGCTTGATTAGATTGTGAGGACTAGGAAAAATAATCATGACACCCGCTAGAGCCTTTCTGGGCACCACTTGTGACCTGGATGGATAAGGCAATCCTCCCTGCAGAGTGTCCCCGCCATCTCTCCCCCCCAGTTTTCCTGGGACCCCTCAAACTTACAGGAAGAAGCTTTTTCCCAGATGCCTTTGCAAATCACTTCCTGGGGCCAGATTAACAAACACCTATGGAACACCTAAAAGTTGATGCTTTTTGAATGCCTAACATAAGTCAGGCTTTATGTTAAGTGTCAGACCCTGATCAACCCTTTTAATCATCCCAGAACAACTCTTCCTTTCTCCTGAAAAAAAAAAAAAAAAATGCTATTACTGGCATCCCCTTTTTATAGATGAGGAAAAGAGAGGTTAAGAAAGTTTACCATGTGCATTTCAGATTCTTTCTGATGCAAATGACAGAAAACCTGACTCAAACTGGCTTATAACCAAGAAGAGAATACACTGGCTCTGGAAACTGAAAATCCAGGAATGGCTTGATCTGGGGGCTCAAAAATATCATAAAAGCTGAATCTTTCCACTCTGCCACGAGGGGTCTTCTGCAGCTCTGGATTCCTATCATCCCACATTCTAGTTCAGTAGAAAAGGAATCTCTTCTTGGTAATTGTGACACAAGTCACAGGATTTACACTCATTAGACAGTTGTGGAGTAGGGGGTGGGGTGTCATCTGACAACACTGATAAAAGGCACTGCCCAGGAAGATTTCGGTGCTGACTAGCGAGTCTGGTCACTGGCCCTGTGCCTGCAGCCTCACCTGTTCCAATGGACTGAAGAGGAAGGAGGGAGGTCCTGCCTGCAAAGAAGGACCAGAAGAGATGGGGAAAGGGTGCCAGTAGCTAACTTTACCTGTGTCCTCCTTGCTGGGGTCACAAGGTCACAGAGGTGAAAAAAGGAGAGCCTGGATTGAGCCCTGGCATTCTGAATCCAGAACCCGTGTCCAGAACTCCTCTACTACGGGTGCCAGCCTAGTGCTCAGGTCCTAGTAGAGAAAACAGATGTGGCCCACATCCTGGGACAGAGCCCACCCCACCCACCCCGTCCTCACTAGTCCCAGATCAGCCCTCATCATATCTGGTGCTCAGCCCCACCTCTGGTCTGGCTGTTGTTTTTCCCTAGAGGGCCTCTGGAGCTTTCCTTTTTCCTTTGGCTTTTTTTAGGGCCGCACCCATGGCACATGGAAGTTCCCAGGCTAGGGGTCAAATCAGAGCTGCTGCTGCCGGCCTACATCAGAGCCACAGCGATGCCAGATCCTTAACCCACTGAGCAAGGCCAGGGATCGAACCCATGTCCTCATGCATACTATTCGGGTTCGTTATCACAGAACCGCAACAGGAACTCCTAGAGCTTTTCTGATAGCTGGGCCTGGGCTGTTGCCCACCATGCCTCGGAAGGCACTCCACAGCGAGAGGTACCCACTGAGCACAGCCTGAGTTAGACACCGTCCTAGGGTCTAGTTGTTTCCTGTTTCTCCAAGTAGAGGAGAGGTTCCTCAGGGACTGGGACTGTGTCCTCCCTTCCCCTCTGTGTGGTCCTTCTCTGGGACGCAGCAGGATTTGTGTCGCAGACAGCACCTGTGATTTCAGAGGCCCTAGGCAGGCCCTGCTTTACCTCCTGTATACCGACTTGACTTTTAAAAATTTCATCATTAGGGAGTTCCCGTCGTGGCACAGTTGTTAACAAATCTGACTAGGGCCCATGAGATTGCGGGTTCGATCCCTGGCCTTGCTCAGTGGGTTAACGATCTGGCGTTGCTGTGAGCTGGGTGTAGCTTGCAGACATGGCTCGGATCCCGCGTTGCTGTGGCTCTGGTGTAGGCCGGCGGCTACAGCCCTGATTGGACCCCTAGCCTGGGAACCTCCATGTGCTGCAGGTGCGGCCCTAAAGAGACAAAAAGACAAAAATAAATAAGTAAATAAAATTCCATCATTAGATGGCATTTCACTACCTTAACTCCTGTTAAGATTCAAATCCCCCTGGAAGAGGGGCCATGGTAGGTCATATTACTCTTTCACACTTTAGTGAGAAGTAGTTCACAGAACCCTTCCTAAAGGCAGGCTTGTCAAGGCCACCATTTACTGGGTGCCTGCCAGGCGCTCTCCACAATCTTATTAAAATCTTCACACCTCAATGATGTCAGTACTGTAACTATTCTTGTTTTACAGATAAGGAAACTGAGGCCCAGAGAGGTTAAGGATCTTGCCCAAGGTTTGCAAGCAGTGGAGCAGGGATTTGAATGTAGCAAGTCTGGTTCCAGAGCCTGCACTATCATTGCACCAAGATAACCTCTAACACTCTTGGGTTTACAAATGTATTCAACATATTCCTAGACATCTTTGGTCCTCCCTACAATACCGTGTGGTCGTTGGTCCCCTCATCCTCATTTTATTTATTTATTTTGTCTTTTTAGGGCTGCGCCCACGGCCTCTGGAGGTTCCCAGGCTAGGGGTTGAATTAGAACTTCAGCTGCCAGCCTACACCACAGCCACAGCACCTCAAGATCCAAGCCACATCTGCGACCTGCACCATAGCTCACGACAACGCCAGATCCTTAACCCACTGAGCAAGGCCAGGGATCTAACCTGCAACCTCATAGTTCCTAGTTGGATTTGTTAACTACTGAGCCATGACGGGAAACCCCCCCATCCTCATTTTATAGAGGACAACGTTGAGGGGGCTAAGTTCAGTCACCTGGTGAGCCGCAAATCCAGGATTTAGACCCAGCCTTCCCATCTCAGATCAGCTCGCTCTCCTTGAGGCAGTTCCCAGGGGGAGAGGCAGAACGCAGTGGGCATGGAAGCCAGAGCGCCCAGAATGGAGCTGCTCCTTCCTCTCTTCTTCCTCTCCTCCTCCCTCCGTCTCTTCCTTCCCTCCTCCCTTCCACTCCTTCGTTCATTCACCTGAGCACCTATTAAGCATGAGGGCTGTGGGTACGCAAAGACCCAACGAGGATCCCTTGTGACCTCACAGGGCTGACAGTCTCAAAAACAAACAAGCACACTTGCTCTTTCATCTTGCCAGGCCCTGTGCTGAGCGCCCAACATGTGTCATGCTCCGAGTCTTCTTTTTCAGGTAGGAGACAGAGGTTTAGGAAAGGTTAAGTGTATTATCTTAGGTCCTCTGAGTCCAGGCTGATTCCAGGGTCCCAGCATCTCGCCACTAGGCTGGACTGCCTCCTCCCTCTTGAGGTGTAGTGAGGATCCAGTGAATATTTTTGGATTTTGGACACACACACAGTCCTGGCTCTGTGACCCCAGTTCCAGAGGCAGCTGTGTCTGCTGTCTCCAGCACCCTCCCTACCACCAGGAGCCAGGCCCACCCCATACAGGAAGCTGAGTGGGGAAAGGAAGGCCATCTCCCGAGGCTGGACATCATCTCCCAAGGCTGGGACAGGCGGGCACCCTTCAGGACCTCTGGATGAAACTCCCCTGGAAATGGAATGAGAGTGGTCTATCCAGAGGTCCTGGAAGGAGAAACCAGGGCCTGGGGCTGAGGGGGCAGGTGGGGGGAAGGGAGAGCTCAACTGTTTTCCCCGAACAGCCTTTCAGCACGGCTTGCTTGCTTTATTTTTTTTCAGCATGGCTTTTTTTGTTTTTTTGTTTGTTTTTTTTTTCAGCACGGGTTTCTTGGGCCTCCATTTCCTCTTCTGTACATTGACCTGCTCACAAGCTGTGTCTGAAGTCTGGTCCATCACAAACTTCGTAGAACCAGCTGTGTGCGTCATCCTGTCCACTTTTTTCTTTTTTTCTTCTTTTTTTTAGGGCCACACTCACAGCATAAGGAAGTTTCCAGGCTAGGGGCCTCATCAGAATTGCAGCCACAGCCACGCCAGATCTGAGCCATATGTTGCAGCAACGCTGGATCCTTAATCCTCTGAGCGAGGCCAAATATCAAACCTGCATCCTCAGGGACGCTATGTTGGGTTCTTAACCTACTGAGCCTCAATGGGAATTCCTTGCCCACTTTCTGATGTGATTCTTCCAGGCTCTTTATAGGGATTATGTTTCCCACTTATGTGGAAACAAGGCTCAGAGAGGTTGACCCACAGCCATGAAGTGAGGGTTAGAAATGTGATGAGAGGCATTTACTGGTGGCCTAGCCATTAAGGATCCAGCGTTGTCACTGCAGTGGCACAGGTTTGATCCCTGGCCTCATTCAGTGGGTTGAAAGATCTGGCATTGCTGTGAGCTGTGGTGTAGGTCACAGATGAGGCTTGGATCCCTCACTGCTGTGGCTGTGGTGTAGGCCGGCGGCTACAGCTCTGCTTCAACCCCTAGCCTGGGAACCTCCATATGCCTCGGACGTGGCCTCAAAAGACAAAAAAAGAACTCAACTAGTATCCACAAGGATGCCACAAGCTGTAGGATAGGTTGCAGATGTGGCTCAGATCTGGCGTGGCTGTGGCTGTGACATAGGCTGCCAGCTGCAACTCTGATTTGACTCCTAGCTCTGAGAACTTCCATATGGCCAGTGTGGCCCTAAAAAAGAAAGAAAAGAAAAAAGTCCAGACTAAGCCCACTTTTGGCCTCTGTCTGCCACCTCTCAGGCTGTGCTCTGCCTGCCAAGAGTTTCCACCCCTATCAGTTTTCTTGTCTTGGGTGGTTTCCAACCCCACCTACTTTCCTGGAGCCCAGGTCACCCATCACTCCTGCCAGGCATGTACCAGTGTCACTCTGAGTAACTCCAGGGACCCAGGGTGACCTCACCTGCTCCTGATTCAGTTTGACTCACCTTCCCCATTTCTGGAAGGTGGCTCTTGGCCATTCTTAGCTCATGCTTAGGCACCCAGGGCCAGTGGGAGTGGCATCTCCCCCTCCCCATCCCGATGGTTCACGGGGTCTGTGTCACACGGGGAAGTGAGGGAGCCCTGAGGAGGGAACCCTTATCCACCCAGATTAACTCACTCCCTCTCTGCTCACTTTGGACATCTCCTTTCTAGGGATCAGGAACATTCTCCAGTCTGCTCTGTTCTTCAACAAGAAAAAGGACTTTATCGAGGAAGACTAGCTATTGTTAATTGATCATTTCCCGTGAGCTGGGCACTCTGAAGGCATCACCAGGATCTTACAGTGTTTCATTACTGGTCCTCATGTTTTAGATGAGGAAGCCAAAGTTCAGACGGGAAACTTGATTGGTTCAGAGGTCACACCATAAAGAATTGGCTGAGCTGGGACTGGAATCCAGGGGTACTTGACTCCAGAGTTTAGCCAGGGCCCCATCCCGGCCAACCCCTCCAGCTGCCCACAGCTGGGGCAGAGCAGAGGGAGATCATTTCTAGCCCCAGCTTGTGTCTGCTGGGTTCCAGCCCCAGGATCCCTTCGTGATTGCTGGAGGGGATAAGACTCAGAGGAACCACTGTTTGCTCAGCCCAAGGTCTGAGGGACATCATTTCCTAAGAGAGCCCATAGGAGGCGCCCCCCTCATAAGTGGGCCAACCTGTGCTGCTTGGTTGGGAGTGGTGGCTGGTCATCTCACCTCATTTTTGGTTGGGCCCAGGCTGCCCCATCCCTTTCCCTCCCACAGCTGCCCCTGGTGCCTTCCCTGGGCCTCTCCCACCCAACCTGCCTTCACAAGCGGTGAGGCTGCACAGCCCAGAACTGTGCCATCCAGGACAGTGGCCACCAGCCATGTGCGGCTGTGGAACCCTTGAAATGTGACAAGTGCAGCTGAGTTATAACATTATTTAATTTTAATCAGTTTACATTTAAGCTTAAAAATGGACAATGAAGTTATCAGAAAGCCTTAAAGTATGTTTGGAAGAGCTTGACTATGTGAATCGACTTTTTCAACAGCAAATGTTATGAAATCTAAGTATGGATCATTTTCTAGTAAAAATTTACTAAGTGTTAAAACATTAATTTAAAAAAATTTAGTAAATGTTTTGCATGTAGACTAGGTGCCAGATCTTGAAGACTCAGTAAAATAAAATGTAAAAATATCTCACAAATATTTTTATGTGTCGAAATGATATTTTAAATATATCAGTTTAAACTTTTAAATATCATTAACTATTTAAATCAACTAGTGAAACTATTATTTAAATTACTTTTACCTTTTTTAAAATGTAGCTATTAGAAAAATTTCCAATTACTTATGTGGCTCATAATATATTTCTATCAGACATTGCTGGTCTAGAGGATAAATGTGTAGGTTCAGATTCTGGCTCTGGAGTTCCCGTTGTGGCTCAGTAGTTAATGAATCTGACTAGTATTCATGAGGACGGGGATTCAACACCTGGCCTCACTCAGTGGGTTGAGGTTCCAGCGTTGCAGTGAGCGGTGGTATAGGTCGCAGATGCAGCTTGGATCCTGGGTTGCTGTGGCTGTAACATAGGCTGGCAGCTGCAGCTCCAATTCAACCCCTAGCCTGGGAATCTCATAGGCCAAGGTTCTAAAAAGACCAAAAAACAAAAACAAAACAAAACAAGAAAACAACAACCAAAAAACCCCCAAATTCTGGCTCTGGGCGTCCTTGAGCAACTTAACCAATCTCTCTGGACCTGTCTCCTCACCTTTAAGACAGAGATAATAGTAGCCCCTCCCTCATAGAGGTGTTCAGAGAAATAAATGAGAAAGTGTTTTTAAAGCCCTTAGCACAGTGCCTGGCATATAATAGTGCTCAGGGGAAAAAAATTAACAATGTTATAATAGGCTTCTTTTTATCCTAACACCCCAAGTGCAATTCAATTAAACTCAACAAGCCTGCTCACTGCCTGTGCTCTCATAGAGCTCTCATCCTCCAGGAGGGAGGCGGCCACTAACAGTAACAGGATAGGTGCCGATGGTGATAGGTGCTGGGGAGAAAATGAGCCACAGACACGGTGCTAGTGGCTGCTGTAGCAGGAGCGGCCAGGGAAGGCTTTCCAGTGGAGCATTTGAGCTAAACCTGACTGACCTGGAGCCAACCAGGTGACGCTCTAGGGAAGGGTGTTTCTGGCAGAGGCAAGAGCTAGTGCAAAGGCCACAGCCAAGCCCCTGTGACATCTGTCTGGCTTTGGTATTGAAAGATCTGCTTCACCAAATTTTCCACCTTTCGCACCCAGCTCTCTCCTGACCGCTGCACTGGTGACCTTTGGAAAGCTGGTCCACATTATGGCCCCTCTCATCTGTTCTGCTCTCTCCTGTCTGCCCATGCAAACCTCCTCCCTCTTCTGGCCCACCAGCTCAGGTCCCCTCTTCTGGGGAGTCTCCCCTGAGGATTCCTGTCCCCGCTGGCCTCTCTCTGGGATTCTTTTGAGACCGAACGCTTTGTTCTACACCATCCTGGTTCCCACCCCGCCTCTTCGTCTTTCCGGGACAGTGGTGCCTTCCCACCAAGGGCAGAGACCAGAACAAGGTCTTGAACTCTTCTTAGGACTCTGCCCAGACATTCCCTGTCACCATGGATGGCCGGATCCCCACTCAGGGGAAACCGAAAGGCAGGTCTGCCCAGGCACAGTGGAAAATCCCTGGCTGGGGGAAGGGCCGTGGAAATTTCTTAACGTTCTCCTTGCAGACTTGGACTTGTCCCAGAAAGCAGTCAAGCATTTGCCCAGTGACCTGCAAGGAGGCTCTGTTCTTCCTGCCGCCCCCACCCCCACCACAGCCCGGGCTTGAACTCAGGGAGCAGCGATGGAGGCGGGGGTGGGGAACAGCACCAGAGGCAGCAGCTGGCAGCTGAGCTCTGCCTCAGAGGATCGCTCTTGATGTCATGCAGTCCCACCCCCTCAGTTCAAAGATTAAACAAAGTCAATGGCAAAATCACATTAGACGGCATGTCTCCCCTCTCCCTGTTAATAAACCGCTTCTATTGCCCTGGGTCCCTTGGTTTCCTCATCCCCTAAAATGGGAATAGGAATAATAATAATACCTACCTCATAGGACTGGTGATATGCTAAGTGAGTTAAAGATGTAAAGCGTTCTATAAATATGAGCCCTAGGCCTGCTCTTCCTCTGGCCCCAAGGTGGGATGTGCTGTTCCTATTCTGCCAGCTGTTGACTTTTAGGGGTGCTTAAAAGAGGGTTTGAAGTTATTGCCAGGGGCTGGCCGTTCCGGGGAGGACTGCCCCGTGTCTATAGCATGTCTGGCCCATATTTGTCCTGCTGCTGCTTAGATGTCCGTAGATGCTATTTTGGTGAATGGAATAGGAATTCATTTAGTGTTACTAAAGTCACAGGTGTGTCACATAGTCGCTCAATCAGTGATACCAACAGGCAAAATTTCTGGAGGCTCAGAATGGGTTGGGGACCACTGGGGCAGGTTCTTCAATCCTCAGCCCTCCTTTCTTGGGGGCCCGGGCTCCTCCACTGTCCTTTGAGATGTGCCAGCCTAAATCAGCTTTACCACTGTGTCCCCGGGCCTCAGACGACTCCAAGGGAATGAGAATGTGGTGGGGGGAGGCCCAGGTGAGAGAATGAGAGAAGCTGCATTCACATCTTCAAGGCCAAACTGTCATCCTTCATCCTCTGGGAATCTGTCCTTACTCTGTCTCCGAATTCCTAGAACGTTAAGATACTGCAGATTCTGGCCTTTCACTACTTACCACCTTGTAGGCATAGGTGTGGTGGGGCTTGGTTATTGGGGGAATTTGAGCCTGGACAGAGATGTGGAGAGGCATAAAAGTGTTTGGAAGTTTCCTGCACTGTTGATGGGAATTTTATTTTATTATGTTTTTTTTTTGTTTTTTGTTTTTTGTTTTTTGGGCTGCACTCACGGCACATGGAGGTCTCAGGCTAGGGGTCGAATCAGAGCTACAGCTGCCAGCCACAGCCACAGCCACAGCCACAGCCACGCTGGATCCTTGACCCACTGAGTGAGGCCAGGGATCGAACCCACAGCCTTTCCGTTCCTAGTCAGATTCATTTCTGCTGTGCCATGACGGGAACTCCTGTGGATGGGAATTTTAAATGGGGCAAGTGGTATGGAAAACAGTCTGGTGTTTCCTCAAAAAGTTAAAAGTAGAATTATCATATGATCCAGCAATTCCACTTCTGGGTATATACCCAAAAAAGTGAAAATGGGGTCTCAAAGAGATACTTGTATACCCGTGTTCATTGCAGCATTATTCACAACAGCCAAAACATGGAAGCAACCCAAATATCCATTGATGGGGAAAGGACAAGCAAAATGTGGTATATCCATAGGATGGAATGTTATTCAGCCTTAAAAGGGAAGGAAATTCTGACATTTGCTACAATTTTTTTTTCTTTTTTTTCTTTTGTCTTTTCTAGGGCCGCCCTTGTGGCATATGGAGGGTCTCTGGCTAGGGGTCTAATCGGACACGTAGCAGCCAGCCTATGCCATAGCCACCGTAACGCAGAATCTGAGCCACGTCTGCAACCCACACCACAGCTCATGGAAATGCCAGATCCTTAACCCACTGAGAGAGGCCAGGATCAAACCTGCAACCTCATGGTTCCTAGTCGGATTTGCTAACCACATGCCATGATGGGAGCCCCAACATTTGCTACAGTTTAATTGAACCTTGAAGACATTGTGCTGAGTGTAGTGAGCCAGGCATAATAAGACAAATACTGTATGATTCCACTTATGTGAGGTGTCTTGAGAAGGCAAATTTATAGAGACACAGAGTGGAATGGTGATTGCCAGAGGCTGGGAGAGGGGAAATGGGGCATTGTGATTTAGTGGGTGTAAAGTTTCATTTTGCAAGATGAAAAGTTTTGGAGATGGGTTGCACAACAATGTGAATACATTTAACAGTACTAGACTGTGTACTTTTTTTTTTTTTTTTTGGTCTTTTGTCTTTTTAGAGCCACACCTGCGGCATATAGAGGTTCCCAGGCTAGGGGTCTAATGGGAGCTGTAGCTGCCAACCTACACCACAGCCATAGCAACGCCAGATCCGAGCCACATCTTCAATATACACCACAACTCGGGGAGTTCCCGTCGTGGCGCAGTGGTTAACGAATCCGACTAAGAACCATGAGGTTGCGGGTTCGGTCCCTGCCCTTGCTCAGTGGGTTAATGATCCGGCGTTGCCGTGAGCTGTGGTGTAGGTCGCAGACGCGGCTCAGATCCCGCGTTGCTGTGGCTCTGGCGTAGGCTGGTGGCTACAGCTCCGATTTGACCCTAGCCTGGGAACCTCCATATGCCGCGGGAGCGGCCCATGAAATGGCAAAAAGACAAAAAAAATATATATATATATATACACCACAACTCATGGCAACACCAGATCCTTAACCCACTGAGAGAGGCCAGGGATCAAACTCACAACCTCATGGTTCCCAGTCAGATTCATTTCCGCTGCACCGAGATAGGAACTCCTAGGCTGTATACTTAAACATAGTTAAGATGGTAACTTTTATTTTGTGTGTATTTTACCACAATTTAAGAAAAGTGTTTGAAAGTAGCTCCAATGGGTCTCTCCAGGAGATGGTAGTTTGAGCTCTCATGATCCTTTCCATCCTTCTTTTCTTCCACACAAATGCATTGAGCATCTTCTGTGAGCCAGGGACTATTCTAGGCACACAAAAAATGTAGGCTGACATTCTGTTGGCAAAGACGGACAATAAATAAACTTTGAACCAGAATGCTTGTGGCTTCTTAATGCTTTTCTTTCTTAGTGAAAAATGTACCATATTTACACTAAATGGAACCATAATTACAGAGCTATAATCTATGTTTTAAACCTTCTAGAGCTCATATTACATACTTTTGTGTGTGTGTAAAATTTTTTTCGTAGCAGAGCATCTCCCTCCCCGCAATCTATTGAAAGTCAGCCCTCGACACAGGGGTTTGTTTAAAAAAAAAAGAAAAAGAAAAACAGGAATTCCCATCAGGGCTCAGTGGAAAAAAATCTAACTAGTATCCATGAGGACTCAGGTTCGATCTCTGGCCTCACTCAGTGGGTTAAAGATCCGGCATTGCCATGAACAAAGACGCTCACGTGGCTGTGGCTATGGTGTAGGCCAGCAGCTACAGCCAGCTCCCATTCGACCCCTAGTCTAGGGACCTCCATATGCTTTAGGTGCAGCCCTAAAAAGAAAATAAAAGAAAAAAATTTTTAAGCAGGTATGATTTTTTTTTTTTTTTTTTTTTTTTGTCTTTTTGCTATTTCTTTGGGCCGTTCCTGCGGTATATGGAGGTTCCCAGGCTAGGGGTCGAATCGGAGCTGCAGCCACCAGCCTACGCCAGAGCCACAGCAACGCGGGATCCGAGCCGCGTCTGCAGCCTACACCACAGCTCACGGCAACGCCGGATCGTTAACCCGCTGAGCAAGGGCAGGGACCGAACCCGCAACCTCATGGTTCCTAGTCAGATTCGTTAACCACTGCGCCACGATGGGAACTCCTAAGCAGATATGATTTGCATGCAGTCAAATGCACTTTTTTTTTTTTTTTTGGGCTTTGTAGGGCTGCACTCGTGGCATATGGAGATTCCCAGGCTAGGGTTCCACTAGAAGCTACAGCTGCTGGCCTACTCCACAGCCACAGCAATGCCAGATCCTTAACCCACTGAGCTGCGGCCATCATGGTTCCTAGTTGGATTCGTTTCTGCTGCGCCATGACGGGAACTCCTAAAATGCACCTTTTTATTAGATACTCAATTTTATATATTTTGAAAAATGTGTACTTAAAAAAACAGTTTATTGATATAATTTATATACCACAAATTCCACCTGTTAAAAGTGTACAATTCGATGGGTTTTAGCATATTCAGAGTTCTGCAATAATCACCACAATCAAATTTAGAATATTCTCATTACCCCAAAAAGAAACTGTGTAACCCATTAGCAGTCAGTCACCTCCATCTCCCTCTAGTTCCTCAGGCTTAGAAACTAATCTATTTTCTATTTTTATGATTTGCTTATTCTGTACATTTAATATAAATGGAATCATACAATATGTAGTCTTTACTGACTTGCTTTTTCAGTTAGCATAATGGTTTCGAGGCCCATCAAATAGAGTAGCATGGATGGGTACTTCATTTCTTTTTACTGATAAATAATATTCCATTGCATGGCTATACTATATTTTGTTTATCCATTCATTTGTTGATGGACATTTTGGTTTTTTTCCACTTTGATATAGTAAATATTGCTGCTATGAAAATACATATATAAGTTTTTGGGTAGGTGTATGGTTTTGTTTTGACCACAGCATACCGAGGCTCTATGTGGGTCTCTGTTTCCAGACCAGGGAATGAACCTGGGCAGCAGCAGTGCAAGTGCAGAATCCTAACCACTAGACTCCCAGGGAACTCCCAGTGTGGATATGTGTTTTTCATTTCTCTTGGTTATATACTTAGAGGAGGAATTGCTAGGTCATGTAGTAACTATATGTTTAACACTATGAGAAACTGCCAGACTGTTTTTCCAAAATTGCTGTACCATTTTACAATCTCTCTAGCAACATGTGAGTTCCATAGTCTTGCCAATACATGTTATTGTCTGCCTCTTTGACTGTAGCCATTTGGTGGTATGAAATGGTATCCCATTATAGCGCTGAATTACATTTCCCTACTAACCAATTATGTTAAACATCTTTTCATGAATGCCTCTAGGGCATTTGTATATCTTCTTCAAAGAAATGTCTGTTCATATCTTTTGCTCTTTTTTTGAGTTGTAAGATTTCTTTTTATATTTTAGATGCAAATCACTTATCATATATACAATTTTGCAAAACATACAACCCCAGTCTGTGTGTTGTCTTTTTACTTTCTTGTGTCTTTTTTTTTTTTTTACTCAACGAACTTATTACATTTGTAGTTGTACAATGATCATCACAATCCAATTTCATACGATTTCCATCCCACAACCCAAGCACATCCCCCCACCCCCTTGATTGTGTCTTTCGAAGCATAAATGTTTTTAAATTTTATGAAGTCCAACTTGCTGATCTTCTCCCTCTCTCTCTTTTTTCTTTTTTTGGCTGAGCCCATAGCATGTAGAAGTTCCCAAGCCAGGGAACGAACCCACACCACACAGTAACCAGAGCTACAGTAGTGACAATGCCAGGTCCTTAACCCACTGAACCACCAGGGAACTCCTGTTGATCTTTTCCTTTAACACTCATATTTTTGGTGTCATATCTGAGAAATCATTGCCTAATTCAAGATCACGAAGATTTACCCCTATGTTTTCTTCTAGGAATTTTATAGTTTAGGTCTTCCATTTAGGTCTGTGATCCACTTTGAGTTGGTTTTTCTGTATATATACCTCTTTTAAAAATTCAGATATGGACAAGTTCCCGTCGTGGCACAGGGGAAATGAATCCACCTAGGAACCATGAGGTTGCAGGTTTGATCCCTGGCCTCGCTCACTGGGTTAAGGATCTGTGTTGCCGAGAGCTGTGCTGTAGGTCGAAGACGAGGCTCAATCTGGCGTTGCTGTGGCTGTGGTGTAGGCCGGCAGCTGTAGCTCTGATTTGGCCCCTAGCCTGGGAACCTCCACATGCCGTGGGTGCGACCCTAAAAAGCAAAAAAAAAAAAAAAAAAAAAATCAGATATTGAGTCTGTAGCTGGTCTAGTGGCTAGGATCCTGGTTTTTATGCAGGTTGCCCAGGTTGGTTCCTGAGCAGAGAATTAAGATTTCACCATCACTCACTGCTGTTTCGATAAGATCAATTTAAACAGGGCTCAGAAATTCCCTTATGGTGCAGCAGGTTAAGGATCCAGGGTTGCCACAGCTGTGGCCCAAGTTGCAACTGCAGCATGGGTTTGATCCCTGGCCCAGAAACTTCCATATACTGTGGGTACAGCCAAGAAAAAAAAAATGTCTAATAAAAAAAAATTCTGTTGTGGTTCAGCAGAAATGAATCTGACTAATATCCATGAGGACGCAGGTTCAATCCCCGGCCTCACTCAGTGGGTTAAGTATCCAGCATTGCCATGAGCTGTGGTGTAAGTCACAGATGTTTCTCAGATGTCGTGTTGCTGTGGCTCTGGCATAGGCTGGCAGCTGCAGCTCCAATTTGACCCCTAGCCTGGGAACCTCCATATGCCAAAGGTGCAGCCCTTAAAAAAAAAAAAAAAATCAAGTATTAAGGTATAAATTACATTCAATGAAATTCACTATTTTAAGTATACAATTTAATTAGTTTTATATAATCTTAACCTTTTTATATCATTAGATAATTTTTTTCTGGGAAGTTAGGGATAAGAAAACACAAGTATGTGTCCATTTTCTCTCTTTTTTTAATGCTCCACAATTTTGCTTGTCAATGTATGTGTGTGATATGGGAGTGTGTGTGAAAGAGAGGAAGAGAATTTGGATGTTGATATCAGCTTCTTAAGGGTTCCCACTTATTTTGGCTTTCTCTTTCAGCTCCATGGACCCATTGTACTCTCTGTGGGTTGAATGAGTGTCTGCAGTAATCAGTATCAGTATCTGTCTTTGGACCATCGGTCCCACATGGACATGGATGTTTCCAGGCAGCTGCCCATGGTTGGGAATGAGATAGACTCCCCAGCGGGGCCCCTGCAAGGACGCGTCTGAGTTTAATGGGCTGTTTTCTAATTTGTGATTCCTGCATAAAGAGCCCCCCTTTTGGGATAATTACAGAGTCCTGTAATAATCTATTAATTGGGTCTGGTTTCTGTGCCTCCTATTTCCTCAGCCTTCCAGAAGTACTTGACCGCCACTGCCAGCAGGGAGAGCAGGATGGGGCTGACTGAGGCCACCTGAGCTTGGGAAGCAGGAGGGCTCAGCGGACGGAGTGGAAGGCCTGGAAGGTAGGAGAATACACTCTCCATCATAGCCCAGCAGCCCTGCTCCCCGAGCCATTCTGGGCCTTTGACTTTCCTTCTGAAACCTGAGGCAGAATTAAAGAAACCTTAGCTGCGGTGCTTCATATGCACTGGACTTAGAAAAATATAGCTTACAGGAATTCCTGTTGTGGTGCAGTGGTTAACGAATCCGACTAGGAACCATGAGGTTGAGGGTTCGATCCCCGGCCTTGCTCAGTGGGTTAAGGATCCGACGTGTTGCCGTGAGCTGTGGTGTAGGTCACAGAAGTGGCTCAGATCCCATGTTACTGTGGCTCTGGCATAGGCCAGCGGCTGCAGGTCCTATTCGACCCCTAGCCTGGGAACCTCCATATGCCAAGGGAGCGGCCCAAGAAATGGGAAAAAGAAGACAAAAAAAAAAAAAAAAAAAAGAAAGAAAGAAAAATACAGCTTAGAAGTGAAGCTTTTGGAGTTCCCTTCATGGCTCAGTGGTGACGAACCTGACCAGTGTCCATGAGGACACAGATTTGATCACTGGCCTCCATCAGTGGGTTAAGGATCCAGCATTGCCATGAGCTGTGGTGTAGGTCACAGATGTGTCTCAGATGCTGCATTGCTGTGGCTGTGGTGTAGGTCAGTCGCTATAGCTCCAATTTGACCCCTAGCCTGGGAACTGCCATATTTGGCCCTAAAAAGACCGAAAAAAGAAGTAGTGAAGATATCTGAGCACGTTGCCCCAAAATGATGTTTTTACCAGAATTGATTAGGGTTATATATTGATGTTGTTAAGATGGTGAACATTAGAGGAAAGCAGGATGGGAGGGGAAGGCAGTCGAAGGTGGTTCTTATCCCAGGATGCCTGCTCCGCCGAGGCTCAGGCCCTCATCTCTTGCCCAGCCCCTGGCTACCTCTGCCAATGATGGACTCCAGTTATGCATTTATATGCATCATTTCCTCACCAGCACCCCGTTTTACAGAGGAGGAAACTGAAATTGACTTGCTCAAGGTCATCAGCTAAGAAATGTCTAAGCCAGGATTTGAATCCCGATTTCACTAACTCTATTTCATGGTGGCCTTATCCACTAAAACACTACCTTCCTTCTAAGACCTCAGCCTTTACTATTCCTGTAAACTCGCTGGCTGGAATAGTAAAACAGTGAAGTGTTTCTACCCTGCCCACCTCTCTCCTTAGCCTGAGAGTCTGAGTCGGGCGGGGGTACTCTTGCATTGTCTGAGCCAAGGGAGAAGGAGATGACCAGGCAGGGACATGGCCAGGCCTGAGGGGAACCCAGGCGCAGGATACAAAACAAGTGTGTACAGGAATTCCCATTGTGGCTCAACAGGTTAAGGACCTGATGTAGTCTCTGTGAGGATATGAGTTTGATTCCTGGCCTCGCTCAGTGGGTTAAGGATCTGGCGTTGTCACAAGCTGCAGTGTAGGTCGAAGATGGGGCTTGGAGCCAGTGTTGCTCTGGCTGCAGCTCTGATTCAACCCCTAGCCCTGCAACTTCCATACGCTGCAGGTGCAGCCATAAAAAGAAAACAGCAACAACAGCACATGTAAAGGATGAGATTGGATGAAGCAGTGGGTGGAGGAGGCAGAGGGGATTCATAAAAGGGCTGGAACTTGCTCTGGGCCTTAAAGGAAGGGCAGGGTTTTCAGGCAAGACAGATCACAGCCCTGCTGGAAGGCACTGGAATGAGCAGAGTCTGGGGCCAGAGGAGGGGGCAGGCCAGGGGGGTGGTGGAGAGTGGTGGGCTGTCAGCCTGGAGAGGGTGAACAGGGCCTGATATCAAAGGTCTTCAAAGGCAGGCGGTGGCATCTGACAGTAGCAAGCGATTGCAGGTTCTCCAGGCGTCTCCCATTGGAACGGGGAACAGAAATAAAGGAGAGAATTGATACACATGTTTTAGGCCAAATAGAATAATTTCTGAAAGCATTTTCCAGAGTTGGATTGTATGGGTAGGTCTCATAAGCTTTATTTGCGTTCAGTCTTAGCAACCAAGGAATCTGCTCCATCTTCTCTTCAAGAGCCCAATACCTGGGACAAAGCTCACTGCCACATCTTAGGAGGCCTAAGAGCCCCTACCTTTCTGTCCTGTTTGGGAGGATTTCCAAACCCTCTGAGGGTGAGGAAAGCCAGGCTGGCCTCAGAAAAAGGCAGATTCCCTGAGCTTTCTTGGGATCCCAAGCTTTCCTCTGGCCTTAGTCTGACCATCTAAGAGGAGCCAAGGGGGCTGGCTGCCTACTGGTCTAGGAGAGGGCATAGTGCTTACTGCCCCATCCAGCCCTTAACTCCAGATACCAAGGAGACTCTCCAGTCTGGAGCTAGCCATGGTTGTATTCCTCTTTGGAGGCCAAGGAAGCACAGCCGTGGACACTGGCCCTGATCTCAATGCCCCACAAAGTGCCCCCAGACTCAACCCAAGGGCTGAGGCTACTCCACTCCCAGCCTCACCCTGAGAGCCCGAGGGTAGACACCATCAGCCACGGTCAGAAGATGGTCATTCAAGGGTTGGGCCTCTGTTTACTAATCTATAAAACCTTACAAACCCCTGCCCCACCACCCCTCACAGGGTGGCTATTAGGACGGTGCACGGAGAAGTGAGGGCTCTCAGAATTGTTCTGGGCACCTTCTTACTTGTTACCATTATTTTCCAATCTAGTCCTAATCCAGGTTCATTCACTGGGGGGAACAAGTCATTCGGTTTCACCAAAGCACAGTGTCTTCTAAACCATCCCAAAGTTTGGGACCCTGCCTCAGGATCCTAAATGAAAATGCAGATTCCTGGGGCCCTGCCCCCGATGCAGGTAGTCAGAATCTCCACCAGGGCAGGGGGGCATCTGCGTTTAACCGGGGCTCGGAGACATTTGACTGCACGCTCACGGGGAAGAAGTACTGTTTTACAGCTGGACAAACAAGGCCCGTCTGGGACCAGGAAGAGAAACAAGGGCGATAACACCTCTCCAGAGGCCGATGTGGGAGGACTAGCCAACAGACCCAGGCAGGGAGGCGTGGGAAGGGCCTTGGCCTTCATCTGGCCCAACCCCAATTTCACTGATAAGGAAATTGGGGCCCAGAGAGCGCAGTGAGTCCAGGTCCCAGAGAACATTCATGAGACAGGCCCGCAGTCCCCTGGCTCTCTAAGCCCATGTTTGTGTTCTGCTCCAGCTTGAGAGGCCACACCTCCTCGCAGAGGCAGGTCATGCCCCCTCTCTGAGCCTTGGGTTCTTTGTCAAGTCAGAGGCTTGAACTGAGTCTTTGTCAAACTCCATTACCTAGTGCTCCTGCTCCCTAGTCTTTTCACATCCAGAGATACAATTTGTACATTTCATGAGTGTAGAACAAATAGGACTGTGCCTTTTTTCACAAAGAAAAAAAAGTCTCTTGCAGTCTTTCAAGTACCTAGAAGGACCTTGGACTCAGCGGTCCTTTGTACCTGGGCCTTCTAACCCAGAGCAGCCAGGTGAGCTCCCCCTACCCTGAGATTCTGGCTCAGTGGGAGGTCTGACTCACTCGTCACCTTCCAGGGCTTTCCGGCTCTTTCCCTGGGCCGCCTCAGCCAGCAGAACCAAGGGAGCCAGGGTTCTTGACACAGATGGCACTCAGTCTACACATCTCCATTACCAGGCTGGCAGGCAGCCCCCGAAAGGTACAGAGAAACACACAGGTGGATCAGCGTCTGAAGAAACCCACCTGTGCCAGCACCCTTGACCCTCCCTTTTATTTCTTGGCACTGAGAGCAGACAACTCTTTTAACAAACATTTTCTTTTTTATTAGAAAAGTACAAAATATTGCATAGGTCTTAATACTTGAACATCAAGTGTATTCATGAACAGCGAGTATCTTCATGTAAACAGTTCTAGATGGAAGACCCAGATGGTACTCCTCTGGGGGAGGGGTTCCAGCCCCCAGCCCAATCAGCCCCATCCCCTTACAGGGTGACCCTTCAGTCCACATCTGGGGATGGGCCAAACGCAGCTTCCAGGTGTATTTTTTTCTTCAAGTGTCAAAGATCCCCAAGTGATCCTAACACCCACCCCTTCCTACTCTTACATTCATGCGTCTGTAAGATAGCTGCCTGGAACAGGTCAGTAGTGAAGCTCTGATCAAAACAAACAAACAAACAAACAAAAGATACAAAAAACAAAGAACAGACATTTGGCCCCTTCGGACCATAAGATACACAAACCACCTCCATGACCTCCCCCCTCCCACCAGGGCTGGCTGCAGCGAGCACACATCCCCCCTTGCAGAGGCCAGTGCAGCCCAGCTGCTCTCCTGGCTCTGTCACACCACTGTTGACTTAACTGTCTTACTGTCAGTAACAATAAAAATAATAAGGTACATGCTACATAACACATCCAGCCAGAAGCCTGGTTGGCCCCTAAGCCTTTGTTTCATGCTACAGTACAGAGGGGCGGGGTGTGCCCCCAACTGGGAGCCACCCATACATGCCCCATTGAGCTTTCTAGGGAAACAGTAGGTTCCCCCCAGCTCAGCCTTCCTCCCCTCAGGTGGCTGTTGTCAGTTTTCTAACGACAGGCAACAGGCCCTCAGCTCCTGCCTGCCAACGTCCACCCCAAAAGTTCAACTGTCTCTGCCATGGGGGCAGTGTCGGCCCCCAGGCCCAAGTTCAACATTCTTCAATGAGCAGCTGCTCGGAGCTGTACAGCTTCTTCTTGATGACTCGGAAGCCAGTGCTCAGCGTCAGGGACTGGCTGAAGCCGGGGACGAAGGGAGAGTTGGCGGAGCTAAACAGCCCCTGGATCTTAGGCCAGAGGCGTGAGTCCAGGCGCAGCACGAGGGTCAGCTGGAAGGTGGGCACAAGGCTGGGGTCGAGGGCCAGCTGGCCCACGCTGTGGCAGCTCTTGCCCTGCTCTACGCAGACGTCCAGCAGCGCCCCCCGCAGGCCGCACGGCTCACTATAGGCCAGGCGCAGCAGTTCTTTGCCCACCTGGCTCACCAGCTGGCCGGGCATCAGCAGGCGCGCGGGGCGCCGCGAGCCCAGCCGCGCCTGGGCCAGGCTCTCCTGCAGCAGCTGCATCAGGCTGGCACACAGGTGCTCATCCTCAGGGTCGCTGAGCAGCTCGAAGTCAGGCAGGGACACCCCATCCAGGTATGCAGAGTCTGGAAGGGAAAGCACATAGGGAAGGAAGGTAAGAGCAGTTCCAAAAGGAGGAGGTGCTGTTTCGCTAAGAAAGCAGCACTCCTCTTGCCCCTCCGTGCCTCAGTTTCTGCCGCACACTCATCATACCCTATGCTTCAACCCCCTCCTCTGGCCTGTCCCCGCTCTGCGATCTGGATTCTGGTGGCCTACGAAGCCAAGGTGGCTTTGACTCTTTTCAGCGAGGTCCTTTCTCACCTTCCCCGCCCCTCGAGTCGCGTCCGGCCCTCGCCCGCGGCGGCTTACCTTCCTCCGGCCCAAAGCCACTGTTGCTGCTGTCCAAGGACTCGCAGTCCGAGCTCTCCAGGCTCGCGCAGCGACCGAGCCCTTCTTCCCGGGCCGCTGACCCCCAGGCTGAACGCGGAGGCTGATTTGGGGTGGGAGTTCGGGACAAGGACGAAGACGAAGAGGAGGAGGACGACGAGAAGCGATCCCAAAGGTTAGGCATGGTGAGGACGGACGCCAGGACGTTTGCAGATGAGCTCACCGGTGCTGGAGCGCAGAAGACGCTGTAAGACAAGAGCGACACGGGCCCGGCGTCAGTCTGAGGGGTGGACCAGACTCAGAGCGCTACGACCCCCGCGGCTGAGGCCTCCCTGCTCATCGATCCGCGCACACACAGAAGGGACACTCACCAGCTAGAGCAGTTAGCGAGAACTGCTCTGACGAGTGCGTACAGCCGCTTGACCGCTTGAATGGGTGCGCGAACTGGTGCCAACCCCCGAGCTCTGCCCAGACCTGTCCCTTCTCCTCAGCCTCACCTCCCCCTCGGCCTGCCTCGGTCCCTAGCACCAGCGCCGAGGGACCTATAAGGACTAGCGCGGGGAGGCCACACCCCTTCCGCGCCACGGCCCAATCCAGACCCGGGAGTGTGGCCCATCTCGGCCAATGGACTCCGGGCGCACGTTCGCAACGTTCTCTCCTGCCCGGTGACAGCCGCCTGGCCCCGCCTCCGTTGAGCCCCAGAAAGCTCTCGGCGGAACCCCCGAGCCACGGCCACGCCCCCTTTCTGGAAGGGATCCGCCGCGGCGGCGGCGGCGGCGGCGGCTGCAGCTGCCAAGGTCCCCGAGGGCGCTCGCGGCAGGGGAGGATCAAGGAAAGACTTGTTTATTATAGGGTCGTATTGCTGGGGGAGGGGTTAGGCCGCGGCCGCGCGGGGGAAGAGGCAGGGGAACTTGAGAGGGCAACAGGCAAGGAAAACGGTTGCCCTCAGCTTGTGGGAGCCTGCGAGCTATGGGTACAACTAGGAGCAGGGCTGGATGCCCGGGGGAGCAGACGTTAACCCAGCCCACTCTCGCGCAAGTACCCCACACTAACCTTCCTTACCAGGGGTCAGGATATGGGGGTGGGGCCCCAAAACAGCAGCTCAGAGCACTCTGCTCCCTTTCTGGGCGGCCGCACTTGCCTACTTGCCCGTTACTCTACAGACCCAGAGGATGGATTAATGAGGGGGGGCGGTGTCCATGCCCCCGATGTGAGCCTAGTTTCCTAACCGCGTCAGCGCCCACCCTCCAGCTGCCTTCAAAGACAGGGTTTGGGGAATGTGGTTGAAGGAATATTGATAGGCCCCAGTTCCTGGCGCTTGGTCCGGGAGCTGCGAACTGGGACCTACATCAGACGGACACACTGACCCACCCGCCGGCCCTACCGACCGACTGCGGTGCAGCAGTGCCTCCCCAGCCAGCTGCAGCTTAGAGGCCTCAGGCATCCGCCGGGTCCTAGCGCCCCTCTCTACCAAACGCTTTGTGTAAAAGACCTGGAGAGTTGCGTCAGGACCGAGGAGCTAGGTCTCCAGAAAAGCCCCGGAGTGCAATCGCCATCCCCTATTTCGTCATGCACACTGGGCCCCAAGAAATCAGGCCCGACGGCGGTGCTCAAAGAGTGACAGAGGTTGCTGACGGTGGGAAGAGGTTCGGACGGATTCGACCTTTATTTATTTAAAGGTTCATCAATCTGGGACACAGGATTCTGATGGAAGAGAGAACCCATCTTACATCAGATGCTCCCTCCCGTCCCGGGGCGGGCCAGAGCCTAACCAGATCAGACTGGCAGGCCTCGCCTAGGGGCAGACTTGCGCGTGACCGAAGACACTTACAGGAGTAGTCGGGCCACTGCCACTCCCCCCCCCCCCCATTAAAATTAAAAAAAAAAAAAAAAAAGGCTGACCGGTGGGCCTTTTGGGCAAACCAAGACTTAAGACTGTAAAGCACCAGAATTCAAACCTTGCATCCCACTCCCACTTTCCAGATGGGAAAACCATCTCTGGAGACGAATTTATGGATTAAAAAAAAATAAATTAGAGGGCTCAGATTAGGAGATAAAGACTGCTGCAAAATAGTCGCTTAGCCACCTGGGCTTTCAAGGCCTGAAGACCAGCCCGTCCTTTTTATCCTCCAAGTTCCAGTCACTTGTTGGGAGTCTTAAATACAGCACATCATGGCAATTAGGTGATGTGCTTCCAGGGCTGAGAGTACATGACATCCTCTTGAAATCACCCTTTACTGAGATGGGAAGAAAAGAGTTGGGGTGATCTATATGGATGTGTCTTTCTGTCACTCAGGATTGAAAATCAGGGAATTAATCCATCGGGACCATTTTAAATACTCCTTCCAGGCTGACTGGGTTGAGGACATCTGAGACAGTAGGAGACAGACTTAGGGTGTCTTTCTTCTCTCTCTCTCCCCACCACCCCATGAAAAAAATTTCAGGTAAGTGTGGAACACCGATCTAAGAAAAATAGAGGTTTTCTAATAGAGGTTTCATAAGCAAAAAAGTCCAGAGCCATTTTGGAAAGGTCAGTTTACTAGGAATCCTTCATTCATTTAATAAATAGTCATCACAGAAGCAGTGTGCTAAGCACCTTTTCCCATTCATTGCCTCATTTGGTTAATTAAATAGCTTTTTATAATTGGGAAGGGCTTTGTTAATGGGGAACTGGATAATTTTGTTTCTTTTCAAAAGAAATCCATTAATGTTATCTCACTGTTTTCAAAAAGTGATGAAAAAAGGACAGGTGGTCTTAACCCTAGGAGGTTTTTCCCATAGCAGAGGAAGTGGGCTACAGGGTAAACAACCACCTGCTAGGAGGCCTGGTAGGTGGGGGCTAAATGGCTTTTCCACTGATACTCTTCACCCCTATGAAGGAGGGGGCAAAGCCCCATACCACTGTCTGCCAGGAGAGACTTTGGATATAGAAGGGTAGTTTCTTAACTGTTAGCCCCTCTGAGAAGCAGGGTGAGGGGCTTGGTTCATCCTGTGAGGTGAAGGGCAGGACCCCTTCCAGTGGCTGGGCCTGGAAAGACTTGTTACCGTCTCACACACCTGTCCCTGCATTGAAGCAGATGGGATACAGGGGACTCCAAAATGTGGTACTCAAGGGGAGGAGGCAGCTCCATCTCCTAACCTCTGAACTAGGCTTCTTCAGAGCCTTCAAATATCCCATGAACTCTGCATTTGGTGTGCTTCTGTCCCCCTCAGGCCTAGGCTGGCTGCAGGTTAGGCTTGCCTGGACATGTTCCCACCAGCACCTTTGGAGACCCAGCTCTGGTATCTCTTCCTCCAGGAAGTCTTCAAGCTCCCAGCCCAACTCACCATCCTTGGTGCCCCTCCTCAGGTCATCCTCACACCCCACGTATATCTCTGTTAATGACTGTTTTCACTTTGGAATTCCCATTGTGGCTCAGCAGGATAAGAACCCAACTTGTATCAGTGAGGATATGGGTTCACTCCCTGCCCTAGCTCAGTAGGTTCCTTAGCTGAGCGAGGATCCGGCGTTGCCACAAACTGTGGTACACCACAGACGCAGCTCGGATCTGGTGAGATTGTGGCTGTGGCGTGGGCCGGCAGATGTAGCTTCGATTTGATCCCTAGCCTGGGAACCTCCTTATGCTGTGGGTACAGCCTTAAAATGACCCCAAAATGATAATAGTAACAACAAACTGTTTCCACTTTAATCTTCTCACTGGACTATGAGCTTTTTGAGGGTGAAGTTCTACTCTTCTTAACTTCAGTGGCCAGCACATGGTAGAGGCTCAGTGACTACTTCCTGGATGAATAAATGAATGAATGAGCAAATAGATGACTGCATAAAGCAAGAAGGTGGATTTTCCCAGAATTGCAGAACTACATCTGGATTTCCAGGATCTGAAGACCCTTTTAGGGTGGGCCTTCAGAAGATCTTGATGATGCTACTTGGAAACATCCACATATCTCAGGTGGGGCTAAAAAATAAAGTAAAATTAGCCTTTTTTTTAAGTGAACAGGTCGGTGGCATTTAGTGCATTCACATTGTGCGACCACCACCTCTATCTAAATCCAAAACATCTTTATCATCCCAGAGGAGATCCTGAACCCAACAAACTGTCACTCTCTTCGGAAATACTTTTTTTTTTTTTTTTGGCAGCACCATCGACATGTGGAATTTCTGGGGCCAGGGATCAAATCCACAGCCACAGCAGTGACAACACGAGATTCTTTTTTTTTTTTTTTTTTTTTTGCTTTTTAGGGCTGCACCCGCTGCATATGGATGTTCTGAGGCTAGGGGTCTAATTGGAGCTATAGCTGCCAGACTACACCACAGTCACAGCCATAGCAATGCCAGGTCCAAGCTGCATCTGTGACCTACACCACAGCTCACAGCAATGCCGGACCCTTAAGCCACTGAGCAAGGCCAGGGATCAAACACACAACCTCATGGTTCCTAGTCAGATTTGTTTCTGCTGCGCCACAATGGGAACTCCCGACAACATGAGATTCTTAACCCCCTGGGCCAACAGGGGAACTCCCTCAAAATACTTTTGAAGTTTATATTCCCTTGTTGATGAGTGTGAGGATGCCCTTTGCACAACTCCAGAGGGCACCATTCCAATGCCATTCCCATCCGAATCTATGCATTTACATGTGTCCTCTGGGGAAATATGTTCCAGGGAGCACTTGTAACATAGACACAGTGTGCAGCATGGAATCTGCATCCAGACAACCCTAATGGGGAGGTGGCTGAACACCCAGCAGGAGTGGGCTAGTGTCACGTCCCCAGTGACTCAGGCCTCTGGAGTTGGTAACCGGGCCCCATGTTCCAGTCTCTGTGGCCAGAGCCCTGACCATGCAGACACTTCGCCTCTTCCCAGGATCTGCTCTATCCCCGTAGGACCCACAGCAGCCTGCAATTTAAAGTCAATGAACTCCTGGCCACCCGCCTCTCCCTGTTCTGGTGGTTTCCATCCTGTGCACTGATTCCCAGGGCCTCAGTCTGGCAAGTCACCCCAGTCGGGTTTGGGGAGTTAAACCAGATCTTGGGGTGGGGGTGTGATTCTGGAAACCCCAGAATTCAGGTGGGAACCCCTGAAGGCCAGCCAGCATGCCTGCCCAGCTCTGCTTGGGGCGCCTCCACAGCCCTTTGGAAACATGTCATTGAGGGCAGTGGAGGCGGCAGGAGGAACCAGTGGCATTGGGGAGAGGGTGGAGTGGTGGTGGGAGGTGGGGACAATGAAGCCAGCAGAAGTGTTCCCAGGACTTCTGTGGCTTTTTTTTTAACTTGAAAAACAACAAACAACTTTGTCAAAATAGTAAGATTGTAAATGCACCTGGTTTACTAGAGGCTGTGAAAAGCTGTTGACAGCAGCAGTGGAGGGCTTCAGGAGGAGAATCTAAGATTCAGCAGGGAAGCTTTTTGCAAATGAAGCTATGTTTTGAAATGGAAATTCTAACAATACATTGTATTATGCAGTCTTTCAAAGATGATTTTGAAAGGTATTATCTAACTGCACCCAGGCCCAGAGGAAGGAATGTAATACCATCCTACAGATGAGCAAATGGAGGTCCAGCGTGCATGTCCCGTAACCTTTCCAACAGCTAGTGGCTTTCAGGCTCAATTGATAATTAGACTCTTCGGTGGAGCTTATAAACCATAGATTCCCATCTCCCCAACCCCCATTCGGACTTGGTAGGTCTGGACAGGTCCCTTTTGTACAAAAGCTCCCCAGGCGACTCTCCAGCTCATCTTATTTGGGACGTCTACGTATTGACATCTCAGGAAGAAAGATAGGTCCTGGCAGGAATGCTGGATTGGCTCCCCAGCCTCTCTGTGGGATGGGGGGTGGTTAGGGGCTGGTGAGATGGCACACAGCTATGGAGACTAGGCCCACACATGGTAATGGTGAGCTCACAGCCGGTTCTGCTGGGCTCCTAGGTTCCACAAGAAGCCGTTTCCTCCGGGGACAGAGCAAGGGCAGAGGGAACCCCACAAAGGGCTGGCTTGATAAACCACCATGACAAAGGGTAGCCTTAGGATCCTGCCAGAACTCAGGACCCCCCTCCAGTGGTGAAAGTCCTGGCAACTTACCAGGCCACCGTTGCTCCCCTCCCTCATTTGTCACGCAGCCAGAGTTGTCCTAGGGACCCGGACTCCAGGGCACTGTCTTTTTTCTCGCTAACACATTGAACTGCCTCTCAGGAAGGAATCCCATCTGTGGGGGCAGCTCTTGGCCAGCTTCCCAGGAACCCTCTCTTCTGAACTCTTGTGAGGAAAGAAAACAGTGAAGTGGAGGGAGGGTGAGGCAACACCCCTCTCCATTTATACCCAAAGCCTAGGAGCAGTGGCTTTCTGAGGCCAGCCTAGGCCCTGCGAGGGGACAGGAGTCAGCTGAATTCAATTCAGGCTATTTGGCCGTTTGGCTGCAAAAGAGGAATAGGGTTCTGGGCTGTGGCCAGCCCTTAGGAAGCATAACATGTCTTTGAAGTTCAGTATTTTAATTACAAATTATTTCATTATTTTACAAATAATGCCGTTTTGCATTCTACTTTATATTTCATCTGTGTTAATTTTAGTAGCAAACTTTAAAATAATAGTTAAATCACTTAATCCTCCCTCCCCCCCCAAAAAAATACCCTTTTAAATAAAAAGATACACTGTGTTTATACTGTGGCTTCATATACTTTTGGGATTTTCATAGCCCAGTTTTGAAAACCCAGAGCTAGAGAATCTCAAAGGCCTATTAAACCTTCACAAGGATCATTAGGGAGGAAAAAAATGATTTAAGTTCTCTAGAGCTCCTTTTCTAAAACTCCCAGGCTTGGCCCGTAGGGTGGTGAACCATCTGGAAGAGGCCCGCCTGAGAAGGTAGAAACAGACGTCTGGCCCTTTCAGCGTTCTTGCTCTTTGAGGGTTTCCAATTGCTGTATGTATATCAAAGCGAGGAGGCGGGGTCAGGATGGGCTTTGTTCACTGAGCTGGGGGTGGAGTGGGAGTGGGGGATGAGAAGGATGATCCCGAGCTGCGACAGTGGGGACAGCCTGGATCCAGGCTTGCCAACTGCCTTGACAGCAAAATGAGCTCCCTCCCTTCCCACCACCCCCATCTCCCAGAGAAGAGAGACGGGGAGGGCTGGCCAGCCTCTGGGTCCCTCAAGGGGCTGGGGTGAGTGGGGCTGGATGAATGCTCAGCAGAGAGAGAAGTCAGCCGTCTCACTGTTAGGATTCTTCTGTGGAATGAACCTTAAAATCCCTTTTTTTTTTTTTTTGCTTTTTAGGGCCGCATTTGAGGCACATGGAGGTTCCCATGCTAGGAGTCCAATCAGAGCTACATCTGCCGGCCTACGCTACAGCCATAGCCACGCAGGATCTGAATCTTCTCTGCGACTTACACCACAGCTCATGGCAATGCCAGATCCTTAACACACAGAGCAAGGCCAGGGATCCGACCTGCAACCTCAGTGAACCTTAAAATCTTTGAATGTGAGGGCCAGCAGGCCCTGGGAGAGCACCTCTTCCAGCACCTGCCTCTTCACGGATAAGGAACCAAACTGGAGAGCCGGGAGCTTTATGAGGTGCCCATGACCTCCCATTCTCCCAGCAGTTAGGCCTCATTCAGTCTTCAGGAATTTTCTTTTCCCAGGCTTGCAACCCCTTCCTCACCCCTCTGCCAAGTCCCTAACCTCAATCAGAGGCACTTTTAAAAAGTCTCCAGTGGCCTTAGTAGCCAAAGGCTTGGGAAACTCAGCTGGCAGGTGATGGGAGCTGCCAGTTGCACCTGGCAACTTCAACACCTCCTTACAAAGCTCTTCAACCTTTCTGGAGCTCTTTTTGGTTTTAAAAACACTCCTATATCCTTTAGTATTTTCCTAACTCTGTCAATAAACATAACAACTCCTATTTGCGTAGTGTAGCTAGGACAGGCCTCATTAGTGTCATTTTACAGGTAAGAAAACAGGTTCAGAGAGGAGCAAGGACTTGCCCAAGGTCACATAGCTAGTCATCAGGCTGGAGCTGTCACTCTAGATCTAGGCTCATTTCTTTGATTCCAAGCCACTGACACTCTTAGTTGTGCGCCAGGGGGACTGCAGGGCTGGAAAGGGGGGCAGTACACACTCACACTGGGGAGGGTGGTGTACAACAGTGAACACCTGGAGTGGTTGGATTTGGAGTTGTTGCATTTAGAGTTGTTGGAGTTGTTGACAAAAACTTTCTCTGCTGGGCTGGCCCTTGTTTTATCTGATTAGGTGCTTCCTCCCCCTGCACAGCTCAGCAGGGCCCAGCAGTGCTGACTCAATGGCAAAGCGCACTGACGCCCAAGGGGTCCCCTTCAGCTAGACAACCTTAGGCCTAGAAGTGACATCGATTCTGTCGCATCCTCCCTACCGGTATTCTCCCTGAGAACTTTGGTCTCCTTAAGGAGGGCCCATCTGTGAAGCGGTGCGCCAAAAGAGGGGCCTCTCCCCGACCCCGACTGTTCCCTTTGTAACCCACAAAGGACAGACTTAGGCGCAGGAATCCAGAAGCCACAGCTGAAACTTTTTTGTATTTAAAAATCAAACGCAGAGAAATATATATATTTTTTTAAATCTAGATTTCTACGACTCTGTTTCTGGGAAGAGGTGCACACAGGAGCTGAACTGACTTCCCCGCGGTGGCTGGTCTGCAGTGGGGCCAGCTCGGATGGGGGAAGGGAAGAATTCAAGCTCCCTCTCCCTTCCCCTTCCGCCCCCCTACTCTTGGCCGGCCGAGGTGCGCCCTCAGGGGAGCCCGGCCGTGGAGGTGACAGATGCAGAGCAGCTGACTGGGGGGGCGTGGGGGGGGGGTCTGTCTTCATGGACCCCCTGGTGCGGCGGAAGCGGGGACGTGACTTGGAGAACGTGCGTCTGGGGGACGTGGGAGAACCGAGAGAAAATGAGAAAGGGGAGAGGGGCGGGGCTAGAAATGGCCCCGCCCTCCTCTGGGAGGGGACTCCTCCCAGCGTCTGAAAGGAAGGCGGCCCCGCTGCAGAGATGCTGAGCTCAGCTCTACCGCCGCCGGGCTGCTGGGTGGGGGCTGGGCGAGGAGCCGGCGCCTTTCTGGGTGAGGGCGGACGAGCGGAGAGAGGGGGAGGGAGGAGAGGCCGAGGAGGGCCTCTCAACCCTGAGGCCGTAACTCTCCTCAAACGGGTCCGCTAACAAAGCGGCCTCTGTTGGGGTTGCGGAGGCTCCTGGGTGCACGCGGAACCCTTTGGGGGTGGGCGGGGGAGTGTCTATGAGTCACCACCCTAAACCCCGACTTAGACCCAAGAACCCACGTCAGAGTGGCTGAGCCCTTGCGCCCTCTGACCCCAGGATTTGTTTGGTGGCGGGAGTGCAGGGAGCACTGCCTGCGCCTGTAGGGCTGCAGGTCAGAACGGCCCACCAGCTAGTGCAGGAAGGGACTTTGATTTAAGGCAGCCTTATTAAAAAGCAGGGAAGGTCAGCTTGGGAGGGGAAGGAAGAAACCCTTTGGACCCACTTGGAACAAATGGTTACCTAGGCCCATGGGTGGGTGGCTATTTTTGAGCTGACCTACATACCTATTTGCCTCTTTATCTTTTTATTATCACACATGGTTATTATGGGAGCTTTTCTTTAGCACTCGGTGCAGCTGCCGCATTTGCTGAGGGCTGCACAATAAGGTGTGTTGCCTCACTCTCCCAGTAAGTTTTCAGAGTCTCTGGCCCAGGAAAGAAGGACATCAGTGGGCCTGCAGAAGCTTCACCAATCTCCTTCCCCAGGGAATAGGATCCAAGTCTTGAGGGACCAAGTCCAGAGGTGGTCAGCCTTGGAGGCCAGGAATGATATTCAGACTTGGCAACAATGTCTCAGGGTTTTGCCAAGGCTGCAGAAAGCCCCCTCAGCCTGGGCCTCCATTGCCAAAGTTGACCTGTAGTCCTGCAGCCCCCACACTATGGCTGACAAGGTTTTCCTTTACAGATGGAGAAAGTGAGGCGCAGAGCTGAGGTGTGGACCGAACTGGTTTGGGATTTACTCTTTGCTTGAGGAGGTAACTCTGTTCTCTTAAGTTAAAGCAAGGAGAGCCTGGAATTTTCTCTTTTACCTTTGTTCAGCTTCGCTAAGGCCTCCCTGTCAAACCTTTTAATAGCTCCCACTGCCTTTTAGAGCAAGTCTGGCTTCTTACGTTGGCCTTGCAAGCCTCTAGGGCAGGCCCTTGTCTATCTCAAGCTTCATCTCCTTCCCAAAGCCAGGAGGGGGAAATCACAGATGGTTCTAATTACCTCTGAAACGCTCTTAAATTTTCCATAAAGTACAGTATGCCTGGCTTTGTGTATACAACTTTGTACAGTAATATGTATGTAGATGTGCAAAATATATACAGCCACATACCGTGGAGCATAAAGAGAACGTCAACAAAGTTTAAGCATATAATTTCCAGTATTTTCAATCAGGCTAAAGAGAAACAGACACACAGACCTGGAAGTGAGACTGGCAGAGGTAACAGCAGATTTCTGTCTTGTCCCATCTGGTGCCCCCTCTGGGGCATGAAATCCTTGGCCCCTAGGGAGGAGAATGGGGGTCGCTTGCACTCCTTAAACTGCTCTTTTGGGTTTGGATTATTCCTTCAGCGCTGGTATAATTGACTTCACCTAGGTGCTCTATGGGATGCACCATAGATGCTTTTCGTCTTTGGTCGCAAATGTCTTCCCTTCCAGCTTGCTCCCATCTTCACACTGATTACTCTTCCCAGATACCCTTCTAGTCCCTTCTGGCTGACACCCCAAGCTTGTCTCAGCTCAGGGCTCCCCAGGAGCCCCTTTTGAACACACCAGGGAGCTTTGTGTGCCCCAGCAGGGCAGGGAGTGTAGGGCAAGGCGTCCAGCCCAGACCTTGCCTCTGAAGCCAGTGCTCCATTCCCAGAGCTGTGGCTATGTGGCTGTCTTTGCACATCATTATTTATTGAAATGATCCTATCCTAGATCTGAGAGTAGATCAGACTGTAAATTCCTTCAGAAGTCCTATCTTATTTTAAATCTTTAAACACCCACCTCCATCACTACCACAATTCCTCCCCCCCCAACGCTCACACACAACACCCCTACACCTCTCTATGTTGGCTGTATATGGTATATGCTCAACAAGTTATCTGGTCCAGAATTGAATGGAGCTAGAGCTCACTTGTGACTCAAGGTCAATGTGATATCAGTGAGAAGTCTCCCCTGACCCCTCTCAGGCAGTGGAGAACTCTGCTTCCTATGAACTCTGATAGGATGTATTATGGTCACAGAAAGTTAAAACCAAAAGGGGATTTCCCTTCTTGTCAGATGCGGAGACTAAAGGGGAAGTGGCCGGGAAGGGGAACCAGATCCTCATGGTCTGCTGGCTTCGCTGGCCCTCTCTCCACGGCACCTCATCACCTCTTCAGAGAGGCCTCCCCTGGTGGCCCCATCCCTTGTCCTGGGTTGTTTCCTTCCGGAGCACACATCCCAAATGTAATTATACAAGTACTTATCTGTGTGAGTGTGCAACCCCTGTCTAAACTGCAAGCTCCGAGAAGTCAGGGTCTGTATCTGTTTCATCCTGGGGCTCCAGTGCCCTGCACAAAGCCAGAGTTCCCAACAGATATATATGAGGAGTTCCCATCGTGGCGCAGTGGTTAACGAATTCGACTAGGAACCATGACGTTGCGGGTTCGGTCCCTGCCCTTGCTCAGTGGGTTAAGGATCCAGCGCTGCCGTGAGCTGTGGTGTAGGTTGCAGACGTGGCTTGGATCCTGCGTTGCTGTGGCTCTGGCGTAGGCTGGTGGCTACAGCTCCGATTCGACCCCTAGCCTGGGAACCTCCATATGCCGCGGGAGCGGCCCAAAGAAATAGCAAAAAGACAAACAAACAAACAAACAAACAAACAAACAAACAAAAACAGATATATATGAAAAGAAAGTATCGGTGTGGCCTGAGAACCTCCTTCCTCTTGCCCGGGGCAGCACCGAGATTGGCTCCAAAATTGTAGTTGACAGGCTGAGTGTGCTCCTTGTCAGGACCTCCAAGGCAGACACTTGGAAAGGGAGATAAGACACCTCGTGTATAACCCTAACACAGGGAACACAGCTGAGTTGGGGATGATAGACTGGGTGTCGCAATTGAGCAGTGGCACGGAAGGCAGATGGGAGCTTGGAGACCTGAGGCCAGGAACCAGATAGTGATTGAAAAAAAAGAAAACCACCTTGAGTGTCTGAGGCAGGAGAATGGTTAAATAAACTATAGGACATCCAAATCATGGAATATTATGTAGGGATTAAAAAGGGGAAGGTCAGTTTTGGAAAAATGGCCCAGATATGTTGTCAGGTAAAAAGAACAAGTTGCAGAACAATTTGTATCCTCTAATCTCATTCTGGAAAAAAAAAAAAAAATCAACCAAACCAAACAGAGGACACTCCCCTGCAGACACCCACTACATGTGCAGAGAAAACATCTAGAGAAATATTGGACAAACTGTCCACAGAGGTTATCTCTGAGGAAGGGAGGGGAGAGAGAGTGTACCTTTTTTCTTTTGCTTCCAAGTTAAAAAGTAAGCTTACTTTTATTTTGCTTTGTAGAAACACTGGAAATTGGATTTTTACCATGAGCTCATATTACTTTCTCAAGAGTTTTTTGTTTGGGTTTTTTTGCCTTTTCAGGACTGGGAATGGGGTGGGGCCGCAGCAGTGGAGACCCAGGAGAAGGACTGCGGGGAGGGAGCACTGACTGGACCTGGACAGATGGAGGGAGGGTCTGAGCTGACTCTGTGGTTCTAAATGGGGAGAAGCAGGGATTGCTGTGGACACACAACAACGTGGGAAGCATGGGGCAGGGTAGGAGGAGGCTCGCTGACCACCACATGCCTCTGAGTCTGGGTAGGGGACAAGGAGCCCAAGGTCATGAAACCCTGACTTTGGGGACCAAGGGCAAGGAAAGGAAGAAGGTCGACCTTTAGGACCCTACGGATTCCTTGGCTGTTTCACCATCCTTCGGGTACAGAGTGTTCTGGCTGCAGCTTGGAAACAAACAGAGCAAGGAGGGGCCAAAGCCAAAACCGGCAGGAGGAGTGTGCCTTCCACAGGCCTCGGTGGTGGTGGTGGTGGTGGTGGTGGTGGTGGTGGTGGTGGTGGTGGTGCTGCTGCTGCTGGTGCTGCTGGTGCTGGTGCTGGTGGTGCTGGTGGTGGTGCTGCTGCTGCTGCCGCTGCTGCCGCCGCTGCCTGGGTCTCTGCCCTCCTCCCACTTGTTTTTTTGGGGTGAAAGGCCAGGGCTTCTGGCCCCTTCTGGAGGCGAGGCCCCTGACTAGGACCAGGAGCCAAGGAAACCAGAACAATGCTGTTCGTGGAGAGACGAGGGGGGGAGCTGAGTAGGGGCAGGAGAAGTTTCTTGGCACAGAGAAGCCCATGAAAGCCTGGAGAAGGTCAAAGATGAGGAATGTTCTGTAATTTCTAAGACAGCAGCTCATTTATCTCATACACACTTGCTCTGAGCCTGAACTCCAGTGGGAACACTGCCCCCATGCAGGCTGGGTGAACCCCCCTCTGAGGGACTGCGTTTAGATGCATATCTCCAGGTCTCCCCACAAAAGCGCCTGTGAAAGGAAGTGGGGAGACTGACGGCTGCCATGAACCCTGGGGCTCTTTCACGGGTGTCTGTTCTGTCTGCACTACAGCTTCGTAAAGGGGATATTCTTTCACAAAGGAGGAAACTGAGGCTGGGGAGGATGGTGCCTTGCCCGTGACCGCATGGTTAGCAAGTGTTAAAACTGAGATTCGAACCTGGGTGTGCCTGTGTTCCACTTATAATTTGGTTGCTCGGAGCCCAGAACACATTTTCCCATCAAAATAATGCTCTAAGTGGTGGTTTGGTTGTCATGATGGCCCAGCTCACCCAGGGTATAGGCGGAATTAATTCTATGTTTCAGTGCGGTTGTGATGAATCAGGCTTCTGCGGGCCAGCCTGGAAAGCCACAGGAGAGGGAAAATGCACTTGAGGGTGTGCCCAGCTGGGAACTCTTACCCTTACTCTAGCGCCTGATTCAAGGCCAGCAGGGAATGTGGTGGCTCAGGGAGCACTTGTCCATTTCCAGAGCTCTTCCCGAAAGCCCTGGTGAGTTCTAGCTGTTTATTGAAGGCAGAGCGCTTGGCAGGTTTGGGGTTTCTAAGACTGGGAGCATTACAATGAGGATGTGCTTTGATTTTCAGATTGCGCACATCTTGGTCCTTTCTCTTCTTTACACACTGCTCCGCTTTGGGCGGTCATCTGCCCTCTTCTTCCTCTAGGATGGAGCACTAAAGGCAATATCTAGGGTTCATTTTCACCACTAAATCTGGTGTCTGCCTGTGAAGGGGGTGGGCGACAGTGACTGCACAGGGGAGGAGTGATGGAGATGGAAGCCACTGCTGAGAGAAGCAAGGATCCATTGAAACTTTTACAGGGACTTCAGGGAGAGCAATCACTCATTCACTCTGCAGACGTGTGCTGTGGGTGTGCTGGGCCCTGTCCCCCTTCCTTTAGTGGCACCCCTGTTGCCAAAAGAATCCTGAACAGGACTGACTGTGGGTCTCAGACCCAGCATCTTAGTGTTGGAAGAAAATCTTTTTCCAAATAGAAAGTGCAGTCTTTCATTCATTCAGGAAGGTCTGAGTGGCAGGCCTACTACTGAGAATATGTAACACTTGAAAATTGAAATCCAAGGAGTTCCCGTTGTGGCTCAGTGGGTTAAGAATCCCACTAGTATCCATGAGGATGCAGGTCTGATCCCTGGCCTTGCTTGGTGTTGCTCTGACCTGTGGTGTAGGTCGAAGATGTGGCTTGGATCAGGCATTGCTGTGGCTGTGGCATAGGCTGGCAGCTGAAGTTCCAATTAACCCTTAACCCCTAGCCTGGGAACTTCCATATGCCACAGGTATGGCCCTAAAAAGCAAAAAAAAAAAAAAAAAAAAAAGGAAAAGAAAATTGAGGTCCAGAGGAAGGTGGGGAGTGACTTGCCCCATATCTCGGTCCAGGACCCGATGCCTGGACTATACCTGCCCCTTCTAGCCATACTCATGGCCTTCCTGCTGCAAGATAATCCCAGTCAGCTTTTAGGGTTCCTCTGGTTTGGAGTCCAGGGCGTGCAGGAAGGCTACCAAGAAGCAGCAGGACTCTTCTCTTGTGGCCAGTCATAATGCCTGGGCTCCCCCTGGCATCGTGACTGTCACAGTCAGCCCTGGGGTGAGAACTAGATTTCCTGCTGGTGGGGTTCAGAAGACATAGAAGTGTTTTCTCCCTTTTTTGCATGATCCACTTGCTCTCTAAATTCCAGGCTTTATAGAGCACTGTTACCTCTGCCTGAATCCCTCTTTTCCAGCCTCCTTCCTAGGTCTTTTCTCTTTGGGTCTCAGTTTGAAGAGCTCTTCCTCTAGGACTTTCCTGGGCCCCCAGCCTCCTTCCATCTCCCTGAGGATAAGCGTGAACTCTTGAGATTGTTTTTGCTTCTTGAATGCCTTTCTTTCCACCAGGCTGTGATCTCTAGGAGGGGCAGACACCATGGCTGCCTTTCCATTGTTTGTACATTTATTTTTAGCAATTGTGTGCCCTTTATCAATCAGTGCTCAGCACCCAGTAGGTGCTCGGGGTGCAGCTGGGAATTACTGGGACCCATAGCTACAGGCAAGGCCTTGCTGTGAGTGACTTCCATTCAGGTCATTCAATAACTGTTTCTCAAGGACCAGCCTACACACAGGATACAAAGATGACTTGGAAAAGAGGCTTATCTGGAGTTCCCATCGTGGCTCAGCAGAAACAAATCTGATTAGTATCCATAAGGACACAGGTTCCATACCTGGCCTTGATCAGTGCATTAAGGATCCAGCGTTGCTGAGGCTGTGGCGTAGGCTGGGGGCTACAGCTCCGATTCAACCCCCAGCCTGGGAACTTCCATATGCCTTGGTGCGACCCTAAAAAAGAAGGAAAAGAGGCTTACCATCTAGTAGAGGAATTGATGATCCAGAACCCACTTTACAAATTGCAAAATCTCTTCTAATCAGAGAACCTCCACCTTGTCCTGGTTCTCCCCACCCCCCGCCCCTCTGCTGGCCCATTGATTCTTGGCTGCTTGGGCTGAGGCCCACTGTATGCCTCTGAGTTCCAGGATCCTACCCAGACACAGGATAATCTGGGCCTGGTGTGGGGCTGCACATAGGCGCCTGGTGGCAGGTCCAGGGAGCCCCAGCACAGGATAGACAGAGCACACAGGGCTCTCCAGGCTCCTCACAGCTCTGTACCACATGCTTGAGCTCTTAGTTGTTTTGGAGAATTCGTTAAGCAATCGCCTCATTCTCAGATTCACCTGGGGAGAAACTTTGAAGGCAAAGGCTCATCTTCATTTCAAGGGTTTGAAGTGTTGGTCTCAAATTCAGTTCTCCCTAAAGTGGCAGGAGACCTGGGTCCAAAAACCTTGAATTATCAACCTTGGTTGTTCCTCCCAATTACCCAGAGCCTCAGTTTTGTCACCTGAAGGATGTTTTGTCATGAGGGATGTGAAAGGCTGTTAGTCAAGCAAGTCAAAGATGCTTCAGGATGAATGGGAATATAAATGCCCACAGTCTGGTCACCAGGGCCTCACCCAGTAGGGAGGGCACAATGGAAGTGGCCTCTGGGGGGTTCCTACAGTGGGTTTCAGGCGATGCAGGTGAGCTGAGGCTGAGGCTAGTGCGGGGCAGCACTAGGACCCAGGGGCTGAGTCTGGAGCCGCCGACTCAGCTGGGTAAGTTCACAGCCAGAACACAATGTTCTCAGTGTACCCACAGGAAACCCTGAAGAGGAGAACTGCACATGGCCTTCTGCTGGGTGTGTTCTGGTCCCAGCCTTTTATTCTTTTTCCTAACCTCAGTCCCCACTTTCACATCCTGTAACCTGCAGAGCTGCCTGCCCCACCCGGCTGGGCAGGTCCCAGGCCCCGGGAGAGCAATCAATGCAGGAAGCCCAGAGCCTGGCTGGCCTTCCCCGTTTTCAAATAAGACCGTTTGCCTCTAACCTTGGTTTCCTGAATCAGCCCTTTGTGATGGAAACTTTTCACAGTGCAGAAGGCAGACCCAGGGGACAAAGCGGGGTTGCTAGCCGAGGCGAGGGTCTTGGCTCAGACACAGGGAAACAGCTGATGCCTCTGAACCACCTCCTCCCTTCCTCCCTGAAAGCCAGGCCCCACCTGGGACGGGGCGAGGGCCTCCAGGGCTGCTGCATAAATCAGAAGGAGCTGGGAGCTGCCTGGGGAACCGGGGCCAAGTTTGGAGCAGAACATCCTATGATGTGGTTCCTAGTTTTTATTTCCACGAATGCTATAATATGTTGTCCCACCAAGCTATTTTTATTGAATGAAAAAAATTTAAAAAAAGCAAACCTCTGCAAAACCAACAGCCCTCCGTTAGAGGGAAGGACAAGGTGAACTTTTCACTTCCTTGCCCACAGCCTATCAACTCATCTGTGGTTTGGTGTCACCCACACTTCCGTACTATATTCAATCTCAATTTTGGCCTCTTTGTTTTTGAAGCTGTAAGAGCAAGGCCCCTAAACCCAGGTTGCTCCTGCACGTTGCAGGAGTCTTTGAAAAGAGTCTTCTTAGAGTTCGCACAACCATTGCAGAATGGAGACCTACCAGGCTTTTGGCCAGGTATGGAGGCCAGATGCCAGCCTCGAGGCAAAGTGGCCGCGAGAGGGTGGACCGTCGGGGAGAGTCTGTGAGAAGCCAGCACCACGCAGCTGTATTCCTGTTACCTGCGCTGTTGGGGACTTGCAAGCAGGGAGCAAAAGCTCTTCCTTTATGACACAACATATCTGCCTCCTTAGTGAGGGGCCTGGCCATTGAAAAATAAACCCTGGTGCTTATATTAAGCCCCATCAATAGGGCTCTTTCCATGCTGGCATTTCAGGGTCTTTCCCCAAATATTGGTTTGTAAGAGAATTTGAGTGTGTCCTTGTGCCGGGCCTACAAAGAGATTTGACTGGGTGCTTCCCAGACTTGTCCAAGCTGCGGTTCCCTTCTTGGAGAAGGGGCTTCCCAAAGCTGGCAGTGCTGTTACTCTAGGGAAGTCCACACAAAGCTTGAAGCCCCCAAAGACCTGGGTTCTAGTCTCAGGTTTTCCATTTTGCTGTGTGACCCTGTGCAAGTCATTTTCCCACTCAAGGCTTAAAGACCCTCATTTATAAAACGGAAGTGTTTGGTGAGACATCAGGGTTGTTATAGGTGGAACTATGTCCCTCCTCAGAATTTGTATGTTGAAGTCCTTACCCCGCTGCCTTAGCAGGGGACCTTATTTGGAGATAGAACTTGATAGAGGTGACCGAGTTAAAGTGAGGCCAGATTAGGTAAACCCTAATCTAACATGACCGGCATCCTTATAACAATGGGAAAACTGCACGGTGGGGTGACAGTGTCAGGAGACACTGGGAAAAGATGGTCCTCTATAAGCCAAGGAGAAAGGCCAGGGACAGATCTCTTTCCTCACAGCCTCCAGCAGGAGCCCACCCTGGTGACATCTTGATCTTGGCCCTCTATAGACTTCAGAACCGTGAGCCAATTAAGTTTCTGTCATTTAAGCCGCTCGGTCTGTCAACTTTGTTCCGCCAGCCCTAGCCTAAACAAGTACAGTTGCTAAGGCCCTTCAGCTTGTGGGCTGTGGAATTCTTTCCTGCCATCCCTTGGTGACTTCCTCTGCCCCACCTGGAGTTCCTGTTACCTTCTCTCAGGGGCATCATGTGTGAGAGGTTGCTTAGCATATGTTACCCATGACCAACATTCTAAGGAGTCCCCAGTGCTTGGATATGACTTGTACCTACCATGAGAGCCTCTGTGCCAAAAGGAGAGGTGTGAGTTCTGAGCCCAGGCCTTCATAGTCCCTCATGCCTTGGTTATTGAAACCTTTCCTCTTCCCCTCGGCAGCCTTTAAATCCAAGGGTATTATATTGGCACCTTCTGGGAGCCTAACTTTTTTTCATGGAAAGTTCATTTTGGTCACAGGGCCAGCAGGACTCAAAGGAGACTGCAGAGGCTCAGAATGGGTGGTTGTTTCTCTCTCCTTGGATGAAATGATCCCTGGGTTAGGAAGAGCTGCAGAACTAAAGCTAAACTCTTTGTCTAATGAGGATGCCCCTTGGCTGGCAGCATAGTGGGTAAAGCTTAACTGCAGCCAGAGCTCATGCTTCCAGACAGCAAGGCGTTGCCTTCCTCCTTGGTCCTCCATCTCCCCTTCTTCTGCTTTTCTAGTTCTTGGAATGACTACTCCTCTGTGCTGAGAGACAGCGTAGGAATGATGTCCTGCTTTCTTCCTGCTCCTGAATCCATAGGTCTCTGGAGGCCATAGCACCTGGTCCTCCAGCTGCAACCTCAGAGTCTGATTTTCCTTTTCATGATCGGGAGTGCTTTCAAAAAGCACTCCAGCCTCGAGCATTGAAGGGGGATCACAGGATGAGCCTCGAGTCTTCTCTGGGCAATGACACTGGTCCAAGAGAGGAAGTCCAAGGCTATCTTCCAGGCAGTATGTTTGAGAGCTAAGTTGCCCTGACTTCATAGCATATTCCAGATGCACTATATTTTGGAGACACTGCAGAATGTTAAGTGGGTAGAGTCTGACTTCAACAGCCCCCAAACATGACCTTTGGGTTGCTAAACAGATGAAATGCTCATGCTTGTGTGGTTTATCTTCAAATATATGTCTGGAGATTTCTGAGAAGATGGAGGGGGAGAGAGCGTGGGAGTGTACTTCAGGCCTTCAGGGCCAGGGAAGGAAGGAGAAACCATTTGGGGGAAAAAAAAACATCTCTCCACAATGTCCATATACTTTAAATTTGATCCCTTCAGGCTGTCTCTTATCCTGGTTTGGCTCTAAGCCCAGAAGGGTGGCTCCTTCAATAATTCTGAGCTTAGAACATCTGCCTTTCCCTAAAAGTAAGTAAATAAGGACAAATCTGTAAATGCTTAGTTTCTAACCAGAGCAAAAATACTGTCCACCACCTAGTGGCCTGTGAAGATCACCTCTGAGGCATCATGCTCGCCTAAGGCCTAAGCCTTCCAGGCCCCGAGAAGCCTGCTTCCTAAGTTATTTATTGTGAAAGTCAGGATTCTTGGCCTCTTTCTTAGGTGTACCCTGGCCACGTCAGAGAAATGCTCTTTTGATGGAAAGTGGGGCACGGTGAATGAGGCTCAAAACATTCTGCTTCTTGCTTGCTTCTGAGAGATCATGCCCCTCCCCTGTTTACACGCTCAGCTCCAGTCACACCAAATGACTTGGAGTTCCACGAATGCGGCCCTGCCTATGCACGTGCTGTTCCCTGTACTTGGAATGCTGCTTTGGCGTCTTCCCCTCTAACTAGGATTGACCAGTCACATTCAGGCCCAGGCTCACCTTCTCTAGGAAAATTTCCTTGTTGTCTCTCCTTTCCCACCTCCAGGCCCTCGTGGCTTCCACAGCACCTCTTATAGACCAGAGTCACAGAGTTAGGACACTATGTATATTCCATATGTCTGTTTACTTGTCTGCTTTTTCCATTGGCCAAAATGGTTTCCAAACCTGGCTGCAAGAGAGTCACATGACCCCCAATCACAGACCCCTTGGACCCCAGGAATGAGGCCAAGGAGTCTGAGTTGTTTTTGTTTTTTTGTCTTTTTGCCTTTTCTAGAGCTGCTCCCGCAGCATATGGAGGTTCTTAGGCTAGGGGTCGAATCGGAGCTGTAGCCACCAGCCTACGCCAGAGCCACAGCAACGTGGGATCCAAGCCACGTCTGCAACCTACACCACAGCTCACGGCAATGCCAGATCCTTAACCCACTGAGCAAGGCCAGGGATCGAACCCGCAACCTCGTGGTTCCTAGTTGGATTTGTTAACCACTGAGCCACGACAGGAACTCCAGGTCTGAATTTTAATACAGCTTGATTCTGAGGCACAGCTGGTATGGGAACCATTGCCACATCTTTGTCTCCTTACCGATTACCAGAGACATAGTAGGCCCTCAACAAAATGTCTGACCCTTCAATTTCTCTCTGGTAACCTCTTCTCATTTTCACTTCCTTCCCTCACTAGCCCTAGACCAACAATTTGCTTATCCTCTGGCCCTTACCATGTAAAACTGTAACCACCGACTATTCATTTTTTCCATTCCTACTGCCAGGCTGCTAGGAGCTGCTGGTATACATCCCCCAAGTTTAGTGCCGTTGCAAGTTCAAGGGCTTGGCAAGTGACCTCTGAATGAGCTTGGCAATGCTCTGACCCTGGTCAGCTCTCTCCCATTCTTCACGGGGACCATTCCCAAGCCCTTGGTCCCTACTTCCTCCTGCCCCTTCTATAGGCCCAACCTGCCTCCTCCAGCACAGAGAAAATCGAAGCCATCTGATGGGAACTCCCTCAACTTCCTGCCACCTCACCTGTTCATTTACCCACATCAGCACCATCCTTTCCCCCTCTGTCCCTCTAAGAGTACTCACTCCACCTGGGCTCTGGATCCCATCCCTCCCACTTCCTCAGGGACCTTACACATTCAATTATACATCCTTTCTCTTTGACCTCTCCCCGAAACAAATGTCTCCACTGTGTGTCCTCCTTTAGCTGTCCCCCGTTTTTGCCTCCTCTTCCTGTTAAAACTGTTGCCTAGCTCTGGCCCCACATTTTCACTGTCCACTCACTCTCCCAGCCACAGCAGTCTGGCTCTGCCTCCCCTGTGCCACTAAGGTGGCTGCTCTTGAGATAAAGTTGGCAACAAGCTCCTTGCTAAAATCCAAAGGTCTTCTCCATCCCTCTCAGTTAACCGCTTGGCTGCACCAGATACTGCTGTTTGCAGCTGCCTCCTTCTCAAAATGTCCTTTCCCCTTGGTTTCCATGATGCCACACTCCTCCTTTTCTCTCTCTGGTCACTTCCTGCCTGTTGCTTTCCTGGGCTCCTCCTCTATTGTCCCTTAGATGCTAGGGTTCCAATTCTCGTCTCACTCCATGGGCTCTCTCCCTGGGCAATACCATCCATGCCCACCTTTGGTGGCAAAGCTCTGGGCTGGTGAGTCTCAAATCTTAGTCCAGCCCAGCTCTCTCTCTCTGAGCTGTAGACCATAGAGTCACCTGCCTTTTGGACATCTGGAGCCTGCTCTTCTCCTGTACCCCTGTCTCAGTGAATAGTACCACCAGTCCACCAGCTACTGACACAAGAAACCTGGGTGTCCTCGCTGAGTTCTCCAAGTTTGACGGGTCACCAGGTCCTAAATATGCTACTTCTTGAGTAACCCTCAGATAAAATCTGTCCTCTTGTCTCCACATCTGGTTGCAGCCATGTCTCACCTGGAAACCCACCATACCCTTCAAAAGGATCTGGATCTTACTGCCAGTGATTTGCCACTATTCCTTCCAACTAAAATTTCCGAAAATAGATCTTGTCATTCCCCTGCTTCAAACCCTTTAATGGCTCCCCACTGTTCTCTAGTTGAAGTTCAAATTCCTTAGCAAAACCCATCAGGTCCAATCCTGTCTCATCTCTTGCCCTTATACTTTCTGAACCAGGCATGCAGAGCATCTGCAGTCCCACAGAAGCAAGATGCCTTTCCTCACTCCTGGGCCTGTGCATATTTTGTTCCATCCACCTAAAAAGTCCTTCGTTCCCACCCTACCGTGTCCTTCCGGTCTCAGCCTAAATACCATCCTTCTAGGAAGTCTTCTCTGACCCCTTCTCAGCCGGAATAACTGTCCCTGGTTTTATAGCATCTTATGTTTCCTGTTATCAGAGACTTTTAATACTGAAAATTACCCCTTTGCATCTCTTAATATATTTATAACCTTGAGGCTGGTGACTGTATCTTGTTTGACAGCATATCCTCAGCATCTAGCAGATACTAGACACACAGTAAGTGTTCAGAAAATGTCTGCTGAGTGAATAAAAGATACTTGGAAGTAAACAGCTTCTCTTGTTGCTGGTATTAAACTGTACATTGGGAGTTCCTGTCGTGGCCCAGTGGTTAACGAACCTGACTAGTAACCATGAGGTTAAGGGTTCCATCTCTGGCCTCGCTCAGTGGGTTAAGGATCCAGCATCGCCGTGAGCTGTGGTGTAGGTCGCAGACGCGGCTCGGATCCCACATTGCTGTAGCTGTGGTTTAGGCTGGCAGCTGTAGTTCCAGTTCGACCCCTAGCCTGGGAACCTCCATATGTCACAGATGTGGCCCTAAAAAGACAAAAAAACAAAAACACTGTACATTGTTTTATTACGTAGAGCTTGTATTATAAAAATGAAGTAAACAGATTCCGGAGAAACAGTTCCTCTGGGGAAACCTGACTAGAGGAATTAAAGTATCTGGAGAGGTGGAGAGCAGCTTGTGGATGTTGACATGTGAGGCTACAATGGGGCCCATGTGCAGGAGCCCATGCGGAGGGCAGGAAGCCACCAGCATCATTCAGCCTGGCTCCTCACACAGAGGGGATCATGTGAGACGTGGCTGCTTTGGGCACGGTTTCTATTTGTTTCATCACCTCCACCTGTCAGTGCAGCATAATGGAGCGCTCTGGGCTGAGATTTGGGTTATTGTCTTGGCTCTGCCCACCACCTATTTCAATTACTGTAGGCATTTCTCCACTATGGATGCTGCACTGTAAATAGCTAACAACACACTTTCTAAAACAGTGTAAAGATGCAAATTCATAATTTATTTTCTCAATAAATACCTGTTGCATACCTACTATGTGCCAGGTAGTGTTCTAGGTACTGAACATAGAGCAATGAATAAAACAAGGTTTTGACGTCCTGTCTATCAACCAGGGGGATGAGCTAGATGTTGTATTAGTTTCAGGTGTACAGCAAAGTGAATCAGTCGTACATATATCCATTCTTTTTTCCGTTTACGTTATTACAAACTATCGAGCAGATTTTCCTCTGCTACACATAGGTTCTTGTTATTTATTTAAGGGTCGTGCTCAAGTAGAGGCTGAATGATCACAGGGAAAGGTGCTTCAGAAAGTTTTTCTGATCAACTCTAGGCTTACTTCAATTTCTAAGGACCTAAAAAGAAATGTCCAGGAGTTCCTGTTGTCGCTCAGTGGAAAAGAACCTGACTAATATCCATGAGGATGAGGGTTCAATCCCTGGCCTTGCTCAGTGGGTTAAGGATTGGGTGTTGCCATAAGCTTTGGTGTAGGTCACAGATGTGGCTCAGATCTGGCACTGCTGTGGCTGTGGCGTAGGCCTGCAGTCCTGATTTGACCCCTAGCCCAGGAATTTCCATATGCTACAGGTGCGGCCTTAAAAAGAAAAAAAAAAAAAAAAAAGGTCCAGTTTCAAGAGAAAAATATTCTGTGATAAGTTCAAATATCAAAGGGTAAAGACGAAGTGATACGGTGTCTATGCTGTACTGTTACATAAATAAGTCAAATGAAAGTTAGTGACTGCTTCTGAACTGTCACTGAAAATATGATTTAGAGGTTTATTGCAGACTAGGTATTTAAAATTTTTCCTTTGGTAATCAACAAGATGGTTAATGCCAAAAAGGACAATATTAGGAAACCCAATGGCTTTCAAATGTGGAACTAGTTTAAGAAGTATTAATATGGAAATAGGTGAGTTTGAAGGCTAATTTTTGTGCTCTGATGTGCTTTAGAGACAAGATACTGGGCTGAATTGTCAATCATCTGCAGTCTATTCCAAGTTCCAAAATTTTCTTCTTTCTGGGCTATGTGACCATGGGCAGGTCTTTAACTTTTGTGTGCTCAGATTCTTTATCGACTCAAGGAGGTCACCACCTCCCTGTCACGTAGTATGTGTTAAAACATTCCCTACTCCTGAGATTAAGTCCAGTTGCTACTGGGATTATATTTATCCACAATTAAGCAACTCAGGTACAAGTTTTAATGAGGAGAAAGGAAAATGCTGTCTGAGGCAAAACTTGCATACAATCTAATAAATGCTTCTCTTAACTATGCAGTGTGGGCCCTGGCAGGGTCCCATGAGGAAAAACAAAGGACACCTCTTAACTTTCTAAGATTTTCCTTATTATGGTAAAAAAAGCCTACTCACATATTGATAAGATAAATTCACATACTTCTGAAAAGACAAATATCCCTGAGATAAAGCCAACCTGCCATTTGCTCAGGAGAAATGGTTTTTAGATTCCCTTCTTAGAAAAAGCAATTTGACCTCTTCCCCCATCCCAAATCCCTGAGGCTTTGAAGGGATAAAGAAACCAATGTGGAGCTCTTTCAAAGGATTTATTTGCTACGGAATTGCCTGAGCCCACCAACACGATGAACTCAGGATTTCTATGTTTAAAAGGATTTTGCTCACTGCTTTATTTTTACAAGTGCTTCAACATTTAAAAAGCAGTTCTTTTTGCCAGCATCTGGCATGCCTAGAAGAGGTTAGAAAAAGTTAGAATCTATAGAATTAGATGTTTAAAAATAGAAAAAAAAACCCAACATTTAAAAATTCCTAATTTGGACAGGTCCTGAGTTGAAACCACATTCATTTGCAGAAAGAACTGTTTTAGGTCAGAAATGCTGTATTTTCTTTTCTTTTCTTTTCTTTTTTTTTAGAAATGCTGTATTTTCTAACTCCAGTTCTTGACCTTGGACTTGAGGGGTGGAGGATTCTAGGAACTGCACAAAATGACAGGAGGGATGCCATTCAGTTGGCCAATTCGGGGATGTGTCCTGGCTTGTGAAGTTTTATAAATCTCTCTTAAACCCAAACCTCTTGGTTCTCTGACACTGATTGTCTAAATATGATTCTCAATACTTTTTAAAACAAACAAAAATTCTCCCTGCAAGATCACACATTTAAGTTTTTGTTGCTTGTGGATAGATACAGAGAAACCAAGTACGCATGTGAAATAACAATTCGGGGATGGAGCTGTGAGTCTCTGGATGGCTATGTAATCTGTAACAAAAGTTTCTCGCTGGACCTGTACTTGTGCACCAGAGGTGAACATCCAGGCAAGGTCAACCTGAAGAGGGTGTGAAGCCCAAAAGCTGCTCGATGGGTTTAAACCGCCACTCATCTGCCTCCAGCTCTTCTACCAAACTAGCTAGTTTTTCCATCCGAGCAACTTGCTGATCTGTAAAGAGTCAAGGAGATAATATATAATACAATGTATTTCCCATGAGACAGTCACCAACCACCGACATGATGATGATTTAAAAATAATTTCTAGAAAGATCTCTCCCTTCCATATTCTAGTAGTCCTTATCCTGTGTTGGTCAGAAGACTTAATCTTTTTTTAAAAAAATTATACTTATCCTCCATGCCATTTGTGTACTAAATTTGTGATTTGTACAATAAAAACCCAGGGTTACCAGCAATTGCACCCCCCCGCCCCTGGCCCCACCGTGCTATCAATGGAGAAACAGTCCAGTCTGGTGGGGCAACAGAGTTCCCTGATGCACAAATGAAGACCTGGTGAGACACGATAGAATGGAGAAGGTGCTACCAGGACCTTAGAGTCCAGGTGGACCAAAAGGTATTACATAAATATCTGAAGATGAAGATGATGATGGTAACCAAAGGAGGACGACACTAAAAGAAGGTTTCAGAAAGGAGAAGAAAAAGCAATACAAGAGTAGGAAGCATTAACTCCCCTGGAAAACTAACCCCTTGGACTTCAACATTAAGCCTCAATGTGGACATTATGTCTAGATTAAGACTGTAGAATGGTCTTGTCTGCAGGTAATTGGAAAGTCCACTTAAAAAGCCTTAATGAATTTTTGTTACAGAGCACTCTGACCCAAGTCCCCCAGTAAATTTATTCTCGTAAAGTATATAACACTCACGTGCTTACCATGTTTCACCTGTTTAAGCGTCGATGCCACCTGATAACTGAAAACGGATTCACAGAGGAATCTCTCAGAGCCATCTACAAACAGAAGAGGAAAAGTTTTAATCTGCTCTAAGGGTTTTATGGCTTCTGATAAACCAAGTAAACATGTCCATTCTTTTCCCTACTTTTACATTCAGAGTCTAGTTTTCAGTGTTTACAAAGAGGGCTTCTATTTCATTTAAAACTAACACTGCTCTGTTATAAAAGCTACTTCTTCTATACCTAGAATATTAAAATAGTGCCTCTACTTGTTCAAGAGTTTAAAAATAATGTTTAAAAAAACAAAAACAAGAAATCCCAGTCTGACGTCCTGGTCAACAGTTCCCCCATCCTAACCTGACAACTTCTTAATGTTCTATTGTGTAGGTCAAGCAAATACTGACAGCTGACACATGTGGCCATGTGGCCCCTGTGCTTTCCAAAAACAAAGGTATAACAAAACTCTAAACCATTTTCATTCTAAAAAGTAAAGCTGAGGAAAAAATAGTTGTTGTTGATATTACATAGATATCAAATTACATCACTATGACCATCACAAAACACTGCTGGGAAATTTCATCCTGTAAACGCAAATTGTAACCTTGATTTTCCAACTGAACCAAAACACTGCAATTTGCATGGCGATAAGAGTATGGTGCAATTTCAGAACCTAGCACTGTACTGGTGCCAGAACTGGCAACAAGAAGGTAGCTAACTCAGTCACCACAGTAGCTGGAAGAAGATTGTGAAACATAAGCTAGTTCATGTTATTCCTTGTCAGGCAAGGGCTGATACAGCAAAACCTAGCCCAGAAGATACAGAACTCATGTAGGAGAATGTGACTTTTAAAAGGATAGCAGAAACCATTTGGGGAAGGGATCTTATTGCAAAAATCCTGAAACAAACAGAAGGGGAAGACACAGCTGTCTTTTTTTAGGCGGAAGGTCATGCCAGCACTACTAGGTGTCAAGCACTCACACATCAATCATGGGTTGGGTTGGTGTGTCAGCCAGGTATTAAGTGACAAGGAGATAGGACTAACACATCCTGGCTTCATGCTGAGTTTCACACAAGGCAGATCTTATTTCAGAAGCTCATGATAAAAAGAAAAACTATAAATGTTGTATTCAAATAGCTTGAATATACCACCAAGAGGGCTTCTAATATTATCTTCAAAATTGATGCAAAAAATAATATAATTCTTTCTGTATATAATATATATTATATTGTGTCATAACATGTGATATTATGCTATCATTTCAAAATACAGTTTTTTTCATAGAGTGATGTACACTTTGGGGAGAATGTTATTCTTCAAATTCAACCTCTTTTCTACCTATTGTGCTCTCTGGGATAGGATCCTATCCCCTCCTCCCAACCCTGTTCCTCTGGCTGAATGTAAGTCATTTGTGGGCAGATTAAACTGAGCAAATTTTTTTTAAATTTTCAATTGACTGAATGTTATACATTATTCAAAGAGCAAGGTAAGCTAATGATATCACTGAGATTTTTAGATAAGGGTAATGGCCAGCAAATAACTATGAATCCCACTATGGAAGAGGGACTGTGTGACCATTTGACACCAATGACACTATTATTACAGCTCTTCTGTGTAAATATGCCAGCCTTCATACCTTTGCTTAAAGAATCAAATATAACTTACGTTTTATTTTAGAAAGAGCAAAGCATGGAGAACTAGAGCTCACTTCTCAGATGGTCTGATCCTGAACTTTGGGGATTCTGGCTCTAAGGATCAGGCCAAGATTTATTTGGAAGTGCTACCTCCCACTTACATTTAATCACAGGTGCTATGAGGATAAATGCTTAAATTATAACATTTGCATATTTCCCTTGGTAATGAACTTCAAAAGGATGTAAGCTAATCTTTCAAAAAGGCACCTGCATTTCACTTTGCCACTCTCTATGTCTATGGAACACACTTTTGCTGATTTGCAGCTCTGTATTAACCACAAAGTCCACTGCTTCTTAGCCACATCCTATTAGATGTGATATCTGTACCAGCCTAAAGCCTGGAATTTCTCCAGAAAGAAGTCAGCTTAGGGCAGTCTGTCTTCCTTTTAGAAACTGTAATCAAACCCTTTGTAAGACACCAAGTAGCAATATGTCAGCTTTCCTCTTAAGGGACAAGCAAAGGTTATAAATGGTGAAAAGGTCAGTAAATTGTCCAAATCTAATACCATTGCCAACTCCAATAAACAAGATGCTAACAAATTCATTTAAAAGAGTATTACCTCACAGCAGGCAAATAGACAATGCCAGGTAATTTAGGCTTCAATGGCCTACAGTGTCACTAAAATTCAGCCATTTCTGGGCTGGAAGGCAGTCTTTAATTTGCTTACTAATAACTGGGTGAGGACAATCCTAGCCAAGGGCAGGGAAATGCTGAAAAGTCCTCCACAATAAACTGCTTATGTGAGATGTCTGTTATCAGAGAGCAGATACACAAAAAAGTTAATTTACAAGGTTAAGTACAGGTTATTTGGGTTTATTATCCTAGACTCAGGAGGATGCAAGATCAAGTTGAACCTGCTAAGATTATAAACAGCATCCAATCTTGATTCCTAATTGCTTTTGTTCCTTACTCTGAGGAGATAACTCTTCCTACTCTATTTTCATAAGGCATATCTTAAAGATATTGTGGGCTTGGGTCCAGACCACTGCAATAAAGCAACTCACACTAATTTTTTGGTTTCCCAGTGCCTATAAATTACGTTTATAATAACACTATAGTCTATTAAGTGCATTATGTCTAAAAAAAAGTACATACCTTAATTAAAAAATACTTATTCTCTGTGTACACGAGTTTGTTTCTGTTCTGTAGAACAGACTTGTGGTTGCTGGTGGGGAGGAGGTGGGGGAGGGAGTGGCATGGCCTGGGAGTTTGGGGTTAATAGATGCAAACCATTCCATTTGGAGTGGATAAGCAATGAGGTCCTGCTGTATTTAGCACAGGGAACTACTTCTAATCACTTGTGATGGAACATGATGGAAGATATTATGAGAAAAAGAATGTATATATATATGCATAACTGGGTCACTTTGCTGTACAGCAGAAATTGATAGAACATTGTAAATCAACTATGATAAAAAATTAAAACAACTTTATTGCTAAAAAAATGCTATTATTGAGCCAAATTATAATCTTTTTATTGGTGGAGGGTTTGAAATATGGTGAGAATTACCAAAATGTGACACAGAGACACAATGAAGTAAATAATTGCTGTTGGGAAAATAGTGCCAACAGACTTGTTTAGGGCAGGGTTGCCAAAAACCTTCAATTTGTAAAAAAACACAGTAGGTGAGAAGCCCAATAAAACAAGCTATGCCTGTATTTGATTAAACTACTGTAAGAAAAATGGTCAAGTACATGTCTATTACATTACTCGAATAAAAGCATCATCTATAAAAATGGCAGACAATGCTTCCAAATCTAGCATCATTATTAACCCACATTTTCAATTTATCATTCTTCATTTGACCAGGATAAAGGACTGCCATCTCTTAAGTTTTCATAGTCTGTCTTTAAATGTAAACAGCTTTAAAATATAGGTGAAACTTTTAACCTAAGGAAGAGAATCAAAACTGTGCACTGTGAATTTAAATGTAAATTCATGCTACAACAGAAAGCCAACACAGTCCTCCATGGAGCACAATAGGATGGAATAAAAATGGGCAGAGCTATAACTTATTAGAACATCAACATTCCGATTAATCTCAGAAGGCTTTCTTCTTTACTGTTTCCAAGTAACCTGGTGTACACTGACCGAGAATGCTGACAGCTGAGTCCAAGAAGACGGTCTGTATTAAATTCTTCCTATCACTAGAATTTAAATGACTTACATTTAGGGTCCATTACAAAACAATGATTCCTCTTCTACTGCTATAAAATTCATTAAGAATTTAAGTGCCTCCAGCTTTTGATTTGTGGTAAAATTCCTTTTTTTTTGGTTTTTAGGGCTGCACCCGAGGCATATGGAGGTTCCCAGGCTAGGGGTTGAATCAGAGCTGTAGCCTACACCACAGCCACAGCAACACAGGATCCTTAACCCTCTGAGCAAGGCCAGGGATTAAACCTGCATCCTCATGGATCCTAGCTGGGTTAGTTAACCGCTGAGCCATGAAGGGAACTCCCTGGTAAAATTCCTTAATACCAGGTCTCTGCTGCATATAATTTATTTTTAGTGCCAAATATGGTAAATGAGGCCCCCAATGTTCACTACCTCCAGACTCAGGGATACTAACTCAAGTATTAAGTTAACACAATTGAAGAAAACAAAAAGATAAAGACAGAAGTATGTATACCTAGGATGTATCACTATCTGATTATCTACTTCACTAATCATGATTTGAACAAATTCTAAAAGAGCCTTATAGTCCCAGTCTTTCCATGTTTTCCTGTCACCAATGATTCTTCTGTTTGCCCTGGCTTAATCCAAACCTCTGCTTTTCATTATACCTGATATAAATGAATAAAGAGAACCCCAAAAAGCCAGCTGTTAACCAGTTTGTACCTTTCTCACACATTTCCAGATTAATTTTTAAATATACTTACTGAAATCTGCAACATTTAAAGAAAAAAAAAATATATATATATACTAGAACCAAGTAGATTTTGAACCCTTAATATGTTCTTTGCTGATTTTTTTCAAGGTATGATGAATAATAGTTAAGGACCACTTTTATGAGAGAATAATAGCTAAGGACCACTTTTATGAGAATCCCTTGGATGTTAGTCAAATTGGAGATTCCTGTGCTGCAACTGAGACTAATCTGGAATCTCTAAGGTGAGCCAGACATGTACATCTTATTTTTATTTTGTATTTATTTATTTTGGGGGTCCACGCCTGTGGCATGTAGAAGTTCCCCGGCCAGAGACCGGACCTGAGCCACAGCAGCAGCCCAAGCCCGTGCAGTGAAAATGCCAGATACTTAACCTGCTGCACCATAAGGGAACTCCCAGAAATACACATTTTAAATAAGCTCTTCAGTTGCTTTTTATGCTCCCTATTAAGAATTTATTGGGCCAGCTCCTAAAGTGACACGAATCTGATGAATTCTAGGTACCAATGCCTTGATTACAGCCTGTGCCTTGATCTTGGCCAGTTTGCACACATGTGCTGAATAAGATGGGGGGTGATTTGATGCAAATCCAGCTCCAGTGCTAGAAAAACCACATAGCACTGTCCTGAGTGGGCCAGGAGAGTCACCTTCACATATAAGAGTAGTAGATTGGTTTTTATTTCCTCTTAGAGATGACCTCCTTGATTTCCAAAGTCCTTTTCAGCTCCAAAATTCTGATTCTGGAGAAAGACTTGTGTTTTAAAGATATTATTTTGAAATGGGGACAAGAGATTAAGTGTAGAGCTGAAATCAGGGCAACTTCTCTCATTCACTTAATAGCTTCTTTACAATTAATATTCATTGCAGGTCTGAATCCAGTTATTCAGCAAAAAGCCGCATGAGATCACCTTCTAACATCTCTCCAGCTCCTTTGGGGTAGGTGAAAAGGGCTTTCCGTGGTGGGGCAAGGTCTGAGACACTGAAACCAGATCCAGTGACAGAACTTCCGCTGACCCCACCAGCTGAGGAGGATGATGATGAGGCAGCCATTTCCTCTCCAGTAGAATTCTCACTTCACTACAGAGAAAGAAAAACAGCAATTGGCAAGTTTATGGAAGTGAGATTGACAACATTTCATTCTAGCCGCCATGAAAGCCAGCATACAGTTTAGTAAAGAATGAGTTCCAATTTTTTTCTAACTTCTGTACACCCACAATCTTTTATTGATGCCTCAGGCCAAAATGTCACTCAGGATTTTAAGTGAAAATATGTTTATTCTTAGTTTTTCTACTTAAAACACTACTTCCTATCATTAGCAAACTGTTTATGTCACTTGGGACTGGCTGTGGGTGATTTATGGGTTATGAAGGGGTGATATGGCAGTGCCAAGGCAGCAATTTGACTGAGGAAATAAAATATATGAGGATAAAACAACCATGCCTCATAGAACAGTTTGTCTTGGATACATCCTAACCAAGCCACACCAAGAAATTCACTTATAAAATTTTCCGAATAAAATTCCAGAATAACACTGTGTTCTGTTCCCAAGGAAGGGGAACTGGTTAGGAAATACATATTGGCCCTTTCATTAAAAATTAGAAAAACCTTTTTCATCCAAATGTAATATCCAAATTGATCACTTGGTGGCGTCCCAAAACTGGAACAAAACAGCTCAGGAATGGTCTTAGAATTCAGGGCCTATTAGGAATAGAGGAGGTATGAGTGTTCAATCCTATGTCACAGCAAAAAAACCAGAAAGTCCACATGTAAATGAGAAAATATGTACCAAATACATGAATCCTTACAAAAGTTCAAAATGGAAATTTACACTACATGTTTACAAAAGATTCTAAAAAGTTTATGTTTTCTAAAAAGAATAGTCTTCTTTCAAACTCAGAACTACCATTCAGTACACAAAACAGCCAGGGTTGAAAAGCGGAGTGCAGAATTAGCACTAACTTTAACATAAATAAGCAGTTTTCCACTTAAGTGGAAAAATACAACCAAGTAATTTCTAGCTTTAAAAATTTAGGTGAGATTCTGAGTGCTACCAGCAGGTGGTATGTGATGAATGAAAGTGAAACAAACAATAAACCCTAGTTTGTAACTGTTCTATGAAGGCAGTCACTTGGATCACCAGAACCAAACATTATGCTTGGCCTATACTAAGTAGCTGTTGATTTAAATAAATGTTTGCTGAATGAGTTAAACATTTCACAGAACCACAAGATTCCTCCTTTAAGGTCATCTAATCCACTTCCCTCATTTTACAGATGACCAAACAAAACTGAGGTGTAGAGACTTTAGCTTATTTGCTGGGCCATATTTTAAACAATGGCTTTTTGGCATGTCATGTGCCATGTGAGAGGTGAAAGAGCATAGTGGTTAAGAGGTCAGGCTGAAGCCTCTTGGTCTAGGCTCGTATCTGTATGACTCGGGACAAATCATTTAACTTCTTTACTCTTCAGTTGCCTCATCTCTAAAATTGGGATAATGATAGTGCCTACCTCAGACATGTTAGGAAGCTTAATATAATTAAAGCAATTTGAACAGTTATAGGTACAGTAAACACTTAATATTAGTTATCCAAAATCACTAATGATTTTTTCCTGAATCATTTTTTCCCTATGCCAGATCAGTTTTTTTAAATGATTTTTATTTTTTCCATTAAGTTGGTTTACAGTGTCCTGTCAATTTCCTACTGTACAGCAAAGTGACCCAGTCACGCACACATATATACATTCTTTTTCTCACATTATCCTCCATCGTGCTTCATCACAAGTGACTAGATATAGTTCCCAGTGCCATACAGCAGGATCTCACTGCTTTATCCAGATCCCGGTCTTTCATACTTATTGTTTCAACACACTCAAGGGAAAAGTTATTACTCCCTCCATTTGACATATAGTCAGCACACTCCTAGAGGGGAAAGAACCTGCTCAGAAAGAGGGAACATGCACTTCACACTAACATGCACTTCACACTTTTAAGGTTCATAATCTTAGGAAGAACCCCTTTCTTAGGAAAAGGGGGAGGAGTTATCTTTTTACCCTGGAGGCCTAGCACAGAACCTGGATCACAATTTCTCCTGAATAATGAACAAATGACAGAACACAGGGCGAGCAGCTCAGCAAAGGTTACCCAGGGGCTAGAGAAGATTGGTATGAAGAGGACTGGTTCATTATCATTTTGTTTTTCTTCCTCATTCTGCAGATCTATTTACATAACTCTCTCTCCCACTTGGCTGCTATGCCCAAAGTTGATGCTCTGTAAAATTTTGACAAATGTTTAAATACTGATGATGAGGTAACCTGGGATTTGACGCTATCAGGAAAGCTGGAACTATTAGCAGTAGCGATCCTTGCAGTAGAACAATGCTCTCTGGGGAGATACAGCACGGCTGTGTTCACATTGGTGAGATAATCAACACATTTACTTCATATACGATGGGGATGACCTCGTATTCATAAACTACTTTCCTTCCTGGCAGATATATACCTATCTTAGAAAGAACCTTTTCCTTTTAAAAATGTCCTATCATAAAGATACTGAAGGAAGTACGCTGGTACAATGGCAAATTATTAGAAGCAATTATTAAACTCCATCATCAAGAAAACATTCATTCCGCTGTGTTTCACTTAAACAGCTGGATTACCATTCAAAAAGATGTGCAGCTAAAAACAAGTGGGGCGGAAAGAAATGGGCTGCCAAGAGGAGGGATCAGAACGCCAACGGTTCTCAAGCTACCTCCAAGTCACAGCCACAGCCTCACCCCCACCCCCACCTCCACCCCCACCCCGACCCGCCATCGAGTCCCCAGAGGGCTACGCCAACAGCGCCGTTCCACTGCGCAGGCGCCAGCCCTCGGCCCGCATGCGCACTAGCCAGGCGCGGCCTAAGGAAATTTCCTCTTGCACGCCCTCTGCGGCAGGCTCCCATTCCTCCTCCTACTTTCTCCATTTTACTAGTCCCTGCAGGTAGGATCCCATAGATCAAGTCCCTTTCCACCAGGCTCTCGAGGGTCCCTGAGCCCTCGGCCACTTACCTCAGCAGCTTTGGCACTTTCCCCTACAGCCCCGCCCCCAAGGCCGACTGGTGCGGCCGAGTTAACATCGACAAGGGCGGCGCCGTGCTCGCGCCCGCGTGGAGGGACCGGCAGCGGCGTGCGCGTGCCCCTTGCAGTAGTGGGCGTGGCCGGGGCGGAGAGGACTTCCGGGTCCTTCTCCTCCTCGTCGTTCCCGGATTTTCTTTTTGCTGTTGGGTCCGTATTTCTCCGCTACCTTTGGAGTACTCGTTTTATTTTTTTTTGCTCACTTTTGTCATTTAGGGTTTTATCTTAACGCACGGCATTTCAGGCCTTCTGCTTTGCTCTCTCTTACCAAACCGTCACGCTGCAGGGTTAAATTTGTTATTCCGCCATCCTTCTGAGCAGACTCGTATCCCAAAGAAAGGCAGATGAACAGCTTCCTATCTCAGACAACGCTCTTTCCCAGAGCTCAGTCTCAGCGCCCTTCCTTAACATTAAAATCTACTTTTGTGGAGAGATTTATTTGAAAGGTCCTGGAGGAATAGGGCACTAGGATGTAAAGTCATTAAACTTGATAATTATACCCCTTCTGACATTCAAGTCTGTTTATTTTACTTATTATTTTATTCATTTTACTGCTAATCTCAACAGGAAATCACCACTTGGTTCTGTAAGCAAATTACCAATTAAAGCTATTTTCTTGCTGGGATTGGGTTGAGCGTTAGGGTATTTAGTGAGAATTGATTTTTTGAGGGGGAACTCTAACTTATTTTGGGCTTCATGACCGTCTAACACATATAGTGGGAACATTGGTTGAGCTTAACTATGGCTAGCCCATAAGGAATCTTTGTTTCCAGATTTTTTTTTTCTTTTTTTCAGGCTGCACCCACGGCATGTTGAACTTCCCAGCCTAGGGGTCGAATTGAAGCTGTAGCTGCCAGCCTACACCACAACCACAGCAACGTGGGGGATCTAAGCCCACAGGAACTATACCACAGCTCACAGAAATGTTGGATCCTTAACCCACTGAGCAAGGCCAGGGATGGAACCCGCATCCTCATGATTCCTAGTCGGGTTTGTTAACCACTGAGCAATGAAGGGAACTCCTCTTTCCAGAATTATTGATTCTTTAAGTGATGTTTAGAAGCTTGGCCTCTCAGTGAAGTGATGTACAGTTTGGGGGCCCACAGAAATTGGATTCCTCCCCTCAGCAATGTGTTCGTTTGGATAACCATGTTGCTTAAGTCATATTTGATTCTGATAGGCATTTTGATTTTGTTGTGTATATAGTTTTAACACCTCTAAAAGTTCTTCAGGATCTTTTGTCCTCCCCTTGAGGATAAGTGTATTAAATATCCCTGCTTTTCTTAATTACCATGCTGGTTAGAGTGGGTGAGACACTGCAAATGTTTAGGTAAACACAGAAGATTGCATTTTACTCCTAAAGGTTAATGTTACAAAGAGACCTCTGTTCTTTCTGTCAAAGCCATGGACAAGCTCAGTATCTTTTAATCACTTTTTTGGGGAATGCCAATAGTTTACAAATTATCTAGAGTGAGCCAGCAGTGGAATAGTGTAGTGGAAACTGCATCAGTTGGCTTAAAACAGCTTATAGATAGGAGAAATCGAATGGAAACAGTGCTGCTTTGGCTTGGGATGTATTGTGAACTGATGCCCAATTTTGTTCTTTCATACCTACATAAAGATCTAGATAATAGAGGTAGGGTTTATTTCTGATTAAAACAAAAGGTAAGGTGATCATTTATTTTTCAGGATTTCGCTGGACTGTTTGGAGAAAGTGTCATGGAAGTTCTGCGTCCACAGCTTCTAAGAATCGGTGGCCGGGTTTACAGGAAGAATCCCATCCAAGAACAGACTTATCAACATGAAGAAGAAGACGATGATTATTATCAAGGTAATCCTAGTTGCTCTTTGGTCTCATTACAAGTAAAGTGTCCTCTGTATTGTAGCAGCAATTCTTCGTTTTGTTTCAGTGTGTTTCTGTGTGAGCACTGATTTGAAATGTTTGGCCGCTCATGGTGTCCTTTGTGTTGATGTCCAAGGGCACTGATGTGCTTGAGTTTGACAAGGCATACTGGGTTCATGAGTCAAGATGTGTTTCATCTTTGCATAGAAGCTTACATGTAATAATGAGTAATTTTAGTTAACTGTTAATATTAACCCTTAATATTCTCTGACAGCATTAAGTTTTTTTTAATCTGTGAAGTTATAAACTAATTTATATAAATTATTGAAACAAATGAACACATGTAAAGGTGTTTCATCCAGCACCCAACATTAGCTGTTGTTACTGTGTCGTAATTTCTTTTCCTCTGCAATCATATACAGGCAGTTTCAAGTACAAAACCAACATTATTATTATTCAGGGGTAATTTTAAGAAGTTAACAGTTGAGATGGATTATAAGTACTTTCAAGACTTGGGTTTAATAGGGCCTTTCAGGTTCTCTGCTTTCTTTTCCTTTTGGTTTATAAGCTTTTCCATTAGGGCCTAAGGCTTGAGGGTTAGTCTTCCCCTGGGTCCTCACCAGGGGTTCCCTTTAGCCTTGGGGCCTTAACCCCTTTATTTCACCCTCCTCCTTTCTCTTTGTCTTGGCTGTATGGATAAAGTTCTCCCAGCGTCCCTTCTACCTCATTCACTGCAGTGATTTTGCATCTTAATACTAAAAAACCACTGAGTACATTGTAGATTTTACATTTTAAGAGGATGAATTTCATGTTAGGTGAATCATATCTTCCTTTAAAAAGTAGTAAAAAAAAAATTATAGTGTCCTAGCTTTCTGGGAGAAAACAGTTAAATAGTGGTATGTATATTCTTTTTCCAAAACAGTCAGCTGTTTTTTATTCGTTATTTTTCTTCTAAGGGCAGGTCAGAAGGAATGTCGGAGTAGTGATTTGCAGTGTAAAGTGTATGGCTGTTCTTTGTGTGTTTGTGTATTGCTATTTTTTAAACCTTGAGAGTGGTTGACAGCTGGGGAGAAGACTGTTTACAGAGCAGCAGCTCTGAGTGAGACGTTCCGGTTTCTGTCCAGGCCTCATGGAGTGCGCGGAAGAGCCCTGTGAAGCCTACGAGGTGGTGCAGACCCCACAAGGTTTTCGGTGTACTGTGAAGGCCCCCAGTCTGCTCTACAAGTGAGTGAGGCCCCCTGGCAGCTTCATGGGAAGGCATATCCAGGAAAAGTAGCAGCCAGCTGACTCTTTTCTTTTCCATACTTATTGCCGTGCTTGACTACTAGTGACAAAATAGTATTTTATGTCCTAGAATTTCTGACTGATTACAGATTAGTTTCATCATTCCGTATGTGTCACCGTTATATGTTCATTTTGCCTCTTATTTTAAAATTATTTTTATTTTTATTTTTTTTATGGCCGCACCCGTGGCACATGGAAGTTCCCAGGCCAGGGACTGAATCCGAACTGCAGCTGCAGCCTTAACCCACTATGCAGAGCTGGGGAGTGTATCCGTACCTTTGCATTGATCTGAGATGCTGCAGTTGGATTCTTAACCCATTGCACCATGGTAGGAACTCTGATCTTGCCTCTTGAATATCTTTTTTATTTTTTTTCTTTTTGGTCATGCCAGCGGCATGTTGAAGTTCCTAAGCCAGGGATTGAACCCATCCATTCAATTCTTACATTGAATCTTGCTCTCTTACAATCAGTTCTTCACAGCAAGGGTGGAATGATCTTTTTAAAATGCATGTCTGATGCTTTTACTACCTGTGTTTGAAATCTGTCAACATCCTTCCACTGAAGATAGAATTCTCTTCCATTAGAACAGTGGCCAAAAATCTTGAACATGACTTAGCCAGCCCTGCATTTTTCAGTCTCACCTCACACCATGCTTTCCCTGGCTTTGCACTTAAGCTTAACTGGTTTTCTTTAGTTCCTTGAATGTGCTGTGTTCCTTCCTGCCTTTGAGCTTTGCCTTTGAGCTGTTCCCTTGGCCTTGTCATCTCTCCTCTTCCTTACTTAGTTATATTCTCTCCCTTAGGGAAGCATGCTTTGACACCAACATCCCCACCCACCACATTGATTACCCTACTCTATGTTTTCATAATACCCTCTACTTCTCTGTAGCATTTCTGTCTTGTGTTTATACGTATTTGTGTGCTGTTTAATGCCTTTTCCACCAGGTGGAAAGTTTCTTGAAGGCAGGAATGTGTCTGTCTGTTAACCCTAATGCTTGTGAAAGATTAATATGCTTTCTCCAGAATTATTATTATTTTTTTTCTTTTTAGGGCCGTACCCGTGGCATATGGAGGTTCCCAGGCTAGGGGTCCATCTGGAGCTGTAGCTGCTGACCTACGCCATAGCCACAGTAACGCCAGATCTGAGCCACATCTGCGACCTACACCACAGCTCATGGCAACACTGGATCCTTAACCCACTGAGCGAGGCCGGGGATTGAACCCATATTCTCATGATTATTAGTCAGATTTGTTTCCGCTGAGCCATGACAGGAACACCTGCAGAGTCATCTTTATATGCAGATTGCTTGGAAGTTTTGTGACCAATCTGTGCTTGCTTGCATAATAGACCACATTCTGTTGCTTATTCACCAGCTTACATCACTAAGTGGCTTCTTTTGGGCTTGCACCTTTGAAGATAGGCTGGTCTAGAAAATCCATAGATTGTTTTTCTGAGTGGTAACAGATGAATTAAGTCTGTCCATGCTCCTCTGTGAGAGGAGATCTACAAATATGGAATCGTGTTTAAACTCCAGGAGGCAAATAGCTTCATTTTCATCAACCTTGAGAATCTTCTGAAACACCTTAAGAATGAAATTCTTCTACAGTGTGGCTGAATGGGAAACCAAATATTCATTCTGACAGCTGACTTTCCTTTCAGATTCCACTGATATGAGTCTAAGAAACATGATTTTAGAAAGTCATGGCTCAGATCCCTTATAAAATCAATGTAGCATGTCTTCTTTAATATATATATTTGCTATTGCTAAGGCGTGTTTAAAAATTCCGTAGATGTAGGACTTTAACTTGAAGATCTTATGAATTCTATACTCAAAAGTACTCATTTTGTTCTAGACAACTTGCATGTTAGTTTACGTATTGGTTCTGCTAAATCCTAATTAATATACAATATTTTCTAGGAAGACCTTCCTTCTTTCCAGTTTTATTGAGAAATAATTGATAAGAAGGATTTCTTTCTTATGAATCATATCTATAAACTTTTTTGGCCCAAAGAAGAAATTACTTGTCCAAAGTAATTTGTAATCAAAGCTTAATCTTAAAAAAAAGAAAAAAAGTTAAAAGGCCTAATAGTGATACACACGTCTGTGGACTAGATCTAATACTGTGGTTCTCAACTACAGGTGCACTTCAGAATCACCCAGGGAGCTCTTAAAATTCCTGATACTTGGAGTTCCCATTGTGGCTCAGCGATAACAAACTTGACTAGTATCCATGAGGACACAGGTTCGATCCCTGGCCTCGCTCAGTGGGTTAAGTATCCGGCATTGCTATGAGCTGTGGTGTAGGTCCCAGACTTGGCTTGGATCCCGTGTTGCTGTGGCTGTGATGTAGGCTGGCAGCTGCAGCTCCGGTTTGACCAATCCTAGCCTGGAAACTTCCATATGCTGCAGGCGTGGCCCTAAAAAAAAGAAAATAAAATTCCTGATACCAAGGTGCACCCCAGAGCAGTTGAGTCTGAATCTCTGGGAGCTGGACCCAGACATCATTAGTTTTTGAAACCTCTCAGGTGATTCCAATGTGTAGCCAAGGTTGAGATCTGGCAAGAATTTCCCCTTATATATTCAATAAAGGAGTCACCCTTTCACTGCCAATCTGTATTATTGTAGTGTATGTTGCAGAATTCCCACGTAGATTGCTTTTGGGCCGGCTGTACTCTTCACGAGAAGGATGCCATCATGGGCTTAATGAGGATGGCATGGGCTATACTGAGCTCTGTGTCAGTCAATGGGAAGCCGTTTTATACATGATAACATATGATCCTTACAACAAACTTTTGATCCCTAGGTATTATTATTATTTTTTTTTACTCTTGTTTTTTTGTTTTGTTTTGTTTTGTTTTTTGTCTTTTTGCCATTTCTTGGGCCGATCCCACGGCATATGGAGGTTCCCAGGCTAGGGGTCTAATCGGAGCTGTAGCTGCCAGCCTACACCAGAGCCACAGCAACGCAGGATCCGAGCCGCGTCTGCAACCTACATCACAGCTCACGGCAACGCCAGATCCTTAACCCGCTGAGCAAGGGCAGGGATCGAACCCGCAACCTCATGGTTCCTAGTCGGATTCGTTAACCACTGCGCCACGACGGGAACTCCCCTAGGTATTATTATTCACTTCACTTCTGTAAGTGAGGAAATAGGCTTAGAGTGGTTAAATGACTTGCCCAAGGTTTACTTGGTTCTGAAGCCTCTTTAATCTCAACCACTTCCTTTTCTAAGGTTCCTAGACAACTTTTTTTTTTTTTTGTCTTTTTAGGGCCGTACCAGTGGCATATGGAAATTCCCAGGCTGGGGGTCTAATCAGAGCTGCAGCTGCCAGGCTACACCACAGCCACAGCAACGCCAGATCCAAGTTGTATCTGCAACCTATGCCACAGCTCACAGCAACACCATATCCTTAACCCACTGAGCGAGGCTAGGGATCAAACCCGAAACCTCATGGTTCCTAGTTGGATTCATTTCTGCTGTGCCACAATGGGAACTCCACTATAGTAGACCTTAATGGAGATAATTTGGGCTTGGTTATTCCATGTAAAAACAACTGCAGAGTTTTAGACATAGTCACCCATGCTATTGGGTACTGTAGTTGAAGTCATAGAAGCTGAAATAGCGTTGATGAGGAAGTTTTTTTCTCTTAACTTTATGGTCCTGTGATGGTCTCTTAGTGCTTTATGGACTCTGAAACTTTTCTCCTGGGATCCAGTAGCCTCATTTTCTTTAACACATCTAATTTCTGTGGGTTCCAGAAGATAACCTTGGGTTGTCAGGATTATATATCCTAGGAGACCTAGGCAAGTAATGTAAATGAGCCAATAGATGAGTGAAGTGTAGTAAATGAAAGACAGTAAGGAGTGATGGGGATGGCGAGGAGCTCATGTTCCATTTTTAGGCATGAGCTCATCTGAGTTGTCAGATCTTCCAATTTTTCTAAAGAACCTGGAAATCTAAACTTTTAGGTGAAATTTCCCAATTTTTGGTGAAATCACCCCAAACTATGCCTGTATGTTGAATTCAGCCTGAGGGTTACCTCTGTTCTCTCTGCGTTTGAATCTATCCTGATGGATGGACCCCACTCTTGGCAAAGCTCTTTACCCTTATTTAATTATTCAAGGATAACTTCCTTAGGATGAACTTATTATAATGCAGTCGATTTGCTCTCTAAAAGGACAAGGTTTTCCCTCTCCAAACTGTAGACTCACTGGTTGCTGGAAGTGTGCTGTGAGATTATGCCAGCTTTCTTTTCATCGAACTGCAGACCCAGATTTTGAATCTAATTTTGAGAAACAAACAGGTGTCGGGCACAGTTACTCTTTCTATATATTGAATTGGCTGTAGGGCATCGTTTTTTCAATGAACATAATGTAGCATGTTCTGTAAAGCTTTATGACTTATTTCCTCTACAAATACTGAATTTTTATGAAGCACTTTTCTGTAAGGGAGTATCTCTGGCTGCATATAATTTAAACATGATGGAGCTCTTTATTCTGATACATTTTGACTTAAGATCCTTGCGTTAATTTTCTTTGTATTATAGGCATATAGTTGGCAAAAGAGGGGACACTCGGAAGAAATTAGAAGTGGAGACCAAAACTTCTATTACCATTCCTAAGCCTGGACAAGAAGGAGAAATTGGTAAGATTCAAAACATATGTATATGTTATATTTCCACTCACTTTTGTGCGTGTATGGAATGACATGGCTTTGAGCGAGGGACACCATAGGGACAGAATTTTTAAAACCCTACTCTAAAACAATACTTTTTCTATATCAAATAAGTGCTGCAGCCTCTGACAATCCATTGTTCATAAACACTCATAAATTTATAATGAAAATTATAAAATTAAAAATTATAAGTGCTCTTCTCATTTTATGCCGTGTAAGAATAATCACTGTAACAGATAAATAGTAGTTGACTTTAGAGCAGTGCTGTCCAAAAGAACTTTCTGTGATGATGAGAATGCTCAATCTGCACTGTCCAGTACAGGAGCCACTAGCCACATGTGACTGCAAGAACTCAAAATGTGGCTAGTGTGACTGAGGAACTGAATTTTAAATTCTATTTAATTCTAATTCATTTAACTTGTTTTTTTTATGGCCCCACGCATGGTTGGGTAGAACATGGAAGTTCCATGGCATATGGAAATTCCCAGGCCAGGGATTGAATCCAGGCTACAGCTACAACCTAAGCCACAGCTGCAGCAACTCCAGATCCTTTAACCTGCTGCATCAGGCCGGAAATTGAACCTGTGCATCCACAGTGACCCGAGCTGCTGCAGTCAGATTCTTAACCCACTGCACCACAGTGGGAACTCCTCATGTAACTTTTAATTTAACTGGTTGCATATAGGCTTCTTTATTGGATAGTGAACTGCTAGAGTTTTCCCTAGCCCCTTGGTAATTTCAGCAAACTCAGCTTAAGAACCTTAATAATTTTTTTGTGTATGTGTATTTTGAGGGCCACAACCATGGCATATGGAGGTTCCCAGGCTGGGGGTCAAATCAGAGCTGTTGGCGCCAGCCTACGCCAGAGCAACAGCAATGCCAGCTCCAGCCACATCTGCAGCCTACACCATAGCTCATAGCAATGCCGGATCCTTAACCCACTGAGCGAGACCAGGGATCAAACCCAAAACCTCATGGTTCCCGTAGGATAGTAGGATTCATTAACCACTGCACCACGACGGGAACTCTGAGAACCTTAAGGACTCTTATTAAAATGTTCAGTTCATTAGAACAGTTTTAGGAGTTCCCGTGGCTCAGTGGATTAAGAACCTGACTAGTGTCTGTGCAGGTTTGATCCTTGGCCTCCCTCAGTGGGTGAAGGGTCTGGACAAGCTATGGTGTAGGTCACAGATATGGCTCTGATCCCACATTGCTGTGGCTATAGTGTAGGCCAGCAGCTGCAGTTCCAATTTGACCCTTAGCCTGGGAACTTCCATATGCCGCAAGTCCAGTCCTAAAAAGAAAAAAAAAAAAAAAAAGAATTACAGTTTTAAAAGCTTGGGTCTTTTCTTAAACATTAAAGTTCAAGTTACAAACATTAAAGTAATTTTAGGAGTTCCCTGTGGTGCAGCGAGTTAAGGATGGGGTGTTTTGTCACTGTAGTGGCACTGCAGTGGCTTGGGTCACTACTGTGGCAAAAGTTTGATCTTTGGTCTGGGAATTTCTATATGCTGCAGGCCAACCCCCGACCCCCAACCAAAATAAAAAAACAAAAGCTTATAGAAATTATAAAGGGAAGTCCCTTGTGTTATGAACCTCAGCCATAATTGCTGTTAACAGTTGAATATGTTTCCCATTTTTTTCTATCCATATAGTAACAAGTGGCTATAATTTTTTTTTTTTTTTTTTTTTTTTTGTCTTTTTGCCATTTCTTGGGCCGCTCCCGTGGCATATGGAGGTTTCCAGGCCAGGGGTCGAATTGGAGCTGTAGCCACCAGCCTACACCAACGCAGGATCTGAGCCGCGTCTGCGACCTACACCACAGCTCACAGCAACACCGGATCCTTAACCCATTGAGCAAGGCCAGGGATCGAACCCGCAACCTCATGGTTCCTAGTCGGATTCGTTAACCAGTGCGCCATGACGGGAACTCCACAAGTGGATATAATTTTTATTTTGGTAAAAATCATAGCGTGGAATGAGTGTGGAGACCTTAGCCATTTTAAGATCCTGGAGTGATTCTAAAACTTGCACAGAAAAGATTAGACAGGTTGTTAAGATTCCATTTTGACTTAGAAAGCACAAAAATTTCAGTGTGAAAAATGAGTGTGTCTAATTATTAAACGTAACAATTTAGTGGAACTTATTTAATTGAAAAACAAGAGGATTAACTGGTTTATTGGTCTTGAAGGGAAATTAACTATATAGAAAATCAAATGTATTGGTTAGAGTAAATTGGGTTGTGATAGGAAATCAAGACTGTAGTTGCCTCGATGTGGTGTACACTGTAGTTAGTTGTTTTCTTTTGCCTCTCTTAGCTTAGAGAAAATAGAAGAGAATACGATCTAGTAGGTTTTAACTTGTTCTCTAAATAAGGATCTGATCTAGTCTGTTTTGAAAGTCCCATGCAATAAGATGTTTTTAAAGTGATATTGTCATTGTAGTTAGGCAGTTCGTTTTAAGTTTAACATCAATGCCCTTAATTATTTTCTTCCCCTAGAGCCCTTGTTGTAGTCCTTAGACGTATGCCACATAAGTTCTGGTCCTCTTAGATATTTGTAGTTTTGGAATATTTCTAACCTTATCATATTTGCTCTTTAGTCATTGTTAGATCAACTGTGAATCTTTTTCTGGAAATCAGTCTAAGCACCTATAAAGTGCCCTTTTCAGATTTCTATGTTTAACAAAATGAAAACATTTTATTAGTCTTATTCTTTACCAAACCACCTTCTTAATGAAAAGGAATAGATGTAGCATTTTATAGTAAATTGTTACAGAAATGAAACATAAACATGGTTTAAAGATTCCCTCCCCTCCATCCCTTTTTCTTTCTTACTGTGTTTTCTGTCTCTTGCAGAGATAATTATGCAGTGTCTACTTTCCTTTAATTAATTTTGTCCCAGTTTTTTCTTTTTTTTTTAATAGCAGTCTTTATTTTTTAGAGCAGTGTAAGTTTCACCGAAAAATTGAGAAGGTATAGAGATTTCTTATATGCCCTCTGTCCCCACCACACATACAACCTCCCGTTCTATCACCAGTTTATCTTTGAATCCTTCTTTATCAGTATTTTTTTTTTTTTTTTAATTTCTTTTGAGGGCCGCACCCAGAGCTTATGGAAGTTCCCAGGCTAGGGGTCTAATCAGAGCTATAGCTGCCAGCCTACACCACAGCAACACCAGATCTGAGCTGTGTCTGTGACCTACCTACACCACAGCTCAGCAACACCAAATCTTTAACCTACTGAGCGAGGCCAGGGATTGAACCTGCAACCTCATGGTTCCTAGTCAGATTCATTTCTGCTGTGCCATGATGGGAACTCCTTTATCAGTATTTTTGTAGCTCATTATTTGAATGGCTGCTGGGATACTTCCCTCACTGGTCATTTGAATCTTTGGGAGTCTCAAAGTATTCTATCTGAAAATATAAATAATGTCAATAGAAAATACTATATCTCTACTTCTTATATTTTTTGGTTATTATGTCAGTTTTTTACTTAGGCAAACAGTTTTTGGGCTTTCTGCTGATTAATTCATTCATAATTTACTTCTTTCCCTAGAAATTTCTATCTTGTTTCTTTACAACAAAATGGGTATGATGATTTCATTCTTTTTTTTTTTTTTTTTTTTTTTTTGTCTTTTTGCTATTTCTTGGGCCTCTCCCGTGGCATATGGAGGTTCCCAGGCTAGGGGTTGAATCGGAGCTGTAGCCACCGGCCTACACCAGAGCCACAGCAACGCGGGATCCGAGCCTCGTCTGCAACCTACACCACAGCTCACGGCAACGCCGGATCGTTAACCCACTGAGCAAGGGCAGGGACCGAACCCGCAACCTCATGGTTCCTAGTCGGATTCGTTAACCACTGCGCCACGACGGGAACTCCCCATGATTTCATTCTTATTAAGAAATAGGTTGTTCTTGTAGATTGTTCCCATTCAAGTGCTTTAATGGAAAGTGTTAGGACAAATAAATGGAATTATTTCTTTAGCTTCTGCAGTTGCTTGGTAGGAACAAGCTTTGTGGGCTTGAAGGTACATAGCACATTTTGCTTCTATTACAGTTAATACTTTAATACTTTGTATCATATTCAGAAGTCTGTCTTTCACTCTTTAATAAATGGTCTGTTGAAGTGCTGTTTTTGTTCACTGTTCATATCTTCTGTACCTTTCCTTAGTTTCTGTTTTGAACCAAGCACTGCCAGTTCTGGAACCTAGATTTTTTTGCTGAAACAGAGATTATATAATCCCTAAGTGATTTTATTTTTTTGCAGAAAATGGTATAAGGCTTTGTGGCTTTCCTCCATTTTCATCGATATACATATGCAGACAGACCAGATCAAAGAAATCTTGGTGTCAAAGAAGTTTGATATTCATACATATGATGTAGATGTACATTTTAACTTTATATTTTCATACATATAGGATATGATTATATATATTGTACAGACTCTCTTTTGTCACAGTATTTTTTTAAATTGAGGTAAAATTCACATGACAGAAAACTCCCCTTTTTTCGATGGAACATGATCGAAGAGAATGTAAGAAAAAGAGTGTATATGTATATGCGTGACTGGGTCACTGCTGTGCAGTAGAAATTGACAGAACACTGTAAACCAACTATAATGGAAAAGATTAAAATCATTAAATTTTTTTTTTGGTCTTTTTTCCTTTTTCTAGGGCCATTCCCATGGCATATGGAGGTTTCCAGGCTAGGGGTTGAATCGGAGCTGTAGTCACTGGCCTACGCCAGGGCCACAGCAATGCGGGATCCGAGCCACGTCTGCGACCCACACCACAGCTCACGGCAACGCTGGATCCTTAACCCACTGAGCAAGGGCAGGGATCGAACCCGCAACCTCATGGTTCCTAGTTGGATTCCTTAACCACTGCGCCACAATGGGAACTCCTAAAAATTTTTTATTGTTAATTGAATTTCTCTGTGGCCTCTTTTTTTTTAGTGTTAGGGTATACACAACATAAAATTTACCATTTAGACCACTTTAGAGTGTTGAATTCAGTGGCATTTTGTACATTTACAGTGTTGTCTGACCGTCACCACCATTTAGTTCCAGAACATTTTATCACCCAGAAAAGAAACCCCATACCCATGAAGCATTCACTGCCTATTCCTCAATAGTGGTGGGTCTTGGCTACTGTTAATCTGCTTTCTGTCTCTCTGAATTTGCCTGTTTAGATAGTTCCTATCACAGAAACATACATATGTGTCCTTTTGTGTTTGGCATCTTTGATTTAACATAATGCCTTCAAGATTCGTCCATGTTTTTGCATGTATCAGTACTTCATTTTTTTTTTTTTTGGTTGAATACTATTTCAGTGTGTGGAAATACTGCATTTTATTTATTCATTTATGGTTAATGGACATTCGTGTTTTTCCACCTTTTGGGGTGCTTATAAATAGAGCTCCTCTGGACATTTGCCAGTTTTTTGTTTTTGTTTTTGTTTTTGCTCTTGCTTACAGCATGCGGAAGTTCCCGGGCCAGGGATCAAACCTGTACCATAGCGAAAGCTGGGCCAAATTGCTGACATTGTCAGATCTATAACCCGTGGTGCCATGAGGGAACTCTTGTACAAGTTTTTTTTAAACACCTGTTTTTACTTCCTTTGAGTTTCTATCTAGGAGTGGAATTCCTGGGTCATGTGGTTGTTCCCTGTTTAACTTTCCGAGGAACTGCCAAACTTTTCCATAGCAGCTGCACCACTTTATTTATTTATTTATTTATGCTTTTTTTTTTTTTTTTTTTTTTTTTTTGTCTTTTTGCCTTTTCTTGAGCCGCTCCTGCGGCATATGGAGGTTCCCAGGCTAGGGGTCGAATTGGAGCTGTAGCCGCCGGCCTACACCAGAGCCACAGCAATGCGGGATCTGAGCCACGTCTGAGACCTACACCACAGTTCATGGCAACACCAGATCCTTAACCACTGAGCAAGGCCAGGGACCGAACCCGCAACCTCATGGTTCCTAGTCGGATCCGTTAACCACTGCACCACAACGGGAACTCCCATTTATGCTTTCAAAGGCCATACCTGTGGCATATGGACGTTCCTAGCCTAGGGGTCGAATTGGAGCTGCAGTTGCCAGCCTATGCCACAGCCACAGCAATGTCAGATCTGAGCTGTGTCTGCGCCCTACACTGCAGCTTATGTCAACACCGATCCTTAACCCACTGATCGAGGTCAGGGATCAAACCCACATCCTCATGGATAGTTGTTGGATTCTTAACCTGCTGAGCCTCAAAAGGAACTCCATGCTGCACCATTTTACATTCATACCAGCAAGGTATGAGGGATTACTTTGTAGCTTTTAAACTTATTTTTCTACTTCTTTAGTTGTTCTTAAAGTTATTCTGTTTTTTAACCTCATTCTGCTTAGACTGAATTCATTAGCAGCTTTCTTATTCTCGGTACTGTCCCCTGTTTAGAATTATGTACACATTCAGGACAGTTTTATTCCTTAGAGATGACCGTATCAAGAGGTCACCTCTTTTACAGCCATTTGTTGGTCCTTGAGCATGTTAATCTTTTTTTTTTTTTTCTTTTCTTACAGTAATCACTGGTCAGCATCGAAGTGGTGTAATTTCTGCCCGAACTCGGATTGATGTTCTTTTGCTCACTTTTCGAAGAAAGCAGCCCTTCACTCACTTCCTTGCCTTTTTCCTCAATGAAGTTGAAGTTCAGGAGCGATTTCTAAAGTTCCAGGAGGAAGTACTGGAGAAGTGCTCCATGGTAAGCAGCAAACAGAACAAAACAAAAAGTTAAAAAAATATATAAAGAAGAGTATGAAAATGGCTCATAATTGAAACAGTAGAAAGATATAAATCTCTTCTCCCACCAAAAAAAGTTAACCATTTCTGATGGTTTCTTTTAATTCTGAGCTAAAAAATATATACAGATATGTCAGCAGTAAGTTTCTATGTATTATAGAAATAACCTTTAAAAATTTCAAGGCACAAAAGGATCATCCTGATATACACATTATTCTGCACCTTGTGGGTGTCTGTTTTTATGAATTTTAACACATAGATGGATTTGGGTAGCCACATACCGCAATCAGGATACAGAACAGCTCTGTGCCCCCCCCCCCCCCAACTGCCTCGTGCCATCTCTTACAGTCACCTTTTCCTCACTTCACTGGCAATCACTGATCTCTTCTCAGTTACTATAGTGTTGTCTTCCTGACAATATCATGCTGGAATCATACAGTTTGTAACTTTTTAAGACTTTTTCTTTACCTCAGCATAATGCCTTTGAGATTCATCCAGGTTGCCATGTGTATCAGTACTTTATCTCCTTTCATTAGTTTGTTTCCAGTTTCTTGCAATGCCGAATGGAACTGCTGTGAACATAGTGTACAGGTTTTTATGTGAACATAGTTTTTTAATTTCTTTAAAGTAAATACCGAGCAGTGGGATTGCTGGGAGGTGTATGTTTCACTTCATAAGAAACTGCCAAGCTGTTTTTCAGAGTGCCTGTACTACTTTGCATTCCCATCAGCAGCCTAGGAGAATTCCATTCATTCTACATCCTTGTTAGCGTTTGGTGGTGTTGGCTTTTTCACTTTAGCCATTCTAATAAGTTGTGTAGTGATAGCTTATTGTGGCTTTAATTTACTTTCTGTAATGGCTAATGAGGTTGAACATTAAAAAAAATTTTATTGGAGTATAATAATTGACTTACAATGTTGTATTCCTTTTTTTTTTTTTTTTAAGAGTTATGGTTTTGGTGGACGAAACTGAGGACTTAAGCCCAGGAGGGAGTATCTCAAGTAACCCTGAAAAAACTGCTCTGGGAAGTGAGGGGGAGCTAGGATACATAGGAGTTTTGCAACAAAGGGCAGGTGGTAGAAACATGACATTACTGTTAATAATGGAAAACTAGATATCTCAGGGAGCTTAGCGCTTTTCTTTGTATGGGAGGATGCAAAGGTCTGGGGCCACTGGAATCATTCCTCTGAAATGCACCTCAGCTATCTTGAGCCAGTATCCTATTTTTTTATATCCCAAGTGTCTTCAGGACTCACTGTTGGGAGTGGCCGCAGTCTAATGGCTGCTAGATGGCAGGTATGCTTGTTTCCTTCCAGAGTTCCCTCAGAGCTCACTGGCTCACCCTTGGAGGTGGCTTAATCACTGATGACTGTGATATGATGGCAGTATTTTATTTCTCAGTTCCTCCTCTTGGTCGTTAGGAGACATTTCATGACCAGTTTTTGTCCCACAGCATTGGGAGGCTTATCCCAGATCAAGCGAAAATTCTTGTTGATATCCCATTCCAGGTGCTAATTTCTAGAATAGACCTTGTTGATAATAAAGATTCTCTGGATCCTCTGTCTCACTACTCTGTCATGATCTGGGAGATATTTTCCCTTGTTGCTTCTTCCCATGCCTAGAGTCACACTGTTACAGTTATTCTGTAAGAGTCATAAATGTGATCTATTTCTTCAAGATGTTTAGCCATCATCACTTTTGTTGCAGGCCTGGCTACATATTGCGTACTGTAAGAGACAACAGTCTTATAAAACAGACAGGACATAAGTAACACAGCTAGTAGCATTTTTTAAATTTATTTTTTTAATAATGATTTTTATTTTTTCCCATTATAGCTGGTTTACAGTGTTCTGTCAACTTTCTGCTGTACAGCATGGTGACCTGGTCACACATATATGTATAGATTCATCACAAGTGATTAGACATAGTTCCTAGTGCTAAACAGCAGGATCTCATTGCCTATCCATTCCAAACACGATAGTCTGCATCTATTAACCCCAGACTCCCAGACCATCCCACTCCCTCCCCCTCCTCTTCCCCTCCCCCTTAGCAGCTACAAGTCTGTTCTCCAAGTCCATGAGTTTTTTTTTCTGTGGAAAGGTTCGTTTGGGTAGTATATTAGATTCCAGGTATAAGTGATATCATATGGTATTTGTCTTTCTCTCTCTGACTTATTTCCCTCAGTATGAGAGTCTCTAATTCCATCCATGTTGCTGCAAATGGCAACAACTTTTGTTCTTTTTTATGCCTGAGTAGTATTTCATTGTGATTTATACACACACATCTTCCGAATCCAGTTATCTATAGATGGACATTTGGGTTGTTTCCATGTCCTGGCTATTGTGAATAGTGCTGCAGTGAACATGCAGGTGCATGTGTCTTTTTCAAGAAATGCTTTGTCCAGATATATGCCCAGGAGTAGGATTGCTGGGTCATATGATAGTTCTATGTATAGTTTTGTAAAGTACTTCCATACTGTTTTCCACAGTGGTTATACCAGCTTCTATTCCCATCAGCAGTGCAGGAGGGTTCCCTTTTCTCCACACCCTCTCCAGCATTTGTTATTTGTGGACTTATTAATGATGGCCATTCTGACTGGTGTGAGGTGGTACCTCATAGTAGTTTTGCTTTGCATTTCTCTAATGATCAGTGAAGTTGAGCGTTTTTTTATGTGCTTGTTGGCCATCTGAATATCTTCTTTGGAGAAATGTCTGTTCAGGTCTTTTGCCCATTTTTCCATTGGGTTCTTGGCTTTTTTTTGCTGTTGAGTGGTGTAAGTTGTTTGTATGTTTTAGCAGTTAAGCCCTTGTCAGTTGCATCATTTGAAACTATTTTCTCCCACTCTGTAAGTTGTCTTTTTGTTTTCTTTTTGGTTTCCTTTGCTGTGCAAAAGCTTGTCAGTTTGATTAGGTCCCATTGGTTTATTTTTGCTTTTATTTCTGTTGCTTTGGGAGACAGACCTGAGAAAACATTTGTCAGGTTGATGTCAGAGGATGTTTTGCCTGTGTTCTCTTCCAGGAGTTTTATGGTGTCTTGTCTTATGTTTAAGTCTTTCAGCCATTTTGAGTTTATTTTTGTGCATGGTGTGAGGGTGTGTTTCAGTTTCATTGATCTGCATGCAGCTGTCCATGTTTTCCAGCAATACTTGCTGAAAAGACTGTCTTTTCCCCATTTTATGTTCTTGCCTCCTTTGTCAAAGATTAATTGCCCACAGGGGTCTGGGTTTATTTCTGGGTTCTCTATTCTGTTCCATTTGTCTGTGTGCCTGTTTTGGTACCAGTACCACACTGTCTTGATGACTGTGGCTTTGTAATATTGCCTGAAGTCTGGGAGAATTACGCTCCTGCTTGGTTTTTGCTCCTCAGATTCGCTTTAGCAATTCTGGGTCTTTTGTGGTTCCATATAAAATTTTGGATTTTTTGTTCTAGTTCTGTGAAAAATGTCAGGGGTAATTTGATAGGGATTGCATTGAATCTGTAGATTGCTTTGGGTAGTATGGCCATTTTTACAGTCTTAATTTTCCAGCCCAGGAGCTTTGGATGTCTTTCCATTTCTTTGTATCTTCTTTGATTTCCTTGATTAATGTTTTATAGTTATAGCTAGTAGCATTGTGAACATCTTTTTTCTTTTTGTTTTTCCAGCCATGCCTTCAGCACATGGAAGTTCCTGGGCCAGGGGTCGAATTGGAGCTGCAGCTGTAGCCTATGCCACAGGCACAGCAACACCAGATCTGAGCCACCTCTGCAACCTATGCCCAGCTTGTGGCAACACAGAATCCTTAACTCACAGAGTGAGGCCAGGATCGAACCTGTATCCTCACAGAGAGAACATTGGGTCCTCAACCTACTGAGTCACAACGGGAAACTCCTGAATATCTTTTTATTTATTTATTTATTTATTTATTTATTTTTTGTCTTTTTGTCTTTTGTTGTTGTTGTTGTTGTTGCTATTTCTTGGGCCGCTCCCGCGGCATATGGAAGTTCCCAGGCTAGGGGTTGAATCGGAGCTGTAGCCACCGGCCTACGCCAGAGCCACAGCAACGCGGGATCCGAGCCGCGTCTGCAACCTACACCACAGCTCACGGCAATGCCGGATCGTTAACCCACTGAGCAAGGGCAGGGATCGAACCCGCAACCTCATGGTTCCTAGTCGGATTCGTTAACCACTGCGCCACGACGGGAACTCCAACTGAATATCTTTTTAAAATGCTCTTTTGCCATCCTCATGTCAGTTTTGTTGAGGTATCCACATCTTTTGCACAATTTAAAGTTGTGTTTCCTACTGTTTAGTTTTGAGTGTTCTTTTGTATATATTCTGGATATAAGTCCTTTCAAGGATATGTGATTTCCAAATATTTTTCCTAAGACTGTAGCTTATCTCTTCATTCCCTTCTCAGTGAATTTTACAGAGCAAATTAAAACAAACAAAACAAATTTTTTTTCTTTTTTGTCTTTTTGCCATTTCTTGGGCCACTCCCACGGCATATGGAGGTTCCCAGGCTAGGGGTTGAACTGGAGGTGTAGCTGCTGGCCTATGCCAGAACCACAGCAATGCAGGATCAAAGCCGCATCTGTGACCTACACCACAGCTCACAGCAATGCCGGATCCTTAACCCACTGAGCAAGGCCAGGGATCGAACCCACAACTTCATGGTTCCTAGTCGGATTCGTTAACCACTGAGCCACGACGGGAACTCCCAGCTTTTTTTTTTTTCTTTTTCTTTTTCTTTTTTTGCTTTTTAGGTCTGCACCTGAAGGCAGCATATGGAAGTTCCTAGGCTAAGGGTTGAATCAGAGCTGTAGTTGCCAGCCTACTCCATAGCCACAGCAATGCCAGATTCTTAACCCACTGAGTGAGGCCAGGGATTGAATCCACATGCTCATGGATACCAGTCAGGTTTGTTACTGCTGAGCTACAGTGGGAACTCCAGATTTAAAAATTTTGATGAAGTCCACTTTATTAATTTTTCTGTTATGGATTTGATGTCTTTTGATGTCACATCTAAGAATTTTTGCCTAACCTCAAGTTACAAAGGTTTTCTTTTAGAATTTTTACAGTTTTCCTCTTTTATATTTAGATCTGTAATCCAGTTAGTTTTTGTATAAGTTGTAAAGTTTAGGTCGAGGTTGATTTTCTTGCATATGGATGACCATGCTGTGTTTTCTCAAACTTGTAGTAAAGAGAGGAATAAAAGCATGTGGAATAAAATAGAACTGTGCTTAATTTTTTTTTGTTTTGTTTTGTTCCTGAGACAGATGGACCTACATCTGATTCTGGGTTCCTCAATCTGTGTAGACTTGAGCAAGTGAACCTCTCCAAATCTTTACTGCCTGCATTGAAGAGTTGCAGGAAGGATTAAATGAGATAGCATAAAGTACTCAGTATGGTGCCTGATGCGTAATAAGCATTTAAGAAACAGTAGCTGCTACACCTGCTATTCTTATGGCTGGTTAGGTTAAAATTATTAGTATTACTTGGAGTATCCAGAGTAGATGAGTGCTGTCTTTGATAGCTATAAGCAAGGTCAGTGAAAATGTTTTTGGTGTAAATTTTTACAAGATCCTTTCTTTCTTCTCTTTTTCCTTTTTCTTTTTTCTTTTCCCTTTTCTTTTTTCTTGTCCAGCCTGTCCATATTGCTCAAGCTGGGTCTTAGGGGTTAGATTATAGTGAGATATAGGTATACAGATATAGAAGTATTAGAATCCAAGTGCTTTTATGAGACAGAAGATGAGAATTAATCAGCTTGATTTTTTAAGAAGGAGGCTATGATGGTGAGAAGATTCAGACTGGGCAATTGTGAGTAGACAGAATTGTATTATTAATTTTTTTAATGGTTTTTATTTTTTCCATTATAGTGTAATTCATTTTTAAGTGACCTGCTTGGCATTTATGTGCTTGAGCAAAGGTACATATATGTCAAATACTGATTAGTAAACCATCAGAATATTACTAATTATTGTATTAGTAAACCATTAGAATATCTTTTTTTGTCTTAACATTTCATAGCAAGATGATTTCATTCTCAGTGGGAGTGCAGGGTGGTATAGGAGATCAGGAACACTGAAGTTTCAATATGGTCTGATAAATTTTGTGGAGGTGGTGCTGGTAAGTTTAGGAATTGCTTTATCTTATAAATTCCACTTATTGAAGCTCAGTGATTATTTTTTGGACTATTACAAGTACCTGATATACGACAAACAGATTATAATGAATTAGCCTTTTTCTTTTTGTGTGTGTGTGTGTATGTTTGAATGCTTTCTCACGTCTTTTGGCTCCTGTTGCAGGCTGTCAGGGCACAAATACTGGAATGATTACTTTAACTCCACTGGAATGAAATTGGTCACTATGAATGTCATGCTGGCCTTAATCAGTCCGAAGTGCCTCCTTCCTGCTTTCATACTGGCATTGTCTTCCTGCTTTTAAAATCAGGTCCTGATACCAGCAGGGAAGTGAGCACAGCATAAAAGAGTAAAAAACAAGTAAGGGACCTTTATCTACCTATTATATGGAAGAAATTTTTAGTGAATTTCATTCTGATGTTAGAACGACAGGCAGATGGCTGTAAAACCATGTAGCCATTTTCTAGTCATACTCTGCTTTTATTATTCCAACTTAGGAGAGTCTCCCTTTGAAGACTGTAATCCTTGTTCATTGAGATAGCAGTTGTTTCCTGAAAGATTGTGTGGCTCTCAGTATTATTTTGATTCCTTTGAAACTCAACTGGCATCTCTGATGAAGAGTTTCTTCATCTCTAAAGTACAAGTGGTCTCCATATTCTTTTTTTTTTTTTTGTCTTTTTGCCATTTCTTGGGCCGCTCCTGTGGCATATAGAGGTTCCCGGGCTAGGGGTTGAATCAGAGCTGTAGCTGCCAGCCTACGCCAGAGCCACAGCAACGCAGGATCCGAGCCGCGTCTGTGACCTACACCACAGCTCACGGCAACGCCGGAACCTTGACCCACTGAGCAAGGGCAGGGATCGAACCTGCAACCTCATGGTTCCTAGTCGGATTCGTTAACCACTGCGCCATGACGGGAACTCCTCCATATTCTTTTATAAAGAAAAAGATGACATCTCTTGGTATAAATTTGGCTCAGATATTTTTCAAAAGTTACATGTTTATGTATTATATACATTTATTATAATAAAATGAAGTTACAGCAGCATGTTTCAGATCAGCACATATATAAATCTAATTCCTGCTTCTTTTTTTCTTTCTGCTTTTTAGGGATGCACCTGCAGCATATGGAGGTTCCTAGGCTAGGTATTGAGTCAGAGCTGCAGCTGCTGGCCTGTGCCACAGCCATGGTAACACCAGATCCAAGCCTTGTTTGCAACCTACACCACAGCTCACAGCAGCACCAGATCCTTAACCCACTGAGTGAGGCCAGGGGTCGAACCTGCATCCTCATGGATACTATTCAGGTGTGTAACCTGCTGAGCCGCAAGGGGAAATCCCTAATTCCTGCTTCTAATTGCTGTGAAGGATCCTATTCTATGAATGTACCCTAACTTATTTAATCAATCCCTGATTGATGGGCCATTAAAGGAGATTTTTTCTAATAAATAATGCTGTAATGAATTTTGTTTTTATTTTGACCGCATTTGTGGCATGCAGAAGTTCCCCGGGCAAGGACTGAACCTGAGCCACAGCAGTGACAATGACAAATTCTTAACTACTAGGCCACCAGGTAACTCCCATAATGAACATTTTTATTTATTTATTTTTGTTTTGTTTTATTTTTTTGGTCTTTTTGCCATTTCTTGGGCTGCTCCTGTGGCATATGGAGGTTCCCAGGCTAGGGGTCGAATTGGAGCTGTAGCCGTTGGCCTACACCAGAGCCATGTCTGTGGCCTACACCACAGCTTACAGCAACGCCGGATCCTTACCGAGAAGGCCAGGGATCAAACCCGCAACCTCATGGTTCCTAGTCAGATTCGTTAACCACTGAGCCACGGCAGGAACTCCTGAACATTTTTATAAATGCGTCTTTACAGTCTTGGCTGATAGTTTCTTTGGGATACATTTTGGGGTAAATTTTTAAAACTGGAATACATGGGTTAAGGGAATGTAAACTTTAAACATTTTCTTCTTTTTTTCTTTTAAAAATCAACTTTACTGAGTTGTAACTTATAAACAGTATATTGCATCCATTTTAAGAGTATGCTTTGATGGGTTTTGACAGGCATAAACCATTACAAACAAGATACAGAACATTTCCATCACTCCAGAAAATTCCCTTGTACCTTTTGCAGCTACTTCCACTCCCAGCCATCTCATTTCCTGGCTGTGATTGCAGACAACCACTTATCTGCAGTCTGTAACTATTGGATTTCCCTTTAATAGAATTTCATATAAATGGAATTATACAGTTATAGTCTTTTGTGTGTTTTTTTGGTTGTTCAACATAAAATTTTTGAACATCCTGTTGGTGTATTACAGTAGTTCATTTCTTTTTAGTGTTGAGTATATTCTTTTGCATGAAACATACAAAATTTGTTAATCCATTCAACTGTTTGGGTGGTTTCTAGACTTTGGCTATTATAAATGAAGCTATTATCATTTATGCAGAAATCTTTGTGTTAAGTCTATGTTTTTATTCCTCTTGGGCAAGTATTTAGGAGTATAATTTTTGGAGCAAGTGCAGGTACATGTTTAGTTTTTTAGGTTACTGTCGGGGAGTGCCCTGGAGGCCTAGTGGTTAGAGATTCAGTGTTGTCACTGCTGTGGCTCAGATTCAATCACTGGCCCAGGAATTTCTGCGTGCCAAGGGCGTGGCCAAGAAAAGGAACAGTCAGAACTATTCCCAAAGTAGTTGTGCCTCTTCCTATCACAAATGATGTATGAGAGTGTAGGTTATTCCACATTCTTGTCAACTTTTGGTGGTGTTTGTCTTATTTAAAATTTTCTTTTTTTTTTTTTTTTGCTTTTTGAGCGAGGCATATGGAGATACCCAGGCTGGGGATCAAATCGGAGCTACAGCCGCTGACTTACGCCACAGCCATAGCAACGTGGGCTCTGAGCTGTGTCTGTGACCTACACCACAGCTCATGGCAACACCAGATCTCACTGAGCGAGGTCAGGGATCGAACCTGCAACCTCATGGTTCCGAGTTGGATTCTTTTCTGCTGCACCACGACGGGAGCTCCTTTTTTTCTTAATTTTTTAATTGAGGTATAGTTGATTTACAATGTTGTGTTAGTTCCTGGTGTACCTCAGAGTTTTTCAGTTATGCATGTACATCTATATATTCTTTCCCGTTATAGTTTATTACAGGATACTGAATATAGTTACCCATGTTATACCGTAGGACTTTTTTGTTTCTATTTTATGTATGTATGTATTTGCAAATCCCAAACTCCTAATTCATTTTCCCCCTTCTCCTTTCACCTTTGGTAACCATAAGTCTGTTTTCTATGTCTGCAAGTCTGTTTCTGTTTTATAGATATGTTCATATGTATCATATTTTCGATTCCACGTATAAGTGATACCATGTGGTATTTGTTTTTCTCCTTCTGATTTACTTCACTTAGTATGATAATCTCTAGGTCCATCCATGTTGTTGAAAATGGCAATATTTCATTCTTTTTTATGGCTAAGTATATATACATACCATATCTTTATCCATTCATCTGTCGATGGACATTTAGGTTGCTTCATTGTCTTGGCTGTTGTAAATAATGCTGCTGTGAACATAGGGGTAATGTTTTCTAATTAGAGTTTTCTCCAGATATTGCTCAGGAGTGGTATGAGTGATACCACTCATATGAGTCATATGGTAATTCTCTCTATATTTTTTTTAATTAAAAAAATTCTTTTTACGGCATATGGAAGTTCCTGGGCCAGAGATCGAATCCAAGCTGTGGCTGTGATTTACACCACAGCTGCAGCAATGTTGGATCCTTAATCCACTGTGCTGGGCCAAGGATGAACCCATGCCACTGCAGAGACAACACTGTGTCCTTAATCTGCTATGCCACAGTGGGAATTCCTGTTAGTAGACTTTTTAATGATGGCCATTCTTTTTTTTTTTTTTTTTTAATATATATTACTCAATGAATTTATTACATTTATAGTTGTACAGTGATCATCACAACCACATTTTATAGCATTTCTGTCCCAAACCCCCAGAATGATGGCCATTCTGAGCTGTGTGAGGTGATGTCTCATTTTCACTTTCATTTGTATTTATCTAATAATTAGTCATATTGAGCATCTTTCCATATACCTATTGGCCATCTGTATGTATTCTTTGGAGAAATCTCTCTTTCTCTCTTTTTTTTTTTTGCCTTTTCTAGGGCCGCTCCTATGGCATCTGGAGATTCCCAGGCTAGGGCTCTAATTGGAGCCATAGCCACCGGCCTACACCAGAGCCACAGCAACGTGGGATCTGAGCTGAGTCTGTGACCTACACCACAGCTCACAGCAACGCGGGATCTTTAACCCACTGAGCAAGGCCAGGGATCGAACCTGCAACCTCATGGTTCCTAGTGGGATTAGTTAACCACTGAGCCACGATGGGAACTCCTGGAGAAATATCTCTTTAGGTCTGCCCATTTATTTATTTATTTTATTGAGTTGTATGACCTGTTTGTATATTTTGAAAATTAAGCCCTTGTTGGTCACTTTGTTGCCAAATATTTTCTCCTATTCTGTAGGTTGTCTTTATTTTTTTGTTTATGGTTTCTTTTGCTGTGCAAAAGCTTATTAGTTTGATTAGGTCCCATTTGTTTACTTTTGCTTTTTATTTCTATTGCCTTGGAAGACTCACCTAAGAAAACATTGCTACAGTTTATGTCAGAGAATGTTTTGCCTGTGTTCTCTTCTAGGAGTTTTATGGTATTATGTTGTGTATTTAAGTTTTTAGGCTATTTTGAGTTAATTTTTGTGTATGGTGGTGAGGGAGTATTCTCCCTTCATTGATTTAGGTGCAGCTGTCCAGCTTTCCCAGCACCTCTTATTAAAGAGACTAACTTTTCTCCGTTATGTATTCTTGCCTCCTTTGTCAAAGATTAATTGGCCGTAAGTATGTAAGTTTATGTCTGGGCTCTCCATCTGTTCCATTGCTCCATATGTCTGTTTTTGTGCTAAATAGCATGCTGTTTTGATTACTGTAGCTTTGTAGTATTGTCTGAAATCTAGGAGGGTTATGCCTTCAGCTTTGTACATTTTCCCCAGGGTTGCTTTGGCAATTCTGGGTCTTTTGTAGTTCTGTGTAAATTTTAGGATTATTCTAGTACTGTGAAAAATGCTGTGGGTAATTTAATAGGGATTGCATTAAATTTGGAGATTGCTTTGAGTATCACGGCCATTTTAACAGTACTAATTTGGAGTTCCCATCATGGTTCAGTGGTAACGAACCTGACCAGTAACCATGAGGACATGGATTCAATCCCTGGCCTCGCTCTGTAGGTTAAGGATCTGGCGTTGCTGTGAGCTGTGGTGTAGGTCGAAGAAGCAGCTTGGACCTGTGGCTGTGGCTGTGGCTGGCACCTGTGGCTCCAATTCAATCCCTAGCCAGGAAACTCCCATATGCCAGAGGTGCAGCCCTAAAAAGCATGTATATGTGTTGTTTCATTCCAAGAGCATGGGATATCTTTCCATTTCTTTGAATCATCTACTTTTCCTTTATCCATGTTTTAGTTCTCATTGTATAAATATTTTACCTCCTTGGTCACGTTTATTCCTAAGTGGTTTTTTTTGGTCTTTTGTCTTTTTAGGGCTGTATCTGCGTGTGGCATGTGGAGGTTCCCAGGCTAGGGGTTTAATTGGAGCTGTTGCTGCTGGCCTATGCCACAGCCACAGCAATGCCAGATGTGAGTCGCATCTGCAGCCTACACCATAGCTCACGGCAATGCCAGATCCTTAACCCACTGAGCAAGGCCAGGGATCGAACCTGAAACCTCATGGTTCCTGGTCGGATTCGTTTCCATTTCGCCACGACGGGAACTCCAAAGTATTTTATGTTTTTGATATGATTTTAAGAAGGATTATTGTTGTACTTTTCCTTTTGGGGGTATTTCATGGTAGTATAAAGAAATGTAACTGATTTCTGTATGTTAATTTCATATCCTATTACCTTGCTGAATTTGTTTATTAGTTGTAGTAGTTTTTGTGTGGAGTCTTCAGAGTTTTCTATGTATAGTGTCATATCATCTGCATATAATGACAGTTTTATCTCTTCTCTAATAATTTGGATTTTTTTTTTTTGGTCATGCCCACAGCATGTGGAAATTCTAAGCCATGGGTCAAATCTGAGCCACAGCAGTGACTTGAGCCACTGTAGTGACAATGCCAGATCCTTAACCCCCTGAGCCACATGGGAACTCCCAATTTGGACACCTTTTATTCCTTTTTCCATTTCTTAGCTGTGGCCAAGACTTCTAATACTATGCTGAATGGAAGTGGTGAGAGTGGGTATCCTTGTCTTAGTTGTTAGAGGGAAGGCCTTCAGCTTTTCATTGTTGAGTATTATGTTGGCTGTGGGTTTATCATAAATAGCTTTTATTAGGTTGAGATATGTTCCCTCTATACCCACTTTGGTAAGAGTTTTTATCATGACTGGGTGTTGAATATTGTCAAATGCTTTTTCTGCATCTGTTGAGATGATCATGTGGTTTTTGTCCTTTCTTTTGTTGATATGGTATGTTGCATTGATTGCTTTGTGTATGTTGAACCATCCTTGTAACCCTGGAATAAATCCAACTATATCATGGTATATGATCTTTTTTATGTATTGTTGGGTTAAGTTAGGTAATATTTTGTTCTGAATTTTTGCATCTTGTTTTGATTGTGGCCACTCTGGTAGGCATATAGTGGTGGCTTATGGTTTTAGTATACATTTCCCTGGTTGCTAATGCCGCTAAACATTTTCATGTGCTTATTGTCCATTTGTGTATCTGCCTTTTTGAAGTGTCTGTTCAAATCTTTTACCCATTTTGTTGTTATTTTTGCTGGTGACACTTTAGTGGTTTTGTCTCCCTTTTTTTATTGTGTAAAGGGTACATAACATAAAATCTACTGTTTTAACTTTTTTTTTTTTTTGTCTCTTGTCTTTTTTGTTGTTGTTGTTGCTATTTCTTGGGCCGCTCCCGCGGCATATGGAGGTTCCCAGGCTAGGGATTGAATCGGAGCTGTAGCCACCAGCCTACGCCAGAGCCACAGCAACGCGGGATCCGAGCCGCGTCTGCAACCTACACCACAGCTCACGGCAACGCCGGATCGTTAACCCACTGAGCAAGGGCAGGGATCGAACCCGCAACCTCATGGTTCCTAGTCGGATTCGTTAACCACTGCGCCACGACGGGAACTCCACTTTTTTTTTTTTTTTAACAGCTACACCTGCAGCATATGGAAGTTCCTGGGCTAGGGGTCAAATCAGAACTGCAGCTGAGGCCTATGCTGCAGCTTGCAGCAATGCTGGATCCTTAACTCACTGAGTGAGGCCAGGGATTGAACCCGCATCCTCACAGAGACAACGTCAGGTCCTTAACCTACCGAGTTACATTGGGACTCCCATTTTAACCTTTTTTTTTTTTTTTTGCTTTTTAGAGCCTGCACCCGCCGCATATGGAGGTTTCCAGCTAGGGGTCCAGTTGGAGCTACAGCTGCCGGCCTATGCCTACACCAGATCCAGGCTGCATCTGCGGCCTACACCACAGCTCATGGCAACTTTGGATCCTTAACCCACTAAGTGAGGCCAGGGATTGAACTCACAACCCTGTGGTTCCTAGTCAGATTCGTTTCCACTGTGCCACGACTGGAACTCCTGAAATTGCTTTTTGATTTCATCTTCTAGTTGTATGCTATTTGTATTAAAATTGCCCTGTTTTTTGTGTTTTTGGATGTTGTAAATGATATCTTTTTTTAAATTTTTGGCTGCACCCATGGCATGTGGAAGTGCCTAGGCCAGGGACTAAATTCACACCACAGCAGTGACCCAAGCCACTGCAGTAACAGCACTGGATCCTTAATCCACTGTACTGTAGGAGAACTCCTGGTATCTTTTAATTTCAGTTTTCAGTTGTGCATTATTACTATATAGAAGTACAGTTGATTTTTTTATGTTGATATTTTATTCTGTGACCTTGCTAAATTTACTTATTAGTACATAATTATATACTAGTTTGCTAGAGTTGCTATAACAAAGTACTACAGACTGGATGGCATAAGCAATAGAAATTTATTTTCTCACAATCCTAGAGGCTAGAGGTTCCAGATCAAGCTCTTAGTAAGTTTGACTTCTTCTAAGGCCTCTCTCTTGGCTTATACTGTCTTCCTCTGATGTCTTCACATAGCCTTCCCTATGTGTATATCCGTGTCTTAGCCTCCTCTCCTCATATGGGCACCAGTTGTATTGGAGTAGGGCCCACCCGTATGACCTTATTTTACCTTAATTACTTCTTTAAAGGCCTTATGTGCAAATATAGTCATTCTGAGTTACTAGGGGTTAGGACCTCAACTTATGAATTTTGGGGCCACACAATTCAGCCCAAAACAAATTGTTTGTGGTTTCTTTAGCACTTTCTTTGTATATATCATCTATGAATAAAAATACTTTTACTTCTTCTGTTCCAATCTTTGTTCCATTTATTCCTTTTTCTTGCCTTATCGTAGTAGTTAGGATCTCCAATATAGTGTTCAAGAGAAGAGGTGAGAGAGGACATTCTTTCTTTGTTGTTGGTCATAAGGGGAAAGTAATCAGTCTTTTATTATTTAATGCAAGCTGGAGGTGTTTTACAGATGCCCCTTTATCTGGCATCATAAAGACATCATTCCATTGTCTTCTGCCTTGTACAGTTTATGATAAGAAATTTATTATGATTCTTTGTTCTTCTGTGTAATATGTTTGGCTACTTGTTTTTTCTTTTTATTGAAAATGTTTACAAATTTATAAAAAATGTAAATAATAGTTTAAGGAATACTCACATGTGCTAATGCTGAATGATCTAATAATGTCCTTTATAATATTTCCAATACAATTTCCAGGGTAAGGTCAAAAATTTAATTTTTATGTCCCTTTAATGTCTTTCATATGGAACATTTCGTAGCCTTTCTGACTTTTATGTTATTGATGTATTTGAAGAATGCAGTCCCTCCAATCTTCTGTTAAACAGCAGAGCATTCCAGCTTGTTAAGAACCCAGCATATGTCCGTGAGGATGAGGGCTCTGTCCCTGGCCTCACTCAGTGGGTTAAGGATCTGGCACTGCTACAAGCTGCAGCATAGGTCACAGATGTGGCTTGGATCTGGCGTTGCTGTGGCTGTGGCATAGGCCTGCAGCTGCAGCTCTGATTCACCCCCTAGTCTGGGAACTTCCATATGCTACAGGTGCAGCCGTAAAAAGAAAAAAAAAAAGAGCATTCTTTTTTGCATTTGTCCTATGTTTCCTCATGTTTAAGTTGATATTACGCTTTCTCAATTAGATTGATGTTGTGTCCTTCTGAGGATATTACACCTGGGGCATATGATGAAATGTATAATGTTCATCTGTTTTTCTTAAGTGATATTACATCTAGTCAAGATGTTGCCCAAATTGCTCTTGAGTATAATAACTATATTTTATATCTTCCTTGCAAATAATAAGCAATCTGCAGAGGGACACTCTATGATCATGCAAAATAGTGGTCTTTTGGTATCTATAGGTGATGATTCCAGGTTCCCCTTTGGTACCAAAATCCGCAGATGTGCAAGTCACATGTAAAATGGGATAATATTTGCTTACAACCTGTGTACATCCTCCTATAGATTTTAAATCATCTCTAGCTTACTTGTAATACCTAGTACAATGTACATGCTATGCATGTAGTTGCCAGGGTATGGCAAATGCAAGTTGTGCTTTTTGGAACTTTCTGGAATTTAAAAATTTTTTTTTCAATTTGAGGTTGGTTAAATCTTGCAGATGCAGAACCTGTGGATACAGTGAGCCAACTGTATCCTGTTTCTCATCAGCTTTTTCTCCAGGCTTAGTATCCATTACTGATTCTTACCTGATCCGTTCTTTACCATGATGATTGCAAAATGATTCTAACACTTGCTGTACATTTAGTATTCAGCTTTCTAAATTCTGTTGTAAGCAGGGAACCTTCCTTTCCTGCTTACCTTTAAATGTATTTATTATTGGTATGATTTCATGAATTTTGATTTTTTTTTTTTTTTGCGAGGGCTTATAACTTACTATTGTACTTAATTATTTTAGTGCTTAAATTGTCTCAGGTTTGTCTTGATAACCTCTCGAAGCTTTTCTGTGGATGCGTCTTCCTTGGCCTATATATGTGCCTTTGTTCCAGTTCTCCCATGTACATGGCTGCTTTTAAATGTCATAATTTCTTTAACGTCTCACCCAGTGCTTCTCAGAGCTTTAGTTTTTGTTCCCCTACCTATGATTTCTTGTCCCCAGGCACCTGAAGGTCTGCTGTCTCCTGTAGTTTCCTTGCTCAGTAGGCAATTAGCACTGCTGATGGTGTCCTCCCTGAACCAGGCCGTGCCACCGTTCCCAACAGCACTCCAAGTTAGGCAAGACAGAAACCAGCTCCTCAGGCAGCCTCCTAACAAACCAGAACTTAGCCAACCCACTATCACTCTTTTCCTTCTGCCCTGATGGAGGAGCAGAAATTGGGTGGTTTCTTCCTGACCTGTTGTGATGTCCTCAGGAAGGGATAGGACAAGGGGCAGATAGAAAACATGAGATTTCCTAACATTCTGAGTGCAGCTTTCCTTTGGTTAGGCATTTGCTTGGTTGTTGCATGTTCTTTTCTGGTTTCTCGAGTTCTTCCAAAGCTACTTTGATCTGTATGCTATGTGCCACTGTCTGGAAATTGTCTCCATTTAGAAAGCCAAGACGAGGCTTAGTCAGTCTAGTACCATCTGTTATCCAGTGTCTGAAGACATTTGTGTTATATATTTTATCTAGTTTTCTAGGTTTTTTTTTTTTTTTTTTTTTTTTTTTTTTTTTTTTTTTTTAAAGGCCACAGGTGTGGCATATGGAAGTTCCCAGGCTAAGGGTCAAATTAGAGCTAGAGCTGCCAGCCTACGCCACAGTCACAGCAACACCAGATCCGAGCCGCATCAGTGACCTATATCACAGCTCATGGCAACACCAGATCCTTAACTCTGAGCGAGGCCAGGGATCAAACCTGCATCCTCATAGATTCTAGTTGCATTTGTTTCTGCTGAACCACAATGGGAACCCCAGTTTTCTAGTTATTAATAATAGGAGGCAGGTCCTGTAGGAGTTAAGTCTTCATAGGCAAAAGGAGACATTCTCATACATTTTGAAATTAGGATCTAAGTCATATAACATAAATGCACTTAGTGGTTTTTAGTATATTCACTATGTTATGCAACCATTGCCACCGTCTAATTCTAGAATATTTCCTTTACCCCATAGAAGATACTTTTTACTCATTAAGCTATCATTCCCTATTGCCCCCTTCTCCCAGTCCCTGACAACCTCTAATCTACTTTCTATCTCTAGTATTTGCCTATTTTGATTATTCCATGTGAATGGAATCATACAATATGTGGCCTTTTGTCTTTCACTCATAATGTTTTCAAGGTTTATCCATGTTTTATCATGTAAACACTGCTTCATTTCTTCTTATGGTCAAGTAATATCCATTGTATTGATGTTTGGTTTGTTTCTGCTTTGGTGTTATTTTGAATAATGCTGCTATTCATACATGTTTTCTTATAATTGTAATATTGTAAGCAAGGCTGAATTGAAACTATTTGTATTCACTTCATTGACCTTGATTTAATATATAAAATAGCAAATGATTAATGAGCTCTTTTATTGTGCTTGACAGTGTTCTAAGTGCCTTATGCTTATTTTGTTTAATCTTCAGTCCATTGCTTGAGGTAAATATTGATATTACATTTTATTGATTAAGAAATTGAAATTTAGAGAGGATAATTTTCCCAAGGTACCACAGCCTGTGGGTGCCATCATGCTAAGTAGGGTAGATGATACAGAGTTGTGGTAGGACCTAGTAACAGCTCTTTATGCAATCTAATAGAAAAAATAAATGAAATTAGATTGGGAGCCACTGTGAGAGATTATTTGAACGGAAAAAAAAACTGTTTAAATTGAAGATATTTTGATGGTTGTTTGTCTGTTAACCAGTTGCATCAGTCTTTCAGCATGTATTTTCACTGGGACCAGCCTTGACTAGAATTGGGTAGTAATTTGCACAGTATTTAAGGATTCAAAAAAGAACTGCCAGAGTTCCTATTGTGGTGCAGCAGAAATGAATCCGACTAGTAGCCATGAGGTTGTGGGTTCCATCCCTGGCCTTGCTCATTGGGTTAAGGATCCAGCATTACCGTGAGCTGTGGTGTAGGTGGAAGATGTGGCTTGGATCCTGCTGTTGCTGTGACTGTGGCGTAGGCCGGCAGCTGAGGCTCCGATTTGACCCCTAGCCTGGGAACTTCCATATGCTGTAGGTGGGGCCCTAAAAAGCAAAAACAAAAAACAAAAAAACAGCAGACCCTTCCTTCCCAGTTGCGCCTGGGCTTTTCAACTCCAAATCATATTCTATTCCCTAATTGTTAAAAAGGATCTCATGTGGATCAGATATTATTTAAGAAGGACTTTTATTCATTAGGGATATCCATCTTCACTCCTGAATCAGGACTGAAGGCGATATTCTTTATCTTTAAAAAATTCATTAATATTAATTTTTTCTTTCTTTATTTGAAAAGGTGAATTTATCCTCCTTTGCAGCTTATGACAAGTATATCAAGTCCTTATGAGATATCTGGGGTGAAAAGTAATACTGAGAAAGGAATATTAGTTTACATTTGTACCCTACCTTCTTGTGTTAGTTTTCTATTGCTCCATAGTAAATTACCATATAGTAAATCTCAGCAGCTTGTAACAATACCAGTTTATCACGTCACAGTATGTATGGTTAGTGGCTCTATAGATCAGAAGACCTGGTGGACTCAACTGGTTCTCTGCTTACGATCTCACAAGGCCAAAATCTAGGTATTGGCCAGTCTGTTCTCTTATCTAGAGGCCCTGGGGAAGAATCCACTTCCGAGTTCATTCTGATTGTTGGCAGAATTCAGTTCCTTGTGGCTATAGGTCTGATGTCCCTGTTTCCTTCACATGTGGCCCATCTCACTTTTGTCAAATCCTTCTTGTGCTTCGAATCTGACTTCTAAAGAGTTCCCTGGTGGTCTAGTGGTTAGGACTTGTTGCTTTTACTGCTGTGGCTTGGGTTCAGTCCCTGATCTGAGAACTGAGATCTTACATCAAGCTGCTGCAAGCCACAGCCAAAAAAAAAACCAAAACCAAAAACAAAAACAAAAAAACCCCAAAACAAAAAAACCAAAATAGGAGTTCCTGCTGTGGTGCAGTGGGATCGATGGCGTCTTTGGAGCACTGGTATGCAGGTTTGATCCCAGGCCTGGCACAGTGGGTTAAAGGATCTGGCTTTGCTGAAGCTGCAGCATAGGTCACAACTGCGGCTAGGATCTGATCCTTGACCCAGGAACTCCATATGCCTGGGGCAGCCAAATAAGGAAAAAAAAACAAACAAAGGAATATCTGACCTTTGCCACCAGCCCGGGAAAACTCTGCTTTTTAAAAATTTCGTATGTATAGATATTCAGGCTTACTTGGATAATCTGCCCATTTTAAGGTCAACTGTGCCATGTTATAATAGTATAATCACATTGTATAATCACAACAGTGATATCACTTTCTCAGTTTCCACCCACCATCAAAGGAGAGGGGATTGTATGGGGTTAAGGGTCTTTGAGGGTCATTAAAATTCTGCCTACCACCACTATAGGTGTTCATTTAAAAACATTATTTTGAAGGTCACTTTTTTTTTTTTTTTTAATGGCCGAACCTGTGGCATATGGAAGTTCCCAAGGCAGGGATTGAATCCGAGCCACAGCTGCAATTTACGCTGCAGGTGTGGTAACACCAGATCTTTTAATCCTCTGTTCTGGGTGGGGGATCCAACCTGTGCCTCCACTGCAGTCGGATTCTTAACCCGCTGCACCACATCGAGAACTCCTGAAGGTCATTTTTGATACAACTGGTAACTTTTCTATTCCCAGGTCTCATCCCATCCTTTCCTCACCCTTCCTTTTTTTTTTTTTTCTTTTTTTTCTTTTGCTTTTAAGGGCCACACCTGTGGCACGTGGAGGTTCCCAGGCTAGGGGTCGAATCGGAGCTGTAGCTGCTGACCTACACCACAGCCATAGCAAAGCAGGATCTGAGCTGCATCTGCCACCTACAGCACAGCTCACAGCAACGTTGGGTCCTTAACACACTGAGCGAGGCCAGGGATCAAACCTGCAACTTCATGGTTCCTAGTCACATTCTTATCCGCTGTGCCACAACGGGAACTCCTCCCCACCCTTCCTTCAACTTCTCTTTTCCTCCATTAAAATACTATACTCCTTTTCTCTCTTTATTTGGTAGCATGCTTGTCCTTGACGTCACCTTTGACTCTAATGAAACTGTGAGTTTACCTTTCAGAATGGCGTTTCCTGAAATCACCTTCCTTTATGCTGATCAATTATGTAAGAAATGTTTGACTACAGACAGAATCACCATCATCCTTGTGCTTCAGCTCCCAAGCCTGGGTATTTAATGTAGGATTTAACCGCTCACAGACAGCAGTAAGGTATTTTTCATCTCTGTGATCTGCAGATGAACTGTGCCTTATTTTTTTCACTTTCTTCTCTTGCATTAAGATTCAAAGATGTCTCACTGTCTGCAAGTTCAAGAAGTGTATTAAAACCCCATATATCCCTCAATCTATCTATAGCTAGTAATGCTGCTATAATTCCATTTTATCTCACAGCAGGGTCCAGTAGCAAGCGCTCGGTAATGAAAAACAGTAATTCAAAACTGTATTTTGTGGAGCAGTCTGAAGCCTTATAGGTTTGTCTGAAGCAACAGGGGATTTCTCAGGCTGCCTGGAGAACCTGAATAGGTTATAAACTAAAAACTACATCATTCTGCTCATATTGTAGTGTGAAGGCTGACACTGGACAGAAATGGCTAATGGATCTGGGGTTTGCCCCATCTCCCCTAGTTAGGATTATTTTTTTCCATTAGTATTATTCACTGAAGAAGAAAATTTATATACAAAAGTTTTAGTGTGTAATTTAGGATTTTTCATTGTAAGGGGAGCTTTTAATCATCTTATGAACAAATTTAGAATGAAGATGGATACAGGCATACCTTGGAGATTTTGCAGGTTTGGTTCCAGACCATTGCAACAAAGTGAATATTGCAATAAAGTCAGTCACATTAATTTTTTGGTTTCCCAATGTGTATAAAGGTTGTTTTGCTCTTTACTATAATCTATTAAATGTGCCATAGTATTATGTCTAAAAAATGTATATACCTTAATTAAAAATAATGCTGTTGGAAAAATGACACCAAATAGACTTGCTCAATTCAGGGTTGCCACAAACTTTCAATTTGTAAAAAACACAGTATCTGCACTGTAAAATTAAGCACAGTTAAATGGCGTGTGTCTGTAGTTGTCTTTGGTTGTAATAAAAGTTATGAACTCCTGAGTTCTAATGTTGGATAGGAAAGTACAAAAAGGAGATGTTACAAGATTCATAGATGGCACCCTTTGGATGGAGATGTTGTTATGAATAAATGTTTATCTTTTATTCATTCATTCACTATTTTTTAAATGTCTGCCATTGGCCAGGCTATGTATTTTGTACTAACAATGGACTCTGCCATTAAGGATCCCATACTAATGGGGGGAAGTAGCATTCTTAGAGAAATAGTTATAGTACTGTGAGTTAAGTGCTATTAGAGGTACTGCAGTGAGTACCCAGAGGGGAGATTCTCCAGTGGTTGGAAAAGTCATAATGAGGGAGGTGACATTTGAACAGAGTCTTGAAGAAGACTAGCAAGGGGGCATAAACATTCTGGGCAGAGAAATTGGCACTTGCAAAGTATGGAGGTGCTGTAGTCTGCTGTGTTCAGGGGAGAGTAAGTCCTGGAAAGTGGTAGGGTAGGGAAGAGACAGGAATTAGGGATGGAAAAGTGAATGGAATCCAGACTGTAAAAGATCATGTATGGATGAAGGATTTTGAATGTATCCTAAGATAGTCAGGAGCTGGCAAAGGACTTAAGTGGGACTAAGATGATTAACTTAGCATTGTAGAAAAAATAATTCTAAAGGCAGTGTGGAGGATGGATTGAGAGTTAAAGAGTGAGATACCAGAGGCAGCTACCACTTAGAGACTACTAATAACTGTCTATTGAAAAAAAAATACTAGGTTCTGTAGCATATTCAGGAAGGGATATATTCCAGAGATATTTCGAGGGTCTCTCTAGAGTAGGGATAATGAAAACTTTAGAGTTGATATGAAGAGTAAATGAGTTAATAAATTTAAGATGTTTAGAGCAGATCATGGCACTAGTTAGTATTGTGTGTTAGCTATTGTTGTAATAATTCCAGGGACTCCCATATGGGAGATGACGGTAAGTGTGGCATCAAGAAGGAGGGTCTGACTTGAATAGGAGCTGTACCATTAACTCATAACTAATGTCTGCGTGATCGTTGTCTTTGAGAATAAATGTAGATTCGTAGATGGATTGCTAACTAGTGCTTATAAGTAACTTATGGAAGAATAGTTAAGCTTTTAGAAAAGTAGATTTAACTATTCATTGTACTCGTCAGTGTTAAGAGAGATGCATTCTTTAGTGAAGGGGAGATGTTCTTTGTGTTTTCTTTTTTTCTTTTTTTTCTTTTTTGGCTGCTTGGCTTATGGAGTTCTGGGGCCGGGGATCATATCTGAGCTACAGTTGCAACCTATGATGCAGCAACACAAGATCCTTTTTCCTTTTTTTTTTTTGTAGTTAAATTTTTTTTTTTCTTTTTGAGACCACACTTGGGGCATATGGAAGTTCCTAGGCTAGGGGTTGAATCAGAGCTGCAGTTGCCAGCCTACACCACAGCCACAGCAACTTGGGATCCCAACCATGTCTGTGACTTACGCTGAAGCTCATGGCAATTCGGGATCTTTAACCCACTGAGTGAGGCCAGGAATCAAACCTGCATCCTCCTGGATACTAGTCGGGTTTGTTACTGCTGAGCCACAACAGGAACTCCAAAAGAAGATTTTATTATAGTTGATTTACAGTGTTCTGTTAATATCTGCTGTACAGCAAAGTGACCTAGTCATACACACACACACACACACACATACATTTATACTTTTTTTCTCTTATTATCTTCTGACGTGTTCTATCGCAAGTGATTGGATATAGTTTCCTGGATCCTTTAACCCTTTATGCCTGGCTAGGGCTCAAACCTGCATCCTGGCGCTGCAGAGACACTGCTGCTGATCCCGTTGCTCCATTGTGGGAACTCCTCTTTGTTCCTCTTTAATAGGTGATGATATTTAGACAATGTATAAAAATGTTCTTTTTTTCTGGTCAGTGTAAAAGCTGATGCTTGAATATTTGTCCTTTGTTGTTGTTTGTCTTGTTTTTTTTTGTTTTTTTTTTGTTTTGTTTTGATGGCACTTGCAGCATGTGGAAGTTCCTGGGTCAGGGATTGAACCCATAACATAGCAGCAGCCCAAGCTGCTGTAGTGAAATGTCAGATCCTTAACCTGCTGCACCACAAGGAAACTCCTATTTGTCCATTGGTTTTAAGAACCTCTCCACTTTCTTATAATTATGTCTGGATAGAATTTATAAGCTAGAAGAGTTAAAACTCTGTTTTCTGAGGCTTATTCAACTTAATAAGGTATTTTATTAATAACATGTAGAGATTCTCAAATCAAAGTCAGTTTTTGTGAACATTCTTAAAGAATAGAAGTGACTCAGCAGAGCCTAATTTGCTGTTAATGGTGCTTTAAAAGGAAGAGTAAACATGGCATTTGTTTAGAATGTTTCAGAGTCACATAAAAAGCGAGAATGGTGGGGGAGCCTGTATTTATTCCAGAGGCTTCAGAACAGCCCAGGGTAGGAAATGTGTGTCTTAGAGATGATGAAATTGAGTTTCAGAGTGATGAGTAACTTGGCCTCAAGTCACACTATTAATGGGTGGCAGAATTAGAATTTGAACCTAGGCCTTTCTGGTTGCAGAGCCAAATGCTCTTTCTGTCAGTCTGTGTTACAGGAATAACTTTCCTATGTGGATGAGGTTTCTGTCACCCTCCCAAGAGTGATTTTCTGGGATTTGGCCATAAAAAAAGAAAGAAAATGTAATGAGCCTAGGGCAAGACTTCTGTGCTTATTTCCTCTTTTTCTTTGCAGAATATCAGGGAGTGAGTTGGTGGATCCCTCACAAATGCCTATTTTGTAATTATTTATAGGTTTTGTGGGAGCACATTAAAAAAATCTATAGGACCTTTGACTTAAGAGGTAAGCTAGGCCATCTCCCGTAGCTCACAGAGAAGGAAACTGAGATCTAGAAAGTGAGATAGTTTGTCTGATCATAGCTGATTTATAACAGAGTTGGAATTAGAACCCTAGACGCTATATTTCACGCTAAAGGCGTTTTCTAGCTAAATCCCAAGCCTTTGTCATGCCTGGAAAATGATATATGTGAATATAATTGGAGAATTATTATTTTTCTCTGGCTCTCAGCATTTACTGTCAAGGCAGAGTGCTGTAAATTATTTACGTTCTGGGTGCTACACATTTGAATCATATTCATAGGTGATCTTTTCTTAACTCTCATGTAGTGGAGCATCTCCTTTGGGGACTGAGTCTGAAGAGAGGCTTCCTTTCCGTTAGCTGACAGCTCTGGCAGAGGTACCTACATTATATTCCATCTGTGTGGCGAGGATGGTTTGAGTTCTAACTGAGGCTTTAAGGAAAAACAAAAAATGAACCGATCCATACTTCTCTCTCATGGCCTTTTCCCCAAGCATAACATTTTTATTTTTTATTTTTTGACTGTGCCCATGGCATGTGGAAATTCCTGGGCCAGGGATCAAATCCGAGCCACAGTAGTGACAATGCCCAGTTCTTAACCGCTAGGCCGCCAGAGATCCCAAGCATGACATTTTTAGAGTTCACTGGTTTTTTTTTGGGTTTTTTTTTTTTTTTATTTTTTGTTTGTAATTGTTCATTCTGATGGCACTGCCAGCACTTCTGCCCCCATGCAGCCTGAGGGCTGGATTAAAAGTGAAAACAGTGAAGGACTTGTTGGTAATGTGGTGATTCCTGGTAAATTACAGAGCTACAGTTTGAATGAGAGGGTTAAAATCTTGCACCTGGGGCTGCTGTGCTAGAACTTGACTTTGAACTCTGAACTGGGACTTAGCCTGCCTATAAACTTTCTGTGGAGGTAGCTTTTGCATGCATTTTTTTCCTCAGATGAGGCTGATTTAGCAAATGAAGAAACTGAGGCTCATGGAGCTCCCTGGTGGCTCAGCCTGTTAAGAATCCAGCATTGTCACTGCTGTGACTCAGGACACTGCTGTGATGCAGTTCAGTCCCTGGCCTAGAAATTTCTGCACGCTGTGGGAGTGGCCAAAAACAAAAGAAACAGGTTGGTAGATGTGACTTAGCTAAAAAGAAACACTTCCTCCCACCCCTCCACCACCGTCTAGATAGAGTTGCCCTAGAGAATTCCTCTTACCTCATCCTTTGCTTCTCCTTGCTGGGTGGAAGGTCACCACCATTAGGATTTTCAGGCGCCAGCCTGGGTGGCCAACCTAATGAAGTAAAATAGCTCCAGCTCCCAGTAATGGTGAACTTGGAGCAGGGCCCGTTGTAATTAAACCCCTGGAGTAAAGAATTTGTTGTTGGTCTTTTATTCACTTCAATGGAGAGGCTTGCGGGTAGGAATATGATATATTCCAAGCAAAGAAAATCGGTGGCTCTAGAGATTTATGCCATTGCCTTGAAGATGGTTTGGTTCCATGTTAAATTTAGATAATTCAGTAAGAGAAAGGCTTTTCTTGGTAGATGGCATTATTGGGCAGGGTAAAATTTAGGGTGTTTTCTCCATTTATTAAAAGAATATCCAGTACTGTTACATATATACTGTATAATCTCCAGTATAGTTAAAGACTGAAGTCTTAAGACTCTGAATTCCCTCAGAGACTTCAGATTATACCACCTTTAGGTATCCCATCTGTTCCATTTCTTGCTCTTTTGTGTTCTCTATGTTTTGTTTCACAATATTCAGCATTTTTGTGGGCAGTGAACTCAAGTTGACTAAGGTAGTAGGCTCTCAAATAAGGTAAGAGAAGAAAAGTTCAAGGGCTTTTTTTTTTCTAGAAGATACTAGATAATAAATTTGTTTTAAAGCACTAAGTTTGTTGTAATTTGTTGTAGTAACAGTAGAATACCAATGATTTTTAAAATCATAGAAAAGTTATAAGACCAAAAGATAGTACCCTGTGCTCAGATTCACTTGTTAATACTTTCTTTTGTTTTATCATTTTCTCTCTTTTTTGTCCTTTCTGAACTACTTTTTTAAAGAAATTACTCAGTGAATTTTATTGCATTTATATTTGTACAATGATCATCACAGCCCAATTTTATAGCATTTCCATCCCAAACCTCCAGTGCATCCCCCCCAGCCTCCAACCTGTCTCATTTGGAAACCATAAGTTTTTCAAAGTCTGTGAGTCAGTATCTATTCTGTAAAGAAGTTCATTGTATCCTTTTTTTTAAAGATTCCACATGTAAGTGATAGCATATGATGTTGGTGTCTTGCTGTATGACTGACTTCACTTAGGATGATAATTTCTAGGTCCATCCATGTTGCTGCAAATACTGTTATTTCTTTCCTTTTAATGGCTAGGTGATATTCCGTTGTGTATATGTACCACATCTTCTTGATCCACTCCTCTGTGGATGGACATTTATGTTGCTTCCATGTCTTGGCTATTGTATAGAGTGCTGCAATGAACGTTGGAGTATAAGTATCTTTTCGTGTCATGCTTTTCTCTGGATAGATGCCCAGGAGTGGGATTGCTGTATCAAATGCTAATTCTGTTTTTAGTTTTCTGAGGAATCTCCATACAGTTTTCTACAGTGGTTGCACCGATTTACAGTCCCACCAACAGTGTAATAGGGTTCCTTTTTCTCCACAACCTCTCCAGCATTTATTATTTGTAGACTTTTTGATGGTGGCTATTCTGGCTGGTATAAGGTGGTACCTCATAGTGCTTTTGATTTGCATTTCTCTAATAATGAATGATGTTGAACATCTTTTCATATGTTTTTTGGCTATCTGTATGTCTTCTTTGAGAACTGTCTGTTTAGATCTTCTGCCCATTTTTTGATGGGGTTGTTTGGTTTTTTGGTATTGAGCTGCAGAAGGTGTTTATAAATTTTGGAGATATTAATCCCTTGTCAGTTACTTCATTTGCAAAGATTTTCTCCCACTCTGTGGATTGTCTTTTCATTTTGTTTAGGGTTTCCTTTGCTGTGCAGAAATTTTAAGTTTAATTAAGTCCTATTTATTTTTGTTTTTATTGTCATTACTCTAGGAGGTGGATCTGAGAAAGTGTTGCTGTGGTTTATGTCGGAGAGTGTTTGACCTATGTTTTCCTCTAAGAGTTTTATAGTGTCTGGTCTTACATTTAGGTCTGTAATCCATTTTGAGTTTATGTTTGTGTATGGTGTTAGGGAGTGTTCTATTTTCATTCTTTTCCATGTGGCCGTCCGTTTTCCCAGCACCATTTATTGAAGGGGCTGTCTTTTCTCCATTGTATAAATTCTTGCCTCCTTTGTCATGGATTAGTTGACTGTGCGTGCTGAACTACTTTAAAGTATGTTGCATGTCATGGATGACCCTTTACTCTAATACTTCAATATGCATTTCCTAAGAATTAGAATTTTTTTTACATAATAGCTATATGATTCTCAACTTCAGTAAATTTAACACTGATACTTTTATCTTGTCTGCCACCCATATTTTAATTTTGTCTGTTATAGCATTTTCCCCTCCAGTACAGGATCCAGTCTAGAATTGGGTATTTAATTGTCACATCTCTTTAGTCTCCTTGGATCTAGAACATTCCACAGCCTTTCTTTGTCTTTCTTGATACTGACTTAAAAAGAAACTTCTCTGTCAACCTTGTGGTCCATAAACTGGACAGTCACTGAGAACTCTTTAATAGCACCAGACAGTTTTTGTTGTTGTTGTTGTTGTTGTTGTTTGTCATTTTAGGGCCACACCTGAAGCATATGGAAGTTCCCAGGCTAGGGGTTGAATCAGAGCTGTAGCTGCCGGCCTACACCGCAGCTGCAGCAACATGGGATCTGAGTCATGTCTGCGACCTACGCCACAGCTCATGACAACGCCAGATCCTTAACCCACTAAGTGAGGCCAGGGATCAAGCTCATGGATAGTAGTCAGGTTCGTCACTGCTGAGCCATGACAGGAACTCCAGTGATGATATGTCTTAATCTAGATTTGAAGCCCTTTATTGGTAATGTTAATTTTTACACTATCCAAAATATTATTTTCTTCATTGTATAGTTACTATTATTTTTCCTTTTAATGAGTAAGCAGTCTATGGGGAGTCATTTTAAGACTATGCAAATACTCTGCTTCTCAACAAAATTTCCCGTTAGATTTAGCATTCTTTGATGATGTTACCTGAACTAACCTTTGCTATGATAGTTGAAAAACTAAAAATTTCTAACTCTGTTTTCTCTGTATTTACCAGTTGATCTTCAGTATTCTGCTAAGAAATAACTCTCTCTTATTATGTCTATCATTGATATAGAATCACACTTTTTTATTTTTTCAGTAGTTTATAAATTATTACATACTTTTACTGCTCATATTGTCCCTGATTTAACCAGTGGGGGGACCTGCAGGCTGGTTCCTGTGTTGGTGACATGCTGCCCTTCCCTCCCTGTATTTCCATACTTTCTGGTTTCAGATGTTCCTTATCTTGTACTTCCCTGACTCAGCCCTGAATCAGCCATTCCTCTAAGGAACCACAGTTCTTTTTAGTGGGAAATCGTGTTGGAGACCAAAACATTGGTGCTAGGTATGTTCAGGGTGTCTTTGCTTCTAGGTCCTTTTAATGGACACAGCTATACACAAAAAACATACATACATATACATGAGTATACATGTGCACATATTCATGCAATTACATGCTTTAGAAATCAAGAGTTCACAAAGATACTCTGATTTCAGTCCATTCCCATCCACAGGGTTCTTTCTTGTTTTCCCCCATTCCATAGTTTTATGGCCTTCCTTCTGCAGTAAGAATCCTGGCTTTTACTTTATATATTTGCTCAGTCCTATAATAGATCAAAAAAAGTTCCTGCGCCAGGGGTCAAACTGCAGTTGCAACCTAAGCCATAGCTGTGGCAATGCCAGATCCTTAACCCATTGTGCTGGGCCAGGGATCAAGCCTGTGTCCCAGTGCTCCCAAGAAACCATAGATCCCATTATGCCACAGTGGGAACTCCTAAAATAGTTTTTGATTTGGTTTGCCCATACATCTATGAGAAATAAACCCACTAAAATTCAGAATATGGAGTTCCCATTGTGGCGCAGCAGAAACAAATCCGACTAGGAACCATGAAGTTGCGGGTTCAATCCCTGGCCTCGCCCAGTGGGTTAAGGATCCGGCGTTGCCGTGAGATATGTAGGTCGCACATGTGACTCAGATCTGGTGTTGCTGTGGCTGTGGTGTAGGCTGGCAGCTATAGCTCCGACTCGACCCCTAGTCTGGGAACCTCCATATGCCACGAGTGTGGCTCTAAAAAGCAAAAAAAAAAAAAAAAAAAAAAAAGATTTCAGAGTTTGTTTGCACTTCTCCCATTCCTCTCATTGAAAACAGATATAAAGTCAAATATTATGTTCATAAGTTACTTGATTAGTTCTTCCTTTTTAATTTTTTAATTTTTTTGGCCACACCCGTGACAAGTGGAAGTTCCTGGGCCAGGATCAAACCTTCACCACTGAAGTAACCCGAGCCATAGCAGTGAAAATGCCAGATCCTCAACCTGCTGAGCCACCAGGGAACTCCACTTCTTCCTTTTTTAACCCCTTCTAGTTTGGATTTGATATTCATTTAAAATGCAGTTGGGGCAGTTCCGGTTGTGGCTCAGTGGTTAAAGAATTGGACTGGGAACCATGAGATTGCAGGTTCGATCCCTGGCCTTGCTCAGTGGGTCGGGGATCCGGTGTTGCCATGACCTGTGGTGTAGGTGGCAGATGCGGCTCGGATCCAACACTGCTGTGGCTGTGGTGTAGGCTGGAGCTGTGGCTCCGATTTGCCCCCTAGCCTGGGAACCTCCATATGCTGCTGGTGCGGCCCCAGAAAAGGCAAAAAGACAAAATAAAATAAAATAAAACGAAATGCAGTTGGATCCATTTTTAGTTTGCTGTCAAAGCTAGATTTTTCCCCCCATTCCTCCCCATGCTCGTTGATTTTATTCTGTTTTGAATATGTAGTGCATCAACATGCTTCCAAAAGTCAAAACTGTACAAAAGGGTATACTCAGAGGTGTCACACATTCCTGTGTCCCTTCTACTTGTTCTCCTTGTCCCATACAGGTAACCAACTTCATCACTTTCTGGTTTGCCCTGTGTTCCATTTTGTAACATAAGCAGGTATATGTATGTTTTGTTATTTTCCATTCTTTTGTGCACAAATGGTAGCATTTGTTCTTCTGCTTTTGCTTTTTTCATTTAACATTATGTCCTGAAAAATCACTCCGTATCAGTTTATGCATGTGTTTATACATAGTTTTCAACCAATCATCTATATTTGGGGACATTTAGATATTTTCAGTGTTTTAGAGTAGTGACTGTGTGCTACAGCTGTATGTGCACATATATTTTGTTGGAGCTCTATCTTCAGAATAAAGTCCTAGAAGTAGGTTTGCTGAGAGAACTGAACTGCCTGGGTTGCTGTAGCAGAATACAACAGACTGAGTAGCTCAAACAATAGAAATTGATTTTCTCACAGTTCTGGAGTCTGGAATTCCATGATCGGGTGCTGGTAGGGTTGGTTTCTGGTGAAACTTTTCTTCTTGGTTTGTAGATGGCTGTCTTTTGCTGTGCCCTCACATGGCCTTTTCTCTGTGTGCATGTTCTCCTGGTATCTCTTCCTCTTTATAGGACACGAGTCCTATTGGATTATGACCTCATTTAACCTTAATTACATCCTTAAAGGCCCCATCTTCAAATGCAGTCAATTGGGGCTTAGGACTTCAACATATAGATTTTGAGTGGACATAATTCAGTCCATGACACTAGGTTAAAGGAATATACTTATATACCTTTTGCTTTGTTAGATATTGTCAAATTTTCTTGCATAGGAGTCGTACCATTTGCATTTCCATTAGCAATGCATGAAAGTGCCTGTTTCCTCACAGCCTCTCTAATAGAGCATGTTGTCAGGGTTTTGAATTTTTGTCAGTTTGACAAATGAGAAGTGGTCTTCAGTGTAGTGTTAATTTGCATTTCTTTTTTCTTAATGAGTGAAATTGTACATCTCATATTTTTGACTCATTTTACATCCTTTTTTTTTTTTTTTTTTGGCTGTGCCCTTGGCATGGGGAGGTTCCTGAGCCAGGGATTGAACCTGTACCACAACAGCAACGCCACAGCACCAATCCAAGCCACAACAGTAGCAGTGCCAGATCTTTAATCTGCTGAACCACCAGGGAACTTCTATATCTTTTTTGTTTGTTTGTTTGCTTTTTAGGGCTGCATCCAAGGCATATGGAAGTTCCCAGGCTAGGGGTTGAATCAGGGCTACAGCTGCTGGCCTATGCCACAGCCACAGCATCATGGGATCTGAGCTGCATTTGCAACCTATATCACAGCTCATGACAACGCCAGATCCTTAACCCACTGAGCAAGGCCAGGGATCGAACCTGCATCTTCATGGATATTAGTTGGACTGAGCCACGATAGAACCTTCTTATATCTTTTTTTTTTTTTAATTTCAATTTTTTTGGGGAGGGGGCCACACCTGTGGTACGTGGAATTTCCTGGATCCTTACATCTGCACCACAAGAAAACTTCCTATGTCTTTATTTTTGTGAAGTGTCTGTTTATGTCTTTTGCCTGTTGCTCAATAGCATTTTTAGTCATTTTCCTTTGATTTTTAAAAGCCCTCTATGTATAGTAGAGATATTAATCCTTTAATCTGTGGTATGTATTGTAAATATTTTATTCTAGTGTATTGTCTTTTGACCTTGCTTATATTTTTTGCCATGTAAAAGTTTTCTCCTTTTAAGTAATCAAATTTATTGGTCTTATTGCATCTGGATGTCTAGTCTTAGTTTGAAAGCCTTTTTCACTATTCAGATTAAAGAGGAATTAACCCATGTTGTTTTCTTGAATAGTTTGGTTTTTTACATTTCAGTCTTTAATTAGTCTTCCATGTGGTTGGTGCAAGGAATGGATATAATTTTATTCTTTTTCCAAATGGCTATCCAGTTGCCCCAATATAATTTATTAACAAAAACCGTATTTGCCTCAGTGATCTGCGATACCAGCTTTACCATCCACAAAGATTTCTGCGTATACATGGCGTTTTTAACATTCTAGGTTGAAAGACCTTTGGGAAGTTGCCATATATGAAAGGTCAGATAAGAGTTGATCAGAGGTCAAGTAAACCACTCCATGAGGATAGCTGTCAGCAAGTTGAGATACAGGTGAAAGCTTGCTTTGGGATTGCAAAGATGTTCTTAAAAAGAAAAGGCATACACACGTTTTTATATTGAACAGCTTTATTGAGGTACAGTTTACATACCAAAAACCTACTCATTTCAAGTGTACAGTTCAATCATTTTTAATAAATTTACAGAGTAGTGCAATCATTACCATAATCCAGTTTTAGAACATTTCTGTCATTCCAAAAAGATCTCTTAGGCCTATTTGCAGTCCAAGCCATAACCCTGGGCAACCATTTGTCTTTCAGTCTATAGATCTGCCATTTCTGGGTATTTTACATTAATGGAATTATATATTATGTAGTTTTTGCATCTGGCTTTTTTTACTTACCTGTTGTTTTTGTAGTTTATTCATATTATTCCATGTATATGTTGCCCAATAGTATTACATTGTATGACTGTGCTAACTTTTATCAAGTCACCAGTTGATGGACATTTGGATTATTTTTACTTTTTGACTCCTATAAATAATACTGCTGTGGAGTTCCAGTCATGGCTCAGTGGTTAACAACCCTACTAGTATCCATGAGGATGCGGGTTCGATCCCTGGCCCTGCTCAGTGGGTTAAGGAGCCAGTGTTGCCGTGAGCTGTGGTGTAGGTCACAGACATGGCTCCAATCCCGCGTTGCTGTGGCTGTGGTGTAGGCCGGCAGCTACAGCTCCGATTCAACCCCTAGCCTGGGAACTTCCATGTGCCGTGGGTGCAGCCCTAAAAAAAAGACGTAAGACAAAAATAATAATCATAATAATACCGCTGTGAAATTCACTTACAAATCTTTATGCCGACCTGTGTTTTCATTTCTCTTGAATGGAGTTCTAGGAGTGAAATGTCTGGGTTGTGTTGAAAATTCATGTTTGGGAGTTCCCGTTGTGGCTCAGTGGTTAACAAATCCGACTAGGAACCATGAGGTTGCAGGTTCGCTCCCTGGCCTCCCTCAGTGGGTTAAGGATCCGGCGTTGCCGTGAGCTGTGCTGTGGGTCGAAGACGCGGCTCGGATCCCACGTTGCTGTGGCTGTGGTGTAGGCTGGCAGGTACAGCTCTGTTTGCACCCCTAGCCTGGGAACCTCCATATGCCGTGGGAGCAGCCTTAGAAAAGGCAAAAAAAAAAAAAAAAAAAAAAAAGAGAGAGACAAAAAAGAAAATTCATGTTTAACTTTTCGAGGAATTGCTAAATTGTTTTTCAAGGTGGCTGCACCATTTTACATTCCTCCCCTCAATGTATGAGCAGTTCACTTTCTTTGTATCCTCACCAACACTTGGTAGGTGTCTGTCTTTTTGATTATAGTCATTCTAATGAGTGTGAAGTGATATCTCTTTTTTTTTTTTTTTGTCTTTTTTAGGGCTGCACCACAGCATATGGAGGTTCCCCAGGCTAAGGGTCAAATCGGAGCTGCAGCTGTCAGCGTATGCCACAACCATAGCAACGTGGGATCCGAGCTGCAGATGCAACGTACACCTCAGCTCACGGCAGTGCCAGATCCTTAACCCACTTAGTGAGGCCAGGAATCAAACCTTTGTCCTCATGGATACTAGTCAGATTCATTACTGAGCCACAACAGGAACTCCTCATTTTGGTTTTGATTTGCATTTCCTAAAAGACTAGTGTTATTCTACATCTTTTTGTGTTTATTAGCCATTAGTATATTTTCTTTGGTAAAATGTCTATTCAAATACTTTACTTATTTTTTATTTTTAATTTTTTTTGTCTTTTTGCCTCTTCTGGGGACGCACCGGTGACATATGGAGGTTCCCAGGCTAGGGATTGAATTGGAGCTGTAGCCACCGGCCTACGCCACAGCCACAGCAACGTGGGATCCGAGCCGCGTCTGTAACCTACACCACAGCTCACGACAATGCCGGATTGTTAACCCACTGAGCAAGGTCAGGGATCGAACCTAAAACCTCATGGTTCCTAGTTGGATTTGTTAACCACTGAGCCATGACGGGAACTCCTACTTATTTTTAAATTGGAATGTATATCACTTTATTATTGAACTTAAAAATTTTTAAAAACATTCAGATTCATCAGATATTTATTTGCAAATATTTTTCTCCCAAATAATTTTTCTCTGTGGCTTGTCTTATTTGCCTAATGTGTCTTTTGAAGCACAAGTTTTTAACTTTGATCAAGTTCAATTAATCTTTTTTTTCTTTTATCGATTATGCTTTTGATGCTCATATTTCAGAAAAGGAAAGTATTAAAACTTCTTTTTATGGAATTATGAGATTTGTCTTATTTTTCAGGACTAGTTTGGTAATGAGACCCATTTACTGTGTGAACTTTGTTGAAATATGTAAGGCCTTGCCTCTGTGTGATGGTTACATTGTTCTGGCCCCCTCTGGGCAGCTTTTCCTGAAGAGATAATGTAATATGGATTAAAAAAAAAAAAATTAGGCTTTGGGGCCTGACTATCTGGGTTTAAATTTTGGCTCCATCCCTTCCTATCATTGTTACTTTGAGAAAGTGGCTTTATTTCTTTGTGCCTCACTTTCTCGTCTGTAAAATTATGGATAATACTACTTCACTCATAAGGTGTTTATCCATATAAAGTTTGTAGGAAATGCCTGGGGCAGAGTAAGGGCTCACAGATTAGCTTTTCTTACTTTGGGAGCAGTTCTCTATAGTTTGGAATGGGGTTGTCCATAATGGATATCATTTGAGGGGCTCTTTAATCTTGCATGCCTTTCTAAAGTGACAGATTGTGCAATAGGTTACAGCAGCTGGGGTTATAAGCATTGCACTTAGCCTTCTTTGACACATTTAAAATTGATGGTTCCTTAAAATCACTTTCATTAAATGAGGCAATTTGGGTTGATGTGTAGAATCACAAAACTCTTCATCAGATGTAAAAATATCTCGAGCGCCATTAACACTTAGAAAATGAATAATCTATTAACTCCTGTTGCCAAGGCAAAAGTTAGGCAGTCTTAGGCAAACCCAGAATAGGATATTAGCTTTCTGCATTGGATAAACACATGTTTTTGCCTTCGGGGTGGTCTATTAGTCCAGGAATCAGATTACAGGATAAGGACTTAAAATTCACAGACAGAATTCCTGCTTTGCTCCTATTGGAGGAGAATATTCTCAACTTTTTTTCTTGTCTTCATCTGCAAAATGAGTTTAGTGAAATTTGAGACCTTTTACCTTTAAAAGGGATTCATGATCTGATGTGGGACTAGTATAAGAATATATAAAGAATTCTTTTTTTTTTTTTTTTTTTTTTTTTTGCCTTTTAGGTCCACACTCACAGCATTTGGAGGTTCCCAGGCTAGGGGTCTAATTGGAACTACAGCTGCTGGCACAGCCACAGCCACAGCAAAGCAGGATCCAAGCTGTGTCTGCGACCTACACCACAGCTCGTGGCAACGCTGGATCCTTAACCCGCTGAGTGAGGCCAGGGATTGAACCCAAAACCTCATGGTTCCTAGTCAGATTCGTTTCTGCTCTGCCATGATGGGAACTCCATATTCTTATAAGAGTTTTATGGTTTTATTTTTATTTATTTGTTTATTTATTTGGCCTTTTTTAGGACCACACTCATGGCATGTGGAAGTTCCCAGGCTAGGGGTGGAATCGGAGCTGCAGCTGTGGGCCTACACCACAGCCACAGCTACACAGAATCTGAGCTACATCTTTGACCTACACCACAGCTCATGGCAATGCTGGATCCTTAACCCACTGATTGAGGCCAGGGATTGAACCCGCTTCCTCATGGATACTAGTCAGGTTCGTTACCACTGAGCCACAGCAGGAACTCCTAAGAGTTTTATGGTTTTAGCTCTTATATTATTGTTCCATTTTGATACAGATTTTGTATATAGTATGAGGTACAGATTCACTTTCATTTTTTTTTGCATGTAGATACTGAGTTGTCCCAACATCATTTATTGAAAAGATTCTTCTTTCTCTGTTACATTGTCCTGATACCCAGTTGAAAGCCATTTGGTTGTGGATGTGTGGGTTTATGTCTCTGCACTCAATTCTTTTCCTCCCACTACTTTTGTATGGGTTGAGTTTCTTGTTTTTCTCCCATTGATAACAGGACCACGGGGTTGATAGCACCATTTTCCAGAATCCTAAAAAGCTTCACCTAACTATTGGGATGTTGGTGCTTTTGAGTGAGCAAGAGATCCAGCAGACCTGTGAGATGCTACAGCAGTGTAAAGAAGAATTCATTGAGTGAGTAATCCATGGGAACAGGGAAGGGTAGTCACCTGGTCCTGGCTTCTGTCTGGTATCACAGACTTGTTTTTGGACTAGAGAGCTAGCTGGGTAGCATGGGAATAAGATTTGCTGACTCACCCATTTGTAACACTTAACATTGGATTATTGTCTGAAAGGTTTAACATGGATTTAAAGCATACATATATTTACAAATTTGTATGGAAAGACTACCTTAAATTTTACTAGTTTAGTCGGTAAATCTTGTTCTTTAAGAGGACATCCTATTCTTTTCTCACAAAGGAAATTATCTTCCTTACCTATGAAAGAGTGTAGGCTACTGTATTAATTTTCTGTGGTGTATAACATTACTACAAGTTTGGTGGCTTAAAACAATACGTATTTATAATCTTATAGTTGTGTGGGCAGAAGTCTGATGGGTTTCACTGGGCTAAAATCAAGTTGTTGGCCGGTTGTCTTTCTTTCTAGAGGTTCTAGGGGAGGATCCATTTCCTTGCCCTGAAACTCCTGCTTCGAGAGGCCATCCACACTCCTGAGCCAGTAGCCCTCTTCCTCCGTCTTTAGCATGAACAATGTTGCATCTGTCTGACCCTCAGCCTGTTCTGACATCTCTCGGGCCACTGCAGGAACAGGTTCTCTGCTTTTAAGGAAGTGTGCAGTTTCATTGAGCCTACCCAGATAATCCAGAATAATCTCCTCACCTCACATTCCTTATCCTTCCACATCCGCAGAAGCCTCTTTGCCCTGTAAGGTAGTACATTTACAAATTCCGCAGAGAGTGTGGGCATCTTTGGTGGGCTGTTACTGTGTCTGTTTATCGTAGTAACTCAAACATTATAACATGATTCCCTAGGAGAGTCTTCACTGTATTTCAGAAATGTAGGCTTTACTTTTCTTTTTTTTAATACAGGTAATTTTGTTTGAGTCAGTTAGATACCAGAAACTGTCCAAGCCGTCTCTTTTGGCTCAGAGAAAACATTGCTGTTCTGAGGGCAGAGTTGCGACTCTCTTTACTGTAAGATTTTAATTTACATATGCATCTAACCTAACAGCTCTGTTTCAAAGGATCATCTCTTCCCCCTCTTCCTTTACTCCTTTTACTGAAGATTGAGCAGAACAAGAGGAATTTGAAAATTAGATCGCTCAAATAGTTTTTTGTTTGTTTGTTTTGCTTTTTAGGGCTGTACCTGTGGCATATGGAAGTTAAGTTACCTGGCCAGGGGTCAGATCGGGCAACTGCCAGCCTATGCCATGGCCACAGCAACGCCGGATCCGAGCCGCTTCTGCGACGTATACCACAGCTCAGCTGGATCCTTAACCCACTGAGCAAGGCCAGGAATTGAACCTGAATCCTCATGGATACTAGTTAGGATTGTTATCACTGAGCCACAACGGGAACTTCCTCAAATACTTTTATTTTTTATTCAGTTGTAATATATGGGTCCCATACTATTCTGTCATGACTTTATAGAAATGGGTTATCTAGTTTATTTCATAAGACAAGGTAAAAAGATTAATTGTTTTTTCTAGTCATGTTGTACATGATATTGTAATACACGGTCTTATTTGTGTGCCAGGTCTCTTTTTTCCATTATATTTTTTGAAGAAAAAATATTTTTCTTGAGCATAACCATAAGGTGATTGAGTTTGCGGCTGCTTATTCTTTCTGAATCTCAAAGAGCAAAGAATACTTCTTTGTCTTGTTCTTTGCTCAGTGGTGGGCATCTTATCTAAAATTCAAAACAATTTGGTGTTTGTAACTGGATATTTACAGTTTTCCTTGCATAAACTAAAACTTTATGCTTTACCTTACAAAGTGGAACAATTTTACCTTGTTTAAAAAGCACTTCTGATACTTTAACTTCCCAGATCACTTTTTGCTAAATAAAACTGAAAGCAGCTATATTTGTTTTTTTTTTTTTTTTGGCTGCTATTAGGATGAACCTGCTAAGAAAAAATTTAAAGATAGATAAAATATTTGTTTAGAGAAGTATCTGGTTTTTTACCTTATGAAAATCAGGTCAAAGGATTTTAATCACTGAAGCTTTATCCTGAGCTCTGTGAGGATATAGCCAAGTTCCTCCCTCTATGTCTCTTGGTGCCTTTTGTGACTGAATGCCAAATCTGAACCCTTTAAGCATGTCAAGTTTGGTGTGCATAGGGAATGAAGAGCAGCCTTAATAGTTTCTAAGAATTTTTGACATGACAAGATGAAAACAGTAATTGTAGTTTTTCAAATTCAGCAAAGCTTTTGAAATAGAACACAATTACCTGCCAAAAATCTGCAGCGCAGGCAAAAATTTTTTGAAGATGCCCTTTTCAAAAAAAGATTTGAAACCAGTAAGTAAAGCAAGCCTCCCTAACCTTCTTCTCTCACCTTCCCCTCTGCCACACACACACTTGTGTAAAATGTATATAGTGCAGACTTAATTTACCTGATTGGCTAGGGAGATGAGAATCAAAATTGGTTATTTGGATTGGCTAGAAGTACCTTGTTCTCCTAAAAGAAAGAAATGTCTCCTTGGAAAAAAAAAAAAAGATACTTAGAATAAAGCCCTGGTGTTATATGTATCATCTAACTTTTTTCCTCCTTATTTTTCTTTTTATTTTTGGCTACCCTCATGGCATGTGGAAGTTCCCAGACCAGGTATCAAACCCATGCCACAGCTTGATGTAATCAAAGCCACAGCAGTGACAATGCCAGATCCTTAAACTGCTGAGCCACAAGAGAACTCCTTTCTCTCCTTATTCTTGATCTTTGATCTAAGTCCTTGTACTTGGTATGCTTAGCAAAAATATCAATAAGTATGGCATTTTTAACCTGAACCTTTTATGATGTAAAGATTGCAAGTTAAAATATAAAAACGGAAAACATTGGAAGTGAATGGACTAGTGTATAACATGCTATAGCTTAAAATGTGATGGCTTTTAAAATTGAGATATTAAATAAATGTGGCTCTATTGGAATTTAATTAAAACTGTGGTACTATATTGATATTTTAAAGTCATGTGTAGTTGAGTATTTGTTTTGAATTTGAGGGTGATATTTGAGTTTAAGGGATGGTTCCTGACCAGAAATAGAACTTTGATTTCAGTTCTTAGGCTAAAGGCTCATGTAGCTGTATAGATTTGAAATGAATTATTCATGGTGTTCAGTAGATGCTGAAGCTCTGAATGTGTCCCTTGTGACTTTTCTTTGTGAAATGTCAAACACAAACAGTGCAGTGGCTCTGAGCATATAGTCTGACAAATATGCAGCCTTTCCTTAGCTCCTGTATCACTCTACTCATACCTAAATGTTCCCAGTGGACCATTTAGAAGTTCAGAGTCAAGAATGAAGAGAAAAGAGGAGGAACACCCATGAATAAATGTTTGTTCCTAATTATTGCCTCAGAGGTCTTTCAGTTGAAGAGTATGCTCACCGGGGTCCTAAATGGAGTAGTTTGGTCACCAAGACAAAGAGCATTTATGAAGCAAACCATAGGATTTCTTTCCTGTTGTTTAATTCTCCCTCTTGAATCCTAGGGATAGGTTGAAAGAGTTTCTGTTTCCACTCAAAAGGCAGACTTTGGATCCTGTTTCATTGTTTTGTTTCTGGTACCGCATCTAATTGCAAGGGTTTGAGGTAGTTCAGAGTGAGGACACATATACAAAAGAAATGTTAAAAGTCAGAGAGATTAGAAACCATAAAGATGGGATGGAGAGAAAATTGTATTTGAAAACCAAGGTGAGATAAAAATTATACTCACATATTAAAATGTGGTAGTTTTCAAGCACCAGTATACTTGAACTAAATTCCAAAAAGAAACACACCAGTTTTTTGTAGGTCTTCTCTGATAAAATGGAACATAAGAATTTTGTGGGAGAGCATCCTTTCCTGGTTCTCAATCCAAGAAAAACATGTGCAGTTCTTAATATAAGGAACCCAGAATCATGATGAACAGTGTCTTAGGAGTTTTGGTGAAAATACAAAAACATTGTTCACATGGCTCTTTCTTGTCTTGACCCCTAGAATTGGGGGTGTAACATTAAATATAACCCAGTTAAAAACATTTTAATGGAGAACTAAACTGATGGTGATCTAACTACACGGTGTTCGAGCTGAAAAAGTTGCATCCCTGCAGCGTGTGGAAGTTTCTGGGCCAGGATTGAACTGGTGCCACAGCAGCAACCCAGGCCGCTGTAGGGACAGCATTAGATCCTTAACCCACTGCACCACAGAGAACTCCTTGTTGACTGCACTTTGATAGGATTAAATGGCAGCTGTCCACATTGACTTTTTTGGCTGTTACTAGATGTGGATTGTTTATTGAGGTTAAAGACTTCAGTCAGATAATAGTTCAGAGCTTGGCTTATGTTTTGGAGTATCTTACTTGGAGGTGGTCACAGGGATACTTATGACTAAGGCCATACCTTTTCTCAGTCAAGTGTCTGTTTAAAATAGTTGAGTTATTTAGTTTCTTAGAAAAATTCTGATTTTATGCATTAATAATGGCCTTGATATTTTATGGGAATCCTTATCAGTAGGATTCCTAGGCTATAAAGAATCTCCCTTTGGCCTCCTCTAAATATCAAGAAACCTTTTTTGTTTTGCTCTTTTTGGAATTTTGCTTAATCCTAGCAACCTTTTATCTTTGAGCCAGTACCATGTTTTATTCAGTGACAATATAGACGTGTCTGCATTCTCAAAATTGTCCAGCACAGCTTCTCCTCTTACAGTGGAACATCTAGTCAGTGTTTATCAAAGATTTATGGAATACCCCTTTTATGTAAAGTGCTATCCCAGGTGCTGGGGATATAGGAGTAGAAAAGATGGACAGAGTATTGGCTCATCATGGGGCTTGAAGAAGGTGTGTGGTGAGCTGCTTTTAGCTGGGTTTTGGGTTGATGTAGAAAGACCTTAGGAGTTCCTGTTGTGGCGCAGTGGAAACAAATCCGACTAGGAACCATGAAGTTTCGGGTTTGATCCCTGGCCTTGCTCAGTGGATTAAGGATCCGGCATTGCCATGAGCTCTGGTGTAGGTTGCAGACTCAGCTGGGATCTGGCATTGCTGTGGCCCTGGCGTAGGCCAGCAGCTGTAGCTCCTATTTAACCCCTAGCTTGGGAACCTCCATGTGCCACAGGTGTGGCCCTAAAAATACAAAAGAAAAAAAAAAAAAAGCCTTTATTTGTTAAAGTATAAATCTGTTAGGGGTCTGGGAAGAAAACAGGAAGGTGGGGGGTTTTACTTAACATAAAGAAATACTGGAGTTCCCGTCGTGGCGCAGTGGTTAACGAATCCGACTAGGAACCATGACGTTGCGGGTTCGGTCCCTGCCCTTGCTCAGTGGGTTAAGGATCCAGCGCTGCCGTGAGCTGTGGTGTAGGTTGCAGACACGGCTCGGATCCCGCGTTGCTGTGGCTCTGGCATAGGCCAGCAGCTACAGCTCCCATAAGACCCCTAGCCTGGGAACCTCCATATGCCGCGGGAGCGGCACAAAGAAATAGAAAAAAAAAAAAAAAAAAAAAAAGAAAGAAATACATATTAGCTTTGAAAAGTCAAAAATTGCAGGTAAACAAGATAACACTTGTTATCACCTAAAGATAATTACCATTAACACGTTGGAACATATAATCCCACACTTTTTTGGTATGCATATATGTATTTTTCCTTTGAGTTGTAATTTATTTTCAGTAAAATGCACAGATCTTAAGCATAGTTGATGAAATTTAGTAAATGTGTACACACATGTAACTTTATCCAAATCAAAATAGAACATTGCCACCGCCGTAGGAAGTTCCTTCACGCTCTTTTCCAGTAAATTCACTTCTCTCAGAAGTAACTCTTCCGATTTCTATTACCATAGATTGAATGTGCTTGTTCTTTAATGTCATATACATAGAGTAATTCCTTATATACACTTTTGTGTTTGGCTTCTTTTGCATATATTTTTTGTTTTAATTTTTTGATGAATAATGCATCTACATGATTCAAAAATTTAAAAATACAAAGGATATGCAGTAAAGAGTTTCCTTTCTACTGCTATCCCTTCAAGCACCCTGATCTCCTCAAGGCAGCAAATATTAGCAATTTCTTCGTATTATATTTTTTCAGAGATTTTATGTATGTAGACATATACACATATATATATGTAGAAGCATATATATGTGTGTGTGTACATAGATAAATTTTTTTAGCCCTATCCTTTGCAAAAATAATGGAACTGGTTAACTATTCACCAGGGGTTGCAAAATGGTAATATTTTATTGTTACTTCTACATTTGTCAGTTGGAGTTCTTCTGAAAGAATTTTCCTTTATCAGCTGTGGTTGGATATGTACCTGAATTCATAATTGTTTCCTTAGGTTTGGCTCCTAGAAATTGAATTGCTTGGGCAAAGGGTTTCTATTCTTGAGGTCTTTTTATAAATATTGCCAAATTTCTCTTAAAGATGTGGGACTAGTTTGCACCTTCACTGTTGTTATATGAGTGAAATATTATTTGTAATTTGTAGAGATAACGAGGTAAAACCGGAGAGATGGGCAACACGGTAAATGTCTTTGTCAGTCAGAACTGCCATCACTTGGCCTTTTTCTTAGACATTTTTTAGACGTGTTAATAAACTGACATTGGGGTAAATGTAGTGTGACTTTGGAAATACCTGTGGTTCTAGTTTATGTTCATTGAGCATGCATCACTTTTGGAATTAGAAAGACAGTTAAATCATGTTGTTAGTAAAAAAACAAAACAAAACCCAGCAACTTCATTTTTGTAGTATTTGACTATGTGTTATTAACCATGTTTCACAGTATCATAGCCTGCTTAGTTTAAAAAGTTATGAAACTCTAATGTTTTTTCCTTTGCAGTGACATTTCTGGGGGCAAACCCCTGGAAGTAGAGATGGCAGGGATAGAATACATGAATGATGATCCTGGCATGGTGGATGTTCTTTATGCCAAAGTCCACATGAAAGATGGCTCCAACAGGTATGTTTCTGAAGTACTTCTTTATCAGGAGGTACCTAAAAGCATCTCTGGAAGTTCCGGTAGCTTTGATTCCTTTTCTTTGAGATCTTAACTATTTCAAGGAGTATAAATACTTTCTTTTCTTTTTCTTAAATACTAAGTTAATATCTTGCAAGAGGAATTTGGAAAGAGTTGTAGGAAGAAGTATCAGACTCGTAGTTTGGTAATTACTGAATTACTTGAATGGTAGATACTGATAGTAGCAGTCTAGTTTTTATGGAACTCAGTGCTTCCAGGATAATAGGAAGCAGGAAGAATGGCATTTTAGAATGGTAGTTTCAAAAGTGATGTAATGCAGATCTGTCAAATACCAGGGCAAAATAGGAATGCTAACTATACAAACTTTATAGGATTATTAGGATTAAATTAATCCACATAAAATGTTTAGATCAGTTCTTGGCACATACTGATGTCATCAAAACATACATTAAAATGTTTACTATTTTCAGTTTTTGTTATTACTGTACCTAGATCCCTACAAGGAATTCTCAGTCTGCAACCAGGCTATTTCTGAGGCATCCAGAACCATTTGCAGTTTTAGTGCCATTTATTAGTCTATGCAAGGCCTTTGGTGAACAGAGGAGCCCAACTTAAATTGGAAATTTGTTTCTGTGTGGTCTTTTCATTACGGTGGGGTAAAACTGAGCTCATACTAAACAAAAAACCCTTGGACATTTTCCCATGGCATAGTGGGTTAAGGATCTGGCATTATCACTGCAGCAGCTTAGTTCGCTGCTGTGGCACAGGTTTGATCCCTGGCCTGGGAACTTCTGCATGCTGTGAGTGGCCTCCTCCCCACAAAAAAAAAAAAAACCCATATGTCTCTAGGCAGCCCCCAAATTGATTTGCTTTCCTAGAGGATCTCTTGTCTCAATTAGAATTGATAATCTCATCGCCTACCTCAGTTCCAATGGAAGTGAATTTGGAGTGTAAGGGAGGAAAAAAATGGTATAGAATCAGTTTTTGTGTGTGTGTTCTGTGTATCACTTATATCCCAATAAAATTGAAGGAAAAAAAGCGTTAATATCACCACTAATTCCATCAAAACCTTTAAGTATGGAAAACTGTCAAGCTCATGGTAGCAGATACATGTTTTCCAAAATTTTTATTTTCACTTAAAAGCTTGAATTTTATTATTGACAAAAAATACTGGTGATTATTTTCCTTGAGGTTCCTTTTTGAGAAAATACCTGCCGAAAAGCCAGGTCTGAATAACCATACTTTGTCTGTCAGTCATTCTTTCAAGCAAAAGTGATGTCCTCTGGATAAAGAGGCTAGTTCAGCTCTAAACCTAACAAGCTCACACGTGCTTTTCCTCCACATAGCCATCTACTGCCTATGTATATGGAAAAACCCTAGTGCTATATATATACTGAAATTTCATCACACAGAATATTGAAAAGACATGTACTCAAGGGGTGAGATTTAATAAAATTGATTATTTTATCAGTTTAATTGGTCATATTTATCAAGGATAAATGAAACTGGCTTTAAAATTTTTTTAAACTGTGGATTTATAGTGAAGAATATACTGTTACTAGTACAGTTGGATGTTATTGCCTTAATATGTGTTAAGGTGCCAGCAGTTTACCTGCCATTGCTTTTGTACCATCAGTGCAAATGTCATTACCATGAAAAAGGAAAATGATGTCATATAACTATTACAAAAATTGTTTTGCTCTCATGGACCCCCTAAAGGCATCTCAGGGACCTCCAGAGGTCCTCAAACCAGATTGTGAGGACCTCTGATCTAAGTAAGATTTTGTTTAACGTTTAAGATTGCATAGTTTCCTGGAGTTCCCGTCGTGGCGCAGTGGTTAACGAATCCGACTAGGAACCATGAGGTTGCGGGTTCGGTCCCTGCCCTTGCTCAGTGGGTTAACGATCCGGCATTGCCGTGAGCTGTGGTGTAGGTTGCAGATGCGGCTCGGATCCCGCGTTGCTGTGGCTCTGGCGTAGGCCGGTGGCTACAGCTCCGATTCAACCCCTAGCCTGGGAACCTCCATATGCTGCGGGAGCGGCCCAAGAAATAGCAACAACAACAACAACAGCAAAAGACAAAAGACAAAAAAAAAAAAAAAGATTGCATAGTTTCCAGGGAAATTATAACTGTCTTTTGTTTAGCACCTACTCTTGCCTGGCCTTGTGCTTAGACTTTATTATCTCCATTTTATCTTCACAGCATATGTATAAGATTTAAAAAAAAAAGATAAAGACTTGTATTATCCCATTTTGTAGATCAAGGAGATTCAGAGAGCTTAAGTAACTTGTCTAAAGAGCACATAGGTAGCAAAACCGTGCTCTGAATCCCTGTGCTGTAAGAAGGTTTTCAGTGTCTGTATGCTAGGTTGAGTAGGATAGACTGTGTTCCAACCCTTATTCCTAAAGTAAAATGGAAAATTGCCATCTACCTTTTTTTGGAAAGTGGTAAAATTAGTATAACATAAAAGTCATCATTTTAACCATTTTAAAGTGTATGATTCAGTGGCATTAAGTATCTTAGTAACATTGTGCAACCATCACAATGGTTCTAGAATGATTTTATCACCTGAAAAGGAAATCCATTAAGCAGTCACTTTCCATTTCTCCCTTCTTCCATTCTTCTCTCTTCCCAGCCCCTGGCAACCACTAGTCTACCGACTCTCTCTATGATTTGCCTATTCTGTGTATTTCCTATAAATGAGACCATACAATATTGGACTTTTATGTCTGACTTCTTTCATTCAGCCTGATGTTTTCAGGGTTCACCCATGTTGTAGCATGTATCAGTACTTGTCCCTTTTTAAGGCTGAATAATATTCCATTATATGCAGATGCCACATTGTGTTTATCCATTCATCAGTTGATGGACATTTGGGTCTGTTTCCACCTTTCAGCTATTATGACTAAAGCCGTTTTCAGGTCTTTGGGACTGACTCATTTTTAAAATGTTTAAGTCATGTTTTTTATTTCTTCAGTAAATCTTGTAATTTTATAGGACATTGTAGCCACACAGCCCGATCTCTCTTGTTTTCTTATTCTCTGTTACAGGGCTTATATGATTTTTATTGTTATTAGTTTAAACTTGACTATTGTAAAACTAAAATCTGTACTAGCCTATAGTTATACAGTTAACATGAAGCTGTGTGGAAAATTTACATGGGATCACAGTGTAAAAGTAATGAACTTTCCCTAATAGAGGGTTTCAAGTCTCTTTTAACATGCATATATCACAGACTCCACAGTTTTGATTTATCATATTCTCGGTGGCCCTAAGGGAGGAAAAGTAGTCATTAAGAAAGGGTGACAGGGAGAGGGAGGGAGTGGGGTGGTTGGGGAGCTTGGGGTTAACAGATACAAACTATTGCCTTTGGAATGGGTTAGCAATGAGATCCTGCTGTGTAGCACTGCTTATGATGGAGCATGATAATGTGAGAAAATAGTATGTGTACATGTATGTGTAACTGGGTCAGCATGCTGTACAGTAGAAAAAAAAGATTGTATTGGGGAAATAACTATTTTAAAAAATAAATAAAAAACAAAAGAAAGGGTGACAAAATCATTACTTTGAGTGTTTCCATTGGATGTGTTCAATGGTAAGACCCTTAATTTTATAGACGGTCTTTCAAGTATAGAGGAGTCAGGTTTTGAAGAGCTATAGAAGTTAGATGTCTTTTGAAGGTAGTGCTCAGACGTAATTTGTGCCCACATTGATGAAAAGATAAGGTCTCAGAAGATGAATACATCCTTTATTTTCCCACAGAACTAGAGCTTACAAATTTTGCACACTTCCTGTTGTCAAGATCTTAAAAATTGAAATCTTATGAAGTGGTGACTAAATCCACTCATATGATCAACCAAGAACCTTTCTGAGTAATTCTCATCCCTCTTACTGCTCTGTTTTTTCATTGCCCATTTTTCCTCCGCAAGAAGAGACACATCTGTGTTGTTTCAAAAGGATTTATAAATTCCCCTCCTCAAATCAATGTCTAAGGGACTTGTACACATCTTATTTAATTTAACATTAAAACTCTTTGAATGCCTCCTTTGCAAGGTATTTTTCAAGACTGTAAATTGATAAAAAAAAATGAGTAAGACATGGCCCTCTTTTTTAAGGTACATTCAATCAGTTGTGTTTCTTTGTATGAAGAGGCACTGCTCAATTTGGAGGCATGAGGAGAGGCCATGTTGTAATAAAAACACTCTCAACTTTCTTTATATGATTTCATATATTTAAAATAAAAAATTCCCTTAAAAATTTTTTTTATTCTTATTTTTTGTAGAGCTGCAGGTGCAGCATGTGGAAGTTCCCAGGCTAGGGGTCGAATTGGAGCTGCAGCTGCTGGCCCTCACCACACCCACAGCAATGGAGGATCTGAGCCATGTCTGTGACCTCTTCCACAGCTCATGGCAATGCCAGATCTTTAATACATTGGGTGAGCCCAGGGATCGAACCCGAATCCTCATGGATACCAGTCGGGTTTGTTACTTCTGAGCCACAACTGGAACTCCTCCCTTAATATTCTGGACTATGAAGTGCCTGACCTTTCAAAGGATGGAAGCACTTAGATCAGATTTTTCTTCTAGAAACAGATCTGGGACAGTGTAGTAGCTACACTTAATGATGTATTCTTGGGTTTTGTAAAGCCTAACTGGGTAAGGAATTTGCATTCAACCTTTTCACCCATACTTAGTAGTCAGATGTTGCTAAGACTTGAGCATTTGAACACAGTGGCTATTCTGTTACTCTCTCAGGCCTCCACCCCTCCTCCTCTAGAAGAACAGCTTCCTCACATTATACTGAGAACATGAAGCCAGCTCAGCTTCCTTCTTTCCCTGCTTATAGCCTACCTTTTTTCGTCATACCCAGCCCACTGAATTTCACTCTCTTTCTGAAGAATGGCATACATGATCTCTAATGAAACCTAATCCCTTTACTTATTCTGGGACCCCATTCCTTTATCTCCTCAGAGACCAGGCACCATCAATAGTTCCACCTTTTCCAGGCCTCTTTTCCCTCAGGCATTTTTCAGATGTCCGGGATATGAGGTGCAGTAGACCCTAGGATTTCTTATGGAGGAGGCAGATGTCAGTAACTGGCATACACTTGGGTGAAGGCTGTGACTGAGATTCTAGGGATGCATAGATAGGCAGCAGAACCATGCCCATGTGTGAGCAAAGTTTGTAAAGGAAGGCTTCAGAGAGATTTCTTTGCTGGACAAGGAATTTTCAGGCTGAGGGAGTAGCATATTAGGAAAAGGGAGTAATTCCAAGTGCAGATCCAGAGGCACTATTATATGCCACTTAAAACGAAGATTGATTTTGGAGTTCCCTTTGTGGCGCAGTGGTTAATGAATCCGACTAGGAACCATGAGGTTGCGGGTTCGATCCCTGGCCTTGCTCAGTGGGTTGAGGATCCAGCGTTGCCGTGAGCTGTGGTGTAGGTTGCAGACACAGCTCGGATCCCACGTTGCTGTGGCTCTGGTGTAGGCCGGTGGCTACAGCTCCGATTTGACCCCTAGCCTGGGAAGCTTCTTATGCCACGGCAGCGGCCCAAGAAATGGCAAAAAGACAAAAAATAAATAAATAAAGGAAGATTGATTTTCATTTGATCATTGTTTATTCAACAAAGCTTTATTAAATCCCCACTGCATACCAGGCACTGTGCTATAAAAGATGAATATAAAAGATGAGTAAAGCCAGTCATTCACAGTCATTGCCCCCATGGAGTTTACAGACAAATGGAGAATGCTAATAGGCCTTAGCAGGTAACAGAAAGTTATCACTGCAAAGTGCAATAAAGGTGAGTCTGGGGGAAAATGGTTCTCTTTTAAAGACAGAAAATATGGCAGTTTAGACCATGGCAGGGCAGAGTTAAGGCAAGCCTCTTTGAGAAATTGATATGAATTGAGATCTCAAGGAGTGGGAGTTTGCAGGCAAAGGACTGGTGGGAAGTTCTAGGCAAGAGAATGCAGAGCAAAAGCCCTGTGGAAGGAAAAACCTAGCAAATTCCAGGTGCGACTGAAGTGTAAAGAGGGAAAGAAGGTCACAGGAAATGTCCACGTGAAGAGGTTGGAGGGGTTTAGATGCAGGCAAATACAAATGGACTAAATACAAAGAAATCCTTATCAGGATCAATGACGTGGAAATGCAGAGCACTAAAGACAAAGAAAAGAATTTAAAAGAGGGACAAAGGACAGTTATCAGGACAGTGGACCTCTCAATATCAACAACAAAGCCAAAAGACAGCAGACTGATTTTTAGAGAAAATAACTGTCAACCTGAACTTATTTACCCAGGAATAAAATCTTTAAAGAACAAAGGTGAAAAAAAACCTTTTTATGTCCAAATGCTGTCTTTCCTTCTTGTTAACCTTCTTTTTCTCAAATAGACTCTTAAGATTCTAGGAGGCAGGGAGTTTATCTTATTCACTATAGAATATTATGAGATTAAAAAGAGATTATAAACCAATTTGTAGACATTTACCTTTTTTCCCTCAAAAGTAGGAAGAGAGCTGGAGTTCCTGTAGTGGCGCAGCGGAAATGAATCCGACTAGGAACCATGAGGTTACGGATTCGATCTTTGTTTTCACTCAGTGGGTTAAGGATCTGGCCTTGCCATGTGAGCTGTGGTGTAGGTCACTCATGCGGCTCAGATTGTAGGAGAAAATGTTCTGATAAAAAGGTAGAAAGGAGAGACCCTGGCCATGATGACCAAGCAAAGTCCAGACAACCGCCCCTAACCACCCCTCCCCCACACATCTGCTTCTGTAAATTTGTTTCCGCATCTTATTACTTTGCCAGTTCTCACTCTGGTCCGCCAAGCACGGACCTGGAAGAACTAGCCCATAAAGGCCTTGTGAAACCCCTCTTCGAGGCTCAGACTCCAGAGAGCCATCTCCTCTGAGCCCGCTGGCGTAATAAGCCTGAGTTCTCCAACTCTCCGAGTGCTCGTTTGGTTTCTTGCCGGGTAGAAGAGCTGATACACTGCAGCCACAGAGCTGCTGGAGCTGGTACGCTACAGCCACAGGGCTGTCGCTAGAGCTGGTACATTATTGTAGCCACAGGACTGTCGCCAGAGCTGATACGCTGTGGCGCAGGGCTGCAGGGCAGCTGCCGTAACAGGATCTGGCGTTGCTGTTGCTCTGGCTCCGTGGCTATGGCTGTGGCGTAGGCCAGAGGCTACAGTTCCAATTCAACCCATGGCCTGGGAACATCCATGTGCCTCAGGTGCGGCCCTAAAACAAAACAAAACAAAAAAACTAGGAAGAAGAGCAAGAGAGAAATAAACCAAGTTAATCTGAACATATAAACGTTTTATCAGTGGTTATCTTTGGATGGCAAGTAATTTTTTTTCTTTTAGCTTATCTCTAAGGTTTTTTAAGTAAAAACAAGTGTTGGTGAAGCAGGCAAGTGTTATACTTGTTCAGTTCTTCTCGGTATACTTGGTCAGGTCGAGGTCATTAATAATTAGTGTATGCTTGTAGCTGATAGAATTATGGTTTGACCTAGCCGTGTTTGACTGTAAAGCCTGCATTTGTGATAGGGCAGAAAAGGGAAATTAAGAATAATTGGAGATAAGACTACTCTTTTGAGAAGTTTTGGTGAAAAGAACATGAGGGAGGTGAAGTTATAGCTTCTTGGCCTTTTGGCTAAGATCACGTGAAAAGAGGCGAAGTTAGATTCGACAACTGTGCAGCCCTGCATCACTGTACTATCTTCCAGTATGCCATCTTCTTTCACAGGCGGAGTTCTTTTAATGTAAAAATTAAAGCCTTTCAGATGCATATAGTGAAAATTAAATGGCTCTCTTTCCCCCTGCTCTGACTCTCCCAGTGTTCCCTCCCAGTATTTTGTAAGCAGAGCAAATACTCCTGAGAGTCATTGTCTGTGCATATTATGTTGTAGGAAATGGGATCACGTTATTCATATGGTTCTGTAATTCTTTTCATGAAATACTACCTAGACATTACTTTTACATCAGTGTGTATAGGTCCTGTGATCCAGTACTACATCAGCCTTTCTCAGACATTGCGTATACAATAGGACTTCTTCTTGCTTAAAATTCTCCCATTATTTCACATCGTCTTTTGAATTAGTTCATATTCTTCAGTCTGGCAGTCAAGATCTTCCAGGATGAAATCAACTTATATTTCAACTTGATCTTCCACACTCTTGGACTTGCCCCATACCCTAGCCAGCTTCACTGTTGATGATCCTTTGTGTCTTTGTTAATATTGTTTCTTGTGATTAAAATTTCTTTCATGTTGCTCCTCATCTTTTTGTGTCCAGATGCCATCTTTCCTTCTTGCTCTGCTCCCTTCTTCTTTTTTTCAAGTAGACTTCAGAGTTCTTGGGGACAAGGAGTATGTCTTATTTAACGTCATACATCCAGTGGCTTTTATAATTCATAGGGCTCTAGTCAGTGAATGTTCAGTGTACTTTTGTTTAAGTCATTTACTTATTTAGCTGATTTACAAAGATGAGTTGAATACAGTTAGCTTCCTGTCCTTCCTAGTAGCTTATTCTGGTCTCAACCCAGCTATAATGTCTTCCCCCTTTAAATTACCAAAGCACCTTGCATTGCTTGTGTCATTATCAAAGTCCTCTTTATAGTTATTTTAATAGATTGTAAGCTTCTTTTTTTTTTTAATTTGTCTTTTGTTTTTGTTTTTAGGGCCGCACCCGCAGCATATGGAGGTTCCCAGGCTAGGGGTCTAATTAGAGCTCTAGCCCCTGGCCTACGCCACAGCCACAGCAGCGCCAGATCTGAGCCACATCTGTGACCTACACCACAGCTCATGGCAATGCTGGATCCTTAACCCACTGAGCGAGGCCAGGAATCGAACCCACAACATCATGGTTCCTAGGCAGATTTGTTTCTGTTGCGCCACGATGGGAACTCCAATTGTAAGCTTCTTAATGATGAGAACGATGTTTGCTTAGTTTTTACTTCTTTTATTGACCAGCAAAATGCTTGTATACAGTAAGAACTCAGAACATATTAATTGGATAGCATTGAATTAAATTAAGGTGAAAAAAGCCCAAATAAAATCCTGGAATTTGCACTTTCTAGGGATCATTCTGCAGTATAGCTCCATATCTGTAAAGATGGCTCTGAAATGCTTGAGCTTTGTAGCACTTATAAGCCTCAAAACTAAGAACTCAGATTCAAGGCATTAATAACTGGTTCCTATTTTCAAACCCATGGCACTATCTAAATGACAAAGCTGCTTAAAGAATAATTTCTCATAGCAACCCTATATTATTTTTAATTCACTTATGAGGATACAAAGGCATTGAAAAGCTTTGTGACTCATTCATAATCAAACAGGAAAGGGTCAGCGAAGTAAGAATTGAAAGACGGTACTGTTAGGAATATACTAACGTATTGTCAAATGTAGTATCTGTGGCATCTTAGTGATTGTTTCTAAGCACCCTTAAGTTCTCTTAATAGAACTCCAGAGTTGTGTCATTTATGAACTCATGCTTATGTACGTCCAGCAGCTACGTTGATGATGTGTCAGTTAAGCATTAACTTAGGTGCCAGGATAAGGCAGTGAATAAGACAAAGAGCCAGCTTCGTGGAGTGCACAGTGCATTGATAACAGAGCAGAACTGGCTGCCAGGAGACTCAGATTCCTGTCCCTCTGCCCTGACTTTGGGCAACTCAGCCTGTCTGTGCTTCGTTTCCTCTTGTGTAAAATGAACATGTTAGACTAGAATGTTTTAAAGGACTTTAGTCCATTCGAAGTTCTGAGTCTGTAAATTGGGCAGAGATCATAATTTTCCAGAGAGACAAAGCTGGAAATTGGACTCTCATTTCGTCTTATTTCCTCCTTCTTGCTCCCTGTTTCTCTATATCTGAGCTCCCTATCCATTTCTTTTTCTTTAACAGAGGAGAGAAGAAAAGAGAAGCATCATTCTGTTGTGATTTGAAATTGAGGTATATTTTGCAGTGCTTGGTTATATTTAGATCCAAGTTACATTGTAATATTTTAAAATACTTGAAACCATATGGTTTGGAGATGAGATCAGAAACTTTAGACCCAATAATGTAGGTCTTGGCTTAGAGATCACATGCCCAATCAATTAAATCAATTAACTACAAAATCTGAGTTACATGCAGTGTGAGTGTATTTTATTTTTCCCTCAGGAATGTAGGAACAAAGTCTTCTTTAATCAGTTCTCTTTCTCTGTGCTGACCAATGCTTTATTGGTTATCCCTTCTTATTGCTGGTTTAAATACTTGAGGAAAATATTTTATGACATGGAAAATTTTCAGGGTATATTAAGTGGAATAAGCAAGTTATAGAAAAATGTTCTGTCTTTTAAAATTGATGTATATCTGTAGTAAAAGACTTAAATTTATATAACCTGTAATTAAGTGGCTATCTGTAGATGGTAAGGTTGTTTTTCTTTTTGTGCTTTTCTGCATCTCCCATTTTTTCTATAACAATCATGCATTATTTTTCTTTTTTTTCTTTTTTTTTTTTTTGCATTATTTTTCTAATCAGAAAAAGTAAGACTGTAGCCTAGCAGATATGGCATGGATCCAGTGTTGCTGTGGCTGTGGTGTAGGCTGGCAGCTGCAGCTTCAATTTGACTCCTAGACTGGGAACTTCCATGTGGCAATGATGTGGCCATAAAAAAAAAAAAAAAAAAAGACAGCAGCCTTGCCTGACACATAGACACACAGGAGCCTTCACTACCTGGCTTCAGCATTTTTTTTTTTTTTTGTCTTTTTGCCATTTCTAGGGCCACTCCCATGGCATATGGAGGTTCCCAGGCTAGGGGTTGAACTGGAGCTGTAGCTGTTGGCCTACGCCAGAACCACAGCAATGTGGGATCAAAACCACATCTGTGACCTACACCACAGCTCACAGCAATGCCAGATCCTTAACCCACTGAGCAAGGCCAGGGATCGAACCCGCAACCTCATGGTTCCTAGTCAGATTCGTTAATCAGTGAGCCACCACGGGAACTCCTGGCTTCAGCTTTTGCCTCCATTTCATAGCTGCCCTTCCCTCTCCAAAGAATTTCTCATGACCTTGGAGTGTGGGATATTCTTTGATATTCACTCTTTTAGTTGTTCAGGACAAAAATTCTTTTAGAATCCTCTTCAACTCCTGACTGTAGTATGTCAGAAAGGCCACTATGCTCCTCATCATTATCCTTTTTTCCACACTTGCCACTTGGGTGGTTGCCACAGCCTCTGGACTGCTTTCCTGCTTCCATCTTTGCCTCCACCACTGTCCATCCTCCCCCTGGCAGCTAGAGGTTTCCTTTTAAAATGTCAGTCAGGGAGTTCCTATCGTGGCTCAACAGTTATTGAACCTGACAAGTATCCATGAGGATGCTGGTTCGATCCCCAGCCTCCCTCAGTGGGTTAAGGATCCGGCGTTGCCATGAGCTGTGGTGTATGTTGCAGACGTGGCTTGGATCCTTTGTTGCTGTGGCTGTGGTGTGGGCCAGCAGCTGTAGCCCCGATTTGACCCGTAGCCTGGGAACCTCCACATGCCGCAGGTGTGGCCCTAAAAAGACAAAATAAAATAAAATGTCAGTCAGATCACGTTTTTCTTATGCTGAAAACCATCCCAAAGCTCCCCACCTCACTCAGAGTAAAAGCCAAAGTCCTTACAAGGGCCTAAGAGCCTTGGGCCTCCCTATCTTTGCACCTCATCACCTCTCCCCGTAGTTTCACTCCATACACTGGCTTCCTACTGTTCCTCCATCATGCCGGGCATATGCTGCCTCAGATGACTGTACTTGCTCTTCACTTTCTCTGAAATGCTGTTGCCTAGGTCTCTGCTCAAGTGTAACTCTGTTATCTCTGATCACCAGTGCCCAGCACTATCCGAAGTCGTGTATGTGTGTTTGTTTATTGTCTGTCTCATTCCACTAAAATGTAAGCTGCTCAAGGACAAGGACTTGTTCTGCTCACCTCTATATTCTCATCACCTATGACACACCAGCCCTTCCTGTCTCCTCTGAGATCGAAATTTAATCCTCCCTCTGTTGGAAAGTTTCTTGTTGTCAGTAAGCATTTTCAACTCTTTCTCCTCATTGGAAACAGACACACACCTTCTGTCCTCAACTCTCCCTAATTAGCAAAGCAATCAGTTTCTCCCTTTCTTTCCAGGTTTCTTGAGTTTATGTCCACTCATCCCCTCCCATCTCTCCGGCCTCTCCTTTGGTCCCCTCAGTAAGGCATCCATCACTGGTGTGCCAGCAAAACTGCTCTGGCAAAGGTCTTTAATAATATTCTGGTTGTGAGAAATAAGTAGGCATTATGTGCTCCTTTTTTTTTAACCTTACTTTTCTATAGCATTGTACTATGCTGATATTTCTCCCCCCCACCTTATAATTCTGTTTTCAGCCTTTCTGAAGTCTTGCTTTTCTTGTATCTTTTCCTTACCACTTGTCCTTGCTGGTTCCTTCTCTGCCCCTTACTTAGGAGTGTCCTAAAGCCTCTGTCCTTAGCTCTCGTCTTGCTTCTTCTGATTTTCCCTTTTCCCCGACTACATCTATCCCATGCTTTTAACTACTCCCAAATCTGTATCTTTTGCCCAGATTTTTCTCTTGAGCTTTGAGCTTGTATTTCCATCTCTTTCTTGGACATATCCCAGTTGATATCCGGGGCCACAAATGCAAAAGCATACACACTATTAACCCTCTCCACAGCCCCCCACCTCGGTCAGTGACTCATCTGTTCATTTAAGGTGGACTCTTAGGAGTTGCTTTCAGCTGCTTCCTCTGCTTTAACCCTGTCATATCTGAAGCCACCAGCTTCTTTCTCACAAGCTTCTTTGAATCCATCTCTTGTCTCAGTTCTCACTGCCTCTGCCATAGTTTAGAGTTTCATCCCTTTCTCCTTTATAGTGCTGTCCGTAAAGCATGTCCTCTGAAGCCAGGCTGCATAGCTTCTCATTCTGGATCTATCACTTATTAGCTGTGTGACTTTGGTTACATTTTATAATTTCTCTGTGCCTCAGTTTCCTCATTGGTAAAATAGGGTTACTAATTTATCGTGAGGATTAAATGATTTAACAGATAAAAATTTAGAGCAGTGCCTGACACATCATGTTTGTTGTTATTTCTACTCTTAATGCTCTTCGTACCACCTAGCTGACCTCACTACTGCTGGTCTCTCCCCCTTCTACAGCATTTTCCACTCGTCACAGAGACAGCTTCACAAGCGGATATCTGACCACATCATTCCCTTTTTAAAAACTTCTATGGCTTCCCATAGTCTGACCACTGTCCCTTTTCTTTCATTCTCTGTTACAGCTCTGTGAAATAATTGGTAGTTTACCAGATAAGCTGCAGCCTTGTGTAGATCTTTGCACATTTCATTTTGTTTGAAGTGTCCTTCCTTCCCTCATTTTATCTGCAAGTCCTTTTTTTAATTTCTTTCTTTTTTTTTTTTTTGTCTTTTTAGGGCTGCACATGCAGCATATGGAGGTTCCCAGGTCAGGGGTCCAGTTGGAGCTGTAGCACTCCACAGCAACACCAGATCTGAGCCGAGTCTGCAACCTATACCACAGCTCACAGCAATGCCTGATCCTTAACCCACTGAGCAAGGCCAGGGATTGAACCCAGCATCCTCATGGTTCCTAGTCAGATTCATTTCCGCTGCGCCACAATGGGAACTCCTTATCTGAGAGTCTTCAATGATTCTTCAAGACCAAGTTTATTTTATTTTTTACATTTCAGTTCTCAGGTAACCAGTCACAGCCAGTAGTTACTGAAAGCCAAGTATAGTGGTGCTCCATCAGATATAAGACACATATAATAGGCTTTTGAAGAGCAGATGATCTAGCAGGGAAACGAGACAAGACAAACCTGAAACATGAAGGGACTATCCCTGAGAAGGCTCAGTAGAGCCCACATAGTAGGGTAGCATTTCAGACAAGGGCATTATCACTGCTCAAGGATATGGGGGAGTGGGGTGTGTTAGGGTAGTTAGTAAGGCTTCATGGAAGAGCGGGATTTGAATTGAGCCTGGAAGGATGATAAAGTCTGTATAAGTGGAGGGAAGGGGGAGTTGGGGGTGTGGGACCCAGGTAGAAGAAGGCACAGAGGTGGCAGTTGGAAAGTTGCCCAGTGGCAGAAGCCTGGTAGGAAACCTGTATGTTGAGGAATGCAAGGACATGAGGCCACCGCCGCAGATGCTGTGGCAGGCAGCAGGGAGTCCCTGGGGTCTCCAGAGCAGGGAGCGTCCTGGGGAACTGGTGTGTTGTAATGTTCTGTCTGATGCCAAGCTGTACTGGGGCAAAAGGAAAACTCAGTAATACTGATCTTGCCCTCATTCAGAATTTTGGTATTTTGTTCATCATGAATTTTTTTGCATTAATTTTGATTTTTAAAAATATTGCATTAAAACATTTTGTATCTCAGCGTTCCCGTTGTGGTTCATGGGGTTAAGAACCCGATATGGTGTTTGTGAGGATGCAGGTTTGATCCCTGGCCTTGTTCAGTGGGTTAAGGATTCGGTGTAGGCCGGCAGCTGCAGCTTCAATTTGACCCCTAGCCCGGAAACTTCTATATGCCGCATCTGCAGCCCTAAAAAGGAAAAAATAAAAATCATTAAAAACTGTATCTTGATCAGTGCAATTTTTTGGTACCTTCTTAAATTTTGTGCCTTAGACAAGTACCTCACTTGCTTCCTTCTAGTCCCAGTCCTGTGTTCTGTTTCTGGAGGTCAGTGGGGAAGTTATGGGTTTTTATTTTTACTAATATTAATTACAACTTACTCATATTTAAATATTCTTTGGTTAGTAGATAGCATTAATAGAAACAACTAAGATAAAGAAGTTAGAATTATAAGGAGATTAATTTGGAACTTTGGAGCCTAAAAAACACGAAAGGGAAAAGAATCCTTTGTGCTTCTGACTCAGTCTCTAGGGAAGGATAACTCCCTCTTGCTGCAGCATATGCAGTGCAAGCAGAAAAGGGTTGTTTTGCCCATGTCTGAGTGGGTGAATGATAACCGGGGGTGAGAGGGAAAGAGAACCAGAGGTTGCTGTCATGTAGAGAAAGGCTTTGAGCAACTCAGCTGCTGCAGCCAAAGAGACTGCCCTGACTCAGACAAACTCCCACAAATGGGTCACGCAAGGTGGGCTTGGCCCACATCTCACATAAAACAGAATCACCCAGCTTTGCTCAGAGAGATGCTGCTCACAGGGCCACAGTGTTTTACCACAGGTCATGGCCCAACAAGCTGTGGCAGATTCACACACTCTATAAATGTCTCAGGGCCACTTGCATCCGGGAAAAGAGGTGGTATGTGACTCAAATAGTGTTACTAGTACATACATCTAAAATGTACAAATCTTAAAAATGTGAAATCTAGTGTCTATTAGTATACTGGTGATGAGTGAAAGATTATCTTGAGCCAGGGAGGTCAATTAGCATGCAGCGCAACTCCCAAAAAAGACCCCAGGGAAGGTTGAAAGGAGTAGGCCAGCAGGTGCACTGCTCTGTCATTTGATGCAGACCTTGCTGTCAGCACCAGTGCTCAGCAAGAACTTCTCCAGGCTCAGGGTGGATGTTTCTGCATAATGCGTAAAAGCCACAGGCCGAACTTCACCTTCAGCTGAGTGGCTGGTCACAGAAGATGGCTGCTTCCTGAGGCCTAGGACCAAGATCTGCTCCCCCACACCCTCACTGGGGTAATGACCCCCTCTCTTTGGCACAACTGGCAAAGTTCTTCAGAATTGAAGGTGAGATAAAGAGTTTTTCAGACCAATCTTCAAGAAACGTTAAAGAAAGTTCTTTAAGCTGTTGATCAGAACACCTGAACACAGTGAAAACTTCCTGTGCAAGAATTGTTTCTGCTGGAGATATTGGGGTGCACAGCTAACATCAAGATAGAACTTACCCACTGCAGAAACCTGCATGGTGCATCACTCATGCGCTTCTACTTCGTTGAACACTAATGTAGTGGCTGCAGCCACAGGGATCTTCATAGTGCATCCTCCTTCCCAGTGAGCAAATGTCTTAAAACTCATTTGATCCTGGCAGAAACATATCAACCATAGTAGTAGCTTTTGGTTCTGTGACAGGAAGAACCAATAAATCACTTTGTTCTAGGCACCTCTCTGTCGAGCCTGGTTTCTTGTGCCAAGATAATAAACATCCATGTTCCGTCAAGACCTTGTTTAAACCTCCTGTGAAAATCTAGTCCCTCCAAATAGAGTTGATCACTCCCATAATACTTACCACAATGTTGTGCAGTAGCTTCCAGGTCTGTGATCTGCACAAAGCTGTGAATTTCACAGTGGTGGGGACTGTACCCTTGTTTTCTTCCTCTTCTTTCAAGGGCCTTGTGTGGAGATTGCCTCAGAGCAGATGCTCCACCAATGTTGAATTAGTCGTCTGGGTTTAGGAGTTTACTAAGACTTGTGCACTTCTTTCTTCAATTTCTCTAGGCTGCAGGAATTGGTTGATCGAGTGCTAGAACGTTTTCAGGCATCTGGATTGATAGTGAAAGAGTGGAATAGTGTGAAACTCCATGCTACAGTCATGAATACTCTATTCAGGAAAGACCCCAATGGTAAGTCCTCCATAGAGCCACAACCCAACAGTGAACAGCAAGGCCTAATATCCCTAGGGTTTGAATAAAATGGCCTACTGGCGAATCTCTGATATATCTTCTTTTTTAGATTCGTTAGCTTCTTCTGATGGGTACAGTGGAAATGGGCAGGTGGGCAGGGCCATATCTAGCATGGGGTTAGCACTCCAAATCTTTCATTGTGTTCCACATAGGAATTCACACATAAAACAAATAAAAATGCAAAGTGTTCAAGTAAATTTAGGTGAACAATGAAGAATTATCTTAGTGTAAGTATGTCCCATGAAATACCTGGCAGTCTTTTTTAAAAAAAAAAAAAAAAAAAGATTAGCTAGTAAAAGTTAAGAGGAACGATTCTCAGCCAGGGGCAGTTTTGATCCCAGAGAACATTTGGCTTGTCTAGAGACATTTTTGGTTGTCACAGTTAGGAGACTGGGAGTTTGATGCTACTGACATCTAATGTGTAAAGGTCAGGGATGCTGCTTGACTCTCTACAATAAACAGCACAGCCCCCCATAACAAAGAATTATTCAGCCTCAAGTGTCAGTAACCCTAAGGTTGAGAAACTGTGTGTTAGAGCATTTTTTTTTTACCCTCATGAATCTAAGCCTTCATATACAAATATCTTGTTTTGGAGTTCCTGTTATGGCTCAGCAGAAATGGCCTGACTAGTATCCATGAGGCTCTGGGTACAACCCTTGGCCTCGCTCCGTGGGTTAAGGATTAGGCGTTCCTGTGAGCTGCAGTGTAGGTTGTATACGCCCCTCAGATCTGGTGTTGCTGTGGCTGTGGTTTAGGCTGCCAGCTGTAGCTCCAATTTGACCCCTAGCTGGGAACTTCCATATGCCACAGGTGCTAGGCCCCCCCCCCCCACCAAAAAAAAAAAGAATGCCTTGTTTTAACCCTTGATTTGGGATAATAAACTACATTTTAAAAAGGATTTTTTTTTTCCCTTCCATCTCCACCCAACAAGAGAAAGCTCTCTAGCAGATTCAACATCTCTCTGATCAGGAATTACAAATTCAGGTTATGTCCAGCTTCTTCTTCAAAGGGCTGTGTTTTAAAATATACTAGCACCATGGAGTTCCCTTCGTGGTGCAGCAGAAATGAATCCGACTAGGAACCATGAGGTTGCAGGTTCGATCCCTGGCCTCTCTTAGTGGGTTAAGGATCCGGTGTGGCCATGAGCTGTGGTGTAGGTTGCAGATGTGGCTCAGATCTGGTGTTGCTGTGGCTGTGGTGTAGGCTGGCAGCAACAGCTCCGGTTAGACCCCTAGCCTGGGAACCTCCATATGCCACAGGTGCGGCCGTAAAAAGAAATAAAATAAAATAAGATAAGATAAGATAAAATAAAATAAAATAAAATAAAATAAAATAGTACCAGCACCAAAACCCCATATTCAGGTTTTATTACATTTTTTAGGACCCTAACCTTGGTTTTAAAAAGTCTATATTGGCAGAAGACTCCACCAGGACTCCATCAGAACCCATAAACTATTTGTAGATTTATAGTTTAAGACAGTTTTTGTATCCCTTTTTGCCAAAGTACATTTTTAAAAAAAAAATTTTTTTTAAATTTTAGGGCTGTACCCAGGCTAGAGGTCAAATCAGAGCTGTAGCTGCTGCCCTACACCACAGCCACAGTAATGCCAGATCTGAGCCGCATCTATAATCTACACCACAGCTCACAGCAACATTGGATCCTTAGCCTATCGAGGCCAGGGATCAAACCTGTGTGTCTTTATTTTGTGATATTTATTTTGTTCTGGAGAGTCAATTTTGATCTTGGAAAACACTATTAGATTACCTGAGGTAATGTACATTTTAATATCATTAGGTGAAGAAAGACCAGAGTTTCAGAACTCTGAAGTATACTCTAATTCATTGGTTCAGAAGTTGTATTGTATCCAGAACCATCCAGTAGGACTTTCTGTGATAATAGAAATATTCCTTATCTGTGAAATCCAGTATTGGTAGCTCATGTGGTTATTGAGCACTTGAAGATGGCTATTGAGACTGAGAAAGTATACTTTTAATTTTAATTAATTTAAATTTAAATAATCATATGTGGCTACTGTTTTGGGCAGTGCAGTATTTTATTAGACATTTAATACTATATCAGTAGTGCCTCTGCATCTGTTCTAGTCCTTAAATCTTAGTTCAGAGCTCTTGCAACTATACCATGCTCCATTCTTAACTAACCCTTTGACATCATAGAATTGAATTATATAAGAATCTTGGAATTCCTGTCATGGCTCAGTGGTTAGCGAATCCGACTAGGAACCATGAGGTTGTGGGTTCGATCCCTGGCCTTGCTCAGTGGGTTGAGGATCTGGCATTGCCGTGAGCTGTGGTGTAGGTCACAGACAGGGCTGGCATCTGCGTTGCTGTGGCTGTGGTGTAGGCCGGCAGCTGCAGCTCTGATTTGACCCGTAGCCTGGGAACCTCCAAATGCCAAGCATGTGGCCCTAGAAAAGACAAAAAAAAAAAAAAAAGAAGAATCTCTGTCTTCTAAATTGTGTGGATCCAAATGTATATTCAGTTAACACCAGAGCTTCATATAAGAAAATGTTCTGTGTTCACAGTCTAGTTATCCTTTCCTACTTACAGATATTTTAAATATAACAGCTTTATTGAGATATAATTCATATACTATGCAATTCACCCATTTAAATTCAGTGTACTTTTAGTGTGGTGAGTCATGCATCCATTACCACAATAAATTTTAGAACATTTTTATCACCCCCCAAAAGAAACTCCATAGCTATTGACTCCCCATTTACCCCTATTCTTTGGTCGAGGCACTACCAGTCTACTTCCTGTCCTATGAATTTGCCTTTTGTGCATATTTCATATAAATAAAATCATAAAATATGTAATCTTCTGTGACTGGCTTATTTTACTTAGCATAATGTTTATAAGGTTCATATATGTTGTAGCATGTGTCGAATGCCATTCCTTTTTATTACCAAATAACCCATTATATGGACATAGCACATTTTATTTATCCATTCATTAGTTGATGGACACACGTGGTTTCCACTTTTTAGTTCTTATGAGTAATGCCACTGTGAACGTTTATGTGTACGTTTTTGTTTGGGTATGTATTTCATTTCTCTTAGTTATATGCTTAAGAGTAAAATTGCTGAGTCATGTGGTAATTCTGTGTTTAGCTTTTTGAGGAATTGGCAGACGGTTTTCCAAAATGGCTGTACTATTTTACCTTCTCACCAGCAATACAGTCGTCCCCCCTTATTCATGGAAGATAAATTCCAAGGTCCACAATGGAGGTCTAAAACTGCATACCAGATCCTATATATTTATAATATGTTTTTTCCTATACCTACCTACTATGGTAAAGTTTAATTTATAAATTCGGTAAGAGATTAACAACAACTAAAAATAAAATAGAACGATTATAACAATATGCTGTAAAAAAAGTTATGTGAATGTTATCTATGTCTCTCAAAATGTCCTATTGTAGGGAATTCCCATCATGACTCAGTGGTTATCCACCTGACTGTACCCATGAGGACTTGGGTTCGATCCCTGGCCTCGCTTAGTGGGTTAAGGGTCCAGCGTTGCCATGAGCTGTGATGTAGTTTACAGATGTGGTTCAGATCCCTTGTGGCTGTGGCTGTGGTGTAAGCTGGCAGCTACAGCTCTGATTCACCTCCTAGCCTGGCAACTTCCAGATGCTGAGGGTGTGGCCCTAAAGAGACCAAAAAAAAAAAAAAAAAAAAAGTCATTGTATAAATTTAATGCCTTTTCCCTTTTCCATCTTAACTAAGCACTTAACCATGCACTGGACCATAACTTTCCCAGTTTGAAGTATGACTTCAAAACTAATACAAATTTCTTTTTCCTTCTTCCCAAATTCACAGGTAGAAGATTCATTCCTACCGTAGATCTTAGCAAACTTCGGCATGTGATTTTCTTTTTCATTATTAAGTTGAGCTTTCACCTTTTCACTTAGAGGAATGCTTTATGGCTTCTCTGTGGTGGATCCAAAGTTCCAGCATCACTACTCTTGTGCTTTGGGGTCATTATTAAGTAAAATAGGGGTGTCTTGGAGTTCCCGTCGTGGCACAGTGGTTAACAAATCCGACTAGGAACCATGAGGTTTCGGGTTTGATCCCTGGCCATGCTCAGTGGGTTAAGGATCCCGAGTTGCTGTGAGCTGTGCTGTGGGTCGCAGACGCGGCTCGGATCTCGTGTTGCTGTGACTGTGGTGTAGGCCGGCGGCTACAGCTCCAATTAGACCCCTAGTCTGGGAACCTCCATATGCCGCTGGAAGCAGCCCTAGAAAAGGCAAAAAAAAAAGACCAAAAAAAAAAGGGGGGTGTCTTGAACACAAGCACTGTGATACCTTGACAGTCCATCTGATAACTGAGAGGGTGGGATATGTTGGACAAAGGGATGGTGCTTCCTGGGCTGGTGGGTCACACTACTCAGAATGGTGCCCAATTCTAAACCTAGGAATTTATTTCTGGAATTTTCCATTTAATGTTTTTGGACCTTGGTTGACAATGGATAACTGAAACCGTGGAAAGCAAAACCATGAATAAGGTTTCAGTTTCTCTACATCTTTGCTAACACTTGTTATTGTTTGTCTTTTTGATTATTGCCATCATTTTGGATGTGAATTGGTAATCTCATTGTGGTTTTGATTTACGTTTCCCTTGTGACTAATGGTACATATACATTTTGAACCTATCATTAAATATTTTAATCTCCAGATATCATTACTTTTTTATTGATATTTATTTAGTATGAATTGACTTTGTTTCTCATCTCCTTTTAACAGGGGACTTTTTTTTTTGGTTTTTTTTTTTTTAGAGGCACTCTCATGACATATCGAAGTTCCTAGGCTAGAGGTCACATAGGATCTGTAGCTGTCGACCTGCACCACAGCCACAGCAATGCCATACCTACACCTCAGCTCATGGCAATGCCAGATCCTTAACCCACTGATTGAGGTCAGGGGACGAACCTGCGTCTTCATGGTTACTAGTTGGGTGGGTTTGTTTAAACTGAGCCATGACGGGAACTCCACAGGGAACCTAATTTTAAGTTATGAAATATGCATGGGATGGGGATCTTTGATTAAGAACTAGATCTCATTAGAGAAATAGTCCTATAGTTATCCAGGTGTAATTCCAGTGGTCTAGCTAAAATATGTATTTTGTTAGTTCTGAACATGGTAGTCTCTGTACTTGTGTAAAATAAAAGAGTATCAGAGTTCCCATTGTGGTTCGGTTAATGAATCCGACTGGGAACCACGAGGTTGCGGGTTCGATCCCTGACCTTGCTCAGGGATCCAGGGTTAAGGATCCAACTTTGCCATGAGCTGTGGTGTAGGTCGCAGATGTGGCTCAACCTTGGACCTTGGTTTGCTGTGGATCCCGCATTGCTGTGGCTGTGGCGTAGGCCAGCGGCTACAGCTCCAGTTGGATCCCCAGCCTGGGAACCTCCATATGCCGCAGGAGCGGCCCCAGAAAAAGCAAAAGCCCCCCCCCAAAAAAAAGTATACTCAGAAGCAGAAATACAGGTTATTTTTGAGTGTCTGTTGGTAGGCAGGAAAGGGTTGATATTTTGGAATATATTCTGAAAGTTAAATAATTTTTGAAGCGGCCTTGAATTTTATATACCCCAGATTCTTCTGTCTTGAATTATCTCTTGAATAGAACATAGAGTATGTTGTTTTGCTTTTTCTCACTAGTTATCCCTTTCCTTTGATATCCTTTTTTTCTGCTGTAGTTTTAAGCACATCTTTTGGGATAAGTGGCTAAATTAACACAGAGAGTTAGAGCATAGCTTTGATTAGGCTAAGATCATAGATTTGTAGATTCTGTGATTGCAACAAAAGAGTTTTTTTCTCATTTGGGGAAAGTTCTTAGATCAACTCAAATATGGTTGCTAGCATTTTTGACTAGTTAATGTGTGAGCATTTGTATATTTTTAGGTATTTAAAAATATACACAGCTTATACAAATCTTGGGTTTTAGACTATAAGAAACTTTGGAAATCACCTAGTCCTTTTTTTTTTTTTTTTTTTTTTTTTAGGGCTATGCCTGAGGCATATGTAGGTTCCCAGCTAGAGGTCAAATTGGAGCTGTAGCTGCTGGCCTGTGCCACAGCCACAGCAACATCAGATCCGAGCCACATCTGCTACCTACACCACAGCTCATGGCATCGCTAGGTCCTTAACCCACTGAGAGAGGCCAGGGATGAAACCTGCATCCTCATGGAAGCTGGGCACTTTCAGTTCCGCTGAGCCACGATGGGAACTCTGGAAATCACCTAGTCTTAACCTCTAACTTTGTAACTGAGGAACTGAGGTCCATAGAGGAGGCATAATTTGCCTAAGAATGTGGTTAGTTACATAGTTAATGTACAGTGAATAATTGGACAGTGTTGAATGAATAAGTATATACTGATTGAGTTAATGGCAGAACTGAGATTAGATGCTGGCCACTTGTCTCATAGCCTGATGTTTTTCCCTCCATACTACGTGACTTTCCTGGTAGTAGTATCTGAAGATCTTGCTAGTTGTACCTATAGAAGTCCAAGTGAAAACAGATAGATAACCCAGGCTTCTCTTCTAACATTATCTTTGGAATATTTACAGCTGAAGGCAGGTACAATCTCTATACAGCGGATGGCAAATATATCTTCAAGGAAAGAGAATCATTTGATGGCCGAAACATTTTAAAGGTCAGTATGAAGCAGAGTGAACTGAAATTCCTTTGGCATTTTCTTTTAAACAATAAGTATATTTTTCTCATGCCTATCACTGGAATCATTGATTGAAAGGAATGTTTTAAAAAAAATTTTTATTGTTCTAAAAGAAAAATCTCTTTGACTTGGTATCACTTAGTGAACTTGAAACCGAGGATTTAAGAAACAAGCATCCTGACTATTTGGATCCATAGGAATGAGTTGATTTTAACCTTGTGGATCTTATTCTGCATTTTACCTCTAGAGGACTGAGTGTGCATTTTTTAAGTGAAAAAGAATTGTCTTGTTCTAGTAGATTTTTCTCTTCACCCACAAAGTCACTCTCCAAAGTTCCTGTATAATCTATTTTTACTCAAGAACAGCCCATATGCTAAAAAGTAGGTGGTCCATTTGTGACTGTTGAGGATTTGCTTTCTGAGTGTTCAATTAACCTATGAAATTTAAGTAAAAAGGGTTCTTCAGGATTGCATTTATCTTTCTCTCACAGACCACATTCTGTAACATCCAGTTTATGCCCTCTCTGTTAGGTTAACATGCCCTTGTGCCTAGGGGCAAAGAAAAACTTGTTGATTCCAAAGGAGACATTTTTGATTCTTCCTTTTACTTGTTCTGTAATGGTGTAGGTCATGCATTTTCAAGGCCATGGGTGTTTTTTGGAGCTGGGAGGGAGAGTATGTATATAATAACTTCAGAATAAGCTCCAGCTTTAGAAGTGTTTTTTCTTTTTCCTTCCTTCCCTCCACTCACGTATCTTGTCACTTGACAGTTTTCTTGCCAAATGCCTAATGTAACCCCATTGCCTCTAATTAATGACATCACTCTTAAGCAGCTGCAAGCTTCTTAGACAGCCGAGCTCAGCAGGGCAATGACAGCATTCACTTAGGCAGGCATTCTAGCTCCCACCTTGCAGAGCTATGCTGATTCCTTCTTTTCCTTGATATCTTTCCTCTCTTTGAGTCATTTTTCTTGTTTTCAAAGTAGCTGTGGTAGCTTTGGTTTGAGTGGCAAGCTGCTAATGAATTCAATTGCAGTTAACTTCACTGATTTTTTCCCAGGACACAACTTCATTGTGAAATGAATCTTTCTCTTCCTTTAGCTCATTTCCTGGGGCTTTTAAAAAATAATAGCATTAATTTTTTTGCTTTTTTGGGGGTTTTGTTAATTTGATTAAAAAAGAATCTAGGAGTTCCCATCGAGGCTCAGTGGTTAACGAATCCAACTGGGAACCACGAGATTGCAGGTTTGATCCCTGCCCTTGCTTAGTGGGTTAAAGATCCGGCGTTGCCGTGAGCTGTGGTGTAGGTCGCAGACACGGTTCAGATTCCTTGTTGCTGTGGCTCTGGCGTAGGCTGGCGGCTGCAGCTCCGTTAGACCCCTAGCCTGGGAACCTCCATATGCTGTGGGTGCAGCCCTAGAAAAGGCAAAAAGACAAAAAAAAAAAAAAAAAAAAAAAAAAAAAAAGGAAAGAAAGAATCTAGACTGAATGGAGAAAGAAATCTCTTGAAGTGACTCAAGCCAGCTTGGTTCCTTCAAAATTAGAATTAAAGCCCAAAAGGTATGTTTATGCAAGTGTGAGATGCTTTGACATCTGTAAGAGGGAAGTAACAGCAGGGAGCCTGAGAAGTGGCTGTTTGAACAGTGTGGATCTCTCACTTGATATTTGATTTCTCTTATTTTGGAAAGTCAGTTTTCCATTTAAAGATACTTGGGCTTGGAAATCTTCCTAACCACCCCAGCGATGACATGAATGTAGCTCCCTCTAGTGTTGGTGAAGGCTTGCTGTAGTAGTAGAACCCTTACAAGTTCATGCCTAGTTTTTGAGCTGGGCACAGCTAGGTACTTGGAAACTATTTAATCCAGTTCCTCATTTTAATCTCTTAGGGTGCAAGATCCAGTGTGGTTAAAGCATCTTGCCTAAGGTTACCGCTAGATAGTAGCAGAGTCTGATCAGAACAAAAAGATTCAAAAGTCACAAATTAGCGTTGCTTCTACTGTCTCCCATAAAGATGCTCAGTGTTCAGGTGGAGATCAGTAGATACTTGAAATTGGGCCTGTTTGAACTGTAATAATATCTGACTAGACATAAATGTTGGAGAAATGGATGTGCCATTTAGTCTAAAACTGGCTAATTAAGAATTAGGCCTTTGAGGAGTTCCCTTGGTGGCTCAGCAGAAACAAATCTGATTAGTATCCACGAGGACTGATACAGGTTCGATCTCTGGCCTTGCTCAGTGAGTTAAGGATCTGGCGTTGCCGTGGCTGTGGTGTAGGCTGGCAGCTACAGCTCCAATTTGACCCCTAGCCTAAGAATGTCCATATGCTGAGGGTTTAGCCCTAAAAAAGAAGACAAAAAAAAAAAAAAAAAAGAATTAGACTTTTGAGTTAAATATAATAATACTAACACCAACAGAAATACTTACGGACTGTATACCGTCTTTCAGACCATGTGTCCTTCAGATAAAACTCATCATGATACAGTCCCTACCTTCTAGGAGTTTCCTGTCTTTGAGAGTTACAGAGACCATTGCAGTATAAAATGATGGAGGCAAATTATGAGATGGAGGGGAAGTACCTTTGAACACAGGTAGTTGTAACAAAGCATCTTTAGAATTTCCAATATATTACTTTTTAATCATTATAGAATTAGAGATAATCTTTCACTTATATTCAATCAAGGGAATTAACTTTTCTTTGAGAATAAAGATAAAATGAGGTATCCATTAACTAGCCCCCTAAACATACATGAAGTGATAACTATATTTATGAAGTAGGTATAGCAGCCCAACTTTTGGAATTACCACAGATGGACAAGTCTTTCTTAATTAGAATATGAGAACCTATGGCCCCTGAAACCTTTGTAAAAAAAAAAAAAAAGATTCAGAAAAACCGATGGATTTTATACATATAGTTTTGGTAGCAGATATAATTATTATGTTTAGAAAGGAAAAAAATACATATTTTCACTAACAAGACAGGAACTGACTTGGAGTAAACAGAAAGGTTAACCTTGGTTGTTAAGGAGCCCAAGCATATGTGTATAGCATATTAATAGCTGCATAGGTCAAGGATCAGGAATGCTGGTGATGGGAAGCAGCCTTGGAAAAAAATCAACTTCATCTGCTATTCAAAGAGAAACAAAACGAGAATGCAAGTCATTGCTCACTGCTGTAAGAATTTAATGAGTAACAGCCAATTGCTATTCTGCTCCATGAAGAGAATTAGTCCTTTTGGCTCCATGTGATATTATGTGTTCTGGATGCCTTAATAAGAAAAAAAAATTTCCAATGACTTTTGGAGGTAGAAGCCACATTTTTCTTTTGTACAGCTCTTTTGAGAGTTGTTGCAGCTACAATAGACTATAGTATCTGGTTATTCTTAGTTAAAAAAAGAATTTTCTTACCTTAAGAAGGACTTTGAAATAAGAACTGACAGCTGAAGAACAATCCCCTTGTGTTTTTCAAACCAGAAAAGGAATACATTTAGTTATGGTAGTTTTTTATGGGAGAATGACAGATAGCTCTGAAAGAAGGATGTGTGAGTGAACAAGATCTAGACCAAATTAATAGGACAGTGTCCTGTCTAAAAGTTTCCATTTCCTATCTAAGAGATAGGAACAAAGATAGGATCTGTTTATCTGTAACGCAGTGATAAACTTGTAAATGGAGAAATCATGCTGACCTAAAGATATACTGCCAGGAAATAACTGCTCCCTCACTAGACAGAAGTGAAAAAGTCATTAACTGCCAACTTCTGGAGAGAGAAGTAGTCTTAATGGCAGTCTGTTTGGGAGGCCTTATGAAATGGCCTTATACGATTGAATCAGTATTCCAAGACTGTGCTCTCAGCAGATTGAACTAGGGGTATAGTATTAACTGTTTAAAAGCATAGCTTCTAACTGCAAAGTAGAGAGGAGACTTTAGAGCCCTAACTGCACTCTCCAGAGGAGAGGATTTGGTACAAATAAAAGCACAGTAATGTATTTGGAAAGGAATAGAAAGTACTATAGGTCCCGTATCAAAGGACACTGTGAAAGTGCAATTTCTTTAGGTACTTAAAATCCTGGAACACATAAACCAAGTGAAAAGGAGATGAATTTGCGCCTTTTCCATTTTACATATAAGAATATTTAAATTTAGAAAAAGAGGCATTTGGAAATATTTAACAATATTAATATTTAATAGTACTTTACTTGAAAATATGTTTTAAATCTGTCTAGCTACATTGAAATTTCTCTTGAAAGATGTAAATGAGAGTAACTCAACTATTTCATTCATTTTTGCTTTTGTTCCATCTTTGTCCCTTTAAAAGGACAGTTAGAATGAGTACATTTAAATGAGAGCTTTATTTACTTTGCTTTTTTCAGAAGTTTCTGTAAAGGAAGCTGTTTAAAAATACATACTATTTATTTTCTTCGGTAAAAGTGCATAAAACATGTATGTTTTATTTAACAAATAATCATAAAGTGAACAGTGTAACTAGCACCAAGGTCAGAAAGCAGGCTGTACCTCATATGTCTCCCTGGCGAACTCTTTGGTCTGTTTGTCCTAAGGTAACAAAGGCAAAATTAAGTTCTTAAACACTCTTAGCTTGTTTTCAGTGATTTCTTTGTTTCACAGTATTAAAAGAATACTGAAAAGATGAATTTACTTTTTTTTTTTTCAAAGGAAGAGAGATGAGTTTGAGAACTAGGTAGTAATTGTTTTTAAAGATATTAATGACTATAAAGGAAGATTAACATTTGGAAAATATATTATTTCTTGGCGTTCCTCTTGTAGCTCAGCATGTTAAGAACCTAACTAGTATCCATGAGGATTCAGGTTTGATCCCTGGCCATGTTCAAGGATGTGACGTTGCTGCAAGCTGCGGTATAGGTCACAGATGCAGCTTGGTCCAGTGTTGCTGTGGCTGTGGTATAGGCCGGCAGCTGCAGCTCCGATTCGACCCCTAGCCTGGGAACTTCCATGTGCTACAGGTACATTAAAAAAAAAAAAAAAGGTATATGATTTCTAAGGAAGCAAAAGTATTGTGGTTTTTATTATCCAATTCAATTCTGTACTGTATTACATACTGTTTTTGAAAATTACTTCTTAGTCACTTGGCTCTTCTTAGAATTTTTTTTCCCCAAAACTCAGCTTTTTCAGAAAGCCTTCCTTGAAAAATCTATCACTAAATGTTCCATTAAATTGTTATGTCAGTATAAATAACAGCAAATTGAATGTAGAATAAAGTTTATCTAAAAAAAAAAAAAAAAAAAAAGAGTACCCATTGTGGCTCAGCAGTTAACGAGTCTGACCAAGATCCATGAGGATGCAGGTTCCATCCCTGGCCTCACTCAGTGGGTTAAGGATACAGTGGTGCCGTGAGCTGTGGTGTAGGTCACAGATGTGGCTCGATCCCACATTGCTGTGGCTTTGGGGTAGACCAGTGGCCACAGCTCCAATTAGACCCCTAGCCTGGGAACCTTCATATGCCACGGGTGAGGCCCTAAAAAGCAAAAAAAAAAAGTTATCTCTCATTACCACTGTAGCCATAGTGTCATCTTTACTTCATGATATTTCTGTGTCTTGAAATTTTAATTTTATTTAAGCATAACCACTAAGCAGATGTCACTTTCTCTTTAAGCTATTTATGCTTAAATCCTGTTGACACTTATTAAATTCTGTTCACTTGGACATACTAATATTTTGTAATAGCTTTTATCCATAATATTGGAAATAATCACATCAGTCTCAACAATCACGTAAAATAGGCAGCTTGTTAGAGAAGCAGATGTACAACTTTCTGAAGAATTTCACTTGGAACATAAAAATGAAATGTTGTAGAAAAGGTCTGTATGAGAAGAGAGTTCATAGAAATAACAGATACACTCACATACATGTATTCATTTAAGGGTTGGAGGATAAAGTCAAGGAAATCTCGCAAGGTGGAGAAATAGAAAATATGAGGGGAAAAATATGATAAAGAGGATCCTCAGGCAGTGTAAAAATTAACTATTAGGGTTGTAAAAGGAGAAAATAAGACTTTAGAGTCTTGAACTTTAGTGAAAGAGTCTCTGGATTATAGTATTCCCAGGCACTTGGCAGTAGCAAATAAAAATCGTCTCTGGAAGAAAATACCATCACCCTCTGCCTAAAAGTATTCTTCCTAGGAACTTTTGCCCCCCAAATGACCAGTACACAAAGATAACTAGGCATATGAGGAAACCATTCACCATAAGCAAGCAGACATCCAGAATGCTTAAAGACATGAAATATCAGAATTATCAGACTTAGGCTAAAAACAACTTTTTAAAGTCAGATGATTGGAAGCCTTTGCAAAGAGAAAGTCATTATAGCATTTTTGAAAAAGAACCAAGTAGAAATGCTAGAACTGTAAAATGCGGTAACTGAACTTAAGAGTTCAATGGATGGGGTTTAACAGCAAATTAGCAAATTAGATATAGCTGCAGAGGGAAGTAGTGAGCTGGAAGTTATGGCAGAAGAAATTATCCAACATGTTGCATGAACAGAGGGGAAGAATAAAAATTACAGGTGAGACACATAGAGTGAGAAGATCTAATATACATTTAATTGGAGTCCCAGAAGGAGAAGAGAGAAATGGGGCCAGAACTGATGAAAGCTATCAACCTACAGATTAAAGAAGCCAAATGAATTTCGCAGTTTTAAGTGAGCTTATATTGCACTTTTCTTTCATACCACTAGTGACTGAATCCTGAACGAAATTAACTAAACTTGAGCCCCGGCACTTTTTAAACTGAATATCCATAGACTATTGGCAGTATCTGCCTCACAAAGAGCAAAGATAAGAAATAAGCTAAAGAATGCTGTTCTTAAAGTAGGTTATTAAAAAATAAATAAATAAATAAAAGGTATCCAGAAATTCTCTTTACTGTTTTTGTAACTTCTATAACTAAAACTATGTCAACATAAAAATATTTTTTTGAAAAAGGAAAGACAGACATGCCCTTGGGAGGGGACTGGGAAATTAACCATTTGTTATGATTGCGTTTTTTGTTGATTTGTTGGTTTGTTTTAATAACCATCTTCCAGAAAGTTTGCTAAAGTCTTGCCTGTGGTTTTTTCCTAGCATTTAGGATCAGTGCAACTTTTGTTAATTCCTGATCTTACCACAAAATTTGGGCCATTGGATTTCAAAGGGTACTCAGAATTTAATGTTAAGGAACAATTTCCTGATTAGGATGTTTCATATTTGAGCAGGTTACTAATAAGTTACCTGCATTTTTCACTAGATTTGTTTTTTGTTTTGTTTTATTTAGGAAAATAGAGTCCATTTATCTATAAAGCCATTCTTCCCACCAGCATCCTTTCAAATTATTCCCTGTTTAGTTCCATGAAACCTATCTGTCACCTCTATCATTACACTGAAATGGTACTGTAAAAAGTCACCGATAGCCCCTATTTGTCCAGTGAATTGACCTACTCCCCTCTCCCCCCCCCCCAGTAACCACATTGAAGCTTTCAGCCTTTTTCTCTTTCAAATGTTCTCTCCTCTTGGCTTCACTGGCAGTTGGCACGCCTGGTTTTTTCCTGCTTGTGTATCTACATTTTTTTTTTTTTTAATTCACTGCCTTGTATGGCTTCTTCCTAAGGTTTCATCCTATCTCTCTGTTTTCCTTTTACTGCAGTTTCGTTCTATCCAAATTCTTCATTCTTCCAAGTCCTGTACAGGTGTTACCTCCTCCATAAGGGTAAGGACCATCCCAGTCAATGGCATGCTTCCACACCTCAGAGCCTTCCCTCCTCTCCTTACTTTGATTGTGCAGAGACCAGTCATAGGCCCCTCAGCACTTAGCAGTGTCTCTTGCTCCTGCCAAGTATTTGGGGAGCTTTTCTGAATTGGCTAACTAAAACGCTCTTCTGTAGAAATCAGATTTTGGAAGAGGAGAATAAAAAGATTTTGTTTGCCATGGGATATTTTTTGCCCCGTATTTGAGATTATAAACTCTTAGAGCAAGGGCTGGCAAGCTGTGGCCTAAGGACCAATTTGGCCTGTTCCCTATTTTGTCCATGGCCCTGCAACTGTGAATGGTGTTTATATTTTTTATGGCTGAAAAAAAAAAAGAATAATCTTTTATGATAAGTAGAAATTATAGGAAATTCAAATAACCGGGTTTCTCAGTAAAATTTTATTGAAACACAGCCATCCTCATTTGTGTAAGGACTGTCTGACTGCTTTTGTGCCATGGTGTCAAAGTTAAGTAGTTGTGACCAACTCCATATGACCATGTGACCCTTTATGGAAAAAGTTTGTTGACCCCTGTCTTAAAGGTTAGTATTTAGTTTAATTTTCTTTTATTTCACATAATGCAACTTCCTGCTTTATGATTAGATATGCTGCTCATATTTAATAGAGCCTCAAGAGATATCTTTTTTTTTTTTTACTTTTTTTGACTTTTTGCCATTTCTTGGGCCGCTCATACGGCATATGGAGGTTCCCAGGCTAGGGGTTGAATTGGAGCTATAGCCGCCAGCCTACGCTACAGTCACAGCAACGTGGGATCTGAGCCGTGTCTGCAACCTACACCACAGCTCACGGCAGTGCCGGATCCTTAACCCACTGAGCAAGGCCAGGGACCAAACCCTCAGCCTCATGGTTCCTAGTTGGATTCGTTAACCACTGCGCCACGATGGGAACTCCATATCTTAAGTATTTAGTTAACAGCAGTCTTATTGAATTTTCGTTTACTTAAACTCTTTTCTAGCAAATGTTTCTTTTTAAAAATTAGTTTACTAAATTCAAGAAGAGAGAGCCCCAAGTCATACCTCACAATCCTCCATTAATAAGTGAAATTCATTTTTCAATTAAATTTGACTGCAGCTTTATTACTTCACATCAGCAAGTTTCAGCTGATAGGGTTAATAATGAGTACATTTAAATTCCTTTTATTTCAAAGTACGTACAAAACTAATTTGGTGCTTCTCTGTAGTGTGCACCAGTTAACTTGAAATGTAAACAGTGATTTCATTTGCACTTTCATGTATACCTTATTACAAACTGTATTAATAAAAAGTATTGATGAAGAATAAAGTGAACTTGTTAAGTAAATGGTGCTAATTTTATAATTAGCATGATTAGCAGAAAAATATAGCATTTAGGTAGGAACCTGTCACAAGACATCTTGCCCAAATATGGCCATTATTGTTTTACTCCATTAGTGATAAAGTTTGGTTCTGTCTCTGTCCTTGGTGATTACAAAACAAAATTTATAAAAATGGGAGATGTAAGAAGTCATTAGGGGCTTTTCATATTTTGTTAGTAGTAGAAATAATGTACTGTATGTTAAAAACTCGAAGAGTTTGATAGGTGATTGGGCGGTTTCTTAGAGCATCAGATATTTAAGGAAAAGTGTCATTTGAAATATTTCGATTTGGTTTTGTATATTCTTGTTTTAGATTTTTGGATTGGGGCAGGGGAAAGATTCAGATCCAAGCAGTATTTCTCCAAAATTTATCCTCTGAATTTGTTTGACGTGTCACTCTGCCTGAAAAGTGAAGTCTTAAAACACGAATGAGGGCAGCCAAAGGTATAACTGTCAAGAGGCAAAAACCATTGTTAAAATGAGAGTGGAAATGAGCAGTTGCCTGATTTTTGACAGAGCCAACATTCGTTCTAGAAAGATGCACCTTCCCTGGTCTGTTGCTGTCTGTTCATACAAGACGTGTCTGTCCTTCTCCCTTTGTTCTCTTTCGAGTTTATGCTTATTGGTTATTCCCCTTGCAGTGAATGGTATTGGGATACTTCATGCTTTGTCTTGGCTCAGGTGGGGAGTGAGGGGTTTGAAAAGTCAAACCTACACAATGACAAGAAATAGGTCATAGTTTGGAAAAGACAGTGAAAGTAGAAAAAAAATGAGATTAAAACTACTTTTAAAAAAATCATTTCTGGTTCTTGTCAAGATAGAAAATATTTTATTGACTGTCTACTAAATATCAAATGCTAAGCTACATGCCTGCTATATTAGCATGGAGTAGGGATAAAAAGTCAGTTATTTGGTCCTTATCCTGTTTCTATGAACTCTTTGATGAGGGTACCTGTTCTTATTGTGGGAAATACTAATATCTTTTATGTACTCATTTCTAAGGGTCTAGTATATCATTTTACATGTAGTGCACAAATAAAGTGTGTTGAATTATGGTTCACTTGGGTCTATTGCACTTTTTTTAAATTGTGGTAAAATATACACAAGGTTTACTGTTTTAAAATTTAAGTGTTATAACTCAGTGGCATTAATGAGCACCCACATGTTGTATAACCATCACCACCATCCATCTTCTGAATTTTTCCATCATCCCAGATTAAAACTTTGTACCCATTAAACAATATCTCTTCATCCTTCCTTCCCCTTTAGCCTTGGCAACCTTATTCCGCTTTCTGTCTCTATGAATTTGGTTCCTGTTCCTATCTCATTGTGGAATTATACAATATTTTCCTTGTTTCTGGCTTATTTCAGTTACATGATGTTTCCAGATTTCATCCACATTGTAGTGTTATCAGGATTAATTTCTTTTAAAGACTGCATAATACATTGTATTTATATATTTCATTGCAGTTTTTTAGCTGTAGTATAAACATACAAGTATTCAAATATAAATCTATGTCCAGAGACGGTGACAGGACACTGTCTTTTTTGAGGCAGCCTATTGTTTGGAGACCAGACCAAATGAAGCCATGTTAGATTAGGTGGCTTGGTGCCAACAATGTCTAAGTGTTATTCCCAATTAGAGGACATTGTGGAAAGAGAGAAAAGAGAGTGAAGTTCATTATGACGTAAAACTGTGATGACTTCTTAAGAAAGAATGTCCTCTTTCATCATATCTCAGTGATGAAATAATTTAATAATGCTCATATGTAAACATTATTATTACAAAATGAAGGTAGAAAAATAAGATATAAGTCAACCAGAATTCCAGTTCAAAGTTTACTCTCTCAGTTTTAGGTTAAAACATTGATACCATTTTCTTTTCTGTTTGGTTTTTGTTGTTGCTTTGTTTTGTTTCTGGCTGTGTCCGTGGCATGCAGAAATTCCCGGGCCAGGGGTCAAACCCGTGCACAGCAGTAACAGTGCTGGATCTTTAACTGCTAGGCCATCAGGGAACTCCTGATACCAGTTTCTTAAATTGTAGAGGTGTTGCAACTCCCAAGGTATATGTTGGGACGATAACTTTATCCCTCTTCCAGTACCTTTTACACACTTGGCATTTAGCCCACACCTTGCAAAGGGAAGGGAGGCCTGTAATGGATTGCAGGCAAGCAAGTGAGTGTGTGTCATAATAGATAATGCTCCAGTGATGCTACTGAAAGCAGGTTTCCTATGGTCCTGACAAAGCAGTTTGTGTCTCATTGTCTAATAAGATGACTTAGATGAAAATCTTAGATAACATGTGGCAACTTCTCTCTCATCTTCCAAGCAACCGTTTGAAACCCAGCTATTTTTTGGACAGCTCTCATTTATATGTGTATATACTTTTGCTGGTGCCTGATGTTGCCAAGGGGCATCTGGTTTGTTCTTTAACTTTTCTGGCTGCTGTTCTTCTGTTGGAAATGGTGGAGTGACGATGACTGTACCTGATGACTTTGTTTTCTCCTTTCTCAGTGTTCTTTCTCTGAACTTTTGCTTGGCACAATAGTTAGCCTTTTGGTGCCCAGCCTCCCTATAGTTATTTGTGCGGAGATTCCCAGGCCGAGCAGAAATCACCTCTGCTGCTGTCCCCAGTGCTCCCCTTCAGCAGTTCCTTTCTGCTGACTTGCATTTCCTTTCTCATATATAATACAAAGATCAAACACTTACCTCCTATTGATGTTGTTTGAGGGATGATTATGAATAATCCCTGAGGGAAGATGATCAAACTGAAAGTAAGAGTGGTAATAGATTTGAATGAGCATGAAGCAACCTTCTTCTAAGGGAAAGAAAATATCTACAGAAACACTACCTAAATTAGTGCTGCCCTTCTGGTTGGTGGTCACAGGCTTAGGGCTTTGAGGAGTCCTTGCCAGCTAGCAGCCACCTGGGGCAGTTTTGTCCTGGTGAAGCAGTAATATCCATCCCTCAAGGCAAGGCTTTCTCTGGAAGAAATTTTGCAGTGAACTAAACTCTCAGGGGCCCATCTCTTGATGCTTATTCATTTCTACAGCGCTGCTGTGGAACCAGGCAGAGCATGCTAATGCTAGTGTGTGGGCTAAGAGGTCTAGGTTCTTCCCCCGTGTCAGCACAGCCTCTTCTTTCCTCCTGCCTCCTACCTCCACCGCACTTTTTTTTTTTTCTTGTTACTTTTTAAAATTGAAAGGTTCTGCAAGGAGGGAAAGTAAGTCCCTTGGCCTTTTGAGTATTGAGGTGCTCAGCAGAACTGCCTGGCATCCTGTTTGTATATAGCGGTTTTAATTCATTCTCTAATAGGTCATTTAGCCTTACCAGCAGAGTCTTAAACTTGATAATCCTCACATCAGCAGTGAGGCTCAGGTCTAACATCCAAAAGTGCAACCCTGTGTAATTATTTGAAGGAGGTTTTAAAGCCTTCATTCCCTGGCTGTTTGTCTGGCTTCTGCCTGGCACCTCCTCAGGTCAAGCTGATAACATTCCTCACGCTTGAGGCCGCCAAGACAAGCAGGTGGCCTGAGAGAGCACAGTCAGCGAGGGAAGTTCACGTTCCCATTCTGTGCAAGGAGCTTGACACCGTTCCTATGCAATTTCAATCCATGGAGATGGGACTTGGGCTCTGGTGACATGCAAGCTTTTTGATACTGTAATGGAGATGCCCCAAACAGGAGTGATGTGCCAGTAGGTTGAAAAATTGTGCCTGTTCCACTGATTATGTCCTTGCTGCTTTCCTTTTGAAAACAGTTGATGATGAGAATTTCTCCTCCTCCAGACCGGCCTTGACTGGTTCCATGGATATGAGGTGTCCCCGGCCTTCTGGAAGTACATTATGTCCTCTTTTTATTGGCTGTTATTAGGTGTTATTATTGGCTCTCTCTCCACTGATCACTGCAGTTTGAGGTTTCAGATGAAATGTGGTATCTTGGGCAGAGTTAGCACTGTATTTGGAGATGACTCTGGGATAGTAACCACCAAACAACTACATTGCCTTTCATTCTGAGGGAGATGTTTCTTTTCCAGCGTTTAAAAATATTACAGCCTTATGAGACCAGATGGTGACCACAGACAGAGACTGTAAGCTATCAGAGTTCTTGCTAGACCTTTTCTTTTTTTTCTTTGAAGGAAGTGACTTTTTGTCCTATAATGTTGCATTAGAGGTTATAGTTAGTGACAATAATAGAGCTCAAAATTCCCTCTGATAATTTATCTTCCTGTAACTGCAGAATATCCTTTTAAAGATGGAAAAATTGAGGGAGAGAGTAACTATGTGGTAATTGATAGGAAAGCATTGAAGTCTAGTTTATCCAAAGAACTGTTTTGATCTCTCTCTTCTGTGTAAAAGGAGTTTATGTTTTTGGCTTCCAGGTGACATTGTGTGTATATTTGTGTGTGTGTAGAGGGGCATGACTTACCTTACTGTGAATAGGTTCCATTGTGTTCTTCTGCACTGATTTAGAAAGAATCTATGTTAATGTAGCTTACTTGAATGGTTTTTTTACGTAGATGGAAGGGTTGTTTGTTTGTTTGTTTGTTTGGGTGGGTTTTATTTGGCTGCGCCCACAGCATTTGGAAGTCCCCAGGCCGGGGATCAAACCTGGGCTGGAGCAGCATCCAGAGCCACTTTGCAGTGTCAACACTGGATTCTTAACCTGCTATGCCACAAGAGAACTCTAGATGGAAGGTGTTTTGACCTGCTGTGTTGGCTCTCCATTTTCCTTCTTGTCTCTTTACATCTGTCGTATTTGCCCTCTTCAGGAGGAATCTCGAATGCAGCCAAGAGAAAAAGGCAAGGTACCGGAAAGCTTGAGAGTTTTAATTGCCTGACACCTTGGCAGAAACTCCGTATCAGTTTTTTTAGGTTTGGGGAATGTTAACAAATAGAACTTTGAAGCAAAACTTATTTGAGGGAAAAGAAAAAACTTATTTGTGATTCTAATTCTGAGTGAGATTAGCAATATGACATATAAAGAGCTGTGATGTTTTTCAGATCTATTATGAAAGTCTGGTGTCCATATCTTTGTGTTTACTACCTAAAGTCTTAGCAATCTTGTACCCAGAGGCCCATTTTGTGAAGAACACTTCTGAAACATACCATCATTTGTTTTGTTATTTTTCAGTTAAGATCTTCCAAGGGCTGTGAGTATAGTTTTTCACATTACTTGTTTCTCTTTCTTGACCACAAAACCAAGTGAATGCTTCCTTTGCTGTCTCATTGCAATACCCAGAGCCTCAGGATGAAGTTTCTTCCCCACTTGGCATTCTTTGGTACAGATTTGTTACTCAGATTGTGAGACAAATGCACCCTGCTTTGTGGACACGGCCTTCTATTGGCCTGTGTTCTAGGCCTGGTCCCAGGAACTCTTAAATTGATGCCACAATGTTAGTAGGCCTAGCCTGCCTCTGTCTCTTATCTTTTAAGTGGGGATAATAACGCTGAGCTCTGGTTTATGTCACAGTGATTTTTTGAAGGGTTAATGAGCTGGGCTTTGTGAGATACTTTTAGATCCTGAGATGAAAGGTGTTATTTAGCCTCAGCAAGGCTTCCTGCGGGAGTGCCTTCCAAAGAGCTCAAAGTGCTTGTCACTGTCTTCCATTCATCCTCATACCATCCCTGGTAGGGAGGTAGTGGGTAAGCATTATTATTAAGTACAAGATAGTGTTATTACTGTTACTTTTATCTGTAAACAGGGGATAATTGTGAGAAATAGTTGATAAAACGGATGATGAAAGAAAAACACTGAGAAAACTTCAAAGTAGCATGCATTTGCTATTCCTGTTTACTTTAGGCTTCAAAAGTCTAATTGCCATACATGAAAACAATAGAAAATATCCTTTTTTGAGGGGAAACAGGACCTGCTACATCCTTCTAAATACTTGCATTAATTGAACACTAGTACTTATTTTCACTTGTATCAGATTATGCTTTTTAGGGCCACACCTGAGAGGTTCCCAGACTAGGGGTCTAATTGGAGCTGTGGCTGCTGGGATCCGAGCCGTGTCTGCAACCTGCACCACAGCTCACAGCAATGCCGGATCCTTAACCCACTGAGTGAGGCCAGAGACCAAACCAGCAACCTCATGATTCTTAGTTTGATTCATTTCTATTGCGGCACAATGGAAACTCCAGGACTTAAATTTTTTTTAAAAATTGAAGTATAATTGAGAAGTTCCCTTGTGGCTCAGTGGTTGAGGATCCAGTGTTATCACTGCTGTGGCTCTGGTTATAGCTGTGGCAGGGGTTTAGCACTGGCCTGGGAACTTCTGCATGTATGGATACAGAAAATGATTAGAAGTATAGTTGATTTACCGTGTTATATTAGTTTTAGGTGTACAGCAGCGTGATTCAGTATTTATATAGATTATACTACATTTAAAATTATTCCAAAATAATGGCTATAATTCCTTATGCTGTGCAATATGTCCTTGGTGCTTACCTATATTATACATAGTATTTTGTGTCTCTTAATCCCCTCTCTTTGTCCCTCCCCCTTTCCCTTTCTGCACTGGTAACCACTAGTTTGTTTTCTATATCTGTGATTCCGTTTCTCTATTTTGCTATATACATTTGTGTTGTTTCTGTTTTTTTGTTTAAAAAAAAATTTTTTTTTTTTTTGGCTACACCTGCCGTGTGCGAAAGTTCTTGGGCCAAGTATCAAACCCATGCCACAGCAGTGACCCAAGCCACTGGATCCTTAACCTGCTGCACCACAAGGGAAATCCTCCATTTTTAATTTTGTTAGATTTTACATGTAAGTGATAAAATATAGTATTTATCTTTCTCTGTCTGACTTATTTCACCAAGCATAATACTCTTTACATCCATTCATGTTGTTGTTAATGCCAGGATTTCATTCTTTTTTATGACAGAGTAATATTTGTGTGTGTATACCACCTCCTTATCCATTTGTTGATGAACAGACACTTGGGTTGCTTCTGTATTTTGGCTGTCATGTAAACTGTGTTGCTGTGAACATTGGGGTGTATGTGTCTTTTTGAATTAATAAGTGTTTTCATTTTTTTTGGATATATACCCAGGAGTGGAATTGCTGGATCGTATGGTAGTTCTTAGTTTTTTTGAGAAATCTTCATACTGTTTTCCATAGTGGCTGTACCAATTTACATTCCCACTAAAAGTATACAAGGGTTTTCATTTCCCTACATCCTCACCAACATTTTTTATCATTTTTTATTTGTAGACCCTTTTTTTCTTTTTTCTTTTTGGCTGCACCTGTGGCATGCAGAAATTCCCAGGCCAGGTACCAAACCCATGCCACAGTAGCAACTGGAATGACAACGCTGGATCCTTAACCCACTGAGCCGTAAGGGAATTTTTGTAGACTTTTTGATGATAGTGACTCTCACAGGTGTGAGGCGATAGCTCATTGTTTTGATTTTTATTTCTCTAATAATTAATGATATTGAGTATTTTTTCATGTGCCTTTTAGCCATCCTGTATATCTTTGGGAAAACATCTATTCAGGTCTTCTGTCCATTTTTTAATCGTTTATATATATATGTATATATATATATATATATATGGTATGAGCTGTTTTCGTATTTTGAATATTAACCCTCGTTGGACATGTCATTTGCAAATGTTTTCTCCTTTTTGTTTTGTCAGTGGTTTTCTTTGCTGTGCAAAAACTTTTAAATATAATTAGGTTCCATTTGTTTATTTTAGCTTTTATTTCTTTTGCCAGGACTTAATTTATTTTGAATCTTCATTTTAGACTTCAAAATTGAATTTCCTCTTTTTGAAGTCATTTAGACAACATGTAGTTCACTGAGGTCATCCAGCATGAGAGATAGATTTTCTTAAAGGAGAGATTTTTGAAGACAGTGACTACTACATGGTCTAAGATTGAAGAACGAGAATGAGCCCCATTTGGGAAGCCACGTGGATAGGGGTCCCCTACATGTTTGTCATTATGAACAAACCATTGACTGAAACCACCCACCTTGGCCAGGCACGGTAATGGCAGCGTCCACAAGTTGTCTCAGAGCAGTAGGCCCTGATAAGGAACATGGTGCTACCCTGGGAGGATTTGGAAGGGGCTGATAGGAGGGAGATGACCAGCCTCCCAGAATCCTTGGCGCTGGAATCCATCTTGGCTGAGAGTTTCACGCCCCACCCAGAAGGACCCTGAGCCAGACCAAATATAGGCTAAGCAAGGTGATTGGCCAGAGACAGGCTGGAAGCTAACCCTTATTCCCGTAAAACCTGAGATCACGAGCCACATGGCAGGGCAGTTCTCCTGAGTTCCCTTACCCTGCTGCTCTCCCCAGCACATGTGTCTCCTCGGACATTCATTTCTGAGTGTTAGACCAAGAGCCCATGCTCAGGCCCTGGAAGGGGTTCCCCTTCCTGCAACAGTTACGCTACTGAAGTTGACCATTTATTCAGTGTTATGGCTTGAGATCACAGATGAGAGAAGGTTCCTCCCTCCTCCTCTCACTGAGATTTTCAAGCTCATCTTTGCAGCCTCATTACAAACTCCATTTTTGTGGAGTTATTTCTGGTCTTTTATGGTTGTGTCATAGGAAGGAGGAAGGCATGAAATGAATGCAAGGAAGAATGGCCACAGTTAGCCGTTAAATCTTGCCATTTGTTTTCTTTCAATATATACCACTATACTTCCATAAATCAGTAATTCCTTCGATAGTCTCCCTAGGAAACAAACATGTACAAACTGAAAACGGTAGGCTTTACAGATTATGTGAGCAGGGGACAGCAGGATGGTTGGACCTTTGTCTTAAGATTTGGTTTTGACCAAAAATCTTTCATCTTGAGTGGTCCATATTTCTCTCTTTACGTGGTAATAGAAAAAGTTTGTTTAATTTTCTCAAGATAACTGTGAGCAGTCAATAAAAGATAGTAGCTGTATGTATAACAGTTTTTAAATGTCATATACTTGGTTTTAAATTTTCTTTTTCTTTTTCTTTTTTTTTTTTTTTAAAGCAGGAAATAGATTTATTAAGATAGGATGCTTGTGAGAGATGAAAGAGAGCAGGCAAGGAGGCTCTGCCTGAGAATTAGGTGGGCTACGTTTTTATAATCCAAGGAAAGTATAAAGTTTCATAAATTGCCTAAATCAGTACTTCTTACCAAAAGCGATATCAAAAATATTGGCCCTCTTAAGTTTTGTTTTTTATTTCTTTTTCAAATATTTGTAGTTTTGTGCAGCTGTTCATTGTTATGTTTCTCTACGACAGGCTTTTAAAAAATGCTAGCTTCCAACACACCAGGGCTCTCTCTATGTGTTCGTCAGAGAGGTTCTCAGAAAGAAAATGGTTTAGGTTTCAAAATCCCCAGGGGAATTGTTCCAGAACAACAGGGAGAAGAAAAAAACTCCACATGATTTAAATACCTTGCCGTGATTCTTTTTTAATTTAAAATTTTCCTGTTAAGTCTTTTATTTTCTAAACAATAGACCCCTTAGCTCTTCTTGAACTACTTTAGGCTATAAAGAGCCACCAGATTTCTTTCCTCTTTTTTTCAAACTTGTAGTTTAAGCTAATTTTCCTCTTCTCCATTCAGGTACCTAATTAAATGGAGACATTTAGTTGATTTGTGCTTATTTTCACCCCAAATTCAATTAAAATTCTTCTAGCTGAAGTAGAGTCGTCTCATTCTTAAACCAGGTCCAGGATGAAAGGTGACAGTGGAAGTAGCAATAACAAGCAAAAGAGTAAGTTCCTCTCAGTCTTTGGGAGTTTTGCAGTCAAGCTTCCTCACTGTGGTTTGAACAGGACCAGGTTTTAAGAGGCACTACCACCCATAGGAGGGCTGTGGGTGCTGGGTTGACGAGCTCAGACTACTTGGGTTGGAAACTTTCTCTCTTTTTTTTTTCTTTTCCAGCTTTATGAATGTCAGTTTTCCACTATTTACTTGCTTTGTATCCTTGGGCAAGTTGCTTTAGCCTTTTGAACCTCAGATTCACCTCTAAAATGGGGATTAATAATTGTATCTGCTTCTTGGGGTTGTGAGGAGGCAGTCATAGAGCCTGAAGTATAATGCTCCACATATGTGCTTGCTCAATAAACTTTGGCTACCATGAGCTGTATTTCATTAGTGCTATTGTCAGTACTTAGGTATTTGTTGTTCACTTTGATTTTTTTTTTTTTTTTTTTTTTTGCTTTTTAGGGCCATACCCTTGGCACATGGAGGTTTCCAGGCTAGGGGTCGAATTGGAGCTACAGCTGCCAGCCTGCACCACAGCCACAGCAATGAAGGATCTGAGCTGTGTCTGTGACCTACACCACAGCTCCCAGCAATCCTGGATCCTTAATCCACTGAGTGAGGCCAGGAATCAAAACCACAACCTCATGGTTCCTAGTGGATTTGTTTCTGCTGCGCCATGACGTGAACTCCTTTTTAATTTTTTTTTAATTTTTATATTTTGGCTGCACCTGCAGCATATGCAGGTTTTCTAGACCAGGGATGGAACCCTAGCCACAGCAGTGACCTGAGCCATGGCAATGTCAATGATGGACCCTTAACCCACTGACCATCAAGGGAACTCCTCACCTTGATCTTTTAATATATAACTATATTGGCATTACATAACTTTGTTTTAGCAATCTCCTGTTCTGCTATATATTTGAGTTTATAAAAATTAAAAATGACGAGTTCCCGTTGTGGCGCAACATAAATGAATCTGACTAGTAACCACGAGGTTGCAAGTTTGATCCCTGGCCTTGCTCAGTGGGTTAAGGATCCAGTGTTGCTGTGAGCTGTGGTGTAGGTCGCAGACGAAGCTCAGATCTGGCATTGCTGTGACTGTGGCGTAGGCTGATGGCTGTAGCTCTGATTTGATCCCTAGTCTGGGAACCTCCATATGCCACGGGTGCGGGCTAAAACGTACACACACCAAAAATAAAAATAAAAATTGATATGGCAGAAATCACCACAAGCAAAGTCAAAAGACAGATGCACACTGGGGGAAGACACATTTGCAGTTCATCACACAAAGAGTTCATTTCCCTGATATTTGAAGAACTACTACTCAATTTTTAAGAAAATGGACACTTGGAAAGTTTTTTTATGGTGATGTGCCACTGATTTCATGTCTTTAATATGTATACTCAGAGCATACTAGGCAAACTCTAGGTTGGAGGAAGACTTGAGATACATACAACTAAAGATACAGACATGAGTGTGTAAACAGACCTGAAATTTGTGTTTTTCCCCATAAAATAGCTCCCACTCAGAAATATTCTGTTCTATCAATGGCACCCTCACATACCCCTTTACCCTGTTGTCCATGACTTTTCTCCCGATCTCCTTCCTCTCATCTAGAAAATCCGAGTCCATTCTTTGTTTTATTCATAGTATTTCACATCTGCTACAATCTCTCCTGGCCCACTACTACTCTTTTAGTTAAGAGACACTCATTGTCTCACGGCTTAACTGCTACTCTGGTCTCCTTTTCTTTCTTTTCTTGTTCATTTCTCCACTCAGCACAATAGACTACACCCAGGTTAATTTCCCTAAAACATGGTTTTCATCATGGGCCACAAACCTACTTAGAAACTTTCTGTGGTTCTCACTGTCTAGAATGAAGTCTCACTTCTGAATCTGACCTTAGGGCCCCTCTTAATCTGATTCACTCTCCTATGTCTTTTCGTTTTCTCAGTGCTTCTTTTTTTCTTTGTCTTTTTAGGGCCGCACTCAGGCCATGTCAGGGTTTCCAGGCTCAGAATCAAATCAGAGCTGCAGCTGTTGGCATATGCCACAGCCACAGCAATGTGGGATCTGAGCTTTGTCTGCAACCTACAGCAGAGCTCACAGCAACACCGGATCCCTAACCCACTGAGTGAGGCCAGGGATCGAACCTGCGTCCTCATGTATGCTAGTTGGGTTCATTACCCACTGAGCCATGACAGGAACTCCTATTTTAGGTAAACTTTTTAATCAAATATATAATACAGTAACTTTTCACACGGTGAACACACCCATGTCATCAGCATGCCTCCTTTGACACACACGCTGTCTCCCTCACCAGATGGCAAGTGCCCGGGAGACAGAGCCACATCATATGCCTCTGTACATGTGCACAACATCAGGTGCTCAGTGACATTCCAGATCAGAAATTTGAAGGCTAGGTCTTGACAAATAAGAAGCACATAGAAATATAAAGGAATACATGAAATTTCCATTAGTGACTACAAATACTTTCTTGACAACTAGTTACAGCTGAGATATGATTGGAGGTAATACCATGTGAGTTGTCTTGTTCAAGGATTCCTAGGTGGTGATCCATAAATAAGATTCTTTCTGTCCATCTAAACAAGGCCATGTCATAGTTTTTTCTTTTCTGACACAAAGTAAACAGACATCTACAACATTTGTTTCTGTTGTCATTTTATCCAGCAAATATGTATCGATCATATACAATCTATTAGATACAGTTAACAGCATACAGTGGGATTCAGCTTTGAAGAATATAAAAACCCTTCTTCTGTAGAGCTTATATTTTAATGAGTCACTAGAAGTAGTTGGAAGAACTAAAGAAAAGCTTAAGACTAAAGGTGTAACAATGACTAAACAATAAAATAACTATGAAAAAATTGTTACTAAATCATCATAAACGTACAGGAATATGAGAACATGGAGACAGGAGAGGCCAACATGAAACTTGGCACTGCACTGGGAACTTTGGCTAAGACATCCATTTGATGTTATCAGAGGTGTGGAAGAAGATGGCAGTCTCTGGAGGCAGAATAAAGGGCGAGTTGAGAAGAGCAGAGAGTTGTTCTCTTGTGGCACAGCAGGTTAAGGATCTGGCATTGTCACTGCAGTGGCTTGGTTGCTGCTGTGGCGGGGGTTTAATCCCTAGTCTGGGAACTTCCACATGTGGGCACCACCCCCCTCAAAAAATAAAATGAAGAGCAGAGAGATGTTATAAATATCATAGGAAATGTTTAATTGTCAGTAGTGCTTTACAGTTGACAAGGAAGGTCCTCTGACTTGTTCAGTCCTCTTGAGTCTGCCTGTTATGATCTTGTACCGTGGGTGTGTCGTCTGCCCACAGCCACCCAGCTCCCACGTGCCTGTTGTAAGCTTAGACTGCCTTCATTCTTTCCACTGGCTGCTCTTGCCGTAGGGGAATATGAGGATTTGAGATCAGTCTTCTCTCTTAATTTTTGTAACTACTGCATTGAAATCACATCCCAGCTAACTTCATTACCACCATACGTACTCTTTGCTTTAAACATAAAGCATGAGAAACCTCCCTGGCAAATCATGACATCTGGAGGGTATAAGTATAAGGCAAAGTGAAGTGGGAGGTAAGTCACTTTCCAGCTCCTAGCCCTGGTGTCTCTATCACTTGGAAACAGAGGCACAAAGAGGAGGTAGAGGACCCATGGGCTGCTAATCCCTAAAAAGTAACTTGTTGAAAGTATTATGAATTCCCTTGTAGTTTGGTTTTGTCTTTTCTTTTTTCGCCCCTTTGCTTGTGTCTTTTTTGTACCTAGAAGGCTTCAGTTTGCAAAGCTATAAATCTGTCAGTCTCGTTGACGTGGCTTTCACTTCAAATTAATGTTCAGCAAAGGGATTAGCCGATAAACATTTCAGGCTGTATTTTTTTTTACACAAAAGGGTGGATTTGGTTTGAACAGGCTGCCAAAGCCAGGAAGGGAAGTTAATTGTGTAAATCAGTGCAGGCAAGAGCTGATCACCTTTCAGAAAGACAAGACAATGTGGCGCACAACCTCTAAATAGATTTTTGGGGTCAAGTTGATGTCATGTTGAAGAATCAATATTTGCTGGGCTTTATAAAGTTAGTCTTTAATGAACCCCAGCCATTTTGCTAGGCCATTAATTGCAGGAAGAGGAAAGGCGACAGTGGCTGAAGTCCATGGCTATAGAGATAGTATAAAAATAAGTGAAGAGACAAGACAGTTACTTGCTAATGTGCAAAGGTCTCAGCCTTAGGTTCTACTCAAGCCTTGTTGGTTCACATACTGAAGGCTTTCTTGGGATCATACTGACATTTTAAGGAAGAGCCACTCTTGCATCCTAACAGAAGAAGGTCAGCCCTTTGTTCTTCGACACTCCTTATCTAAGCAGTGTGGCTCAGTTTTCCTGGGATGAATTCTAATGTCATTTTGCGTTCTGCCTCGTGAATGTGCTAATCACAAGAGCACGTCTTGCTCGGAGTGTGGCTCATCCCTCTCTCTGACAAAGTTGAAACCTTTTTAAATAAAGAGTTGTAGTCAAGAGCATTTGCTTTGGGTTGCTGGCTTGAATCCAAAGTCTAATGAAAGGTTTTTGGTAAATATTATCATTTGTACTTGTTATATCATCCATTGGACGTGTTCCTCTGGCTGTTTTGTGTGTGTGAGTATTCTCTATTCCTCTTTGGGTTATCAGAGTCATTTGTAGGGCAGGAACCTTATCTTCTGTTTATTTTAGTCTGTGTTTCTAATAAATGTTGTTGACTAGGTAGAGGAATGTATTATATCAAATTTTATCCTGTCTGTAACAAAACTAACATCCTCCAGGGTCAATAACTGAACGTCATAGAAGCAGCTTTGTTAGGCTCTATGAATCAGGGTATGGCTGCAAGATGTTTGTTACAAGTTCTTGGTTATATCTGCTCAATAGATACATTTTAGAATTGACGTTTCAGACCCCTTTCTCTAGTGCATTTTGTCAGAGGAGGCTTTTCAAATTAATTAGAAGAGCTACTGTTCTTTTCTCACGCCCACTCCCATCTCTCCTCTCCAGGATCATTTTTCAGATTAAGTACTCAAAAGAAAGCACAGGAGGTTCGCTGGAATTGTTGTGTTTTTACAAGAGAATCTGATGTTTAATGTTCTCATCTATGATTTTCTTTGGATATTCACTCTTAGTTTTTATTCTTCCTTCTCAGCTGTTTGAGAACTTCTACTTTGGTACTCTGAAGCTCAACTCAATTCACATCTCTCAGAGGTTCACTGTAGACAGCTTTGGAAACTACGCCTCCTGTGGACAAATTGACTTCTCCTGAGGTGGATCGTGAAAAACAGTCAAAATTGAACATCCTCACAAGGTGCTGAGAAAAGGATCATTGTCATTTTAATTGCCAGTGAGGAACGTGGAAATTTGGGGGGGTAGCTTTCCTGGGTAGTTCCCCAAGGACACCATGCTATCTCATGGTTGTCCACAGTCATCAAACTGTCAGCCAAGATGGTTGTGGGCACAGGGAGAACTTAGGTATGTTCAGCTTTCACAGGGTCTACCTCTCTTTCCAAAGCTCTCCTCTGGAAATGTACCTCCGAAGCCCACTGGAGCTCAGATTTGCATTATTTCTTATAGCTCCAGATATTGCCCCAACCATTAAACTCTTTTTTTAATAGTTTAAAAGAGAATTACAGATGTGTGATCTTATTAATCTCTCTACCTAGATCAAATATCTACAAATTCTAGAAGGTTTGTATTTTTCCCTTCCCTTTGTACCCTGACTTTTATTTTATTTTATTTTATTTTAGTCTTTTTAGGGCTGTTCCTGTGGCATATGGAGGTTCCCAGGCTAGGGATTGAATCGGAGCTGTAGCCACTGGCCTGTGCCATAGCCACAGCAACACCAGATCTGAGCCGTGTCTTCGACCTATACCACAACACAGGGATCGAACCTGCATCCTCATGGATACTACTCAGATTTGTTTTCGTGCAGCCACAATGGGAACTCCTACCCTAACTTTTAATAACTACCCAGAATTTCTTTTTTTATTGTGGTAAAAAACATATAGCACAAAATTTACCATCTTAAACAAGTTTTAAGTATATAGTTTAGTTGTACTAAGTATATTCATCTTTTTGTGAAATATCTCCAGAACTTTTCATCTTGCAAACCTGAAACTCATCTGTGTCCATTAACCAACTCTTCCTCCATGTCCCTGTCAATCACCATTCTATTTTTTGTTTCTATGGATTTGACTTCTCGAGATACTTCATATAAGTGGAATCATACAGTATTTGTCTTTTTGTGACTGGCTTGTTCTACTTAGCATAATGTCCCCATGTTGTCGCATGTGGCAGGACTTCCTTCCTTTTTAATGTTGAATAATATTCCATTGGATGTATATACTGTCATCCTTCGATTTCCCTTGGTTCCAGGACCTCCTTCGGTATCTGTGAATGCTCAGTCCTTTATTTAAAATAGCATGGTATTATATGCATACACTCCTGTATACTTCAAATCATCTCTAAATTTTTTTTTTTTTTTTTTTTTTTTTTTGTCTTGTTAGGGCCGCACCTTCGGCATATGGAGGTTCCCAGGCTAGGGCTTGAATTGGAACTATAGCTGCCAGCCTAAACTACAGCCATAGCAATGCAAGATCTGAGCTTCGTCTGCGACCTATACCATAGCTGATGGCAATGCTGGATCCTTAACCCACCAAGCGAGGCCAGGGATCAAACCCACGTTTCCGCTGAGCCACAAAGGGAACCCCCTTTAAGTTAATTTTAATACCAAATACAATGTAAATGTCATGTGAATAGTCCAACACACAGCAGTCTCAAGTTTTGCTTTTTGTAACTTTGTCTAATTTTTTTTTTTTCTGAATTTTTTGGCCTGTGGTTGGTTGACTCAACAGCTGTGGAACCCATGGATATGGAGGGCCAACTGTACCACATTTTGTTTATCCAGGGTTCCATCCATAGACATTTAGGTTCTTTCTACCTCTTGGCTATAGTGAATAGTGCTCTGTGAGCATGAGTATATAGATATCTCTTTGAGAGCCTGCTTTCAATTCCTTTACTACTCAGAATTTTATCTTTAACAAAATAATTGTTAAAGTTTTTACCTTTTACTTTGCTCTGCCCGTTTTCTTCTAAAGTCGGTGCCTTTTATGTTTGTTAGATCCTGTTCCTTCACCCTACCCTAACCCTGGCCTTCCCATGCCACTGATGGAATTGTGATATTGTAGCTCTTTTCTGTTTACTTCTCAGGGCAGTGGCACGCGAAACAATGATGATATCAGCGGGACTGTGCAAAGTTCCCTGGGAGAGTGTGAGCCACAGAAGGCACTCTTTCCTCACTACAGACCTGCAGATGGAAGGAGCTCCCAGCCAGCTTGGCCCCACCCTTCAGCTCTGCTGCAAGCTCTGCTGGGGAGCGCCAGCCTCACTGTCACCCCTCATCTCTGCCTCCTCACAGCCTTTCTCTTTCCTTCCTTCCATAGCCTTATCTTGATTCTTGCTGTTCGAGAAGTCTGACTCTGATCTCTGCATGTTAAGGCCACTGCATGGTGAGGGCTGTGTATAATACTCAAAGATTTGTTTATCAGTGTGGCTGCACAGATCATTTGTCAATAAATGAATTTCTAAAGCAACCGTGTTTTTCTTTTAGTATTATTGTTAGTTTGACCCCCTTAGTCAGTGTGTGTTGGGATACAATGCTGCCATCATTTTTTCCCTGGCATAGTTGTATTATTCGTGCAGGATTTATATATTGGTGCCTGCAGGGTTACTTTTTTCCCCAAGAAAAAGCTTTCTACAGGTAATATTTTTTATTTGAGTTGAGCTTTTACCTCACTTGCCTGATTGTTAGATGGCATGTGGGAATGAGTGTTCAGGGCTGGTACTGATAAGTGAAGTCGACTGTGGCATTCAGTGCCCTCCTTCGTCTTGGTGCTGCTTCTCTCTTCCTGGTTGCTTTCTGAAAACTGCTCTTTTTTTGTTTTTGTTTTTGAAAACTGCTCTTGAATATACTTGGCCAGAAAGTAAAGATGTCTTCTCTGGGGTATCAAAGGTATGATTTATGTTTTTAGGGAAAAAAAAATTTGGTCTTTTAGAAAATGTAACTTTAGGGAGTTCCCGTCGTGGCTCAGTGGTTTATGAATCTGACTAGGAACCATGAAGTTGCGGGTTTGATACCAGGCCTCGCTCAGTGGGTTAAGGATCCAGCGTTACCGTGAGCTGTGGTGTAGGTCGCAGACATGGCTTGGTTCTGGCGTTGCTGTGACTGTGGTGTAGGTCGGTGGCTACAGCTCCGATTTGACCCCTAGCCTGGGAACCTCCATATGCCGCTGGATTAAAAAAAAAAAAAAATAGAAAATGTAACTTTATATATCACATGCTAACTTCTTAACACAATTGGAAATTCTTTTATTTAGTGCTTAGAGGTAACTATGCATTTAAGGACTTAACCAAGATGTTAAGTAATGTTTCACAATTTATCTGCCTTTTTCACTGTCATTCTCTCAGGATCGTATAGTGGAGTTTTCCAGCAGCTACATGACATGGTGACATCATCATTCTGATGGTTATTGGAATGTGTGCTTATGTGTTTTTATGTTTTGTAGAATTTTTTAAGTTGGTAGGTATTGACAGAATTGGAAAAGATTTTTATTTATGTTTTAAATTTTCTTTCTAGAAGCCAGTGGACTAATTTTTTGAGACAATGTAGTGCTAAAGAAAGTATAGTTTTAACTACTTTTGTAGAAGGGCAACAATATTAGAGAGCAAATACTTTTCAGTGGAGCTAAAAGAATTTTTAAAGATTTCAAGTTGCCTTTCACCAAACTGTAATGGGGTGAATATTGGAGAATTTCTTCTGTGTTTATAATCCAATCTTCCATAGTATTATCACTTTGCAATTTATTCTGTACTGAAATAGAGTTAAATCCCTCCACCTGGCTTTCAAGACACTGACTTTACCCTCAACTTCTCTGAGAAGGGGAAAAAAATCTCTCACCATGATTATTACACAATATCTGTGTTGTTATATAAAGAACCTTGTTATGGAGAATAATTTGGTGTTTTTGTTTGTTTGTTTTTTTGTTTTTTTGGAGGCGGCACAAGTTACCCCCAAATGAACTCTGTACCCATGGTAGAGACATGATAAATGTGACTTATAATGGTTATTTTTTCAGTGAACTTTAGAGTTTACTAAATTGGACACTGATGAAATTCCAGCTGTATAATGAACCAAGGTTGGTTTAGGTTTGGTTTTGCACTGTGCCCTTTTCCTCCAGCTAAAGGGAATCTGATGGCACCAGAGGGGTATAGAGTTAAGGCATACCTCTCATATTCTGTCTTGATGCCTACAGGGAGATGGATAGCAAAGCCAAAGGATGCAGTAGGTAAGAAAAGGAGCTGCTGTTGTGGTTTAATATCAAGTTTTTTGTTTGTTTGTCTTTTTAGGGCCGCACCTGTGGCATATGAAAGTTCTCCCAAGCTAGGGGTTGAATCATAGCTGCAGCTGCAGGCCTCTGCCACAGCTACAGCAACACAGGATCTGAGCTGCACCTGCAGCCTACACCCAGCTCACGGCAACGCTGGATTCCCAACCCACTGAGTAAGGCCAGGGATCAAACCCATGTCCTCATGGATATTAGTCGGGTTTGTTACCACTGAGCCACAACGGAAACTCCTAACAGTAGCTTTTTTGTTGTTGTTAATAAGATGACATTAAATAAAGTATGTTTACTGTGTGAAAAATCATCAAGCTGTATACTTTATGCCTTATGCTTTTTTCAGTATGTATATTATACTTCAACTTAAATATCTGTTTAAAAAATTTCAACTTAAATGTCTGTTTAAAAAATTTCTTCATCCAGAGGTTACTTACTTCCTATGCATTTAAGCATATATATCATTCTAAGTAATTTTTCATAAATAATAATAGCTAATATTAGCAAAATGCTCACGTTTGTCATTTGTGAATAATGCGTATTTATTCATTAAATCTTTACAAGCCCACTAGGTTGGTGTTACCATTTTCCTCATTTTAAAAACAGTTTAACAAGGTAAAAAAATTTGCCTGAGGCCAGTCATACAGCTTGTATCTGTGATTTTTTAAAATGTGGTCTGTGGACCCCTGGGAGTCCTGAGATCCTTTGGTGGGGAGGTAAGGTCTTACTATTTTCATAAAAATATTAAGGTATGATTTGCCATTTTCACTTCTGATTTTCTTCTGAGTATACAGTGGGGTTTTCCAGAGGCTATGTGATATGGTAACATCATCATACTTAGGGTTAATGGAATATTATGCTTGTGTATTTTGTGTTTTCTAGAATTTTGTAAGTTGGTAGCTTTAGGTTATAGATATATTTTAGAGATTAACTCAGTTTGCTCTGAGTACTTCTCCTATGCCCTTAATAGCTATTTCCAGTTTTATCTGCTGTTATGAGCTGAATTGTGTCCCCAAGAATTCATAAATTGAAGCCCTCCCCTCCCCACCCCGTATCTCAGAATGTGACTCTTTGGAGATAGAGCCTTTAAAGAGGTGATTAATTTAAAATGAAGCTGAGGCTGTTGGGATGGGCCCTAAGCCAGTCTGAGAAGAGGGAATTTGGACACACAAAGAAACATTGGACCCCTGACTCCCATGCTTGGCTTCCTGGGGTTGTCTCCAAAAAAGTTTGGTGATGATATTGCCGAGCAACCTGTGATTGGAAGGATCTGAGAATTACAGTGAAACTGACCATTCAGAACAGATGGGGACAGATTGAGGAAGTTCCTTCTGCCTCTGCCCTGATCATCAAAGCCCCCAGTGAATGATCAAGAGACAGGAAGAAGCAGAAACATTAAAGTACAGTGGAAATACCATTTTTGATAAGATTGTTGATATCTTCCAATAGATATGACACTTGTCTTTAGCTCAAGAACCGTCTGGTGGCATTCCTCTTGTGGCTCAGTGGTAACAAACCCAACTAATATCCACAAGGCTGCGGGTTGGATCCCCTGCCTCTCTCAGTGGGTTGAGGATCCAGTGTTGCTCTGGCTGTGGTGTAGGCCGGCAGCTACAGCTCCAATTTGGACCCTAGCCTAGGAACTTCCATATGCTAGGGGTGAGGCCCTAGAAAGAAAAAAAAAAAAAGAAGAAGAAGAAATGCCTGGCACCAATAAAGAGATTTCGGGGACTGCCCAGTCTACGGACTGCACTGTTGATGGCTCCCACCCTCATGACATCAACACTGGTACTGTGGAATGCCCAGCTGGTTAAGAACAACAATGGAAACTATTTCAATAAAGAATCACTTGACAAACAAAACAAAAAACATAAAATACGTGCATGCATGCACGCACAGAGGAAAGACCAGTTATGACACAGCAAGAAGGCAGCCAGCCATCTGCAGACCAGAAAGAGGGGCTTCTAAGGAGAATCCAAATCTATCAACACCTTAATTTGGACTTCTAAGCCTTCAGAACTTTAAGGGAATAAATCGTGTTGTTCAAGCCACCAAGTCTGTGGTACTTTGTTACGGCAGCCCTAACAAACTATAAACTTGCTATAAGCTAATCTACCTGTCGTTCTTTGAGCCAGACATTAAAGAGATTTGCCAAAGTATAAGACAATACTACTACTCTTACTAATTTGGGGCGAGGGGAAAATACAACTTTTTCATAAAATGCATTATTTTCTTAATATGTAATGGGTTCAGTGTTGCTATTTTTAAACAAACTTTTTTAATTAAAGTTTTTTTAAAAAAAGATTTTTTTAGAATGGTTTAGTTTCACAGAAAAATTGAGAGGCAGGCTTGTCTTTATTTCCAAGTACAGTATATCTGTGTCTATACTTTATATCTTATATAAACAAAAACAATTTATTTGGGGTCCTCAATAATCTTTCCATGTACAGGATTCCTTTGACCAGAAAGTTCGAGAATTGCTGCACTATTGCTATTCCTTCCAAATGGAATCATATGTTACAAGAACTTCAATAAGGAGTCAGTCTTTTTCTTCCTTCCTTCCTTCCTTCCTTCCTTCCTTCCTTCCTTCCTTCCTTTCTCCCTCTCCCTCTCCCTCCCTCCCTCCTTCCTTTCTCTTTCAGCTGCAGATGCAGCATGTGGAAGTTCCCAGGCTAGGGGTAGAATCAGAGCTGCAGCTGCCAGCCACAGCCACAGCCACACTGCATCTGCAGCCTACATCATAGCTCACGGCAATGCTGGATCCTTAACCCGCTGAGTGATGCCAGGGATTGAACCCACATCCTCATGGATACTAGTTGGGTTTGTAGCCTGCTGAACCACAACTGGAACTCATGTAATGAGCTTTTTTTTACCCAGCAATATGTAGTAGATCACATTAGCAAATAGATACAGATCTGTATTATTTTTAATATCTGCATAGTAGCCCATTGTATGTATTATAATTTAACTAGTTGATATCTAACTATGGACAATGATTTAGTTTCAGGGTTTGGCTATTATAAATAGTTCTGGAATGAACATCTTTGTGCCTTTGGCTTTTTACCCTTCTGAGGTCATCTGAAAATGGAATTAAATGATTTTAAAGATGTGGTTAAATTTAAGTTTCTTATTTAGAAACTGAGGTTCTGTCTGCCATTTTGTATTGCTGCATATTAAACACAAACAGAAAAAAAGCATAAAACATGTACCATTTAACAGATACAGCCAGCAGCTTTGAGGCCCTTTGGTTTGGAAAGACCGACCTGCCAGTAAGTCTCTGAACATTTAGGAAAACCTTTTCTTCATTACAAACCGTAGGTATTGTCCATTTTCTACAACTCTTTTCTTCCTCATCTGGAAATTTGGATTCTTTCTTCTAAATAGCTTTATTATTGGCTTAACTAACAGTCCTGAACCATTGTTGATTTGTTTTAAGCCTAGGGCTAATATTGACCCAGCCTGAAGTTGCTGCAGAAGGCAAGTCCCATTGGAGAAGCTGCCCAGGAGTGTGGGAAATGTTTTGACCTTCAGGGGTCTGGAAACAGCTGTTGTCTTACTGATGGGCCTCTTGTTTTTATCAGTGCCTTACCAAACTCTTTATTGGGCAGCTTTAGTAAGTTCAGAAGACCCAGGAACTTCATAAGATAGTATTGGAATGGGGGAGGTATGATAGCTGAGATCTACCTTCCCAATGCCTTGGAGACATGTAATTAGCTTTGCTAAGAGACTAGGATTGAAATGGGAAAAGATGGCAGTATTAGTACACATTCAGAACTATGGGCTTCTCTTCCCAGCCTGAGGGAAGAAGACCTAACATTTTAAAAATGCCCACTATGCCCAGGCCCTTGGTATGTAATTTTGCACAGAATTGACAGCAGTCTTCTGAGATAGGTGGTATTAGCATTAATCTGTGGATGGAAAATAGATTATGGAATTTGCCCCAGAACCCAGCTACTAAGTGGGATTCCATCCCCAGTCTGTATGTATGAGAATAAACTCAGCTCCTTCTACTGTACACTGCTGCTCTGTATACCCGGGCAAGGCAAGGCTGCTTTATTTACTGTGAGATGAAGACATCAATGGCCGGGGCTTCATTGCAGCACCACCTCTAAATCCAACTGCAAAGGAAAAAGAAAACACGGAAAGGGAGCTATTGTTTCCTGTTTTCCCAAGGGATCCCAGCCCAAGCCATTGATGCATTAGGCGCAATTCCCAGGCAGCCAGATTTAGGGTGACTATGAACTGTATAACCTGTGTTTTTTCCTACTGATTAAGATCATGTTTTTTCATTGCCTTTGATTTTTCTTTTCTTTCCTAAGATCACAGCAGCCAAGGTTTTTTTTTGTTTTTGTTTTTGTTTTTTAAATAAAAACACAATCTAGGGCTTGCTTGAGTCCCAAACGTACCATATGTTCTATCCTGACAGATTATCTATTTCCTCTTCAATTTATTTGTGATGTAAACTTCACCCCGTTTCTACTCTGTGCCCAGCCTCTAGCCTTCCCAGCTGGTATGTCAACACATTTCTTTTTCTTTTTTTTTTCCAACACATTTCTAAAGGTAATGATAAGGATCACAATTTTAACAAAAACCTAAACACTTCAAACAAAACCAGCCCCACCCCCACCCCCTTCCCCAATGGCTTTTTTTTTTTTTTGGTCTTTTGTCTTTTTTCTTTTATTTTTTTTTTTAGGGCCACACCCATGGCATATGGAGGTTCCCAGGCTAGGGGTCGAATTGGAGCTGTAGCTGCCAGCCTACACCACAGCCACAGCAACGCCAGATCTGAGCTGCATCTGCGACCTGCACCACAGTTCACTGGATTCTTAACCAACTGAGTGAGGCCAAGGATCGAACCTGCGTCCTTCTGGATACTAGTTGGGTTCATTAACCACTGAGCCACGTTGGGAACTCCCCCAATGGCTTCTTATAATCAACTTGAGATCAAAACCATTGCAAATGTGCCTCTTCCAAATTTGCAGCCTCAAGGCAGATGAAATGGTCAGACTTGCGCCTTTTATGGTTGCCCTGGGAAGAGCTAACAAAAGGGGTGACAGCCTTTAAACAGCTGCTTGGGGAGGAGGACATCTGCCTCTGTTTTGCCAGCTATTCAACACTTGGGGCCTTTCCTTGAAAAGAGCATGTGGGGCTGGGCAGCAATAGTTCTGAGGCAGCCAGTTGTTATATGGCCTTTGTCTTAATGAAGCCACCCATCACTGTGGAGCCATAACTCGCAGGAAGCCAGCTGTCAGGGCTGGGACGCAAGCCCCTCTGGGTGGGAAGCAAGGGGGAGGAAGAGCGTCTGTGGCCAAATTTCCCTTTTAGACACCTGAGCCTGGCTGGCTTTGTAACTGGAGAATTTTGTGTCTCTCTCCCCCCACTTCCATCTTCCCTGAGGAGACTGGGTTCCTTTCTGCTCTCTACCCTTGGAGAGACAAGCAGAGACGTCTCCGTTTCTGGATTCCTTGGTTTGCAACTCCCTGAGTGCTGGGCTAGGCTGGGCTCTGCGGTGGCTGGCTGGCATTTGGCGCTCTGATCTAGTGCTTCCCTTTGAAATTTACCCCCTCCTTTTTTTTTTTTTTTTTTTTTTTTTAAACCAGGTATGATGATGTCAAACGTGATGCTGATGCTACAGTTACAGACACGGCCCCTGCTGGCGCAGCCTCTCTGATTCTCTCTTCCTCTCCACATCCAGCGCTGGGCTTTTTCAGACAAGTGCATCTCCTAACCAGGTCACATTTCAGCCGCGACCCACTGTCTGTCACCGGAGTCAGACCGCAGGAGGAGGGCTGCGGAAGAGGACGACGACGTTTGCTTGGCCAACTGCAGGGTGGGAGGAAGGACATTAAAATACTGCAGAAGTCAAGACCCCCCACCCCCCGACTCCCAGGTCGAACCCAGACCACGATGGGCGCTCCAGGCTGCGGGCGGCTGGCGCTGCCGCTGCTGCTCCTCACCGCTGCCGCCCTGGCCGAAGGAGACACCAAAGGGCTCAAGGAGGGCGAGACCCCCGGCAATTTCATGGAGGACGAGCAATGGCTGTCGTCCATCTCGCAGTACAGCGGCAAGATCAAGCACTGGAACCGCTTCCGAGACGTGAGTCTGCTGGGCCGCGAGAGCCGGGCGTGGAGGTTTGGGGAGGAGAGGGAGCGCAGACCCTGGGGCCGGGAGCGGCGGCCGCCCATCGCAGCCACAGGCTCCCGCAGCCCAACCAGCTAAGCAAACCAGCACTGAGAGTAAACAACACGCACTCATGCCGTCCCGAGCCTCCTCCTGTGTCCATCCCGGCCCGGGAGCTGGCGGGGGCGGGGGTGGGGGGAACGGTTGGGACCCCCAGTCCCACACCCGCCGCGGGTGAGTCCCAGGTGAAGAGTTGATCTGGGGGTGCGCATTAGCGACCAGGTCTCCCCTGCAGGGCAAGATGCGGAGAGGGGTGCGGGAGGCAAGGGGGGGTGCAGGGAGGGAGGATCGGGGGCTCTGGCTTTGGATGGGTCCCCCGACCTGCCTCTTTTTCCTTCTCTCTCTCCCTCTCTCTCTTTTTGGTAAGCTAACCCCAGGCGTCCCCCAGCTAGGTGGATGCTGCACGTTCCACATACGGGCCACTGCAGAAGGGGCAGGTCTGGGTGGGGCCGGTGGAAAAGGGTAGCATCGTCTTGCACTTGCCCTCTGTTCTCATCTTGGGCCTTGGGGGTTGGGGGGACGGAGGGGACAGAGCCCGTGGTTGGCGATTTGAGTTGGGAGGGGGCGCTCTTAGCAATCCTCCTAAGGCGAGATGGTGAAAGGCGTGTCAGTGATGGGGGTGGAGGGGTGCGGCGGGAGGCATCGAAAATACCGGAGGCCACCTCTGGGTGGCTGCCAGGACCAGGTCTGGGGTCCTCAGGCTGAGGGACAGGAGCTTGAACGGAGGCTGGTTTTCCAGAACTAATCTTTTATGGGGAAGTGTGGCCCAGAAGAGGGGGCTCTTCAATCCCAAAGGAAGACTCCATAGCCCTGGGCTTGAGAAGCAGAGGAGAGAGCCCAGAAGAAGGGTCTGGGGGCCCTGAGTGCTCGCCTATGGAAACCCGGCTTAACCTTGGGCCGAACTTTGCAGGGGAGGGGGATGGGGAGGCGGCTGCGGAGGAGCCAGCGTTGCTGCAGCACTTTGTTTACGTGCACCTGTAGATCAAGGGGGGGGGAACCGGAGGCTGCTGTGTGTTCCCAGAAGGGGAAGTAGGAGTGAGGAGGGGAGGGCAGAGGGCGTGGCTGGGACCCAGAGAGGGTGGGGCGGGGGTGTGGGGTGGAGGATGGGCCCGGATGCTCCGGAGGAGAGAAGTGCTGGTACCCGCGACCTGGTGCTCTCTCCAACGCCCTGTTTCCGGAAAGCCTCTTCTGCGACCCCAATTCTTGCTCCTTATTCCCCAGAGTCCCTCATCAGACCCACCTAGTATAACACAGGCCACACTGTGACCTTTCTCATCTTAATTTGTGTGCGTCTAGAAGTTCCTTAGCAGTGTCTTTAAAACACATTTCTTAGGATATCCAGCCAAATGATGGGAAGAGGCAGAAATACGCATCTTTTTGTTACTGTGAAACAAGTGACTGTTTATCACCAAAGTCAAACCGGTAGGTTGTAATTCATCAGAAGGACTCACATGCTGCTTGGTCCTCAGGGCTGAGTGGTCTGAACCCCAGAGTGGGCTGTTTGCCCCACCACCCATGGCTAGTCCAGCGACAGGAGCCTGGAGCTCCAGCAAGGCCTTTTCCGTGTCCCCTGCAGGCCCAGCACAGATTAGCTGCAGTCTCCTGCCGCTGCCTGGGAAGCAGCCCGGCCTCAGCAGCAAGAGGTCGGCAGCAGGCTGGCCCATGCTGAATCCATGTGTCACTGGTCCAGGCCTCCCTCGGACTCGCTGGCTGTATGAGCTTCCAAAATGGGACTGCTGAAGGTCAGAGGGAAAAGAAATGCTTAATCAGAACAGTAAAGGTTTAAAAATAAAAGATTCCTCCCCCCCTCCCTTCCTCTACTGACTTCTAATAGCCAACTCTGTGGGTGAGGATAAGTGACTGACTGCTTGACCCCCTGGCACACGCTGCCCACCTGTCTCCCTGTATTGGTGCCAATCACTTCCCCCTTCCTCCCATGCTTGTCAGAAGAAAGGCAGCAGATTGAAATTCTGTACGACCTACCCCCACAGGACTCAGGGAAATCTTCAGGGCATGTATTAGTTTGGGTGGCCTCGGGCTTCTCTCAGGTAGATTTCCTCTAAAACCCCATTTAAGGCAGCCCTGACTGGGAGAACAGGGTCAGGAAAAGAAGGAGGACGAGGAAGGCTGGCAGGAGGGCCTGGCTCTGGGGATCCTTTGGCAGCTTCTGCAGAAATGCGGGAGGCTACTAGCTCAGAGCCACTGCATTGCATAACTCTAGGGTTGCCCCACTGTGCGTGATGCCCCCTGGAGTTGTGCAGTGCACAAACCATACACAGGGGCTCTGCCAGGACCGTAGACATTTTTCATCCCTCTCCTACTCTAGAGGCCCCACTTCCCACCCTAGGGACTGAAGACCCTCTAGGTGGGCACCATAGCATTGCGCTTTCTGTATATTTCATCAAGCAGGCTTTCTTGAAAATATGCTCCTCGGCTCCTCAAAAGAGAGAGAAGTGTTTCTCTTGAACCTCTAAGGCATGGCCAAGTTGAGCCAGAACCTCATGGATCATCAGACACAAAATGGTGCAGGGCCTCCACTTGGCCTCAGTGGAAAGGAGGCAAGCAAGCAGCAGGGTGGAATATTCTTGGGGAATAGAATCAGGGGGTCGGTAGCGTGGGTGAAGCACCTGTCTCCTTACATAGATAGCATAGACCAAACAGAACGGGGACATTGAGGGAATCATTGTCAAAGGGGTCAGGAGAATGAAGAAGGGAAGGAAAGCTTGGGCTGTTGCTCCAGTGTGGAGTTGGTCTGAGCTGGTTAGCTGAGTTCAGCCCAGCATTCTTTCTCTGAGCACTAGGATTATGGGGGGGTGGGCGTGGGGGTTGTGAAGGATTTACCGGCTGAGTAATCCTCCCCTCCAGTGGGCGTGGAGCTCTCGCCTGAGTCTGGATAGATCTCTTCGAATGCCCCGTGTGCATGTGGCTGCTGGGAGGAGGGAATTTCCAGTCGGAGGAGATGGGGCTCTCCCCACCCCCTACCCTGCGCAGGCCTGGGCTTTTCCGGAGCTCCACTCCCCAGCGCGACCATCTCCAGATTCACTCCCTGCAGAAGTGGGTGGGAGTTTACTGCGGCCTTTGGAACAAAGCCTCCAGGGCCTCCTAGATAGAGATGGACACTTCAGAGGAGACAGGCCCATTACACAGCATTCTTCCAGGCAGGCTCCAAGCGCTCTTTTTCTTCTTGGCTCTTCTCTGCTTTGTATTCCACTTCCATCACATCATCAATATTTACGGATATGTCTGCACGTCCAGCACAGTGCTGGGCATGTGGGAGGCACAAAGTTCACCCACGGCGAATCCCTGGTTGCCATGAGTCCTTTCATCTGCCGGTCCCTGTGGTTAGCCCTTTATGTGCACTGTCTCTTGGGTCCCCAGCAACCTGTGAGATAGTTATTATTACTTTATTGTCCATCTATTTTATGGTTGAAACAGAGGTGCTGAGCAACGTATCCAAGGTCAAATAGCTAGTAAGTGGCAAAGCTGAGATTAAAATCCAGGTCATTCCCCTAACTCAACTTTGCTTTTCAGAGAACTTTCGGGCTAACCCTTAGCAGGAATGAAAAAGAAGAGCCTGCCATGGCTTGGGCTTATGAGGTCAAGGATGTCCTAGGCAGTAGCAGCACCTCCTAGGAAAGAGCCGAAGCTCTCAACCTGCCACAGCCTGCTCCCCACCCCCTGGCCTAGTGACCCTCCACAGGCAGCTCTCCACCCAGGAGAGGCATGAGGCCTGGCTTCAGGTTCTGACTCTGGCACTGCCTGGCCACCTGATGCCAGGCACATCACATAACCTCTCTGAACTCGGTTTCAGTCAAGGAGATTGACATGGTCGTGTAAACACGATGACATCTTGTCAGGGGGCTGGAGGCCATCCATTGCAGGCAAAACCCTCCAGCCCCATGGAGAAACACCAGCTGGATCAGTGTTTCTGGGGCTAGCTAGTGTTTCTCCGTCTCCATGAGAAAGATATTGCTGTACATTCACTCATTCACTGCAGACCTGAGCATCTCCCCTAGGCTGGGGCCTTCACCGTGAACCTGGAGTCTGGCCCAGGGAAACATCACCTGCTGCCACTTACGATGCTCATGTTTTTATGACACCAAGTAGGCAGGTAACAAGTATGAGCCCCAGAGTAGACGCCTTGGGTCCACCCCCCCACACACACACACCCGAATATCTGAACCAGTGCAAGTGTGGGAATGCGCTGCACAGGTGTGCGCGGATGAGTGTGGGTGTGTGAGAATCCCAAACTGGGTCAGCATGGATCCCGTTACTGGGACTTGGAGATGGGAGGCTGGGTCCCCCACTGGCCTCCTCCCCCTACACCCTGATTTCAGATCCTCTCCCGCAGGGGAGGGGCTGGCATGGCCCACAGCAGTGTCACCAAGGTGAGGGACTCTTGAACACCCAGCGGGGCTCCAAGCCTTGGGAGGAGCAGGAGAGAAGAGCACTCTTTGCCTAGAGAGGCTGTCTTAGGCGCCTCTTGACTTCCAGGCAGTCTGAAGAGGATGGCCAGCCAACGCCACCCTCTCGATTCTCCAGAGGGCTTGAGAAGCGGAAGAGCTCTCACATCCCCTGACCCCCCCAGGGCCCAGGGAGGGCGCTCAGCTTGTCTTCCCCCTGGGGGAGCCACTTCGTGTTCCTGGCCCTCGATGTTCCCCCTTGTTTAATGGGCAGCCCTTGTCATTCTGTGACTCTGGGAAGATGTCCTGCCCACTTAGAGCCCGTCCACGGCCCCTCCATCTACACATGTCCCCCACCCACCTCTGCCACAAGCCGGGCAGCAAGGTTTTGCATTCAGGGGAGGGCTTTTCCTTTGGCTTCTGAGGAAGTATCTGTGACCAGACCCAGGTTGAGTATGTATTAACCAGAGACCAAGAAACCTGAGAAATGAGGCCGAAAGGCAACCTGGAGCAAACAGCAGGCTGGGGATGAGCATCCTGCTGTGGTGATTATTTCCTTGCAGGTGTAATGTGGGTCTTTTGAGGGCTATAGACAGGGGAAATGTGTCTAACCTCGGTAGGCAGACCGAGGCCCAGCTGCAAGCTGTAAGGTGATGTGATTCTTTTTTTTTTTTTTTTTTTAATTTTTTTGCTTTTTAGGGCCACAACCTCAACATATGGAGGTTCCCAGGCTAGGGGCCAAATTGGAGCTGTAGCCACCGGCCTACGCGCATTCACAGCAATACGGATCCTTAACCCACTGAGGAGGCCAGGGATCAAACCCACAACCTCATGGTTCCTAGTTGGATTCGTTTCCGCTGCGCCACATGGAGAACTCGCGTAAGGCTATGTGATTCTTGAAATGTCCCAACCTCTGACCCCCTGAGGGCTCAGTCAGTGTTCAGTTGTAGGTATAGCCTCTTCCTTGGGGTTCCTGCAGCATTTATTGCCCATAAACTCATTTGGCACATGTTGGTGCCACCTCATGGCATCGCCTACAGTATGGGCTTGTATCTCAGGAGTCCTCCTGCTGGTACTTTAAATCGTTTATCACGTTCCTCCCAAGGCAAGTCCCTGAGGGCAGGGTCTGGGGATAGACTGCTTTGTGACCTTACCACGCCATCCTCAGAGCTTTGATGGGGTGTTTGTGCACACAGTAGGTGCTCAATCTAAATGTATGCACCATGGCCTGTGAGAGCCAGGAAGGATCTCGGCTCACCCATTCTCTGAGCCTTGCCCTCTCCTCTCCAGGGAACAGCCCTGTGGGTTCAGTGGGCAGAGGGCAAAGGGGGGGGCTGCGGCTCTGGGCTGAGTCATACTAGTTCTTTGGGGGCGATCTCATCCTCTTTCTGGACCCTGAAAGGTTGAGCCAGTCACAGCTAGAATCCCGGCACCCCACTCTCCAAGGATTCATTTGTAGGATAAAGGAGTGAATGACGCTGTGAAGGGAGTGGGTTGCCCACGCCTCCCTGTCTTCCCTTGTGTGTGAGGGCCTGGACCTGGCTACTGACAGCCTCCCCCTTTCTCCTACAGGGTGGGAGGCTCAGAATTCCCCCCCCACCTCAGTGGCCCACAGTGCAGGCCACCCACCCATCATAGGTGTGGGTGGGTGGGTGAGCACAGGACTCTCTCCACTGGAGACCAGGTGCCCGAGGCCGGGCATCTTGCCCCTGTGGCTCTCTTCCTCACATCCGAGAAGAGGTCAAGGCTGCACACAGCAGGAAGGACGAGCCAGGCCTGGCTGGGGTCTTATTTCTGCTTGGACGCCGCAACATGCTGGCTCCTTCCCTGATGCCTTACTCCCTTGCACAATTCGGAGGAGGTGGGGAGGGCTCCTTTTCCGCTCTTCTCTAAGTTCTCAGCTTGGAAGAGTTGGGGGAGCAGAATTGTGGAGCCTCAGCGGCATTAAGCACTAGGCGCCACATCTCCACATTTCATAGATAAAGAAACAGACCAGACACTGGGGAACCTGTCTCCCCTCACGGCCTAAGTCTTCTACTTCCCATGCTTGTGCTTCTGCAGCTCCAGTCTCTGGCCCTCCTCAGAGATCCCTGGGATTTAAATCCTGCCCTCCACTCACGTTCCAGAAAGGAAACAGAGTTGCAGAGGCGGCACAGAACAGAACTCCAGGCCCCCTCTCCCCTGTACCTCTCTCCTATTCTCTGCCCTCTATGGATGCCTGGGGCCACTGCCAGGACTAGAAACCCAAGGATTGGGGTCATGGCCCGAGGTGCCCTGGAGGAGTGGAGAGCTCAGGCCCCACGGAGTCTGGGGGTGGGGGTGTGGGCACAGCCCTACTTGAGGCCAGGTAGAGAACTCCTGGGAGTGATAAGCACATTTTTGTCATCCAAGGAAATTCCTTGGAGGGGAGAGGAGGCGGGAGGCTGGGCGTCTTCCAGATGCCTGTCTCTGTCTGTTTGTCCAGGCCTAGGACAGCCTCCACCACTCCCAGTGTAAGAGGGCAAATATTTAATGACCACCCCCTTCCTAGCCTCCTCCATGTCGAGGGCGTTGCCTCCTCAACAAGCCTGCCTGGGTCTGTGATGGGGGTGTCAGGCCTTGGCTGAGAAGGGCCGGTGGCCCCCACTTCACTCCTGCTCATTCCTTTCTGGGTCCCCCCCCCACCATGCTCCCAGGCTGTCTGGAGGGAGGGACAGGAGGAGCCCCAGCCACAAGGTCCCCCACTCCTGGGCCCTCTCTGTAGACCAGGCCCAATTAGAGTTTCCATCGCCTCAGGAATGAGGCAACAATAATGCTGGTGATGGGGCCTTTCAAATGGTCCGCTTCCATTTTTAGAGCTTTTTGATCTACCAAAAAACGAAGAAATGCCATAACAGGGTTATAAAATTTGTGATTTCTTTAAAGTCTCATGATGAACATCTTTCGGCCCTGTTAGTGGGCCTCTTGGCTGTAAAGATCCTCAACTAGAAATGATGTCAAAAGTCTGCATTTGGAGTTCCCATCATGGCTCAGTGGTTAACAAATCCGACTAGCATCTATGAGAACTCAGGTTCGATCCCTGGCCTTGCTCGGTGGGTTAAGGATCTGGCATTGCCAAGAGCTGTGGTGCAGGCCTGGCAACTACAGCTCTGATTCAACCCCTAGCCTGGGAACCTCCATATGCTGAGGGTGTGGCCCTCAAAAAAGACAAAAAAAAAAAAAAAAGTCTGCATTTGAGGTTCCTTGCGACAGTGAGACCAGAAGTGCCTCTTGTCCACCTTGGCGCCCAGGCTCCCGCTGTGTGTGCCCAAGAACGCAGCTTCATTCAGTGGACTTGTTTGGTGGTTTTGCAAAGACTAGAGCTTCATAGTTTACAAAGTTCTCTCACAGCCGTATTGCCCTGGGTTCCTCTGCAGCTCAGGGAAGAAGGCAAGGAGTCAGCCTTGCTTTATGGACAAGGGAGGGGTGCCCGGCGAGGGCAAGGCTCTCTAGCCCCCAGTCTTGTTGGCAGTCAGAGGCCAGGCCTAGCAGGTACCCAGTGCCCAGATTCCATGCTGGGACGGGGCGGGGGGTGTCACTCCCCATTATGCTGCGCTGCAAAGAGGCAGGTGGAGGTTTGTCCAGGTGGTTTTTAGCCCTGGGGCGCCGCTCTTCTTTTGCTTGATTCACTGCTGAGTCCCATCCTCCTCACCAGATGGAGAGGCTGGGAGAGATTGGGTTAATTCAAGCTGTGAAGTGAGCGGGTGATTTGGGTGCTAATTAAAATGACAGGAAGTAAACAGCGCTTGGAAACACCCAGCATGTGCCCCCTAAGCCTGGCTAGGCCTGCGCACTCACCACCATTTCTCCCCCAGCTTGGCACAGTGGGCCCTGTCTCCATGGCAACCGGACTGAGCTGCTGAGATCAAAGCAGGAGATGAGTTAGCTCCAAACCAGCCAGACCAGGGGTGTGTGAAGGGGGTTCTGGAAAGTGCTTGGAGAAGGGGGGCCCCCCAGTGTCTTCCCCCACCACTGCCAATCCCTCTGCTCTGACTACAGGACACCTTGCCTAGGCGTTGGAGCAGAGCCGATGTGGTGGAGGAAACCGCCCATGGGCTGGCATTGGGCCTCTTGGGTCCGGCCCCTGGATTGGGATTTTCGTAGATAATTATCTAGAAAAATAACATTAGCAGAAAAAATGTTAGCAGATAGCTAACATTTATGGAGCAATCCAGAGTTCTGGTTCAGGGCACAGATTCTAGAATACCAGTTCCAGGGGTACCAATATTCTTCTGCTGTGCTATTGATGAATGATCCTGCATAAGGCACTAAACCTCTCCAAGCCTCAATTTTATCACCTGAGAAATAGGATAATAATAGTAATTTTTCTCTTAAATTGCTGTGAAGAGTAAAATGAACCAATGAGTGTAGAACACTTAGCATAACGTCTCCCACATGGTAATTGCTGAAAAGACATTAGCTATTTTATACAACATGCTAGGTGCTGGGCCTAAACAGGTAAACTTTTTTTTTTTTTTTTTTGCTTTTTAGGGCCACACCTGTGGCATATGGAGGTTCCCAGGCTAGGGGTCTAATTGGAGCTGTAGCTGCCGGCCTACGCCACAGCCATAGCAATGTGGGATCCGGGCCACATGTGCGACCTACACCACAGGTCACGGCAACACCGGATCCTTAACCCACTGAGTGAGGCCAGGGATCGAACCTACAACCTCATGGTTCCTAGTCGGCTTCGTTTCTGCTGTGCCACAATGGAGATGCCTAAACAGGTAAACTTGATATGGTCTCTGCCCTCAAGGAGCTGGCCATCGAAATAAGGCAGAAGCCCTGGCTTTGCTTGGTATAAGCAGAGCAGAAATAAACTGCTAGAGTACAGTCCACCTGAAAGAAAACTAGATATGGAGCAAGGTTAGGGAAGATGATGCCTGAGCCAGGTTTTGAAAGATAAATAGACGTTCAGGAGCTGGATGCAAACATGCATTCCAGAGGGGAAGAAGGCTGTGCCGAGGTCTGGCCAGGCTGAAACATCCTATTTAAGGACATAGGGCTGGGGTAGCTGGGAACAGATCAAGACGAGATGGACTTTCTTCTGTTGGTGACAGGGACCTTGTGAGGCTTTTTTTTTTTTTTTTTTTTTTTTCTTTTTGCCTTTTCTAGGGCCACACCCATGGCATATGGAGATTCCCAGGCTAGGGGTCAAATTGGAGCTGTAGCTGCTGGCCTACATCACAACCCTAGCAATGCAGGATCTGAGCCACATCTGTGACCTACACAGCAACACAGGATCCTTAACCCATTGAGCAAGGCCAGGGGATTGAACCTGCCTCCTCATGGATGCTGGTCAGATTCATTTCCGCTGAGCCACGATGGGAACTCCAAGGCTTTTAAAAATATAATATTTATTGTGTTTTTCACCCCCCTTCATCACAAAAGTAATACATGTTCATTGCAGAAATTTTGGAAACTTGGAAGAAGGCAGAAAGAAGCCCAAATTCTCTATTCCTCTCCCCCAGAGGAAACCACTGTTAACACTTGGTATCAGTCCTAATCACCTTAGGAGGCCAATACCTTATCCATTAGGCAACTGGAGCTTCCTTACCTAATCATCTTTAAACGTATTTTTCAAAATGAGACCAAGCTGTGTATTCAGAGAAGGGTTTTAAGGAGGGAGAAACATGATCAAAATTATGTTCTAGAAAGATCCCTGTGGCTGCTGTGGTATGGAAGACACTTGGGAGCAGGTAGAGCCTGAGGAGACACTGCTGTAGTGTAACTGAGGCCGGGGTTGGGCGGGGACCAGTGGGCATGGTGGGGAGTGGGCAGGCTGGAGAGAGCGCAGCAGATGCAGCAGGAAGGACTTGGTTTGAGGTCATAAAAGCACAAGCGCAGAGGGTAGGTTGATATGTACCCTAAAGAAAAAGGCCTGGGTGGAGTTCCTATCGTGGCTCAGTGGTTAACAAACCTGACTAGCATCCATGAGGATGCAGGTTTGATTCCTGGCCTTGCTCAATGGGTTAAGGATCCGGCGTTGCTGTGAGCTGTGGTGTAAGCTGATGGCTGCAGCTCCAATTCAACCCCTAGCCTGGGAATATCCATATGCCAAGGGTGTGGCCCTAAAAAAAAAAAAAAAAAAAAAAAAGAAAAGAAAAGAAAAAGAAAGAAAGAAGAGGCCTGGAGTGGGAAGTCAGGAAACCAGGGTCTAGCGAGTGGGCCTGAGCATCTGCTTTGTGTGAGGTTCCCTCAGAGGAGGAGAGCTGCTCTTTTTACCCTGAGGCCCCATCTGAGAGGTGAAGCAGCCAGAGAAGATAAGAGCATTAGACACAAGAGGTTAGAGGGACCTCACACCTGAGAGCAGGTGCCGTGGGCTGGCCCAGCTGCCTGCCTAGCACCAGGGGAGCCCTGCCCAAGCCGCCTGCCTTGTGGGCTCAAGTGGCACTGGGGCAGTGGAGGCTCAGAAAGCTCCACAGGTGGCTCAGATGTGCAGCCGTTGCTGAGAAGCACCCACATGGCACAGAAGAGGATGCTTCACCCCAAGAGGGCAAGTGACTTGCCGAGAATGCACAATGAGCCAAATTTAGAGCAGACGGTGGGGCCAAAGCTCTTTCCACCCCCGGCCCCCGCCTCCTCTCAGTGCAGGACTCTTCCTGGCATAGGCTTGGCTGGGGACAGGGAGTCCTGGCCCAGCTCTTCATCTGTCTTGGGACCCTTGACCTGTTGCCCTGCCTCTTTGAACCTCAATTTTCTCATTTTTTTGTGGGGCTGATCCTATCGGTCCTGCCTACTTCACAGGATGTTGGGAATAAAAGGAAGACAGACGTAAAAATACATGAAGAGGACTTGATTTAAAAGAACCATGAAACATAGGCCTTAGCAGTTCCTGTTGTGGCTCAGCAGGTTAAGAACTTAACTAGTATCCATGAGGATGCTGGTTCAATCCCTGGCTTCACTCAGTGGGTTAAGGATCCGGCGTTGCCACAAACTGTGGCTTAGGTCAAAGATGCAGCAGATCTAGTGTGGCTGTGGCTGTGGCCAGCAGCTGCAGCTCCAATTTGACCCCTAGCCTAGAAACTTCCATATGCTGCATGTATGGCCCTAAAAAGAAAAAAGAAAGAAAGAAAAGGAAAAGAAAGAAACACAAGCCACGGTGCATTTTTACATCCCAAACCCTTTCCCACGTGCCTGCCCTGTGCTGAGCACCACTGGGTGTCGGGTGGTCACGGCTGGTTCTACTAACCAAGTAAAACAGACATGCCCTTCCTTGGCCTAGAACTTCGGATCTCAGCCTATGACCCATCTCCCCTCCAGCCTGGCCCCAGAGTACTGGAGATGGGCTCTTCCAAACCCTTGTTTCTCTGGGGGAGACAGGGTCCTTCGGCAGCTGAGCCAGGACAGACCCGGGCTCCTGTTTCCTGAGAAGACTCTGGTGTCTTTTTCAGACCATGTCTTACAATTGCTGATGAGCCCACTTGGGTGCCATAAATAGACACCACTGCATGGAAAGGCATTATTCACACGTGCCAACAGGCACCTCGTTTTCAGCTTACAGATGGACCAGCCCACCCCTGACCTTAGGGCCCCAAGTGTGTCCCTGCGCTCAACCCCCCAGGGCAGGACTTCCTCGTCGCCCCTCCCACCAAGGCCCCTTGGTCACCCTCTCCTCACACCCCCCGATCTCTGTTTTCCCAGCGGTGGCCTCTCTCTTCTCCACTTGCAGGGACTCCTCGTGTGGCCCCTCCCTGTCCATTTCCTGCTTCTCCCACATTTTCTCCACCTGAAGCTTCTGCTCCTCTTCTGCTATAACAGCTTTTATTTGCTGAGTACTTGATGGACCCCAGGCACCCCCCAGACACCATCTCCTTTAATCTCTGAACGGTCCCACGGGATGGATGCTGAGATCCTGCCAGCCATGGTACTGGCCCAAGGTGCACTGGTGGGGGAGCCTGGGGTTCTATGTGGGCCCTCTCACCTCCTCATCCCTCTCTCTGGCCGGCTGCTTGAACTTTCCTGGGAGCGAGAGTCCTGGGATCCAGAACCATTTAGGTCTCCCTGATCTCATCCACCAGAGTAGAGACAAGAAGTTGAGTAAGAACCCAGGCCAGGTAACATTGTATCCAGAAGGGGCTCAATTCCTGCGTGCTGGATCAGGGGAAGGCTAGGCTAGGTGGAGATGGAGCCCTGCTAGTCCTCTAACAAGGCAGCTGGACAGTGAAAGTCCTTTTCTTGGGACTCCCTCATCCCCCACTCCACTCCCCCCTGGATTTCTAACCAGAAATTCTTTTCTTTTCTTTTCTTTTCTTTTTTTTTTTTTCCATTTTCTTGGGCTGCACCCACGGCATATGGAGGTTCCCAGGCTAGGGGTCGAATCGGAGCTGTAGTCGCTGGCCTGCACCATAGCCACAGCAACACCAGATCCAAGCCATGTCTGCGACCTACAACACAGCTCACGGCAACGCCAGATCCTTAACCCACTGAGCAAGGTCAGGGATCGAACCTGCAACCTCATGGTTCCTAGTCGGATTCATTAACCACTGAGCCACTACGGGAATTCCCAGAAATTCTTGCTATTGACCTTTGAGAACCCACTTTGTACTGAGTCCCAGTACTTCTGCTTACAGCCTGGTTGGAGGTTAAGGCAGAGGGTAGGGCTAGAGTGTGGGAGTCAGTGAGCAGGTATCGAGGTCGTTGGCTGATACCCAGCCCCCTAAACACACACACTCCAGTTCCTGTGTGGGTGGCTTCTGGGGCACACAGACCTTGTTGACTGAGGGCAGGTGACTCATACCAGCCGCTTCCTCTGTCCTCTTCACAACCTCATGCCCACTCCCCTCCCCGAGAATCATGGAGCAGACGGGAAGACCCCTACTCCAAGGAGGCCAGCCCCTACTTTTCTGGGGGGCCAACCCTGCAGCATGTAGAAGTCCCCAGGCCAGAGATTGAAACCACACCCGCAGCTGCAACCCCATTTTGTGCTGTGCCACAGGAAACTCCAATCAGTCCCTACTTTTTGTCCCAACCATATCACCTTGGCCTTGGCCACTTGGTTACTCTCAGCCTCGTTTCCCATCTGTGGTGGCGTGGACACCACGGGAGGGACCTCATCCCACTGATGAGCTCCTGGGGAACAAGGACTGGTCTGAGCTGGCTTCCTCTGGCCCTGGCAAGCCGGGAAATCGTGCCTCAGTTCCCTGTCAGCTGCCTTGCAGTCTCCTTGTCCAGGGGCTCAGAAGGGCTCCAGCCATGCGCTGGGGCCTTGGGTGGGTGCCCGAGCCAGGAGCCTGGGCCAGTCTGCCCAGTGCCCAGGGGGCCGCCCAGGCCAGGTTCCCGGGAAGCCCCTGCTGTGGTCTTCCTCCTGCCTGCCTGCTCCTGGGTCCAAGGACAGTGGGACCCTTGGCTGCTTGAACATGTCTGTGGGGGCCTGGTGTGGGAGAGGGAAGTGGGAGAGAGAGAACGAGACCAAGGAGGGAGAGAGAGATGGGGAGGCGGACAAAGAGATGCCCAAAGACACACGTGAGAGCAAAGCAGAAAGAGGGAGCAGAGCCAGCGCCCATCAGACCCCCACAGGCAGAAGCCTCCTGCCCTCCTGCTTCCTTCCCAGCCCGCCTGGCCCTCTCTCCCTGAGAAAGAGGCAGGAAGGTCAGGCCGATGGGCCTCGGTCCCCAGGTGTGAAAACTGGAGGCTGCTCTCAGGAGTAGGTTTTGTTACTTTGTTACTGGATGGACACAAACTGGCTTTGGGTGACCTGCCTTGAAGTGTCCTTTCCTGCCAACACCCAGCACGCGCTCTTGCTTCACATGTGACCGGAAGACACACACCCCTGCATACATATGTGCTCTAGGCCACACACCCAGGAGCGTGCTTGTGCACATCCAAGGCCCGAATGAGTGCACACACGTGTGCAGAAGCACGTGCTCAGCAACACTCCTGACCACACTGAGATCTATCGGCGTGTGAGGCCGACTGCATGCTGAGCCTGGCCCCATTCTGGCCCTTGCCCAGGAGGCCGTGTTGATAAAGGCTCTTGCCCCCGCTTGTTCCTCTGATGCCTGTCAACCTCCAGGGGACACATGGGAGCCTCAGAGCCCTTGGGCTTTCAGAGCTCAGTGGTCGCCCTCCTTTGTGCTTGTCGCCACCGCGTGGGGGTGCCCTCTGGTGCCAGGGCTCCATGCTCTCTTCCCCAGGCGTGACACGGTCTCTTCCCTCCATCTTCCCTCCCCTGACCCCAGAGTGAGGCCTCTGCCCCCCATCCCTGCCCAGTACTAGTCCTTGGGTGGGACTCCGGATGAGGGGGGCAATTGGAGCCCCGTCCAGAGGAGGTGGGCACCTGGCTCCTTGGCACTGCCAGCCTCCTATCCTGAGACACTCTCTCCCTGCCTGCCCAGCGGAGCTGCCACCAGGAGCTCTCGGAAGCTGTTTGCTGGTTTTTAGCAGCTGCCTCCACCCCCACAGGGGAAAGTGGGGAAACCAGAATGAGCTGGGGCTTTGTGCCAGTGAGCTCTGCTGGGCGGGAGCTGCTGTGCCTCTGGCTGCTGTGGGGTCCACAGGCCCAGGAGAGGCCCATGCGGGAGGGATCAGGGTGACACACGAACTCCTGGGAGCCCTGGGTCCCCAGCAGGGTGCTATATCGAGAAGAGGTGTCTGTTGGGCATTGGGAGACCTGGGTTTTGAGACGGTGTTACTGTGTCAGGTCATTTCTTGTTCTGGGTTTCCTGGCCTCTGCTGCACACAGAGGGGGCTGGGACAGGTATCCTCAGAGGGCCTTTTCTAGATCTTCTGAATCTGAGGGTTGGCAGCGGCATGGTGGTAACTGAGGAAACCTTTGAGAGGGCCACCTGTCTCTCAGGGCACCATCTCAGCTCTGCAGGAAAGTCAGGCCTTGACTCAAAAACAGTTGCCATGCAGCCTGGAAGGGAGGCCCCGCCTGCCTTGCTTGCCTGGGGGGCTTTTGCCCGGGGAAGGGACTGCCTAGGGAAGGGCCCAGGCAGAAGGAGAGAGGGCGTTTCTGGCACAGCCAGGGCACAGGCATGAGAATCACGGTTCCAGGCAGAATGGGCCCCTCAGACGTCTGTCCTGATGGTGGGCTCAGGCTGAGCCACTGGGACCAGCTTCAGGGCCTGGAGTGGAGGGAAGGGGCCTCGCCCTCCAAGCAATGGGCTTTACCTCTACTGCTCCTAAGACTAGCCCTGAGCGGGCCAGGCCTTAAGCTCTCTGTGGTAAAGTACTGGCCTCCCACTGGAGGCATAAAGCTCAGAGGACCATAGTCATTGAAGACTGTTGCCCGTCATCCACCGTCAGCATGATGAGGCCTGGGAAGCCTTGGGACCACATGGTCCGAGGGTGGACCTCACACTAAATCCCCATCTCTCTCTCTCTCTCTCCTCCTGCTCCATTTCCGGCGGCCTGCTGCTGCTTCCCGATCCCCAGGAGGTGGAGGTGAGTACTGTCCGGGGCGCCACTGCATGTGTATTCCCATTCTTCTCCCTCTGCATCCTCACGCTGATTTCTCCTTCCCGGCAGCATCCAGCATGGGAGCGGGGAGAGGGAAATAGAACTTGTGGGAGAGGCTGGAAGGGATTTGGGGATGCGGGTTTAGGGGGATAGAGGTTTGGGGGAGGCAGCTGGCAGGGCCTGGGTAGATAGGGATTGTGTGGGAAGCCATGCGCACGGTGGCACTTGGCCTGTGGAAGAGGTGGTCCAGCCCTCTGGTCTGTTCCCTTCCCCTCCTGCCTCTCACCTTCCTCAGGACGACTACATCAAGAGCTGGGAGGACAATCAGCAAGGAGATGAAGGTAACATACCCCTCGCAGGTGCAGGAAGGTGACTGACACCTGTGAAGATCCGAGACCAGAGGGCAAATCCTGATCGTGGCCTTTGAGGCTCCTTGGGGAGCCAGGCTCTGATGAGGGTGGGACTTCTGAGCTAAGGAGCTCTGATTATCGAGGGCTGCCAGAGAGAGGGGCTTCCCAGCTCGGAAGGGAGGCTGGGGGTGGGTTCCAGGGCTCTCTGGCATGGATTCCCAGGTGACCTGTGTCCTAACTCTGCGCCCCTGCAGCCCTGGATACCACCAAGGACCCCTGCCAGAAGGTGAAGTGCAGCCGTCACAAGGTGTGCATTGCTCAGGGCTACCAGCGGGCCATGTGCATCAGCCGCAAGAAGCTGGAGCACAGGTGAGGGCCTTGGGAAGCTGAGGGGGCTGGAGGGGGGTTGCTTAAAGGGCAGGGGCTTCACTGATCCTCTCCTTTGTATTAGTTATCTCTTGCTGCAAAACAAACTACCCAAAGCTTAGTGGCTTGAGACAACAAATGTGTATTATCTCACACCATTTGTAAGCGTCAGGAATCACACGTGGTTCTACTGGTTGGTTCTGACTCAGGGAATGTCAGGAGGTTACGGTCAGGATACCGGCTGAGGTTGCATCATCTGAAGGCTGGACTGGGGCCAGAAGACCCACTTCCAAGCTCCCCCACTTGTTGACCCTAGTTAAGGAGGCCTCTCCATAGGGATGCTTGAGTGTGCTCACAACATGACAGCTTGCTTCCCATGAAGCAAGTCATCCAAGGGAGAGAGAACAAAGGAGGAAGCTGCAATGTCATTTATGACCTGGTCTCAGAAGTCACGTTGTTACCCATGCCACTTCTGTTTGTTAGGAGTGAGTCATAAGTCCTGCCGCATTTGGGGGGAGAGGAATTAGGCTCCATCTTTTGGAGGGAGGAGGAAATATGTCTATGGACATATTTCAAAACCATCACACTGTATGAGATCAGTCACCCAATTGTGGGACCCAGGGAAAGGCACATGTCCTCTCTGGGCCTTGGTGTCCTTTTCTGTAAGGCAAACAGGTTGGCCCAGTTAGTTTGAGGTTCCTTCCAGCTCTGACATGCAACGACTTCATGACATATTTCAGGCCAAGTTCATAGAGGAAGGAAAGAGTGAGGGGCCTATGAAGCCTGAGCTCCCGGCCCAATGTCAAGACCCTGCCTGACTCCAAGGGCTCTGGGGAAGATCCCATTTCTCTTCTCTTTCTCCCTAATCATAGAATCAGGGACCGGAGATGTAGGGTTACAATCTCAGATGCTGGTAGCGGCCTGGCAGGTGATGTCCATGGATGAAGAGAGCTCAGTGATGGACCACTCTGGGGAGCTCAGGCCCTCTGGAAATGCAGGACAAGACTGCCATGCCTTACGTTTCACCAAAGCCAGGAATCCAGATTTTTATATGAATGTTTCCATGTTGCAAATGTTGGTGAATAACTCAATTCAAAACAAAAACCCTTGCTGGAGAGGAGAAACGGGGGGTCTTTACTCTGCCCTGATGATTCTACCATTGTGAACTAGAGGAGGGTCTCCTGGGGGTGATGGGAGTGGGGGCAGGGGCAGGGAGGCAGCTGCGTGTCCTAAAGGTCACCAAGAGCAGCTTCTTGCTGGAACCAGTCTCCTGAACCCTCCCTTCCCCTGTCCCTCTCTCATTTTTGCCTCCATCCTTGTGCCCTCCCATCCCGCTCCTCCTGTAGGATCAAGCAGCCCGCCCTGAAACTCCATGGAAACAAAGACACTGCCTGTAAGCCCTGTCACATGGCCCAGCTCGCCTCCGTCTGTGGCTCTGATGGCCACACTTACAGCTCAGTGGTGAGGAACCCCAGCCCCGGGTTGGGTGCGCTTGAAGCCACAGGGAACAGAGAGGAAACTCAGCCCACCCTTCTGTGGGGCAATCAGTGCTGACATGGGGCCAGATGCTCTTGCATTCAGTGTGGCCTAATCACAGTAGGGGAACCAAGCAAACCCAGGCTGAGCAGCTCAAGAGCCTGAGCTAGGAGTTCCCGTTGTGGCACAGCAGAAATGAATCCAACTAGGAACCATGAGGTTTGGGGTTCAATCCCTGGCCTTGCGCAGTGGGTTAACAATCTGGCATTGCCATGAGCTGTGGTGTAGGTCGAGGACATGGCTTGGATCGGGCATTGCTGTGGCTGTGGTGTAGGCCGGCACCTGTAGCTCTGATTAGACCCCTAGCCTGGGAACCTCCATATGTTGGGAGCTGAAATCTTTCCACGGGCGGGCGGATTTCCACATGGATAGGGTGGCTCACCAGCAAGCACCAGGCGTTCTGGGTGGGAGGAGGTAAGCCTCCATGAAACAACGATGTGGGAGGGAATGGTTGGGGCGGGGGGATGGATTCCCACCTTCATGGGATTTTTGTGAGGGTTAAATGAGACAATAGCTGTGAAAGCACTTTATAATTCAGGGCTCCTTGTGGATGCTTCCACCAGCAGCGAGGAGTTGCTGAGTGTTTGGAGGGCATGGACTGTTAGCTGGAATTGAGCTCTGGGGCTTAGGAACCCTTTGGGGGTGAGACACAGATTTAAGAGTCACCCCCTGTGGGTGATGATTGAAGCTGGAGAGGGGAGGAGGTGGCCGTGGGTGAAGAGAAGTAGGGGAGAGGATAAGCAGGGGGCAGAAGCTGCACGGAGGAGGCAGGATGGATACAGAGGAGGGAGGTGGAGCTGAGAGAGGGATAGGGGCTGCCGCTGTGTCACACCACCCTTTGGGGCAGGGGGCTGTGGACTGAGGGTCTTGGCGCTGCCCTGTGGGGAGGTGGAAGCCTGGCTTCCAGCGCAGCTTTGTGGCCTTGGATGAGTCACTGGGTCTCTCTGAGCTTCCATGCTCTCTGCTGAGCACAAGAAGTGAAATTGCTCCCTCACAGAGCTGTCGGGTACCCGATGAGATGATGTAAAAATGCTCCGGTGACCCCTGCTTCTCATGAGTGGTCTTCCCACGGGGGGAAGGAAAGCAGAAGCAACCAGGGGAAAACAGAGGGCAAGGGAGGGATGAACACTTCCGGGAAGCGGCAAACAGCTTCGGTGGAGTGTTTTTTAGTAACAGCTGGGGAATGAGCAGATGTTTAATAGCTGGTGGCTGTTTGTTATTCAGAGAGCCCATGGAGGGGACCGTGGGAAGGCTGTGGAGGGGAGGGCCCCGCAGCCAGTACCCAGGGGCCAAGGGACTGTGGGGAAGAGGAGGGGCCGTGAGGGCGAGGAGGGGGGCGTGAGAGGGTGAGGGGATGGGGGCTTTCTTGGGAGCGATAAAGGAGCAGAGAGGGCAGGCTGGTGCAGAGTAGGGCCCCTGGGAGCCTTTGATTCCCTGGGACCCCCTTCCTGGGTCTGCTGCCCCTGGCCACTGTGCACCTGTGGCCTCCAGAGGGACTAGGAGGGCCCCTTCCAGCTAATCAGAGGTCGGTCCCTCCCGTCCCCAAGGAGGAAGGCAGATGTGCCTGCCATGGTGGGCTCGAGAGTGCCCCCAGCAGTGCCCCTGTCACCTAGCCCGAACCTTCTCCCTGTGCAGTGTAAGCTGGAGCAGCAGGCGTGCCTGAGCAGCAAGCAGCTGACGGTGAGATGCGAGGGCCCCTGCCCCTGCCCCACAGAGCAGGCCGCCACCTCCACTGCCGATGGCAAACCAGGTAATGAGTGCTGGGCCATGACGAGGCTGTGGGTGGGGGGTCGGCTCACTGCCAGGGCACCTCCTTCAGGGCCCTGGGATGGTAAGAGAGGTTTGCAGCTGGAAGAAGTGGCAAAAACAGGGACAGGCCTGAGGGACCTACGGGTCTAGAGGTTTACATGGAGCTAGAGGGCTCAGGCCACATCATAGGAAGCCTGTGCTGTGTGTTTTTAGGGCTGGGGAGTTGGGGCGGGGAAGATGGGAGAGGAGGGAAGAGAGCCTCTCATTTCTAACTCGTGTTCCTTCTGGCATCCCCTGACCACTGCCTGGCCTTCGGGCCTGTAGGGCAGCACCTGCAGCTGAGACCATGCTTGCTGCTTCACCCCCCCTTTCCCCCTCCACCCCCTTTTGCCTTGATCTGCCCACTGCAGAGACCTGCACAGGTCAGGACCTGGCTGACTTGGGGGATCGGCTGCGAGACTGGTTCCAGCTCCTTCATGAGAACTCCAAGCAGAACGGCTCAGTCAGCAGCGGGGCCAACCTGGCCAGTGGTACAGGAGCTGGTTGCTCTGGCTGGGAGGAGGGTGGGAGATGGGGAGACAGGTGTGCCCTGGGGCCACCTGGCTGCATGGGGAGCACCTGCTTTTTGCTCCCTTTTGCCAGACTCTGAGCCCCTAAAAGAGCCTAAATCTCAGAACAAAGGGAGGTAGGCTTTGACTAGACAGGAGGGATTTGGGTTAGTTAAAGGAAGAACTACTTCAAATGGGTGGAAGAAAGCTAAACCCTGAAATGGGTAGCCAAGGGAAGGGAAGGAAATATCTTCCCTGAAGGGCTTTTAAAATAGCATTTTGACCAGTTTGGGTGGAGTCCTCTGCAGAGGCAAAGGGATGAACTTCAGCCATTCTTGAGTTTCTCACCCCTGTGGTTAGATTCCGAGCTGCCCTGACTCTGAACAGGGGCTGGGGCTGATGGAGAGGTGGAGGGACGGATGGATGGATGGAGCGGGTCTGAACCATGGCTTCTTCCCAGGGCTGGACAAGAGCCTGGGGGCCAGCTGCAAGGACTCCATCGGCTGGATGTTCTCCAAGCTGGACACCAGCGCAGACCTCTTCCTGGACCAGATGGAGCTGGCTGCCATCAACCTGGACAAGTACGAGGTCTGCATCCGCCCCTTCTTCAACTCCTGCGACACCTACAAGGATGGCCGAGTCTCCACCGCCGAATGGTGCTTCTGCTTCTGGAGGGAGAGTGAGTGTGGCCCCCTCCCCTGGCCCCAGCCCTGCTGTGAGTGCTCCGCCCCTCGCTTCAGGCTCTTTGGGGTTCCAGGTGGCTCCCTCTTGCCACCTCCCCAGGCCAGGACTTTTCCAGCTCCCCTCCTCCCCGCACCCTGCTTCCTGCACTCTCAGCAGCTCACCTGCTGGAGCCCAGGGAAGCCAGCACTCAGCTCCCTTCCTCTGCAGGCTTCAGGGTGGGTTTTGTGGGTGCTGAAGCTTACACACTTAGAGAGGCCTTCTTTAAGGAAGAGTATTAAAAACTGCAAATGTAAGCTCAGTGGTTAATGAACCCAGCTAGTATCCATGAGGACACAGATTTGATTCCTGGCCTTGCCCAATGGGTTAAGGATCCGGCGTTGCTGTGAGCTGTGGTGTAGGTTGCAGATGCAGCTTAGATCCAGTGTTGCTCTGGCTGTGGCGTAGGCCAGTATCTACAGCTTGGATTTGACCCCTAGTCTGGGAACTTCCATATGCCATGTGTGTGGCCCTAAGAAGAAAAAAATTAAAATAAAAGAAAACCCTACAAGTGTATGTAAAATTTCTAGGGCTACTTGGGGGGCTTGGAAGGGGCCGAGGGGCCCTGAAGTCACCTTGGCTTCTCAGTGATTCCACTTTGGGGCTCATCTCACATTATTTGCCCCATATTTATGATTGGGCAGGTAATCATTAGCCTTAGAGATCTGGCATCATTTGCCAGCTTTATATACCCGGAACCAGAGTGGGACGTGTGCTCAGAGATCACCTAGGCCAGGTGGTAACCTTCACTGATGGGGAACCTGAGGTTCCGAGGGGTCAGCTGACCCGCCTGGCCCAGGGCTTAGGTAGCCCTCGCTCTGCCTCTGGTGTTGGTCCAGGTCCCCACTGCAGTCGTGTGGTGGGAGTACTACGGCATCTGTGGCCCGTGGCTGGGGCTTCTGCGAGGGCTCCACCATTTGCTGATTTGAGACCTTGGGCAGGCAACTGAATCTTTCCAAGTTCAGTTTCTTCATCTGAATTAGGAGATAATGATACCTCAGAGACTGTTGTTAGGATGAAGTGAGACGATCTGGGTGCAGAGCACTGTGTAAACTACAAATCCCTCTGCCAACGTCGGGTATTTTGATCCATTTCATTGACACTAACCACCCAGCCTTCCTGCTCGCGGCACAGCACCAGCACTTTTACTTCCCCGACCTTTGAAGCTCGTGATGTCCATTCTGTACAGCGGCCTTCTGGGGCAGGAGACTGGAAACTGATCTCATCTTATGATCAGCTAGGCCTCCCACGGGGAAGGGCTGGGGGACTTCTCAAGGTCACAGGCAAGTTAGATTTGGCTGCCAGTTATTTTCAGGCTTTTGTCTGATGTTCCCTCTTGTCTTACATCCTCTCCCGGGCCTCTCACCTGGGGAATCTGTTCATTCCCCCCACCTCCTCTTCTGAGTCCTGTGCACTCGTCCCATGCGTTGCCAACACCCGGAGAGAGCCCTGGGCTTCTTGGGGGGCCTCAGCCCACCCCACAGCCATGGAATGGTCTCCTGCGGTTGGGCCCTGGGTGTTCTTATCTTGGGGAGCCCCTGTGTCCACTGAGACCTTAGAGGTGCATCCTGCTGGTGGGGCTGCCCAGGGTGTTTTCATCTTGCGAGCCCCCTGTCTGGGTTTCTAAGCCTTGGGGGCGGGGAGCCCATCACTGTTGTGGGATGGCCCCCTTCAGAGGCTCTTTTCTTCCCACAGAGCCCCCCTGCCTGGCGGAGCTGGAGCGCATCCAGATCCAGGAGGCGGCCAAGAAGAAGCCAGGTGAGAGGGATGGGCTGGACTCAGAGGAGGGGGCAGCAGCCCCCAGAGTTCCTTGGAGGCCCAGAGGCTCCGGCCCCTGGGTATTATGGGCCCTGCTGAGCCCAGAGGAGGCCCTGGCCTAGGAAGCCAGGGGAGGGAAACTCCTTTCTTGTTTGTTTGGTTTTTTTTTTTTTTTTGTCTTTTTGCCTTTTCTAGGGCTGCACCCATGGCATATGGAGGTTCCCAGGCTAGGGGTCGAATCAAAGCTGTAGCTACTGACCTACACCACAGCCACAGCAACGTGAGACCTGAGCCACGTCTACAACCTACACCACAGCTCATAGCAATGCTGGATCCTTAACCCACTGAGCAAGGCCAGGGATCGAACCCGCAACCTCATGGTTCCTAGTCAGATTCATTAACCACTGAGCCACGATGGGAACTCCTCCTTTCTTGTTTTGAATCCTTGTAGTGGGGCAAGGCCTCCCAAACAACCCCTCAATAAGTACATTTTAAGCCGGTACTAATCTAGTACTAATTTTGTGACCACTCCTACTGGGGCTGGAGGTAGGGACACAGAAGGGTCCTAGAACCCTCCATTCAGTTCAGCAAGGGTGTGTGCAGAGCTCAAGGGAGGCCCCTCCACAGCAAATGTTCCTGTTTTCTGTAAACACTTGAGTGCCAGCCCTGGAGCCGCAGCAGCCAACCCAGCCAGGTCAGAACGGATGGCAAGATGGGCCTGGTCTCTGGCCTCATAAAGCACACAGGCTCCTTGGGGAAACATACCCCATAAACTGACGCACCAGAAAGATGGAGCAACCAAATGTGGCTTGTATATCTGCGGTGCTGAAGGAGAGCACAGTGGACAGAAGTCAGCCTTGGGTCAGCGAAGGCTTCCTTAGGGAGCTGATCAAGAGGAGACCTGAGGGGTGAGAACAAGGCAGCCAGGAGCGGAGCCGAGGGCAGGACGATGTTCTTGGGAACAGAAAGGACCCATGTGGCTAATGGGCATGGTGGTTGAGGGGACAGGGGTCTGAAGGGCAGATCCCTTGGGGCCTCATAGCTCCTTGGCATTTAACTGGGCAGTGAGGCGTTCCCACTGTGGCACAATGGGATTGACGGAGTCTCTGCAGCAGCAAGGACTCAGGTTCGATCCCCAGCCAGGCCCAGTGGGTTAAAGATCCAGCGTTGCCGCAGCTGTGGTGTGGATCACAACTGTGGCTCGGATCGGATCCCTGGCTGGGGAATTCCGTATGCCATGGGGCAGCCAAGAAAAAGCAAAACCCAAATGAAAATTAACTGGGCAGTGAGGCTAGTGCATATGAAACCAAATACTAGGACCTCCCTGCAAAGCCACATTGACCAGGAGTGCAGTGGCCTTTGGGGGTGGGCGTTAGTGCCGCTTCTGCCAGGCAGCCAGGACCTTCCTCCTGGAAGCAACGCTCTCTCTTCTGCATTCCCTGAGCATGCCCACTGGGCCTTAGGGCACCTGTCTTCCACTGCCTGGGGTTATCATTTCCATGCCCTCCCTGAGTGGACACAGTTTACCTCTGGGGTCCCCAAGCAGTAATCTCAGCAGATGTCTATTGAGTGGACAAAGGATCAGCAGCTCTGGGTCTTGAAGAAAGGAGCGGGGGCCCAGAGGGCAGATCAGAATTCGAGGGCTGGGAAGAGAAGCTGGGCATGCACGGCAGGGGACAGCCAGGCAGAGGACTGGCTGTCTGCCGGGCATGATGAGGTCAGATGGCCATCCTATAGGACTTGGGAACCGTTAAGGCAGATGGGAGCCCTTGCAGCGGCTGAGCAGGTGGTTTAGAAAGGCAGGTTTTCTCATTTCCAGTCAGTTGACCTGGGAGAAACACTGGCATCCAGCCGTGGACATTTGAGCCTGTTGGGTGGTTGGTACCTGGGCTGGCTGGGCTCCAGTGGTGTTGGGGGCACCCATGGCTCCAGGGCCGCTTCTCTGAAGAGCCCACATCTCAAGGCCCCTGCTCTGATCCTAGGGGTGGGGTGGGGGCTCCTCCATTCAGGAGTCTTCATCCCGAGCTGTGACGAGGACGGCTACTACCGGAAGATGCAGTGTGACCAGAGCAGCGGTGACTGCTGGTGTGTGGACCAGCTGGGCCTGGAGCTGACCGGCACGCGCACGCACGGGAGCCCTGACTGCGGTAAGCAGCCGGTACCTGGCTCAGCGTGGTTGGGCTCCCCTGCTGGAGGGGTCCTAACCTGCCCCTTGGCTTGTTCCCCTCACAGATGACATCGTGGGCTTCTCAGGGGACTTTGGGAGTGGTGTCGGCTGGGAGGACGAGGAGGAGAAGGAGACGGAGGAAGCAGGCGAGGAGGCGGAGGAGGAGGAGGGTGAGGCGGGCGAGGCGGATGACGGAGGCTACATCTGGTAGATGGCCCGTGGGGAGCCGGGGAAGGCCAGGGTGCCGGCGCTGGGGGGACAGGCCAGCAGAGACCTGGACAGAAGCAGGCAGCTTGTGAATGCATCTGGAAAATACAGTCGGAAGGACCCTGGCTCCAACGGGGAGGACCAGACATGTGGGTGTGATGCGTAAGGCTTGGACGTCTGAGTGTGTATGAGCGTGTGTATGAGCGTGTATGTGTGTGTGTGGGGGGGGGCATGCGCTGACAAACGTGCCCTTGGCCCACACTGCTCCTGGCAGAGTGAGTCACCCAAGGCCTCTTAGGCATCCTTGTGGTTTTCTTTCCATGTATTGATTTTAAAATACACACATTCACATGCACACACCACAAGGTCAAAATTGATTAAATGAGATGCCCCCTTGCCAGTCCCCAGCCCCTTCCAGGCTGGCCCGGACACCCTGGGGTGCCTTGCCCTGAATTGCTACCCTTGCCTCAACCAGCTCTGCCTCCTCTTGCACCTGCCCTTCTCCCCGCCCCTCCTGGAGTCAAGCCCTGGCCTGTGGGTTAAGTCCCTATTGCAGAGGGGAGTTGGGGAGGGCAGAGAGTTGTCTGGTGGCTGCTTTAACTGTGACCACCCCCCACCATGCTCAGCGGATGGGCCAGGACCCCCGCTGCAGCGAGCCCTTTCCCTTTATTGGACTCTCTCCTCTTAATTCAGGCCTCTACGACCAGAGGTGGCTGGGAAGGAGCTGTGGGTGGACACTGAGGGGCAGGGGGTCGGGATGGCTTCACCAAGCTGCCAGGGACTGGGGGCGGTCAGGAGAGTCTGCTTTTGCAGAACCAGGTATAGCCCTTAGGATGCCAGGCCCTGAAACAGCTTGGGCCCCTTTCTGTGGCTCCCAGGTTGGGGCATGATCTGGGCTGTTCTGTGGAGGCAATGAGAGGTGGTTGTGCAGGTGAGCTCCCCCGGCCCAAGTGAGGGGGTGCCCACACCTGCCCCTGTCCCTCCTGCTGGGGTTCCCTAGTTTATTCCAGGAGCCCACGGATCAAGCAGCAGGTGAGGGATCTGGGGCGTGGCCAGTGCTGTGTGTGTGCACCCACCTCCTCCCTGATCCCTTAATAAATGCTCGCCTCCCTTCCAGACCAACAGAAAGTGTTGTTTCTGAGACCCTGGGAAGGAGGAGCAGTGGGAAGCTGCAGGCTGCTGCCCCTAGAGTCTGTGATGTTTCCCCATCTCTCCTCTTCCTCAAGAGAGAGGCACCCATGGGCCATGCCAGCCCCACTCCTCTCAGCGCCTGGGCTTTCTCTCTGTCCCTTCAGAGGGCCCCCTTCTAGGGCTGCTCTAGTGGAGGGGCTTTCAAACCCTGAGATGTTCAGGGTTGCACAAAGTCAATGGGGACAGGCCTGGGCAACCAGAATCTGAGGCCACATCTCACTGCTCCCCCCAGTCTCCTTACCAAGCAGGAGCCAGAGTGGATGAGAAGGTGCCCCATGGTTTTTTGTTTTTCTTTTTCTTACCCTGTCCAGTTATCCCTGTTGTAGCAAATTTCTTAACACCTTTGGTGAAGAATTTCTTACCTGGCCTTGGGCCTCTGATGCCCTTCGGTGTGTGGTGCGCGCAGTGTGCATGTGTGTGTGTGTGTGTGTGTGTGTGTGTGTGTGTGTGTATGAGCCTAGGGACCATCCCTGGGGGCCTGGCCTGTGAGGAGGAGTACCCTGTCTGCTGGGTGGCAACAGGTGCGGCGTCCACGTGGTGAGGCTCCCCGGGCAAGCCTCCCAGTCTGGCTCCCTGGCTTCGGCAGCATCCTCAGCATCTGTGGGACTCTGTGGAAGAGCCTCACCCGTCCGCCCCTTTGCTCCACCCTGGAGTCAACATCTTCCGAGCCCTCCCTTGGGGGAAATAACACAGCTCCAGTTCGCCCCAAGGACTGCTTGTCATTCCGCAGCACAGTTCTGATTGTTAAGGTGTCGCGCTGTTCCAGATCCCCTTTGGCCCGCCTCCCCCCTTCCCTTCCCTGTCCTCCCACCCCCTCCCTCTGGTCCCCGGCTCCTTCAGGGAATTGCCCGTCCAAGTCAGCCCTCTGCTCTCTGAGCAGCCGCCCCTCTCAGAGCTACTTGAAACTTAACTGCTCTCGCTAGGATTGGAGTCTGTCTGTCTCTTCCCTCTGTCCCAGCTCAGAGACCTGGAACCATCCCCTGGGGGTGGCTCTTGAGGATACTGGGGTGTTCTGGGGGGGCGGGGGGGAGAGGGAGGGGCATCCCTCTCCTCTCACTGGTGCCCTTCTCCCCTGGGGTCATGTGCCCTCCCTGCGTCTCTGGGTCTTTTGGTTGTGCACGTTTTTATAATCTTGTAAGTATGTTGTAGAAAGAAAGCAAAAGGCGCTGAACTAAGATCCTGGTGGGACTCGGGGGTCCAGCCTTGCCCTGTCTCTGAAGCCCCTACACTGCTTTTCACTCCACTTTCTGGGGCCCAGGCCCCCAAAGCTAGACCAAGCAGCTTGTGCCCAGTGGGCCGAAGGCCTCCAAGTGACTTCTTGTCAGACAAGCTGTGGGTTTCCTCGTGAGCAAGGGTGCAAGGCGGTCCTTCCTCAGCTACTTGGATGTGTGCCCTTGACCAAGCTGCCTGCCCCCCCCCCAGCCTCTCCCCTGTCCCTCTGCTCAGTGTCCTCTGTCTCTGTCCTGTGCCCACTCCCCTGGCTTAGGCAGGCAGCCAAATCAAGCTATGTTGAAAAGAGCTCAACCAAAATTTTCAGAGAGGCTCCTTGCCTGGCCCCAGAGCTGTCATTGCACCCCAGGCCTGCTTACCCACGGGCACTGGGAGAGACGGCAGGTCTAAGGTGGGGTAGGTTGGAGTTGGAGCGAACAAATGTGCCTTGAGAGGCCACTCAGAGAGGGTTCAAGGGTGAAGGGGAGGGAGGTGTGGGAGCTCAGGAAGGAGGAGGAGGGAGGCGAAGCTGATGGGGGCCTTAGAGGGTGTGACTGTCACCTCCTGTCCCCCTGGGGCTGTGGCCACATGTTGCCGGTGGTCACACTTCTGTCCTCAGGCCAGCCTGTCTGGGTTTTAGTGGGCAGGCCACCCACTTGGCCTCTCCTGAGCTCCATCTTCTTTCAGCTTCACCTCTGAGTGGGTGAGGGTCCATTGGGATCAACATGGGAACCCTCCATTTCACCAAAGCCTCACCCTCAGCCCTTGGGGAGAATGAATGGCTAATCCACGGACCCCTGGCATCATTGTGAGGCTGTGGGCTGGCAGGGGTCAAAGGGAAGAGACACCGGGGATGCAAAAGGAGACTCGAGACATCCGACGAAGTCCCAAGCAGAGCATATTGCTTTATAGCCTGAAGCCTACTTAAACTGTGTTATGTGCAATAACGGAGCTTAGAGTTAAGAATTGTGTTCAAGTGCTTGGATTTCCGTCTGTATATTTAAGTGCTGAAATTGTATCTCTCAGTAATTTTAGATGTCTTTAAAAAAACAAAAATCGAAAAACCAAGTGTTAGACCGTGTCTGTGCATTGATGGGCACCCAAGCGTCCCGTGGGTCACCCCACCCCTCCCTCTCCCCGTGCCCCCTCCCCTCACACCCAACCCCGCCTCCACTTGGGGACCCTGCCTCGTGTCGTCTTTATCTGCCTATTAACTCAGCCTAAGGAAACAAGTACCCTCCACACATGCATAAAGGAAATCAAATGTTATTTTTAAGAAAATGGAAAATAAAAACTTTATAAACACCACCTACTGGCACTACTCATTATTTTCCCCCTTGGTGTTATTTTTCACAAAACAAGGTCCCCAGGTTCAAAGCTTGTGCTCAGCACGCTTTTCGTATTCACTTTGATACATTAGACCTCAGAGAGGGTGGGGCTGTGAGAAAGGGCCTGATTCATGGAGGGAAGGATGGAAGCAACTTAGAAACACTTTTGATGTTATTGCAAATATATATACGGTTTATATTTGTAGTATGCCATAAATACATCTATATCACAAGGCAAAAATTAAACTCTGTGTCCCACTTTTTAAATTCAGCCTATTATGAACCTCCCCCCACGTCATCAAAATTATTTGAAGACATGACTTTAATACTTGCACAGTATTCCGCAATATGGATGTTCTAATGAATTTAACCATTTCTATGTTTTTAGATATTTATATTGTTTCCAAATTCTTTTCTTTTTCTTTTTTTTTTTTGGCCACTCCCACAGCATGTGAAAGTTCCTGGGCCAGGGATCGAACCTGCACCACAGCAGTGACCTGAACCACAGCGGGGACAATGCCAAGATCCTTAACCTGCTGAGCCACCAGGGAACTCTATGTTTCCAATTTCTTGATAGTCTCAACTCTAGCCCTAGCACAAACCATGACCTTGATCAAGTCATCTGCAGATGGGAGGAAGAAGCCATCTCACAAAGATCATATAGAAATATTTTCTCAGCAGTGAAAACCCTGCATGAGTGTCTTATGCCCCCCATGCCAGCCCATAGCCAGGGCACACTTGCCCATCTGGCTAAAATGGATCCTAAGGACAGGGAGGTATCTCCTGGGAGGTGGAAGCTGTAGGGGCTGGTTTTCTGTCCTTTGATGTTTCTCACTGCTGCCTGCAAGCTCTGACTCGGAGGCTCCGGAGTCTTCTTGGAAGGAAGGGTGAGGAGGTATGTGAGTTGCCCAGGAGCTGCTCCCAGCACACAGGCTGCGGGAGACAGTAGGTGGGAGATGGAGATCCCTGGAAACCAGTTCACTCTCTGGACTTGTGGGAACCTATGGTTTGGGAAATAGAGGAGCCATGGGGAGGTGAGGGGTTCTGGAGGTTGGAATGGTCAGTGAAGCATTTATACCAGCCCATAAGGTGGGTACTATTGTTAATGCCCATTTGGGAGATGAGAAAACCATTTTGGAGAAGTGTGATCACTTGGCCAATACGATGCATCTAGCACAGGGCAAAGCCTGGATTCTGCCTTCTAATTACACACAAAGCAGTCTCTCATTCGTGCCTGGTGACGGCTCCTTGTGTGGCCCACAGGTGCTCAGGGGAAAGGGGGCACTTGCCCAGGGCTAAGTTCAGGAAGGCTTCCTGGAGGAAAAGGACTTCAGCTAGGCTCCCTCATGGGTAGGGAATTAGTGGAATTATTTAGATTTGACCCTGGGTGCATGTGAGCCTCACCTGGAGGAGTGTCCTTACCCGCAGAGGTTCTATTCTGGGTTGGAGCCATTACTAGACTGTAAAAGATTCCCACGTGAGGCTGATATGCAGCCAAATGTGTGCATCCAGGCCAAGCAGACAGAAGCAAGGCATGTTCCTCAGGTGAGAACAGGATGTGCAAGAGGCCCGGGCAAGAAAAAGCTTGTGAGGAGCCAGGACTGGGCCTTCATCTCTGGGTGGGAGCCAGGTGAGGTCTGCAGGCCAGGTCAAGAGCAGGAAGTCCAGCAGTTCTTTGGGGGAGGGCTTCCCTTTTATTGTTTCATCTCATCAGTCACCAGGCCAGGCCTGGGCACTGGGTCATTGAAGAGCCTGTGGCCTGCTAAGGGCACCTGTGTCCATCCCGTGGGAAACCTCTGTGGGAGCCTCCTCAGCCTGCAGGGAATGGGCGGCGTTTGTACCTGATGATCCACATTTGTCCGGGTGATGAGGTAGAGGCCAGGGAGGGCCCTGGCTTCTGGAACAATACATCTCTGTCACCATATCCCAGCAACCCGGCGATGCCAAAAGCATCACCCTGGACAGGCCCAAGTGCTGAGCATAAGGGAGCTGCCTGGGGACCCCACGCCGCTGTTCCTCCTGAACGTTGCCCTTCAGCATCCAGGCTCCATACGCTCCCAGCACTGTGGGCACCACCTGGTTTTCCCTCTGGATTTAGCCTCCTGGGAACAGGGACTATATATTGACCACTCTCAGGTTTAACCATGACCTGAGAACAAATCTAAAAGGAAAAGAAAAAAAAAAATTCACACACAAACCCATACAGGACCAGCCTCGCCCCACCTGCCTTGTGGGTCTGGTGCCTTTGGCTGGTCTCACAACTTTGTGGAGGGGGGCGGGGTTGTTGGAAAAGGAGTGGGTTTGACCAAGAACAAACATGTCAATCAACTAGACTTCAATAAAAAAAATTTTTAAACGAAGCAAGTAAATCAACTATACTTCAATACATTTTTTTTTTTTTTTAAATTAAAGTTTAGGGAGTTCCCGTCGTGGCGCAGTGGTTAACGAATCCGACTAGGAACCATGAGGTTGCGGGTTCGGTCCCTGCCCTTGCTCAGTGGGTTAATGATCCGGCGTTGCCGTGAGCTGTGGTGTAGGTTGCAGACGCGGCTCGGATCCCACGTTGCTGTGGCTCTGGCCTAGGCTGGTGGCTACAGCTCCGATTCAACCCCTAGCCTGGGAACCTCCATATGCCGCGGGAGCGGCCCAAGAAATAGCAACAACAACAAGACAAAGGACAGAAAAAAAAAAAAAAATTAAAGTTTAAAACAAACCCAAATAAGCAACTTAGTACAAAACGGCAACAAAAACACCTCACTGGAATTTTTTTTTTTTTTTTTTTTTTTTTTTTTGCTTTTTAAGGCCGCACCTGTGGCATACGGAGGTTCCCAGGCTAGGGGTCGAATCGGAGCTACAGCTGCCGGCCTACACCACAGCCACAGCCACATCAGATGCAAGCTGCGTCTGCAACCTACACCACAGCTCACTGCAACGCTGAATCCTTAACCCACTGAACGAGGCCAGGGATCAAACCTGCAACCTCAAGCTTCCTAGTCAGATTAGCTTCTGCTGCGCCACGACAGGAACTCTGAAAAAAATTTTTTTAATTTATTTTTGAGCAATATTTGAGGGAAAGGAGGGAAACCCAAATGTTCCCATAGTCCCATTAACATCCTATGAGCTTTTTACATTATGTTGTGTAATCTTCCCAGCAACCCCAAGAGGCAGCTGTTGTTACCCATCTCCCCATTTTTACAGGAAACAACTACGCCTCCAGCGGGGTGACCCCGGTTCACTCGTGTGGTTGGATGCATTGAGCCGAGATGTCACCCAGGGTTGCCGAACTCTAGTGCCGACCTCCACATTCTGCGGTCACCCCCGTGTTATTCCCGCACTGAGAGAGGAAATACCGCGAGAACCCGCATCTTCAAAAACAAACGCGGCCGGTGCTGGGGGTGTCGGCAAGTGCCCGGAGCAAGCGAGGACAAGTGGTTGTGCCCACTCCTTCCTCCGAACCTGGGTCGGCACCTCTCCACGAGGCTCAGTACCTCTCCACAAGGCTCAGTGGCCCCATCCATGAGATGAAGGGATGGGGCTGGACTGCCCGGTGCTGGGACAGGAATTCTGACGGGCCCTGGATTTTCCATCTCTCTCTCTCCCTCTCTCTCTCCCTCTCTCCTTCCACAGTCTCTCTAATTAACCCCAAGGGCTCACACATTTGCAAAGCAAAATTAACTGTGCTATAAAAAGAAAGCCAGGGAAGGGCTGTGAGCTACAGAAGATGTCTTTCGGGAGGCTGGAAGGACTTCAGTTCTGTGGAGGTAAGTGGGGTTGGGGCTGGACTTTGGAGAATGGTGCTTCATACAGTTGGGAAAGTGGGGTGGCTGTGGGGAGCCTGAGCACACAGCCACGTGACAGCCACAAGGTCCTTCACCGATACAGCTCTCCAGCACGTGGCTGGGGCAGACCTGGGGCCCATCCAGGCCAGGACCTTCACAGGCATGATTTCATCTGGGCCTTACAACAGCCCTCATGGTGGAAAAGGACACTGTCACACCACCATCTGTGACGAGTCCTCTCACTAGTCCCCCTTGAACCTCCTGAGACTGAGGCATAGGTGGCAGAGGGCACATGGCTGCGTGAGTGGCTGAGCTGAGGCCTGAACCGGGGCTGCCTGGCACCGGGGGCCATGCTCTGTGCTGCTTCTCCAGAAGACTGGGCAGCCTCGAGGCCCCTCTCTCTGAGGTGGGTTGGCCTCTAGAGACGCCTGGGCTGACCCACGGGGGTCTGGCTCTGGCTCCCCTCACCAATCCCTTCCTGGTTCCCCCTCTGCAGTTTGAGGGTGCAGCTTGCTCCAGGTGCCCTCAAGTATTTGCTTCCTGGGCCCCTCCCTGCCCAGTCTCCTCTCAGTCACATGTATGGTTTAGTGACGGACGCCGTTGGAGAAGGTACCCCGAGCAGGCAGCCTTCCCTGCACCCCGCCTCCAGCCTCCTCTCCCAGCCCAGCCCAGGGCATGTTAACTCCTCCAACACTTACCTGGCCTGGGGTTGGGGCTGCCCAGGGCCTGGCAGTGCCCATCTGCTCAATGTGAATTTTATCTGCCCAAGGACCCTCAGAACCAGCCAGGAGGGGCCAAGGCAAGGTCCCTGGGCCAGGGCCGTATGGTCCTGTCAGCTTGCAGACCAGCTGAGGTCCTGCCCTGGGACTGAGAGCCAGCTCCTTCCCGGCTCTCCCCAGCAACCCGTCGTCCTGCAGGCTCGGGACTCCATCTAACTTGGGTCTTTTTGTTTTTCTCCTTGTCCGTTCCCCCTGCCCAGATGCTCGGCTCCAGAGCCTGCCTTGCTCAGAGCTCAGGTGGCCACACTGGATCTGAGATTCCTGGACTCAAAGAATCCTGGTATCATTAAACCCCAGGGACAAGGCGCTCCTGTACTTTCCCCCTTGACCATGGAGGTGGGAAGTTCCAGTGGCTGAGTTTATTGAGCCCCTTTTGGATGCAAGGCCCTGCTTATCAGGGCACTGGTAGACAGAGCTGGGAGATGGGAAAGAGGAAGCAGAGAAATAAGATCCAGCTGCCTCGGGAACCCCACAGACCCATTGAGACCGTCTTGCACCCAAGAACACAAGTCTGAGTGGGCTTCTTGCTGGTGCAGGAAGATGCCCTCCCAGGGGTTTTGAACTCATGGTGAAAGGGTGACAAGGCCTGTGTAACAGTGGGGAGGGCAGGAACTGTCCCTCTTGGCAGGGTCATGCCTTGTTCAGAGGGGCTGCTGCTGCTCAAACCCATTGTGTGTAATGGCTGGAGTCAGAGAGGTTCAGATGGAGAAGTAGTTGAGGCCACTTTGGCAGGATTTCATCCTTTCAGTGCTGAAAGGGTGTGGAGGAGGATGGGGAGGAGGACTGGCATGCAGCCTCCAGGGCCTGGGTGCCCAGGCATCAGCTTCCAAAGCCTGTGGGAGCCTCAGGCCGGGACAGAGGCTAAGGGATGATCCCGTGTCCCCTTCTCAACCCTCTGTAGTAACAGAACCCCCATTTCTAGCTGGCCGTCTGGCTGCTCAAAGGCCACTCTTCCCAGCCTCTCTTACAGCTCCCCGTGGCCAGTGACTCCTCAGTGGAGAGTAGGATGAGGGCAGAAGTGACAGATGACCCTTCCTGGTGGTGGCTCTCCAGAGGCGAGGCCATGCCCTTCCAGCTCCTGCGTCTTCCTACTGCTGGGAATGCAAGCAAGGCTGCGGCGGCTCCATCTTGAGGTGATGCAACCAGGGGTAAGGAGCCTGGGGACCACTCACCCTCCCTTTTATTTATTTATTTATTTATTTATTTATTTATTTTTAGGGCCACACCTGCAGCATATGGAGGTTCCCAGGCGAGGGGTCGAATCGTAGCTACAACTGCCAGCCTGCACCACAGCCACAGCAACACCGGATCCAAGCCATGTCTGCAACATACATCACAGCTCACGGCAATGCCAGATCCTTAATCCACTGATGGAGGCCAGGGATCGAACCTGCATCCTCATGGATCCTAGTTTGGGTTTGTTAACCTCTGAGCCACGAAGGGAACTCCCTGGTTTGTTTAAATCATTGTTATTTTTAGTCTCAGATATAAGAGCCAAATCTATATCCTAATTCTGAGGGTCGCCAACTCTTTGGCTGTGACCAGAGAGAGGTAGATTTCACTTTGGGATGTGTGTGTAATTAGAACAAGGCTTCAGTGGAGCAACACCAACCCTTTCTACATGCTCCACCTTCTAATATTTTAATTCTACCTAGTTTCTTAAAAATTGCTTCATGTGTGCTCACTACATGCTGTGACCTGAGGACTGAACAGCTCCATCCTGACTGTCACCAGGCTGACCCTGGTCCCCTTGCCCCAGCTTTCCCGCTCTTCTGTCCCCACTCCCCCCACCTACATAGTACCTCCCTCACACCATTCTTTTCCCTCTTTCAAACAGTAATTTATTTAAAAAAAATTTATGGAGTGTCCCCTCTGAGCCAGAAAAATGCTCCAGCAGTTGTCTTGGCAGGGCACTGAGAGAGGAAGAGATGAATCAGTGATCATAGGAGGCTTCCTGGTGGAGGTGGCATTTGCACTGGACATTGAAGGGCAGAGATAAATGTGGATGAGCAACACCCTGCAAGACTGGCCCTAGTTATGATGCAGCCTCAGTTTTAGCCTCTCCCAGCCTCCCAGTCATGAGGCTCTAGCCACACTGGTCTTTCTTCTGTGCCTGAAAGGAACCCACCTCTTTCCCATGTTAGAACCCCCACGGTCTGTTCCCTCTGTCTGGAATGCTTTTCCTCACCTTCAGTCACCAGCTTCAACCCACTACTGACTCCCCAGCAGTGATCACCTGAGCTAGCACCTATCTCTAGTCAGGTGTGATGAATAAATATTTGCTGAATGAATACATTCTAACTTAGCATTGTTCATCTGTTCCTTGGACAACTGCAGCAGCCTCCAACCTGGTCTTTCAGCCCCCCTTCTTTCTAGTACTCTTAGTCCAGCTTGGTCACAACTGCCATGGAGTCAGGGCGAGTTCCTTCCTGTACATAATACCCTCAGTGGCTCCCTATTACCCACAGAGTGAAAAATCAAATTCTTTTTGACTGGCTTTTTGGAAGGCTGGTGATTTGGTCCTCACACACCTTCTTTTCCTCCTCATCTTCTTCCTTTTTACCTCCTATGCCTCAGAACCTTAGTCTGTGCTCTCTGCCTGAAAGATGTCTCCATTCTCCTTTACCTGGTCAACTCCTACACATCCTTCAAAACCCAGCTCAAACATCATGTCTCATTCCCACCTTCAGGCTGCTTCTGTTCTCCATTAGCTTATGTAGGTCCATATTCTCTCCTAAGACCGCTGGGCTGCATCTCTTTGATTCCCTGGGTTTTCCCTGTTGGAGTTCCTTGAGGGTATGGATCATGTCTTGTCACATGTGTATCTTTCTTTTTTTTTTTTTTTTTTTTTTTTTTGTCTTTGTGCTATTTCATAGGCCGCTCTCGCGGCATATGGAGGTTCCCAGGCTAGGGGTCGAATCGGAGCTATAGCTGCCAGACTATGCCAGAGCCACAGCAACGCAGGATCCGAGCCGCGTCTGCGACCTACACCACAGCTCACGGCAACGCCGGATCGTTAACCCACTGAGCAAGGACAGGGATCGAACTCACAACCTCATGGTTCCTAGTCGGATTCATTAACCACTGCGCCACGACGGGAACTCCACATGTGTATCTTTGAGTCCTGGGCCTGGTCCAGGGCAGGTAACCAGTTCCTGACATCCTCCTTGTCTAAAATACCTATCATCACTCCTGGTGCCATTTATCATCATTAGCGATTCACTTCTCTTCCATTGCTTAAACAATTTTACCCTTTCTGCTAGAGCCTTTCTACAGATTGCTGCCAAGCTCCAGTATCTCAACAATTTCATGTTGGAAACCAAAGAGTCAACATTTTATATCAAGTACTGAAAACTTTACAGTTAAACAAGTTTTTATAATTTTAAAAAATTTAGTGAATTTGGTGCATTCATCTAAGTTCGATACATTTTTTGGCAAATTGGCCTTTCTGCCTCCTGAACTAGTCTCCCAGCTTATATTTTAAAAGGAGCCTAACCCAAAGGAATGACTCTCTAAGGATGGAAATGTGTGTGCTTTGGAGTAGAAATATCACAGGGAGGCTTTCATTAACTGTTATCTGCCTTTTACTTGGATTTTACTTGGGAGTCACACTCCTGTGCTTTTACAGTGTTAGTCTAACAGCGCTGAGTGCTCCCTTGCTCACCAGAAAGGGATCTCCTCTCCTGGTGGGAGGGCTGCTGGCCTGGGTGGGAAACACCCTCCTTTGCTCCCATTGGCTGCTTGGTCAGTGGGGGTGGGAGTGTGGAAATGGAATCACTTCAGCCAGGACCCTCAGGTGCAAGCAGTAGAAACCCACCTCCTAGGCAGAGAAGGAATTTACTGGCCCTCATGGAGGGGGAGGATATTGGGGCAGCTCTTGAAGAAAATAGTGTAGGAGGGAGTTCCCGTCGTGGCACAGTGGAACCGAATCTGACAAGGAACCATGAGGTTGCGGGTTTGATCCCTGGTCTCACTCAGTGGGTTAAGGATGCGGCGTTGACGTGAGCTGTGGTGTAGGTTACAGACGTGGCTCAGATCTGGTGTTGCTGTGGCTGTGGCGTAGGCCTGCAGCTCTAGCTCCTATTCGACCCCTAGCCTGGGAACCTCCATATGCCGAGGGTGTGGCCTTAAAAAAAGAAAAGAAAAGAAAATAGTGTAGGAACCAGGGTGTCAGGTCTAGCTACTGTGGGGTCCTGCCCCAAGGCTCTCCCGGTGCTGCTCATCTCTCATCAACACTTGACTCTGTTTCTTCTCACCTGTTGGCCTCATTCTCTTGATGGCTGTTCTCCATGTGGCAGAGAACTTGCCGCCCCAGCGGAGAGAGCAGCTTGCTCCCAGAGTCTATACTTTAGTCCCAAGGAAGGATTCCAACTGGACCCATCACTGGTGCCAGGTGAGTGGGGTGCTGTGATTGGCCAGCCTGCATCCTGAAACCACCCTTATGGCCTGAATACGGTCTGTGACCCGGGAAAGGGACATAGGGAAGCTTCCTGGAAAGATACGAAACAGCAGTCCTCTCCATCATAGTTTAGCCTGAAAGGAAAACCCAGGGATGTGGCTTAATGTCACATATTTTACTTAGCTCCCTTGGGGAGCCCAGGACTTTTAAAGGTATAGACCCTTGATTGTTAATTTCATTTTTCTGACCTTACCCAGCCATGCACCTTCTTTCCAATTAAGCTCACTACTTGCTGCTCCACAAATAAATATTCATAGCATGAATGAATGAATGAACATGTACATGGCAAACACTTTTCCTACTTCTGGGCCTTTCACTTTCTGTCACTTGGAACATGGCCACCAGGGCACCTGTTCCTGCTTGTTTTGATCAGACCCATCCTTTCAGGCCCAGTTCAAGGGCTGCCTCTTCTATGAAACCTTCCTGAGCCCACAAGCAGCAAGGATCCGTCCCTGTAGAAGTTTTGGTTTCCCTCTCTTTATAGACTTTAGCCTGATTTTATGTCGTTTGTATTAGGTATCGATTTAGCAAAAAGGCTTTCCAACAATTAGTCCATCCCACAGGTCGTGAGCTCCTCATCCCTGGAGGTTTTAGAGGAGAAGCATGTTTAGGGGTTGCTGTAAAGGTGAAACCTCGTGGGGGTTGTATATTAGTTAACTAGGGCTGCTGGAACAAATTACCACACACTGAATAGCTTTAAACAACAGTAATTTGGTCTCCCACAGTTCCCACAGTTCTGGAGGCCAAAAATGCAACGTTAATGTGTCAGTGGGGTCGTTACCTCTGGAGGCGCCGAGGAAGAATCCTTTGGGTGCCCCTGTCCCAGCTTCTGGTGGTTGCTGGTGAGCCTTGGCTTGTAGCACAGCGCTCCTGTGTCTCTGTGTCCTCTCCTTGTAAAGACATTAGTCACTGGATTTAGGATAATTTCATCTCATGATTCTTAACTCAGTAACATCCACAAAAACCCTGTTTCCAAATAAGGGCACTTATTTGAGGTTCTGAGTGGACCTGTGAATTTGGCAGATGCTGTTCGACACACTACAAGGAGCCTGTGTAGGATAAACTAACACCCACCAAAGTGGCTGCAGCTGAGGCCACACAAGTAACTGGAAAGAACACGCCTCAGCCCCAGGCATCCCCAGATCTGGTGTTCAAAACAAGCCAGAGATCAGACTTTGTATGTAAAGCATCCAGATTTTTGTTTTCTTTTTAGGACCGAATCTGCAGCATGTGAAAGTTCCTGGGCTAAGGGTCAAATTGGAGCTATAGCTGCAGGCCTGCGTCACAGCTTGCGGCAACACTGGATCCTTATCCCACTGAGCTAGGTCAGAGATTGATTCCATGTCCTAACAGACCACTACATCGGGTTCTTAACCCTCTGAGCCACGATGGGAACTCCCAGATTTTTAAATGTCGGCAACATATTCAAAACCTTAAAAGCATTGTGATCCGTATATCTATACATTTATAGACAGTACGTCTGTGAGTCAGATTTGGCCTGTGAAGCATCGGCTTATGGCCCCCAGTGGAAACTAACCACTTGGCTTCTGTGAGCTCAGAAAAAAAAAAACCACGGCTTGTGCACTTCTGCAAGAATCCACCAGGTGGCGTACTGGTCATTGCATTAGGCAGGCCTGGGAGCCCGCCAGGCGACTGAAATCTAACAATGGGTATTTTTCAGGTTGGAGGTGGTGGGTGGAGGTGGTGGGTGGAGGCGGGCAAAGTGGAGAAGTGAGATTAAGCTAATGACCAGAGTTCATTACATTTTAAACTTTTCCATCATTTTCTCTTTATCTCTGACGCTTGCTATCTCTTGTCTGCTAGTGATACCTACTTCTTAGGCAGACAAAAGGAGTTCAAAAATAGTAAAGGAAAAGAGAGAAATAGCCAGTAGTCCCTGTTCAATATCTTTTTCTTATTCTAAATAAATAAGTTAAAAAGAGTTTGACATACAGCAAAAAGAAATTCAAACCATACAGAATATTCTTGCTCCCACTGCCAACGATGGCTATCTCTGTTAATTAATATTTCCTAATTGCTTCAAGAGTTCTGAATTCAGAGCTCTTGAAGGTTACTTTTGTTATTGTTGCACATATATAATACACTTCTCCTGAAAGGAAAATTCCGCATTGTTTCCATTCTGCGCAATGGAATTAAGTACATCAGTACGGATAGTTACCGACTTCTGCAAAAATATGACTCTGATCTTATTAAAAAATCATAAGTGTACAGTAGTTATGGAGAGGGGACATTTCCAGGAATTTAGTTACACCTAATCACAGTTTGACTTTCATTTATTTATTTTTTGTATTTTTGTCTTTTTAGGGCCACACTTGTGGCATATGGAGGTTCCCAGGCTAGGGGTCTAATTGGAGCTGTAGCTGCTGGCCTACACCACAGCCTCAGGAACACCAGATCCGAGCCACATCTGTGACCTACACCACAGCTCACAGCAACGCCGGATCCTTAACCCACTGAGTGAGCCGAGGGATCGAACCTGCAACCTCATGGTTCCTAGTCGGATTCATTTCCCCTGTGCCATGACAGGAACTCCCACAGTTTGACTTTTAGATGCAGTGCTTAAGCATGTGTTTGTAATATTTAATATAAATTTATATCAGAGTTCCCATTGTGGCACAGAAGGTTAAGAACCTGACATAGTGTCTATGAGAAAGCAGGTTTGATCTGTGGCCTCACTCAGTGGGTTAAGGATCAGGCATTGCTGGAAGTTGTAGCATAGGTTGCAGATGCGCCTTGGATCCCTAGTTGCTGTGGCTGTGGTGTGGGTCTGCATCTGTAGCTCCGTTCCAACCCCTAGGCTGGGAGCTCCTATATGCTGCAGGTGTGGCTCTTAAAAAAAAAAAAAGATAAATTTGTATTTACTTTTTATTACGGAAGTGTTAAGCAGTCATAAAAATGAACATATACATATATAATGAACCTCCATGCTTCAACTATTAGCAACTCATAACCAATCTGCCAGCTGCACCCCCCCCCCCCACCTGATATGTAGTTTTTGTTCTTTCATTTGCTGGAACATGTCAAAGCAAATCCCAGACATTGTGTCATTTCGTCCAAAATACTTTAGTAGTGTACATTCTTCTATTTTGTTCCTTTGCTGCTGGTCTTTTTTTTTTTTTTATTTTTTATTGTTATTTCCCCCAAGCACACTTTTTTTCCCCCACTGTATAGCATGGGGACCCAGTTACACATACATGTATACATAATTTTTTCTCCTATTGTCGTGCTGCGTTGCAAGTATCTAGACAGAGTTCTCAGTGCTACACAGCAGGATCTCATTGTAAATCCATTCCATGAGCAATAGTTTGCATCCATTGACCCCAAGCTCCCAATCCCTCCCCCTCCCCCCGCGCAACCACAAGTCTATTCTCCAAGTCCGTGATTTTCTTTTCTGTGGAAAGGTTCATTTGTGCTGTATATTAGATACCAGATATGAATGATATCATACAGTATTTGTCTTTCTCTTTCTGACTTATTTCACTCAGTATGAGAGTCTCTAGTTCCATCCATGTTGCTGCAAGTGGCATTATTTTGTTCTTTTTTATGGCTGAGTAGTATTCCATTGTGTGCATATACCACATCTTCCTAATCCAGTCGTCTGTCGATGGACATTTGGGTTGTTTCCAGCTCTTGGCTATTGTGAATAGTGCTGCAATGAACATGCAGGTGCATGTGTCTTTTTTCAGGAAAGTTTTGCCTGGATACATGCCCAAGAGTGGGATTGCTGGATCATGTGCTGTTGTTCTTTATCTTCACGAGAAATTCATGGCCAACTCACTCAAGACTGATCACCATCTAACTCAGGCCATTGGGGCCCCTCTTGACTCCATCTGAGCTTCACCTATCCTGGGGTGGAGCCCATACCTTTTTCATTCCCATCAATAAGTTTGCTTTCCTGTTTTCCACTTATTTTTTTTTTTCATCAGATAATATGGGTAGAACTCAACAGTACGTTCAGATAATTGCTCCAAACTCAGCCACTGCTGAAGTCCATCTCTTGGCTGACACTCAGTGCCTCTATAGCTCACAGTGTCGGTGGGTCAGCTGAGGCAGGAAATGGCTGAATTTTGTGTAGATGAAAGATTGGCTAAGGGTGTCTATGTCAGATATACAGGGCTCAACCGTCTGTGGCTGAGCCAGAACCGCACAACTGAGCCCACCCTTGATTTCCTGGCCCCCAGAAACCATGAGAAATAACCAAATGATTGCTGTTGCTTTGGGCCGCTAAGCAACTCAGCAATGGATAACCAGAGCAATCTAGAATGTATTCTGGGGATCCTCCCCTCGAAAGGGGTAGTAAGAAGCTCCTAGGAGTTCCCTGGTGGTTCAGTGGGTTAAGGATCTGGCATTGTCACTGCTGTAGCTCAAATCACTGCTGTGGCATGGGTTCGATCCCTGGCCGGGGGAACTTCTGCATGCTGTGACTGTGGGAGGTGGGGGGAGGAGGCTCCTAGCTTTGGGTAGAGTGAATAGCTTTCTGTGTGTTCTGATTTCAGTCACCCCAAATATCCTGCTACTTGTGCCAGGAAGTCCACCATTAGTGGCTGACTCTTTGGAATGTGTTGCTGCCTCTCCTCGTGAGAGGTAAACAGAGAGTTTCTGACCCCATGTCACCCTATCCCACTGTGAGGGAATGAGTCAGCTCCTTTCCTGAAAAGGGTGAGCCAAGCGGGGCTGCAGGGCATTCCCTTAGCCAGACCACCTATATTGGCAGACCCCTGAGGTGCTGGCTAGGTAGCAGGGGACTTTGTAACGTGGAAGTTTATATACAACATAATTATCTAGACATGGCATTACATGCCCTTCTACAGGATGGTGACTCTTAATTTCTTGGGAGCCACAGTCATTTCAAGAAGCTCATGAGACTTCTAGTATTTTTCCTATAAAAATGCCCTTAAGTGAAATTCCCATTGTAGCAAACCCAACTGGTATCCATGAGGGTGTGTGTTCAATCCCTGGCCTTGCTCCGTGGGTTAAGGATCTGGCATTGCCATGAACTGTGGTATAGGTTGAAAATGCGGCTCAGATCCCGAGTTGCTGTGGCTGTGGTGTAGGCCAACAGCTGTAGTTCCAATTCCACCTCTAGCCTGGGAGTGTCCATATGCCACAGGTGTGGCCCTAAAAAGAAAAAAAAAATACCCTCAGGCCTATAGACATACAAATTTAGCATTAGGTTCTATAAATAAATAAACTATTTATAAGTAAATTGGGTTATATAGCTATAATTTCAATTTTTATGACTGCATACTATTCTACTGTGTGGCTATATTTTAACTTACCTAACCAGTCTCCTATGTTTGGACATTAAGTGGTTTCTAAGTTTTCAGTATTATAAATTATACTAAAAATTGCTCTAGCAAGATTATTGTGAGCATCTTGTCTTGGTCTTAATTTATACTGGTTGCATCTGATGTGTCCTTGTGGTTGTTTTATATTTTTGGAACAAGACACAACATGTCTCAATACATTGCATGTTTTAAAAATGAGAAATATACAGCATTGGAACCTCCCCCTGCCATGGCCTTGGGGTGCAGCCAGGGGCCCCGGTTCAGCCTCCCTCAGGCCTTGGAGAGGGCCAAGTGGAGGCGAGGCTCTGGGTGAGGTGACCAGCCAACAGAGTGTCAGGGATGCCTGTGATGCAGACTGTGGGGGACCTGGCCTCGCCACCTCGCCCAAGGAGCAGTGATTAATGTTGTGGGCGAAGAACAGGAGCTGTGTGTTCCCTCCTGGAGCCGGCGTTGTGGGGAGTGGGGCGGGAATTTGGTAGGAGAGTGGTAACAGCTGGCTTCCAAGGGCCTGGGTGCACCAGCCGACAGGTCTTTATGTCTATAAAGCAAGCCTTCGAGGCCAGGCAGGGGCCTGTTCTGGTGCCACCAGCAGCAGCCAGGGGTTGCCCATGGAGGTGAGCAGGGCCCAAAGAAAACAGCCAGCAGAGAAAGAGGCCTTTGTGGTGGGCAGAGGACAGCTGCTGGACTGGAAGGGGGTTGCCAGTGCCATGTGGCCAGGGAGGTGGCTGGCAGGTGCTGATACCAGGTCACCTCTGTCTACTAAAGAAAGACGCACAGCCTAAAAGGGGCCAGATTGGTTTAATTTGGTGATCTTACTGAGGACTACATCCTGGGCGACAGCTTCTCAGAAAGCTCTGAGGAAATGCTCTGAAGATGAAGAGAGAATGCAGTTGGCGGGGGGGAGGTGTGAGAATACAGTTGAGCATCAAAAGATGACTGCTAATGACAAAGAACAGACATCTCAAGTTGACTATTTTATTTTATTTTATTTTTTAGAAATATTTATTTATTTGTTGCCCTTTTTTTTTATTTTGTCCTTTTAGGGCCGCACCTGTAGCATATGGAGGTTCCCAGGCTAGGGGTTGAATTGGAGCTTCAGCTGCCAGCCTACACCACAGCCATAGCCACAGCCATGCCAGATCTGAGCCATGTCCGTGACTACACCACAGCTCACGGCAATGCCAGATCCTTAACCCATGGAGCAAGGTCAGGGATCGAACCTACAACCTCATGGTTCCTAGTCGGATTTGTTTCCGCTGCACCATGACAGGAACTCCATCAAGTTGGCTATTGTAATGCTTTTCTCTGTTTGGGAAGATGCATCATTGAAATGGTCCCTTAGGTGTGCGTCTCTACTATCTTGGGCCAGGATCCAAAGCACGGAAGGCTTCCTGAGTTTCTCCATCCCCAGGGTGCACATCAGTGGGTAGCTGCGGTGGCTGCTGGCTTGATCCTCTTAGAACTGGAATGAAGGGCAGCATTCCCTGTCCACACCCCCAAGCTGCTGCACTGGGGGGGAGGGGGGACAACAGGGACTGTATGCAGTGTATGTAGCGCCAGGGGTTAGGGGCTTTGTTTTCCATTTTGTTGTTTTTTCTTTCATCATTTTTCTCTTAAAAAGTTTTTCTCCTTGTTAATTTTGGTAATTGCAAGAACGATGTGGGCTCACTGGCCTGGTGAATTCACACAAAGATAGAACCGGGCTTGGGGATCTTCTCCCACCCCCTTCCCCATTCCCGCATCCACCTTGGGGCCCTTCCGCACCTCCCCAAGTCTTCCTGAGCCCGTGCAAACATCTGTGCAGCTGGGGTTTTGCTGTTGTTTGTTAAAAATGAACACCGGGGAGTTCCCCCTGTGGCACCACCTGATGAGCAGCGTCTTGGGAGCGCTGGAACACAGGTTAGATCCCCAGCCCGGCGCAACGGGTTAAGGATCTGGCATTGCTGCAGCTGCAGCTTGGGTGGCAAAGGCGGCTCGGATCTGATCCCTGGCCCCAGAACTCCATGTGCTTTGGGGTGGCCAAAAAAGAAAAAAGAAAAAAGAAACACTAGGCCTCACCCTCCCAGTGGTTTTTAGCATGGAGTATTTGGAAACGTATTAAGGCTTTTCTGTTGTTCTTTTTTTGACAGTGAGGGGGCGAGATTGGTGGGACTTGAAGGCACAAGGGACACTGAATGCCCTGTAATGTGTGTGCACGTGGGAGCATCCTGCCTGCAGTTCCCATAAGGTCCCAACTCCGCAACATGCTTTCTAAATTTAGCAGGATGTGCACCGCCCTCCAGACAGTGGAGCTCTGCCTAATCCATTCTTTTCCACCAACGCCTAACATGCAACAGCAGGAATCTACCCATGTTTATTCAGTCATTTCTCTTATAGAGAAATGGTTATTCAAATACCCAGGTGGTTTTTTTCTTTTTCACTCTTTTAAATAATATTGCCAAAACGCTTGGTTCTAATTATCCTTTTGGTGGGTGCTTCTATTCGTAAAGGAAACTTGTGTGTTTCATATTTTCGAAGAAAACATCAGATCGCTTTCTGAAAAGAGTGCTGCGGCATACTCACAGCAGAGCGCCACTCCCTGGCCCAGGCACCCTCAGAGCCCCTGGCTGTTGCTGTTTGATGTTGGAAATTCTTGCCTATTTGCAGATGAAAATTAGCCCTTCATTGTGGATTTAATTTGCTTTTTCCTGAACTCTGATGAGACCGAGTATCTTTCTAAATTTGTATTGGCCACTGGCTTTCCTCTTCTCAATTTCTGCCTGATAGATGCCTCTGGGGTGGTGGTCCCCAGGGAGTTGGGGGAGCGGGAGGCACAGAGCTCATCACATCACATCAAAGTGTGGGGTCGACATGCTGTCATCGTTGATGACTGTGCTTAGTAAGCTTTGAACAAGGGCCCCTCGTTTTCATGTTGGTCCAGGCCCTGCTTCTAACCACATATCTTTGGCACCTGCCAAGGCTCTTGTCTTCAGAAGTCCATTTCTCCATTCTCCAGCACCTCAAACCCTTGGAGACACAGGGCAAGCTCTCCTGAGAGCTCTATGTAGGCTCCTGGGTCACCAGACATAGCTCCTCCTCCTTGCAGGAACCCCCAAGTTTCCAGGGAGAATTCTGAGAGTCCCCCAACACTTGGCTGGGTGCGATAATCAGGTGAGCTGCCTTGCCACCATGGCATCAGGTGGAAAGAGCTATTCGTCACCTGCATTCTTCCCCTCAAGGGACCGTCCTCCACCCTATCTGTGGCCGAGCAAGGTTGGGAGCTGCTGGAGTCAGTTTCGCCAACCTTGGAGGCTCCGGGGAGTGGTATCTAGCCCCACATGGGCTCTCTTACAACCCGGGCCCCAGGCCTCCGTAGAGGTTCTCTGCTTTGCTTTTCTGCTGCCCTTTGGAACCACAGGATGAGTTCCTCACCCATGCCCACTGGATGGGCAGGTGCATCGGGATGAAAATTCTGGGCCCCGTCAGCCTTTGCTGGATACTGGACGACAGAAGTGAAGTAGAGCCAGATGGGGTCTAGACTGAGGGGCGCACAGGTGTTGGTCCAGGACGATGAATCTGAAACCAAGCAGATAACCCACAGTCACCAGCATGAACACCCAGCAGATGGAGTGGGGCTGGGGCTGTGCTGCACACGCAGGTCAGGTCAGGCTTTCCTGAGAAGGAGGCTTCAAACTGAGACCCGAGGGGTGAAGGGATAGAAAACTTTCAGGCAGAGGGGACCATTGCCAAATCAAAATGCACAGCATGAGAGCTCAGAACTTCCTGAGGCCTCCAGCCCGGGAGACAGCCTCTCAGAGAGCCCTGGGGAACTGCGCTGAGCAGCAGGGGAGGAGGGCAGCAGATACGTGATCTTCGTAAGGGGAGGACGTGCAGCCAAGCACGAACCTCAGTAGAATCTGCCGCTGGTCGTGAGGACCAGCTCTCCCAGGGAATGCTTCTCCTGCTTTTCTAAGTATGGGACCATGCAAAAATTCAGGTGCACAAAAATTTCTCCTAAAAATATCTAACTGTCTGGAGGCCTATTCTGTCAGTTTTCCCAGAGCATAGAGTGCCTCGTTCCTGTTTTGAAGTTCAGTGACTGCAGTGGCTCATGACTTAATTCTTATGGAACCAGGTGGTTGGTGACTTTTTTTAGTTGGCAGGACCATGGCTCACCATCCTGCCACGATGGGGATGGTGGTGAGGGACCCCACCCCCACCCCGGGTCAGCCCCGTCCCACACCTGCCAGCCTCAGCTCAGGTGGGATTTTCCTGAGGTGGGGGCCCCAGGCACACCTGGCTGCAGGTGTCTGTCTCCACAGCTGCCCATGAGCAGGAAAGTGTGGGCATCAGTCCTGCTCATCCGTGCTCTTCCGTCCTCCAGCTCCACCCTGGCCTCTCCACCACCACCTCACCCTGTAATTTCCCTGTCTGCCATAGGAGCTTATTTGGACTTAACCCCTCAGCCCCCTCCCTGAGACAGGGCCTCGGCCCACCCACCACCAGCACCGCCCTGCAGAGACCTGGGTCATGGAGGTGTGGGTGACGGAGCCCTGGTCCAAAGGCGGGGAGCTTAGACCTCGTCTGGCCCCTTTGTGGCTTATTGGTCGACTTCTGGCAGGGCCCCGATCATCTCTGGGTCTTTCCAAAAATACTAGCACAGAGTCAAACTAAAGGGAACATAGAAATCCCCCAGGATATCAGATGGCAAGGAGTCAGGTCTTGCCCCCATGCAGCAGATGGGGAAACTGAGGCCTTATCACATTGTTTTATGGGGTGGGGACAAAAAAAGAAGATCTGCAGAGTGGGACCTTTGTCCGGGTCCCTACCAGTCATGAGATAGGCCGTGCAAGACTTTCAGAGGTTCAGTTTCCCCACTTGCAAATGGAACGAAAGCTCTTTCTCTTGAGGCTGCCATGAAGTGAAGATGAGATAAACAATGTTAACAGCTCAGTGCTCCTCATATAGCAGCTCCTGGGCAAGGGAGCTCCTGGCCGTCTGCAGGACAAGACCCCCGCCCCTGCCCCTGCCCTGCCCAAGCCTCTGAGGAGGTAAACCTTGCGCAACTTCAGACAGAGCTCAAAGGAGCAGATGCCGGGGACTCATCTTCCTTGGTGGCCAGGAGGAATTGGAGTGGGGCAAGGGAACAGGAGGCAGACCATCAAGGGTGTCTGTGTGACAGTGGCCAGTCCTGCCATGTCCCTGGCTCCAGTTTCCCCATCTGTAAAGAAGAATCCTAATACTTGGGAGTTCTCGTTGTCGTGCTGTGGAATCAAACCTGACTAGGATCCATGAGGATGTACGTTCCATCCCTGGCCTCGCTCAGTGGGTTAAGGATCCAGTGTTGCCATGAGCCATGGTGTAAGTCACAGATGCAGCTCAGATCTGATGTTGCTGTGGCTGTGGTGTGAGCCGCAGCATAGCTCCGATTCTACCCCAGCTTGGGAACTTCCACATGCTGCAGGTGCAGCCCTAAAAAAAAAGCACAGGGGAAAAAGAAAAGAATCCTAATATCTCATTGATGCATGTACTAGCAACTTATCAAATTCGAAGCTATTATTATTGTTGTTGTTATTACCATCAGTTACTTTTTGTTGATGAGAGGTGTGAGGCAGAAGTGTGTTCCCATTTTACAGATGAGGACAGTAAGCAATAGAGGGGACCCCTCGGATAGACTGGCCTCCCTTTGTGCATCCTCAGGCGGGGAGGAGTGGCTCCTTTAACTAGAAGGTGAGTCAGGGGAGGCCTGTGAACCAGGGCACAGGATCCAGCCTTCGAGTCTGAAAAATCAGATTAGGTCACCGGGGGACAGGGTGCTTGAGGAGACAAAAACAAGCCCAGACCATTTCCTGGTTGGGCGTTGAAAGCCAACACCAACTCTTTCTGCTCCATAAATAAATTTCACATTTAAATAAATATGGAATGGCGTGACATTACTTTCCTTCTGCAAAAGAAAAGAGCATTGATCCGGCCTCCAGGAGCTCAGTCCTTATTTCCAGCTCCTCTGTGACCTCACTCAGGGGCAGCACGAGAGGAATTTTCTCTTCTCAGCTCCTTCGGGGGGAGTCAGCTCAGGAGCGTGTGGGCAGCACTTGGTCCCCAGGCCACAGACAGGCTCTGTTCCCACAGTTCTTCTGTAGGTCGTTGTTGGGAACTCCGAGCGGATTTGCCCTCTGAAGCGGTATTGCCGCTGTTTCTTTGCTTCTCACGCAGACCCAGCAGCTCATTTTGGAGACAAAGAGGAGAAAGCCAGGGGCTTTGGAGTCAGTCAGATTAGGTGGTGTAAGCAAAGCTCTGCTCTGTCCTAGTTGGGTGACCTTGTGGAAGGGACCTCACCTCAGGCTGTCTGTGTTAGGAGACAGTTCTCCAAAGGGCCTCTGGAATTTCTGGAGTTGCGTGACAGATTTGTTCTGGACTGTCTTTTTGAGGATGTTGGTTTAGCCAACAGCCTTGGCAGGTAGAGGGCAGAGGGCAGATTTATTTGCTTTCCAGGAGAATAAAACCAGTGTCTCCCTCTAGGACAAAGACGGGGCAGATTTGCTAGAAGTCACTTTATAAGAATAGGGGGTTTCCTCTTCCCAGGGTTCCTCAGTTGTGACACAAACCTTCTGTGGGCCCAGCGTTCCCCCGGGCTCGCCACCCTCTTGGCCCATGAGACAAGGGAGCAAAGGGAACCAGGACAAACTTGGAGCTTGTGTCACCTGTTTTATGTACTGGGTCCTTCGTCTCTGTCCCACAAGTCATCTGCCAGCATCCATGGCACTGGCAGGCTGCGTGCTGGCTTGCAAGCAGAGGAAAATCTCAGCTCCGCCACAGTTCTTGGCAGCCCCTGCCTGATTCTAACACGCACCTTGGTGCTGGGGGGTGGGTGTCAGGCCATGCTTGGCCCTTGGTGGGGAGTTAATAAATAGTGCTTGGAACTGTTTTACTATCAGCGGATAGGAGGCTGGTCATTCACAAGCTACTCAGAATTCCCACCCAAGATGCCAGCCGTGCAGCGCGCCTCTTCCCTTGGGTTAGGAATTCCATCCCAGCAGAGTCTGCGACAGGCTTGCAGGACCTGGGGCAAGGGCTCCAGAGGGGTGGACTTCTTCACCCCTCTGCAGCCCCCTCCCTTCTCAGAGGCAACCTCTATGATCTTTCCAGACCTTTCTGTGTGCATCGATATATTTAGAGAATATATAGTGTTTTTGTTTGTTTCTTTTTAGGGCTGCACCCACAGCATATGGAGGTTCCCAGGCTAGGGGTCGAATCGGAGCTACAGCTGCCAGCCTGCACCACAGCCACAGCAACGCCAGATTCGAGCCGCGTCTATGACCTACACCACAGCTCATGGTAACGCCGGATCCTTAACCCACTGAGCGAGGCCAGGAATCAAACCCGCAACCTCATGGTTCCTAGTCAGATTCGTTAACCACTGCGCCACGATGGGAACTCCTATAGTTTATTTTTACAGAAATGATTTACACTGTATATATTACAATTTTCATTTTTCTCTTAAAAATACATTCTGGACACCTTTCTGTGTCAGCCCACTTTCTTTTAAGATCTGCTGGATAAGGTTATAATATGACTAACTGCCGTTTATTTTCCGCTCCCCTCTGGATGGACATTGGGTTGCTTCCACTTTTCATCAGTACAAAGATGCACATCGTTCATGTCGAAACGCCTCCTTCGGTGTATGGGTGACGGCTTCTCCAGGGCAAAAATGAAGATGCTTCCCCACATATTACAAATGTAGCCTTGGAGATCCTGAGGGGCGGCAGACTTCCCTCAGATTACAAGGGGGTGGCGTGGTGGTCTCCACCCGGGGGCTCCCTCCTCCTCTCCCCTAGGAGTCTCCTCCCTAAAAAGGATGAGGAGGGGCCGGGCACCAGGCTGGAGGAGAGGAGTGGAGGATGACTGGGCCATAGCAACCCTGGTGGGCCTGGAGGAGACGATTGCTGAGGCAGCACAGAGGCCCCTGGGGGGTCACCATGTGGGTACTAGAGGGAGAATACAGACCACCAAAGGCTACTGGGCCCCAGCTTTCCTAAGAACCCTCTCCTGCCTGCCTAACTTTGGAAAGTGGTTGTGTCAGGGTGACACTGGACTTAAAAGCTATGATGTCCTCTTGAGGAGCCCAGACCTCTTAAGTGCAACTTAGATTTCATCCTACAGCCCTAAGGCCCCCTTGGTTGCTGCTACTTGTCACGTATCCTTATGGCCCAGGCTTTGCAGACCAAACCAGTCAGGTTAGCCTTTCGCCCAAGGCCTAGGGAAAGACTGGCCAAGACACCAGGCCAGTCCATAGAAACACCAGCTCATGTCCCCAAGAGTCCTTGCCAGGCTCTGTGCTGGGCCTGCTGGGGACACCCATGGAAAGCACAGCTTGCTGAAGTCAACCTGGTGAAAGGATATGACATCAAACATAACAAGCAAAACAGAATGAACTCACAGGTCCTTAACTAACAACCACTTCCTGGGAACCCACATGCCAGGCTCTGGGCTAAGCTCTTCATCCCATCACCCCTATCATCACACTAAACCTGTGAGGGAGGCTTTATGATATCCCTGATTTAGTTTGCAGATGAGAAAATAGCTCAGAGAGGTTAAGGAACTTGGTCCAGGTCCCACAGCTAGTAAAAGATGTGCTTGGGACCCATACCCTGGCCTGTCTGACCCTGACCTTCTCTTACCAAATAGTTCTTAACCTTTAGAGACTCACGGACCCCTTTGAGATTCAAATGAAAGTCCCGAGCCTTCTAATCAGAGAAGTGCCAGCAGTATAAACATACAACCCCCCCGATGTGCTTGGAGCCCCTTTCCTGGGTGTGAGGCCTGTGCTCAGATGGGCCCCATGCTTGGTTTAATGTTTTGCTATGGCCGTCGTCAAAATTCTTAATACTTTTTGAACAAGGGGGCCCACATTTCATTTTGCACTACTCGGCCTTACAAATTTTGTCCTGCATAAGCCTGCACTTCATATACACAAGCGCGTACACACAAGCACACATACACCACCATTTTGCAAACAGCTTCAGATACGTTAAAGTCCCATAAGGCCAAAGACTCAAGACAGCCCCCTTTGGCTTTCCCTTGCTTCCTGTGTGCACCTGTGTGCATGTGTGAATGTGTTTGGAGGTGTGTTCATGTGCAACTAAGCGTGTATGTGTCTGTACATGGCACACTGTCAGGTGGAACCATGTGCCCAGGCTGGAAGCAGAAGAGGGGGCCAGGTTGACATCGCTCTGCACACAGTCTATGACGGCAACTTCCTCACCTCTTAGGAAATCCAGTTGTGATGATAATCAGCCCTGGTTCTAAACCCATGTCCTTGACAACCTACCACTTCCTGGGACAGGACAGGGAGGCTTTGTCCTGATGGTGGCCTCAGGATAAACACAGGAAGGTGGCCAGAGGCAAATGCTCTGGCCATGGGGCTCTCTGTGCCCGCCCCCCAAGAGCAAAGACTCCTAGGCAAGGCCTGGGCACTAGGATGGCCACATGTGTCCCTGAGGAGGAAGAGGGCACAGAGAGCCGCCACAGTGAGGAGGGGCTGCTGGGGGCTTTTATACAGTCTTCTCTCTGGTCTCTGTCAGCTTGGCAAGTGGCTTAATGCTCTGTGACTCAATTTTTCCATCTGTTTAATGGGGATAACACCAATACCTATCCCCAAGGTCATGAACATTGAATTTAGTCAATGTCCTTGCAACAAAGCGCAATACGTGATAGTGGTTGTTACTGTTATTATTAAAAACTGGATTGGAGGACAGGGCTTTCAGCATAACAGCTGTGCTTTTAGTGTGGGGGTTATATTTTTGTTATTTTTTCTCATTTAAAAAAATTTATTGGGAGTATAGATGATTTACAATGTTGTGCTTCAGGTCTACAGCACAATGAATCATATATATAATCATATATATACTTTTTTTTTCATTCTTTTTCAGATATATTATTATAGAATATTCAGTAGAGTCCCTGTACTATATAGTAGGTCCTTGTTGGTTATCTATTTTATATACAGTAGTGTGTATATGTTAATCCCAAACTCCTAATTTATCCCTTCCCCTACATTTCCCCATTGGTAACCATAAATTTGATTTTTTAAAAAAATGATTTTTATTCTTCCATCATAGCTGGTTTACAGCGTTTGTCAATTTTCTATTGTACAGCAAGGTAACCCAGTCACACATAGGTGTATACATTCTTTTTCTCACATTATCACGCTTCATCATAAGGGACTAGATATAGTTCCCAGTGTTATACAGCAGGAATAAATTTGATTTTTGAGATCTGTGTTTCTGTTTTGTAAATAAGTTCATTTGTATCATTTTAAAATTAGATTACACATATAAGTAATTATATGATATTTGTCTTTGACTTCCTTCATAATCTCTAGATTTATCCCTGTTGCAGCAAATGGCGTTATTTCATTTTTTTGTGGCTAAGTAATATTCCATTGCATATATGTACCACATCTTCTCAATCCATTCATTGGTGGATGGTGATTTAGGCTGCTTCCATGTCTTGGCTATTGTAAATAGTACTGCAGTGAACATTGGGGTGATGTATCTTTTCGAATTATGCCAAGGAGTGGGATTGCTGGACAGATAGTTCTGTATTTAGGGGTTTTTTGTTTTTTGCTTTTTGTCTTTTTAGGGTCACACCCGGGACCTACGGTGGTTCCCAAGCTAGGGGTTTTATTGGAGCTATAGCAGCCGGCCTATGCCACACCACAGTGATGCCAGATCCAAGCCATGTCTGCTACCTACATCAGAGCTCATGGCAATGCCAGATCCTTAACCCACTGAGGGAAGCCAGGGATTGAACCTGTGTCCTCATAGATACTAGTCAGATTTGTTTCCACTGAGCCATGATGGGAACTCCTATATTTAGTTTTTAAAGGAACCTCCAAACTGTTTTCCATACTGGTTATACCGATTTACATTCCTACCAATAGTGTAAGAGGGTTCCCTTTTCTCCAAACCCTCTCCAGCATTTATTTGTGGACTTTTTGATGATGGCCATTCTTACTGGTGTGAGGTGATACCTCATTGTAGTTTTGATTTCCATTTCTCTAGTAATTAGTGGTGTTGAGCATCTTTTCATTTGCTTTTTGGCCATCTGTCTTCTTTGGAGAAATGTATATTTAGATCTTTTACCCATTTTTGGATTGGGTTGTTTGTTTTTTGATATTGAGCTACGTGAGGTGTTTGTGTATTTTGAGGATTCATCCCTTCTTAGTTGCTTCATGTACAAATATTTTCTTCCATTCTGTGGGTTGTCTTTTTGTTTTGTTTATGGTTTCTTTGCTGTGCAAAAGCCTTTAAGTTTGCTTAGGTTGCATTTGTTTATTTTTGTTTTTGTTTTCATTACCCTACGATGTAGATCCCAAAAGATATTGCTGCAATTTACATCAGAGAATATTCTTGAGAGTTTTATAGTATCCATCTTACATTTAGGTGTTGGCTTTTTTGTTTTGTTTTGTTTTGTTTTGTTTTGTTTGTCTTTTTAGGGCTGTACTCATGGCATATGGAAGTTCCCAGGTTAGGGGTCGAATCAGAGCTACAGCTGCCAGCCTACACCACAGCCATAGCAACTTGGGATCTGGGCTGAGTCTGTAACCTACATCACAGCTCATGGCAATGCTGGATCCTTAACCCACTGAGTGAGGCCAGGGATTGAACCTGCATGCTCATGGATACTAGTCAAGTTCATTGCTCCTGAGCCATGATGGGAACTCCTTACATTTAGGTGTTTAATCTATTTTGAGTTTATTTTTGTGTAAGGTATTAGAGAATGTTCCAATTTCATTCTTTGATATGCATCTGTCCAGTTTTCCCAGCACCACTTATTGAAGAGGTTGTCTTTTCTCCATCATATATTATTATTTCCTTTGTCATAGATTTGTTGACAATAGGTGTGTGATTTTATCTCTGGGCTTTTTATCCTGTTCTCTTGATCTATATTTGTTTTTGTAGTTTTGATTACTGTAGTTTTGTAGTATAGTCTGAAGTCAGGGAGCCTGATTCTTCCAGCTCCCTTTTTCTTTCTCAAGATTGCTTTGGCTGTTTATTTAGTGTTTCCATACACATTTAAAATTTTTTTGTTCTAGTTCTGTGAAAAATGCCATTAATAATTTGATTGGAATTGCATTGACTCTGTAAATTGCCTTGGGCAGCAGTCATTTTGATGATATTGATTCTTTCAATACAAGAGCATGGGTATGTTCTTCCATCTGTGTCACCTTTGATTTCTTTGATCAGCATTTTATGGTTTTTAGAGTATAGGTTCCTAAGTATTTTGTTCTTTTTGATGTGATGGTAAATGGGATTATTTCCTTAATTTCTCTTTCTGATCTTTTGTTGTTAGTGTATAGAAATGCAAGAGATTTTTCTTGAGTTTTAATCAGTCCCATGTAAGATATCACTGTGGGGGCTGGATTAACTTCCTAAAAGCTAGGAGACCAGTGCTGGAATGGAAAGTGCCCTGAGGGGAGACAAGGAGCTGGGGGCCAGGCTCATCCCTCAGGACAGAGGTCTCAAGAGCCCTGGAGGGACCTGGACCAGCCCAGATTCTGAGGCTGGGGCTGTCTTTGGGGGATGGGTTTGAACAGAATTTCTTTTCTTTTCAATAACAGCAAGGGGCTGTCTCTTTATCTTCAAGGGTGAGAGATTCCTGGGTTCCCAGCCTTGGCCCCTGGTGTTGATCTGGGCCAAGTCACATGGAAGAGGCTGCCTTGGGGTGCACGTGTGAACAGCCTCCTGCCTCAGAGTAGGGCAGTTGGGGGTTGGGGGTGGGTCTGGAGGAAGCTGGCAGTGGGGCCTGGGAGGATGTGGGGGTGGGGGTTCTGGAGGAAACTGACACTGGGGCTCTGAGGTCAACCTGCCCTGGGGCTCTGGCCTGGGGTTCTAGAGGATGGGGTGGAGAGGTGGCATTTAGTCACCAGTGTCCACCCTACCCATCTCCCAGAGGAGATGTGATTTTGAAGTTTTTCCCTGCCATAAGTGTAAGCTAACATTTTTGAGGCTTTCTACATGCCAAGCTCTCTCCTAATCTCTTTGCCTGCATTGTCTCATTCAACCTCACAGCATTCACATAACTTATTATAGAAGAGGAAACTGACATGAAGAAAAGGACAATAACAATCCCAGGGTGCCCAGCTAATGACTAGTGAGCCTGGGCTGGAGTTCAGCTCAGGGGATGTCAGAAGTACATTCCTAATCACGGATCACCCAGACATTGGGGCCCAAGCCCAGAGCTTCGTGCTGACCTTACTCCATGGGACAGAGGCCCAAGGAGGTCAGCAGGGTCTGAGGGGCTGAGAAAGAGCCTCCTGTCTGTCCCCTCCATCCTCTGGCCATGTTGATTGATTTATCCCTCCTAGGTGGCCCACCCATCTTGGTGACAAAGGAAATGCTCAGTATTTTTACTGACCTTTCAGGTAAAAAAAAAAAAAAAAAAATCAGGTGAAGTACCTGGCCTGTCATAAATGTCCATTGTTATTAGCCTCTGCATGGGGTGACTGCATGGGGTCACCCCCTCTAATCCTCCCTTAGAAAACCCAGGCCTGAGGGAGGGTGGATCACTTGCTCAGGCCACTCACTCACCTCATTCCCAGCAGCCTGACCTTGACATCCTCCTCCTGCCAGAAGCCCTGAGCAATGAGTGGGTGGGGTCAGGGGTAGGGGTGTTGTGAGTGGACAGACCCGGGGAGAAAGAGGGTAAGCCAGGAGCCAGAGAGGATTGACGAGGAACTCAGGAGACCAAGTGTGGCTTGACCGTTCCCTGAGTATGTAGCCTTGGGTGAAAGGCTGAACCGCTTTCATGGGAGAAAAGCAGAGAGTGATGGGAGTGACAAGGCTTCTTCCTTGCCCAAACCCCAGTCATGCTCCTCCAAGCCTTCTTCTGGACGAGGCCTCCACTTTGGCCTATAAAGACCTGAATAGACACTAACATAGTTTCTAACACCTTGGGGCCACTTCCCTAGGATGATACTGGCCCCTCTTAAAGGAAAAACTCAAGGCTGCTGAAAGAACTGACCATCTCAGCCAGCACCTGAAGAGAGGGCCAACCCCTGCCCCTGACAGCTTCTGCTGGAGGGGAGGAGCCTAGCCTCCATAAGTCCAGTTAGCCAACCCCCTTTATGTGGGCTTCACATGGACCAACACCCCCCCCCACTTTTAGTAATTCTTCACTTCCCTGTCTCTCAGCTCCTGCTCACCCCCATCCCTCTTCCCTTCTTCTCCCTTTAAAACAGCCAGTCACCTCTGCACAAGTCCAAGTTGAATTCAGGTCACACTGGACTCTTCTTCCTACTGCAGTGGTTATTACTGATTAAAATCTTTCCTGACCACTCTAACCATTGCCAGCCAGCCTTTTTAATCTTCTGCAGTGGCACCTCAGGGTCGCTGCAAGTTTGGATGAGATGCTCAGCCTGCTTCTGGGCATGGCCTTGATCACTGGGCATTTCTGCCCGGTGTGCTATAATGTCACAGGTAGAAGGCATTATAAAATGACATGTGTGACCATTGACACCCAGACTCTAAAACCTTGGATTATTTTCTTCCTATGTGAAAGAATCCCATACCATTCCAACAGGAGACTCCCTGGGGAAGGCTATGGGCAAAGATGAAGACTTAAGAAAACAAAGATGAGGATTTCCCATTTGTGGCTCAGTGGGTTGAGAACCCAACATAGTGTCCATGAGGATGTGGGTTCAATCCCTGGCCTTGCTCAGTGAGTGAAGAATCCATTATTGGAGTTTCCTTTGTGGCTCAGTGGTTAACAGACCCAACTAGGATCCATGAGAATGTGGGTTTGGTCCCTGGTCTCGCTCAGTGGGTTAAGGATCTGGCATTGCCGTGAGCTGTGGTGTAGGTTGCAGACACAACTCAGATCTTGTGTTTCTGTGGCTCTAGTATAGGCTGGCAGCTGTAGCTCTGATTCAGCCCCTAGCCTGTGAGCCTCCATATGCCAAGGGTAAGGCCCTAAAAAAGCAAAAAAAAAAAAAAAAAAAAAAATCCGTTGCTGCCCTAAGCTGTGGTATAGGTCGCAGATGCAGCTCAGATTCGGCGTTGCTGTGGCTGTGGTATAGGCTAGCAGCTGCAGCTGCAATGCAGCCCTAGCCTAGGAACTTCCATATACTTTAGGTGCAGCCATAGAAAGAAAAAAAAAAAGAGTTCCCGCCATGGCTCAGTGGAAATGATCTGACTAGCATCCATGGGGACACAGGTTCTATCCCTGGCCTCACTCAGTGGGTTAAGGATCCAGCCTTGCCATGAGCTGTGGTATACATCAAGGACACAGCTCGGATCCTTAGTTGCTGTGGCTGTGGCATAGGCCGGCGGCTACAGCTCTGATTCAACCCCTAGCCTGAAAATTTCCATTTAGCACAGATGTGGCCTTAAAAAAAAAAAAAGAAGAAAGAAAATAATGATGGGCTCTGTGTCTGGCGGGGCTGGAGGAATAAAGGGTAGGAACCTGGGGTAGAGGGCGGGAAGGTATGTGAATGGGTATACAGGTGCACACACCCTTTCTCATGTCCAGCTTAATTAATATCAGACCCTGGGAGGTGCAGTAGGTCGGCTGCCACACCTCTCAGATGGACCATTCCAGTTGGTAAAGATGGGAAAAGCTGAGATGTCTTCCTTCTAGACCAGGCCTGTGGGTGGGACCATGAGAAAAGAGAACCCCACAGCCATCTGTTCCAAGGAGAGCCTGCATCCCACTTGGGTGGAGGGAGTGGGGAGGAAGAGGGATTGTAATTTCTTGGAGTGTTTCCACATCCTCGTTGAAGATTTCGTTTAACAGAATCTTCACTTAAATGGATTTCATGTTTATTAAGGACAAATGTAAGAGTAGTTTTGTGAGGTATGATCTCTGCTTTCGAAGACTGGCAAGAATAGCATGAATAGCATGATTAATTCTCATCATCACCATGGCTCCGAATGTTTTATAGACCTCCCATTTCAGAGGAAATAATGATCACCTTGGCTGGAGGGTTGAAATTAGACAGACTGCGGTACTCGTTATTCTGCCTATTGGCTATGTGTGACCTTGAGCAAGAGTTATGGGTTGAATTGTGTTCTCCAAAATTTGCATGTTGAACTCCTAACTCCCAGTACCTCGGAATCGGACTTTCTTTGGAAGTAGGACTGCTGCTGATGAAATGAGTTACAATGAGGTCATGTTGGAGTCTAGCGGGCCCCTCATCCAACGTGGCTGATGACCTTATAAAAAGGGGAAACTTGGAAGCAGACATGCCCAAGGAGAACACCGTGTGAAGAAGGCAGACCCTGGGGTGATGCTCCCACAAGCTGAGAAGCACTGAGGGTGCCAGCAAATACCAGAGACTAGGAGACAGGCATGGTACAGATGGTCCTTCACAGCCCACAGAAGGATCCAACCCTGCTGAGACCTTGATCTCCGATTTCCAGCCTCCAGAACCCCGAGACAATATATTTCTGTTGTTGAAGACATCTGATCCATTGCTGGCAGCCCTAGCAAACTAATACAGCATGTCATTTCACTTCTGTCTCAGTTTTCTTGTCTGTAAAATGGGGATAATAATAGTTCCTGCTGGGAGTCCCCGTCATGGTGCAGCGGAAATGAATCCGACTAGGAAGCATGAAGTTGCGGGTTCGATCCCTGGCCTCACTCAGTAGGTTAAGGATCCGGTATTGCTGTGAGCTGTGGTGTAGGTTGCAGACACAGCTCGCATCCTGCATTGCTGTGGCTGTGGTGTAGGTCTGCAGCTACAGCTCTGATTGGACCCCTAGCCTGGAAACTTCCATATGTTGAGGGTGCGGCCCTAAAAAGCAAAAAAAGAAAAAAAAAGTTCCTGCTGGGAGGAATAATAATTCTGGCTGGGAGGGGCAATAGAGGGATAGAGGAAAATGAAGAGATTATTAGGGGATTATACGAAATCATGTGTGTGAAACTTTAGAAAACTACTGCATAGAATTTAAAGAATTTTCCATTTAATTTCATTCAACTACAGGAAAGGTAAAGAAAAACAGTAGGACCTACTGTGGCAGAGACAGTAAGAGTCTTAAACATTCTATTTGTTCCCCTGTATTTCCCAGCTGCCCTGCAGTTGGGTAGGTGCTATTGGGTAGGTGCTCTGTGCCCAGCACTGGCCAGTGGCCTGTGAGCTGAAGTGGCATGAGTCACTTTGGGGGCAAAGCATAAAAGAGCCAGCATGTGACTTTCCTGTTGTCTTTTCCTCTGCCTCAGCACCAAGGTGACCTGTGTTCAGTTGGCTGAGCAACAAGATCAAAGCTTCCTGGCTTGTGGGGGTCACTGCATGAACGAAAGATGCCCCAGAGATGTTCACAGAGCCGCAGCTGACTTCATGTCGATAAGAAAGAAACTTTTGTCAGGTTAGGTCCTCAGACTTTGGGGATCGTTCATTAGCACAGCACAATCTAGCCTATGCTGACTAATATGCTACCTCTAAAATTGTATTAAATGGGTCAATATGCTTGACGCAACTGAAGCAGTGCCTGGCATATAATAAGGACCCAATACATGTTAGTTATTGTACCAGCTGTGTGACCATGGGCAGGGTGGATGACCTCTCTGAGCTTCTGTTGCCTCATCTTCAATATAGAAACAATGGCAGCATCTACTGTGGAGGTGTCATAGGGATTAAATAAGGTGCTCCTTGTAAGAGCCTGGCCCAGGGGAGGCAAAGTGTGTTCATGATCCTCCCTCTGCTCTTCAGTCTGGCTGCTGGGGCAGTGCGCCTGCCTGTTTCTTTGGGGCTCCTCTGAGCAGGACTTGGCCCGCATCCACTGACCTTTCCCTTGCTGATGCAAATTCACTGGGCCCCATTCTGCGGTGAAGTCATTGTGTTCAGCATCTGCTCTTTGTTTTGTAAATTTTCCCATAGCGGGGGGTGGGGGCAAGAGGCCCCAGCTCCTCTGCTGCCAGGCCTTGGAGGGGGATTTATGCCCTTGCAGACCACGGATTAGCTCATCAGCTGTGTGCTAGTCTATCTGCGCTTTCCAGAGCCCGGCTGCCCAGCCAAGGACTTGGGCTCAGTGGACCCTGGCTTTTCCATGGGTCAAGATGGGTCAGCTTTCCTTGGGCTGGGTCATATGGAAGGCATGCCACACGGGCTCCCTGGGCCATGTGCAAGGAGAGAGAACATTCTTCCAAACAGAGGGGAGAGGGAGGGTGTCAAGACCCCAGTGAGCCTGCAAACAGAGCTGGGAGCTGTGACCGAGCGCTGATGTCCTAAAGCTCAGCCAGAGCCAGCAGCAGGCCAGGGACATGCAGAAATGGCTTCTGTGAAGCTGCAGACATGCCAAGTCAGAGAGAGATGTCAAGATTTCTCTTTGATGAAAAAAAGGACTAGAGTTAGATAAGGCCACGGTTGAGAACAGCTGGAATCTAGTAAGTACCTAACTGTTAACGGCTACTTGTAGTGATTTTTACAATATGCTCTTGTAGTTGATCTCACTTAATTGACCCTAGAGGTGGTAGTGGTGGTTCTCCCAGAATCCCCCAGGGCCGCCCCTCCCTTTTTTGGTCTTTTTGCCTTTTCTAGGGCCACTCCCGCAGCTAGGGGTCTAATCAGAGCTGTAGCCACCAGCCTGCGCCACAGCCACAGCAACATGGGATCCGAGCCACGTCTGCAACCTACACCACAGCTCACAGCAACGCCAGATCCTTAACTCACTGAGCAAGGCCAGGGATGGAACCTATAACCTCATGGTTCCTAGTCGGATTCGTTAACCACTGTGCCACAACAGGAGCTCCCCCCTGGGGGCCCTTTAAATAGGGGTTGTCCAGAGCCCACTCTGAACTGACAGCACTCATGGCCTGAACCTAGCCAGAACACAGATTGGGACTTGAACCCACATGTCTGGACTCAAACCCAGCCTAAATCCAGATTGGGACTTAAACCCACAGTTTTAAATCAGAATCACTCACCCAGTGTCTGGACTTACTGAGGTTCAGGTTCTTCATGCCTCTGTGCAGAAGGAATTAAGTGAGAGATAAAAGTGATAGGCAAGCAATAGATTTATTAAGATAGGACTCTCACGAGAGATGCAAGCGTGCAGGCAAGAAGGCTCCGCCCCAAGGATTAGGAGACCTACAGTTTTATCATCCAAGGGGAGTGGGGGTGGGAAAAGACCACCTCGTCCTCTTCCTTGGAGGAATAGCTCCTCCTTAGTATGCGGTAAGGTGTGTATTTAAATCAGCAGAAGGGCAGTCCTCCAACTCCTGCCCTTGGTCTGAATCCAAATGCAGGCCTCATCCCACCCCCCACCCAATGACCTGAGGCAGTTCTTGCACTTCCATTCATCAGGCAAGCCTGCCTCGTTCTGATGGCTTTCTTGAGCAATTATTAATGTACAGTGATCTCCCAAAGTCCCCTAGCTTTCCCTCTCTATCTGTGATCCTTTACTGGGGCTTCAACAACTACCTGTGCCTACTCCATCCCTATCAACTCCAGACCAGCTGAATCAGTCTCTGAGGGCAGGGGGAGGCTGGCTCTCAAAGTGTGAGCCAGGGACTGGCAGCACCAGCAGCACCAGGGCACTGGTTAAAATGCAAGTTCTCAGGCTCTACCCCTGACCTACTAAATCAGAAGCTCTGGGATGGGGCCCAGAAGTCTATGTTTTACTAAGGCCCTCCAGGAGATTCTGCTGCATAGGAGAGTTGGAGTCCGTCATGGCTCAGTGGTTAACAAATCCGACTAGGAACCATGAGGTTTCGTGTTCAATCCCTGGCCTCACCCAGTGGGTTAAGGATCTGGCGTTGCCGTGAGTTGTGATGTAGGTTGCAGATGCAGCTCGGATCCTGCGTTGCTGTGGCTGTGGTGTAGACTGGCAGCTACAGCTCCAATTAGACCCCTAGCCTGGGAACCTCCATATGCCATGGGTTCGGCCCTAGAAAAAGGCAAAAAGACAAAAGAAAAAAAAAAGAAAAAAGAAAGTTTGAGAACCAGTGGGTGCTTTGAAATGCATGTCTAGAGTTGAAAACCACTGGGTTAGTTTAGGAAGTTCTGTTTTTGTTGTTGTTGTTGTTGTTATTTTTTTGTCTTTTTGCCATTTCTTGGGCTGCTTCAGCAGCATATGGAGGTTCCCAGGCTAGGGGTCGAATCAGAGCTGTAGCCACCAGCCTATGCCACAGCCACAACAACACGGGATCCGAGGCATGTCTGCAACCTATACCACAGGTCACAGCAACACCGGATCCTTAACCCACTGAGCAAGGCCAGGGATAGAACCCACAACCTCATGGTTCTTAGTCGGATTCATTAACCATTGCACCACAACGGAAACTCCCGGAAAGTTCTGTATTTTTGTAGTAAGTGGTATAAGCAAGGGTTGAGATTCGTGGCCTCTTCAGCAGTGGCTTATGGGCTCCTTGCTAAGGTTCAGAGTTCAGCTGGGCTTAGGGCAGCTGGGCTGTCCTCCCTGTAGGAGGAAAAGGGACATGACTTTCTGTTCGTAGAACATCTTCTTTGTACATAAGTGAGAACAAGACAAAAATTATCATCACAATTAATATTGCTGCCCACCCTGTCCTATTCTTCACACCAATACAGAAGAGGCCTCAGACCTGCTCAGGACATCCTGGACGAACTGTATTTTGAGAATCTACTGAAATGCAAAGAAGGGGAGCCCAGGCTCCATTAGCTGTGTCTTAGTGAGTTCCAGCTAAGCCACGTTCACACCCTGCAAACATAAAGCCTTTTTCTTGGGTTTTGGCACATTCTTCACAATCTCAAGCCTGGAGGAATTAATTTCTCATTTCGGAGTAATAGAAGAGTTGTGGGAAGTGGGTGGAGTGGGAATTTCTAGGAATCACAGCTTTTTTTTTTTTTTTTTTTCCATTCATTTCTTTCTTTCATTTTCAATCTGATGTTCTTGTCTGCGCTTCCTGATGCTCCACCCAGCAACTGTCACTCTGTCTCGTCTGGGAGTCATGAGAATTGAACACCATATTGATATTTTCAACCAGAAGGGACTGCAGTGTACTTTCGGTTTTAAAGCAACTAGAGGATGGAGTCTGGCTAGAACTCTATAACCTTCTGCTTTCCCAGCCTGGAAGGAGGGTGTGTGTGTGTGTGTGTGTGTGTGTGTGTGTGTGTGTGTGTGTGTGTGTGTGAGCGTGCGTGTGCCTAGGGTAGCAGCCACAACATGCCCTCCATTCACTTTCCCCGCATCTGGAGAAATCTGTGACCCTGATGAGCCAGCTCCTGCCTCCTTAGCATCTACAGGAGAGAATAGAAACCAAGGGCAGGTGGAAGCTTGCTAGAGGCTGCTATTGGCTCCTGGGGGCAAATATCGCTCTCGGGCCCATCCCATTTGATTGCTGAGCACATCAGCCTCATGTACACGCCTTGCGCCCCAGACGCGCCCTGGTCCTCACTTGGTTATTACCCATCCGCCTCTTTCCTGTCTGTCTCTGCTGCTCAGGGCTTCTGCTGGCAACCCCGTGGGGTTTCTCCTTAGTTTCTTCCAAGTCTGCTGGGCTAAGGGAGATGTCTTAGATTTATTAAAATCAGTCCCATATTGGGGCCAGATGCTTCACAGCAAATGAGGTGGTCAGGACCGAGTGAAGAAACAAACAGGAGATGAAGGAGGCCCAGCGGTGAAGGGCAGTCTCCTCCAGCGCTTTCTGAAAAGTCGCCTTTTCTTGGGGCAGCCTCTGCTCCCTCTCTCCTCCCAAACCAAACATTTGCTTATGTGTTTTTGTAAACTTCCACGTCTCACTCTGGGGCCAGCAGGCCAGCGTTTGCTGGGCTGTTTCTTCCTCTCTGCGGACAGGGGCAAGGAAGACGGAACACAGGAGTCCTGGCAAGCGTGAGCTGAAGGCCCCGCAGGAAGTCGAGAGGGAGCGCCAGCCCTGTGGGGGGACAGCTGGCAGGCGTGGCTTTCCGAGTTGGGTGGGGAAGTGGGCAAAGGCCAAGGCTTTTCTCCTTCCTAATTGCACAAGTCATAATAATAATGATAAACATGATTTGTCATCGTAACAGCAGTGGTGATGATAAATCACCATGAGGCATTGTATTGGGGTCATCACACTTCTCTTTTCACTTAAAAGACCCCTGAGCAGCACTTTTGACGTCATGATTAGCCTCCTTTGTACTTAAAAACTGAAACTCAGAGAGGTCCCATGAATCAGGGATGGCGTTGCATCCTGATGAATGAAAGGAATACATGTTTGTTCAAGAAACTGCTTAAAATTCAGATAAGTAATTTACTGTCAGCAGTTTGGTTTATGTTTTTCCGATCACTGCTCTGGGCAAATATATTCACATTATGGAGAATATTTTATGTCAATGAAGTTTTATAGACTACTTTTGTTATCTTATATGTCCTAAACATCTTTAACTGTCATAAAAAGTCTTCTGGATGATTATTTTAATGGCTGTAGAGTATCCCATTGTATGCGTAAACCATAATTTATTTGACCACTTCCTTAGTATTCAACACTTAGAGGGTTTTTTTGTTTGTTTTTCACTATCGTAAACAATGTTTAATGTTTTAAAACAGTAAATCTTAGCATTCAGCCCCAGTTATTTCCTTAGAATAAATGCCTGCGCTGGATTTGCTGGATGAAAGGATATGAAAAAATGTTATGGTGTTTCTTGTATATTCTCAAACTTTCCTCTAAATTCTCCCAACAGATGAATGGAAGTTTCTCTCTACCTTCGCCAGCACTGGGTTTTGCTAATTTTAAAAATTGTTGCCAATTTAAGAGGTCATTATCGTTTTGGTCTGCATTTCTTGGCTGTCTGCCGAGTTTGATGCTGATGTTTATTGAGGGCTTGTATCTGGAGATCTTTCCTCCAGCAACTCCGCATGTGACGCTTCTCTGCCTTGCTCTGCCCTGCTGGCATTGAAAGCCAAGTTCTAAAGAGAGTCTCTGGTCTGCTGCCTCTTTCTTGGCCAGGATCCCATAAGCACTGTTTACAGAGGCAGATGACATGTGCAGGGATTGCCCAAGATCCGAGACAACTGGGCTAACAGTTAAGTGCCTTTTATTGTCCTGTCACCAAGGAAGGACAAGGGTGCTGAAGGCCCCAAGCATACACATGTCCACACTGTGTTCTGAGGCAGAAAGACATGGGTTTGCAACCTGGATCCAAGGTGAGTTCACCTCTCCAAGCCTTGGTTTCCTCATCAGGAAGATGGGCGATGATCAAGCACCCATTTCACAGGGTTGGGAGGATCATCCAAGGAGTTAATGCATGGAAGGCACTGGGCACAGTGCTTATCAGCACATAGTACGTGCTCAATAAATCATACCAGTTGTGACTATCTGGAGGGTTTTGAGAGAGGTATTTTGAGTGGGGAACAATATTACAAATGTACACTTGCTTAGCATGTTCTTAAATACACAACCAGAAGTTCCTCCTTCGTGGCTCAGTGGAAACAAATCTGCCTAGCATCCGTGAGGATGCAGGTTTGATCCCTGGTCTTGCTCAGTGGGTTAAGGATCTGGCGTTGCCTGAGCTGTGGTGTAGGTTGCAGACCCAGTTTGGATCTGATGTTGCTGTGACTGTGGTGTAGGCTGGCGGCTACAGCTCAAATTTGACCCCTAGCCTGGAAACCTCCATATGCCGCGGGAGCAGCCCTAAAAAGCAAATAAAAAATAAAAAACAAAACCAAAAAACCCCCCAAAAAGACACAACCAGTCTTGTCATTTCTGGGAAGCTAAATCATTAGAACTTCATTTTACTTTTTTTAGTCCTACCTCTGACCAGGCTCTTAACAAAATAGCTACCATTTATGAGTGCTTACTATGCTCTAGGGCCCTTACATCTGTTATTTTACTTAATCCTTACAACAGCCCCCTAGGTAGATACCATGCACATCCCCATTTTACAGATGAGGGAACTAGCACCCAGACAAGTTGAATACTCTGCCCAAGGTCCCACAGTGAGGAAGCCGGCAGAGCCAGGATTTGAGATCAGGGAGTCTGGCTCCAGATTCCATACTCTTCTCCTCCTTGATACACAGAGTCTAATATTGGCAAAGATGATGGCATCGCTGTCTCTTTAAGTGCCCAACCTCCCTTAAATTCCACTTCAGTTTACTCTTCAAGAAGTTGCACTTGGCATTGCCAGGGCTCTGCGAGCAGCTCCCAAGGTGGACACTGAATCTCCTACAGCCCCTGAGAACAGATGCAGAGGACTGGATGCCAAGCCATCCAGGCCCCACCACTCTGTGCCTCTCTGCTGGATCCTGTCCCAGAGAGTTCAATGACCAGAAGTTTTGGCAGGGTCAGCCAGTGAGCTGTCTCCTGCTGATGTCTTCAGGGCTCCACTCTGCTCCCATGGCCACATGACCACAGGGCTCCACTCTGCTCCCATGGCCACATGACCACAGGGCTCTCCTAGGACAATGGAGAAGTCAGGACATCCACCACAGGACTGGCCATCCTGCTTCTGTGTCCAAGATGAACTGTGCTGCAGTGAGGTCCTGGGCCTCTTGAGGACACCAGTAGAGCTCAGGGAGCTGTCGCTGCAGATACAGACTGAGTTGTTGCATTGTCAAGGGCAGAATGGAGCTGGTAACTACCCTTGAACCAGTGAGGCCCAAACTACTTCAAATTGTGCAGTCCTGTCAGTCCTTTGCGGGGAGGGACTGACACGGATATGGGGTCTGATGGTGGGTTTTAGTTTTCCCTGATGAGGAATGTATTGATACAGTGATTACAGATTAAGATACATCAGAGTCACTGATGAATTTCCAATGAAGTGATACTGAGTCTGCTGGGCACATCTGACATGGAATGTCTGTTAGGGCACAGACTGTGCCTTTTATTTCTATGCCCTGCAGCCCGACGTGGGGACTGGCATACTACAGGCACACAGCCACCCTTTGTTGGGCTGAACTGTTTCTGCTACTTTCTAGCTCAGCAAGTTCCTTAAACCCTGCTGAGCCTCAGTTCCTTTACCTGTGAAATGGGGAAAAATTCCACCCAGAGGCGAGGCGTACAGAGGGGTGAGTAATAAATAATGAGCAGGTCCCCAGCACAGTGCCTGGGTCATAGTAGGAGCTCAGGAAATGGTTGTTAAATGAAAGTACCGCCAAAAGATGGAAACAACCCAAGGGTCCATCAACTAACAAACTGATAAATGAAATGTGGTATAGCCATACAATGAACTCTTAGCCTGAAAAAGAAATGGCATCCTAATCCGTCCTATCACATGGATGAACCTTGAAAACATTATGTTAAGTGAAAGAAGCCAGACAAAAGAAGTCACATATTGTATGAGTCCATGTCCATGAAATGTCCAGGATAGACACATCCATAGAGACAGCAGATTTGTGGTTGCCAGGACATCTGAGGCTTTCCATTTAGGGTGATGAAAATGTTCCAGAACTAGATAGTGGTGATGGTTGTACCCTATGAATGTATCAAATATCATTATTAGTAAATGTGATGTGGATTTTTGTGTGTGTGTGTGTGTTTTGTTTTTTGTTTTTTGTTTTTTTTTTGTCTTTTTGCTATTTCTTTGGGCCGCTCCCGCGGCATATGGAGGTTCCCAGGCTAGGGGTCTAATCGGAGCTGTAGCTACTGGCCTATGCCAGAGCCACAGCAACGCAGGATCCGAGCCGCGTCTGCAACCTACACCACAGCTCACGGCAATGCCGGATCGTTAACCCACTGAGCAAGGGCAGGGACCGAACCCGCAACCTCATGGTTCCTAGTCGGATTCGTTAACCACTGCGCCACGACGGGAACTCCTGTTTTGTTTTTTTGCTTTTTAGGGCCACACCTGCAGGATATGGAGGTTCCCAGGCTAGGGGTCGAATTGGAGCCGTGTCAGCCATGTCAGATCCGAGCCACATCTGCGACCTACACCACACCTCATGGCAATGCCGGATCCTTAACCCACTGACTGAGGCCAGGGATCAAACCTGTGTCCTCATGGATTCTAGTCAGATTTGTTTCCAATGAGCATGATGGGAACGTCTGTGATGTATGTGTCTTTTACAACCGTTTAAAAAAATGTTTATTCCAAGTGCCTCTTAAACTTCATCACCATTCATTCATTCAGCCACCACTTGTGCTGTGTCCGGCACTATGGGAGACAATGTGAACACTGAGGGCTTTCACTGAGGCTTAACCACCCGTGAAGGGGAAATTGAAGGGCACAACATCTGGAAGGAAGGCGTCAGGACCACTTCCCTGTAATGGGCTCCTTGGATTCCTACTTCCACAGACAAGTCTTGCCACATCTTCTCCGCTGCTTCTCTGGCCCCAGCTAAGCAAGACCCGTGCAGGAGGTAGCAGGCTCCAGGCCAAGTGTGAACACACCTCCAGTTGGGCCAGCAGACCCCTCAGGGCCCAGGGCAGCGAGGGGGACATGCGGCCCCTCAAACAATGTTTCGTATGAATTGATTTAAACCCAGATCCTCTTGGTTCTCAAGGGTCAGTCTCTTCACTCATAGACCGAAGGCAGAGGGCATTTTTTTTCCTGGAAGGGAAACTGCTTTAAAAAAAATCCATATCAAGTCAGGGAAGAGAGACTGTTGAAACACAGAAGTGGAATTAATAAAAGCTTCTGAAAGGAAAGAGAAGGTTGGTTCTAATCACGCATCCAAACCCTGGGAGGTGCTCTGTGGGCCAGCTCAAGGTCTGTCCCTGGAAGCTTGGCACTGGTTTTCAGGATTTGTCCTGCAGGGGGCAGCCTGACTGCCTGAGGCAGATGCTGACCGACCTGTTCTATTTGGCCCCAGGTTCCACTATAAGCTCTATTTAGCCTTCCGATAGCCTTCAAGATATTTGTTGATTCATTGATACTGAGAGGCATCCGGAAAAGGGCAAACATAGCAGGAAGGACCTCTGTCTTCAAGTCATTGCAGCCACTGTTTATTTAGGGCTCACCGTGAAATAGCCGCATGCACCCCTGTCCTTTGCATTGACATTATCTCACTTTACACATGAGCAGCCCAAGGCTCCGAGAAGGCAATTCACTGGTCCAAAGTCACATGGCTAGGACACCTTGCTGGAGAAGGGCAGACTCGGGCTGACTTTGAAAAGCTGGCACATAGGCTTGTTCTGTATGATCCCAAAGGGAAGCCTTTGGTTCTGGGCCTCCACAGCATTTTTGAAGCCCCTGCAGTCTCAACAGATCAAAGTGGGAGACTTGAAGCAAAAGATGGGACAGAAGGGTCTTCGAGGATAAGAGGTGTGAATTCACATCCTAATACTACTGGTTGCGTCACTTTTGGGTGCTGCTCTCATCTTATCTGTAAAATGGGATATAACTGATCAGGTGAGGCTTCACTCGATCTTTCAATGTCTCCCTAGGGCTCTTGGGGTCAAGTCCACTCTCATCTTCTTAGCATGGCTTATAGGCTCCTCCAGCTTTCTTCTCCAGCCTCCTGTCTTTTCAACACCTCACCCAGAAGAAGCTGTTTCTTGGTCCCCAGACTCTCCAAATCTTCATCCTCCTTGGTTTTTTACATACTGTCTCCTTGGCCACCCTGTGGAACTTTCCTGGGTGGGCCAGGATGGGATGGCATTGGACCAAGGCCCTGGGGATTGCCATGCTGATCATCTCAAGAGCACACCTGAGGGACCTGTTGTGTCCCACAACTGAGCAGCGCCTACTGTGTACATCAGATCAGAAAGAAGTTGAAAACTTTCCAGGGAGGGCAGCTGGCCCCATCCACCCTGCCTATGGGAAAAGCACCTGTGCTCCTCCTCACTGCTGCTTTTGGGCTCCCGCTCAGGTGGGCAGCAGCTGTTCTGGGTTAGGGGTGGGCAGGAGAAATCCAGGTGCATGTGGAAAGAGATGGCAATGGGGAAGTTGATGTGTCCGTGGTGTTCTGACTAGGCAGACCTAGGCCGAACTCATGGTCTCCGGCCTAACCACATTATTCCTGAGGTCTAAGCGTTAAGGACCCCGCGATGGGCATTGTCAGGAAAGCCAACCCAGACCTCAGCATTCCACCAGGACTTTAAGCCGGGGTTTGAAAACAACTGCACCAGGACCTGGGGTGCAATCCCAATGAATGGAGTCACATCTGCAGCCCTCTTGGAATGTTTTCACACTTTAGAGAGACATGGATTCACAGAGAGGATGCTTCCGTTGGAAGTATAACACCAGTGCAGATGTTGTGATAAATGCTGCCTCATGTTGAGAGAACAGAGGGAGTGTGGGCCCCGCCCTGCTTCCAGCTGCTGTTCTTGTCGGGATGAGAACCCACGTAACCTACCACCCCAGGGAACCGGTGCGGTCAGGATCCTCCTCTCCCTCACACCTTACTTTTTTTTTTTTTTTTTTTCCTGTTACAGTTTATTATAGGATCTTAAATATAGTTCCCTGTGTGGAGTTCCTGTTGTGGCGCAGCAGAAATGAATCCGACCAAGAATCATGAGATGGCCAGTTGGATCCCTGGCCTCACTTAGTGGGTCAAGGATCTGGTGTTGCCGTGAGCTGTGGTGTGGGTCACAGATGTAGCTCAGATCCTTCGTTGCTGTGGCTGTGGTGTGGCCCTAAAAAGCAAAATACAAATTAAAAATAAAAAAATATAGTTCCCTGTGCTATATGGTAGGATTTTGTTGTTTATTCATCCTATATATAATAGTTTGCCTCTGTTAATCTCAACTCCTAATCCTACCCTCCCCCACCCACGTCCCCCTTGGGAACCACATGTCTGTTCTCTGTGAGTCAGTTTCTGTTGCGTAGATATGTTCATGTTCATTTGTGTCATATTTTAGATTCGACATATAAGTGAAATCACATGGCTTTTGTCTTTTTCTGACTCCACTCGGTATGATAATCTCTAGGTCCATCCAGGTTGCCCCAAATGGCATTATTTCATTATTGTTTTATGACTGAGTAGTATTCCATTGCGTATATGCACCCCATCTTCTTAATCCATTCATCTGTTGATGGACATTTAGGTTGCTTCCCTGTCCTGACTATTGTGAATAGTGCTGCTATGAACACTGGGGTCCACGTATCTTTTCAAATGAGTTTTGCCTGGATCTATGCCCAGGAGTGGGATTTCTGGATCATATGGCAACTCTATTTTTAGTTTCTTAAGGACCCTCCCTACCATTTTTTCCATAGTGGCTGCACCAATTTATATTCATTCCCACCAACAGTGTAGGAGGGTTCCCTTTTCTCCACAGCCTCTCCAGTATTTGTTATTTGTAGACTTTTTAATGATGGCCATTCAGAGCAGGATGAGGTGTTGTTTTGATTTGCATTTCTGTAATTATTAATGCTAATGAGCATCTTTTCATCCTCATACCTTACTTGGGAAAGTTACACTGGGCTCTGGAAGCTTCCACCCACTTCTATCTTCCTTCTTCTCTGGGCATGACAGCTTTTCTCGGAATTCTGGGATGTTGTTCTGCCAGCAGGGCAGTGCTGGGGAATTAATGCTTCCCGAAACAGCCTTCAGCCAAAGACTGACAGATCTTTGATGTAGGAATACTCTAGGCTCCCTCACTGAGGTCATTCCAAGGCTCAAGCTTTATGCTGCTTCCCGGAGCGTTCAGCTCCAATTGTCCAAGGTGGCAGCTTTGCTGGCCGTCTCCTCCCCTCCTCTGCTCCTCCCCTGCCAGGCTGTCTGCAGCTCCCACATAAACCATTCGCTCTCAAACCTTTGTCTCAGCATCAGCTTCTGGCGTAACTCAAACCAAGATGCCCGCTTTTTAAGAAGCAGCAGAAATCTGTTTTTTTGTATAAAAGCTCTTAATTTTTGAGTGTTGGCCTCTAATGCAATTGTTAAAAACAAAAGCAGAACCTGCGTGGGCCACACAGCCACAGGGTAGATTTTGTCCATGGCCAGTGGAGTGCAGCGCTATGCATGCTTCTGGGCCTGGTCTGACCCTGCACGTCCTTTAAATTCTCGGGCATGGTGGCTGTGGCTATCCTCATGGGTGTTCTTTCAGCAACTTGGCTGTCTTCCTCCCCGCATCTCACGAGAATGCCCCCTCCTCATTGTCATTCTCCCTCTCACCCTCCTTTCCTTCTTTCTCTCATTCTGATTTTCTTGGGCAAGCCTCTCCTGCTGGGCCTTTACTGCGTGCTTGCTCTTCTAATAAACTGCACTGCACCATTTAGCAAGGGATTTACTAGCTACTAGGGGATTACATCTCCAGGGAACTTGTTTAGTGTTGGTAACCTTTGTCCAGCTGTTGCAGAAACGGCCCCTTGAAGAATTACCCCAGGCTCTAGTTTCTCAGATCAATAGCGTTCCATGGTGTTTATGCCTGGCCTGCTTCTCCAGGGCCCCCACTCTCTGTGGGGGTCACCACATCTTTCGGGTAATGCCACCGAGGCCCTGCAGGTGTGGGTTGATTTGAGGACACCAGGGTTTTAAGCACCCAGGAGGTTTTATGACAGCAGCATGGATGCTTTGGGGCTGTGAACTCTGACCCACAGTGACTCTAAGGCTGCTACAGTCTGCACAGGCTGACTCTTGCTCCTGGCCTGCAGCTCTGTGAGAGTGATGGGGGGAGTGGGATGGAGCCCTGAAACCCCAGGCTTTTCCTCCCCAATCACTTCACCTACCACTTGCTTGTCTGCTTATCAGGGTTTTTAGTCCTAAACAGTTGCAGGTTTCTAAAAGTACTTGTTCTTTGCAGTGCCAAAGTATTGAAAATCTTGTTCGCAAAAAAAAAAAAAAAAAAAAAAAAAAACCCAAAAAAAACAAAAACGGTTTTCATGATAAAAGAATTCCACCCATAATAATTGGTTCTGAGTGAATCCTGGTAAGCCGGTTCAGTCAAAGGAAAGCAGGGCTTTTCAGAGCCTTTGAGATGCTAATGTGCCCTGTACCTTCTTAAGAGAGGTTAGGTGACTACAGTTCTTCCAAAAACACTTGGGGACGCTCTGCTGCAGATTCCAGGGGCCTGGCAGGGCTCCATGAGCAAGTGGCACAGGCCCAAGGCCTCTTTCTGCCAATGAGCAAACTGCCTGCTGGGATGGCTCCAGCTGGCTGCCCCTCCCTCAGAAACCCCGTGGGGTGCCCAGCTCCTTCCCAGCATTGATAACCTGGGGTGTAGAGGTGGAAGGTTCAGGAGCCCAAAGAGGTCTGGAAGGGGAAAGAGGCTCGGCCTGGGCTGGTGATTGAGGGGTGCGTGGGTGGGGAGGTCTCAGGCTCCTCTGCTCTGTGATTAGGGTGATTCGTTTCTCTAGGGGGTCATTTGTGGTAGGAAACAGCTCAGAAATTAAGCTAAATATATCTAGCTCCCAGAAGACTGGAGACAGCAGTGGCACCTGGCTGGGGGCGGGGCAGCCGAGATTCCACTCAGGTTGGGCTGTCCCCATGCCGACTCGTCTATTTTAAGGGTTGGGAGGAAAAGTGGGTGAGCATTCCAGGTCTGGCCTGGGTGAAATGACAGAGATACATGTTTGAATTGGGGGACAGGGGTCTCATTCCCTCATATCATGCCTTGTTCTGAGGTCACCCCCTTACCTCAGCGACCATTGTCCCCGGAGCTCAGCTCTTCTCTGCCTCTTCATGGCTGCTGTTCTTCCTGCTCCCCCTCTGTCCCCACACCCACCAAGCTCCACCAGCTCTGTCTTTCCTGTGTTCCCAAATGAGCCCTCTCCCTTCTCCCTATGGAAACCCTCATTCCCTCTGAGTGGCTGTTGGGAGGCAAAAGGGCGGGATTCTAATTTGCACTAAGTTGATATGACGGATACCAGCCATGTAATTGCATCAAATTTCTCAGCTGAAAGCATGCTTAGCAATCTCACGTGGTTTTTGTTGAAGGCCAAACGAATCTTAAGCACACTTTCAACATGTGAAGCAGATTAACGCACAGTTGCTCAGAGTGAGAGCGCACGACCTGCCCTTACAGCTGACTTGAATCCCTAAAGGGGCTTTTTGGGGAACAGCTGTAAACTCCTAATTACACCTTTCATTCTAAAGGAAACTGGGATACAGATGAAGGGAAGTGACTTGCCCAAGGTCACAGGGCCAGATAGTGGCAAAGCTGGGACTTGGTCCCAGGTCCCCTGACCTCTAGCTAATATTTCTCTCCCTGCCGGATGAAGCCTGGGTATTTACCTCTCAGATCTCATCCTTGCAGCCAGCTCCAAACAGTTATCACCAGCTCTGCCACTCTGGTAACATAAAGAACATTCATCACACCCCTCGCCCTTAGCCATACTTCCCTTGTGCCCTTGGCGGTAGAGAGGGGTTTCTCTGAACTGCTTCATGCTGGAAGCTACCCCTTTCATACTGCGGCTATTTTCTTTCCTATTGATTTTTTTTTTTCTAGTTCCCCCCCAGCTTTATGGAGACAGAATTGACATTCAAACTTTCCTGTTAATTTTTCTTTCTTTTTTTTTTTTGTCTTTTTGCTATTTCTTGGGCCGCTCCTGCGGCATATGGAGGTTCCCAGGCTAGGGGTCCAATTGGAGCTGTAGCCACCGGCCTACACCAGAGCTACAGCAACGCAGGATCCGAGCCGCGTCTGCAACCTACACAACGGCTCATGGCAATGCCGGATCGTCAACCCACTGAGCAAGGGCAGGGATTGAACCCGAAACTTCATGGTTCCTAGTCGGATTTGTTAACCACTGCACCATGACAGGAACTCCCTGTTAATTTTTCCAACCCAAAGGCTCTTAGGAATAAATGCCAAAAAGAGGGCAGAGACACATGTCAGATTTTGCTCATTGCATGTTTTCATTTTTAATTAAATAAATCAAGTAAGCCATCAAAGTGATGGGTTCACATTCTGTTCTGCAAAGCAGATCCTGATTGGCCGTGGTCACCAGTTCATGGAAGGACAGCCCCTGTGTTTCCAGGAGATTGTAGCCACGGCAAGAACACCTGGGACATTGATGGCGATGGGGCTGGGAGCAACGTGGCTGAGCAGACTGAGCTACGTGCTACACATACACGTGTGAACACATATGTACATTACCGTGAAGGGGGTGCCCTGTACCATGTGACCATGAAACATGACAGAGGGCTGACGTCTTGGGAGTAAGCTTGGGAGTAAGCGTTGGCAGGATCTGGGAGGGAGTAGGGGAACCAGGCGGACTTGGCTTAGAAAGTACAGATGAAATGGAGATGTTAGGGGGAGCCCAGTTCAAGCCCAATGTTAAAAGAAGCAAGGTACGTAGGTCTTTACTTGACAAATACAAATAAAATACCTGGTCTACAATATGAACTAGGCCCTGAAGATGTCCCTTGGAAACATGACTAATTAATCCCCATGCATAGTATGGAATGACACAGGTCACAAGACCAAAGGATCTTGAAGTTCTTAAGACATCTGCAGTTGCCAATTCTGCTTCAACCTTCTGAGGTAAAGAGCAGCTTCCACTCTTGAAACCATGGCAGTTGAAAGGCCATATGGCTGCATTTGGGAAACCCTGGGCCTCCTCCCTCCCTTCTAGCTGAACCATGTCCTAGGCATCTTCACAGGAAAACCCATCACCTTTGGATCTCAGAGGAGGTTCCTTTGTTAAGTTTGTGCAGATCGACAAGATCTACTTGGCTTCTGCAGGCATCTCTTCCCCCACCCCACCCCGCCTCCCTCCCTGCTGCAGAAACCTATCCCTCTGAGACCCACCTTTGCTTTCAGCCTTTGGGGGTGGGTGTGAGAAAGGACGGCCTTGGGGACACAGCTATCCAGTCCTCTGCCTCTGTCCTTCCTAATCCAGGGCCTATTTATTATGGAGCAGGGCCCATAATCAACTAACACAGGACCAGGGCTAGAAGAGACCTTTCACAGTCAGGGCCAGACTGTCTGATGCTTACATCTCCCATCTGCTGTCTAGGCCACACATACATCTTCTGAGACAAGGATCCTCTGGAGCTTGTTCAGAGAGCAGAGGTGGAAGGGAAAGACGCTGTTGTCATGGGTTGGGTGGGCTCTGTTAGGGGTTTGGTCAGCAGCTGCCTCCTTAGACCAGCCTAGGGCATAGCTCCCGGGTTGAGAGAGCTGGCAGACAAACACTTTTTCCTGTTCGTTTTGTTACTTATTTTCAAGTGAGTGCATCACATACAGGAACAAAAGGCTAGTGTTTACCCACATCTCTTAACCTTAGTAATAACTTTGTGATAACCTGTAGCTATTACAGAGATCTGCACATCTGTCTCTTCTTTTTCCCTCTCCATGGGACTCAGGAATCCTGCCCCTCCACCAAAAAAGAAAAAAAAAGTCTGCTCCCAAAGATCCATCTTCCCGTGTCCTCAGCCATTCCAAGGTTTATAAACAACGTTCAGAGGAGAAGCCAGGAATGGGCAGCAGTGGCGACGGCCTGAGGGTGTTAGACACTGCCCTGTCTCACCAAGGCTTGAAATGGTCTGAACTATTTTTATAGGCAGGGCTAAAGAGGTCTTCATGAAGAAAAAAGAAAATGAGTAAACGCTCATTGCTGAATGAACCTCTTGTTCCGGGGAAGCTGGCAGCTGGCAGAGGTGAGGCCTCAACACTCCCTCTGTCTCCAGGCAGGTGGGTGCTGCGGAGGGGAAGGCTCCTGGGGGGAGCCAGCGCAACGAGAGAACCAGGGCTGGCCTCGCTGGAAAGGAGGCACTAGCTCCCAGCGGGCCCACCTTCCCCAGCCCAGCTCCCTGCGGAAAACCCCTCAGGCATGACACCCACCAGGTCCCAAAGAGTCAGCGCACCCTCTCCTCCTTAATCCCCAAGGGTTCCCAGAGCATTGCGGAGCCCAAGGCCACACTCTCTTGAGTTGCGTCCTATTTCAGACACCTGGGCAAAGGTAATACAGCAGAAAGGGCCTTACTGTTGCATCGTCGAGTCAACGAGAGGAAACTGAGCTAAAAAAAATACCCTGCAGCCATCGCGACTCCCATGCTCTCAGTTCTGTCCTCTCGTGTATTCTGAATCATCTTGGAGTGTCCTTGTATGTACGAAGTGGATGGTTTCTATTATTATTGTTTTGTCTTTCTTGATTTGGGTACAGCTTTGAGTCTCTGCAAATAATAAAATATTTTGTCTCTTCTTTTTCACAAAATAAATAAATTAAGTCAACCTGCAGTGTACAAACAAACTGTCAATGTCCTGAGAAGTCCCAAAGGTCCATTCTCGGCACAGTCCTCAGAGCTCAGGGGTGGAGGCTGTGGCCCCAGAGACATAGGAAGGAAGGAAGGAAGGAAGAAGTCCACTGTCCACACTAGGAGGGCCCCCCCAGGAAGGGCCCCGATAGAGGTGCCTGCCTCCCACCCACCCACGTGGGGAACAGTAAAGGGAGCAGGGCAGGGGCTGGGGAAGAATGGCCAAGCACTTCTGGGCCTGCCAGAGACATCCTGGCTCCATTCGGCCCCAGAATCAAGTTTTCAGAGCTGGAGTACCTTTGGACCCCAAATTAGAGCCAGCTCCCTGCACAGTTCTTGGACTAGAAAACCTAGAGACTTCCTTGACTGGCTGAACCCATGATGCTGGAGACTCAGCAGCTCAAATGCACCAATTGCAGCGGATCCCACAAGATGGCTGCTGTCCTCACCTTTTCAAAGGCTGGCTTCCTGCCAGTTCACAGCCCTCCCTTCCCTATGGCAACAATAGCTGGACTCAGAGTCTGTATTTCTCTGCTGTCCTAATACTCAAAACAAAACTCAGCCCTCTAGGCTTGACAATGGGACGGATCTGATACAGAGGTTGTCCAGGAAATCAGCGGCAGCCCTTAGTGAACTGTTACGTTTCCTGCAAGTTCTGAGGTGGTACTGAGTTCCATGCCCTGGTTTGGGATGGGAGTGGGGAAAAGCTTGCACTTTGGGAACATGTGTTGCTTGGTCATAGGCCCCTGACCCTCCCCCCGAAATATGTTAGGACCTGGGAGAGATTTTCAAATCTGGTTTCTGGGGGAGGGGGTGAGGTCTGCTAATTTATGCTGCCTCTGGACATGCAGCAAAGAATGCTGGTGGTTTCTGAGATTTGTTCCACATGGGTTCAAACAGGGAAGCCGTGGGGCACTATGGGCTGCCATGTGGCCACCTAGGCTCTGATCCTTCTGGGGGAAGGCTCCTCCTCCTCCTCTCCCTTCAGCAGGAGCCAGAGGGCTCCCCAGTGGTCCTCCCAGCCCCCCTCAGCCCCTCAAGCCCAAACTCCTTCCAAGCAGCACTCCTGCAGAAGCAAACCTGAAAACACTGCCTCCAAACGAGAGACTAAAGCATAAATAACTTAAAAACAAACAAAAAAACACTCAGCTCATCCCACATTGAGCAATACTTTTCCCAGGGCCCTAAAGGAGGAATTCTGAACACTAACCACATAACCATGACAATCAACCATGTGGCTGACCTCTGTCCCATCGTCTTAGCGGAGGGGTAGCCTAATGTGACTTCTCCCTTAAGAGCACCCTGTACTTTCTTCTGCGCCCTGCCCCACAGAGGCCTGGCTGCAAATGACAGAACTTTGTGAGCAGCCTTTTGCCTCCTGGGACCACAGATGCTCCTGTCAGTCAGGCCTGATGCAGCCTTCACATATGGACGTTCTCTCAGCGAGCTAGCTGAGCTGGGACCAGGCCTTCGGGCTACAATCACATGAGGGTTGCCCATTTGGAAACGTGCTGCCTGCTCGCAGCAAGGACGTGACTGGGTCAGAGGAGGTAGCCACGAGAATCTAATGTGGGCAGAGGCATGGACTTGGCAGTTCTGTATCCACATTCAACCTCAAACTTGGATGGGGACCAGGGTCATGGTCCATGACGGTATTGTTCTACCACCCCACGATAACTCTACAAATGTAACTAAAGGCTCCTCTATGGTAGGTGATACAGATAAACCCTGTGAACATAGAGCAATGGAGAAGCTTATCTGTGTATATGTTTGTGCATGTGTTTGTGGGTTTTTTTGTTTTTCCGTGTGTGTGGCTTGAGTGTAGGTGTTTGTCTTTACATGTGTATGTGTGTTTCGTAGTTCTCTGTAGAGCTGATTTCACCCCTCCCCAAGGTCCCATCCAGGCACACCAGATTAAGGAGAAATTCAGAAACTAAAAGATTGACACTGAGCACAGCAGGGGGGTCTGACGACCACTAGTTAGTGCCCTGAACTCCTTCTGGTTGTTATGTATTTGTGGACTCGGGCCCACAGGGTCTAGGGGCATCTATGCCTGTTTCATGTATGTTTCGTGTGTGAGAGAGAGAGAGAGAGAGTGTGTGTGTGTGTGTGTGTGTATGGGAGAGACAGGAGAGAAAGAATTGTGAGTAGGCCCAGGCCAGCCTGGGTCTGCTCAGGAGACCACCATCCCTTCGGTCTGGGTCTGACAGCCCTCAAAAGGACCAGCCACTGTCTTGTGCTCAGCAGAAGCCCCAGGCCGGCAGCTGCAGCGGGCAGGCGGCCTGGGAAGCGGGCAGGCTGGGGGCTGAACTTCTACAGCCGAGGCACCGCCTACTCCCCCCCCACCGCTTCCTGCGCTTCCCGCCCGCCCACTGCGGGCGCTGTGGTCTCCCCCCTCGCCTGGGTGAGGCAGGCAGGACGGGACTATCACCAGGAGGGGTGCTCTTCGCCCCGGGCCCCCTACGTGACCCAGAAGATGCCACGCTCCTCCAGCAGGCTGACGGAGCGGTTGGAGAGCGAGGCAGCATCTCGCACGGGTTTGTAGCCGAACAGGCGCATGGCGGGGCCGCAGGCAGCCTGCACCACCTGCGCCAGCTTAAAGGGCATGCTGAAGCGCCACTTCTCAAACTGCTCCGAGGAATTCTTCTGCGTGGAGTAGATGCCGTCGTGGGCCGCCTGGGTGTTCTTCTGGATCCAGTCCTCCACCTGCGGGGTCAAAGGGATGCCCGCAAAGCGGTACATCTCCTGGGCCTTCTGCAGCGGCCTGAGGGCCACGTCCTCGTAGCGTACCAGCATGTAGCGGCCCCGCAGCCACGCCGGCTGCTTCAGACCCAGCTCGGCGGACAGGCGGATGCTCTCACAGTTGCCCCTCAGCCGTTGCACCTCCTCCTCCCTCAGCTGGTCCTGTCCCTTGGCCAGCCAGTTCTTCCAGGTCTCGTACTTGTCGGCGAAGGCCACCATGCGGGAGGCCAGCACCGCGCGGGGGTCCCGCACCAGCTGGATGACGCGCAGGTCCAGCCGGGGGTCCTCGGCCAGCGGCTGCAGGAACTCCAGTTGCCGGATGCGGACAGCCTTGACCGCCATGTGCTCCTTGCGGCGGCAGGCCTCAGAGGCCAGCGTCATGTTGAGGGGGCCGCAGCGGCGGTTCTTGCAGGGGTACTTCTCAAAGACCTTCTTGACGAGGGGCGTGCAGACCGGGTCCTCGCAGAGTGACTGACTGGAGCCCCGGCGGAACACGAACTGGGTCAGGTGGTCCTCTGGCAGGGGGGTGATGAAATGCTCCAGGATGTACAGGTCGCACAGGAAGAGCTGTTTGAGCACGTCGCGGTAGACCAGGGCCGAGCCTGCAGCGTTGGCACCCCCCTGCTCGAAGGACACCGTGCGCTCAATGTGCCACAGAGGCTCGAAGAGGTAGAAGATGTTGCCCTGCTGATTGAAGAACTCGCCCACAAACGAGGAGCCGGTGCGCGTGGTGGCCATGAGGAGCACATGGCGCCGGGGCGGGGCCTCGGCGGGTGGGCGTGGCTCCTCCTGCTCCTGTTCCCACTCAGCTGCAGCCTCTTCCTCCTTTGCCCCGGCTGCCTCCTCCTCCTCCGCCTCCTCCGGTGGTTCCATGCCCAGCTGTAGACTGAGGTTTCGCATGCGGCTCTGCAGCTGCTTGAAGGCCGAATCCAGCTCACTCAGGGACAAGAGGGATGCGTTCTCAGCCAAGACCAGGGCTGGGTCCGTGCTATTGGCATCTACCAGCGATTGGGGGATCTGCTTCAGCTTGTCCGAGACCCTGTGAGCACAAAGGGATACCGGGGTCAGTGACTGACTGCGGACGCCATCCTCTGTGCCACCATCAGGAGCGGCCCAGGCTGATTACCCAGAAGCCGACTCTGAGGCAAGCATTTGAGTGTAAGTAGTTTGTTTGGGACAGGATCGCAGGAAGGACTGGTAGAGGGGTAGGAACGTGAGGCAGGAAGGAAAGGAAGTCCATAATGATGAGCAGGCTACCCCTGTGGGCAAATCACTCTGCCAGAGGAACTCCGGGAGACAGTGTAGAGAGAACACACCTCAGGATTTTCTCAGCCAAGGGGTGTGAAGCTCCCAGCTGGCCTTGGCTAAGGGCTGCTTCCAGAGGCATTTACTCCCCAGAACTGGACTTCTGGCTTGCCAGTGTGCAGGTGGAGAGTAGAATGTCTTCAGGTGGACAGTTGCAGGGGCTTGCAGTAGAACCCAGTAGGCACAAACTAGAACAGCCCATTGCTGGGGAACCCAGGCAGGGTGCTGACACAGTGCCTACTACACAGGCCAATTCCTAACCTACCCATCTCGGTTGGTGCTTTCTTGCAAGTGTTGTGCCTGGACGAGGAAGTCTATGAAATCTCTGTCTAGCAGGCCCCACAAGCAGGGCCGCTGCGCACAGAGGTACACTGCCAACTCTAGGGGGCAGCATTCCCAGCCTAGCCTTGTGAGTGCACACCCCTGGAGTTGAGCAATACACAACCTGGGCAGCTGCCCATGGCAGCCCTGCCCACCAGGCTGTCTGTGCCAGGACCCTGCCCCACCCTCGTCCATGGCTTCAGATTGGTCTAGGGGATGTGCTGTTGACGTGGGTCATCGTCGTCGTCGTCATCATAGGCCAGGAAGTTAATTAATAATAACCTCGGCCAGCAAGTACAGGACACCAGCTAGGTGTCAGGCACTGGGCCACATGTTTTTTACATTTTCTCTTTTAATCTTTGCAACAAGGCAGGTCCCATCGTTATCCACACTTTACAGAAGAGGACCTTAAGACAGAAAAGTGAAATAATTTGTCTAAGTTGTCACAGCTAGAAAGGGCCAGAATCAGGATTGCAACCCAGGTTACCTGAGTCCAGAGCTCAAGTCCCACCCCTGTGCAGTCATGAGGATGTGGGCATGACTTAAATGCCTGGGCACAGGAAGGGCTTGATGATTGCTAGCTGAAGGATTGCCTTTGAAGGTCCACAGAGAGCCCTGCAGCTACTTCTCTGCCCCCACCCACCCCAGCTCGATAAGGAGGACTTGTGCTTGCATCCCTCACCTTGATATGATTTTATTTTCCTTTTCAATGAAGACAAAAACCACCACCACAAAAGCCAGGAAAAGGGCATATTTGCTCCTCATTCTCAGGCTGTGCAGAAAGTGTCGGCAGTCCTGGGGCAAAGTGAATCCTTTCTCCATGGGGAAGGGTGGGGCCGTGGGCACTCAGCTCGGGGGCATCACTCAGGACCTGGCTCTTCGTTCAGGTGGGGGACACCTGGGCCTGTGGAGAGACGGGCGGTCAGGATACCCTTGTCCGTAGATGAGAACAAAGAGGAGCTTTTCTACTAGACGTTAGGGGACCCGCAACCCTGCTTAGCGGCCAGAACCCCAGACCCCCTCTCCCAATGGATTGTGCCCCAGAGACTTGAAATCAGCTCATTTGAAATACTAATGAACCTTCTGATTCATCCACATCACTTCCATCAATTTATACTTTGACCTCATGTATGGCTCAAAGGCAAGTACATGGAAAAGAATGGTTCTTGCAGTGTACACACTTGCAATAGCAATAGACTGTAGACATCTAGATTAAAAATGATGGAGCAGGAGCTCCCGTTTTGGTGCAGCGCAAACAAATCTGACTAGGAACCATGAGGTTGCATGTTCGATCCCTGGCCTCGCTCAGTGGGTTGAGGATCTGGCATTGCTGTGAGCTGTGGTGTAGGTCGCAGACGCAGCTCGGATCTGGAGTGGCTGTGGTGTAGGCCAGCAGCTATAGCTCCAATTAGACCCCTAGCCTGGGAACCTCCATAAGCCGCAGGTGTGGCCCTAAACAAGCAAGCAAGTAAACAAACAAAAATGATGGGGCAAACAATTATTATGCAGCCGCAAAGAATGAGGTCGATCTAATGCTGATGTGAATAATCTACTATATATATATATATATATTAAACATAAGCAAGCTGCAAGACAGTGTGTGTTTATATGGGGTAGGGTTTCTTAGCCTCAGCACATTCACATTTTGAATCAGAGAATTCTTTGTGGTGGGGGCTGTGCTGTGCATTGTAGGATGTTTAACAGCATCCTTGGTCTCTGCTCATTAGCAAACGGTAGCATCCCCTCTGCTCAGATGTGACCATGAAAAATGTCTCCAGATACAGAGTTCTCCTGGGGTGCAGCAGGTTAAGGATCTGGCATTGTCACTGCAGCGGCTCAGGTCCCCAGTGTGGCAAAGTTTTGATTCTTGGCCTGCGAACTTCCACATGCCACAGGTGTGGCAGGGGGGACCAGGGTGGGGGGAAGTCTCCAGATATTGTCAGATATCCCCTGGGCTTGGGGTGGGGGGAGGTGCAAAATCATTCTAGGTTGAGACCCTCTGATGTAGTGTGATCCCATTTGAAAAAAAAAAAAAATTAAGGGAGAGAAATATATATGCTAGAAACCAAAAGACTGTGACTACAGGACACACAAGGCCTTGTAAAAAAGGGACAGGTACATCAGCAGAGGAGGGTGGCGTGAGTTTTACCCTTTGCTGTGTAACATTGTGCACTGTTAGAAATTTTACCATGTGGCTGTATACTTTTTTTTTTTTTTTTTTTTTTAGCTAACTGAAGGTTTTCTACCACTGCATGTGAATTCTAACAAAATCCTTCACATGGCCTTGGCCTTCAGGTCTCAGCTTCGTAGGGCGGCTTCCCCCAGGATAAGTTAGGACTCCCTTGGCCCCACCACAGTACAAAGACTCTCTGGAGCACCCGAGATTTTGTCATAAAGCAGACCCACTTGTAATGACTTGTTCAGTGCTAATCATCTCTTCCTGGAGGATGGGGAGTTTGTCTGGACCCCTCATTATCCCTTAGCAACTGGGCCAGCCACACAGGAGATGCTCATGCATGGTGGCTAAATGACAGAATGGTTAAAGGGTTAAATGACTCTCAACAGAAAGTGTATATAATTTTTAAAGCCAGAGCAAATACACCATTGCCTGATGGAGCCGGAATCGCCATTTCTTTCATTCTTCCTTTCCCTCTCTCTCTCTCTCTCTCTCTCTCTCTCTCTCTCACACACACACACACACACACACACACACACACGTCCCACACCACAAGCTCCAGACTCCAGCACAAGCCCCTTCTTCTAAAAGTCTATACCGTTTGTCCATAAGGATCCCCATCCATGGGAGGCAGTCTGCTCCAAGTTTGGAAAAATCTTATTGTGACCTCATATGCGGCATCCAGGACCATCCTTCTTTCTGGGAAAGATGCATTTTTTTTTTCCCAAGCTGATGCTGACATGGGGAGTGGGAGGGCAGGAAGGAGGGTCCCAGGGCTGCACATTCGACATAGAGTGGAAGTGGCTTCAGGGAGAGAAAAATCTCTCCTCTGGGGAAAGCAGTGAAGCTGGAGTTCTGCTTGTGAGAAGACAGACATGCACCCTGGCCACTAAGTAGAGGTCCCCAGCTGTGTGGGGCAGAGCAGTGGTGGGGTAGCGGGCAATTCTCTCTGGTGGAATGCTGGGGTGCTTCGTGAGTGGGGGCAGGTGGCAAGAAGCCAGGTGGGGAAGAGGGTGGCAAGGCCAGTTCAACGGCCACTGAATATTCCTGCCTCTTCCTAATTCTTCTGAGCCATTTCTCATGTACTCATTAAACAAGTATTTCCTGAGCACCTAGTATGTGCCAGTTTAGGCGCTAGGGATACAGCAGTGAACAAGCAGACCTGGCCCATACCCTTGTGGGGCTTATTCTCTGGTTTAAAGAGCCAACTAGAAGGATATGGATAGTGAAATTTACTGAAATTTATAAAATTAGCCGTCTGTGCCTGGTGCCATGCTAAGCCCTTGCTTGATTTGCAAAACCTCTATTTGGTAGCAACTATCCCATTTTACAGATGGGAAACCGGAGTTGAGGAGGTTACATAATTTGTCCAAGGTTCCTCCTGTAGCAGCCTGATCAGCCCTCCCAGATTTGGGTCATTCCAACCTCTTGATGTTCCACAGCGACACTGCCTCCCTCCCCTACCCATGTAGCATGCATGGTATTGCCTTCCAGCTGATGGTTTGTCTCCCTCTTGTTCTCAGACTGCAAGTTCTCTGAAGTCAAGACCAGCATCCAGAACAGCACCCGGCCCATGCCAACTGCCCAGTAATCACTGGTGAGTCAACCCATTAAAGCTGGTGCCTGGCAGACTGTCAGTTCTCAGCTGAGAGTCGCTTGGGTCTGATGATGCGAGGGAAGCCAAAGGAGCTGGGACCAGAAGTCCTGGGCTCCAGTCCTTCCTGCATGTCTACCAGGCTGTGTGGCATTGTGTAAGTGACTGACCCTCTCTGTGCCTTAGTTTCTTCCCTGGTAGCATGGAAAGGGCGGTTCCTACTGCATAAAGTTGTTGCAAAGAGCAGTGTCTGGTACACGGGAAAGGCAGAAAAGAGACGGGCATGGGGTAAGGGGAGCTGCCTTCGCTGGCCTCTCCCTTCTGGGTCTAACATCTTTGGTAAGACTTAGAAGTTTGGTTGTCACGATGACAAAGCTCCTGAACCTTCTCCTCCCCTCCCTTCCAGGCATTGTTTCTATTTTTGAGTTGCTGTCCCAGTTTCTCCCCCCCGCCCCATAATACAGGGTTCCTGTGAACCTTCCTGGCATTGCCCTAAAAGGAAGAAGCAAGGGTGAAAACTCCCTCTGAATGAAACCCCAGGGAGACTCTTGGCTCCTCTGCCCCAGCCCAGGCAGGCTGCCGCTAGGGTTAGCTTTGAGAGGCCAGCAGGAGAGGGGGCAGGCAGGAAAGGGAGGTTTAGAAGTCCCCAGACCCAGGAGAGAGCAGAGGGTCACAGATGCCAGGAGGTCACAGGGTCATGAGGGAGGAGGACAGGGCTGGGATGATGGTCACTCAGGTGGAACCTGGCCTATAGGAGGCCCTTTGCAAGAAGTGGGTCTGTGACATCTGCGACACTGGACAAACCTTTGTGCTACCTCTCTCCCCAAATCCGTAGTGCCTTCCTTGTTTAGCTCATGGGAAGAATGAAAAATCTCTTCCTTTTCTTGCTGGATGCTGTCTCCCAGGGAACTAGTCCATAACTTTCCTCCCCCCAGCAGCCAGCAGTAATGTGACAGCCTAAGGAAAAAGTGGTGTCCTTACTGGGATGCCAGTGGAGGCACCAGGGTCAATGGTGAAGAAGACCAGGGGTACTTGCCAACCCAGCTCCGCCTGGATGCAGCTGCCAGGGCAGCTGCCCTGGGCCCAGTTACACTCAGTACTCAGCTGTCCCCTCCTCTGGAGTCATTCTCTGATCACTGACCTCTTTCCATCACCTTCCCTCTCAGCATCCTGCTTAATTTCCTACCTGGGTGGAAACATTCTTGTTTACTGCCTAGTTCAGGCCCTGGAATCTGAGCTCCCTCAGAGGAGAGCTCCATGTCTGCTCCGTCTTTGTACCCTCAGCACCCAGGGTCCCAGCGCCCTGCTCCCTATGCCCCGGGCAGAGGAGGTGCCCCATAATACCTGTAGAGTAAACAGACGAATGCCTTTTCCAAAGCATTTAGCCCCGTGTGAGGTGCTTAATCATTCTAAGTTGATGGAAAATATAAAGAGGAAGAAGAAAAAGCCATTGTTCCCTAATGAACCACGTGTGTGCACTGTGACCCCATGAGGCGGGTGTGCGCTGCCCTGAGTGTGTCCCACACGCATGAGCCGAGTGGCTGCTCTGGGTATAGTCTACGGGTGTGCGCTATGCGTGTGTACTCTGGGCACATCTTCATGCTTAGAGCTTCACATACACCAGTCTCTTGAATGATAGCAGTTGGGGATGCCTTTTTGAGGATAAAGAAACCAGCCTTGTGGCTTTCGGTTTCCAGCCTCTCCGGCCATGAGCTAATAATGGGGAGGGTGGAAAACAGCCAAGGATCCCAGGCAGTCTCAGTGGGGGAGCACTGGAAAGAAAGCAGGCCGTGACCTGAGACCCTCAGCTCTATTCCCCGGCCTGCTCTCCCCTTGGGGCCCTTTCTGCTCAGGCCTCCCTCGTGACCTGGCGAGGGGCCCTCACGAGAGAAGAGTTTTCTCCTCGGATGGCTCCCAGCCAGGCTCCCCGGGCCTTCCACTGAGGCCCCGGATGGACGGCAGCCCATCCCTGTCCCTCCCTCGCCTGGGGGAGGTGGGGTCCGAGAGTCTGCTGTGAATGGAGCTCTGATAAGGGACAGGCCCTGCCAGACATTGCATCAGGCAGCAAAGCTCCACTCCCCTCGCTGCTCAGGGCCAAGAGCACAGCAGGGATTGGGGCCTCAGCTATGGCAGGCCCTGCTCCCTCTCCAGGGAGCCCTTTCACCAGGCGGGAGGAGGAGCCGCCTGGGCTGAGGGAGACCAAGAGAGGTGGAAGCAGCTCCCTGGGCAGAGATGGGAGCAGTGAAGCAAGGCCCCTGGAGGAAAATTCTGGACCAACTTATAGTAGCAGCCCTCAGGGGCCGGGAGGCTGTCCCAACCATGCTGTGTCACCAAATATCTGGGAAGGGAGACCTTGGGGTGTGTGTGTATTTCTGTGAGTTGTCTCTGGATCCCCTAGAGTGGAGACAGAGGACAGACAGGGAGAAGAGCCCACATGCTCATAGATGTGATCTCTGCTTGGGGGATGCGGCGTCCATCCAGGGGACTGTCAAGGCGAGGTTGTTGCACGTAGGGACTTCCAGAGATGGCTTGAGCTGTCGAGCTTAGTGTTCGACAGGAGAGTAAAAGCCCAAGAGTTGCTGGGCGAACCAGCAAGGGAAAGAAGAAGAGAAGGAGGGAGAGAGCAAGGAAGGGGAGGAAGGCCTGGCTGATGGATGCTCCCCCGGGGCAGCCAGGGCTGTCATTCCTCCTCAAGCCCCTCACATCCCAGGGCTCCAGCTTCCTCTCCCAAGAACAAACCATCTCAGACATCCAACCTCAGCCAAGACAGAGCCAGAGCAGATGCCTCCAAAGGTGGAGGTGTGTGTCCCCTGAGTGGCAGTGGACATCCAAGACCTTGTGAGAAGCCTGGATCAGAGCCATAACGTGGACCATAGGGCTGAAGGCCAGCCAGGTGGGGTGGGGTGGGGGCTTCCACAGACTCCCGGGGAACCAGCCCTGGCCAGGACAGACCCTGCTGCCCTTCAGCCCTGCTGTGCAGGGACACAAGAGAGCACACTCTTAACCCCCATTTGATACAGTCACTTCACCAGGGCCTGCCGAGCTGTGCAAATCCCAGTGCTAACAGCTGCATGGCTAAGGGGCCCTAGAGAACAGTCCCAGGCCTCCCTATCAGTGAAGGTACTTCCCACACTTCTCCACTGAACCCTGGGCCCTGAGCCAGGTCAGAGCAAACCCACTGCTCTGGGCTTTGCTATCCTTGTCCAGTCAGGAGCTACAGCAGAGCTTGGCTCCAAGATGCCCGCAGCCATGCAGCTGGGAGGCCTGGTGAGGAGTGTGCTAGCTTGTTTGGAACCAACCTGGACATGGGCCAAGACTCATGGCCAAGGATGGGCACCCTGCCCTAGAGAGTGAACGTGTGAGAAGTAACTTGAGTGTCTCAGCAGATGGGGCTGGCTGAGTAATTGCAGTGCACCGGCACAGTGAAAGCAAGCCATGCAGGAGTTAAAAATGTTGATGCACGACTTCAAAAACTGAATTTGTTGTATTCTTTAAATTTCTTTTTTTTTTTTTTTGTCTTTTTAGGGCCGCACCCACGGCATATGGAGGTTCCCAGGCTAGGGGTCGAATTGGAGCTACAGCTGCTGGCCTACACCACAGCCACAGCAACATGGGATCCGAGCCACATCTGCGACCTACACTACAGCTCACGGCCAATGCTGGATCCTTAACCCACTGAGCGAGCCCAGGAATCGAACCTGCGTCCTCATGGATCCTAGTCAGATTTGTTTCCACTGAGCCATGATGGGAACTCCATATTCTTTACATTTTTAATGGTCATGCATATGTACCACTTTAGTTAGTAAGTTTTAAAATCTAATCTGAAACTTAAAAAGCGAAACGGAGGATTGCTTTAGAAGTGGTGTGGAAAACATACTGGAAGAAGGCAGGACCAGAGGCTGGGAGACCAGGGTGTCCCTTCTGTGTTGGTCCAGGAGAGAGGAGGCGGCCGGAGCAAGCAGGGGCCAAGTGGAGAAGAGGAAGAATAGACACATGGGACCTTAAGGTGGTACCTGTGTCGTGCCCAGTATGGACGACATTATGCTCATGAAGTGAAATGAGCCAGACGCTAAAGGACAGATCCTGTATGATTCCCCTTACATGAGGTACCTAGAAAAGCCAAATTCATAGAGACAAGAAGTAGAAGGGCAGTTGCCAGGCCCTGGGGGGACGAGGACATGAGGAATTAGTGTTTAATGAGGATACAGTGTCAGTCTGAGAAGATAAAAAAGTTCTGGAGTTGGAGTTCCCTTCGTGGCTCAGTAGTTAACAAACCAGACTAGGATCCATGAGGTTTCAGGTTCGATCCCTGGCCTCATGCAGTGGGTTAAGGATCCGGCCTTGCCGTGAGCTGTGGTGTAGGTCACAGACACGGCTCGGATCCCACGTTGCTGTGGCTCTGGTGGAGGCCAGCAGCTCCAGCTCTGATTCGACCCCTAGCCTGAGAACCTCCATATGCCATGGGAGTGGCCCCAGAAAAGGCAAAAAGACCAAAAATAAATAAAAAAGAATGGTTAAAATAGTTAAGTTTATAGGATGTATATTTTCCACGGTAAAAAAAATATGAATTCATGAACAGTAGGCAGGGAGACAGAGGGCAACAGAGGACACTGAGAGCATCCCTGGTTCTCTCCTTGGACGGCAGACCTGTTCTCTGCTGCACCCACAGCACCCGGCACGTGGCAGAGCTGAGGAATGTTTGCGAAGTGAATGAATGGATTCACACACTGTCTTTAAGAGTGAATGTGGTTGCTTGTAGTTTCCTTCCCCCGTGCTAGTGGAATATTGGACACATAGAAGATGATTAAAATGCCACTGACTTTACAGATGGTGGGGGTTATGGGGAGTGGGGGGAGAGAGGCAGAGACAGAGACAGAGACTGACAAACATTCCAGAAAAGCCTGAACAAGGTAACAGTGACTCTTTACAGTTGTGGGCCCTCTTTGACTTTCTTGCTTTTACTTGTTGACTTTGAACCCTGTGACCTTAGAAAAGGAACTTAAACCTTGTGGTTTCCTCATCTGTAAATGGGATACTTACAGCATCTATCGTACATTCAGTGGTCAGGAGGATTTCAGTGAGAAGATGCTAGTGAGATATTTAACCCAAACCCAAGTTGTGGTAAGGGGTCCTACTAAGGAACTGCTTGCCCTGTGTTTACAGATGCAGGAGATTCTGTGGCTTGTGCCTGGGGGTGAATACTAGGAACTAGAATGGTTGGTGGGGTGGGGGTAGGGGGGCAGGTGTGTGTCTCAGTCTCTTAAAAACACAAGGATAAAGGAAACTTGACCTGACCACAGCTGGAAACATCCCTCAGGGAGAGCCAGCACCCACTCATTTATGGGCAGCATTTGGGCCTGGGCATCTCATCCTCACCCTCAGCCTCATCTGGAGATAAACATGCTGACTTTCCCCATCGCAGGAACTATAGTCACCTGTAGCCCTGCAGCAGCAGAGCAGCCAGAGAGAGACCCAGAAGCCCCATACGCAGAACCCTTTACGATGCCCTCTTTCCAGCCTCCCTATAGCCCAGAGCTATTCACAAATTCCACATGGCCAGGAAGTGCTGACTGAGCTGACAAGAGTGTGGCTGCAGGTTGACAGGAGCAATGGGTAAGGGGTGGGACAGTGGACCCCTGCGGAGTAGCCAATGGCATCTGGCTGTTGTGAACAGAGGCATCAAGCCTCAGAGCTGTCAGGCTGAGGTCAAGTTAAATGGAGGTGGATTTTGCCCCCCAGGACAAAAGCATGCTGTCAGTTGCAACTCAGGCCAGCAGCCTTACACAGAGCAGCTTGGCCTTCCAACTCTAGGTCTTTGCTTTTGACTGTGCAAGTCTGAGGGGGCATTCTTTTGGAAAGGTCCAAGAGAAATCTGTCCTATATACCTACCACCCCACCAATCATGAAAAAGCACGGTTCCTGCCCTGAAATGGCAAAATGTCAGGATTATAAAGGGCTTGGAAATTTTTGTATCCTCCCTTCCTTATTATCCATCTATAGCATCTGAGGCTCAGAGAAGGGATGTGCTTGACCAAGGCATACAACTGGATGGTGACAAAGCTTGAATTATGTAGGTCTCTTGTCTTCCCAGTTAGTGACAGCCCCGCCCAACTTCATCACCATGACTCTTATAGTTTAGCTCACCGAGAACCTTCAGCACAGGGATGTCAGATACACGTCACACATTCCACTCAGCCAGCAGTCCTGCACCTGGGTCAGACATCACTAATCAATCGTCATCTTCTTTTCAGCTGAGACTAGATGTAGCCTCATAAGCCTTCTCAGTGCAGTGCCAATCCATTAGAGCTGGCATGTGAGTTAAAAACCAGTTCGTGCCTCCCCCCCACTTTATAGGATCCTTACTGGCTACCAAACAAAATTCCTCACCACCCTTTAGTTTGCCACTCTGCTATCTGACGTCACTGCCAACGCCAGCCCCAATTCAAAGTCTCCTCTTTTTTTTTTTTTTTTTTTTTTTTTTTGTCTTTTTGGGCCATACCCACTGCACATGGAGGTTCCCAGGCTAGGTCTCCGATTGGAGCTGTAGCCTCAGACCTACGCCACAGCCACAGCAAGGCAGAATCTGAGCCACATCTGCAACCTATACCACAGCTCACGGCAACACCAGATCCTTAACCCACTGAGAAAGGCCAGGGATGGAACCCGTGTCCTCATGGATGCTAGTCGGGTTTGTTAACCACTGAGCCACGACAGGAACTCCTCCAAGACTCCTCTTAATAAATCCTCCATTCAAGCGCATAAGCCTTGTATATCCATCCTCCAGGCCATTCATTTAGCACATAAAGCCCTTTACTGAACCGACCACTACAGATTATAATTAATAGGTTACTAAGAATGAAGCATCAAAATTTGCAAACAAACAAAAAACAAAAGTGTCTTTGCAACTATCATAGATGCAAAATTCTTATAATTCTACCTTTCTCCCTCACTTGGCTTGTGCTTTCATGAATGTGAGTGGAGGTGGCATTACAGACAATCTAGGACACTGCACAAAATTGCTGCCAATCCATTCCACACCACAGCTGGCAGGGATCTTCACACAGCTAATTTTATATTATTACTCACATGCCTTTATATGTTTTTATGAATAAGAGCCAACATTTTAAAAATCTTAGGGCTTCCCTACCAAATGCTTTTAGGGTTTGGGGAAAATTTGGTCAAGTCCATTGGAGTGTGGCTTGAGTGTGAAAATAATCTGCAGTGGGTATTATAGCAGAAAAAGGTTGAGGCCAGTTGCCTAAGGAAAGCACATAAGAGCAGATCAAAATGATGGGCAGTGCCATTCTTTCCCACATGAGACTGAAGAAGAAAATGTTCTATAATATACTGTGTGGGTGAAATTCTCGGGAAGCAGCTGGCGGAGACTTGGTGCTCCCCAGGTGCCCACATGCCCTTCACCTTCCCCAGCCTCTGCGGCAGTTAGGTTGGGCCAGTGACCAGGTTCTGATCAGGGGGGACATAGGTTAAAGTGGTTCAAGTGGTTAGGTTAAAGGTTAAAGCCACTTCAAGTCCTGGTCCTTAAAATGATCCCCCACATTCCTCCGGTCCTTGCTTCTCTTGCTGTGCTAAGAATGGAGATGACCTGTTGTACCTGGCTTAATGCAAGAGGGAAGCAGCCCAGATCTTGAGCTGATGCTTGGAGAACCACTCCACTTGCATCAGAGGTGATGCAAGTACAAAATTAGCCTCTGGGTTGCTAAGCTACCATGACTGGATTTCTGAGATAACTGGGTATAGAAAAACTCTCAATGCATAAGCCCAGGATCCCCTTCCTGCTCTCTCCCCTACTGACCGACCTTCCTAAAGAGACTTCAAACCTTTCTGCACCTGGAGAAGGTCCGTGTAAGGGACAGGATGGACAAGAGAATTTTTTTTTAGCTTTTTAGGGTCACACATGAGGCTTATGGAAGTTCCCAAGCTAGGGGACAAATCAGAGCTGTGGCTGCCAGCCTACGCCACAGCCACAGCAATGCAGGATACTTAACCCACTGAGCAAGGCCAAGGATCAAACCCGCATCCTCTGGATACTAGTCAGGTTCATTACTGCTGAGCCACAATGGGAATTCCATGAATTCCTTTTGTTCCCTGTTTGTCTCCCAAGCCTACTGTCTTCAATGCAGAGGACACAGAATTTGGCCACAGTCCCACAGTTTCCTTAAGCCCCATTTAATGGTCTTGATAACAGCAGTCTTCTTGGGACAAAAGAAGGAACCCATCCTCTTCTCCTTCTCACCAGGGAGCTCTTCCCATCATCCCAGTGCTGTGTCTGGGGTGGGGATCTAGGGGTAGGAGAGAGAGTGAGAGTAGCCGGGGTCTTAGCCCACCCTGACTGCTGCTATTGTCTGGGCTGATCTTTGGCCATAAAGGAGCCCATCTATACCCAGCCCTGGGAGATGAGAGATGGAGCCTGAGGGTGGGGAGAAATGTCCAGGCTGTCAATTGTCTAACTGTTCTGAGGACTAGGCAGAGGGCCCGAGGCTTGCAATCAGACTTGGATTGGGTACCAGGTCTCCCATTTATTCTCTGGTGATTTTAGAGCCTGAGTCGGCCCTGCAGGGCTGTGGTGAGCATCAGATAAGCTTGTGTGAGACTCTGAGAATGGGGAAGACTGCACACAGACCGGCCATTATTACAGGTCTGGACCAGTGTGAGCCAGAGCCCGTCTATGCTGTTGGCACTCCGAGTGCACATCTCCCTCCCAGCTGGGCTGCAGCCGGCTTCGGGGGAAGTACACTGGCTGATTCACTTTGCCTTTCCTATGGAAGTGCCCTCCTCTGGCTTTGCTGTGGCTCTCACTACTGGCCAAGGACCCTCCTTTCTAGCGTGATTTGGAGGGACACTCACCTAATGCATCAGGCCCCTGGCCTAGAAACACCTGGACGTGGTGGTTGCCAAACAGTTTCAGGCTTCTCGGTTGGGAGGGCAAGTCACTTGCAATTCCTGGGCCAAGACCAGTCAATCGGAAGTGGCTGTCTGGAGTTAGTGTTTGAAAAGGTGGATCTCCACAGGAAAAGAGTCCGGTGACTACTGGGTGATGTCTGCTGTAGCTAGAAGGGTCGCCTGTGTTTGTGCATTTGCTGAGTCTGCTTAAGCACTGCTTTCCACCCTGACAGCAAATAAGAATCACCAGGAGAGTTTCAGAAATTACTGAGGCCTGGTTCCCACTCCCAGAAACTATGATTGAATAGGTCTGGATATGGCTTGGGCATCAATTGTTTAAAGCTCCCTAGGTGATAGAAGATTGAGAGGCACACCATAGAGCACTTGGCCTCCTTAGAGAGTGCCACCTCGGCGTGTCTCAACCTCTGTGTATCTCAACAGGAGCTGCTGCCTCTGTGCACACTAGCTCAGCAGCGAGACCAGGCTTGGAGGTGGTGCAGGGCAAGGGGAAGCGGAGGCTGCTGATCTCGGGCTCACCAGGGCTGGATGCTGGGTCAACATGCCTGTGTTCTTGTTTTACTCGGGATATGGTGCTTGGGAAGCTTCTAGGCCCATGTTTGAGTGGTCCATTTAAAATCAGCTACCCTAGGAGTTTCTGTTGTGGCACAGTGGGTTAAGAATCCAACCACAGCACCTTGGGTTGCTGCAGAGGCATGGGTTCGATCCCTGACCCAGCGCAGTGGGTTAAAAGCAGATCTGGTATTGCTGCAACATGACATATGTCACAGCTGTGACTCGGATTCAGTCCCTGGCCCAGGAACTTCCGTATGCTGCAGGTGCGGCCATAAAAGAAAAGCAAAAACAAAACAAAACAATAAAACAAACTAGCTCTCCTATACTATGGTATACTGCGTTTGGGGGGTAATGAGTGAACAAAGCCAATTCCAAAAGGTGACATACTGCATAATTCCACTTATATAACACTCTTTGTCTTTTTTTTTTTAGGGCCACACCCGCCACATATGGAAGTTCCCAGGCTGAGTAGAATCGTAGCTGCAACCACCAACCTACACCACAGCTCACAGCAATGCCAGATCCTTTACCCACTGAGCAAGGCCAGGGATTGAACCCGCATCCTCATGGATGCTAGTCGGGTTTGTTAACCGCTGAGCCATGACGGGAACTCCTTATATAACATTCTTGAAATGACAAAATTCTAAGAGAGAACAGATTAGTATTGCCAGGAGTTAAAGGAAGGGGTAGCAGGCACATGGAAAGAGGGCACAGCTATAAACATGAGGGGTTTGGCTGTATCAGCATCAGTATCCTGGTTGTGATAGTTTTGCATCACTGAGGGAAACCAGACGATGGGTTCAGGAGAGCTCTGTGTATTATTTCTTAAAACTGCATGTGTATCTGTAATTATCTCAAAACAAAAAAGTATAATTAAATAGAAAAAAGGAAAATCTTGCCCGTAACAGTAGGCAAGATTTCAAGAGATCTTTTAAAAACAGACCTAGAGGTGGATGGTTAGATTGAGCAGACATGGCCTGCCCAGGGCAGGAATGAGCGAGTTGAGTCCAATCAGGATTTCTGAATTTGACTTTTTGGGACACCAAGGACTGGCCACCCTCCTAGAGTCTAGTTATGTGCAGGGATAAGCTTGGGGGCTTTTGGAAAAAGCGAAACGATGAGGAACCATCCTCATAGTAGGGGAAAGTGACAGATGTGGACAGGACTCTGCAGGGGATGACACATCTGACACCCCCCCGCCCCCAGCCCCAAGCTGGAAGACCTGGTATGAGCTCATTAGGAAAGGAGCCGAGAGGCCACACAGGACTCGGGGCCTAAGCAGTGCTGCCGCAGGGCCCAGAGATCCCCAGGGAGGCCTCAGCAGGTGGGTCCGGCACGGCCCTGGAGTGAGAAGTGCAGCACTGGCCCTCAAAGGCTGGAGAGGCTGGGGATGCCTGGGTTATCTCTGAGCTGCTCATGGGGCAGAGCCAGCTTCAGGCTGCTTTATGGTAACCCTGTGACTCCCAGGCAAGAAGGACGAGGAGACGGGTTTGAAAAACTAAGGTGGAGGAGTTCCCGTCGTGGCGCAGTGGTTAAGAATCTGACTAGGAACCATGAGGTTGCTGGTTCGATCCCTGGCCTTGCTCAGTGGGTTAAGGATCCGGTGTTCCCGTGAGCTGTGGTGTGAGTCGCAGATGTGGCTCGAATCCCGCGTTGCTGGGGCTGTGGCTTAGGCCAGTGGCTACAGCTCCCATTAGACCCTAGCCTGGGAACCTCCATATGCTGCTATAGTGGCTCAAGAAAAGGCAAAAAGACAGAAAAAAAAAAAGAAAAGAAAAGAAAAGAAAAGAAAAACTAAGGTGGAATTTTTTTAAAAGTGAATACATTCCGGAAAGTACCTAGTGATCCTCTGGCTGATAAACGCTCACATTCAACCAGTAAGTTCATTTGCTGAGTACTCGCTCTGGGCCAAGCATGGGAAGAGGCCCTGAGAATAGAGGGAGGAAAAAAGGCAGTCTCTGCCCTAGGGGAGCTGAATCATAACAGAAGTTAACACATCTAATGAACCAGGCACTGTTCCAAGCACTTCACCCACATAAATATATTTGGTCCTCAGAACAACCCTGGGAGGAAGGTACTCCAGTACCTTCATAGACAATAACCACTACTCGCTAAAGCAAGCGGTAGCCAAACACCTAGCTCTCAGTTACAAGGTAGAGCCGGGATTTGAACCCAAGAAGTCTGTTTTCATAGTCCATGGACTCAATCCCTATGCTCTAGTGCTAAGCGGGTAGATTTAGCCAAAAGGCAAGAGCTCTGCAGCAGTGGGCAGATCAGAGTCCTGGCCCGGACCTGGTCTTCCAGGACCTGTACCAACTTGTGCAACTCTGAACAACTCTCTGGACCTTTTTATGTCTCTCAATCCTTCTCTAAGAGACACGCATGGCCTCAAAGGCAAGGTTGCTGGAAAGCCTTCAAAGAAACATGCTTTAGAGGCACTAGGCCATTGCTGGCCTCCCAGGAAATGGGAGTTTAGTGGCCATCCCAGATAAGCAGCTGTCACTGGCTGCAGGCGACAGTGAGTAGAATGCTGCTCCTGGCCTCAGCCCTGCAGTTCTGCACAAGGGTTGGGTTGCTGCAGTAGAGCCAGATCCCAGGGACTGAGTGGGGCCTGAAAGTCTAAGATAGCAACATGAAATGCAGAGGGGAGACCAGAGCTGGCATCCGGCGGGCCCCGTTTCTCCAGGACCAAGTTCAAACTCTTCCACACGGTGCTCCAACTGGTGACAACCTGGCCCGCCCTAACTTTTCAATTGGTGTCCACACCTACCCTACTACAGCCTCCTCCCTGGCCAAATGTGCTCACCATTTGCAAAGGACACAAGGACAGAATATGGTAGAGCTGGGATCTGAACCCATGTCTGTGTAGCTGCAAAGTAGGGGCAGTGTGGTGAGGTGGAGGGAACACGAATTAAGAGGTCAGACACCCCCGAGTTCTTCCTGTTCCAGCTCTGCTCTTCACTAGCCGTGGGACCCGAAGTGAGAGCTTCACCTCTCTGTGCCTTACCTACAGAATAAGTCAGTAATAGCCCTGTAGTAATACTTTACCACAAACTTAGTAACTAAAAACAGAACATACTTATTATCTTCCAGTAAGGAATGTCAAGTCCAAGATCCATTTCGGTGGCCTAAAGTCAAAGTGTCAGCAGGCCTGCATTCCTTCTTGAGTCCCTGGGAGAGGCCTTCTTCCTTGCCTTTCTCAGCTTCTAGAGGCTGCCTGCTTTCCGTGGCTCAGGGGCCATTTCAAAGCCAGCAATGGCTGGTTGAGTCTTTCCTAATGCATGACTTGGATCTCCTCTTCTGTAGTTAAATCTCCCTCTTATAAGAGGACCCATTCAAGATAATCCAGGGATAATCTCCCTATCTCAGATTTTTTTTTTTTTTTTTTTTTTTTTTTTTTTTTTTTTTTTGCTTTTTAGGGCCGCACCTGCAGCATATGGAGGTTCCTAAGCTAGGAGTCCAATTGGAGCTACAGTTGCTGGTCTATGCCACAGCCACGCCAGATCCAAGATGCATCTGTGACTTACACCACAGCTTTCGGCAATGCCGGATCCTCAACCCACTGAGCAAGGCCAGGGATCGAACCTGTGTTCCCATGGATACTAGTTGGGTTTGTTAACCACTGACCCAGGACAGGAACTCCCCTATCTCAGAATTCTTAATCACACTGTCAAGTCCTTTTTACCATGTGAAGCAACATGTCCACAGGTATGGGGATTCATATGTAGAGATATGTGGGGGGCTGTAATTCAGCCTCCCATGAGCATGTACCCATGAAATGAGATGCTACAGATTAATGCTCAGCACAGTGTCTAACCAATAGGAGACGGGTGATGCTTAATCCCAGGGGAGCATGAGAAGCACTATGAAAGCTTCGATAAAATAGTGCCTGGGGTTCACTCCCAAAGATTCGAGGAGCAGGGGGTGTGTATGCATTGGCATTTTTACATGATCCCTAGTGACTCTGTTGGGCACTCAGGGTGGGGCACTGAATTCATGTTAGCAGTTATTCTTATTCCCACAACTACTTAGCACTGAACCTCAGTGCCCAGGAGCTGTTCAATAGATGTTTGTTGAATTAGACTGAAGTGAATCACTCCTGGGGCCCTAAACTACCCCTGGGATCGGTGTGAGGGGTGAGAGGGTTTCTCGCTGCTGCATCGAGGCCTGAAGAATGAGGTTCTGTGGGCAGACAGAGGCCTTGGCCTCTGAATTAACCTCACACCCAGAAGGAGCTGCCTGGGGGGCTGGAGTCCTTCCTCCTCTCCCAAGTCCAGTCAAGGGGGCCAACCGGGCAGAATCCAGTCATCAACGGGCCATTGTTAGCGGAACAGAGGGGCTCTGTGCCCATTTAACACTTCTCTCCCTCACGAAGCTGCTCCCAGCTGAGGGCTGGCTTCTGGAGGACTGTGAGGCTGGGGAGGGGCCCCAAGGCTCCGAAGGGGAAGGGGGAGGGCTAGGGGTGGCGGCTGAGTCCCCTAGTTGGAGGAGCAGAGGCAGCTGGGAACATGGGCTGGTCTCAGAAGTCATCAGGCTGGAAAGCTCCGGTGCTGGTGTGGGCACTCAGACCAGGAAGAGTTTCCTGTTAAAGCTGGGGATCCAGGGACAGACAATGAAACCCACCAGACCCCAGCCAGAGCCAGGGGACAGTTTTCCTATGGGGTGGTCATGCTTGACCTACCTTCTTTAAAAAAAAAACAAAAAAAAAAACAGAAAGGTGAAATCCACACGGTAAATGGAGGCTTTCATTGCCTATAGAACAGTGTTTTCAAAAGGGCTGGGAGGGTTTTATGTTCTGTGGGCTTGGGATTAAGAGGCAGGCAATTCAACCAGGGCCAGGCATAAATGCCCCTTTGCTTAGTAGACCTTTTCTACATTCAGCACTTGATGTTACCAGTGAGCTGGATTCCAGGAGGGTGGTGTTTAAGATCCCAGAGAAAGTGCCCGATCAGCATCCTCCAAAATGCCAGAAACCTACAATTCCTGTGCCAGCCATCGGCAGTGGTCATCTGTGGAATATAGCAAATCCTCTGGTAGTCTCTGCCTAGGGAGTAGGTTGCTTTTATTCTAGGAGAGTGAGAATCTCACAGTGGGGTCCTGGGCCAGCAGGACCTCCTTAATCAGAATCTCTGGGGGTGGGTACAGCAGGCTGTTTTAACAAGCTCCACCAGAGATTCTGATGCATGCGCCAGTTTGAAAATCACCCTTCTAGAGGCACAGGTTTCAAAGTCAGGTTGTGTGATTGATTTGGTAGCTTGGACAAGCTTTTATTTTTTTTAAGAACAAAATTGGATAGACAGAAAACATCAGAGTGTATTAAGGATGTGTAATAAGGCTATGCATGGGTTTTCTAAGGCTTTTGTTTCAGTGATGTGTGTGTCTCTATCTGAAGTGTTGTGGTTCAAAAGATTGAAAGCCACTGTTCTAGAGCCAGAATGTACTATAGACAGTCCCTTACTTAAGATGGTTGACTTTAAGATGGTGCAAAATTAGAGTTCCCATTGTGGCTCAGCAGAAACGAATCTGACTAGCATCCATGAGGACGCAGGTTCGATCCCTGGCCTCGCTCAGTGGGTTAAGGATCTGGTGTTGCCGTGAGCTGCGGTGTACGTCGCAGATGCGGCTCAGATCTGGCATTGCTATGGCTGTGGTGTAGGCTAGCAGCCACAGCTCCAATTTGACCCCTACCCTGGGAACCTACATATGCTGTGGGTGCAGCCCTAAAAAGATACACACACACAAAGATGGTGCAAAATTGATACACATTCAGTAGAAATCGTACTTGGAATTAGGGTGAGCGATATAGAGTATGATCAGCTGGGGCTCTCAATCAGCCACAGGGTCCACAACTGATAAAACAATTCTGCACCCAACCAGAATCTGTTTTCCACTTTCAGTAAGTAGTCAATAAATTATGAGAGGTTCAACACCTTATTATAAAATTGGCTTTGTGTTAGATGATTTTGCCCAACTGTAGGCTAATGTCATGTTCTGAGCACATTTAAGGAAGGCTAGGCTAAGCTATGATGCTTGGTAGGTTAGATGTATTAAATGCATTTTCCACTTACGATGGGTAACCTCATCCAAAGTTGAGGAAGATCTGTAATTCCTCCGGCTCCCCTTTTGTAATTCATCTGAATTGGGAGGTTTTCAAGATCCTGGCACGAAAGTTCCCTTGCCCCCTTACCAGGCCCTCAAGTAGGTTCATGATCAGATGAGAGGGGCTGCTCTGGGGGCAGGCAGCCTCTTTGCAATTCTGGCCTAAAGCTAAATTAAATAATGCATTTCCCCCAGGTTTATAAAACTTTCTGTCCCTCTACTGCCCCTCTTCTTTGTCTATCTGCCTAGAGTATGCAGACCTAGAGGTGGTGGGACTGAGGGGTGATTTGTTGCTTTCTTCTTTGTATTTGTCCATTTTACCTGAATTTTGCATGCAAACATCCATCACTTAGAAAAATAAAGCCGCTACTTAAAAAATACATAAAGCCAAGGGGCCATCTCTTGTGTGGAATTACAGACAAGGGAAGGCATTTGCCAAAGCAAGAGAGTGCTGCCCTTAGGGCCACCTCTCCCCGATCCATGCCCTAAGGCTGAGCCCCAACCCCCCAAGTCCCCAGAGCCCTCCCCCACAGTCATAATCAGTCCCTTAGAGGAAGGGCCTTCCTTCCTCCTGCTCTCCCCCCAACCCCAAATCTCTCACCCTCTTCGAAAGCCCTTTGGCAGCTCCACGTTCTCCCACCAACCCTCTGGATCCTTCCCATGGCCCTCTCCTTCCTCATTCAGATGAGAAAGGGAGGATCAGAGAAGCTAAAGGCCTTGCCTGAGGTCACCCAGCAGAAGTTACAAGGGTAGCATGTGAAGGGTAGAGTCTGCTGAAAACCAGTCTCCAGGGCAGGGCTCTCCTAGCACATTCATCTCTGCCTTGCACCATTCTTAGCACTTTCCCCTTCAAATTAACATTTGCTGTACTAGCACCTGATGATTCTGTAGGGAAAGAAGGAAGGAAAGAGAGGAGAAAGGGAGGGGAGCAGTAGCGAGGGGAGGAGAGGAAAGAAGGGGTAGGGGAGCAGGGAGGATCCTACCTATATGTGCCCCTAGGGGACTCCGAAGACTCAGTGTGGCCAAGAGGCAGCATGATCTGGTCAAATCACCATCACCAGGCCCTGACCCCACAGACCCCACTGGCCAGACAAGAGGGGAACGTGGAAAAGGGGCAGCCAGGAGTGCAGGATTAACTTGCAGCCTGGCAGAGGCTCTCTTGGAAGCTGGGGACAGCCTCGGGGGTGTGGGGGCTGCTGTTTGTGTGGGTGAATCCAAGGTGACTCGGGGAGGTGGGCAGCCTGCGCTGTTTGGAAGGGAGCAGCTGCCTAGCAGTGATCACAGCAACAGTCCTGGGCAGAGCTGCACTCCAAGGCGGCCCCTGCTGTTTCCTGGGCCCCTGATTCTGGGGTTGTGCCTCAGTTTGACTAGTGGTGGAGCTGGAGGCCCCAAAAAGTAGGATTTAATTGTTTGAAAACCTGGAGAACCTAAAAGCAGCTTATACACAAGAAACTGATGATGCTGGTGGCCTTTGTGGAGAGACCTGCATGCCTGGGTCAGGTGTGGGAAGGAATTTCACCATATATCCTTTTGTATCTTTGCGGTTTTAGACTGAAAACTGGATTACTTCTTTTATAACACTTTATACAACTAAAAATAAAATAAAAGCAGGTACGAGTTTTCTACCTGTAGAGGTAGAAGCAAAGTTCTTTTGAGGTGAGATGTTCTCATTTTGAAAGAGTCATTGGAACAGGCTTTTGAATTTAAGCAGAGGCCAGGCCAAAATCCTACCCCAGCAAGGAAAATTGGGGGGGGGGGGCGTGGGGGGCAGTGAGAAGCGAAACGGCCCCAACAGTCAAATTTAACAGCCTACTTTCTCTGTGGGAAAAGTGACAACTCTCCAGACATGATTACTGTAGTGATTGAGCCTGAGACTGACAAGGGGGGAAGTAACTGGCTTGGATCCCCTCCCTCCCATCGGGGGAGGAGTGTCAGAAGGAGCCCTGCAGACTGTGGAATCCTAGGGGGTTCCCAGACCTCCTTAGATGGCAAGTGGGCCTATGCCCACAACCACATAGGCCTCGGGCATTAAAGAGGACAGGGGACCCCTGAAGGCTGCAGATCCCACAGACCTCTGGGAATCTGGCACCTGTTGGTCACAAGCTGGGTAGTCACCGATGCCAGGGCTCTCGTGGAGGCCCTTTGTTTCCTGGCCCTTCCACAGATAGGCACTGCCAGGGCCAGGATGGGGCTGGCACTTGGGCAGAGAAGGAATCTGACCTCCCCCACCCCGCCCCAAGCCTGGAGAGGGGCTGCTATGGCTTCAAAAGTGCTCTCAGAAAAATGGTGACTCATGGCCCAAGGGAAGTCAGAGCATTTCTCACTCCAGAGCTTATTTGCCCTCTAACACAGGGCCCCTGTGATTGCAGATGAATCAGAAATGCAAGCCTGAGAACAGCCAGCCTGCGTGGCTGAGTGTCAGAGGGCAGGCGAGCCCCTCCCTCCTTCTGTCTGTCTCTTGGCAGAAAGAAGACTTGAAAGTCTGGGTTCCTTCCTTTTCCAGCAAAGGGAGTTCCAGTGCACCAGAAAACCTCTCTAAGCCTCAGTGTCCTCACCTGTTAAATGGGGATAATTGTGCCTCCCTTGCTAGGCTGCAATGAGGGTGAGAGGGTGCTGGCTACTAGCCCTCCTGCCGGCTGGGAGGGAGCTGGGAGTGGCAGCAGCAGCTGTGGCAGCCTGGATTCCTGTGCCCGCAGACTGGGCCGAGAGAGCTGGCACTTGGCCCCCCGCTTGACTCATACTCCTTTTCCAGGTCTGGCCCACCGAAACCAGGACAGGCACCCCCTGAGCCCCCGTGCCCCTCCCAGCGGGGAGAATCTTGCCCCAAATGGGCAACATCAGCAGGTTTGCTTGGCTGAGGAAGCCAGGGGGCTCTCTGTCACCTTCCTAAATGGGATCCACAGCCTCTAGCAAGCCCTGGGGAGTGAGCCACACTCTGGGATGAAAATTCTCCTGGCACCTCGTGTCTGTACCACACCATTTGGCAGACATAAGTTCGGCACACCCCACTGCCTATGATTCTCCGCTGGCTTTATTTGCAGCTGGAGTGGCTAAGAGCATAGGTACTTCTGGAGTTGGACAGCCAAGGGTTTGAATTCTGGCTGTGTACCTTGGACAAGTCACCTAACCTCTCTCGGCCTCAGCAATGACGTCTATAAAATGGGGCAATATCATGCAGTCAGACTGATGCAAGAAACCACTCAGCCTCAGGATGCCTAGTATATAAAGAGCTCTCAGATATTCAGCTGTACCTTTCAGGAAGGTGGAGGCTACTGGGACCTGGCCTAGTGCTGGGCACACCACTCAACCAGGCTTTGCTTTTAAAAAGTGATTCCAAAGCAGTGAGATCCTGCTGTGTAGCACTGGGAACTGTCTAGTCACTTATGATGGAGCATGATCATGTGAGAAAAAAGAATGTATACTTGTATGTGTAACTGGGTCACCTTGCTATATAGTAGAAAATTGACAGAACACTGTTAACCAGCTATACTGGAAAAAATAAAACTCATTATAAAAAAAATAAAAAGTGATTCCAGTTGGAATAGCAGGCACCATTCTTAAAGGAAAAGCAGCTCTAAAAACACAGCTGTCCACTTCCCACCCAGAATTCCAATGACAGGCCTGGCATGGAGGTCCTTTTGGAAGCTCCTCATGCCCATCATCACTTCCAGAAGCTCCTGCCTCACTGGGTTTATAAATGGGGGAGGATAGAGACCCCAGGTGGGGCGGGAAGGAGTGGGAAGGTGGGAAACAAGTTGGGGAGAACTCAGGGCAGGAAGCTGGGGAGCTGACCTGGCCCCACTGCCTGGGTGTGAGGGTCCCCTTGCAGGACTGGGCATGAGGTCACCAGGAGAACCAGAGAGAGCAGACTGGCAGGTGGGCTGCAGACAGCAAGCCTCAGTGAGGTCATGTTCTCCCGAAATGACTCAGTGGCCTGCCCCTAGGCTGTGAATGGTGATCTGTGTGTCGTGGCCTCGGGGATTCCCCATCTCCTTGCCTTCCAGGCTTGCCTGGCATCTCTCCTTCCCCTGTCACCTCCTGCCTTCCCTGCCTTGAGACCCATGGCTACAGACCTCACTGCAATCAGCCCAGAGGGTGTCCCCATGCTGCCTCTGTCATGTCTGTCTTGTCTCCATGTTGAAGAAGAACCTGAGTGCCAGAGAGACCTTGGTTTTCTTACTGCCTCTGCCTCTACCTGGCTGAGTGATCTTGGGCAGGTCACGCTGCCTCTCTGAGCCTCAGTTTCCACATGTGTAAAATGGAGACACTGCAAACAACTTTGCCAGGTAGTACAGGGCTTCGTGAAAAGGTTTGTGAAGTACTTGGCACACAGCAGGTGTTTAGCAAATGGAAAGTACGATATTCAAGAGCCTCTATGATCTGACCTCAATATACTTTTCTAGCTGCTTTAAAAAAAAGGGGGGGATCCTACTGTATAGTATAGGGAACTATATCTAATCACTTGTGATGGAATATGATGGAGGATAATGTGAAAAAAGAGTGTGTATATGTATGTGTAACTGGGTCACTTCGCTGTACAGCAGAAATTGACAGAACATTGTAAACAACTATAATAAAACATTAAAAAAAAAAGGATTAGAGCTCACTCTTCTTGATGCTCTAAACACTTGTATAGAAACATTTTATTCTCCTGTCACCCCCATGTGGTGGGTACTAGTAGTATCTCCATTTTACAGATAAGAAAACTGAGGCAAAGAAGGTTAAGCTACTTGGCTGTGGTAACACAGCCAGTAAGTGGGGATTGGGGTTCCTTGTTCAGGCAGCCAGGCTCTAGAGCTTGCAAGTGTAACCACACCTCCACCCTGCCTCATCTCGTCCTCTCTCTAATTTGTGCATCATACAAATTACAGTGCAGTCCACGTGGCCTCCGTACTTTCCTCTGCGTTCGATCTGAACTTTCCAATCCCTGTGCCTTTGCCCAGCTTCCCTTGTTTTTCTTTTTTTTTTTTTAGGGCCACACCCATGGCATATGGAGGTTCCCAGGCTGGGGTTGAATCAAAGCGGTAGCTGCCAGCCTACACCACAGCCACAGCAATGCAGGATTTGAGCTGCGTCTGAGACCTACACCACAATTCACAGTAACATCAGATCCTTAACCCACTGAGAGAGGCCAGAGATTGAACCTGCGTCCTCATGGATGCTAGTCAGGTTCGTTAACCACTGAGCCACAATGGGAACTCCGTAGCTTCCCTTCTTGCACTGGAATGCCTGCCTCCTCCATGAAGCCTTCCCCAGGTCCTCCTTCATGCTCACCTTCATAGGCTCATCACAGTTGGACTAGAGGGTGGTTATTTAGATCTATGACTCTGCTCCGCTTCTAGCCTGGAGGCAGCCTTCTGCTACCCCCAGCCCACCTGGCACAGTGTCAGCCAGGAGCAGGCCCTGGACAGGTGATGCCCTAGCCAGAACACCCTAATGTGTGCTCCTTGGCTGGCATGGAAGGGAACCCAGCACTCGGGCCCTACAGCTTCTGTGAGGACAGCTCTGAGGCTGTAGGGAGAACCACCTCAGGAGGCAGCCTACCAGCTGGGCTTTCCTCCTTTCTGCTCAAGGGAAAGGACTCAGCCATAGGGGGCCTCCACTGCCTTGGGGTCGGGTCAGAAGCTCAGAGAGGAGGAATGGATGTCTGTCCAGAAAGGGGACAGGACTGAGAACTACTTGCTGGTGGAGCTGAGTAGTGAGGCCCATAGAGCAACCATCCCCCAACCCACCTAATTCAAAGGGGCCTCTTGGAGGGTTTCAGGCCCATCCTTGGGGTCCCAGCCCAGTACCCAAGGGTAGTGACCACAAGAATCTATCTGTTCAGGGTCCCACATTCCTATCCCCTCCTTGTCCCACACAGGACCTCTGGTGCACATCAGCAGTCCCCCTCCCACTCATCATGATCCCACCACCCCTGCCCAGACACAGGTCCCTCCCAGCCAGAAGTATCCTATCCCATTCATGCCTCCTTTCTCCCAGGCCCTGGGGTTACACCATCACTCATGGTTCCACAGTCAGGCACAGTGCTCACTGCAGGCCTCGGGCTGTGCTAAGCACTAGAGACACAAGGAGAACAAGGCAGATGTTGTCCTGCCCTGCACACCTCACTATCCTCCGGAGACCACAGACCATGAAAGCAGCCAGGGCAACACAGCAAGCCAAAGCGTGCGGATAGGAATGTGCAGGCAGCCATAGGGAGGCCGCTGACCACGACTTCTAGAAGGAGACATCTAAGCGGAGGCCTGAGGATGAAGGGAGCTGGCCATGATAAAAGAAGGAAGGAGAGAGTGTTCTGGGCAGCTGGAAAGGCTGCAGAGAGCAGGACATGTGCATCGGGAAAGAGGACAGTTTGGACCCTGGAACACCAAGTACAGGACAAGGGCTGGAGAAAGAAGAGGCTGGGGGAAAATATTCATGGGGAGATCACAGGACTCACGAGTGGCTTGGCGCTTACTCCAGGGTGGGCTTTCTGTCTTACTGGAGAAGACAGAGGCCCCCGATCCACTGGTTCGCCCTTGCTAATGATTTATTTTTTTAATTAAAAAAATTTTTATTATAGTCGACGGACATTGTTCTGTCAGTTTCTCCTGTACAGCAAGGTGACCCAGTCACACATCTATACACACTTTCTCATATTATCGTCCATCATGTTCTATCACAAGTGATTGGATAGAGGTCCCTGTGCTACAGCAGGACCTCATTGCTTATCCTCTCTAAATGTAATAGTTTGCATCTATTAACCCCAGACTCCCGGTCCATCCCGCTCCCTCCCCGTGCTTGCTAATCATTTAAATCCCTTCTGCTGCCATCTGTGCCACTTCCTGAGACTGGTCATCCCCAAGGGGAAGCATCAATCATCAAGGTGGCCGGCCTTGCAAAAGAAGCTGTTGTAGCAGGGCAGTGCGCTGCTAGGTCAGCCTCCGGGAGGGCCGAGGCTCCGACTTCCACTTGCAGGGCCCTCAAGAGCTCTGGCTACACTTAAAGCCAAGCTCCCCGGAGCTGCCCAGCCAGATCCAAGCAGCATGCCCTGACCACAGTTACGAAATAACCCTCCTGGTGGGCCATTCCTCCTCTCAGGCTCTGGCCCCAGCAGGACAGACACACGCAGGGTCAAGAACACTGACTCTGGAGCCAGGCAGCAGGGTTCAGATGCGGCTGTGCATTCACCAGCAGCGGGGTGCCGTCAACTTACTCCACCTGTCTTGTTCTGTCTGCCTGTCTGCGCCACAGTGATCACAACAGTACCCACCTCCTGAGATTCCTGCAAGAACTCAGGGAGTGCGGGTCCAGAACTGTACATGCTAGCCGTTAGCACTAATATTTCCTGTGTCCCCAGCCCCGAGGCACCTGCACCAGATGCAAAGGAGGGAGGAAAGTAAAAGCGAAGTAGCATCTCTCAGAGCAAGAAGACCTGACCTCTGTGGTCAGAGGGCTTTTGGTTCTTCACCCAGTGGGGCTGACTTCCTCTTCGTGGCCTACGGGTTCTAGGTTTGCAATCTTGGGCCCGTTCAGGCCTGTCTGTCTTAACCCTGCAGAGACAGGCCCCAGGCCTTCTCAAAAGGAAAGCCAGGGGCCCGCAGCCCCGCCCGCCACCCGCCACCCGGGAGTTGTGAAATTCTTTGCTGAAAATCAGTGCAATCTCAGCCAGGGGGGTTGGCCCAGCTTGTTTTCAAAATATTTCCTCAGATAGCGCTATTTTGGCTCAGACGTGTTAGCACTTTCCAGAATCCTGCAGATGGTGAGGCAGCTGGAGAGGAGGGAAGCGGAGAAGAGAGTGGGAGCGGCTGGGGACGACGCTCAGGTAGCTTCAGGGGCCCAGGCATCGCATGGCATGCGTGGCGCGCTTGGGATGGGGGGCTTTCAACCATCTCAGCTGTGGAGGCTTCTTATGGACCAGAGCTTTCCTCAGAGCCCAATATGTTCAACAGATAAATGGGGCAGAGGTCTGGAGCACCGTTCCCATCAGGCTTCTGAGGGGTCCCCGTAGGTTCCATGGAGCACCCCACCCCCGCCCCAATCTGGGGCTCCATGGAACCTAGTTTGAAAACCACTGCTGCTAAGGGAACTACACCCTTCTCTGTGGGGAAGTTAGTGCCCGCTTTGTTCTAAAACAACGAGCTTCCTAAGGGAAGATGAAATGATCTTTGGAATAAATTCAAATTTGAGTCTAGTACAGAGAATGTCACACGTCCTGGGAATCAGGACTCAGGAAGCATGAAGTGACTGATCCCGTTTGCTGACAAGTCTGTGAGCCCCTCTCCGGGAAGTCTTGTGCACTTGGGCCTGAATATCTAGGGCAGAGAGTATGCAGTGAACAATAGTTTTAACACATACCTAGCCATGTACAGGCACATTTCTAAACTCCTCACAGACACTGGTTCACTTACAACCCTATTACTTAGGACCCATTACCATCCCCCTCATATTGGTTAGAGAACTAAGGCCCAGAGAGGTTAAGTAACTTGTTCAAGGTCACACAGCCACTAAGCAGTATGGCCGGCATTCTGGCTTTAGTTTGCCTTTTGGATAAGCGCACCCCTGTATTTATGTATTTGTGTGTGTGCTCATGCACTTGTGCCTACAGGTAGTGTTTCAGTGTGTCATGTGTGTAGCTGATTATGGATATATTTGTGTGGGGGGCATATCTGAGAGAGAGAGAGAGAGAGAGTGTGTGTGTGTGTGTGTGTATGTATACACTTAGGCCCATGATGGTGTGTGACAATCCGTGAGTCTGTGGTATGCAGTATCTCTCCCACCAAGACTGCAAGCTATAGGCTCACCAGCCAGTTTCCCTCTCAGCAGCCTGGTGGCAGCAGGACAAAGAGACTCCTGCCGGAAGGCAGGACCCAGAGCCTCCTGATCCCAGATCCCAGAGGTTTTCAGTTTGCTGACCCTGCTGGGCACAGCTACATCAGTGGGAAAGCCACCCCTGGAGACTGAGGTGGGGGCCTCTGCTGCCAACCCCAGTCACCCTAGCACCCTGGTTTCCCCCTTCTCAATGGGTGCTGAATTTTAGAGTGGGTCAGCTGAATAAAATGAAGTTATTAAGTTACCACACATTTGCTTCCTTACCCCACAGACCAAGAAACTTATAACAGCGCTTGAGCTCCTTAAAAACACTGGTGTGAACTCACACCACAACACCCAAGCTGAGAGGACCTAAGCTGATAGGACTCCGGTCAAAAGCAAAGACCCCTGATATTCTGGTTAGTTCAGGAAGCCCTTCAACATAACTGGGATTTTGAGGGTCTCTTCGCATGTGAGTCCACTTTGGAGAAAGGCGGCGTTGGTCCAGCCACTCTAAACTAATGCTAAAGATGCAACGCTTCTTCAGATGCCGCAAGATTGGAAAAAGCCCCACCATTCTCCATGATCAAAGTCAAACTCACCAGTGGAGAGAGACCACCCTGCCTCGCTGTGCAGGGCCGAGGCGGGGATACTCACTCAGACAGAGCAGGGCCGGGCTGCTGCCCCTGGTCATCTTTTCTCCCACATGCTCCTCTTGTCCCCAGCCACCAGCGCGCCAGCTTCCCAGTGTCCTGCAGCACAAGGATAGGCCGGCAGTGGGTGTGTTCCCTGACTTTTGAGGCTCCCAAAGTCAAGGAGGAGTGGCTGGAAGGGGAGGAGGCAGGAAGGAGGGAGCTGGTAAGGCAGCCAGAGAGCCAGGTGTAAGCATAGAGGCCAAAACAGAGCTTGGGGTAGCTGTTTACTTGTGGCATTCAGGAGAGGCTGAGCTGGGAACTGGCTTATTTATTTTCCACACTTTTTCCTCCAAATTCTTTTCAGAGATCCTCCGGAATCCTAGTGATAAATTTCCCAGAGCCCAAAAAAACCCATGGTCCCCCGGCACACAGCCATCTTTGTGGGGGGGAGGGGGGAATGTATGGGGGGAGGGGAGAGACATGAGGAGGGGGAGGGGCTGGTGGAGACATGAAGTTACTGGTGGTTGCGGGTGCCTGTGGCCTGCCCACCCCTCCTTCCTAGCTTGCAGAAGTGGGATGTGCTGGGGTGTGCAGGAGCAACCAGCCAGATTTGGGTTGATAGAGACAAAAATGAAGACTTTCAAGCACCGAACAAACTCTCCAGGCTGCCAGGGGCCACCCCACACCCAGATGTGGAATCTCTACGCTCAGAGCAGGACCAGTAGGATCTGACCACCTGTTTAGGTATCAGAAGCAAAGGTGGCAAGTATTTCTGTTCACGGGCTAAAAAAGGAGAGCTGTTCTCTTTTCCTCCTGTGTGACTTATGTTTTTTATAATGATTTTTATTTTATTAAACCACTGTGCTGGTTCACAGTGTTCTGCCAATTTTCTGCTGTAGAGCATGGCGATCCAGTCACACATACATGTATACATTCTTTTTTCTCACATTATCATGCTCCATCATAAGTGACTAGACATAGTTCCCAGTGCTACACAGCAGGATCTCATTGCTAATCCATTCCAAAGGCAATAGTCTGCATCTATGAACCCCAAGTTCCCAATCCATCCTGCTCCCTCCTCCTCCCCCTTGGCAACCACAAGGCTATTCTCCATGTCCATGATTTTCTTTTCTGTGGAAAGGTTCATTTGTGCCATATATTAGATTCCAGATATAAGTGGTATCATATGGTATTTGTCTTTCTCTTTCTGACTTACTTCACTTAGTGTGAGAGTCTCTAGTTGCATCCATGTTGCTGCAAATGGCATTATTTTGTTCTTTTTTATGGCTGAGTAGTATTCTATTGTGTATATATACCACATCTTCCTAATCCAATCATCTGTCAATGGCTGTGTGACTTTTTGAAGGGCAGAGGCCTCTCTGAGTATTTCCTCATGGTGGACTCCCTTGGCTCCCCGGCTTTACCACTTCCCAGCAGAGGCACTCACAGCCCTTCCCCACACCCAGTCTCCCAGCTTCCATCCCAGACAGCAAATCCACGCTGCAGTGAAGTGGGGAGAGGACTCTAGTATATTTGGAGCTCAGCACTGCGAAGACTCTTGGCACTGGCTTGGGTGGGCTTGCTGTGGAAGGTGGGCAGGGGCCGGCTGGGCAGTGCTCATCTTCTGCTCCTAGTTGAAGGTTGCCAGCTTTCCCTATATTGTGAACCCACGTATCAGAGGCTCTTAGGGCAGAGATGGGGATAAGCAGAGCAGTGAGGACCCTGCCCCAACAGGGGTAACCTCCTCTCAGCCCTGGGGCCAGGGAGCTAGAAATACCAACAAGACAGAAAACACAGCTGTCCCTCAGTGCCTGCAGGCAGTCCTGAAGGCTGCATGGTTCACACTTCCTCCTTTGCTTCATGACCTTGGGCAGCCACTGGACCTCTCAGAGCCTCATTTCTTCATCTGTAAAGTGAGAACGATAACCACTCTCTTTCTGTGGGGCTTGTGTGAGAAAGCATGAACTGGGGACCACGTGACCTGCCTGGTTATCATTTGCCCTGGCTGCCCTGGCTCTGCTCTATCCACCTCTCCTGAGGACCTGACACTGCCACCGAGTCCAACTCTCTAGGCTTGTGGTCGGGGTGGGAAGGACAGCCGTGACATGGCCCTTGATATTCAGGTGAGAGCTGACTTCCCTGTGTAATAGATGTCTACCCTGACGAGAGCCAGAAGGGGAAAGAAACATCGTCATCCATTTGAGGATGTTTAATGGGCAGTCTCCCAAACTCAAACTTGTGACTTGTATGGTCACAAGTGGTAGCTTTGTCTCCATTTCTCAGATAGGCAGTGAATCATCTCTTACTGGAATTACTCCAACATCTCTCTCCAGTCACTCCCAAACCCTCATGGTTTCCTGACTCCAAATCCACATACAAGGCTCTAGCAGCCTGGTGCCACCCAGCCTTTGATTGCCATGGCCCATGTGTAACCGTGGCAGGATAGAGTATGTATAAAAAGAGGACTGCAGTCAGGGGACCCAGGACCCAGTACGTGCATCAGTGTCACTTCCGTGTTGCTATGGAGAACTAGTTAAGGACCTTAGAGACAGCCGGGTATGGTGGAGGTGGTATGGGTTCCAGAGCCAGACCATCCAGGTTCAAATCCTAGCTTTGTCCCTTACCAGCCGTGTGGCCCTCAAAAAGTTACTTAGGGTGTTCCCATCGTGGCTCAGCGGAAACAAATCTGACTAGTATCAGTGAGGATGCAGGTTCGATGCCTGGCCTCGCTCAGTGGGTTAATGGATCCGGCGTTGCTGTGAGCTGTGGTGTAGATTGCAGATGCGGCTTAGATCCTGTGTTGCTGTGGCTGTGGTGTCGGCTGGCAGCTACAGTTCCCATTTGACCCCTAGCCTGGGAACTTCCATAGGCTGAGAGTGTGGCCCTAAAAAAAGCAAAAAAAAAAAAAAAAAAGTTACTTAACTTTTTAAGCCTCAGTTTCCTAATCTGTAAAATGGTGATAAGATGCTAACATCATCAGGATGTAAGGCCTTAATGAGATAACGTAGAGCTCATGATTCACAGAAGATGTAAGGTGGAAAGGTGATATTGGGAAGGGACTGGCTGCAGCGTTCAACCTGAAATTGGGGGTGGCCAAGCCCAGATCACTCTCATCTCAGGCCACAATCCTGGGTGCTGCCCACATACTTTGCTAATTCCAGCATTAAGACCATGGAGATGCTTGAAATGCACCCCAAACCTAGTCACCAAGGGGCAGGGGTGGGGAATGACACATTTCTTTGTGGTTACATAGCCAAGTCACCCCCACATCCTTTCATGTTCCCAGTTCCATGCCAGTAGGGAATCATTCCCAGGATTGCTTGCAATCCCAGTTCCAGGAACATGAGATGTTTCCATTCCTCTGGGAAGCTCATGCCAGCTGGTGCAGAGGAACCCACCCAACACTCAGTACAGTGACCGCCCCTCCACCTGCTACCACCACAGAGCCAAGAGCCACTGCTGGAGGACACAGCTCCTAGACCCCTCACGAGTCCCATCTCCAGCCAGGCCAATAGGAACCAGGAAAGACACCGCACAGCACACCCAGCTTAACCAGATACAGAATGGAGACTTTCCTATTGTCCCTCTTAGGGAAGCAGAGGCCAATGTTGAGACTCAAGTCCTCACTGCCAGCCTACAGGGCACAGTGGAAAAATGTTGCTTGGGCCAGACACATCAGGCAGGGCTCCCTGGTACCACTCAGGGCCCCTTCCTCTGCAGAAAGACCAATTCCAAACCAATCGAGGCCACCTGGCTTGGCTCATAGAGTGCCCTTAACATATATAAATTGTCAGAGTTGTTAGTTATCAAACTATTTATTGAGTACCCACAGTGTGCTCCGCAGTGTGTGAGATCCAGGACAACCCTTGAAACCCCCTGGAGCCCCAGGACACCAGGACATCTGAAAACAGACAACAACTTCAGGTGCAACGAAAATAAATAAGGCTTCAGAATGACTCTGCTTTCTCCATGACCTTGGAGTCTTAAACATCCCCCACCCCGTTTTACTTATACACAGCCCAGGGCCAGAATCTCCTCAGCCCATCCTCTGGAAGTCCCTCTGAGGAAGCACATCCGCTAGGGGGAAGGGTCTGTGCTTCCCTCGCAGGCCCTGTCACTGTCACCACCCAGTTGTCCAGTACAGCATCGCTTGCCAGCCTTTTCTACTCTGCTCACAGACCCTAACACGCTGGGTCTGAGTTTATGAATCATTCCCTCCTCTCTCCCGGCCTCGCCTCCGGAAGGGCTGTGCACACCCAAACACATCACCCAGACACTGAGTTTCCACACCAAACTCGCTCCTGATGAACCCTGAGAGCCGAATGCAATGTCGGATTTCCCCTCCCCACCCTCGGCCTCGAGATCCGGCCACGAGTTTTCAAAGACGAGGCAGCCCTTCCCCTGCCAGACTCGCTTGGGGGACACCTCACTGGGGGGCTGCAGGGGCAGAGACAAAGACAGTAGATTCGTTTGCAGGCAGGAGGACATGCTTGGTCTAAAGATCCAAACGTCCGCACTCCCGGAATTGTGCATTTCGGGATGCCGCGTGTGTCTGGTCGGTGTGGCGTGCGTGCGCTGTGTCTGTGGCTCGAGAGGTGGTGAGCTGTGCATACCTGGCAGTTGTGAACCTGGGTGCAGTGGGTCTGGAGGTATGGGTGCCTGCGTGGAGTTTTCCCCCAGCCGGGAAATCCCTCTCCCACCCACCCCCCCCCGTTTCGCCTCCACTTCCTCCAAAGTTTGGCGCGCGTGCCCGACCGGGGATAGTGGGGGTTCGCACGGCTGGGCCGCCTCCCGCTGGCCCGGAGGTGGTTCGGGATGCGGGCGCCCTACTTACTCCGCCACCGAGGCTCCTCCAGAGGGGGCGGTTCCGACTTTCCGAGGCTGGGGTCCGGCGCTGGCAGCATCCGCCCGCAACTTTGCTTTTCTCGGCAGAACGCGGCAAAAGCGGCTCCGAGGCTCCAGCTCCCTTGCGGCCTCTGCTCTGCGAGCCCCTTGCGGACCGCGGCGGGGAGGGATGGAGGCGCGGCCCGGCGGGTTCGCACGCCGGGCGGGAAGCGGCGCCAGGCGGGCGCCGTCCTGCGCAGCGAGAAAGCGGTCCTGCCTGGCGCCCTCCCCGTTCAGCCCCAGTCGGCAGTGGCCGGCAGCAGCGGCGGATTCCTGAACTGCGTCCAAGGCGTCCGGGTAGCACCCCTCCTCCTCTTTTTCTTCCTCACCCCACCCAGCTCCGACCCCTGCGCCCCCGGCAATTTGGGAACCTTTGGCGAAGTTGGCGCAGCTCAGGCCCACCAGGCCTCCCCGCAGGAGCAGGGGAGGAGAGGGAAGAACTGAGAGAGAGGGGGCCGTCCTCGCTCGGGCCCCCGGGGAGCCACGCTCTCCAGGACCCTTCTGTGGGCCTTTGTTCCCGGCGCTGCACCTCGGCCCGCCTCTCTCCGGGGACTCTGTTCAGGCCGCTGGGATCCCTACCCCCTTTCAGGCTGAGAAGAGCTCCAAGTCCTGGGGAGGCGGGGGCGTGGGTTGGAGGGGAAGTGGCCTGGAGATCTTCGCGGCTTCACCCTGCCAGAGCCCCTCAAGCCCTTCCAGCCTCCCATCCTGTAGAAACCGAGTCCTTCTAAAACCCGAGTTCCCTTACTGACTTTTTATGATTAAAGTGTCTATCCAAAACTTCATTCCGTTCTCGTCCCCTCTGACTTCGATCCTGTGCTAACTGAACACTGATCAGCCAGAATCGGATGACTAAAAGTACTATTGTTGATAACATCCTTAATGCATTAAGATTGTTGTTGTTGGTAACATTGTTAGTGTACAAAAAATGCTGTTATAGATATCATTAATGTACAAACTCAGGTTGTTTCTCCAGGGCAAGATAAATTACCGGGCCCTGGAGGCATGGACCACCTGGCCAGAGAATTCTAAACCAGAGACATCCTGACTCCTGAAACCTCAATTAATAAATGTTACAGAAAGCCTGGGGAACAATATTCAATATCTTATCCTGTAAAGGAAAAGAATCTGAAAAAGAATATATGTGTTCTGTGTGTGTGTGTGTGTGTGTGTATATATATATATATATACACACATATATATAAGTATAGCTGAATCACTTTGCTGTACACCTGAAACCATCACAACATTGTAAATTAACTATACTGCAGTTTTTATAAAGGTTGAAAAAAAAGAAATGTCACAGACAGGAGTTCTCCTGTGGTGCAGTGAGTTAAGGATCGGGCGATGTCATGGCAGTGGCTTGGGTCGCTGCTGTGGTGCAGATCTGAGGTTTGATCCCTGGCCTGGGAACTTCCCCATGCCATGGTTGCAGCCAAAAAAAAAACAAAAACAAAAACAAAAACAAAAAAACAAAAAAGGAAGAAATGTCACAGACAATGATTAATCTCAGCCCCTTTGTTCTTCCCCTTTATAAAACTCCCTCATTCAAAGACCAAGTAGAGTAGATCTGAGGCTTGTCTCCCACTCCCTTGCTGGGCACCCTGCAAATAAACCCTGTACTTTCCTTCAGCACAACCTGGTATTGGTAGATTGGCTTTGCTTCAGATTGGGTGAGTGGACTCAAGTTTGGTTCAGTAACAGTTTTGGCCACCTCAAAGCGACCACCAACTAGAACTATTTTGTAAAAGGGAAGGAAAATGGCATGAAATGCTTTGTGTATAGGCTTTGATGCTAGTGTATCAAAGTTAGCGTTTTGGAAGTCGTTTGGCTTTGAGCCTTTCAGAATTGATCTGTCTTTTATCATGTTTGTGTGTGTGTGTGTGTGAGAGAGAGAGAGAAAGTGTATATTTGTATTAAAGAAGGTGCATTATTTTAATTGGTGGACATGGGAAACAAAAGTTCAGTTCCTGAAAATAGTCCTTAGGATGCCTCCTACAAAACTGGACCACCTGTAGTTCTGGTTCCATGACTAAAGCCAAAAAGATGATTTGGGGTTTTTTGGTAACACCATGTGACCACAATATTCTTTAGACTCTAGAGAAAAATGTACAGATGAGGTTTGTTTGATAGTCCAAAACTAGTTCTGCCAACCTGACAAAACGTCTTTTCAGAATTCTAACCCTAAGGGAACAAGTTTTAGGAGCTTCTTTCTCTTCCTGTACCTTGAGATGTAAGTGTTGTACCGGGTCTCTCAGGAACTGCTGTCTCATCTAACATCTCCAATCCCTGAGACTGAGAGGAAAAATGGGGGGAGGGGGGAGAAGCCTTTTATTTTATTATTTTATTTTATTTTATTTTATTTTATTTTATTTTATTTTATTCTTTTTAGGGCTGCACCCACGGGATATGGAGGTTCCCAGGCTAGGGGTCCAATCAGAGGTACAGCTGCTGGCCTATACCACAGCCACAGCAACACCAGATCTGAGCCACATCTGTGACTTTCACCACAGCTCACGGCAACGCCAGATCCTTAACCCACTGAGCAAGGCCAGGGATCGAATGCGCAACCTCATGGTTCCTAGTCGGATTTGTTTCCACTGTGCCACGACGAGAACTCCCAAAATTAATTCCTAAATGAGTTCTATTTTATTGACTTAAAGGGAATTAAACATTCACATAAATTCTTAGAAATATAAAAAAATTAAACCAAATGAATTTCAGCTTTATGTGAATTTGGAGGTATTTAGTATTAAATTAATTTTGGCATTAAAATCAATTTTTGTTGGTTTAATTAATACAGATGTGTCTTTGGAGCCATCAACATTAAGTATAATATTTTTATTGTGTGTAGAGGTCAAACATGATCTTGTACTGTTGCAAAATTTGTCAGCAAGAAATATTACTAGAGGTCAAATATGATCTTGTACTGTTGCAAAATTTGTCAGCAAGAAATATTACTTGGTATGATGATATTTTTATAAACAAATTAAATGTAAATGAGATAAGAGGGCTTCAGCAGGTTAAGAACCTGACATAGTATCCATGAGGATGTGAGTTTGATCTGTGGTCTTGCTCAGTGGGCTAAGGATCTGGTGTTGTTTCAAGCTGAGGTGTAGGTCACAGATGTGACTCAGATCTGGCATTGCTGTGGCTATGGCATGGATCTCAGCTAAAGCTCTGATTTGACCCCTAGCCTGGGAACTTCTGTATGCCGTGGGCAAGGCCCCTGAAAAAAAAGTTTAAAAAAAAATAGTTTCTTCAGGTATTTGGTAACTTGTAACTTCATAGAGTTTTGCTAAATTAAATTAAATGATGGAACTTTATTGAATATTTTACGAGTTTGACAGACTGCTGAGTGCTAATGTAAAAGACAGCTCATAGTTGCTATTTAGTCTTAATTAAAGTTTTTAAGAGTTGAGAATTTTAAGAGTTCCCTGGTGGTCCAGCAGGTTAAGGATCTGGTGTTGTCACTGCAGTGCTCGGGTTGCTGCTGTGGTGTGGATTCAATCCCTGGCCAGGGAACTTATTCATTCTGTGAGTGCCCCCCCAAAAGGAGTTGCAAATTCTAATTAATATATGTAATTAAAATGAAAATTTTCAGTAAAGAAAACATCTTTGTATGCAAGGAAAAAGAAGGTATAAGAGATGGGAACGCGTTTTGTTGAGAGAAAGAAAGTAATTTGTCCTAAAGCTGGTATTGCTAAATAGGAAAGAAAGTAAGGGGCAAATTTACATGGATATAGAAATTTGTGGATAGTTTGCATGAGGGGGAAAAAGTCTTTAGAAAGGAACTCTCTCTGTGGTCAGGACTTAGAATGAATTTAATTGAGTAGATGAATTTTAATATTAAGAGTAAGACCTGAAATTGCTTTGTTTCTCTATTAAGAGAACAAAAGTTTTTTTGGGGGGGTGGATATTGAACTGCTTTTGATCACAGATTATAAGTTTCTCACCAAGCTTTTAAGTAATTAAAATTTTTTCTGGTAGTTCTTGTCATGGGTCAGTGGAAATGAATTTGACTAGCATCCATGAGGTTATGGGTTCAATCCCTAGCCTTGCTCAGTGGGTTAAGGATCCGGCGTTGCCATGAACTGTGGTTTAGGTTGCAGAAGTGGCTCAGATTTGGCATTGTTGTGGCTGTGGTATAGGCCAGCAGCTACAGCTCCAATTGGACCCCTAGCCTGGGAACCTCCACATGCCATGGGTGCAGCCCTAAAAAAAAAAAAAAAAAAAAAAAAAAAAAAAATTATATATTTGATTTTGAAATCTTTTACTGTCACTTGAGTTAAATACGTATCTTTTCACCATGACCCGTGGTCCTTTTTGACCACCTGTGATACCTCTCCAACATGTGAGGCAGTGCTCAGCTGGGTAGAGCCGGCTCTAGGGTACAAAGCTAGCATGGTAAAGGCCTCAGACTTGGAACAGAAACAAAGAAGCCAAAACCTTAACATCTGCACTTAGCATCTGTCATTCTCAATATGTGTAGAGAATTGAGAATGATCCAGGCCTTCTCAGGAGCAGGTCCTCACAGGTGGGAGACGTCAGAGATCCCTGTTCCTATGGGTCCAGACCATCCAAAGCTTCAACCAGTTGCCAGCTGGTGGGGCCTGGGCGGAAGACTTTAGGCTGTGAGATGAGACCTTGGTGTCTATTTTAACAGAAAAAATCACCTGGGTGGTTCCCTTCTGTTATTAACAGTGACCTGCAGTAGGGGACCAGAGATTTGGTGAGAATTCAGACCCAGCTCACCTCCCTGGCTCAGCTCCCAGAACTCCTCCCTCTGCAGCTCTAGACACCCTGGCTGCTCTCAGCCTCACATCCCAGGGGTCAGGCCTCTGCCCTGGCGTCAGTCTGCAGACTCTCCAGCTGGTCCTCAGAGTGGGTGTGTTGGCACATGGATTTCTCCAGACCCTGTCCCCTCTCCTCAGAAGGGAGGGCCTCCATTTCGGCCTCACAGATCTGTCCAGAAGCTACATTTAACTGCACCTGCTGGCCTTATAATGGAGGCACCTTCCTGCAAGACATGCGGAGTCTGGCATTTTATGGCCAGAACTTTGTGATGCCCCTCTGGGGATACAGGGGCCGAAACATAGAACTCTGTCAACACCAGGTTTTAGAGAATGAGACTCTGTGCAATTGATGGCAGTCAGGGGTGGGGAAGGTGAGCCCAACTGGTCACCGAGGATTTCCTCTGTTGACCCAATGCTTGTTGAGTACACACTGGATAGAGGCGTCCGTGGAGGTAAATAAGCCTAGATTCACCCTCTGATTAGAGATGAGAGACCTACGTCTCTACAAGCATTAGCGAATCAATGGCCTGTATGAGGAGAGGCTGGGGACTGGGGTGGGAATGGCTGTCTCCAGAACTAGATCCCAGGCTCGCATAACTCCAGGGGGAACCAGACACCTGGAATGTGATGTGACCGTTGACCTCTGGGACTGTGCAGTGTGGCAGCCTTATTCCTGGAGCTGAAGACCCTGGGCCTAGGCTTAGGAGATGAGCCAGAGTTTTGCAGGTAGAAAATAAGGTCACAGTGAGCCTGGACTTTCTAGGTGAAGGGACCAGCAATGAAAAGAAACAGAGATCGGCGAACAGGCACATGAAAAAATGTTCAACATCACTAATTACTGGAGAAATGCAAATTGAAACTACTGTGAGGTACCACCTCACACCTGTCAGAATGGCCATGATTAGCAAGTCAACAAATAACAAATGCTGGAGAGGGTGTAGAGAAAAGAATACTCTCCTGCACTGTTGGTGGGAATGTAAATTGATACAACTGCTATGGAAAACAGTAGGGAGGTACCTCAGAAAACTAAATTTAGAACTGCCATATTACCTAGCAATCCCACTCTTGGGCATATATCCAGACAAAGCTTTCTCTGAAAAAGACACATGCATCCATATGGTCACTGCAGCACTATTTACAGTAGCCAAGACATGGAAGCAGCCTAAATCTCCACTGACAGATAATGGATTAGGAAGATGTGGTATATATACACAATAGAATACTACTCAGCCATAAAAAAGAACAAAATAATGCCATTTGCAGCAACATGGATGGAACTAGAGACTCTCACACTGAGTGAAGTTAAGTCAGAAAGAGAAAGACAAATACCATATGATATCACTTACATCTGGAATTTAATATATGGCACAATTGAATCTTTCCATAGAAAAGAAAGTCATGGACTTGGAGAACAGACTTGTGGTTGCCAATGGGGAGGGGGAGGGTGGGGAATGGACTGGGAGTTTGGGGTTAGTAGATGCAAACCATTGCCTTTGGAACGGAAAAGCAATGAGATCCTGCTGTATAGCCCTGGGAGCTATATCTAGTCATTTATGATGGAGCATGATGGAGGATAATGTGAGAAAAAGAATGTATATATGTATGTGTGACTGGGTCACTTAGCTGTACAGTAGAAATTTGACAGAACACTGTAAACCAGCTATAATGGAAAAAAATAAAAATCATAAGAAAGAAAGAAACAGAGATGTAAGAGGGTAGTCTCCTCAAGCATGCCGGCCACTCCTTGGGCCTTCAGTGAGGGTATCTTGGGTATCTTTACAGAGAGTAAAGACCTAATCCAGGACACAGGGAATTTTCATCCTAAGATAGTTTCCAGGCTCAACTTCTTCCCAAAATTGCTCTGCCAAGAGAATTGGTCTTTTTTTTTTTTTTTTTTAATGCTCTTTGAAAAATAGAACTTTCCAGGCCAGAAGCACAATTGCAGAGTGGTTAAGAAAGCGGGAGCTTTAGCAACACTATAACCAAGCAATCCAAGTGATGAGATAAAAATTCACACCTTAAGGCAAGATGATAAAAATTTTAAAATAGAACTTTTCCTCTGCCCATTGGCCTTTTCCCCTCCCCTCTAGCATGCCTTGTACATCTGCATGATGCATTAACCAGACCTCCCCAAATACCTGCTCAACTGGAAAGATCAATTTTTCTTCTTCTAATACCAGCCACGTCACTCAGAAGACGGTATTACTTTCTCAGTCTGGTAAAGGTCAGATGACTCACCGCACGCCTTGTCTGTGCAGACAGCTTTGGTGAACTTTATGTATGCACAATGCCAATATATCATTTCCATTAAAGATATGGACTGATGCAGAACAGACTGGTCAAAAACCTGGGGAGATACTAGGCCCCACCTAATGGAAGTTCTTAGCTTGAATACTTATGACTGTATTAATGTTATTAGCCATAGTACTTCTATCCTGCCACTTTTATAAGATTACCGTTTCTTGCATTACCAAGCCTCTGATAAATAGAATGATGACTAGGCCACTTGAAACAATTGACCAAATATATAGTCTTATGAGATCAATGATTGTCATAGTGTGACTCAAGACATGGGAAGAAGCAACAAGAGGGAACCACTTCCTGGATGGTAACAGACTAGTAAGAGAGGCGGTCCGGAGGCTTTTGGTTACTATTAACAGGGCCTAATCTGGTACTAGTACGTTGAGTGGCCCATCAACAAAATCCTCACCTGACCTGAGAATGAGCCGTCTAGGGCTGTGGGACAAACGGTCACGAACTGCCTCACAACACTTGGTCGAAATTAAGACTGAAAGGGAAAAGATTGTGATATAAAGAATGTTGGGGAGTTCCCATCGTAGCTCAGTGGTTAACGAATCCGACTAGGAACCATGAGGTTGCGGGTTCGATCCCTGGCCTTGATCAGCGGGTTGAGGATCTGGTGTTGCCGTAAGCTGTGGTGTATGTCGCAGACATGGCTCGGATCCCGTGTTGCTGGGGCTGTGGTATAGACCGGCAGCTACAGCTCTGATTAGACCCCTAGCCTGGGAACCTCCATATGCCACGGGTGTGGCCCTAAAAAGACAAAAAGACAAAAAAAGACAAAAAAAAAAAAAGAATGTTGGATTTCCCTTGTGGCACAATGGGCCAAGGATCCGCCATTGTCACTGCAGCGGCTCAGGTCACTGCCATGGTGTGGGTTCGATCCCCGGCCTGGGAACTTCTACATGCCTCCAGTGTAGCCAGAAAAAAAAAGGAATGATGTTATCCACTGTCCATTTCTACAAAGCACCATAGTTGCTGACCTACAGTATACCTGGAAAGGGGTTCCGGGCGAAGATCAGAATGAGACACTGGGAGTTGCCGTTGTGGCACAGCGGAAACAAATCCAACTAGTATTCATGAAGATGTAGGTTCGATCACTGGTCTTGATCAGGACAAAGGATCTGGCGTTGCCATGAGCTTCGGTGTAGGTCACAGACACGGCTTGGATCCTGTGTTGCTGTGGCTCTGGTGTAGGTTGGCAGCTCCAGCTCTGGTTCAACACCTAGCCTGGGAACTTCCATATGCTACAGGTTCGGCCCTAAAAAGCAAAAAAAAAAAAAAAAAAAAAAAAAAGTTGAGACATTTTGTGCTCTGGGAAAATGGACAGAACAGGCCTTCAGATAGTTAGATACTTTTGGGAGAAAAATTTATGAACTGAGCTTCTTGCAGCTTCTCATACTTAGAAAAGCACTAAAACCATTAACTAAGATATCTATTCCTTTGATAGCAGTAACCTTCTACTAAGATATGTGCTTGGTTGCACGTACCTTTCACCAAAATCACGTATATACTGGCTCCACCCCCCAACTTCCTCGGAACAGTGTTCGAGCTCTCTGAGAGCCTGTCTCCTGGGTTAAAACCCTTGGGTTGGCTCAAATAAAAATTTTCATTTCTTTCTTAGATTAGCTGTTAATTGGTGGTTTTTTTCATCAACTCTGAGGTCACTAACAATGGGACACACTGACATCTTGTGCTGATGTGATGTGCTGAGGAAGTATTCCTGCCAAAAAAACCCACAAAAGGGAAGGAAATCCTGTGAAATTGGATTGTGATGATCATTATACAACTACAGATGTGATAAATTCATTGAATAATAATAAAAAAAAAAACCTACAAAAAACAAAACACCATCACCTCACTGAAGGGCCATCATGGGGAAACATCAAACAAACCCAAACGGAGGGACATTTACAAAACAATTAGGCAGTACTTAAAATATCGGCGATGATGAAAGGTGAAAAGACTAAGAAACCACTGCAGATTGGAAGAAACTGAAGAAGTGTGAGCATTGTGGCAGGCAGGCTTCTAGGATGGGCCCCAGTGATACCTCCCTCTCTGGTGGCATCACTTCTTGAGTGTGCCCGGATATGGTGACTTGCTACTTCTTTTTTTAATTGATGTATAGTTAATTTACAATATTGTGTTAGTTTCAGGTATGCAGCAAAGTGACTCACTTATATATATATTTTTTTTTTTCAGATTCTTTTCCATTATAGGTTATTATAAGATATTGAATATCATTCCCTGTGCTATATAGTAAATCCTTACTGTTTATCTATTTTACATATAGTATATATAAAATATATATACCCCATATACATGTATATTTACATAGTAGTGTGTATCTGATAATCCCATACTCTTAATGTATCCCTCGCCCTCTTTCCCCTTGGTAGCCATAGGTTTGTTTTCTATGTCTGGGAGTATATTTCTACTTTGTTAATAAGTTCATTTGTATTTTTTTTTACTAAAAAAAATCTTTTTTGTTGTTTTAGGGCCACGCCCGCAGCACATGGAAGTTCCCAGGCTAGGGATAGACTTGGCGCTGTAGCTGCCAGCCTCCACCACAGCCACAGCAACAGAGGATCCAAGCTGCATCTGCGACTTACACCACAGCTCACGGAAACACCAGATCCTTAACCCACTGAGCAAGGCCAGGGATTGAACCCATGTCCTCATGGATACTAGTCAGATTCGTTTCTGCTGAGCCACAGTGGAAACTCCAACCACCACGTGGTCTTTATCCGTTTGTCTGTTGATGCACCCTTAGGTTGCTTCTGTGTTGGTGCCTTGCTTCCAATGAATGGAGTACAGCAAAAGTCATAGAATATCACTTCTGAGAATCCAAAAGACTGCAATTTAGATTACAGGAGACTGTGACTCCTGTCTTGCCAGCATTCTCTCTCTGGTTCTCTGCTTGCTAAGTCCGATGAAGAAGATTGCCAAAGGCCTGTGTTTCAAGGAATTGTAGTCCTAAGCCCAACAGTCTGCAGTGACTGAGCCCTGCCAGCTGAATGAGCCTGGAAGCAAATTCTCCCCTAGTTGAATCTTTTTTTTTTTTTTTTTTTGGTCTTTTTTTGTCTTTTTAGGGCCACACCCTTGGCATATGGAAGTTCCCAGGCTAGGGGTCGAATCGGAGCCATGGCTGCTGAACTATACCACAACCACAAACTCAGGATCTGAGCTGAGTCTGCTATCTACACCATAGCTCAGGGCAACACCCGATCCTTAACCCACTGAGGGAAGCCAGGGACTGAATGTGCATGCTCATGGACGCTGGTCAGATTCATTTCTGCTGAGCCACGATGGGAACTCCCTCCAGTTCAATCTTAAGATCCCTGCCACCCTGGATGACACCTTGATTGCAACCTTGAGCCAAATAACCCAGCTAGGCCACACCTAGATTCTTGACCCCCAGAAACTGTGAGATAGTAAAGTTTTTTTAAGCCATTGGATTTGGGATGACTTGTTATGCAGCTAGTTACATGCATTACAACCACTAAATGCAATGTGTAATCCTGAACTGAAAAAAAAAAAAAACAAAAAACACTATGAAAGACATTATTTAGATAATTGACCCAATATGAATCTACGTGACTTACAACAACAAAAATATATTATTTCCCACAATCTTGTGGATTATTCAGATTCATCTGATAGGCTCCTCTGCTCTTCATGGCATTAAGCAAGGCCACTCACTCTGCTTGTTCAGCAGCTGAGCTGGGCTGGGCTGGAAAGTCCAAGAGGCTTCGCTGCCATGTGTGGTAGCTTAGTGCTCCTCAGAATGACCTCTCTCTCCCCACAAGGCTAGCTTGGGCTTCCTCACAGCATGGTGGTTTCAGAGTAGCCAGGCCTCTTACATAGCGGCCAGCTTCCAAGAGAGAGGAGGGATAAGCCACCCAACCTCTTAAGGCAGCTCTTGGAATCTGGGGCAAATCTTCTCTGGGTCAGGAAGAGCTAATTGGCAGTGACTCAGAGAAGAATCTTGGGGGCAAAGGAAGAGGGGAAAGGGGAGTTCCTGTCGTGGCTCAGTGGAAATGAATCCAACTAGGAACCATGAGGTTATGGGTTCAATCCCTGATCTCGCTCAGTGTGTTAAGGATCCAGCCTTGCCATGAGCTGTGGTGTAGGTTGCAGATGAGGCTTGGATCTGGTGTTGCTGTGGCTGTGGTGTAGGCCAGCAGCTGCAGCTCCATTTGGACCCCTAGGCTGGGAGCCTCCATATGCTGCAAGTGCAGCCCTAAAAAGCAAAAAAAAAAAAAAAAAAAAAAAAAAAAGGCAGGGTGGAGGAGAGAGTAAAGGGAAGAATATAAATAGGCTCCCCCAGCTGGAGTTAAAAGGTCTGAGCTCCAAGAGCCTAGAGTAAGCTCTTCCCTCTCCCCACTGCCCCACCCCATCTCAACTTCCTCTGCCTCCATCATTTTAAACTAACAGCTCACTTAAAGCTGTCAGGGGTGGAGTTCCTGTTGTGGCTCAGTGGGTTAAGAACTAGGAGTTCCCATCGTGGCGCAGTGGTTAACGAATCCAACTAGGAACCATGAGGATGCGGGTTCGGTCCCTGCCCTTGCTCAGTGGGTTAACGATCTGGCGTTGCCATGAGCTGTGGTGTAGGTTGCAGACGCGGCTCGGATCCCGCGTTGCTGTGGCTCTGGCGTAGGCTGGTGGCTACAGCTCCGATTCAACCCCTAGCCTGGGAAACTCCATATGCCGCGGGAGCAGCCCAAGAAATAGCAACAACAACAACAACAAAAAGACAAAAGACAAAAAAAAAAAAAAAAAAAAAAAGATCTAGACATAGTCTCCATGAGGGTGCAGGTTTGATCCATGGCCTCTCTCAGTGGACTAAGGATCTGGCATTGCTGCAGTGCAGGTAGCAGACATGGTTTGGATACTGTGGTGTAGGCCAGCAGCTACCACTCCGATTTGACCCCTAGCCTGAGAACCTCCATATGCCATGGGTGTGGCCCTAAAATGACAAAAAAAAAAGAAAAAGAAAAAAGAGAGAGAGAGAGAGAAATAGATCCCTGACCCCACCTAGGAATGAGGAAAATAAATACTTTTTGCTGGGAGCCACTGAGATTTGAAGGATGTTTGTCTTGCAGCATTAATGCAGCAATAGCTGACAAAGACACCATTCATCCTAGTGTTCCCAAGCCCAGAACAATCTTGGGCCAATCTTGCTTTTTTGAATAAAGAAGCAGATACATCCTTTGATCTAATACCTTTTCAGTATGCGTTGGTTCAAGTCACCGCACCAGCTGAGACCTCTGCTTCCTCCTCTTTTCAAAAGGTCACTGTGTGGTTTCAATGAAATAACATAGGTAAAGCTCCTGGCACTTTGTGCCCAAGAAGCACCATTATTCTTCTGCCCTCTTCACACCCTGACATCTTTTTTTTTTTTTTTTTTTTTCTTTTTATGGGTGCACCACAGCATATGGAAATTCCCAGGCTAGGGATCAAATCGGACGCTACTCAGCTTCTTTTCCACTGAGCCATGATATGGGAACTCCCCAGGGATTTATTTCTGTTTCAGGCCACAGGTTGGCTGGGCTTGGGTCCAGCCTTTGGGTTGGATTCAGGGCTACCCTTCATTTCCCCACATTCTGCTTGGGGCAGTGGCTCCCCTGGAATACCTTCTTCCCGAGGGAGGATCACGGGTAGATCACAGGAAGAGACAAGCCAACCACCTGAGCACATTTAAAACCTCTGACGACATCCCTGGCCAAGGACAAATCCCTTGCCTACCCTAGAGGCATTAAGGCAGAAAGGTCATTTCACCCACGGTGAAGCCATGGTGATGGCTTAGATAGCGAATTCTGGGAGGAAGGAAATGACTTGAGAGCAGGGATCCAGTCTGAGCAGGTGACTAGAGCACAGGCCTTGCCCTCAGGGGGCTCACAGTCTAGTGGTTGGGGGATGCTCAACAAGGCACAATAGCAGTGCATTGAGGGAAGTGCAGTTAGGAGGCATATATGGGTGGCCTGGGAGTGTGCCTACAAGCATGGAGATGGTGGGTCTCTGCAGCCAGCAAGACATCTAAGAAGACCTTCTAGAGGGGTAGTTGCCCAAGGTAAATACCAAAGGATAAAATTAAAAGGAGCTCATGGTTGAACTGGAGAGTAGTGGTAGGAAACCAAGGACGGGATTACAGGCAGTGAGAGCAGAAGCAGGGAGACCTGGAGCCAGATAGTGTGTTCAGGGAAACGGCAAAGCCACTTGCTGCCCCTGAGCCAGCTTACTGGGGAGAACAGTGTGGTCAGGAGTCGATGAGAGGCAGACACAGGCAGGAGCCCAGCCATGGAGGGCCTTCGTCATGTGCTGGATGGACATTCCCCCACCCCCAGCATGCCCCACGCTTCTCCACTCTCTGTTTCCCTGTTTCTGGGTCACTGGCCTGTACAGACTGCAGCCAAAGCCTTTCTCATTCTGGGAAGATGACACAATGTAGTTTTTGCCTCTCCCCGAGTTTCTGCTGTTATGGCCTGAATTGTGTCCTAAAGTTTGTATGTTGAAGCCCTAATACCCAAAATGACTGTATTTGGAGACAGGACTTAAAATATGTAATTAAGATTCAGTGGTGGAGTTCCCATTGTGGTACAGTGGTCGATGAACCCAGCTAACATCCATGAGGATGCAGGTTTGATCCCTGGTCTTGCTTGGTTGGTTAAGGTTCCAGCATTGCCGTGACCTGTGGTGTAGGTCACAGATGAGGCTTGGATCCCGAATTGCTGTGGCGTAGGCCGGCGACGATAACTCCGACTGGACTCCTAGCCTGGGAACCTCCATATGCCGCAGGTGTGGCCCTAAAAAGACAAAAAGACAAAAAAAAAAAAAAAATAGGTTCAGTGGGGTCATGAGGGGTCCATAGAGCTGATGTTTTTAGAAGAGCAAGAGACACCAGAGATCTTTCTCCCTCTCTCTGTGTGCTCACAGAGGAAAGGCCATGTGTATATAAGCCAGGAAGAAAGGTCTCACCAGAAACCAACCCTGACAGCACCTTGATCTTGGACTTCTAACCACCCAAACTGTGAGAAAATAGATTTCTGTTGTTTGAGCCACCCAGCCTGTGGTATTTTGTTATGACAGACTTAACAGACTCAAATACCACCCCCGCCTGGAAAAAAAAAAAGAAGGAGAAAAACCTAGAATTGAAAAGTCAGACGATCCATAGCCAGCATCTACAACAAAACTAAGTGGCAGATGAAACCCACACGCTCAGTATGGGGTGGGGACAAACCACAGTTTGTCCCCATGGGGTGGGGACAAACCACAGTTACTAGATTCATGTAATATCAGTAGATGTGTGGGAGAAAGCCCAAGGAAGACACCTGCACTTCTGATGGTCCTGAGAACAGTTAAATCCCAAATCACCACCTTGTACTCAAAAGTATGGCAGGCCAATTCAAAAGTGGATGAAACTAGAAACTACTTCTGCAGAATCCAATTGGCATATGAGTGTCAGGGGACCACTGTGCCGTGAGGTATGATGGTGCTAGTGCCATCTGGGCCCCATAACGTTGTTTTGGCCTCCCCATATACTCTTGAAACCAATAGACCGAAGCTCTCTCTAATTACAAAGCCCTGTACTGGGACTTGGAGAGTAGAATCCGATTTAATCAGGACTGGCACACTAAGGACAAAGGAAGACAAGCTCCAGATAAAAGTGGGGCTGGGAGTTCTCTTGTGGCACAGTGGGTTAAGGATCCAGCATTGTCACTGTAGTGGCTTGGGTTGCTGCTGTGGTGAAGGTTCAGTCACTGGCCCAGGAACTTCCACCTGTCGTGGGCATGCTCCCTCCCCAAACTAGTGGGGTTGGAGGATGGAGGATCAAGTTTTCTCAGGAAGTACAAAGCTGTGTGTGTGTGTACACATATAATAATAATTATAATAATATGTGTGTACACACACATACATACATATGTGGTCATTGAGGCAAATTTTATTTTACCAAGATGACTGCAGAAATTATCTCTTCCTCCACATGCCTTCTTACAATGTGGCCTTGACATTTGTCCCTTTACATAGTAGGACCTATGTACCTGGCTGGAGCTTTGTGACTGGCTTGGCCAAGAGAGAACAGCGGAAGTACAGGCCATGTGGCTGCCAAGAATGTCAAAATGACGTGCGTGTCCACTTGCTTTCTTACGATGGTCACTCTTGGAAATCAGCCACCGTGCTGTGAGGAAGCCCAGCGAGCCACATGGAGAGATCATGTGTAGGTATTCTACCAGACAGCCAGCATCCGGCATCAAACATATGAGTTAATGAGCCATCAAAGGATCCCAGCCCCTACCCTTCAAGTCACCTCCATCCAGTCTTCCACTGTGACACCAGGCACCCAGATGCAGAGAGGTGCCATCCTCACTGTACTCTTTCTGAATGTCTGACCCATAGAACCTGTGAACATGATGAAATGGTTGTTTTTTATATACACAAAATTTGGGGGAATTTGTAATGCAGCAACAGTAGTTAGAACAATCACTTTATAAACTCAACAGAATGAGGTGCTCAAGATCTAGGGAGTTAGAAAATTGTCCTTACTCACTTGCTATCTCCTAAAAGTAGAAAAGCGTCAAGGTGGAATCCTTCAGACAATTATGAGAAAAGGAGAATAAGTTGCAAAACAACATTCCTACAAAAAATAAAAGCATGCCAGAAAAACATATCTGCAAAGGAGATGAAAACTTAACATTTCAAAACAAAATTACAAAAAAAACTTAAATGATGCAAGTTATGAAACTACATAAATCAAAATGGATGAGCTCAGAAGTCAGATGATTAGGGAAAAAAGAAAGTTTTGAAAAGAGTGATGATAAAAATCAGAAAATAAATATATAAAAAGAGAAACCATTTCAGAAATGAAATTGAAAAGTGAAGAAACAGGAGAGAGAATAACTAATAGAGAATATTTTCAAAGAAAGCTAAGCTAAGCCTGGATTTCCCATCTTGGCTCAGCAGTAATGAACCCAAGTAGTATCCATGAGGACATGGGTTCAGTATCTGGCCTCGCTCAGTGGGCTAAGGATCCAGCGTTTCTGTGAGCTGTGGTGTAGGTCACAGACTCAGCTTGGACCCCACGTTGCTGTGGCTGTGGTGTAGGCCTGAAGCTGCAGCTCCGATTTGACCCCTAGCTTGGGAACCTCCCTATGCCACGGGTGCGGCCCTAAAAAGACTGAAGAAACAAAACAAAACAAAACCAACAACAACAATAAAAATAAAAAAAATAAAAAGAAAAGAAAACTAAGCTAGAAAGGAGGGCATTTTAAGATATAAAGGGTTTAAAAAGATTTGAGAATAAGTAATAGATGTAGCAGAGTAAATAGGAGGACAGTTCAACATACGTGTGATAGGAATCCATGAAGAACACTGAAGAAAACCAAAACAATGGAACAGAACAAGTACTAAAAACTGTAATGCAGGGAAACATTCCTTACAAAGAGCATGACCTGAAATTTCGTATGCAACCCTGAGACTTAAATCTAGGAAAACTATTGAGCTTTAAGGGAAAAAATATCGAGTGAATCTAATCCCGAGAGGCCAAATTACTTATAAAGAAAATCAGGAATTCCTGCCGTGGCGAAGTGGAAACAAATCCAACTAGGAACCATGAGGTTGCAGGTTTGATCCCTGGTCTCGCTCAATGGGTTAAGGATCCGGCCTTGCCGTGAGCTGTGGTGTAGGTTGCAGATGAGGCTTGGATCCCTAAAAAGACAAAAGACAAAAAACAAAAACAAAAACAAAAAATAAATTGTCATCTGACTTTTCAACAGCAGTGCTTTATGTCAGAAGACAATACAATGATGGATTTCAGGAAATATGAACAAAGATTGTTTTTTGTTTGTTTTTCTTTTTTAGGGCCACACCAGGTTATATGGCAGTTCCCAGGCTAGGGGTCTAATCGGAGCTGTAGCCGCTGGCCTACTCTACAGCCACAGCAATGCAGAATCCAAGCCGCCGCATCTGTGACCTACACCACAGCTCACAGCAATGCTGGATCCTTCACCCACTGAGTGAGGCCAGGGATCAAACCTTCATCCTCATGGATACTAGTCAGATTCATTTCCACTGAGCCTTGACGGGAATTCCCCTGAACAAATATTTTATACTGAGTGAAACTGACCTTCAAGTATAAAAGCCAAATCATTATGAACATAGAGGAGCCCAAGAAATATTGCTCCCTTGAGCCCTTTCTGGGTAATCAAGGGTTCAAAAAACCAAAAAGACTGGTGAATCATTGACATTAAATCTTACGAAATATCCCAGCTAATCATGAAGGAAGGAATCATAGAATTGAATATTACCATTTGCCTCATTGATGAGTTAAAGGATCTGGGCATTGATCATCTGTGGCTGCTAATATCACAAAAAGAAAGATCATCAAACATGGTGCATCCCCTGATGGAAGAATGAAGTATCACCTATTAAACGGAACTGTCCAAGAAAAGAAGAAGAAGGAGAAGAAGGAAGAGGAGAAGAAATGAACAGGAATCTGATCAAACCTATAATCTAACTACCAATGTAAGGAAATGCAAGGGACAAAGAAACATTGTTAAAATAATACCCTTAAGACTGACACAATCCAGGAGTTCCCATTGTGGCTTAGTGGGTTAAGAACCCAACATAGTGTCCATGAGGATGCAGGTTCCATCCCTGACCTGGATCAGTGGCTTAAGGATCTGACGTTGCCCCAAGCTGTGGCATAGGTCACAGATATGTCTCGGATCTGGCATTGCTGTGCCTGTGGCATATGCTGGTAGCTGCAGCTCCAGTTTGACCTCTAGCCTAGGAACTTCCATATGCCACAGGCGTGGTCCGGAGCTAAAAAAAAAAAAAAAAAGATGGACACAATCCAGATTGTGGAAAATTCTGCAGATAAAAGACACAAGTTTTTCAACAACCAAGTGAAAATTGCAAAGAGGAAAAATAAGAGATGGAGAGGAAACTTATAGGTTAAAAGTAGTGGAAGAAAAAGAAGCCATCTAGGAGTTCCCGTCATGGCTCAGTGGTTAACAAATCCGACTAGAACCATGAGGTTGCAGGTTCGATCCCTGGCCTCGATCATGGGTTAAGGATCTGGCATTGCCATGAGCTGTGGTGTGGCTCAGATCCCACATTACTGTGGCTGTGGTGTAGTCCGGCAGCTACAGCTCTGATTAGACCCCCTAACCTGGGAACCACCATATGCCACAGATGCGGCCCTAGAAAAGGCAAGAAGACAAAAAAAGAAGCCATCTAAAGGTATGAATCAAACACAATGTATGGACTTCATTTGGATCCTGATTCAACCAAAATGTCTTCTTAAAAAAAAATTATAAAATAGGAATTGCCATCGTGATGCAGCAGAAACGAATCTGACTAGGAACCGTGAGGTTTCGGGTCCCATCCCTGGCCTCACTCAGTGGGGTAAGGGTCCAGCATGGCCATGAGCTGTGATGTAGTTCACAGACACAGCTGGGATCTGGCATGGCTGTGGCTGTGGCTGGTAGCTGTAGCTCCAATTAGACCCCTAGCCTGGAAACCTCCATGTGCCTCGGGTGCAACCCTAAAAAGACAAAAAAATAAAAGTATGTACATATATATATATATATATATACATATATATAACAAATAATTAGTGAAATGTAAACTCTGAGGGCATAGCTGACAATTTAAGGAACTACTGTTAAATTGTATAGATGTGATAATAGTATTGTGGTACAGTTTTTGTAACAAAGAGTTCTTAGAGAGTCACATAGTGAAATAGTAACAGTTGAAATAATAGGCATGATGGCAGGATTTCCTCTCATGGTCTGAAGAGGAGAAGGAGAGGGTGGGAGTATAGATGAAACATGATTGGCCCAGTGTTGATCCTTGTTGAAGCTGATTCATTGTAATAGTCATTCGATTTTGTGTACATTTGAAAAGTTCTTCAATAAAAATGTCAGTGGAAGTCTGGCTTCTGCTGACACCTGATGCCAGCCGGATGAAGAGGGGAGCAGGACCTGCAGAGACCCTTTCAGGTGCAGAGGTGTTCAGGGGAAGAGTGGAAGGGAAGGGAGAGCTGGGAGCCTGGAGGGGGTGGGTGTGGTCAGGGAGGAGCCTGGAGAGCCCCTCCACACTATGGAGCTTGCACATTCTTTAAGGAGTAATGGGGAGAAATGGCAGCATTCAAGCAGAAGAACCAGATTTGTTCCTTAGGAAGCTTGCTGTGGATGCAGAGTAGAGGAGGGTTTGGCAGGGGGAAGACTGGAGTTGGTGAGGGTCAAGGTGAGATGCTGATGGGGGCCTGGACAGGTGGTGGCAGTGGGGATGGTGGCGGTGGACCCCATTAAGATGTGTTTGGGAGATGGAGTGAGAGGACCTCCTGATAGATTAGATGTGGGGGAAGAGAGAGAGGGAGGAGCCCAAAGGTGATAAGATGGAAGGCCCACTGGTGCCAGACCCTGATCTAAACACTTTACATTAAGGAGCTTCTTTCACCTTCACACAAACCCTTTGTATGGCTCTTAGCATAACTGACGCCATCTTGGACCTGTTAAGTTCCTCTTGTCCTTCCACCGACACACCTTGGACTGTACTGTGCTGTAAATCACGTCTTTGTCATCAAGGGCTTTGTAATAGGTGTTGTTTAATAATCATTAGGACCAGGCGACCTCTATGCTCTGTTGGTCCCCAAACAATGATAAAGACTTTCCTAATATAGTCCCGGTGCCCACGAGACTAGATACCCATTCATAAATCTTGACATAGGAATGTGCTTCTTATTTCCAAACAAGTACTCCCATATCCTAGGTTAACTATAAAATTGTCCAAATGGCCCCCCAGCAGTGCAGAGTGCAGCTGCAAAGGCTTCCAGGTCATTGCCTGCCTGATCCCACCCTGTGAATAAGTTACCCTGTAATAAACTGATCCATTGGTGAGATGGAGCCACCTGCCTTCCTTCTTGGTTCAATGGGCAGTTTTTGTTCCCTTCATTCTCCAACCCCCACAGAGGAAGAGAATTGTTGTCTTGCCTGCATTCCTAGAAAGCCAAGACCAAGGCCAAAAGCTGATTCCTACTGCTTTGTTAGGAAAAGTGACCCTGGGGAGCAGGAGGGAGGGAGGGACAAGAGTGAAGCAGGGAAGGAGGCAGAGGTGATGTAAAGGTGTGTGATCCACCTGGCCACCTCCAGGTACACTTACATGAATGTGCTGTCCTCCAGGAGTATCCTTCAAGAAGGCAGTGAGGAAGTTCCCACTGTGGCTCAGTGGGTTGAGAACCCGACTAGTATCCATGAGGATGTGGGTTCCATCCCTGGCCTTGCTCAGTAGGTTAATGATCTGGCATTGCTGAGAGCTGTGGTGTAGGTCGCTGATGCAGCTCATATATGGTGTTGCTGTGGCTGTGGCATAGGCTGGCAGTTGTAGTTTTGATTTGACCCCTAGCCTGGGAACTTCCATATGCTACAGGTGCAGCCCTAAAAACAAAACAAACCAAAACACAAAGGCATATAAAATGCAGTTCAGGACAGCTGGATCAGGGGGAGTAAGAGGAAGAAGTTATCCACTAGCTCTTGTCTCCCACTGGCCCAATGTCCAATCCAAAGGGCTACACACACACACACACACACACACACACACACACACACACACAGTTTTGCAAGAGTGGATGTCAAGCAGAGCCCTGGGTCATCCCATGCTTTGATGGTCCCAGAGAAGCCCCAGGACAAGAGGCCAGGCCTGAGAAGCTGGTCATAGTCCATGCAGAGCTCATCCCCAGCTCAGTGCTTATAGCATGAATAACAGCAGACGCCAAGAGCATCTGAGGCATGCCTGAGAGGCGTCTCACATCCCATCATCAATAACATCAAGCCCATTGTACAGGTGGGAAAACTGATGCTCACTGAGCATTACCCAACTAAATAGCAGAGCAGGATTCAAACCCACATAGTCTGGCTTCAAAGATTGCATTCTGGGGGAGGGAGTGGGGTGGATTGGGAGCTTGGGGTTCATAGATGCAAACTATTGCCTTTGGAATGGATTAGCAATGAGATCCTGCTGTGTAGCACTGGGAACTATGTCTAGTCACTTGTGATGGAGCATGATAATGTGTGAAAATAGAATGTGTACATGTATGTGTAACTGGGTCACCACGCTGTACAGTAGAAAAAAGATTGTATTGGGGAAATAACAATTAAAAAAGAAATTAAAAAAATAAATTAATGCAAAAGGAAACAAAAATAAAGATTGCATTCTTATCCATATATTAAAGTGTGTCTTGGAGGCACCCCCACCCCTAGTGAGCTTACAGATTCCAAAACCTCTCAGGGTTTGAGGGGAAATAATTGTTGGGGAGGAAAGGGTATAATGTATGACATGATAAATATAATTCACAGTGAGGTATGCTATAGATGAAAGTTGTTAATAGGATAAATCCTAAGAGTTCTCAGCATAAGATAAAATTATTCTTTCTTTGTTTAATTTTGTGTATATGAAATGATAGATGTTCACTAAACTTATTGTAATCACTTCATAATGTCTATAAATCAAATCATTTTGATGTACACCTAAAACTTAGTACTGTATATCAACTATATTTCAAAAAAGCTGGAAGAAAAAATATTGTAAAACTTATTGGGGAGGAGTCAAGGGAAGGAAAAAAGTGGGGTTCCTGTTGTGGCTCGGCGGTAACAAACCTGACTAGTATCCATGAGAATGTGGGTTCGATCCTTGGCCCTGCTTAGTGGGTTAAGGATCTGGCATTGCCATGAGCTGTGGTGTTGGTTGCAGACATGGCTTGGATCCTGCGTTGTGTGACTGTGGCACAGGCAGGCAGCTGTAGCTCCAATTTGAACCCTAGCCTAGGGTCCATATGCTGCAGGTGTGACCATAAAAAAAAGGGGGGGTAGGGAAAAAGAGCAAAAAAATAATAATCACATATTGGAAAACAGCTTTGCAATTAATAATTATCCATTAGTTTAGTTAACAAATATTTGCCATTACATGTCTAGCACTATGCTTGGCTGTGGGGAGATGGAAGTAAAGCTGATGCATTCTCCCCACCCTGAGGAGCTTGCATGCTGGTGGTGAGACAGATGTGCATTCAGCATTCCAGAGCAAGGCCATCAGTCCTGCCCCCTGCTGGCTGTGCGACCTTTCTAAACCTCAGTTTCCTCATCTGTAGGATGGGCCAATAGCAAACTGCAGCATGAGTACTTAATATAGTGCCTGGCACAGAGTGTGGTAGTCCTTGTTACCATGTCATTATGTGTCATTACGTGAGAGATACAGAGGAGGGAATATCCCTTAATTCTCAGGCCCCCTGTGCTCTGGATCAGCATCTCCACTGTCCTCCATCTCCCAGCCTTGAGCACAGTGTTCTAGCACCCACACCTCCCTGCCAAATGAGCCAATGCCTGGCATTCTCTCCTTTCTTGGGATCTTGACCAGAAACTGGGTCAGCAGGTCAGCCCTGAAGCCCTGGAGGCCACAGCCCACTTGGAGTCTTTTTCCAGGTCAGCTTAGTTAGTGGGGGCTTGTGGGCTGATGGGATGCTCTCCAAAAATGCCTTCAGAAGGAAGCCAAGGGGCCCAGTTTCCACGGTGATGAGAAAGTCCATGGGGGTGGAGGGAGGCTGCTGAGGAACACAAAGATCCATCTGACTCTTATTATAGGCCTTTCGACCATTCCACGCTGGCCAAGGGTGTCCCTCCCTGGCTGTGGAGGAAGAGGGGGTTTACAGAGGGGGAAGCCACCTTAGTAACCCTAACCCTGCTGGAGAACTTTGAATGGGCTCTGCTATCATGCTCAGAAACACCCCAGGCACCTGCCATCCCCTCAGATCCCTTTGCTTGACACTTTGCAGGAGGGTGGGAGGAAGGAGCAGAGATGGATAGCAAATTCCTTTGTAGCTCCTTCTGCTAGGGTCTCTACCAGGAGAATCTGGGACTAGAGGACCTGGGTTCAAAGCCTGAGCTCCAGCTGACTCCATCTATCACATAACCTCATTTCTTTGGCAGATTGGCAGGGGGGCAGGGGGATGGGAAAAGCAACTGTTTTGGAAGCAGGCAGACCTGGGTCTGAATCTAGGCTTCACCTGTGAATTTAGTCAGCAAGACTGACTTCTTTTCTTTTCTTTTCTTTTCTTTTCTTTTCTTTTCTTTTCTTTTCTTTTCTTTTCTTTTCTTTTCTTCCTTCCTTCCCTCCTTCCTTCCCTCCCTTTCTTTCTTTCTTTCTTTCCTTTCCTTTTCCTTCTCTCTCTCTCTCTCTCTCTCTCTCTCTCTCTCTCTCTCTCTTTCTCTCTGTCTTTCCTATATCTGTGGCATATGGAGGTTCCCAGGCTAGGGGGTCTATTGGAGCTGCAGCTGCTGATCTACACTATAGCCACAGCAACACCAGATCTGAACTGCATCTGCAACCTACACCACAGCTCACAGCAATGCCATATCCTTGACCCACTGAGCGAGGCCAGGGATCAAACCCACATCCTCATGGATACTAGTCAGATTCTTAACCTGCGAGCCACAATGGAAACTCCAAGTCAACAAAACTTGTTGAGCTCCCCCTCTGGGCCATTCCTATTCTAGGTGCAGGGATTCAGCTTTCCTCAGAGCCTCCCAGCTCCCTGTTCTCAAGGGGCTTACAGTGCAGGAGAGCCACAGGTCATGAACAATCAAATAATGTAATGGAAGCCAGTGGAGTGTGGTGTGATGATATGCCTCTTGGGCATCCCCAGGCAGAGGTTAGTGCTATGAAAAAATGTAACACAGAGCAAGGTGCATAGACAGATCGTCCAGAGGAGACTGCATAATGCGTTCTTTTTTTTTTTTTTTTTTTTTTTTTTGTCTTTTTGCCATTTCTGGGGCCACTCCTGTGGCATATGGAGGTTACCAGGCTAGGGGTCAAATCAGAGCTACAGCTGCTGGCCTACACCACAGCCACAGCAACACAGGATCCAAGCCGCATCTGCAATCTACACCACAGCTCACAGCAATGCTGGATCCTTAACCCACTGAGCAAGGCCAGGGATCGAACCCTCAACCTCATGCTTCCTAGTTGGATTCGTTAACCACTGCGCCACCATGGGAACTCCTGCATAATGTGTTTGGAGAAGGCACTTTGGTCTGGGTAAAGCTCCTGGCCCAAATCTGAGCCTCAGTTTCCTCATCTGTGACCTGGAGTGAAGCATGCCCACTTTCCATGGATCAAATAACAACGCAAAAACCTTAACTGTCCAGAGTAAATGACACTGGGAAAAAATGGCAATTTTTTTAGCCAGACTCATTACCAGTGATGTATGACGGGGAAGGACAGGGTAGCAAGTGAGTTCACTCAGTTTCTAGTTTCCTTTCCTTTTTTTCTTTTTTGCTCAGGTTTCTGTGTGTATTGATGTATTAAGACTCATGAAATAAATGGAAATCTACTCCCACCCCCCCAAACTTCCGCCAAACAAAACAATGGTAATCGTGTTGTGTGCTCTGTAAGCCCTTGATTGCATCCTAGGTCCCTCCTTCCTGAGGAAATAGAGAAGGGGAGTAGAGGGGTTTTAGTGGAATAACATGACAAGCACACAAAAGGTCCATGGGGTCATCTTTGAGGCAGGAGCCCGTGCAGCTGTCATAGATGCCAGGAAAGTGGCCCCTTTGCAGGTGCCCCAGGTGGGGAGGAAGGCACATGCTCTTTACCAAAGGTTACTCCTCGCCTGGGTGGCCCCAGGTGCTGCTCCAGCCAGCCCCACACCCACACCAGGCCATGTCCTGTGAGATGCGATGGCACACTCGTGTTCCCAAGATGTCCAAGACCAATTTCATGGTGGAGAAGAGATGGGTGCAGAAAATCCAGAGGCCCAGCCTCCACGCTGCTACAGTTCCACGTCCCGACCCTAATGTGCAGAAGAGAGTTCTGGCCACAGAGCATCACTGAAGTGTGAGTTGGAGGGGCTGTTCTGAGGTCTCAGAGTCTGCTGGGGAATTTTAGTACAGGCGTGGCCAGGCTCCCAAATGACAGGGCTTCTAGGCTAACTGGTGATTGGGGTGGATAAAAATAATCCCTGGCCAAAGGCAGGAGGTAAGGAGTGGGAGCTCCCCTTGGAGAACCAGGGCGACTCCAGACGTGGCCCTGGCAGGACCATGCTCCCTTATGCACGTAGCTCTGCAGCCCAACAGACTGCTAGGAAGCCACACCCTCTGCCCTGCCCCCAGGGTGGCCTCTGCATCCCAGCCCTGAGCAGCTTGCACCCAGCAGTCACTTGTTCAGAAAGACAGTGTTGGAAGAGGATTTAAAATTCTTTTGTTGTTGTTGTTTATTTGTTTGGTTTTTGTCTTCTTAGGGCTGCACCCTCGGCATATGGAGGTTTCCAGGCTAGGGTCGAATTGGAGCTACAGCTGCCGGCCTACACCACAGCCACAGCCACATCAGATCTGAGCCCTCTCTGCGACCTCCACCAGAGCTCACAACAATGCTGGATCCTTAACCCACTCAGCGAGGCCAGGGATCGAACCTGCAACCTCATGGTTCCTACTGATTTGTTTCTGCTGCACCGAGATGGGAACTCCAGGATTTAAAATTTTAATGCTCGTTTGTTCACTGTTTTCCCATCTTTGGAGTCTGATTTTATTTTTAAAAAATCTTGAGATAATACTTTGAGGCGTATTTAGAGCTTATAGTGGGTTTTGTTATATTTGTCTTAAGGATGCTGGCTTTTTAAATGTGTTAAAAGTGCAGAACTGTGTGTAGTAGGCTACCATTTGTATGAAAAATGGCTTGGAGGAATATATGTCTCTTTATATAGAAAAACGGGTTACCCCTGGAAGAATTCCTTAGAAACTGATAAAATCAGTCATCTCCAGGAATGGGAACTGGGTGACTGAGGCTACAGGTAGATGGAAAATTATTTTTTTCTTTTGCTTCCCATGGGAGGGGGGCTCAGAAAAAAAAAAAAAAAACCCACAATGGGGTTAGGGCATGGAGCTGTTTCTTGGACTCAACAATTCCATTGCTAGGAATTTGTCCCAAGAGATAACTGGTCAAGTGCAGAAAGGTGTCTGCAAAAAGATTTTATACACTATTGTTGGTGTACTGAACGGCCATGGGGAAAGGAAATTATATGTATCCGTGGAAAATTATGTAGCTTTTAAAAAGGACACTGTGGAGTTCCCATTATGGCTCAGCAGTAACGAACCCGACTAGTATTCCTGAGGACGGGGGTTCAATCCCTGGCCCTGCTCAGTGGGCTAAGGATTTGGTGTTGCTGTAAGCTGTGGTATAGGTTGCAGATGCGGTTCAGATATGGCGCGGCTGTGGCTGTGGTGTAGGCCAGCACAGTCTGACCCTTAGCCTGGGATCTTCCGTATGTCGTGGGTGTGGCCCTAAAATAAAATAAAAATAAAATAAAAAGGACACTGTAGATCTATAAACATTGACAGAGGAAAACACTGATGTCATTTTTGAGGGGAAAAGCACAGTACAAAGTGTGGATTGTATGATCCCATTTCTGTGAAATCAGTGCGCATGTTACACGGGCAGATGTCTAAGAAGGTGACCATCCAAAGGGTCACAGTGACTTCTGGCTCCCAGGGATGGCAGTGTCACTATTATCCTATGAATCTACCTGCTCCTGACAGTAATCACTCTGGATGAATCATTTAACACACACAAACATAGAAGCTGTAATGGATGCAATTTGACAGATGTGTTAAATACTTCCTGTACCATTTATACAACACAGAATTAAATTCTTCAAAAATAACTTTAGTAAAACAAAAGTAAAAAGTATTAGATCCAGGTTACAGGCAGAGCAGAATTGATCTGGGGAATTCAACTACTTAATGAAATTCACTTCAGAAAACGTATGACATCTGCATTCATAAACACGGAATCCAAGGCACTGTAGTCAAAACATTCACGTGGTGTGAATGGTCAGGGCCACACCCTGAGGAGCGAATGCCCAGTTCCCACCAGAGCCAGTTTCCTGAACCCAGGGGTAAGCAGGCACATGTGTGGAGAGAGCCTGTTCAATTCTACTCAAACCCGACAGCCTACAAGTTAAGCCAGCCATGACTGGGCACGACCCTTCCCTGCCTTCTCCCGACCTCTGCCATTTAAACTGGGTGATTCCTGGAGTTCTCATCGTGGCTCAGTTGTTAATGAACCCAAGTAGTATCCATGAGGCCATGGGTTCGATCCCTGGCCTCGCTCAGTGGGTTAAGGATCTGGCATTGCCATGAGCTGTGGTATAGGTTTCAGACACGGCTCGGATCCTATGTGGCTGTGGCTGTGGTGTAGGCCAGCAACTGCAGCTCTGATTCAACTCCTAGACTGGGAACCTCCATATGCCTTTGGTTCGGCCCTAAAAAATAAAATAAAATAAAAATAAATAAATAAATAAATAAATAAATAAATAAAAATCTGGGTGATTCCTCAGCCAAAAATAAATAAAAAATAAAATAAAACAGACAGAAAGGCAGGAGTTCCTGTTGTGGCTCAGGAGGTGAAGAACCTGACATATTGTCCGTGAGGACACGGGTTTGATCCCTGGCCTGGGAACTTACCACCTTGGATTCTCACTGGCAGTATTTCCTGTGTTTTGGTTCCTCTGAAAGCAGAGCCTGAGATGAGGACTGAAGTGCAGGAATTGATTGGGATGAAAAAGAGAAGTGGGGGTGACCAGAGAGGAAGGAAGAGCTAATGCAAGGTGGTTATTGAGCTCACTGCTGTGAGCAAAGGGGGTTTTGTCTCCTGCAGAGCATCCCAGAATAAACCACCGCAGGGCAGGGCACTGGAGCAGCCCCCCTTACAGGCTTCTCCACCCTTCCTGGCGCCTGCCCAGGGGCCTAGCAGGAGTCCTTAGCTTTGGATAAAGTTCTGGAGCGGAAGGTCCGGGAGCCCTGCACAGAAGCTCGGAGTGGGTGGGAGCTGTCAGCGTGCACTGGGCTGCCTCTCCCAGCGGGGGCGGCCAGCACAGGGACTGAGGGGATGTGACCAAGGACATAAAAGGCACCTGCTGGGGTGTAGGGGCCTTGTTGCCCTAATCAAGTAAAAGCTCTTGAAGGCAGAGGAAAGGTGCAGCCTGGCCCTTCGTGGCAGCCCTGGCCGGGAGAAACGGCCAAGGGCACTGTGCTCGCTGCGCCTGGGTGCGCCCCAGCCAGACCCGGGCCCCTGACGGCAGAGGTGCTCTCGGAAGCTTCTCTTCTCCATCTTTTCCACAAGAGAGGAGAACTGAACTGAGCTTCCTTAAAGGAACAAGAGCGTCCTGCCGTCTACCCGGGATCCCTGGCAGGCGTCTGAAGGTTTAGGGCAAGGAAGCAGGGAGCAGGTGGGGAGGACAGTGAAGGGCTTTCTTGGTGGGAGAATCAGCCCAGAAACAGGAAGGAACCCAGAACGTTCGGGTGTGGCCAGGGGACCAGAGTGTCCAAAGGTTCTTCCCTGGAGGAGCGCCTGAGAGACCTGGCCAGCGGCAAAAGGCGCTCCTGCGCTTGCGGGTTGCATCCATCTTCTAGCGCTGCGGTTACAATTCTCCCCAGCTTAGTGGCTTAAAACAACACAAATGTATCACCATAGGGTTCGGTATGCCAGAAGTCCGACGTGGATCCCCAGGCCTAGGATCGAGGTGGCGGCAGGGCTGTGTTCTTCTGGAGGTCCCAGGGAGAAGCCACTTTCAGCTTCCAAAGGCCACTGCAGTCCTCGGCTCCCAGACTCTTCCTACAGCTTCCGAGGCAGCAACTTCACGTCTCTGACTCTTTCATCACAGTCGCAGTTTCCTCTTGAGGCAGAATATTAATTCAGGTAGTTAGTGTAGAAGCATGGGCTCCCATACATTCTTTTGACATGGATATTGATTAACCTTTGCGGTTTAAGGGCTCCAGGGAGTAACACCTCCCCAGGCCTTGTTTTATTCTAGGAAATGCGCATTCCCCACAGGTTTCGTTTACTATAGGAAATGCAATCCTCTAGCCCACTTCTCAACTGATAATAAAGGAATGAGAGGAATTTAATTTTTCCTTAATCTAAGGAAAGAAAAGGACAAAGGAACCGTAAAACGAACACAGGACATTTCCAACGCTAAAAGCCCTATTGGACAAGAACTGACATGGGTAACTGAGCAAGGCCAATGGGAGAAAGCCACATCTTTCTGGACCCCACAGTTGGTACCCCCCCACCTTTAAGGAATAAAACCCCCTAAAGAACCATAGAAAAAGGGGGCTCTTCTCCCCCCTCCCAACCTGTCCTGGGAGCTATTTGCTTTTCTTTAATAAAGACTTTGCTTGCTTGCTGCCTGTGTGTTTGCCGAGCTCATTCTTCCACTGCCATGAACCAGACCCCGGATTCTGGTACCATCTTTCCCGTATCACTCTGACCAAAGCTGGGAAAGGGTCTCTGCTTTTAAGGATTCGCACGATAAGAAGGGGCTCACCGGACAATCCAGATTAGCATGCCTGGAAGTCCTCAAGGTCCATAACCTTAGTCAGCTCCGCAAAGCCCTTCTGCCCCGCGAGGTGACATCCATACGTCCTGGCGATGACGTGGATTTTTCTAGAAGGGGAAAATTATTCAGCCAACTACATGCCTCGCTCAGCCTCCTCCTGCTTCTGCCAGGGAAGCCTCGGGTTTTGTGAAAGAAAAAAGGGGAGCAGATATGATCAGACCCAGTGCTGGGGATTGTGAGAAAGAGGCACTCACTCGGTAAGTGGGGCTGTAACACTGCTACAACCTCTTAGGAGAGTAATTGAGCGTCAGCTGCAGTGTCTTATATCTGTGTACCCGCTCCACTGACTAGCCATCCTACCTCTAGGAATGAGTCGTATGGGCATGTGGGAAGCATGGACACATCAATTTGAGATTAATGCCAATATATAGGTGTAGATGTCTGTGTTTGATGCAACACTGTAATACAGAAGAACTGAAAATAACCTCTATGATGGAATTCTGGGCAGTGATTTAAAAGGATGAAGTAGATCTATAAATACTGACTTATAAAAATGGCCATCATGTATTATTGATTGAAGAAATGGAGATCAATATTAATAGAATAATCCCATCTTTGAAAAGAGAAATGGTATTCTCCTGTGCACTGTCTGTAAATCTACATGTAAAGCTGCGTCTACAGCGACTCGTATCCATGAGGATGCGGGTTTGGTCCCTGACCTTGCTCCGTGGGTAGGGGATCCGGTGTTGCTGTGAGCTGGGCTGTAGGTTGCAGACGCAGCTCGGATCCTGAGTTGCTGTGCGTGGTGTAGGCCGGCAGCTACAGCTCCAATTGGACCCCTAGCCTGGGAACCTCCATAAACTAGGGAGAATTTGGGAAGGCTGTGTCCCAAACAGATAACAGGTGAGAGTGGAGGAGAGGTGGGGGAATAGAGGGAGGGGGTCTGAGAGGCAAAGGTGGACATTTTTCACTTCTTACCATATAATTGGTTGAGTGGGTGATTTTGGAATTTTTTCCCCTTGTGTTTCAGCATTAAGGAAAAAACTGAGGACACTTCACCTTGACCCCAGTGAGCAACTCTGAGAGGGCATGTGTCCAGGAGAGGGTGAGTGGGTCCAAGAGATGCTCTCGGGGGACCCTGGATCTCCGTCGCTCCGTGGGGCTGACAAGGGTCTCTGGGTTCCACACACCTGAAGAGAGGGCGGCAGGAGCCCCTCCAGTGGGTGGTCAACCCCTACCCTCTTGGCCCCAGCTGGGCCCCGGGATTGGTCCTCAGAGTTACGAGATCTGGAGCCTGGAGGCCCCCTCTGCCCCCTGACTTCCTGACGGCCCCTGGACCCTCTCCGTTTCCATGTCTTTAAATGAGAAGTGTGTGGTTTACGATGGCCGTGTGGTAGAACAGCACGCATTCCACGACCCCATTGCATACAAATATATATCAATTTAAAAACTGAGGTATGCGGAGTTCCCGTTGTGGCTCAGCGGTTAACGAATCTGACTAGGAACCATGAGGTTGCAGGTTCGATCCCTGGCCTTGCTCAGTGGGTTAAGGATCTGGCATTGCCGTGAGCTGTGGTGTAGGTTGCGACGCGGCTCGGATCCCAGGTTGCTGTGGCTGTGGTATAGGCTGGGGGCTACAGCTCCAATTCGACCCCTAGCCTGGGAACCTCCAGATGCCGCAAAAAAAAAAAAAAAGAAAAAGAAAAAGAAAAAAACCACAACTGAGATATGCACACAGGAAAACCTAGAAGGCTATCCTACATGTTCAGGTGTCTCTCTGAGGAGCAGGACTGGGGGTGACATTTCTTTCCTTCTTTCCTTGATTTTTACCTACCTGACCCAAAGGAACTCACAGGGTTGCTGCTTTGGAAAAATGTGTAAGGAGCTGGGCGAATGGGAGGCCAGGAAGGAGAAGGGACGAGAGGGAGAGAGAGAGAGAGAGAGAGAGAGAGAGAGCGCGCGCCTGGCCTGCGCACAGAAAGGAGGGAGGAAAAAGGGGGAGGGAGGGGGAGGGAGGGAAGGTGAGCAGGCCAGACCCCAACACATTCTCTGCCCTATGGTCTTACTCAAGAAAAAGACAATATGTGGAAGTTCCTTTGTGGCGTAGCGGGTTAAGGATCTGGCGTTGCCACAGCTGTGGTGAAGGTCGCAACTGGGGCATGAGTTCAATCCCTGGCCTGGGAACTTCCACACACGATGGATGCAACGAAAAAAGAAAAAGGAGGACACAATCTCAAAAGCATGAGAGGCGTTTTTTTCCCCAGGGCCACTTCTAGGGATGGCCAGGGGTGGAGGGCATCTGCGCAGTCTCGGCCTTCCCCAGGCCAGCTGGCCACCCCCATCCACCTACCCCGACTCCGCAGCTATAGGTGATCTTGGTCCTGACTGAGGACTGGAAACCTAGGGGTTCGGGGCTGGATTCTGAGCCTTCCCGGGTCCCTCAGGAGGTACCTCGACAACCTGCTCTGTGTCCAGATTCACCATCAGGCTCGAAATCAGGAACAGAGCCCATGACCTACTCTTGGCACACCTGCCCAGCTTCCTACATGGGCCGGACCACAGTGGGCTCCTGAAAAGTGTTTGTTGGACTGAATGCATGATCTGTATCCATCATCGTTCTCGAGGGGTGACTCCACTTGTCCAAGGTCATTCAAAATCATTCAACTGGGACAGCAGAAATCATCAAGCCATGTAAATTAACTGTACTTCAATAAAACTTAAAAACATCATTCAAGTGGGGAAGGAACTGAAACCCAAGTCCCCACAGGCCTGCAGATTTTATATCCAGTATTCATTTAGTTCTGACACTAGTGGGGTGAGCACTGCTTTACAGATGGGGAAATTGAGGCTCAGGAAGATGAAGTCATTAGTCCAAAGTCAGATAACAAGTGAGAAGCTGAGCCAGACTCTAACCCAGGACCTCTGGCTTCATAGCTATTTGGCCTGCTGAGAAAGGGGTGATTTGCCCAAGGTCACACAGTGAAGGGTCAGACCCAGTCCAGAGCCAGGCCATCTTTCTTGCCAGAAAGCTGGCCCAGACCCAGCCAGGTGGAAATAGTAGGTCCAAATCTCCCTAAGATTCACACACAACTATAGGCCTGGGATGATGTGGCTTGACTGAGAACAAGAAAACAAAAGGTTTATGGAGTTCCCATCGTGGCGCAGCAGAAACGAATCTGACTAGGAACCATGAGGTTGTGGGTTCAATCCCTGGCCTCGCTCTGTGAGTTAAGGATCTGGCATTACTATGAGCTAGTGGTGTAGGTCACAGATGTGTCTGGGATATGGCATTGCTGTGGCTGTGGCTGTGGCTGTGGCGTAGGCCAGCAGCTGCAGCTCCAATTCAACCCCTAGCCTGGGAACCTCCATATGCCACTAGCGCAGCCTTTAAAAAAAGAAAAAAAGAAAAGGTTTAAGGGCTTGAATCAGTGGAATCTAACAGTGGGTGATTCATGGTCCCTGGCTCCTTTCACTGGTCTCCATGTGTTTGAGGCTCACATGCATTTGGCGAGATGCGGGCTTTGTTCTCTTGGGCTGAATGCTGTTCCAATTTGACCCACCTCCTTCAGTTGCTAGATGCACCAAGCCTTTTCCTATTTCCAGGCTTTCACTGTCTGAGCTGTTCCCTCTCCCAAAACTATCCTTCCCTGACTATCATCTGCTCAACTTCTGCGCCTTTTCCGTGTTCCTTTTGTGACCCCCAAGATAAATAGGACCCATCTGTCAGGAGCCTTTAGAGCACCATCCTGATCCATGGCCCCTCATCGAGCTACGATTTGGGTGGAGGTGACCTTACTGTTCAGGCCTGCACCGCCCTAGATGGGAAGCCCCATGTTGGCAGGGCTGGGTCCCTCTTGCTCATCCCCATGTCCTCACTGACTAGCACAGGGCCTGGCATTTTGTAGGTGCTCCAACATCTTTTCTTGCTGAAATGACTGAGTGAGTGGTTTTATTAAGCACCTACTAGGGACTAGAAATTCTCTTTATGTAAGGTTTTCTCAGGTCAGGTGCAGTGGTGGTCAGAGTTGGCACCCATTACCTGTGGGTCGCTGCTGTCCAGTTCTGCAGCCTCCTCAGCCCCTTGGAGTTGAGGTATCTGGGCCGCCCCTGCCTAGAGCTGCTGTGGAAGCCAGAGAAAAGAGCCAAGCCTGCTAGTGGGGGTGCGTTGGACTTCATTCCTGTGGACGGTTCTGTAAGGTCACTCCTGCCCCAGCCTGGCTCTCCCTCGCCAGCTGTGCCAGTTGCTTGGGCATCTGGCTGGCTGTGAGGCTTCAGCAGTTTGGAAGCAGTTTGCCAGGTTAGTGCAGCAACGGTTGTGTTCTCCTGCCCTCGTGTGGTCAGTCCTGGGATAGCAAGTGCTGGGTTTCCTTGCCTCTCTGATGCTACGCTGGAAATGGCCGCCAGAGGGCAGATTTCTTAGCACTGTGCCACTGGATATGCTCCCCTCTCCATCCTCAGCTTTACACAAGTAGATTAGGAAAACAAAGACAAACAAACAACAACAAAATCGCACCCCCCCCAAAGAAAATCCCACCAGCTTTGAGCTATAATTCTTTTTTAAATTAATATATAACTGACTTTACAATATTCTTTTAGTTCAAGGTGTAAAATACAGTGACTCAATAGATCAGAAAATGATCACCAGTTATCATCTCTTGCCATACAATTTGTTACACTATTTTGACTATATTCCCTATGATGCACACTGCATCTCATGACTTATTTATTTTATAACTGGAAGTGTGTACCTTTTAATCTCCCACAGCTATTTTCCTCATCCCCTCACCCCCTTTCTCTGGCAACCACTAGTGTTTTTCTCTGCCTCTAAGTCTGTTTCCCTTTGTTATGTTCATTTTTTTTTTTTTTTAAGGTTCTACATACAGGTGAAATCAGAAGGTATTTGTCTTCCTCTGTCAGTTTTTTTTTTAGTTTTTATTTTTTAATTTTTTGTCTTTTTAGGGACGCATCCGGGGCATATGGAGGTTCCCAGGCTAGGGATCGAAACAGAGCTGTAGCCACTGGCCTACTCCAGAGCCACAGCAGCATGGGATCCGAGCTGCATCTGCAACCTACACTACAGCTCATGGCAGTGCCAGATCCTATCTTTTGCTGTTGAGTTGCATGAGTCCTTTATATATTTTGGAAATGAAGACCATATCAGATAGCTTATTTGCAAATATCTCCTTGCATTCATTTGGCTGCTTTTTGTTTTGTCAGTAGTCTCCTTGGCTTTGGAATTGCCTTTTAGTAGTCTAGTTTATCTTTGCTTTTGCTTTCACTTGCCTGAGAAGATGGACTTAAATGCATATATTTAATTTATATATATATATTTCTAAGGCTGGTGTCAAAGAGCGTACTGCCTATGTTTTCCTGTAGAAGTGTCATGGCTTCAGGTCTTCCATGTAAGTCTCTAATCTGTTTTCAGTTTATTTTGTCTGGTGCGAGAAAGCAGCCCTCTTTCATTGTTTTCATCTAATTGTCCAGTTTTGCCATTACCACGTATTGAGTGGAGGCCACCTTTTCCTCATGGAGAGTCTTGCCTCCTTTTGTTGTAGCTTTATTGACCACATAAGTGTGGGTTTGGAGTTCCCTGGGGGCCCCGTGGTTAAAGTGCTATGGTGGCAATTGAATCCTTGGCCAGGGAACTTATGCATGCTGCTGGCACAGCCATAAAATGAATAATATTAAGTGTAGGTTTTTTTTTTCTGGTTTCTCTATTCTCTTCCATAGATCTATGTGTCTGTTTTGTGCCAGTACCAAACCTTTTTTTTTTTTTTTTTCTGTTTTGGTCTTTTTATTTTAGGGCCTCACCTGTGACATATGGGGGTTCCCAGGCTAGGGGTCCAATTGGAGCTGTAGCTGCTGGCCTACACCACAGCCATAGCAACACCAGATCCAAGCCATCTCTGCAACCTACACCACAGCTCAAGGCAATGCCGGATCCTTAGCCCACTGAGCGAGCCTAAGGATGGAACCTGCATCCTCATGGATGTTAGTCAGATTCGTTTCTGCTGAGCCACGACGGGAACTCCCCCAAACCTTTTTGATTACTGTAGATTTAGGATATAATTTGAAATCTGGGAGCATGCTACCTCCAGCTTTATTCTTCTGTATCAAGATTGTTTTAGGTCTTCAGGGTGTTTTGTGGTGCTGTACAAATATTAGGACTATTTGTTCTAATTCTTTTGAAAAATGCATTGGCACCCATTACCTGTGGGTCGCTGCTGTCCAGTTCTGCAGCCTCCTCAGCCCCTTGGAGTTGAGGTATCTGGGCCGCCCCTGCCTAGAGCTGCTGTGGAAGCCAGAGAAAAGAGCCAAGCCTGCTAGTGGGGGTGCGTTGGACTTCATTCCTGTGGACGGTTCTGTAAGGTCACTCCTGCCCCAGCCTGGCTCTCCCTCGCCAGCTGTGCCAGTTGCTTGGGCATCTGGCTGGCTGTGAGGCTTCAGCAGTTTGGAAGCAGTTTGCCAGGTTAGTGCAGCAACGGTTGTGTTCTCCTGCCCTCGTGTGGTCAGTCCTGGGATAGCAAGTGCTGGGTTTCCTTGCCTCTCTGATGCTACGCTGGAAATGGCCGCCAGAGGGCAGATTTCTTAGCACTGTGCCACTGGATATGCTCCCCTCTCCATCCTCAGTTTTACACATGTAGATTAAGAAAACAAAAACACGTTGTCGTGAGCTGTGGTGTAGGTTGCAGCCGTGACTCGGATCCCGAGTTGCTGTGGCTCTGGTGTAGGACGGCAGCTACAGCTCCGATTTGACCCCTACTCTGGGAACCACCATAAGCCGCGGGAGCGGCCCCAGAAATGGCACAAAGACAAACAAAAACAAAAACAAAACAAACAAACGAAAACAGCCTTGAGTTATAATTCTTTTTTTAAAATGACATATAACTGACTTACAACATTATTTTAGTTTCAGGTGTAAAATACTTGATACATTACAAAATGATCAGCAGGATAAGTCTAATTACCTACCACCTTTCACCATAGAAAGTTGTTACACTACTTTGACTATATTCCCTATGCTGCACATTACATCTCATGACTTCTTTATTTTATAGCTGGAAATCTGTACCTTCTAATTTCCATCACCTATTTTTTCCCACCCCCTCACCCCCTCCCTCTGACAACCACCAGTGTTTTTCTCTGCCTCTGTAAGTCTGTTTCCATTTTTTTATGTTCATTTGTTTTTGTTTTCTCAAGATTCCACATATGAGTGAAATCAGGGTATTTGTCTTCCTCTGTCAGATTTATTTCCCTTAGCCAAACACCTTCTAGATCCATCTGTGTTGCTGCAAATGGCAAGATTTCATGCTTTTTACAGCTGAGTAATTAATATGTAATTGTACATGCATATATATGTGTACGCAATCACATATTAATTATTCATGCACCACATTGTCTTTATACATTTATCGAGGATTCATATGTTGCTTCCCTATCTTTGCTCTTGTGAATAATGCTACAGTGAACATAGGGTGCATATATCTTTTCAAAGTAGTCTTTTCATTCCTTTGGATAAATATTCAGGCATGGCATTGCTGGATCTCATGGTAGTTTTATTTTTAGGGTTTTTTTTTTTTTTTTGTCTTTTTAGGGCTGCACTCACTGCACATGGAAGTTCCCAGATTAAGGATCAAATCAGAGCTGCAGCTGCTGGCCTGCACCACAGCCACAGCAACGTGGGATCCAAGCTGCGTCTGCGACCCACACCACAGCTCATGACAATGCTGGATCCCCAACCCACTGAGCAAGGCAAGGATTCAAACCTGAGTCCTCAAGGACCCTAGTCAGATTTGTTACCACTGAGCCACAATGGGAATTCCCATGCATCTTTTTTTTTTTTTTTTTCCTTTCATTTTTGCCCTCCTCACAGCATATGGAGCTCCTGGGCCAGGGATCAAATCTGAGCCACAATCATGACCTAAGCTGCAGCTTCAGCAACACTGGATCTTTAAACCTGTGCCGGACCAGGAATCGAACCTGCACCTCAGTGCTCCAAAGACGCTGCCAATCACATTGTGCCACAACAGGAGCTCCTGCATGTATTTTTTTTAATGTTTTCTTTTTTAAAAATGATTTTTATTTTTTTCATTATAGTTGGTTTCCAGTGTTCTGTACAGCAAAGTGACCCAGTCACACACACACACACATATATATATGAATATAAAATGCCTCCTCCTTGGTTTTTGTTCCTCAGGATTGCTTTGGCAATTCTGGGTCTTTTATGGTTCCATATAAATTTTTGAATTGTTTATTCTAATTCTGTGACAAATATCATAGGCAATTTGACAGGGATTGCGTTGTATCTGTAGATTGCTTTGGGTAGTATGGGCATTTTTATGATATTAATTTTTCCAACCCAGGAGCGTGGTATATCTTTCCATTTCTTTGAATCCTTTTTAATTTCCTTGATTAACGTTTTCTAGTTCTCAGCACATAAATCTTTTACCTCCTTGGTCAATTTTAAATTTTGAGGGTGTGATTTTAAAAGGTGTTGTATTTTTATATTCCTTTTCTGATATTTCATTGTTAGTGTACAGAAATGCAACTGATTTCTGAAAGTTAATCTTGTATCCTGCTACTTTGCTGAATTTGTTTCAGTTCAAGCATTTTTGTGTGGAGTCCTTAGGGTTTTCTATATATAGTATCATGTATTCTGCATATAGTGACAATTTTGCCTCTTCTCTTGCAATTTGGATACCTTTTATTTCTTTTGTTTGTTTGATTGCTGTGGCTAGGACTTCCAATACTATGGTGAATAAGAGTGGTGAGAGTGGGCCTCCTTGTCTTATTCCAGATTTTAGCTGGAAGGCTTTCGGCTTTTCTCCATGAGTATTGTATTTGCTGTGGGTTTGTCATAAATGGCTTTGATTACGTTAAGGTATGTTCCCTCCATACCCACTTTGGTAAGAGTTTTGATCCTGAATGGATGTTGGACTTTGTCAGATGCTTTCTCTGCATCTACTGAGATGATGATGTGGTTTTTGACTTTTCTTTTGTTAATGTGGTGTGTGACGTTGATTGATTTGTGTATGTTGAATCATCCTTGTGAACCTGGGATGAATCCCACTTGGTCAAGGTATATGATCTTTTCTGTATGTTGGATTCTGTTGGCTCAAATTTTGTTGAGAATTTTTGTGTCTACATTCATCAAAGATATTGGCCTGTGATTTTCTTTTTTGGTAATATCTTTCGTTTTGGTATTAGGGTAATGGTGGCTTCATAGAATGTCTTTGGGAGTGTTCCTTCGTCTTCAACTTTTTGAAAAGTTTAAGAAGGATGGGTATAAGTTCCTCTTTGTATGTTTGGCAGAATTCACCTGTGAAGCCATCTGGTCCTGAAATTTTTTTTGCAGGGAATGTTTTTATTTCATATTCAATTTCATTCTAGTGTTTGGTCTGTTCACTTGATCTATTTCTTCTTGATTCGGTTTTGGCAGGCTGTAAGTCTCTAGAAAGTTGTCCATTTCTTCTAGATTGCCAAATTTGTTGGCATATAATTGTCATAGTATTCTCATGGGGTTTTGCATTTCTGCAGTATCCACTGAAAGTTTTCCTTTTTCATTTCTTATTTTGTTTATTTGGGTTTTTTCTCTCCTCTTCTTGGTGAGTCTGGCCAGAGATTTGTCAATTTTGTTTACCTTTTCAAAGAACCAGCTCTTGGTTTTATTGATTTTTTTCTACTGTTTTTTTTGAATCTCTATTTTATTGATTTCCTCTATGATCTTTATGGTTTCCTTCCTTCTGCTGACTTTAGGTTTTGTTTGTTCTTCTTGTTCTAATTCATTTAGGTGGTGGTTTAAGTTGTTGATTTGAGATTTTTCTTCTTTTTTGAAGAAGGCCTATATCACTATGAATTTCCCTCTAAGCACTGCTTTGTGGCATCCCATAGGTTTTGAATGGTTGTGTCTTCATTACCATTTGTCTTGAGTTTTTTTTTTTTGGTCTTTTTTTGGCCTTTTCTAGGGCTGCTCCCACAGCATATGGAGGCTCCCAGCCAGGGGTCTAATTGGAGCTGTAGCCACTGGCCTATGCCACAGCCACAGCAACTCGGGATCCAAGCTGTGTCTGCAACCTACACCACAGCTCACGACAACACCAGATCCTTAACACACTGAGAAAGGCCAAGGATCAAACCCGAAACCTCATGGTTCCTAGTCAGATTTGTTAGCCACTGCACTGCAACGGGAACTCCTTGAGGTATTTTTTAATTTCTTTTTTGATTTCCTCATTAACCCATTGGTTTTCTGGTAACATGTTGTTTAGTCTCCAGGTAGTCAGTTTTTTCTCATTTCTTTTCCTCTGATTGATTTCTAGTTTCATGCCATTGTGGTCAGAGAAGATAGTTGAAATAATTTCTATAGTCTTAAATTTGTTAAGGTTAGTTTTGTGCCCCAGTAAGTGGTCAATCCTTGATAATATTCCATGTGCACTCAAAAAGAATGTATATTCTGATTTTTTTGGATGTAATATCCTGAAAATGTCAATGAAGTCTAACTTTTCTACTGGGTCATTTAGGATCTCTGTTGCCTTGTTGATTTTCTGTCTAGAGGATCTGTCCACTGATGCGAGTGAGATGTTAAAGTCTCCTACTATGATTGTATTCCCATCAATTTCTCCTTTTATGTCTGTTAGTATTTGTTGTAGGAATCTGGGTGCGCCTATATTAGGGGCATATATATTGATGATTGTAATATCCTCTTCTTGAATGGATCCCTTTATTATTAAATAGTGTCCTTCTTTGTCTTTCTTTATGGCTTTCATTTTAAAGTCTATTTTGTCTGATAAGAATATTGCAACTCTTGCTTTCCTGTCTTGTCCATTGGCATGAAATATCTTTTCCCATCCCCTCACCTTCAGTCTGTATGTGTCCTTTTCCCTAAGGTGAGTCTCTTGTAGACAGAGTATTGTAGGCTTTTGCTTTTTTATCCAATCTTCCACTCTTTGTCTTTTGATTGGAACATTCAGTCCATTGACGTTTAAGGTAATTATTGATAAATGTGTATTTATTGCCATTTTAAACCTTGTTTTCCAGTTGTTTCTATGTTTCTCCTTTGTTCCTATCTTTTTTTTGGTTGGATGATTTCCTTTTATTTTATGCTTGTGTATTTTTCTTTTTAGTTTTTGTGAATGTAATGTTTGGTTTTGATTTGTGGTTGCCCTTCCTATATCTGCTTGCTTTAGTCTGATAGTCATATAGGCTCAAACACATTATTTTGAAAAAAGAGTCTAGATTTTCTTACCTTTCTTCCCCACATTCTATGATTTTGAAGTCCTTTTTTTTTTTTTAAACATCTTCATGTTTGTCCTTTTACTATTCCTTGTGTTTATCATCACTTTTACAGTAGGTTTTTTTCCCTTTTAGATCTGTATACTGACTTATTTAAGTGATTGCTTTCCAAATGTGATTTCCCCCATCCTATTTCTTCTTACTTCTTTTTTATTTATAAAAGCCCTTTCAGTATTTCTTTTAGAATGGGTTTAGTATTGCTGTACTCTTTTATTTTATTTTGTCTTTTTGGTCTTTTTAGGGCACCCATGGCATATGGAGTTTCCCAGGCGGGGGGTCCATTTGGAGCTATAGCTGCCAGCCTATGCCAGAGCCACAGCAATGCCATATTTGAGCCGCACCTGAGACCTACACCATAGCTCATGGCAACACTGGATCCTCAACCCACTGAGCAAGGCTAGGGATTGAACTTGCAACCTCATCGTTTCTAGTCGGATTTGTTTCCACTGTGCCACGATGGGAACTCCTGCTGTATCTTTTGTTTGTTGGAGAAATTCTTTATTTCCCCTTCTATTTTAAATGATATTCTCACTGGGTAGAGTATTGTAGGCTGCAAATTGTTCCCTTTTAGAACTTTGAATATATATTGCCACTCTCTTTGGCCTGTAGTGTTTCAGTAGAGAAATCAGCTGATAGCCTTATGGAGGTTCCCTTATAATTAACATTTTGTGTTTCTCTTGCTGCCTTTAGAATCCTCTCTTTATCGTTAACTTTTGCCATTTTTATTATAATATGTCTTGGTGTGGGCCTCTTTGGGGCCCTCTGTGCTTCCTGTGTCTTGATAACTGTTTCTTTTAGATTTGGAAAGTTTTTAGACATAATTTCTTCAAATATATTTCAATCCCCTTTTCTTTTCCTTCTCCTGGAATTCCTATTAAGCTTAGACCGGCCTGCTTTATATTATCCCATAGATCTCTTATATTGCTTTCATTTTTTCATTTTGTTTTCTGTCTGCTATCCTGATTGGGTGATTTCCATTATTCCATCTTCCAAGTCTCTAATTCATTCCTCTGCATTATTCATTCTGCTCTTTAGTGCCTTTAGCTCAGTTTGCATCTCTGCAAATGAATTTTCTAATTTTTCTTGGTTCCTCCTTATATTTTCTAGTTCCTTTCTAAAGTAATCTGCATTACTATTTATATCTACTCTTAATTCCTTCATATTCAGCCTTAATTCCTTCAGTATTTTCACTATCTCCCTTTTGAATTCAGTGTCTATTAGACTGCAGAGGTCTGTTTCATTGTTTGCTGCTTCAGGTGACTTCTCCTATTCTTTTAACTGGGAACAGTTCCTGAGCTTCTTCATTTTGCTCATATTTTTATTTTTCTGTGAGTTTAGGGAAACCAAACTGTAGTCTTGGAGGGCTATTTCTATGTAGGAGTGCCCCTTTTATTTTATGGGTGGTTACCATTTATTTTTGGCATGGAAGTTTGGATATTTGTTGTCTCTTTCTTTGGAATGAGCAGGCTATTATCCCCAGGATGATGAGTGTGTTTCTAGGGACAAGGAGGCAATAGGTAGAGCTAGTAGTCAGTGCCTGGTCACTGGACTCTTGACAGTAGCAAGGACCTGCAGGAAGGTGGCACAGGCTACTCCTAGTTACAGGGCCCTGGGAAGTGGTAATGAGCCTCAGGCAGATTTAGGTGGTGCCCAGAGTATTTGGCAGTGGCAATGGCAGGGTGTGTGTGTTCCCAGGGGAGTGAGAGCAACAATTGGTGGTGTTTGGTCATAATGCCCTCCTCTGTGGTGCCCTCTGAGGTGACTGTGGCCACAAGTGGTGCCTGTTCACGGACCCCTAGTTGTGGTGGGCCATGCCCACCTCTGTAGTCAGAGATAACTGTGGTGGTTTGCCCTCACCATCTGTAGACCATGCAAGACGCACCCCATCCCCCTTAGCCCATGCAGGAGGTGATGCACAGGCTCTCTTAGTTGCAGGGTCCTGGGAAGTGACAGTGATCAAGCATGTGTGGGCACTGCCAAGAGCATTTGGCAGTGGCAGCAGTAGAGTGGGTGTGTTTCCAGGGGAGTGAGAGCAACAATGGGTGGTTTTCTGTTGCACTGCCCGCTTTTTGGCAGAACTCTGAGGTGACTGGGGCTACAGGTGGAGCCTGTTCACAGATCCCTAGTGGCGTCAGGCCACACCTCTCTCTGATTTCTGAGATGACTGCTGTGGTTTGTCTTTGCTGCTTGTAGAGCATGCAAGAGGCACTGTGTCAAGCTTAGCCCCCCACGGCCCTTAGCCCACACAAAAGGTGCCCAGCCACCCACCACCCATAGCCCACACAAGAAATGCCAGGTCTTCTGTAGCCTAAGCAAGTGGCTTCTCGCCACCCATAGCCCATGCCAGAGGCACCTTCCCCTCTGAAAACCCTTGCAAGGAGATTCCTATGGTGGTCTGCCCCTCCTCCTCTCACCCTCCCCAACAACGGAATCTTGCTTCTCTTGCAGGGCCACACCACCTCCTGGATTCCCTTGGTTGTGGCTTTCCTCTCCCGAGCCCATGGTGCACCACGCCCTAGCCCCTCAGTCTGTCTCCACACAGCCAACTCTAGTCTTCTCCCTGGAACTGACCTCCAGAGCCTAAGTCTCAGCCCCCAGCCCCAACCCAAGCATCTCAGGCGATGGTGTCCAGAGTGGTAAAGCAGATGATCTATGTGGCTCTCACTCTGCTTTGTCCTCCTCAGTCCAGCTGCTGTGCTTTTTTCAGTGACTTTGAGGTCCCTCCATCTCGGCTGATCTCCCTGTCAGTTAGGTAGCTTCCCAGAGTGTGGGTTCTTTTGCTGTTTCCCAGCTCCCCCTCAGGAGTGCTAGTCCCATCCTGATTCCTTCTCTCTCTTTCTCTCTTTTTTCTTTTGTTCTACCCAGCTATGTAGAGTGTTTCTGGCCCTTTTTGGAGGTTTAAGTTCTTTTGCCAGTGTTCAGTAGATGTTCTATGTGAATCGTTCTACATGTAGTTGTGTTTTTTTGATGTCTCTCTTTTTACTTTTATTTTTTGTCTTTTTGCCTTTTCTAGGGCCACTCCTGTGGCATATGGAGGTTCCCAGGCTAGGGGTCTAATCAGAGCTGTAGCTGCCAGCCTACCCCAGAGCCACAGCAACTCAGGATCCGAGCAGCGTCTGCGACCTACACCACAGCTCACAGCAACACCGGATCCTTAACCCACTGAGCAAGGCCAGGGATCGAACCTGCAGCCTCATGGTTCCTAGTCAGATTTGTTAACCACTGTGCCACGACAGGAACTCCTGATGTCTTTTTTAAAAGACTTTTATTTTTTCCATTATAGGCGGTTTACAGTGTTCTGTCAATTTCTACTGTACAGCAAAGTGACTCAGTTGCACATACATATACATTCTTTTTCTCACATTATCGTCCATCATGTTCCATCATAGGTGCGTGTATCTTTTTGAATGAAAGTTTTGTGCAAATATATGCCCAGGAGTAGAATTGCTGGATCGTATGGTAGTTCTATATTTAGTTTTCTGAGGTGCCTCCATACTGTTTCCCATAGTGGTTATACCAATTTACATTCCCACCAACAATGTAAAAGGGTTCCCTTTTCTCCACACCCTCTCTAGCATTTGTTATTTGTGGACTTATTAATGATGGCCATGCTTACAGGAGTGAGGTGGTAACTCATAGTTTTTGGGTTTTTTTTTGTTTTTTTTTTTGTTTTTTTTTGTCTTTTTGCCATTTCTTGGGCTGCTTCCGCGGCATATGGAGGTTCCCAGGCTAGGAGTCCAATCAGAGCTGTAGCCGCCAGCCTACACCAGAGCCACAGCAATGTGGGATCCAAGCCGCACCTGCGACCTACACCCACAGCTCACAGCAATGCTGGATCCTTAACCCACTGAGCAAGGCCAGGGATCGAACCCGCATCCTCATGGTTCCTAGTCGGATTTGTTAACCACTGCGCCACGACGGGAACTCCAATTCATAGTTTTGATTTGCATTTCTCTAATAATTAGTGGTGTTGAGCATTTTATCACATTCCTGTTGGCCATCCAATGTTTTCTTTGAAGAAATGTCTATTTAGGTCTTCTGCCTATTTTTTCAATTGGTTTTTGTTGTTGTTGCTGTTGTTTGTTTTTTTTGTTTCTTTTTTGCTATTGAGTTGTATGGGTTGTTTCTATAGTGATATGTTGTTTTGATTGAAGAAATTCTAGCCTTACAGAGTTGTGCAGTTGGAAAAGAGGAGGATTTTATTTATTTATTTTTGTCTTTTTGCCTTTTTCTAGGGCCGCTCCCACGGCATATGGAGATTCCCAGGCTAGGCGTCCAATTGGAGCTACAGCCACTGGCCTACCCCAGAGCCACAGCAACGCGGGATCCAAGCCATGTTGTGACCTACACCACAGCTCATGGCAACGCCGGATCCTTAACCCCCTGAGCGAGGCCAGGGATCGAACCCGAAACCTCATGGTTCCTAGTTGGATTTGTTAACCACTGAGCCACGATGGGAACTCCAGAGAGGAGGGTTTTAATAGCCTTTGCAGATAATTGTGGATTTTCTTTTTGATGCTAAACCAGAATTCAGCAGGTAGTAGCTTCTTAAACATTAGTGTGATGCGGATTCTGAAACTGTATTAATGAATACTTCATACTCTCTTACTTTAAATACTTGGACCTATCTTGTACTTCAAATGAATCTTTTGGAGTTCCCCTCCTGGGGAACAAGTGAAAACGAATCTGACTAGTATTCATGAGGACTCAGGTTTGATCCCCGGCCTCAGTCAGTGGGTTAAGGATCCAGCATTGCCATGAGCTGTGGTGTAGGTCGCAGACATGGCTTGGATCTAGTGTTGCTGTGGCTGTGGTGTAGGTATGGCTGTGGCTCCAATTTGACCCTGAGCCTCCATATGCTGCAGATGTGGCCCTAAAAAGACAAAAAAATAAATAAATAAATAAGTGAAACTTTTACCCAGGTATGACTTTTATTTCACCATATATTGGTCATTTGGAAATTTTTTGTTGACTGAATGGTTCAGATCTAACAAAAGATGACAGGTCATTAAACAATGTCAATAATTGCATTCATTAACATCACCACTCATCTCATTGATAAAGCCTTGATTTATTTGCTTATGTGGCTCTGTCTGCAGCACGTGGAAGTTCCCAGGCCAGGGACTGAACCTGAACTGCAGTTTGCAGCTTGTGCCACAGCTGTGGCAACACTGGATCTTCAACCTGCTGTGCCATTAGGTGAACTTCCAATAAAGTCTTTATTGGGAAGATGTCAAGCTCATAATGGTGGATACAAGTTTCCCAAAATTTCCGCTTTCTGCTTGAAAGCTCAAACCTCATCATTGATGAGAAATGTGGTCAATATTTTATCCTTGAAATGACAGATTCACTTCGATCATTTTTCAAAAACTGCCAAATAGCCAAGTCTGAATACCCACAGTTTGTCTGTTGGTTGTTCTTGCAAGTAAAAATGATGTTCCATGGACAAAAGAGGCTATTCCACTCCAATTCCAACAAGCTCACAAGTGCTTTTCCTCCACACTATCTACCCACATGTTCAGCCAAAGTGCTTTATAGATCCTGCCAGTCTCATCACCCAGAACATTAAACGTAGTATATTTATACTCAAGGGCTGAGATTCAGTGAAAGGTATTACTTTTACTGCTTCATCCAGGGTCCTCTTAAGTGTCACTAGCCTACTCTCTCACTGCAAGTGCGTGTCTATGTAGGACGTAGTGACAACCGGCCTAGTTTGAGGCCACTTCCTTGCTTCCTGCTGAGGTGCCAGCAGTTTCATCCCCTGTGGCTTTTTCATTATCAAGTGTCATTCTGATGACATTAGCAGTGTCCTAAAAGGGTTTCAGGGATTTCAGGGGTCTATGGACCTCACTATAAAATCATCAGCCTACTCATGTAATTTTTTTTTTTTTTTTTTGTCTTTTTGCCATTTTCTTGGGCTGCTCCTATGGCATCTGGAGGTTCCCAGGCTAGGGGTCCAATCGGAGCTGTATCCATTGGCCTACACCAGAGCCACAGCAACATGGGATCTGAGCCACGTCTGCGACCTACACTCCAGCTCATGGCACTGCTGGATCCTTAACCCCTGAGCTAGGCCAGGAATCGAACATGCAACCTCATGATTCCTAGTCGGATGCGTTAACCACTGAGCCCCGACGGGAACTCCCTATACATGTAATTTTTAAAAAATAGTGTAATGTTGGAGTTCCCATGATGGCGCAGCAGAAACGAATCCAACTAGGAATCATGAGGTTGCAGGTTCAATCCCTAGCTTCACTCAGTGGGTTAAGGATCCGGCATTGCCGTGAGCTGTGGTGTAGGTCACAGATGCGGCTCGAATCCTGCGTGGCTATGGCTGTGGTGTAGGCCGGCGGCTACGGCTCCAATTCAACCCCTAGCCTGGGAACCTCCATATGCCACCGGTATAGCCCTAAAAATACAAAAACAAAACAAAACAAAACAAAAACAAAAACAAAAAAAAAAAAAAAAAGAAAGAAAGAAAGAAAAGGAAGGAAGGAAGGAAGCTCTGAAAACTCTCCTGAGGAGGTTGGGGGAGGCCAGCATATACGTGATTTTGACGAAGGGCTACAGCAAGGACACATTTTGGTAGAAGATATTGCTATTCGTAAGGAGCAGCTATCTTAGTTAATGGTTTTAGTGGTTTTCTAAGGATGAGATGATGCAAGACACTGGGTTCACAAAATTTTCTCCTGAAAATATCTCCATCTATGGAAATAGTTAGATATTTTCTGTCCAGTTCTGACCAATTCTGTCAGTTTTCCCCGAGCACAAGGTGTCTCATCTGGACCTTCACCCTGAATTCCTTTTGGGGTACATTGTAGGCCAGCCACTGGCAGTGGCTCAGGACTGGGTCTGGGTGCTTGGTGAGCAACATTCTTTGTTTTGCAGATCTCGGAACACAGGCCGGCTCCTAGGGAGAGAGCGGCCCAGCGTTCCGACGCCTGGCTCCTGGCCAGCGATGAAAGAAGCAGCTTGAAAAGCTTCCCTTTCGGGAACTGGCATCCATGGGAGGTGGAGATGGAGAGTTCAGGGCAAGAGGCACCAGGGACCGAGGAAGAATCACCTGGGGGTGAGGAAGAGGAATGGGTTGCGGAGGCAGGAGGGAGGGAAGGGGGCTGAAGAGAGGGAGGCAGGATTCAGGGCTGGAGATGGGCCTACATCACACCCCCTCCCCCAGGAACATAACCTCCACGTGAGGACAGAACAAGAAGCCATCACACGGGAAGTGCACAGGCCCTAAAATGTCTAAAGTCCTGGATCCACAGGGTTGCTTAAACTAGCCTGCTTGACCATAGTACAGACAGAGGAACTGAGGCCTAGAGCCCAATGTGGCTTTTCCCAGGGCAAGGCCAGCCATTGCCTTTGCAGAATTTCTTATCTGGGGCATTGCCTTGTGGTGTAGCAGGTTAAGGATCTGGTGTTGTCACTGCTGTGGTTTGGGCTGCTACTGGGGCTCAGGTTGGATCCCTGGCCCGGGAACTTCCACATGCCACAGGCCAAAAGAAAAAAAAAAGAAAAAAAAAAAAAAGAATTTTTGTCTATAGCATCTGACAGTTCCTGACTCCAAAAATCCTTCCTCTGCTGTGCTCAACAATGCTCCACTGCTATGCATTTCTTTAGCTTCAAGCAGAAATCTTGGTTTTGGGAATTTCCATTGTGGCTCAGCAGTAACAAATCTGATGAGTATCCATGAGGATGCAGCAGGGACAGCTCTTATTCGCCCGTAGCCTGGGAACTTCCATATGCTGTGGGTAAGCCCCCCTCAAAGAAAGAAAGAAAGAAAGAAAGAAGGAAGGAAGGAAGGAAAGAAAGGAAAGAAAGAAAGAAAGAAAATCCTGGTGTCAAAGGAACTCAATGGAGCTGGGTATGGACACATCAAAGGCTCAGCTGAGTGACCCAACAGGAAATTGGCCCAAATTCTTCATGTAATCTCTTTATCTTACTTGTTGACAAGGAATGAAATTATTTTTACAAACCAAACGTAATTCCTGCAAGAATGTGCAAACCTATCCTTCGGTGGCCACCCTCCTGGAGCTCCCGCCTAGGCATGGGACTGACCTCCTTCCTGACTTGGAAACCACCCTCCCCGGGTCCTCCATACCACGGGGACCGGGCTCTGAGTTGTTTTCCAGTGTGTAACCGAAACCCAGCCTCTGTACACCGGCACCAATTAAGGCTCAGAGACAGCGTTTGGGGGGATGCAGAAAGAACAGCCTGATTGCTTTCTCAGGCAGAGGAGGCCCCAGCAGGCTAACGCCTCAAAACTGTGTCCTCCCTTGAGAGAGGATGACAAGGTTTTAGAGGTTTATCTCGAAAAAACACGACTGTTGATAAGGATTAGGGTGCCTGCATTCATCTCCCTCCATGGATCATTTCAAGGTCATCAAGGCCGGAGTCAGGTGCTCTGGGGACGATTTCTGGTAGCTTTTAGGGTTGTCACACCTTGGCTTTATGCAGGGAGGACTGTTCACGAAAGGATGGGGGTGTTAGGGAGTGTTTCAGAGGAAAAGGAAAGACAAGGCCTGCAGTCTAACTCTAACTAGAGGAGTTCCCGTCGTGGCTCAGTGGTTAATGAATCCAACTAGGAACCATGAGGTTGCGGGTTCGAGCCCTGGCCTTGCTCAGTGGGTGAAGGATCCGGCGTTGCCGTGAGCTGTGGTGTAGGTCGAAAACTCGGCTCGGATCCCGAGTTGCTGTGGCTCTGGCGTAGGCCGGTGGCTACAGCTCCAATTGGACCCCTAGCCTGGGAACCTCCATATGCTTTGGGAGGTGGCCCTAGAAAAGGCAAAAAGGCAAAAAGACAAAACAACAACAACAACAAAAAACCTCTAACTAGAAAATAATGATTAGTGAGAAAAAGCGATTAGGCAAGGAAGAAATCATTTGCGAGAAGCCTGTTAGTGTAAGTTCGTGGGCCAAGGCAGGGCCTAACCTAATGTGGAGACTTTTAATTAGTTTCTTAGTTGTAACCCTATTTCCTAATCATTAACTCTTGAGTCAGCCTTTTGAGACTGAGAGGAGGCTAAAGGAAAAGGATTTATTTCCAAATACAAGGACACAGGAGGCCTGGATGGGGGGAGGGAGAGGTTGACAGGGAGGGAGAGGAGGGGGCATGGCGCAGAGGGGAAGCCGGGGCTGTGAAGCAAAGCTGCTTCCTTCACATGCGGTCAGAGCTGCTGGCTGAACCTCATCACTATCTTTTACATCATTATACACAATTCCTGAGCTTCTGCGACTCCATTTTGAAACTCAGGAAGGGCAAATCACGTTGGTGGCAAGGCCTGAGCCAGGGGAACGTGGGGTCAGGGAGCGATTCAGGCCTCCAGGCTCTTTTTTCTCTGGGATGGAGGGTGATGCGAACCAGGCAGGCAAGTTCTCTGCATGTCAGCACTACCCACCTCCCAACCACTCCTGTAGCCATTTGACAGACCAGAAGGCTGAGGCACAGGGGGAACTGCCCAAGATTACAAGGGCAGCGGAAGTTTGGGAGGGCTGATATCAGAAGCCCAGAGGAAAGAACTTCCTATGCAGTGGGAGAAAAAGGCAGCTTCTTGGGGGAGGTGGCTGGACCCAAAGGTCGAAGCAGAAGCGCGCGCGCGCGTGTGTGTGTGTGTGTGTGTGTGTGTGTGTGTGTGTGTGATTTATTTATTTATTTTTATTATTACTCAAATGAATTTATCACATCTGTAGTTGTATAATGAATGGTGTGTGTGTGTTATTCTCAAAATTAATGTCTTCTGAAAACTGAGTCCTCCAACTGATTCCCTTTCTACGTGGACTCCTGCACCCATGCTCAAGGGCTAGCTCACAGCGCTGCCTGCGCATCCCTCCAGGGTCGGTTCGTGAGCGGGGCGGATGGATGAACAGGTGTGAGGATGCACCCCTGGGCCGCCAAAGCGCCTCAGCTGGGCATGAACGGATCCTCTCCTCTCTGCGGCCAGGAGAGGGGCTCCCCTCTGTGCGCTCGGGGCCTCCCCTCCGCTCGCTCCCTGGATCGGTGTGCTACCCTGCCGCTTTCCACATGGACCGCGTTGAACCTGAAATCACTCAGCGGGTGGTTTCTGATCCTCTTTCGCTTCTCTTTCTCGGGAGACCTGAAGCTCCCTCCACTGGGGTTGCACAACATTGCATTTCGAAAGCGGATGAGGATGGCTTTTGTTCTTGCGAGCCTTCGCCCTGTCCCGCCCCGCAAGCCAGGGGCCAGGAGAGTCTTGCACAAGCTGCGAGAGGAGAGGGGTGTCTGCGGTGGGAACTGGGCCCCGACTGCCCCAGTGCTTTAAAACCCCCACCCTACTCCACCCCACTCCACCCTATTCCTGCCCCCCACAGCAGACTTGCGGTTAAAATGCAATCAGGTTGCTTATGAAAGTCAGGATAGCAGTTACTGCTTCAGGAGGAGCGAAGCGTGGTGCCTGGGGACAGGCCCGCGAAGAGGCTGGTGGGGTGGTTGACCAAGTTCTTTTTCTTTGTCTCCATGGCAGTTCACCTTGTAGTAATTAGTTAAGCCATTGGAACCATGGGATAGTCTGTATTTTGTCTCTTCCCCTTCCCCATGCCTTTTTTTTTTTTTTTTTTTTCTTTTTAGGGCCACACCTGCAGCATCTGGAAGTTCCCAGGCTAAGGGTCCAATCCGAGCTGCATCTGCCGGCCTATGCCACAGCCACAGCAATGCTGAATCCGAGCTGCAGCTGGCAACACTGGATCCTTAACCCACTGAACGAGGCTAGGGATCCAATCTGCATCCTCATGAATACTAGTTGGGTTCTTAACCTGCTTAACTACAATGGGAACTCCTGGGGTTTTTTTGTTTGTTTGTTTGTTTGTTTCTTGTTTTTTAATTTTTTATTTTACAGTGAAAACATTTAAAAGATATTCAACCAATTAAAGTTGTTAAAGTAGGAGTTCCCTGGTGGCCTAGCAGATTAAGCATCTGGCATTATCACTGCTGCGGCTTGTGGGCCCCTCTTGTGGCATGGGTTTGATCCCTGGCCTGGGAACTTCTGCATGCTGGTGCAGCCAAAAAAAGAAAAAAAAAAGATAAAAGAAAAAAAAAGAAAGAAAAAAATCAAATAAATAAGTTGTAAAAGTAAAATTCCAATTCCGATTTTCTCCTTCCTTCTTACCCTCTCCGTCTCTCCATCTCTTCCCCCTTTCTTTTTTCCTTTCTTCTTCTCCTCTTTCAAGTTTCTCTTTTTTATTTCTTTCTTTTTTTTTTTTTTTTACTTTTTCTCTTTCTTTATTGGCTGTTTTTCTCTTTTTTCTTTTAGTCTTTTTTAGGTCCGCACTTGCCGCATATGGAGGTTCCCAGGCTAGGGGTCCAATCGGAGCTACAGCTGCCGGCCCACACCACAACCACAGCAATGCCAGATCCGAGCCACGTCTGTGACCTACACCACAGCTCACGGCAATGCCGGATTCTTAACCCACTGAGTGAGGCCAGGGATTGAACCCACAACCTCATGGTTCCCAAGTGGATTTGTTTCCACTGTGCCACAATGAGAACTCCCTATTGGTTGTTTTCCTTTCTGTATCTGTCTTTAACAAATATTTCCTGAGGACCCACCGTGTTCCAGGACTCTAGAGTTCCGCTGGTGAATAGAAGTGGTTCCTGTCCCCTAAGAGCTTACTGTCTGGGAGGGAATGAATGGAGTGAAGGAAGGTTGACAAATGGGAAAACCAATAACTGCATCACTACCCATGGAGATAGGGATTCTGAAGGTATGTTGCATATCAGATTTCTTGTATGCATGTGCAAACATACAGAAAATTTTGTATATTAAATATAAGCAAGACTTTTAGAAATACATAAGGATCATGTACGATACATGCTGTTCAGTAAATTGTCTTTCTCACTATAAAACAAAGAATGTTGCCCACCATCCAATTCTACAAGAATCAAGTCATTAACCACTTCAGTCCTGAAGGAATCCCTGGAAGGAATTCAGGATGAAAAGCAGGCTAAGGCACTCTGTGCTTTGGAAAAACAGACCCCTTAGATAGTTACAGGGATCTCAGAAAAAAAACTCAATGAATCTAGATTCTTGCATCTCCCCATACATAGAAAACACTAACATCATTAACTGAGGTATTTGATTCTTTTTTTTTTTTTGGCTTTTCTAGGGCGGCTCCCGTGGCACATGGAGGTTCCCAGGCTAGGGGTCCAATCGGAGCTGTAGCCACCGGCCTACGCCAGAGCCACAGCAACTCGGGATCCAAGCCGTGTTTTCGACCTACACCACAGCTCACAGCAACGCCGGATCCTTCACCCACTGAGCAAGACCAGGGCTCAAACCTGCAACCTCATGGTTCCTAGTCGGATTCGTTAACCACTGTGCCACCACGGGAACTCCTGATTGTTGACTAGCAGTATCCTTTATGCTGGACTGCACTTATGATTCCTTTGTTGAAATCATGTATATACCAGCTTCTCCCCCTGCCTCTTCAGAGCAGTCCCCTCAGAGCTTCTGAGAGGCTGTTTCTCAGGTTATGGTCCTCAGCAGGATCCCTGAATAAAACTGAAACATGCAGTTCTTATGTTGTGCATTTTTCTTTCAGTCAAATGAGGATGCTGGTTTGATCCCTGGCCTCACTCAGTGGGTTAAGGATCCGGTGTTGCCGTGAACTGTGGTGTAGGTCACAGATGCAACTCAGATCCTGCACTGCTATGGCTGTGTCGTAGGCTGGCAGCTATAGCTCCAATTTGACCCCTAGCCTGGGAACTCCCATATGCCATGAGTGCTGCCCTTTGAAAAAAAAAATCATTGTGGGAAAATTTTGCAATTGGCACATAGAGGCTACCTTGCTATTTTTGATGGCAGCTTAGTATTCCATCTTACAGTTTTGGAGTTGCTGCATCAAAGACTCCTCATACATTTTTTTGTTGTTGTTGTTGTTGTTGCTATTTCTTGGGCCGCTCCCTCGGCATATGGAGGTTCCCAGGCTAGGGGTTGAATCGGAGCTGTAGCCACTGGCCTACGCCAGAGCCACAGCAACGCGGGATCTGAGCCACGTCTGCAACCTACACCACAGCTCAAGGCAACGCCGGATCGTTAACCCACTGAGCAAGGGCAGGGACCGAACCCGCAACCTCATGGTTCCTAGTCGGATTCGTTAACCAACTCGCCACGACGGGAACTCCCCCTCATACATTCTTGAAGTCTGCATGGTCCTGGAAGCAGCCTCAAGGATCACTAAGGAAGGGATTGATTGAGATCTGTGGTTCTGCTTTGTTTTAGCTGGAGCAGCCCTGTCTTGATGTGTCCACAACCATAGCTACACACAGGAGCTACCTGGCAGCTTTTTAAAACTTTGAATTAGGATCTCTAGGGTGGGAATGTGTATTTTTTTGTTTGTTTGTTTTTCGGTTTGTTTGTTTGTTTGTTTGTTTGTTTTTTGCTTTTTAGGGCTGCAACCGTGGCATATGGAGGTTCCCAGGCTAGGGGTCTAATGAGAGCTATAGTTGCTGACCTGCACCACAGCCACAGCAATGCCAGATCCGAACCATGTCTGCAACCTACACCACAGCTCATGGCAATGCCGGATTCTTAACCTACTGAGCGAGGCCAGGGATCAAACCTGCAACCTCATGGTTCCTAGTCAGATTTGTTTCTACTGCACCACGATGGGAACTCCATGGGAATGTGTATGTTTTTTAAAAGTTCTCAGATTTCTTTAAAGTGTAGTCAGGATTGAGAATCACTGTGCTGTCATGGGCTAGGAGAGCAGGGGAGATGGTTCACATTAAGATTTCAAAAGCCGCTGACCTCACTTTGAAGGAGAACATGGTGCCTCACAGCAGGTTAGGAGAAACACTGGACCAGAGCTGGAGCTTTTACCACTCATTCCAGGGCTCTGTTCCTCAGACCACACTTTGAGTGTATGCTTTTTGGCAAATTTCTCTTGCCTTTGGTTTGGAGATCATGACATAAAGGTGGATGTATTTTCTTTCTTCTTTTTTTTTAATGGCTGCACCCATAGCATATGGAAGTTCCTAGGCTAGGGATTCAGTCTGAGCCACAGCTGCTACCTGTGTCCTAGCTGTGGCACCGTCAGATCCTTTAACCCACTGCACTCTGCCAGGGATCGAACCCGTGCCTCTGTAGCAACCTGAGCTGCTGCACTCGGATTTTTTTTTTTTTGGTCTTTTTGGTCTTTTTGCCTTTTCTAGGGTCACTCCCACGGCATATGGAGGTTCCCAGGCTAGGGGTCCAATCGGAGCTGTAGCCGCCAGCCTATGCCACCGCCACTGCAACGTGGGATCCGAGCTGCGTCTGCAACCTACACCACAGTTCACAGCAATGCCAGATCCTTAACCCACTGAGCAAGGGCAGGGATCGAACCCTCAACCTCATGGTTCCTAGTCGGATTCGGTAATCACTGAGCCATGATGGGAACTCCTGCACTTGGATTTTTAACCCACTGCACCACTAACAGTGAACTGCTATTTTATTTTTTATTGAATTAAGATTTATGGAGTTTCGGGAGTTCTCTTGTGGTACAGTGGGTCAAGGACCCAACAGTGTCACTGCAGCAGCTTGGGTTGGTTCTGTGACATGGGTTGGATCCCTAATCCGAGAACTTTCACATGCTGTAGGCATGACCAAAAAAAAAAAAAAAAAAAAAAGGTTTCTATTACTGTTTCATTTGTTAAGGCAATAAGTTCTAATAAATAGGAAGAAAATTACATGCATTAATATAAAATTTACAGGAGTTCCCATCATGGCGCAGCAGAAACGAATCCAACTAGGAACCATGAGGTTGCGGGTTCAACCCCTGGCCTCACTCAGTGGGTTAAGGATCCAGCTTTGCTGTGAGCTGTGGTATAGGTCGCAGACATGGCTCGGATCTGGTGTTGCTGTGGCTGTGGCATAGGCTGATGCCTACAGTTCCGATTAGACCCCTTGCCTGGGAACCTCCATATGCCGTGGATGGGGCCCTCAAAAAAACAAAAAGACAAAATATATATATTTTGCAAAAGAAGGAGTCCAAGAGATGTGCAAACATATAAAAAAGAATCTGACCAACATAGAGAGCTGCAGATTAAGCCAACAATGAAACATCTTCCCACCCATACTGTAAGCAAAGATGAAATGCTTAATGCCAGGAAAATGTGGGGAAGTAGGTATCCCCTCAAATTCGTACCTTTATAGTCTTCTAGAGGGAATTTGGTAATATAGATCAAGAGCAGTAAAAAAATGCATTCTGTTTGCCCCAGCAATTCCACTTCTTGGAAGAATGCATGTGTCACAGTATCTGTAAAACATGTTTATTGCAGTATTTGTCATAGGTAAAATAATTGGAAACAACATAATGATCCAGAGATAAAGCATTTGTTTTTTAAAAAATCATTCTTCATCCCACAGGGAAACATTAAACAGCCATTAAAAAAATGAGGCTGGAGTTCCCGATGTGGTGCAATAGGATTGGCGTCATCTCTTGGGCACTGTGATGCAGGTTTGACCCCAGGCCCAGGGCATGGTGGATTAAGGATCTGGCATTGCTGCAGGTGCAGCATAGGTGGAAATTTCACTCAGATCTTATCCCTGGCCCAGGAAAACTCCATGTTGATCCCTGGCCAAAAAAGGAAAAACAAGAAGAGAGAGATAGAGACCAATCTACACTGACATGGAGAAATAGATACATTATATCACATGAAAAAAAACAAGTTCCAAGATGGTGTTTGGATATTGTCCCTTTTTTGTGTAAAAGTCAACATGTGTATGTGTATTTGTGTATATATAACATGCATAGATGTGTATGTATGCAGCTAGGTGTGTGAATCTAAAAGGGTATTAACTATTAACATGAATTATATCTGGCCAGTGGAATTACAAAGGTTCTTTCACTTTTTATTTTCATACACATCTATATCATTAAAAATTTTTAATTTTTTAATTTTTTTTTGTCTTTTTAGAGCTGCACCTGTGCCATATGGAAATTCCCAGGCTAGGGGTCGAATCAGAGCTGCTGCTGCCGGATACACCATAGCCACAGCAATGCCAGATCCTTAACCCACTGAGTGGGGCCAGGGATCAAACCCACGTCCTCGTGGATACTAGTCAATTTCGTTTCGTTTACCAAATTAATTTTTCAGTGAAGTGATTCAGTCAGAATGTATTCATTAATAATCAGGAAAATGTTTGAAATATTTTCCATTTGTTAAGGAAAAAAAAACTATAAGCAATGTAGTTATTGGAAAAGATACAGAAAAGCAGAATAAAGAATCCAAATTCCTCTTAGTCCTTTCCCGCAAAGGTCACCGCATTACCGCTTTGGCCTGTTTGGTTCTGGTTTTTCTCCTATACCTGGTTTAGTTATCTGCTGTCCTTTGGCATAAATAATTTCACATCCCGTTTTTTCTCTGCCTACATGTTAATTGTAAGCATTTCCGCCACCAGGAAAAAGCCCTCTCAAACAACACTGTAATTTGCTCTATAAATATATTCTATGACTATCTCCATGTTCTTAATAATTTTCTTATTGCGAGACATTTGGATCATCTCCAACCTTCTAGTATTATGACTAATGCTGCATTAACATCTTCCTGCACTTGGGTTTGTCTTTTTTTTTTTTTTTTTTTTTTTTTTGCCTTTTCTAGGGCCGCTTCCATAGAAAGTTTCCTTATGGAGATTCCCAGGCTAGGGGTCAAATCGGAGCTGTAGCTGCCAGCCTACATCACAGCCACAGCAACGCCAGATCTGAGCCATGTCTACGACCTACACCACAGCTCATAGCAACAGATCCTTAACCCACTGAGCAAGGCCAGGGATCGAACCTGCAACCTCATGGTTCCCAGTCGGATTCGTTAACCACTGAGCCACAATGAGAACTCCTTTTTTTCTCTTTCTTTCTTTCTTTCTTTTTGGCCTGCAACTGGGTTTGAAGATTCCTGTAGTTGCATTACTAGGCTAAATGGAAAGAACACTTTTTTTTTTTTTTTTTTTTTTTTGCTTTTTAAGGCTGTACCTGCGGCATATGGAGGTTCCCAGGCTAGGGGTCAAATCAGAGCTGCACCTGCCAGCCTATGACACAGCCACAGCGACACGGGATCCGAGCCCTTCCTGTGACCTACACCACAGCTCACAGTAACACCAGATCCTTAACTCACTGAGTGGGGCCAGGGATTGAACTTGTGTCCTCATGGATCCTAGTTGGGTTTGCTGCCACTGAGCCCCAATGGGAACTCCTGGAAAGAACACTTTTAAGTCCCTGGCACTTCTTGCCAAATTGTTATGAAAGGGAGGATCTTGTCTTCTCTACCCCAGCCCTGTATGAGCCTACCCTTGGAAGGTAATTTTCCATTTCATTTTCTAAGGCCAGTCCCTTTTCTGAATCTTCTCCCTAAAAAGAGACTCAAATTTTCTTCACTTGTCTTCCCTCCCCATGGTTTAGTGGAAGAAAAGGGGACAGTGGGTTCAAATCATGGCTGGCTGTGTGACTGGCTGTGTGACTTGGGGAAAATCACTTGACCTTCCTGGGCCTCCATTTTCCTCCTTAATTCCTCTCTTCCTTCCCAAATGGCTTGAGGGATAAGTACATGACTTTGCTTTCCAGAAGTCAGGCCGGGTTGCACATAATTATTCTCTGCTCTAGGACGGCATTCAACTGCCTTCCCCACGTTTCTTCCAGGGATCTGGCTGCAGTAGCTCTCTTGCTTTGGCGTCTTCTCCTGTGTCACAGCGATCACCTTGTGCTGAGAGGAAGGTGCCCATCTTCCTTTCCTTGGTGCTTTTCTGCAAGTCCATCCCCTCCCAGGAGAAAGAGCAGGGACTTGTTGGCTCATTGATAGTTCTGTTTTCCCCTTTCTTGCAAACCAGTTTAGGGACACTGCCAGGGGTGTGAAATCTGGTGGACTCACCCCTGTACAGTCTGGAGACCTGGGTTCAGATCCCATCGCTATCACTTTTCTGGCTGGGCAAATGTTTATAACTTCTCCAAGTCTCATTGTTTTATCAAAGATGGTCAGTGCCTCATGTCAGACCCTTCTAGGCCCTGGGAATTCAGGGACCATCATGGAAGGCCCGGGCCTCGTTCTCATAAACTCTTACTAGTTTTCACAGGCATCAAATCTGCAATGAAGAGGATACTGTGGACATGGAGTATGATTCATAAAATTCTCTTACCCGATTGTGTGTGTGTGTGTGTATTTTTAGGGCTGCACCTGCGGCATATGGAGGTTCCCAGGCTAGGGGTCAAATTAGAGCTGTAGCTGCCAGACTGTGCCACAGCCACAGCAATGTGGGATCTGAGCCATGTCTATGACCTATACCACAGCTCACGGCACCACCAGATCCTTAACCCACTGAGCAAGGCCAGGGATCAAATCTGCAACCTCATGGATGCTAGTCAGATTCGTTGCTACTGAGCCATCATGGGAACTCCCTGATGTTTGTTAAAAAAAAAAAAAAAAAAAGATGACAAATTTTGACCATGTGGTCTTTGTGAAGACCATCAGAAGAGGTGACCTTTTTTTTTTTTTTTTTTTTTTTTTGTCTTTTCTTGGGCCGATTTTGCGGCATATGGAGGTTCCCAGGCTAGGGGTCCAATCGGAGCTGTAGCTGCCAGCCTACACCAGAGCCACAGCAACGCGGGATCCGAGCCGCGTCTGCGACCTACACCACAGCTCACGGCAACGCTGGATCGTTAACCCACTGAGCAAGGGCAGGGACCGAACCCGCAACCTCATGGTTCCTAGTCGGATTCGTTAACCACTGCACCACGACGGGAACTCCAGAAGAGGTGACATTTCTAAAGCCATTTGTGGTGGCTCTGGAGATGATGATGAAGATGACAGTAATAGCTGAGATTCCAGAGGTCCCCAGAGATGGGAGAACATGGAAGAAGGCCATCTCTTGATCTGATGGGACCTCGGTGGCCCCCTTCAGAGTCTCTTGAGGACAGGGATCCACTGTACCCGCCTCTTAGCACCCACTATTTGGCCTTCCATGTGCATTAGGGTGGGTGTGGCCAGGGCAGCAGAGGAAATGTTTGCATCCTCATCAGCCCACCGCTGATTCCTCGCCCGGGGAGAAGGCCTATCTTGTTTCCCAGTGAGTCCTGTGTCCCTACACCCAGATAAAGTGGCCTAGCAATAGTGAGAGGACAGTGAGCATTGTTGCAGACCAAAGTCTAGTGCTCGGCAGTGATGGGCTTCCTTCTGGCCCCAAGTCCCACCCCTGAGTTCCCTTCCAGAACTTCAGTGAGCTGAGGCTGGCTTTTCAGGGAGTCAACCACCCCAAGGCCTCTTTGGAACTGATGCCACTTATTTGCTGCCTAATCTGACAATACTGTGTTACCAGGAGCTCTGCCAAGGTCAGTCCATGTATCATGGAACTGAGCAAGATTGCAACAAATTGGATAAAGCTGGAGCTGGGTCAGGAAGGACGGGGAGGCGTTTGTCAGACTGGGACTCCAGGCACTCAGTGCCACATGCCTTTGCGCCTTCATTTATTCACTCAGTCATTCCTCAGATATAGCCATCCCTCGGTATCCGAGGGGAATTGGTTTCAGGACCCATGTATACCACAATTGAGGATGCTCACCTCCCTTACAGAAGGTGCAGGCATAGTACAGTTGGCCCTTGAGCAACATGGGTTTGAGCTGTGTGGGTCCACTTAGACGCAGATTTTTTTTCAATAGTATATACTGTAGTGCTTCACGATCCAGGGTTGGTTGAGCCCTCAGATGTTGAACATGGATGTGGAGAAACCGCATATACAGCGGACCGACTTAAAAGTTACATGGGGGGAACCTCCACGTGCCTCGGGTGCGGCCCTAAAAAGACCAAAAAAAAAAAAAAAATGTTATGTGCAGAGTTCCCTTTGTGGCTCAGTGGAAACAAATCAGACTAGTATCCGTGAGGGTGCAGGTTCGATCCCTGGCCTCACTCGGTGGGTTAAGGATCCGGTGTTGCTGTGAGCTGTGGTGTAGATCACAGATGTGGCTAGGATCTTGCATTGTTGTGGCTGTGATATAGCTCCGATTTGACCCCTAGCCTGGGAACCTCCATATGCCGCAGGTGCAGCCCTAAAAAAAAAGTTACACGCAGATTTGCAGCTATGCAGAGGGTTGGTGTCCTTGGGTTAACTGTGTTTGCATCTGATCCACACACATCCTTCGGTACACTTTAAATGATCTCTGTTGTAATGCCTAATACAATATAAATGCTATGGAAATGGTTGCTGGGTGCAGCAAATTCAAGTTTTGCTTTTTAGAACTCTAGTTTTTTTGTTTGTTTGTTTTTTAGTATTTGATCCGCAGTTAGTTGAGTCTGTGGATTTGGAAGCTGCAGATATGGAGAACGAATTGTAATGCTCATGTGCCCCCCAGCTGGCTCTAAACTGTTCCCACTTCCTCCAGAGATTGCTCTGGCGTGTTTCCAGAGCACCTAGTGCCAGGCCCTGAGCTCATGGCTGGGGAGACAGTGAGATGAACTCTGCCTCCCACAGGCTTACACTCAAGTACCCTGGACAGTAAGGGAACGTAGGGCTAGAACACCGAGGGGATGCCAAGGGGAAGATGACAGCGGGGTGGCAGGTGACACCAGGATGAAAAAGTCCGGGAGGAACGTTCCAAGAAAGGGAAGGACAAAGCACCACACCCCTGGATGGGAAGGAGAAACAGCAGTCAAGGGCCACTGGGGACATGTTTTTAGCAGGTAAAATTGATCGACATGTAGAAAGACAGTTTTAATGAGCTCATAAGCACTTTTTCTCCACAAGCAACCCCCGGCTGCCTCTTTTTTTTTTTTTGCTTTTGAGGGCCGCACCCTTGACATATGGAGGTTCCCAGGCTAGGGGTTGAAGCAGAGCTGCAGCTGCTGGTCTACACCACAGCCACAGCAACGTCAGAGCCGAGCCATGTCTGCAACCTACACCACAGCTCATGGCAGCACTGGATCCCCAAACCACTGAGTGAGGCCAGGTATCAAACCCGCCTCCTCAGGGATACCATTCAGATTTGTTTTCTGCTGCGCTACCCCAGAATCTCCCTCCACAAACACCCTTTAGAACACATTTGAAATGTTTTAAATCATAAATTTAAGCTTGCAGATGATGCATTTTGAGGCTTGCTGTATACTGTAATATTTTTAAAATATTTTTTTTTTCACCCAAACTTGGGGCTGCAGCTTTAGTTCCTTTGATTTAAGCAGAATGTCTGGGAGTTCCCTCATGGCTCAATGGGCTAAAGATCCAGTGTTGTCACTGCTGTGGCTCTGGTTACAGCTGTGGCGTGGCTTTGATCCCTGGCCTGTATGGCCACTAAAAATAAGAGGAACGTCTGCTCTGTCACCGCAGTCAGACACAGCCAGCCCAACAGAGGAGCCCGCTTGCTTTTTGTCAGAAAACATCTGACTCCACTTTTGAAATTCAAATAAGCATGCATCTCCATGGCAACCTGTTTGCTTCTGATCTCTAACTGCTGGAAATGGCAGGAAATGGGGCCTTGTGGGGGACCTGCCTTCTCTTCTGCCTTCACCGGTGTGCTCAGGGCCCGGGCCTGCCTCACGGTTTCCTCTCAAACTGCCCCTTCACTGGGTGCCTGGAGGTTGTCCTGGCATGGTGCCTCGCACAGGACTGGGGCGAGGCGTGCCTTTCCTGTGTGACGTGGGAGGACACCTAGGGACGGGGGCGAGGCAAAGCTAGACGGACACCCAGGGACATAGACACGGATGGGGTCAAGGGAGAGTGTTGTCCAGTCTAGATTGAAGGCCCGCACCCACACTCCTGGCACTGAGGACGGAGAGCAGGGGGACAAAGGAGGGAAACCCCCAGAGGCCACCTGTGACCATCCTGTGAGATAGGACGTGGTCTCGACTAGGGCGGTAGCCGTGACGGTGGTAAGAGGTGGTTTTATTCAGGAAATGTTTCCTGAATAAAATATTCAGGGGCATTTTTATTTTATTTTTTTAATTTTATTTTTGTCTTTTTAGGGCCGCACCCACGGCATATGGAGGTTCCCAGGCTAGGGGTTGAATCAGAGCTGTAGCTGCTGACCTACACCACAGCCATAGCAACTTTGGATCTGTGCCATGTCTGCAACCTACACCACAGCTCACGGCAATGCCGGATCCTCAACCCACTGAGTGAGGCCAGATATCGAACCTGCATCCTCATGGATTACTAGTCAGGTTTGTTTCCACTGAGCCACAACGGGAACTCTCAGGGGCCTTTTTAGCATAAAATATTCAAAACACAGGCATTGCCTGGCATATTTCTTTGGAAAGGCCTAGTATATTTCTTTGGAAAGGCCTAGGATAGGGCAAAAGAACTGAAAGCCTAATCCCAACACTAAGCAGCTGTGTGTCCTTGACAATCTCTCTGAGGCTTATTTGTCCCATAGGAGAAGTTAGTCTGGCCTCACCTAACTCTCAGGGAGGGGGTAAAAGGTAAGCTGGTGAGGGGATGGGCTCCTGGGAGACTCCAGACTCAGCCTCAGGCTCGCCCTGTTTTGTGCCTCCAGGGCTTGGGGTCCCAGAGACTCAAGATTTCAAGAATCAGTGATTCGGGAACCTAGCTTGACTCTTGCTCTTGGCGCTGTCTGAGTGGACCCTTCAAGGGCATCTCCTTATTCAGTAACATTGCTCATTAAGATCTGAATGGCCTGGAGTTCCCGTCATGGCTCAGCAGTAACAAACCCGACTAGTATCCATGAGGACATGGGTTCGATTCCTTGGTGGGTTAAGGATCTGGCATTGCTGTGAGCTGTGGTGTAGGTCGCAGATGCAGCTCGGATCCTGCGTTGCTGTGGCTGTGGTATAGGCCAGCAGCTGTAGCTCCGAATTGACCCCTAGCCTGGGAACCTCCATATGCCTTGAGCGTGGCCCTAAAAAGCAAAACAAACAAACAAAAAGAAAACAGGCACCCAGGCCCTGGTCCAGCCCTGTTCACCTTGCTCCCCCCTCATGGTAGCACCTCTGGCCTCAGTTTCCCCTGTTGAGGCTCTGCTGTGTTACCAGCTGACCGCTGAAGGCATAGCCAGGGATTCTAATGAGACTTTAGACCTTTAGGTACCTAAAGCCCTACTGTGTGCAGAACCTGCCTGCCCATACAGGCTGCAGGTCTGGGAGGCTACACACACGAAGGCGTACACAAATCCAGAGTAAGAAACTGTTTTCAAAATCCAGGCTGTGCACATGGCTTCTGGCTGGGTATATGCTGGGGGTGGGGTTCAGGCACCAGGGAGCTGGCTGGCATAGTGCACACTGAGCTAGAGTTGAGAATCTCTGAATCCTGAATCTCCTGCAGAGTGACCTTGGGCCAGGCCCTTGGCCCTGATGAGCTATAAGGCCAATCATCTAGATGGGTCTAGTGACCTCTGAAGGGCCCTTTCGGCTTTGATGATTATGCTCTCCTACAGTCTATGCTACTCCCTGCTAGGACTGAGGTTTTATAGGACAGGAAGTTCAGCTTCTATCGCCCATGAGGTGTGGAACCCCATGCCCAGTCTTTAAGCCCTGTTTTGATTGACCCTTTAACCCACCAGGAAGCTCAGGACACTAGGCGGATAGGGTGCCCAGATGTCCCTGCTCAATCTCGAAAGTGACCTAGTCAGGATGACAAATAATGGTGCTTCCACTGGAGGCTGTAGGACTCACCTACACCTCATCTTCAGAGGTCTACAGAAGGTCAGAATCCAGCATCATCCTGAAGGAGGAAGGGAAATTGAGGCAGGAAAGCTGGATGGGATCATCCGCTCACGGGGCAGCAAGCCCCCATTGTGCCTGTGGGCTCTGACCTCCTGCAAATTAAGTCTTTTCCATAAACACCAGCTGCTACAGGCCAAGGAGGACAGCTCAGGTCTTTCTCAACCCTGTAGGGGCCTAGTTCCTATAACTTTCAGATTCAAGATTGATAATCACTCCTCCTCTTTCCTTAGGCAAGTTTCTTTATGGCTTTGCGATAAAATGAACTCCAAATTGATGTTTTTAGTAGATTATTTCTAGGGCAAAAAGGTCGAAACTGTAAGAAAAGGCTTGTCCAAGGAAGTCTGGAAACTTGGGTTTAGCTCTGGCTTTTCTCTGGGTGACCTCGGAGGACTCCCTCGCCTCTGGGTTTCAGTTTTTCTTTCTGTAGAAAGATCACTGGCTTAGGGGGCTGTCTCTGAGGGACTGAAATTTCTATCTGGTGTTGATGCCTTGGGGCCTGGGTCTCAGCCCTGTACTGTGCATGCCACACGAGGGCCCCAGCATGGTGTGAGGCCAGGAACCGAGGAGGAAGAACGTTTTGATTGTCACTCATTTTCTGAAAGTGGTGACACTTAACTTGGAGACTTTGGCCTCATATCTGGGGCTCAGCATATGACCCCAGGCCTCCTCAGCCACCCAGATGATTCTATGGAGGGCTGACCCTGTGGCTGGCTGGGCTTCCTACCAGAGCATGTGACCAGGCAGCTGCAGGCTGTGGCTTGCAATGAACTTCCTCAAGGCTCTGACTCCAGTTAGGGATGGAAGAGGGCCCAAGAGGGTGGGTGCTACTCACAGCTTCTCTTGCCTCTAAGTAAGACTTTGCTTAAGGTGAATGAAGGTCCTCTCCCTTTTTTATGGTCCTCTGGGGATAAGGTTTTCAGGTAGCCCTAAGGGGAAGGGATTTTTGACCTCCCTCTCTGTGCTTTTCTGCATTTTCTCAGTTGCAAACAGTGAATATACTTGCAATTAGGAAAAAAAGCCTGTTATATATGTATTTTTTGTCTTTTATTTTAGGGCCGCACCATTGCATATGGAGGTTCCCAGGCCAGGGGTCCAGTTGGAGCTGCAGCTGCTGGCCTATGCCACAGTCACAGCAACGTGGGATCTGAGCCATGTCTGTGACCTACACCACAGCTCATGGCAATGCTGGATTCTTAACTCACTGAGCAAGGCCAGGGATTGAACCTGCATCCTCATGGATGCTAGTCAGATTTGTTTCTGCTGAGCCAAGATGGGACCTCCCAAGCCTGTTATATTTTTAAATGCCATTCCTAAAGCTATCCGCGGCCCTTCCCCTCACTCCTCTCAGTGTCCAGAAAGCCCCTGCCAATGTCCAGTGACATCAGGAACACTCACACCCCTGGAGCACTGAGCTCTGAGCCATGGCATCACCATGGGGGTTGAGAGCCAGATGGGGCCTGACAGTCTGCGCCCCAGCCTCTCACCATCCCATTGGTGATGGGAACGGCACAGCCAGAGAGGCGCAGTGCCTTGCCCAAGATCCTGCATCTGTTGTGATGAGTGGGAAACAGGAACCAGCTCTCCTGACTCCTATCAGGGCCCTTTCTGTGGACCACGACCTCCTGGACCAGGAAGAGCTTTCTGGGAAGGCAGAAGGCAGGCTCCTACCATCTTGAGTCTGAATGTTTTGTCAGCTATTTTCTTAGCACCTGCTGGACAGGCTGGGAGCAGGGGAGGGGGATGCTGTGGGAGCACCTGAGGGTTGTGGGCAGACACGAGGAAGCAAGAGGCCTGGCCCACGGCCATAAGAGCAAACTCTCAGGCAGCTGGTGTGGGAAGGGTTGGTGACAATGGGCTGGGGATCTCTTTCCCTCCCCAGCATTGGCATCACTGCCACTGCAGCCACTGCAGGCCCATAACCCTGCCACCAGCATGAGGGTGAGCTGCCCATGGGAATGAGGTTGTAAGGTGGTTATGCTTCTGGACTGTGCCTTTAGGTCCTGGGAGAATCCACAATTGTGGAGCAGATATAGGCCCATGGTGGGGGTGGGGGTGGAGAATAACTGTCCTCTGGGACATGCAGGCTCTGGGGCACTTCCCCTACTTTTTTCTTTTTAGGGCTGCACCTGCAGCATATGAAAGTATCCCCGCTAGGGGTTGAATCAGCTGACAGCCTACTAGATAGCCACGACCTCCTGGACACGGGATCTGAGCTGCATCTGTGACCTACACCACAGCTTGCATCAATACTGGATGCTTAACCGACTGAGTGAGGCCAAGGATGGAACCTGCATCCTCATGGATACTAGTTGGGTTCTTGACCTGCTGAGTCACAACAGGAACTCCTCATTGTGTGTTTTTTGTTTGTTGGTTGGTTGGTTGTTTTGTTGGTTTTTAGGGCTGACCTCTCGGCATATGGAGGTTCCCAGGCTAGGGTCTAATTGGAGCCACAGCTGCCAGACTACACCACAGCCACAGCGACTCTGGATCCAAGCCGCATCTGCGACTCATGCCATAGCTCACGGATCTTTAAGCAATGCTGGATCTTTAAGCCACTGAGCGAGGCCAGGGATCACACCTGCAATCTCACGGATACTAGTTAGATTGTCTTCGCTGCGCCACAACGGGAACTCCCTCATTGTGATTTTAATTTTCACTTCCTCGATGACTAATGATGTTGAGCCTCATCTAATAATTAATGATATGGGCCATTTCTTCTTATAACAGTTTTGTTTTTCTCCTTCAGCCACCCTCTCCATATATGGAGATTCCTGGGTCAGGGGTTGAATCTGAGCCACAGATGCAACCTACGCCACAGCGGCAGCAGTGGCAGATCCTTAACCCACTATGTTGGGCTGGGGATCAAATTGGTGCTTCCACAGTGACAAGCTGGACTGTTAACCCACTGAGCCACAGCGGGAACTCCCAAATGGTTTTGTTTTTTTTTTCTTTTTTTTAAATGGAAGGAGTTCTCTTATGGCTCACTGGATTAAGGATCTGGCACTGTTACTGCTGTGACTTGGGTCACTGCTGCAGCAGGAGTTCAATCCATGGCCTGATAATTTCCACATGCCACAGGCATGGCCAAAAAAATCTAAATAAATAAAAAAGTTAATAAAACCCAAATGGAGCAGATTAAACAAATTTTCTGTGCTTTGACTTTCCACTTTATGTCATAACATATTTCAACTTTGCTTTAGTGCTGTAGGAGCTACTGGAGGTCCCAGTGTGTCTGCAAGGTCAAGACCCTTTAATTTACCTCTGGGGCAAATCAGGCAGAATCCAGGAGGGCTTTTACGGTCTGGTCTTTGTGGCAGGGTGTTTGTCTGTTGTGTTTTGTTTTAACTTAAAAGACTTTTTTTTTTTTAGGCCCACACTGGCGGCATATGGAGTTTTCCAGGCTGGGGGTCGAATCGGAGCTACAGCCGCTGGCCTACACCACAGCCACGGCAATGCCAGATCAGAGCTGGGTCTATGACCTACACCACAGCTCACAGCAACGCTGGATCCTTAACCTACTGAGTGAGGCCAGGGATTGAACCCGCATCCTCAGGGCTACTAGTTGGATTTGTTTCCACTGTGCCAAAACAGGAACTCCAGCCATAATTTACATTGGGGTTTGCTCTTTGTGTTAGCATTTTGACAAATGTGTAATGTCACGTGTCTACTGTGTCAGTATCATGCAGAATAATTTCAAATCCATTGTGCTCCTGTTACTCATCCCTTCACCCCTCCCCCGCCCCAGGGCCCCAGTCATCTTTTTACTGTTTCTCCTCTGATTTTGTGTGATAGGGTTTTGAAGGGCAAGCCTGCCCTCTTTGCGTGATGCTCTGAGCTCCAAGGAAGGACCAGAGGTCACTTGAAGGCTGGGGCAGGGGTCTGTTGAGAACTGTCAAGTGGCAAAACTAAAACAGTTCTGCCATGTTTGGTGTCCTTTACTCCAGGGAAAACAATCCGTGGCGTGGGGGAGCACAAGCAGGGGAGCCCACTTCTTTTGAGCAGTTGGGGACAAGAGTGTTTTATCACACATCAGAGGAGGCAATTTGGAAACTGGGCCAGACCGGCTGGGAGGTCAGGTGAGTCCTGTTTCCTAGGATGAGCTGGGCGAGCGAAGCTGAGTTGGAGGATTGTGACTGGTGTAAGTTTCCTTGACAGGTGTTTCTTGTAAGAAGTGAACGAGGCTGACTTCAGTGTAGGTTTGTGACTGAGGCGAAGGGCGCCTCTATCTTGTGGAGCCCGATGTACATATGAACTTGATCGGAACTAACCTTGTTGTTGCCCTAGGAGAGGCCCAGAAGGAATCTGGCGCTGCACAGGTCTCCTTGGCGAAGGAGTTGGGTCAGGGCGGGCATACCTTGGTAATCCTCCACGGAGAGGAGTGGGGGGAAGAGATTGCTCAGAAATCGGCAGCCTGAGTCTTCTCTCAGAAAAGGCGGGTGTCCACCCATCTGAAGCCCTCACCTGGACTGCCACCTCCTGAGGACAGGACGACATCTCTGCTGTCACATACCCAGGGCCTGGCCCAGGGGTGGCCAGGCGTCACCACTCATTATTTGACTTCCATGGCTGAAGGGGCAGATTTGACCTTGAAATGCTTATGCTTCCCAAAGTCCCAACGATTCCTTCTGCGGCCTCAGCTCTTTTCAGTTGAGCATCACAATTTTGATGATGTTACTATAGTCCAAAGGTCTTAGGCCACCTGGCCCCGTGAGAAGTTTAATGTTTCAGAGCAGAGGAAGCTCACAAACAAACTCACAAGTTCGAAATGAAAGCCAGAGCAACACTCTTTACCATAAGGAATTGTAGTCCTGTCACCTGAGCGGAATTATCTGCCCAGACAAGCAGACAATTTTCCTCACTGCCATCAGACTGGTCAGGTAAGTTCGTAGTCTGTCCTGGACATGTGGAACTTGAACATGGAAAGGTTTGGTTGCATCAGGCCCTGAGGGCCCTTGAACCTTTGGCACTAAGGTGAGTCTCCCAGTCATGTCACTCCTGGGCAATTCTGGGCGTACTCAATGGAGGCTGTGCGGTAGAGGCTTTGGCCCCACATTGTCTTGGGCTTGAATCCTGGTTCTGCCAGGATATCCTGGGTAAGTCAGCCTCCTGGGACTCAGTTTCTCTGTCTTTAAAATGGGCATGATCCTTGATTTAACGAGTTGAGACCATGTATGTAGAGTGATAGGGAGGAGGGAGCTTGGCATATAACAGGCAGTCAGTTAATGCCGGTTGTGGTCACTATTAGATAATGCCAGTTTGCCTTTTTGATTCTTCTCTCCCTCCTCTAAATTCCAAGGTCCAAAGGAAGCTTCACTTTTTAAAGATATGCTGATGTAGTCAATTGCATTATAGCCCAGTTCTTGCTTTCCTTGATGGTTCAGGAACTCGTCAGTCTAATCTCATCTTTGTTATTGTTCACCCTTCAAACCTAGCCTGGAGCAAGTGTTTGCAGATGCTCTAGAAGTAGGAGGAAGAGACAGAAGCCAGAGTCTGGAGGGATCAGGAAGACTTTCCAGGAGGGTGAAGGGCAGATGGACCTTTGATAGGTGCTTGGGATAGAGAGATTAAGCTGGTAAACCGGGAGGCCTGGAAGGGTTCTAGTCCCAGTTCTACTGGTCTTGTGACCTGTTCTGTCACTTCCCCTCTTTGGGGTTTAGCCCACTTCTCCTTCTGACATTCACAGATGGTCAGCAGAGGTCTGAGAGTCTCCTGAAACCAGTGCAAAATGTTGTGTCTAAGTGTTTTTTGGCAGAGTGGTTCCAGCTTTCAGCAGATTCTCAAAAGCGCTCCAACCTCACAGCCGGGCAGTCACTCTCTTGCAGTGACTCAGCTGTCTGCCATGGGCTCCACTGACTCACCAACATGAGCTCTTAGCAGCTCCCAGGCCAGCTAGCTCCCCACAGAGCACCTGATTGACTCAGCCAGGCCTGGTCCACTCTGACTACATCTGGGAGCAGAGCTCTCGAGCCAGGCCATGTCCTGGGGGTGGCCATGTCCTCTAGGATAGACGGGCTGCCTGGGGGGCAGGCCCCAAGGGAGCCATGGACCTGGTGGAGCACTCTGGCTTCCACAAAGTGGGTGTGAAAACATCAGGCCCTACCTGTGGCTTTTCCATTCAGCCCATGTCTTTCAATTCAGGGTCCTCGGCCTCTGGTACAGGATTTGGTATATAGCAGATGCTTAATAAAAATATTACTGCAGTTCCTGTTGTGGCTTAGTGGTTAATGAATCCGACTAGGAACCATGAGGTTTCGGGTTTGATCCCTGGCCTTGCTCAGTGGGTTATGGATCTGGTGTTGCCGTGAGCTGTGGTGTAGGTCACAGATGCGGCTCGGATCCCGCGTTGCTGTGGCTCTGGTGTAGGCCAGCGGCTACAGCTCTGATTAGACCCCTAGCCTGGGAACCTCCATAGGCCATGGGAGCAGCCCAAGAAATGGAGCGCCCCCCCCCCCACCTGCCAAAAAAACTTACTACTGGAGTTCCCATTGCGGCTCAGTGGTAACGAACCTGACTAGGAGCCATGAGGATGCAGGTTTGATGACTGGCCTTGCTCCGTGGGTTAAGGATCCAGCATTGCTGTGAGCTGTGGTGTAGGTCGCAGACAGAGCTCTGATCCCAAGTTGCTGTGGCCGTAGGCCGGAAGCTGCAGCTCTGGTTTGACCCCTAGCCTGAACTTCTAAAAATAACAAGGCAGTTACTAGAGAAGTGACTGAGGCACAGCAGCAACAGAGAGAAGGGATCCTTGACCATTTCCTGAAGCAGAGAAAAGGCTTCCTCCCGGGAATATCATTTTAACTGTGTTTTGAAGGTTGAATAAAAATTCACCAGGAAAAGAGGTGGAAAATGAACTCGAGGTGGGAGAGTGGGTATTGAGATAGCACGGAGCTATGAAACCACACAGGTTGTTCAGGCAACCATAACGGGTATGGAGTAGAGTGGCTGGGACCATGGGATGAAGGGCCAGGCTGGGAGTTGGCAGGAACAGAGATGGCAGAGTTGGGCTCAGGCCAAGGAAGGCCTTGTGTTCTGAGAGGAAATGTCGGGGAAGAAGGAGAACAGCTCAGAGCAGGGGTGACAGAGTGGTGCCCATAGCCCCAGATCTCCTGTCAGGACCAAGGAACCATTAAACACAAGACAGGAGGCCCCAAATGGAGTCACTTATGTTAAGCTGACCGAGACTTAACATAAGTGTCTGTTCTCCCAGAATTGGAATCTTAAACCACCTGTTCAGGAATTGTCTAGTCAGCTGTTGGCTTTAGTGAGGCCATCTGGCTGACAGACCCCTGCCCTCCCCTAAAGGAAGGTGACAGCGCCATAACCAAGCTGCTTTTCTTTGGCCTAGTATAACTTCCTTGTTCCTGTTCCCTTTTGTCCATACAAGTCTTTCACTTTGTACAGCTCCTCAGAGCTCCTTCAGATCTGCTCGTTTGGATGCTGCCTGATGCACAGATCCTTGCGTAAAGCCATTAAGACCTTTAATGTTGACTCAGTTGAATTTTGTGGGTTTTTTTTTTTTTTTTTTTGCTTTTTAGGGCCGTACCCTCAGCATATGGAAGTTCCCAGGCTACGGGTCCAATTGGAGCTGCCGCTGCTGGCCTACACCACAGCCACAGCAATGCAGGATCCTTAACCCACTGAGCGAGGCCAAGGATCGAACCCATGTCCTCATGGATGCTAGTTGGGTTCATCACCACTGAGCCATGGTGGGAACTCCTGAATTTTGTTTTTTGATGGAACTCATTTCCCTGCTGCCTGTAGGGCAGCCCGCTGAGGGCTCACAGCTGTGCACTTGTCCTAGTTGGCTTAGGCTGCCAGAGTAAATGCTATAGACTAGGGGGCTTAAAAGAGAGACATTCATGTTCTCACAGTTCTGGAAGCTGGAAGTCTTAAGTTCAAGGTTTCTGCTGATTTGGTTTCTGGTGAGGCCTCTCTTCCTGGCTTGCAAATGGCCGCCTTCTTGATAAACCCTTACATGGCCTTTCCTCAGTGTGTGCAGTAGGGGTGAGAGGGCTGCAGGGAGAGAGCAAGCTCTCTGGTGTCCCTTCTTACAAGGACACTAATCCTAGGTCAGGGGCCTGCCCTTATGACCTCATTTAACCTCAGTTCCTTAGAGGCCCCATCTCCAAATACACTCACAGTGAGGATGAGGATTAAGCTTCAACATAGGAATTGTGGAGAAGGACACAAACATTCAGTCCACAGTAGCACCTATTGGAGTTCCCGTCATGGCTCAGTGGTTAATGAACCCGACTAGGAACCATGAAGTTGTGGATTCGATCCCTGGCCTCGCTCATTAGGTTAAGGATCTGGCGTTGCCGTGAGCCGTGGTGTAGGTCACGGACACGGCTAGGATCCTTCATTGCTGTGGCTGTGGTGTAGGCTGGCGGCTATAGCTCCCACCCCTAGCCTGGGAACCTCCATATGCCAGGGGTGCGGCCTTCGAAAAGACAAAAAAAGACCAAAAAAAATAATAATAATAATATCCCCAAACAGCATAATAGCCCCTATTCAGGAATCACCCCCTCAGCCAAAGGGAGCCCCTGCCCCAAGGTTATGTCCCTTCTCTGGGGCACCTTTGTGTTGAGGTATAAAGGCCATTCCTCCTCCCTCAATGGAGGACAGGTTTGCAGGGCCCTCCCTGCAACGTGGGGTGGGTTGAGGTCTCTATCACCACCTCGCTGCAGTTTAATTCCCCCCTCTGCCCTATTGCTGCCCTTACTGCCTCACAGGTGGGACCCTGCAAGCATGCCCTGAGAAACTTCTGCCCACACATCACAGCCTCAGAGCATGTTTCCCAGAGAACCCTACCATTTGACAGATGGCAGATGTATCCATCCAAGAGCCAACTTTGATCACCTGGTCTCAGCAGCCAGAGTATATGAGTTGAGAAGGCTTCCAGGTCAAGTTCCAGGAACGATGTCTACCGTGGGTAAGGACGTATGCGCTGGATGCCCAGCATCCCTGGAGAGTGGTGCTGTGTCACGGATGCCAAGTGGGAGAGCTGTAGAAGGAGGAGCAGACCAATAGTGTCAGAGGCAAAAGGAAATGAGAAGGTGCTGCTGGACTTTGCAAGTAGGAAGTTATTTCTCTTTTTCTTTTCTTTTCTTTTCTTTTTTTTTTGTCTTTTTTGCCTTTTCTAGGGCTGCACCCATGGCGTGTGGAGGTTCCTAGTCTAGGGGTCTAATCGGAGCTGTAGCTGCTGGCCTACACCACAGCCACAGCAACGCGGGATCCGAGCCATGTCTGCAACCTACACCAGAGCTCATGGCAACGCTGGATCCTTAACCCACTAAGGAAGGCCAGGAATTGAACCTGCAACCTCATGGTCCCTAGTCAGATTTGTTAACCACTGAGCCACGATGGGAACTCCGGAATTTATTTTCAAAAAGTCATTCATTGGAGCACTGGGTTGGGTTAGGGTTCGTCTTGAGGGAGAGTGGTAAATATGGTGAGGGAAGGTGAGAGTTTCAAGGAGCAGGGCTGGGAAGGGAAGGGAAGAGAAGGTAGCTGAAGTGAAAGTCAGGGGTGAGAAGATTTCTTTTAGGATAAGGAGAGCCTTGCATATATTAATAATCCGAGGGGGAAGAGGCAGTGGTGAAGGTGGGGAGACTGAAGATATGACAAAGGAAAGGACAGGAGTTCCCACTGTGCCTCATCAGGTTAAGAATCTGACTAGTATCCATGAGGATGCAGGTTTGATCCCTGGCCTTGCTCAGTGGGTTAATAAGGATCCAGTGTTGCCATGAGTTGTGGTGTAGGTTGCAGACGTGGCTTGGATCCTCTGTTGCTGTGGCTGTAGCATAGGCCAGCAGCTGCAGCTCTGATTTGACCCCTAGCCTGGGAATTTATACATGTTGCAGGTGTGGCCCTAAAAAGACAGGACAGAAAACAAAAAGAAAAAGAAAAAGAATTGGAGTTTCCACTGTGGTGCAACAGGATTGGCATCATCTTGGGAGTTCTGGGACACAGGTTCAATCCCTGGCCTGCTACAGTGGGTTAAAGATCTGGCTTAAGTTGCAACTGTGGCTCGGATCTGGTCTCTGGCCTAGGAATTCCATATGCTGTGGGGCAGCCAAAAAAAGAAAGGGAAAAAAAAAAAGGGTTGAACATCAGTTCTATCCTAAATGTCACAGGAGCTGATAAGCAAAAGCACATGAGTGTTTAGCAGCTACCTCACAAAGAGAAGAAAAGGCATTTTGGAGTTCCTATCATGGCTCAGTGGTTAACAAATCCGACTAGGAACCATGAGGTTGAGGGTTCGATCCCTGGCCTCGCTCAGTGGGTTAAGGATCCGGCATTGCCGTGAGCTGTGTTGTAGGTTGCAGATGCGGCTCGGATCTGGCATTGCTATGGCTGTGGTGTAGGCCAGTGGCTACAGCTCTGAGTAGATCCCAAGCCTGGGAACCTCCATATGCCTCGGGTTCCGCCCTAGAAAAGACCAAAAAAAAAAAAAAAAAAAAAAAAAAAAAAAAAAAAAAAGAAAAGGCATTTCTTCTCGAGAGAAGGAAGGAAAGAGGTAAAATAGGAAATGAGCATGAAGAAGAAAAAGATGAGGTAGGCGCTAGAGCATTGTTGAGAAGATCTAGAAAATAGCAAAAACTCAAGATAAGGAAAGCCTAAATAAGATGTGTGTTTATATAAATAGTCTGGAGAGGGATGATATAGAGCAAATAGAATATTCAGAGACTCCTGTTCTAATTTTTGTTATTTTGTCATCCTTAATAAGGCTTCTACCTCATGGCCCAGAATGGATGCTTGATCTCCTGCCATTATGTTTGCAATCCAGCATGAAGAAGAAAGGGATTTGTAGCTAGAGCTGACACCGAGCTGGTACTGACTTGTGTCAGGAGTAAAATTACTAAAATACTTCTGTACCAGCTGGTAAATAGCTGCCAACTCCCTCATGCTGGGCTCCCTGTTTACTCATCCCCTGGGACCACCTACCCCTCTAAGACAATAACCTGGCTCAATTGGGACCATCTAGAATATTCCTCTAGCACTATGGCCAGTGTTCTGGCAGTACCAGTTGTTAAATATTTGCACTGGATATGTCTCTTCCTTTTAAGAACCATTCCTTAAAGTCACAAAAGGGGCACTTGTTTCTTCTATTTCTTTCTTTTTTTGTAGGGCTGCACCTGAGGCATATGGAAATTCTCAGGCTAGGGGTCGAATTGGAGCTGTAGCTGCCAGCCTATGCCACAGCCACAGCAACTCAGGATCTGAGCCACATCTGCAACCTATACCACAGCTCACGGCAACACTGGATCCTTAACCAACTGTGGGGGGCCAGGAATTGAACACACATCTTCATGGATACTAGTCAGGGTTGTAATTCACTGAGCCACAATGTGTACTCCTGTTTCTTCTATTTCATTGGCCAGAATGAAGTCCTATGGCTGCAAGGGAGGTTGCAAAATGTAGTCTTCCCCTGCCCCCCACCGGGTGGCCATATATCCAACTAGAAATAGGGGGTATCATTACTAACTATCGAGGTGAAGGAAGGAGTTTCCATTGTGGCTCATCAGGTTAAGAACCCAGCTAGTATTCATGAGGATATGGGCTTGATCCTTGCCCTCGATCAGTGGGTTAAGGATCCAGCATTGCCACAAGCTGTGGTGTAGGTCACAGCTGTGGCTCAGATACAGTGTGGCTGTGGCTGCGGCCAGCAGCTGCAGCTCTGATTCAAACCTTAGCCTGGGAATTGCCATATGCCATGGGTGCAGCCCTGAAAAAAAAATTTTCTTTTTAATTAAAAAAGTTTTAAAATAAGATCAAAGAAAAGGAGGTGAAGGATATGAGGAGAGAGTAGCAGATTCAACCACATAGGAGGACCAAACAGGTGCCAAGTAGCACACAGGGCTTTATGAGCCTAGCTGGGACCATTCATTTCTTCAGCAGCTCAGGGCAGGTGGGAATAAAGGGAAAGACATCAGAGGCTGGGAGCTGGTGGTTGGGTGACTGAGGTTTAATGGGGAGAGGGGTTCTTGGGAGGGGCTGAGACTTACTTGACTGGTTTTCTGAGGGGCCAGACTAGGCAGAAAGGCATATTCAGGCAGGAGCGCCTGAAGCCTGGAGGTCTTTTTTTGAGGTGGGGGGGGGGTCACACCTGCGGTCTGTGGAAGTTCCTGGGCCAGGGATGGGACTTGTGCCACAGCAGTGACAATGCTAAATCCAGAACCGCTAGGCCACCAGGGAACTCCAAAGCTGGAGGTCTTTTTTTTTTTTTTAGGGTCGCACCCGAGGCATGTGGAGGTTCTCAGGCTAGGGGTGAATTGGAACTATAGCTGCTGGCCTACACCACAGCTCACAGCAATGCTGGATCCTTAACCCACTGAGCAAGGCCAGGGATCGAACCTGTGTCCTCCTGAATAGTAATCAGATTTGTTTCCGCTGAGCCACGAGGGGAACTACAAGGCTGGAGATCTTTGTGAGGAAGATGCTGGTGGGAGAGAAGCCTGAGCGTCCTTCTTTGAGACACAACGTGTGTGTTGTTGCAGGCGAGCCTTTCAGAATGAGGGTCCAGGGTGGCTGTTGGGGGAGCCAGAGTGGAGCTCTAGGGCCAAGCAGGTGGGCTGGGCCTTCGCAGTGGATGCCTCTGTTTTATCAGCTGTCGTGGCCAAGGGCTTTTTCAGTTGTGGAAACAGTAACAGATGGAAGTAACAGATGGGGCCAGAAGGGGAATTATTAATGACAGGGGGGAGTCTCAATAGCTCTCAGTCACTAGAAGAGGACCTTCATGAGGGACTGGGACCCTGAACTGGAAAGCCATCAAGAACCCCACCAGGATCTCCAGCATGGCTCACATTTCAGAGGAAAAGCATCTTTTCAGTTCCCTCAAAACTCGAGCTCACAGTAGGGAGGAAACGAAGGGGATTTTCTTCTAAAATTTTTCCTATAATGTTTTCTTTAAAAAAGTATAAAGTAGGGAGTTCCCGTCGTGGTGTGGGGGAAACGAATTTGACTAGGAACCCTGAGATTGTAGGTTTGATCCCTATCCTTGCTTAGTGGGTTAAGGATCCAGCATTGCCGTGAGCTGTGGTGTGGGTCGCAGATGTGGCTTGGGTCTGGCATTGCTGTGGCTATGGTGTAGGCCGGCAGCTGGAGTTCCCATTCGACTCCTGGGAACCTCCATATGCTGCAGGTGCAGCCCTAAAAAAAACAAACAAAAAAACAAAGCATGAAGTAACATGTAACATGTGGACATTGCAATGAGTGAAATAATGCAATGATGAATAAACCCAAAGTCAGGAGACTGTCCACCTCCAATTCTCTGTTCCTCTCCTGAAGATCTCACTACTTCTTCTTCTTTTTTTTTTTTTTTTTTTTTTTTTTGGCTGAGCCCACAGCAGGCATGTGGAAGATTCCTGGCCAGGGCTCAAACCCACACCACAGCAAAGACCCAAGCCATTGCAGTGACAACCCTGGAGCCTTAAGAACCATGATGCAAGAGAACTCCCACCGCTTGTTGAGAAGTGTACTCTGTTTCTGCCTCATGCTTCAAAGTTGCTTCAAGTTGTTTTGTTCAGGCCGGTTTCCATAGTCAGCCCATCATTGTTCAGCATTTGAAATCTTTCCAGTTTCCACTGTTACAAAGGGCCCTTCTGTAAACACTGTGGATAAAATGCTTCTTAGCTCCAGATTATTTCTTTGGGGAGGTACATAGCTAGGAATGGTATTATAGGGTCAAAGGGTCTGACTAGCTTCATAGCTCTTGTGGCCTACTATGCACAGAGGGTTAGGAAGGTATTTTAAGAGGATTCAAATTACTACTGCTTTCGTATCCTTTTTATTTTATTTTTAGAACTATAACCAAGGCACATGGAGATTCCCAGGCTAGGGGTCAAATCGGAACTGTTGCTGCCGGCCTATGCCACAGCCATAGTAGTGCAGGATCCAAGGTGCTTCTGCAACCCACACCATAGCTCACAGCAATGCCGGATCCTTAACATACTGAGAGGCTGGGGATCAAACCTGCATACTCAGGGGTACTCGTCCGATTCATTTCTGCTGAGGCATAATGGGAGCTCCTGTTTTTATATTCTTTATTAAAATTCTATCCTTTTGGGGAAGGGGGTGGAGGAAGGGACATATTCTAGGTGGCAAACGAAAGGCAGCAGAAGTTCATCTCAGAAACACTGACATATCCCTCTGCTTATGAGGGAGGGGGTTATTAAAAAAGTTGTGGTAGGAGTTTCCTGGTGGCTCAGTGGGTTAAGGATCCTGTATTGTCACTGCTGTGGCTTGGGACATTAAGTAGCTCTGAGAGCTCACTAACTCCAGCAAAGTGAGAACCTGTGAGCTGAAGGTCTCTTAAGTTCCCTTTTGGTTTTGTTGACTTAAAAAATTAGACCACCTGGAAGTTGAGAGTTAGGTTTTACTTGGGGTAAAATTAGCACTTAAGACCAGGAGATAGCATTTTAGGTAGCCCAGAGAAACCACTTTGAGGAGGTGAGGGGGAGCTAGGATATATGAATTTTTGTAATGAAGAGAAGGTAATAGGAACACAAGATTTACAGAAAGCCAATTTCTTTGGGCAGGTGTAAAGGCCTGGGCTTACTGGAATCACTCCTTTGATAATACAGCTCAGCTGTGGGCCAGTGTTGGTTTCTTTCCTGAGTTCCCTCAGGGCTCACTGGCCCACCCTCGGGAGTGGCTGTTCGCACAGGTGACCATGACATCTTTTGTTTTGTCCACTTAACTGCAGCCCTGGAGGCAGTGTTTCAGATCGCTCTGAAACACTGCCCCCAAGAGCAAAGGGGGAATATTAAGTCATAAAGGTGAAGGGGGAGTTGTGGGCAGTCATGCGCTCATCTTACAGAAGTTGCTGCTGGTCCCGTGACAGTTACTACTAGTCAGTCATCAGTCATCATTGAAGGACTTCTAGTGTTTTTCTAGATACGAGGAGATGCAAGAACGGGGCTCATAAAATCTTCTCCTGAAAACATCTACCTGGAGACCTTTTCTTCCAGTTTTCCCAGAGCACAGAGGGCCTCACTCCTGGTCTCCACCCTGAGCTCCACGCAGCGGGGCTGTGGGTCGGCAGCTGCCACGGCTCGCGTTCTACTCCATGCAGAGGCTGATGGCAAGTCCAAACTTCAGCTCACAGCTTGGAGTCCTTCCTGTAACCTCTGCGTGGGCTGCTCTGCCTCCTCAGCAAGGAGCTCAGGGACCAGGCTGTGTCCTCGAACCCCACCTGCCTTGCATTTATCTGGCTGTTGGGGTGATCATGTTGTTCCTAGACTTAGGAAACCTGCAGATGGGGGCAGCCAGGCAGCCTCCATCTCACCACTGAAGCCAACCAGTGAGGCATCTAGTTTAGACCAACCCTTGCCCCTTTACTCAGCTCTTTCACATCACCCACCGTAATGCACACTTCCCCGTTGAGCTCCCCAGTGGGAAGTAAGAGCTGCAGTGCAGGGGTGGTGGAGAGGAGTGTGTGTGTGTGTGTGTATAAGCCGAGGAGCGTGTGCCAAGGCCTCTGTCTGCTGGCTGCCCCTAAGAGAGGATTATAGATCATCACAGATGGGGGGGACCCTGGGTTTGCCCCTCCTTGGTTTAGTGTAACCTTGGATAAATGTCCTTCCCATTTCAGGCATCAATTTCCCAATTGGTACAATGATGGAATGAGACTAAGTGAGCTTTAAGGGCCTGCCCTAAAAGGCTGAGATTTCCTTCCCTTGGGCTTATAGGTATCTGTCCCTTAGGGGAAGGTGGGGTCTGGGTCAGAGCAGAAGTAGAGGTGAGCGGTTTTGTGGGCCACCCAGGCCTTTCTTATTCTGGAATAAGGTGAGGATTGAGGGCTAGAAAGGATTGAGACTGCTTCCTTCTCCAACAAGGCCCTTGGCTGATTTTTTAGCCTGGTTCTCAAATGTGGGCTTCCCTTCTAGTTCCCATCTCCAGTGGCTGAGGCACTTCCTGTCCTCTCCCATCTTGCTCCTCAATCCCTTTCTTCTACTCCAATTCTGGGACAATTAATGGTAGGGCTTTGGGAGGGGCTGTGTTTGTTGGGAAGGGGACAATTTCCCTTCCTTTCTTTGGTTCTTTTTGGTTGGTCAAATAATTAAAATGATATAAGACAGATTAACAGGGGAAAGTCAAATTCAATTTCACATGTGTGGGAACTGCACAAGCATGTGAGGGTCAGAGACAGGTAAAATGGTATATACACCATCCTGAGTTAAGAAAGGGGGTGGGGGAGTTCCCGACGTAGCTCAGTGGAAATGCATCTGACTAGTATCCATGAGGACGCAGGTTTGATCCCTGGCCTCTCTCAGTGTGTTAAGGCTCTGGGGTTGCTGTGAGCTGTGGTATAGGTCGCAGATGCGGTTCTGATTTGGCGTTGCTGTGGCTATGATGTAGACGGCAGCTATAGCTCTGATTCAACCCCTAGCCTGGGAACCTCCATATGCCGCCCGGGGCGGGGGTGGGAGGGTGGGGAGAGAAAGAAATGAGATAGGGATCTGAGCTTCCCAAGGACAGGAAGGTCATTTACAGGATGTGTAGTAATCAGGTATCTGCTCTGCCATATAGATGGGTCCACTTTTTTGGGGGGGGGGTCTTTTTAGGACCAAACGTGAGGCATATGGAAGTCCCCAGGCTAGGGTTGAATCAGAGCTGCAGCTGCGGGCCCTAGGACACAGCTCAGGGCAACACCAGATACTTGACCCCACTGAGTGAGGCCAGAGATGGGCCCTACCTCACCTCATGATTACTAGTCAGGTTAATAACCTGCTGAGCCACAATGGGAACTCCTAGATAGAGCCACTTAGATAAAATTCATCTCTGTTTACTCATTTTCTGGGGAAATTTCCCAATATACATTCTTCCACGTGGTTAAGGGAGGAGGCAGTAATTTCCCTTGAGCCCACAGGGTCCAAAAAGTGCAGAAGTTTCCACGTGCCTAGGTAGCACATTTCAGAGACCTGTTCTGAAACCCTACATACCTAATATTGTTACCTGTCTGGGGCGGGGGGCGGGGGGGACTGTGCATATAAAATATTAAAGAGGGAAAATCGGGGCCCAGAATGAAGCTATACGCAGGCACAGCCATGTAAATATTTAAGAGAGCGTGGGTCAGGCAGTGAGTCTGAGCACTGTGAGAGTTCAGAAAAAGTAGTTAATCCTTTTGAGTGTGGATTCTCACCTAAAAAATGGTGCTATAGAAAATGGTATGTTACAGAAGAAATAGGAGGCTTGAAAGATATTTTATATACATAATCCCCAAGGGAGACTTATTGATTTATGTGTTCTTTTTTGACGACTTCTCCCTTCCTTTCAGTTCCTTTACCCTTTTTCCTCCCATTCTCCTTCAAAACTCCTTTCAGCCTCCGCCCTCCGTCTTCCTCCCCCTCCCGATCTTCCCCTGCGCAGGCGCCCTGTGAGGCGCTGAGTCAGGCTGTGGGCCGGCTCCCTACCCCACCCCCTGCAAAGCAGCTTGCGCCTGCGTGGTTGGGCGGCTTTAGGGCGGGGTAGGTTTATATTCGCAGAGGATCAGCTGACACCCTGCATTGCAGTGTGCGGAGTCAGGCGGCGTCATGTACACCTTGTTCCTCTTGGCTGGCCTTCTGGGCGCGGGTAAGCCCTGGGTCCCTCAGCCTTGGGAAGGGGGGTCTCCTACAGAACGATACCTCCCCATCCTGGGGAGCAGTCTGTACCGTTTCGCGCCCGGTACCGGTCGGCGCCGTTCTTCTGCTCCCCGTAGGGACTGGCGACCGGCACGCACTGCGCAGGCGCCTGCACAACGCTGGTACCTGCACTACGCGGAAGGGTTGCGGGAAGCCTGGGGGCGTTTGGGAGACTCGGCCTGGGGTCGCGAGGGTAGATGGGCAGGGTGGCAGGGTCAGGTAAGTAGCATCTACCTCAGGGCTTGAGTTGCCCCTTAGTTGGGCTTCCCGGGGCCTTCCTTTAAGCTGCCCGTCCAGCTGGTGGGATGACAGCTCCTGCAGCCCAGTTGTGCTTGTTCTGGGCGCAGGTGGTCGAGGTGTGCTGGAGGCTCAACCGGCTGGACCCACTTTGGCCCTTGACCTCATTTGCCCCAGTTTTTAAGCGTATTGAAGTTGCTGGAAGCACTTAGGTATGTCTTTTATGTGGGTGTTTATTTTTGCCTATGTGAGTACATATACTACAAGTTGAGATGATAACAGGGTTTTTGTAGTTCTTATGCGTTTGCGGTGGAGTCCTTTTTCATCTTGCACACCCATTAGCTGGTTTTAGCAGTGGCCTTTATTTTGGGGGAACATCTGAAGTATCTAAGATATTGTGCACAGGAGTATTCTTAACACCTGCTAATTGTCCTGAAATAGTACTGATGGTTGTTAAAAAAAAAATCACAGTTTATGAAGGCAACGCTTGGGAACCGGCAACCCTCCCTTACAGCAATTAGAAAAAGTCCTCAGTGCCCTCCGGATGAACCCCCACCCCCAACTCTTGCCTTCACATCCTAACCTCATTTAAATCATGGTAGAGGGAGGAGTTCCATCATGGCTCAGCGGTTAACGAACCTGACTAGCACCCATGAGGCATCGGGTTTGATCCCTGGTCCCCCTTAGTGGGTTAGGGATCCGGCTTTGCTGTGAACTGTGGTGTAGGTCCCAGACCCGGCTCTGATCCATCCAGCCTTGCTGTGGCTCTGGCGTAGGCCTGCGGCTACAGCTCGGATTGAACCCCTAGTCTGGGAACCTCCATATGCCGTGGCTGAGGCCCTAAACAAACAAACAAAAATTCACAGTAAAGGGAAAGGAGTGAGGTTGATGGATGTGGGCCCGTATTTTAATTTATTATAGACAGAGAGGATCCCAAGTCTGGGAGTTGTCAGGTAATAGTCCACTGAGGGATCTAAACCAGATCTTTAAGTCCAACCTCAATTTCTGTTTCTAGTTAAATGTAATTTAAGGACTAGCTTCCATTCTGACTCAGCAGCCATGTAAATTTTAATAGTAACAAAATGGATGAGAGAGTTGATCAAAGAAATAAGATGTTTATAGGTGAGGTAGACTGAAAGTGTTTTTCTAATGTTAGTTTTCATTCATTCCCATGAATGTGTCATAACCTTAAACCAAACCCTTAAACTTGGTTTACTTGTAGGTTATGAAAGGCAATCTGCTTATAAAGAAAGATTTTTTGCTTTATAGTCAGTGAAGAAACATTTTCTTGTTGGGGTTGGTAACTGCTTGTTGCCAACTGATTGAGAGAAATCTTTTGTTTTTAGAGTATCACTTTGTTCTTCTGGGCAATGAGTCACATCCTCACAAGACCCTGAAGAGTTCTGAATCACCCAAAAAGGACTCAATTGTTTCTTTAGAAATGTAAAGCCCTCTGGTGCCTATGGCAATGGCTAACCTGACTGTTAACCTAGACCCCCTCTTCCCTGAACAGTGTTAATTATGGCCTTGCTCTAACCTTGCTGCCCAGCCTTTAGGGTTATGCCGAGGTCATGCTCCTAATGCAGTGTGTGAATGCTTGCTTGCTTTGATGGCTCTGGCCCCAGTGTAGCTTTTTGGAAATGTTTTCCTAAATTTTTAATGTTGATATTGAGCTTGTTAATGAAGGTGCCTAGTGACTTCACTCAAAACCTGCTCCCTGAGAGCTTAGAACTTGCCATTCCCCACGGTACCAGAGAGCCATCGTGAACTTGAAAAGGCTTTATGCTTTGCGGTTTTTTTTTTTTTTTGGTCATTTCTAGAACTGCTCCTGTGGCATACGGAGGTTCCCAGGCCAGGGGTCTAATTGGAGCTGCAGCTGCCAGCCTACACCACAGCCACAGCAACGTGGGGTCCGAGCTGCGTCTGCAACCTACACCACAGTTCACAGCAACGCCAGATCCTTAACCCACTGAGCAGGGTCAGGGATCGAACCCACAACCTCATGGTTCCTAGTTGGATTCATTAACCACTGAGCCATGATGGGAACTCCGCTTTGTGTTTTAATGATATCCTCGTGGTAGAGACATTTGCCTTTGAGTTATCTTTCTACTCATCCAATTTCCCCTCCTTTTTCTCCACCTGAAAAAGAAATGGCAGTGAGAGCATTGGGAGTATTTCCTGTAACCTCTTGGGAGTGAAGACACTGAAGCCCCCAGAAATGACTCCCCCAATTTGTAGTGTAGTCCATTTACTGAGGAAGTCAGAATCAAAACTCATGACTCCTGACAGTGCTTTTTCTGTGTCCTTCCATCAACACAAACTTCTTAACTCTCTCTCTCTTTTTTTTTTTTTAATGGCCATATCCATAGCATATGAAGTTCCTGGACTAGGGATTGAATTTGAGCTGCTACTGTGACTTAGGTTGCATCTGCAGCAGCAGCACTGGATCCTTAACCTACTGCACTGGCCTGGGAATTGAACCTGAGTGTCTACAGTTGGATTCTTAACCTACTGAGCCACAGTGGGAATTCTAAACCTCTTAACTCTTTTTTTTTGCTTTTTAGGGCCGCACCTGCGGCATATGGAAGTTCCCAGGCTAGGGGTCCAGTCAGAGCTGTAGCCCCCAGTCTATGCCATAGCCACAGCAACACAGGATCCAAGCTGAGTCTGCAACCTATACCACGGTTCATGGCAACTGGCAAGGCTAGAGGTCCAACCTGCATCCTCATGGATCCTAGTCGGGTTTGTTAACTGCTGAGTCACGAAGGGAACTCCCTAAACCTCTTAACTCTTTACAGAGTTACTGGGCTATAATCCACATACAGAGAATATGCAGGTTTTTAAGTGTACAAATTGAGGTGTTGCCACAGAGTGAACGAACCTACAAGCAGCCCCCAAGGTTAAGGAGTAGCATCCAGAAGCCCCTGTGCCTCACCAGGCCCTCTAACTTGTCCCAAAGGAAACTGCTTGTTTAGCCTCTAGCACTGTTGATGTGAAAACCTAACTTGCTGTGCTTGAGCTTTTTATAAATGGGATCGTATAGTAAGGATATACTATTGGGTGATTCCTGTAGTGGAAAAAGGCAGGCCCAGTGTTAATGAGGTAATAAGTACAAAGTGTGCCTGGGATGTGGTACATACTCCCTGAAGCTTAGCTGCCCCTACTGTCACTTGGGTAGCAGCTGGCCAGCTGAAGGGCATTTACCCAGCACTGAGGCAGGTAGCTCTCTAGGGAATCTAGAATGTGATATGTACAATACATACTCGTTTGATAGCTTCTTATTTTAAGATGCAAGACTGAACTTACAGCATAGCCTGCTGAATATCAACAACTCCAGGTCTCACCTGCCAGGAGTTGCGATAATTCCCCTGTTAATCATTCACTTTTTAGTCAGTAATCAGTTTTACTCTGACAGATACTAATGTAATTCATGAAGGGCTTTTTTGTATTAACCAATCAAGGGTTTGGTAAGTGCTTTAATTGCATTTGACAAAGCTTATCCAGTACCTCCTGAGAGAGTTGAAGTATATTGGATCAAGTGGTCTGGATTTTTCTAGATCAGGGGAAGAATTTACACCTCCATTTTCTTGGGATGTGAAACTGGATGGCCAGGGTGTGGCTTGACAGGATGGGGAAGAGGAAGGGAGACATGGTGTTGCTGGCTGGGGGAAGTACCTAATAAGATTGGGAAGTTCTCAAGGCCAAGACCAGGCCCCTTGGGCAAAGGGGCACTGCAGCTTAGAGGCAGTTTTCTAGCTTGGGCATTCTAGATTGCCAGATGGCAGGCTGCAGGCTTTACTCCTGGCACCTATTTGGTTTTTCTGCCTCTTGGAAGGAGGGTTGCCTTGCCTCTTGGAAGTTACGTTGCCTTGCCTGTTTTTCCTTTTTGCTATTTTAAAATCATTTAAAAACTGCTGGTTGGAGTTTCCGTCCTAGCTCAGCAGTAACAAACCCCACTAGCAGCTATGAGGATGCAGGTTTGATCCCTGGCCTCAGTCAGTGGGTTAAGGATCTGGTGTTGGCATGAACTGTGGTGTAGGTCACAGACACGGCTTGGATCTGGCGTCACTGTGGCTGTGGCGTAGATTGGCAGCTGCAGCTCCAATTCGACCTCTAGCCTGGGAACCTCCATATGCTGCAGCTGAGGCCCTAAAAAGCAAAAATAAATGAGTAATAAAGGATGAAGAATTGACGGTTGCAAGAGCACTTGTTGCTTTACTTTTGTTTTTTGGAGTTTCAGAAAGTAACCTGAATTAAGGCCTTGAGTAATGGCCTGTGCACTGAAAAGTAATCTGTCCAAATTCCATGTGTTCTTGTGGAATTCGTGACTCTTTATGACTAAGATGAATCGGTAGATGTTTAACTGTATCACATCTCTCTATGACCGTGGGCAGTTTTCTTCAGCTGTGCTTCCTCATCTCTAAAATGGGGTTAATAATCATTCCTCTCTAATTGGGTTGTAGTGATGCTTCAATAAATTACTATGTGACTGGGCTTAGGTAGTATTATAAGGTTTGTTATTACACCAGGAATAAAAACAATACCGTGTTAACGTCCTGGTCCCATGAGCACAGTGATTCCTCTCTGCCCTTGATTTTGTGATGTCTCCTGCCTTCTGCCATTTCAAAGGATGTCGTAAATGTAACAAAACAAAACTGAATTGACGTGTACGTATGTATGCCGGACGTAATTACTGGGTCAGAAAACACCAGGGTAGGTAGGCAGCCATTAGCAGGGAAGTCGGAGTCTGTATTCCAGTTTGTACCTTGGTCTTGAACAGAGTGGCCCAGCAGAGCAGGGCTGGTTCCAGGTAACCTGAATACTTAGATTCTAGGCCCGTTGTCACTAAGCTACTGGGGGTAAGTGTGGTCAGCAGCACCCCACCCACCTCACCCCCTGTTTCCCCATCTGTCAGTGGAGGCGAACTGTTTAGATAACAACTGCACACAGTAAACAAGTTCCATCAGGGTGACGGTGCATAGAGCAAAAAGCATGTTTCCTTCCCACCTCTGACCTCCACACCTTTCTCAGAGGTGGCCTGACACCGGCTCCTGCTTTCTGTGGCTCCTTACAGGTGGCTGTGTGTAAGACTTGCCCTTCTCTTTTTTCTTTTTTTCGCACAAACGCATAGGACACTGCCTGTTGTGCTCTTTGCTCTTTTTTTAAAATTGTGGGACGCTCTAGACCTCCAGAGAAGTGGAGGAGCGTAATGAACACGTAAATATATAACACCCTAGTTAAAAAATAGAACAACCCACCTCCCGCCACAGATGACCACCTTCCCGGGCTCGCTGTTCATCATCCCTCTGCACATCTTTCTTTATACTTTCATACAGATAAGTGTCACCTTCACCGGTGTGTGTTTACTGAGGTTCATTCATTTTGAAAATGTTTAGATCTACTTCATTCATTTTCACCACAGTACAGTATTCCGTTTATACCGTACTTATATCCCATTCAGTTTTTAGACATTTAGATTATCTCCAGTTTTTGTTGTTGTTGTTGTTACAGACTGGTTCTATAACTATTCTTGTGCACGTGGACAGACATTTCCTTAGAGGATATACTGAGGAAGAAAGTTCCTGAGTTGTGAAGTATATCTGTTTTCACCTTAATTAGAAATTGCTGGAGTTCCCGTCATGGTGCAGTGGAAACTTGAATCCAACTAGAAACCATGAGGTTGCAGGTTTGATCCCTGGCCTCGCTCAGTGGGTTAAGGATCTGGCGTTGCTGTGAGCTGTGGTGTAGGTCACAGACGCTTTTCATATCTGGTGTGGCTGTGGCATAGGTTGGCAGCTGTAGCTCCGATTGGACCCCTGGCCTGGGAACCTTCATATGCCACACACAGGTGCAGCCCTAAAAAGACAAAAAAAAAAAAAAAAAAAAAAAATTGCTGAATGACTCTTTAAATGATTTTAGGAATTTATATTCCCAGAGTATATGCAGTTTTGAGTTGAATTATTAGCATTTGATGTCAAATGTTAAGTTTTTCTATAAAAGAGTGAGTGGTTTTCATTTGTATTTCTCCTTTTATTTGTATTCTTGTAGGTTGTTTCGTGTTGATACAGATAGATCTATACTGTTACCTTTCTAAAAAAAGTTTAAAAATTTTTGAATAATTTTAATTAATAGAAAAGTTACAAAGCTAGTACAGTGAGTTTCCGTATACCCTTCCCCCAGCTTCCCCTGCTGTTAACATTTTATATAATATAACCACTGTACATTTATCAAAAGTAAGAAATTAACATCAGGACATTACTGTTAACTAGACTGCAAACTTTATTTGGATTTTACCAGTTTTCCCACTAATATCATGTTTCTGTTCCAGGATTCAGTTTGGAGTACCACAGTGTACTTCGTTGTCATATCTTTTTTTTGGCTGCGCCCACAGCATCCAGGGTCAGGGATTGGACCCACATCACAGCTGCAACCCAGATCACTGTAGTGACAACACCAGATCCTTAACCTGTTGTGCCACCAGGGAACTCCTGTCGTAACTTGTAATCACCTCCTACCTCCCAGCTGTTAAAAAAATAGCTGCAGAGTATTTTACTGTATTGTATGGATATGTCAATTCAGTTAAACCTATTGATGGACACCTGTGTCACAGAAAAAGTGAGATGGATTCTAGTGACACTTTTAAATTTTAAAACTGAATTCTGGACATATTGTGATAGATATTGCTTTGCAAAAGGCCTTTTTTTTTTTTTTTTTTTTTTTTTAAGTTGAACCCATGGAATATGGAGGTTCCCAGGCTAGGGGTCGAATTGGAACTCTAGCTGCTGGCCTACGCCAGAGCCACAGCCATGCGGGATCCTAGCCATATCTGTGACCTACACCACAGCTTTTGGCAACACCAGATCCTTAACCCACTGAGTGAGGCCAAGGATCAAACCCTTATCCTAATGGATACTAGCTGGGTTTGTTATTGCTGAGCCACAATAGGAGCGCCCAGAAAAAAACTTGTAGATAAGATTGAAGGAGATGCTATGGAAAGTTTCTTTGGCCAGTCTTAATGATGTCACTTATTACAGTTTAAAAAAAAAAAAACCAACAAAATCCCAAAACACCTCTAACAGCTGTGCTGGGATGCTCTCCTGTATATGTAGGCAGTGATACAAGGTCACCTGGCTTCCTATCTCATTAGGATTAAAACCTAAAATTTGGAGTTCCCTGGTGGCTCAGTAGGTTACAGATCTGGCGTTGTCACTGCTGTGTCTCGGGTTCATTCCATCCCTGGCCCTGGAGCTTCTGCATGCTGCAGGTGTGGCCAACAACAACAAAAACCATCTCAGATTTATTCTGCCTGGTGATGGCATCTGGCCCTTGGCTGATCTTCAGAGTTCTTCCTCTCCCTCCCTCCCAGTGGGTCAGGGCTGCCATTCAACCCTCTGCTGCCTTATGCTCAGAACCTTTGCATTTTGTGTTCTGTCTGGGACATCTTCCTTTCCAGATAAGTGTGGTTCACTCCCTGCTTAGCTGTGGCCTTGCCAGAATTGCCCTCTGCTTTGCCTAAGTGGCCATGCCATCCTGCCTCTGCTTTTCTTTGCTGTACGCACTGCCTCTGCTAAGTATGGTATATTTTTATCATTTACTGTCTTCATCATTTGCAGGATCTGCAGCATGGGTAATGGTGCTTGGCATGGGGCAGGTGCTGAGCAGAGGTGTGAGGTGTAGCAAATAGACCTCAGCTAGTGGATTGGTGTGCATGGAACTTTCGTGCTGGTGGTACTAGTTCTCTATCACCATTAAACTAAGCATTTTCTTTTATTAGCTGAAATTAACTTTTTAAAATTTTATTTATTTATTTTTGTCTTTTTGCCATTTCTTGGGCCGCTTTCTCGGCTTATGGAGGTTCCCAGGCTAGGGGTCTAATCGAAGCTATAGCCGCTGGCCTACGCCAGAGCCGCATCTGCAACCTACACCACAGCTCATGGCAACGCCGGATCGTTAACCCACTGAGCAAGGCCAGAGATCGAACCCGCAACCTCATGGTTCCTAGTCAGATTCGTTAACCACTGTGCCATGACAGGAACTCCTGAAGTTAACTTTAAGAAAAAGTGTTTAGGGGTTTACAAATCAAGAGAGACTTCAGACTCAAGAGACATGTTGGCCTTATTATAGTGTATGGAGTTCTGGTTGTGGTGCAGTGGAAATGAATCTGACTAGTTTCCATGAGGATGCGGGTTCGATTCCTGGCCTCGCTTGGTGGGTCGGGGTCCAGCATGCTGTGACTGTGGTGTAGGTCAGCAGCTGTAGCTCCAGTTTGACCCCTAGCCTGGGAATTTCCATGTGCCATGGGTGCAGCCAAAAAAAAAAAAAAAAAGTTTGTGTTCAGGTTAAAGGGGGCCCACCCTCCCCTAAACCTGCTGGAGAGAATTTTTATATAGGTATTAGGGACACCAGAGCCTAAAGTAACTTAGTTAACTTAGTGGCCCTGATATGAGGTAAAGCTAAAAATGGAACCAGCTATAATTTGAGGAAGTTATTTCCCCTCTGGTTCCAGAACTTAGGTGTTTATAAATGTTTAACCCAGCGGTTCTCAAACTTTTGGTCTCAACATCACTGTATACTCATAAGTCATTGAGGGACCTCATTAGAGCCTTTGTTAATGTGGGTTAAATAGTCCTTCAAAAAAAACCCGAAAGACCGTTACATGTTACCATAATTGTGATTTTTTAATGCAAAATAACTTTTCCTAAACAGAAACACATTTAGTGAGACCAGTGGCTTGTTTTACATCTTTGCAATCTTGTCAACACCTGGCTGGATTTTCAGCTACTTGTGATCAGTCTTTTGCATTGTCACATGTCATAGGCTTTTGGAAAGGTTCCACTGCACATTTGTGACTGAGTGAAAAAGGCAACTAACTTCTTCATGTTGTGAGAATTTTGGCCTCCCAGCACCCCTGAGGAACCTCTGAGACTCTCAGGGTTCTTTGGACCACACTGTGAGTGAGAAGCCCAGTGTTGCTGACGTGCGGGAACTTATAGGCATCGAAGTAGCTAACACTTCCCGAGAGTTTATTGAGCCCCCAGCACTGTTCTAAGTGCTTTTTGCTTAACATTGATTTAATTCTCATAGTAGCCCTCTCAGGTGAGAGCAACTGGATCAGGATGCTGGGGGCATTCTAATATCCTGCCCTAAACCATGCTGTGCTCTGAATTTTATTTTATTTTATTTTTTTGTTTTTTTGCCTTTTCTGGGGCCGCTCCCACGACATATGGAGGTTCCCAGGCTATGGGTCTAATCAGAGTTGTAGCTGCCAGCCTACACCACAGCCATAGCAACGCAGGATCCGAGCTGTGTCTGCAACCCACACCATAGCTCACGGTAACACTGGATCCATAACCTACTGAGCAAGGGCAGGGATCGAACCCACAACCTCATGGTTCCTAGTCGGATTCGTTAACCACTGAGCCACGACGGGAACTCCCTCTGCTCTGAATTTTAGATTTCAGCATTTCCAATGAGGCAGTATTCTTTTTACGTTTTAACTAAAGTAAAAAGGTGACATTTAGGAGTTCCCGTGGTGGCATGGTGGTTAACGAATCTGACTGGCAACCATGAGGTTGCGGGTTTGATCCCTTGCCTTGCTCAGTGGGTTAAGGATCTAGCGTTGCTGTGTCTGTGGCGTAGGCCGGCGGCTACAGCTCCAATTGGACCCCTAGTCTGGGAACCTCCATATGCTGCAGGAGGCGGCCCTAGAAAAGGCAAAAAGACAAAAAAAAAAGTGACATTTATAGTAGGCACCCTTGACATGTCTCAAACTTTTTAAACAATCATGTGGGATGAGTCCAGAGCACTGAATTTTCCCTCTTAGTGGCATTTGCATGAAATCTTCTTTAGCATTTTATTGTCTCCATGTGTGCGGAGACCACCCAGCTGGTTAGCACGGGTGGGGCAGAGCTTATGCCAGCTTCTGGCTGCATTGACTCCTGTGTAGCAACCTGGGCCAGATGTGAAACCACGCAGAGGTACTTTTGACCTCCGCCTGTACTGGTTCCCCTTGGGTGACCTCTGTCAGGGACTTCTTGGTCCAGTTGTGGTGCAGTCTTATCTAAGGTGATTCAGGTTCATCTGTGACCACCTGCTGATGGTTGACATTTTGGAAGGAGGGCTTTGCTAGCAGGAGTTTATATTGGGCTGGAGTGCTCTTGGATGAACTAGATAGGAATTTCTCTTCCCCAAGTTAATTATGCCACGTTGTATCAATTTATAATCTAAGAAGATCACATCTTTGCCCCTCAGTGTCACACAAGGCCATGTACCTGAGGATTATGTTGCTTTCTCCATGTAGATTGATTTCTTGTCCTAAAATTAATCCGGCTTGTGAAGAAAATTAAAAAAAAAAACAAAAAAAAAAAAACAACAAAAAACCCCAAAACCAAAACCAGGCAGTAGTGGGAGAGAAGCAGGGAAGAAAGAACCTTTGTTTTATGGGAGTTCCCGTCGTGGCTCAGTGGTTAACGAATCTGATTAGGAACCATGAGGTTGCGGGTTTGAACCCTGGCCTCACTCAGTGGGTTAACTATCTGGTGTTGCCATGAGCTGTGGTGTAGGTTGCAGACATGGCTTGGATCCCGAGTTGCTGTGGCTCTGGTGTAGGCTGGCGGCTACAGCTCTGATTAGATCCCTAGCCTGGGAACCTCCATATGCATGGGTGCAGCCCTAGAAAAGAGAAAAACAAAACAAAAATGGAAGAACCTTTGTTTTAAATAACAGAAATGATAGCGATGGACCGTCAGCCTAGAGAGCTTGAGAGCTTTATTGCCACAGATTTGCGATAAGAGGAGTATTTGCACCTTACTTCCTTTAGATCAAGGCAGGCTACCTCTGAGTGGATATTGTTCTGAATGATTAAATGGGCAGTGTTTTTATTTTGTTCTGCAGAATGTTTTCCAAGAGCAGGATCCTATAAAGAGGAGGCAAGTGCTCTTTGCCATCCAAGGTTTTTGTGACACCAGCTATGTCATCCAGTAGTCAGTGCTGGGTGCATTGCATTGTCTCCTGCTCTTATGGAATCTAAGAGCACAAATTCTCCTGAGAAATGTCTGAATGCAGGGGACCTGAGGTAGATTCTGCCCCTCCTGGGGTTCTTCTCTCTTGGTCTCCTAGCAACCTGCTTGTTGTCATGGTAATGCATTACCCAGACTGCAGATCCATTGCCCTGTGGAATGTGTGCTTTGGTTGTTGATTTGGGGAGGCTGCTTGCATTTTCTGTTATTTTTTTGGCAATTGGACTTGAACAGAATTTAGCATATGTTACCTGAAATATTTAAAAGGAAAAACGATGTTATGGCTAAGACAGTAAAACTGATTGTTTTAACAAATAGGGCATAGAATATAGGTCTAAGAATGACCTTTCTCTTGAGGTTGTTTTTGAAAATCTTTGTTAATTACATTGTTTACATGGAGTTTTTTTAATTAAAAATTTTTTATTAAAGTATAATTGATTTAGAGTTCCTGTTGTGGCTCAGCAGTAACAAACTCAACTAGTATCCATGAGGACGTGGGTTCGATCACTGGCCTCGCTTAGTGGGTTAAGGGTCCGGCATTGCCATGAACCGTGGTGTAGGTCACAGATGTGGCTCGGATTTGGTGTTGCTTCGGCTGTGGCATAGGCCAGCCGCTGAAGCTCTGATTCGATTCCTAGCCTGGGAACCTCCATATGCCATGGGTACGGCCCTAAAAAGACAAATAAAAAAAATATATATAGTTGATTTACAGTGTTGCACCCATTTCTGCTATACAGCAAAGTGACTAAGCTATGCATGTATATACTTTTTTTTTTTTTTGGCCATCCCTGGGGCATGCAGAAGTTACCAGGCCAGGGATTGAACCCATGCCACCCGGGCCACAGCAGTGCCAGACAGTGCCGGATTCTTAATTTGCTGATCCACCTGGGAACTCCTATACATTCTTTTTTTAATATTTTTTTACCTTGTGCTCTATCCTGGGAGACTGGATACACTTCCCTTTGCTGTACAGTAGACCTTGCTGTTTACATGGGCTTTTAAATACCCTCAGTGGAGGTAAGCTTTAGTCAAGACTTGTCATTTGGGGACTGTTCTGGTGAATGAGGTAGATGATCGTAGTTAGGCTTAGGTTTGACTGCAGACAGCAGAAACCCAGAATAATAATTGCTGTCTAGGGCTAGCATGGTGGTTCTGCTTCCAAAAGAATTCAGAGACCCAGGCTTTTCTAACTTGATGTTCTGCTCCCTTGAGGTCTAGCCCCTTTCCTTGTAGCCCATCGTGGCTGCCAGAGTTCAAGCCATCACTCTTGTCTTTAAAAGTGCAATAGTGACATTCATCAGCCAGAATACAGTTTTGTGGCCAGACATTCCTATATGGGAAACCGGGAAATGTGTGTTTTTTTTTTTTTTTTTTTCTTTAGGGCCACACCTGAGGCATATGGAAGTTCCCAGGCTAGCGTTCGAACAGGAGTTGCAGCTGCCAGCCTACAGCACTCAGCACTGCCACAGCACTGCCAGATCCTTAACCCACTGAGCGAGGCCAGGCATTGAACCCACATCCTCATGGATACTGGTTGGGCTCGTAACTTGCTGAGCCACAAGGTGAACTCTGAAAGTGGTTTTTAATTTTGGCAGCTATATGTAGCCAAGGAGCAGAGTATAGATATAGGGAGCAACTCGCAGCCTCTGCCACACTGGGCAATAATTGTTCCCTGAAACAGATTGTAGGGTTTAACTGATTTTTTTCTGATTTTAAAGGTAGCCTTAGAAAAAATTAATTTATGCAAAAATATAAAAATTAGAATGTGAACACCTCCCCGTGGTTGTCCTCCTCCTCAAGCCCACCATTAACAAGTTGGGGAACAATGAACTGAGCTTCCTAGGTACCAGGCACTCTCAGTGCTCTCTCTGCTTTTTCATTAATCTTGACTGAATTCCTAAGAAAGGGGCACTCTTAGTTTCCATATTTTGCAGAGAGTTGTGGCATAAGTAAGTTGTCCAAAGCTTGGCTTCCGTAGACAGCAGAGCAGCGGTTTCATCAGGTCTGTCTACCCAACACTCAGGCCAGTGATCGTGTTGCCATGGTGCCTTCACCCACTTCTAGAAAAGGAGAGGTTTTGAGGGGGCTCTTCTAGAAGATGGGTTCCAAACATATTTTGAACAATGGCAGCTTTTCGGGATGGGAGGGCAATCAGCCAATAGCTCCAATTGGATGAATTCCTGAAAGCATTTCAGCGGTGGTATTACTGATGCGTTGCTCGGCACCTCTCATTGTTGCCCTCATAGGACTTCGGGTTTAGCTCGTAGGTACACAGTATTGACTCCTGGGTTCATTACTCTGTGGCCTGTGCTTCACTCTCCTGGTGATTTTTTGGGTGTTGAAGGGATTGAGCCCTAGCCACAGTGGTGACTCGAGCCTCTGCAGAGACAACACCAGATCCTTAACATACTGTATCACAAGAGAGCTCCGTAACCATCAGCTTCTGAGGGTGTTGGGATACAGCTCTTCAGGTCTTGGCACTGCCAGTTAATGACCTGATTAAATGGAGAGAAAGCAAATAGAACAGCCTTGATTCAGCTATTTGTGGAACACCTGTTCTGGACAAGGGAGTGGGTCAGAAAAAGGTCTTCTGGTTGCTGCTATGGGTAATAATAATAGTGTTCAGTGGACTTTTATTTTATAGCATGCCAGGATTGTACTAACTTTGTTTTACAAATAGGTTAATTTTTACAAATCCCTTGGCATGGGTGCTAGTATTTAGTCCATTTTGCAGATTGGAGAAGGTCACATGCCTAGAAGTGGTGGAGCCTTCGTCTGAACCCTTCCCAGTCTGGTTTCAAAGCACTCTGGTAGGGGAGTTGAGATAATGTGGATAAATTAAAATACCAGCGAGATAATGCTCAGGGCCTGACGGTTGAGAGAGTAGTACTCTGGCAGTTGAAAGTGGATAGTTAATGTCATCTTGTTTTTCAAAACAATCCAGTGATCAAGTGGCTTCATCCTTTTTTTAGAGATGAAAAGCAAGCTCAGTGTTCACATTGTGGCTCATTGGTAACGAACCCAACTAGTATCCATGAGGACTTGGGTTCGATCCCTGGCCCTGCTCAGTGGGTTAAGGACCCCATGTTGCTGTGGCTGTGGTGTTAGGCCGGCAGCTGCAGCTCCCATTCGACCTCTGGCCTGGGAACTTCCATATGCCGCAGGTGCGGCCCTAAAAAGAGAAAAAAAGAAAAAAAAAAAAAAAAACAAGCTCAGAAGGGTGGCGATTTGCTTAGGGTCGTTTGGGCAGAAGTTGCAGGCAGATCTTGTTTTCTTTTCAGCCAGCATGCCATGTTTGGAAAAAACCGTTTGACTTAGATGGTGGGTCCATTGCCTTAGCAGTCTCACTGTAAACTCAGGGTTTGGTTCCTTTCACAAGACATTCCCCTAAAAGCACCTAAAACACACGTGGTTCTGATGAGCTCTCCCACCCTCCCAGGTTCACCGAGGTTTTTTTTTGTTCAGTCTAGAGCTGCCACAGACAGAGTCCATGGCTGATCCGACTCATGGCAGCTCTTCTCAAGACAGTAAAATTCTGACAACCTATTTTTGATAAATGGCCTAACTGTGGAGTGGTTCATAACACATCTGTTTATTTTCTTCTAGGCCTGGGGAGTAAGAATGGAATAGAGCACCCACCCCTTTCCAAAGGAAATAGCAATAGCATCTTAAACAAACCAGCCCTGTTTAATTAAATGAGGCTTGCCTATGGGGTTTTAGTATCTCTGAAGCCCTCATTTCTCTAACCTCAGCCCACCAGCATTTGTCATTGAGGGCTCCATTGCCAGCGCCTTGAACTAAGTATAGAGCTTGCCTCACCCTGACTAGTGATCGCCCCCCCCCCCACCTTTTTAAAGGGCCACACCCATAGCATATGGAGGTTACGAGGCTAGGGAGGCTAGGGGTCGAATCAGAGCTGCAGCCTCCGACCTGTGCCACAGCCATGGCAATGTAGGCTCTGAACTGTGTCTGCGACCTACACCACAGCTCATGGGAACAATGGATCCTTAACCCACTGATCGAAGTCAGGGATAGAACCCGCATCCTCATGGATATTAATCAAGATTTGTTTCCACTGAGCCACTACAGGAACTCTGTGATACTTAGTAAGACACGTTTTATCCGATCTTTGGGAGGTTAGGCAGACATTGTAAGAACTTTCATAGAGTTCAACATATTGCCTCAGAGAAGGAAGTTAGTATTTGCTGATGGTGCAGGAGAATGGAAATAGGGATAAAATCTTTGCCGGGAACGTGGTTTGAGAAGTAACTAATCAGAAGGTAGTTTAGGGTAATTTTATTTTATTATTTATTTTATTTTTTGTCTTTTTACAGCTGTATCCGCAGTATATGGAAGTTCCCAGGCTAGGGGTTGAATCAGAGCTGCAGCTGCCGGCCTACACCACAGCCATAGCAATGCAGTATCCAAACCATGTCTGTGATGGATGCTGCAGCTTGTGGCAACTCCAGATCCTTAACCCACTGATCGGGGCCAGGGATTGAACCCGCATCCTCATGGACACTAGTTGGGTTCTTTTGTTTGTTTTTGTTTGTTTTTTGGACTGTACCCAAGGCGTATGGAGGATCCCAGGCCAGGGTTGAATCCTGGTAAATGGACCAATTTCAAATAAAAGGGGCTACTTTTCAGTCCCAGGATACCCTGGTCAAACAAGTAACAAAGCCTTTACTGCAGATGGTTACTATTTGAGGTTTCTAGGGGAGTAAACAAGCTACAAAGTATTCTTGCTGCTTGGGCCTGTGATAGTAGTGCATTGTGTTGCTGAAACCTGATAGATTTTGGTTAGTTGTAGCCAATTTCTGCCTGGTTGGAGAAAATCCCTGGCTGAAAAATCCTGGTTGAGGAGGCATTGGTAGGGGTAGAGAGTGGTGGCCAGGCCTTGTGTAGGGAGGACTGTTCACTGGCCTGGCTTTTATCTGCTGCTGTCTTCTGGCTCTCCAGCTTCACCGTGTACCATAGTGTTCCTTCCTCCAGAGACTCACTTTGTAGCTTCTTGTTCTTTTTTTCGGGGGTGGGGGTGGTGGTGGGGTTTAGGGCTACACTTGCAGCATATGGAGAGGTTCCCAGGCTAGGGGTCAAGTCAGAGCTGCAGCTGCTGGCCATAGCCACAGCAACTCGTGATTTGAGCCGTGTCTGCGACCTATACCACAGCTCACAGGAAGGCCAGGGATCATACCTGAATCTTCATGGTTCATTACCACTGAGCCACAAAGGGAACTCCCTATAGCTTCTTGCTCTTACTCTGTACTCCTCATCTGGCGGTGGAAGCAGGCAGGGTGGCTTAGTGGGTACCGTTCAGGAGCATGGGAGGCGCTGGTGGCAGCTGCTAGGTCTTGGTCTGTCTCTGACCCCTACACTCCCCAGAGCCCTTGCCCTCATGACTCAACTTCTGCCCCCCTCCAACCTCCTGGCTGAGGCCCCAAGCCTAGCTTGGCTATGTCATGGTTAACCATCTGGGCAGTGTAGTACTCTCGAATCCCGCACATGTTTTCCCAGAAACCAGACCAAACCAACAGCTTTTGGAATGTGGCCAGTTCTGTTGAGTTAGTGAACTGGTTGTGGGTTACGATTTTTTTCCCCCCTCTCTCAAAGGGCAGAGAAGGCTGTAACCTGGGTAGCAGATTAAGAATTCATCTGGTGGTGACTGAAAGGGTGCAGAGAGTCTGGCTGGAGCTTTTTGGGGATTTGTGACTGTGTCTTTGCATGAGTAGTTTGTGGAACTATAGTTAAGGTTGAATAGCTAGTAATACCAGCATTTCCCTTCTCTCTCCTGGAGGGAGAGTACCTGCTGCACTCCACGTGTTTTGTGGGTGGGGGTGTGTGTGTGTGTGTGCGCGCGCGCGCGCCTGTGAGAGAGAGAGAGAGAGACATCTATAGAATTACTGTGGCCTCTCCTATTTTCCATGGTGAAGCAACATGCAGCCTGACTCCTGAGGCTCTAAATCTGTTTCTTAGATACCTGTGGGGTTTTCTTCTCAGACCTGGGCCGAATGTTTTCTGTTTACAGTAGAAGTTGGCTCAGCTTTCCTGTGACATCTGCTGGCATTTGACCTCTGCACAGTTGTCAGTCTATATGTGGCCTGATATATTCTCTTGTTCACTAATCAGGTGTGAATGTGAGACTTTTCTTCCCATTTTTCCATTTCAGAATCAAGGGATACCATAGATCTGTTTTAAGGAACATAAGCACTCTCAAGGCAGTGTATGAAATATTCTTTAAACACTACACATACACAACATAATGTTGGGAATTAAAAAGAATTCGGCCGACCGTCTTGCTTCATTTATTCTTTTCTGGGTTTTGTACCACCTCAACTTCATATCCTTCTTGAATTTTTTTCCTATTTGACATACATGATCTTTATAAGTATATTTAACAGCTGCATAATATTTTAGTAAGAATAGCACTAGTTTTTCTCCCTCTATTTTTTGGTGATTTAGGTTACATCTGTCTTTTTTTTTTTTTTTAGTATCATGAATTTCACTTTATATATATATATTTATGCATATTGTGTTTTACCTTTTATTTATTTTTTATTTTTTGTCTTTTTGCCATTTCTTGGGCCGCTCCTGCAGCATATGGAGGTTAGCAGGCTAGGGGTTGAATCCGAGCTGTAGCCGCTGCCCTATACCAGAGCCACAGCAACGCGGGATCCAAGCTGTGTCTGCAGCCTACACCACAGCTCATGGCAATGCCGGATCCTCAGCCCACTGAGCAAGGCCAGGGATCGAACCTGCAACCTCATGGTTCCTAGTCGGATTTGTTAACCACTGTGCCACAACGGGAACTCCCTGTATTTTACCTTTTAAATGACTATATTTCTCCAAAATGTTTATTAGACATGGATTTTTGATGAGGGATTTTCCCCCCAGTTCTTGAAATGCTTGAATATATTTTGAGACGTACCTACCAGTCATACTGCTGAAAAGAATATATATCTTTTACCACAAATTTGTTTCTTTTTGGTGACAAGGCTTTTGCTTTTGTTTTCCCTTGGCTATTTTAACTTTAGAAATGTGGTTCCTTCTTACTTTAACTTGCATTTCTTTGGTCCCAGGTCACCTGAACCTCTCTTTTTTCCTAATTCCCTATCTGTGGCTGTGACTTTCCTTGCTACACTGTAGATGAAATGCTCCTGGTTTTGAGTGGACATACTTTGTGATACCAAGTGGCAACGTGATCTTTCTTTTTTCTTTGTTATGGCCAGACCCACAGCATATGGAGATTTCCTGGGCCTGGGATCAAACAAGCACCTCCAAGCAGTTGGATTCCCCCGCCCCCCCCCCCCCCCCCGCCCTTTTTTTCCACTTTCTAGGGCTGCACCTTTGGCATGTGGAGGTTCCCAGGCTAGGGGTCTAATCGGAGCTGTAGCCACTGGCCTAGACCACAGCCACAGCAACGCTGGATCTGAGCTGCCTCTGTGACCTACACCACAGCTCACGGCAACACCAGATCCTTAACCTACTGAGCGAGGCCAGGGATCGAACCTGCAGCCTCATGGTTCCTAGTGGGATTCGTTTCCGCTGTGCCACGATGGGAACTCCGGTCGTCGGATTCTTAACCCACTGCAGTATAGCAGGAACTTGTATGTAGTCTTGTTTTTTTGCTGGCAAACTTGTACATGTGCAGATTTATAAGTGGGCCTTTCTACTAAGACAACATTAGATATGAATCTTGGTGTTCTCATTACATTTTTTTCAACTTTGGCCATTTTTATTCTACGGAAGTTAAAAATCTTCTATATTTAAACCTGTCCACCTTTTCTCCTGTAACTTCTTTGATTAACTTCATGGGACTTTAGGATGATAAAGATTAGTAAAAGGACTGATCTGCCTGATACTGTTTAAAAATAGATTGAGAGAAAAATGATGACCAGCTCCTCCCAGCCCTGTGACATTTGTGACACCGCAGCTTTTTGGCTGTGTGGCTTGGGGTCTCATAGCTGGCAAGGGGCCAGGCTGGTGTCCCGCGGCATGGCAGGGCTGCCTGATCCCGGGGAAACCAATGAGGCGAGCCTGGTGTGCGGTGTCCTCACACTGGTTTTCCTTACAGCTCTCGCCAGCCCCGTCCTGGGCCTGAGAGAGTGCACCAGGGGCTCGGCCGTGTGGTGCCAGAACGTGAAGACAGCATCCGACTGCGGGGCCCTGCAGCACTGCCTGCAGACCGTCTGGAACAAGCCAACCGTGGTGAGTGCCCCCGTCTGTGTCTGTGTGTAACTGCTGCCCTGGACGTAGCCCAGCACTCTCCTGTATCCTCCTCTTTGCTCCTTATGGGGACCCTGTGAGGAGGGCAGGTCCTTGGGTGGGTGTACCCACTTCACCACGAGCAGTGGGGGGGCCGGGGAGGGGAAGGCTCCCTTCCCCCAAGGCCACCCAGTGTCTAGGCAGCACAGACGAGGTGGGGGAGGCACCCTGTCCACTCACGGTGCCCTCTAGGCCTCTGCAGCTGCCACCTCTGCCTTCACCCCTAGCCTGAGCAGCAGTTCCAGCTCTGTCCTTGGTCACTCACTTGACGTAGACTTAGCTTTTTTTTTTTTTTCAAACGCTTTCCCTCTTTTATGGTATTTCCTCTGTCTCCCTCTCAAACAGGCAGATCACTGATTCAGAGCCTAGAGGTCGGTAGCTATTTAAAATTTTACTTCCAGCTATAGCCAGACTGGCAAAGATGCCACTGATTTTTTTCATCTTACATAATTGAAATATAGCAGATTCATGTGAGGAGTACTCTTTTTTTTTTTTTTTCCTTTTTAGGGCCATAGCCACAGCATATGGAAGTTGCCGGGCTAGGGGTTGAATCGCTGGCCTATGCCACAGCCACTGCAGCTCCTGACAATGCTGAACCCATTGAGTGAGGCCTGGGATGGAACCCACATCCTTATGGATCCTAGTTGGGTTCATTGCCGCTGAGCCACGACAGGAACTCCATGTGGGAAGTACTCTTAAAGATGACAAACCTTAAGTACCTTCTCCAGCAGCCCAAGCCCCTCCTCAGGAGACACCCGAGCTCTGTTGGCTTGGCTGTTGGACCACAGGAAGTGCTCCAGCCTGTGGTACAGGCCACGTTTGAGGTCTAGAGAAGTCTGAGGCCTAGAGCTTGTCACTGGCCAACTAGTACTCCTTCAATGAGAGAAGAATTAAGTAAAACTGCTCTTCTAGAAATCATTTCTTTTTTTTTTTTTCCTTTTCTTTCTTTTTTGTCTTTTTAGGGCTGCACCAGTGGCATATGGAAGTTCCCAGGCTAGGGGTCGAATTGGAGCTGTAGTCAGCCGTGTCTGCAACCTACACCACAGCTCATGGCAATGCTGGATCCTTAACCCGCTGAATGAGGCCAGGGATGGAACCTGCATCCACATGGATACCAGTCAGCTTCTTTTCCGCTAAGCTCTGATGGGAACTCCTAGAAACAGTTTTTGAATTCACTGTTTGAACTGCGGGGGACTCTGTGGTCAAAATCACTTTCAGATTTGCTTTCTAATTTGCTCGCAATCTTATTTTTAATACTGTGTCCTCCTGCTTCCTCTTTCCAAGTTTAAAGTATCTTGGGAGGACTTTAGCTCTTTCTCCCTTGACAGGACAGTCTCTCAGAAGCTGAACCTCTCGGGCATCCATGCAGGATGTCTGTGTGGCCCTGTGCATGGCATTAGCCTGATTAGGTCCAAAGGTTCATGACGGTTTCTCTAAGTGCAGCCATGTTCACAGGTGTTCCTTCATCTCACCCAGATGTGTTAGTTCCTTCTCTGTGGGTCAGAACCAGTTGACCTAAAGAAGGGAGAGCCCCAAGGGTTTCGAGACCTGGTTAGAGTTTTCCTGGTCCTGGGCCAGGTAGGGATGCCCAGGCCTATCTAGAAGGTTGTTGTGTCTCAGCTCTGCAGTGGTGATGTGTGGCCTCCGCAGGCACACAGCACAGCCCAGGAGGTGGAGGCAGACAGAATGCCGGCTGTGAAGAGGTCTCACTGCACCAGTTCCCTGCCCCTGCCCCCCTTACTCTGATGCTGTGTCTCATTTCCGGTTTGCTCTGATAGCTACCTGATTTTTGAGCCTCAGTTTCCTCATAGAGCTGTTGTGAGCGTGGGTACAAGATGTGGCCTGTGCCATGTGCTCCGAGCAAGGTGCTGGGGGTGGGGTCGAGGGTATAGGAAAAGGGTTTCTATCCTGTAGAAGCACAGAGCAGTCCCGCCTGATCCTTCTCCATAGCATCCTCACCCAGGTTGGGGGACCAGGCCGTGCCAGCACTTCAGAGGTGGCCTGATTGCATCCCTGGTCGGAAGAGACGGGAGAAAAGCCAAGGCGGCTTTCCGCTGTGTGCGATGTGAGTTATGTCTTGTAAATACCGATCTCTCTCCCTTGTGTTCTTTCCTCTTAGAAATCCCTTCCCTGTGACATATGCAAAGATGTCATCACTGCAGCTGGCGACATGTTGAAAGACAATGCCACTGAGGTGAGTTGCCGCCGGTGTGTGTGACTGCCTGTGAGCAGTGGCCATGTGCATCGGTACCTTACAGAGCTGTGACTCCAGGGTCCAAGGGGAATGGTCTAGGCCCAGGTCAGAAATAATTGTTCTGTAGGTCACAAACTTTCTGTCACATAATCCCTGTGCGCCCTCCCCCCAGCATCCTTTAAAAATGTAAGAACCATTCTTGGCCCCAGGCTATACAAAAACAGGCTGCGGGCCCTAGTTTGCTGACTCCTGGGCTAGGTGTTAAGCCCCAGTTGATTAGATTTTCATATCACATGCTGTTAACCTTTAGGGCCATTTTTGGGCAATTTCTGCTCAGACTTCCCTGCACCTGGGAGACCACAGGTTGGAGGATCTTGGTTTTGAATAATGCTCGCATCTGCTCTTTGCCTCATTAATCTGCAGAGCCACGGCTCCCCGCCAGCCCTGTCCTCAGTCCTGTTCCCCGAGGGCCGCTGTTTTCTAGCTGTCAGCTTTGCAGGAGCTGTGGAGGGCCTCTTGCTCTCAGCCCGTCCGGTCTGACCCTTGCCTGCGTCCTCTCCAGCAGGAGATCCTCGTGTACTTGGAGAGGACGTGTGACTGGCTTCCCAAGCCGAACATGTCTGCCACGTGCAAGGAGATCGTTGACTCCTACTTCCCTGTCATCCTGGACATGATTAAAGGACAGATGGTATGTGGTGGAGAATAAACAGACTCTCCTTCAGGGCACTTCTGGTGCCCAGGGCAGGTTCCAGACCAGATTACAGTGGCTAAAACTAAAATGGAAAGTCCTTTTGGTAGATTGGGATTTTGTCAACATGTCTTCCCTACAGTTTTGACCTCCAAAATGACTCGGGCACAGCACACCCCTGCTTGTGATGTTCAGGGGTTGGGGAGGGTATAGGAAATGGGACCTTGTAGAATTAGTGAAGGAATGTAAGCGGATGGGATGGTACTAGGTACTAATGAGATAACTCACATCAGCTCCAAGGATGCTCATGAATCACTGAGTATCTGTTGTGCATAAACTGTGTGCCAGAGGTTGGGTTTTCAGCAGCAATCAAGGAGCCAGGTTGTGGAATTTGGAAAGACTGCATGAAGACATCTTTAAAAACTCCAGTGAGCCAAGAGTGTCCCGAGGTGGGACCAAGGTCATGTCGATGCCAAGGCTGTGTTTGAGGATTTGCAAGTGCAGTGGGAGTCCTTGGGGTTCAAGAGGAGAAGTGACACGATCTTAGGCACCTTTTCCAAAGGGGTTGCTCTAGGTCCCGTCAGTTGGGAGTTGCAAGAGCAGAGACTGGCAGGAGAGCCGGTGTGAGATGTGATGGGGACAGTGGAGGTGGACAGCTGCTGTTTGTCGTGGAGGATATGTGGACTGGACTTGCTGGTGGAGGGGATTACAGGAGACGGAGGAGTTAGACATGTCTTGCAGGCTCGTGGCTGGAACCTCTGGGAGGATGGTGGTGGGACCATTCACTAAAATGGTGCCACGGAGGGTGAGCAGGTTGGGCGGTTGAGTCGGAGATGCCTGGGAGCTGGGCGAGCGTGTGTGAGTCAAGCCAAGAGATAAGGAAAGGGGTTCATCCTGAGGGCACCAGGTGGTCTGTTTCTCTCCGGGGAGAGCATTTCCAACTGGGCTTTTCCCTCCCCAGAGCAATCCTGGGGAGGTGTGCTCCGCTCTGAACCTCTGCGAGTCTCTTCAGAAGCACCTGGCGGAGCTGACCCAGCAGAAGCAGCTCGAGTCCAATCAGATACCAGAACTGGATCTGGCCGAGGCGGTGGCTCCCTTTATGGCCAACATCCCCCTCCTTCTCTACCCTCAGGACGGCTCCAGCAGCAAGCCCCGGCCGAAGGTAAGGCCGTGGCCCAGGGCCCCGTTTTTGGTTGGGTTAGAGCTGTGCCCGAAAGGGGCCGTGTGCGTACAGTTCCGAACCTGGGGCCTTATTCCCTCACACTCTTTCCCATAATCAGTACCTACTTGATGGGAGAGTATTGACACCTTTGGAGCCTTTCTGTATCAGTCACATTGGGAACCCTTCAGGGGCTCCCCCCTCGTGCTGCAGGTCAAGAGCGTGAAAGGCAGTTTTCCTAGGAATCGGAACGCCCTTAGCTCTTGTGGGAGTGTGCAGTGGTCACAGCCTTGCTGGCCCTCTCTCTCCAGGCTGATGGGGACGTTTGCCAGGACTGCATTCAGATGGTGACTGACCTCCAGAACGCTGTGAGGACCAACTCCACCTTTGTCGAGGCCTTGGTGAACCACGCCAAGGAGGAGTGTGACCGCCTGGGGCCCGGCATGGCCGACATGGTGAGTCTCCCCACCTCGCACACACACGGGAGCATGTTCTGGGCTTTGGGAGCTGGTTCCGGAGACAGGAGTCGGGGCACTGAGAACAGTGCCCTTGCTGGGGGACCACTTCACATTCCAACGTCAGGGCTTTGAGGAAGAGCTTGGTCAGAGAATTTCACTTGCCCTTTTTCCAGAAAGCAGCAAGAATGTGTGAAATGCATTTGAAAAATAACCTCAGCTCGCTAAGCAGAGTTTCTCCTAGGCACAGTCAGCCTAAATGGCTGCTGAGTAATTGCTGTGTGACTTTGGGGAAAGTACAGGCCATAAAAAGAGCCTGGAGGCCGGCATCTCTAAGGGCCTTTGTTTGGAAAAACATGTTCAAAACACCTTTGCACACACGTTTGCCTGTGCGGTATAGAGTAACCAAGTTGCGTTTTTATCTTATTGAGACATTGATAAAATTCTGCTCTTTGAAGCTGCTTGATAGGCAGCTGTTGATAATACTGTCGGAAAGGCTTTTTGTTTGTCTTTTTAGGGCCACATCCGAGGCACATGGAGGGTCCCAGGCTAGGGGTTCGATTGGAGCTACAGCTGCCAGCCTACACCACAGCCACAGCAATGCAAGATCCAAGCTGTGTCTGCAACCTGCACCACAGCTCACAGCACACAATACGGGATCCTGAACCCACTGAGCAAGGCCAGGGATTGAACCCACGTCCTCATGGATGCTAGTTGGGTTCGTTAGCTGCTGAGCCACGACAGGAACTCCAAGGCTGGGTTTTTAATATGTTGCTCTAGCAGTGAGTTTCATTAACAGTCTGTGTCTCTGTCCTCAGTGCAAGAACTATATCAGCCAGTACTCGGAAATCGCTATCCAGATGATGATGCACATGGTAGGTGGCCGGGGAGGCTTCCGTTCACATTTTTCTTTGTCTCTAACTTTGTGATTTCTAGGATTTTGAAAATTGTGTAACTTAGTTTCCCCGTTTTTAACCTTGGAGTACTGAATTGGACCAAAATGAGTCCTCTTTGCCAGCAGACTGTCTACCTGCCACTTAGCAGCTCCCTCTTGTCTTCCCCAGGCAGGGCTTGGGTTGAAGCAGCCTGGCCTCCAGGACTCCCCTGGTGGCTTCCGGGCACTTTGTCCGTGCCATCAGGTTTCCAGTGTCTGGCTTCCACTCTGGGACCCATGGGAATAGTCTGCTGTGTAGCTTTCGGCCTGAGGATCGCTCTGTTGCAGGCTGAGTGCCCAAGGAAAGGATCTGCCACCCAAGGCTGGTCCTGGCCCTGCCGCAGTGTTCCCCGTAGCTGCGGCTTGAGCCCGCAATTCCCACCCTTGCTTCTGATGCATCCAGGCGGTAGGGGGCATTCCTTCATTACTGGAGGTAGAAAATATCCATCAGAATGAAAGCCAGCCAGGCATGCCGCACAGTCTACAGAGCAGGGCGGTCCGAAAGCATCCTTCCATGGGGAAGGATGTACTGATCTCCTGAGAGCTAACCCGCAGCAGGGGGAGGGATGGGTCGTACTTTTTTTTTCTCTCCATCATGCTGAGTTTCTGACTACACAGAGGTTGGCCTAAGGGAGTTTGTTCTCTAACCAGGGGTCAGAAAACTATGGCCCACCATCTGTTGTTATAAAAAAGTTTTATTGGAATATGGCGACGCCCATTTTTGTGCTACAATAGCGGAGTTGAGAGTGGTTGAGACCACGTGGCCTGCAAAGCTAAAAGAGTGACTCTCTGGCCTGCTCTGACCTCTCAGGGGCACTGCAGGCACAATAGAGTTTATTTGGAATTATTACTCACACCCACCTCGTTCTAAAGACAGTTTAAAGGTGGCTTACGGAGACCTGCAGCTAAAATAGGAAAAAAATAAGCCTTTGATGTGACCTGGTCTAGTTAAGTGCTTCCTCATAGCTGACAAAATATTTTTCTTACTTTAAAAATCATGCTGCATAGACATTTTTTTTTAAATATGGGTAATGCTTTCCAATATTTTTTGCTTTTTTTTTTTTTTTGCTCTAAAATTATCTTGGTCATTAAAATATTTTCTGTACACATGGTTTTTAAGTGGCTGCGTAATATTTCACTGTGTGGATAGAACATAACGTGTAGAACCATCCCCTGTGGCTGGATGCTGAGGTGGTTTTCAGGTTTTCCCTTGGGATAAAAAGGATGATGAACATCCTTCGAGCCAAGTAGACATATCCTAGTTTTTTCCCTTATGGTAAGTAACTGAGACGAGAATTTCTGAATCCAAGGGCAAGACTTTTGATATAGAGCTACACCTCGAAGCTTTTGCAGGTTTGGTCCCAGGCCACCGTATTAAAGTGAACATCACGGAGCTCCTGCTGTGGCGCAGCAGGATTGGCAGCGTCTTGGGAGTGCTGGGACGCAGGTTCGATCCTTGGCGCAGCACAGTGGGTTAAGGCTCTGGCGATGGGGCAGCTGCGGCTTAGTTCGAGGCTGCACCTTGGATCTGATCCCTGGCCCGGGAGCTCCAAACGCCGTGGGGCAGCCAAAAAAAAAAAAAAAAAGTGAATGTCACAGTAAAGCAAGTCAGATGAATTTTTTGGTTTCCCGGTGATGTTTATACGACACTATAGTCTGTTTAATACGCAAGAGCATTCGGTCTAAAGAAACAATGTGCATATTGTAATTAAAAAATACTGTATTGCTAAAAATACTAACCACCATCTAAGCCTTCAGTGAGTCATAGTAGTGACATCAAAAATCACTGATCACACAAGTCACCGTAACCAGTTAGTGATGATAAAAAGTTTGAAATTTTGCGAGAATTAGGCAAATGCTGTTGGAGAGACAAGTGCCGGGAGACTTGGCTGAAACAGGGTTGCCATAAACCTTGAATTTCTAAAGTCTGTGAAGCTCAATAAAACAAGCCAGGCCTGTATTGTCAGACCAGCCTTCCAGGCTGGCATTTGGCCACCAGAGGGATCCCGGACCCCTCTGGGTGTATTGGAGGTTCTAACACACGCCCCTGATTTGAGCAGCCCTGTGTCTTACTCCCAGCTGCTCCTCACCGGCATGAGGCAAGGGCCCTGTGGGCGTGGTGGGCTTGGCTTCTGAGCAAGGAGAGCCCCTCATAACGCGGTGCTTTCTGGGGTCCTGCTGCTCAGTGTCAGGGTTTGGTGTGTCGGGGATGTGGGGTGGTGCACAGACAGGCTGGGCAGTGTGGACCCTTGCAGGAGAGAGCAGCTCTGAGCCCCCATGTGCATACCATGGTAGGAACAAGGTAGGTCGCCGCTAAGTGACTGAAACGGCCTTTCCCCTAAACTTCTGGTGACATCCTTATACCTGGTTAACTGCTTGATTATTGTTGTTTTTAATTTTTTCTTAACTGTTGTGTCCTTTCCTTTCTCTTATTTTCATCTCCGATTTCCTGTTTTTTTGTTCCAACAGCAGGATCAGGTATGTGATGGGAATCTGCTTGTAGTAGTGGTCTGCTGCTTCTCGTAGTTACTTTGCTCATCTTTTTTTTTTTTTTTTTTTTTGTATGGCATGATCGGCTCTGACAGATACAAGGAGTGATCGTGAAAGGCAGGCTCCCTCTCTGTGCTATTCAATCTGCTATTAAATCTCTCCCCTGTGATTCAGCCCTGGAGGGGTCAGGGGTCTCGTTTCCCCTTCAAGGGGCCAGAAAACAAGCCAGCAGAGCCTTGTGCTCTGGTCAGGATCAGCGCCCAGCTGGCCCCTTGCAGGCCACCACCAGCCTGGTGGGGACCCTGGGCGGCCCTGGAGATGCCTCAGCCTCCTTCAGTGCAGCGGGACACCTTGTTTCTGTCATGACTTAGGAGAGCACTGCATGTCATTAGTTGTGTTTTTCACAGCCCCAGAACTGCTTCTGCTGCATGAGCAAATAGCGAGCAGACTGTTCCCCTGTCTGTCAGATCCAGAGCATTGGAAACAATCTCTTGATTGTGGCTTCTGCCCCTCTGGGTGATGGGGTCCTGGAGCCACACGAGACAGCTTGAGGACCAGGCTAGTGTTGGCAAAAAGGAGGGACCGAGCCCCCAGATTGCACTTACTGAGCCAGTGCCCTTTCGGGGTTGTACTGAGCACTGCCCTCTTTTGAACATTGGCATCTCTTTCCAAGGTATTTTGAAGTCTAATAGGAGAGGACTTTGATTGAAGTATCTGAATGTTTACCTAGGTCTCCTCAAGGAGTTAGGAGAGCAAAGCTGATCTAAGACAAAGCAGCCACACCTCCTCATCTTTTGTCTTTTTTCTGAAAAGCTTGATACGTCTTTGACCGCTTTCTGATATTTCTCCATTCTTTTTTTTTTTTTGGTCTTTTTGTCTTTTTTTTTTTTTTTAAGGGCCACACTCACAGCACATGGAGGTTCCTAAGCTAGGGGTCTAATTGGAGCTGTAGCTGCCGGCCTACTCCATAGCCACAGCAACTTGGGATCCGAGCTGCATCTGCAACCTACACCACAGCTCACGGCAAGGCCGGGTCCTTAACCCACTGAGCGAGGCCAGGGATGGAACCTGCATCCTCATGGATCCTAGTCGGGTTCACTAACCATTGAGCCATAACGGGAACTCCCTGATTTTTTCCCCATTCTTAAAGGGTGCCCGAGACAGGATACTTAGGCTATACTTTTCAGACTCCTTCAGCCTTTCTGAATTATGGAACCTTTGCTGTGTTAAAACAAGATGAACTGTAGTAGCCACAGGCTAGCCCTCTCCCCTCATCAGGGCTCGTTTTAGCAATGCTGTTGCTGCTGCTTCATGGTTTGGTGGTGGGAGGCAGATGCCCTCAGGCCAGAGCTGGTTGCTGGTTGCATTGGTTCACAGAGTATATATACCAGGGGTGTATACTTGACTTGGTCTTCACCATCAGCGTGGTGAAATGGTCAAGGTGTCGGAACTATCTGGGTCCCTGTGGTTTGGTGTCTGGATGGGAAAGGGTCTCTACCTGGAGACCTTGTGACTTGAAAGGATTCATCACTTAAGGGAGACTGGGTTTTCTGTGTGGACTGTGTGTGTGCCATTGTTACATAGAATGTGGGTTTTAAAAAAGCTAGCGTTTCCCCTTAATGCATCATTTTCAATGGTCCTGCCACTGAAAGATCCGGTGTGGTTGTATTTCAGACACACTTGGTTTTGTTAGTTTATGGGCTTGGTAGTTCCTCTTCTAGAAACAAAAACAAAAACAGCTTAAACGTCCTCCTAAGAGCACACCAGCTCAACTGAAAAACAGGTTCTAGAGCGGATCAGCTGTTCTTGGAGATGATGTGGTTGCCTGTGAAGGTGCCAGGAGCTTTGCTTCCCTGGGCTGCTCCCTGGCTGAGCAGACAGCGGTTCTGTCTCATCTCCCTTCAGAGCTTCTCATGGCCACCTTCCCCACGTGCCTCTGGTGCGCATCTCCATTTGCACGACCCCTTTAGATTTGATGTGGCATCTCTGCCTGTCTGGGAGGCAGGCAGACTTGACCCCAGGGCTAGGATATTCCTCTAGCACCTTTCTGTGTAGTGCGTGGGACGAGGGCTGGTGAGTTCGGGCCTGCCTCTCACTGCTGCTCCTGTGCTCTCTTCAGCAACCCAAGGACATCTGTGGGCTGGTTGGATTCTGTGAGGAGGTGAAGGAGGTGCCCATGCAGACTCTGGTGCCTGCCAAGGTGCTCTCGGAGAAAGTCATCTCTGCCCTGGAGCTGGTGGAGCCCATAAAGGTATGTGGTGCCATCATTCCATGATGCCCCACCACTCCTCATTGTCACACCCTACAAGACACTCTTGTTTTCCTGCTTGGCTCCTAAAGATATTTGAGTTGGAGACCATTCATTGGCAGTTTCCCCTAAACTATGCAGCACCCCCGGCCTCATCCATTTGTTTCCTTGGGGGCTCCTAGTGCTCCTGAGATCAGGTCTGCTTTTCAAGCGCGCCATTGGAGATCATTTTTCAGGGCCTGCCCCCGAGCCTCACCTTTCCGATGTGCTTTCTGCGGCCCCTCCCACCTCCCTCCCCACACTGTAACCATGGTCCAAACTCCATGCTTCCAGAACCACCCCCCCGGGGCTTGTGCAGAAATTTCTCTGGCTGTGCTGCCTGTGTCTTTGTTTCCCTAGCATCCTTCCCTGGGTAAAGCTCCTCCTCCATTTCATAATCAGTTTATTAGATTTGTTACCTCTTAGGGGCCAGGCAGTGTTTCAAAGACCGAGACCAACAGTGGTGAACAGAATTGTCCTCATGTCCATGGGGTACTCAGCCAGGTGATGGCCTATCACATGGCACTCGTTCCAGAACTTTCCTTGTCGGTGTCACTTCACGTCTAGCTGTCTCATCTGTCATCCTGCTGTCTTCTCTCAGTACATGCACCATGTGATCACACAGGGTTAAGTGTCTGACAGGCAGGGAAGCACTGCTGCCTGCCCCTCCTGCCCAGGCGAGGTGCTCACAGGCTCTGGGCATCTTGCTGACTGAAGGAGTGGCCAGAGAAGACAGAGCTTTGTAGCTTGGACTGTAGCCCCATGTGATACTTAGATTTCAAGAATTTAAAATGGAAAAAAAAAAAAAATTTGTTACTTGGTGACACCAGCTACATTTCAGCTGCTCTGGAGACAGACACAAGTGGCCAGCGGCTGCTATTAAACTGGACATCACAGGTGGAGAATGTTTCCACTGTCAGAAAGTTCTAGTCACCAGTATTGTATTGTCAAAGGTAGGCTTTAGAGAGAAAAGCAATCTCAGGTGCTGAGACTTGAGACCAAAGAGCGGACTTGGAAATGTGTTTAAAATTCGATCTTCTGAGTAGTAGACCAATAGTGAACCCTCACTCTGTTCCTGCGTCCCCATCCCCCTCCGCAAAAAGAACTCTGGAAGATGAGGGGATTGTAACCAGACAGGCATCAGACGGACAGCTCTTTGGGGCTCAGGGAGTTTCTCTGTTTGTGTCCCCTGAAGTGGGTGTTCTGGTCTCAGGAGTGGTGGAGGACTGGGGACAGGGACAGGTCTCCCAGTGTAGAAGAAGAGCAGCCAGGACCTGGGCTTGAACCCTGGGAGAGAGCCACACCCTCTTCTGAATGCAGCCGGAAGTGGCCTTTGTGTCACGCTAGCCCGTCCTGGCCTCTGCCCCCTCCCTTTAGAGGTCCCAGACCAAGGGGGCGAGGTGGGGGCCCCAGCATGAGTGGTCTTCTGCCCTGCCCACAGAAGGACCTGGTCCCGGAGAAGGCCACTATTTACTGTGAGGTGTGCGAGTTCGTGGTGAAGGAGGTGGCCAAGCTGATCGACAACAACAGGACCGAGGTACCGGGCTTTTGGCGAACGCTGCCATGGCGGAGGGAGCAGAGTGGCCTAGTGGGAGCTGGGCTTGGCTGGTGTGGGCCTCCGGCCTGGGAGTTGGTACACCCACTTCCCACAGGTGGATCCCTCTGGGCCGGGGCCGGGGGAGGCCACTTTGCCCTGCGTCGTAGCTGTAGCCTTCGGCGGAGAAAATAGTGCCTGGCTGTTCGTTGGCTGGTTTCCTGGTCCCATCAGTAGTTTCAGGGTCGCTCCCACCCCCACCCCCACCCCCACCCAGCTTTTCATCTTCTCACGTTTCAGGAGGAAATCATTCATGCTCTGGACAAAGTGTGCTCCAAGTTGCCCACGTCCATGTCCGAGGAGTGCCAGGAGTTGGTCGACACGTACGGCAGCTCCATCCTGTCGCTCCTCCTGCAGGAGGCGAGCCCTGAGTTGGTGTGCAGCATGCTCCATCTCTGCTCCACCCAGGGGCTGCCCGTGTTGACTGGTGAGCCCGGTGGTGGGGGAGGCCAGCGCCACGCACCCCCCCCGCCCCCCCCGTGGTGAGAGAGGGCCTGGCCGGCGCTGAGCCTGTGCCCGCTTTCTCACGCAGCGCGTGTGACACCGCTGAAGGACGGTGGCTTCTGTGAGGTGTGCAAGAGGCTGGTGAGCTATTTGGACCGCAACCTGGAGAAAAACAGCACAAAGCAGGAGATCCTGGCTGCCCTGGAGAAAGGCTGCAGCTTCCTGCCTGACCCGTACCAGAAGCAGGTATGCGTTGGGCTGCTCGAGGCCAGGATGTCGGAACCTGCTTGGGGATTGTAGGGGCCAGGGGTGGGGGGGGTCTTTGTCTCCCAACTGGAGTTTTGAGGGATAACCAGCCATTTCTGCTTGCGGCATGGAGTCCAGTGAGAGTTTCTTAAAGGTGATCTGTAGGCTCAAGTGGAGCCACTGGGGGACGGAACCCCATGAGCAGCTGCCGGTGGGTGGGGCACTTGGGAGGGAGGCACTGGGCTGGCAACGCCAGGATCTCTGATGGGGGAGCATGTCCGGCGCCCCTCCTTTTATGCCCCTGCCTCTGCTTGGACACACCGAGACCCGCATTGCTGTTTCCCTGACAGTGCGATCAGTTCGTGACGGAGTACGAGCCCGTGCTGGTCGAGATCCTGGTGGAGGTGATGGAGCCGTCGTTCGTGTGCTCGGTAAGCTGTGCTGGGCGGCTGGGTTCGCAGGCAGCGAAGCGGGGGAGGGGCTGTGTGACCCCTGGAAGGGTTCTTCTGAGATTGGGGCAGAGTTGGGATAGGGGGTAGGGGAGAACCAGGCTTCCAGACCCCCCTACTTGCCTCGGCAACGCTTTTTTTGAAAGTGCTTATTAGCGCTCGGATCCTAGCTGCTTTTTTTAATTCATTTTTGCTTTTTTATAATGATTTTTATTTTTCCCATTATAGCTGATTTACAGTGTTCTGTCCCTAGCTGCTTTTAGAAGCTGATCCTTTACCTCCGTTTTGAGAAGCATGAGGTGGGCGGATCTAATTCTTGCCTTTCTTTGGCCCTGTTTTGACCACCTAGAAAATTGGAGCCTGCCCTTCAGCCCATAAGCCTCTCTTGGGAACTGAGAAGTGTGTCTGGGGCCCGAGCTTCTGGTGCCAGAACATGGAGTCGGCAGCCCTGTGCAACGTGAGTAGCTCAGTAACTGCCCCACAGGCCCGTCCGCCAGTCAGGGTGCACCTGCTCTAAGAGGCGCCTCAGCCATCTGCTCTCTGCCCGGACGTTACAGAGGCACAGTTAGGCTCATGTGCGGCCCCAGCAAAAGTGGGGCTTGGCCTTCTTGTCTGCGAGGAGTGGGAGGTGGTGAGCGGATGGTCTTCAGTGTTTTTTTGCTTCTGCTTTCTTGCTTTTGTCTTCAGAGCTCCCTGTGACTGGTCAGATTTGCCGGAGGTCACCTGAGGGATTGCTCAAGGCCTGGTGCCCCTGTGGTCATGTTTGCCCTGGCGGGAGCCTGGCCTGAATCCTCACCCAGGGCCAAGCAGTGCTCTCCTTGAACAGCCCTGGGAGTTGGCTCCTGGCTGGGCTGCCATTCCCGGGTGACTTTTGCTGTTTTCCTGGGTGGGGATGTGTGGACCACTCTCTGTTACTCAATGTTCCTTTGCACAACCTTTTCTCCCTGGCGGGGGTTCCTCGTGAGCACTGAGCCTGTGTTGGTGACACTACCTCATCTTGGGTCACTGCAGGGAGGGGAGAGGTAGCGAGGCCCACCATGTTGAGCCCCTTCCTCTGGCCCCGGCACCCCCACCCTGTGGTGGAAGAGGTTTCTGTGGCTCTGCTCTCCGGGGTGTACATGCGCCCATTTCTCCAGGCCTGAGCTGCCATGTTCCTCTGACTCTTGGGCCCCTATGCCGCCTACCCGCTGAGTGCTGGGGTTCAGGCGTGTGACCAGACACAGGGGTCCTCCCTACCTGCAGGGGTGCTCGTCACCCGCTGCTCTGCGCTCTTGCCTTATGAATCCCCAAAACTCAAAAGCCACACAATCCCTGGGTCTTGAGCATCTGGTGCCCTCCAGCTGATCTGGGACAAGAGAACAGGTGCCCTTTCTGGGTGCTGGCTGGTGCGCTCATGGGCCAAGGATAGTTTGTCACCTGTAGACTAAACTGTTCGCTCTCTCCTGTCAGGCTGTCGAGCACTGCAGGCGTCACGTGTGGAACTAGAAGGCACGTTCCATCCTGGAGAAACTGCAGCATTTTTCCCTGCTTGTGTGTCTGGGGGAATGAACACACAGATCTGTCGACTTTGTCCAAAAATAGCCCCCCCCCCAGTCCCTTTCTTCTCTCCCTCATCGTAGCGCTGCTGTGGGTGGGCTGCTGAAGTGGCCTCTTCAGGGTCCCTTTCCTCTGCTAGATGGATGCTGACGTACTATATATACACACTGGAGGTTTCTGAGTCTGTCCCTGCATGGTGGTGGCCCGAAGGAGGAGGAGGAGAAGGGGGCACTCTTGACAGAGGCTGTCCATCCTCCAGGCTGGGCCTTGGGTGCTGAGGCCTCTGCCTCCTCTAAGGAGGGACCTTCCCCCGTCCTGGGCCGCAGATTGCAAAACACACACACTTTTATATAAAAGCTGAGGGGCTCAGTATAGTTGTCACTGTACTGGAGCTTGTGGAAGCAGGACCTAGTGGGGCTGGGCTCGCTCTCCCGGGGTCAATCTTCAATTGAGTGTTCCTGTGTCTTTCCTGGTGATGCCGTGTTTGTGTTTCTGTGGGTTGGGGGCTGGGGGTGGGGTGGGGGGGAACGTGCCAGAATGTAATCTGCTGGTTCTCTGTGGAGATCCTGCGGGCCTGCTTTTGTGTGAAACATGGACAGTGGTGACCGCCTCCTGCCCGCTCTTGTGTCCATCCTGCAGAGCAGGACTGCCATTGCTCTAGGCAGCATGGCCTCCCCCTCCTGCCCCCCATTTTATAGGTGTTCTTTTTGACCTGCAAATACATGTGGATGATAAGCTCCTAAGCCTCTGGCTTCCAGGTAGAGGGTCTGTTGGGTGTGCTGTCCCGGGGCCTCGGCTGCCACCCTGCCTCCTCTCCCGTCTGGCTGCATCTTCTGCTCCACTTCTGGTTGCCAGGAGACAGCTAGACGCGCAGTTGCTATTAAATGAACTTAACAATTTTTTTAGTTTCGTTTTGCACTAAAACTTCTGTGATTTAACAATAAAGTCCGTCAACCAGATCTGAGCCTATGTGTTTGTGACACCTCAGCCAGAAGAATTTGGCTCTTTATGAGGTCTGAGGCTATGGGCCTGTAAGCGCCCCTTTTGACCAGAGTAAGACAATCCCACCTGGTCCTCCCTGACAGCCCCAGGCCAGCCATGGGCAGGGGAATGAATGCCCCGAAGGTGGAGGTCGAAGGTCGAGCTAGATCTGCTCTGACCCCTAACCCCTCCCCCGCAGCCCCACGGTTAGGTTACCATAGCCAGAGTGTACTGCCGGTTCCTTGTGAGTTGTCTTTCTTTTTAAAATGCAGATCATTCCAGCAACGTTCAGTGAGTACCCGTTGAACACAACCAAGGGGAGACTATTGAGGGAATAACTTAATTTAAAAAAGAGTCATACACGAACACGCCACATTCAAACCCAAGGGAAACATCAGTCATTTCTGAGTTGGGTACATTGGGGAAGCCAGTGAAATGGAGAGAAGGCCGTTCGCTGCCGTTGACCATGTCCTTGTGGGGAGGCAGGGATTACTTCCTGCCCCCACCTGGAGGTCCGGCCGGGGATGTGGCAGAAACGCACTGGAACTTGGAGTCAAAGAGTCAAGGCCAGGTTATGCCAGCTCTGGGCTCCCTTCCCCTGGCTGGGCACCTGTGCCAGGGGTGGGGTGGGGGGCAGGGGTGAGGAGGGAGGGGAAGAGGGCCTGCTTGGCCTCTTTCGGCTCAGCCTGGGCTGAGTTAGTTGGTCCTCAGACTCCTGGGCTCCCGGTGACCCTCCTTACCTCATCCTTAGATGCTTAGCATTTCCGTTAGGTTTTCTTAAAAAAATAACACATTTAATGAAGGTAGCGATCCGATGCTGAATGAGTGTCTGGCAAAAGTAGAATCTGAGGCAGGCCCTGCTGCTGGGCCAGCCCAAGGTCGCACACCCAGAGCTGCCTGGGGAGGGGCCCGCAGCCTGCGGTCCTGCCCCTGCTCTTGGCCCAGGAGGGGGTGGGGGGTGGGCTGCTGCTCACACCAGTCGGGCTCCCCGTGTGGTCATAGCTCTGTGATCTCCAGGGGGCTCTCCATGATCACGTCGCGTAGCTTGTGCAGGGGCGTGGATTTGGCGGACTCTGTGCGGGCATTGCGCTCGAAGGCGCTGGCCTCAGCAGTCGTCAGTGTCTCCAGTGAGCGGCCCAGGCCCTTCTGGTCGTCCTCAGGCAGGCTGTTGAGGTCGGTGGCCAGCAGCGTGCCTGTGCTGCCGTGCATCACGTGGATCCCATCAGGCCCCTTGAGCTCCGTCGGCGGCTTGTGGTAGAAGCGCAGGCTGCCCTGGCCGGGACTGCGCTCCCCAGGCTCCTCTTCCAGCTCCTTCTGGATCAGCTGCAAGAGGCCAGGACCCCCATATGTTTAGCGCCAGACCCAAGAGTGGAGCAGGTGGGTGGCCCCAGAGTCCCTCTCGCTCTGGGCCAGGTTTCCCTACCACACACAAGGAACCCTGGGCTTGTGCCACAGTGGGCCTGTCCAGCCTACAGTAGTGTTCCTCAAACTGAGTACGAGGGGGAACCCTAGAGACTTCTGGAGCTACAGATAGATGTGTTCTCTGGAGCACGGGCTTCCTATGAGAACCTTTTTAATTTCATGCAATCACTCTGATCTGTAAAGACCTTGTGACACAACTGTGGAATTTGTTACCAGGTTGGCCTCAAGCAGGATCAACCCTAACTGTGTCCACAGGTGGAGGAGGACGAGGTTTAGTGGAGAGACTCACAAATGGAGCTTCTTTTCTGTCTGCAGCTGTTTGCTCTTAGCCTATATCCAGTTGGGACTGTTGACCCAGCTGAAAATCTGGAAGTTTTTTTTTTTTTTTTTTTTTTGCTTTTCAGGACTGTACCCACGGCATATGGAAGTTCCCAAGCTGAGGATCAAATTGGAGCTACAGCTGCTGGCCTACACCACAGCCACAGCAACGCAGGATCCGAGCTATGTCTGTGACCTACACCACAGCTCAGGGCAATGCCAGACCCTTAATCCACTGAGTGAGGCCAGGGATTGAACTTGCATCCTCATGGATGCTAGTCAGATTTGTTTCTGCTGTGACACCCCAGGACCTCCCTGAAAATCTGGGTTTTTAACGTCTGACTTTTTAAGGTACTGACATATCACTCTAGGCAAATAAACATGTAGACCTATTTGACCCTATAGCCAATTTTCTAAGATGCCATCACCTCTTAAAGATATTTTGGGGTTCGTCAAATCTCAACACCCACCAATCCCTGCAGAGCCCAGAAAGTAAAGCCTCCCTGAATCTCCACCCAGCGACGTCTTGGGCTCTGGCTACTGAACTTCAGAGACCCCGAGGAGGATGGAGGGCCAGAAGAGAGCAAGAGAGAAAACACCCCCAGGCCTGGGGCACGGCACACAGCTCCCAGCCCACCCACTACCTCAGAGATGGAGGAGTGGCAGGAGGAGGCTTTTTGCACCATCCGCTGTGCAAAGAGCTTTTTGAGCCGCAAGTAATCCTCCAGGACCACCTTCAGCAGCGATCCCTGGGGGAGGGAGAGGGTTAACCCCCAGCAAGGCCCTCCTCTGCCTGCTCCACCCGACACGCACGCACTCGGACTGGGGTTGATGGAAGGTGACTCTGGGAGTCTGATGCTAGGGTAGACGAATGGGAGCAGAGCCTGGTGACAGCGGCCAACCAGGATCACGTGGGCTCATGTCAGAGTCCTGGCCTCCAGCCCACTGCAGGCTGAAGTAGCTTCTTATTAGCCAGGTTCCCTGGCCCCTCTCTGCCTGCATGTTCTTATCCCAGTGGAGAGCAGATCTAGCTGCGTCCCTAGAGGTGGAGAGAGCTGTTTCCCAGGATCCCCCGACTCCCTACATCCTCTGGAGTAGGCCTGAGCTCCGCCAGGGGTCTGGGTGCAGGAGCCTGCAGGGACAGCTCACCTTGATGGGCCCTTCTCGAATGATCTGGCCCAGCTTGGCAATGTTGTCATACTCTTGGATAGCTGCCCGCAGGTACCGGTCATCATCAGGCTTGACTGCTGCTGGTTCACGCCCAAAAGTTCCCTGGAGAGAGGGGACATTAGCCAGAACACAGGTAGACCTCATACATGTGCGCGCACACGCACGCGCGCGCACGCACACACACACACACACACACGCAGGGCAGGGCAGGGCACCACTCCCCGGAGCCCAGCCCCTTGGCTGGCAGTGGCACAGACAAACCTACCTCCTCCCCATCCTCATGACCATCCACCCCCTGCCCCTGGCCCAAGCCCAGGCTCACGTGGGTGCGAGTGGGGCTGTTCCACAGATCGGCGATCTCACTCAGGTTTTCTGGCAGGTCATCCTCATGCTCGGCCTGGGCGGCCAGCTCCAGGTTCCGGCAGAAAGGATCCAGCCACACGGGGTTGGCCCTGCAGGTGGGGGGTGAGGTTGGGGGAGGGTGAGGAAGGAAGGCTTGAGGGGACAGATGCCCTTGAAGCACACCCCTAACCCTCTGCCATTTCCCTGGCCAACGGTTGTGCCTTTCACGGGTCTGGGGATGCAGGGCTGTGAGAAGCAGGCCCCTTGCCTGTGGCACCTGTGGACACGTCCTCCTACCTCGGGATCCTAATGGAACCAGGACAACATGTCATCCTGGATCAGTGCCAACGCAGAGGCTTCACCCTACACCCAGTGCCCAAAGCCTGGGCCCCTAGGAACTTGGGGCCCAATCAGGGTGGGGAGCCCAGCTCAGAGATACGATTTCTGAAGGTGGAGGGAGAGGCGTGTCTTGCCCAGCAGGGGGCTCCCACACCCCAGGTTTCATTTGGTCCAGGATGCCCTCTGCTTGAGGGGCCGCAGTGGGGACTTCACCTCAGCTGGTTCCAGGGTGGGTCTCCCCAAAGAGTACCCAGCAGGGTTGAGGGACCCTACTCACCCGTCGAAGGAATACTTGTTGGTGTTGGGCATGTCCATGATGTCAATGAAGCCGCGATTCCCTGCAGAAGGATTGGGGCATGAAGGGGAAGTGTCCACCCCGCTGGGGCTGGGGCTGGGCCTGAGCTGGCCCTGTGAGGCCTGTGGGGGTGTTACTCTAGGCTCTTGGGGAGCCCTCCTGCCCTCCCACCTGCCCGCCCATCACAGCCCTCGCTTACCTGCCGAGCCAGCCACGATGGCTTTGAGCTTCCTCTTGTGTCTGGAAAGAAGCAGAGGGGCTGGTGAAGGAGGCCGGGCTGGCGTCTCAGGGCCTGACGGCCCTGCCTGCCTCTGTGACCGCCCCTGGAGCCCTGTCCTGGGGCCGGTCAGTCTATCTCAAGGCAGGGCAGGGAGGGGTCACTCACACGGTCCTGTAGTACCAGTTCATGAGGATGAAGAGCATGGCAGCCAGGAAGAGGAGAATGGCCAGGACAATGATCGCCATCTAGGGGAGCGGGGGCCAGACGTGAGTGGGCGAGAGCACCCGGGACAGCGAGAGGGCTGCTGGGGTGGGTGCCACCAGCTGTACCTGCAGGGCGGACATGTCGTCAGGTAGCCGGACAGAGATGGCGGGCTGCACATCCAGGACGTTGTAGTTCCGGAATAGATTCCGCAGTTGCTCCTTGTTTTCGTCGATCATCTGGATCACCCTGGGAGAGGGGCAGGGGCCTCAGCTCCCATCCTCAGCCGTGCCTCAAGAGCTCATCCCACTCTGGCCAGTCTGCCCCCGAATTCACCTCCCACCAAGCCTTTCAAGTTTAAGGCCCGCCCAGAGTGGATAGCTTTGTCCCTTACAGGGTCACCATCCCCTCGTACACGAGCCTGTTTGATCCTCACAATCAGTGTCCAGTCCCATTTCACCCAGAGGGGAGGATGGGGGGGCGGAGCTCTGCTCATGCACCCAGGCTGTGCCCTCTCTACCTGCCCTGCCCACCTCTCTCCGGGGGAAAGCCCCAGACAGCAAGCCTGATGGTGTTCAGCTGTGCCTCCGTAGGTGGGTCCCCTCCCCAACTCCAGGGCAAGGAGGCAGACTGACAGGCTGAGCACAGAGGCCCACTCACCGGTCCACGTCCAGGATGCGGTTGGTTTCGCGGTTCACCACGTGGATAAGCAGCTCTGTCTGTGCAAAGTTCACCCGACCTTTCTTGTCCACGTGGAACTAGGCGAGAAGGGGCATCATGGGGTGTGTGTGTGGCCGGAGCCAGGGGTGGGATGGGCAGGCCTCTTCTAGCAGCCCCTGCTGCCCTGCCCTGCCCGTAAACCCAGCACGACTGAATGCTCACCTGGGACCAAGCTCCACGGCAATCCCTTCACTGCTCTGGGCCAGGCACTATTATGAGCCCCATCTTACAGATGAGGAAACTGAGACTCAGAGACCTCGAAGGACTCTCCCAAGGCCATGCAGCTAGCAAAGGACCGATCCCTTTCATACCCCTGATCTGTCTGCAGTGCCCTGTCCCTGTGGCCTGGTCCCCCTTCTCCCTCCACTGCCCCTGGACCCGGGGTGGGTTCCACGGGGCACCTGCACGTCATCAGTGTTGACGATGGCACCAGTGATGTTGGAGAGCAGGCGGATGAATTCTTCCTCGAAGCCACGCACGCGGTCGGGGATCTCGTTGATGACGATCTTGACCCGCTGGTCGTCCCTCAGGATGTAGATGCCGATGATGGCCGTATCATTGTGACCTGCCAGGTCCCGGGCCACGATGTCCACCACAAAGTAGCCAGGGCTGTAGGCCATGAAGAGGTCGAAGGTGCGCAGGATGCCATCCACGCTCCCTGCGGGGAGAGCACACAGGCGGTGCGGCTCAGGGCCACCCAGGGCCCCAGAGTCCCCCCGCCCCCCAGAGGCCCAAGGCCCAGGGATGTTCAGACACACTGAGGGGAGGTGGCAACTTGGGACGCAAGTGCCTGGGGGGCCCAGAGGGGGCAAAGGTGACAGAGGAGTGGGTACAAGGGAGGTGTCTCTCTGTAGGGGCAGTGACACTGACCTCAACTCTGCTGATTGTCACTGGAGAGCACAGCCAGTGCTGCAGAACTTGCACTGTTTCTAGACATTTCTAAGTTTGTATTTTATTTTTAATTCATTTTTTGTCTTTTTGTCTTTTTAGGGCTGCACCTGTGGCATATGGAGGTTCCCAGGCTAGGGGTCGAATCGGAGCTGTAGCTGCCAGCCTTTGCCACAGCCACAGCCAGATCCGAGGTGCATCTGTGACCTACACCACAGCTCATGGCAATGCCGGATCCTTAACCACTGAGCAAAGCCAGGAATCAAATCCGAAACCTCGTGGTTCCTAGTCAGATTCGTTTCTGCTGCGCCACGACGGGAACTCCCTAAGTTTTTATTTTAAACATGTTGCACATTAAAACCCAACTGTGGGAGGCACTGATCCAAGGACGGCAAGTTTGGGACTCTGCTGTCCCATGCTGGAGTGTTTCTGAGTCTCCTCATTGTCTGTCTCACACACATTTGCTTTGCAATTCCACAGCCACCGTAGAGAGATGACCGGCAGTGGTCTGGCCCTGTCTTCTCTTAGAAAACAGTAGACATGGCTTGAAAATCTGCCACTTCTAGTTGTGTGACCCTTGACAAGCTACATATCCTCTCTGTGCTTTCATTTATTAAAATTACAGCAGTGGGGGAGTCCCCTTTGTGGCACAGTGGAAACCAATCCAACTAGCATCCATGAGGATGCGGGTTTGATTCCTGGCCTCGCTCAGTGGGTCTGGGATCTGGTATTGCTGTGGCTGTTGGTGTAGGTCGGCAGCTACAGCTCTGATTAGACCCCCTAGCCTGGGAACTTCCATATGCTGCAGGTGCGGTCCTAAAAAAAAAAAAAAAATTAGAGCAATGGGAACTCAGAGGACAAAGGGGTGGTGTCTGGTTGTGTGATTGAAGGTGGCAGCATATGAACTAGACTTCAAAGGATGGTTGGGGGTGCATATCTAAAGGCAGGGGTCAAGGTCAGGATGGGATTCCAGGAAGTTAAGACAAAGGACCAAAGGCCCAGGGGAGGATGGCGTAGAGCAGATTGAAGGGAACAGTGGGCACAGGACCTTAAGGGTAGTAAGCGGCTGTGGAACCAGAAAGAGGGATTAGAGGAAGACCTAGCAAGCCCTGAAAGCCAGGCCAAGGAGTCTGGATTGAGTGCTATCGGCAGAGAAGAGCAGGGAAGGAGGTGGAGCTGGAGGGAAGGTAATGGGACACTCACTGGATACTTTCTAGAACCTAACCCAGAGACACTCAGCTGGCACACAGGCAAATGCACAAGCAAACATGCATACTTTTAGGGTCAAGTGTGCTCTTTGAATTCTGGCTCCCCAGTGCCTACCAAGCACAGTGGTGGACGCAGGGGAGGGTGAAGTGCACCAAGGGGAAGCTAGGTGGATATATAGAAAGGAGAATGGGAAGATGGATGGATGGGTGGGTGGACAGATGCATGAATGAGGATGAATGGATGCACGGGTGGATGGGTGGAGGGAGTGTTCAGTGGGTGGGTGGACAGATGGACAAATGGTTGATGAGGGGATGGGAGAAAGAGAAGAAAGTGGATACAGAGATGGATAGGTGGAGTAGGGAAGAGAGAGGTGGATGAAGGAAAAGATTAACAAATGATGTCTGGCTGAAGGATGGATGGATGGCCACTCATGCCCTGTGGATCCCACACAGACCCCACCACCTCCAGACACAGTCTTTGCAGTAACAGAGGTCTTGGCTGGAGCCCCTACCCATGGTGAAGACCTGGCCCACGTCCTCAGAGTCATTGGCAAGGGCCCGGAAGTAGTGGATGGCCAGGATGCTGTAGAAGACAAGGCTGTTGTTGCCAATGTCTGCGTCCAGGGCCAGCACCTGGATTAGCTCCGAGCCCACTCTGGCGTCGGTGGCCACTCCTGCAGGAATGGGCAGGCGAGTGTCAGTGGCAGCGCAGAGGGCTCCCCGTGCCCCAGGCCCAGGCCCTGGCCCCTGCACCTGCAGTGTACTCGGCCTTGGTGAAGCGTGGCGGCTGGTCGTTGATGTCCTCCAGCATGACACGCACTTCCTGCAGGGTGAGGTCAGTGACCAGGTCAAGGGCTAGGGAGGGCCCACGGGGAGGTGTCCAGCTGCGATTGCTTGAGGCCTTGACAATGAGGGAGAAGACGGCTTCGCGCTCTCTGTCCAGGTCCCGCAGCACCAGCAGGCGCCCATCCGGCTGTAGATGGAAGTTCTTCTCATCGTTGCCGGCTGAGGGTGGGACCATAGCACAGGGTAAGGGGCAGGGCTGGGCATATTTGGGTCATCTCCAGCCCCAGGGTAGGTAGGGCACTAGCCCCCTCAGGCCTCACCTGCAATGAAGTAGTACACGATGGCATTGGGGCCCTCATCTGCATCCACAGCGCCTGTCACATTTCCCACGAGGGTGCCACGCGGTGAGTGCTCGGGCACGGTCAGCAGCTGGTACTGGGGACTGCCTTTCTGCAGGGGGAGAAGGAGCTCAGGGGAGCCCAGGGAAGGCCTGAGCTTCCGGCTCCTGCCAGAGGGCCCTCGGCAGTGCTCATGTGGGTGCTGTGGGGTTTTTTGCCCACATCTTGCAAGGTAAGCAGAACTACTGAAACATCAAGGGAGCCAGGGCTGGGCTGGAGAGACTCCAGCTCAGGCCTCAGGGAGTGTCACCCAGTGACATCCTCCATGGGGTAGGCTGGGCTTGGCATGTTCTCTGAAGCCTCCCAGCACCCAGATGGATGTTTTTTCTTTCTCTACCATTAGGAGAGCAATTTTTAAATTTCTTTTTAGGGCTGCATTTGTGGCACATGGAAGTTCCCAGGCTAGGGGTTGAAGGGAGCTGTAGCTACTGGCCTGTACCACAGCCACAGCAATGCAGGTTCAGAGCCACGTCTGTGACCTACACTGCAGCTCACCGCAACACCAGATCCCCGACCCCCTGAGTTAGGCCAGGGATCGAACTTGCATCCTCATGGATACTAGTCAGATTCATTTTCACTGTGCCACAACGGGAACTCCCAGATGGATGTTTGAACAAGCAGTGCACCTGTACACACACACACACACACAATCTCCAGGGAATATCACATCCCATGTGCACACAATAAGAGCAAACCAACAGGTTGGAGTCTTTGTCCATACAAGGAGCTCAGCCCCAGCTCACTAAAGCAGAACTATTTTCAGGCTTCTTGCGTGATCGTGCATGCAAACATGGGAATGTCAGCTCCTGAGTCAGGCATTTTTGTTTGTTTGTTTGTTTGTTGTTGTTGTTGTTGTTGTTGCTATTTCTTGGGCCGCTCCCGCGGCATATGGAGGTTCCCAGGCCAGGGGTTGAATCGGAGCTGTAGCCACCAGCCTACGCCAGAGCCACAGCAACGCAGGATCCGAGCCGAGTCTGCAACCTACACCACAGCTCACGGCAACGCCGGATCGTCAACCCATGGAGCAAGGGCAGGGACCGAACCCGCAACCTCATGGTTCCTAGTCGGATTCGTTAACCACTGCGCCACGACGGGAACTCCCCGAGTCAGGCATTTTTGATTGCTGGGTAGTGCCTTGACATAGTAGCTGCTCAATAACTAGTTGCTCTGTGAAGTGCTGTGCAGTTTCCACACGTAACCATGTGTGTATACGGCACAGTGCGCACACGAAAGCGTGTGCGCACTGTGCTTGCAGGCAGGTGGGTCCCTGTGTGGCTGTGACCAGGGCAACGGATGGGTGAGCTCACTGGAGGCCTCACGAAGAGGGGCTCGTTGTCGTCAATGTCCTCCAGGGCCACCTGCAGCGGCTGCATAGTCTCATAGGGCACTGGCTGGCCCAGGTCGCTGGCCACCAGGATGAGCTGGGGGCAGAGAAGTGCAGTCAGAGACGGAGATGAAGGGCCCCTGGCAGGCACCCCCCGAGGACAGGTCACTACCCTCAAAGTTCTAGGTGGGGACATGGTGGCCCTGTGCTCGGAGCCGTCTTTTCCTCAGCCCCGCCCCTTGCCCTGGGCCCACCCCTCGCACTAGGCCCCGCCCCCTTACGCTGTACACCGCCTGCTTCTCGCGGTCCAGGCGCTGTGCGGTCTGGATAAGGCCGCTGATTGGGTCGATGGTGAAGTACTCCCAGTCCCGGTTGCCTGTGGTCTTCAGGAAGCTGTAGCGCACGGCCCCATTGAGGCCCTCGTCCTTGTCTGTGGCGTAGACCTCGTACACGTTGGAGTGCAGCGGGATCTCCTGCAGGGGGCGGGGGAGGGAGGCTCCTGGGGCACACTGAAAGAATCCCAGCTCCCACCTCCAGGCCCAATGGAACACTTGTTCTTTCGCCTTCCTGGTTGACTGTCCTCACCACCTCCAGCATCCTTATGAAATGCCCGTCTGCTTGGCTGAATCCTTCTGGAGCCTGAGCATCTGCTACAACAAACCTTCAGCCCACCTCCAGCCAAGGCCACTGTCCAGCCTGGGATCCACTAGGCTCTGGACTCTCTATGGGTGACTGCCCTTCCAGGGACTGTCCCATCCCTCCCATCCTGCTGCATGCTGAGGCTTGGAAGACAGACGGGAAGCCCAAAGCTGAGGCCACAGCCGCCCTCTGTTCCTGGGTCTGTCTTGCTCTCTGCTACCCTAATCACAGGAGCTCCAGGTACCCCCAAACAACTCCATTCACCCAATGGGTACCTGAAAATGGGGGGCAGGCAGGAGACACGGTGGCCAGAGACTGGACATCTGGGTTCTAGTCTGTTACTAAGTTACCATGTGACCTGGACACGCCACTTCACCTCTTTGATCCGTAGTGTCTACAGTCCCTTAAGTCTGAGACATCAAAAAACCTGACATCCACTATTGGCCCATGAAAAGGCTGCCAAGGGCACAAGAAAAAGAGCATGTTTCTTGGCTTTTAGTTCAAAAATTATCAACTCAGCATGGTTTCACTGTTTTATCTCATTGATCATGACAATCAGAAACTCCAAATGGCAGTTAACGTCTAATTGATAGAAAGTAGGATGACAGACATAACTACTTAACAAATGCTGGTTGTTTGGAAGACATGCATCTTTCCAAATAGGAATGTCTTGAGGTTCCTCTTACTAAAAACTTAGTAAAGGGGGCCATTAGGATGGAAAAGAACTAGATTATTATTATTATTTTTTCCTTTCTGGCTGCATCTGCAGCATGTGGAAGTTCCTGGGCTAGGGACTGAACCTGTGCCACACCAGCAACCAGAGCCACTGCAGTGCAACACCAGATCCTTAACCTGCTGTGCCACAGGAGAACTCCTATTATTATTAATTTATGCCCTGCTTCATTCTACGAAAAAATTTGAGGCAGCTTACAATAATGTATATAATAAGAGTGAACAAGTTAAAAAAGTCGGGGTAAAAAAAGAAACAGTTGGCAGGAAGATAGAAACTGAGGGATGGGAGATAAGGCATGTGGACTAAATCCCTGTGACATCATTCAAGATGAGATGACCACTATGAGCTCCCTAGTGGGCAAAGCAAAGAGGACCACTGCATCACTGCAATAGACACAGGTAAAAGCAAATTACAAGGTAAAAGCACAGTATCTCCTAGAGCTCAGCACTGGGAAAAATTTCTCCCATGGGACCTCTAAGAGGAGACTGAGTGACAGCAAGGACTTAACACTGACATTCTGAGATGTGGAGACATGCGGAAGTTTGGGGAGCAAAGAACAAGTGGGAGACACTGCCAGTGTTCCATCAAGGAGCATTCTGGACTTGGGTGCCGAGAGAAAGGAGGGCAAGGGCAGGGGTCAAAGGAGTACTTCCCCATCTTTAGCAGGCAACTGAGAGCAAGATATGAAAGAAGAATTGGAGACAGTCAGAAGCTCAGCCACTTCCCCTTGTTTCTTATTTTGATGCTCAAGTCCCAGGCTGTCTCCACACTGGTATCAGCAGGAAGAGCAGACAGACGGAAGGGGCTGTGTATTTATTTTGAGAGACAAGTATGGGGGAAGTGACTTGTGTGGGAGATGGTCTTTCTTGGCAGAAATCTAGGAGCAAGAGGTGGGGCATCTACTATTATTAGCCACATTTTGCAGATGAAAAAGACAGACTCAGAGAAGTCACTTGCTTAAGGTTGTTTGGCTGGTAAGCGATAGAGTCGGAGGTGGACCAAAGAGCTTCTGCTGGCACAGCCCGTATTACTAACCACTGCTCAATACTGCCCCGTGGGGCACTCAGCCGGCCTGGTCCCTGCTCTGGCCTCCGTTTCCCTGCCTTTGCAATGGGAGTCCCTTCCCTCTCTCAGGCTGCAGGATGGAAAAGCGGGCTGGATACTGGGAGGGGGTGTGGGTGGGTGGGAGGCCCCCAGTACCTCTCTGATGTGGAGGATGGTGCCATTGGGTGGGCGCACGAAGACGGGGCGGTTGTCATTGACGTCGATAACCTCCACGAGCAGCATGGTGGTGCCCCAGAGGGGGGGCTCCCCACTGTCCGTGGCCACCACGGTCAGGTTGAACCTTTCATAGGACTGCAGGGGCCGCTTCGTGGTCACCAGGCCCGAGTCCATGTCCACGTGGAAGGCCTCTGGCAGGTGGGGCAGGAGAGGAGGGCATGGCTCTGGCCAAGACAACCTTCCCATCCTTCATGCTCCTCCTCCCCCTCCCCTCTTCCCAGCCTGGGGCTGCAGGGGAGGCAGCCTGCCCCTCCCACTGCTGGGGCATCACGGGTGGGGAGCAGGCTGCGTACCCACGCCGGGGCCCTCAAGTGAGTAGGCCAACTCCCCATTGGAGCCCTCGTCCTGGTCGGTGGCCATCATGGTGATGACCGAGGTGCCCGCTGGCTCATTCTCATACACGCTCGTGCTGAACTGGGGCTTGGAGAACTGGGGCCGGCAGTCATTGACATCCAGCACTTGGATCACCACCTGGAGGGGAGGTTGAGGTCAAAGGTCAGGAGCATATTGGGGGCTGCTTCCAGTCACCTGCTCATATAGGAGTAACCGGGTGGATGGTGCCCAGTGTTTAGTTTGAACTCAAACTTTGCTTAATCCCCTGAGCCTCTGTTTGCTTTGCTATATACTGGGAACAAGGGGATCTGATTTCTTAGGGGCTGGTGAGGCTCCTGCGTGATGGTACATGCTCAGTGCCTGGACTGAATAAACACGCTGCAACCAGTACTGTGGTTCACAGGTCATCTGTGTCTGGGTCTTGAAGCAGGAGCTCGTCCCCACCCACCTCCTACTCTGTCCTTTGCTCCTTCCCACAGTACCCCATATCTCCAATTCTAATCTCTGAGTCTTAATGCTGGACTGTGAGTTCTCCCCTCCCAAAGGCCCTCTGGACTGGGGTTTGTGTCTGGCCTGGGACTTGGCTCTCTCTGCTGACCCCACAGCCCAGGGCGGGTCCTATGGAGTCCCCAGGCCTTTTTTTCCCTTGGCTGCTGTGGCCCTGCCTGATTGCATTGGCATCAGAGCCCTTCACAGCCACAGTTGCAAGAACTCTTTTCCGTGCACAAAGTGCTTTCCAACCTCCCATCCTACCCCCTGACTCTCCACTACCCTGGGAGGGAGGCATTCCCAGTTCCATCTCTGCCCTTGATTCCCTGCAGCTTTGACAACTTAGGCTCAGGGACTTAGGTGATAAATGCAGTGTGCTCAGCCAGTGGCCCTTAATCTGACTACAAATACTGCACTTTTCCCAACCCAGCACATTCTTATGTGACAGGACAAGATGCAGATATCTGTGAGTGCTCCAAGCTCTGTCCCCTACCTGCTAAAGAGACTTTCTCTTGGCCCGCTCAGCTTCTCACCTCCCCACCCTTCAGGAGACTTTTCTTTAGATGATCAGGTTATTGTTGGGAGACTTGGTAAGAACTGAATATAGAAAGACAGGGCTGGAAAGGGCAGAAAGAAGTGGGAGAAAGAAAAAGAAGGCAAAGCCTTGAAGTGTGGGACTTCAGAAATGGGGACAGAACTTAAAGGTGGGAAGTTGGCCTCAGAGCAACTATGTGGATGCTAAGACCTGGAATGGAAATAGGGTTGTAAATATGATCCCTTGTGAATGTTAAGAGACATAAATAAAGATATCTGCTTTATAGTTATGTTTGCTTGCTGCACGGTGTTTATTTCAATAGGACATCATGGATACCCTGGGCCATGTGGAGCCCCAGGATTTATCTGGGTTACACCCAGGTATGTTTGGCTGCCTTAGCTTGGGTTTGGCACAAGAAGTTTCTCCTACAGAGTCCCTATCTCTCTAAGCCACAGCCAGCGTGAAGTCCCAGCTAAGCTCTTGCCTTCTCCTTCCTGTCACCATGCCTCTGAGTGGAATGGGTGGCTCTCCTCCCACTCTACAGTAGCCATTCTCTAAAGACTTTGCCTGCTGCCTCCACAACCACAATGCCTCGTGTCCTTGGTCCATGAGAAGCTCTCTCACCTGCACCGAATTTTCCCGACGGTTGCTGGCTATGTCCCCAGGGTTGTCTTTGGCCAAGGCAGTCAGGATATAGTGGTCCTTCTTTTCCCGGTCCAGAGGGGACAGCACATAGATGTCACCCTAGTAAGAGGAGGTTGGAGTCAGGTCCTTCATCAATTCAACAGATATTTATTGAGCTTCTACCATGTGAAGACACTGTTCTGGGCTCTGGAGATTCAGCACTGAAAAGACAACATCCCTGCCCCGTGGAGCAATAATTCTAGTGGCTCTGCTTGCCCTCATGACCCAAGTCCCCATGGAGATGGGATGAATAGCCCAGGCTGGAGCTCACTATGCCACCAGGTATACAGTAGAACCCCATGAAGTATTCACAGTGCCAGGCCATGAGTGTGTCTGACTGTTCACACCAAGAGGATGGAGAGAAACCCTGTTGAAAGGGCAGCATGCAGGGGGATGTGGGCAGACAAAGGGAGGGAAAGTCCAGATCTAGCCCAGTAACTGGGGAAAGCCCTGGTCAACCACCCCCAGGCCACAGGGCTCTCTCGCTGTACTGGAACAAAGGCTTTGAACCAATCTGCCAACATTTGAAATCATCACCCATCTTTTCTCTTGAGCTGCTGCTTTCCCACAAGTCTGAGATGCATGGGAGTAAGGGGGCTATGCTTCTCCCATCCCCCGGCATTGAGGATAGGGCTATGTATACAGGAAGTGCTCCAACACTATGCCCACTTTCTGCAGCGCTTCCTATGCCTCTCTTTTGACAGTTTCAAAAAGCAGTCACATGGACTGGAATCAAGGTTTCTAGTCTGCTGGTGACACATCTCAGAAGTTTTTGGCTCACAGGCGGCTAGTTCCAAATGATTTTGGCCACTTCCTTCCATGTCTGCTCGGACAGAAAGGCCACAGTCTACAGGATGTCTGGGTCTCTGATGAGAACAGGGCTTGCTGACTTGGCTGAAAGACCTCTGAGGCTATAGATGTCCAGGTGGCAGGACTCAGAAACAGGGGTATGACTGCAGTATTTCTGGTGGCTTCTCAGCCTGTGACCGTGGGCCCTTCCCACCTCCCACTCCCCAAACCCAGGCCCTCCACTGCCCACTTACTGTGGTGGGGTTGATGGCAAACTTGCCCTCACCATCCACAAGGCTGTACTCAATGAGGGCAAAGTTGCCCGAGTCAGCGTCAGTAGCAGTGACCGTCAGGATGACTGTGTCCACAGGAACATCCTCAAAGACAGCTTCCTAGAGCCCAGTGGGCAGGGAGAAAGGATGGGCCATAGTCAGTCTAGAGTCGCTACCCTTGCCCGAGAAACTCACTGAAGCAGATCATCCAGAGCATCAAGCTCTTCTTGGGTGGTCACTCCCACGGGACTTTAAGGCTGCCAGGGTGGGAGTGGAAGATGCCCAAAGGGCCCAAGGAATGGGCACAGGTCCCAGGACCCAATCTGTTGACCTGGCCATGCACCTGGTAGGAGAGCTGGTCAAAGATGGGATTGTTGTCATTGATGTCCACAATCTCCAGGTAGACGGGAATCTCCGCTGCCCGGGGTGGGGACCCATTGTCTGAGGCCCTCACGGTAAAGTTGAGCCAGTGCACTTCCTCATAGTCTACCGTCCGGTTGGCAATGACCTTCCCTAAGACACAGAGACACCCACTGCCATTTTGGCCACCCCTCACTCGTGGAAGCTCTCCAAAGGATGATGAGCAGGGTCTGGGGCTCTGAGGGATGGGTGGGGTCCCTTGAAGGAGGAGGTTGGCCAGGCAGCATGGCAGGCCAGAGAGCTGAGGGCAAATGACATCCAGTTGTTCTCCTTACTGGAGGGGTGAGAAAGCTTTTCACAAGTCAAAGGATGTACAGGACCTCCTCGGAGACACTTTCCTCTTGGCCTTCTTGCTCCCCTAAGGGATACTAATTGTGGAGCTTGAGGGGCGGAGAGGGTGATGGAGTATTCCAGAGGTCTAAGGGAGCTTCCATCCCAACCCAGAGCTGGGCACTCTGTCCTTGCCTCTAGTCTGGGCATCTGGGAGTGACTAGAATGTGAGCCATATTGGATCTGGTCTAGCCCACAGAGGGGCCATCGTGAGGCTCCAATGGGGGGATGAGAAGCGAGCCATGGTCCCTCCCGGAGCCTGAGCAGGCACAGACATGTCCCCCAACCCCACCTCTGGCAGATTTCCCACCTACCCGCTGAGGAGTCTTCTAGCTGGACATAGCCCGGGGGCATCAGGTCCAACAGGGTGTAGGTGATCAGCCCATTGAGGCCCTTATCAGGGTCCACGGCTGCCACAGCGATGAGTGTGGTGCCCGGGGTGGCCCCCTCCAGGATCCGCTCTGTGTAGTAGGTGATCCCAAAGGGCTTGAACTGGGGCGTGTTGTCGTTGACGTCCAGGATGTTGACCGTCAGCTTGGCTGGGGGTGAGAGTGGCATGAAGGGGCCTCAACCTGGCTGGGCCAGGCCTTCCTAAGTCTCACCCAAGCCCAGAGAGGAGGATGGCGACATCTCACAGCCCACTTGGGGCCCCCTGAAGCTTGTCCCAACCCTCGGGCAGTGGCCTGACCCCTTCCTTTGGTCTGGTCATGTGCCCTTCCACAGGAAAAGGAGCTTGGGTTCTGCCCACTGGCTGGGTACCTTTAGTGGAGTCCCTGGCCCCTCGCTACACCGCCTCAGTCCCCTAACTTGTCCCATGATACAAGACTAGGAGGATCTTCAGGACCCTTTCCAGGATTCGACCTTTTATTTCCTGTCTGATTTGTTCCCTCTGTATAAGCCTCCTGGGCCCTTTGCCTTCTGAGCCTGGCACAAGTAGGAGGTGACTATGCCTTTTCTTCCTTTCTAAAAATGTGGGCCTCTGAGCAATGAAGATAAGCAGCCTGAAGCTGCCAGGCCTGTCTCCCTACCCCAGCAGCTGTCCTTGCCTCAGGGCAGAGGCCACGTGAGGCCACCCCACCCCTACATCCCCCTCCCGGGTCCCTGCTTGGCTCACATAAAATCCAGTGCCTCTAGAAGCCCCTTCCAGCTCATGCTGCATGAGCCAGGCATCCCATGTTCAGCTGCAGAAGGCAGCATGCATGCCCCTCTTCTCTGCCATGATGCCAGCATCCCCCGATGTGGTGTCTGTCTGTGGCCTCAAGTTACCTTTCCTTGCTCTTTCCTTCCTCTCGGAAGATCTTTTTTTTTTTTTTTTTTTTTTGCATTTTGCTTTTTTTTAGGGTTGCACTTGCAGCACATGGAGGTTCCCAAGCTATGGGTTGGATCGGAGCTGCAGCTGCTGGCCTATGCCAGAGTCACAGCAAGGTGGGATCTGAGCCGCATCTGCAACCTACACCACAGCTCACATCAACACTGGATCCTTAACCCACTGAGCGAGGCTCGAACCCGCAACCTCATGGTTCCTAGTCAGATTCATTTCCGCTGTGCCACAATGGGAACTCCCCCCCCCCCTGCAGATCTGAGGTTCCTGTCTCACATTCCAGCCATACCCCGATTACCAGTTCTGACAATAGGATTCCAACCTAAGTCTCAGTCCCCTTCCAGCCTCTCCCTAACAACTGGGACAAAGGGCCACCCTCAGTCTCTGTAGCTGCTACCTTCCCCACCCCTCAGGCAGCAACTACTGGCAGCTTCTGCAGCTGGGTCCTGCTGCTCCCTCCCTGGGTCCAGGCCTGTGCCTGTTCCGCCCTGTTCTCTCTATATGAGATGTTGTGGGAGGTACCTGGGGGGAACCTACCATTTGGCACGCTGATGGAGCGCTCTGGTAGGTCGCTGGCATTGTCAATCACTGAGAGAGTGACCTCATAGGTGGCAACCAGTTCCCGGTTGAGGGGGGACTTCACCATTACAGACCCTGTAGACCAGATCAGGTCAGGTTCAGCCCAAGGAGAACTCCCTAAAATCTGGACCTCCCAGGGGTGCTCTTGGCCAAGCCTCCCAATCCCCACCAACGATAACCATCCCCAGTGGACCTGGAACTTGCTCCTCTCTTCTTTGGCTGAGATGAGACCACAGCCACCTGCAAGCAGGGGGCGCATCACTCTGCCCCTCATGCACTGCTTACTAGCTGGGCAATTATTGAACCTCTCTGCACCCCTGTTTCCTCATTTGTATGATGAGGATACTTGCAGTACCATATAGGGCTATTTTGAGGATTACAACAATGAAATGAATTTATATTTGTAAAGGGCTTAGAACAGTGCTTGGCACAAAGTGCATGTTTAAAAAATGTTTCCATTCTGCAACAACATGAGGATACTGAACCACTGCACTTACACTTCAAAATGGTTATGATGGTAAATTTTATGTTATGTGTATTTTATCACAACGTTAAAAATGCTTGTATTCTAAGGGGAGCACGCATAAAGGAAGGTCAAAGCAGCTTAAGAGCCCCAAGGGGGTTCCTTGGAGGGGACAGTGGTGGCACAGGCTGGGTGGTCAGGTCCACCCCTTTGATTATGTGGGGCATGGCACGGCTGACTGGGAAAGAGCACTCTCCTGTGGCAGTGTTAGCAAGGAGGTGTTTCCTTCTCTCCTACCTATTGCCTCCCCAGCCCCTGCCTGCTTCCCAATCACAGAAGAGCCCTGCAGAGGCTTGGGCTTGAACTGGACAGACAGCTTTGCCAATCTCAGGGCCGGCTCTGTTGGGATCCTTCTTCTTTCTGCCTGTTTGAGGACCTAGTGGCTCTTTCTTTCATTGGTCTCGTCCTAGGGTGAAACCTCCTCTCTTTCTCTGTTCCCAGCTCCCTCTCGGGCACTGGGGTATCCAGGATTCCCTTCCCCCTTGGCAGATCCCCCTGCAGGGCTTCTGTCCTCCTCGGGTCCCCAGCCATGGGTCAGTCACTTACCCTGGGCTGCTGCCTCCTCCTCCTCCTCCTCTTCCTACTCTCGCTCCCTGTCCCCGAGGCTGGGGAGCGAGGATGGGGAGAGGGTGGCTGCATTCAGTCTGCAAAGGCTGGGCCACAGCCTTGGCCTGGGCCCCACGGGATGGAAAGGGTGGTGGGGGTGCAGTGGGTATGGAGGTAGACGATGGGGTGAAGCAGAGAAGAGATGAGGTGGGAAGTGACAGAGAAACAGAGCTCAAACCTGCGGGCCTGCCAGCCGTGAGGAAAAGAGAAGAGGGTTAACATCAGTTAGTTCAGGGTGCAGAGGAGACGGAGCTGAATAGGGCACAGGGGACGGAAGGGCTGAGAGCTGACCCGGCGGGCAGTGTGGGAGGGACAGGGTGGATGGGAGGAGGCAAGGGGCAGGAAGCCAGGGAAGCAAGAGGGAGCCCAGTTGGAAAGGAGCACTCAGGGGGCTGAGGCTCTGGCAAGAAGAAAGGAAAGAGAAGGTGAGCGAGAGAGGTGGGAGAGCATGAGGAAGAGGGGCAGAGAAGACACTGGAAAGAAAAATAGAAAGAAGAGCGTCAGTTAGAGGGAGGGAGAACAGAAAAAAGTGATCGAGGCAACAATATGGCATAAAGTTGGGCAGGGGCTCAGAGCAGCTCTCCACGGTCCTGGGAAACCACTAGAGGGGGGATTTTGCCAACGTGACACATGACTCAGCTATCTAATTCCTCCCAGTGGCTCAAGGTTTTCCTGTCTTTTTTCCTTTGGGCCTCAGAGGCATATTGAGGTAATCACAATCTTTGGTTCCCTGCATGCTATGGTCACTGGCACTGTTCTTGTTTTACGTATGTATCTACTCCCTTTTATTCTCATTCTCCTCTCCTCTTCCCTTCTCTCCCCTGGGCAATCACTGTAATGTATGAAAGTCTTTTCTTTTCTTTCCTTTTTACAGCTGCACCTGCAGCATACGGAAGTTCCTGGGCTAGGGGTTGAATTGGAGCCTACACCACAGCCACAGCAACATAGGATCTGAGTCACATCTGCAACCTACACCACGGCTTGTGGCAATACCAGATCCTTAACCCACTGAGCAAGGCCAGGGATGGCACCCACATCCTCATGGATACCGTGTTGGGTTCTTAACCCACTGAGCCACAATGGGAATTCCTAAAGTATATTTTTTATTTGAACGTGTTCCTGAAAACCATGTATTGTTTTTGAGCTATGTATTTTACATGTACGCAATGGGACTGTGGTATATGTAACCCATTCTATTTCTTATTCTTTTCAGTAAGTACTTGTTTTTAAGGTCCCCCCAATGTTTCTCTGAGTCTAATCTATTGCTTCTAACAGCTGTCTGGTAGCCCATGGTGGGTAACCATCAGATTTTATTCTTTAATCTCCAAGGGATGGAGACCTTGCCTCCAAGCTCCTGTCACCAATAATATGGCAGTGAACATCCTCATCTGGTCCCATTATCCACCTGAGAATTTCCTTGGAATATATACCCAGGAGCAGAATTGTGGGTCATGGGGTATGAATGTACTTTGTTCTGAATTGCTATCTAGATATTGGAAATAGCCAAAATTCTTATGTACTGTATGAAGGTTCTGATGTCCCAACATTGTCACCAGTGCTCAATATTGTCCAGCATTCTAATATATGCTAATCATATACAGAAAAGCAACATCTCATTGTAGTTTTACTATGCATTTCTTTGAATAACAATGATGTTTAGGAGTTCCCATCATGGCTCAGTGGAAACGAATCCGACTAGTACCCATGAGGACGCAGATTTGATCCCTGGCCTCGCTCAATGGATTAAGGATCTAGCGTTGCCATGAGCTGTGGTGTAGGTCACAGAAGCAGCTCGGATCTGGCGTTGCTGTGGCTGTGGTGTAGGCTGGCAGCTGCAGCTCTGATTCAGCCCCTAGCCTGGAAACCTCCATATGCTGGTGTGGCCCTAAAACAAACAAACAATGATGTTTAGTATTTTGTCATAGCCATGCTAGTTTTTCTGCTACTCCTCTGGACCTTCCAAGAAGTACACTGGTATAGGTTCCATGTCCAAGAAGCAAAGCCACTGAACTTTTGGAAAAATACAAAAAAAAAAAATCGAACTTCAATAAGCTGCATAAATCATTAAAGAGAAATCACGGTTCCCTTTGTTTTGTGACAATGTAAGCAAATCATTAAGAGTACACACACACATACATATATGATATGGAAATATATGTATATAAAAAACACATAAAATCTGCAATTTAAATGGCCCAGATACATATGAAGAAAGCATTCAATCCCCCAGTTATTAAAGAAATGCATATTAAAACAAGGTGCCATTTTCCTATAAAATTACAAACATGAAAACTGTGTAATATTTAATGCTGGCATGAGTGTGGTGAGATGGGAAATCTCAACAATACTGTAGTGCAAAAGAATCAGAGGGGGAGCTGGTCAAGGGAGAAGAGAAGGGAGAGAAGGAAGGAGCCAGGGGAGAGATGGCACAGAGAGGGAAGGATGTAGTGTCAATAGGGGGGCTAAGAGAGGAGGAAGGAGCAGCTGCGGGAAAGGGAGGAGCAGAGCAAGAGGACAGAAGGGAGGCAAAGGGAGAAAGCATAGAACCAGGAGCAGGGAGCGGGGAGTCAGGAGGAGGGCTGGAGGCGGGCAGGCCCTCATACCTGTGTTGATATTCACAGCGAAGGCGTCTTCCTGGTCGGGCACCAGACGGTCAGTGTCATCCTTGGCCACTATACCAATGATGTGGTACTCCAGCTTAGGGTTGAGGTCACGGTCAATGGCAGTGACGTTGGCAATGACAGTGCCTGGCTCGGCTGACTCCAGCACGCTCACTGTCTGGATGGGGTTGAGGAACTCGGGGCGGGAGTCATTGATGTCGTCGATAAGGACAGTGATGACGGCTGTGCCCGAGAGGGGGACAGTACCCCGGTCGGTGGCCACCACTGTCAGCCTATAGGATTCCTGCTCCTCCCTGTCGATGGTGGCATTGCTGACGCGGATGACCCCGGTGATGGGGTGGATGAGAAAGCGGTCCTGAGCCCCGGCTTCTATTCGGTAGATCAGCTCTCCATTGAGGCCGCTGTCCTCATCTGTGGCTGTGACCTGAAGGACTGAGAATCCTGTGGTGGGGGCGGGGGGAATGGGGAGCAGCTGAGCGCAGTGGCCTCTTCTAAAAACATCACCCCAGGATACTTTTTTGGGTGGTTCACAAGGGCCACTTTCCACCATAGCCTTGCCAGTATCTATCTTTTTTGTTGTTAAACATATAAAGTGTACTTTGTTTTAAAATTAATTAGTTAATTAATTAATTTCTGCTTTTGGGGGCTGCACCCGAAGCATAGGGAGGTTTCCAGGCTAGGGGTGGAACTGGAGCTACAGCTGCCAGCCTACACCACAGCCACCGCAACACCAGATCCAAGCTGCATCTGTGACCTACACCACAGCTCACAGCAATGCTGGATGGTTAACCCACTGAGCTGGGCCAGGGATTGAACCCACATCCTCATGGATACCAGTCAGGGTCATTTCAACTGAGCCACAATAGGAATTCCTAATCTTTTATGTATTTTTCATGTTTGTAAGAGTCTAAATGATATTTAATAATTTAATGATTAGTTATATTTTCTATTCTGCAAAGTGTCAGCTTTTGTCCTTTGCCCATTTTTCTGTCAATTTATACAAATTATGTAATTATGATAACTTGTGACAAATATCTTTTTTTTCAGTTTGTTGTTTGCCTTTTGATTTTGGTTGTAATTATCTGATGTAAAGAGGTTTAAATTAATATTCAAATTTAATATTTTTCCTTTCTAAAGTTCTTCCGTTTTGGAGTTCCCGTTGTGGCTCAGTGGTAACGAATTTGACTAGTATCTATGAGGATGCGGGTTCGATCCCTGGCCCTGCTCAGTGGGGTGAGCATCTGGTGTTGCTGTGAGCTGTAGTGTAGGTTGCAGACATGGTTCAGATCCCACATTGCTGTGCCTCTGGTGTAGGACAGCAGCCGTAGCTCCAATCTGACCCCTAGCCTGGGAACCTCCATATGCTGTGGATGAGGCCCTAAAAAAAAAAAAAGTTCTTCTGTTTCTTATACGCTTAGAACTTTTTTTTTCTTTTTTGCCTCACCCGTGACGTGAGGAAGTTTCTGGGCCACAGCATGACAACATCAAGTCCTTAACCGCTAGGCTATCAGGAAACTCCAGAACCTTCTTATCCTGAAATCAGATAACTATTCACCTAAAGTATCTTCTTTTATTTTTTAATGTTTCTGTTCTTATATCTTTTCTTTAGAATGTCTTTGGATTTCATTTAGGGGTCTGATATTGGGTGAGGATCTACACTAAATATGAACAAAAAATTGTTTTGCACACTAAACAATCAGTTTTCACGATTGTTTATGTGATTATGTGACAAACTGTTTCCTTTGTCACATAATAGTACATGCTTTAATAGTATTTCTGGGCTGCTTTGTCCCAGAGTCTTATGCTCATTCATGGGTTTTTATTTATGTATTTTTATTTATTTATTTAGCTTTTTAGGGCTGTGCCTGTGGCACATGGAAGTTCCCAGGCCAGGGGGCGAATCGGAGCCGCGGCTGCTGGCCTACACTGCAGCCACAGCAACGTGGAATTTGAGCTGCGTCTGCGACCTACACCACAGCTCAAGGCAAAATGCCGGATCCCCAGGCAGGGGATTGAACAAGGCCAGGGATCGAGCCCGCAACCTCATGAATCCTAGTTGGGTTCGTTAACCACTGAGCCATGAAGGGAACTCCCCATGTGTGTTTTTAAATGCTATAGTTTGGTAATAATGTTATAATATCTGGTAAGACAAATCTTGCTTTATTATACTTATTTTTCAAAATATTCTTACTATTCCAGATGACTTTAGAACCAAATTCATCCCCCAAAGCATATTTGATTTTGATGAGAATCACATTAATCCTATTTTGACTTTAAGACAGTCAATCTTTTCATCCAGGAACATGGATAGAACATATCTTAAGGAATTCCTGTTGTGGCACAGTGGAAATGAATCCGACTAGTATTCATGAGGATGAGGGTTCAATCCTTGGCCTCGCTCAGTGGGTGGGAGATCTGGCGTTGCTGTGAGCTGTGGTGTAGGTTGCAGAGAGATTCAGATCCCGAGTTGCTGTGGCTGTGGTGTAGGACAGCAGCTGTAGCTCCAATTAGACACCTAGCTTGAGAACCTCCATATGCCATGTATGCCATGTGTCTGCCCTCCCCCCCAAAAAGAACATATCTTAATAATTTCATTTTGCAGACAAGACATCGTAGATCCAAGAAGGGAAGTGAGGGAGCCTCTGGGTCTCCTGATTCCCTCTCCAATGTCCTCTCCGCCCACTGGCTGCTCATCCTTCTGCCCACTGGAAGGGAATTCTCCCTCCAACCTGTGAGGCTCCAATCCCCATGGACCATTGGCCAGTTCCCGCCTGGGGGCCGAGGCCTGGGGCCTGCCCCTGCATACCTGGTGGGCAGTTCTCCAGCAGGTGGACAGTGAGGGCAGCAGGGCTAAAGGTGGGCCAGTTGTCATTGTCGTCCAGGATGGTGACGAGCAGGTCGGCTGTGCCGTTGAGCAGCCCAATGTCCTCAGCCAGCAGCAGCAGCTCCAGGACGGGGGGTGAGAAGGCCTCCCGGTCAATGATGACACCTGACCTCACTGTCACCATGCCTGGCACCCAACATCACCAGCCAGGGAGATGCAAAGGAAAAGGGATGCAGTGGGGAGACAGGGTAAGAGCCAACCAGGAGGGGACAGAGAAAGACAAAGCAGGATGGGGAAAGAGATGAAAAAGGGGCAGAGAAAGCAACATGACTTTCTGCACCAAAGGCTCAACAACCAGTGTTTAGGGAGGTCACCTAGGTGCCACTGTGCCATGACTGTCCCCTCCCCAGGTACTCTCTGCAGTTCTCCAGAATCCCACCTGCAATGAGTGACCCGAGCTGGAGGACTGATCCACTCTGTTGAGAGAGGTGTTAGTATATCCCTCCTCGTCACCTGTCACCACATCGGCCAGGCCCAGATTGATACAATATGGTCTCTGGGGAACTTTGGGACTAGTTTGAGGACAGACCATTGGCTTCTTCTGGCAGACTAGGGGCCTGATCCGCTGGGCTGGGCAAGGGGAGATGGAAGGAGTGGGTTCGCAGGGGTCACTGCCAAGGCTAGGAGTTTATGCGTTAGCCGGTCCCTTCTGCGGTCCCCAAGCCTCTTCCTGGTTCTTCCCACCTGGCCCCTGGGTGGTCTAATTCAGCTGTAAGATGGGGGCTGTGGGGAATGGGGCCTTCCTGGAAAGCCTGCATCCAGCCCAAAGGAGGCCCTAGATCGAGCAGTGGGGTCACTCCCACCCTTGCAGGAACTCGGAGCCAGGCGAGGAGTGCTGGGCTGGCACAGAGGCCTCACCGGTGCTGTTGTCGATGTCAAAGAGCCGGCTCTGGGCCCCCAGCAGCTGGTAGGTCACCACGGCGTAGACATCCAGGTCCGCATCCAGGGCCAGGATGGGCCCGTTGAGCACCGTCAGGGGGGTCCCTGGGCCAGGGAGAGAGGGGTCACAGCAGGGCCAACCCAGTCCCCCGCCCGCCCCCTCCCCGACCCCGTCCCGGTGAGCCATGGCTGACGATGGATGAGAGGGAGGGAGGGAGGTGAGGTGGACGGGGTGGGGAGACCCTGGGCCGGGCTGCGGCAGCCTTGGCAGACTGACGCAGATGCCTGGGGAGCGGCCTCAAAGCCCTGCTGGGGAGAAAACACAACAGCGGTGAGCAAGCCCCTCTGGCCCGCCTGGAGCACGCCTGCCTTCCCAGCAGCCTTTGAGGCTGGCCGCTCCGCGGGAGGGTCTGGGGGCTCCCTGATGTTCCCCTCCCTGAGTGTGGCCCTGTCTAGGTATGCATACCCAGCCCAGTGTGTCTACACCTGCGTGTATACAACACTCTAACAGCTGTCTGACCAAACATGGCTAGGAACCCATGTGTGTGTGTGCACTCAGTGTTCACACGGCTAGAACAGCATCATAACTCAATAGCAATCGCAGGCCTGGGAGCCCCCTGGTTGTGCATTCGTCTGCCTCTGCAGGTGGCCATATCTGCACATGGAGTGCATCACGCGGGCACCCTTGCACCTTTGAGTGTCTGTGCACACGTGTAAGCCCACACATATACCTTACATGCACTGGCATGTGTGAGAGCGTATACACCGGCAGGTTTAAGGTTCAAATTCCTGCAGGGAAGACGCCCAGCCAGAGACAAGGAATATCTCAGCTCAGTGCCTTCTGACTTAGATTCCAAGCTGCAGGGGCTGGGGAGGCTGGAGGAGGAGTGGGGTGGCCCCTACGAGGCCTGGCAGCACTGGCCCACCAGTCTTTCAGGGCTATGCCCCTTTCTCCCCCCAACACCCTTCTGCACTTGCCAGGTCTATATTTAGCCACGTGATGAGGCTGCCCCCCCGCCCCCGCCAGGCCTCAGCTGAGCCCCCATCAGACACAAGGGAGGCCCTCGGGCAGCTGGGACGCAGGCGGTGCCTGGTGGCAGCAGGGTTTCCCAGGCGGTCCCAGCACCTACCAGCAGGAGAGTTCTCCATCACCTCCGCCTGGTAGGTGCTCTCAGTAAAGAGGGGGTGGTTGTCGTTCTCATCCGTGAGAAAGATCAGCAATAAGTCAAAATCCTGTGGGGGACACGATGGCAGAACAGGTCGTGGGCCATGTTTCAGCAAAGCACTGCAGTGGGAGGAGGACTGGGGTGGGGGTGGGGGTGTGGATCCAATCAGAGAGAGAGATTAAAAAAAGCCCACACCACAGGTCCCAAGACCTGGGTTTAGGACTCCACCGGGCTAGCAGCTCACAGGGTGGCCTTGGGCTAATCTTTTCCCCCATCTGGGCCTCAGTTTTCCAACCTGCCAAATGGAGATCTTAACTCCTTCCCAGAGGAGGTACAGAGCTCACAGGTGACCCATGTAAATGGTATTCAAACACATTCCATCTCATGATAAGGAAGGACTTCCGCCAGGAAGATGAGCCTTAGTTTCCATGCCCTCCAGAATTCATCTGAACTCTCACCCAGGGCTGCACGTCAGGCCTTGCACAAACCACAGTCACAGTCCCTATCTACTTGGAACCTCCCAGGGCCTCGGGTGCTTTTCCATTGCGGGGGGGGGGGGGGGGGAGGAGAAGGCCCTGAGTCGGGGGTGGGGGTGGGGGGGTGACCAGTCAAAGCTGCATGGCAAGTTAGCAGCAGAGGGGGGATGGACCTCCAAGCTTCCTGATGCCTGCCATTCAAGGCTGCTGCTTTCCAGGATGACCCAGCCCCCCCTGAAAGCACTGGACAGGAGGGGGAATGAGGGCGGGAGAGAAAAGGAGGAGGTAGGACGTGAGAGAAGGGAGGAAGCAGAGGAGCACGCCAGCAGCCCAGGGGGATCCCCAGTCTGAAGTCTCCTCCGCCTGTGCAGATGCAGAAGCCGAGGCCCAGTACAGGCTGAGCCATGCAACCAGTCAGAAGCAGAGCTGAGATGAGCCACACCCTAGGATTCTAGGCCAGGGCTCCGCCCTGGACTGCATGGTCTGGGGAGACAGGGCTGCCCCCAACCCTGAAATGGACTGTTTGGTTTGCAAACCCCACTTCCTTTTACTAAAGAGAGCCAACTTTTTGGCTTTTGGGCAGATAGTCATCTCAAAATGCAATCCTTTCAGAATCCCAGAGTATGAGCTTGTGAGCGTAGGTACCAACAGCTCCCCACCCCGACACCATTGGGCACACTTGTTGTGTGCTCCAGTATCAGTAGTTTGGGGAAAAAGATGATAGCTGGTATTAACTGAGTGTTTGCCATGTGTCAGGTACTGTGCTGAGGAGTTTACAGATACTGGCTCCTTCAAGTCCTCTCCATGACTTTGGGGTAGGCGTGTCTTCCTTTTGCAGAAGAGAAAATAGAGGCTGGGAGACACTGACTTGCCAAGGCCACACACCCACTGACAGGTAGAAGTGGGATATGAACCCAGCACTTGCTCACTCCAAAGCCTGTGCATCTAACCTCTGGGCCATGCCACGTGGGGACATCCAGCCCCAGCCCTGCTCCCCACCCCGCCCTCCAGCCTCACCCTCCTGGCTATGCGCGGATTCTCCGGGTTGTCCTTCACGGAAATGGTCAGCTTGTACTCCGGGATCCGCTCACGGTCCAGGGGCCGGTTCACAGTGACGATCCCTGTCTGGGATGTAGAGGCTGGTGAGCCGAGCAGTGACTTGTCCCCCATGTTGGGCTTTGGCCCACAGAGGCCCAAAGGCTCCGCCTGCAGGAGTGGTTGCGATGATCTCCCTGAATCATCAAAGAGATGGTCTAGAAGGCCAAAGCAGCTCAGCAGGTCTTGCCAGGACAAGGGTGACCAACCAATGCACAGGTCTTGCTGCTTTAAAGGGACGGTCCCTCTGAGGACCCCATGGTGTCAGCGGCCGGTAACACTCCAAGAGGTCACCTCAGAACCTCTCCATGCATCTTGGTACAAACCAAGTGGTACTGAGGTGGTGCCCATCTCTGCATATGACAGACCTTGGAGTGACAAGGACGCCAGAGGTGGCTCACCTAGGCATTCAAGATGCCATGCTTCCCACAGAGCCCCTCAGGTCCCCACGGAGGGCAGAGACATGAGGAGGAAGTGGGACCAGTGGAAGCCCAGACAGCCAAGTACAAAAGCCCCTAGGGCTGGAGCCTCTTCTTTTAGAAAAAATCCCGGGGCTTCCCTGGGGTGGGTCCCAGCCCTACCGTGGCATTGATGGAGAAGGCCCGTTCCCGGTTGCCGGAAGTGATGTTGAAGGTGAGGAGGGCATTGCACCCACTGTCAGCGTCACTGGCCAGGATATGGGCGACGAAGCTGGAGACGGGGCTGTTCTCACTGATGCTAATATTCATGGGTAGGTTCAGCAGCACGGGGTCATTGTCATTGATGTCCAGCACCCGAATCCCCACCAGCATCTGGAGCATGTCATGGAGGAGGAGGAGGTGAAGGAGGAGGATAAGGAGACAAGGGGGCACAGGGGAGGCAGAGGACGAAGGAAAGGAAGAGAACGGGATGCTGGACACAGCGGTGGAGGACGAGGCAACAGGGGAGATGGAGCAGGAGAGCAAAGAGGTGGTGACTGAGGAAGGAAAGGTGCAGCTGGTCGCGGAGAAGAGAGAGGATGACAAAGACACGATAATAGAAATGCCGAGACGGAGTTCCCATCGTGGCTCAGTGGTTAACGAATCCAACTAGGAACACTGAGGTTGTGGGTTTGATCCCTGGCCTTTCTCAGTAGGTTAAGGATCCAGTGTTGCATGAGCTGTGGTATGGGTTGCAGATGCAGCTCAGATCCCACATTGCTGTGGCTCTGGGGTAGGCCGGCGGCTTCAGCTCTGATTAGACCCCTAGCCTGGGAACCTCCATATGCCGTAGGAGTGGCCCAAGAAATGGCAAAAAGACAAAAAAAAAAAAAAAAAAAAAAAAAAAAGAAAAGAAAAAGAAAAAAAGAGAAAAGGCGAGAGGATGACAATAAGGACGAGAGGGAAGCAGAAAAGATAGAGGCAGAGGCAGGATGGAAATGAAGGAGTGACAGGTGCAGGGGCACTGCTGGCAGAGAAGGCTCCACAGGGAGCTCTGAGTGGCCGTGGCTGCCAGGCCCCAGGCCCAGCTGGTGCTCGCAGGGCTGTTAGGGTCACTGAGGGCCTGAGGCTGCCCTGGGCATGAGGGTGGCCGTGTCTACAGGAGTCTGTATGGAGGGTGCAGTGGGATGGGCCTGGCAGACTCACCGTGGAGCTGAGCGGGGGCAGCCCCCTGTCCCGAGCACAGATGGTCAGGTTGTAGAAGGCAATGGTCTCCCGGTCCAGCTCCACGTCCTTCCGGACCCGCAGCACCCCCTCCACGGGAGAGATGACAAACTCCCCTGGGTGCCGCCCAGGAGAGGCTCGAGTTAGCCGGAATGGCCAAGAGCGGCCTCTCCCTGCTTCCTCTGCAGGACCTTACGTGCCAGGGTGGGGGACAGCCAGGGCATGGTCCCCAGTTTTAGATCCTCCTGGAACCAAGGCTTGGGAGGTATGGGACATAGGGAAACAGATAACCGCTAGGGGTGCAAGCAAGCAGGGGCCCACTCATGCCCAGATGGAGAGGCCAGGCCAGGGAACCACGCTGGGTATGACGGTTATTTTGAAAAAGTGCGGGGTCCCCTTCTGTACAAACACCATCTTCTTTCTCACCACTATCGATCAGAAACCAGTCAATGAAGATGTCACAAACTTTGTAATGTGTGATCTTTTCCAGACCCCACATCTTGTAAAATAGGATCTTGGGGATACTGGTGTTCCTTACCCCAAGGGAACATGGGGGGAGGTCAGAGTGGGAGGGACTGAGGACAGGGGAACCCCTAACTGCCTCCCATTCAGCCCTGGTACTGAGCCAGCTGAAATTCAGCCAGGGTCCTTCTGGGTCTGTGGCCACCCCTTAGCCTCTAGTTGTCCCTCATTTCCTTGCACGGAGGTTGCTGAGGACCCTCAGCTGGCCCTCTGGCTTCAATCCTTGTCTTGGCCCAGCTGAGGGGCCAGATGTCTGAGAGCGTCTAGAGCAAGAACCTCTGATTCTTGGTCTCTGAACTGGAAGAGACCTCAGACACTATCTAGTATCCTTGGAAGAATGAAACGGGAAAGAAGGATGACGACTTGTTCAAACCACCTACCACACTGGACTGGACTCGAACCCCCTACAGAGTCTGGACTCGAACCCAGGGCTCTGCATCTCAGCCCACTGCATCCATGGGACTTAGCGCTCGGAGATGATCAGAGTGCGAGGGGTAAGGACAGGGAGGGGGTGGAGGGGAAGAGCAGAGGGACAGGGCGCCAGGGGAGCTGGTGGGGGCCCAGTTGGATAGGAGCACTCAGGATGGGCGAGGAAGGTGGGGAGAGGGTGAGAAAGTGGGGATCAGCCCCGTGTCCTCCCCCAGGAACTGGGACCAGGGAGACAGTTACTTCCTTCACTTTCTCTTTGGACACTTGGGGGAAAAAGGCTCAGAGTGGGGCACCGACTTGCTCACAGACACCCAGCATACAAAGGCGCGGCAAGGACAGAGGTCCAAGTTCCCCGACACTTTTTTCCCCCTTGTTCCTTCACCTCTTACCTCACACCTCCCCACCCCCAGCCCCTAGGGCTCTGATTCACCAAAGCAGTCCCTCTGCAGCCCACCTGCAGCTGGGATTCCCCACCGGGCTCCAACCTGCTTAGAGTGGCGGAAGCTGCTTAAGGCAGGATTTCCTGAGCCTGATACGCCAAGGTCTCCAAAGAACTGGGGATTCCCTTTTGAGGGGTTTCCTGGCCCTGTCTCAGCCCCCGGCCACGTGCAAGTGGAGGGCCTGTTGCCATCTCTGCAAAGCCAGCCACCCCCATGAAGGAAGGGAAGAGGATCCGAAGGCTCAGGGGAGCAGGCTGAGTTGCTGGGAGTCAGGCCCAGGCTAGACCCCCGCGAGGTCAGCTCAGTGGGGGAAGTGAATAAGTCCAAGGCCCCCTCCCCCACTGCAAGGTACCCTCCTCAGCAGCTTGCCCCAGGGCCTGAACTCTCCACCACTCCATTCTGGGGACAGAGGCTTTCCATGCAGTCAGATCCAGCTCTGCATGCTGACTTTGCATGCCCTTGGGCATGTGACTGAATCTTGCCTTGATGTTCTCATCTGAAAAATGGGCTAATAAAGAGGTGCCATTGCAGGGTGGTGGGGCTGGTGCTGGGCAAGGCCCAGTTGCCTTTATGTGTGTGCGGGACCCACGGTAGCCCTTGGTATCTTTAGGGGGATCCTGAAGGGGAGCCCAGGCAGACCTGTGAAGGAGCTGGGGGCTTCCACAGAAGACGAGGATGTATGAAAGGGGTCCAAGGAGGGGACCTGACCAGAACGGGCAGCTGGAGGTTCCAAGAAGGCCGGGTGGGTGGGAGAAGACCAAGTGATATGGCTGCTTTCCCAGCTGTTCTTCGACTGCATGTCATCTCTCAGCTTAGAGGGGCTGGTAAGACCCTTGTCAGCCCTGACACCCGCCCCCCCCACACACACACACCAGCAGAAGCCCCCTCCAAGGTGGGAAGGTGACTGAAGCCAGATGGCTTGGAGCATATCCCTTCACCCCCGGAGTCGCTAAACCCGGCCCTCCATGGAAAACAGCCCTGATTTACAGGGTCTGTCAATTTTTCAGGTTATCAACATGGTGTCAGTGAACCCAGATGTGAGAAGAGAGGTGGGGAGTGGATGTTGTGACCAATGTAAGTGGCTACAGGACACCCTGCCTGGCCTTTGCCACTCTGTTCTAGAGTAGGGGCAGTGCTTGTTATCTAAGTTATCTTTGGGCTCTGAAGGTCTAGTCTTCCTTCCTGGGGGCCAGGAGCCCCAGGCTGGATCAGCTTGGGGAAACTCCTGGCCCCACTCACCTCTCCAGGGACCTGCCTCTCTGCCTGCTCCCAGGAGGCCCCAAGTTCCTAGGCTGGCCCTGATCACATGTGCATTTAACCTGGCAGGTTCTGCTCATGACTCCTAAGGCCCATGGCAGTGAGCGGTCTGCAGTTTCCCAGGCACAGGTGTGAGCCCTGCACCCTGGAGCCGGGTGCAGAGAGGGCTCTCTCCTGGGAGGGGGTTTGACTGCCCACTCCGCACCTACCTGTCATGCAGGCTTTGACTTTCCTCCATGAAAGGACATAGCTGCTGTGTGTGTGACAACAGCAGAAGAGAAGGTCCCGTGTTCTGCTACTTGCAGAGCAGGAAGGCACAGGACTTTTGCAACACAAAAGGGTGACATGTCAGAACAGAGCAACCCACCACGAGCTCTGGACAGCAGGGGCTCCAAGTCTGGCCCTGCAGAAGTGGGTTGTTTTTGGGAGTTCCCAATATGGTGCAGTGGAAAAGGATCCGACTAGTATCCATGAGGACGCAGGTTCGATCCCTGGCCTCACTCAGTGGGTTAAGGACCCGGCATTGTTGTGAGCTGTGGTGTAGGCTGGCAGCTATAGCTCTGATTCGACCCCTAGCCTGGGAACTTCAATATGCTGCAGGTGCAGCCTTTAAAAAAAATTTTAAAAAGAAGTGGGTTTTTTTTTTTTTTTTAGACTCCTAATTGCAAATTCATCCCAGGTTGTACATTCTATCCTTGGACCTCTCCTGTCAGTTGCCTCTGTGCGCTTGCTCATCTCATGCCTCTAAATATCTCTAGGGTGACTACTCCTGGGTTGTAAATCCAAGCCCTATCTGACATCTCAAACTTCACCTCACCTTTCCTCCCACTTTTCCTGCTCCTTCCACAGCCTTCCCATCTGCTAACAGCACAGCTGCCCAGGACAAAACCTTGGGGTCATCCCTGGCTTTCCACATCCGATCAGTCGGCACATCTGCTGGCTCTGTCTTTGAAACACACCAGAGTTCTCACCATCTCCAGAGCCCTCTCCCTGGTCCCAGCTACAGCTGGTCCTGCCAGGTTTCCCTGCTCGCGTCTCTTAACCTCTACGACCTGTTCTGAGCTCAAGAACGGGAGTGGTCCTGTTGGAATCTAAGTCAGGTCATGTCCCTCCTGCGCTCAACGCCTTCCTGGGGTTCCCACGTCACTTGAAGAAAATCCAAGTCCTCACAATGTCCTGGTCCAACGACACCTGGCCCTGCTCCCTCTCAGGTCTCATCTCTTCCTCCTCTTCCCCTTGCTTGGCTTCATGCCAACCACAGAGCCTTTTTCCCTCCTCTGTGAACATGTCGGTATACTCCGACCCCAGGGCCTTTGCACTTGCCCCTTCTTCTGTATGTCATGTTCTTCCCTGAATGTCCACACGACCCACTCCTCACCTCCTTCAGGTCTTCACTCAAATTTCACCTCCTTGCACATGTCTTCCTTGAGCACTCTTTCTAAAATTGCAGCCTTCACCCTGGCACTCTCCATCCCCTGGCTTTATATTTCTCTGTAGCACTTAGCTCCTCCCAACAGACTAAGTCATCTGCTTAATGAGTTATGTTCATCGTCTATACCTTCCAGATGGAACATACATTCCATAAGGGCAGGCGTATGTGTCTGTTTTATACTATTCTGTATCCTTGGCATCTGGAATATGATTAGCAAATACGCTTGATAAATATTTATTGAGTGATCAATTAAAAAGGTTTGGATTTCCAGATTTTCTTTTAAAAATGCCAAGTCTTCTCTCTGGGCCTGCATTTCAACCTGACCACAGCTGGCAGGAACGGAGCTGCAGCTGCCACAGCTCCCACTACTCCCTCCTGTCTTGCTCAGACTCCCATGCTCCTGGCATGGACAGTCAGCCTTGAGTTTGGGATTCCTACTCTATGAAAATGCGTAAAAACTATCTTGAGAAATTTCTCTGGCCAGGCAGACCCTGCTCTTCAACTGGGAATAGCCAAGGTAGCTGTGCAGATGATTAAGGGGTGATGCTGAGATGTGTGGAGAAACGGGGACTCCTTGCATGTGTGCATCGGGCAGGGGGGTGGCGTTCCTGAAGGTCTGGAGCAAGGATGCTCGTCTTTCCCTTCCCTGGAGTCTTTGCTCGGGGCATGACACAGGTGTTTTTTATCAGATTCTCAAAAGAGGTTACCAGCCTCTGCGCCCACATTCAGAGTATTTTCATCATACTCCCGGGAGAAGATTATTTCCATCATCTTACTGATGGCAAAACAGGCCTGGAAGGGGCCAGATCACACAATGTGGGGCTAACCACTTCAAGACCGCCTTTCTCATCCTGCTCCTGAGGGGGGCGGGGGAGAAGCTCTCTGGGTCATGCCACCCCCACTGCCCAGCTCAGACTCCACTCACCCAGAGGGTCTCCATCCACGATGCTGTACTCCACCTGCCCATTGGGGCCTGAGTCCCGGTCGTGGGCCAGGAAGGTCCACACTCTCGGTCCTGGCTGGCCCTCGGTGACATCAAATGGCCCCTCGTAGTCTCGGGGGAAGGTGGGTACGTTGTCATTGATGTCATTCACGTTCACAAGCACCTGAGATGGTTGACAAGCTTAGCCACGACTGTACCCCAGCCAGGCCTGTTCATTTGTAAACTGGGCCTGACAATTCGGCCTTGTGGGCTAATGCAAGGATCAAACTGGATAATGGATGCGAGAGGGTCTTTTAAGCCATGCAAGTGGATAAGTTACTGTTATTGTTTAAGTCTCTTTATGGGCTAAATAATATTATTAATAGCAATGCCATGAAGTTCTATTTATTGCTGTACCACAGTCATTTTACCTGGTCTCATTTGCTCCTCCCACACCCTGCAACAGTTTTTATCAGCCCCCTTTCACAGAGGAGGAAAGTGAAGCTCAGAGAAGTTAAGTGACTTGCCCAGAGTCACACAGCTAAGGAGGTGATGATCAGGGACATGAATCTCTGTTGGTTTGACCAGAGTTTGTGCTCTTCGCATAAAAAGAAGGAAGGCAAGTTGCATGATCCATCTGACAGCTGCAGCCACACAGAGAGGTTCAGTAACCGCCTCAAAGTCACACAGTGAGTTTGGGTGAGTTACTGAGACCATGACAGGGCTCCTGGATTTAGGTGTTCTTCCTGGACCATCTTTTCCTATCCCGCTTCCCCACCTGAGTTTTCTTTGATCTGTCCTGCCCCGCCCCCACATTGGGGCTGTGGCCCACCCATCCGCCTACCGTGGTGGTGGAGGTGAGGCGATGGGACAAGACGGGGCACTGGTCCGTGGCAGTGACGAGCAGGGTGTAGCGGCCATGGCTGATCTCATAGTCCAGCTCCTTGACAGCACGGATGACGCCCTGCAGGATACGTAGAGGGGCCAAGGGTGGATCAATGGGTAGTGGGTCTGGGGCACCCTCTGACCGCACCCCCCTCCAACCAGGAGGTAGGTCCTGACATCCTGGCCATGATAGGACGCCCCCGTTGTCCTCTAAACCAAGCCCCATCCAACCTCCTTTTCATCCTGCCGCACTGGCTGTCCCCCTAGTTTCCTCTCGGACCCATCTTTGCTCTGCCCCCACCCACATGATGTCACTGAGCTCCCCTCCAGTCCCTTTGGCCAGCTGACCCTCCTCCTGGACCCTGCCACCAGCTGCTGACCGTATGCCTGTTGATACGAAAGGTGTTGATGATGTTGCCTGCAACGATGGCATAGGTAACTGTGCCGTTAGGTCCCTCGTCCAGGTCTAGTGCCTGGATGGTGATGAGGCTGGCATTGATTGTGGCTGGGCCCTCATCCAGTAGGATCTCATAGTGGGGCTGCTGGAACATGGGTGCGTTATCGTTCTCGTCCACGATGGTCACGTACACATGGGTGGTGGCCTATGGAAAAGAGCATAATCAGCTTCCTTGGACAGTTGGCTAGACGGTTTGAGGTGGAGCCAGCTGGATGTATATGTAGGCTAAACTTAGTGTGATCCAACAGGGTGAAAAAAAGGGGGAGAAGGATGAGAGCAAGGGAAGCCACAGGTTGCTAATCACAGAAGCTCCATCAGAAGCCAAGCTAGGTAACTGCTTAGGTCCAAGATGGCACTTGCACCACCACTTCTGTTCATTCCCATGGTAGACATAACTAATCAATCATAGCACCACTGAGGCCAGCTGCAACTTCAAGATCCCTCTCAGCACACTGGTCTAATGATTAAAATTGGCATATGGGATGAACTCCAGTACATATCTTTGACTGGACCAAGGTATTACTGACCCTGGGCCTCCTTCCAGATCACAAAAGGCAAGAATGTGATGTACTCAGTCCACAATCTAAGCTCCACCCATTGCACAGGTAAATGGAAGAAATACCTATTTTCAGCATTTTTGAGAGGAAGGACATTGGGTTAGTGGCAAATGCAAGGGCAGAATTTGTTGAGTTACAAAAGTAAAGCTCACAGCACATGACTTCACTGCGAGGACACTTTGAGCCTATGCTCTTCTGTGATTGGCCATTTTTGGCTGATTCTTGGTCCAATCAGGTAATATCTAGCCAATCAGAACTTAGCAAACAGCACTCAAGAACCAGTGAGAAATGGAGGAGAGGGAGTGGGGGCATTTCTCCCACACTATCTCCTTTCCTTGCTTTACTTCTGCCAGTGGATATGTTTTTCCTGCTGGGTGGCCCCTCTTTCATGGCTCTGGCCCTCACTGGGCTCTAGTCACCGCACCACTTCTTCTTGTCCTGCTACATCCATGGGTATTAATGACTTCCTGCGATTTTTAGTCTACGGGTGCTTCACCAGCCCTCTGTAAACAGTCCCTCCATTAAACTCTTCAGTTGAGCTCTGAGTGTGCCATCTGTTTCCTGCCAGGACCTTGACTCATGTAAATTATAATTAGTGACCAATACAAAATAATAAGGTTATAACAACTTTGAAGACATCTGGGTAGAGACAATGTGACCAGGTCATTGCTAAGGGCAGGGAACAGAAAGCAGGTGGTGCAACAAGCTGGACACAAACAACTTGTAGGCACCTTTTCCTTGGGTCTGGCTGGCTCTGGAACCACCTGTGGAAGAATGGACAGGACACCTGAACCCAAGAAGACCATCACTGCCCCTGAGGAGGCCATGAGTCCCCTGAGCTGCAGCTCTGGATCTTGGGAGGAGGGGCATACTAGGTGGGTTGTCGAAACTGTTTCCAAAGCAGGCAGGGTTGGCAGCCTTGAGATGAGGCTCTGTGATCTTGGGCATGTCACAGCTCCCCCCTGTACCTTTTCTATCTATTAAAAAGGACCTGACTTGTTCTTCAACATCTTTTTTTTTAGGGCCATGGCATATGGAGGTTCCCAGGCTAGGGATCGAATCGGAGCTACAGCTGCTGGCCTACACCACAACCACAGCAACGAGGGATCCGAGCCGTGTCTGCGACCTACACCACAGCTCAGGGCTATGCCGGATCCTTAACCCACTGAGCGAGGCCAGGGATCAAACCCGCAACCTCATGGTTCCTAGTCAGATTCGTTTCTGCTGTGCCACGATGGGAACTCCTTAACATCCCTTTGGCTCAGACATTCTGAGTACCTGGTCTGCCATCATCAGTCTAAATCCCTCCATCAGGGAGGTATTCCTTTGGGCCTTAGAGTCCTTATGAATCTTTTTAAATAATAATCACACAGAGAGGGAAACTGCATTATTTTAACATTTCTCAAACTGTCCCACTGGAGTGGAGAGGGAAGTTGCACTGAGTCAGAGAACAGCCTCAAGCATTTGTCTTGAGAACGAGATATCTTTGAAATCTCTCAGATTATCTTTGAAAGCTCATATACATTTCACCATCTTCTCCATAATATATATGCATTAGTTTTCATTTAAAAATGGTGGTAGTAGCCCCAAATATTTGAGTAGAGATGACTGTCAAGGAAGGCCACTGCATTCTTGTGCTCTGCACAGTCCTAGATGCAGTTGTCAGCACTCACCACCTGCAAGAAGCCCAGCATCGCCTCCTCCTGGGCCCCCCTTCTACCAGCAGGAGCACATGAGTGCCACCCTAGAGAAAGGGGCTGAATTCCAGCCTCACCAACCAGGGTGGTGCTGACACCTCCTCCTTCCCAGACTCCTGGCAGTGGGTATAACCATCGTGCAGGCTGCAGGTCTGGGAGTGCAGGGTTCTAATAGAACTGCCCCCACGGAGTCCCTTCTCTCTGAGGCCAGGTCTGAGCCTGGGAGGTAGAGGTGGTCTGACTTCCTCTGGCCTCTGGAGTGAGGAGGAAGCTGGTGCCCCCAAGGCCCACTCAGCTGAGCCCCTCCTGCCTTGGCATTAGAGAAATGGTGCTTGAGGTTTCTGGACCATGCCCACACCTTGGGCAATGCCTCGGTGTCTCACCCTGATGCAAGCTCTGGGAGGCTCAGAGGGAGGCAGCGCGGTGGGGAGGAAGGAAGTGGGAGTTGGGGGGTCAATGTGGGCCCAGCTCAGGTGTTCTCACCCTCTGGGGAAGGGGCTGGCAGGGTAGTTGCTCCCCTCAATCTAACCCTAGGCTCTCCGCACCCACTTTTTAGGCCCTGGGGCAGAGGGCGTCTGGTTTCAAGGATGTGATGAGGGGAGGAAGAGCAGCTGCTCCAGGGTCTCATCCTCTGCCAGAGGATGGCCGGGGTGGGAAGAGGGCTCCGTACCCACTTGCTTTCAGTTGGCTTTGCATCTTCCCTGGGTGGTGGTAGAACTCACACTCTGCCAGCAGGAAGGGCACCCTGGGCTATCTCCCAAAGCAGGAGTCACAAGATCAGGATCATGACTAAGGACCTGGGTTATATCCTGGAAATCTCCGGGGCTCCCATCCCAGGAGGATTCCCTGGCCCCAGAGGGACTGGGCCTGTGCAAGTTCGTCTAGTGATAGTTTGATACCCACCCTCCCTCTGTTGAAGACTTTCCCATCTTGGGAGTGAGGGCTGGGAGTTTTCAGAGAACCTCTGACTTGAGTCAGTCCATCCATGGGGCACCCAGAATTCTTGGCTCCCTTTGAGTCTCACTACCCTGATTCCTGACCCACAAGGACTCTGGCTATACTTTTCCCTTCAGCCTGGCTGTTGCCTGTGAGATCAAGATCCCTAATGGGTCAGCGAAGCCCTTGTAAGTGTCACCCAGCCTGGAGTAAACTGCGTCTAGTGGCTGTGCCCTACCTCTCCCCAGATCCCTGGCCCTAGCCATTGTTACCCCACCCCTTCTATTTGGGAAATCACTTATTCACTTACTCATCAATTTGGCCTATCGGATAAGAGTGTATTGGGAGTTCCCGTTGTGGCTCAGTGCTAAGAAATCCGACTAGTATCCATGAAGATGTGGGTTTGATCCCTGGCGTCGCTCAGTGGGTTAAGGATCCAGTGTTGCCATGAGCTGTGGTGTAGGTTGTAGACATGGCTAGGATATGGTGTTGCTGTGACTGTGGCGTAGGCTGGCAGCTGTGGCTGAGATTTGACCCCTAGCCTGGGAACTTCCATATGCTGTGGGTGTGGCCCTAAAAAGCCAAAAAAAATAAAATAAAATAAAATAAAATAAAAAAAATAAAAAAGAAGAATGTATTAAACATCTCTCCTATGCCCAGTTTTGTGCCAGGGACTCAGAAATACAAGGGTGAGGCCCTGGTCCCCAAAAGCTCATAGTCTAGCTCAGGAGGGCAGAGGAGCCTGAGTGACAATAAGCTGGTTGGTATTCCTAGGCTTGGTGTGATAGGCAAAGGGAGTGTAGACTGGAGGGGGACCCTCAGGGGCCATTTGGGGTATTTTCTGAAGGGGGCGGGCTTGAGTTGAGAAATGAGAAGAACTTGGAGAAGAGACATCGCAGTGGTGCCAGTGCTGGGTGGGGTGCAAGAGCAGAGGACTAGAGGTGGTAGCATGTGAGGGTGTTCTGCAGACATTAGGGCACAGGGAGTGAGAAAGGCTGTAAGGTGGGAGGTGGGGCTGGGACCTGGGTGAGAGGTGCACTGATGATTTTCTGGGGGACTCACTTTCTGATGTTGTACACACACACACACACACACACACACACACGTATGTATGTTCCAATGTAGGCATGTGCCACACCTGCTACGTACTCCTGCACCTGTGCCATGTCTACATGTGTGCATGTGCTCAAGGGTGTTGCAGGGTCTGGAATTTACAGTCAAGGCTGGTACAACTCACCGAGCTCTTAACAAGTTAGATCCTTTCTTCCTTTCTTCCTTCCATCCATCCATCCACCCACCCATCCCACTACTGGGAGTGCCTACTGTATACCAGGACCTGGATCGGGCTGGAGAATGTCAGGTACAAGACCCTGCTGGTGGGTAAGGGTGGATGAAATCTATGATGATGACGTGTCATGCTAAGCTAGATGCTGATGTACTTCTCAGGTTTTGAAACAATACCAATTATCTGCAAAGAGGAATGGGGGAGAGAAGAAAAGTTTTGAAACTAGTTATGAAGTGGCCCTGACTCTCTGGGACAGTGTTTGGCTCCTCCACCTACAGGGCCAGTCCAGTGAGAGTCAACGGGAAGCCCCTCCCGCCGGCCCGTGGAGTGGCACTGCCTCTTAAGGCCGCTCGGGGGCGCTGTGGGGGCTCTGGAGCGGGCGGCTCTCGGCTCTCGGGCGGCCGCTGCGCTCGCTCGCTCGACACTCACTCGCCCGGAGGTTTCCCCGCCGGCCGCGTCCCGTCCCGTCCGCTCCCTGCGAACTCAGTGTGCCCTCTGCACGTCCCCGGGCCCGCTCCCGCCCGGTTACGCCAGACGCCGATCTGCCCGACGGCGACATGGGCGTCCCCCTAGTCCTGGAGGCTGGCAGCCGGCGCTGGGGGCCTGTGCTCCTCGCCTTCTTCCTGGCTGCCTCCCGAGGTAAGGTCGGCGGAGCCTGGGTGCTGGGAGGAGCACCGGGAGAGCACGGCGGGCAGGGTGGGGGGGGTCACAGGTCAGATGGGGGTGCCCTGGGAGCCCCCTTCAGCCTGCCCTGACCCCCACCCTGCGGCAGGGAAGCTGCTAGAACTGCTTGGCAGGGGACAGCAGCTCTCTGCCACGAAGTGCCCTGGCGGGGCGGTGGGGCACATCTGTATGCTGACAGCTGCCCAAGCAGCTGCCTAGCCAACCCTTCCCTGCCCAGAGAGCCCAGGGCACGGGTACCTTCTGCAGAAAGGAGATGAACATGGTGGAGACGGCCCACTGTGTTCTAGTGGATGCCACTGGCATTTGACACCTGCGGCATCTCCCTGCCCCGCCTCTGGGCTTTAGGATCTCACGTGGCACAGGAGTTGTATATTCTCAGCCAGTGCCCTGTACCCCAGTGACACCCCGGGTTGAGCCTTGGTGGGCACTGGTCCACTCCTGGACGTGGGTGCCCGTCTCATCCTTATCCTGATGGCTGAGAGCTGAGTGGTCGGCTGATTCTGGGCATCCTAGCAAAGCTGCAGCTCAGGGACAAGTGTGGGGCACTGGGAAGAATGTGGGATGCTTCCTAGCTTGCCTGTGAGCCCCTTCTGGGTCCTTAGATAACTTACAGCATCTTTCTAGCCTCAGTTTTCTCAGCTCAAACACAGAGGCCATATGCAGGGAGGTGCCACTTTCCTCTTCCAAAGTCCATACTGTCACAACTCCAGGTTATATCCTAGTCAGGGCTCCTGGGGGTGGGGTCCCGGTACTCACAGCCTTGCCCCTGGTTCTTGCCTGTTCAGCACTGAAGCAGCTGAATTTCAAGGGAAGCGGGGGCCGGCAGGCAGCCTATGGAACTAAACTTTAAACTTTTTCCCTGGGAAGCCTCGGGGAAAGTGTGAGTCATGCAGGGAGTCAGAGGGAGGCAGGAGGGAGGTGGGGAGCTTGGCAAGGGACCCAGTGGACAAGTCAGAAGAAAAGGGAGGAAGGGAAGGACAGGCTAAGAGCAAGAGGAGGAGGAGGCTGAGAGAACCTGGAAAACACCTCAGAAACAAACTGGGGAACCTGCAGGCAGCACATTATCACAGCACTGGGAGACCTGCCTGGGCCTCCAGTGAGGGGAGGAAGTCCCACCCCACAGACAGACCTGCCTGAGCCCCAAATTAGACCCTCCCCACGAAGAGCCAGAGGGGGTGGGGAAGCAGTCTTGGCACCAAGGCCATGGATCACAGTGGACATGGCTTCCCAAGGGAGCAGGGGGTGGTGGCGGGCAAGAAGGCCAGCATCCCACCTACCACAGACCACCTGCCCTGCCCCATCCTTTCCAAGAGACCCCGAGAGGCCCTGCAGTTTTCTTACCCCTGCCGTGCCCTCTTCTGGCTGGGCCACTCTCTGTTCAGCAGCCCCAGTTTGGGAAACTGAGTCCTAGAGCACTGGGACCAAGGGAGCCAGGTTGTGGAGTGGCCAGCAGCAGAGTGCTCAGAGCCCCTCATCCATATTGTCTGTATGGCTGGGAGCCTTGACTCCCAGAGGTCTCGGCTATTTAAACAATTTGGTCCTCCATCTCTTCCTGGGCCCAGCTCGGGGAGATAGATAATTAGGGTTTGAAGCAGCGAAAGGAATCAGGAGAATTCTTTCAGTCCAAACTACTCTGGGACTCAGTATTCTTAACTGAAGTATGACTATTCATGCTGCCCCCCAGTACGGTGTGCAACAAGGGAGATAAGACATGGGGAGGCCTGGTTTCAGGTATGGTCAGGGGTGTCTGTGAGTTGGAAAGGCCTGCTCGGCAGTCCGCTGAGGTGCTGGGTTGCCGTGAACAGGACTGTTCAAGGTCAAAGCCTTGATGCTTTGGGAAGGTGAGATGGAGGTGGCTGGTGCAGACTCTTGGGGCTGGGCCAGCACCATGGAGAATGGTGGTGGTGAGCATGGTGCTCAGAAGCCCAAGAAAAGACCGCTTTGCTGGGCCCGACTTGGGGTGAGATGGGTAGAGGGAGGCCCCTAGGAGCCAGGACCCAGCAGCCCCCAAGGGTGGCAGAGTCTCTTCTTTCCTGATTGGCATGCCTAGGACCCAAGGGAGGTATTGTCCTTGCCAAGTCCTCATAGGCTGAGCCCAACTCTGGAACCAGCCTAGGGAGGCATGCTGGGGCTGGAGGGAGACTCCATCTTCCCTTCATAGTAAGCAGGTTGCAGGGCCTTGTTGAGTAACCCCAGTGGTGCAAGCCTCTGACACAGCAATGATCAGTTCTTAGGAAATCTACCATCCACTGCCCAGAGGCCCTGGGGTGGAAAGCTGCAGCCTTGAGGCCAGCCCATGGACATAAGGGGACATCAACCTAGCGCCAGAGGTACCCAGCAATATTGGGTAGCCCCATTCTGGGCTGGGCTGGTTGCTCCCACTTTCCCCCAAGAAGAACAAGGGGTCCCCCCTGGGGCCTGACCTTCCTAAGAGGGAGGTGGCCCAAGTGGGAGATACACGGCTGGGAGGCCACCTCCCTATAGGGAGGAGACTGAGGGAAAGAAAAGAAGGAAGGGGTCCTTGGTGACCACTGGGTCCACTGGTAGTGGCCCCCTCAACCTGCACTGACCAAGCCCCTCAGACTGAGTTTGAAGCCCTAGGTTTTAAGCCCACTGTTCGTCCAGGAGCAGCCCGGCCTCACCAGGGAGGGTGAACCAGGGATTGGCGGTACAGCTTCTGACAGACCCCCAGATCCCCTCAGCAGCAGCGCTGGCCCACCCAAGGTCTTTCCGATGCCACCCTGTGTGGGAAGGATGAAGCCCTCTCTGGGCTTCTTCTGGTCCCTAAGCAACACACCTGCAGTCGTGTGCCCTGCCTGCCAGGGCTTCCTGTACAACCCCGTTGCTTAACAGTCTGGCTTGGGGAGTTGATCAGACTTATGTTCAAATCCCCAGATGGCCATTTACTGCGCTGTGACTGTAGGCAGGTTACTCAACATCCCTGAGCAAGTTCTCGCATCTCTCCAGCAGGGTGACAACAGCACCTCCCTCGGGGGGCTGCTGTGAAGATTCGCTGCACACCCAACACAGCGCCTGTCACCTGGGGAACTCTGGCTGTGTAGTGTTCTTCTGCCTCTTGGCTTTGGGAGGCCACATGCCATTGGCTCACCATCTGAGCTCCTCGCTGCCTGCAGGGTCTGGCAGAGTACCTGGAGCATGGGAAGGCACTGGCTGACTGGTTTCCCTGGGACAGGACTCTCTAGGATGAGGGAGCCCTAAAGGAAGCATGTGCTGGGCCCAGCCCCCTGTAGCCCCTCTCGGCATTTACAGCCTGAAACGTCTATGGAGGTGTCCCTAGATTTTCCTCTTGATAGTTCCCCAGAGATGGGGACTTTGTAACTTCAAGGCAATCCGGGCCCAGGGTTAGCTTGACTTATTGGGGTCTTGCTTGCAGCTGGTCTTAACATTCAGCCTATTCCCTTTGGCTGACCATTCCCCGAGAGAAAGAATGGCTACCATTGTGCCCATCAGTAATTCAGTAATGAACTTGCTCTGCTCCTGACCCAGCCAGCCTCGTCCCTTCACTTTTCAACATAGGATTTATTTCCTATGGGGACCCAGGGTCAAGGCCTGCCTTTGCTGTTCATGTACTGTGGGACCACGAACACACACTCCCCCTTTATCTGAGCCCTGGGCAGGCTGGGTGGCATGGTCTTGGCAAGGCTGGCCACTCGCTTCTGAAGGGTAATTCCATGATGGTGCTTCCTGACTGTCAGTCATTTGTTCATCACGTTGGGGATTTCTGCAGTGTCTATCACCCTATGTGTACTGTCTTTAAGTCTACACATTCTTTTACTTAAGTAAATAGATTCTAAAGGGAAATTTTATATCACTGCCATAAATGGAAAGTCTGTGTCACTTGCCATAAATAGAACAAAATCATAAAAGTACATAGTAGGAAAACCAAATAAGGTACATTCTAGTTGGAAACCATAGCCCGGGGAAGGCTCCAAGCCTGCTGTACGCTGCAAAAGAAGGAGAGCTTAGCAAGTAATAGTGATGTTTTGAAGACACACAGGCATCAAACTGGGACTTTCTCTTTGATGTAATCAGGACTGAAAGAGAATCGAAAAGGGATTAACCTTCTCTCCCTGTGATTCAATGGTATTTAATGTCACCAAACTGAAAGTAAAACTACTTCTGCTGTAGCTGCCGTCAGCTCCTCTTCCTCACTGGAGAAGCAAACTCACCACTGTGACGAGTGGCAACTGGTGGCAGGGGACAGCTTGGCTGTCCTAGAGAAAGGGAGAGAGGGCACTGCTCACTATCCTGAGAAGCCAGAAAAGGGGCAGCAGGCCTCTCTGGGCTTCTTCCAGTCCCTCATTTTCTCAGGCCCTGGTGCCTTCCACAAATACATGCAGCGGCTCTCGCTGAGGCCTTTCCCCATGCTGTGGCCAAGTGGCTGTCCCAGCCACCACAGGGAGAGTGGGAGAGGGAGCCTGCAGCCTCACTAGCCAAGTCACCCTGTCCATCTGCAGGAAGGAGATGAGGCCTCTAGTCTGCCTCTGGCTACTTCTATAGTTCAGGCCGCCGGAGCCAGATGACTTGGGTTCAAATCCCAGCACCACCACATACTATTCGTGCGATTCTATACCAGTTACTTAATCTCTCCGCACTTCAGTTTATCCATCTCGTAGGGAAGGAGGACTCAATAAGCGACTCCATGAAAAAGTGATTAGAATGATGCCGGGCATAGCGTTAAGTGCCAGCTACTACCAGGACCCCTGAGCCTCCCACGCTGAGGGAAGGGCATAAAAAGATCTGAAGCGGAACCTTAGGAAATCCTCACAGCTCAGGACCTTGAGGGCAGCTGGCTCGAGGTGGCAGTCTGGGCTACAGATGGTCATCCTTGGGGAGGGCCTGGGAGAGCTGAGGCAGGACAGAAGCATCCCCTAGTGGGCCTCCTCCCTGGGGGCTGTGCCGGCCAACGGCCTCCAGCCCCGGACGCACCAATGCTTTGTTTCCCAAGGTACTGGAAGTGCTGCTTCCTCCCATAGAGCCTGGCTTCCCCTTCCCGAACTCCTTGGTCTGATCTGAATGGACACTTCCTGCAGGAGCAGGTATCAATAAACACATCTGAGGTGCCCTTTGTCCTCCTGGCCCTGGAGCCCCATGGGCGGGCCTGCCGGCTTTGGGCCTCCAGCCCCTCGCCCCGGGGGCATTTCCTGGAGCTCGGTGCTGGAATCGGGTCCAGTCCTGATTGGTCCTTGATTCTGTTGCCCTCTATGCTCGCTCTGCATCTTGATAAAGACAGAGCCTGGCCTATTCTTATACTCTCCAAGGACTGTCCTGGAGGACAGGGCCTGGTGAGGAGCTGGAGACCAGGTCTGTGTCTGTTTGTGGCCCCCTCTGAGGGCGAAGACCTGGCCCTTTGCATCTCACACAGGGCCAGCAATAACAGGCCATCGGCAACTGTGTACTTACAGCTCCTAACAGCTGGACAGAGTTCAGCTGTTTGGGTGGGGCCTCCCAGGCCTGACTAATCAAGCCAAGGACACACCTCCAAAAGCTGGGGTGTTGCCTTGGCAACTGCCTGCTAAGCTCCTGCCCCGTCAGGGAAAACACACGTCTGTCCACACCCACACACACCCATCCCAGGCACCACACCCACAGGGTTTCACAAGGTGCCTGCTAGGGGGAAAAAGATCACACAAAACTACTGTCCTGAGATGAAGCCAAACAAGAGCTCCTTTCCCCGGTACTGGAACAGAAGCTTCTATATGAGGCTGAGCCCACCTGGGGCTGAGGGTCCTACTGCTGGAAAATGGCAGAAGCAGGACCAAAATCTGGGCGGAAGTCCCTTAAGGAGCTCTGCACCCCTTTGGCCTCTCTGCCTTGGGCCTGGCTCATCTTAGGACCTTGGTAAATATTTGTGGAATGCAAGAAAGATGTTTTCCGTTTGGGTCTGAGGCAGAGCAAGGATGGCTGTGTGGGGTGTGGAGAAGTCAAGTGGAGGTCAGTTCACGTTCTCAGTAGCTGGAGGGTGAGGTGTCAGCCCCACCCACTGGGGGGTGGGGTGGGGGACTCTTCCTGTCTCTAGTGCTGGCTGGTCCAAGGTGTGGGTCTTAGTTCAGCTGCGGAGGGCTATGCGGCCTTGGACAAACTGCTTGACTTCTCTGATTCTATTTTGTCATCTTTAAAATGAGCATGATAAGCCCTACATCAAGGGTGTCATGAGAACTAAAAGCGGTGAGTATAACGTGTTTAGCAAGTCCTAGCTAACATGTAAGAAGTGCTCAAATGTCTGTGGTCACCTCCGTGGCCCAATCTTGCCTCATTCCTCTGCCCTAAAGAAAGCCAGCCTGCCACAGGGTTTCAGAGCTGGAAGGGGCCTAGGAATGTGGAGAGTCTCTTAAGATAGAGAAGCAGGGAAGGGAAGCCCAGAAAAGGATGGGATCTGCCCAAAGGCACACAGCAAGGGCATGGCCAAGTGGGGACTGGCGTCCAGGCTAGAGTTGTTTGTTTGTCTTTTGAGGGCTGCACCCTCGGCATATGGAGGTTCCCAGGCTAGGGGTCGAATCAGAGCTGCAGCTGCCAGCCTACACCAGAGCCACAGCAATGCAAGATCTGAGCCACATCTGTGACCTGCACTACAGCTCAAGGCAACACCGGATCCCTGACCCACTGAGCAAGGCCAGGGCTCAAACCCGAATCCTCATGGATCCTAGTTGGATTCATTTCTGCTGCACCACAACAGGAACTCCCCAAGCCAGAGTTTTCAATCCTGAGGCCTAGAATTTCCCAAGTTCACAGCATTCTTCCTTTGGGTGCTTTTGCCATCTTACCCAGCAACCGATGAGGGCTGGGGTGGGGTGCTGGGCCCCACGAATAGCACAATGATGGATGGTTCCCACATGGACATAGGCTCAGGCCTAGGGCTGGGGGCTTTTTCCTGTCCCACGTGCCCTGGGCCACCCTGGAGCCAGGGGCCTTCCTCCCCACCCACTCTCCCAAGGCTCCGACAATGCCCCAGGTGTCTGAAAGGATCTGCCCCTGACAATAAGCAACATCCTCCCACCAAATAATTATAATTCCAGCTGGGCTATTTACAGCCCGATAACATGTGCGTCTGCGCGGTCATGGATGGTGTGGGGCACATGTGCTGTTTTCCCTGATGCGATGTCCTTCAGAGTCCCCCTCAGGACAGGCTGCCCCTGGGCCGTGTCCTGGCTAGAGTCTCAGACACAACAAACACAGTGTTTTCTCTCCCCATCGGAGGCCCAGGCCACTCCTACCTGGTGGCCCTTTTGCCGCGCACTCTCCCACACACCCAAACCTACAGCCACTGTAGCTTCTCCTTTTTCTAAAAGGGGAAGAAATCCTTCTGGGGCATATGGGGTGTTAGGGATTGAGCAACGCCCCTCCCCAACTCTGTCTCTGAACCCCAGCTCTGTGTCCCCCTCAGGCCTTTAAGGAAATTGTCTCTGGGGCTGAAAATTGCTGCCCGTGCAATTCTGCCATCACTAACACCATTGCTTGGACCCAGAGGGCTCTGGGCTGACTTTCTACTGGAGGCCTCAAGCCGGTGCCCCACTGGAGGCCCTGCTGTTTGCTCCCACCCTGCCCCACCTCCCTGTTCTTATGGACACCCAACCCACCCCCAAGCTAGCCTCATCTTGCCCACAACTTGGCCCCACCCTATCCACACCTCTGTCCACTTAGCCGTCCCCACCTTGCTCAGCTCTGTGCTCCATTTCTGGCTGCTGCCTCTGCCTCTACTCTACCGGTCCTCCTCCACCCACCCCAGACCTGTGGCCCTGGCCTCTACTGAGCCAGCCCCCTGCAAAGGCTGCTGGATCTGGATACCCTTGGGGGTAGCTCTGGGGCTGAAGACAATGTTTGGGAAATGGGAAAATAGGGTACCAGTTGGGAGCGATGCTGGCAGGAGCTCCCATATGGCCCTCTGGGGAAAGGGGGAGTGCAGGGCAGAGATAATCCAGGGTCCACTCTTGGGGTGGGTCTCTGTTCTTACTCAGAGGGGTCCCTTCTGTAGCTCTTCTCCGCCTTCATTTCCTGGCACAGACATAATGCAACAGCCTGGCTTCTACTGAGGACCTTGAGTGGCTCATCTCTCCTCTGAGCCTGAGGGTCTCGTCTATAGGACAATGGGCTTGGGCAATAGAATCTCTCCCTGGTTAGACCAAGAAGCCACACTTGTGGATCAGAAACTCAAACGTCCACAGGGCATTTATGGTGAGGGAGTGAAGTAGGCAAGGTGGAAACATCAGGGAGTCACGGGGACTGTGGCAGAAGCTAGAACACCAGTGCCCCAGCTGACGACTGCCTTGTAGGAAAGCTGCTTTAGTGTTTACCTTCTGATTTGCAAAGGGAAGCTGAAAGTTGGAATTTTCAAATCAAATTCCTGGTTTTTAAATGTTGGCACTCTAAAAAAAAAAAAAAACCCATAAAATACTTTGAAGGTCAGATAAAATATGTTTGAAGGCTAGGTGTGGCCTGTGGGCTGCCACTTTCTCAATTTTTCCCTTTCTGTACAGTGTCTAAGTGCTTGAATTTAATTTTGACTCTAGCACTTATTTGCTATGTGAACTTCAGTGAGTTCTTAACATCTCTGTGCCTCAGTTTCCTCATTGATGAAACCGAAATAAAAATAACATCTACCTTTACAGGCTTGTTAGACATAAGCATAAAGCTCTTAGCGTAGCACAAGACATGCTATTTCTTCTAGTTCTAACTAGATCCTGCTTTACCTGAAGCCTCCACGCTCCAGGTTCTGAGTTCATACCTTCTGGAGCTTTAGGCAAACCACCTTCCCTTTATGGGCTTCTGTATTTCTGCCTGAAAGGGAATTCAGCATCTTGCTAAAGAAGTTCTGACATCTCTGCTCACCTTGGCAGTGACTTTCCCAAGATCTGGGCATCCCAGTCATGGCTCCCTCTCACATGTGGGTGAAATGAGTGGGAGGCTCTGGGGTGTATCTGATCTTCTTACACTCTGCTTTAAATATGAGGCATGCCGAAACTGGACCACAGCTGTGATCAGTCATTCACCCCTTAGTGGGGAAGAATCTGAGCTTAGCTTCTCCATTCTATCCTGCAGAACTGTTTTCACTCCTAAGTAATGTCTTTTGAATTGCAGAAATGAGTCAGAGACCTCTCTAGCTCTCAGGCATCAGGCACCAACTTTCAGAGCACTTCCTGTAAATTACCTGTAGTTTTGTCTCAGCAATGGCAGGCACCTGTTTCACTTCTATGTTTTATAGTGAGGAGTCTGAGCCTCAGAGTCTAAGTAACTCAGCTCTGGGACTCCAGCGCAGGCTGGGCTGATTCCAAAGCTACACCAGGCTGCCTCTCTGCAGACTGGGCCAGGTTTTTAACCCTGCCGGGGGTGGGGGGGGGGGGCTGGTTTCAGGTAGTGGCAGTGGAAAGGACATATCCATTTGGGTCTCGTACATATTTCCAAACTCTGCTTCCCTCTCTGCCTACAAAAGCCCCTGAGACACCAATTAAAATGAAAATGCCGCTGATGTCAACTAACTAAAGCTATCCATCCTGTCTGCAGAGGGCATGAGAGCTCATGTCTCGTGTCCTCCTCTTTCCCTCATTCCGTCCGTCCTCTCACAACCCCGTGTTCTAGCTTAACATGTCCCTCATTGTACCCATGAGGAAACAGGCTCACAGCTAGACAGAATTGTCTTATTCTTTTTTTTTGTTTTTGTTTTTGTTTTTGGCTTTTTGCCTTTTCTAGGGCCGCTCCCGCGGCATATGGATGTTCCCAGGCTAGGAGTCGAATCAGAGCTGTAGCCACCGGCTTACACCAGAGCCACAGCAACGCGGGATCCGAGCCGCGTCTGAGACCCACAGCACAGCTTGCAGCAACACCAGATCCTTAACCCACTGAGCAAGGCCAGGGATTGAACCCGCAACCTCATGGTTCCTAGTCAGATTCATTAACCACTGCGCCATGACGGGAACTCCAGAATTGTCTTATTCTTAAGGGTGAGTGCTTCTGGGGGTCACCACAGTTAAATGCTGGGAGACAGGGGTAAGAAAAAGAGGACCAGGGGATATTCTCATTTGCTTACTGAGAACAAAAGGAACTAGAAAATATTTCTAAGAAGACGGGGTAGCAGGCAGGTGTCGGAAGGAGATGACCTTTTCTGTATTTCCTGTCCTTGTCCCTGAGACACCTTGATTTTCCTGCTTCTCCACCATCTTTCACTTTCTGGAATCCTGTCTGTCCATCAACCCCAAAAGACTCTCCCTCCTTTAAGAAGTCTCCTGACCATTCCCGGGAAGGTCCTGTCCTCTTTCCTTCAAGTGCCCTTTAGGGTGTGGGGTGACTGTGGCAAAAGGCAGGACTTGTCTGCCCAGCCAGGTCATAAGCTCCCAGGGGAGGCCCCATCTTCAGCCTCCAGGTGAGATGTAGCTCCTGGCACAGTCCTCACCAGGTAGATACTCCATTACTGCTCACTGATGAGGAGGTGGGAAGGTAGGGCCAGCCCCAGGAGTGGGAAGGACCAGAGGTGCGGTCAAGGGCAAAGAGCTGCTATTTCCAAATAGCCCTCTGCTCCCCATCCTGCTCCCACATGGCAGCTCTGGGCATGGAGGTTAGACATGCCAGGGGCCAGTATGGGCAGAGCCATGGTGCCCGCAGTGGGGGGACAGGAGCTGGGGCCAGGGCAAGTATGCCACCTGGAAGAGGAACACACGCTGGCTGGGCCCAGTTTGCTGCCTGCCTGGAGTCTCCTGTGCTTTGTCCAGCTTCACCTGGGGAAGTGCCTGTGGCTCCGCCCACACAGCCTGGGATGGAGCTGGGTTCAGGAGCTGATGAAGAAGCTGAGGCTTGGGGAGGGCAGCTGACTTATGTGGAGCTTGTGGCTAGGGGACCTGCATCTTTGAAACCCTAGGCCAAGGTTCTTCCCTGCTTTGGGGGCACTGGGAGTGGTGCCGGCTCAGGCGTGTGACTGGTTCTTGTCTCTCTCAGCAGGTCTGGTGGCAGCGTTCAAGATCACCACACCATATTCCCTGTATGTGTGTCCTGAGGGGCAGAATGTCACTCTCACCTGCAGACTCTTGGGCCCCATGGCCAAAGGGCACGACGTGACCTTCTATAAGACCTGGTACCGCAGCTCACGGGGCGAGGTGCAGGCCTGCTCGGAGCACCGGTCTATCCGCAACCTCTCGTTCCATGATCTTCACTTGCATCACAGTAGCCACCTGGCCAATTCCAGCCAGGATCTGGCACAGCGCCACGGGTTGGAGTTGGCCTCCGACCACCACGGCAACTTCACCTTCACCATGCGCAACCTGACCTTGCTGGACAGTGGCCTCTATTGCTGCCTGATGGTGGAGATAAGGCACCACCACTCAGAGCAGCGGCTCTACGGAGCCATGGAGCTGCAGGTGCAGAGAGGTGAGGGCTTCCTCTGTGGGACAGGCTGGGGGTTGTCGCTCTGGGACGGTGTCTGTCCTTGTCTGGGAGGGTGAGCAGAGAGGACAGCATGACCGTGGGAGGTGGTGCTCTGCCTCCGATTGTATGACCGGGCATAACACCGTGCTGGAGCTGTGTGATTGATTCTGGATGCGTGGTGCTGGCACCACAGGGGTAAGCATGTGAGACGGGGTGGTACGGTGTGTGGAGCTGTGTGAGTGTCTCTCTGCATAGCTGGGTGTGAGGGGGAGGAAGGGTCTATGGCTCTGTTTATGACAGGGGGACTTTTTAACAGGGGAGGGTGTACGAACTTGGGCTGGGCGTGTGACTGCTCACAATTGCATGGCTGTGATACATGACCTGGCATGAGAGTTACGAGTGTGTGTGTGTGTGTGTGTGTGTGTGTATGTGTTATGTGTGTGTCTAGGTATGTGTTATGTGTGTGTCTAGGTGAGAGGGTAAGGGGCAGTAGGCTGGATAGAGGTGTGGGCTAGGGCAGGTATCCACATGCCCCTGGGCATGGCATGATGATGGGCAGGACATGCCTGGCTGTGCAGTGAAAATGCCTCTCTGCGTGTGAGTGTGTCCAGCTGGGCAGACATTGCCAAGGGAACTGTAGCATGAGAACCTGTGACACTAGCCTGGACAAACCTCGCTGGCCTGCCACTCTCCTAATGACCCTGCTCTTTGCTCCCACAGGTGAAGAAGCACCATCCAAATGTATCCCATACCCATCTTCCTCTAAGGAGAGTGAAAGTAAGGATCCTCCTTCTTGGCTCTTCTGGGTTCTGTGTTCTCCGCTGTCCTCATCCTGGCTCGAGGCCTCACTCTGAACTCTGACCTCATCACCCCAAGCCCATGGAATTCCTGTTCCTCCTCCTCTGCTGCTGTCCCTCTCTTTTGCTTCCTCCGCCACCTGAGCCAGTGGGCCGCAGTCCCCCAGAAGCCCATGCCCCTTCCGAGGCCCAAAGCCTGGGGAAGCTGGCTCCTGGAGTCCCAGCTCTGGACACCCTGGGTGGGCTGTGCCCTGGCAGTGACTTCTGGCCAGGTGCCCCCATGAAAGGTACTGAGTGCCACAGGCTGCTGAGCTGGTTTTCCGTGGGCACTGCCGCTGCCCACCAGCCTTCTCCCACATGGGAAGGTTGGGGGGCTGTGGTGGTGGAGGGGTCATACTGGATTCAACTACTTCATCAGAACTTTCTTGTTCTGTGTATGGCAGAGGAAGGAAGGGGAATGGAACTACATTGTTTTTGGAGCTCCTGCTATGTGCCCAGCACTGGGCTAAGTTGGTCCAAGTACTGGTATCTCAGTGGCTTCTTATGAGAACCCTGTGAAGGAGGCATCACCCCCACCCCCTTTTTTTTTTTTTGCTTTTTAGCACCACACTCGTGGCACATGGAGTTTCCCAGGCTAGGGGTCAAATCAGAGCTGCAGCTGCCAGCCTATACCATGGCCATAGCAACACAGGATCCGAGCCATGTCTGTGACCTATACCACAGCTCACAGCAACGCCGGATCCTTAACCCACTGAGGAGGCCAGGGATTGAATCTGCAAGCTCATGGCTCCTAGTTGGATTCGTTTCTGCTGCACCAAGACAGGAACTCCAGTGTCACCACTTTCACTTTACATACATGGAAATCGAAGCCCAGAGACGTGACATAACTTGTCTTAATTCACACAGCTGACAAGAGGAGCCTAGCTGGGACTGTGCTCAGTCACCTTTTTCCCACGTCTGGGGAGGAAACTGGTCCTGCAGTGTGGGGTGGCAATCGGCCCCCTGGTGTTTGCCCAGAGGTGCCCTATGGGGGATGGGAACACTGCTTCGAGGGGCGCCTGGGCACCTGGAGGCCGGGCGAGAATGCCCAGCAGCTTAGAGGCATCAGGCAAAGGGGAGATGTCTGAGGGGTGCCCTTCTTCTGAGAGGAGGGCTCTTAGCTTCCTCAGTCTTTCCTGCATTAGTTTTTGCTGGGCATCTAGTGTGCACCAGCCCCTGCCTTGGTTCCCCCCCGCCCCCCCCCCCATCCCCACCGCCCTCTAGGAGGACATACGCCAAAACTGCAGCCAGGGATGGGAACACTCTGCTATGGCCCCAGCCAAACCTCCACTCCAAGGCCGTGGGGACTTTCTACTCAAACTATTCTTTTTTTTTTTTGAACCAACAAACAGACCAGCCAGGAACAAAATTAGAACACAATTTAGTCTGAGCCAGACCCACATGGAGCTAAGAACAAGCCTCCCTGCCTGCACCCTGAAGGGCTCACATGCAGCCTCAGCACTTAGCCACTGCCTTCCTCACTTCCTCCTCTGGTGGCACCCTGGGGAGAAGGACCCCCTTGACAAGCCCCTTCCTTCTCACGCAGCAGCCTCATGACTGGGAGCGCACACGCGTGCCTGTGCATGGGACGGGACGAACCTCACCTGGCATGGCCCACGAGTGTTCACTTCCCCATCGCTCCTTCCACTCTGAACAACCCCTTACTCCCACTTCTGCCTCCAGGAGCTCCTGCAGAAACAGTCATCTCAGCCCCCACCCCCATTTCACAGATGGAGAAACAGGTTCAGAGGGGTGAAGGCACTTGTTCCCAGTCTCTCAGATCCAGAGCCAGGAGGAGAAGCCAGAGTGCCTGATGCTCACTGTGCAAACCCTGCCTGAGTGCCAGGGCCCTCCCCTCTGCCAGTACTCATTTTCTTTTCTTTTTTCTTTTTTTTTCTGGAAGCCTCAGTTTCTTTTCTTTTCTTTTTTTTTTTTTTTTTTGTCTTTTTGCCTTTTCTAGGGCCGCTCCCACAGCATATGGAGGTTCTCAGGCTAGGGGTCGAACTGGAGCTGTAGATGCCGGCCTACATCAGAGCCACAGCAATGCCAGATCCGAGCTGCATCTGTGATCTACACCACAGCTCACGACAACGCCGGATCCTTAACACACTGAGCGAGGCCAGGGATCAAACCCGCAACCTCATGGTTCCCAGTCGGATTCGTTAACCACTGAGCCACGATGGGAACACTAGTACTCATTTTGAAAACTAGGTGTATGCATTAAGTCTTGGAGACAGAATCAAGAGAGGCTGGAGGCACGATGCTAGAGAAACCAGCTGTGAAATGGAGAGGCTGTGGAGACTTGGGTCATGTTTCTTGATCTAGACTCTAGAGAAGCAACTGCTGGTATCCAGGGAATGGAAGTCACCTGAGAAATGCTAGGAGTCTGGCCGATAAAAGCCCAAGGATGAGGCAGAACCTTGAACGTAACTATTAAGAGTAGGTCAGGCTTCTTTTGCTCGGCATCTCTGCTCTCACATTTTGACATTTTCCTTCTTCTCCAGCTTACGGGGATGTGCAGCCTCACGCTGGCCCCTGCTTTCCAGGGCTATGGTCTCCTTAGAGGCCAAAGGGATATGTTTGCTTTTGTCCCAGCTGTCGAGGGCAGGGGGATGGTTTCAGTGACTTCTAGAGTCCCCTTTGGACTCCAGAGACGCTTGGTTCTGGAGGGCTGGCAATTACAGCTGCAGTGGAGTCTTAGCACTAGAGTAGAAGTGGTCTCAGATGAAAAGAAACCAGCTATACTTTGGGGTGGGGTGTGGAGGCTTTGGAGGGCACTTCCACCCTCTGGGCGCCATGTGTCCACTGAGCCATGGCAGCAAGTGAGTCCCTTTCCTACTGACAGGGAGGCAATCCGTGTGACCTGAGGGGCTGAGTCAGAAATCAAAATCACAATGCCCCCAGGAGCTGGTGGGTAAGACGATAGGGAGGGGTAGGGACTGGGGTGAGCACCCAGCTGCCCGTCTCTCAGGGCAGTGCCAACCGTTACACACTAGGAGGGGGGCCCAGGGCTGCTAGAGCCACTTGATGTCCAAGCCAAGTCGGAAGTCCACATTTTACATGAACTCTCTCCATTTTAAAATACTGGCCACAATGTTAAAAAAAATATGAAGTACTGCATTGGATGTATTTGTAAACTGAGTCTATTCTAGCGAGAGGCAGTAGGGTACAGTGGTTCAGAGCACAGAGTCTGACACCCGCCCAGTTGCTAGCCTCTCTGTGCCGTGGTTTTCTCCTCTGTAAAATGGAGATGATGGGAATTCCTATCATGGTGCAGTGGTTAACAAATATGACTAGGAACCATGAGGATGCGGGTTCGATCCCTGGCCTCACTCAGTGGGTTAAGGATCCGGCATTGCTGCGGCTCTGGCATAGGCTGGCAGCAGCAACCGCTCTGATTCGACCCCTAGCCTAAGAACCTCTCTAAGACATGGGTGCGGCCCTAGAAAAGGCCAAAAAAAAACAAAAACAAAAACAAACAAAAAAACGGAGATGATGACTTTAACCACACTTTCCAGGTTGTTCTGAGGCTAAAATGAGGTATTCCATGTAAAGAAAGCGCCAAAGCACCATGCCAGGCATGGTGTCCATGCTGGCTGGTATTACTTCTAATGCAGAATTTCTAGGCCTGGTTTCCCAAGTCATCTCATCCCTTACCCTGTGCCAAGTGGCAAGTAGGTGGCAGTGGACCGTGGATGCGGATCCTGTTTTTTTCGTTTTTTTGGTCTTTTTAGACCGTATGCTATGCCTCCGCAGCCTACGGAAGGAAGTTCCCAGGCTAGGGGTTGAATTGGAGCTGCAGCTGCCAGCCTACGCCACAGCCACGGCAATTCCAGATCCTTACTTAACCCACTGAGCGAGGCCAGGGATCGAACCCACATCCTCATGTATACTCTTCAGATTCATCTCTACTGTGCCACAGCAGGAACTCCAGTATCGTGTTTTCTCACAGACATTTGCTGGTGACCTATGTGCCTCGTAGGCCCCAGGGCCAGCTGTTGGCCACTGCCCTCCACTGCCAAATTCACCTTTGGAAAGATCCCAGTCCCTGCTATAAGACAGGGCCCCACAGCCAGCTTTGCCACCTGGTCAGTTCATGATGCTTCCAGCCAAGAAACTCTAAGTTGTCCTTCTCTAACTGCAGCCCCCATCTCCTAATGCTATCTTTGGAAGATGGAGGGTTGCTGGTCTTTGAAATCCTCTGAATGCCCACATCAGCTTGAGGTGGCAGGGGAGGTGATGAGAGGGGACTGGGACTGAGGAAGGTGGTACCCACAGAGCCCTGAGCTGTTGAGGGGCTGTGGTTTTTCACTGAATCCAGGACATGGGGCTAGGCAGCCCACCTCCCCGAGAAGCCACCTGCCCACCCCCAACACAGCAGGATGTTTGGTTTGCTTTCATCCAGCCCCCTCCCTGGAACCAGGCAGCTCCACTGAACTCCCTCTTCTGAAAACACCCTCGAGGTACTGGCAGGTCCTGTACAGAGACTTGCTGAGCAGGCTGAGCTCCTCCCTTCCCACGCCTCTGGGTAAGGGCCTGGCCTACTGCATGGTGCTGGCCCGGCAGCAGCCTCTGCTAAGTGCCTGACCACCTCCTCAGCATAAACCTGGCTCTGGATGGCTACCAAGCAGGACCCTCCCCTCCACCCCAACCCCCCAGATACTGGCCACACCTGGGGGGAAGAGTGGGGAGCTGTGGCAAGGCTGTGCTCTGCAGAGAAGCCCACGGTCTCAGAGGGCAGTTGGTCCAGAGCTGTCCCCAAACCCTGCCCTCTGGCCCCAGCCTAGGTTGTAAGGAAACCAAATTCTGATCCCCTAGAGGGCCCACAGAGGAAGAGTCTTTGGGGATAGGAGTCAGGCAGAGAGGTTGGGCCGAGCCCCCATGGCCAGCAGGGAGCGGGACTCAGTGGTCACTGACTGTCTATACCGCATGCCGCTCATTCCAGGCCAGAGGAGAGACCTGCTTTGATGACCAGAAAAGGGTGCTTTGTAGCCAGTTTCTCAGTGCCCACAATAAGGTCCTGTGATGGGGTTTAGGGAGATACTCAAATGTCTCAATTATAGACTACTTTACTTTCAATACTCTGCGTCAAAGTGCAGCCTGGCTAAGGTCTGCGGGGAACCTGCTTTAATGTGGAGTTGAACTTGCTTTGTAACGAGCCCAGCAACTGTTCCTGTACCAGCGGGTACTTCTAAAGAGCCTGAAAACAGCTTGTTCTCTTCCGCAGTCTGAACGAACCCCCCGAAAGCTTGTTTACACTGTCAGGTTGTTTAGCAACACAATGAGATAAAAACAGCCTTTATTCCCAAATAAGTGGTGTCAAGGCAACAGTGAGCCAGTCCACCTTCCCAAAGTTCCCTGGGGCCAAATTGACGTGACACGGTATCCCAGCCCATCCGTTTTTTTTTTGTTGTTGTTGTTTTTTTTGTCAGAAGGAAGGGCTGAAATTGGGAAGGAAGTGCATTTATGCTGGTTGTGGTTCTGAGGGCATGTCTGTTCTCAGCCAAACTCCAGGAGTCAGCAGATGGACTGAAATAAATTAAACCTCCCGTGCTGTTGGTGGGATGGTGGAGCCATGCAGCTTTTTTTTTGGGGGGGGAGAACAATTTAGCAATAGCCTAAAAGAAAATACACGTACTCGTTGGCTCAACACTTTCACTACTAGGGGTTTATGTTTGGATGTTCTAGCCCAAGTGAGCAAAAATGCGTACACAAGGAGTTCACTGCTCCGTTATTAGTTATATTGAAAAATGGAAGCAACCTACATATCCGCCAACAGGGGACTATTTGAATAAATTAGGGGTGAGCCACGTGATAATGCCCTAGGCAGAATGAGGTAGGTCTCTGCCGATACAGAGAGGTGTCCAAGCTGTGCGAAGTTGGAAAAGCAATTGTCATGTGATCCCATACATGCTGCACATGCAGAGACTGTATTGAGGCTGCACACTAGAAAACTTGGGACAATGATTATGTCTTTAGAGGAGGCCCAGGTAAAAGGGGAGGAAGGGACTTTTGAATATTTTTTTTAACTTGTCTTTTTTTTTTTTTTTTTTTTTTTTTGGTAATTTAGAAAGCTTAAAAAACTTTAAAGGTTGGACAAGGGTTCACATTTCCCTAATTCCCAGCCCAGGGTTTTGCCCCATGAATTGTACCTGTGAGATCACTTTCAGAGGCCCTGTCCCAGAGCTAAGGAGTTTCTCAAGGGATAAGTAGGGCTTTTTATTCATTTATTTTCTATCGCGCTCAAAAACCACATATAAGATTTGCCATTTTAACTGTTTTCAAGTGTACGATTCGCTGGCATTATGCTCACAATGTTGTGCAATTATCACCACCATCTATTTCCTAAAGTTTTCACTCAGGCTTTTGACCTTGAATGTGTGGCATGCGGTCTGGGAAGGGTCTGCTCTCCCTTTGCAGGGAACAACTGGTGGCCCTGGGTGGTCCAGCTGTTCCTGGGCTGGGGTGAGGATTCCCCCCCCCCCCCCCCCCCCCCCCCGCTCTCTCTCTTCCATGGAGCTGCCTCAGCTGTAAGCGCCTGGCCCATTTCTGGGTGCTCTGGGGTTTCCAGACCTTCTGTGCCTCTATGAGTTGCTGAGGGTCTGGCTGTGGGGCCTGGGTAAAGGTGGGTCCTCCTGCTGTTCAGCCTTCCATCTCTGGGCCTCAGTTTCCCCTCAGGAGGAGCAGTGGGAATGCAGCCTCACCTTGGCTGCCTCTTCGCCCTTTCAGGTATCACGGCTGCCGCCCTGGCTACAAGTGCCTGCATCGTGGGCATCCTCTGCCTCCCTCTCATCCTGCTCCTGGTCTACAAGCAGAGGCAGGTGGCCTCCAACCGCCGTGAGTATTCCTGCCCGCCTGGGCTGGGGGGTGGTGAGTGACCTGTCCTACTCGGCTGTGGGGATTAACTAAGGCAAAAGGCAGGCAGAGTTCTTCTTCTCAAGAGATCAGAGCCGCTAGAGTCCTTGGAAGGAGCTGGGCTCAATGACGGAGAGAGGAGGGGACCCAGATGTGCCACTTTCAGGGCTCGAGTGCCCACTAGCCCCTGGCAGTGCTGGCTTGGCACTCAATATCTGTTGAACGAATGAATAAGCACATGGAGTAGCTCAAAGTGGTTTATAAAAACGCTGCCACTTGAAGATCCTTTGGGGACCGGCTTTGATGTACAGGTAGGCTTGCTTTGCTAGCAATTATTGGGACAAAATGACCTTTGGAGTATCAGAACTGGGAGGGATCTTAGCGGTAACTTGGTTCAGCTCTTTCCTTTTATGGGCAAGAATTCTAAGATCAGCAGGGCTAAATAACTAACCAAATGTTATATAACTTCCTAAGTGGCAGAGCTAAGACTCAAACGCAAAGCTTTCAACTCACGCTTCTCAGGGACCGTAAACCCATTGCATGATAAAAAACACTCATCAGCATGCGTGTCATAGCCCAGGACCCCTAACCTGTAAGACTGCTGTGCCGGGTACCACGCCGAGCTTGTTATAATCATTCTCCCTTATTCCTCATAGCACCACTAAGAATTTGGTCCTGCCTCTGGGCCTATTCTACAGCTGAGCAAACTGAGGCACAGAGCATTTAAGCAATTCCTTTAAGGAACCACACAGCGAGTACGTAGTGGAGCCAGGTTTCAAACTGTGGCCACAGATACCTTTTCACCCATCTCTTCGGGTGACAGGGCCCCTTGCCCTTCCTTTGACCCCACCCGTGAGCCTCAGCTAGCCCAGTCCTCCAGGAATGAAAGGGTGGGGCCCTTGCATGGCCTCCCCTACCTCATCTCCTCTGTCTGCTGCAGAAGTAACTGACAGAGGCCGGCTCTGTCACCAGGTGGCTTTGGCTTTGGCTCTGGCGGGACTGTAACTACTTGACAGCCCTGTCTGTCCGGCTGTCAGTGGGTCACTCAGGGGCTGTGGCCATCTCTGCCTTTCTCCCAGGTCATCCTATTGCTCTCACAAAACCCACCACAGCCTAACGACACAAATACCCTAGGGTTGGATCTGGGGTGGGGGAGGGTAAAGGGGTTGGATCCGAAAGAGGAACCCAGGGGCTCAGCCCGGGAGAGAAATGCTTCTGCTCATGTGTGGAGCACTTCCATGGAGGTGGGGAAGGGATGAGAGACATGCTCGGCTAGGCTCAGCTCCCAGATAGAGAGGTGCTTTCTGTCCCCCTCACTCCAGACCACAAGGCTGCCTCTGGGCAGAGGATGAGGATGGTGCGGGGTTGGGGAGGGGGCTGCTGATCCTGCTTTGGTGCCTTGGTCTTCCTCATAGGGTCCCCAGGGATTGAGCCAAGGCTGGTGCCATATCCCAGGATGGAAGAAGGAAAATCAGAGAGCAGTCATCTCCAGGCCAGACCACTGTGGGGGGTGGCCTGAGGACATGGGGAGCCTGGGGTTTGGGCCCCAGTATCTCCCACTCCCCACACTGGGACACCTGCAGTTTAGGGCCTCCCAGAGGAAGGGACAGGTGAGCTGGTTGCTGATGGGCTTCAGTGAAGGAAGACTCTGGGGGGTGGGGAGGGCAGTGGGGGCCTGGGCTGTGCCATGATCAATGTTGAGGTGTCCGCTGAAATTCTAAACAATCCCCTTTTCTGTGATGGGCAGCTGCTTCATTGCACCTTATCCCCAGATATATTCTATGCAGTAGCAGGAAGGTATCAATAATTTATCTTCTAATAAAAGTATTCTTGAGGCCAGTCCCCTGCCCCTTCCAAAAAGAAAGAAAAGGAAAGAAAAGAAAAAAAAATGACCTGTTGCAGGCTCAGAGACAGACACAAGAGATGCCAGAGGGGACCACCCCAGAGAAACCAAGTGTGAAATGGAGAGGAAGTGTGGATTTGGGTCGCTGTTCCTTTTTTTTTTTTTTTTTTTTTTTTTTTGTCTTTTTGTCTTTTTAGGGCTGTACCTGCGACATATAGAGGTTCCTAGGCTAGGAGCCTAATCGGAGCTATAGCTGCTGGCCACAGCCACAGCCACAGCCACAGCCACACCAGATCTGAGCCATGTCTGTGACCTACACTGCAGCTCACAGCAACACCATATCCTTAACCCACTGAGCAAGACCAGGGATTGAACCCTCAACCTCGTGGTTCCTAGTCGGATTTGTTTCTGCTGCACCACGATGGGAACTCCTGGGTCACTTTTCTTGACCTAGATGCTAGAGAAGCAGCTGCTGGTTATGGGAACAGAAGTCCCTGCGAAATCCCAGGAGTCAGGCCACAGGGCAGAGGTTGAGTGACCTGGAGTGGGATGGCACATCAGGGATGGAGGGGATAGGGAGTACGTGTGGCACGCTCTGGGCAGGAAGCTGGCACTGAGCCTGGCATGGAGGGCATGCTCGGGAATGAGCCACACTCAGGAAAAAAGAAAGAGAAAGGGCTGGGAGCTCTGAGCAAGGCTGTGTGCTGTGGAAGCCAGTGAGCGTGGCAGCTGCTCTAGTGTCAGACACGCGTTATCCCAGGGCGGCGGAGAGGATGAGCTGAGGGAACGCCGAGACCCACACGGAGCCAGATACAGAGCTGCCCAGTAAACAAGGAGCCATGATTCCGATGCCTCAGAGATTTCAGGAACTTGTGTGCAACTTCCCCGTGGGTGTTCTGTTGTTGTGTCCCTCCCCCACCTTTTGTTTCCCCATCGTAATCGGCAGCGAAGCTCTTACAAAACGAGAAGGATCTGTGGGAGTATGTGGGGAACAGCGAGAAAGAAGGAAGTTGGGGTCATTGCATCTGGTTGGTGGCCAGTTTGGGTGGGTGGGGAACCCCCAAAGTGGGGCAGGGTGACAGCAGCTTGGATGTGGAGTAGAAAGGAGTAGTCTAGCTGAGAAGGGATGGGGATCTCGAGCCCCCCTAAGGTTCATCTAAGAGATGCTGCCTCGAAAGATGCCCTATTAGGCAAGGTGGAGGATGGGACAGAGAGAACCAGGAACTCTAATTACGAACTGAGCTTGCAACACCTCCGCTCAGCAAATCGTGGCTGATGCCCAGAACGTGACAAATGTCCAAACAGGAAAGAGCAACTCAGGAGCCAGGTCTTTGGTTGGCCCTGAATGTCTAACATCATCAAAGTGAAGTCATAGGAGAAATCACTGGCTGCCTTTGGTCCCCTGGTGAACAAATATTGTCCTATATATTTGTAAAAGGGAGCCCGAATTTCATTTATCACTGGACAAAATGGGCCACTCACTGAGGCCTCACCTGCTAGGCAGAGCACTGAGTGAAGAGAGGTGGGGTGAGGGCTGAGCACAGTCCTGCCTGGGCTTGCTCCTGTTCCCCAAGGGGCATTGCCAGCCAGGGCAGAGATGCTCTCTGGAGGAGCTTTCCCCCCTTTTTTTTTTTTTTTTGTCTTTTGTCTTTTTTTGTTGTTGTTGTTATTGTTGCTATTTCTTGGGCCGCTCCCGCGGCATATGGAGGTTCCCAGGCTAGGGGTTGAATCGGAGCTGTAGCCACCGGCCTACGCCAGAGCCACAGCAACGCGGGATCTGAGCCGCGTCTGCAACCTACACCACAGCTCGCGGCAACGCCGGATCGTCAACCCACTGAGCAAGGGCAGGGACCGAACCCGCAACCTCATGGTTCCTAGTCGGATTCGTTAACCACTGCGCCACGACGGGAACTCCGGGCTTTCCCTTTCTGACCGCCTTCTCTTTCTGTCTGTCCCTAGGTGCCCAGGAGCTGGTGCGGATGGACAGGTAAGGCCCATGGAGACCTTCCCGAGAACACGTCCTGCAGTCTCTCCCCATCCTGACTCAAAGCTTGGCAGGCTCTCTGTCCTCCTGCTTCTCCCTGGGCCATTTCTTCTTCTTCTTCTTTTTTTTTTTTTAGGGCCACACCCGTGGCACATGGAGGTTCCCAGGCTAGGGGTCGGATTGGAGCTGTAGCTGACCTACGCCACAGCCACAGCCACACCAGATCTGAGCTGCCTCTGCGACCTACACCACAGCTCCCGGCAACGCTAGATCCTTAACCCACTGAGCGAGGCTAGGGATCGAACCCTCAAGCTCATGGAGGCTAGTTAGTACATAAGGAGGTGGGGGGGAACTTTCCACTGGGACAGACCAGCTCTTTCCCCCTGTCCTCTCTGGTCACGGCTTATACCATGACAGGGCTGAGAAAACAGACAAGGCCTTCCTGGGCCCCCCTGTGCCCTGGGCCAGCTGTCAGGAAGGAAATACTTCTGTGCAGTAGGGCCCTTGTTTTGCTGCCTGGCACAGCTGGTTAGAAGAGCATCTGCCATCTGTCACTGAGGGCTACACATCTGTGCTGATTGGCTGTGCTCCCTGCCAACCCTCAGCCAGGAGGCTGAGCTCCAACTTGGATGAGCGATGCACCCACCTTTGGGCCTCAGTGGTCAGCCGGGTAGCAGTGGGGAGAGGAAGCAGCTGAGCCCGGGGCAGACACTGAAACATGCAAAGGAGGCCAGTGCACCTGGAGCTGTGGCTCCTCCTTGCAGGGCACCCCAAGGAGAAAGCTGTCGGGCCACCACAGGCCTCAAGGGCAGAGGCTGACCAGGCTCAGAGGAGGGTGGCAGGGCAGGGGTGCAGAGGCTGGGGAGTGTGTGTGGTGCGCTCCGGGCAGGAAGCTGGCCCCCAGCCTGGCATGGAGGTCATGTTCAGGAGTGAGCCACACTCAGGAACTTGGCCCCGGTACCAGCAACACCAAATCGAAAGCTCCTCCGGGTGTTTGAAAGGGGTGATTTTTCAGACAGGTCACAGGAAGTTCTGCTAGTGATCCTGCTAGAATCTCAGAGTTGGTGAGATCCTCAGAGGTTGTCCCTCTCCAGAGCAGGAAATGGGGAGGAGAATGCCTCCCTTCAGCTCAAGGCATTCAATCCTAATGCCATGAACTCTACTGACCAAAGAGAGACTTGTCCCTGGATTCCTGCAGCCAGGGTCCTGGAGGGCCTCCGCCCTGGGCTTCCTGCTTGGGCCTGGGGCGATGGTGTGGCTGGGGTCAGCTGCTCTTAGCTCAGGGCCGGCGGGAGAGTGCAGCCCTGGATCCTCCCTTCCTGCTGGGAAAGGCTGCTGAGGCCTGGCGGGGGAAAGGAGCGGCGAAGTGGGGCAGGTGCAGAGGGCGGAGGCTTCGCCTTGGCAGCACAGCTGACCTTCGGTTCTGATTCTCCAGCAGCAACGTTCAAGGAATTGAAAACCCGGGCTTTGAGAACTCTCCACCCTCCCAGGGGATGGTGGAGGCCAAACCCAGGCCTCCCCTGTCCTATGTGGCCCAGCGGCAGCCTTCTGAGTCTGGGCGGCACCTGCTCTCTGAGCCCAACACTCCTCTGTCTCCACAAGGCCCCGGCGATGTCTTCTTCCCCTCCCTAGGTGAGAGCTTCTCTTTTCCCGCACAGTGCTACAGCCTGTAAGGTCATGACCTCTCCATGGCCTGCCAAGCATCAGTGTCACTCCCCGTCCTCCCTGGGGAGTCACAGCCTCAGGGTGTGGGGTTGGGGGATGAAGGACAGAGCCACGCCCCCTTCACTCTGCTTCTCCTTTCTTTTGCAGACCCTGTCCCCGACTCCCCAAACTCCGAGGCCGTCTAGACCAGCTGGGTGCCAGTAGGCAGCTGTGGCTGGGCCTGGGGCAGGTGCATTTGAGCCAGGGCTGGCCCTCTGAGTGGTCCCTTGGCCTTGGCCCCGTTTCCTGCCTCCTGCTCCAAGCCCAGATTCTTTGAGGTCCCCCTGATGGTCTGACCTTCGACCCGTGGCAGAAGGGAGAAGGTACTGGATCACTCAATCCCTGTCTCAAAGACAGTCAGGTGCTGGGAACCCACCCCAGAGGCCTGAAATTCACCAGCTACTGATGCCAAATGACCTACATCCCAGAAGCCTCAGAACTGTCAGCTTCGTGGCAGCCTCTCTCCCTGGGACATGAGCCTTGGGACCTGTCGGTGCAGGTGGGCACTGGACATGCCTCTCAGCGCCCCCCTCCAGGCATGAGACACAAGACACGCTGTGGAGAGACTCCTCCCCACTGTGATGACCCAGCTCCCCCATCTCACCTGAGGCTGCTCATCTGTCAGACTCACTCTTTGTACCCAGGGGGCTCCGGGGCTGGGCCTGCCTGGCCCTGGGCCACGGGGGCCTTTCCTGGCTACCTCCCAGCAGCAAACTCACTGAGGAGCTGTCAACAGGTTAAGCAAATCTGGGGCTGCCACTGCCTATACTCTGGTTCCCACAGTTCATTGGCCAGAGGTCCCCAAACGGGAAGTATACACTGGGGCACGGTGGCCACTGTGAGCCAACTGGCCTCTTGAGCAATGCGAATGAGGCCAGAGATTGCACTACCCACCACAGATGGGGGTGGGGGTGGGGAGCCGGCGGGGCCTGCTGGGAAGGTGAGAGGGCTCCCCCGCCCCTGAACCATGTGGTCAAGGAGATAGTGACCACATAATGTATTGCCCAAACTGTGACACTTTTGAGTCTGAAGAAGGGGTGCTATTAAAAACTACATGGGCAACAGTGCGAACAAACCCCGTGGACAGATGCTAAGAGCTGGGTTTAAACCCCGACTCTGCTTCCGAGGGGCCTGAAGCCCAGGGATCCCTCCCTGCCCCATTCTGTTCCATTCCGTCTGTGCTGAGCCTTCACTGCAGAGCGACCCTATCAGGTGGGAGGAGCGGGCATGTCCATGGAAAGGCTTGTGCCCTCTGCTCTGGACCCTCTGCTCCCATCTCCTGCTTCAGGGCCTGACCCGGGTTTGTTTTTCTACACGTACACGAGGGGCGTCCTTGGTGGAATTAAAAAGTTTTAATGGATGGAGAGGAGTGGGGAGGGGTCTCTGTTCACTGGGGGCGGGGGGTGAAAATGGAAGGTGGGGCCTGAGAGGCGGAGAGGCGAGTTTGAGCTGCCCCAAGTTCCTGGGCACTGCGCTATGGAGGGTATCGTTTCAACTGGACCTTCGTCTGCCAGCAGCCTACGCTGGCTCAGCCTGGGTGCCCAGAGCCAGGACTCCAGGCCAGGATGAGGGTCCAGCAGGCAAGCAGAAGCCTGCCTGGCCTGGAGGGGCCAGGAGTCGCGGAGGGAGAAAGCAGCAGCTGTAGGCGCTCCAGCAGCAGTGAGCCCAGGGCCTGCCGCTGCAGGACCGTGGATGCATGACGTAGCCTGCTAAAGCTCCCATCTCAGGCCCAGAGCCCTAGGCTCATACGGGCCTCCAGCCATGCCTGGGGGCCCTGATGAAAGGGTGAACTGGGGCCTCGGGCCTTGAGACCACACTGACACTTCCAGCAGCCAGAACCCCGAACCCTGGCTCCCGATTTATCCCTGGGGGTCCTTGATTCCATCCGCTGCCGTGGAAACTCAGTGCCAGGTGCCACAGAAAGAGGGTGCTGTTCTCACAGTTCATGGGGGTCCAGAAGGCAGGGATGGGCAGGGTGACACCTGCTCAAGGCAGGGCCAGGCTACCTCTAGGGTTGAAGAACAAACCCACAGACCAGAGTCCCTGTCCCCCAACTCAGAAAGAATGCTCCTGGCACCATGGGGAGGCTGGCCTGGCCCAAACCTCAGCTTTTGATCTCAAGGCAGAGACAACTTCTAAGAATCTGGCTGCCAGACCCCCGGCCCAGCTGCCGCTGTGTGGAGGGATGCGGGGAGGCCCCGGAACAGAAAGCCACCGCACTTCCTCCTGCACGACCTCGAGCTTTTTTCTTCTCTGGACCCTTACTAGTGAACATATCTCGGCTTCGTGGTTTCCTGTTTTCAGTGAAAACTACTCTGAGCTCCAGGCTTCATCTTCATCCATGACAACACGCCCCACCCCTAGCAACCCTAGAGGTGCCCTCCTTGATGCTACAGGGAGGGGCAGGGTACCAGAGTGCCCCTCTCTGCTCGTCCCAGGGTGGGAGTAGCTCTGGAGATGCCAGCCCTGTGGCTGGTTCCTCCAGGCCCCGGCTCAGTGCTTGTGGGCTGGGGTGCACGGAAAAGAGTAGGGGAGCAAGAACACGTGCCTGCCTCCAAGGTGGGGTGGGGGGGTGCTGGGGGGGAGCCCTGGGACCTCCTGGGCGGAGTGGGACTGAGGCCTTGTCTGAGGCCTTGGAAGGAAATTGGTGCTTTTAGGCACTAAGTCATCATTAAGATCTGGATCAGGAATTATGGGACCTGCAACCTGTCTCCTGATGTTCACATTTCATAAAGACCTGCTGCCTTTATTTCCTCCAAGGGAGAGGCTAAGGGGATGGAGTTGACACTCTGTGAAGACACATTGCAGAGGCCACTGGTGATGCTGCTGTTGGCCAGGCTGGGCCTGCCTAGGGGTGTGCACATGGGGGTAGATGTGTAGGAACCCCATGGCCCACTTCCCAAAAGACCAGCCCTGGGGCTGCCCTTACTCCTGCCTGGCCAGTGCTCCCTCCTTCATGCAGCACAGAGGGGCTAACCCATCACCTTTTCCAGGGAGTGCTCTGTGCTGGGGGATTGGGGAGGATGTAGTGGGACTGGAGGTGCAGAGGCCTTGTCACCCTCCACCCCAGCTTGGGTACCATCACCCTGCAGCCTTCTTGGGTGTCAGCTGGAGCTCTCTAGGGCCTGGTCTGACTGTGCTGGGGGCTGGGTTAAGATTTGCTCAGGAAACCCAAAGGGAACTGCAATGGCAGAAAGAGGAACTGGGGTTGCCAGTCAGCGTGCTAAAGCCCTCTTGAGAAGCTGAGGCTCACAGCCCGGATAAGGTGTTTGCCCTAGGCCACCGAGAGCATTGACCTTCTAGGCCCTTCCCTGGGCATTCGCTGTGCCCATTTTGCGTGGTGACCTCTCTTGCATGGAAGTTGGGTCTCCCTAGCTATTGTGTGGGTTCTAGGGCAAGGGTCCAATAACAGCCCGCCCTTTGGACCTGGTAGCAGAGCTGATCAGTGATGCACAGCCACTCGATGATGGGCCGAACCAGGGTGCCAGGGTTCTCTGGGCCTCTCACCATTGGCAGGCTCTGACTTGCAATCTACTCTAGTTCCCAGCAGCTTCGTCTGGGCCTGGGGGTGGGGGTGGGGCGGTAATCTCCTCTACAGCAATGGGGCCTTGAGCTTTTGCAGGCCAAGGGACATGGGTTTCATTTTGTCCTGTAATTCTGATCTTTTTTTTTTGTCTTTTTGTCTTTTCTAGGGCCACACCCATGACATATGGAGGTTCCCAGGCTAGGGGTCCAATTGGAGCTGTAGCTACTGGCCTATGTCAGAGTCACAGCAATGCAGGATCCGAGCCGTGTCTGTGACCTATACCACACACAGCTCATGGCAATGCCGGATCCTTAACCCACTGAGCAAGCCAGGGAGCGAACCCGCAACCTCATGGTTCCTAGTTGGATTCATTAACCACTGAGCCACGACGGGAACTCCAGTTCTGATTTTTTTTTTTTTTTTTTTTTTTTTGTCTTTTGTCTTTTGTTGTTGTTGCTATTTCTTGGGCCGCTCCCGCGGCATATGGAGGTTCCTAGGCTAAGGGTCCAGTCGGAGCTGTAGCCCCCGGCCTACGCCAGAGCCACAGCAACGCGGGATCCGAGCCACATCTGCAACCTACACCACAGCTCACGGCAACGCCAGATCGTTAACCCACTGAGCAAGGGCAGGGACCGAACCCACAACCTCATGATTCCTAGTCGGATTCGTTAACCACTGCGCCAAGACGGGAACTCCCCAGTTCTGATCTCTTGATGTGCTTCTTGGAACATATGTTAAGAGGGATTGTGAAGACTCAATAGGGCCTAATGAGAAAGTGCTGACATCTACTAGCAACGCTTGCCTTGGGCACAGGATAGGGAAGGGAAGTGTGTGTTCCTTATCTTTGCCTCTTCTGGGAGAAGACTCTGTGCTTTCCCATGTGTTACTACTTTGGTTCCCGCTCCCCCTTCCCTGCGCCCCCCCCCCCCGAAAACCCTGGAGGGTTTATTGTCCCATTTCATGCGTGAGGAGACTGAGATTCCAAAAGGTTTGTGTCTCTTCACAAGTGAATGTGTAACTGGGTCTCTTGCTTCCCAGGCCTGTGCTCCTCCCCCTTCAGTGAAGCAGGTGACATGACAGGCCAGGACTTGGACTTGCTTAGAGTACTTACCATGGCTCTTGGGGATGAACCTGTGCCCACAAGCCTGTGGCCCCACTTCTCCCACACCAGTCTTTTCGCTCCTCTTTCTGCCCGGCAGCCCTGAAGTCAGAGGGCTCCGGGTGGGCGCGGCAGCCCATCACCCCACCTGCTTGCGCAGGGCATGGGGAAGGGAGAAACTTATCTGCCAGCAGAGCCCCAGGGTCTCTCAGAGGAACCAAGCCAGTTGTGTGTGTAGCATTTGAGCAGCTTCAGAACATTCTCCAGAGGCAGGGCCACGGGAAGGGTCTGAATTGAATCATGCTGGGCCAGAGAAGGCTAGCTTACTAGGTGTGCAGTGCAGGGAAGGGGCTGGGCTGGGGTTTCCTGAGCTTGAGCCATGGGAAGCAGGCTCCACAAACAGCAGCAGGGTCCAAGATTAATAAACAGGAGAACCCTTGGCCCTCAAAACATGAGGGGAGCTGCCAAGAGCAGCAGCCTCTGCTCAGGCATTCATGGTACCATTTACTGTGGGCAACTCTCATACCAGAAGCGGGTGGTGGGAGATTTGCTGTCTTTCTGCCTGGACAGGTGTCTTCTGCAGGCTCCCACCAGCCTGAGAAGCCAGGGCTGGTCACCTGGGATCTTCTAACCTGCTGGCTGTGATTCACATGGCAGGGAGGCCCCCTGAAGCCCTCCCTGTCCCCATCCCCCTGCCAAGGTGCCTCTGTGGCTGGGGCTCAGCTCCTGACCTCCCAGTTGCCTTCCGTCCTTCCTCCCTGGGCCCAGCCCTTCCTCTTGTGGGGGGGCGGGGGGGGCCTCCCGGCCTGCACTGAGCCCCTCCCCCAAGCCCTGCTGCCCTGCCTAAGGCCTGGGGCAAGGCAGAGGGCCAAGGCTGCACAATGACTTCCTGTGCTAGGTGGCACACCATTGTGTGCTGGGCCTGGGCTGCTCTGGATGCCCCTTGAGGCACAGCTGTTCTGAGCTCTGGGTGATATGGGGTTGAGCTGGGTGTGGACGGCCAAGGCTGTTTGCAGGAATGTTCTGCTCTCAGGAAACTCGGGGGAGGGGAGCCCAGGGAGAAAAGAAGAGATGAGCAGGCTCAGATAGAGGATTTCTCTTGGTTTGGGGGAGATTTTGTAGCTGAATCCCATCCCTTTTGCTTAGAAAGCCTCATTTTTTTTTTCTTGTCTTTTTTTAGAGCTGTACTCATGGCATATGGAGGTTCTCAGGCTAGGGGTCAAATTGGAGATGCAAGTGCTGACCTATACCACAGCAACACAGGATCCAAGCCAGGTCTGCAACCCACACCACAGCTCGTGGCAACGGCAGATCCTAAACCCACTGAGCGGGGCCTGCATCCTCATGGATACTAGTCAGATTAATTTCTGCTGAGTCATGATGGGAACTCCTGAAAGGCTCATCTTTTAAGACATGGATGCAAATTGCCTTGTCTAGAACCTTCCCTGGCTCTGGAGCTCCTAGCCCTTTATCACATCCCAGAATATCAACTCCCTGTTATGTGTCCACTTCCCCTACTAACTGTAGGCTCCTGGAGGAGAGAACTGCCCAACTCATCTCTGACTTCCTGGCCTCTAGCACAAGGCTGGTGCATATTTAGTGCTGAATGAATGAATGAATGAATGAATGCATAATTCTTACTTGCCCTTGTGCTACAGGAAGGTTGAGCCTGTGCCAATGAGGTTGGCTTGAACCAGGCAGATAACTGCAAGTGGGAAGCAGAGATCTGCAAGTGGGGCTGCACGGTGTCTCCAAACAGACAGATGCTCCCTGTTAGACCATGGTGACCTTTCCTGGAACCTCAGGGTGGCTGGTCTGATGCTTCTTGGGGCTCTGGCCAGTCTAGGAAGGGCTGGAATGATCCTACCTTCTCACTCAGCCAGTGAAATCTACCCAATAGCAGAGGAAGTCCCTCCTCTGGTCACCTTTGGCCTGGGGGCACTCATGATCTTGAGGGGTTCACTGTCCAGAGGTGACAGTCTGGTCAGTGGAAGCAAAGCTTCAAGAGCCTAGTACTCCTTGGCGACAAATGTCAATCATGATGGGGCACTGGCTGTAGGGCCCTGGCTTGCCAGCTTCTGCCCACTCCCACCTTGGCTTAGCTGAGCCAGGAGGGAGCAGAAGTTGGCACTTGAGAAAGTATTGGGACCAGCCTTTGGGGCCTGCTCAGGCAGAACGTCAGAGGGAGGATATGCAGAGAGCATTGTTCTGGGCTCTGAATGCTGCCCTGGGCCAGGACTACCTATGGCTCCCTGGATCTCCCCTGGCCCTGGCAACCCAAATTCTCGCTTCCTCTTAGGCATTTTTTCAGGCTGATACCTGAATCCAGACTATGTTTCACCCTTTGCTGGGCTGTAACTGACAAGGCAGGCCCAGAGTCACCTGCTCCAGGAAGCCTTCCCCAGCATCCACCTGCACCTTGGCCCCGCACAGGGATGTCCTCACTGCCTCCCTTACTAATCAGCTGCACTTCACCGTGGCAGGGCCCGCACTGCCTTCCTCTCTGTATCTCTGGGGCCTGGCACATAGAGGGTATTCAGGAAACAGTTACTGAATAAATGAACAAATATGGTCTAGTGCTAAGTGCTCAATGATGATCCTGGGGTCCCTATAGTTCTTCATCATGGTTCCCCAATAATAATCAAATAAAAGCAATCTTTTCGCAAGCCTAAGAAGCAGAAAAATGGGAAGGATGGAGTGTTTTTGACCTAAAACTTTTCTTCTATAAATACATTTCCTGTGGTACCCAATGCTGTTTGCATTATAGTGTCACAGCCCAGGAGCCACATACATATACACACACCCTATCCATGGTCCTGGTCATCCTGAAGGTGTTTTCCGGGAGCAGAGCTGGTGGTGACCGGGATGAGGAAGGTAGACAAAGGGAGCCTGCATCGTTTCTCACCACCCACCTTCCTGCCCTCTTACCAGGGAGTCAGTACTGGCCAAGACCTGCTTTAGGATGGGCTGGAGTGTCAGGCACCCACGTGTAGGGAGGCAGTGCTCATGGGTCTCGACAGAGGCTTTGGTCAACAGATGAAACTTCTGGCCATGGGGACCAGTCCCAAGCTCTGCGGGGACTGCTTGGGGAGTGGCCCATCCACTCTGGGTGGTTACATGTGGTTAGGGTGATTTCACCTTTCTCTAATTGTCATTTCTTCCGGGGACCACAAGGAAGCCAGACGTTGCCTCCAAAACTCAGGGTCTTAGAATAGCATGGGTCGTACCAACTGCCTCCCTGGGAAACTCTAGGACTGGAGGGTGAGGGGAGGGGTGGGGAGTCAGAGTGAGAATGCTGTGTTCACTGGCCTAGGTCAGGATGAAGAAGAGCAGCATGGCAAATGCTATCAGTTACTCATCGCAAATCTATTCTCTACCTCTTCCTCACTGACAGAGCCCAGCTTTTATCTGAGGCAGGGCTATATCTGGCCCCCAAGTAATAAGCCACTCCTGACAATCTTGTTCATTTTTTTTTCCAACCTCCCTGCAGCTAGGGTACGCATGGGAATCTCTTCTGGCCGGTAAGAACATAAGCAGAACTCTGGAGAACATTTCTGGAAAACTTTTTGCTTTCCTGATCAAAGGACAGAAGTGGCTTACATTGCTCTTTGTCTTTTTGTCATTTCCTGCCTTGAATGCTGACATGATGGCTGGAGCTATAGCAGCCATTTTGCAACCATGCGGGAAAGGCCAAGAAACATTAGCTCTGACATCACTGAGCCTGAAATCAACAGCTGTAATTCTCTCTGGAATTATTGTTATGTGAGAAAAAGGCATTCCGATTTATTTATGATTCCATAGGTGAATTTTTGTTACTTGTAGCCAAACACATCTCTAAATGCTATTGGAGAGACAACCCAGAAGATGATTCACTCTGCAGCTAAGTGCAGATAGGGAGGGGTTAAGTCAAAAGTTAGTCCCTCCATGACACCGCAATAAATGATACCCCTGGCCGTCCTCCCCTCAGTTAGTTATCTATGTCCTATAAATGACTCTCCATTTGGCCCACTGGATGTGATTGGTGCTGACGTGATTAGTGTTACCAATTGGGAAACCATTGGGAATATGGTTTCCCAACTCCACCATCCTCCCCAGAGACCCTCCAGATAAAAAGCTCATCCCAAGACCTGCTCTGACCCCGCAGTCCACAATGCCACTGCCAAAGGAGAGGAGTCCACAGTCCACAGTGCCACTGCCAAAGGAGAGACAACTTTTGGGGGCAGGACGACAGAGCTGAGGTCTCATTTACAAGCAGGGTCCCTAAGGTAGATTACAAAAACGTCCCCAATCCTTACACCTCCCTATATCTACCCTTTGCAATGTGACTTTGCAGCTCATTCCTTCAAAAGACAGAGTTTCTTTCCCCACACCTTGAACCTGGGCTGGCCTTGTGACTTGCTCTGACAAACAGAATATGGCAGAAGTTAACTTTGTTCCAGTTGCAAGCCTGGGCCTCGAGAGGCCTTTTGTGCTTCTGCTCTCTCCTCTGGACCCTTTCTGGCTCCAGGTGAACCGGCACAGACTAGCCATTGGAGGAGAACAGACAGGTGGCCCAGTTGCCCTGTCATCGCAGCTGATAGGCAGCCAACTCCTAGAAAAAGAGCCATCCAACCGTCATACAGCTGCCCCCACACACATGTGGGAGCCCAGCTGAGAGCAGAAGAACTGCCCAGCTAAGCCAGGTCTCAAAGGCCAGCCTGCAGAATAACAGTTGTTTTATGCCTCTTGATTTGATTTGATTTGATTTGTAATGCAGGATTACCGTAGCAATAGATAGCTGAACCACTCCTCCTCCTCTTGGTTTACCAAGTGCGTCCACAGACATGAGCTAATTTAATTCCCCAAACACCACCTATGAAGGGGATATTATCTCCCTTTTACAGATGATAAAACCAATACTCAGACAGGTTCTGACTTGCTCCCGCTCATGCCGCCCGCTCATGCCGCCAGCTCACAGCAGAACTCATCACACCACAGCCCATCACCCCACATAGTGTCACCCCTCCAGCCCCACAGTCCCACCTCCTCCAACTCTGCGGACTTTGCCCATTGCCTTGGGCAGCGGCCGCACCCATTCAAACAGACTGGGCCATGGACATCAGTCCCTGCCAACTCCAGCATGTTGCCACAGTGTATCACACTAATGCGACTTAGGGGAAGAGGCCAGAGGGCACATTTTCCCATTTGGCACAGAGGCACCACCATGTGGGTTGGTGCAGCCCCACAGGTACACGGCACAGCTTGGCAGGTGGAGTGGGGCTGGCCAGGCCCTGAGGTAGAGACTCAATCCGTACTGGCCCAGAAAGCTGCTCTGGGTGAGCAAAGAGGGCTCCACAGAGGCTCTGAGCAGCTGCAGAGGTGGGTAAACCAGCACCCTAGCTTGGCATATACTAGCCCTCTATAAATACTTGAAGGTGATGGACTCAAGGCGCAATAAAGGGGTTGCTGAGACTCACCGGCGCATGGCATTCGATTCCCACCCATCTTGTCCCCATCACACAAAAGGCAGAGCAGACCCTCCCCAAGCCTTGTCTCCCCACGGCCGCCCCATCACTCACCGACAGAGTAGGGGTGCCCTCGTCCTCCACGGTGACCACCAGGTGGTAGAAGCTCTGGCGCTCTCGGTCAGGTGGGGCAGGCCGCGTGGCGATCTCGCCACTGATGCGGTCCATGCGGAAGGTCATGTCCTCGTTGCCCCCAGTGATGTAGTAGGACAGGACGCTGTTGATCCCAATGTCACGGTCGGTGGCTCTCACCTGGACCACAGCGGTACCCCCGCCCACGTTCTGGGGGGGAGAGCAGGGAAGCAGTCATTCCGGATTCAAGGCCTCTGGGACAAAGACAAGTTTCTGCACCCGGGAGCCCAAGGGCTGCACCTGCACTTCTAGAAAGCTCTGCTCTGGCTACCTTGGGATGAGGAAGATAAAGGGGATCGGGGCAAACATTCCATGAGGACCAACGACAAGCTGGGGTCGAGTTAACTCCACTCCTTTCTCTACCCCTAGATTAGGTCATCCCCATTTACAGATGAGAAAACTGAGGTGCAGGGAAGGCATGCGTTCAAATCACACAGCCAGTCAGGGGCAGAGCCTGGGTCTGAACTGAGGGAGGCCTTCTTGACCATCCAGCCTGGCATGATACCCAGAAGGACCCAGGCAAACATTCTCCAGGAGTAGCCAATCTTAGGACTGAATAATAAATGAGCTGTTTTATCTAAAGCAGCTCCCCAGGGTAAAGAGTTCTCTGCCGGTGGTAAAAGACCACTTTCTTCAGTCATTCCCTCTTCTTTTCTCTCCTTTGTCTCCCAACCACGAAAAGAGACTGTTCTCCGGGACCTGGCCTAGGCGTTAGGGACAGAATCATGAATGAGTAAGCCACGCGCTCATCCCTGTGCTCTGAGTGACTAGTGGGCCAGGCAGACATTTAAGCGGATGCTTCGTGGTTGGCTTTCACCCGCTCTTCATCCTGGCCATCGGGTGTATGGGTGCTGGAGCCACCCTCACCTCGTTGACGCTGACATTGTATCCAAAGGGGCTCTCGATCACGGGAGGGTTGTCATTGATGTCCAGGATGGTCACCTGCACGATGTGGTCCTTCTTCCGTGGAGGGGTGCCACGGTCGGATGCCACAACCTGCGAGGAGGGAGAAGACTGGAGTCAGGGCTAAAAGGTGGGGGAGGGATCAGGAATACGGAGTCCAAATGGGCTGTGTGCTCAGTGGGGAGGACTGGAAGGTCAGAGGGACTTGCTGGCCCATCCCTGCCCACTGGGGAGCCACCAGCCCTGAGCTTACTCCCAGGCTTTCATCTTCCGCTCCAGGCTGCAAACAATTGTTGCCTAATTCTTGTCTGTCTGGGGATCCTCTTTTGCATTCTCACTCTGATATGCCCAGTCTTTCTTTACCTCCTGATCCTGCCCCTGACTGTGACCCCAGCCCTGGAGCTCCTGCTTTTAGTTTCAAGGTCTCTGTTCCATTCACTCATATATGGTCTCTGGCAAATAGAGAAAAAGCCTCAAATAATTTTTTTTTTGCCTTTTTTTTTTAGGGCTGCACCCATGGCATATGGAGGTTCCAAGGCTAGGGGTCGAATGGGAGTTGTAGCTACTGGCCTACGCCACAGTCACAGCAACGCCAGATCCAAACCGTGTCCATGACCTACACCACAGCTCACGGCAACGCCAGATCCTTAACCCACTGAGTGAGGCTAGGGATTGAACCTGCATCCTCATGGATGCTAGTCGGGTCTGTTAAATGCTGAGCCATGACGGGAACTCCTCAAATAATCTTTTTGGCAATGAGCTAGGGTGCTAACCACAGCCTGAGTCTGTCCCTAGGAGCCTCGATTCTTCCTGGATAGCCTGCAGGGCAGTGGAAAGTGCTCTAGAGCTCAGACCCATGCAGAAGCATAGCCCTGGAGCTCCCAGAGACCTCTCAGAAAACACGGCAGCCCCAGCAATTCAGCAGTCACAGTGGCCTGCATTGACTCCTCACCTGCACTTAGTTCTCAGCTCCACAGAGGTAGCCAGGTTTCACTGTCCACTGTACCAGGCAGGACAATGACGCCCAGACAGAATCAACCACCTGCCCAAGCTCACACTGTGTTTGCAGAAGAGTCAGGCTCTCTCAGCTGCCAGGCTCTCTTTACTAGCTCTTACAGCAGGGACAGACACCTCTGCTCCTTCCGGCTCCGGGTCCAGAGACCCCTCCCCCAGGATGTCCCTTCCCGGGTCAGCCTCACTCATGCTCTTGGTCCTAAGGGAGGCTGCCTGCCCCATGGCACTTGGTGACAGCAGGAAGCTGACCCCTTAGGGTGTGCCGAGGGGCTGAGCTCTCTCTGGATGGAAGTGGGGGCTGGTGCCCACCTTAAGGATGTAGTGGTCCCGCTCTTCTCTGTCCAGGGGTCTGGCCACAAACACTTCGCCGACAGAATCATTGGTAGTGATGATCTCAAAGGCCCCGGCAATGTTGCCAGAGGCCAGGGAGAAGACCACCTGTCAGGGAAGAGAGAGAGGGAGGGGTGGGGGGGGGGAGGTGGGAGGACAAGCGGCAAAGTCAAGCCAAGGAGGACTTTCTTGCCCACCTGGGTGCCCTGCTCACCTTGAGCAATTGAGAAGAATGTGGTTTGCTGAGTGGTTACATGGCTCAAAGTGGCAGGAGGCAGGGCCACTGAGAGGACCTAAGACAGGTTCCTGGGGTGGGGGGATGTGAGCCTACTGGCCCTGGAGGGTGGGTGTGAGACCCAGCACGGGAGAGTTCCCAGGGTTGGCGGGGGAGGGGCGGCACTGAGCGCCCCCTGTGAGGAGCAGGCACATGCTCTGCAGCTGTTACATGGACTCTGGCTCTCGCAACAGCCCTGTCAAAGGGAGCTGTTCTCTTCTGCTCAGAGAGGAGGCTCGGAAATGTGAAGCCCCTGGCAAGGTCGCACAAGACCCTGACACCGGCAGCAATGGGCCTGGGACCCACTGCAAGTACCCAAGGGAACAAGGATCTGGACCCACAAGCATCTGGCACCGGAACCAGCATCTCTCAGCTCCCTCGAGGTGTACGAGTATTTGAAAGGTGGTGGCAACCTCCACCAGCACAGCCCACTGTGTGGGACAGATCACAGTGGTGTGAAGATCGATGTGCTTTGTCACCTCTCTTCCTTGTGCTCTGGGGATGCTCAAACCTGCAGAGGTGAGGAGTGCTTCCTTTTGTGGGATGGGGGGTGGCGAGAAGCAGGGGGAGGAGGAGCATGTCCTCTTGGGGCCCTGGGACCTTGTGAGGATGGCTGGGCCGAGGGTGAGATGCCATGTGGTTTGTGGGTGAGATGACCAAGGAGTCACTGGGAGAGCTAAGCCCCTCTGTGTTCAGTGCCCGGTAGGGCTCCCTGGTCCCAGGCAGCGCTGACAGCTTACGCGGCTCTCTGCCTCCTTCCCTAAGACCATGGACCACAGCGAGGGAAGGGTGGTCCTGCATGGATCCAGGCAGAGCCCGGATGACCCTGCTTCCTGCTCAGTGATGGGAGTGGCTTACGTGGCCCCCTGCCACTGAGGGAGCCCCTAGTGACAGGGTGGACCTGGATGGTTTCACTTGGTGCCCACCTGCCCGTTGCTGCCGGCGTCGGGGTCCCGGGCCTTGACGGTGGCCACACGCTGGCCCACGGGGCAGTCCTCAGGCACACTGACCGCCGAGTCGGAGGTGAAGTCGAACCGGGGGCTGTTGTCATTCTCGTCCAGCACAGTGATGTAGACCTGGGGGTCGACATGGCCAGAGACGTCCCGCCTCCTTCTCCTCCCTGACCCCAAACATGGGGTCCCCTTGTGGGCCCAGCGTAGACCAGACCTCTAATCAGTTCCAGAAGCCTGCCTAGGCCAATCCTGACTTGACATGGAGGCCACGTGTATGTTTCTTCTGGGACTCTGGTGGGAGAGAGCTGCGTGCTGTCAAATGCTGGGAACCTGGGGGACAGGGGACTCGGAGGTGGTGGGGCCTTGGAGGCCTGGAAAGACACGGGCTGTGGCTAATTCAGACAGAGGCTATCCGGCTCCAAATCTGTGAAGGCATGTCAGCTAGGCATTGGCATAGCTTCCTGTTTTTCAAAAGGAACTAGGAATCCAGATTTTTATGTAGAATTAGGTGGTGATTCATGAAAATTTTAAAAATATTGTGTGCAGGCCAGCTAAGCCACATCTGGCAGCCAGATACTGCCCATACTGGCCCAAAGGCCCTCCTCTGGATTCGAGGGAAGGGAATAGGGCTCGGGAGCAGGAGGGGGGCCATGAGGTGGCCTGGTGATCCTGGTGGGGAGAGGGCATGTGGGAAAGGGAGGGGAATTTCCGACGAGTAGTAGAAACAGGGAACAGGCAAGTTGCATGCCAGGAGCACATTGTTTTGTGTCCGTGTGCTGGCTTCTCCTGCAGAGTCTAAGAAAAGGCCTGGAGAAAAGGCCAGCTGGGGGTGCAGCCTCCAGCCCATGAATGGCCAGAGGCGGCCCTCAGGTTCACTGATGAGGGGACTGAAGCCGGGCGGGAGGAGGCTCAGGTTTTAGGAATCCCAGGCCAGGGGCTCCACGGCTCCCAGGCCTCCCTGCCTCCCGGTGTGCACAGGACCCCACGGGGAGCCTGAGGAACCTCACCGCAAAGCAGAGAAGATTCCATTTCATCCTCCCGCCTTGCTAATCAGGTTTTCCCTCTCCTCGGTTCTAGCCACGCCTCCATATTTCAGGCAGCTGTCAGAACCATAGGCAACAAGCCCAGGCTTCACAGCAGAACCAATGCTACCCCTTACTCGCTGTGTGATTTGGCAAAAGTTATTCAACCTCTCTGATTTTCCATTTCCTTAGATGAAAGTAGGAATGAGAACACCTACGGCAGCAGGACACCAGAAGGAATAAATGAGCCAGCAAAACGTAGTGGCACAACTAAAAGTGGTCCCTATCCTGCTTCTGGCTTGACAGACAGGCAGGCTCTCACCCACCAAGACGCTGCCCGCCCATCATGAATTTTGGTCAGGAAGTTCCGTGAAGTCCCAGAGCCCCAGTCTGCTCACTTGGGAACTGGGCGTGATAATGCCGACCCTGCTGCTCTTGGGGCGAAACCAAACAAGGCCCTTGCCGTCCGATCCCTCTCGAATGCTTTCACTCTGGTCAAGGCCTTGTTTGGACTCGTCATGCTTCCTCCCACTACAGGGCCTTGGCACCTGCTGTTCCCTCAAACACTCTTCCTTTGCAGCTGGGTAAACTCTTATGCTTTCTGGGGATCTCGGTTTGAGTCACTTCCTCAGGGAAGCCCTCCTTGATTTCTGACATTATGGGCTCTCTCATGGCATATATTTGTTGGTGTGCTAATCTGAACAATGTCCCCCGCCCTCCCCCACTCTATCTTAAGCTTGCAAAGGCAGGGGCTGTGTCTGATTATGGTCATATGTTCCTTGAGCCCAGCCCAGCCCAGAGCCTGGCACACAGTAGGTGCTCCCTCTATGATTACTTCTCTGAGGATCGCAATGATGAGGATCCCTGTGAGGTGCTCCCAGTCGTGGGGAGTTCGCATCAGTGAGTGAGGGAGGAGGGCAGGTACCAAGATCTACGGGAATGAGCTGTGGGTCTGTGTCCCCACCCAGGGTACAGTGGTCCAAATCTCCCTCCCGGATCCTGCAAGGGCCTGAGGGTGTTACTCGGAGCTCCTATAGCAGAGCCACCTGACCCCCCACGCCTGCTCCTTCCTGCTGCGTCCCCACCCCTCTCATGGCCACAGGGGCTGCTGGGACGGGGGAGGAGTCAGGTGTAGGTGAGCTGTGGTTTGGGGGTTCCGGCCTCGCAGAGGAAATGGTGGCATCTTTAAAAGGCCCCTCAGCCTGCCTCCACCCTGGCACCTCCAGCAAGTTCAGGGCTGACAGGGCTGGTGTATCTGGGGCAGCGGCTCCTGACAGCCTTTGAGAGGAAGCCAGGGCAGAACAAAGCGGGGTGGCTCCTACTTCCTGGAAGAGGGTGAAGGGACTGTGGAAATACTGGGGCCCACGCAGGAGTGTGTGCTGCAGAGTGCCCTCACCAGCCCCAGTACAGGAAGTGTGGCTGCCTGGGCTGCTGGGGCGTCGGTGCCCTCGGGGGAGCATCCCTGCACTTCTCAGGCTCCACCCGACCTTAACGCCCAGACTCCCCATGACAACAGGGATGGGGGGCAACTGGGCCCATTTTATGGGTGAGGCTGCTGAGGCTCAGTGAGAGGGCCTCATCTAACCCCTCTGTCTAAGGTCCCCTGGCTGGGGAGACCAGGAGCCTTGCTGGGCACTGCAGGACTCACACCACCTGCTCACTGCCTGCCACAGAGGGCTCTGCTCACTGGCTGCCCTCAGGGGCCCCTGGGGGGTCAAGGGGAGCTGAGTGGGCCCACTGCTGCTCATAGCCTCACTTACCCCCAGGCTGGCCCTGGGGACAGAGGGGCCTTTTGGGTGTAGCTGAGCCACAACTGGGCACTTCCAGGGAGTGGTGGGGCAGAGGACACCAAGCAGCTGCATATGGCTTGTAACAAGGACATGGGGGTTTGTCTATTCCTTTAGGCTAAGGTGAAAGGGACTCAGCAGGGATGAAAGTGTGCCTGTTGATGATGAGCTGGACACCCCATGTGGTCTACAGAGGGCTGCAGGCCCCTCTGGCTGGGGCCCAAGCCTGATCAATTGTTCTGTGTTCTGATGATCACAGCAAGATGTCACCTCATGACCTGCCCCTGGGAGCCACCTGTATTTTCACCTCTAGCCTGAGGTCACCACCCCTCTCAGCCTTCTAGGAATCTTGTCTGACACCTCCACCCTCACTGGTCACCCTCCCCAAAGTGTACAAGGTCTCAGCGCAGTGACTCAGAGTGTGCACCCCCCACTGCCCTTGCCTGGCACTCCCCAGGCCCTGGCACAGGCAGCCCACTTCACGTGACCGTACCCTCACACACTCCCTACCCTGACCCTGAGAGATGGAAGGGGTCCCTCTTACAGATGCCAGTCCCATCACCCCTATCTACCAGTTCCATCACATCCTCTGAGGAAGGAGGGCAGCTGGCATGACCTGCATTTTAGACCCGAGAAAAGGAAGCACAGAGAGGTTGAGCAACTAGCCCGTGTCACACAGCCAACAGGCATAGAGCTGGGATGGGCCCTCAGGGTTCTTCCCACTGTGTGTTCCACATACTCCTTCTAAGTGCAACCCCCACCCCAGGACCCCACAGGGGTCTCAGCGGGACACAGAGGGCAAAGAGGACAGAGCTAGATGTGGGGTATGTGCTTGAGAGGACCCTGGACTCAGGTATGAGAGTGCACGGACTGGGGAGGTGAGGGAGGGTCTGAGCAGGGACCAGCTGCAGGCCTGTCCATGTGCCTCCTCCCCAGGAGAGGCGGGAAGGCAGAGCACCATGCAGGGCCCAAGCCAGCACTGGCCACAGATGACACACAGGGGAGAGTCCCAAGCCACAGGCTCCTTACCTTCTGTAGGCAGAGGCAGCAGGAGGCAGCCGAGGGAGAGAAAAGGCAAAGATGCAGGTGGTTAGCGGTCCCAGCTCTTCCAGTGTCCCCTCCAAGCAGTGGTCTCTTGAGAAAGCCACCCTTCCCCCACCCGAGGTCTTCTCCCTGGCCCAGGCCACCGGGCAAGGTGTGGCATGGCTGGCCACAGTGCCAACCCTCGGCTACTGAAACCCTTACCCACTGCCTGCCCTGCACACTGGGGTGGCTGGTGAAGATGTGGGATTGGGGGTCCGGGGGAGCTTGGGGTGGTGATGGGCTATACCCATGGGGCTCTCACCCAGGGGCCCACTCACCACAGTGGAGTCCACCTTAGGGCCACCGTCGTCTGCCACCACCGTCAAGGTGTAGAAGTCACCTTTCTCCCGGTCCACCAGGCCCTTGACTGTGATTACACCCTGCAAAGAAGGGGCCAGCTGGGCAGTGACATCATACCCACCAAGCAGAACCTGCCTTGTCCCCAGCCCTAGTCTGGCCTAACTAGACTTCTCACCAGCCCTGAGCATTGTGCCCACTTTCCCACCTCCGCAGCGCTCCCTCTGCTGGCATAACTTCTCCGTGAAGCTCTGCCTGCTGAAATCCTACTTCTCCCTCAATCCCCCTCTCCCATGCAGGCTTCCTGCTTCCCCAGCCAGTACAATCACTCTCTTATTTGGGCCCTAGAGGTGCTCCATCACCCCTCTGCTGTACTGCTTTTCATCTTTCCTTCATAGTGCTCTGATCCGCTTCCATGATTATTCCCACACTTCTGCTCCTAGCCCGAAAGTTCTCTGAGGGCTGGGAAGGGTCTTCCTCATCTTTATGGGACAAGGCCTGGCACACTGCAGTGATTATTACCTTGCTTCTATTCAAAGAAAGGATTCTGATAAAAGACACACTAAAGTGGGAGTTCCCATCATGGCTCAGTGGTAACGAACCCGACTAGGATCCATGAGGATGTGGGTTCGATTTCTGGCCTCGCTCTGTGGGTTAAGGATCTGGAGTTGCTGTGAGCTGTGGTGTAGGTCACAGATGCAGCTCAGATCTTGAGTTACTGTGGCTATGGAATAGGTTGGCAGCTGTAGCTGCAATTCAACACGTGGCCTGGGAACTTTCATATGCTGCAAGTGCGTCCCTGAAAAAAAAAAAAAAAAAAAAGACACACTAAAGCAAAAAAGGAAGAGTAAGATTCAGGCAGTAGATAAGACAGTGCTGCACCAGATACCAGCTAAGGCTAGCTATTGCAGTGAAGGGCTCAATTTATACGTGAGCTTCCTAACAGCCAGTGTAAAAAGGGAAACATGACTTGTACAGCTTTCACTGTCTAATATCAGGAAGACACATGGTTGCCTATGGATAAATTTTATCTTACCAAGTATTAAAGGGATATTTATCTTTATGACAGAGAAAAGGGTAGTGTGCACAGAGAAGGAGTTCAGTAAATGCTGGCTGGCTTTAAAGGAGTTGAGCTCCCACCCTCTGAGAGAGCCCCTGCTGTGCTGGTCTCCAGCCTCACTCACCGTGACAGCATCTATCTTAAAGAGGGCTTTGGCCTGAGCGCTGGTGTAGGCGTCAAAGCGGTAGGTGATCTGGTTGAGGTTGTCGATGGAATAGGCCTGGACCCGCACAATCTCGGTGCCCAGTGCCAGGTTCTCCCAGATGGCAGCCTCGTAGGAGGCATTAGAGAACTGCACGGCCTCATCCAGCTCATTGAGCAGAGTGATGTAGACGCTGCAGAAGCCCTGGTTGAAGGGGGGTGCCTGGTCAGTGGCAGACACATTCATCAGGTAGCTGGTCTTGGTCTCATAGTCCAGGTAATCCACGGTGATAACAAGCCCCGTGCTCTCATCAATCTCGAACTTTCCCTCCGCGCCTGACAGGATGCGGTAGTTCACCAAGCCACCATCCCCTGCAAGAGGACACAAGAGGCCGTGCGGTCCCAGCTGGGGGTGGGTGGCTTTCCAAGGTGCCCCAGCACATCCACTGCAGTCCCTGAGGGACAGGGCAAGCGGCCTTGACTGGCCTACCCAGCATGTACCATCCCGTACCACTGTGGGTCAGATGGTCCCAAGAGAAACTGCAGAGGAAGAGGTCAAGATCAAGATAGCAAGGCCCAGCATACACTGCTGACCCCCTCTGGACCTGACCTTGACAGGAGTGATGGGCCAGAGGGGATTGGTTCTGTTCCTGGAGGCTTGCCAATTCAAGCTCAAGCCCCTTTCTTGGGTATTTGGACAAGGAGAGGGTGGGGGTTTTGATCTAAAAAGCATCAGCATCCTCAGAGGCGGCTGAGCCTTCATTTGGTCCCTCCAGCCAAAGGGTTCCTGTGCCAGTGTCCCCTTTCTCTCTTCTCCCCACTCCTCTACCCCAGATTCCCATGCCTTGGAATACACACTTCAACCAGGAGCTAGAGTCGGGATTCTTTAGCAGAAGTCCACATACTTGGAAGAGAATGGTTGCAAAAATCACTCAGGAAATCCCACACTTCCTTGAAATTATTTGCAAAATTCTGGATATGCATTCTTTCTGGGGAGGGATTCAGAGCTTAAAAGTTTCTCAAATAGATTCCTGACCCAGAAAAGGTCTTGAACCATTGGCCCCCAGCCATGTATATGCCCTGAAGTGTATAAATGTGCCATTTAAGGGAAAACACTCATCTGGGGGTTTCTGGACCTATTTCTCCCTCTACTCCCTCCCATGCCCCAGGGGAGCTGGGGATGCAGACGGGTGCTGGGTTGGGAGCCACCAGAGCAGCTGACATGAAAGAGGAGAAGGAGCTGGGAAACAAGAGGCCTGGGAGGAGTTCCCATTGTGGCACAGCGGAAATGAATCTGACTAGGATCCATGAGGACACAGGTTCGATCCCTGGCCTTGCTCAGTGGGTTAAGCATCTGGCATTGCCATGAGCTGTGGTGTAGGTTGCAGAGGCAGCTCAGACCTGGCGTGGCTGTGGCTGTGGCTGTGGCTAGCAGTTGCAGCTCTGATTGGACCCCTAGCCTGGGAACCTCCATATGCCGTGGGTGTGGCCATAAAAAGCAAAAAAAAAGCCCAGGAAAGAGGTCCTTTCTGGCTGTATCCACAGGCTCAGACAGCCAGGCCCCAGAGGGCCGCAGTGACCTGGTCACCTTTCACCTTCATTTTGCACTGCTCACAGTGGTCACCTCCAGGACATGAGGCCTTTGACAAGGTCCAGGCTGCCTTCAGGGATGACTGCTGCCCTACAGACCAGGACACTGCCTCTTGTGTGACGTGTGTGTGTCAGGCCCTGAGCCGCGGTGGCTGGAGAAGCAGGCCTCTCCTGGCCCTGCCCTGCTCCTGGCTAAGGGCTAGCCAGGAGCTGCCAGTGCTTGGATAACAAATCTGGGCTTCCCAGGCTGGTGACCTCTCCTCTCTCTGTCCAGAGGCCAGGGCAGCTGCCTCTGACTCCGGTCCTCCCAGGACTGGGAATCTGGTGTCAGTGCCACCCAAACTGTCCCAGACGCCCCTCTGCAGCCTGGGATCCACTGAACGGGGGAGCCTGAGGGCTTCCAAGGATGATGGGCCCTGCGGGAGAAGGACGGGTGGGCAGGGGCGGCTCACTCTGGGGAACGGACTCCCGAGATATCTCACCTGTATCTCGGTCTGTGGCTCGGACAACGATGACCGACGTGCCGATACCCGCGGTCTCTCGGAGCCCCAGGCGGCTGTACTGCTGCTGCGTGAACACTGGGGCCTCGTCATTGACATCCTCCACATACACTATCACCTAGAGGGGCCGGGCCGGGGATGGAAGGTCAGGGTTGCGGGGAGAATGGGGAAGCCCAGGGCTGGGCCCACCTGGCCCTGCGTGTGTGCTCACTGCTCTCCTGGGCCAGCTGTGAGCTCCCTACGGAGGGCCCTGGGCTGCCTGGTTGGTCCCCATGTCCCCCCGCCCCTGCCTCCCCCACCTGCCACAGTACCTGACCCATGGCAGGTGCTCAAATATCATTTGTTAGAGAACAAATCTTGTCCTGCTCTTGGCTCTGCTACGAATGCTGTGGGAACCTGTGGCTACTTAGGGAAACTTTTGGGCCACCGAGTTCCCAGCTATGGACCAATAACATCAATTTACCAGCTCACACCCTGCACCCCTCCTAGGAGGGTTAGGAAGGCAAAGTGTGCTTGGAAACGTTTAAAGGGACCTCAGTCAAACATTAAGACACATCCGGGAGAATAGACATGAAAACGTTATTAGTTGGTCATAGCAGAGGCTGTTGGTCCTCAAAGCCCTTCGGACCCTCACGCACTTCCTCTGATGCCCTCACTGTCAGGACCCAGTACTGCGGCTCTTCATGGCGGACTGATCTTGCCCACCCCACCCACCCTACCCACTCCCTCTGCTGGAGCCAGAAGACACCCAGAGGGCCAGAAGGGCCTGGCAGTTACGTCCTGCACTGGCTAAGGCAGCCCCTGGCTAATGACTGATGGGCAGCTGACATGACTCTCTCCAGAGCTCCCTGTGGGACTGAGTCACAGTTTCCTGTGTTCCACTCTGCTGGCTGCCTTTCCTTCCTGGTCCCACGCCCCTTCCGGCCTCTCCTGGGAACACTTCCTACTAGTCACCTTCACACCAATCCTTGTCTCAGGATTGGCTTCTGCAGAGTCCCCTCAAGACATGTTCATGTTTGAATTATGGCCATTAGGCATAATTTTTATCACTGCATATTTCCGTTTTCTAATTTCCCTTTAATGAACGCAAAAGTCTTACATAACCAAACAAAACAAAACAAAACAAAACAAAACAAAAAAACACACACACCAAAAAAAACCCAAACAAAACCAAAAACAATTTAAGAGATGTTTACGGAGAGAGATGTTTATGGCTACATTAGCACTACCACCCTTCTTTTTCTGCACCCCCACACCCCAACACACACAGGAGCATGGGAGGATTGGGCCCAGGTATGAGCAGGACCAGGGCTGTGTCCTGAAGGACCAACGGTGGGGAGAGGGTTACAGTCACAGAGTGGTGGTGCTCAAGGAGCCACAGGGAGACCCAGGGCTCCTGCCTCTTTTCCCAGATCAGGGGAGAGATGCCCAGAGGTGGGGAAGGGACTTGCCCTAGCCTTCACGGTCACTGAGAGCTGGAAAGAGAGTGGCGGTTCTCTTGGTTCCCAACCTAGTAACCCTACTGCTCTTTGCTCTAGGCTGGGGATGAGCTGGACTCAGAACAGGCGAGACCACCCTCTTCCAGCCCAGCAGAGCCAGGGCTGGCAGGAGCTTGCCAGCAGAGTGAGCAGGACACAAATGGGGCGGGGAAATGGTGCACAGCCTGGATTTCGCACGTGGTCACCAGCACCGACGGTGACACGAGGGCCCCACCTGAGAGCACAAATGTTTAGTTTCTGATGGATCACTGCCACTCAGATCAGCCCCAGCTTCTCTTCTGGGATCGGCTGGGAATTAGCTGGACAGAAGTGAAGGGGCTTCTGTTGGTAGAAGTGGAAATGTTGGCCTGACCAGGGGAAAACTGGGAGGTGAGTAGGGGTGGCAGAGCCAGGAGAAAGACAGGCTTATGGGGGGTAAAGGTTTCTCTACTTTCCTGCTCTTGGGGCCCTGGGAGCCCTGATAGGTCATCAAATTTTCATGTCCAGACACCCAGAACCCACTATGCAAACTAGCATGTCCGCCCCAGAGCACAGCTGCTCACAAGCTGGAACCTTCTAAGTCTGGTTTCACCAAAAACTTGGCTGGGAGATCCTGGGTCGGGTGGGTGAGTTGGGGGTGGAATTTGCATGGATGAATTTCAGGAACTCTCTTGCTGTAAACAGAAACTACCCAGCCATCTTTCGAAACTGGGAGCCTTCCCCTTCCGGACTATGCTTGTCCAAATGGCCTCCAAGAGTCAATGGGGGGGCGGGGGGAGGGCCAGTCTGACAGTATGGCAAAAAGAGGAGGGAGGCAGCATGGAGCCTGGGTGTGGCCTGTCCGCCATGAGGCTGGCTGCACGCCACTATCTTCTTGCTGGTTTCAGCCTTGTTTTTAGCAGCAGAGACAGGAGGCAAGATGGTGTGTGGTTTGCAAACCTGAGAGACACAGATGTACAGGAAACACTCAGGTCTGCCAAGTTCTTGCTGAGCAGGAGGGCTCAGCGACTGAGTGACTGGGCTCCCTGGAGAACCAGCCCTACTTTCTGTCCAGTGCTGTGTCCTCCAGCGGGGATGAGGCAGGGGACGTGCATGCGTGTGCACATGCGCAGTGTGCACAGGCGGCTCCCGGTCTCCAGCATTTCACACCCTGCTCCCTGGACCCTCATGGGTGTTGTCCTGTTCCCTGAAACAGAGACTAGAAAATGTGGATGGTCCCTACAAGCCAGCTCTGCTGCTGCTGGAAAAGTGTGTCCAGGGCAAGGCTGGAGCCCCCACACTGTCTGCAGGAGGATGCCTGGCTTTCCTGGGGCCCAGGGTCATGGGAGCTCTGCAGTATAAGGGCCACTGAGTTCTAGCCCTGAGGACCAGCAAGCAAATTCTCACCTTAAAATGACTCTTCTTTGGGGATAAGGCATCTCTGTGCCCTGGAACCTTCTGTGAGGCAGCATGGGGTAGTGGTTCAGAGAACAGACCTGAGCTAATAACTGCCTGGGTGTGACGCCTGGCTCTGTCTACCCTTACTGCCGTGTGACCCTAAACATGTTGGCCAAGCCCTCTTTGCCTCAATCTCTTCATCTATGAAATGGGCATAATAGCAGGGCCTACCTCACAACGCCGGCATGAGGATTAAATGAACTCAGGCACACGAGGTACTTAGAAAAGTGCCTGGCACGGAAGAAGGAGTATGTAGGGGTTTCACATTTCTCAGGGTTCATGGGGAGAGGAGAAAGGAGGGTGGCTGAGCAGATGTGGCTCTGGATGTCCCACCCCTGCACCGATCGGCATTGCCTAGCTTCATTCTTTTCTTTACACCGTACGTGGGCTGCTGCATGCCATTTTGTTTAAAAAGGTTTGTAGCTGCAATGCTGGAGGCCTTGCTCCTGGGAGGGTGGTGAGTGGAGTTGGTGGGGGGCCAAGGAAGGCTGTGGTTAGGCAGCTTGAAGTCTAGGGAGCCACCCCAAGCTACACCGATGTCAGTCCCCCTGTGGCCTTAAGCTGGTCCCACAAAGGGCAGGCTCTGACATGGGTGCACCGATCAGCGCATGAGTAAGTGGATTGAATAAGGAATCTGCAGTTGTGCAGGTGAGCGTGGCTGTGTGGGGCTACTCCTGTGCATATCTGGGTAATTGTCTGACCCTCAGTCACCCGGGTCCTGCTACTTTCCAAGCAGCCCCAAAGTACAAAAACCCAAGGGACCAGACCCCCTCAGCCATCTCCATCTGGTAGATGTCACTCAGAGGGGCAGCGGCAAGGACCCAGGTTTCCTTCCCATCTCTTCCAGGAGCAAAGCTGTGGGGGCAACAGCAAGAGATGGGCCAAGGCTGAGTCACCCGCTCCCTAGCACCCTCCGTCATGATGGTCCCCCCCAGTCAGCTTCTGTTCATTGTTTCCAGCCTGAGGGAAATAGCGGGGTGGAGATGGGGCTGATAAGAGAAGGTGATGCTGCCCCGCTCGGTTCTGAGTAAAAGTCCCTGCTTGCTCCCCACCCCAACTTCTCCCGTCTCCCTCCTACTCTTCAGCTCTAGAGTCTGACTCATTTTCCACCTGGTTAAGGGGAAGGAGCTGTGAGCTGCTGAGTGTGCAGGGGGGTAGGGTGGGGGTGACCTTGAAGGTAACCTCATTCATCTCTGTCATTCCCCTGCCACAGGGCAGGAGCGCCCATCACCTGGCCCAGCCAGTGGAATCCATGGCTGCATGTGTGTGACCATTCGAGAAGATTTAAGGTTGATTTGACTTCAGCTGCATCAGGAAGAGGCCTGGGGTGAGTGAGGGTGGGCAGAAAAGAATCCATCTGATGAGGCAGTGAGGAGGGATGACTGGACTATTTGGGGGCACTTTCAATGGAAAGAAGATTGGACTTGGACTCACAAGACCTGGGCTCAAGTCCTGGTTCTATCACTGTGGACCTCTGTGTGCCCCGGGATCCTCATTTTTAAAATGAAGTTGGCAACATCTCCGTCTCCAAGATCATGTATGTGAGCCCTCCTTGGACCACCCTGGAGAGTTGTGTGGACCCCAGGCGCTAGTGGAGTGAGGACGCCTCATCCTCTAGAACAGACAGCAGAATCCCTAACCCCTTTCCCCATCTGGAAAAACTGAGGCTCAGAGCAGGACACACGCAAGATCCCAGGCTGGGCTAAGCCCGTGGCACCACCTACCCTACCGAGCTCCAGGTGTCATTCGGCACCTCAACTAGGGGTGGCCCTGCCCTCCCGGGGCCCCCACTGGTGACCATCTGTGGTCCACCTGAGTCTTTGGCCCAGCCCTGAGGTCAGTGTGGAACAAGATGCAGGGCTTCACAACGAGCTTCCCCAGCACCCCCGCTCCCCCAGCACCAGCGCCAGCACCCTGGGCCTCACCCTGACGGAGCTCCGCATGGGGCCCAGGTCGTGGTTGTAGGCCTCCACGATCAGAACGTGGGACGAGTTCCGCTCCCGGTCCAGGGGCCGGGGCCCTCGCATTAGGAGCCCGTTGCTGACATGGATCCGGAAGTTGTTGCCCTGGTTACCTGTGTGGAGGAGATGACATGCATGGGCTCTGCCCTGGGGCAGGATGCTCATGAGATCATGGGGAAGAGGGAAAGTGGGGAGCCCAGACCCCCAGAATGCAGACCCTGCCTGGAGGTCTTGGGAGCATGGCTGAAGCCCCAAGTGGCACAGAGGCTTCTGCCTCATGCTGCCCTGGCCTGGCAGGATCTGAGGGAGGAGGCAGAAGCTCACTCTGTGCTCCCCTTGTGGGAAGCATGGAGGTCCCCTGAGACCCTCATACCCAGGAGTGTCAGTGGATTCAGTATTTCAAAAGAATCTACAGCATTACTAAGAAAATAATTCAAATCAAATTCTCTGTTGGGGGCTTAGTGGGGAAGCTCATTCCTTCATCTTCTGGTAACAGACCCTGATTTTCCTTTGGGGATCCACCTGCCTCCAGTCTTAGTCCACATGCTTTGCATGGGGGTGATTCCATCCCTGATTCCAGGAACGAGCAGATCAGCATATTTTAGCCTTTGGCCATAGTGACTGGTTGAGGCCTGGCCCCATGATTCTAGTTGGCCCAATGTGCCTCATTCGGGGGAGTTCACTGGGGGGCCGTCCTAGTGTCCAAGACCATAGTGATTGGTTCAGGGATGGGCACACGACACATGTTGAGCCAATGACACTCAACCTCAATGGAGCTCGCTGCTGGGGGCTGCCCTGGTCCCCAAGTACCCCTCTGTCAGTGTGATATCCCACCATGGGTCATGGCAGGAGTGTAGCAACCAAATGCAGCATCCTCACTTAAAATACAACCAACCCGGTGCAAATGATTGGAGAATATTCCCATTTCCTTCCTCTGACCCACCCGTGTGTACAACACTTGGGGCTTCCTTGGCCCCACCTCCCAGACTCTTGGCAGCCTAGAGAAGCTCTGCTACCTCCAGGGCAGGGGGGCTGGCCCAATCCCAGGGCAGCCTACTCACCATGAAGGATGCGGTACCACACACGTCCAAACTCGCCCTCATCTGCGTCTGTGGCTTTTAGCTGAGGGAGAACGAGACATGCAGTTACTCCTCAAATTCCACCCACTGGCAGAGAACGTATCTGTGGAGCCCCTCCTCTTCCCTCGCGCCACTCTCAGCTTGTTTTGCTCAACGAGGCTTCCCACAAGGCTGGGGGTGTGGGAGAGGGACACGCCTGTCTTTCTCATCCCCCATGAGGACATGTGACTGTGGACAGCCCCGTGCTGACCTGTCTGTGCTGGAGCACTTGCCCACTCTGCTCCCTGACCCTCCTCCAGGTTCTTGGGGAGCATGGGGGAGAAGGTGGGGGATGGCACTGCAGCTCTCTGGGTCCAGGCCTGACCAGCTCAGCCCATTCCTCCACAGTTCCTTCTTTCAGTGTCAGGACATTCCAGGAGCCTCGCCCCGGGTGGCTGGATGGCATGGCTGTTTCTTGTCCACACTTCCTTGGTCTGAAGCTATTCTGGCCACAGTGGCTCCCAGCCAGGCACTGAATTCTGTTAACAGCCTGTTTGTGGAAATCCAGAAACCCCAGAACCCAAGGATGGTCCATATCCATTCACACACAACCACTCCAGTGCCGTTCCAGCTTCAGCCTTTGGTGGGACTTGGGGGTGTGTTGTTCTTGCTCTGACACTGCCAGGTGCTTAGCCCTTTTTACAGAGTCTGAGCAGAGCCACAGCCGGCCCTGTGATGTGTCCTTTCAAGCTGAGCCCTGAATACTCCTTTACTCGCCAGGTACTGGAAAGGAGTGGAGATCATGCTGCAAGCCGATGCGGAAAGAGGCCCAGGCCTGCATCACTGGAAAGGCTCTCACGGGGCCATGGCACCTGTGACTTACTTCATTACGCCCGGGACCCTCCCACGTATTCTGGATTTGCCCTTTTTCCCCTTCTTTTTAGGGCTGCACCCACAGCATATGAAAGTTCCCAGGCCAGGGGTCTAATCGGAGCTGCAGCTGTCGGCCTGTGCCACAGCAGGATGGATTTGCCTTCTTGTCTCCGCCAATCACTTCAACTCCATGGTATAAGTGTGTCTAAGGATTTTGAAAAGTGTGTTGATGGTGGGAAGGAGGGGAAGTATGTTGGTGTAGAGGAACGGGAGATCTGGATCGGGCATGAGTCCTGGCTTTGTCACTGGCTTTGCGGCCGTGGATACGTAAGCCCCCTGAGCCCTTAGGTACTGTGATCCCCAACCCTGCAGTGTTTATGGGAAGGTTGAAAATAGTCTCTGCAAAGCATCTTGTCTGGTGCCTGGTGCAGAGATAGATGTTGGAGGTTGGACATTATGAGATATGCCACCTTTTCCTGGGAGGCCCTCTTGATGTCTATTGGAGTTGGGGCCTTGATGTCTATTGGAGCCCTTGCTGTGGGGCTCTTCTTCCCTCCCATAAGAAGTCTTAAGAGCTAGAAAGTGGAGGGATGGAGTGGGGTAGGTTCAATAGTCCGGGTCTGGAAGGCATCAGGACAGGGGAGAGGGCCAAGCTGTCCAGCGGATGCCCCTTGAGTATCTCCATCAATGATGGACTTCCTGGATATGTCTCCCTCCCCTGGCAGCCTGCAGCCAGCACTACCCTGGGAGGGTTTTTTTTTTTGCTTTTTAGGGCCGCACCTACAGCACATGGAAGTTCCCAGGCTAGAGGCTGAATCAGAGCTGCAGCTGCCAGCCTATGCCACAGCCACAGCAATGCTGAATCTGAGCTCTGTCTGTGACCTACACCACAGCTCACGGCAACACAGGGTCCTTAACCCACTGAGCGAGGCCTGGGATCGAACCTGCATCCTCATGGATACTAATCTGGTTCATTGCCACTAAGCCACAATGGGAACTCTGACCCTGGGGGTTTTGCTTCCTGCCATCTCAGAAAAATGGAGCCCACCTATGAGGTGTGCAGTCAGCTTGGGAAGAGAAAGTGAAGGAAAGAAAGGTTCACTGAAGGGTGGGAAGTAAGAGGCAGGAATCCCAGAGGGAGCTCTGGGCACTGGGAACCCCTTTAGGCTGGTGCTGTTCAGCACCCGATGCCTGCTGCCCATGCCAGCCCACCCTTTTTGGGGGAAGCACTAAATCCCCCATCACTAACTTGCTGGGTGACCCTGGCCAGGTCACACCTCTCTGGACCTTGTTTCACTCTCTGCAAGACCAGGGGCTGGATGAGATGACCCCTCAGTCCTGACAATCCTAGGAAGGCTCCTATCCCTTTGGGGCCATGCAGAGGATGCTTCTTTTGCTGTCAAGGGCTGAGGGCAGGAGGGAGGAGCTAAATACCAAAAACTAGGGCTCCACAAAAGCGGGTGGACCCCAGGCTCAGGTCTTGGGCAGAGCCACGACCCTTTTCCACCTGTGTTCTATTTCTGGGAGCTTGGGGTCCTTGATGAGAAAGCTGCTTAAGACTTAGGCTCTTAAGCAGACAGCTGGTTGCCAGGGAAGCCTTGGCTTCTGGGAAGAAAGGAGGCTGGGGGAGGGGTGTGTGTGTGTCTGTGTGTGCAGAGAGCCACTGTCTGGAGGGTCTCCAAGGGCCCACCCAAACTACAAGGAGCACAGTCCAAGGAGTCTCTCAGTCCTGTGCTTTCTGCCCTGTGATCTCTCTGGCCTTTGAAAACGCCTCTCTCCCTCAGCTCTGCAGCCAGACACTCTCAAAGGGAAGGTGCTTTTCTGGGAAGCTGAGGGAGAGGCCTGGAGGGGAGGGGAGGGGGGTCTGGGGGCTGCCAGGGCCCATCTCTCTGCCTGTTCCCCTCCCGCTGCGTGGCTTGTAGCCCCTCTCCCCGGTAACCTGGAGGCTGGCAGGCACTGAATAGCAACCCCGCCGGCTGCCCCTCGACCATACCATTCAAAGGTCCAGCAGGGGAAGGTGAGAGGCCTGGGTATAGAGGCAGCGAAACCCTCCCCCTGCGTCCCCCCACAGTGCCCCAGCCCAGCAGAAGGCGCCAAGGAAACAGGCTGGAGTGAGGCCCCGTGGGAAGGCTCAGGAGCTCCCCACTCCTCTGCAAGGCTCGCCTCTCTCTCTTTCCAGCCCAGTTGCCATCCCTACCCTCCTGGCTGCCTCCTCTCCCAAGGCAGGGCCCAAACCCTGCCAGACAAAGCTGGGTCTGGCTGGAGAGCGAGGGCAAAGGCCACTCTGCCTGGCTGACGGAGGGCACAGGGCAAGGCAGAGCTCAGGGCAGGCTGGGGTTCCAGGGACACCCGGTGCTTCTGGGGCCTCCCGTGGACAGCCAAGAAGACCTCTCCACCCAGCTGGGGACTGCTGAGGGCTGGCTCGGAGGTCAGTGCTGGGGGACTGTAGGAAGGGGACCACACCCTTGCTGGGGTATGCTGGGGAGGATATGAGGTGTGCTCAGGCTTGGGGGATCCCTCTGCGTTTGTGGAGAGTGGAAACAAGGCCTGGGGTGGCGGCGGTGGCGGGGGGGGGACCAGGGCTTAGGTTGAGGCCACACAGAAAGAAGGGCTGAGGTCAGTCCCCTCTGCTCACAGCAGGCCCTGCTCTATGGAGCGGTGAATGAAGAAAGAAGGTTCTAGACTGAGCCTGCAGAGATATGTTTAGAGCAGGGCCTGCCGAAGGGCTTGGGCTCCAGCGGACAGGGAGACCTTCGGCTGCTGTCAAGATCATTCCTAGCCTTGGTCTGACGGTGGCCTTTCCCTAGAGCCAGCTGGCCCCTGTCGGCTGGTCAGAGGGGGGATCAAGGGGCCCTGGCGGCTGGCTTTGCTGTGCATCCCAGGGAGGATGGCTTGAGGTTTTCAAGTACTTTGGATGTCTTGCTTCAAAGGGAAAGACTCAAATGCTAATTATAGCCTCACTTATCTTTTTTTTTTTTTTTTCTTTTGTCTTTTTGCTATATCTTGGGCCGCTCCCGTGGCGTATGGAGTTTCCCAGGCTAGGGGTCTAATCGGAGCTGTAGCTGCCAACCTACGCCAGAGCCACAGCAACGCAGGATCTGAGCCGCGTCTGCGACCTACACCACAGCTCACGGCAACGCCGGATCGTTAACCCACTGAGCAAGGCCAGGGATCGAACCCGCAACCTCATGGTTCCTAGTCGGATTCGTTAACCACTGCGCCACGACGGGAACTCCTCTTTTTTTTTTTTTTTTTGGTCTTTGTAAGGCCGCACCCATGGCACATGGAGGTTCCCAGGCTAGGGGTCCAATCGGAGCTGTAGCCGTAGGCCTACACCAGAGCCACAGCAATAGGATCCAAGCCTCATCTGCAACCTACACCACAGCCCATGGCAACGCAGGATCCTTAACCCAACTGAGTGAGGCCAGGGATGGAACCCACGTCCCCAGGGATACTAGCCAGGTTCATTACTGCTGAGCCACAATGGGAACTTCGTACTTGTCTATTTTTAAGGCGCTTCCCCAAGGACCTGCTTTGCTATCCCTGTAAGGTCTCCAAGATCCCTGTGAAGGACTTGAAATAACAGGACTCACAGGCCCGAGACTTCTCACACTTCAGGCTGCCCTTTTCTTACTCGCAGCCAAGCACTGCCTAGGGTAGGATAGAGGGACGGTCAGTTTTCTCCTCATGGGACACAGCGGTGGGCACACCCATTCCCTCCTCCGTGCTTAGATTCAAGGAAGGGCCAATCCACACATGGCCTAGCCTGACGCCTGAGAGGCGGAGGCCCCGGGCAGCTAGATGGGCATCAAAGTTTCCATCTGGGAGCTGGGAGGGGTCATGCTCTGCCTGGAAATGCTGGAAGGAGTGGTGGTGGGGACTGGGTGGGAGGGGTTGGGGTGTACTGGACGCCCTCCATCACTGGGCACAGGGCAGGTTGCAGGCAGAAGGAGGTTGAGCGCAGGGAGCCAGGAATTCGGTCCCGCAGTGGCTGGTGAGTGCCTGGGGTGGGGATGGGGGCTCCAGAGGGTGGGGGCTGGGCAGCCCCTCTCCTCTCGCTTCATCTGGTAACTTGGACCCTGCCGCCCACACTCAGAGCCTCAGTGGCGTGACCTGAAGCCCTTCCTCCTGCCTAATCTTGGTGTTAGAACTTGACAGTGTATGCGTTAGACTACAGTGCCAGTTGGGAAAAAGAGGGAAATCTGTCACTCTCTAGGGTCACGAACGTCTCCAAGGTCAAAGAGAAATCAGTGATTATTTCTTATTAGACCCCATTTTGGATTTCCTGTCCTGCGTTTGCAGAAAGCAAAGATCACAAATGCTGGCCTGCAAGCTGGATGTGGTCTCCTTGGGTATTTTGTTTGGCCTGCTTGTAGTATTTTAAATATTTGAAAATTCATTTTGATGTTTTTTTTTGGAATCAAATGTGTTTGGCCTTGGCAGTGTTTTAGTTTTTCTCTCTCAACCAAGTTGAATTAGTGGCCAATATTTAAACATCAGAAATATGTGCGTAAATAAAAATATCCAGATTTCCGGCTTCTCTTGGGAACCTGGAAGAGGGACCACACTGGCCTGTCTTCTGGCATTTCTGGCATTTCCACCAGTGGGCTGAAGCCCCTCTGCCTCCCTAAGAGGGCTCTCCAGGTAGACCTGACCACCTGTCCTGTGGGTCACACATTACCCACCTGCTGGGCTCTGGAAGCATTTTAATTTGCAACCAAAAGCTCAGTCTGATTCTCCAGCTACGGGGACAATCTGCTATGCTCCCTCTAGTGGGATGATCCTAGGTGATAACAGGTGACTGTGTCTGGGGGCTTCCAGCCCTACTTTGTCAACTTGGTGGCTCCCTGTGAGTTATTTCCCACCTGGTCGTAGAGCTGCTGTCTCAGAGCTTCTCAGGGAGTCCTGGGAGAAGGTTGAGAGCCAGTGTGGTGGCAAGGCCACCAGGCCAGGAGTCAGGAAACCTGGTTCTGGTCCTAGCTTGGCCACTGGCTCACAGTATGGCCTTGGGCTTGGCCTTCTTTTATTTGGGCTTCAATTTCCCCGCCTGTCATGGGAGCAGGCTCCTTAGGCAGCACCAACAGGAATGCCTATGGGGCCAGGCAGGTGACAAAGGCATGCAGGGGGGCTGTTGAGGGTGTGTGTGCACAGTGAGCTGGGGCCAGTGACCTGCCTATAGGGGGCAGCTGCTGCTCAGCCCCTGGCCATTGGATACCAGGCAGCAGCTGGCCCCAGGTTGCCAGTGTTGATAGTCTGGAAATTTCAAGAGAAGCCAGATGTTCAGATATTTGTGTGAAATCTTTGTGTTTTTTTTTAAATCCATAATTAATTTAAATTTATAAAAACACTGCAAGAACCCAACAAAACACATTGGTGGGTCCTCAGTTTCCAGCCTTGGCATTAGATAATTGCTAGGGTCCTAGTCCACTGCAGCCTCCTATAATCAATGACTCACTCCTGATCAGAGAGCAAGATATTAGTGACGGAGTGGGTCTTAGAGTTGGGTTTACAGGTCTAAGACTCTATTGTAATTCATGAGAATTGAGTTTAAAATGCCTGAAGGCATTAACTTCCTGTCTCCGTGGTAGGGTGGGTAGGAGGTGTAGCAGAAAGAGGGTGGGCGTTCATTCCCAGCTCCATCACTTTCCCACTGTGGGATCTTAGACTTGTGGCCTCTCTGAGACTCACTGTTCTAACCTGTAAAATGACCACAATGCCATCTGGCAGTGCCCAGTGCCCATCAAAGTCCCCTCCCACCCCAATCTCGAGTCCAGCTAATTTGCTTCTGTCCCATTCCTTTCGCAGGAGCCATGAGCTCAGAGGGCCCCAGCCCCTTCACCTTCCTCACAGCTCCTGCCACTAAGGGGAGCCCCTCCGAGGTGGTATACCCTCTCCCCGTGCTCATTGCCCTGGCCTGCATCTTCCTCCTGCTGGCCACCTGCCTGCTCTTCATGACCCTCTGCAAGCCCGCCGCGCTGGACCCCCGCCGCCGCCGGGCCCGTGAGTGCATGCCCCACCACCCCGGGAGTCCCAGCGAACCCCAGCTTCGGCTCTGGAAGCGCCTGAGCTCGCTGCGCCGCTCCCTGTCCCTGCACAGCTTCCGCCGAGGCCGACCTGCCCCTCGGCGCCCCCTGCCGGCCCAGGGTGACAACCACGACTGCGACTGCACAGAATCTACCAAGATGTGATGGGGGGAATCCCCCTGCTCCAGGATCCACCCGCAGGCCCTACTGCCTAGGAAGGAACCTGGTGCCACCGGCTGTAGGACAGTGGCCCAAACAACATGGGCCACACGCTGGCTCCCAGGGTGCCCAAGCCCATGGCCTCTCCCTGCAGACTCTCTAGCTGCTGCCTGCTGGAAGACTGTTGGACCAACCACTGGGCACCTGCAGCCATCAGAACCCTTGGCTCAGGGCTCTGACGGTAGGAACCTGGGGCTCCTAGGGCCCCTCCCTAACAACCAGGCTCCAACCATCTCTAGGAAGAAGTGCTCTTGCTTCCCAACAGAAGCCCTACCTGCCCTCCAGGTGCCAAAGCCCAGCTCAGATTCCAGTGTGAGCTGTTAAATGGCCAAAGAGTCCCTCCAGCCAAGTGAAATACTCAACCCTCACTGGTGGCATGGGAATGCCCTGCCCTCTGTGCCAACTCAGTGCCCAAGGCGAAAGGAAACCCAGGGACTCCTCTCCTCGGACTTCCTGGGCCCTGCCAGCACTCGCCTGTGATCCACGGGAGCAGCCGGCACCCTTGTGGTGGATCAGAGGCTGGGTGCCTGATGGGAGGAGGGGCAAGCGGGAGGCTCTCAACACCATCCAGCCAATCACAGTCTTGGCTGTCACCTTGGCACGCCCCCTCCCCCAGTGCACCTGCACCAGGATGGATGTGGAGGGGCCAGGAATGAGTTAAGAAGCTCTTGCAGGAGCTGGGACCAGTGCTGTATCAGAGCAGGAGGAGGCTCTGTCAGCAGCTGGAGGTGGTGCTATCTGGGCTCTAAGGACACATCACAGTGGCTCTATCCTCACCCAGGGAAGGAGGTGGCCTTCCTTCCAATGGGGGGTGGTTCAGATTTCTCCAGGACAGCTATAGGCCCTGGACCACACAAGGTGTGCTCTCTGCATTTTTGCAACTGCTTCATTGACTGGCTACTGTTAAAGTGATCCCATGATCCCAGGTGGGACTCTCAGAATCCCCAGATGCCAGCCTCTCCTCACAAGGCTGGTGCTCAACATTCTGGTTGGGTCCCCAGTCTGGGGAGTGGGCAGAGGCATCTGAGCTGCACAGCTCCTGCCCCAGCAAGTCAGTGGGCCAGGGTCGCCTTGGACCCCACCCCTGGGGGCTGTTTTACCCTACCCTGCTATGACCAACAGTGTAGCCAGCCGAACTTCCTCAAAGCGTGAGCTCCATTTTTGCCACTTCTAAACCTTCACTGGCTCCCTACTGCTGGAATAAGCCAGAGCTTCTTGGTGTGGTGTTTGGTGTCCACTAGGAACTGACTGAGAACTACCCTTCTAGCTTCATCTTGACCCAGCACGCACTGAAAAACCTGTCCTCTCCTAGCTACGGCTTATGCCTCACTTGATATGCCCTCTGGGAAGCCCTCTTTGCTCTCCAGCTGAAGCCACCTCCTGCCTGAAACCAAGGGAGGACGAGGCTCACTTCCTCTCAGCTGGGTGGGTCATCCCTGCCTGTGCTCCCCCTTCCTATGAGCTTGGAAGCTCCCAGAAAGCAGAACCATCTAGCCCCTCACTCTGCCTCATCTGCTCTGGGCACACAACCAGGGGGCCTGTCACTGAGGGAAGGGTGGCCCCGTCTAGTCCTTGGGGAGGCCCCTTCTTCCCTCGGACACCCCTCCAGAGAAGCTCTCTTGCCAAGCAGGCCTGTTGGACAGTCTGACGTCAAAGAGTGAGTCCATCTGGACCAGAAACTTATTTCCAGGGCCTTGGTGAAATCGCCAGCGCCTGAATTTCTCCCCGAGAAACAGAGAATCGGGGCTGCCTATATTACTTAACGGGCTTTAGGATTCTGGTCTGAGAACTGCTGTGTAAACAGAAACCAATTTTGGGGGTTTAGAAAGCGGGGCAGGCCTCCTCCCGCAGTACCTTGTTCCCCTCTCCCTTCCAGCTTAGTAACTCGTCCTGGTTTGTCCCTCCCCAGGTCTCCCTGAGACCTTCCATCGGGCTGAATTCTGCCTGTAGTCGGTCAGCCCGCCACCTGCTGGCCAGAGGGCTCTGCCTGGCATTTGGTGTCATGGGGGGAGGGGCAGTAAGGCTGCCCCAGGCCTGAAGGAGAAAATCTGGGGGGGAAGGGGAGGGAGAGGGGGCTTTCAGAAGTCCTGCCATACCCCCCAGCTACGTCCCCAGGTTGGTCCCGGGAGCCCTGTGTGAGCTGGGGGTGGCAGGTATTAGGTTTTAGGCTAGGGGAGAGGTGCCCCACAGCTTGGTGGGTGGTGGTGGTGGCAGTGTCTCTAAGTCCCTGGGAGCTGAGGCTCAGGAGGAAGGAACTTCTCCTAGAACCAGCCCCGACCCTGGCAAAGGCCCATGGCTTCCTGGACTCTGGGCACCTATAAGAGTCAATGCCCTGCTCCTGGTCCCTGTCCTGCCCTTCGCCTTGCCCTGATACAGGGAGGTAGGTACACTCCCTGCACCCCCTGCTCTGTCCCTCCCAAGCTTGGGAGCTGGCCCCAGCGGGCAGGCCTAGATTTGCTGTGTTTGGCTCAGCCTCCAAGTTGGAAACCCAGCAGCTGGTGAAGAGGGTAATTTCTGCCCAGCCTCCCTCCCCTCCCAGCAACTGCGGCCTCCAGGGGGAGGGCTGGGCCAGGCACCAGGTCCTCCCCTTCCTCCCTCGAGCCCCAAAGCTGTCGCCCCTGCTCCTAGGGCAAAGGAACCCTTTCTTTTTGTGCCTGTTTATTTTGAGAGGAGAGCTTCGGCCAAGAGCCCTGTGAAAGCAGCTCTGTTCTGGGCCTCGCTGGGCCCTGGCTCTCTCTTTTCAACTTCTTTCTGGGAAAAAGGCACATCTCCAGCCCCCCCCCCCCCGGCCCCAAAGCCCCTTCTGGGTGCAGGGGGGATGGGAAGAGCACTGTGGGGGAAGGAGGGAGGAGAGGGGGAGCCAAGGCCTGTCTTCTGTTTTTTGGGGAGCTAGGACCCACCCTTGACTACATAAGCAGGAGGCCTCCCCTGGAGGGAGCAGAGAGCCTGGGTCCCCTTTTTGCCATAGCCACCTCTGGAGCAGCAGCTGGACCCTCTCCTGCTTCTATCCCGTCCTGCCGCGTTGCCCCTGGGCATGTGCGCCCTGTGCCTGCCCCTGGCAGGCCACTTGCCTGCACGATGCTGTGGCCCTCAGGGATGTCCTCGGGGACACTGGCCTCGTAGCTGCTCTGCAGAAAAATGGGCCGGTTGTCATTCACATCCAGGACGGTGACAAACACGGTGGCTGTGCCTGTGCGCCGCTTGCCCACGGGGCCGTTGTCTGTGGGAGGTGAGGGAGGAGAGGTTGTTGGCAGCTGCCTGAGGCACATGTTCCCCGGGCACCAGTCAGGGACATGTCCTGTTCCCCCACCCACTCTAGCCTTTGCAAGGGGTGGCTCTTTCCCTCTTTAGTTTAGGAATAGCACTAGTCATATGTAATACATCCCAGGAGCTATGCTAACTCATTGAACCCTCATCAGCCTGCAAAGCAGGTGCTATTATGACCATCCCCATTTTACAGAGAAGGTAACTGAGGCCTGAAGCGGGTTGAACGGTGGCCCCCCAAAGATCTAGAGCCAGGTCAAATCCCTGGCAGTCGCATATGTAAGCTTATTGGGAAAAGGGGCCTTTGGAGATGTAGTTAAGGATCTTGAGGTGTGGCATCCCGAATCATCTGGGTGGACCATAAACCCCATGACAAGAGTCCTTAGGGGAGAATGACCCAAAGAGAAGGGGTGCGAAGCTGGAGTTGCAGACTGCGTGCTGCTGCCACAAGCAAGGAACACTTAGAGCCGCCGGAAAGCAGAAGAGGCAAGGAGGGACTCTCCCCTAGAGCCTCCAGAGGAGATGGGGTCCTGGCGACACCTTAATCTGAAGCTTCATGGCAGAATAAAGTTGTTAAGCCACTGACTCTGTGGGAATTTGTTACAGTGGCCCTAGGAAACAGATATGGGTACTGAGGTGCCAAACTTGACTGCTGTCAGGGCCAGGTAGGTAAGGCCCGAGGGCGCACACCTGGGCGTGTCTGGTATAAGGGGCCGCTGTCCTCCGCCCCCGTCCTCAGTGGACAGGCATGTGGCCCGGTGACACTAGAACTTCTGATTTCTCAAGATAAATTGAACATCTGAGCTCTTAAATAAAATCTCCTGATTTTTATTTTTTCCTTTTTTCAGCCACCCCGTGGCATGTGGAGTTCCCGGGCAAGGGATCAGATCCAAGCTGCAGTTGTGACCTACACTGCACCTGTGGTAATGCCGGATCCTTAACCCACTGCACTGAGCTAGGGATCAAACCTGCATCCCAGTAATCCAGATGCCAATCCTGCTGTACCACAGGGGAAACTTCTAAAACCCCCTGAATTTTTATTTTATTATTATTATTTGTCTTTCTAGGGCCACGCCCATGGTGGCATAGGGAAGTTCTTAGGCTAGGGGTTGAATCAGAACTGCAGCTGCCAACCTATGCCACAGTCACAGCCACACCAGATCTGAGCCACGTCTGTGACCTAAACCACAGCTCACAGCAACACCAGATCCTTAACCCACTGAGCAGGGCCAGGCATTGAACCTGTGTCCTCACGGATGCTAGTTGGGTTTGTTACTTCTAAGCCACGATGGGAACTCCCTCCTGATATTTAACTGTTCACAACTAATTGTCATTTCTTATGAAACCTGAGACGGGTCCAACAAACACACCTGTGGGACAGGTGGGGCCTCAGTATTCAGGGACATGGGCTCTACTTGACTTCCCAGCCTAAAGTACCCAGAGGTTCTGTCCCTCCAGTTCCCTGCAGGACACTCCCAGGGCGGGGGAAGAGGCTCAGCCCCAGGGAAAACTGTCATCCTCCCTGGGAGAAGGAGCTGGTGCCTAGGGCTGTGTATCCAGGCGAGGATGGCCACCCTAGGAAGGAATATGGGCAGCTGGAAGTGGCTGAGGGCCAGGGGTGACCATGTCCTTCTTCCCCAAGCCAGCTGACCACATGCTGGGGTGCAGTGACTTATCTCCAGGGAGGTCACCTTGCCCTCCCCTCCTGAGCTCCTCTCCAGGACCAGCCTCCCACCACTCTGGGGGTACTGCTCAGTTGCCCTGGTCAGGAACAGTGGACAGTGGCAGCTGGCAGATCCCATCGAAGGCTAAACCTAAGCCCTCTTCTCATTTGAGCCAGCGCTTCACGCAAAGGGTAGACTCGGGCTGCGGTGGGGTGATGGATCTCCAGAGACTGGTGTGACCGCCCCAGGATGGGACGACAACAGGGCAGCGGGGAGATCAGGGCAGGGGGCATGGTGGGCGAGGGAGGGACTGCCGGTGGAACAAGCAAGGCACAGAGAGGTCACTGCCAACACTGAACTGAGCGGTCCCGGGAGGATCACAAGGACACTTTGGGCAAAGGGTCTCCCCACACCCTTCTTCCCATCTGGAGTCCTTGTGGGCTCCCTGCTGTCTAGAAACCAAGGACCAAACTCCCAGCTCAATATTTGGGGCTCCTTAAGCTGCGCCGGCCTGATCACAGCCCCTCTCCCGCAGCTTACATCTCCTGCGGCAACTGCGGCTGCGCACGCATGCGCATGCAGACAGAGCGTGTTCTGAGTCCAGGCCTCAGATGCCTTCCGGTTTCTCTCTGAACTGAAACCCAATGACGTCTTCAAGGTGATGGTGGGTATGCCTTGTTTATGCCCATCAGCACCATCTTGCTTTCTTAGGCAAGTCCGCACCCTGAAGGTCTCTCCGAGAACCCTCCCTTCCTGACTCTGAGGCCTGGGGTTCCAAGTGGGTCTGAAGGCCCCCCCCTCCCCCGCCCCCAGTGACTTAGGCCCAACTAACCAGCACATCTCACTCCCTCTTGGCCATAATAATGGGGTTCCGGGACAGGCGCTGGGGCAGATGGAACTAATCAGCTCATCTGAGGGCTTCAGCAGGGGAGGCTGGGAAATACACAAGTCCTGGCTCACTGCTGCTGTACTTGAATCCAGATTTAGGCTGGGTCTTCAGCAATGATTGTCACTATGTGAGCCAGAGGAAAAGCCAACATACAGGAGGCAGAGCCAGCCAATGTAGAGAGACTGAGGCCTGTTGGCATCCCCTGAGCCCCCGGTCCTATCAGAGCTGAAACTCCAGCTCAACGTGTACTGGTTTTGTGAGCCCACACTGCTGAAACCAGTTTGTTTTAAAATTTGCAACCAAGAGTCCCAGTCAATCCAAAGGCACTCCCAGAGGCGACTTCCTCCAAGAAGCCGGCCTTGATCACCCTTCTACCCATGTTTCCACCAGCCTTTGTGGCCACTACTCTTGGGCCATTCCTCTTCCCGTTCTGCTTTGTTCTCATGGTTTTGCAGTGACTTGTCTACATGTTGGTCTCCCATCTGGCTCCCATATGGCCCTGCCGCACCATCTTAGTATCTTCCAGGTAGTGCCACACACTGACCCTCACGCCTGGCAAGTGCACTGTAATGTGTTGAGGGTCTGGTTGCCCCTTTCTTTGCTGGCATCAGGGCAGAGCCTCTGGCCAAGGGCACCCCACATGAATGCTGCAAGTGGGCTGGTGCCTACCGATGGCCTCCAGGACGAGTGTGTATGAGGCTGTGGTCTCCCGGTCCAGGCTCACCACCGTTCTCACAGTGGCATCGCGGTAGCCAATGCTGAACTTCCCATCCACGTTTCCACCTGTGGGCAAGAGAATGAAGCTCCTGTGAGCAAATAGGGCTCCTGGCCAGGGAAAGGGCGATGACACCCAGCTCTGCTTCTGAACACTCCAGGGGTGGTTTGTGGGTGAAAGGTGGTGCTGTCCACTCAGCTCTGCCAGGGGAGGGGGTTCTTGGGGGGGGGGTGTCTCTGATGAGGGTCTATGTGGACTTAGGGGCATGATGGGTGCCTGCAGTCATAAGGACCTAATATTCATGGAGCGCCTACTGTTTACCAGACGCTTTGTTGACCATTTCATCTTGTTTGTACTATTACTACTTCACAGAGAAGGAAAATGATGCTTTAGTGAGATTATGGGTTATGGTCACCTATTCGGGGTATAGGACCCCATGTAGCAGTCTGATTCCCACAGCCGTGTCCTCCTCCACTCTGCCACCTGCCCATCTGGTGTAAGTGTCTGAATGGTTAACCTGGGTTGGGGCTTCTACATGTGGCCAAGGACTTTGGGGTCAGCTAAGCCTTCTTGGGCTCTCTGAATGGGGACTCCTAGAGGCTCCAGAGAGTAAGAGCAGGATCAGGTGGACACGAGGCAGGTGCTACTGAGTCTTCTTGATGCTGGGACAAATGGGAAGGGTGAGTGGGAAGGGAGAGGGTCGCCTTGAAGTCTTTGCAAGCCAGGCAGGCAGTGTGGTGTTCTGGGCAGCAGAGGGCGCCACTGCACTGGGTTTGGGCTAGCTTATCCTGCATAGTGCCTGGCAGAAGGTGCAGGATCAAAATCCAGTAAACCTCAGGCTGGGAGGGCTCTCAGGTCAGCAGGAACTGGCCACTTTGAAGTGTCAGGAAGTCATCCTGGGGGCTACTGCCAGGTGCTCCCTTGTGGTCACATAGTTTGTGCCTGGGGAAAGCCCCACGTTCCCCAAGCCTCCAGTATCTACTCCTCAGTGTTTGAAGCACCAGAGACACAACCTGGCTCCAAAGGGGCAGGGGAGGAACTAAGACACAAGTAGTGCTGGGGCCCAACCATGACTGATTGGACTCCACATGGGAGTTTGGATAACAGCCTTTTCCAGAGCAGTCTTGAAGACCAGACTGAGAGGACCGCCCCTTTAGGGAAGGGGAAGGACGGAAAGGCTCTAGAAAAGAGAGGGCAGAGGCCCAGGAGGTCACCTTGGCAGCAGCAGGCTGTGGATTCTTTGCTCAGAGAGAGAGGTATCAGGGAGGCTGGTATGTACCCAGGCACATGTGCATCTCAGTGTGTGTGCACTGTGGCTGCAGGCAGGCCATGGACAAAAGGAAGACTGAGTCAGTAAGAGGGCTGAGGGAGAGCTGCAGGGTGTGAAAGGGCTGCCCTGCTCCCCGCCATGCATCCCAGCACCTCTCAGGTGTGTCATGGACTGAAAACACTGGGAAACTGTTCTAATCCAGGAATGACTAATACATGGCATGTTTGTCACTGCGCACCAAGCCTATTGTCATGGCAGACATCACTAATCGATCATGGGTCCCTTTCCCCTGTTGAGCCAGGACATGGCCTCATGATATTTCTACGTTGCTTTCTAGGTAGTAGCTACTTGACACTTTTGAGCTAAAACCACTTCACTCAGAGCGATCTAAACCATCTGCCTTTAAACGGATGGAAATTCTCAAGAGTGAAAGATCCCCAGGGAAGGACAAGGCCACATTCCTCTAGTCACTGATGTGGGGTGGAGTGGAGGGCAGGGCTTCTCCCCAGGAGTCACTGGCTCCACCACCCTCTGGAATAAACCTTGGTAAGTCCCCATCAGCCCCAGCAGGTTCAGGAGGCCCCCAAAGAGCCAGACCAGAGAGACGCAGGTACAAAGCCCTTGGGAAAAGTCAAGAGCAAATCCTCAGGGAGGCCCCAGCAGGGGCAAAATGCCTGATGGCTGACACAGGCCCCTTTCCCTGTCCCCTGGCCTCCCCCAGGCTGGCTGCTCATCTGGGAGGGGGTGGAGGCAGGGCCGCACCTGTGATGAAGTAGCTGAGCTCAGCGTTGAGGCCCACGTCGTGGTCGGTGCAGTTCAGCCAGACCACCCGGAACTCCCGTGGCACGTCCTCGGACACAGAGACGTTGTACACAGCAGGGAAGAAGGTGGGTGTCTCGTCATTCACATCCAGCACTGCGGGGAGAGTCACCACTCAGCGCTGGGCCTGCCTTTTGCTCTAAAAAGCCAGCTCCCAGGGCAGTGGCTCCCACCGCAGAGCAATAGGAATCACATTTCCCAAGAGTCAACACCTGCCAGTCATGACGTCATGAGCCGAGGGCTCCCATGGCGGCTGGGGACAGGACAGAGCTGACCAGAGCTCCATACCCTCCCACGGTCCCCGTTCCCCTGGGGGCTTGCTGCTGCTGCTTTGCCATCCAAACCCCAGAGCCTGTATCCAGTATGGGCCCAATGGCGACATGATGATGGTGATGAATGACAGTCGTCACCATTTCTCAGCTATTCCCATGTACCAAGCCCGTGCTGCTGCTTCCTGTGCAAGACCACATGTGCCCCTCATATCAGCCTCACAAAGTGACCATCACAGGACACACTATATAATCAAGGAAGCCCAGAGCAATGGAATGACACGTCCAAAGTCACAAGAGTAGTGGGTAGGGGTCTTGCCCTCAATTTTTTTTTTTTTTTTTGGAAGTTTCCAGGTTAGGGTCAAATTGGAGCCTACACCACAACCATAGCAACACCGGATCCAAGCTGCATCAGCAACCTACACCACAGCTCACGGCAATGCCAGGTATTTAACCCACTAAGTGAGGCCAGGGATCGAACCCACATTCTCATGGAGACTATGTCAGGTTCTTAACCAACTGTGCCACAGTGGGAACTCCTGCCCTCAGTTTGTGATGGGGTTCCAGGGAAAGCTGGCTTTGTGATCCCCTCCACCTAAAAACGTCTCATTTTCCTGGAAGACTTGTTTCTTCAGCCCAGCATGCCAGGCCCTGTTTCTTTGGGAGATGGGCTTAGGATGACCTTCAGAGTGTAATGAGCCCCCCCTCTCCACCCCCACCGTCTCCTCTAACACTGGGAGAAATGATGGGCTCATTTGATGACATGGCTCCTCTTGAGCCTTGGAGAAAAATCCTCTGGGGTCCTCTATCGGAGGATTGGACATCCATCCTGTCAATCACTGACACAGACATGGGTCTTCAAACTGCCACCAGGACCCCACAAGCCTTGGACCAGTAGGAGAGAGAAAGCTCAGCTCTCTCCAGTTTTCACCATCTCAGGTCGTGATTAAGGAGAGTGAATGTTTGTGCTGAGCCAACCATCTCCCGCCCCCCATCCCATGGAGGCCAGCATGAGCCAGGTTGGGACCGGGCCTGTCCTAGAGAACAGGCCACATCCTGCCTGGTGCACTCTGAACTTACTTCCCCGGGGTTATTCCTGGTCTTTTGGCAACAGCTCATGTCCACACCCAGTTTTGTCCCAAGAATTCAAGATACAGCCAGAGGAGATGAGAAACACGAACAGTCTTGACCCAGAGCTCCCCCGATAGAGGGTGGAGGCAGTGGGAATTATCGAGAGGGCCCCGAGGGGAAAAGGAATCTTAGGGAGTTTGGGAATCTCAGCTGCTCTCTTTCTGGGGAGATGCCCTTCCATTGCGATTCCAGGTGCTCCCCACACATGCTTCCCACTGATGGAACAGCTTCCCTTTACATCTCCCAGTAGAAACTCTGTCTTTTCAAAGATGACAAAGGGCACTGAACCTCCCTTGCCTGCTGGTGACCCAAGGTCCCCACTCCCTGCTCAAGCTCTCTCTGCTGCTGCCAGGATCAAAGAGAGGGGGACCACGGCAGTGGATCCAGGCCACTGCCTGGGGCTCTGGGACCCTGAAGGCAATGGCCAGGTGGGGAGAAGGTCCTGCTAACATTTTTGACTTGGTGGAGACCAGGAAGGCTCTGCTGTGTGGAATGGCCCTAGTTGGAGAGGGCGCCCACTAGCAGCGCAGCCTGGACCCGCCTGGATTCTGGACGGCAGTGGTGAGCATGGGCTCCCAGCCCGCCTGGCGCTGCTCTGGGCCCGCACCACGTGCTCAGTGCAGCAGGAGGCACCCCCGTGCTGTGCCCTCACCTCGGATGGTGAGCGTGCTGGTGGAGCTCTTGGTGGGCGTGCCTGCGTCGCTGGCCACCACCCGCAGCTGGTACTCAGCGATGCGCTCGCGGTCCAGCTCGGCGGTGGTGAGCACCACACCGCTGCTGCTGTTGATGAGGAAGTCCAGGCGGGGCATGCCCACCTGCATGCGGTAGGTCACCAGCCCATTCAGGCCCTCGTCCAGGTCGATGGCCACCACCTGAGGGAGAGGAGGGTCAGTGTGAGGAGTGGGGACACCAGTACTGATATCTGTCCCCCAAGGAGTGCTCCCTGCTTCCCCTCTTTCCCACTGACCCACGCTCAGCTCCTCCAGAGCCTCAAGTCAGGCCACTGACCCCAACACAGCCTCCCAGATGCTCTTTAGGGGGGTGGCATGTCAGAGCTGAAAGGTGTCCAGATGTAACAAGCAGGGCTGGCGGGGGTGGGGTGGGGGGCTTTTCACAATAAGGGTCCAGGTGCATGGCCTCTCCCCTTCAAAACCCTATTCTCTTCATTAGGAAGCCCTCCCATATTCACCCCAGCTGCCTCAGGACCCTTGGCAATTTCCCTCACCGGCTCAGACCCCTTCAACTACGTGGAGCTCAACTACACAGACCGCTCCATCAAAAGGACTCCTTCTTCCCCCTTGCTTTGTTTCCATTTGTAAGAACAAAAATGAGATGTTATCAAGGATTTGTTTTTCAGTCACTTGAGGATTTAATCATCATTATTATTATTTGCTTTTTAGGGCCACACTGAAGCACATGGAGGCTCCCAGGCTAGGGGTCAAATCAGAGCTACAGCTGCCGGCCTGTGTCACGGCCACAGCAATGTGGGATCCAAGCCACATCTGTGACCTACACCACAGCTCACGGCAATACGGGATCCCCAACCCACTGAGCAGCGAGGCCAGGGATCAAACCCGCATCCTCATGCATGCTAGTCGGATTCATTTCCACTGAGCCATGTTGGGAACTCCTGATCATTATTTTCAACAGCCTATTTGAAGCCTTGTGTAAGCAAACCTCCACCCAATCCCTACACCATTCCCCTTTGCACCTCCAGTCCTGATAAGTGAGATCCTGACTCAGGACCCTGCTATGTTAAAAGTTTTACAGAAGAGGATTCAGGACATTGGAGAAAAAGGTGTAATAATAGTAAAAATAAGAGCTTTGGATCGAGGCAAGACTGTCGGGATTGAAAGACAATGGCAAAGTCACCTGTCTTATTTACATCCAACAGGCTGGTTAGGATGGTATCCAGATGCAGTTTGAATGCTTTTCCGGATAGAGGGCTCGCTACTTCCAATTTATCTACACACGGCTCTAATCCCTGGGGAACGTGTTTCTGCACATTCAGCAGAAATTATTGGTTGAGCTTGTAGAGGGGACCTGGCGAACTGCGCAGCTCAAGTCAGAGCCCTCTTTCTCTGAGGACAGTTTCCAAGTCAAGTGCTCCCAGCTTCTCCTACGGTCTTCTCACAACTCTGAGCCAGTTCCTCTGTGAACTCAGAAGCTGTGCTGATGGACATTTCCTTCCCTGCTGTCTGTGAGCCCCGAGACAGGTCTGGGGGCTTATTCACCCTCTCACCCCACTCCTATTTGGGGGCACGTCTCCTCAGGGACTGGCTCTATTCCCAGGATCACGGCTCCCCCTCCTGGGGGTTTGGGGAGAATGTTCTGTGGGAGAGACTGAACGCCTCGTGGAACCTTAAGCACAGAAACAGAGGCACAGTGGGCCCACAGGGCATGGCCAAGGTTACCCACTCTGGCACCTTTGACAAATAACCTGTCTTCTTGCAATGGGATCAGGCTAACTAGCCCTCTGCCACCAGATCCCACTGTATCTTGGGTATAAACTCTCACGATAGACATATCACAATCACATTAGCCAATGCGTATCTTGCAGTCTAAAGGCCAGGTTGCTTTACACATGTGTCTGACTGAATCCCCACAGCACAGCCAGCCACTGTTTCATTTTATTTTTTGTCTATTGTCTTTGTAGGGCTGCACCCGAGGCATATGGAGGTTCCCAGGCTAGGGGTCGAATCAGAGCTATAGCTGCCGGCCTACACCACAGACACAGTAACACCAGATCTGAGCCGTGTCTGCGACCTCTACCACAGCTCATGGCAACGCCAGATCCTAAACTCACTCAGCGAGGCCATGGATCGAACCTGCAACCTCATGGTTCCTAGTCAGATTCATTTCCACTGCGCCACCACGGGAACTCCCCCAGCCGCTATTGTGATGGCCATTTCACAGGTGAGAGAATCGAGGCCCAGAACAGTTAAATAGTTTGCTCCAAGTCACCCAGCACACAGATGGTGGTGCTGGGGTCCATACCCGGGTTGGTCATACTCCAAAGTCCATCTCTTAATTCCACTGTTTCTAAACAGCCCGTTAGGGCATCACCTCCCCTGAACCAGCACCTTCAGGGCCTCCCTGACCAGAAGGCTGATGAGGCAGGAGGCAGAGGGCCCAGGTTCAAGGTCAGGCTCTACTTCTTCTTGGCCACAGGGACTTGGGCAGTTTCTTTAAGTTTCTGAAAAGTGGGGGAGTCTCAGCCACTGTGTGGAGCTGCCTTAAGGCTTATAGGAGAGGGCGCTGCCCATGGGGGCAAGATGCCTGGGCTACATTCTTCCGACCTCCTGTGGTTCTAGAACCACCTAAAGGCATGAAGTGCTGGGGATCTTGGGCCAGCCCTCTACAATCAGGTCCTGAGAAATGATCTGATTTGGCTTCCCAGAATTCCCCCTTTGCCTCCCTCCCTCTGCCTTTATCCATCTCCCGTGGTGCTTGCCCTTCAAGACTCAGCTCAAGCGCCTCTTCCTCCAGAAAGCCTTCCTTCTCTACCTCTCAGAGCACCGGATCTCCAAGCCTGGGTCGACTGTGTCCTGCCCCGCCCCTTCCAAGTGCCCGCCATGAAGCGGGCACAGCAGCACCCACTGCCCCCTTGCTGGCTGGTTGGGATGAGGTGAGGGAGATGACAGAGAGCAGGAACAGCCAGAAAATGAAAACCCACCTGGAAGATGGAGACCCCCGCAGGGGTGCCTTCAACCACCTCAGCCACAAAAGGCAGGTTCTGAAAGGTGGGGTCGTTGTCATTGAGGTCCAAGAGGTTCACAAACACTGTGGCACTGCTGGTGGCTCTCAGAGGGGGCGTGCCACCTGAGGGGACCAGGGAGAGAGAAGGGGAAAGGGGAGGGAGAGGGGGTGGAGGAGAACAAGGGGCAGGAAGGACCATTCAGTGGCCTTCCATCCCAGTGGTCCCTCCGGGAAGCAGCCTGAGCCTTGCACCCCCAGCCCCCTCCACCCCTGAGGGTGCTCTTGGCAGCGGGGGAGGGGTCACAACTGGGAAATGGATGTCATTTCACCCTTGGTCATCAAGACACAGCCCTCCTGGATAGGCTCCAGGATGCCCAGAGGGCAGGCCTGGGGGAGATCCCTGAGTCCCTGAGTGTGCGGGGCCACAGTCCAGGCACGAGGGGCACGTACAGTCCGTGACAGAGACAACGATCTTGCGCATTAGCTCTGCCTCATCGGGGTCGGGGTTCTCCCGGTCCAGCATGACATGGGTGGTGCGGATCTTGCCGGTGCTGCTGTTGAGGCTGTAGAATTTGTTGGGCGGCTGGATGCTGTACACAAGCGTGCCATTCTCCCCCAGGTCTGGGTCCAGGGCCACCACCTGCGTGGGAGGGAACCAACCCCTCCGCTGAGCCCAGTCCAGGAAGGCTGTCTCTGTGGCCTGGGCTGCCTGCCTGGGTTGTCTGAGCCCACTGCCTAGAGCAAGAGGCATCTTCACTCAGACTTGGAAAGTGGGCCTCCTGGGGGAATCTCAAGGGGTTGGCAGGCAGGAGGTTCAGAGATGAACCAGCAAGCATGTCCTGGGCTCCTTGGCTTCTCCACCCTCCAGGGTTTTTTGGGCTGCATCTGTGGCACATGGAAGTTCCTGGGCCGGGGATTGAACGCGTGCCATGGCAGTGACCCAAGCCATTGCAGGGATGATGCACAATCCTTAACCTGCTGAGTCACAAGGGAACTCCTTGGTTTTGACCCTAGGTAAGTCCCTTTCCCCACTAATGCCTCGGCTTCTGATTTGTAAAAGCAATGCCTAGCACCCGCTGGTGTATCTGAGGCTCTCAACACCTCATAGACACCGGGTTTTCTCCAGGGACCATGTCAACACTCTTAGGAGAAGGACACCTATAGTGAAGCCCATTTCATAGATAAGGCACAGTGAATTCTGCCCAAGTCTCCTAGCCAGGAAGTGGCTCTAGGTCTCTCCAGCAGGCCATACTGCCAGCATCCTTCCTTTCTAGACATGTGGGGTAACATGTTCAGGAACTCTGGGGGGAGCAGGGGGGTTCCTTTAGGCCCATGACCCTCAGAGTTGGGGCTGGGAAGGGCTGGGGAGTCCAAATCCTTGGCTGGTCTTCTGGAAGGATTGAAACCCCAGATTTGGGTAACTGGGTTCTTCATCATCCCACCCTCTCTTGCCTTTGGAGCTTTGGACTGTGAGGTAATGTGAAAGGAATTAGGTCTCTGAGACATCAAGGATGACAGGGCATGGGAAGGGAGCCATGGACAAGCCTCTGCTTTGAAAGGATGGTCCTAGTCAGTTGGGACAGACATGGGGCTGGGGAGGGGGAGGAGGGAGAGGGCTGAGTTTCCCTAGAGGGGAGGCACGCCATCCCTGAGAAGGACAGGGATCCCAGACATTCTGGCCCCTTTAACTTTCTAGTTCCCCGCTACTTGTAAGGCCCACCCCAGGGAGGGCTGACCTAACCCAGGGCAACAACCCTGCAGCCTGTTCTCCCCCAGGTCCCCATGCCCGCCAATCCTCTGCTCTGCAGGAAACATCTCTAGCCATCTACCTTCCAGGAGGGGAAAGCAGAGCTCAGAGAGGCATGGGCCAGACTTAGTGTCACACAGCACTAGCCTTGGAGCCCACCCGGCTCTTGCCCTGGAGGTCTCCCAGTGTCCCAGGACAGCAGTGGTACCCACCTCTCAGGCCACCCTCACCCTGTGCTACAGGAGCCACTGCAGCACCAAAGGGGGACAGATCAATGGGAGTTGGTGTCCGTAGTCCCAGGGGCCACATCAGGACGGTGTCATTCTTAACTCCAGGACACTCAGTGATGACAGCCTGGTCTCCTCAGCTCCTTCATCTTACTTGATGTGGGGCCTTTTGTGCTTTGGCAGCAGAATCTGTCCCTCCTCTGGCTTAATCCCCAGCTGGAAGTGTCTCAGGGGCCACCAGACCAGAACAGACAGATGGGCTGTCCTGCCGAGGGCTCTCATCTGCTCCCAATGTCGGCACTGCACCCGAGCCGCTCTTGAACCCTCTGGCTCACTCACCCCAGTTGCTCAGCCGGCCTCCTCCCTTCCCAGCCTTGCTGTGCCAGTGGGTGACAGCGGGGTGGGGTGCAACCTTCCAGCCCCAAGGAGCCCTCACAGGGCTATGGGCTTGGTGCTCCACTTCCCCAGCCTCCGTAATGGGTGCCCAATCACCCCTATATGGGGACAGCAGGAGACAGTCCTCGTTGGCTCTCCTGGCATCACTTCAGGCTGGATGGAGGAGAGCCACCAGCTCTGTGTTTCTCCAACGCTTCGCTTGAGTTAGAGAAGGGAGAGGGTTTTTATTCCCATTTTTCTGGATGGGAAAACTGAGGTACAGAGCAGTTAACCCTGCCCCCCATTCCAGGCCAGCAGCCTGTTGCTGAACATGCCAAGAGACCTCTCCTCACCCGAGTGCCCGAGGGGGCCTGGTCTAGCTGCTTCCAAGTGACCATGGCCGGGTACTGACCTCTGGCCCCGTGGCCTACTCCCTGGTCACAGGATGGGGTGGGAGCCCCCAGAGAGGAAGATGGGCTGGGACCCCTCTCGCCAGCTCCCTGCTGGGCGATTGTGAGGAATCTCACCACTCTCCCCTCATTTATTTCCCATTTCACGCTCGTCATTTTTCTCCTGGCCTGACGGGGAATAATTCTCTCCCTCTCCCCTCTCCTTTATTTTGCTGGAGGGCTTTGAAAGGCTCTAAATCAATGCCCATCAGCCAGGTCCTTGAAGGAGGCTGCAGGAGCCGGGAGCGAGAGGTTGGCCAAAATTTCACTTGCAAACAGAGAACGGCCACTCTGCCAGCTCATACTTGCGTGGGTGAATGCCAGCAGTGCCCATGTGCACACAGACACATGCCCAGCCGGCTCCAGGGGCACCCGAATGCGACACATGCTCCTCTGCACACCACTCTGAAATCCCTGGAACCACTCTGTGCCTCAGACTCCAGGGACCATAGTCCCGGGTCACACACCCTGGTCTCCCCCTGACAAGGAAGACTCCACCTGGCCTGGCGGACTGGGGGCCAGGTAGGGTGGGGAAGAAAGGCAAGTGAGTCCGTCAGCAGCTCTCATTCACAAGTACCGAACACTTTCAATGTGCCTGGCCCTCTGCTAGGCACTGGGACTCAACCATGGACAAGACAGATGTGATTCTAGCAGCAGAGGCCATTGACAGTGACAACCGCTATCATTTGCTGACCACTCACTGTATGCCAGTCTACTTTGTGTGTTTTGGCTCATTAAATATGACTATGACTCTTTTCAGGTAGAGACTTGGTCCCCATTTTCTACTTGAGAAGGTTGGAGCACAGAGAGGTTAAGTAAGTTGCTTGAGGTCACACAGCTAGTAAGTGGGATGGCTGGAATTAGAGCCTAGACATTTAGGTACCAGAGGCCGCCCTTTTAATCACCGAGCTATAGACTGCCTCTTAAGAAGTAAGCAACCTAACAGATCACCACAGATTGTGGAGCCAGCTTGAGTCCCACTGTCTAGAGTCTATAGAGGGAAGCCATACCTGCTTTAGGCAGGGGAGTCAGGGAGGGCTCTTTGCGGAGGCGGAGGCGGCATTTTAAACTGGTACAGAGGAGAAGAGCAGGGGTGGGGAGCAGAGGAAGCAGAGCACCCTGAAGGGTGGAAAGCGCTTGCATGGAGGCTCCAAGGTGGGAGAGAATTCAGCAGGTTCGGGAAACTGAAGGGCGGCCGGGGTGTGTGTTTTGAGGGTGTGAGAAGGGTGTGTGGTGGGTGTGAGAAGAGGGGGTGGGAGGTGAGTCAGGCAGTGGGCCAGTTTCCATTCAAATATCACTTCCTCCTTGACGTCACCTCTGGGTTAGCTCTTCCCTCCCCCGAACTGACCTTACTTGTACCTCAGCCACAGCCCCTACCTCACCCAGGGCCATTGTGAGGCCTTAGAAGGGATGCCCCACCCCCACCAGGTATTAAAATAAATCCACTTATATACACATACATACCTTTCATGGCTATATAATATGAAAGAATTTTTATGCTGATTCCATTTGAAATTATTTTGCTATGACAAACTTGATTAATGTATAGGCTTCTTGATTTCTGGTGTCCTGGCAATCATCACACATAACTGGGAATTCTGGAGAATTCTGGAAAATTCTCCGGAATTCTGGAAAATCAAAGCCACAATTTGTCCTCAAGTACAATGAAATTCTTACACACACTGAATTTCATAACTTCTAATGTTGTCATATTTGGCAGATGTTTACCAGGACATGTTTTAATTCTGATTCTGCTCTTTTTGAACTTCTGAGTCATTAACTTTTTTTTTCCCCCCGGGTCTCAAACACTACCATGAGTTCACTCAGAAGCTGGAGCACCCCAGCCCTGTGGCTTCCCCAAGCTGGCAGGGGGAACAGCCACGTCCACTCTGTCCTGAGGGATGGGTTCATGTGTCCAGCTCCCCAGAGTGAAGGTGGGGCAGATCCTGTGGGCCAGGCAGGTCCACCAAGGACTCTGGCTTTCACACAGTGTGAGATGGGAACCAGAGGTGAGTCTGAGCAGAAGAGTGACAGGACATTCCCTGAAGTCAGAGGAGAAAGTTGCTGCTTCTTATACCTGCCAATGATGGGGCCTAGCGCACAGCAGGTGCTCACTGAAGGTTTGTGGCGGTTTCCTGGCAAGAGAGGCTGTCCTAGTCTAGAGCCCTAGTGCCCACGAGGTGGCAGCAGAGAGCGCCCATCAGATCTATGGCCCTAGAGAGCTCAGTGGAAATGGTCTTTGGGAATCTGGCTCTAAGTTGGAAGGAATCCCCCCCAACCCAGGGGCTTTGAGAAAATAAAGATTCCAGATCCCTCGTCCCCTGTCTACTGGAATCCTGGAGAGGGATTTACGCACCAGTTGAGAGCCATTTGGATCTTGAACATGCACAAAGGAAAACAGGACAGGTGTGATGGCCATTCCTTTCTCTCTGTTCTTCCTTCCAGGTTGACATCCTCTCCCATCTAGACCACGTGGACCTTGTCACTACAGACTGTGGTTGCTGAGGGGCGGGGGCGGGGAGGCTTGGCATCACCAGCCCAAGGTTGCTTGAACTCAGGGGGGATGGGGCAGCCTCCCTAGAAAGCTGGATATGAAAGCTTCTCCCATCCCACTCGAGTTCTTCAGTTTCTCAGGATCTGGGCCACCTGTCAGAGCACCCCTGAGCCAGCAGAGGGCTAAAGGGCAGGTGGCTTAAAGTCAGACAGACCTGGGTTTGCATCCTAACACTATCTCCTATTATCTTACTAGCTCTGGGACCTCAGACAAACCCCACAAACACTGAATCTCCATTTCCTCCATTGTACAGAGGAAGCAAGGACTCCATCTGCCACGTGAGTCACTATGAGGAAGAGAGGATTCATGAGACGTGCCCAGCACAGACCCTGGCACGTCCCAGACGTTCAGTAAATGAGGTTGTCATGATCTGTCAGATTCATGTCCATCATAAGACTGGCTAGTGGCTGTGGGGCTGGACGTTTGGGGAGAAGCCTCCCCGACTGAGACCAAATGGGGTACAGATATAGGAGAAAAGAAGGCCTCATAAAAGGGCCAGAGCAGAGCAGATGGAGTGGGGTGCTTGACTGTGGTTTTCCTCAGCTCCCCCAGGATGCTGCTCTCCCTTCTGGATGCCCTGAGGCTTTGGTGTGTCTCCTGCTCCCCACCCAGTGTCACCTCCATGCACACAGCACACACAGGAACCCACATAGACTGGGAACATTCCAAATCAGAAAAATCCCTGAGTCAACTCTGAAGCCCCTGCTGGGGCAGCCCTGGGCCAGGTGACAGAGGCCAATGGCTGCAGTGACAGAAGAGGCGAAGGAAGGCACTGAGGGCAGAGCTGAAGCTTGTGTGGTTCAAGGGAGGGATCTGAGCCTTGCCAGGGGAGGCCAGGGGCTCTCCTGAGGGGGTGGCCAGGATCCTGGAGTCTCAGGGAAAGGGCGGCTATAGCTGGACCAGCCCTAGCTCCTCTGGCACTGTTCTCAGGGCTGCCTGTGCTGCTTTTGACAAAGCCTGGAGCTCACTGTCCCCGAGGACTGTGTGAAGACTTTCCCCTACCTGTGACTACCTTTCACCATGCAAGAGACCTTCTGGAACTCTCTTCTAAGAGCTGGCTCAGGGGGAAACTTTAAATCCATCAGCCCGGTGTTGGCAGGCCCATAAGGCTCACGTGGGAATGGCAAACGCCCCTCAAAGGGCAGCCTGGCAGCTCCGCTTCCCGCCACCACTCACCGTGGTCACGTCAGAGTCCGGAGGGGTCATCTCCACCAGGTTGATGTAGTAGGGAGCGTCCTTCCAGGTGGGGTGGTTGTCATTGATGTCCAGGAGGGTGATGTTCACCTGCGAAGCCACAAGGGGCGCTGTGGGACACACCTAGCTGTGCTGCCCTTGGTGCATCTTGACATGAATTCCACCCGCTCCACAGACTTTGAGCGCAGGGCCTGGGCTTTCAAGGACAGATGGGAGCCAAGACCCTCAGGGTGGAGGAGGTTTGAGGTGGGGAATCTGATAGAATTCCTAGATCTTCCCCTGTCAGTTTCAGCTACAAGCCAAGCAATTTCCCTGCTCACCTGTCATGCAGGTAAATTGTTTATAGAGCCCTGAGTCCTATTAGCAGGTGCCTCCCATGACCACATAGGTGACTGGGGTTTTTCTGGCTAATGGCAGTAACCCCAGCCCCTCTGCCTGGGTAGGATGGGGACAGCTGTTTTAGGTCGGGTGAGGGCTGAGAGGGCAGGAGAGGGCTCCCAAGGGAAAGCAAGAAAGTGGAGGAGGAGGAGGAGGGGAGTGGCTAGGGGGAACTGTTGGCTGCTCTTTTGGCTTCTTCTCCTCCAACTTTTTTCTGCAGCTAAGGGCTCAGTTAGGACCCTCAAATGGTCTTCTCTAGCTTCCTACTCCTGGAGGCACCAAGGCCCTGGGTTGGACTCTGATCTTAGTGGTCAAGGAAACCCGGGCATCATTGCTTGGTACTGCAAAGGTAAGGGTGGGGTGGTAACAGGCCCTCAGGAACCCTCAAGGGCCCTGCATCTTGCTCTGGGATTCTTTTCCTGGCAAGAATACCTGCTCCGTTCTTAGCAGGTGCCAAGGCAAGGAGGGGCCCATACCATCTGCCCAGCTGGGCTCTGAGGGCAGAGGAGAGAGTGCTTATTCCTCCCAAGTGTCCCCATGTCCCAGGCAGGAGTGCCTTTCTTCCCACCACTGTGGAGGCTCCAGGGCTCACCTTGGTCACCAATGAACTGGTACCTGCCACCCTACCTCTGCTCCCACAAGGCTGCACACTGCTCAGGACACAAGAGGCCTAAGAGGTGCAAGCTGAAGATGAGCTGGGGGCAGCAGCCCGGCTGGCAAGTGGGGAGCTTGGGGTACGAGAGGGGTGGGCACTCACAGTGGCGATGCCAGTTTTCTGGTTGTGGCCCATGCCCCCGTCCACTGCCCGGACGATGAGGATGTACTCAGACTTGGTCTCACGGTCAAGCAGGGAGGTGGTGGTAATTTCACCTGCAGGGGAGAGGGGTGGTGAGAGAGTTTGGGTGGGCCAGGGAGAGAATGAGGGAGGAGGAAGCCGCAAAGGTGTAAAAGAGACACTTGAAAGATCAAGGGACCTGGCAGCAGGTGTGTGCATGGGGTGTGGGGGTGGGGAGCGGTTTTGGGAACAGAATCCCAGAGCTGGGCAATGTAACCCCATTGGAGGAATTATTTTTGGAGGAGGAGGTATTTTCAGATGTGGGAAAATTTAGGCTGACTATGGGTTAGGGGCTGGAAAATAGCAGAAGGGCCATTTGGCCTCAAGCTCAGTCACAAAGGACTTCTCAGACTCTTAATATCATCTCTCTGGCTTTATCACTTGGAACTATTTGCCCTCCCCCCCTTTCTTAGGGCCGCTCCCATGGCATATGGAAGTTCCCAGGCTAGGGGTCCAATATGAGCTACAGCTGCTGGCCACAGCTACAGCCACAGCCACACCAGATCTGAGCCATGTCTGCGACTTACACCACAGGTCATGGCAACACTGGATCCTTAACCCACTGAGCGAGGCCAGGAATTGAACCTGCAACCTCATGGTTCCTAGTCAGATTCATTTCCATTGTGCTATGACGGGAACTCTGGAACTAGTTAAGTCCCCCGTGCCTCAGTTTCCTCATGTGTTTAAAAAGGAACAATGATACAGCCTACTCTTAGGGGCTGTTATAGGATTAATTCAGTTAGCATCATGGAAAACTTTTTTGTTTTGTTTTTCGCCTTTTTATCTTTTCTATGGCCATACCCGCGGCATATGGAGGTTCCAGGCTAGGGGTCTAATCGGAGCTGTAGCCACTGTCCTTCCCCACAGCCACAGCAACGCAGGATCTGAGCTGCCTCTGCGACCTACACCACAGCTCATGGCAACGCCAGATCCTTAACCCACTGAGCGAGGCCAGGGATCAAACCTGCAACCTCATGGTTCCTAGTCAGATTCATTAACCATTGAGCCACGAGGGGAACTCCATGGAAAACTTTGAATGGCACCTGGCACTGCTTAGTCATATGGTCACAGAAATATAACAACAGGACTGAAATACACCATGGGCCTCACACATGTTCCAACTGGTGACTCATTCTGGACAGCTCAACCTACAGTGCATTGAGATTTAATAGTTAGAAAAGAATTTCCTCAATTACCTTGTGTATAACCTAATTACAGGGCCTTGCATTTTTTTTTCAGTGTATAAATAAGCTATTTTTTTTTTAAAGATAAGCATTTAAAATAGACCATTACCTCTGTCAGCCTGTTTTTGGCTTTTCCTTGTATTTCAGTATGACTAAAATATGGACGTCACCTGGTAGTGGTGTGACAGTTAAGTGTTTGACAACTGGCTCCCCAAAGGAAAAAAAATGGAATTTGCTGATTTCCCTGGTTATAAATATTCCCAGCGGGACCCATTTTAAGCTACCCACTCAATGGCATTGAACATGGACTTGGGCAAAGATATATACAGTGGACTTTAAAGAGCAGGTATGAGCCAGTACAGGCCAGCTTTGGGACATTATGGGGGCCAGGCCATCTACCATCTCACATGGGCCATGGGAAAGAGCCGATGCTTTGAGGACAGTGAAACTCAGCTCTGAGTTCTGATGCTGGCCCTTTCTAGATGCCTGGCTTTGGGCAAGTTAGTTTCTTTGAGCCTCAGTTTTCTTATCTGGCCAAGAGAACCCAGTACGCCTTTGATTCAGAGCTGTGGTAAGGATTAAATAACTGTAGGTGAAGTTCCCCACATTTTCTCAGAAAATGCTTGTTGCCTTCCAAAGGGCTATGAGAGATCTCTGAGGGCAGGGACTGTGTGTTATCCACGTTCTTAACCCATTGCCTGAGCTGTGTGACCTGGGGCAGGTTACTTAACTTCTCTGTGCTTGGTTCCCTCTATGGTAAAATAAGGGAGCTGGGCCTGTGGTCCTCAGGACCCTGCCACTCTCACATTTCCTTTCTTGCCACACTGGCCTGGCCTCTGGCCTGTGCAGGGCCAAGAAGGGAACTGGGGGTGGGGACCAGGGCAGGAGCTAAGGCCAGGAACAAAAGCCTGGCAAAGGTCTGCCCGCTGAGCCACGCTCCTCGCTGGGGTGGTGTCAATTAATTGGCCAGGCGAGGACAAAATTAATCTCTAAAAAGTTTTAAACATGAACTTGTCGGCATGATAGATGGCTCTTCCTGTCTGGGAAATTAGATCCAATTAAGGCCACCTTTGTGGAGCGGCCCTTGCTAATTTGACCAAGGCGCTCAGAGGAAAACGCTTACACCTTTGGAGCTGAAGGAGCCGTGTTAAGGTAGCACGAAAATGTCTGTGTCATTATTAAAGGCCCCAGGGTGCAGATGGAGTCCCTGGCTGGGTAGGTGCTAAAAGGTCAGCGTGCCCGCCGCAGGGACAGGGGGCAGCGCGCAGCTCTGCCTGGCTTTATAGGTGAAAGTTTTGGCTCCGGAGTCAGAAGTGCAGGCTCTGCATGTCCTCAGTCAAGTGACTTAACCTCTTCTAAGCCTCTGTGTCCTCATCTGGAAAATGGGGATAATGTAAGGCTAGCACCTGCCTCACGGTGTGGCAATGATGCTGGTCAGAGCACTTAGAGTAGGGCTGAGCGCCTGGTTAACGTTCAGTCAGGTTATTACTCTGAGCTCCCTAGAAACATGGGCTTGCCGAGGGTGGATGCTCTTGAGGGCAGGGAGGGAGGCCCCTGTTTTGTCAGAGGTGGCACAGAAGACTCAAGATGGCCTTGGATGTGTTCAGTCTTTGTACCGGTCAGCACTAGCCACCTGTTCCCCAAGATTCCAGGAAGGGGGATGAGAGAGAGACTGAAGGAAGACTTGAAGCAGGAGACGTGGGTAGCAGGAGGACTTAGTGCCCTGGAGGCAAGGATGGCCAGTGTCCAAAGATCCCCACCCCTTTTCCAGGCCAGAAACGGTTATTTGAGAGGGGCTGCCAGGCTGGGGACTATGACATTCCCCCCCCCCCCTTTCCTTGCCACTAGGTGGGGCCATTGCCTGGTCTGGCCAATGGCAGGTGGGCACAAGCGATGGATGTTCCCTCCAGGCCTGACCCATGAACAGCCGGTTCAATACCTCACGTTCCCTCTTTCCTCTGCGTTGACCTTGAAGCCACAGCACGGAAGGGGCCTGGGTCCCAGAACCACCTTTCAGAAGGCTGTCCACTGAACACCCCATGGGCTGCCGTGTGAGCCAGAATGTCTACTGTTAAGCCACTGAGGTTTCAGTGGTTGCCTGTCTGGCATCTACAGTTCCCCTACCTAATACAGAAATGTACTTAGAAGTGGGGAGCCTTACACCCTGCCTACGCTGACTTGGGACCCTGTGAGGGTGGAGCCGTGTCACTCCATCCTGCTCCCCAGAACAGCACCTGGCAGAGAGCAGGCCATTGCCACTGTATCTGAGTGAAGGTAAGAAGGGATGTCCAGGGGTCTCCTCATCCCAGCTTCCGCCTTAGAAGCCTGGGGACTCTTGTTGCTTTTTTCTGCCTCCCTTCTCTCTCCGCCTCAAGGAGGAGAGAAAACTGGAGGGAGGCACAAGGAAATATGAAGAAAGGGGAGAAATACAGGCTGAGCAGGGAGCTCCAGGGGCCCAGGGTGAAAAAACCCAAGGGAATAATGATAATAACCTGTTAGCACCTACTACCTGCCAAGGGCTACTCTGAGTTCTCTGTAATGACTGAGTTCACAGCAGCCCTCTGCAGGTGGGGAAACCGAGGCACACACCACATTAGGAAGAGGAGCCAGGATTCAAGAAAGCTTGAGGAGTTCCCGTTGTGGCTCAGCAGAAACGAATCTGACTACAATCCATGAGGACGGAGGCAGGTTCGATCCCTGGCCTCGCTCAGTGGGTTAAGGATATGGCATTGCTGTGAGCTGCGGTGTAGGTTACAGACTCGGCTCAGATCCCCCATTGCCGTGGCTGTGCTGCAGGCCGGAAGCTGTAGCTCTGATTCAACCCCAGGCCTGGGAACTTCCATACGCTGTGGGTGCGGCCCTAAAAAGCAAAAAAAAAAAAGTTTGGTAGCTGAGCGGGGATGAGGGTTGGCAGGCAGGCATGGGAGATGCCTCAGTTTGAAGATGTCCCTGAAATGTGGTTTGTTAGCCAGATATTTGTAAAGTGGAACACATTTTAAACCTAACAGGGCTTGTTACCGCTGAAAGACATTCTTCGGTAAAGGAATTAATGTTGTGATATTTTTGGTAAGATTGCTCATCTTGCTCAAGTTGATGTTTCAGGGATAAAACCAGGTGCTCAAAGCTGATCTGCTGGAGAACATGGGCCTCCTGCGAAAGGGAGGAGACCCTGGCCCAGAGGCTGGTCCCTGGGCTGGGTGTGGCACGCCGGCCTGAGGCGCAGGGGACACGGCTGCGGGGGCTCACCTGAGCGGGCGTTGATCCGAAACTGGGAGGAACCCTCCAGGGAGTAGATGATGGACTCCTGGCCGTACTCTCGGGAGCGGTCCAGGTCCGTGGCATTCAGGAACAGCACCGTGGCTCCTTCAGGGGGACAACAGGCGTTGGGGGCTGCTTACCCTGGGCTCACAGCCCCAGGCTCCGGCAGCAGGACATGGGCACAGGCTCAGGGGGACGAGTTGGGACCTCCTGGGGAAAAGCCTTCCGGGGGTGGGAAGCCTGCCTCAGGGACGACTCAGGGATGGGAGTGGGATCTACCACTTGCTCCGGTGGCCCAGATTCCTGGGCTGCGTGGCGACAAGGCTCCATGGGATCAGGCCCACCCCTTCCCCCGACCCACTTCAGGTCCAACTGCGTGCCACTGCCTCCCCCCACCCGGCCCTGACTGGCCAGCACTCAGATTGACCACCTTTGACTGTGACTCAAAAAGGAATAAAGCTCCGCATTAAATTATTCTACATTTATTGTCTTCAATTTTGGTCTTACTTTATCTCATTCGCAAGGGGAATTTATAAGAGTTTTTTTTTTTTTTTTTTTTTCTTTTTTCTCTTTAATGCCCAGTTCAGGCCTCACCTTCATTTCCATCTCTGTGAAGTCCTGGGTCGGAGGACCAGCCTTATCCAGCTGCCTGGCCAGACCCTGCGGGCAGTCTGACCTGCAGCCGTGCCGGCCAGGGCTTTCGGCTTCCTCCTGCCACCCAACAGCCAGGCCAGCTCTGGCGGGGTGGCGAGGAGGGTCCGTGTGTGTGCTCCGGGAGCCGCCACACCCAGGCTGGAATCCAGCGGGACCTCTGGCAAGGGCTGGGCACTTGGAAAATGGGTGCCCTGTAAAATGGGTCTAACTCTAAAGCCCGACTTGTGGGGTTGTTGGTGAGGATTTTGAGGGATAAAACCTGGGGCACAGGCCCAGCTCACGGCAGCTGTCACTGAAGCAGACCCTGGTAACCACTGTGCTGATGAGTCACCAGACCCTTGGGGGGTGAGGGACCAGGCCGGGGGCCTTGAACCGTCAGTTCCTTCTGGGCCCCTCCTGGTAGCTGTCGGGTCTCTGCTGTGACTTTCAGTCCCGCCCTGAGTGGGAGGAGAGGTACATCTGCTGTGACACCCTCCTTTATCCCAGCTCGTTCAACTTGCAAGAGGATCGAGCGCCGGGATGAAGGCCTCTCCCTGTCAGAGTCTCTGGGAATGATGAGGAGCTCAGGGGGCCACTTCTGCAGTGATCCTCTCCAGGGGGTGCCCAGGATGGGGAAGGATAGGCTGGGCACAGCCTGGCACCTGCCCTGCAAATCATCAGACACCAGGAAGGCACCCAGAGGCTCTTGTTAGAAGGGCCTGTGGTGCCAGGGAAGGTTGCCTCTGACGCCAGCAGTTCCCTGCCTCCTGCTGTCCTTGACTCCAGCTGACCCTGACTCCTATAACAGACCCTCCTCCAGCTGTCTGACTCCAGCTGAACCCTGACTTCCAGCTATTCCTGTGCTCCTCCAGTCATCCCCTGACCCCTCTAGCTGCTGCAGCAACTCCTGATGTGAGTTGCTCCTGGAGAACACCCACTTCTGGCTGTAGGGAGGCCACTTCCAGCCTGCGCCGAGGACATAGCAGCTCCCCTAAACCTGAGTGTGGAGCTGGTGGCCCTGGGTGTGCAAGCTGAAATGCGGCCCAGGGATGAGCCTCCCATTCTCGTCCTCACCTAGGAACACATGCCATTCTCCGAGGTGACCCCTTGGCCATCATGGGCCCTGGGACCGGCTTCACAGCCCTGTCATCTTAAAACTCTCTGCACACTCTTGTTTAACCAAGGTTGCTGAGTTAATCATTGGTCATTTTTCTCTTCCAGCATGAGAACTGTAGCTGCAGAGGAGAAGGGACCAAGCGCCTAGGGGAGTATCTGCACACAGTAGGTGTTCCATAAAGAACTGTGGACTGGCAGGCCACTGGACATCTCTAGAGGCTCCACTTGTCATGGGAACTAGACAGGGAGGGCATGGGGCTCTCACAAGGACAAGGGTAAGGTCAGGTCTGCACGCCCTCAGCCTCGTGCCCACTGGGCTCCTGCCCTCATGCCTTCCTCGCTGGGGCTATACCTGCCATGATGTTCTCCACTACAGAGACAAAGTAGGCAGGCTTGCTGAAGGTGGGAGGGTTGTCGTTTTCATCCTGAAAAGAAAAAAGATAGATGCAGGAGCCAGGGAGGCGGTTGGGGCTGGTCAGCATCCCAGGTTGGCACTGAGGGGAGGCTGGGCACAGCTGGCACTGAGGACCTCTGGCCTCAATGTATAACCAGAGCCAGGCGGGGGGTCATGAGGTGGCCAGGTGGCCCTCTGGCTGGGCTACAGTTCAAGGATGCAAAGCAGGATTTGGGGAAACGTGGGGGTCGGGAAGTGATGGCCAGAGAGACGGAGAATGAAGGCAGCAGTGGGGATAGCCTATGACTCCCAGCTCCCCTGGCTCTCCCCGTCGGTCTCCTGGGGAGACCCACACTCCCACCCTCAGCTCATCAGCCCCCACACTCAGACCTTCCCATCCAGCTCTGGCAAGATGATGATGGAAAGTTCTAGGAACGCTGCCATCAACATTCTCCCTCCTAGTAATGGAAGGAGAAAGGAATACTTCAACCTAGAAGATGCTGAAGTACAAAGTGCAGGCAGGGAGCAGGGGGCTCCCAAAGACTGAATTCAGCCCCATCTGCACACCCACAATAATAGCCCTTCCACCTGCCTGGGCAAACCTGGCCCAGAACCACCAGCTCTGGTTCTGGAGCAATCTCTTCACCAGTGACTAAGAGAGAAGGACAGTGGCTGGGAAACGGTGTGGTATCCATAGGCTGAGCTGGCAGGGGTGTCCAGGCACAGCCTCCATCTCCTCCTGCAGCTCCTCCAAAATCTCAGGGAGACTTTCCCATCCTTTACGACTTTCATCCTCACCACTGTTTTTGCAACTATTCAACAAGAATTCCTCCCTGTTCCCCTCTTGGAGGAAGCCTCATGGCCTACCCTACCCCGACCCCGACTCAGGGCCTCCTCCCCTTTACCCAAGAGCCCAGCACGCAGCTCAGGGGTCAGCCCCCTGGGGAGTCTGCAGGCTTCAGTTTTCAGGGATGCAGGCATCCTAGGCCTCATTCCCCCCATGGACTGGGAGCCCTCTGAGGGGGAGACTCCTTCAGTGAGCCCCTTCTGCTGGAGTCACTTCCGGCTGAGCAAACATGAAGAAAGAGGTGGCCTGATATCTGGCTGCCCACCCCTTGGGACTTTGGAGACTCTTGTCGTGCCAGGATGATGGGTGCCCCGAGAGGTTTTTCTTTCCCAATCCAGTCCCTGGCTCTGGACCACACACGCCGGCTCCAGCTGACCTGTCCCCTCCCCAGCCTCAGGGAAATGATAGCATGAGGACCTGCCCGACATCCAATGCCCAGGGGCACGCCCAGGGGCACGCCCAGGCGTCCCCGGTGTGGGCATGGGTGCCCCATACATGTATATATTTAAGCCTTCTGCTTGGCTGCACGGAACGGCACGGAGAATGTCAGTGACAGAGCGTGAGGCAGAAACTTATTAGCGGTGATATTTCCCCGGATCCTGGCGCTGCATTCGCTATTAGTTCTAATTCAGCGGCTCCCTCTACAAAAGCTTATTGTCCCCTAATGGGAAATCTACAAACCGAGTTTGACTTCTTTATTAAAAACCAACAAGCAGTGGATGAAAAGGAATCACCTGGCTCCATTTGCCCACCCCTCCTCCCACAATCCTGTCCCCTTGATCTGCCTCTCCCCCTCCCCGCCAACCTGTGCTGCCATCAACTCCATCTCCACTGGGGCTTTTCTTTTTTTTTTTTTTCCTCCAAGTGGAGAGAAAATCCCTTTGCTGGAGGGAGGAGACAGCTCAGCCAAGTGACAGCTACTTAAAAATCACCCACGTGCAAAATCAACCCGGAGGCGGCGACCTTTTCAAGTACGGTCTTTAGACACAAGCGATTCCACCATCCCAAAGTCCTGCTCGAGAGACGACGTTCAGCCACAGTCAAGGTGGCACCTGTCTCTGTTGCCAGACCCGCCCTGTGGCCAGGGGCCAGGGCAGACCCGGGAGGAAAGTGCAGGGCCCTTGCTGACCCGCATCAAGGCTCTGAGGTGGCTCCATGCCAGGGCACAGGCTGGCTCGCTGAGGAGGGAGCAAGGTGGATTCTTGGCTCTACCTGTCCTTGGACATGAAGCCCCCACTCCCTGATGTCAAGGAGGGAGGCTGAGGCTGCTGGCCACTCTTTTATTCAGAGTGGATAAAAGGTCAGTTCTGTCCCTGGGCCATCCTCTTCCTGTTCTGGCTCCATTTGAGGCAAAAAGAGAAAGAGGCCCTCCCCAGGTCCCTTAATTGACCACAGGCTGGGAGGTAGGCTGGGGTTTGGGGCAATCCCTGGGTCTCAAGACTCCATAAGGGCGGATCTTTGAAGGCCTTGCTACCCAACGTGTGGTCCCCTGATCAGAAACATCGCCATCTCCTGGGAGCATGTTAGAAAGAAAAAACCTCAGTCCTTCCTCAGATGTGCTAAATGTGAATTTGCATTTTTTTTTTTTAATTTGTCTTTTTGCCATTTCATGGGCCGCTCTTGCAGCTTATGGAGGTTCCCAGGCTAGAGGTCTAATTGAAGGTGTAGCCACTGGCCTACACCAGAGCCACAACAACTCGGGATCTGAGCCGTGTCTGCAACCTACACCACAGCTCACGGCAACGCCGGATCGTTAACCCACTGAGCAAGGCCAGGGATCGAACCCGCAACCTCATGGTTCCTAGTCGGATTCGTTAACCACTGAGCCATGATAGGAACTCCCCATGAATTTGCATTTTAAGAAGACGCCCAGGGAACCCGTGTGAACTTGGAGGAGCAATGGTCTCAGTCACATGAAGACTGGGATGCCCAAGGCTCCAAGCCTAGGGATGTGGTAGAAAGAACATGAACCTAGGAGTCAGACAGGTCAAGGTTCAAATCCTAGCTTACAAGGATTGGAAGCAAATTCAAATGCCACTTACTAGCCAGAAAGTCAGAAAGGCGCTGGTGACCATGGACCAGCTATGATCCTTCCCCTAAGCCTCAGCTGCCTCATCTGTAGAATGGGACTAAAAGAGACTACGTTAACGAGAAAGCGCCTAGAACAGCATGGAGCTCAAGTTTGAATTTCCATTTGGTCAATTCTGCCAACCTTCCACCTCAATTTATTTCTCTAAATTTTCCCGACTCTCACCCTCTCCCACTTTCAGTTCCCCAAAGCCTGGAGAGCGTCCTCCTCAGCCTGGCTAGGTTCTCTGGAACTTCCCTTCGCACCAGAGTGCCTGGTGCATGGATGCTGCTGCTGGCACACCTTCTGTCTTCTCAGCTGTGATGACAGCACCAAAGCCCACATGGCTAGGAACTACCTGCATGATCCCATCTAATCATTGCACTATCATGTGGCAGTACCACGAGTATCCCCATTCTGCAGAGGAGGAAACTGAGGCTCGGAGAGGAAAAGAACCCCAGGTCACACAGCTGGGTTTCAAAGCCCTATACTTCCGAGGCCATGCTCCTGTCTCTAGTCATAGTGCCTCCTTGTGGGGGGAGCAGGATTCACTGTCATCTTCAGATCCCCCCAGGACCTACTGCACCGTGTACACAGGAAGAATTCACCGCTTGCTTGAACAGAGAGAGCATGACGCTGGCTGAAAGTGATGGGTGGGTTGGTCAGGGTTAGGAGTGTGGCCAGGCTTAAGGGGGTGTGGGGACTGTGGTCAAGACTGGGAAACCAAGGTCATGTTTGGTGGCTGTGGTCACGGTCAGAGCTACATGGGAAAGAATCCCAGGATGTGGCCAGGATCAACAGGGAGCCACTCTGGTTCTCCACCATGACTCTTGGCACTTCAAGGTAGGTGGCAGTAGGTTAAAGGTAGGCTTCTGTGGATCTATGCTGCCCTGTCCTCCTGGCCACTCCCTGGAGCCTGAACTGCCAGATGCAGGGCCCCAGGCCATGCTCTTCCTTTTGCTGGACCTGGTTCTGCAGAGCCTCTCCATCCTCTGTTACCCCAAATCCTGCTCCCACATGCCCAGTTGCGGTGCGCCCCCCAGGCATCAACCTTGACTCTTCCATCACTGCTCACCCAGACTTTTCTGCAAGCAAGTAGGGTCCCCTACCCAGAGATGGTCCTGAGCCTCGGCCTCAGGTTGAGAGGATGAGGCTCATGAGAGCCAGGTATGGGGCAGCACCAGAGGCTGTTGGCGAAGCCATCTGGGACAGGAAGGTCATCCAGCAACCTGCCCTGGGCAAGATTTTCCTGGAGCTTTTGTCAGATCTCAACGAAATCTCCTAACCCGACAATCTGATTGAATCCCTCCTGGAGCTGGTGATGCACTAACTCTTCTATGAGCATATGCATTCACCCTCCCGGGGGGCAGCGGCATTTATGAGATGGGTGGGGGGTGGGGCACTGGGGGGGCGAAATGCCTACCGGTGGTGTCAGACCACAGTCTTTGTCCCTGGAATCACTGGGGGAGCTGCACGGGGCCAATGAACCAGTGTGGAGATGGATTCAGCGACTGATAATTTCAGACACAGAAAGCGCTAAGAGGTGCTTGATATTCACATCAGACAAGCTGTGGTTTGGCTTCAGGCCCCTTTAGATCTTCAGAGGAGTGGAAAAAGGAAGTAAAGAAGAAAGAGGAGCCCAGAGAGACAGTCAGAAGAGAGAAGATGACCTTCCAGGAATTCCCTTGAACTTCACGGAATGTGGTTGTAAAGGAAGAAACCCATCGCATTCCCTCCCTGCTGGCGCTCCAGCTCCTGTTCTTCCTTCGAGGGTGTCCTGAGGCCCCTGGATGATGTTAGAACAGGACCATCAGGCTCTTCTTGGGGCCCAGGCCTGCGCCTTCCCTGGCTGAGCTGAGCTGCTAAGGGACCGTCTGAGTTGTGGGGACAGCTAAGGAAGGATGTGGGGACACAGGGTTCTGGCAGGGCCCCCAACGCTGGGAAGCACTCATCACCCCATATTCTGGAAAGACAAGGCCAGTGTGCCCCCTGGGTACTTACAAACACCTCGATGGTGATGGGGACGGTGCTGTTCAGAGGGGGGTGGCCGGCGTCCTTGGCCATGACCGTCAGATAAATCAGCCCATTGGGTATCTGTTCATAATCCAGGGGGCGGCTCACGCTGATAACTGAAATGACAGGATGGGGCCCCAGGCCCTCTGTAAGCAGACTTCCCAGGTCTGTCCAACCAGGGCTCCCCTTTGGGCAGAGAGGGTGAGGCTGGCTTGGCCTGAGCCACCTCTGCCTTGTTCTCCCCTCCTGCCTCTGAACTCCTGGAGCCTTACCTAGCCTAGGAATCTCTGTATGCTACAGGTGCAGCACTAAAAACCAAAAAAAAAAAAAAAAAAAAAAAAAAAGGACATAGGGCAAAGGGATAGGGAGGAAGGGCTTTCCCAGCAGAAGGAATAGGAACAGACTCTGCAAAATCATGGAAGTGATCCCTGTAAGGGGAGAGATTGTCAAGGGGTTCAGAGAGGTTGGATTATGGATTATGGTGCAGAGAGGCCAGTGCAGAAAGGCAACCAAGAGCCAGATCACAAGGGCCTCCCTGGACAGCTTTGCTGTGTGACTCCGGGCAAGTCATCCTCTGTCTCTGGCCCTAGCTGCCTCAACAACAACAAGACAAGCGATCTCTTGGGATCTTGAAGCTTGAGGTTGTTACCGCAACAACAGGGATCAGGACTCACAGGTAGCAAGCAGGGCAGAGTCTAGAGAATGGACCCGACTAAGCCAGCAGGGAAAGGTCACATGAAGGGCGGGGAGGTGGCTGTAGCACCCCCGATAGATGGGGAAGCTTACTTAACAAGCCTCCCCCTACCAGATCCGCCCACGCAGCCTTTCTTCACAGGGACCCTGGAGACTGGGGTGACTTCAGACGCCTGGCTGGCTATGGGCCTAAGACCCAGAGAAAGATGTGGCCGATCTGAGACACAGATCTTGAGTCTGTGAAAAGGTGACCCATGCCATGGACTGCTCCAGCCAACAGGAGCTGTGGGGCAGCCTCCCAAGTGGTCTAGGTGTCTGGGAGACAGATGGGCCCCGCTCCCGAGAGAGGTGTAAGCATGCCGCCCTGCTCCTACCAGCCGACCCTCCACCCCAGGCTGGCCCCTCCGTCCTGCCCCCCACATACCTCCATAGCCCTCGTAAACGCTGATGTCGAAGTAGCTGCCGAAGGCGGAGGCGCTGACGATGCTGTAGGTGATCTGGTTGTTGGGAGGGGAGTCTTCGTCTGTTGCCTGGAAAGAAGAAGGCAGACAGGGCCCATGAGCCTTCAGTGACCCTGGGGCCAGAAAAAGGCAGGTCCTGGGAGCGGGGTGGGGTGGGGGTGGGGGATGACCCCTCTCAGAGCCGCCTTCTCGGCTCCTCGTCCCTCAGCTGGAGGCTGCTCTCTGGCTCCCAGCAGACACACCTCATGTTAGGGGCGGAGGTGTCCTGGGGCATCTGGAGGGCGGGTTGGAGGCCCAGGGGGAGAGAGGAAGGCCGGGCCTCACCCAGAGGATGGACGGGGTCTCCACCATACCTGGCAGGACCATCTCATGGTCCCAGTTTGAACATCCTACTCACAGAGGCCTTCCCTGTCCTCCAGACTAGGTCAGCGCCCTGGGCTGGGCACCCTATTAGTTCCCCTGCCCCACACTGGGCTCTAAACTTCTTGTTTAATTTCTGCCTTCCTCACTCAGACTCTCAACTCCATATGAGCAGAAAATGTGTTTCTTGACTGCAGCTGATTCCTAGCATTAAGTGCCGCGTTTGGCACTGTGCTAGGTGTTAGTGCTTGTGTTAGTGCTAGGTGTCTAATGAATGCATGTTGCATGAATGCAAAAAGGGAAGAAGGCACTTAGAACAGGGGTCTTCCTTCTCCTTGACTGTCTCTGGGGTGGCTGCATTGATGGGCTCTTTTCAGAGGTCTCTGACCCTAGAGAGCCTCCAGGGGCCTCCCTCTGCTCAGGGTGTAAGAGGAGCTGGGTGGGCAGGGAGGGCAGGGTCCATGATGGGTGGGCACATGGTCCTGCCTTCTGGGTATCCCCACGCTGCCCCTGCCACCTTGCCTGCATCCCTATCTCCCTCAGAAATAAGTTGTAGTGCTGGCTTCGGCCACACATATACCAAAATTGGAATGGTATCAAGAAGATTAGCATGGCCCTTGCACAAGGATGACATGCAAATTCGTGACGCTTTCCATGTTTTTATTGACTGTAATAGAAAAAATAAAAATCTTAAAAAATTTTAAGAAGAAAAAGAATATATATCTACATGTATATAACTGAAGCACTTTGCTGCAGAGCAGAACTTAACACAATCTTGGAAATCAAATATACTTCAATAAAATTTAAAAAATACAAATGGGAGTTCCCCTCATGGCTCGGCAGAAACAAATCTGACCAGCATCCATGAGGACGCAAGTTTGATTCCCTGGCCTCGTTCAGAGAGTTAAGGATCTGGTGTTGCCATGAGCTGTGGCGTGGTTCGCAGACGTGGCTCAGACCTGACATTGCAGTGGCTGTGGTGTGGGCCAGCGGCTGTAGCTCTGATTCGATCCCTATCCTGGGACCCTCCATATGCTGTGGGTACGGCCCTAAAAAAAGGCAAAAAAATTAAATTAAATTAGAAAAAATAAAGAAAATACAAATGAAGGAAATATAACACTCTCCAGAAAATGCCTTGAAAAGAATCTGGAAAAACTCTACACACACAAAGGTTTTTAGTATCAGGGCTTTTGTACTTAACGTCATTTTCATAGACCACATCGCTTTGATGCACCACTATTATGGGTCTATGCAAGTTGAGAAAAGGACTCACGTCACTGGATAGGAGTATGAACATCTAATGTACAGAGATTCAATTCAGTTGTAAAGAAAGCAATGAAAGACATTAATGAGCTCTGATTCTCACGACTGCATTGCAAACTGGAACACAACCACGCAGCTACCTAAAAATTAAAACAAGTTTAACCTCCACATATGCGCAAGGTGCAATTCACCAAGGGCCATTCTCTCCCAAGAAGTTCCTCTGGTTCACGCTGGGTTTCAAAGACTCATGCTCTTGAACTGAGTATTGCGAACTTAGAATCAGTTTGCACACGGACATTCTTGGGAATTTGCTGTGAACAACTGCTGATCTCTTGCACTGTTTTCCAACATTGTCTACACAACTTGATACCTTGAGCAACTATGGTCTTACTGAAAGAGACTGTATTTGCAAATAATTGATCTTCAAATGTTTGCATGTAAGTAAGTGGGGATATACTAACTGAAGAAAAATGTCTCCCCCAGAAATAAAATCAATGTGCCATTGGTTTAAAGAATTTTGTGCTTTTATTTATTTATTTTTAAACCATTGAGACAAACCTGAAAAACTCTAACTATACCCAAGGGGGGAAATAAGGACAGTACAAGTTAAAGGGAAAATAAAAAAGAAGTAAGTTGTAAATAGAGCCTCTGAGTCCTGTCACTCTGGGTGGGCGGACTGGGGAGGGGTATGAGGACATTAAGGAGTTTCTGGTCAGAGGTCACTGTGTGGTGTGGTGGGGACTCATTGCAGGAGGATGCTTGGAGGGCAGAGTCTCACATTCTGGTCCTGGCTCTCAACTAATTCACTGTGCCCGCCTCTTCCCTCCTGCTTCCCCTTCCATGAAGTGTGTTGTGTCCATGGTCTCTGGTGCCTTCCAGCTGCAGCAGCACCCGGTTTTAAGCAGCCACTAAAGGGCTTGGAGGGGGCGCTTTACACAAGGAACTGCTTGGCACTCACCTAGGGAGATGGGGGTGGTGGTGAATGCAGACCTAAAATTTAAGCTGAACCCTCCTACACTGTTGGTGGGAATGCAAATTGCTACAACCACTATGGAAAACAGCATGGAGGTACATTAGAGAACTAAATATAGAATTGCCATATGACCCAGCAATCCCACTCTCGGGCATATATCCGGACAAAACTTTCCTTGAAAAAGACACATGCACCCGTATGTTCACTGCAGCACTATTCACAATAGCTATGACATGGAAACAACCTAAATGTCCACTGACAGATGAATGGATTAAGAAGATGTGGTATATATATATATATATATATATATATACACACAATGGAATACTACTCAGCCATAAAAAAGAACAAAATAATGCCATTTACAGCAACATGGATGGAACTAGAGACTCTCACACTGAATGAAGTTAAGTCAGAAAGAGAAAGGCAAATACCATGTGATATTACCTATATCTGGAATCTAATATATGGCACAAATGAACCTTTCCACAGAAAAGAAACTCATGGACTTGGAGAAGAGACTTGTGGTTGCCAAGGGTGAGGAGGAGGGGGAGGGAGTGGGATGGACTAGGAATTTGGGTTAATAGATGCAAACTACTGCATTTGGAATGGATAAGCAATGAGTTTCTGCTGTATAGCACTGGGAACTATATTTAGTCACTTATGATGGATTATGATAATGTGAGAAAAAGAATATATATATGTATATATGACTGGATCACCTTGCTGTACAGTAGAAAATTGACAGAACACTGTAAACCAGCTATGATGGAAAAAGTAAAGATAATTTAAAATAAATAAATAAATAAATAAATTCAGCTCCTCCATAAAAAAAAAAAAATTAAGCCAAGACAGGCACTAAGCTCATACAGGAACCAGGGATGTGAAGTGATGCTCAGAGGTGAACTGACACAGACCAAGAATGTGACCGCTGATCTGAGAAGAATTCTTTGTGGTTGGCACTTCTTGCACTGGCTTCCTGAGGGGGTGGTCCAGGAAAAGGCAGAGAGAGAGAGAGGGAGGGAGAGGGAGAGAAGGGAAGAGAAACAGTCAATCACAGGGCACCCTAGCATCTTACCCGGAGCCGCACCAGCTGTGTGACAGAAGGCTCATTCTCTCTCAGGGCACCCACATAGGCATCCTTCTGGAAGGTGGGCACATTGTCATTGACATCCAACACGTTGATCCTGACCCGGCCTGTGGTCTCCTCACCGCCCCCGTCCCGGGCAATGACTGTCAAGGTGAAGCGCTGGATAAGCTCGTAGTCCAGTCTGGCAATCAGCATGATGAGTCCTGTGTCCTTGTCCAGAGAGAACCTGTGTCAGGCAGGGAGGAGGGAGGGAAAGGACACAGGTATAAAGCAGCTTATAGATAAGGGCCTGCATTTACCAGCCTATCTCTGCCCTAGGTGACAAAGAGACATTAAGGAAGTCTGAAACTGCCCTCTTTTTCATTTTTCCTAAATAAGAAGAGCTTCAGCTATTTCTAACAGGAGGTGAGTGGGCAGGGATTGGGACCACATGAGGGGTGGGGTGGACAGGTACTGAGAGGACACGAGCGGGTTGACTTAATCAAAGTGGAAACTAAGACAGAAAGATTCTCCTTTTCTTGTGAACAAGAGTTTCTGCCTACTGGAGATATTTAGATGTTGAGGGATTGTAATGGTCAGAAATTCTTATAACTGATACCACAGAAATACAAAGGATCATTAGAGACTACTAAGAAAAAATGTATGCCAGCAAACTGAACAACCTAGAAAAAATGAATAAATTCCTAGAAACATATACCTTATCAAGAGGTAAATGCAGAAATATACCTGATTACTAGTAAAGAGATATCAGTCATCAAAAAATCTCCCCCCCCAAACAAAACTCCAAGAGCAGTTGCTTTCAATGTTGAATTCTATCAAAAAGTTAAAGAATAGGAGTTCCTGTCGTGGCGCTGTGGTTAACGAATCTGACTAGGAACCATGAGGTTGCAGGTTCGATCCCTGCCCTTGCTCAGTGGGTTAAGAATCCGACATTGCCATGAGCTGTTGTGTAGGCCACAGACACAGCTCGGATCTCATGTTGCTGTGGCTCTGGTGTAGGCCTGCAGCTACAGCTCCGATTAGACCCCTAGCCTGGGAACCTCCATACGCCGCAGGAGCGGCCCCAGAAAAGGCAAAAAGACAAAAAAAAAAAAAAAAAGTTAGAGAATAAAAACAAATCCTTCTCAAACTCTTCCAGAACATAGGAGAGTAAGGAATACTTTCAAGCTCATTTTATGAGTCCAGCATTACCCTAAGACTAAACCAGACTAAACCACAAGAAAATTATAGGCCAAGATCCCTGATGAACACTGATGCAAAAACTTCACTATTAGCAAACCAATTCAGTGCATTAAGATCATTCAACCATGAACAAGTGGGATTTATTCCAGGGATGCAAGGATGGTTCAATAGCCACGAATCAATGTGACATGTCACATTAACATAGTCAAAGATATAGCATATGATCATCTTGATAAATACAGAAAAAGCATTTGATGAAATTCAACATCCATTTTGCGATAACAATTCTCAACAAACTGCGTATAGAGGGAAAGTATCCCAAGATAAAAAAAAAGCAAAAAACCATATATGACAAACCCACAGCTAACAATACAGTCAATGCTGAAAATCTGAAATCATATTCTCTAAGATCAGGAATAAGATAATAATGCCCATTCTCCCCATTTTTATTCATCATAGTACTGGAAGCCCTAGACAGAATAATTAAGGAAGGAAAAAAAGCCATTCAAATCAGAAAAGAAGTAATGTCACCATTTGCAGAATAACATGACATTACATGTAGAAACCCCCAAAGGCTCTGCAAAAAACTGTTAGAATAAAACATGTTTGGTACAAAGTTGTAGTATACTAAATCAATATACAAAACTCTGCTGGGGAGTTCCCATCATGGTGCAGTGGAAACGAATCCGACTAGGAACCATGAGGTTGTAGGTTCGATTCCTGGCCTCACTCAATGGGTTATAGATCTGGCGTTGCCGTGAGCTGTTGTGTAGGTCAGAGATGTGGCTCGGATCCTGAATTGCTGTGGCTCGGATCCTGCATTGCTGTGGCAAAGGCCAGCAGCTGTAGCTCTGATTAGAACCCTAGCCTGGGAACCTCCATAAACCATGGGTGTAGCCATGGGTGCAGCCATGGGTACAGCCATAGGTGCAGCTCTGATTAGACCCCTAGCCTGGGAACCTCCATAAGTCATGGGTATAGCCCTGGGTTTCTATATACTAATAATGAACTATCAGAAAGAGAAATTAACAAAAAACAATCCCACTTATAATTGCATCAAAAAATAATAAAATGCTATCTAGGAATAAATTTAACCAAGAAGGCAAAAGACCTGAATTCTGAAAACTATGACACTGATGGAAGAAGTTGAAAAAGACACAAATAAACTGAAAGATACTCCATGCTCATAGACTGGAAAAGTTAATACTCATAAAATATCCATATTATCTAAAGCATATTATCTAATTTATAGATTCAATGCAATCACTATCAAAATTCCCATGACATTTTTCATAGTAATAGAATAAACAATCTAAAATTTGTGTGGAACCACAACAGACCCTCAGTAGCTAAAGCAACCTTAGGAAAAAAGAACCAAGGTGGAGGCATCATGCTCCCTGATTTCAAACTATATTTCAAGATTATAGGAATCAAAACAGTATGGTATTGGCATAAAAGCCAACACACAGATCAGTGGAACAAAACAGTGAATCCAAAATTAAACCTGTACGTATATGGCCAATTATTTTAAAACAAAGAAGCCAAGACTACACCGTGGGGGAAGGACTGTTTTTTCAATAAATAGTGTTGGGTAAACTGGTCGGCCCCAGGCAAAAGAAAAAAACTGTTTTATACCACACACAAAAATCAATTCAAAATTGATTAAAGACTTCAATGTAAGACCTGAAACCACACAACTAGGAGACAGGCAGTAAATTTCTTGACATCAATATTGATTTTTTGGACTTGATACCAAAAGCAAAGACAACAAAATAAAAAACAAACAGGTGGGATTACATTAAACTGATAAAGCTTTTGAACATCAAAGGAAGCTATCAACTAAATGAAAAGACAACCTAGAGAATGGGAGAAAATGTTTGCAAACGTATGTCTAATAAGGTTCGTATCTAAAACATGCATATAGAGATCTCATACAATTCAATTGCAAAAAACCAAATCATCCAATTAAAAAATGGGCAGAGGATCCAAACTGACATTTTTCCAAAGACGACATACACATGGCCATCAGACACATGAAAAGTTGCTCAACATTGCTCCTCATCAGAGAAAATGCCAATAGAAACCACAGTGAGCTATCACTTCACGCCTGTCGGAATGGCTATCATCAAAAGTAGCAAGTGTTGGCAAGAATGTGAAGAAGAGGGAACGCTTGTGCACTGGCCAGCCACTATGGAAGAGTATGGAGTTTCCCCAAAAAACTAAAAACAGGACTACTATATCATCTAGCAATTCCACTTCTGGGCATTTCTCTGAAGAAAACAAAAACGCTAACTTGAAAAGACATCTTGGAGTTCCCACTGTGGCTCAGTGGGTTAAGAACCCAACTAGTATACATGAGGATGTGGGTTTGATCCCTGGCCTTGCTCAGTGGGTTAAGGATCCAGAGCTGTCGCAAGCTGCCGCATAGGTCACATACAGCTTCGATCTGGTGCTGCTGCGGTTGGGCTTAGGCCTCAGCTGCAGCTCAGATTCAACCCCTAGCCTGGGAATTTCCATATGCCGCAGGCGTGGCCCTTAAAAGCAGAAAGAAAAAGACAAAAAAGACATCCACGCCCCCATATTCACTGCAACATTTTTTTCAATTGCCAAGGTATGGAAAAAATTTAAGTGCCTATGGAAGAATGAATAGATAGACACACACACATGAGTATTATTCAGCCATAAAAAAGAAGGAAATCTTGCCATTTGTGACAACATGAATGGATCTCCTGAGGGCATAATGCTAAGTGAAATAAATCAGAAAGAGAAAGACAAATGCTGTATGATCTCACTTATGTGTAGAATCTAAAACAAAAAAGCACAAACGGAACTCATAAATACAGAGAACGCTGGTTGCCAGAGGCAGGGAGTAGGTGGTGGATGGAAAAATTAGTGAACAGAGTCAAAAGGTATAAACTTCTAGCTCTAAAATCAATGTCATGCGGGTGTAACATATGGTATGGAAACTACAGTTAATAATACCATATTGCATAGTTGAAAGCGGCTAAGAGAGTAGATCAGAAAAGTTCTCATCACAGGAAAACATTTTTTGTAACTACACGTGGTGATGGATGTTAACCGGGTTTATCATGGTGATCATTTTGCAACATGTACACATATCAAATCATGTTATATCCCTGAAACGAATAATAATATCCTGTCCATTATATCATGATTTAAAACCCCACATATTTGGGCAATTAAAAAAAAATTCTTCCATCCAGATGGTCTTGCACCAAAATGCTTTAAATAGGCAGCAAAGCCTCGAGCAAGGGGAGGAGTGAGCTCCTCTGAGTTGTCGGTTGACATTTGTGTACCAACCACCAAGCCTGGAAGGTCCTGGCTCTGAGACGAGGAAAGCCCCTAACCCAGAAGATGGGAAGAGATGAGAAAAATCCAAGATCATCAGAACCAGGCCACATGAACAGGGGCGTCCTCAGGAACAGGGGTGTCCTGTGCATTGGTCCTGCTGCTGGCCCCTTCCCCCCATTTGGAGGCCCCATCACAGAGTGGCTGAGAACAGCTGTGTACACCTAACAGTCTCTGTCTCTTGCTCTGTTACTCGCACAGACAGTTGGGGCCAGTGATCCAAGGTGACAGCCACTGTCTCACTCATCCTGTGGAACTTCCAGATGCATCAGGCACTTTGTCTTTAGAAACAGACACGCCCTCTGAATTCAACCTGGTTTTTGACCCTGTTGAAAATGAGAGGACTTCCCCTCGGCTCAGTTTAACTGAAGACAAGGGAAAGAGATGGCCCAGGACTTTGGTGGGTGACAGGGCAAAGCTGGTGCAGGTTAGGCAGCGAGTCCACCCACCCACCCACCTAATGGCTGTGGCTCATTGACAGCCCCTTCCTGCTGGAGGCTGTGTCTCCTGGTGGAGAAGACCACATGCCGAAGCCTGGCCCTGGCGCTTCTCAGCTGTGTGGCTTTGGGTAAGTGACACAGCCTCTCTGGGCTGCAGTTTCCCCATCTGTAAAGTGGGGATAATAAGAGTGGTCAGCCCTGAGTTCCTCCAGCATTCAGTTGTGAGGACTACATCAGAGAGCACAAGTTAAGCACTTGACAAAGAGCCTGACACATAGTGAGAGCTTCATAAGCTCAGCTGCTCTTCCTGATAGTGGTGGTATTGTGCTGTCATTAGCATTTCAAAGCTCTCTCTTTTTTTTTTTATTCCCCAAACTAAAAACTATGTTTTAGAAACTGGTTTCTCTGGGAGAAACTACGCCCCAGAGAGTTTAGGGAATTTGAGCAACACTGGACCACAATCGGGGCCAAACCAGCAGCAGTGCCCGTGAGTTAGGACTCCCAGCCCAGTTCCTTGGCCATGATGGGGTCACGGCGTGCTTCCCTGGCACGGAGAGGTTTCCTGGGCCTGGTGAGTGTCAGAAGGCCCCTGAGGAGGGACTGGGGCGGGGGCTCACCGGTCAGGGTCATCGCTGAAGAAGTAGTTGACTTCTCCGAAAGTGCCCACGTCACTGTCTGTTGCCTGCAAAGGAGAGAACAAAGTCGTTACTGCTTCCGATCTCACCAGGAAATGTCCCCAGTAACCCACGCTTCCCCTCTCCCAGCTCCTCAGGCCCAGGCCGAATTTTCTATGCTGTTCAGTAAGGTTTTCACCAGTCACGAATGGTGACTTAGGTTAATAGTGGAGTGTGTAGTCCTGGAGGATCATTTTACCTCAATCTCTAACTTTGTGAAACCACCCATCCTGGACTCATGTCAGACTTATTCTCTGCAGATGCTCAGAGGGCTCGGGGAGGGACCCTGGCCCTGGGGCTTGGGGTCACAACTTGAAGGTTTGCAAAATCTCAAACAAAGGTTGGATGCCTTTAATGATTCTGGTGATTCTCCTCCGGCCCCCAAAGCCTCCAAGTCAGATGTGCTACCCAGTGGGGGAGGCCCCTTGGGGGGATTTTTGATGTTCCCTCTTTAACCCCAGGAATAATCCACTGCCTGTGTAGGGCAGACTGGCATCTGGCCGGCAACTTCTGCTGGAAGCAGTCTGCCATCCACCCCCATCCATCTTCTCTGGCAGCCCTCCCTGCTCGAGCAAGTGCAATCTGAGTACAAACTGCTCTGCCTGTGACCTCAGGGACCGGGCTGGGAGCAGTCCTTGACCACAGCTGGGGCCTGTCAGAATCCTCTGGAAGTCTTCTTATTGTTGCTAGGGATAAAAACTTTTCTCTAGGGCAGTGAAGCTGGGGTGCCAGGAACTGGGAGCTGCAGGATGTGTGGGGAGAATGAAGAGAGAGGCTGATCCTGGTGGTTCTAGAATCCTGAATCTGACATCCTGCCTCTGTCTGGTTTGTGAGTCCAAGAGAATCTCTTTTCCAGGCTGGTCCAAGTTGGCTTCTGTCACTTACAGCCAAAAGACGCTGGAGAGAGAGAGGCCAGCTTTATGCTGATGGCGAGGGCAACACTGGTGACCCCTGCCAGCCTGCACTGCTATCATACCTTTCATAGTTTTGCTTTTTAGGGCTGAACCTGTAGCATGTGGCAGTTTCCAGGCTAGGGGTCGAATCGGAGCTACAGCTGCCAGCCTACACCACAGTCATAACAACACGAGATCTGAGCCCTGTCTGCGACCTTCACCACAGCTCACAGCAATACTGGATCCTTAACCCACTGAGCGAGGCCAGGGATCGAACTTGCATCCTCATGGACACTAGTCAGATTCGTTTCCGCTGGGCCAAATGAATATTTTCTTTCTTTCTTTTTTTTTTTTTTTTTTTTTTTTTTTTGGCCTTGCCTGTGGCGTGTGGATGTTCTTGGGCTAGAGGCTGAACCCACGCCACAGCAGCAACCAGAGCCACAGCAGTGACAATGCCAGATTCTTAACCTGCTGCACCATGAGTGAACGCCATACTTTTCATACTTACAAAGGCCATCCATGTTTATTATGACCTCATTTTATCCTTATAGCTGTTGCACCATGATGAGGAGGATAGACATTTCCACCCATCTCACAGATCACAAAACTGAGGTGCAGACCACAGTGAGGTCTGGTGTAACCCTGTCACAGTCTAGGTCACAACCAGGTTCAAGCAGAGTGGGGCAGACACTGGGACCCTTACTCCCAGCCCAGGGTTCCTTCCTTTAGGGCCCCGCACGAGGCCTTTTTCCATCTCCTCCCTTCTCCAGGAGGATGGTAGTTATAGGAGAGGTCTGGCTTTTGCGGCTGGGACCTCTGGGCTTCTACATTGTCCCTGGCGTGGTTACAGTCTGCAGTGCCAGCTAAGGGACACCATGCATACAGTCATTCAGTAGTTACTTAGTAAGCATGTGCTCCATGCCGGGCACTGTGACCTCTGCTCCCTCCCAGGCTACTGCCCTAGAGCTGGGTGAACTGCTACCTGCCACCAGATGCCAGATGCCAGTAATGGAAAGGGCTTGGGCTGACCTTGGGGTCACCTGTTTTACATGAAGGGCTTCTCTATAAGATCAAAATTGGATACAGTTTCTATTGCTAAAAAAATGTTTTAATATCTATTTTTATTTTTATTTTATTTTTTAGCTTTAAGGTGTAATTGGCAAAAATTATATCTTTATCATGTAATAAAAATTATTATAACATATATTACATTGAGGTATACCTGACAATAGGAAGGATTCCCACTATTGAGGTAATTAACCACCTGTACCTTTTTTCCCTTGTCTGGTGAGATTGCTTAAGTTCTATTCTCTTGGTACATTTCAGTTATATGCTACAATGTTAACTGTATCGTTACCATGTCATACATTAGATCCTCAGACCTTATCCACCTTATTACTGAAAATTCTTACTCTTTTTATCAGCCTCTCCGTAGTCATCCCCTTTAATACTCTGGTATTAAGTATTTTGGAGGGTCCTGTTTAAAATTCCCAGATTCTATAAAATATATACCATTCTGTGTTCTTTATGATAAACCTGAATTTCCAAAAAATGCTAAATTTTGTTCAGTATATTCAGTGCAGGAAGGCAGATAAGTGAGTAATATATTTCTATTCTAAATGATTTAAATGAAAAAAAATTATACCCAAAGGGTTAAGATCTTAGTTATCCAGAAAACTAGGTTATTCCAAAGGAAGCCATTTCAAGGCTGTGGACAGCCTGCTTCTGCAGGACTGCCTTTTTTTTTTTTTAACGGGTGCACTTGCGGTACGTCATACGGAAGTCCCTGGGACAGGGACTGAATCCGAGCTGCAGTCACTGTGACCTCTGCTGCAGCTGTGGCAATGCCAGATCCTTTAACCCACTGTGCCGGGCTAGGGAACGAATCTGTGCCACTGCAGCTACCCAAGCCACTGCAGTCAGATTCATAACCCACTGCACCACAGTGGGAACTCCTATAGGACGGCTTCTTGTGGTCAATTTTCAGTCAGCGTCCCCACTGTGTTTCAACAGACTGTGTGCAGACCTCTGTCCTTTCACTGTCCCAGCCAAGCTCTGAGCACATCCTGGGTTCCCAGGGGACGTGTGTCGAGTAAGAGGAAAGGTAAACGCCGAGCTCAGTAACTCACCCTCCAACCCAGGACCGATCCCTGGGCAGACCCTCCCCATGCCCTGAGTCACTCCTCACAGTAACACTGCGCTGATCCACTCTTGCCCACTCTGCACTCTTATCTCCACAATGACCATATGAGGTAGGTGCTATCCTTAGTACTGCTCCCAATTTACAGACGGGGAAACTGAGGCACAGGGAAGGTAAACAGCTGCCCTGAGCCTTCGCAGCTACACAAGGAGCAGAGTCGGGATTTGAACCCAATGCCATCTTGCCATGCCCTTCACCTCAATGTATTCTTACTTCTAAGAAGAGAACGTGTTCTCAAGAAGGAGAGGTGCCTGGTTATTTCAGGGGAGTAGAGACCAAAAACTTCTCATAAAAATCCCCCCTCTTGCCTCCCCTTTCAGGGACCAGAGAAGGTGGGGAGGCGCCCATAAGTCCCTTTTATTCCACCTGTAAGTAGCCATCACCACATGTGGTGTTATTAGACAACACCAACCGCAGCTTGGTCTGGGGGAGAGCTGACCAGATGCCATGAAGCCCCTTGGCCAGGGGTCAGTGTTGTGTAGAGACCCTCATTCCAGATTAGTGTCCACAGCCCAGTTCACTGTGTGACCAAATAGCAGCTCCCTGGGAGCGAGGGCATCCTCATCTTTCAAAGAAAATGGCTTGGGGAAGCGAGGAGGGCAGGGCTGCATCCGTGGGGCTTGCCTCTCATCTTGGATAGAGCCTGGCATGTGGCAGGTGCTTCACAGACGCTTGGGAAATGAAGGGACCAATTCTAATGGGAAGTGGGTGGTGGAGAGATGTGGGCAAGGGTGCGGACGAAAGAGGATTCTAAGGGGGAGGGAAAGGAGGGGCCAGGAGAAGGGGAGGAGGGAAAGGAGGTGAGGAGCTAGGAGGTGTCAGCAGAGAGGGCCAGGCTAAACCACAAGGGGGCGTTCCCTGTCCCTGAAGGTCACGTCTGGACCCTGGGGACAAGCCCTTCATATCTGTGTGCCCTATGGACTTGAACTTGGGCTGTCAGGGTGGGAAGGACCCCTGAGGCCCCCGTTGTCCAGTCTTCATTCTGGGGCCTAGAGCAACTGAGGCCCAGGGAAATTAGGTGACCAGTCCCCAGGGACAAGATGGGACTGCCTTCTTTCTCTCCAGGCAGACGTTGGCCTCTGCCACCCCTACCACCCCCCCCACTCCCTCCTTGAGTGGGCACAGCCATGGCTCCCACAGTGACCCCTTTCCCAGGGGGCCTCTCACTGCTGCCCAGGCCGCCGAAGCTGACCAGGGAAGATTTGTGAGTCCTTTAGTGCCACCGTCTAATGACCCTATGAAATATGTATGCCTTGTGAAGAGGAGAGGGAGAACCTTCATTTTTCAAGTGCACGAAGCAGAATAATGCAAAGATGAAAAGCTGCTTCTATGCGCCTGCCAGGGTGGGGGCAGCCGGCGCTGACACAGAGAGCCTGGCCAGGGTGCTCGGGCCAGCACCAGGTGGCAGGGGGGCCGGCTAGGGGCTCTGTGCTCAGGAGGAGGCAGCAAATGTGGCCCCTTGGCAGCCCTACTGAAGGTCCTCCACCTTCATGGGCATTCTCAGCCCTGCACGCCAGCCTCACATCTGATCATGTACAGTCTGGACCGTGTGCAGCTCCCGGACCTGACTGGCTCTGCCCACGATGCTCCCTTGCGGGTTCTTTCCTCTCCTGCCTTGCTCACCACTCCTGAGCTCCTGGCTCCCCAAGGCTGGGTTAGGGATCCTCCCTGCAGGGGATCTTCCCTGCCCTGTCTGCACTGAGCTGAAGCTGAGGTGTTTCTCACCCACCCTAGGAGGCTGCAGTGCCCTGAGGGCTGGTGGGATCATGGGGCCTGGATGTAAGGGCGGCTTGGATTAAGTTCAAGTAAGATCAGGCAAGATCTCTGACATCTAGAGCTTCATCTGCATCCACACAACATATATTAAGGTATACTATACACCGTTTAATTGTGACCACACTCGTATGTGGTCGCTACTGTTAAAGTCCTCTGCTCCCTGTCTTTAACAAAGGAGGCAACACAGACAGGATGATAAGTTGCCCAAGATCTCCCTGGGAGGGGGCAGAGCTGGCCTCCAAATCCTTGTGCGTAGCACCTTGTGGGAGAGGCCCCCAAAGCTCCATCCTTGTAGAGGCCAAGGAGCAGCTCGGCCATGCTGGCCTGCCCAGTAGGGGGCGCTGCCGGGCCCTGCCCCACTCCCACCCTGCGACCTGCCCCACTCAGGCAGGGCTGGCGACTGGCTCTGACCCAGTTCCACTCTGCCTGTCACAGTATTTGTCAAACAGCCTCCTTCCCAAGACGTGCTTTGTGCCTGAGCAACTGAAAAATCAACAGACAAATCCAGCGCCCAACAGTGACCCTTGGGCCCACATTAGGGAGGAGGGTTTGTGCAGAGAGAACGGAAATCCTCTTCAGGCCATGAACACCCTTCCCTCCTGCCATGTTTTGGGAATCAGCACATCTGTATCCCTGCAGGGCAGCTTCCGGGATCTCGCAGGCTGGTCAGATGGCCACAAGGATGGGGGACATGGATGGCCCAGCTGGCCAGGCTGGGGGGCTCTCATGTTGTACCTGGCAACTCTAAGAAATGCCAAACCAGGGTTCCAGGTGGGCTTGTCAACTGTGCTGCTGGCCCTCCCTCTGTGTCCCCACTACTATGCCATCCGGGCTAGGATCTCGCCTGCACGAACACACTAGCACATTTTACTACTTGCTAAGATTCTCGTTAGCGAGCCAGGGGCAAGAAGTCAAAACCAATGGCTAAAATGAACTTCCTCTGCTCAAAGAGCTTCAGTGGTTCCCCAGAGTTGCTGAATTAATTCCAGACCAGCACTTGGCGTCATGGCTCTGCCAGCCTGGCTGGCTTTGGCAGTTCTGCATCTATCTCTCTCTGATGCCCCCAAACTGTCCTCTCATTCCTCAGTTGTACCATCCCTTTGTTCCATAACTGCTGTCCATGCTCTGGCCCACTCCTCAGAGCTCCACCCTTGGGGAGCTCCCTGGCTGCTTGCTGTTCTTGACCTGAGAGCCCCTGGCTGTACCCATTTTGGAACCCTCGGAACAGCCTGCCGTTCCTGACACCTGCGTGTGTATGCCCTGTTCCCTCCTCTTGATGGACAAGTTTGTACCTGACCTATTTTTGTATCTTCTGTTGCGTCTGGCATAGGGGTCAAAAATCTTTGTCAAATTTAGGAAAATCTGGGATTTCCATTGCCACATGGCCATGCTTCAATGGCCCCCGGTGCACTTCTCATCAGCAGATACCACAGTGGACCATGAGCAGCCAGAGTGGGGCTCCTTGGGTTGCCCAGGAAGCAGGGCTGAGGTTTATAAAGCATCTCCAGTGAGTCTCCCAAGCTCAGATCTCCCACCCAAGCTCCCTACCAGCCAAACGTTAGAGGTTGTGGGGAGTGGGAGTGGGGGGTGGGGTGGGGACGCACTCACTGAACAGCCATCGCAGTCAGCTGCAGGCATGCATGGAGCCACTGAGATGGGCTGAGTGGGTCTGAAGGGGCCGGCAGATGGGGGATGCCTGGCGCACCATGGCAAAAACCTTCACCAAAATGATGACCAGACTCATGCATGGTCATGTACTCAGTAAATATTTTCTGAGTTTTCCAGTGTGCCAGCTACTGTGCCAGGCTCTGAGGTCATGGACATAAGCATGACAGTGCCCTTGATGGCATGTGACTTACAATCAGAAAGGGGAGATCGACAATAATGGAGCTAAATAACCCAAAATAAAATAGCTAAATAACACAATTTCAGACAGTGGTAACAGCAGAAAATGGGCTAGCAGGTGACTGGGGTTTCTATATTAGCTTGACTAGTCCTGGAGATAGTCTTTGGTAAAGTGTATTTGGGTCAAGAGGACAGTCACCGGCTGGATACAGAGAAGCCCAGTAGCTCCTGATGAGAACTGCTCTCCCTGAGGCCTGGAGGTGGCTCAGAATGACTCTGCCTCCCCCAGGGGAAGCACCTGCAGCTCAGGAAGACTGGCCAGCAGGTCAGCTTCTGTCCCCGAGGTCAGCACATGGGAGAGGGTGCGGCTGGGACCGTCTACTGCCCCGCACCTGATTTATAAGGCATCGCCTCTGATTCTCCCCAACCCTGGCATTACCAGCTAAACTAATTCCCTCATTTGGGGCTTTATAATTGCATCTGCGAGCACTTATTTCCTTGATGGACAATGCCGGCAGAAGTATAATTTTCTTCTGCTGACAAAAAGGGAGAAAAAATACATATACACAGGGGGGAAAATTCCAAAGGTTAAGACAAGGTGAACCTGCAGCGGGGGAATGGCCAGATCTCCAGACCGGACAGGGCCACGTCAGAAGCATCTAACTCTCCCTTGGCTATAGGGCAGGGAGGGGGTCAAATGCTATTTTCCTGCTATTTCCCTTTGAACACTTACTGTGTGCCAGCCACTGTGAACAGCATTTCCCACGCTCTCTTTCATTCCATCTTCCCCAAAGCCCTATGGGATCAGCACCAACATTATCTCCATGTCACAGATGGAGGGAACAGAGGCTCAGAGAGATCAATGGACTTGCCCAAGATCAAGCAGCCACAGTACCAGGACATGAACCCAATACAGACGACGGCAAGGCAGGTGCTCTCAACCACTGCCTGCCCCTGCCCAGGACCCCCTCCCCTGTGGAGGGCAGGGGGAGAGGTGTCCTCATGCAGTTTGAGAGCTCAGCCATGGGAGCCAGGGTGCTCCTACCAGGTGAGTGGCCTCACCCTGTAGACCAGATGGGCCTCCACGGGCAGTCTTCTTGTCACAGGGCTCTGCCCCCAGCCTCTGCCTGGCGGGGCTGCACTCTAGCAATTCTGGCCGTGCGCATCAGCAGGGGAGGCAGAGGGCCCTGGCTGTGATTTCCCAGGATGCAGGCCCTCAGCCAAGATCCTTGGCCCCCAAATAAGGTCCCCCCTGCCCCAGCCCCACCCAAGGTTGGACTTGGTGTATGCAGGTGGCTCAGGGGACAGACTCGGAGAGGCTGTCACTTGCTAAAGGCTGGGGCAGCCTGGCCAGCCGTGAGCAGCGTTCTGACCCTGGCAGGGCTCTTCACCCAGCACCCTATGGATCTAGCTCTCCCTTCCACTAGGATGCCAGGGCTCCCTGTGCAGCCTAGCTCCCTGGCCTCTGACTCTCCTCACATCTCCTGCCCACCCTGAGGACCATTTCGACAACAGTCAGGTCCTCTTGTCTCTTTGTCTCTTCCCAAGAGCCCTCAGCCTGTTTGCACAACAGTCACCATCTCTCACCTTCTTCCCTTCATTTACCCTGGACCAAGGGCCTCCCTTCCAGGGTACCCGCCTTGCTGACACACGGCCACCATGAACCCCTGCACTTCCCTGTTATCCCCCATCATGGCCTGCTGGTCATCTGTCTGCTGAGGTTGGGCTTTATGCCCCTACCTGACTTCCAGCCATTCTGGCCTCCTCCCGGGTCTGCCTCCCACCACTGCTCATCAGATGCCACAGCGCGCTGGCACTCCCACCCCTCCCTGGGGACAGCCGCCCTCCTCTCTCATGTTTCTAAAAACCCTCTACCCTTCTTTATAGCTAGAAAGTCCTGCCCTTGTGTCTTCTCTGCCCTCACATTTCCCCTCCCCCCTCTCTCTACACACACACACACACACACACACACCCTTTCTCTGTCTCTCTCCCGCCCTGTGTCTCAGGCAGCCCCCAATACATCTTTGTCCCACCCCACCCCACATACTCTCATAGAAACTTCCTCTTTCTGGCTCAGGTAGACCCCATCCTGCTACACACACAAACAGAGAAACACGCACATTCGCACCCACCCTCAGTCTCCAGCAACGGCCCACCCCCACCTCAGCCCCTGTGGCCCCCGCACACCCCTTCCCAGCCACCTGTGCACCTCTCCCCACAGGCCGGCAGCTGGCAGGCACACACTCAATCACTCTCCACCAGCGTCCGCACCCCCGTCATGCACGCTTGCCCGGATGCCCTGCATGGGGCTTCTGCTCTGAAGCAAGGCGGGCCCAGCTGCCTCCCCAGCAGCCCTGGGTCCCAGCGATGGTGGCAGGCAGCGGGCACCGGTGAGCAGTTCTGCTCCCGTGCACAGATCTGCAGAGAAGGGCACACGGTACAATTTGTTCAGGAAACAATAGCAATGTTTGACATGTCATAAGGATTGATGGAGCAGAAATTTACATGGGAGAATGCATTTTTAAACAGCTCCACGGAGCCCCGGTGCTTTGCTGGTAATGCTTTCCACATTCATCATTTGCTGAGCCCCTCCGAGTAACTCCTTAAACCACGTGAGATTAAGTGCACTCTTGCAAGCTCCTGGGGGGCTGGGGGGCTGGCAGGAGGCAGGAGGGACTCCACTGGAGAAGCCCACTAGCCCAGAGGCCGGAGTGCCCTCCACTTGGCCCACACTCCTGTCCACGGTGCTGTGGACGAGGATTTTGGCTTCCCTCCAGGACACAGGGTAGAAGCTGATGGCCAGGACATATCATCTGGTCTGCCCCACACTTCTGGGAAAATGCTCGGTGTGTCTGTTTCCCTCATCAGCTCAGAAGGATGCTAGCTAATCGGAGAAGGACACCGGCTGATGGGGGAGGGCATGGGGAGTGCGGGGTGGACAGAAGTCAGGTTGGGCTGGAAGTTGCTACTCTGAGCACCTTCCCGGGGGGTTCCTGGCCAGGCAGTGGTGGTCGCCCTGCTGGGAGGAGAGGAAATGATGGTGGCTGTAAGAAAGTGCCTCCCACTGGACTTAGTGGAAAGATAAGGAGGTGAGTGCTCCAGGTGGATGGGGGGACTAGGGAGTAAGTGAGAGTGCAGGAGAGATCCAGGAGCGGAAGAAAGATACATTCAGGAAAGTCCCCAGGTCCTGGCCTTCTGAGTGTGTAGGAGGCCTCAGGACTAAAGGGTACTTGTGGGGAGGCTGGGGACAGAGGCTCAGAGCACGTGGTTGGGGGGCATTGCCGAGAGAGAGGGCAGCTAGGAAAGGGGGGGGACCCAGTGGGTGGTGGGGCTCCCTCGCGTTCCACCGTGGACCTGGGATGGCTGGCCTGCACACCATCACGCACGCCCACATCACTAGCTGCTCACGGTACTAGGTACAGAGAAGGTCTCAGGATCTCCCTCAGCCCCACCTTCCCTACAGGAGCTAACAAGCTGGGGAGCGTGGTAAAGCCTCTATGATGCCTGCTGGACTCTCTGGCCCTGAAGGGTCACAAATGTGGAGGCACAGTACACCAAGGGCTTCAAAAGGATTTGTGGCTCCATGGAGGGGCATGAAAACCCCTCCAAAATGGAAGAGTGAGATCCAGGTTCTGGCCCAGCTTCTGCCCAGCCCTTCAGCTGTGGGACTTTGAGGAAGACACCCTGGGCTTCAGGGGCTCCTGGCCCATCTGCCTGCTTCTCCTGTGGTGCTGGCAGCCCATCCTCCACCAGAGCCAGAGGAAGTGTCTGACCATACGAGACACCATTCTCCAGCGTCAAAGGCTCGTCAAAGTTCTTGCCAGGCCCCTGAGACTTGGTATACACAGCCTCTGGTGCCTCCAACAGTAACATCTATTCTAAGCCTCAGTTTCCTCATCTGTAAAATGGGCCCAATTATTGTCCCTGTCCCATGGGCTTGGTGTGGGTATTTTGGAAAGTGCTCCTTAGAAGGTGCTTTAGACCAGTGCCAGGAACCCAAGAACCACCATCTAGAGGAAGTAGTATTCCTCTTTCTACCCACCCTTCTAACTACTCTTTCTAGTCCTTAGCAAACATGCTTCCGCAGAGAGGCCTCTCTCAGCCTGGCCTTCCCACCTGAGCTGTGCCAGCAGCTGCGGGGGGAGAGGGAGGGGAAGCAGCACTGAGCCCTGCAGGCGGGGGTGTCCCCCCAGGGGGCCAGGCCCAAGGCCCACATATTAACGTGTCCCTCTGCAGCAGGGGGAGGAGGGATGAGGCTCAGGCTGACAGGTGCGCTCAAGGTGTGGGGTCCCCGGCTTGCTTGTTATGGCAGCCACGCTGTTGTTCCTGGGCTCCTCCACCCCCTTCTTTATTTCTCTTTATTTTATTTTAAAACCTGGAAATAAAAATTGATGGGGAGCAAATTGCCCTGGCCAGCGGCTCTGGGCTTAAAGGAGTCGTCACAGGAAAGCAATTACGGGATGTCAAGGGCTGTCAGGGTAGCCGTGACTGCCTGCGCCCTGTGCATGGCGATCCCAGGCCTCCTGCTGGGGAGATGCCAGGTTGGCTGGGAGGACGGATGTGGGGCCCCCTAGAGTCAGGGAGATAATGGTAATCACCACCTTGCTGAGTGTCAACTACAGGCCTGGCACTGTGTGAGGAGCTTGACGCGATTTGTTCCTAATCCTAAAAACAAGCAGCAAGACGGGGTCACAATCCCATTTTACAGATGGAGCCACTCCAGCTGAGATGACTGCAAAAATAGTAACAGTAGCTCGCTCTGGTTCAGTCTTTCCTGGGTTCCAGGATTTATTCCAAGAAATTGGCACATTTCATTCCCACTCCCCCTGTGAGATAAGTACTAACACCACCCTCATTTTGTGCTTGTGGAATGTGCCCAACTGTGACAGAAGTAGCAGGCACCACACACATCCCTCCATGCTCACTTCCACACGGCAGGGGCTGCTTCGGTGGGAGTATCTGTCCCTCTCTTGGCCTGTGGGTGTTTTTTTTTCCAAGGGAGCAGTTGGCACGATGGGGTGTCCACATCCCCAGAAGCTGCTCCTACTCGATGGAGGCTAGGAGTCCACAGACTTACACCCCGGCCCCCTCGCCCTGAGCTCTGATAGCTCAGGCACAGCTTCCCCCGATTTCCCAGTGGATGGAGCTCCAGAAACCCCGTGGTAACTGGCTTCACGATGTTCCTTCCCTTGAGTGACCTCCTGTGACCTCTCACTCCCACCTGAGATTCCTGGGGTCACCTCCCAAGCAAACTACCTGCTCTCAAGTCCTTGTCTCAGGGTCTGCTTCTCGGGGAGCCAACCCTTAGACACAAGCCTCAGACTGGACGCTGGGCACACCACGGGGAACCTGACAGTACGCTCCTGACTCCCACGGTACTTGCAGCAGCCAGTGCAAGGAGCTCCCAGGCTTGGGGTCCTGCAGTGAATCAGCAGCCAAGCTGGGACTTGAACCCTTGTCTGTCTGACATTCACATCAAAGAGAAAAATATGCTGTCTCTTTTTCATCCCTTTGGGTGTGAGGAAGACTCAACTGAGTGCCTTTTTAAAAAGTCACATTTGACCATCCAACAAAGCCTGGGATGCAGAAAGTCATTTTCCCAGGGATGTGGAAGGAGAGGATGGTTGGGGGTGAATGAGATGTTCACAGTCAGAAGGCATGCGAGGCCTTTCTGGGACCAGTTATCAAGCTGGGATTATGTGGTAGAGAGTGAGAGGGGGAGGGGGCCCGAGAGATATGGGGACAGACACCATGGCCAAGGCTCAGCTAAGTGGGGCCTTATGTGCAGAGGCGATGGAAGGAGGAGGAAGAGACAGTCCAATCAACCTCCTGGGGATGCAGCCAAACCACAGTTGGGAACACTTCCCCCTGCTGCTGGATCTCACCACTATACACTTGCCTGGGGTTTGACCCCCTCCCTCTTTCTCCCTGTCCCCACAGGATGCAACAGGCAGCTCTTTGGGGAAGGTCTAGTGTGAAGGATCGGGAGAGGTCCCTGGGTGGGTACCTGGTCCCCACCCACCAGCCAGGACACATCCTCATGCAAGGTGACTTGCAGCTCGGTGGCCCACCCCCCTCCTACCATTGGCGGGCTCTGATTGGGCCAGCACGTGCAGCTCGCTAATGAACCGGATTGATTCTACCTACGTCCTCCTGTTGTCTCCTAAATGGCAAGCCACACATCTGATTGATTAAATACCCACTCAATTGCCCGCCTGACAACTCCATCACTCCGCCTGCAGGTCCCTACTGAATTTTACAGCCCCACGATGGCAGAAGAAATTAAGGTCAAAGTCCAACACAGGAACTATAAATCACCTGTGATCCTGGGACCAGCAAAGGGCTATGGCCCCAGCCCCTCACTCACCTGGGCCAGACCAGCCCAGGGCTTCATGGCGAGACAGCCAGATCCTGAGTGTCAGTATAGGTTGGGGAAGGTCTGCTGGGAGCCCACCTGCCTGAGAAGCAGTCCCTAACCACAGACACTTGGGTTTTCTCACTCCTTTGCCCATCCCACTTCCAGCAGTTAGAACGTTCTAATGCTGACTGAGAAACGCTCTAACAGGAAGGCAGCATGTCTAGTTTATAAAGACTTTATTCCCAAGGAGGTCAAAACATTCTAGCCACACTGCTCAAAAAAATGTCCCAGAAATGGCTAGGTTGCTAGAAATGTCCGGCAGCCTTCTCTCCATTTTTTTCTTTATGGTCACATCCAGAGCATATGGACGTTCCCAGGCCAGGGTCTGAATCCCAGCTGTGGCAACACCAGATCCTTTAACCCACTGCACCAGACTGGGGATCAAACGCAGATTCTTAACCCACTGTGCCATAGCAGGAACTCCACGCCTTCTATTTTGCAGATGGAAAAACAGGCTCACGGAAAAAGGGGGTTGCTCAGGGTCCTTCAGCAAATTGAAGTTCTTGGTCTTCTGACCCAGGTTTGCAGGTCTTGCTACAGTGGGGACCTAAAAGGGTTTTTTTGGGTCCTGGTCCCGTTTTTCTTTTGGGCAGGGGGTATCCCCTGCGGGTGGCTGGGCCTTGGGTTCAGCTTGGATGTCAGCTAGTCAAGTTCAGTTTCCATCTCGTCATACCTCTTGGCCCCATAGTTTCACCAGGTGAGTGTCCATGAGGAGGCAGTTTTGCCTCGCAGTAAAGGGAAAGGACTGTGACAACTTGAGACAAGGGTTCATGCCTCAGCTCTGCCCCCTCCACAGCTGTGACCTCTGCAAGCAGCCAGCTTCTCTGAATCTCAAAGCTCTCATCTATAAAATGAGGACACTAATTTCTACCTCACCAGGCTGTCATGGGGATTCAATGAGATAACACAGGTAAGGTGCTCAGCTTGGTACCAGGCACTTAATATGAGCACCCATCATCCATCTCTTTAGCATCTACTCAATGGCAGGCACTGTGCTGAGTTCTTCACATGTATTATCTCATTGAACCCCCACCACAACTCCTCAAGGAACTACTGTCATCACCCTTTTCCAAAAGAGGAAACTGAGGCACACAGAGGTTATTTAGCAGGGACTTAAACATCCATGCTCCCTTTCTCAAATGAACAGAAACCATGCTTTTTTAGGTGACACAACACCTACCTGGCTAAAATACTATGTTTCCCAGATCCCAGAACACAGGCACATAACTAAGTTCTGGCCAGTAAAATGAAAGCAGAAGTTTGCAAGGCATTTTCAAGAAGTCTTCTAAAGGGAAATGAATTAATCTTCAAAAAAGGAGACAAGAATATACAATGCGGAAAAGACAATCTCCTCAACAAGTGGTGCTGGGTAAGTTGGACAGCTGCATATAAATCAATGAAGTTAGAACACACCTTCACACCATCCACAAAAATGAATTTAAAATGGCTTAAATATAATGTAAGACACCATAAAACTCCTAAAAGAGAACATAGGCAAAACATGCTCTGACATAAATCATACTAATGTTTTCGTAGGTCAATCTCCCAAAGCAATAGAAATAAAAGCAAAAATAAACAAATGGGACCTAATCACACTTACAAGCTTTTGCACAGCAAAGGAGACCGTAAACAAGATGAAAAGACAACCTAAGGATTAGGAGAAAATATTTGCAAATGATGCTACTGACAAGGGCTTATTCTCAAGATAAACAAACAGCTCATACAACCCAACAACACAAAAAATGAACAACCCAATTGAAAAATGGGCAGACCTAAATAGACATTTCTCCAAGGAAGACATACAGATGGCCATTAGGGACATTGAAAAGATGCTCATCATCGCTAATTATTAGAGAAATGCAAATCAAAACTACAGTGAGGTACCACCTCACACTGGTCAGAATGACCATCAGTAAAAACTCTACAAATAATAAACGCAAGAGAGGGTATGGAGAAAAGGGAATTTCCTTACACTACGGGTAGGAATATAAATTGGTACAGTCACTATGGAAAACAATACGGGGCTTCCTCAAAAACCTAAAAATAGAGTTGCCATATGATCTAGTGATCCTGCTGTTGTGTATATACAAGACAAAATTATAATTTGAAAAGATACATGCATCCTTTTGTTCATGGCAACGCTATTTACAATAGCCAACACATGGAAACAATCTCAATATCCATCAACAGACAAATGGATCAAGAAAATATAATATATATATGCAGTGGAATATTACTCAGTCATTAAAAAATGAATAATGCCATTTGCAGCAACATTGAAGACCTAGAGATTATCATGCTAAGTGAAGTTAGCTAGGCAGATAAAGGCAAATACTATATGGTATTACTTACATGTGAAATCTAAACCACGACACAAATCAACATATCTATGAAACAAAAATAGACTCACAGATATCAAGAGCAGACTACAGTTGCCAAGGTGGGGATGGGGGAAGGAAGGATTGGGAGTTCAGGATTAGAAGAGGCAAACTATAGGATGGATAGACAACAAGGTCCTACTGTATAGCAGAAGGAACTATATTCAAAATCCTGTTATACACCATAATGGAAAAGAATAAAAAGAACATTTATCTATATGCATAACTGAGTCACTTTGCTGTACAGCAGAAATTAACACAATATTGTAAATCAGCTATACTTCAATAAAACTTAAAAAAGGTAAACCATAGATTAAAAACATAGAAAACAAAGGATATAGTAAGAAAGCATTTTAAAAAGGACAATGAAGGTGAGATGAAGCATGTTGATAATGACGATAAATGTAATGGAGTTAAACTCTCTTGTTAAATGGCAAAGATGCTCAGATTAATTAAAATCTATATGTAGAACATTTATTAGAGGCAGTTCTAAAACAACATTTAAAAAAAAAGAAGGGAGAGTGCCCTTCTTCATTTTCTCCATTCTGCAGCTTGGGATCTAGAAGCGAAGGCTGGAGCTGTAGCAACCATCTTGGACCATAGAGATGAGCACCACACTCTAGGAATGGTCGGAAAGTGAGCTTGAAGGAACCAATCAAGGCTGCTCACTTCTAGACTACTTTTAAATAGGAGAGACATACATTTTGATCTTGCTTAAGCAATGATTGGGGAGTTTCTGTTAGTGGTAGCTGTGTTGGGTCATTACTGGTACAAGTAACTTATTCAAAATTATATAGCTCAAAAATGGCTGAGCCAGAATGAACTTGGGCAATTAAGCCTGGACCTGGGGTCTGGGGTCTTTACCACTCTGGCCCCCTGTAGTTAGCACTTGAGAAACAGGAGATGATATCATTATCATCATCATTACACAGTAACAGAGAAGGCTCCTTCTTAGGTTACCATATATTAATTGATCATAAATTAAATTTAGTGGGTCATAACTACCATTAAAAAAAGAAATCTTGTAGAATGAAACAAAATAGTAGGCTGAAAACTCTAAGACATTGATGAAACAAACTGAAAATGACAGAAGTAAATGGAAAGATATCCTATGTTCATGGATTAAAAAACAAATACTGTTAGAATTTCCATACTACCCAAAGCAATCTGCAGATTCAATGCAATCTCTATCAAAATTCCAATGGCATTTTTCACAGAAATAGAACAATATAAAATTTGTGTAGGACTACAACAGACTCCCAAGTGCCAAAGCAACCTTGAGAAAGCAGAATAAAGCTAGATGTATCATGCTCCCTGATTTCAAAATACAAAGCTATAGAAATCAAAACAGTATGATACTGGCATAAAAACAGACACAGGGATCAGTGGAACAGAATAGAGAGTTCAGAAATACACCCATATATATAGGTCAATTCATTTATGACAAGGAGCCAAGAATATACAATTGGGAAAGGACAATCTCTTTAGTAAATGATGCTGGGAAAATAGGACAGTCATATGAAAAAGAATAAAACTGGATCACTATCTTTCACCATATATAAAATTAACTCAAAATGGATGAAAGACTTAAATATAAGACCTGAAACCATACAACTCCCAAAAGAAAACATAGGTGGGAAGCTCCTTGATGTCAGCCTTGGTGATGGTTTTTTGGGACTTCACACCAAAAACAAAGGCAATAAAATAAAAAAATAAACAAATGGGATTACATCAAACTCAAAAGCTTCTTAACTGCAAAAGAGACCATCAATAAAATGAAAAGACAACCTACTGAATGGGATAACATATTTGAAAATCACCTGATAAGGGGTTCATATCCAAAATACCTCTAGAAAATGCATACAACTCAATAGAAAAACCAATCTAATTAAAAAATGGGCAGAGGATCAGAATAGAAATTTTTCTAAAGACACCATACAGATGGGCACTTGAAAAAGTGTTCAACATCACTAATCCTCAGGGAAATGAAAATCAAAGCCCCAATGAGATATTACCTCACACCTATCAAAATGGTTATTATTAAAAAGAAAACAAATAGCAAGTATTGATGAGAATGTGGATGGAAAACCCTTCTGCACTGTTGGTGGGAATGTAAGTTGGTGCAGCCACCATGGAGAATAGTATGGAGGTTCTTCAAAAATTTAAAAATAGAACTACCATATGTTTCAGCAATTCCACTTCTGGGTATTTATCTGAAGAAAATTAAAACACTAACTTGAAAAGATATCTGAACTCCCATGCTCACTACAACATTTTTTTTTATAGTAGCCAAGATATGGAAACAACCTAAGTGTCCACTGATGGAGAATGGATAAAGAAAACGTAGGCACACACTGGAATATTATTCAGTCATAAAAAGAAGGAAATCTTGCCATTTAGTGACAACACTAGATGGACCTCTTTGGGGGAATTAGGCTACGTGGAATAAGTCAAAGACAGACAAATAATATATGCTTTCACTTATATGCAGAGTTGATTGATTGTCTTTTTAGGGTTGCACCCACAGCATATGGAAGTTTCCAGGCTAGGGGTCCAATTGGAGCTACAGCTGCCAGCCTACACCAGAGGCACCACAGCTCAGGATCTGAGCTGCATCTACTACCTACACCACAGCTCATGGCAACGCTGGATCCTTAACCCACTAAGCGAAGCCAGGGATTGAACCTGCATCTTCATGTATACCTGTCAGGTTTGTTACTGCTGAGCCATGATGGGTACTCCTGTAGAATTGAATCACCACCACTGAAATTGAGCTCATAGCTACAGAGAATAAATTGGTGGTTGCCAGAGGCAGGGTTGTGGGTGGGCAAAATGAGTGAAAGAGGTCAAAAGGTACAAACTTTCAGTTATAAAATAAACTTCTGGGAATGTAACATACAGTGTGGTGACTATAGTTAATGATACTCTATATTACACGTTTGAAAGTTGCTAAGAGAGTACATTTAAAAGTTCTCATTAAAATACGAAATCTAGTAGAATTAAATCAAAAGAACTAGTGTTTATTATCACTATAGTAGGGAAGTATTGTTTTATCCTACACATGGATGTGTGCGTATGTATTCTGGGTCATGAAGTTAAACATAGTTTTTATTATGAACCATGGTATTTAAAAAAAAGTTTGGAAAACACTAACCAAACCAGTGGGCATATGGGACTTTAAGCCACTCTAGAAACAAGGTTGATATGAACCACAGCTGTCATCCCCTCCAAAAAGGACTGAGCAACAAGATTAAGTCACCCCAGACCCAGCAGGCACAGCTCAACTTCTCCCTAAACCTCTGTGGGCACCCTTACCCACTCCCTCAGGCTTTCCCCCACCTGCTCCCTGGTGGCTGCTCAGGGCCCACCCCTTCTCTGTTGGCTTGTCCCAGGGCTCCTGACCCTCCTGGCAGGTGGCACATGTGGACTTTGTATAGCCATTTGCTGTACTGCTTTGATGAACTCATTCTGGCCCTGGTCACGCTTACAGCTACCCATTGTCTGCTAGCCCAGGGGGTCTATTTTCTGCGCTCTGGTGTCCTCTGAGCAACTGCCTGAGAGGAACAATCAGCAGCTAACCTATTGAAGGGTGACTGACAGGAGCAGAGGGCAGGGAATCACAGCTCTTGGTGCAGGAGGGGGCTCTCAGGGGCAGGTGGTCACACGCTGTTGGCACAGGAGGCCTTAGAGAGCGTCTAGCACAACTCCTTTCTTTTACAGATGAGGGCACCGAGGGCCCTGGAGCCAGGAGCCTCCTCAAGGTCACCCGGTGACGGGACAGCTCTTATTTCCCAGGGCAGTACTGGGATGGGCACCTGGAGACAGCTGATTCCAAGTGGCTGGAGCCCAGCATGGGAATGGGTGCTTGATGGTGACCAGCCAACAGGACGGGGACCCTGGGGCTTTAGATAGGGAAGACCTTGTTTGAACTCTGGCTTGGTCACTCACTAGCTGGCTGGCTACAGGTTACTTACCTCTCTGAACTTCTGTTTCTTTCTTCTGTACCACAGGTCTGGTGAATGGATGTTGTGAGCTCAGTAAATGCCCAGCACTTTTTTTTTTTTGGGCTCTTGTCTTTTTAGGGCTGCACCTGCAGCATATGGAGGTTCCCAGGGGTCTAATGGGAGCTGTTGCCACCAGCCTAGACCACAGCCACAGCAATGCCGGATCCGAGCCATGTCTTTGACCTACACCATAGCTCACGGCAATGCTGGATCCTTAACCCACTGAGCGAGGCCAGGGATCGAACCCGCAACCTCAAAGTTCTTAGTTGGATTTGTTTCCACTGCTCCACGACAGGAACTCCTGCCCAACACTTTATAGCTTGTTACTTGTCTCTTCTGTAGCAACAAGCTACAGACTATAAAATAACCAACTATAAAGTGCTGGGCATTTACTGAGCTCAAAACACCCACTCACTAGGCCTGTGGTGATGAATAACAGGGTCCTCTCAGTTTTTTGGCAGAGGGGCAAAGGTCAGTGGCAGACAGAGCTGCTCCTGTCAAGGTTGGGGGATTCTGGAGGCACCACCCCGAGGGAGGCATTCAAGGCTTGACAAGAAAAGGGGCTTTAGATCAATTTGCCAAAAATGAAATAGTTGAGCGACAACTAAATAGCTGGAAACCGTCAGAACTTAAGCAAGGTCTGGGACAATCCACATCAGGGGCGGCAGAGCTGAGGGATCCCCAGGTCACCATTCTGACCCAGTCCCTAGCCAGTCACAGGCAGCCCCTCTGTGGCTTCCCAACCCACAAGCCCTGCCAAGGCTCCTTGCAGAAGGCCAGGGTGGCAGTGGACAGCCAGCTGTGTTCTCTCTCTCCTTAGCACCTGTCCTACCTCTCATTCCATCCCCATTTCAGTTTTACGGATTGATATTTAGATTAAAGAGATAAACACAGCCGTGGAGCACTGAGGCCTGACAGACAGAGGAACTTGGACCTGTCAATCACCATCAGCCAGCTCAGCTCCCTCGCAGTGCCTGGCCAGCAACACCAGCCCGAATTGCAGATTAAAGGGGCCCAGAAGTACAGCCTAGATGCCCCCTAAAACCAGGGGAGGGTATATCTACAAAGGCCTTTCAGGTCAGCTTGGGAGTAGAGCTGGGGTGACTACCATTTAAGTGTATGTGTGTGTGTATGTGTGTGTGTGTCTTTAGCCTCTCTCCTCCCCTCCCCAGGCTGCAGATAAAGAATTCAATTTTCTTTTAAATGGTGGGGAAATTGGAAGAGATTTTGTTCTGTTTAAGCACAGCTGGAGTCTCAGGTCTCTAGAGATTGGAGAACAATGAGATCAATTAAGATGCCCGTGTGAGCGGATGTCAAGAGGGGCTGGGGAGAAAGTGCAGAGTAGTGGGGGTGGGCAGCAGGAAGGGCGGCTGAAGGGACTTGGCTGTCAGGAAGTCCAGCTTCCGCTCTTTCTCATGTTGACCTGCCCGTCTCTGTTGAGTTTTGCTAAAGCATCTGGACAGATCCTACCCAGTGGGTGGTATTATCATCTCCCAGACTTAATAATTTATGTTGGCAATTTCTGTCACCAGCTTTATACAAGTAGAGAATCAAGCTGAAGCACTGGCATCAAAAGCAGAGAGAGGCCACTACTCTAGAGCAGCATGGACAAAATTGGACACCTGGCAGGCAGCAGGGGCTGGTACCACCACAAGTGCATTTTCTGTGTGCAGGCCTGGGACACACATTATCCTACAACATTGCTCATTTGGGAATATTCTCCCCATTTTATAGAGGGGGAAACTGAAGCCCAGGGACAGTAAGTAACCTGCCCAAAGCCAACCTGTGGTGAAAAGCTGAGGTAGGACTCCAGCCCAAGGCTGTTTGCCCACTTGCACCTGGCAGTCAAGAGGGGATGAAGATGGGTGTGCCTTGCTGGGTCTGAGGATGAGAATGGCGAAACCATTGTTCAGAACTGAGAATGGGCTGCAAGAGAAGGGCGGGCAAAGGGAGGGCTCCTAAATCTACTCCCCACCTCCACTGCCACCGGCATGGAGCCATTGTTTGTCACTTAGTCATCCTGCTTCCACCTTGGAGTTCTCTGCCCTCTCCTACTGTCCTACTCTCCACAAAACAGCCTTGGTGATTCATCTAGATCCTCTTCTGGATTAGGAGACAAGATGGCAGAGTAGAAGGACTTGAGTTCATCTGCTCTCACGAAATCACCAAAACTACAACTAAGTGTTGAACAATCACCAACAAAAAAGACTGGAGGAGTTCCCATTGTGGCTCAGTGGTAATGAACCCAACTAGTATTCATGAGGATGTGGGTTCCATCCCTGGCCTCACTCAGTGGGTTAAGGATCTGCTGCTGCTATTAGCTGTGTTATAGGACACAGACACCACTTGGATCCCATGTTGCTGTGGCTGTGCCGTAGGCCAGGAGCTGCAGCTCTGATTCAACCCCTAGCCTGGGAATTTCTGTATGCCACAGGAGTAGCTCTTAAAAAAAGAAAGAAAAAGAAGGAAAAAAAAGACTAGAATCTATGAAAAAAAGATATTCTACATTAAAAGACAAAGAAACCACAATGAGATGGTAGGGGGTGCTTTTGCAATATAATCAAATTCCATACCCAACAGGTGGGTGACCCACAAACTGAAAAATAATTATGTTGCTGAGGTTCTCCCACAGGAACGAGAGTTCTGAGCCCCATATCACGATTCCCAGCTTGGGGGTTCTGGCATCAGGAGGAGGAGCTCCCAGAGCATTTGTCTTTGAAGGACAGTGGGACTTAAGTGCAGGAGCTTCAAAGGACTGGAGGAAAGAGAAACTATACTCTTGGAGGCCACACGCAAGGTTTCATGAGCACTGGGGCCCAGGACAAAAAAATGACTCTATAGGAGCCTAGACCAGACCTAGCTTTGGGTCTTTGAGGGTCTCCTGCAGAGGCAGAGTTGGCTATGGTTCATTATGGGGGCAAGGACACTGGTGGCAGAGGCCCCAGGGAATATTCCTTGGTATGAGCTCTCCCAAAGATCACCATCTTGGCACTGAGACCTGGCCCCATCCTGGCCCCTGAAGGCTCCAGTGCTGGGTTGCCTCAGGCCAAACAACTAACAGGATGAGAGCAGAGCCCCATTCATCAGCAGATAGGATAGGCTGTCTAAAGTCATCCAGAGGCCAAAGCCATCTCTCAACACACTCTTTGACACAGCCCCACCTGCAAGAGGGACAAGACCCAGCTCTACCCATCAGTGGGCAGACACCAGTCCTTCCCATAAGGAAGCATGCACAAGCCCTGGGACCAACCTCACCCACCATGGGGCAGACACCAGAAGCAAGAGGAACTCTTATACTGCAGCCTGCAGAACAGAGACCACAAACACAAAAAGTTAGACAAAACGAGATGACAGAGAAATATGTTCCAGATGAAGGAACAAGATAAACCCCAGAAGAACAACTAAGAGAAGTGGGGATAGGCAATATACCTGAAAAAAAAATCCAGAGTAATGATAGAAAGATGATTCACAATCTCAGAAAAAAAGAATGGAGGTACAGACCAATTAGAACAAATGTTTACCAAAGAGGTAGAAGATTTAAGATCAAACAGAGATAAACAATACAACTACTTAAATGAAAGATACACTAGAAGGAATAAATAGAAGAATAAGTGAGGCAGGAGTTCCCGTCATGGTGCAGTGGTTAACGAATCTGACTAGGAACCATGAGGTTGCGGGTTCGGTCCCTGCCCTTGCTCAGTGGGTTAACAATCCGGTGTTGCCGTGAGCTGTGGTGTAGGTTGCAGACACGGCTCGGATCCCACATTGCTGTGGCTCTGGCGTAGGCCAGTGACTACAGCTCTGATTCGACCCCTAGCCTGGGAACATCCATATGCTGCGGGAGCAGCCCAAAGAAATAGCAAAAAGACCAAAAAAAAAAAAAAAAAAAAAAAGAATAAGTGAGGCAGAAGAATGAATAAGTGAGCTGGAAGACAGATTGGTGGAAATCATTGCCTTGGAACAGAATAAAGATAAAAGACTTAAAACAATGAGGACAGTCTAGGAGACCTCTGGGACAAAATTAAATGTACCAACATTCACATTACAGGGGTCTCAGAAGGAGAAGAGAGAGGGCCTGAGAAAATATTTGAAGAGGTAATCATTGAAAACCTCCCTAACAGGGAAAGAAAACCTTCACTCAAGTCCAGGAAGTGCGAAGTCCTGCACGGAAAAACCCGAGGAGGAACATGCCAAGAGACATATAATAAAATTGACAAAAATTATATGATATTAAAAGCAACTAGGGAGAAGCAATAATATGTAAGGGAAACCCTACAAGGTTATCAGCTGATTTTTCCGTAGAAACTCTGCATGACAGAAGGGAGTGGAATGGTATACTTAAAATGATGAAAAGGAAAAAACTTCTACCAAGAACACTCTACCCAGAAAGGCTTTCGTTTAAATTTGACAGATAAACCAAAAGTTTTACAGACAAAAAAAAGCTAAGAGAGTTCAGCACCACCAAATCAGCTTTACAACAAATGCTGAAGGAACTTCTTTAGCAGGAAAAGAAAAAGTTACAACTAGAAACAAGAGTATTACAAATGAGAAGGCTTGCTGGTAAAGGCAAACATACAGTAAAGGTAGGAAGTCATCCACACACAAATATGATATCAAAACCAGTGATGGTAAGGAAAGTGTGACTGCAGGATATTGGAAAGGCATTTGAAGTTAAGAGACCAGCAATTTAAAACAATCTTGTATATAAAGAGACTGCTATATCAAAACCTCATAGTAACTGCAAACCAAAAATCTGCAATAGATACTTGCATTAAAAAGACAAAGTAGCCGAAACACAACATTGAAGATAGTCATCAAACTACAAGAGAACAAAAGGGGAAGGGAAGGAAAAAATGACCAACAGAAACAAATTCAAAAGAATTAACACAATGGCAATAAAAACATACATATCAATAATTACCTTAAGTGTAAACAGAGTAAATGCTCCAGCTAAAAGATGTAGACTGGCTGAATGTCAAAAATAAGACCGATATGTATGCTGTCCACAAGAGACCCACTTCAGACATAGGGACACATACAGACTGAAAATGAGAGGATGGAAAAAGTTATTCCAGGCAAATGGAAATCAAAAGAAAGTTGGAGTAGCAATACTTATATTAGACAAAATGGACTTTAAAATAAAGGTTACAAGAGACAAAGAAGGACACTATATAATGATCAAAGGATCAATCCAAGAAGAAGACATAACAATTATAAATATATACACATCCAACATAGGAGTAACTCAATATATAAGGCAACTGTTACAGCCATAAAAAGAGAAATCAACAATAACACAATAATAGTAGGGGACTTTAACAACCCACTTACAGCAAGGTACAGATCACTCAGACAGAAAATCAGTAAGGAAATACAGGCCTTGAATGACTGATCAGACCAGACTTATTAACTGACATTTATAGAACATTCCAACCCAAAGCAGCAGAATACCACATTCTTCTCAAGCACACATAGAACCTGTATAAGGTTATCAGCTGATTTCTCTAGGATAGATCACCTCTTGGGCCACAAATCAAGCCTTAAGTTTCAAGTTTTAAGAAAACTGAAATCATACCAAGCATCCTTTTTGACAACAACACTATGAGACTGGAAAACTACTATAAAAAAAAAACTGGCAAAAAAAACACAAACACCTGAAGAATAAACAGTATGCTATTAAATAACCAATGGATCACTGGAGAAATCAAAGAGGAAGTTAATCAACACTCAGAGATAAATGGAAACAAAAATACAATGATCCAAAACCTATGGGATGTGACAAAAGTAGTTCTAAGAGGGAAGTTAATAGCAATACAAGCCTACTCAGGAAACAAGAAAAAACTCAAACAACCTAACCTTACACCTAAAGCAACTAGAGAAAGAAGAAAAAACAAAACCCACAGTTACTAGAAGCAAAGAAATCATAAAGATCAGAGCAGGAATAAATGGAATAGAGATGAATAAAACTTCATCAATGAAACTAAAACCTGGTTCTTTGAGAAGATAAACAAAATTGATAAATCTTGAGCCAGACTTGTTAAGAAAAAAAGGGAGAGGGCTCAGATTAATAAAATTAGAAATGAAAAAGGAGAAGTTACAATTGACACCATGGAAATACAAAGGACCTAAAGAGAATACTAAAAGAAACTATATTCCAGTAAAATAGACAACTTAGAAGAAATGGACAAATTCTTAGAAAGGTACAATCTTCCAAGACTGACCAAGGAAGAAATAGAAAATATAGGAGTTCCTGTCGTGGCTCAGTGGTTAACAAACCTTACTAGCATCCATGAGGATGAAGGTTCGATCCCTCACCTCACACAGCAGGTTAAGCATCCGGCATTGCTGTGGGCTCTAGTGTAGGTCGCAGATGTGGCTCAGATTCTGTGTGGCTGTGGCTGTGGCCAGCAGCTACAGCTCCAATTCAACCCCTAGCCTGGGAACCTTCATATGCCATGGGTGTGGCCCTAAAAAGAGAGAAAGAAAGCAAGCAAGAAAGAAATAGAAAGTATGAACAGACTAATCACAAGCACTGAAATTAAAAGCTTGATTTAAAAAAACTTTCAAAAAAACACAAGTCCGGAACCAGACGGCTTCCAGGCAAATTCAAACATTTAGAAAAGAGTTACATTTATCTTTCCGAAACTATTCCAAAAAAACTGCAGAGGAGGGAACATGACCAAACTCATTCTGTGAGGCCACCATCACCCTGATACCAAAAGCAGACAAAGATACCACACACAAAAAAAAGAAAATTGCAGACCAATATCACTGATGAGTATATATGCAAAAATCCCCAACAAAATACTAACAGATCTAATCCAACACACACACACACACACACACACACTAAAAGGATTACATACCATGATCAAGTGGGATTTATCCCAGGGATGCAAGGTTTTTCAATATCTGTGAATCAATCTGTGCGATATACCACATTAACAAACTGAAGAATAAAAACCATATTATCATCTCTATAGATGTGGAAAAAACTTTTGACAAAATCTAGCTTCCATTTCTGATAAAAACCCTCCAGAAAGTGGACATAGAGGGAACCTACCTCAATGTAATAAAGGCCATATATTACAAACCCACAGCCAACATCATTCTAGCACTGAAAAGCTGAAAGAAATTCTGCTAGGATCAAGAACAAGACAAGGATGTCCACTCTCACCATTATTCAACATAGTTTTGGACGTCCTAGCCACAGCAATCAGAGAAGAAAAAGAAATAAAAGGAATCCAAACTGTAAAAGAAAATGGTAAAACTATCACTGTTTGCTAATGACATGATACTATACATAGAAAATCCTAAAGAGCCTATCAGAAATCTACTAGAGCTCATCTATGAATTCAGTAAAGTTGCAGGATATGAAATTAACATACAGAAATCTTTCACATTTCTATACTCTAACAATGAAAGATCAGAAAGAGAAATTAAGGAAACAATCCCATTCACCATCACATCCAGAAAAATAAAATAAAACAGCTGTGAATACACATACCTAAGGAGTCAAAAGACCTGTATTTTGAAAACTATGAGAGCTATTGAGAGAAGTCAAAGATGGCACAAACAGATGGAAAGATGCAGCATGCTCTTGGATTGGAAGAATCAATATTTTCAAAATGACTACACTACCCAAGGCAATCTACAGATTTAAGGCAATCCCTATCAAATTACCAATTGAATTTTTCAAAGAACTAGAATGAAGAAATTGTAAATTTGTATGCAAACACAAAGACTCTGAATAGCCAAAGAAAAAACACAGCTAGAGGAATCAGGCTCTCTGACTTCAGACTATACTACAAAGCTACAGTATCAAAACAGTATGGTACTGGCACAAAGACAGAAATATAGATCAATAGACTAGGATAGAGAGCCCAGAAATAAACCCAGGTACCTATAGTCAACTAATCTATGACAAAGGAGGAAAGAATATACAATGGAGAAAAGACAGTTTCTTCAATAAGTGGTGCTGGAAAAATTGGACAGCTACATATAAAAAAATGCAATTAGAACACTAGGTAACACCATACACAAAAATAAACTCAAAATGGATTAAGACCTAAATGGAAGACCAGATAATATAAAACTCTAAGAGGAAAACACAGACAGAATACTCTCTGACATAAACCACAGCAATCTTTCAGATCCACCTCGCAGAGTAATGAAAATAAAACAAAATAAAAATGGGACCCAATTAAATTTAAAAGCTTTTGCACAGCAAATAAAACCATAAACAAAATGAAAAGATAACCCACAGAGCGGGAGAAAGTATTTGCAAATGAAGCGACCAACAAGGGATTAATCTCCAAAATAAACAAACAACTCGTGTAGCTATTAAAAAAAATCCACCTAATCAAAAAATGGGCAGAAGATCTAAATGACATTTCTCTAAAGAAGACAGACCGATGGCCATTAGGCACACGGAAAGATGCTCATCATTGCTAATTATTGGAGAAATGCAAATCAAAACTCCACAATGAAGTATCACCTCACACCAGTCAAAATGGCCATCATCTAAAAGTCTGCAAACAATAAATGCTGGAGAGGGTTCAGAGAAAAGGGAACCCTCCTCTCCTATTGATGGGAATGTAAATGGATACAACCACTATGGAGAACAGTATGGAAGTTGCTCAAAAAAACTAAAAATAGAACTACCATATGATCCAGCAATCCCACTCCTGGGCACATATCCAGAGAAAACTGTAATTTGAAAAGATACATGCACCCCAATATTCACTGCAGCACTATTTACAAGAGCCAAGACATGGAAGCAACCTAAATGTCTGTCAACAGAGGAATGGATAAAGTAGATGTGGAACATATATGCATAATGGAATATTACTCAGCAATTTGAAATAATGCCATTTGCAGCAACATGGATGGACCTAGAGATGACTATACTAAGTGAAGTCAGACAGAGAAAGTCAATCATCATATGGTATTACTTACATGTGAAATCCTTAAAAAAAATGCAAATGAATTACAAAATAGAAACAGACTCAGACTTTGAAAGCGAACTTACGGTTACCAAAGTGAACAAGAGGGGTGAGGGAAGAGATGGATTGTGGGTTTGGGATTGGCATGTTGACACTGTTGCGTGGAAGGGGTGGTCAACTGGGACCTGCCCTATAGCATGGGGGACTCTACCTAATACTCTGTGATAATCTATTTGGGAAAAGATGAGAGATCTTTTGTACAGCAGAGATCATCAAAAACATTATAAATCAGTTATACTTCAATAAAGCTTTAAAAAAAATGGAGGAAAGCAACAAGGGGAAAGCAACAAATACCATATTAACGGAGCCCCCATGAGGTTATCAGCTGATTTTTTTCAGCAAAAACTGCAGGCTGGAAGGGAGTGCCACCATATATTTAAAGTGGCAAAAGAAAAAAACCTACTACCAGGAACACTAAACTGCAAGCCTCTCGTTTACGTTTTGACAGAGAAATCAAAAGCTTTATAGATAAGCCAAAGCTTCAGCACCACCAAGTCAGCTTTACGACAGATGCTAAAGAAACTTCTCTAGGTGGAAAATAAGAGGCCACAACTAAAAACAAGAAAATTATAAATGGGAAGCCTCACCAGTAAAGGCAAACATATGGTAAAGGTAGGAAATCATCCAAACACAAATATGACATCAGCCAGCAATCATGAGAAAAGGAGAGGACAAATGCAAGATATTGGAAATGCATTTGAAATTAAGAGACCAGCCACTTAAAATCATCTTGTATATATACAGACTCCTATATCAAAAACTTACGGTAACTGCAAACCAAAAATCTGCAATAGAAACACACATGCAACTTAGAATAGATTTACAAGGAGATCCTGCTGAGTAGCATTGAGAACTATGTCTATATACTCATATTGCAACAGAACAAAGTGGGGAAAAATGTATACATGTAAGAATAACTTGATCCCCATGAAAAAAATAAAAATAAAAAAAAGAAACACACATGCAAGAGAAAAAGCAATCCAAACACAACACTAAAGAGAGTCATCAAACAGCAACAGAGGAGAACAAAAGAAGAAAGTAGAAAAAAGATCATCCAGTTCCCCTTTAGCACAGTCACCTCTGATAACCCCTTGTCCTCCTCAGTCACCTCCCGACCTCCTCAGGTCCTCCCTTCTTTCTGCCTTTCCATCTACACCACCAGGCTCTTGTCTCACTCTCACCTGCAGCTCCCTCAGCCTGGGGTGGCTCCAGAATTCTCAACTCAGACTCCCCCAGCTTCCTTTAGGGCTCCCTCTAATGTCACCATTTTGAGAGGCCTGCCTTCCTCCAGTACCTGGTAAAACACTGTAACAATGCCACCCAGCACGACTCCCCTGCTCCCCGTTACCCTGGCTCTAATTTTCCCCATGTGCATCTCCCCCTTTGACACACTCTGTATTTTCTTATTCACCATCTGTCTCCTGCTCCTGGAATATGCAGGGACGTCTGCCTGGCTTGTGCACTGCCGTCTTTCCAGGCATGAAGGAGTATGGCAGCTGCATCGGGCAGCCCGCTCTATGCCAGAGAGAGTAGAGTCCTGCTCTGGGAGGGGCGGGGGGACACAGCGGCTCACAGGGTACCCAGCTCCGCCAGCGGCAGCCAAGGAAGCAAGATCAGCTCTTGTACATCTGTCTGCAGAGCCAGGCTGAGGGGCTGGGCATACTTCAGCTTTGACCTTGTAATCACATGCCCCGATTAGGACTAGGAGGACCAAGGGATCCTGGAATCTAGTGGCTACTGCACCACCTTGCCCCCAGCCTTTGTTCCTGGGCTTGGGTCTGCATCCCCATACCTGGCCTAACCTAGGAAGGGTAATCAGAGGGCATTTGGTTTACCGTCTCCTTGGACTAATCAGGAAGCCAAAGCCCAGAGAGGGAGAGACTTGCACAGCGTCACACAGCAAGTCAGTGGTCTAGAGTCCTAGGGGCTCCCTGTCCAGCAGTCTTCCCCCTGTGCCATTGCCAGAGGGGGTGTGTGGGAGCCTGGCACACATGGTGAAACATGGGGGTATGAGGCTTTGCGTTCAGACAAATATCTCCACCATTGACTTGTTGGGTGAACTTGGCTATGACTAACCCTTTCCAAACTTCAGTTTCCCCCATGAGACCTCTGCCTCCAACCCTCCTTCCAGAAAGCTACCCTAGACACCTCAGATCACAGGAGTCAAACTGACTCAGCGCCGCACACCCCAGGGATGGGGGGCAGCCAGAGAGAGAGAATCTGTTTTTGGGGGTTCTCTGTGCAGTGGGGAGGAAAGGACATTAGCCATGATGCTCCAACAGGAGTGCTAAGAGCAGCCAGGAAAAGCCAGGTACAGGTGCATGGGGGAGCTGGCAGGGGCGGGGGGTGTTGGGAAAGGTGGGCCCATGCCTGTTACCAGAGCAGGTGGCTCGTTATGGGGAGGCTGCCAATTGGGCTGGCTCTTAGGGTCAGCAGGCTTTTGATGGTCTCAGACAAGGAGGTGGGGAGAGCTGGTGGGGGAGTCGTGTTAGGAAATGCAGGGCCTGTGCAGGGAAGCTGGGGGATCTGTTTTGGCAGGAGAGCAGGTGTGTGAGGTCTCTCAGGGCAGAGAGCTGGAAAGCAGCTGAGCACCAGGAATGTGGGGGCCTTGAATGCTGACGCAGGCCTAGGGCACTGAAGCGTTACCATCCGGGGAGTGCCTGGGGTTACTCTCTCCACTCCCTTCCTCCCACTATCGGTGGAGAGCTCTCACCAGGCTAAAAATGGGGTTTGAAGGGTCCCCCTCCACCTCTGTGCCTCTGCTTGTGTTTGCACAACACCCAGGAGAGGGAGAAGGAACTGGCTCCCTCCTGGCACCACATCTCAGTAAAGGGGCACGTGCCACATCTCAGTAAAGGCGCACTGATTTGGAGCAACCTCCGAGTGGGTCTAAGACATCTTCATCTGTGCAAATTCTATGACATTCTTTCCACCGACAGCTGGGGAGGGTCTACATCCCTACGTCCCCTCTTCTTAAATCTGAACTTGTCTTGGTGACTCGCTATAACCCAGAGAATTCAGCAAAAATGATTCTGGGTGACCTGTAGGTCAAAAAAGGCCACACAGCTTCCGCCTGGTTATCTCGGGACACTGGTTCCACAGAGGCCTCCTCTGAGATGCTCCCTCTACAACCCTGAGGTGCCTGTGCCACATGGAGAGGCCACAGGCAGGGGCTCAGGCCACAGTCCAGCTAGGCCAGCCCAGGCACCAGACAGAGGGAGAAGCCTGGTCCAATGGCTGGGGTCACCCCCAGACCTGGAGGGGCACAGAAGGGCTCCCTGCCCCATATACCTGACCGACCCAATCCATGAACGTAAGAAAACAGCTGTTGCTTCATGTCACCAAGTGTGGGTAGTTTCTCAGGCAGCGATCAGAACTGACATGAGCTTGGTGGCCCCGTGCTCTAAGCGTGGCACAAAACAAGCGATGGCTGAGTGAGGAACAGATGAAAGAGTGGAGAACCACAGATCTCCTTTGGGCAGAGAATGAAGCTCCTATAGCCAGGACAGGCTATGTAATTTGCACAAGCTTCCGGTGCAACACTAACACACAGGGCTCCTTGTTTCCAAAATTAAGAATTTCAAGGGAATTCCCATAGTGGTACAGCAGAAATGAATCAGACTAGGAACCATGAGGTTGCAGGTTCGATCCCTGGCCTTGCTTAGTGGGTTAAGGATCCAGCGTTGCTGTGAGCTGTGGTGTAGGTCGCAGACATGGCTTGGATCTGGCGTTGCTGTGGCTGTGACGTAGGCCGGCAGCAACAGCTCCGATTAGACCCCTAGCCTGGGAACCTTCATATGCGACAGATGCGGCCCTAAAAAGACAAAAGACAAAAAAAAAAAAAAAAAAAAAAGAATTTCAAGATGGCAACAGCAGAGCATCAAACCCAGCTTCCCAAGCAAAGGCCCAGCCGCACACACAGGAAGCCAACCCTCCTGCCAATCTGCTGTCTGCCTCCTCTAAGAGCCCTGGTCCCCCTCTTACATTCTCATTTAACCCTTTTCTGTCTTCTGCTCCCTGAGGCTGGGGCTTGAGTGTTCGCGTCCCAGAGTTGGACATGGATAAGAACTCACCAGTGCCAATTGAGAGGACTCAGTGTCAAAGGAAATCAGAGCCAAAGGCAGAGAAACCAGGAACTCAGAGACCTCAGTTTAAGAGCCAGTGTTCTCTGAAGCTCCACTGACACCTGAATAAGATGGAGGCTTCACGGTGGCTAAGAATCATGGGGACAGCACTCGCAATCACGGTTGTCTGTCACTCTGCTTTCTTATGTGTAAGCGCTCTAAATGCATCTCTTTTAATCATGGGGTAAATATTATTACTATCATCCCCACTGCAAACTTTGGGGACTGAGGATCAGACACAGCCAGGCATCTTTCCAGGGTCAGAGACAGTAAGGGTAGGGGCAGGATCTCCATCTGGGCCTCACTGGTTTCAAACCCTTGTTCCCCAAGTTCCCTCCTGCAGGTGCTGATGCAGGTGGAAAGCATCCCTGCACTTGCAGAGAAGCAAATCCTCTGCCAGGAGCCAGAGGGCCCAGGGAGCACTCCCTGAGGCCGAGGCTGGGGACTGGCCTTCCCGGACCACCTGGCTGGACCATCAAGTTCCCAGATCCCAGGTGAGACCTCTGTTAAAGCCTTTGGCGTCAACGATATGGGAGGGGGTGTGCCCTGAGCCTGTGGGCATCTCAGGACCGGAAAGAGGCCCTGCAGCCTGACTGGTGATGGAAGAGGTGCCTGCATTTCAATTCTTCCAGGACCCTGGCTGGCCTTTGCCAGGGTCAGCCAGGGGTAGTGGCATCACAACACACTGTCTCCTTTTGGTGTCAGTGGTGTTCACTGAAGGCAGAGGAGGAGGGGACCAATGGCAGCAGGGCTGTTTCTGTTGATGCTGTTGACAGGCTGGATGACGAGGAAAAGCTGGGCAGATCCAGGAGAACTGGATGCAGGACCCTGCCCAAGACACTATAGGGCTCCCAAGGGCAGGCTGGGAAGAGGTCAGGGATTCCAAGGGATGCCACCACCTTGGAATCTTCACCAAATTTCCATTCAGGGGTTGAGAGAAGGAAGGTAGGGCAGGCAAGGGAGCGCTAGGGACAGGGGGCGGGTGAGAGACCCTCGAAGGGCAGGAAGCATGTCTATGTCACCAGGAGTGAAACTCAACAGTTAAAGCCAACCTTTCCCCTTGGGCAGAGTGAGTTGGAATTAAGCCTCATGGAGCCAGAAGGCCCTGAAGCAGCACTGGCCTAACCACCTAATTTTATAACGAGGACACTGGGGCCCCAGAAGCTCAGTGACTTGCCCAGTTACACCGCTTCCCTGGGGCAGGGCTGTGATTCTGAGTGAGTCCTCACTCAATCACAGCTCAGCCGAGAGGCTGGCATGACTTGCTGACATTTTCTGAGTGTTCCCGGCCAGGCTCGGTGCCGAGCGTCTTTACCAACTGTTTCGCTCAACTCTCACCACAACTCTGCCCCATAGGATCCAGTTAGGGCACCTCCCCAGGTGACAGAGGAGAAGACAAGCTCCGTGGCCCGTCAAAGCTCCACTGCAGAGGGGCTAGGCTTATATACAGGCAGAAGGGCGGCCAGGTGGGGCCCTGCAAGGACTATGATAAGAACCACTTCTTAGGTCTACAAACCCTTAACTATTTGCATCCATATGACTACCCTAGGGCCTCCCAACAACCCAGCCAGTGCAGGCTGAGCAGGTACTACTTTCTCTGCTTGATGGGGAGAAAACCAAGCCCCAGAGAAGGAGTGACGAGCCCACAAAAGAACTGGATGCAGGGCCCTGCCCAAGACGGTACCGGGCCCCCGAGAGCAGGCTGGGAAGAGGGCAGGGAGGGGAGAGAGAAGCTATGCCTTTCAGCCTCTTCTGGAACAGAGCAAACTGAGCTGGTCCTGGGCCCCACACCTGTCCCGTCAAGGCTCCTGTGTGCCTCTCCTTCTTGCTCTGCTTCCTCTTCTGCCCAGCCCTGCTTTGCCCCACCCTCACCTGGAGCAGGGAGGGAAGGCCTAAGACCTGCCCTCCTGGCTGCTGTTCCTCCTCCACGTCCCTCTCTCACTGACAAGGAGACTCAAAACTAATAAGCCTGGGGACACCTGCTCCACCGCAGGAGGCCAAGGTGGCTCCTTGCACAACCCAGGCACCACCTCTGCCGGCCACTTCCAAAGGCTGGCCATCGGCCACCGCAATGGCCTAGATAAGAGACGTGGATGGTTTGATACTGGACTTCTCTATCAGAACAGCAGCTTGATGGTTATGTTTGGGTTGAGTGCAGTGCAAGAGGAAGAGAGACAGCTGAGCACCCCCTTTTCCCCTCCCCTTTACCCCCCAGCCAGCCTCAGAGGAGCAGCCTTCCACCTCCTTGAACATCATACCCCCCCACCCCAGCATTGCAGCCACAGGGCCTTTGCACATGCTAGTCCCTCTTTCTCCAATGTGCTTCCCTCCACTCACTCACTTGTTAATGTCTACGCAATTGCCACTTCCTTAGGGAAGCCGTCCCTGATGGCAGTGAAGATCAGATGCCCTGTTAGAGGTTTTCACAGCTCCCTGATTTCGCCATCATAACAAGTAATACTTCATGTAAAGATTCATTTCTTTTTTTTTTTTTTCCCTTTCCTAGGGCCGCTCCTGAAGCGTATGGAGGTTCCCAGGTTATGGGTCTAATTGGAGCTGTAGCCACTGGCCTATGCCACAGCCACAGCAACGTGGGATCTGAGCTGCGTCTGCAACCTACGCTGCAGCTCATGGCAAAGCCGGATCCTTAACCCACTGAGGAAGGCCAGGGATCGAACCTGCAACCTCATGGTTCCTAGTCGGATTCGTTAACCACTGCACCATGAGAGGAACTCCAAGATTCATTTCTTAGTCCTAATACCAGGCTCTCCCAAGAGACTATCAACTCCATGAAGGCAAGACTCGCATCACCATTGTGCCCCCAGGGCCATGTGACTGCCTCACAGTAGGTATTTAAAGAAGATTTAAGGACATTTAGATTGCTCACCTCCTGCCTAGCAGCAGCTACAAACTCCACTAGGCCCCAGATACCACTGGCCAGGCTTCAGGGCTGCCCCAAGGTCAGAAGAAGCCTAGGAAGCTGCCCCACAGCCTTCCCACTGACCCCTATTGTCAGATCAAGAGGCAGGACTGGAAGGTGTGAATCAGAGAAACCTGGAGATATGAGAGGGGGAAAAAAAGCCTGCAACCTAGAGGATGGGGAGCCATCAGCATCATACAAGCACGTGTGCCATATACACGTGTGTGAATGTATGTCGTTGCCTACACACACACATATATAGACACAAGAGCAAGCCTGTGTATATGCACACATATACACCCCCCCCCATAAGCAAGCATATATGGGTAAACGTGACCCTAACACACTCCTCACTTGGGTAGTCACCCTTCAGAGTTGCGGCTCAAGGTAGAGCCTTTGACCTCTACATCCCTACTCCTTCCCCACCACCCACTGAGACTCCTTTTTCTCTAACCAGGGGCTCTAAGGGCCTCAAAGCCTTGGCTCAGGGAGGTGAGATGGTCCAGCCTTTCCACCACAGCTGGGATGCCCAGGCTGGAGGTGACGGCCCCCTCCTATTCCAGCTTCTGCACCTCACTACAGAATGGCTGCCTTCCTCCAGGACAGGTGATGAGCCACAGAAACAGGGTCCTACTGGGGAGGGGGACGGGGAGGCCCCTCGCAGCAGGTTCTGCACTGGCCTTCAGCACAAGTTAAAACATTTTCCTTTTCTTCATAATTTTTTTCCCTGACACAACTGCCCATGAAACATTTTAATAACATCCCAGAAAAGGTCAGGGAGAAGGAATTTCACAGTCCCTGAGCAGGCAGCTATAACTTCAGCTCTTCCTTGAGTAAAGGAGATGAGAGATGGGGACCAGACGCGGGTCTGAGTAGAGAAGGGCAGGGTGGGAGAGGCCAGGGCAGGCCAGGGGGTGTGGCAGGTGTGGCTGTGAGCCTTGCCACCTGCTATGAGTTCTGGCAACACTTTGGGGAGAGTGGGGGTCACCAGGGGGTGCTTTCACATCCGTTCGTCAACACTGCTTGACAGAAGCCTTGGGCGGGGGCACCACTCCTGCCCATTTTGCAGATGGGGAAATGAAGGCTCTTGGAGGTGATATGAATAGACCAGCACACAGTGAAGGCAGGGAGGCCGGACCCGCAGTTTTACTTCAGACACACAAACCTGCTGCTGGAGCTTATCGTTGGGTGAAACAACCCCCTCAATATCTGCACAATTCCACAAACCCTGGGGCTGGGGGTTTGCTAGGAAGGTGGGTAGGGCTTGGACAGATGCCCTTAGGAACTGGAGGATGGCCAGATGAGCCGGCCCTGGGCACAGATGCTCAGGCAGCTACAGAGGAGACTGAATACATCTACTAAACATCTGGAGAGGGGTCATGGGCAGGGGTCCATGCAGGTCCAGGAACTGCTCCAGAGCTTGAGGAAATGCAGTTGAGAACCTTCTCTCCAGTGCCAACCCGAGATGGGACAGGGACTGACACCCCGTCCTTGGCACCTGCAGCCAGCCATCAGCCAAGAGGTGTGTCATCCCACACTTGGTACCTCACCCCTGCCCCCTAGGCTCCCTCAACCCTTGCCAGGGCCACAGGAACTGGGGACTGCAAAGGGAGACCCTCCATCCCCTGCAAGAATGACAGGAAGAAGTCCCCGGCCACCCGCCAAGCCTGGGCTTGACATCCAAATTCTTTGCTATGTGGTCTCAGGCCCTGCAGGGGACAGGCTGCTTGGGTGTCCTTTACCCAGGTGGTAGATGCTCTCTTTGGATTCAGAAGTCCTGAGCCTCTGGTACTCGCTCTCTGGCTGGGCCCCTGGAGGCTGTAGGAGCGCCTGCTTGGCCTCATGCACCAGGGGACTGATAGCAAAGAGCACCGTGTAAAGGGGGCGGAGCCACGGGCTAGGGGAGCAGTGGGGACGGAAAACAGCCACAGCCGACTTACTGTTTACGTCTGACGGCCTGCCTAGCTAAACAGCTGTTTGAAATATTAATAACTGTCAGATGGGAAGGGCCTGGGGCTCAAAACAGTTTCATACCATCTGTCTGTAGAGTAAACACACTTTGGAGAAGGGGGCCGGGGATCGGGAGGCAACGTCTCTGCTTGGAGCGAGAATGGAGCAAGAAGCAGAAGGACCTTGGGGACCTCACTGGGCAGGGAGGGGCAGCAGCGATTTAAACCCCACAATGTTTATTGAGTACCTACTATGGGCAAGTCCCCTAGCTTGTATAGCACACATCTACCACTTGGATCAGCTCAGCAACCAACACACTTTGTTCTGATAATGGAGGGCCCTATAGAATATCCCTTTTCCCATTTGCAGCCCATACAATTTGAACACGGCTGACCCAACCTCCTGGCTCCACTAGGGGGCGGATGACCCATCTCTAGTATGTCAGAATTAGGATGACTGGTTTCAGGATAGCCCAATAAACGGGCCAATGAGAATCGGCTTTGGGACTTCTGCTGGAATTAGTGAAAAAGAATGTTTTTTTCCCCACTGGGGTTGATATATTGGTAAGAAGTAACCCTAGGGGTGCTGGTGTCCCTCTCTGCCAATATAAAAAAGTAGAGTCCAGTGCTGAAGTCAGATTCTTGCTCTGTTGAGTGCCTGATACAGCCACACTTGAAATCACTTTTACTTTTGAATTATATGAGCCAACCCCTTTTTGCTTGAACCACTTAAAGGTTTCTGTCCTTTGCAACCAAGAGTACTGACTGATCCAAAGAGTCAAAGCCCTAGCCAAAGAGAGCTGGGAAGGCCCAGGCACTCTCAAGGAGCCCATTCTTCCTTGGCGCCTGTGCTCAGATAGAGGGGGTTGCCCTCCTGAGAGACAGCTGGCACCCATCCCCATTAAAGGACAGGTCCAGGGCTCCCGGCCCACCTAAGCTCAGTATCTCTCAGAGACAAGGCAGAAAACCAAAATATCCTGGGCCCAATCTCATCCTTCCCCAAGTTAATCCATTTTCCACATTGCTGCCCTGCCTGGCCAAGGAAACACCATCAAGAAGAGTCCAGATGCTCTAATACACCAATACCACAGCCTCTGGGGGGCTGGGGGCACCTCCTTCCCTGAATGCCCAGATGGCTTGGGCAAAATCCCTCTGGCTACCTCCGCGTGGTCTTCCCCAGAGCTCAGTGGCCCTGCAGGCAAGCGAGGACTCACCAGGACTGTCAGCACAGAGGTCCCCACGGTGACATTCTCATACAAGCTGACGTTGTACAGCGGTTGGCTGAAGATGGGTCGGTTGTCATTCTCGTTGATGAGGGTGATCTTCACCTTGGCGTAGCCCACGTGGTCAGGCACACTCTCGTTGGCAAAGAGCTGGATGGGTGCAGTAGGGGGCCAGGTGAGCTCTTGCATGCGCGTGGAGCCCTCATTGCCCTAAGTCCCTGTGGACCCTCTGCCCACCCCAACCCAGAGCACCTGTTTGAGTCAGTGCCTATCCCAGGTGTGTGCTACTATGAGTCTCCCCATTAATGCTCGTAGGGCTAGGGTGGCCACAGAATCTGCAGGGAAGAGAAGGCCCGTTGGGGGCTGGACTGGCTGAGGCTGGGCAATAGAGGCTCCTGATGGGCTCCTGAGGCCGTGACGGTGCCTGGTAAAATTCCATTCAATTCTTGGACATTTCCTCATTCTTCTTGAAAAGGAGAGACCCAGCCTAGCCCCTGCCATAGCTCAGGGGGCTTCTCTGAGTCAGATTTACAAGGGAAGAGGGGGGAAAGATGGGAGGAGAGACTTCAGGGAATAGTGCCACCCCCGCCTCCCCTGAAATCCTCCACCCGACCAAGGAGACGCTGAAGGGGCCTTACGTCGAAGTCGTAGCGGTCCACAGTCTCGTAGTCCAGGGGGATGGCCACCCGGATGCGAATGTCTGCTTTCCCTTGGACGGAGGTGGGAGAGATGATGAAGTGGTGGGAGTTGTTCCCCACCAGGTACACCTCAAACATGCTGTTCAGGCCCTGGGTCAAAACAGAGGAGAAAACCGTCAGAGAGGGTGCAGGAGGCCAAGGCCCAGAGCATGGCTGGGGGAGCAGGGCTTTGACAGGGAGGCCGATGAGGCAGCGGGACCAAAGCAGGGCTTGCCTACCTTCTTATGCTAAAGTGGTCTGGCTTCCCCTCAATGATCCCAGCCCAGCTCCCTGGCCCTCCTGCCCATGTGCGGGCCCTCTGGAACACTCAACCTTTTTGTCTTTTTTTTCTTTTCCTTCATCACCCCGTCAGATGCTCACAATGTCCCTTCCAGGTGGTTTGGTTCATTTTCTATCTCCTGCTCCCTTCCTCTGCCCCAGTGACCCTCAGCTGCGGAGGGTGGATGGGAGGGAGATGGAGGCAAGAGGGGGAGAGAGGGTCAGGAGGGACTGGAGGGGAGAGAAGCGAGTAAGCATCCCCATTCAGCTTGGACAGGAGAGGGTACCGGGGGCAGAGCAGGAGACTGCTTCTCCCCTGTCCTCCCTCTGGACCGTGTCAATGGGGGGAGCACTGCCATCACTTACATGTGTGAGTGGGAACCACCCAGACGGCTCAGTGGCAAAATGAACCCCAGGTACCCATCTCTGTGTGGCCAGTGGGACACTGGATCCCAGATAGCGCAGAGCTGCCACACCCCTCACTGGCTCCCCTACAGTCTGGCAGCCCAAGGCCGCGGTTTCGGGTGGGGAGGTCTCAGTCTGGGTCAGGTGTTTCCTGTCACTCTGACCAGGGATTCCTCATGTGCTGTCTGGCTGGCCTCCTACACAATGTGTGCTTTCTCCACGCTACCCAGGCCCCAGGTCAGGAGGAGCAGCCACTGCTAAAGGCAGGAGCCAGGGGTGCTGACTCCCTGGAGTCTAGCCTGCTCTGAAAGTGATTCCACCTCCATCATGGGGAGGAATTACCTCCAAATTGGCCCCCTCCAACCGAGGCAGGTGGCCTGTGGTCTGGAACCTGTCAAGAACCTCACCTGACCCTTGCTGAGATGCCCAGTGGATGACTGACCCAGGCTCTGGGCCTGCATGACCCTCCCCTGGCCTAGTGCCCAGCACGACCCCTCTGGGTACGTGTTCCTTGGATCCAGGGGCTGGCAGAGGAGGCATACTTTTCTTCTCAGTTGCCCAGGTATTTGAGGGGCTTTCTTCTAGAGGTTGTTCCTACTAAGATGTGCAGCCAGGCAAGCTGGAAGCTTCTACAGGGTCAGAGAGGGAGGGTCCTGGCAAAGCTGGAATGGACACCCTCAGCGAAGCCTGAGATTCACAAGATCCTGAGGTCCCTGGAGCTCTCCCACAGGCACTCAGACAAGTTTGTGGAATGAATGTATAAACACATGAGCCAGCCCCTTGAGTTTTTCCTACGTACTGGAAATGGGCAAAATAAGGCCACTGCCAATATTGGGGTCCAGGCAAGCAGCAGGCCCATTAGGGCCCCCAGCCCCAAGGGGCTCCCCAGACTGTGTGGGCAACGCTTTTCTGGTCCTATTGAGCTGTGGGGTTTCAAAGTCTCCCTGGTGTGGAATCCATCGGTCGGATGGAGGGGACCAATTAAATGCCCGAAGGGGCACTAATAGCCAAAGCCAGTGGACTGTGACAGCTCTGAGCAGCTGACATCAACACTTCCCTCCCACCCCCTGCCCTGGACCTTGGTCCCGCCACCACAGGATCTGGGCCCGAGAAGGTGGGCCTATCTGAGCTGTGCCCACAGCAGATGGAGCAACCCCGCCCCCTCTCCACCCTGGGCAGCCCGCTCCCCACAGTGCCCACCACACCTCCCAGCCTGCCCTCCCAGGCTCACTTACCAGGTTCTATCAGTGGGAGTCGGTCAGTCAAAGGGTATGGAGACAGAGAAGGAGCCGGAAAGGTACGGAGGGAGGAGGAAGGAATCAGAGAGAAAATGGTGAGATCCAAGGTCAGGGTAAGGGAAACGGGCCGAGATGGCCCCCAGGAGCACACCCTGCTCCAGAGAAACAGACCCCTCTGCCGCTCATGGGCCATGGCTTCTGGGGGTGCAAGGGAGGGGCGGGTGTGTGGAGTGTGCACACGGGTGCCGGGGTGTGGGATGACCCCCCCACACCCAAGGAAGGGGAAAAGACACAGAGGCAGAGATCCAAGGGCATGAGGGTGACCTGGGCTGGGCTCCTGTCTCCCTGAACTCTTTCTGTCCTCAGCTAGAGGGAGGTGGAGGGATGGCTCAAGCCTGGGAGAGGAGGGGCCGTGTTCCAGGAGCCTGGACAGAACCCCTGCAGGAAACAGCCCCATGAATTGGCATCTTTTAATTTTCCTAACATAGAAAATGCCTGGACAGAACCCAGGAGCCTGGACAGAACCCCTGCAGGAAACAGCCCCACGCATTGGCAGGTTTCAATTTTCCTAACATAGAAAATGCCAATGACGTGATAAACACAGACATGGAAAGTCCTCACCCAGTTTAGAAGCATTAAGGGCTCACAACCGTATCCCTCTCCCTGTTGTCCCTGCCACTTGCGAGGCTTTCCCAGAGTCAACCACACCTCAATCCCTGGGTCTCTTTCCCCAGGAAGCCCGCTCACAAGCCAGCCCGGTGTATCCATGCCTGCCCTTGTTGACACAACAGTAGCTATACACACTGCTCTGGGTTGCGTTTTTTTCCCCACTTAAAACTATGTCCTGAAGCTTGTTCCACGACTGTGCAAATAGGTGACGACAATCACACAACACGCATTCTCTGGACACCTATTCTTTGCCAGACGCTGTTGAGAAGAACCACAGAAGAGCCCTCCGTGGTTGCTGTGGGATGTGGGGAGGCCCTGAGGTGCAGACCAACCTCAGGCCGTGAAAACCCACACCACAGCAGGCACACCGTAGCTGCTCAGAAGCCATGGGGCTTCAGCAGCTTTTCCTCACCTTTTAATCTGTGAGGTCCTCTTCCCACAGGCCAGAGAGTGGGGGTGAAGGAACACTGGAACTTGGGAAACCCTCCAGAGGAAATGGGGTTCAGAGAGGTTGAGTGAACCACCCAAGGTTGCACAGGCTGTTGGCGGCAGGGTAAGGGTAAGAGCTCAGGCCCAGGTCCCAGGCCGGGGTGCCTTCCAGGCCAGGGGAAGTGGAGCCAAGGCCTGGTGTGGGTGTCCCTGGGGCATAGCCAGAAGGTGCTGGAGCTTCAGCCTGCAACGAGTTAGCCGAGCAAACTGAGATGGCCACGCTGAGCACCCCAGGGCTGAGTCTAAGAAAACACCAGCAGAGGAGGCGGCCCCAAGAAGACTGGTGTTAGGAATGAAGGAAGGGAAACAGGCTCACAGGGAAGCGATTCCAGCTGGAGCAAGTGGCTTTCTACCCGGAGTTCTAGTCCTGAGTGTATGTATATCAGAATCACCTGGAGGCTTGGTGAACTACAGACTGTCCTTCCCCAGCACTATCTGATTCAGGAGGTCTGGGTATATGCCTGTGATTTGCATTTCTAACAAGTTCCCGGTGATGCTGCTGGTCTGAGACCACCATTTGAAAACCACTGGCTTAGGCCAAGACAGGGAGTGGGAATGAATAATTATTGATGAGGCAGACAAGTGAGCTGATTGCAAAGGGTCCATGGATAGGAGCTGGTGAGATGGTCAGGATGTGAGCAGACGTGCTGGCTCTCCTGGAGTCCCACCGCAGGCACCACCTGTGGGCTCTCGCATTGCTTCCATGAGCAATGGGGAGCCACTCTAGGTTTTGGAGCAAAGGAATACTAGGGTTAAAAGAGGAAGGTGAGGGAGTTCCCACTGTAGCTCAGTGAACCAACCAGCATCCATGAGGACGTGGGCTGAATCCCTGGCCTTGCTCATTGGGTTAAGGATCTGGCATTGCGGTGAGCTGTGGTGTAGTTTGCAGATGCTGCTCGGATCTGGTGTTGCTGTGGCTCTGGTGTAGGCCAGCAGCTGTAGCTCTGATTTGACTCCTAGCCTTGGAACTTCCATATGCTGAGGATGCAGCCTTAAAAAGACCAAAAAAAAAAAAAAAAAAAAAAAAAAAAAAAAAAAAAAAAGAGAGAGAGAGAGAGAGCGCGATCGAGAGAGAGAGACACAGGAAGGAAGGTGAACTTGGTGGCTATGTGCGAATCACACCAGCGCAACCCTCCTTATCTGGCTGCAGGTCAGAATTGCCAGCGGAGCTCTTTTGAAAAACACAGGTGCCCAGGGCCACAGTGTTGGAATCTCTCAGGGGTGGAGCCCAGGCAGATGCATTTTTTTTCCACTCTCCCTAGGGACCCACAGTCAGGGCTGGGATGACACCAGCCAGGGCAGGGAGAGCAGTGGAGGCACCCACAGGGATCCAGAAGAGCGAGCAAGGGAGAGGCGGTGTGGTAGTTCTCCTCGCCACACATCACAATCACTCTCAGAGCTTTAAAAGGTCCTCATGATTAGGCTGCACCCCAGGCAAAGAAATCAGACTTGGGGTGGGGAAGTACAGACATCAGGATCTGGTAATGCTCTCCAGGTTACCCCATCTAACGTACACCTGAGGATGAGAACTGCTCAGGGAGAGCGGTGGCTCTCTGAGTGTGGTACAGGGACAAGCGGCATCAGCATCACCTAGGAACTTGTGAGAAATGCAAATTGGAGGGTCTGTTCAGACCTACCATAGCAGAAGCTCTGGGGGTGGGGCCCAGAGCTGTTTTAACAAGCCCTCCAGGTGTTCTGATGCTTGCTGACGCCGGAGAATCAGCCGGCCAGAGCAAGGCGGGAGGAGGCAAGGCTGAGAACAGTGAAGAAAATCAACCCGCAAGATGTGGTGGATGTGCAGCTGGAGAGGGAAGATGGGGGTGGGCACAGGGACCATGGAGCACAGGCACAGGGATGCCCCATGGTCACGGGCACAGCAGGGATGCCTGGGAAGGCAGTGCTGGGCTCAGTGCACCTGGCAGGCAGGAGCACTCGGTTTCCTGCACTCCCACCCTCCACCCCCCACCTCCATGGCTTCCTGGCCCTTCAGGTGAGATTTGTGGGTCTCACAGAGGGAGGTCTCCTCCCTTCTGGATCTGCCCACCAGGGGCCGGATGTCCACCAGGCTTGACACTGCAGGTGTCAGGACCCCACATATGGCTGTCCTGAGACCCCAGCACCACCTCTGGCTAAGTTCCCTCAAATGCCCCACCTGCCCCTGTCAGGGTCCTGTGACTGTCAGCCCCTCCGGATGTGTATGTGTGATATTTACCCAGTTCGCTAAATTGGTGCCCCAAGAACTGCCACCCTGGACGCAGAGCCTTCGGTAACAGCAGCAGCCATTTACCAAGACACAACCACAAGCTTCCTGTACCTGAACCAGAATCTTCACAGCATCCTGATGTCAGCTTAAGGCCACCCTTTTACAAGAAGGAAACTGAGGCCAGAGAGAGGGTAACTTGTTCAAGACGCACAGCTGGCAGTGAAGGATTCAAAGGCGGGTCTGTTCTGACTCCTACGGGGTCTAAACCCTCCATCACCTTGGTCTCCGGGCCTCCTGCCTGCCGCTCCTTCTACAGAACACTGCTGCGCATGTGTGCCAAGAACTGGCGAAAGATGGCACTGGAGCACCTTCCCATGTTCTCCAGATGCAGGAGCCAGGTCCAAGGGCAAAGTGCACCTCTCCCAAGGTCAGGAAGCAAGACCAGGGGGAGGAAAGCCGGGGCTGGCAGAGGGTGCAACCCTCCTCCTCCAATGCCCTTGCTCGGCTGCCAGAACCCAGAACCCGCGTGGGGCTGCCTCGGGGGCCGGGGATGGGGGGAGGTGGGGGAGAGGCAGGAGGCCCTCTTGGAGCTGTCGAGTGGCAATTTTGTTGGGAAGGGAGATAAAGAGGAACATCAAAAGGAGTCCCAGTGTGTGTGGAGAGAAGCCCGGTGGATTAAATTCTCTTCCAGCTGTGAGAGGCGATGAGAAGGCTGATAGCTGCAGCCGCAGGTCCCGGAGCCGAGCTGCAGCGCTCACCTTCCCCGCACCGCACCAGGCTGGGGAGCCAGTTGCTGCCTGTGGGGCTGCGAGGGGTTGGCTTTATTTATTTATTGGAAGGAGGAAGGACGCATGAAATCACCAGCCATGCTTTGCTCCTGGTGGCTGAAGTCTTGCCACCCCCTGTGGAGGGCAGCGAGCCAGCCCCCAGCCGGAGTTATCAGTGGCTGCCAGAAGGGGCTGCTTCCCCCCACCCCCGAGCCTCCCCTCTGCTCCTGGAAGTGGAGGGGCAGCTTTCAGAGCAGGCACTGCCTGGTTGAGGACGCTTCCGCAGCCAAAACTGGCTCTGTGATTAACCCAACATTGTTTTTCAACGCTGTATTGAGAGTTTATGAGGTGCTGGACCTTTGCAACCATCAGCTAAATACTCACAACCTCACAACCCAGGCAGGGTCTGGGTGGTATTTCCACTGTCTTTTTTTTTTTTTTTTTTTTGTCTTTTTTGGGCCATACCCACAGCATATGGAAGTTCCCAGGCTAGGGGTCCAATTGGAGCTACAGCTGCTGGCCTACACCATAGCTCACAGGCAATGCCAGATCCTTAACCCACTGAGTGAGGCCACGGATTGAACCTGCGTCCTCATGGATGTTAGTCGGGTTCATAAACTGCTGAGTCACGACAGGAATTCTTCCACTGTCTAACAGCTGCCACTTGGGGCACTTCCCTCCTCTTGGGGAGCAGATTCTGCCGCATCAGGCTTGTTTGGGGGTGTCCTGAGTGCTCCCAGAGCCTGCACCTGACTATCCTCTGGAAATGGCTTTCCTAGGTCAACCACAGGCTCTGACTTGGCACGTCCCTCTGCAGATGACCTGGTCCCCCAAAGGGAGGAAGGCCTGACCCAGCCCCCAGGCTCCTTTCCTGCACGTAATACCTGCAGATGCCTCCTTCATCCCTCTGGCCCCCGTCTGGTTCTTCCCATCCCCAGGCACCTCCTGCTGATGGTGGCACCCGTTCGCCCCTTGGAGATGCTCACCTCCCCCTGCTCTTGGTCAGGGTAGTGGCTGGGTTGGTGACCCAGTGATATGATGCAGTGAGAGAATGGGGTTCAGGATTGGGAAACAGGCTCTGTTGCTCCCTAGCTCTGGGACCCTGGGCAGTGTATCACCACTCCTGGAGCCTCAGTTTCTTCATCTGTGAAGTGGGGAGAATAAAGCATGCCCCACAGGATCAAGCAGCAGTGTTATCTCTTTGTCCCACCGGGTTTTGGTGGGTGACTTGTGAGTTCTGTTTTCCTGCCGAGGACAGGAGGCTTCCACAGGAGGCTTCCTTCGTATCCAAATGCTATGGGGCCCTCCCCCCCACCCCCAGTGAACTACAATGTGCCCTTGGTTCCTCTCAATAGAAGAGGAAGTGCTGGGGTTGCATCACACGCAGGGAGAATCAGGAACTTTGCAGTGTTTTGAATCAAGAGAAGGGCCAGGGACCCCCGGTGGCCCCCAGAGAGCTGTGTGGGCGGATGGGGGGCACCCTTGGCTCAAGGTGGAAATGCAGTGGGGACCTGGGGTGTGGAGATGGGCCCACACGGTCAGTGCCACCCTCGCTGCAGCTCTGTCCAGAACTCAGACCAGCCAACTCACCAGCCTCGTGACCAGATCCCAAGGTGTGAGGCCCTCAACATCAGTGGTGGCTGAAAGCACAGCCTTTGGCGCTAGACCTGGGTCCAGAGGCAGGCACCCCCCTTTCTAGCTGTGTGATATTTGCACAATTTTACCTCCTCGAGCCTCGACTTCCTCATCTGCAAAATGGGGAGAATGAAGCCTCCCTGGTAGGGCTATTGTGGGTGAGCTGCAAAATCTGAGTAAAGTGCCTGCGATGGAGTACGTGCTCAGTAAAGGAGAGCAGCTATTACTGTGCTAAAAGGGGAAGCAGGGAGAGGGACCACGAGAAGGACTGATTGCTAGACCTCGGCTTGCCCAGTTATGAGAGGGACAAGAGAAGGACAAAAGCTTGGATATGTGCGGGGGTGAGGGGACCCCCCTTCCTGGGCAGGGGCCCCAGGTCTCTCTCCTTCCTCCACTGTGCCCTGTTGGTCTAATCCATGCTATTGAGCGGCAGAAAAATCAAAGTCCACGGAAGATGTAGTCTTTATCACACTTTTGTCCACCCTTTCACTTAATTAACTCCAATCAGACACGCCGAAGTGAACCTTGGCGGGGGTGGGGGGCAGCCTCTCCTCACCCCTTCACCTCACACCTTGCTGCTTCTCCCTCCAGCTCCCCCACCACTTAAGAGGGGGCACCAGGTTACTCTGACTCTGCCTGCCCGCTCAGGTCAGCTGTCTTGTGCCCACTGCACAGGCTGCCTGCTCTGATGTCCGAGTCCAGGGGACAATGAGGAGAAGCCCTGCACTGTCACTGCCTCCGCCCCCTAACTGTCTCCAATCCCCAGGGACTTTCCAAATGTCAGAGACTGGGAGAACTGATGCTGGCACCTCCCTGGCAATTCCTGGGTGAAGGGCCACCTTCCATCCCCTCATGTTCCTCTCACTCCCTCCTGTTCCTGGGCACAGAGTCCCAACTCCAGAGACCCAGACCCGGCAACGCCCATGTGACATGGCGGTAGCTCAGCTCTGCTCTTTCTCTTCTGCATTCCAGGCTTGCCTGGCTCAGAGCCTCAGTTGCTCTACCCTGGAAATCCACCTCTCAGGCCTGAATCAGAGATGATGGCCACTGCCCCTGGTTGACCAGCTGTCCCAGGTTTCCTGGGCTGCATCAGGGTGAAGGACAGCCCCCCTTACAGGCCTTCAGTCCATCTGTACCCCCTTCCTAAGCTCCTTTGTGGATTGAACCTTTGAGCGGCATGAGCCTGAGGTCAGGAACCAGGGTTTGAGATTTTCTGTGGATCTGCCATTCCTCCTGGGGGCAGGCCCTTTTTCCTGTCTGGACTCAATTCTCTTACTTGTAAAATGGGAAACACGGACTGGCTGATGCTCTAAGGGCCGACTAACACCTGCTGTGCTTTTTCAAATTGTTCTGTCCACTGCTCTCTCCTTGCCTTCTCTGCTACTTCTTTCTCCGCCCTCCCATCTTTTCTCTCCTCTCCTTTTGCTTCTATCCCTCTTCTCCCTGCTTTCTTCCCCCTCCCCTTCCCCTCTTTCATTTTCTCCCTCTCTCCTTTACCTCGTACCTCCAGCTCTTCCTCCCTCCCCCTCCTCCGTGCCCTTCCTCTGCTTCCCGGGCCTCCCTCCCTCTCTCCGCAGACCCCGTCCTCCTCTTCCCAGGTTATCTGTTGAATTCCACACACGCCTGCACAGACGGGATCAATCCGAGGCTGCCTTGCCTTCAGCTTATCTCCGCTCCAAATGATTGATTTTCCCTCTTTAAGAGTAATTTGCTGGTGAGTTCCGTGTATTGCAAAAACCCCTGTGAAATCTAATTCAATCCGATTGGCACCTGGCACTTTGGAGCAAGAATACTAGAGAGCTGTCAATTCCATCACGCAGACCTGTGTATTATGTGGCTACAGAGGAGGGCACAAGGAAGGCAGGTGCTCCTCACCTGCACCTGCACACCTCCCCTCCCTCCCTCCCTCCCTCTTCTGGAGGGATCTGGTCTGTCAGCCCCGCAGTCAGCCCCAGCTCTTCTGGGAAATAAATTACAACAACATGCACTGGGTCCTTGCATTAAGGTAAATGAGGGACAGGTGCTTTCCAATTCTGTTCTCCTAATTTGTAGCCACCACCCTAGTGCACTAAGGGGACCTCACACTTTCAAAGCCCACCTACACCTGACAACCCGTCTTGCTCCGTGCCCCTCCCCCACCCCTCCTGTCCCTGGGCACTGAGTCCCGACTCCAGGGACCCAGCAGAGCCCACATCACATGGTGGTCGCTCAGCTCTGCTGTCTCTTTCTCTTCTGTGTTCCAGGTTTGTCTGGCTTGGAGCCTTGGTGTGGGTCCCCTCTCAAGCCTGCATCAGAGATGATGGGCTCTGCCCCTGGTGGACTCCCTGTCCCAATTTGCCTGGGACCACAAGGGTTCTCTGGGGTGTGGGTATAAAGTGCTAAAACCTCAGAAGTTTCAGGCAAACCAAGATAGCAAGTCCTCAACTCTACAAGGCAGGTCTGAGAGCCCAGCAGGGGTGGGCTGGCCCCACTGCCCAGGTGTGGAGGTCATGTGGAAACCAAGGCATCTAAGCATCTAGTTCCAACCACACCATTCCCTGTGGCCCATAGGTGCTCCCCAAAGGCTGAGCTGACCTCAGAGGCTCAAGCTCCAAAGCAGCTCATACATAGGAAGCTGGTCCCTTACCAATGAGGATGGACATACAGCTCTTGCTCAGCTCTGGTACTGATAGCTCTGGGTGAGTTCTACCTAGGGGGTCACAGGTGCCACCTGTGTCCACTGGATACAGCAAAGCTAACTCTACCTCCCCCCAGAGTCAGAACCAGCTTCTCTGACCTCACTACTATGCCCTACTATGTCATTCCTGGTGGGATACAAACCTTTAGGCTGCCCTGGGCCTCTAGGGATCTGAGCAATCAGCCCAGTGGGTACTGGCCAGGAGGGCTAGGTTCCCCTTAAGAGTGCCTGTGGGTGTGGCTGAAGGGCAAGCTTTACGTGGAAGACCCAGGGCTCACAGGGCCCTTTCTAGGCCGACACATGCAGACACTGCTGCCCAGGCCACCTGGACTGGTGCTGCATGTGCAGAGGGCAGAAGAGCCTCCTGGGATTCATGAGGCCTAAGCTCTTCATTCCAGGACCACATGCTCCACCTCAAAACATCCCAAGGGAGCCAGGCCACGCCCCTCCCTCGTCCTTTCCTCCTGCAAGAGACCCTGACTGAAAGGCACCTGCCCTGTGGAATGCTTGACAATTCCTCATGGCCCTGCCTCCCAGCGCAGATGGCCACTTTTCTAACATTAAGGTCCACCATTCTGATCAGAATCTGCCCCCTTGGACCTCATCCCCATACCTGGCTTCAACATCGCTGCTCACTTCAACTCTGTACTAGGGTTCTGGCTGCGGTTGAGGCAGTGGGCTAAATCGGGGTGTAAGTGTTCTCAGAGATGCACAGAGGAGAGGCTGAAATGCAAGAAGAAAGGACGGGCATCCTGGTCTGCCCCAAGCCCAGAATCATCCTGCCCTTCCCTCTGGGCCCTCGTCTGTGGAGGATCACATGGCCTGAGGGGCTGGGCCACAGCAGGAGGAGAATGAGCCCAGGGGGTGTCTAGCCTCTGCTTTCTGGCTGGGTCCTCTAGGGGCCTCAGCCTCGGAGCAGGTGGGGGCAGGGTACAGAGCTGGGAGTGGGCCTCGCACTAAGCAGCTGCCTGGCTCTGTCGATTTACCATGCTAAAACTATTTCCCTGTTCCCACAGAGAGAGAAATGTGGCAAGGCAAAGAAATCTAAACGCCTTATGGAAATCAGGAGGGGGACTCTGCCTGCCGCTAATCACACCACTTTATATTCCTCAGCCTCTCCAATAGCAAGTCCACCTTCCCCATGCCTCTGGGTGGCAGGGAGAGGGCTGAAGGGGATCCCATGGCCTCAGGCGGCCTGGGTGGGGGCGGGGGTGCAGAACTTAAGACTATTTCAGAGGCCATGAACCTGGGCGTCTCAGGAGCCAGAAGGGAGTGGATTGATTTCATCTCCCTCCTGCTCCCAGCCATCTGCTGGTGGAGGTGCCCCTGCTTGGGGCCCCTTCTTTGTGAACAAAGACAACTCAGAGGCCCTATGTGATGGTCCTGGGCTGGAACAGGGCACTAGGCTCCAGGCAGATGGGTGACCAAACCTGATGAGTGTTATTCACCTGCTCTGGGGGCTCCTGAAGCCAAATCCCAGTACAGTTGCCCAGGCTTGCAAAGAGTCCTGCCGACGGGGCTCATGCCACACCTTTCCAGGGCACAGTTAGTGGTCACACTATAGTTGTGGTTGAACGGACAGAGCAATACAGGCATGAGAGAAGGAGCTGTATGCGTGTATCGGTGGATGTGTGGGTGAGAGAAAAAATCAGAAGATAAGACAGTGGGAAGAGGGGCAAGAGAGAGAAAAATTGTTGTTCCAATTCAACAAAAAGCTAACAGAAAAAGAGACTTGGAGAAAGAACAGGCAAAGGTGGTGGAGGGCATTCAGGTGAAGAGCTAAGGTGAGGGAAAGATAAAACCCAGAGCCTGGCCGTGCCCAGAAGAGTGGTGGCAGGTGATGGCAGCTGCCATCTTCTCCTCCATCTAGCCACTTCCCTCACCTGCTCTCTTGAGCTTCTGCCACTCGTATCTCTGGGATTCCAAACCCTGGCTTCACTCCATCCCTCCAGCTCTTTTTCACAGACCCCACATCCAGCCTCTGCTCATTCATGTCTGCCATCACCCTCGGCCACTGTCCCCTTTCTCCTTGTGTCCAGAGTAATCAGCCTAAAGCCCAGCTCTGAGGGTATCACTCACGCTTAAGGACAGTCGATGGCTCCTGATGGATGATCTCCAAATTAGGTTCGAACTCATCAAGGCATTCATGGCCCTCCAGCCTACCTTCCTCACCTTATGGGAGAGTAGTATTAATATGTGCTGAGTTAAATGAGAGCAGAGACAAGGATGGGGCCGAGAGTAAAATCCACCAGCAGTGCTATTTATGTTGGTGCCTTCCACATCGTCTTTTGGGGGTATGTGGGGCGGGGGGAGAGGTCTTCAATAATTTAAATTTTTATAAATTTTATAATTAACATGCGGTGAAATTGACATTTTTGGATATACAGTTCCATGAACTTGAGACTATATAGCTTTGTGTTATCCCCATCAACCAGAATATAGACGAGATATCCACCCCTCTCCAACTCCCATGTACCATCCCTTTCCAATTACCCCTCTCCTACCTCCAAGCTCTTGTAACCACTGATGGGTTCTCCATCACGGTAGTTTTGTCTTTTGAGGAGGTCATGGTATCACACAGGATGTGTAGCCTTTGAGACTGACTGCCTTCACTCAGCAGAATGCCTCTGAGATCTATCTGATTCTCACCTCCCTTAGTGGTCTGCCTAGTCCGGGTTCCTAGAATGAGTTAGCTTAGCTGCATGGACCCACAGAGCTAGGGAGAGGAAGTTCTGCATCCCTCTAAGGGGCAGATCAGCTCCTGTGCCCAGGAGGGCTTTGAGGGTGGGTAGTAGAGGGTAAAGTGGATTTAAAAAAAAAAAAAAAAAGGCCTGGTAGGCCTGCGCAGCAAATGTTAGTGGATTTGGACATTCCTTAATGAGGTAATTAAGAGTCATGATGCTGAAAACAGAAAATTAAACACAGATATGCATGCTAATTGGGGACTACTGAGCGATGCTATTAGGGCAGCTGCCTCCTCTGTCTTCTGAGCCTTGCCCCTCTGCCCCACCACCTCGATCATCCTCCTGTCCTTCCATGCTTCCTCTTGGCCCTCCTCCTCCCTCAGGGGTGGCTCCTTCTCGGTGTCTTTGTGGAGGTCACCCTCATCTCCCCCAGCGTGAACAGCCCAGCTAGACCGGTAGCTATAACTACAATCCAGACTCTGGCAGCGCTCACGTCTCCCTCTCCAGCCTGGACCCACATAATATGGCTGGAGCCTCCTTGGCTCTGGAGGCTCCAGTCAGATTTCGAGGTCTTGGAGAGCCAGCTGAGGTCATGCTGGTAGCTTGAGAGCAGCTGGGTAGGCGGATTTACCCCATAGGGATCACCAAGCACTATAGATCAGGGTTCCCCCTTCCCAGAGCTGCTTGTTGGGAACCCCCCCACACACACACACCACCTTCTGGCATTTCCATTTGGATGTCTAACCAATTGTAAGATGTTGAAAGCTAACCTACAGATTCCACCTTTCCCTCACCAAAGCTACTGCTTCACCATCTCAGAAAGTGAGATGTTTCCCGTTTCCTAACTGCTCATGCAGTCATTCTCCACAACCATCCCCCCAGCAAATCCTCTCCCTTCAAAACAGGCCCAGGGGAACAAACTAAATGTCCATTGGCAGATGAATGGATTAAGAAGATGTAATGCATCCATACAATGGAACACTACTCAGACACAAAAAAGAACAAAAATAATGCCACTTGCAGCAACATGGCTGCAAAAAGAGATTCTCATATTAAGTAAGTCAGAAAAAGAAAGACAACTACTACATGATATCACTTATATGTGGAATCTAAAATAGGGCACAAATGAACCTGTCTCCAAAACAGAAACAGACTCATGGACATAGAGAACAGACTTGTGGTTGGCAAATGGCAGAGGGGAGGGAGTGGGATGGATGGGGAGTTTGGGCTTGGTAGATGCTAACTATTCCATTTAGCGTGGATAATCAATTAGGTCCTGCTGTACAGCACAGGGAACCACATGCAACCACATGCAATCTCTTGGGACAGAACATGATGGAAGATCATATGAGACAAAGAATGTATATACATGTATGACTGAGTCACTATGCTGTAAGCAGAAATTGACACAACACTGTAAACCAACTATACTCTAATAAAAATAAAATTAAATTAAAAAGAAAAAAAAAAAAAAAGGCCCAGGAGCTGACCACTTCCCACTCTGGCACACAGCTCCCTGCCCACTTACTCCCCTCCCCTCCTAGGAATGGCCCTGCCCTGTATTGTCTATGCACCCAGGCAGCCAGCACATCCTTCAAATGTTTTTGAGATACGATTCATCATTTTAACCATCCATGTGTACAATTCAGTGGTTTTGAGTATCTTCGCTATGTCGTACAATGACCACGTTGGTCTCTCTAGTTCTAAAACACTTTCATCCCCCAAAAGGGAATCTTGTGTCACGAGCGGTCCCTCCCCATCGCCCCTCCCTCCAGCCCCTGCAACTGCTAATGCGCCTTCTGTCTCTATGGATTTGCCTGTTTCGAACATTTCATATAAATGGAATCATCCGCTATGTGGCTTTTCATGTCTGGCTTCTTAGCCTCCTGTTTTCTAGGTTCGTCTGTGTTGTATCGTGGATCAGATCATGATTGCTACAACAGATGAATAATAGTCCACTGTATAGAGATGCACATTTGGTTATCAACTCAAAAGGTGGTGGGCATTTGGGTTGTTTCCATAGACTGTCCTTTTGAAGCTTTGGTCAGATCGAGTTGCTGGTTCCCTGCTCACTACCCTCAGGTAGCTCCCTGCCTCTGAAAGCTAAGTCCTGACAATAGCCAGGCCTGTCTGCTCTCCTCCCCTCACTCACCGGCCTCCTGTGGCTTCCTCCATGTGCGGGCACAGGCCTGCCTCAGAGTCACTGTGCCTGCTGCTTCCTCTGCCTGGAATGCCCTTGCTCCAAATATCCACATAGCTTCCCTGACGTCTCCTCAAATGCATCCTCTGGAGAGACTTCCTCTGACGGCTCCCTGCTCCCCACCCAGCATTCCCTTAGGCCTCTCACACTGCTTTATTTTTCTCCATAGCTCTCATCACCACTTGACATTATACAGATCGACTGTTTCTTTAGTCTCCCACCGCTGGATCAGAAGCGGCCCAAGGGCTGGACTTTGGCTCTAAGTGTTCACTTATGAATAGTGCCTAGACTAGCAGCCAGCATACAGTAGGTGCCCTACAAATACTTGCTGAGTAAAGAAAACAATGATTTCTGCCTCCCACTCAATGACTCAATGTGAGAGTCCCTCTAGGGCATTTTTTCTCCTGCCAGGCCTGGGTGCCTGCTCCCCTGCAGGGTCACTAGCTGCTGTATATCCTTGACCCTACTCTGTGACTTCACATAGAAGGTCCCTCTCTGAACTCATTGTGCTCATGTGAAAAGAGCAGAGGTAGCATCTGCCTGTTGACACTAGGCTCAGGGCACTTGCTGGACGAAGGAAAGGGAAATGCGCTCTGCTCTGAGCCAAAAACATCCTTCTAATTGGTGATGGAAATATATCACAACATTGAGCTTGAAAACTTCTCACTCCAAGAGTTCCTGCTGTGGCTCAGTGAAAACGAATCTGACTGGTATCCATGAGGTTGCAGGTTCGATCCCTGGCCTTGCTCACTGGGTTCAGGATCCAGTTGTGAGCTGTGGTGTGGGTCGGTCGCAGACAAGACTTGGATCTGGTGTGGCTGTGGCTGTGGTGTAGGCTGGTAACTGCAGCTCTGATGCGACCTCTAGCCTGGGAACCTCCATATGCTGAAGGTGCAGCCCTAAGACAAAAGAAAGAGAAAAAATAAGAGAAAACTTCTCACTTCTCACTCCCAATTCCTTTTTCAGATTCAATGGAAAAACTAAATCCTGGAGAGGAAGGAGGACATGTTTGTCCTAAGTCTTCATGGAAAACATGACAACATAGCCATGAAACCTTGCCATCAAATGCCTCTTACTCCTCTCCTGTCCCATTCCTGCACCAGTCTTCCCTCGCTGGGGGACAGAGCCAGCAGGAGCCCAGGAAAGCAGGCGAGGAGGCTCCCTGTCCTCCTCAGTGGCCCATCCTCACCACGGCCTCCCAGAGGCGCTCTGCACGCCCCGTGCCTTGATGGTGAGGATGTGTCATAGCCCATGGCCACGGTGACGGAATGAGACACACAGGCGCAGCCGAGCTGTCCTTACCCCTACCCCTTAAGACGGGGATACACAGGACACACCACCTATTGCTGTTGGGGCCGTGACAGGGGGTGACAGAAGGGTCAGGTGGGAGAAGGAGGAAGAAACCACATTCTAGGTAAGGCTGGGCTTGCCAGGGCCCAGGGGGAAGGGGCACCAGATGGGGCATGACCCAGCCAAGAGCCAATGGAGAGAGAATGAAGTTTGTTAGCTCCGTGTCTGATCCCGGCGGGGGTCTGTAGGAGGACTGGCTGCTGCTTTTCGAGAGCAAGACTCTGAGGATGAAATGACTGTCACTACTTTCCGCCCCTGCCAAAGGGAGGTGGTGGGTGCAGGGAGGGGAGCTGGGGAAAGGGGAGCAATCCCCCAACCCATGTGAAGGACCTCCAGCCGTGGAGGGGACTTAAAAGCCAAAGGCACTGGGGGCGGGAGAGAGTGAGGTACCAGCCATGGCGCTACAGCTGCCCAATAGGCTCTGCCTGCCTCACACCCTGCCAGGGCTACGGGGCCTGGTGTCAATGGCATGCTAATTAGATTTACGGTAAGACTAAATTAGGAAGTATCAGAATCACAGGGAGGACACCCTCTGGTCCTCAGGGAGGATGGAGCTTAGCATGCTGGGAGGAATCACACCACGGGATGCAACCACATGCAGAAACATCCTAATAATCATAGTTGTCATAATAAGAGCCTCAGCCAAGGCAACTGGGGAGAAATTAATGGGAAAAAGCACCAATGGGGCTACCCCGCTCCTCCTGGCTTCCCTTCCAGAGCAGCTTTGCTTTGAAGTCAACAGATATTTTCCTGGAGAGCCTAAATCTTGAGGGAGGAACCCTAGAAAGATGTGCTGAAGCTGTGACGCAGTGGGGGTCTCGCAGACAGAGCCCTGCCCAAGGGCCAGGGCAGAGGACAGGGAAACTAAGGGGCAGAGGGGTGCTCACCCAGGGACTGTGCCCCGTGGAGCCCAGGCCCCAGCTGTGTGGACTGTGCTTTGGGTGGATGCTTAACCCTTGCTTTGAAAACAGAACCAACCAGAGAAGCTTTCAGAAATGAGAGCAGGAGTTCCCGTCGTGGCGCAGTAGTTAACGAATTCGACTAGGAACCATGAGGTTGCGGGTTCGGTCCCTGCCCTTGCTCAGCGGGTTAACGATCCGGCGTTGCCGTGAACTGTGGTGTAGGTTGCAGACGCGGCTCGGATCCCGCGTTGCTGTGGCTCTGGCATAGGCTGGCAGCTACAGCTCCAATTAGACCCCTAGCCTGGAAACCTCCATATGCCGCGGGAGCGGCCTAAGAAATAGCAACAACAACAGCCGGGATGGGCACCTGGCTGGGGGAAGGAGAGGTAAGGTCGTGCTGATCTCCTCTTCTCTTTGTGCCTTGCCTTGGTTGTTCCCTGGGCCAGACTCCTCACCCCCTACCTCCTCTCAGCTTTACTTCGGTGATGCATTCACAAGCTGGGTGAGTGGTACAGGATGTAGGAGGCATTTCATCGACTCCCTTTATATCCCCCAGGGGGATTCAGTGGGAGGTGGGTGGTTCCCAGCCAGATCCCAGTTATCTCCATAATGGAGGGGAAAGAAGGGCCTGGATGATTGGATAATTGCACATCCACAGGGAGCAAAAACCCACATTTGCCTCCTTGGATGCTGGCAGCCTGCCCTCCCCTCTCTCCCTCAACTCTCTTCAGTGCTTCTAGAGTTTGGTTTCTAGTTCAAATTGCTTTGGAAAATAAGAAAGCAGAGGTCAATGCCTGGGGTCACATGAGCAGTAGGGAGAGTTTAGGGCAGGTGGGATCACTCCTTGGGGGGGCCGGGATGTTGGTTTCCTGTGCCCCTATTGCAAAGTAGGTGTTGGTGGATGGATTTATGGGGTCCAGCTGAACAGTGGCCTGGAGGATGTAGAGCTGGAAAATGGACCCTCAGCTGAATGTCTGACACAGAGCAAAGGGCCTCCCTGCTCTCATCCCACCTCAACCCAAATGGACGTGCAGCTCAGGATGGCACCTCTGGGAACCAATGGAAGGTCAGCTTTACAGCAAAAGCCTGAGGAAGGAGTGGGTTGATGGGTGGCAGTTAGTGAGATGGGAATTAGGGAGGGGTCTTTCATCTTTTTTATGCCATGGACCCTCTGACAATTTGGTAAAGCTCACAGACTCCTTTCAGAGAATAACATTTTTTTTTTTTTGTCTTTTTAGGGCCCCACCTGTGGCATATGGAGATTCCCAGGCTAGGGGTCGAATCGGAGCTGTGCCTGGCAGTCTACACCACAGCCACGGCAACACCAGACTGGAGCCGAGTCTGTGACCTACACCACAGCTCACAGTAATGCCGAATCCTTAACGCACTGAGCAAGGCCAGGGATCGAATTCTTGTCCTCATGATGCTAGTAGGGTTTGTTACCACTGAGCCACAATGGGAACTCCCAGAGAATAACATTTTAATTGAATAAAATAAAATTCATGGGACCAAAATGTCAATTAATTATCTCAAAATCCAGTTACCAAAACATTTGAAAAGAGTATTATAGTAGAATTATGTGCTGCTGCTTCTTTTTTTTTTTTTCTCCAGCCTCACCAGCAGCATATGAAGTTCCCAGTCCAGGGATCAAATCAGAGTCACAGCTGCAGCAATGCCAGATCCTTAACCTATTATGTCGGGCTGGGGATTGGATGTCAATGCCACAGACAAGCCAGATCATTAATCCACTGTGCCACAGCGGGAACTCCAAATTATGTGCTTCTTAATGCATAAAACAATGAGATTTGGCAGCAGGTCTGAAATATGCTGTAATTCCAAAGTAGTGATGAGTGTAAATGATATTTTGAGATCGCTGTGACACCTGTAATGTGATAGGAAAATATCTGAGATTTCTCTTGGGGTTGTCACAGGTACTACGAATGCTGCCGTAGTTTCTTTCTATTTTATATTTAAAGGGAGAGCGAAAGTTCAGGTAGCGTTTTAGTACAAATAAAAATGCAGATTTTTCTCCACCCATTGGTCACCAATGCCTTGGGGGGTCAGGGGGCCCCTACTCCTGGGTTAAAAACACCTGGCCTGAAGGGAGGCCTGGCAGGGGCCCGTGGGGCCGGCACCGCAACCTTGCAGGGCTGCGTGGGGAGAGGGGAGGAACTGCAGGCTGGACAGACTGACTAACGGGAACACATGCGAAAATGAATTTAAATAAATACAAGGTTGCGGGCTGGGCTCCCTGACAGGCCTGGAACACATGTGGAATGGAAAATGAGGGTGATGGAGAAAAGCAAAGCCCAGATTAACAAGCGAACAAGAGCAAGCTCCCTTTCTCACTGCCCTCCCCTTCTCTGCAAACAAACCCACTATTCCAGAATATGGTCCTTTCTCCCTGTCATTTGCTTTCTGTTATTTATTTGTTGGGTGATGTTTTCTCCTTGGGGAGGGGGGTAATTCTGGTTTTCTTTTTTTTGCCTATGTCCCTCAGACAAATGAATTGTGTCATCTCCTGCCCGAAATAGGAATTAGCTCCTGCCAGATGTGTCCCCATTCACCTCTTCGGTGTAGCCGCCCCCACTGCCTCACCTCCCCCTTGCTCTCCCACGAGCCACACTGGAGGTGGGCGCACCCATCACCTGCTTGGTGGGACCAAACCTCTGAGAAGGGGAGACCTGGCTGCAGATGGGGAGTCCACAGCACATGCAAGAGGCACAAGATGGAGTGTTTAAGGTCAAGCTCTATGACCCACTGGCTTTGTGACCTTGGGGAAGCCCCTTAACCTCTCTGTGCCTCGACTTCCTCTTCTCTAGAAAGAACACTAATACACATATCTTCCAGGGCTGGGGCTAAGAATTATTTAGATTTAAAGAGTGTTTTTTATGGGCTAGGTGCTGTTCTTAAGATGCATATTAACCCATTTAATCCTCATAACACCTCTATGAGGTCAGTGCTATTACTGTCTCCATTTTGCAGATAAGAAAATTGAATCAGAGAGGATAGATAGACACAGAACAGTGGCAGTGCCAGTGCCAGGATTTGAACCCAAGCAGTCTGGCTTCAAAGCTCTTAATTATTTACTTATTTTTTACTTTTTAGGGCTGCACCTGTGCCATATGGAGCTTCCCAGGCTAGGCATTGAATCGGAGCTGCAGCTACAAGCTCACACCACAGCCACAGCAACCCCAGATCCGAGCCTCATCTGCAACCTACACCACAGCTCATGGCAACTCTGGATCCTAAACCCACTGAGTGAGGCCAGGGATTGAACCCCAGTTCTCATGGTTACTAGTCGGAGGTGCTTCAGCTGTGCCACAATGGGAACGCCCACTAAAGCCCTTATTTTTAATCACTCTATCTGGCTTGCTCTTCCTAACCCATGAAGGGATGCCCCAAGTGGTACCCAATAAACAAGCACATGGTAGGCTGGGAGAGGCTGGTGCAGGGGGATGAGGCACAGAGGTGCTGGCTCCTCTGCCCAAAGAGGGGAGCAGAGGCGGCTAGAACAAGTTCAGGGACGTGAGGGGGACCAATGTCAGGGGGCAGGGGTGAAGCAGGAAGCTTCAGGCTGGGCCCTTCCCCTTCCCACCTGGTACAGAAATAATGTTAGGAGAGGGAGTTCTCGTATGCACAGCAGGTTAAGGATCCAGCAGGGTCACTGCAGTGGCTCAGGGTTGCTGCTATGGCACTGGTTTGATCCCTGGCTTGGGAACTTCCATATGCCACAGGTGCGACCAAAAAAAGAATGTTAGGATTTATAGTCCTCGGACAGATTGGTCCAACCCATGGTTTCCCGGAGCTGGACAATGAGGCCCAGAGTGGGGCCATGACTTGCCTGGAACCCATCTAGGAATGAGGGGTGGGACCTGGCTTCCCGGCTCCCTCCTCCAATCTCCTCTGGGCACTCTGGGCAGGTCTGGTAGCAGAGTGCTACAGTCAGAGTTCAAATCCCTGGGCGGACTTGAACATGAGAGAGCTTCTGTCACAAAGACCAGAGACGGCCACTAAGTGTCCTCCTGGGAAGAGCCCTGAAGGCGGCTGCTAGCAGACTTTGGGGGTTTCATTATAAGGGGTCTCAGTTCTCTGGCTTCTCGCAAACATCTTCAGAGGAAACTGGATAAAGAGCAAGAGAGCCTCAAGTCAGATGCTGGGAAGCACCTGCTAGTGGATCAGGTGGTCAAGGGCAGTGGGAAGGTTTTCCTGCTTCCCTGGTGGCTTTGGAAGGCCCATTCTCAACACAGCCATCAGAGGGCTCCTTAAGAAAGATGACTCAGAGCGTGACAACTCGCTGGCTCCCCACTGCCCTCAAGTAACAGAAGAACACCTCCCTGTGGCTGGCAGATCAGGTCGGGGGGCCGCTGCTGATGGCTGTAGCCTCACCTCCTCTGCGCTCTCAAGCTCCTTGGACCCTGTCTTGCTAGCCTCTCCTCTGCTTCTTGGAAACCAGGGCGGTTCCCTCGGGGGTGGGGTGGGGAGAATCTTGCAGGGGAGTGCTGGCTGCTGGAGGCCCTCCCTCCACAGCTTTGTGCAGCTGCCCCTCCACACCGCTTAACCACAGGTCCAAAGGGACCTCCTTGGAAGGGCTTTTGGGACTAATGAATCAAAACTAGCCCCCTACCCACCCATCAATCAGCCTGTTTAGTGACTTCCTGACCCTCACTCCCCCTGCAGTGATGTTGGACCTCCTCCTCTAGCTTCCCCAGTGGAAGGAAATAGAAGCTCTTGGAGGCCAGGGACTACATCTTCAGCACCGCCTTCCCAGTGGTAGACACACAGTAGGTGTACAGTGTTTGTTGAGTGAATGAATGAATGAATGCCTCTTTCCCCACCTGTGTACATTTCAATATAGTTCCTCAGAAAGGGGGTGGGGCCAAATGAACGAGGTCTGAGGGCCCTTCTGAAGTGACCCCAATTCCCAGAAGCAGGCAGAAGGGGCAGTAGAGGCAGCCCGCTCCCACTCCACCCCTTCTCTGCAAACCTACCCAAGGACAGCAGCAAATCTGTTCCGAGATGCTGTGGGTCAGAAGTAAAGTAGATCAAATGCTCCCAATTCCTGAGAAGAAAGGCAGGATGTAACAGGGACGGTGTTTCTCCTGATGGGCACGTGAGAGAAAGTGTCCATTTTTAGCCTAGTCAACAGGGAGTGGCCGTGCAGAGTGTAGAAAATGGTATTTAAAAACAAGCCCTTTTACTGGAATTTATAAAGAAGCCAGAGGCACGGATGGGCTTCCACACTCCTTGCCTCCCTTTCCCAATTGTGCAGAAGCAGGACCCAGATGATCCACTTGCATCCAGGTAGAAGACTGGTTTTTAGGACAACTGAACAGAAACTTTCAACCCTCCCAATGCCGATGGGAAAACAAGACAGCCCACGGCTGCGGTGGGCTGCAAGCAAGATCAGGAGAGGAAACGCTGACCAAACTGGAGAAAATGCAAAGATCATGTTAAGGGCCAGGGGTGGGCAAGGATATGATAAGAATCCAAGTGGGTGAGTGTGTAGCTGTTGCCCGTGGCTTCCCGGAACCCCGAGGAAGAGACAAGAGAATGCCCTGCAGCCGAGCTAGGGGAATGAGGCTGCCACAGTCTTTAATTTGAAGCTGGGAGATGAGCTCCCATACCAAGGCTGACTCCTGGGGCCTTTGCCTGGAGAATTTTTTGTGTGATTTGCATTACAACCATCTATTTGCATCTCAACTGTCACACGGTGCAGATGGGTTGTTGTTGGTTGCAGCCCACCCCGTCCCTTTCTCCTCTGGCTTCTGTGAGTTTTCTATAGCCAGTCAGGCAAAGGGGAGGAAATTACTCTGTGAGACCTGACAATAGGGATGGAGTCCTTGGGTCAAAGAAAGGGCCTCTTTCAAGCACTTTTGTTGTCTTGAACGGTCCAGCAGAGCCTGGGGTTCAGCAACAGACTGAGGAGACTCAGATCTGGAGGAGATGGCAGGCATTATCTAGTCTTTGTGCATTAGATTAGCATGCTTATTAGCAAAGGCTGCCGCAAAGTGCAGACTGAGAGGTTGAACTGCTTCCTCCTTCCCTTTCTGCTTTCCATCAACACCCTCCACTGCTCCACAGTGGACCTTTGAGTCCAAACTCGGCTGGATTTGGGCTTCAGCACTGGGGTCCTGGTGGTCCAGTTTGGATAAAGCCCTGGGCCACCCCCTTGCTCCTTTTCCATTTAATTATGTTTTTAACTCAGCCAAAATATATCCCTGCAGTGCCTCCCAAGTGCCAGGCAGAGGATGAGGCACTGAATGACACTGGTGACAAAAGCAGACCTGTCCCTGTGGGTCATTCAGTCTAATCAGGGGGACAGATGCTCCTGAGATTACTGCACCAATAATTGCAAAATCACAATCATGATGAGTTTGAGGGAGAATCACGTGTTCCTGAGAATCTACGACAAATAGATCCGACCTATCCTTGTGCCCCCTTCCCTCCTCCACATCTGCTCACTAAACATTTTTCCACCACACCTAGCGAATCCGGAGTCACTTTCAACCCAGATGCAATCCCCACAGACGGAGTCTCTTCCCCTCAGAAAGAGAAGTGGGGGAAATGACAATTAAAACAAACCTTTTACAATAGCTCTTGATTCCTCTTTGGGGTCCTCTGATTTTCCCCAGACTTTGGATACGTGGGCAGTGCTACAAGTGCCAGTGGCCTCTGCTTTCTGTTCCTGTTTTTGATGTGGCTCAACATCTCCCACTCCCATGGGAACCTGGGGCCTGACCATCAGCAGCCGGGACTGGGTTTGGGGAGCATTTACTAGGTCAGATCTGAGTGTCTATTTTAGAGAGGAATTTTAGAGAGGAGATGGGGGATACAGGAGAACAGGGCAAATGAGAAAACAATTTATCTCGTTCTTATTTAGGAACCAGCCCAGGACCACATTGGAGGTAGTCTGGCTGCATCCATCCTGGGAGAGTGGAGGATGGCCCAGGACCTCAGGGTAGGGAAGTCTGGGATCCTGGGCTGCCTCTCCTCCTCTCTCTCTGTACCTCGCTGTGCCCTGCAGAAGTGGGACCCTGTGGGAAAGGGGTCAGTCCTCTACTGTCAGAGACACTGGCCAACTCCCCAGGGAAAGCAGCAGAGTGGTCGCTGGTGGTCCTGGACACTCTGCACAGTGGGCATGCTGATGGCTGTGCCTGAGTGGGGAGGGGTCACTAGGACAGGTGGGATCCAGCCACCCCTCAGCATTCCTGCAGATGCTTCCGACAGGCCTCCCACACAGGGAGCCTGAGATAAAACCCAAGGGGTCAAGGGTAACCTTGAAATCCCCCCAACAAGCCACGGCAAGCAGGGGCCTGGGAGTTCTGGCCCTGCACGTGGTGATGCTCCCTGGAACCTTCTGGTTATCATCTGCGTGTGGCAGGCACCATGCTAAGTCCCACACACGCATCACCTGATCTCCCCTCCATACCTTGTTGACACCCTTTGAGACAGAGACAAATGTTTAGCCGCTTCCATATTGCCCAGCCTTCTGGCACTGAGGTGGGTGCACATAACCTGTTCTGGCTGATGACCCCTGAGGAGAAGTGACACTTCTGGCATGAAGCACAGAAGGGCTGGTGTTTAATCCTGAGCTGCCTTCTGCAACAACCATGATCTTGCAGAGTGTCACCTGAGGGACCACGCAGAGGGGGTCCCCTTTCCCACCCTTCCCAGCGTGAGAAATACACTTTTTCAGGGTTAATTTGTTCCTGCAATAGAAACTGACTGATACAGTGTCTTTTCATTTCTTTTTCACACAGTGGAGCAGAGCGAGGCTTGTAAAGGGTCAACGACTCAGGGTCACAGAACTAGTAAATGGCAGGGCTGGCCTTGAACAAAGGCCCCAGCTGATTCCTTGGCTTGGCTTTCAAGGCACCCCTGCCCCGGCCTATGTCCCAGCCCACCTTCCCAGCAGCCCACTCCACAATCCTCACCAGAAGCACGGTCGCTGCATGTTCCCTCCATCAACATACAGGTTCTTCCCTCCGATCCTTTCTGTGGGCCACTGCCCGGCCTTGCCTGCCTCCCGAACACACTTCCACCACCTGATTTTTTTTTTTTTAATCTTTTGTCTTTTTAGGGCCGAACCTGTGGCATATGGAGTTTCCCAGGCTAGGGGTCGAATCAGAGCTACAGCTGCCGGCCTACACCACAGCCACAGCAACATGGGATCCGAGCTGTGTCTGCAACCTACACCATAGCTCACGGCAACGCCAGATCCTCAACCCACTGAGCAAGGCCAGGAATCAAACCCACGACCTCATGGTTCCTAGTCGGATTTGTTTCCACTGCGCCACAACGGGAATGCCTCACCCTCTGATTTATGCTCCAAGGCTCAACCCTCGTCCCCCTCTTATCACAGAGCCTTTCCTGGGTCGCCCAGCCCCCACTGCCCTTTCCTCAGGTGAGAGGAGCCCTCACTGCCCGCAGTCACTGGCCCCTGAACCCACACTGGCTCCTGTGTCTCTCTTCCCTTGGGTCTTATTATCGGCCTGAAACCAAGAACGGGACTTCCTTCTGAGGTTCTTGTTCACACGGCAGTCTCCAAAGAGGGTCCTGCACCCCAGGGGAGACAAGATGATCCACAGGGGTGTGAGGAAATATTAGAACCTGTTTTTATACCTATTCACCTCCACATTTTACCCTTCTGCATTATTGTATGAAAATTACATATTACGCTTGCATCACATTTGGCCCCTTGGGACCATGGATTTGACTTCCTGGACTCCCTCAAGAGGCCAAACTTAGCTCCTTACAAACAGTAGGTGCACAATACATACTTCAGTTATCTCAGACGGGTAGGTAGGGAAAGACTTAATAGGAGATGAAACATGGAGGCATAAGCACACGCGCGCGCGCGCGCGCACACACACACACACACACACACACACACACACACACACACACACACACACGGGCTGACTTGCCCCTATGAACCTGAGTCCTGGGGGACCGTGTCCAGTTGAGAGAATCTGACAGGATTCAGATTCTCACAGGGGCGAGGGAGCGGGAGGAGCCGGGCCTGGAGCAAGGCCGGTCTGAGGAGTAATTGCAGAGAAGCACCTCAGGCGGGAAAACCTAATGGAATTCCTGAGCAGAGGGGGCCAGGGCGCAGCAGTAATAAATAGAAGTCCTATTAAGGTTGTGACTGCTGCCCGGCAGCGGCTGGGGGTGGGGAGGAGGCAGGCTGAGAGGGTCTTGAAGGGATGCGAGCTCCCCTTCCAGGCTGGCCCTTGGCCCCATAACGCAGGGGTGTGGCAGGGCTCGTAGGATTTCCGCAAGCAGAACCTCTTCCCTCCTGTCCTTCTCCTTCGCTCAGGCCTGGGTCCCTCCTTCTTAAGACTGGCCTCAGCCCAGCAGGCCCTTAGGCAAGGGGATGCAGGGACCTGGGCCTCTCTGGAATCTCCTTGTGGCCTGGGACCCCCTGGAAGATACTTACACCCCTTGCATGGAAGAGGCAGGGTTGTTATTACCCCCAAAGCAGGAATAAGACATTTTTCCAAGGTTACCAGTCATACCAGAGCCTCTACCTTTTAAAATTTCATCATGTATGTACTAGATTAGTACAATGATCACATATATAAATTTCTAAATACAGAACTACACTTTGGAAGTGTGTGGTCAAACATTTTTTATAGGGTGTATGTGTGTTGAGGGGGGTCCAAAAGTTTAGAGACTACTGATTTTTGGAAGCTTACTTATCCTTAGAATGTAGCAGGGGAAGGTGCAGCAATGCTTGTTCCTAGTTTATGGATGGGGACCCGGGAGCCCAGGGAGCTGTGGGATCCCTCCCCCGGTTGCACAGCCCAGCGCAGGTGGTGGGCCTGGACAGCCATGCGTTCCGGGACTCACCTCGTCCTTGTCCATCACCTGGATGAAGAGGGGGAGGGCAAAGCCAACCTGTGCCAGCTCAGTGATGGCCACGCTGTACTCGGAGCTGTTGAATTCTGGGGCGTTGTCATTGATGTCAATCACCAGGATGTTGAAGGTTGTGGTCACTGTGGCGTCAGAAGGCGTGCGGTCATCATTTAGCTCTGTGCCCTGTAGAAAGAGGAATCAACACCCCAGGGATGGGAGTTCCCACTGTGGCTCAGCGGTAACAAACCCAACTAGTATCCATGAGGACTTGGGTTTAATCCCTGGCCTAGCTCAGTGGGTTAAGGATCTGGTGTTGCTGTGAGCTATGGTGCAGGTCACAGACGAGGCTCAGATGTGGCTTTGCTGCGGCTGTGGTGTAGGTCAGCAGCTATAGCTCCAATTGAATACCTAGCCTGGGAACTTCCACATGCTGTGAGTGCAGCCCTAAAAAGACAATAAAGGAGTTCCCGTCGTGGCGCAGTGGTTAACGAATTCGACTAGGAACCATGAGGTTGCGGGTTTGATCCCTGCCCTTGCTCAGTGGGTTGACAATCCGGCGTTGCTGTGAGCTGTGGTGTAGGTTGCAGATGCGGGCTCGGATCCCATGTTGCTGTGGCTCTGGCGTAGGCTGGCAGCTACAGCTCTGATCAGACCCCTAGCCTGGGAACCTCCATATGCCGCGGGAGCGGCCCAAGAAATGGCAAAAAGACAAAAAAAAAGAAAGAAAAAGAAAGAAAGAAAAACAAAAACCAAACAAACAATAAAACACCCCAGGGATGAAGGTGGCCATAATCATCATCATAGTAATGACATCATAAGCTGTCATTTACCAGGGCTTTCTCAAGGCTGGGTACTTCACTTAATGTGAATGATCCCATCTAATCCTCACCATAACTCCAGCAGGAGGAATCTCTCTAGCATTCCCATTTTGAACGATCTCCATTACCGATGGGAAAACTGAAGCTCAGAGAGGTTAAGTAACTTGTATAGGGACACATAGCCAGAGGAGGAGTCAAACTCAGTAGGATTCTTGAACCAAGGGGATGAGGTAAGTGCAGAGGACAAGACAGATGTGGGGGTTATCTAGGGGCAAAAGGAGTCTTTATTCTTTTGGCAGATGATGAAACTGAGGCCAAGCATGTTGGTGCTAGCAGGTGGTCACGACTTAATTCAGCATCTGCTATGCTCAGCACCACTAGGCACTGTGAGGGTCTGGGTGGGACACAGGAATAGATGGGCACAGGTACTGGGGCACCCAGTCTCTGGTCCAGAGTCCCTGGGCCACAAAATAGCCAGTCCCAGTTCCCACTCCAACTCTCTGAACCAGAATCTCTGGGGAAGAGGCCCAGGACTAGAAATCCCCTGGAATCTCCCTGGGGGATGTGGATTCACAGCCAAGTATGGGAACCCACCGTCTTATTTAAAAAATGGAAAAGCTGAGCTCAGGGTCCCACAGTGACTTGGTGGTGGCACTCTGGGACCAGGAAGCAGCTCTCTCCCATTGGAGCTGCCTGCCTCTGCAGGAAGGGAGCAGAGACAGGAGGGCCGGCTGAGAGGGCTTGGTGCCCGGCGGGGAAAGGCAGTGTGAGCTCGCCCTCCTCCAGCTGCCCACGTGCACCTTGTGTAGAGAGGACGGAGCCAATGGACGAGTCAGGGGTAATCAATCCATCACTGCCACAGGCCCTCTCAAGGTCAAGGACAGCAGTGAAGGACCAGCCTAGGCTGCACCATTCTTCCCATGTCAGTGGAAGGGCCTCCTTCCCAGAGGCCCTCTCCTCAGTCCTTGTGCCAACCCTCCCCTCAACTGATGGCTGGGGCTGCGGAGGAGCCCTGTGGCCCAGGCAGTATCTCTGTACCCTAAGCGGGTTTCTCAGGGAAAGCCTTGGCAAGCCATTGATTTTAATGAAAATCAGCCACCAGTGGTGGGGGGACTACAGGGGATGGGGGCGCTGTGGCTCTACCACACCTTCTGGGATAGGGACAGCTTCTGCCCCCTCCCCACTGCATTATCATGTCTTAACCAGGTAAAGCCCAGGGAAGCCGTGACAGTCAGACATGGGAGAATCTGAACTATGGCACAAATGACCCTATCTCCAAAACAGAAACCGAGTCACAGACATAGGGAACAGACTTGTGGTAGACAAGGCTGGGGGGAGGGAGTAGGATGGACTGGGAGTTTGGGGTTAGGAGATGCAAATTATTCCATTTAGAATGGATAGGCAGTGAGGTCCTGCTGTACAGCACAGGGAACTATAGCCAGTCTCTTGGGATAGACCAGGATGGAAGGTAATATGAGAAAGGGAATGTATATGCATGTAGGACTGGGTCACTTTGCTGTTAGCAGAAACTGGCACTGCATTGAAAATCAACTATACTTTAATAATAAAAAAAATTATTTAAAAAGGTAGAAAAAATTTTTTTTAAAAAAAGAAAGAAAAAGGAGGGAGTTCCCGCTGTGGTGCAGTGGAAACGAATCCGACTAGTATCCATGAGGATATGGGTTCCATCCCTGGCCTTGCTCATGGGTTAAAGATCCGGCATTGCTGTGAGCTGTGGTGTAGGTCACAGACGCGGCTCGGATCCTGTGTTGCTGTGGCTGTGGTGTAGGCTGGTGGCTACAGCTCTGATTCAACCCCTAGCCTGAGAACTTCCATATACTGTGGGTGTGGCCCTGAAAAAGCAAAAAAAAAAAAAAAAAAAAAGGAGCGAGAGAAAAGAAAAGAAAAGGAAGAAATAGGAGAAAACTCCAAAAATGGGTGAACTTAAGAATCTAAGGTGGCTGTAACAGAACTTGTAATCATGGGCTAAGAGAAAGGACCATGGGATGAGCACCCTCTGTGCCTCTTCATCCCTGAAATGGGAATGGAAGTTGCAATTCTCTGTGGTTCTGGGTTGTCCATAAGGGCTGTGAAGTGCCCAGCAGGGTCCCTGAGGGGGCCTATGGCTGATGAGCACTGGCCCTTCCTGACAGGGCCCAGGAATCAGTGCAGGGTAAGAGCATAGAACTGACACGCCTCCTGGAGCCTCCACATTCAGCCCCACAGAGTTTGGCACCACAGCATCCCCTCTACCTGGGCTGGAAGTGCCCACCATCCTGCTCTCACCTTCACAGTCAGGATGAAGCCATGGCTGTAGAGGGGGTTCTCCCGGTCCAGCAGGCCGTTCAAGGTCAGTGCTCCACTGATGTAATCCAGGGCAAAGATGCTGTTGGTATTCCCTGCAAGAGAGAGCAGAATTCAGGATGTGTCAGCGGCCAGGGCAGGCGGACACGGGCTCCTCTCTGGTCACTAAGGATTAATCACTAACTTAGGATGGATGCTGGTTCCAGAAGTAATGGAAAGAGCTCTGGGATACAAAGGGAAACACAGTCCCAGCAACAGATCCACAGGATGAGCACATCATGTCTGTTCAGTCTTCCTCGGGTTTCTCTGACTGAGTCAGAAGAAAGTCTTAGTTTGGTGCTTATATGTCTTGAACACCCTAACATTTCTTTTCATTTTATTTTATGTATGTATTTATTTTACGGCTAACACCATGGCATATGGAAGTTCCCAGGCCAGGGACTGAATCTGAGCTGTAGCTGTAACCTATGCAGCAGCTGCAGCAACACTGGATCCTTAACCCACTGAGCTGGGCGGGGGATCAAACCTGTGCCTCTGCAGCGACCTGAGCTGCTACAGTTCGATTCTTAACCTATCTGCCACAGTGGGAACTCTGTTTCTTTTCCTTTTCACCAGAGAGAGAGAGAGAGAAAGGGCTGGCTTCAGGCTCAGAGCCTTCCAAAGGGAGTGGTACCCAGCTAGGACTCAGTAACTGCTATGTCTGAATCTTTGTGTTCCCCCAGCACCCCAGAATTCCTATGGTGAAATCCTAACCTCCAAAGGTGATGGCATTAGCAGGTGGCACCTTTGGAAAGTACTTAGGTCAGGAGGGTGAAACCCTCGTGAATGGAATGGGTCTCTTATAAAAGAGACCTTGGAGAGCTTGCTTGCCCCTTCCACTATGTGAGGACTCAGCACAAAGATGCCACCTGAACCAGGAGAAGGGCCCTCACCCAACTATGGCCCCAGATTTCCAGGCTCCAGAACTGTAAGAAATACATTTCTATTGTTTATAAGGCAACTAGCCTGTGGTATTTTGTTACAGCAGCCCTGATGGACAAAGGCAGTAACATTGTTTTGTTCCCTCTGTGCTTATTTTCATGGTCGTTTTTTATTATATTCCATTCTCTCCTAATTTTTTTTGTCTTTTTTTTAGGGCCACACTTGTGGCACATGGAGGCTCCCAGGCTAGGGGTCAAATTGGAGCTGTAGCCGTTGGCTTACACCACAGCCACAGCCACGCCAGATCTGAGCCATGTCTGTGACCTACACCACAGCTCACGGCAATAGATCCTTAACCCACTGAGCAAGGCCAGGGATTGAACCTGCATCCTCATGGATACTAGTCAGATTTGTTTCGCTGAGCCACGAAGGGAACTCCTATTCTAATTTTTTTTATACGCCAGGGATATAAAGTTTCCTTTTATGATAAATATAATTTTTCAAATTATTTGATTTTAAGAATAAGTATTTTAAGTATTTATTAAAATTTAAAATATGAGAAACCCTCTTCACACTGTTGGTAGGAATGTAAATTGGTGCAGCCACTATGGAAAACAGTGTGAAAGTTCCTCAAAAAACTAAAAATAGATTTGCCATGTGATCTAGCAATTCCACACTTGGGAATACACCCAGACAATACTCTAATTCAAAAAGATACATGCTCATCTATGTTCATAGCAGCACCATTTACAATAGTCAAGACATGGAAACAACTTAAATGTCCATCCAAGGACAAATAGATAAAGAAGATGTAATATATAGACACAATGAAATATTACTTTCATTCATTAAAAAGAATGAAATAATGCCATGTGCAGCAACAAGGATGGACCAAGAGATGATCATACTGAGAGAGATAAGTCTGAAAGAGAAACATACCTTATGATGTCACGTAACTGTGGAATCTAAAATACAACACAAATGAACCTATCTATGAAACCGAAACAGACTCACAGATAGAGAACAGACTTGTGGTTGCCAAGGGGAATGGAGGAGGGAGTGGGATGGACTGGGAGTTGGGATTAGCAGAAGCAAACTATCACATTCAGGCTGGGGAAACAACAAGGTCCTACTGTATAGTACAAAGAACTATGTTCAATATCCTGTGATAAATCGTAACGGGAAAGAATCTGAATATATATATATATATATATATATATATATATATGTATATATATATATAAATAAATATATATGTATAACTGAGTCCCTTTGCAGAAATTTACACAACTTTGCAAATCAACTATATGTCAATAACATTTTAAGCAAACGTAACAAATAAATAAAAATAACAATATACATTTAAAGTACTGGCAAAAATCACACACAAATGGCATTGGCTCAACTGTACTCCCACCTCCACTCTCCTCCATCGACTGTGTTTTAGGGTCCCCTAGAGGTACCCTAGCCATCGCGGTGGCTTCCGCAGGTTCCCCAAATTGCTGTGTTCATTCCTGCCTCTTGCCTTTCAGGCCCCGCCTTATCTCTTGGCCTCACCTCCCGTGCCCTGCCCACCCCACCCCACCCCACCCCACCCCCCACCCCAGTGCCAGCCCCTCCTCCCCTTCCTCCAGGAAGGTGGTCCTAAATCTCTCTCATTGATCCCTCCAGCCCCAGAGGCAGTAGCTGCCGCTCTGTTTGTTCCCCTGTTGCTTTCCATGTGTTTATGTGTCTTCCTGCTCAGCCTAACAGTCCCCTGAAGATGGGGGCCTTTCAAGAGCATCCCTCAAGGTACCTGGCCATGCTCGGCACACAGTGGCAAGGATGGCTGCTCCAGCCCACCTGGACCTCCATACTTGCCCTTGTGCCCTCCCAGCAGGCTGAGTTCAGCAGGAAAATCCCAGTTCCGCCCCTGTCCCCTCACTCACCAATGTGTTGGGTCCTTCAAATACTCGTACCCTCACTGCCATTCATTCACATAGTCAGCAATCCCCTGGGCAGGGCATCCTATGAGCAGGCCCTATGCTTGGCTTTGTGGGGGACACAGAGGTCACATTGTGGGGAATTCGGATGCTCCAAAGGGTGTTTTGACAGCCACAAGAGTCAGCCTCTCAGTTCACAGCAGGGAGAGGCTGCTCACACCTGGGAAGCCTCCACGAAGGAGCGCTTCACAGAGGGGGCGCCGTTCATCCCCACCCACTATCTAGCTGCTGTGACCTTGGGCAACTTACCTAACGTCCCTGGATCTGGGTCTCCTCATTTGTAAAATGAGGATATTAATGGATTTACCCCCAAAGGTTATGAGAATTAAATGAATGTGAAAAAAGTATAGACATGTACAGGCTTGGAACAGCTCCCAGCACAAAATAGGTACTTAATAAATGCTGTTTGGGCTGGACCCTGGGGGATGGGCAGGATGGGGAAAGGGGTGGATGGACACTGATTCCATAGGTAGGAACTAACATCCAAGCCTTCCACACACATGGCGGACACCAGCATGGCCCACGGAAGCTGCGTATCTTCCTGCCCCAGCCCTACTCCGGCTCTAAAGGAATCTGCACACAGTAGGGGCACATAGCCTCTCTTGGATTAACTAGGGAAACAGCAGCGGGGAGACCATGTCCTCTAACTTTAGACTTGGAACAGGGGCTGCTCTCAGGCACCTGTGCTGGTGGGCAAGGCGACCTATTCCCACCCTGTGCCTCCAGCCCTCTGCAGAGGTTGGCTGAGGCAGCGGAGAGGCTGCTGACGATGGCAGAGCCTGTTTGGGTCTCATGTCACTGTCAGACTGGGGGCTTTGGAGACTCTGACATGGGCCAGGCCAGAGAAGGGACGTCCTCTCCAGCCTCCACTTCACCTAAGGCTTCATCCAGTGGCCTGGGTACCCTTCTGTGGGCTTTTGTAATCTGTCTTTGTGGAGAGGAGAGGACAGGGTTGCAAGGAGGCATATCAATGCATGAAAATAAAGGAGAATTTTTTTTAGCTAGGGATTCTGCTGCTGGGGAAATGAGAGGATGTGTGCTTTCATCTGCTCTTCATTAGCTAATCCACTCAGCAAACACTACTGACCTCCTACCAGATACCAGGAACACCTTCCGATGGGGGGTGTAGCCCGCAACCAGGTATTCACATAATAGGGCCATTAGTGCTGGGTGGCTGAGGCATGGACAGCACAGGGTGCTTTAGGGGCTGGGTCCTCTGGGCCCCTAAATGCTGAGCTGGAGGGCTGCCCTGAGGCAAGACTTTGAGCCTTCTGCCTCCCATACCTCCTCCTCCACCACACGTGGGCGTGGGCCCCACCTCCTCAGCCCCCATGTCTGGCATCCCATCATTCCAGATTTTCATATAAATGTATTCTTCCCAATAAAGCAAGCTATCAATGTTTAAATGGGATTCAATTTTTACCTTTGCAAGATTTTCCCTATAAATCATTCACAAGCCAGGAGCTCCTTGTCAAGCCATGTGCTGCAGTTTTCAGTTCAGAAAATAAGGCTACCTACTCTGGCATACTCACTTGGGTCCCCCACTCAGCACCTGTACCCTATTCATGGCCATGCAGGCCATCTCCATCTTCTACCACATCTGTGTGGCATTCACCTCCCACCCTTCTGCCAAGTATGAGTGACTAACTGCCAGGACCAACAGCCAGAAAGGGTTACACCCAGGGAGCTGACAAGGCCACCTAAGGGAAGTCACTGGCTCTAATGGTCCTACTGTTGCCATGGCAACATCAGCACTCACTGGGATGCTGGCTTGGGTCCGGGCAGGACATGAGCCCTGTGCCCCAAGCACGGAGGACCCAGGGCAAGTCTCATTCAAAGACTGACTGATCAGATCAGTCATTCATTCAAGTTCTTATCAAGCATCTATTGTGTGCAAATTTTTGTAGAATCAGCAGAGAAAAGCAAGGGAGGTTCATATTTTCAGGCTCATAGGAAAGAGCCATATTCAGGATATAATCACACTACTGAATATAGAAGTACTTGCTAAACTAAGGCCCCTGGAGGAAAGCAACGTGGAGTAGAGAAATGGTTGTGCCCTCTGAAGGCAGACTGCCTGGGTTCCAATTATGTCTCTGCTACTTGCTAGCTGGGTGATCTTGGTCAAGTTACTTAACATCTCTGAGCCTCGGTTTCCTAGTCTGTAAAATGGGGCTAACGATAGCACCCACCCCTGAGTGTTGCTGTGAAGATTAAATAGTTAATACAGTGCCTGGCACATAGGAAGCTCTTAATAAATGCTGGCCACCTGTCCTGCACCAAGATACCACTGTGGCCCACCTCTGCCACCTCTACCCCCTCCCCAGGAGCCTGGGCCTAGAGCTTTCCCCCAGCAGGAGCACTGAGCCAACCCATCCTTTAGCCAGGAGAGCCTCACAAGCAAGGGCCCACGTGTACAAGTTGGCAGCCCCGAGGCCAAGGCTGAGAACAAAACACTCAGGTCCCCAGGGCATTGCACCCAGAGCTTCGCCCTTGGGGTGGGTCACGGCTTCCCTGCTTCTTTCCTTACTCTCCTTCTCTTACCATCCTCCCTTCCCCAGGGGGCTGTGGGCTTGGCAGCCACATTCACAAGTTTCTCTGCTCTCTGGGAAACTGATACCACCCTGTCAGCCCTCTAGGTCTCCGAGACATTCTTTATCCAAGTCCTGTGGGGACTAGGGGGCTGGGGGGGCGCTCCCTGGGGATGCTTCTCATCTGTTCAGCCCCCACTGCTGAGCAGAAGGGCAGCTGCTTCCCCTGCGTTGACAGGTGCTGTCCTCAGGGTGAAGACAGGGGAGGAGTTCGGGGGGGTGGTGGTGGGATGGGGCTGCACCTTGAGCACCCTAAGCCTTCTGGGAACTGCCAGCTTAAAGCATTCACACAAAAGAAGCAGGTCATTGCTGGCTCCCTTGGGGGACAGCCACCTCCTCCAGAAGCTTCAAGACCTCTTCGGATTTGCAGGAGAGAGGTCAAGAAGATGTGAATCGAGTCTGCAAAAGCACTGAAAGTTGCCAATGGGGTGTCTGAGCCCTTTTCCCTAATTTTTCAAAAAATAGTAGCTACAATTTATTGGACACATACATGTGCCAGCTACTGAGCTAAGCTGTTTGCACAATTTGATCACCCAGCCTTCACAATAACTTCCGAAGAAGCTCTCCCGTGTTACACGCGAGGAAGCAGGCTCAAAGATGTTAACGAACTTGTCCAAAGTCCAAGGTCACATGGCTGGTGAGTGGCTGGCTCGGGCTGAGATTTACGTCTCTCGTTTTCTCTCTGCAGGCATTCACTCTACATACACGTTTGCACCCACGCTGCCCCTGGCCGTGTGCAAAGGGACAAGGAACAGGGTGAGACAAGTAAGAGATCATCATCCTTCACAGAATGAGGTGGCAACGAACTTGCTTTTTTCCTCAACACAGAATCTGAGCTAAAAACTCTATCCATTCTGGGAAGTTCTAGATAAATTCCTCCTAAACTGATAGTTTTATGTGGCAGCAGACTTTCCGCATGGCAATGTCCTCTCTATGCGGAGGTGGAAGAACTACGGTGGGGACCAGTGTGGGAAGACAGGGCTGCCGACAGGGGCTGTCAGCACAAAGGTGGTGACAGACACAGGGCACTTGCAAAGCTGCCTTTGGGGCAGAGCTATGGCTCCAGTGAGGATGCACAGGGCAATTTAGACAGAGAGGCAGTGGTCAGAGAGGCAGGTGGGAAACGAGAGGCAGGAGGGAAACCAGAGCCAGGCGCTCAGCGGCAGGGGAGGTTCTGAGAAAGATGGTTAGCATGGTCAGACAGCACCGAAAGGAGAATGCTTAAGGAAAAAAAAGATCTGGCAGAGACCCCATTTAGATCCTCAGATGCCCCTAGAGGTCAGACTGAGATTCCCTGGCTGAGTGGAGCACAGACCTGGGGACCCTGGAGGTGCTGCCGCCTGGAGCGTGATGTAAAAACCAAGGAGAGAGGCAGAGTGGCAGCTAGAGGGCGCAGCAGAGTCAAGCAAAGAGCTTCTGCTTTACAGCTGGTCAAAGGCAGAGGGAGAAGGAAACTGATAGGAGGGCGTGCTGGTGGAGGTAGATGGTCAGACTTGGGGAGCAGGGGGGTGGCTGGCTCTTTGGGAGGGTGGGGGGCTCACCCTCCCAGCTCCTCGTTCCCTCGAGGCTGGCAGGCTCTTGCCTTCCCCAGGTGCCCCTCCTCCCGGCCTCTGCCAAATCTCATCACTCCCACATCTTGTCCCCTTGTTATCTCGCTGGCAGCATCTTGACCTACAGCCGAGCCAGGTCTTGGCGAAAAGCAGTTTCGTGAGTGGCTGATGGTGCGTGTGGGAACACAGGCTGATGACTTTCAATTGCTTTGTCTGCTCCGCTGGGCTGACAGCAACCACTCTCAATGCCCTCTGTGTTAAAGGAAAACCAATGTCTTCCACCTCGGTCCTTTCTGTTCTCAAGATCCACCACCAATGTCGCCAGTCTCAGGAAGCCAGTCCCAGAGGCTGTGCCCTCTCTCACTCCTCTGGGCCCCAGTGCTGGGCTGGCACCTGCAGAACAGCCCTGTGCTATGGTGCCTCCCTGGTTCTCATGTCCAGAGACCCAGTGTGGCCTTGAGGGTAAAGGCTAGGGTTTCATGCTTCTGTCCTCCACGGTGCCCAGAACGTTGATGATGCTTACTCTGTGGGATGGCTGGAAGTGTCTCACTCTCCTCTGACGGGATCAGAAAGGTCAGTGAGCACACTGCATGGGGGCATCCTCTGGGGCCTGGCCTGGGCCATGGAGTTGAGAAAAGAAGGAAAAAAGTGGAGTTCCTGTTGTGGCTCAGCGGTTAACGAACCCGACTATTATCCATGAGAATGTGGGTTCAATCCCTGGCCTTGCTCAGTGGGTTAAGGATCCGCCATTGCTGTGAGCTGTGGTGCAGGTTGCAGACACAGCTTGGATCCCTAGTGGCTGTGGCTGTGGCCAGCAGCTGTAGCTTCGATTCGACCCCTAGCCTGGGAACTTCCATATGCTGTGGGTGTAGCCCTAAAAAGACCAAAAGAAGGTTTAAAAAAAAAAAAAAAAGAAAAAAGAAAAAGAAGAAGAAGAAGGAAAAAAACCATGCTGACGAGGAGCTCAGGATCTAGTAAGTCTTCTGGGCCCAAGTATCATTCCACTCAAATGCCAGTCCCCGAAGGGACGAGAGGACCAGTGGGACCCTCCGCAGGGAAGTGAGCAGAACTGGGATGTGCGCCCCATCTTCCCAGTGGTCTCTGCCTGAAGTCTGTTACATCAACAACAGAGCGAAGACTGCCTACTGTGTGTGAACTCGCAGGATGCAAAAAAGATGTAGGTGCTGCTGATGATGAGAATTTTGCCACTTACCAGCTGTGAGACCTCCTGCAAATCGTGAATTCCTTTGAGCCAGATCCCTCATCTGCAGCGTGTGGATAACAGCTCCCACCTTATGGGGCTGTGTGAGGACCAGGCATGAACACGGATGTAAACCCCATTGTGGTGCCTCTCTTGGTGCCCGTTCCTTCCTTCCTCTTCCTAAGGCTGTTTTCTGAGTAGAAGAATCGGACTAGGTGAGTCCCAACTCGGACCCATCTTATCCAGAATGAGTCAGGAAGGGCTCTCCACACAACAGCCAACATGTACGGTGCTTGGCACTGTGCAAAGTATTTTGTGTGTACATATGTGTGTGTGTGAATTTTTAAAATTTTCATAAAACTCCCATGAGCTAAGTATAATTATCCCCATTTTCCAGATGAAAAAAATGAAGGCAGAGCAAATAACTGGTGTGAGGTCATCATGAGGGATGGATCAAGGAGTTAAAACTCAGTTCTCATTAAGCTAAAGACTTCATTTCCTACCCAGAGACACCCCCAGCCCTGCCACAGGGAGCCTGTTAAACAGCTACTTGTGTGCTGGCTACGCTGCCCGGGCTGGTGGGGCAAGCTGGCCTGCAGGCGCATCACCATCTGGTGGAGCCGTATAATTCTGACTGGTACAGAGCCGTATCGCTGCATAATGAAAATGGGGAGTCCGTCTGAGATATGGGCTTTGGGCAAGACATCTTATGAATTAAAAATTATTACTTAGCTGCCGGCTGACAAAAGGGGCTGCATCCTGGCGGGTGGCACCTGGGCTGGGCTGCATTCAATAGCTCCATGACCAACATATGGCAAACAGCGGTGTGTGTTACCTTGGCTTTCAATTGGAGGAGACACCCGGGTGAGAGCGCGCTGCCCCTCCTAAGGACCATTGAGGAGGCACAGATGAGGCTTTGTGCCCTCTCCCAAGCTTTCCCCAAAGCCGCCTGGAATGCGCAGCCTGCAGATCTTTGCTGGATGCCTTGTCTGCATTCAGGTCTCAGTTCAAAGGTCACCACCACGAAAGAACCTGCACTAGTCACTCCACCCCTCTCACCCCCATCACCCTCTACTCCATCATCCTGTTTTATTTTCTTCAAAGCTTTTCTAGTTTCTAAACCTCTCTTTCTATCTGCTTATGTGTTTGCCTATTGTCTGTCTCCCCGCCCTGGAATATAAGCCCCAGGAGGGCAGGGATTGGTTTCCCCAAGGGCCCTGTGGTCCATGGCAGGTGCTCAACATAGGCTTTTGAAGGATGCATGGGCTGCAGCTGGGATGTCGGGGTGCCATACAGGACCAAATGCTACTGGGGTAACGTGTAATGCCACACATCACAGAGACCATAACTGTACCTGGGCTCTGAGGAAGGGTCAGCCAATTAGCAATTCTACCTGGGGCTATGACACCCTCCCGATGCACCCACAGCGACACGTTTGTCTGAGCTGAGCAAGTCTTGCTAATTATAGTTATTGCTGTCCAGTCAGGGAAAGATGACCTTCGAGGCCCCCCGCCGCCCCCCTCTGCTGCCCTGCCACCAAGCAGGTGGGAATTGCAGTCTGCTTGTCTTGTAGGCGTTTCACAGAACGACGGTTTTCATCAAGCTCAAGTCTGCCAACAAATGATCACCTCTCCTAATAAGACCACAAACTGGACTCTGACTAATCTGCTCCTAACTGGCTCCAATGCAGGAAACATTAACCTGAGTAGCCAAGGATAGTAAAACCTATTATGTTAGGGTTGCTGAGGGTCAGGCCAGGCCCCTGTCACCCACAGCAGCACCCAGATCCCCATCTTCAGGGGCAGGCAGCCCCCGGTCCTCAGAAGACACTTTAAGGGGGATCAGCAAGACATCGCTGGGAGCCAGGGCTGGGATCAGCACCGCCCCATTTCCTGAAAAACCTTGATTCTGCTACCAGGGGAGTTTCTCCAAAAGGTACAATCACAATGTGCTCACAGGTGCAGCTACCAAGGCTTCACCATGCTGTCGTTTACTAACCCAAACAGGGAACGTCCAAAATGCCCAGCAATAGGGATTGGTACGCAATTCGGTCAGCCGCTAAAAATAACGTTGTACAAGAGAAGTTTGTGACTTGAAAAGGTGGATGTTTAAGACATTCATCCCCCAAAGGAGTCACAAAATAGCACCGTTCCATAAGACACATTTTTGTTGTTAAAAGTATATATAGAGAAAAAGGAATGACATGCTGACAAAATGTTAACAAAGACAATCTCTGAATGGTGATGTGAGAAGAACATTTCTCAGAGTTCCCGTCGTGGCGCAGCGGAAATGAGTCCGACTAGTATCCATGAGGATGTGGGTTCGATCCCTGGCCTCACTCAGTGAGTTAAGGATCCAGCGTTGCCGTGAGCTGGGGTGTACGTCACAGATGCGGCATAGATCCTACATTGCTGTGGCTGTGGCATAGGCCAGTGGCTCCAGCTCCAAATCGACCCCCAGCCTGGGAACTTCTATATGCTATGGGTGTGGCCCTAAAAATAAAAAAGCAAAAAGAAGAAGAAGAAGAAGAGCGTTTTTCAACCTCAGCTCCTGTGACATTTGGGTGGACGAGTCTTTGCTGCAGGAGTCTGCTCTGAGCAGTGTGGGGTATCTAGCAGCATCCCTACCCTCTGGCCACTAGATACCAGTAGCACCCCTTCTCCCAGTTGTGACAACCAGTAAATCTTCAGACCATTGCCAAACATCTCCAGGGGATGGGGGTGGGGGCAAAAATCACTTCTGGTTGAGAACGGCTGCCCTAGAGCCATTTCAACCTTGTCTTTGATTTATGTGAATTATATTTGTAAAAAAAAGTTGACACAAGTTCCTTTAAAGAATGATCTCTAAAGTTCCAGGGCAAGACAGTGGTAATGGTTGTCCAACATTGTGAGGGTATGCAATGCCACCTTAAAAGGGTAAACTTGACATTATATCTGTTTACCACCCAAAACCCCCTAATGTTTGATGATGTGTGTCTACATGTTATTCTAAGTTGGTGCTAGATGTGGGCCAGTTGGGAAATGGATTCAATTTAATGACTAATTTTTCCTCTGTCTGGGTCACCACCATGGCTGATCACAACTTGCTGCATGAAATCTCCCTGAGGACATGGACCTTTCCCGCCGTGGTCACTGCTACCTCAGCTGGGATGAAGGAAGAAATTTACTCCCAGAGGAGTTTGCAAGGCACCAAAAAGGCTGATGGCAGAGGATGCGGTCCCTGCTCGAAGGCAGCTCATGCACAGGCCTTGGAGGGCCAGCTTTGGGTCAGTATGGAGAGGCAGCAGGCATTCTGAACAAAAGGGTGGAGGGGACATGCAATTCCCAGGTGGGGACCTCATAGGAGGAGCAGAGTTCACATGAAGTGGTGTCAGGAGCAGCTGATGCCAGGAGGCAGGGGCCTCAAATGCCAGGTGAATAGCTCGGATTTTTGTTCACAGCAGTAGGAGGCTGCGGAGGCAGGAAGGCCTGCTGGTGATGAGGACAGTGGGTCATGGTTGTTGGGTGATGGCAGTGAGGAAAGGAACAATGACCAGGACCACTTGTTATTGCAGGTTCTAAGCACCTCCCAGGCATTGGTTAGTTACTCCTCATAGCACCTCCACGTGCGGATGCCATTGCCATCAGCAGCATCAGCAGCATCTGATGGGTTAGGGTTAGGGTTTTTTACAGGTGAGAGAACCAAGGCAGACAGAAATTAAGTGATATGCCTGAAGTCACACTACTGGTAAGTAGCAGGACCAGGGTCTGACTCCAGAGCCTGGAGGTTTAGTTCACACACCAGGCTACCCCCAAGGGCCAGGGAAGATGCATGCTTCTGCCCACTGGCAGAGCACTCTGAACTCACTGGATTCTCAAAATATCCTGCAAGGCCAGCACTGCTACACACTCATCCAAAGAGGAAACTGAGGCTCAGTCAGGGAAGTGACATGTCCAAGGACACCTGGTTACTTAGTGACCCTGCTGGGATCAGAACCTGGGTATAGGAGTTCCCTTCCTGGGGCAGCAGTAACGAACCCAACTGGAATCCACGAGGATGCGGGTTTGATCCCTGGCCTGGCTCAGTGGGTTAAGGATCTGATGTTACTGTGACCTGTGGTGTAGGTTTCGGATGTAGCTCGGATCTGGTATTGCTGTGGCTGTGGCCTAGTCCTGCAGCTGCAGCTTCTATTCGACCCCTAGCCTGGGAACCTCCATATGCCACAGGTGCGGCCCTAAAAAGCAAGCAAACAAACAAACAAAATGAACCTGGGTCTTCTGTGTCTCATATAGCCCTCATAGCTGCCTTGGTCTCTCCTGGGGAGCGGCTAGTGCTCCCTCAGCTCCAGGGGCCAGAGACTGGCCAGGAGAGGAGCAAGGTGACAAGAAGTAAAACAGAGGCTGAAGGTCCCTGAAGGACCCACCTGCTCGCTTGCCTGGAGGCTGGTTACCTGCGGGACCTGGGGCAGGTGGGCCCAGAACACCCACACTCACCCTCAGCTGGAGCCCCTCCTCGGGCCAAGGGTGGGCGCCCAGGTGTGCCGGGTCCCTCGGCTGTGTTCCCCAGAGGGCCGCCTGTTCTGCCTGCTGCCGGCCCGGCCCCCATAATTCACCTGAGGCTTGGCACTCAAGAGAGCGTCAGGGCTCCGGGAGATTTACGGGCTCCGATAAAGCCATCTCAGCCCTCGCCTAAGAAGCGTTTGATATTTGATGATCTGAAAGGCCTTGTCCCAGAGGGGGAGTGCGAGGGGGGAAGGAGGAGGGGAGACACTTAAGAAAACAAAGAGGACAGTGATCAGATGCCCAAGGAGAAGGAGGCATGAGGTGGGGGGGGGGTACGTGCTGTCTGTCATGCTGGCGAGGCTGTCACCCCTTCCTCCAGCACCTCTGTGCGCATCACATCTGTGATGTGGGAAAGGCAGGCGCAGGGGACGGGGGCTTCCTGGGGAGTGGGGACACCAGAGACCACCTACCACATTCCAAGACCTTTCTGTCTGAGGCATGGGGTGGGGGGCCATGGGTAAGGCCGCCGGGGTGCCCACCATCTAAGGGGAAAGACTGGTCACCCGCGGGGGAAGGGCAGAGCAAGTGTATAAAGATGACTGAAGAGCTCGTAAAAGACCCAGTGTGAAGTCAGGATTCAGGTGAGGAGGCTGGATGCACCCTTGGGGGCTCGAGGGCTTCTCTGAGCCTCAGTCTCCACATTGGGTATGAGAACATCTGTCCTACTCACTTGGCTATGGACGTTCAATAGGCTAAGGGATCAGAAAATGCTTTATAAACTGTAAAGTGCTGAAACTCCTATGTGTCAAGCATAGGGAAACAGGGGCCTGGAGCAGGTGGAACAAAGCAGTGCATGGAACTGAATGACATTAGCCAGGAAAGACCGTGGTGAAGAGGGGGCAAGGTGGGGTGCAATGCATACTGAAGTCTGTGGGGTCGAGGAGGCTTGGCGCTCCCGAACCTTCCCTTCCAATCCTGTCCCCCAGGGTCTAACTTCTTCCTCCAAATGCCACTTATCAGTTCCTTGTCTTGCTGTCATCATGATCATGTGGGGAAAACTGCAGCCTCAGGGAACCCTAAGTTCAAATCCTAGCTCTGCTACTTCCAGCCACATGACTTTGGAAGAGTGATGTCACCTCTGTGAGCCTCAGTTTCCTCCTCTGCTCAACAGGGATGATCATAACAGAAGATGCCTCCTGGGGCTGCTGGGAGGATTTGAGACAATGAGCAGGGAGCTGGCACAGAGTGATGCTCCCTGAATCTCCACGTCCCGCAGTCTCCCCTGCCAGTTGTCCTCCCTGAGTGCTGATCCCAACAGTCCCACAGCTGTCCCCCTTCAGCCCCAAGTGCTGTAAGTTCTGGAGTGAATGACTTTCAAATCTGGGAAGGAGAGCCCATCACACACACCTTGAGCTGTGGGTAATTTATGAATCAAATTGTGCTCCGTCAGGGCTCCGCGGCCCAGAAATAGATGTGGTCAGACGAGGTTCAGGGCGCCAGCCTCAGACACAGTTATCTTCATAGAAACTGGCCACTGGCTGGCAGAACCGACCGGGACAGCTGACCTTGAGGGGCTCCCTGGGGGGCTGCAAAGCCCCCCTCAGGCTTGGCCCCTGCTGAATTCCTGAAGAGAGGACGGAGATCTGCCTGGGGCTCGGGAGGACAGCCGGTGATCCTGGGGAAGTTACTTTCCCTCTCTGGGCCTCAGGGTCCTCCCCTGTTTAAAAAAGAGGGGGCTTTTCTATGGTGGTGGTTTTTCAAAATTTTTGTTATAGTTGTAAATCCTTTTATCAGACAGAATCTTGCACAGAACCCCAGTATATAAAACAACCAAAACCAGAGCTAGCTGTCCTTGGGTGAAACAGATGATGGGGCTGTGCTGGAGTTCAGAACACTTGGCACCCCCTTGCCCCCAGAGGGGGCCCAGAGGGATGGAGTCGGGGCCCTGGGGCTTCAGGGACCCTGGAAGGCCCCATAAATTCAGTTTTAAGATTCCATGGCTGTCTATCAGCGCTCAGCAAAGGATCCACAGGGCCTGACATCATGCCATTTTGGTTACCTGAGAACCAATAAATGCTAACCAGGCAGGTAAGGTAAGACACTCAGAGGATCGATATTTCTTCATCTGGATCTGATCTTTTTTGAAAAGGTCAGATATTGTAGTGTTTAGGACCAGGTTAAAATCCTAGCATCACTCTCCATAAGCTGTGTGACTGTGGGCAAGTGACCCACCCTCTCTGGACTTTAGTACTAAATTCCTTGGCTATAAAAGTGGAATGGTAACACTTGTCTCGTAGACCTGATGGGAAGACAAAAGCAGATAATGTATCTATTTAGTTCAGCACATGTTAAGTGCTCAGTAAATATTAGTTGTTATAAATTCATTTGGAGAAGGAAAGAAATAAGGCAACGTAAGACATCCTTGGCAGCTTAATCCTCACAATCTCATGGATTAGTAAACTGAAGTAAGATGCGAAGAAATGTGTCCCTAGATACATGGCTAGTAAGTGGTTGAGCTGAGATTTGAACCCACAGGGTTTGAAGCCAAAGCCTGTATTCTCTCTCCTACTCCCCTCTAGAAACATTTCTTCTAGAAGGCTTCACCAGGAAAGCTCCAGATTGTGCCAGGCCCAGCTTCCTGATGTTGGAGGGTTTTCCAGCATCTGGTCAGTGACTCAGAGTGTGACATGAAAGCAGATGTTTCTGGTCAGGGAATGACTAGAGGAAAAAACTACGGATTTAGTCGAGTACAAAACCTACCCAACAACGTGGAAAACAAAATTTGTGTTCTACTGAGAATGAGTCAGAATCATCATGAAAAATGGCAAACTTGTCCCCATTCTGAAAATTGGAAGGTCAGGGTTTCCCAGAAGGAGTCCCTGGGAACTCTGATGCATGAGGTATAGGAAACGCTAACTTTTTTTAAAAAAGTTCTGTGGTCAGAGAAATTGGGGGAAATGCTGAATAGGCATCTTCACTGCAGGACTTGTCAGAGCCTTTAATGTGCTAACATGGATGGTGACTTGCCAGGACAAGGATGTTGTGATGCGATGTCTTTCCAGCTTATTTGGCCAAAGAACCCTTTTGGCAAAGGCTCTCTCAAGGGGTGGTGTGGGAAACCCACTAAGGACACTGAAGGCATAAAAGAAGCTGTCCTCAAAGTTACCCTCTGGTGGGTCGCTAATTACACAAGGTAGATATATCCACTGTCAGAGATGGAAAATGGAAGATGCTTAGAGCCCATCAGGTTCAAACTTGTTTTCCTCTGGGGAACTGAGGGTCAGAGATGGTGAGGAACTTGGCCCACATCACACAGCAAGTTAGAAGCAGAGCTGGTACTGGAAGGACTGACCTCAAGTTTGGCTGGGTGCCGTCTAGACCACTGCTGGATGTGGATCCCAGACCAGTGGTGGGTCCCCTGGCAGCTTTGAGATCGAACTTAAATAAATTAACTTTTTACTATGGAAAATTTCAAAGATAAACAGTGTAGAGAGAAGAACACAAGGAAGCCTTGTGTGCCCATCACCCAGACTCAAAAATTAGCAACATTTTACCAATCTTGCTTTTTTGAAACTCACCCCCACATTGACACTACTGTTCCCCTGAAGTTATTAGAGCAAATTCCAGTTCATCTTTCAATACTGTATACATCTCTGATAAGGTTTTCTTAAATGTGGCCAAACATGTCATTGTCACACAAAACAAAGCTGATGATTCTTTAATGTCACCTAAGACAGACCACATGCAAGTCCGGGCCCCCTTCTGAGGCTGACATTAGGGTTAGTGGCATTAACCCTTTCCACTCAGTTCTCAGAGACTAAGCCTCCGAGGTCACTGAAAATGAAAGAAAAGGTGCCTTTAATAATACCTGCCAAGTTCCATTTCTTAAACAGGAACAAAAAGATCAGAAGGAAAAACAGTAAAATATCTACAAATGTTATCTGGGTGGTGAATACATGAGGTTATGCTATGTCAGTTTCTGTACTTTTCTAGATATTTAATCTTTTACACACTTGCTAGTGATCCTGGCCCTGCTTCTCTGAGGAAGGCCAGGGCCTTGGACTGGGGTGTGTGTGTGGGGGGGAGTGGGAGTGGGGTGGGGTGGGGTGGGGTGAGTGACCATCTTGTCCTGGCAGCCTGGCTTCCAGAATGCTCTCATCCTCCCAGCTCAAGCAGCAGCCCCAAATGAAACATTATGTCCCCGTGCGCCCTGGCCCGGTGCCCCACACCAAGTGGGCATTCAGAATGCTTGATGAGCAAGCCCAACCAGACAGGGAGGGGTGTCCTGAGACACTTCTGTCCCCTTGGCTCAGACAGGCAGGAACTTCTGCTGAGCAAGCAAGAAACAGGAAAAGAGAAATCTCCTTGTCTTTTTGGTCAACGAGGCGGGTCAGGGACCAAAATCTCCCCAAAGTCTCTGACCACTTTATTGAAAGAGAGGGGCCCTAGGTCAGAGCTCAGGGTATTTCCTACTGGGCCAAGCTTGGGATGCATGGCCTGGGGTCCTTCTCAGCTATAGGGACTGGCCTGGGCTAAAGACCCCTACTCTCTTGGCAGGACAGCTGTTTCTCTGGGAAGCTCCCAGCACAGCTGAAGGGATGGGCACCCTTTAGCACCCCCACTCCAGGCTCTGAGTGTGTGTGTGGGGGCGGGCAAAGGATCCTGATGCAAACAGATGGCATCTTTGGGGACTATTTTGCAAGCACGAGACTCTCAGTGCTCAATGGAGAAGAGGAAGTGAACCCTTTGTTAGTGGAGGAAGCTTCTGGCACTGCCCCTGGCACCTAGCAGAGCCGCAGAGCCCAAACACCCTTCAACCTAGGCCAGAACAGAGGGCTGTCTTTGATCTTCGGCCCCCTCCAACCTCTGCCCAGATGTGCCCACTCTCCCTCCCAGCACTAAGCCCCCAGCAATGCCAGCTGTGGCAGCCCCAGCCTGCAGCTCCCCCCGTCGGAAGATGACTTATGGCTTTAATTACCGAGAGCTGGGTGTGAGCCTCAGAAAGGAGCCAGCCCCGCCAGGCTGGGTTCCGGTGGCCGAGGGGCTGCCAAGTTGGCGAGGGTGGCCCTGCTCACTACCACGCTGTCCCCCACCCTCGGGGCGGTGAGCAGGCCCTCCCTTCACTTCTGGGGTGTCTGCAGCCTGCCCATCTGCTCTGAGGGAGAGGTGGAGCTGGAGCATGGATGCAGCGGGGTGTGCGGGCAGGCTGGCTCTGAGGCAGACCTATGAGAGAACTTTGTCTTGAGGGCTGTGGGGAGACGCAGGAAGGATGAGCTAGGGCAGGGAACAGCAGGCAAGGCCCCCCCCGGGGGGGGCTCAGGACAATGACCAGGCCCTCCTGAAAGAGAAAGGCCACTCAAGCAGCTGGGATGGTACGGAAGAGCTGTGAGTGGCTGGACAGACAAACGGATGCAGCCGAGATGGTTCGCATGGGGAACCTTGCAGGTTATCTTTCATCTGGTCACACAGTGGCCTTCTAGCTGGTCTGTCCCCCTGGTTCTTCTCTTGCCCCCTTCTCCAGCCCATTCTCCACCCAGCAGATCTTTCAAAAAAGACTGATGCAGATCAAGTTACTCCATTGCAGAGTTTTTCCCAGAGCAAATGGAATAACCCCACCTCCTCATCCTGGTTTGCAAGCCCCTAAATGATCAGCCCCCGTCCAGCTCTCTGACCTCACTTCCTCCTCCTAATCCTCTACTTCCCACCACACTCAAGCCTTATGGAACCTCTTTTTCCAATTGTCTGTTTCTTTTCTTTTTCTTTTTTCTTTTTTTTTTCTTTTCAGGGCCATTGCCGAGGCATATGGAGGTTCCCAGGCTAGGGGTCAAATCGGAGCTGTAGCCACTGGCTTAGACCACAGCCACAGCAACGCAGGATCCGAGCTGTGTCTATGACCTACTCCAAAGCCCACGGCAATGCCAGATCCTTAACACACTGAATGAGGCCAGGGATCGAACCCACGTCCTCATGGATGCTAGTCAGATTTGTTTCCTCTGAGCCATGACGGGAATGCCTAATTGTCTGTTTCTTAAATATACCCAGCCCATGGCTGCCTCAGTGCCTTTGCACATGCTCTTTCCTCTGCCTGGAACTCTTTTCCCCCATAGCACCACATAGCTTCTCCTCCACTATTGCTCAGGCCCCTCTCAAATGTCACCCTAACAAAGAGGCCTCCCTCAACCACCTTTGTAGTTCCGTTTTCCATCACACCCCCATCCCCTGTTTTATTTTCTTGTAAGCTCTTGTTACTCTCTAAAATTATCTCATACATTGATCTTTTTGATTGTTTATTTGCTTTCTCACTAAACTATAAGATCTGTGAGGGCAACAGCTTTGTCTGTTTTATTTATGGCTGTGTCCCCAGAAGCTGATACATGAGAGGCACTGGATAAACACTTATGAATAATTAAATTAGCCCAAATTCTTTGTGTTACAAAGAGGTACAAGGACCTCTACATTGCCTGGCAAGCCAGAGGTGGAGCCAATAGACCAGAAGCAACTACCCTGACCTCAGGACCAGGCTCCCTTTCTTGCTCTCCTGACCCCTCTTTGTGTGGGGGGTGAGCTGCCAGACCCACTGACCTCCACCCCCTTCCCCACCATAAAAGCCTCCTTGGGAGGCAGGCCCCAAGGGCTACCATGGGGGTTTTGAGGAGTCTCCCACCCTCTCAGGAATGGACCTTGACAGCTTCCTGCACCTGTGGCAGCTGCAGGGCAGAGCAGGTGGGGAGAGGGGAGATGGGGAGTAATGAGGACACAGAGCTGGGGCAGAGTAGCTGAAACAGCAAGTCCTCACTGCTCGGTGCCTTGGTTTTCTCATCTGCGACTTGGGACAGTTGGACTGGATGCTAGCTGGGTCCCTACAGCCTGTGACAGGTGAGCCCCATGAAGCTGGGCCCCCAGTGTTGGGAGAGAGACGGAAATTGGCAAGGGCAAGGTGAAGGCACGATGGTGCCTCTTCTGCTCCCCTGCCCCCACCACCGACCCCAGCACCACCCTAAGCTCTTTCCCAGGCCCGCGTTATCAATCTCCCTCCACCTGGAGAACACCCCGAAATGAAATTCCTATTGGCGTGGGGCCTGTGATATAACAAGTCACTTGCTTTGCCTGGGAAATGAAAGATGATGAGGCAGAGTTCCTGGGACAGAGGCGATCTCCATAAATCTGCCAGAGTGTGCTGGGATTACTTTGTGGGATTAATTATCTGTCCTTCAAACAAAGACCTGACCTCAGCGGCTGAATGTCCCCAACCTGTGAGGGAAGGAGCCTTGGGAGGTGGGGGGGAGGGTGGGCTCTGGGCTGAGGGGCAGGCCCCGGGGCGGGCGGCACAAGCGGGCACTGTAAGATACCAACTCAGCACTTCACTCCTCCTGTAAGGAGCCCTACACGGCTGCCTCCTGCCCAAGACAGGGACTCCACCTGCTTCTAACACTTTCTGCAGTTTGGCCCTTCTTGACCTCCAAACCCAGGCCACCCCTCCCATCTATTTCTCCTGCCAGCCCATCTCCCCTCTTACTTAACACTCCTACTGCCCAGAACTGGGGGGCTTCCTGGTAAGGATGGGAAAGTGCTATGTACAGGAGATGGACTAAGGACTGGACCAGGAGACAATTCACCAACCCTATGACCTTGGGCTTCTTGACTCTCTTGGCCTCAGGCTACCCATCCATAAAATGGGAAGAGTATGGGCAGGGTATGTGCATGATGGGGTTGTCATGAAGATCTGGTGGGGCAGGGTGGAAAGCACGTGGACTTCAGACTCACCACGTGCCATTCCAGACCTGCCACTTCTTGGCCTAGCATGGCCTTTTGTGTTACATAACTTTTCTCATCAGTTTCCTTGTCTGAGAAATGGGAACATTGATAGTGCTTGTCAGCGTAAGATGTAACCTCCATAGAGGGCCTGGCATGACATCCTTGGGAGGGGTTTCAGCCTAATTACGCTGCAAGAGGCATGTGGTTTCTGCGGCTTTCTGCCTTCTGCTCTCACCCAAAGCCAGTCCCTTTTCCTTGCTGAGCCCACGTTATGTGCGAACCTCCCTCCACCTCTGAGTGGAGCCAAGCAGAAAGCACCACTCTTGGAGCCAGGGAACATCAGTGCTAATCACAGGGAGGCTGCCAAGGGCCAGGCTCCATGCCAGGCAAGCCCCAACTAACAGTTCTGAGTCACCAGGGCCATGGGGGAAAGGCAGTCGGTCTAGCCTTTCATTCCCTGGAAAAAATAAAGAGGGGGATGGATTTCCTGGTAGAAATGTGGACATTAGACGGTCACCTCTCAGTGGAGGTGACTGGGGTGTGACAGAAAGGTCCTAGGTGTGTGATGATGATGGCTTGGTACCAGCTGCTGACCATGTCACACATGACCTAGACAATCCTGGGCAGGCCACACACGGTCGGTTTCCACGTTCTCAAGGGGGTAAAACAGGAAATCCATCCCTCCCTTGCAGTGTCAGCCTGAGGGTGGATAATGTAGGGCCAGCTGCTCAGGCCCCTGGGAGCCCCTCAGGAAAGGATGGCTTCTTTCTGGTTTCTCATGGAAATGTGGATGGGGCCCAAGGAGGCCTCCACGGTTTGGAGGCCTGATGGACATGTGGATTCCAGGGGATTCAATGATCACATGATGGGGAGGAAGAGAATGAAGATAAGAAGGCAGATGCTCATGAACTCCGAGCCAACCAGGTGGCCATAGCCTAGAGGGGCCATGGTCTTGGGCACAGGGTGGGGGATCGGGGCTCAGAGAAAATGGAAGCTGAGCTGGTTGCTGAGAATGAACCCCCCTCTCCTATCAGAAAAGGAATGGGAGTGATGGGGCCAGTTGGGTGGTCAGGAAAGTCTTTTGGGGGTGGTGAATGGCAAGATAAGATTTAAAGGCAGGGAGAAGTATTGAAGGATGGATAACAAGAGAACAGGCAGATGAATCAGGCAAACAGAATGACACAGGCTCCTCTCTGCTCTTCTCAAATGCCCTTCTTTCAAGAAGGTGCAGTGAAAAGCACTCACTTTCCCTAGGTGACGTCAGTGAACCTGGAAACAGCAGTAATTTACTAAGCACTTACTAGATGCCAGGCATTGTGCTGAGTAAGCATGGCCTTCTCTTTGAGGTAGGTGTTTATACCATATGACATCGTTTATATCTGGAATCTAATATATGGCACAAAGGAAACTTTCCGCAGAAAAGAAAATCATGGACTTGGAGAACACACTTGTGGTTGCCAAGGGGGAAGGGGAGGGAGTGGGAGGGACTGGGAGATTGGGGTAGAGAGATGCAGAATGTTGCCTTCGGGATGGATCAGCAATGGGATCCTGCTGTGCAGCCCTGGGAACTCTGTCTAGTCACTTATGATGGAACAAGTAATGTGAGAAAAAAGAACATATACATGTATGTGTGACTGGGTAGACAAAAATATATATATATAAATAAATGATTAAAAAAAAATAACCTCAATTTACAGAAGTGCTTTGTCGAGGTTCCACAGGCAGCGGAACTTGGGTTCAGGATTTGATCTTGAACCTATCTGATCCAAAGCCCTTAGCTGCTACCTCAGCATACGGGTGTCAGAGTCACTCCTCAGGGAGCAGCTGGTGGGGCGTTTTGTCCTGTGAGCAGCACATCCCATCTGTGACTCCAGGTGGGGTCAAGTTAGGAACAGGGCCCTTACCTCCTAATTCCTTGGCCACCATGCCTATAGGATGGCCAGAGGATGAGGAAGGTGCTTTGGGGTCCCAGAGAAACACAATGAGAAAGAAACAGCAGGGATTTCCTGGGCACGGAGTTGGGATGGGGTTTAGGTAAGAGGGGAGTTTGCGTTCTCAGATCTGTTGGGGCCCCCCACATCCCTTTGAACTATACGCATCTTCTTGGCTTCCAGATTTGATCCCCAAACCTGGAGTCCAAATTGCCTGGGTCCAGATCCTGTCTCTGATGTTTACAAGTTGAGTGGCCTTGGACAACAACTTCTCTGAGCTTAGTTTCCTCATCGGTAAGGTGGCCACAATGATAGTACCTTCCTTACCGGGATGCTTCGAGGAGTAAATGACTTAATACACGTGAACTGCTTAAAGCAGTGCCAGGCACATGGCAATTACTCAGTAAATGTTAGTAAACATTATTAGAGTTGGGTGGGTTTCCCCCTCACTCCCATCCTTCCCTTCTCTTTTCTAGAAGAAGTACCAATCCAGTGTTTGGCTCAATGTCCCAGTATATGCATGTTTTATTGTTAAATATCTGTTGCTACTGATTTTTTTTTTTTAATTTACAGACATGACATTATGCCACTCCATTCCATTTCTTTTATCCCTCAATGCTAGGCTTTAAAGATGTATCTATTTTTTTGTCTGTCCATCTATTAAGTTGAACCGTATGAAACTGCTGACATTCGACCATTTTTGACATGTAAAGATGGTGGTTTTGGAGTTCCCATTGTAGCTCAGTGGAAACGAATCTGACTAGCATCCATGAGGAAGCAGATTCGATCCCTGGCCTCATTCAGTGGGTTAGGGATCTGGCGCTGCCATGAGCTGTGGTATAGGTCACAGATGCGGCTCGAATCCTGCGTGGCTATGGCTGTGGTGTAGGCTGGCGGCTACAGCTCCGATTTGACTCCTAGCCTGGGAACCTCCATATGCCATGGGTGTGGCCCTAAAACGGTTAAAAAAAAGTGGTGATTTCATGTGATTTAATCTAAGAGTATGTGGCTTCTAATTGACAGAGAATATTCTTTAGTGTAGGGATTGGCAAACCTTTTCTTTAAAAGGCCATAATAAATATTTAAGACTTTGCCAGTCAAGAGGCAAAATTGAGAACATCATATTGGTGATGAGAGAAAAAACAAATTTCTAACAATTTTTTTTCCTTAGGGCTGAACCTGTGACATATGCAAGTTCCTAGACTAGGGGTCTAATTGGAGCTGCAGCTGCCAGCCTACACCACAGCCACAGCAACGCCAGATCCCAGCCACGTCTGCAACCTACACCACAGCTCATGGCACTGCCTGATCCTTAACCCACTGAGTGGGGCCAGGGATCAAACCTGATCCTCATGGATACTAGCTGGGTTTGTAACCACAATGGGAACTCCTCTGCAATTTTTTTTTGGGGGGGGGCCACACCCTCAGCGTGTGGAAGGTCCTGGGCCAGGGGTCAAACTGGCACCACAGCAGTGACCTGAGCCACAGTAGTGACAAAGCTGGATCCTTTGCTGCACCACCTGGGAACTCCAAATTTCTGCAAAATTTATCATCAAATTTGAAATATAACAATAATTGAGCACTATTTTTTTTTTTTGTAATACTAGTCTACCAGTAAGAAGAATGGCATTTTGGGGGCAAAGGATAAATTTCATTTAGATGGAGTTCAAAGATAGTGTTTATACAATCAAATCAACTGCAAAAATACTAATCTTTAAAATCCATTCTTAGCTTGTAGATCATACAAAAACAGGCAGAGGAGAATTTCGCTCACGTGCCCATGTGGGGTATGAAGAAGTTGGTCACTGTAATTGCCAATTGCCTTTCTCAGATTTCTAGTCAGTTTTGGTACCGCTTCATATATCCACCAATTAGATTTTGCATATTTTTCTACTGAATTTCCCAACTTGTTCTTACTGATTTGCAGGAATTCCTTACATATTCTAAATATTTTTCACTTGGTTTTTTTGTTTTGTTTTGTTTGTCTTTTTAGGGCCATACCTCCAGCATATGGAAGTTCCCAGGCTAAAGGTAGAATTGGAGCAGAAGCCACCAGCCACAGCCACAGCCATAGCCACAAGGGATCCGGACCACATCTGCAAACTACACCACAGCTCATAGCAATGCCAGATCTCTAGCCCACTGAGTGAGGCCAGGGATCAAATCCATGTCCTCATGGATACTGGTTGGATTTGCTACCACTAAGCCATGATGAGAACTCACCCTTGTTGGTTTTTTTTTCTTTTTTGGGCCGCACCTGCAGCATATGGAGGTCCCCAGGCTAGGGTCTAATCAGAGCTACAGCTGCCAGCCTACACCACAGCCCTAGCAACGCCAGATCAGAGCCGCATCTGCGACCTACACCACAGCTCACGGCAACGCTAGATCCTTAACCCACTGAGCGAGGCCAGGAATAGAACCCACAACCTCATGGTTCCTAATCGGATTTGTTTCCGCTGTGCCACGATGGGAACTCCCCCCTTGTTGGTTTTAATCATTGAAAAAATCTTTTCACCACATGGCATCTGTTGTTAACTTTGCCTATACATTCCTATTGGATTGGAAATTCTTTGATGATCAATTTTTCATTTATGGCTCATTTCTGTGCTCTTTGGGTACCAAGAAGTCCTCTCCCACTTCAAGGTCACAAAGATATACCCCCACATTCCCTTTTATGAGCTTTGTATTTTGCCTTTCACATTAAAGTCTTTAATCTATCTGGAGACTCCCTTGGTATACAGTGTATGGTAGGGATCTTGCTTCATATTTGTCCATATAGTGGGCTAGTTTCTCCAACACTAGCTACTAAATGAGTCATCTTTTCCCCATTGATTTGTGGTGCCACATTTATCATATATCAAGTTCCCATATTTATATGTGGGTTTGGTTCTAAGAGCTCTATTCTGTCTCACTGGACTATCCTTTTTTTTTTTAATGTACTAGGTGGACTTGGGGCTCACCCCATTTGTGGCCCTGCTGCCCTCTTTCATACCATCTGCCTAGGGCAATACTATCTGAGGCTGCCACCTCCCTGTGACTTGTGGACACTGCTTGTAATGATGAGCTGGCCAATATGACTCCCTCTAGGAAATCTGCAACTGAAAAACTAGAATGTGGAGATGGTTGACAGCTGAGACAGAACCCAAAGGACATCTCAAGAGTAGCCATGATGGAGTGGAGGCAATATGGCCATCATGGACTTGGTAGATCCATGGCTTCTTCTTGGGGGATCATGAGGGAGCCAGTGGTGAAGAAAGAGATGAGTAGGGCAAGTGACCAGAGAAGACAAAGATGCTGTGGTAGGCTAAATAGTGGCCATCAAAGACATCCAGGTCCCAATCCTTGGAACTTCTGAAAGTTACCTTCTACGGCAAAAGGGACTTTGCAAACGTGATTCAGTAAGGCATCTTCATATGGGGAGATTATTGGCTGCACCCTACATATAATCACAAGGATCCTTAAAGAGGGAAACAGAGGGATATCTGCTCACAGAAGAGAAGGTGAGGTGATCAGGGGGAAATGACTGGAATGGTCTAGCCACAAGCCAATGAATTCTGGCAGCCACCAGGAGGAGGCCAGGGATGGATTTTCCCTTGGAACCTCCAGAAGGAACCAGCTTGGCTATGGTGACAATGGAACCAGCTATCCCTATAGAGATAAAACATTTGGGCCTCTGGCCTCCAGAATCATGAGCAAAAAAAATCTGTGGTTTTAAGCCCCTAAGTTTGGGGTACTTTGTTACTGAAGCCATAGGAAACAAATACAAATGCTGTAAGAAAGGAGAGACTGCTCCAGCTCTGTCCCAGTTCCTCATCCCGAGAGGCCTGACTCCGGGGAGGGTTTGCCCCAGGTCCTGGAGGAACCCCACAGCCTCACAGAAGGCCCCCTTCTCTAGCTGCCTAAGTGTTGTTGAAGTCTTGGGACCACAAAGGCCCTGAAGGAAACAATCCCCCCTCCTGAACTTGACCCTAAAGACCCTTCCAATCACCTTCCCCTTTCCTCTTCTGCTGCCTCAACGGGCTTATCTGGTGCCCCTTAGACCCCTAAGGAGCAGCCTTCCCTCAAAGCCTTTGCCCCAGCTGGCTGCTCCTGCTTGGGGTGCCCCCTCTCCACCTCGCCCACCCATCCTTCAGTCCCAGTGATACTGCCTGAGGGTTTGGGTGTGCCCCCATTTCCAAGGTGGCATCATTGACACATCTTACCCAACAGAGGGCTGGTATTTCCGAAGTACTTGCCCAATGGCAGGTGCTCTTCTGAGCACTTTACATGTCCTAGTGCAACTCTCGGAATCCCCAGAAGCTTCATTGTACCCATTGTACAGATAAGGAATGGCCCAGGTCACGTGACCCCACTGTCAGGATTGTCCAGTCCTCACTCATTGGGATGTCACCCTCCCAACTTTTCCCATAACTGCATGCAACTCTTGTTATTTTTTCTTTCTTTCTTTCTTTCTTTTTTTTTCTTTTTAGGGCCCCACCTGCAGCACATGGAGGTTCCCAGGCTAGGGGTCAAATTGAAGCTACAGCGGCTGGCCTACACCACAGCCACAGCAATGCAGGATCCAAGCCCCATCTGCAACCTACACCACAGTTCACAGCAGCGCCAGATCCTTAAGCCACTGAGGGAGGCCAAGGCTTGAACCTACATCCTTGTGGATACTAGTCAGATTCGTTTCTGCTATGCCACATTCTTATTTACTGTTTTGCTTTGATTCAGTTTTTCCATTTAAAAAATCATTCTAGAAAGGGTGCGGGAAAAAACTGTAATTGCAATGTATACATCTAAGGATAACCTGACCCCCTTGCTGTACAGTGGGAAAATAAAATAAAAACAAAAAAAAAAAAATAAAAACAAAAAAAATAAAAAATCATTCTAAAAGAACCTATTTAAGAAAATCACAAATGAAGGACTGGTTCATTGGCCATACATAGCGAGTGACTGTAACATGGATAAATTAGCCTATATGGTTAGAGTTTAGCTGCCTCGGCTTGGCATCTGAAGGCTCCAGCAGCTCTCCTTTTGTTCAACAGAGAGATGAGCCAAGGAGTAGGGAGGTGTTAAAGGTGTGAGGACCCAACCGGACTTTGTCTTGGACAGAACTGGCAGAAAGAGAAACTCTAAAAGAGAATTGAGAAGGGAATAGCCGTCTCACTGTGTGATTCCATGTTATTTCACGCCCCACCCACGCGTCACTTAAAATCATCTCTCTGGGTAATCAGCTGTTGGGGCAAAGCCTCTGTCCTCCTCCCAGCCCCAGCCCCTAGTACTCTCCGTGTCCTCTGATCTCCCAGAGGACCTACTGACAAGCACATCATAGGCTTATGTCCCCAGCACATCCTCAAGCCTCTCAGAGAATGGCTTTCCACTTCCAATTTCCATTCTAGACCCCGTCTCCCCAAGACCACCAAGAAGGGAGGCTGGCTTGCCAACACCTCGCTGAGCACCTGCTGAGTCATGAGGAGGTAACTCTTCTGTCCCTATAGACTTCTAAGGACTGACAGTATCCCAGGACCTCAAGTTCTCCTTTCCAAAGTGCTCCCTATGACCCAATTAAATGACACAGGGACCTCTAAGACTTCCACCATCATTAAGAAGAAAAATCAGTTACTGTCTCCTTTAAAATAACCCTTGCTATGCTGGACACTGCTGTGAAATGCCCTGGGCCTCTGCTTTCGCCGATTCCAAAGTGCTTCACTGATGTGGTCCTTCAGAGTGGGGCATCCTCTGGCACTGGCTGCAGGAGGGGGCAAGAGGGGCAGTGAGCTGGAAAACAGAGGCGGCCTGATTCCACCTCACTGCCCCCCACAAAAGAAATGCCGTCTGCTGGCACTGGGATGGAGCACAGCCCAGCAGAAGGAGAATGTGAGCAATAAATTCTTTCTGTGTCAGGATGTTTGTTCCCTTCAATCAACGTCTGAAAATATCTGCCCTGAAATCTCTGTTTCCAGGATATTGGTCAAATATTTGAATGGGGCAGCCAGTTAATTGACTCAGGAGGAGCACTTGGCCGAGAGGCAGAGGGAGGGCTGCAGGGGGGTGCGCACAGGAAGACAGCCGAGCCCAAAGGGACAAAGGGAGATCCAGGGACTCCCCAACCCCCGCAGTCCCACCAAGCTCGGGGCAGGGGGAGGGAGAGTGAGGCTAGGGCACTGGTGAAGTGTGGGTTCCGGAGCCAATCTGCTCTTCCTCCCACCAGCCATGTGACTTCTGGTAGCTGAGCCTCAGATTCCTCATCTGCAAAATGGGCTGACAATAACAGTACCTACCTCATGGGATCATTAGGAGAATTTAAAGAGCTAATGCAGGAGAAGCATTTAGATCTAGTCCTAAGCATCCATGAACAGTTTGATACTATTGCTGTGTTATTGTGACCTCTTATTCTGGCAATCAAAGCTCTCCCAACATGAGTCTCATGCTGCAGGAGGCTGTTCAGGCTGGAGAGGAGGGCCCCCGAATGTGTGCTCATACTCTGCCCCATGACTGTGACACCCCCTTCCTCTCGGTCTCTCAAAATCATCCCTCACGAACTGCCTTTCCCAAGAACAGACCCTTGCCTGACTGCTTGGAGCCTTTGTGATATACGTCCTGCTTCGGGATTGTATGACAAATTATTTGTGCAGTAGGGCTCTCCTGGGGGCCTGTACCGGACCTATCTGGTGAACTGGTGGGTGAGCCTTCAGCGGCTGACACTTGGGTTAAAAGAAAGGTCCCTTCTCTTTCATATTTTATTTTATTTTTATTTTTTTGTCTTTTGTCGTTTTAGGGCCACACCCAAAGCATATGGAAATTCCCAGGCTAGGGGTCCAACTGGAGCTATAGCCTCCAGCCTACACCACAGCCACAGCAATGCAATCTGAGCTACATCTGCAACCTACACCACAGCTCAGGGCAATGCTGGACCCTTAACCCATTGAGCGAGGCCAGGGATTGAACCTGCGTCCTCGTGGATACTAGTCAGGTTGGTTAACGGCTGAGCCATGACAGAAACTCCTTTTACACATTTTAAATTTCTGTTTACAACATGGGCTCTGTAGGAGGGGCAGGAGTCGGGGGGGGGGGTGGCATGACATCCTCATGGCTCTGTCTGGGTCTGCTGGAGAGAAGGACTGAAGAGTGGAGGTAGGGGGCATGCAGTGCAAAGGGGCCCAACAAGGGTGCTGTGGGGCCCAAGCCCAAGTGCAGCTGCAGAGGGGAGACGAGCAGCCGCTGTCTCTGCCCATAATCCATTTTGGCTCATGGTCATGGAGCATCCAGGGGAGGCTAGACCATTCCAGTGGCTGTGGAGGCTGCTGAGGGCCGGGTCCCAGGTGATTTACCCACTTGGCTTTGTGCAAGGGACACCCACGAGGGGTAAAGGGCAAAAGAGCAGGTCAGGTAGACAGCGTGTGGGAACTGCCTCCCTTCCCACTGTGTAGGGGCCCCTGCAACCGCCTGGGGGTTTTGCACAGAGCTGTAGTCTTAGGTTTTGCAGGCAGGGTGGAGAGGCAAGAACCAGTGACATTTGCATTTCTAGATAGTCCATTATCACCTGTACTCTGAGGAACTCTAATACCTATTTTTGTATGTGCTTGTCATCAATCAGATGATACTGTTTTAGATAAATTTTTTTTTCATGGCTTTACCTGTGCCATATGGAAGCTCCCAGGCTAGAGGTGAATCAGAGCTGAAGCTGCCGGCCTACACCACAGCCACAGCAATGCAGGATCTGAGCCACATCAGCAACCTATGCTGCGGCTTATGGCAATGCTGGATCCTTAACCCACTGAGGGAGGGCAGGGATTAAACCCGCATCCTCATGGATACTAGTTGGGTTCTGAACCTGTTGAGCCACAACAGAACTCCTAGATAAACCCTATTAATAGTCCCATTGTACAGATGAGGAGACTGAGGCACAGACAGGAGAAGTAGCTTGCTCAAGGTCAGCTGAGACTTGAGGCAGGCTGGCTGTGAGAAGAGCCCGTGACTAAGATTTCTCCCACTCTCTCTCCAGGGTGCCTGGCCCATAGCAGGCACACAATAAATACTGATGACATGGAGATGCTGACAGGAACGTAGGTGCAGATGTCAACATTTTTGTTCCCCCGGGAAGTCATGAATCAGAGCTGCGTGGGGGTGGGAGGTGGCTGACAGGCTGAGCTACCAGAACTCCATCTGCTTCACTCACCCTTCTCTGCAGGGCACCCCAGGGTGTCTCCCTCCTGAGGCCCCCACCACCATCCTCTCCTCCCCCTTCCTGCTCTGGCTGAGCTGGGCCCAGAGAGGCAAGGGAACAGCAGCGTGAGACTGTTGGTGACTTGAGGCTTAATATCTTTGTAACCATATTGCAAAAGGGCATGCCTAAGACCGCGCCTTACGCTTAATCTTTCTCTTTTATTGCTTTTTCTCTTGTATGATTTAACCTTGCACCAGGTATCAAGCTAGATAAATAAAAACTTTTATTTCAGATTAGCCCCGGCTGGGGGCTGCCTTGAAAGCTGAGCAGTCATCTGGGGAATCAGATGAAAAAGGGAGCTGGCAATCTGAGCTGCTTAGAGGGACTCTTTGCAGGTTCAAAGCCCCCAAAAGATATTTGAGACCTTTTCTGAGGTGGGAGGGATGAGATCTCCTCTCAAGCCCATAACCTGGGGAGCCTGAGGCAGGTGACTGAAGTCCCCCGATCCAGCCTTTCCTGACACCCCCCTTCCTAAGTGGCCCCTTGCCCCAGTTATCTCCTCCTCATGCTGATGCACCTTCCCAGTACTTAACGTGACCAGGAGACGTTGCCCTTATTTATCTTTCTCACTAGAATGTGAGCTCCGTGGGTGCAGTGACAGCAACTTTCCCTTTACTGTTGGTCCCTGGGGTCTGGCATGGAGACTGGGACACCGTAGGTGGCCAATTAATATTTGCTGGTTAAGTGAAAGAATGAATGAACCCTAGGATTCCAGTCTGGCACCCAGACTGAGGGGCTGACAGGTATTACTCAGTTTCCCAGGCGGAACAGTAATAGGTGGCAAGAAGAATGTGGTTTTTGGAAGCAGGAAGGTCTGGATTTGAATCGAGTGCCCCTGCCCCCACGTACGTGCTATGTGACCCTAAGGATGTTTCGTGAGCTCTGCGGGTCTGGTTTCCTTATCTGTAAGACGGCTCTAGCTGGCTGCGTTCTAGGGTTAGTGTGAGGGTGAGAGAGGGTGCATGTAGCCCAAGGCAAACTCCCCCACCATGTTCCTACAGCCACGTGGTTTGTAATAGCAAAAACCAATTCATATACCATTCTGCAAGAAAATGGATTACCTGTGGTATTTTCACGTGCTGAAGTAATAGACAGTAATAAAAATGAACAAATGATAGCCACGCCAAAAAAAAAAAAAAAAAAGAGGCATGGATCTTTGATAGATCATATTGAGTGGAAAACACAAGTCCCAGGAGACTGTGTATAACACGGTACTTTTAAAATAAAGTTCAAAGACAACAAAATCCAAGCAACATGCATAGTTGGCAAAATATCTTTGAAAAGCAAAGGAATGAAAATAAATGCAAGATTCAAAGAGGTAGGTATGGGGGTGGGGAGGCAGAGGATGGGCTAGAGAAGGACCATGGGCAGCTGTGAGGTCTGTATGATGGTCAAGCTCTTGGGTTGGTGGGTTCACGAGTGTCCACAATATTATTCAAAAATTAATAATGAAACTAAAAGAGGGCCACACATGAACCAATGCTGATCATGAGCCGAAGACTCTCTAAATCAGTGCTGTGTGCCTCAAGTGTGCCAAGTTAAGAAAGAAAGAGAAGGCATTTCTGTCGTGGCTCGGCGGAAACATATTTGACTAGCATCCATGAGGACGAAGGTTCGATCCCTAGCTTTGCTCAGTGGGTTAAGGATCTGGCATTGCCATGGGCTGTGGTGTAGGTTGCAGACACGGCTCAGATCCCACATTGCTGTGGCGTAGGCTGGTGGCTACAGTTCAGATTGGACCCCTAGCCTGAGAACCTCCATATGCCGCAGGTGCGGCCCTAAAAAGATAAAGGAAGGAAGGAAGGAAGGAAGGAAGGAAGGAAGGAAGGAAGGAAGGAAGGAAGGAAGGAAGGAAGGAAGAAAAAGAAAGAAAGAAAGAAAGAAAGAAAGAAAGAAAGAAAGAAAGAAAGAAAGAAAGAAAGAAAGAAAGAAAGAAAGAAAGAAAGAAAGAAGGAAAAAGAAAGAAAGAAAACAAAATACATTCTGGTGAATTTCATAACCCTCCAAGGATCTCAAAGCCCCTAGAAGTCTAATACAAAACAGTTATTTAGGGATGAGAAAAAACTAGAAAAGAGCCACATTTTTTAAAAAGGCAAATGCCTGTTGACATGAGGAAACTAGAGTAGATGTGACACCCCCCTCCTGCCGCCCCCCTGCAAAGCAACCTCTAGGCATGAACTAGAATGAGCCTCAGCCCCAAAAGCAGCCCCAACAGGCGGGTCTGCCAGACCCCAGGCCTGAAGGGGAGCAGTTCCTGGGCTGAGCTAAGGCCCATCCCCTGCCAGCTATGGAGGTGGAATCAGGGTGCAGCAGAAGAGGTGTGGCTTGGGGCTAACTGGAAGGTCATGGGGGAGCTCCCACAGAACACGGGGCCCACAGGAGGTGCCAGAGTGTCCTGAGCAAAGGTTGGAGACTTCTGCTCATGAAGAGGGTGTGGGAAAGAGGAGAGGCGGAAAGGGGGGTCTTAAAAGTCCACTGACCAATGTGATTCATGGGAGAGAAGCAAGGAGCAAGGCACGGGTACTGACAAAGAGAAGAATGGAGACTTGGGTTTATCACAAAGGCAGGGCACAGAAGACTATGGGGAGCAGGAGCAAAGAAGAAGGGTACCCCTGAGGAGAGGAGGGAGAAAGATCAGAGGGAGAATGAAGTGTGGGCTCTCCTGTGGCTCACCAGGAAGAATTTAGTGTTAGCATGATACAGCATTGTTTTGATATGGTGGTGGGAGAGAACTGTAAATATTTGTTTAATTAATTTTTAAAAGGTCAGAGACACCATCCCTAGATATTATTGAAAGAAGAGAACCATGGGATGCAAACTGGATAAATCTTGGAGGGCACATTCATTCCAGATCTTGAGGGAATGTCTATCAACTACTAGTGGCTGATGGAGGGTTGGAGGCCCATCTAGGTTCAGTGGGAAAGTGTGCTGGGATCAATTAGAGATGTCTGCCTTGGTAAGGGATTCGAGAGTTCTGGTACATGTGCTGACATGGGTCAGCAGATCAGCTTTCCTTATGAATATGCTTAGGCCACCACCAGGACCCCAGAAACCTAGACTCGGAGATTAGAAGCTTCTTTGCCCCCTCTTCTCATGCACCATCTATTTCCAGTATATCACTTTGCTGACTTCCCTCCTGTATACGTGCACCACAACCCCCACTCCTCCTTTAAACTGGTGAGACAGCATATTAGCAGATCACCCTCATTCTAGTGCTTCCAGTTCTGATTATCCAGAACTCCCATGAGATAAATCTTCTCCCACCCCAGTCATGCTCAAAAACCCATGTCTTTTGCCTTGAATGCCCTCCACCAATTGGCCCCATCACTTTTCTCTGATCTGCCCCAATTCCTCCCTGGTTCCCTCTTGTTCCAGCCATGTGGGTCACTCTCCATGGTTCCTGGCCAGAGGCCCTGAGGTTTCTGGTGCTTCCAGGCACCCCCTGTGTACCCCAAGCCAGGGTTTTTGGTGTGCAGTTCAGATTTCCAAAGCATATCTACTTTTCTGAGTTTTTACCTCTTGGGGGCAGAAAAATGCCAAGCAGCTTAATCACGAGGGCTTTGAAGTGATTCAAACGATGGTCTCCTGCAGTAGCTGCCCCCACCACGCCATGGCCACGGGCCTGATTTAGTTATGGGTGTATGGAGGGGTGTGGACTTGGGCCATATGACTATCTGATTATTCTCTATCCCTCTTTAGACACACACACACACACACAGAGCTTTCACTTCAAAATGTTCAAGGTCTTTTCAAGGAAGTGCCTCACTTGGCAGCATTAAAAAATTAAATTAAGGGAGTTCCCATTGTGGTGCAGTGGAAACAAATCTGACTAGTATCCATAAGGATGAGGGTTCGATCCTTGGCCGCGCTCAGTGGATTGCGGATCTAGTGTTACTGTGAGCTGTGGTGTAGGTTGCAGACATGGTTTGGGATTGGCGTTGCAGTGGCTGTGGTCTAGGCCAGCAGCGTAGCTCCAATTTGACTCTTAGCCTGGGAACCTCCATATGCTGTGGGTGCAGCCCTAAAAAGCAAAAAAAAAAAAAAAAAAAAAAAAAAAAGGAAAAGAAAAATCCAATAAGTGGCAATTGAGGGCTTTGTCTTTCACTGACGTACCTGGGCAGGTGCCCGTGTGTGACCACTGCCTTTCAAGCTGGCACTGAGGGGTTCTGGCCCTGATACTGCTCACCTATTCTTTACTCTAGGCCAGTGTTTCTCAATCTTTTTTTTTTTTTTTCCATTATCGTGTGTTCTCCTGACCTCCCTAGCCATTTGAAACTTTTTTCACCAACTGCTTCCCTTGCCTGCATGAAATTATACCATAGATATCATATATACATAAAAGGAGTAAGATTTTTTTCGCCCCTTAGAACAAATTTTTGCCCCCTTAGGGGGAGATACTGACTGTTGATGACACATGCTCTTCTAGACCAGAGCTTCTCAAGCGTGGTCCCAAGACCTGCAGCATCAATGTCACCTGGCCCCACCCCCAGAGTTTTGGTTTTTTCATTTTATTTCTCTTTCTCTTTTTTTCTTCTTTCTTTCTTTCTTTCTTTCTTTCTTTCTTTCTTTCTTTCTTTCTTTCTTTCTTTCTTTCTTTCTTTCTCTCTCTCTCTCTTTCCTTCCTTCCTTCCTTCCTTCCTTCCTTCCTTCCTTCCTTCCTTCCTTCTTTTGCTTTTTAGGGCCACACCCATGGTATATGGAGGTTCCCAGGCTAGGAGTGGAATCAGAGGTGCAGCTGCTGGCCTACGCCACAGTCATAGCAATGTGGGATCTGAGCCGTGTCTGCAACCTACACCACAGCCCATGGCAATGCCAGATCCTTAACCCACTGAGCAAGGCCGGGGATCAAACCCACATCCTCATGGACACTAGTCGGGTTTGTTACTGCTGAGCCACAACAGGAAGTCCATCCCCAGAGTTTCTGATTCAGTTTTATAGTGGGGTGCAAAAATTTGCACTTCTAATAATTTCTGGGTGATGCTGGTATAGACAATACTTTGCGAACCATTGTCGTCTTGGAAACTGGCTGTATTGTAGAACCCAAGAGACTTCGATTCAAATTCTTGCTCTCAAAAAAAAAAAAGAATTCCTGTTGTGACTTAGTGGAAATAAATCCAGCTAGGAACCATGAGGTTATAGGTTCGCTCCCTGGCCTTGCTCAGTGGGTTAAGGATCCAGCGTTGCCACAAGCTGTGGTATTGGTCGCAGACGTGGCCTGGATCCCACATTGCTATGGCTGTGGTGTAGGCCAGCAGCTGTAGCTCCAATTTGATCTCTAGTCTGAGAACTTCCATATGCTGCGGGTGTGGCCCTAAAAAGCAGTAAAACAAAACAAAACAAAAAATCCTTGCTCTTTTGTTTGTAGCTGTGACTCCTGGCCAGTCTATGAACGTCTCTGAGCCTGGCTTTACTTGCCTATGAGAGTGGAGTAATTGTGTCTCCCTCACACACCTGTTGTGAGGGATAAACTGGTCCAGCCAGGGCCTAGCACACAGCAGGACTCAACAAATGGGGCTCCCCTTCCCTCACTCTGGGGGATGCTACAGAACTGCAGAAGGCCCAGAAGTGGGGTTGGATGGGGAAAGGGCTAACGGGAGAGGTTAGGCCCCGTCAGCCCAGAAAGTGGAGTCTGGGCTGAGATGGGGGCTTTAATGCAGGACACGGTGCACAGTGCTAGCTTGGGCTTCTTCACCAAATCCTCACACCCCAGGGTAGCCTGGGCCCTTCTGGTGCTGGAGAAGGCTCCGTTTAGCATCATTTGCGGGAAGGAGAGAATCCAGTGAGAGAACTCATCAATGCAGTGTTTGTGGAAAATGGAAATGCTTTCAATGCGGGGAAAAGGATCTGGACAGCATCAGAACCACCCAGAGAGCTTGTTAAACAGATTTCTGGCCCCCATCTTAAGCATCTGACTCAGTAGTTCTGGGGTGGGGCCTGAAAATTCGCATATCTGACAGGTTCCCAGGTGCTGTTGTTGCTGTGGGTCCAAGGCCCCACTTTGAAAACCACTGCTTCATAGCCTCTCAGAGAGGGGCTGCCTGTGATGAGTGATTAGGAAGAGATGAAGAGTCTGGGCAGGACATGAATGGCAGGACAGAGTCCTAAGAGAAGCTTCCAACCTGGACTCCTGGCCACCTGGGAGAGCCTGCTTCTTGACTCATAAATGAGACCACAGCGAGGAAGAAGCGCTGCTGACAGCATGAGGCATGCTTGTTTCCACTGCATCCTGACAGGTGGTAGGCAGGAAGGAAAAGTGCTGACATCGGTTGAGGGCCTACTGTGTGCTGACCTATGGTGGACGTGCCCCAAATGCCACTTGTTTGATATAATGGTCTCATTTACTCGTCACAACTCTGTGAGAAAGACCACTGGCTCCAGATTAAAGATGGGGAAACCGATGCTTCAAGGCTTTTAGTCACTCCCTCCAGGTCACTTAACTGGGAAGAGAGGGTGCGTCTCTGGAACGAATAGTAGCTGGAAGTTAAATAAAGCGATTTCTCTGCCCTAGGGGGCTCTAAAGGCATCTCAGGCCAAGGGCCAGCCCTGGGCTCCTCCCGCACCTTCACCACCTGTCTCACTAGTCACCTCCTGTCAACTTACTTCCTCACCATCCTTTGGCCCTCTCTGTCTCTATGTCCCCACTGTGATGTCCCCCAGTTAGGGGACACTATGGCAGCCTCTCTGCTGACCTGATGGCTCCCACCTGCCCTCCCCCAACTCACCCTGAGCTGCGCACAACACACCCCTGATCACGTCCCTCCCCTGCTAAGCTGGCTCCCCACTGCTCTCAGGACCAGGGCCTGGCATTCTCCTAGGCTGGGCCTTCCCCCTGCAGGGTTGGCTGTGTGCGCTCTGTGGCCTTCTCTGCCCATGGCCTCCCTCAAGTCCTGTGCTCAGCCACATTCAATTACCGCAGCGCTCTTTCCTGCTCTGGGATCCTGGTACACCCTGGTCCTCTGTCTGCAGCAGACTCTCCCTTCACCATCCCGGCTGGTTCCTGCTCATCAGTCCGGGGTGGCTTACGTGACCTCTCCTCTGTAAAGCCTCCCCACCTGGGGACGGCTGGGGAGGCGCCCCCTCCCATGGACACTTTCTCGCTTCTTATGACAGATATTTTTGAACATGCACTAAAGTAGAAAGACCAGCCTAGCAGGCCCCCCGGGAGCCACGACTCCACGTCCACAATTACCAGCACAGCCTTTCTCCACAGCATCCATCCTCCCCACCCCTACCCCACTGTAGCTTTCTCAGGACATCAGCTCTTGGCCCAGAGAAAACCCTCAGCCCACTGTGGGTGGCTATCAAGAATCCCCGCTTGTTGAGACTTCCTGCAAATTCAGGTGCTCTAAGTGCTTCCACGTCTTAGCTCCCTTTATCCCCACAGCTCCCTTGTGAGGCATCGGTTGCTATCACCTCCACTTTACAGATTGGAAAACGGATGCCCAGAAGGTTACACAGCGGGTCGGTGGCAGAAGGCGAGCCAGGGCAGTCTAACTCTGGAATAGAGCTGCCCGTAGAAATAGAATGTGAGCCACATGTGTTATTTGACATCCTCTAGTAGCCACATGAAAAAAATAAATAGGTAAAATTCATTTTAATAATGTTATTTTTAACTCCATATATCTAATATACCATGTCAACATGTCATCAATATACGAAGTGATTGAGATATTCCGCAAGCTGTTTAACATACAGAGTCTTCAAAATCCTGTGGCTTATCTTATAGCCACACAGGCAACAGTATCGGCCAGCACAGCTCATGACCCCAACCCTGGACAGCGACTGTAAAGCCTGCGCTCTCAACCACTCACTTCTCTACACATAAATGAATGAAGGAGGAAATGAGGGATCCCAGGTCTGGATCTTTCGTTGCCAATTAATAACACTTAATAGTTTATGGCCCTTTAGAGTCTCTCTCTCTGGCACCGTCTTATCTGCCATGGGAGTTATTACCTCCGTTCCATGGATGAGGCTTATGGGGTTAAGAGGACCAAACGCTTTGCTTGGACATCCTGCTGGGAGTGGCATTTCTGGGCTTCAAACCCACAATTCCGGACCCCAAGTCCAGTGCTCTGCAGCGTGGGGATGCAGCTGCCTCTTAGAATAGGACAATATCCCTCTGGCCTAGAAGGGTGTCTGCTCAGACTACTGGCTGGGCTGGCCACTGAGGACAGGCGCCTGCAGAGCTCCCGAGGTCAGGCCCCAGGGGAGCAATGCCTTTGGTGAGGGGCAGCGCAGGCACAGGCGGAGGGAGGGATGGGGCCTGGGCCAGGTCCTCCATGGCAAAGAAACTTGTCATTCTTCAGTTGTGGTTCGGCCCCAAGAGGCCGAGAACAAATTGATGGCAATGGAGCCATAACTTATCTCTGAAGGCCTCTTTGTTCTTGGCCAAACAGAAGGGTCATTAGTAAGGGGGAAAGCGCCAATGTGTGGACATAAATCCCCCCAGCTGCAGGGCCTATAAACAGCCGGGAGGGGACGGGGCCTCAGGGAGCCGGGCAGGTTAACCGTGGGTCATGGATCACCGTGGGCTCAGGCCTGTGTCGACGCACATGCACACAGAGCCACCATCTGCCCATGCTCTGCAGGTGTCCGGAGACTTGGTCACCCGCCGGACCCTCAGGACTGGCACCTGGCTCTGGGAGCCCCAGAAGCCCTCAGTTCTTTCTTTCAAGTGGAAACAGTTGCAGAGCATCTGGGCTGGAGCAGGCTCCCACGGGCACCCAGGGCTAGTGTGGGCCATCAGTGTGAAAGGACCCGTCCCTTCTTCCTGCCTTAAGCCAAATAGACCCTGGGCCATGCCGCCTGGGAGAGGGCAGCGACTTATCACCCCTGGAGAGGCAGGTGTGCGAGGCCAGGCCCTTGGGAGACAATCACTGTTCATCGCAGCAGTGTCTACGCTGGCCGAGGGGTATACAGAAGAGGACACTCCCTAGCCTTCTGTCCACCTGCTCGTCTGGGGACTCTGCCCTCCTGCCTGTCAGCCTGCTTAGGCCTGCGCTGAGGCTGGATCACAGCGGATCACGCTGGCCCAGGCCTAGGGGAAGAGGGCAGACAGGTGAGTCAGGAGCTCAGATGGAGAGGGAAGAGGGAGGGCTGCCTTTTCCTCAAGCTGTCTGAAAAGGATTGAGGAGGGGTCGGGACGCGGGGGTGAAAAACACCTGTAACCATGAGGACCATAGCAGCCACCTTGTGCACGAGATCCAAGGGCTATCTCTCCGAGGATGGCAGACAGTTGTCGCAGTGTGCCCTCTCCATCTCCGCACACACAGCAGCCTCTACCAATTGAGCCTGTTTGGCTTCCTGGTCCTCATCAGGCAGCCATTACCCATCAATCAAAGTTGGCAGGTAAGAGAAAACCCATTTGTCATCCTTTCTAAAAGCCCTCAAGGCACATCTGTGCTGGCAACGGGAATCCTATAAAGCTATGCTAAGTGCTCCAGGCCTTCCAGGAGTTTCCCCCTCTTGCCTTCACCTTCGCACACATCCCCTACTTAGTTTCATATCCTAGGTCTCTCTCTCTCTCTCTCTTTTTTTTTTTTTTTACTTTTTCGGGCCACACCCATGGCATATGGAGGTTCCAAGGCTAGAGGTCCAATCAGAGCTGTAGCTGTCAGCCACAGTCACAGCAACACCAGAGCCGAGCCGTGTCTGCGACCTACATTACAGCTCACGGCAACGCTGGATCCTTAACCCACTAAACAAGGCCAGGGATCGAACCCACAACCTCATGGTTCCTCATCAGATTCATTTCCGCTGCAACATGAGAGGAACTCCCTGGGTCTCTCCTCTCATCCTGTTGTTTGCACTTGGGAGCTTGGCCCAGGAGAGTGTGTCCCTGGAAGTCTCCTAGGATGCTGCCACAGGCAGCTGGCCCCAGACTCTAAGCTCCAGAGCCCAGTCCAGATACCAAAGCCTCTGCAGCTCTGCCCCCCCCCCCCACCCAAGCCTCCTGCTCCAGGGGAAAGGGGGTGGCTCAGGCCATGTTTGAAGGCTAAACAGGACCTGAGGGTCTGATAGCCTGGCAGCCAGCCTGGACCTGAAATGGACCAACGCCCTGGAAGACGGCCTCCCAGGGTCACAGCAGTAATTTCCCTTTGGCCACAACCTCAGGCTAGGTCCTGGTTTTATGTTTCCTCCTCCCATCTAGGGGTATGTCTGGAAGCAGCCCAGAGACAATGAGATGAGGAGACACTCCCCTACATAGCTGGGTGTGGTTCGCACTGCTACTAGGTCCCCAGTTCTCCCACCCTTGGGGCTCACTGGTGTTCTCTCAGACCTCCAGCACAAGCCTGGTCACTGGGACACACTTGCTTTGCTTCCAATTTGACAAACTTGGAAGAAGACCAGTGCCAGCATCAGCCTCTCTTCTCCTCTGTAAACCTGGAGAGGGCTCGCTGATTCCCAGGAGCACTCTGCCTTCCTACAGAATAGTTTCCTTCCTAGGACTTTCTTCCCCACATCCTGGCTTAAGGACCACTGGCATCTGGGGTGCCAGGAGAAAGGGCCTTTCCTGGCCATACCCCAGGCCTATAGAATGAAACTTTCCATGGGGGACAAGGGCTTTGCATTTTTGGTAGGAGCCCCAGGGGGGCTTACTGGAATTTGAAAACCCACTATCCCAGAGTGACATCCATACATCCATCCCTCCATCCATCCCTCCATCCATCCATTTTACAAGGATATACTGGGTTTTACTCTTGCTGAGTCCTGGGCTGGGCATCAGAATGGGGAGGAAATGGGGTGGGTGGAGCAGTGGACCAAAACCCCACATTGCTGTTGCTGCTGCTGACCACATGAGCTCGTCTGACATGTGCTCTGGATCCTGGGCTTAGAAGCACAATAATAAAAGCCTTCTCACTCAAATCTGGAACAAGACAGGGATGCCCACTCTCACCACTGCTCTTCAACATAGTTTTGGAAGTCCTAGCCACAGCAATTAGACAAACAAAAGAAATAAAAGGCATCCATATAGGAAGAGAAGAGATCAAACTGTCACTGTATGCAGATGACATGATACTATACCTAGAAAACCCTAAGGACTCAACCCCAAAACTACTTGAACTGATTAATAAATTCAGCAAAGTAGCAGGATATAAGATTAACATTCAGAAGTCAGTTGCATTTCTGTATACCAGCAATGAAATATTAGAAAAGGAATACAAAAACACGATACCTTTTAAAATTGCACCTCACAAAATCAAATACCTCGGAATACACCTGACCAAGGAGGTAAAGGACCTATATGCCGAGAACTAGAAAACTTTAATCAAAGAAATCAAAGAAGATGTAAAGAAATGGAAAGATATTCCATGTTCCTGGATTGGGAAAATCAATATTGTAAAAATGGCCATACTACCCAAAGCAATCTACAGATTCAATGCAATCCCTATCAAATTACCCATGACATTTTTCACAGAACTAGAACAAACAATCCAAACATTTATATGGAACCACAAAAGACCCAGAATCACCAAAGCAATCCTGAGAAACAAAAACCAAGCAGGAGGCATAACTCTCCCAGACTTCAAGAAATACTACAAAGCCACAGTCATCAAAATAGTGTGGTACTGGTATCAAAACAGACAGACAGACCAATGGAACAGAATAGAGAATCCGGAAATTAACCCTGACACCTATGGTCAATTAATCTTTGACAAAGGAGGCAAGAACATCAAATGGGAAAAAGAAAGTCTATCCAGCAAGCATTGCTGGGAAACCTGGACAGCTGCATGCAAAGCAATGAAACTAGAACACACCCTCACACCATGCACAAAAATAAACTCCAAATGGCTGAAAGACTTAAATATACGACAGGACACCATCAAACTCCTAGAAGAAAACATAGGCAAAACACTCTCTGACATCAACATCATGAATATTTTCTCAGGTCAGTCTCCCAAAGCAATAGAAATTAGAGCAAAAATAAACCCATGGGACCTCATCAAACTGAAAAGCTTTTGCACAGCAAAGGAAACCCAAAAGAAAACAAAAAGACAACTTACAGAATGGGAGAAAACAGTTTCAAATGATGCAACTGACAAGGGCTTAATCTCTAGAATATATAAACAACTTATACAACCCAACAGCAAAAAAACCAATCAATCAATGGAAAAATGGGCAAAAGACCTGAATAGACATTTCTCCAAAGAAGATATACAGATGGTCAACAAACACATGAAAAAATGCTCAACATCGCTGATTATAAGAGAAATGCAAATCAAAACTACCATGAGATATCACCTCACACCAGTCAGAATGGCCATCATTAAGAAATCCACAAATAACAAGTGCTGGAGGGGCTGTGGAGAAAAGGGAACCCTCCTGCACTGTTGGTGGGAATGTAAACTGGTACAGCCACTATGGAGAACAGTTTGGAGATACCTTAGAAATCTATACATAGAACTTCCATATGACCCTGCAATCCCACTCTTGGGCATCTATCCGGACAAAACTCTACTTAAAAGAGACACATGCACCCGCATGTTCATTGCAGCACTATTCACAATAGCCAGGACATGGAAACAACCCAAATGTCCATCGACAGATGATTGGATTTGGAAGATGTGGTATATATACACAATGGAATACTACTCAGCCATAAAAAAGAATGATGACATAATGCCATTTGCAGCAACATGGATGGAACTAGAGAATCTCATCCTGAGTGAAATGAGCCAGAAAGACAAAGACAAATGCCATATGATATCACTTATAACTGGAATCTAATATCCAGCACAAATGAACATCTCCTCAGAAAAGAAAATCATGGACTTGGAGAAGAGACTTGTGGCTGCCTGATGGGAGGGGGAGGGAGTGGGAGGGATCGGGAGCTTGGGCTTATCAGACACAACTTAGAATAGATTTACAAGGAGATCCTGCTGAATAGCATTGAGAACTTTGTCTAGATACTCATGTTGCAACAGAAGAAAGGATGGGGGAAAAATGTAATTGTAATGTATACATGTAAGGATAACCTGACCCCCTTGCTGTACAGTGGGAAAAAAATAAATAAAATAAAATAAAATAAAATAAAAAGAAGCACAATAATAGACATGCTAGCAGCTGCAGGTCACAGGTAGCCCCAAACACCCCTGATTTCCTGCATCCCAAGGATGTGAGGGGTCTCCCGCCCACCAGCTAACCCCCAGCACCCCAAAGGTATTATTAGCTGCTAGCAGTAATGATAATAACAGCTAATACTTATAAAGTACCTTACCTATGTTAATTAAGCTCTTTACATATGTTGTCTTCTGACTTTTGAACCCCCTGAGGTAGGTACTCTTTTCTTTTTGGTCATACCTGTGACATGTGGAAGTTCCCAGGCTGGGAATCAAACCCGTGCCACAGCAGTGGCTTCAACGCTGGATCCTTAACCTGCTGCACCACAATGGAACTCCAGAGGTAGGTACTTTTATTGCTCCCATTTTGTGGATGAGAAACTGAGGTATGGAGAGCCACCTAAGGCAGCAGGCTCAAGAGACTCCGTCCATGCTTGTGGTCATTACACATTGGTGCCTTTTGAGCTTTAGGGAGAAAATGCCCCCCCCTCAAATGCCACTCTCTGCTCTTGGCAGTGTGGTAAGAAGGGGCAATGGGGAAGACACTGGCCTGGTGGCCTACCATCCTCCTGGCCATCATTCTGGGCTGCCCAGATGCACCAGGCTGACCCTTCACTCACCAGCAAGCCAGGCAGGGAGGCCATGTATGGAGTAGGGGTGGGGGCGGGGGGTGGAAGGACAAGGACAGAATCTGTGTGTGGGTGAGCAGTTTCTGCTGGACCTCTCACCAGCTCCCTTGTTCCAAAGCCACCTGTTCCCAAGACAGCCAAGGAGCTGCTGCTTTGTTAGTCTTTGGGTGGGGATATGGGGTCAGGAGTCCCATCGACCAGAATCCTCTTTGCATTCAGTCACTATTCTGCTCAACCAAGAGATCAGGTGGGACGGGGGGGCTTCCGTGCCTCCTAGTAACATTCCAGACAAGGCTTTCAAATGGTCAGATATGTGAAAAGAGCATGAAATCTGCCAAAGCTATGGCTGTATTAGTTCCAAAATGAAGTAAAAACTGCCATCTTTTCATCAAGGAAGTAAAGAAAAGCAAAGAAAACCCCAGAACTGACACAGGTTAGAAAGGAGTCACCAAGGACCCTGAGCCCCAAAGTGCCCAGAGGCCTGAGATCTTGGCCAGCGGCACATGCACCTGGCCCGCAGCACCACCTGGGCAGCCCCAGGCACCTTGAGCTCCATCCCAAACTCCTCTTCTCCCCCCCGTCCCTCCCTCCTTCATCCAGTCAATCTCCTGTCCAGGGCCTACGGTCAGTGTAGTCCCTGGGGACAGGTCCCCTTATGTCACCGTCCCACACACCCACAGACCTCTCCTCAGCCCCTCAGAGCCTGACACTCCTAGGATGGCTCTTCCTGGGTGGTGGTGGGGGACCAGGGCAGCCTGGGCCTTACCTGAGACGATGGTGTAGCCAATGCCCCGGGGACGTCCTTTATCCTGGTCGATGGCGGTGATAACGCGCACCGTCGTGCCCTGGATGGGAGAGAGGAAGGACCTGAGTTTGGCTGCCCAGCGCTCAGGCTGCTCTTCTTCTTTGTAGCTGTCCTGGCCCCCAAGCTTCCCTCCCCCTGTGATGAACCGTGGAAGCAGGTGCCGAGTGTGCAGAGCTCAGCAGTCCCCGTGGTCCCGGAGACCTACACTAAGGCCCCCAGGCAAGGCCTCACCTCAGTGTTCTTTGGAGAGGCCCAATCTTGCTGATGTCCTTGCTCCCTGTTCCCCTCCTGTTCTACCTTCATTCGGATGAACCACCCAGCAAAGAAGTGCTGATGGAGGAGCATCCAGCAGGGGGACAAGAGAGCTGGTCTCTATCTCCACCACCCATCAAATTGCTGTGTGAATCTCAGGAGGGGTGCTGTACCTCTCTGGTTTCAGTTTGCCCCCTCTTAATATGAATAATCGCAAAACCCTGGGACCTTGTTTTCACTAGAGCCCGAGTAAAGGAGAACATCATGGATCACTCACTCTATAAATGAAAGCATCATAGATTCTGAAAGTGAGCACCTCCAGGATGAGCACAAGTCTGGAGGCCACCACGGTCTTCTGAACCACCACCACCACCACCACCACCACCGGCTGAGCCGCCCCTCACCCAGTGCAACCTTCACTCTGCTCTCCAGGTTCCCTCACACCAGCCGGAGGATCTGGCCCAGGCTGCCGTTTCCCTGGCTGCTAGAAAGCAGGTCAGCCCTGTCCCCATCCCCTGGGGAGATCCCGACCCCCCTCCCCAAGGCAGGAGCTCCAGCTAGACCTCCTGGGGGGAAACAGACTGTTACAAAGTCAGAGAAAGACGCCATTAAAGGAGCATCTCCCGAAGTGGGTTCTGAGGATCCGAGTACCTGCTGCTGTAGAGGCCCTTCTCTGGCCCTCGCTCTGTGCCTGGAACTGCTGCAAATGCTTTCTATGCACTAACTCATTCACCTTCACAACTACCCCAGGAGAGAGCTCCATTCTACAGATGAGGAAACTGAGGGCCATGAGTGAAGTGGCCTTTCCAAGGTCCAAGGAGTGAATGGGAAGCCAGGATTCAAGTTCAGGTACTTTGATTCCAACTGCTTACTTGCCAGGTGATGCGGCGTCTGTACAAGTTGCCATAATTATGACGACTGTCATTTATGGAAGCCGTGGCTATGTGCCATGCATTTTATAAGCCTCCGTTCATGCCAAATATGGTAAAATGTACCTCCCCCATCCTGCCCTTGGAAATGCACAATGGGCATTAGTGTGGTAAGGGCTCCCAGAAGCAGTTAAGTGGTAAAGAAATCTGTTAATGTTTGTTCTCCCTGCCTTCTGAGCTGAAGACCGACTCTTTTCATGTAACATCTGTTAACAGCCCCAGACCCGGGGGTCCGTGGGAAGTCATTCAGGAAGCACTGCATTAGGTTTGAAGGGTCTCTACACTAATAGCTCTCCCCCATTGCCCCCTGGGGCAATGCTTTCAGGGGCTATACTTTTCCTGGGGATCACTCCTTACACAGGAGAGGCCAAGTTTGGCTCCAGGAGGAGGATCTGAGAGTGGAGGATGTTGGCCTGAGGCTCCAGCTCCTGGGAAGGGCTTTCTGACCACAGGGCCAGGTCCCTCTTTACAGCCCCATCTGACCTGAGCCCCACATGCATTCTGTCAGGAGGGTGCCCTGGCCGCCCCTGGTCTGCTGAGGGCAGGGACTTGCCTGCCAGGTTGACTGAGCCCAGTGCCTGCCCAAGCTCCACTCCAGAGAGTCACTGAACAATAAGCTTCAAGGGGCAGCTACATGCCTGCAGGTGCACGAGGGCTGTCAGGGCTGGTCCGGCCCAGGACAGTGAGTCTCAGGAGGACTGAGAGCGGGTCAGTGCTGGCTTGTGCAAAGAGGGGAGCTGGTGGCCAAGGGACCCTTAGTCCTCAGAGCTCTGGGAGCACCCCCAGTGAGCAGCCCTGCCCGGGCAGCCTGGAGTCCCCGTGGGTGGGAGGGGCTCAGAGGGGGCCAGCAGGCGAGCCAGGACCAGAGGACAAGGAGGCTGGCTCTCCCCAGGAAGAGCCACACCTGAGCTTCCACGAAGTGAGCTTTAAAGGGCTCTTGACAAAGTTTGAGGTTTCATCTCTTTTTGGATAAATAAATCCATTTTTAATAAAACCCTGAGCTTTTAATACAAGTGCAGCCACAAAGACTGGAAATGTTATGAGAAGGAATTAATGGGGAGGAATGGGGGCTCCTGGGAACCCACGGCTCTTGTTTCAGAGTCTCAGTGATTATATTTTCAATATACTGCAACTTATTTCCAAAGATGGGGGATGGAGAGGAGCCCGCCATGGGGCTCAGCCCCTTTCTGGGGGAGACTCTCCCTGGCTGGCGCTCCAGAGAGGGGCCCCAGCTGGGGGTGCACCAGGGTGTGGCCAAGAGAGCAGGTGGGTGGGCACAGAAGGGCTAGAAGCCCACCTGGCCATAGGGCTTCTTCCCTTTACAGGTACCCACACTGCAAGGAGGAGGCCTGCTGGGAAATGAGCCTAAAGGCACATAGGCCTGCGAGTCCCCACTCCTTATTGTGGGGAGATCAGAACAGCAAGGGGGTTAAGGGTTTGACTCTGGTCAGGCTGCCTGGGTTTGAATCCTTTGGGTGAGCTACTTCACCGCTCGCTGCCCAGTTTTCCCCATCTATAAAATGGGTGTAACGGTTCCCACATCTCAGCAAGTGAGACACATAAAACCCTTGAAATAGTATCTGGGACACATCAAATGCTATTAAAGGGACTGTCACTATTCACTGGGGCCTGGAACCACCAGGAATATCTGATGAAAACTAAGACACGTCTTCCCAGACAATGCACACATGTCATGTTCCAAACAATTTCAGCAAATGCAGACTCCCCGGGACTCCAGGTTGATGGTACCTACCTGAGAAGTAAGGAGTTTTCTGGGCATCCCTTAGAGAGAACAGCTAGGAGCTCACAGGGAGAGCTAGCATTAATAGAGCACCTACTGTGCGCCAAGCCATGTGCTGGGCCGCCTGCATAGCTTCCTTCACTCTTCCCTCGTGCCCCCTCACAGTGAGGGTACATGTGGGGAGACTGAGGCTTGAGGGTGGGGATTTGCTTAAAGTTATGAGGTGTGGTGAGTGGGACTGGGTCGGGGAAGGTGACTGGGGGAGACGGAGGGCTGGGACGGGCTGGGGGAGGGGTGTCAGGCAGCCCTACCTCTGAGACTTGGGTACCAGTAGGGAAATCGGGAGTTGACAGCAACTGGGACTGCTCTAGAAGGAAACTGTCTCTCCCTTTTGGGGCTGCCTCCTTCCAAATTTGCAGGCCAGGACAGTGGCTGAAAGCTGGAGCCTCGGGGGGGCCCGTCCACCTCCTTCCCAGCCAGCCCAGCTGCCCCCACCCCATTTCCATGACAGGATTAAAGACTTGAAAGGCGGACATGCAGTTTGCTTTGGGAATGGGAGGCGTCCTTGGACGGGCGGGGGGAGGCTGGTGGGGGCTGAAGGGGACTTCCGACAAGAGCTGCCACAGCAGATTCTGAGGCAGAAAATCCTATTTCTCAGTCCTTAATTCCAGTCAATTCCAGTCAAAGGGCTGATAGGCATCGGCTGGCAGTAATTTGTGCAGTTTATCCGCTCTTTTCACCTTCTATCGGTCCTTCACTGACGGGCAGGCCGACATGCTGCTGCTCGAGTGAGGAAATTAAAATTTGATGCAATAATCCCAAATAAGAAGGATTTTATTAGGTAATATATACACTTTAGATGAGGCATGCCGGCCTGATACACTGATAGAGGGAGGCATACATGCTGGGAGCCGCAGATAAAGAGGGGGAGCAAGGGGGTGTGGGTGAGGGTCTGGGTGGAGGCCCCAGGCCAGCAGAGGCAGGGCTGGGGCTGGGGGACACCAGGGTCCCTGGGCCTGGAGCGGAGCTGAGGAGGCTGTGGGCTACTCAGCCCTGGCCCAGTCTGGGAAAGGCTGCATTAAATCAGGGTTCCACACTGTAAAGGGACACTGAGGGCCCAGATCAAGGCATGGAAACTGATTAGAGCCTGGAAAAATCAGGCTTCGGGTATATGGGAAGCCATGCAAAAGATGAGCTAAACTTTCCAGCGTGGAGGCCGGAGGAAGGGCAGAGATGTGTGGACATGGAGGGGATGCTGTGGGTGCTGGGAGAGGCCGAAGCCCCAGACTTACTTCTTTGTCTGGCTCCCCTAAGTCCAGTCACAGCCCAAGAAGGGGGACTCAGGTCTGCTCCCTGGGAGCCCCCCAGGCACGGGCTTTAGTGCCCTCGCGGGGTCAAAGGGACAGCCCTGGCCAGGCAAAGAGATATCAAGGTCCCTCAACCTAAGGGAGAACCGGATCAGAGGCTAAGAGACCGAGCATAAAGGGTGCAGGAGTGGCCCCATTTGTCTGTTCTGAGGGATCATCCTAGGAGGAGCCTTGGAATCATCTGGAAAAGAGAGGGTGTGGCTTACTTAGCATAGGGCCCTGCACACAGCAGGGGATTAATAAGCTTCTTCAGGATGAGTAAAAGAGTGAAAAATGGAATGAATGGGTGGAAGGACTCAGAAATTGATAGATCTGAAAGGAACATGCGTAGTAATAGTGTGATTTAGTATTCCTTGGCTACGATACAGGGATGCGGCGAAAGATAAGACACACTGAGGGGTCTCGGAGGATGCTTGCACCACGCCCCTCTTGCTGATGAATGAGACTCTGAGGAGAGGCAGCTGAAGTGGGGATCCCCGCCCCCTACCCAATCCAAACACCTGACCACCGAGTTCTAATGTCTGCTAGGACGGCACTGCTGGGTGCTCCCATCCCTAACACCCACAGCCCTGGGAGGCACTACTGAGACGGCCTCTGCCCCAGTTTCCCAAGGAGGATGCAGTCTGGAGGTTGTGTGATGTCGCCAAGCAAGTGCACAGTAGTGCAGGGACCTTCTCTGGGTTTCCCTGGCTGCCCGGACACCATCACGGCCCCACTTCAATCCACAATTTGGCTTTGCCTGTATTCCCTGCACTCAGCCCTGGGTGCCATGCCCTGGGAGGCCTGTGGAAGCTTTGAGACCAGATCCTAAAGACTCAGGCACCTCGATGACCAGGAGCCCCAAAATAACCCACTTACATATCACTGAAGGTTACGGGTGTGGTTACAGCTCAGCAGTAAGTTAGGCAGCACAGAGAGCGCGAACTGCACCAGAGTTGGGGGAGAGGGATGGCTATGCCTACCAGCTGGTGACAATAAAACCAGGGAAAAAAAAAAATTCTAAAGAAGGTGGTCAGGAGTTCCTGTTGTGGCGCAGTGGTTAACGAATCTGACTAGGAACCATGAGATTGCGGGTTCAATCCCTGGCCTTGCTCAGGGGGTTAGGGATCCAGTGTTGCCGTGAGCTGTGGTGTGGGTCGCAGATGTGGCTCAGATCCCGTGCTGCTGTGGCTGTGGTGTAGGCTGGTGGCTACAGCTCCAATTAGACCCCTAGCCTGGGAACCTCCATATGCCATGGGAGTGGCCCTAGAAAAAGGAAAAGGACAAAAAAAAAAAAGGTGGTCAGTGATCTGGGAACCAACAGCTGGGTGGACTTCGGATTGGTGACGGAAGCAGGCACAGGGGTGATGAGGATGGCAGGACAGGGAGAGGGCTGGTCTGACTGCGGCATTTGTTCATTCATTCATTCCATAAAAACTTCCTGAGCACCCATGGTGTGCTATGCCCACAGCAGACCCCATTCCTGCCACTCCCCCACCTCTCACAGTTCAGCAGGGAAGCTGAGGGTGAGGAAGCCCGGCAGGAGGACTGAGTGATAAAAAGGGGACAGCTAGTGGCCAGGGCAGGTGGAAGGGCCCACCTCACCTGAAAGGTTGGGGCTGAGAACATGTGGGCTTAGCAAAGAGGTTTCGGTGGAGGCAGCCTTTAGGCTCAAAAACCCAAGCTCCTGCTGCCCATGGACCAGAAAGAGAGGGCTAAGGTGCAGACATTCAGATGTCCCCTTCTACTCTTGAAGCAGCTTTGGAGACGGGGACAGGAAGCCAAAAGGCACCTTGCTTGTCAGATCCTCCAGCCCTCAGGTGGCCCCAAGAAGGAAGTGCCTAGCCCCTCACACCTGGAGATGAAGCATGGTACTCGGAGGAGGACAGACCATGGTCCCCAACTGGGGGGCAGGCTCCCTGGTCTGTGGTGGTCCAGGAGCACAGCTTGCACGCTGCTCAGGGGAGCCTGCCTCTCACCTGTACCCGACGCTGCGGGCCTGTGCAGATGTGCAGGCAGGGCCCTGAATGTCCACGAGTTCAGGTGGGTACCCCCTTTGCTCCCAAAGCTGTGTCCTTCCCCTAAGCATGCTGAGTTCCTTCAGAAGGAGGGGTACAGTTCTCTTTCCACAGAGCCACTCCCCGAGCTTCACTTCCAGAGTTGTGTCTGCCCGGAGGAGCCGTCTTTTTCTGATTCATCAGCACAAAGCAAGTGTGTTACCCTAGTCTGTACAAAAGCATGGATGGCTGCCGGACAGGGGATGCCTGTCCCCACCTGTTTGGCCCTCGGCTGAGCAAAGCCACCCACCCACAGCCCCTTCCCCATGGCAGTGACACGCTCTGTTCTCCGAGACCCCCTGTCACGGCTGCTTGGGCCACAGGGGACACCGGGCTCATAGGCAGCCCATGTACAGGCTGGCTGGCAACCTATGACCTTGCGACATGGCACAAAATCATGAGCACAGCCAATCAGGTGCATCTCTTGAAAACATAGCCTTGAGAAACCCAGAACCTGGGCAGTGAGGAGGGGCAGCTGGAGCTGTGAGCTCTCAAGGAGGAGCCGAGCCTGAGAGGGCCTGCAGGGCAGAGGGCAAGGGGCCACCATCTCAAGCAGCACCGGTTGGCCAAGAAAGGCAGACTGACCAGTGGACCCATGATAGGCATGGCTCAGCCCACTGAGGTTTTGGTGAGCCTGGCCGGGTCCAAATCTGCTCTCCAGCCCAGGCTGGATCTTCCACAGGCATCCCCATCATCTCACATGAATCCTTCTGAACTGCCCCCTTCCCTTGCACTAGTCAGTCTCTGCACTTTGGCACTCAGAGCCCTCTGGGGATGAAGGGAGACAGTGAGGGGCTCAGTTTTCACTGTGCTGGGACACCCATCACTGCCATGCATAGGAGTTTGGTGGAGTGCATAATGCCAAGGAGCCTGCCCCACCAAACAGGGCCCCATCCCTCCCAGAAGCTCAGAGGGAAGTCTCTAAGGGCCGGGAGAGTCTTACCGGAGGAGAATGCTCATAGATGTTGGTGCTGTAAGGCAGGTTGATGAAGATGGGGTCCATGTCCTGGACGTCTGTGATGATGATGGCCAAGTTGGCCAGGGTGGACAGGGGTCTGGTCTTGTCTTGATCCTTAGAGGACAAAGAACACACAGCCTCAGGTTCAGCGATGGTGGATGTGCACACACATGGACACACACACACGACACCCATGGGCACAAACATGTGTGCACACATGCACATATGTGCTCCAACACTCCCACAGGGAAAAGCATCGGCTCACAGAAGCTCAGAAATGCTAAGAACCCTCAGTGACCACTGACCTGTACAGGAAAACACAAACAGTGTCCCCAAGGCCCAGTGGAAGGTGGCTTATCCACTGTCACAAATCAGGGCTGGGGTAGAGCCTCATCTGCTGCCAGCCTGGCCTAGGCCTGACCACCCTGGTTATCTGGTGGGCGGAATGATGGACTTGGGGTAAAAGGATGGTGCTGCCCTTGGCTCCTTCTCTGGATTCAGCCAGGGGACCGCTGGCCCTCTCCATGTCCACTTCCTGCCCCCTCGCATCCAAAGAGGGGTGGGGGTTCCTTGGAAGAAAGGCCATTTGACCACACAGGGGTCTCCTCCGGGATCGGCATCCCTGCTCTGCACTCTAGGTTTACCGTCAAGCAACTTTTCTGGTAGAACCAGTAGGGGGCGCTCCAGGGCATGTGACATTTGGGGGACTCTGGGAAAGAATCCTAAGAAGTCATGCAGGCCATGGGACCAGGCAGGCAATGTTTAGACCCTTCTAGTTGGAAATGTGGTCCTATGAAAGAGAGGAAACCAGAGACCCCCCTCCTATTACCCTCAGCAGTGATAACCTGTTGAAACAGTTGCTGCTGCTGAATAACAACAGCCAACAAGACGAGAAACTCACGCTAACCACAGGTTATATACCAGGCACCATGCTAGACACCTCATTTGCTTTCGCAGGTATTATGTGCCCCATTATTCAGATGGAACAGAGACTCAGAAAGGTCAAGTAACTGGCCCTGAGTCACAGAGCTGGTAAGTGTATGGCCAGGACTCAAACTCAGGTCCCTTCAACATAAACCCTTGCCCTATCTTGATCTGGGGCCCTAACATCAGCCGAGTCACTGACTTGCTGGGTCACCTTGAATAAGCGTCCTTCCCTTCTGAAGTCTTAATTTCCACTTCTGGGAGATGAAAGGACTCATTGGAGTGACCTCTATGGACTCTGGGGCTTGTAAGTTCCCTGGTCTGGGATTTGAGGAGTGAATGTCCAAGGAGGAAATCTGCCTTGGTCTGTCTGGGGTGCCCTGAACAATGCAAGCTGTGTGCCTGCCCCTGCCCTCCAGAGAGTGCAGAGCCTTGGGGAGGAAGGAGGGGCTGGTTGCTCCCGAGAGTCCTCGGGGGGCAGCAAAGGAGAGGGCAGAGCAGCTTCGGGGATGTGTCATGGGCGCAGCAAGGGAGGGGAGAGTCTGGAGGCAGGAGGAGTTGGGCAGAAGATCCACAGTGGAGATGGACTCTCGGCTTCTATGACAAGGGGACCCACAGCCCAGGCGCAGGGACCACTCATGGTGAGAACTCTCAGCCAGGGCCAGGAATCTCCACCAGGCAGGCAGGGCTAGAGGGTGAAGTCCCTTGACCTCTTGGGCCAGGGATGCAAGTGGCTCTGATTTGCTATTACCAGGCTTCTGTGGGCAGCTAGCTCTGTCCAGCCTGATACCTGCCCTCCCAGTCTCACACCTGCAGCTGCAGTCCTGCTCCTGCCACAGACGCATCCATCCAGCCCATCCTGGGCTTGCTTTGTGGTTGAGGAAAGGGGATGGCAGCGGGCACATCTGACCAGGCAGGAACCTGGCCAGACTTCCAGCTGTCACTCTGGCATCTACAGTTCTCAGTAGCTTGTTTCCAGGGGAGTCCTCACACTTGCCCACCAGCTACCTACCCGTTAGTGGCTCCCTGAGATGCTCCAAGGGAAAATCTCCTTGGGAAAATGCCCAGTGGTGCAGGGAACAGCGCCAGCCCTGAGGGGGCTTGTGTGTCAGGTTGGGGAACAGTCAAGACCTAAGGGAGTTCTAGGGTCCCTCCTGCTCTACTCCTTCAAGGCTGGAAGATCAACGACAATTTAACTGCATTCACCACCTCAGCTTGAGCCAGCCTCTTAAAAGCCAGCCACCCAGATTCTGGTCTGTGCCCAGCTCTGGTCTCTTCCCCACTGGTCCAAAGCCATTTCTATGGTAGATGGAAACTACCCCTGGGAGACAAGTTCATAGTGAGAAAGAGAGCAAGCATCTCTGCATTTCTGGGCCCAGGTGTGTGCAAATGGAGAGTGGTGGGAGGGGCACAAGGGAGTGAAGATGGATACAGGTGTAGACAAAAAGTGGATTCTGGTCTTGCAGGTCCCCTTATTTGTTTGTTTATTCATTTATTCTTTTTTTCTTTTTTAGGGCCACACCTGCAGCATATGGAGTTTCCCAGGCTAGAGGATGAATCAGAGCTGCAGCTGCCAGCCTACACCACAGCCACTGTAATGCCAGATCCGAGCCGTGTCTGTGACCCAACATGGGATCCTTAACCCACTGAGAGAAGCCAGAGATCAAAGCTGCATCCTCATGGATACTAGTCAGGTTCTTAACCCACTAAGCCACAAGGGGAACTCCTCTTGCAGGTCCCCTTGATCCCAGAAGGCAGTTTTACAAATAGCAGCACACAGTCCTCCCCTGGTTAAGTGGCTCACAGTTAACCAGGGGAGAAGGTAAGAATGTGGGCGTCAACTGAAGTGGTCTCCCCGGGGGCCGTGGATCAGGTGCAAAGAAAAAGTCTGCACTTCTTGATTCTTGGGGCCTCTTGGAATCTTGTCCAATCCTGGGAGAACCTCTTCCTTCAAACTGTGCTCTGTGACCTGCCAAGTGGAGTCTCTAATGCTGCTGGCAGCCCTGCTGCAGTGCCATGGGGCCAGGTGGTAGATGCCAGTGTCAGGCTAATGGGTCCTCAGGGTCAAGAGGGACTCCTATGATTTGTTTCACTGTTGACCTGAGCTTTGTAAACAGAAGTCTAAGGGACAACAGGCCTGCTCTTGCCCTGATGCCAGCTAGAGGCTCCATGTGTGCCTGGAGGCAGAAGCCAGAAGCAGGGAGAAGGGGGATGTAGGGGAAGGACTCTACTCAGGGTGTGGCCTGACATTGATGACAGCTGGTGACAGAGCCCAAGCAGCTGTGCTGTTCTGGAGACTCAGAGACTCCTGGCCATGGGACCTGGGTTTGGTTTCTTGCCATCCACTACTCATCAGCTTGTGAGTCTCAACAGTGTCACCATAAAATGGGATAGTCATTTCTCCCCCACCTCCCTCTCCCGACTAACTCATCTGGAATTCCCAGCCCCCAGTACGTTGGAGATGGGTGCTCCCTTCTATGTAAGCATCACCACTCTAGACCAGTGATCAGGATGCCTGGCCCCTCTGGCTCCTACATGTTGGGTGGTGTCAGGACACGGCTGGGTTGACACCTCCGTCCTGTGTCCCAGAGACTGAGAGGACACCCTGCGCTAGGAATGCCCTGTGGGGTTACCAGTCACCCAGCAGTCCAAATGTCAAGTCAATAAATTGCTCCTATGCCTCAGTTTCCACATCTGTGAAATGAGCACCTTAATATTTATGACATGGGGTTGTTATGAGGTTTAATGGAGACAGTCCATTCAAGGGACACAGCAGGAAGCTTCAGTAATATCAACTGTTGTTATTTTCTTTTTCTTTTTATGGCCACACCTGTGAATTATGAAAGTTCTGGGCTAGGGGTCACATTGGAGCTGCAGCTGCCGGCCTGCACCGCAGCCACAGCAACACCAGATCCGAGTCACAGCTGGGACCTTTGCTGTAGCTTGCAGCAACACCAGTCCTTTAACCCACTGAGTGGGGCCAGGGATCGAACCCACATCCTCCCAGAGACAATGGTCGGGTCCTTAACTACTGAGCCACACCAGGAACTCCCCAGCTGTTATGATGAGGATGATGGTCACTGGCATCACTATTATAAGCCTTGACTAGCAGGGAATGAGGTGGATGTTCTGTGCTCTCTTTGAGGGTGGGAGGGACAGACATCTGGTTGCGGGGGGCGGGGGGTGCTGTGACTCACCGTGGCGTTGACCGTGAGCTGGTAGGCCTGCGTGGTCTCGTAGTCCAGCTCCCGGGTCACTGTGACAATGCCACGTGCACTGTCGATGGCAAAGAACTGCGAGGGGGGCTGGAAGGAGTAGAGGACGCTGCCACCAGCACCCAGGTCGGGGTCCGTGGCGTTCACGATGAAGATAGGGGTCCCCACCGGTGTGTTCTGCAGGTGAAGCAAAGCAAATAAAAGGGTGAGCTGGAGCTCGGAGCAGCTGCCTCCGTCAGTGACTATTCCCCCGAAGCCCATTAACCACGTCCCTCTAGCCAACCAGACCTGCGGCTTTGTCATTTTTATTCTAAGAGGGTTCTGAAGAATTTAAAATGCAATATCTATTTTTTTTTTCATTTTTTGATGGCCTCCTGGTAGCTGTAACAGCACCAGTTCCAAAAATGATCTGCTCGTCCTGGAGTTCCGGATGAAGGCCTTCTGGTCCCCAAACCCCTGTTTCTTGGCAGTTTCACTTCCTCTGTCAGGTGCCCCCTGGCTGCCCAAGCCTCAGGCATGAGCTGTTCGAGGGCGCCTGGGAGTCTGTGTGTTGGGAGGTTCCAAGGGCAGGGAGATGGGAAGTATAAGATATGCGATGTGGCAGAGGGTCTGGGGGCTTTGTCTGACCCACAGGGATGACCTTGTTTGTCTGAGGGTGGGGCATCCACAGGCCATCCCTGGGCCATGGCAGCCTGTAACCAGAGAGGACCATAAAACCTGTTCAAATGTCACCACCTCCTGGGAGCCTTCCAGGATTCCTTTGCTATACACTGTGTAGAGAGCCCTGCCTGCTTCTGACCTGGGGCTTCCAGTTAAATGTAACTTCCTCATAGAGGCTTTCCAGACCCTTAAGGCAGGTCAGCCCCTACCATGCCTCCAACCCTTGCCTCTGTTCATATTCAGGGCCCTAGAGCACCCTGAAATTTTCATCACCCACATTTCTTCTGTAATTCCCTGCTCGGTGCCTGCTTCCCCTTGTAGCACCTGTGCCCCATGGAAGCCGTAGGGCTCCATCTGCCTTGCACAGCACGGTGCCTAGCACATGGCAGGTGACTAACAAATATCCTTTACGAGACATGAGCAAATGTCTATGATGGCACTTAGCACATTCTATTCTGTTGGCATCCTCTGCCCAACTGTCAGCTCTCATCACTGCCGCGCCCACTGGAACACCTGACATGTAAGCCATGCCTGCAAAATGTTGGGTGAGTCCAATTTTTCCCAGCTTAGTGAGCTCTGGACATATCTGGAGATCAGCAACCTGGTGAGGCTCTTCCCAGAGACAGGGAGGACTCACCTGCTGTGCCGTGGCTGTGTGTGGGCTCCACCTGTCAGCTCCGTAACAAGTAGCTTTCTAGGTGGTAATTACAATCTCATTTTTGAAAAGGAAGTTGAGGCTCAGAGAGGTTAAGCAACTTGCCCAAGCCTGTGATCTCAAGCTCTACTCAAAACATTTCTCCCCTCTGCGTGGGACACAGGACCTCATGGTCTGGCCCTGCCTCCTCCTTCACACTTAATTTCCTGACAATTACCGCTTCCTGGCTTTTGGGCTCAGATCACGAGTAGTATCTGTCTTTATCAGTTTACTATTTCCTGGGAGGCAGAGCTGTTTGTACTTCTCCAACTTGGCAGGCTCCCTCACATTTCTAGGCTTCTGAACCTGCTCTGCCTTTGCTAGGTCTGCCCTGCCCAGCTCAGCGGCCTGGAAAACACATGCTCACTTTCCCTCCAAAAGAGAATCAGATGCGCTGACAAGTGCTTGCATTTCAGCGATGAACACACCTCTGTCGGAACCTGAGGTTTACTGTGAATCTTTGGGCTGGTTACTTAATCTCTCTGATCCTTAATCCCTGCCCTGTACTGTGAAGTGAACAGTATCCCATAGGGTTAGATGAAAGAGTACACGAGCTCAGGAGTGTACACCTCCCAGAATATGATAAGCGCTTAGAAGACGGCAGTTTGCGATGTTAGTGTCTGAATGCCTTCTAGAGGAGGGCAGACAAGAACCCTCTCCAGTGTAGGGCAGGGAGGCATCAAGACACACTATGACTATTAATGACACCCTGCCTGCGACCCCCAGACCCACTGAGTACCCTGCTCTGCCATGATCTCCCCCGCCTACTGCCCAGCCCAGGTGGCCTCAATGGACTGCAGTCCCAGCCCGGGCTCCCTTGCTGGCTGGCTTCTGTCAGTAGGAGGTGCTGGTAGGAGCTCAGAGTTTGGGGAGGAGGCAGGAGGAGAAAGAGCTGCAATATGATTTCCCCCATCCCTCCAGCTCCAGTCCAGCTATCCTTCCTCCCTGGCCCCAGCTCTTGGGGGGTGGGCTCCAGCCCCTCCCCTTGCCTCTTCAGCCCCAGGAGCTTCCCAGCACTGCTAGTCTCTGGAGCCTCAACATCCCGTAATGTCCCCCTAGCCCCGCAACCCTTCTGGAAGTTGTCATCACTGAATTGCCTTTATTGGGACTATCTGAGATGAACTGTTTCTGGGAGATCCTGATGGACACAGGTACTCTGCAAGGACCTCCCCTGGACCACCACGTGCAAAGCCCTGGAAACTGAACTCCTTGAGCACTGGGCTCACTGAAGCCAGCTTCCACCCAACGTGCTACTGCAGTGGCACTGGTCTGGAGGAGACCTTTATGAGATGCTCAGCTACCCTATAGCTCTCTCTCTCTCCCTCTCCCCCTCTCTAGGTCCAACATGGACATATGACACATGAGGGCCAGAGTCAGCCTCGAGCTCCAGAACAAAACATGCCATCAGAGCCTGTAGTTCCTGCAGGAGAACAATGGACATGTTCCGATTTCAGAGCGGCCAGTCCCGGGAGGTGCGGGGGAGCAGCTACATAGCACTTGACAGCACATCCCACATGGAGCCAGTGCCCAGAGGAGAGGGACGGCTCCTGTGAGAATGTCAACTCTCTACCCCCTGCCTCGGGGAGGAGAGGACATTTCACTCATCCACACCGAGTGGTCCAGGGCTCTCTGGGCATCTGACCAGAGGATTTAAGAGCAAGATCCAAGAAGACAGGAAAAGGGGAAAAGAAGGGATGGTCCTGAGTCTGACCTTCTTGGATTATGTTTCATGCCCTGCAGTGAAAACCCATTTCATTTCTGCTTAACTTAGACAAGGTTTTAAATAGGCCAGGCAAAGAGCCATTCATATACTTAGAAGGGAGAAGCTGTTGGAGAGGAAAGAATGCCGACTTTCCGCATTTCAGGTCCTAGGCACCATGCTCTCTTGGGGAAATGGGGTGCATGGGAGCTCTCAGCGCCTCCCTGAGGGCATCTTTGAGCACCAGCTGCTGTTTCACCAAAACATGCCGATGTGCGCACGGGTCTACACCCAGGGCCAAGTGCATGTGGCTTTACAAGTATTCTGTAGGCAGGACAACTTAGTGGCTCAGAGCATGGGTGCTGAGTCAGAGCCTCTAAGTCTGAGTCCAAGTCTTTCCACTTATTGGCTGGAGGCCTTGGACAAATCCCGTTCAATTCACTCTTTGGGCCTCAGTTTCCCCATGTAAAGGCAAATATAAAAATGAAGTTGTTGACAGCACCTCCCTTCCAGGGTTGTGAGAAAGAATTATATGAGATACAGTGTGAAAAACATGAAAAGCCTCTTGTTGAGCCAGGCACATGGCAATATCAAGCAATACTCAATAAAGGGCCACTGCAATGATTATTGTGGTAACAAAATACCATCACAGATGAGCCCTATTTAAGGGAGGTATTAGAAACAGTGTAAACAGCCAATCAATCTCTTCATCATAAACTTAGACAAACAGGCATTTCAAAATACAGAAACAGACCATCTCTGTTTCTTGATCCATGGCTGCTGAATACAGAGTCAGGATAGGAGAACCGCTGAAGACACTGTGAAGTGGATGTGGAGCGTGTGAGAGGAGAGGGGAGATCTGAAGCTGGGGAGGGAGTGGAAGCCAAGAAAGCTCCTGAGCATGGAAGCCAGGCTTGCGCACACATCACTCAGGGGTGGCTTGAGTGCAGGAGCTGGAAGGAACACTGGAGATGATCCATCCCAGCCTTCCTGTTTTATAGATGGGAAAAGTAAGGGGGATGTGGTTAATGACAGAACTGGGACTAGAAATCGAATGCCTGGACTCCTATACAAGTGCTTTTCTCACCCCACCAGAGACACCAACCACTGCCTCCCTGCCTGCCCTCCTTCCAAGTAGAGATGCTCTTTATACCCACAGCTCTGCTCAAAGGGATGGATCTAGGGGGCCATGTTTGTACCAAGGGACTTCAGACCCAGACCACACGTGACTGGTCCAGGGGGAATCACCTGACTCAAGCAGCCCAATCAGATGGGGCCTCGGAAGTTCAATCAATTTTCTATGGGGACCTGAAAAAAAATTCTTGCCACCTGGTTAGGGACGGCGTGGGCACCATGACAGGCCAAAAGTCACACAGAAGCCACACTTACAGGGTAGCAGAAGAAGCTCATCTGTAGCGAGAATGGAGCATGGTGAGGTAGGAAAGCAAAGACAGGGGGCTCTGAGGGCCTCCCCTGCCCTGGCCTTACCAGCCCTGTCTGTCCCTCCCTTCCTTGTCCCTGGCTATGGTGCTGAGACAGTCTGTGCTGTCCTTTCCGTGGGTTCCCCTTGATCACACTGCATGGGCATCAGCTCCTTGCTCCCCCTGGCATTCCCAGGACACATCCAGCCAGGGGCAAGGCCTCCTCATTCCCACAGCTGTGCCCCAGGCTCACCCTGCCCCTCAGCTGCTGGGATCTGGCCCCTTTGACGTCCACAGCTGGGCTTCAGAAAGCAAAGTTCATGACCAGTGCTCCTGGCTCCTGAGGGCATGAGAGGTAATATGGGGAGAAGAAAGCAGCCTGGATGAATAGAGGCTGGTTCCCTCTTCTTTTTAAGTGTCCCCAGATACTTTTAACATGCAAATCCACTCAGGTCATTGCAATGATCAGTGTGCATATGAGGTGGCAGGGGCGGGCAGGGGACAACTTGACTGCGGGATTGACAGAATCAGCCAGGACCGGCCTGGAGAAGAGATACCCACAGAGCCAGGCTCTGCCCACCTGGAGACAGGAGACCAGGGAGAAGGCGCCTCTTTGGCCTGGTCTTGGAGTTCGGGGCCTGGGCTACGGAGGCAGAGCCAAAAGGCCCTTGTCAGCTGGGGGTGGGACAGCTCCATCCTGGGGCAATTTCTCCCCACACATTCATTGTGGAAAGTGGTTCTGGGAAGTTCCTGTTTGGCTCAGCAATCATGAACCCGACTGCTATACATGAGGATGTGGGTTCGATACTGAGCCTTGCCCAATGGGTTAAGGATCTGGGATTGCCATGAGCTGTGGTGTAGATCACAGATGCGGCTCAGATCTGGCATTGCTGTGGCTGTGCCTGTGGCCGGCAGCTGTAGCTCTGCTTGGACCCCTGGCCTAGGAACTTCCATATGTCTCAGTGTGGCCCTAAAAAGCAAAATAAATAAATAAATAAATAAATAAATAAATGGAAGTGTCTCTGGGTCTACCTTTTGCTAGAAAGGAGCATCTAGTCTTTGGAGGAAAGGCCCTATGGGTTGTGACTGCGCCTGTTCCTGGGACAGGCCTCTCAGCCCACTTCTCTGTCCCCGCTCTGCTTCCAGAGCCCCCTCCTTCACGGCATCTCTGCCCAGTCCTGTCTACCCCCTCACAGCTTCTGGGCGATTTCAAGGGAAAGTTGCCCCAATATGCCACCCAATACTCCCAGGGGCCGGGGAGCCTGTTGAGGCATCACCTCCTGCAAACCCCTGGCACCTGCCAGGTTGTCCCTCCCAGCGAGGGGCCCACTCCATTGCAGGTCACAGACAGGGCAGGTCCCTGCCTCTTCCATCTCCCATTTAAGCTCCACATCACTTCTGATGGACCTGCTGTAAATGGGCCACCCTGTGCAATTCAGAGACAAATAAATCTTATTGCTACTCCTGGGGTGACAAGGGAATAGACTCTGGCAAAGTTCTACTGTGCACGGGATCTTGTTCGTTAATAATAATGATAAATCGCTCACTCCTCACACGCAGTGTGAGTCACATTACGCTCTGGGCTTCTACAGAGGTGGTGGCTCGGGGTGCTCACTGGAATGAACGGGTGGGGGCTGCAAGGGCAGCGAGGGAGGAAGAAGGCCAGACAGAGAGGCAGAGCAGAGGGCAGGGCAAGCAGAGGTGGAGGGAGTGTAAAGAAAGGCGGAGGGAGAGGAGGGGGAGGGCGGAGGGAAGACCACAGGGGACACAGGAAGATAGGACGGGGTGGTGGCGAAAGGGGCAGAACGGGGGACCACAGGGAGATGGGGATGAGGCGGGAGAAGGTTTGCTGGAGAAGAGAGAGGGAAGAAAGCTGGGGAGAGAGGAGAGAGAAACTTAACAGAGCAAGAGAGATATTACAGAGGAAAAGTTGTGAACAAAAGAGGTGTAAAAATTCAAAGCCGCAAGAGAAGGGAAGATCGGGGAAAGTAAAAAGCATGCTGTCGCCTCTCATCTCCGTGGCGTTTCTCCCCCTTCTCCACCCATCAGATTTATTCTCAACCCTCAACCAAACCTCAGAACAAGCCCGACCGTTTCTACCGTAGGTGCCATCTCTAAAGGCGTTATTAATATTTATGGAATGCTTGCTAGATGCTGCCACAGTCTTTAATATCTTATTATAAAGCCTGTTATAAAATGCATTAGTAATAAATTCCTGACAGATGGAGTTCTGACAAGGTGCGGGCACCTCAGTGGATCTGAGCTGGGAACGGACCTTCATGGATGGAGCTGGTGGCTCAGAGGCTGGGCTGCTGGTCCCTGAGGTGGGGGTGGGAGGGGGATTCAACCCTCCATCCGTCAGCATTTTTATACATCTTATCTCCTTACATCCTTTTCCCAGATGGAGGAAATAGAAGCTCAGAGAAATGAAGCAACTTGTCCAAAGTCACACAGCTTGTAGTGGTGGGAGCAGGATTCAAATTCAGGTCACCTCTGTGTCCCCAGGCCTTGGGGACCCTGGAGATGAGGGTGGAGAGTGGGCTTAAGGCCCCTGATCAAATAGGGCTGATTCATTTTTTCCTATGGAAGGGCTGGGGACGACAGAGGAGCCAAAGATGGGAGATTCAGGTTGTTGGGTTGGTGGGGAGCTGTAGCCCAAAGAGAATTTCAGAAGGAAGAACGTATCTCAAAAATTGCATGCTTTCACTGGGGATAAGGAAATTAGCTCCCACTGTGACAAGATGAATTAAAATCAGAAGAAAAGACCTTTCTGACAAGGGGGCACCAGCGCAAAGTGGAGGTGCCTGTACCTTGGTTTCCACTGAATGCCAGAGAGGCACCTTTTCGCTCATAACTCTGGAGCCAGGGGCCTGCAAAGAGTGCCTGAGGAGGACTGAAGTTTGGGAAATGGGGTATGTGGGAGATATGGGCTGTATTTCTTTCTCAAATAGACAAGAAGGCATGTATGGGCACCGGCTGAGAGCAGAGTCCAAGGACAGAAATGGTGTAGGGAGAAGAACCAGGAGAGACAGTTGCCCACCAGGCCTTGGAGAAGCCTCAGGTGGCCCCATTGTGGTTGGGGAGAGGGCACACTGAGTGTGCACACACCCACACATGCACGCATGTGCTCTCTCTGCAGAGGAGCCTAGAAGAGATCTCCTTACAACATCTTTCTGGAGACCAGTGTCTGCTCTCTCTCAATGTTGTGCACTGGACTCTGAAAAGGTGCTGGGTCTGCTCTGAGGGCCAGGAAAACTGTGAAGGTGCTACCTCTGTGGGCAGAAGGAGCTCCAAAGGGCTAGGCTGCAATTCCCACACACCCTGACATGGCTCAAGTACTTTCCCTGGGCTGGGCTGGCCACCCCAGCTGTTCTATATCTCCGTGGAGGTAGCTCAGCACTGTCCCATCTCTGCCTCTGCTCTTTCTCAGCCTCTAGCTGTGTACTGCCTGTTCTGAATCCCAGGAACATGCTTACCTAATGCCCATCCTGACTTCCTGCCAGTGTCTTCACCTGCTGGGGTGATCTTGGATGTGGCCCTTTCTTTTACCTTTCATTCCTCATCAATCACTAGGGCCTGCCAATTCTTCCTTTAACATTCCTCAAATCCTCCCTTCCTCTTTGTCATTTACCTTGGCCACTTCTGAAGTCTTAGCCTTGTCACTTGCTCATAGAAAGCATTCAATAAACAGTTTAACAAAACTAGGACTTCCCGTTAAACATGGCAGATTGAACACATCCATTGATTTTCGTTTTTTTTTTTTTCTTTTGTCTCAACACCCTCACCAAAATGACAATATGGAATCTAAAAATACATAAATCCATAAGGGCAAAAAGAACAGGAGACAAAGTGCCAACAGATGAGAGGTGTCAACCAAATCCTTGAAACAGATGGAATTGGAAACTTGCCTCAGGAGAGAGGAGAAAGCTGAAACTTAGGCCAGCATCTCAGAGTCTTGGAAAAACACAGGAACTGGAAACGTGAGACAATGCTCAAAAGTAGGAAGACCAGCTCCAGATCTTTAAGAAGAGTGGTAAGATTCACAGATACTTTCCTCAACTCTTACAGAAGGTAGGAGGTTTGCTTTCTGGAGGGGCTGGGTTAGTTGGGCTCTGGACTCGGTCTGGGAACTGGACAAGGCATTGAAAACAGGGAGGTTAAGCGAGAAACTGCATCTCTGCTCCACTTCCATCTCCAATCAGTCTTCTTTAACCATTCAGCCTCCTGAAGACTGACAGCTTGGTGGGAGATGGGAAAATTGCCCCAAGAGAAGATATAAATATTAACATGTTGAAGTTCCTGCAAAGAAGTAGCCAGGTCTTCACCTAGTCATCCCATAGTGAAGCCCATTGTTTAATAAGTAACCCCCTTCCCTACCATGTCCTAATATACACAGCAAGTTGCTATGTAGCTAAATGTGAACTCACTCTTAAATATGAACAGGCAACTAGGGGTCACTAAACATTTGAGAAGAGCCTCTAATGTGAAAGACAGAGAGAGGAAAACAGTAAAAAGGAGTAACAAAAATAAGTATCTTTAACATGCTTAGAGAGACAACACAAGACAGCATTTTTGAAATAATTTTTCAAGAAGAAGAAAGAGCTAGTAGAAATTAAAAATTCAACAGAAGCGTTGGAAGATAAAGACATTTCTCCAAAAGACATTTCTCCAAAAGTAGGACAAAACCCAAAGAAATGGAAAATGGGGAAGAAAAGTAAGAAAACTAAAATAGTTCAGAAGATTCAACACCCAAATAATAGGAGTCCAGAGAGATGAAACAGAGCAAATGAAGGGGAGGAAATTAAATAAGAAGTAACACAAGAAAACTTCCAGACCTGAAAGACATGATTCCAAATGGAAAGAGACCACTATGTGCTCAGAATAAAGCCCCACACTGAAGCAAAAAACTAAGAAGTTTCAAGACACTGAGTATTTTTTTTTAAACCTAGAGAATTTCAGAGAGAAAAGAAAAGGCCACATTCAAAGGATCAAGAATCAAAATGGCATCAATGTTCTTAACAGCCAGGACACAAAGGAAAAATGACTACACATTTTGAAGAAAACTGTTTTCATTCTAGAGTTCTATACCCAGCCAAACTATCAACACATAAATGTGTAGAAACAAACAGTTTTCAAAGTGAAAAAACACAAAACTTCACATGGATTTGTTTTCAGGAAATTAATGGGGGTATACTTCATTAAAATGAGGGCATAAACCAAGAAAGATAACAGGGAACCCATGTAACATCAGGTCTAATTTAGGAGAGAGACAAAGATACTCTAGGGTGTCTCCCCTCTCCCCCCCATGCCTACCCCCCTATCAGGGCTCTTTAGCCATTCAACCTCTAGACCAGCAAGGAAGCCAGAGTGCAGCCAGTCTAGACTGGCTCCCTGATGCTCCAGGGTGAATGTTGCCAAGAAAAATACAAACGGAATTTAAAAATCAATATACTTTGAATGAGCTCAGAGGAAGTATTTAATTATGTCAGAATATTTAGGGATGACTAAATGATAGGTTCGTTGAACACTGAAGCAAATGAACAAATAAGAGGTAATGACTAATTCTGGAGAAAACAAAAGAGGAAATATAATTACAGAGGAAATATAATGATAGTACTGTACACTATGTGGCTCAGCTGTGAATAATACTTGCATAATTATAATATTGTATATGCTAAATGCTGTTTGAGCTAAGAGGAGGGATATAATCATGTTTGGAGGATGCATAGAGCACATTAAGAGTCATGTGTGTGTGTGTGTGCAGCAAAGATGAGGCAGAGGGTAGTGTAAAAGTGCAGGCCTCATCCTTCACAGCTTGAGCTCAATAGATAGTGTCTAAAACTGAAAAATTTATAAGCATGCAATTTGGAAATAAGAAGGTAATAGAAATGGAATGAAGTTATCTCAGAGTAGGAGTCATGGGTGGGAAAGGCTGAGGCTGGGCAATGCTGTTTTTATTATAAGCCTAGCTTTACTGTTTGACTTTTAAGTTCATGCATATATGACTGATAAGATTAATATAGTTTTTAAAAACATCTCCCTATGGCCAAACCACTGCAGTGGCCTCTCCTCTTTCAGCCCTGCTCCTGTAACTAATCCTGGAAAGTCACTGCCCTAAAGCACTGATCCTCCATCTCATTTTCCTCCTTAAATGCTATCACTGGCTCCTCTCTTCCATTCAAAGCAAGTTCCTCCTGGACCTTGAACATCACCACAGTCTGATCAAAGCTTCCCTCTCCAAACTCATCTTTCATTTTTGCCCCATCGAGACCTTCAGCTTCAGTTGGACTGGTCTACACAGCAGCCCCCAGAGTGCCGGACCACCTTTGCTTCTGGTATTTGTGACCTCTCCACATGCATTCCTGCTGATTGGTCCCCTAGAACATGGATGCCACCACCCAGTATATGGGACTGATGCTCCCTTCCATGTCCTGAAGAGGGCGCTGGTTCCCTCAGGTTTCTAGGCACATGCGCCAGGGTTCCCTTTGAGACCCTCTCCTGCCCACACTCCTGGGCCCTGCTTTAGGGTGCTGGGCTTGCAGGACTGGGAGGAGCCTCATCAAAGGGACATCCAGGGCCTCTCTTTCTTCTCAGAAGTTTGGTTTTCAAAGCCAGGTAGGACACCCAAGTGTGAAATGGCTCCAGCTTCTTCTAAGATTAAGGAGATCTAGGCAACTTTTCTCATCTCCCATTGCAGCACCCCTACCCCAGCCCAGGGACCTTATTGCAGAATGAATAACAGAAGAATTCCAGCATCCACCCCCCCGCCCTCAACATGCTACTTCCCACTAGCACCCACATCGAAATAAGCAGGAAGTCTGGGATTTGCACCCAGGCAGGCTACACTGCAGCCCAAGCTCTTAACTACTGCACAGCACTATTCTCAGCAATGAGCGAGCAGAGTGTACCAGATCGAGGAGGCAGGGGGATGGCCAAGATGACCTTGAGAAATTGGGATTCTCTCAGTCTGACTAAGTGCTATGGCCTACTAATGATGTTTATTTTATGTTTTAAATTTTAACGACTTAAAAGGTTGTATTAGTTTCAGGTGTACAGCACAGCAAATCACTCATACATATAAATATATCCATTCTTTTTCCCCATATAGGTTATTACAAACTATTGAATAGATTTGTCCTGTGCTATACAGTAGGTTTTTATTAATACTAATGGTGTTTAAAGGGGTTGATACACAATGACTTAGGCCATCCAGAGGCTCCAGGTTCAGGACCTGACTGGTGCCAGGGTCACTAGGAAAGTGCTGGAAGGGGAGGAGTCAGTTATCAGCAGCTGTCCACTTCTTTCACCCATCAATCCCGAGCACGTTACGAGCAACACAGCATAAGACTGCACTGGTCTCACCCACACTCTGCATCTTTCCAACAGAAAACTGGTTATGAGAAATTATAAGTGGGTATTTATGGGGAAGAAAAGAGACACAATAAAGGGAGGCTTTGAGGGAGCAAAGGCAAAAGGGAATGTGCTGTATGAGTCCTGGCTCCATCCTTTATTTGCTATGTGACTTTAGGGGGTTAGGCAACCTCTCTGAGCCTCCGTTTCCTTATAGTTATAGATGGGCATAATATGAAAAATTGCCTCGGGATTATTGTGAGGCTTATGGGAGATAATACATAATAAATGCTTAGGGCATAGCAGGTGCTCAATGAACCTTAGGCTCTATCGTGTTATGACCTCACTGGGCAGGCATCGGGGTCTATAAACTATAAAGTGCTTTGTGAATGTTACTTTTCGTAGGGAGATCTGGAAGCGGAGGGGATGCCTCTGAAGGCTGAGGTCCTTGCTCTGCTCTCAGCAGAGATAAAAGGCCTGGAGAAGAGGTGGGGGGCCCTCCCTGCGGCATGCACCCCTATCTCTGTCCTACCGGGGCCCACTCTGGATGTGTGGGGCCTCTAACGCTGCCCTGAGCTCTCTGCCACAGTTCCATGGCTCACAAATGGGACTCGGTCTCCCAGCCCCTAAATTCATACCCCACCCCCAGCCCTGCATGATGATGAATCATGTTAAACAAAATGAATATGCAAATCTCCTTAGGGCGGGCCTTACATCTTTGAGACGCTGAGGCTAATAAATGGATTCTGAGTAAGGAAACAGCTCAAGCGATGCAACTTCTGCTCATCTCTCCTCCCCGGCCCCTCAGGTTCCACCCATCGGAGCGAGCGCCCCTTTGTCCCCATTCGGGTGTGTATTCTGCAGGGCTGGGTGAAGGAGGGGGGCAGCCAGCAGTAGAGGTCTAGGCCTGGCGTGGCTTTGACTCTCTGATCCCCATGGCTACTGCTGCTGGCCCTCCAGGCAGTGTGATGTGATAAGTGGAACCTGTCACTCGGTGCCTGGGGGCTTCAGGGCGGGAGGCTGCAGGGGAGCTGAGGGATAGTGAGGGCTGGAGAGAGGGGGCTGGGTGGGCCCAGGATGCAGGCAGGGAGAGAGCAGCTGCAGGAACTCACTGGGCCACGGAACCTTGGGACATGGTTTAAGTTTCAGTAAGTGGAGAGAGACTGCAAGTATCATGGCTACAAAGGACTTTAGAAATTACCTCGTCCAGTGGTTTGTTCCCCTGGCTGCATATTAGAAAACAGTATCAACACCGGGCCTGCTTGAGCCGCTGTGCTTTTTAAATTCCCAGAGGAATTCTCCTGTACAGCTGGGGGTGGGGCGGCGGGAGGAAGCACTATCCCAGCCAGTCACCCTATTCATAGAGAAGAAAGCCGAGACCCAGAGAGTAGAGGGGACCTGACTGTGACCACACAGATGGTGGCAGACACCCATCGCAGTGCTCACTCCCTGACCCCCTCACTTGTCATGGCCCAGGACAGGAGGTGACTCTCTGAACATACATCATTCTTAGCTTTTAGGTCCAAGGAGCACTGGGCTGGGGGACAGAAGACCTGGGATCAGTATGGTTTCTGAGTGACCTTGACAAGTTACAAGCCTCTTTGGCCTTCAAGTCCTCATCTGTCCAATGGGAGAGCTGAAGCCCATTATCTCCACATTCCCATCATGCTCCACAAAGGTACGACTGTAAGTCCTTCCTGAAATCTAATCCAAGGCTCTCTTGCTACAAAGCCAGCCTCTTCATTGGGAGAATCTTCAGAGGATATAAAAGCAGCACGTATGGAAGCAAAGATTGATAAAGGCATTTCTCTTTCCCTTTTCTTTCTGTCAGTGTGTTGCTCTCCATTGAGACACAAAACCGTGTCATGTGGACAGAGCACAGGTTAAAATGCCACATCGCTGGTCGTAGGTGTTTGCCCTGCATGAGAACTGCTGGGCACAGCCCCTAAGTGTGGGTGACAAGCTGAGGAAGGACATTCTGAGAAGAAAGAAGGGCACCATGGGAGAGGAAGCCAAAGGCCTTACGCCACCCCTGTGACTGTGTCACTAGCTCTCAAATGGCCCCCAAAGGACGGGAAGACACCGAGACATCAGCGTAGCCATCCCAGATGCCTGTCCTGCCCCCTCTTCCCCTTCTGAGGATGGGCAAGGACTGAAACTCTTGGAGCCTCAGTTTCTTCATCTATAACATGGAGATAAAAACATCTATCTCTTGGATGAAGTAATAATTTTGAAACACTTAGCTGGCCCATAGTAATGGTGGCAGCAACTGCCATCACTGTGACAAATCTCATCATTACCAGGTAATAGCACATTCTCCCGCCTGGGTAGGGGTGAACCCGGAAAACCCACTCATCCAAGGAATACACCTTGGATGGGGGAGGGTGCCCTGCTATGCTGTCCCTGAGAACCTTCCAGTGATAGAGGTTCTGAGGGCTCTAAAGGCTAGGGAGGGTGGGATGGAGGACCTGCTCCTGCTGCTTTGGAGGGGAGACAGGCCCTCCAAGGGGCTTATGGGAGAAACAAGGTGGGAGGTCCAATTCTTTGGTCTACTGTGCATGGGAGAACAAAGCCCATGGGCTCTACCACTGGGCTCAGGGACAGCTGGAAGCCTTGGCACACAAAGACCATGATGCTGACACCAAGAAAAGATGGAGGGAGACCCAGAATCCCAGATGCACCCTGCTCAAAGGCAGTCCTAGGACAGCATGGCTTCATCTCTTAAGATCAAACTTGATCACGAGACAAACCAGCCTCCTCTTCCCTAAGAAAACCCAGAGAGGTGCTTCCACATATGTCCTGGGTGGTTCAAGTTGATGACCAACCTGGTCAGGAACTTCCGAGGGTCTCTCCAAGCCCCTCCTGGAACTGAGAATGTGGAGACCAATATGGACCAAGAAACAGATGCCCACCTAGCCGGTCTCCTCCTGGCCCCAAGGTGCCCAGTGAAGGCAGCTCTGAGGGTGCACTGGCCTTCCCGTAGGAAGTAGGAGAGACCACGGGTAGGAATTGCAAATGACTTTCATTAAGCAGGGTGCTAATACCATGAATTACAAATGAAACCCAGATGAAGAGGACCCTGGCAGCCTTACCTCCGTTTGATATTAATTGGGCGACACTTTGTTTTAATGGTACATTAATTAATGCGGAATTTCGACGGAAGTCCGCGTGACACTCACATTAATACAAATGAATTCATTACCATCGGTGTTATTACAAGAAATGACAAATAAATCTGTAACAGTGGGACCCTTCAAATAATAATCACGAATCATTAGGTTTGCCGCTCGTTTGTACTGTAGCTTGCAAATATGTGTATGTTTTCTGCTGCCAATGTGCCTTTGCCTTTCCGCTGGGGGAGGCAGCTGGTGGGGGCTGGCTCTGTGGTCGTGGAATGGGCAGCCTCTTCTAGACTTGGCTGCACCTGCTTTTCCTCCCCACCTGCCCCGCCACACCGTCCTCAACCCCCAGAGAATTCCTCCTTCCCTCCCCAAGGCCAGCCCATAGGCTCAGAGGACACCCCCCTCCCCACCACTGCCCCATGTCAGGAGTGTGATTAGGATTCGCCTCCAAATCCAGCACACCCAGCGCACCTTCTCTGGCCCTGAGGATGGGATGGTGGGAGAAGGAGGAACAAGAGGGCCCTGGACGGGGAGCTTGGCTTAACGCAGCTTGAAGGGGTGTAGCTACAGCTGCCGTTTGTTCTCTAGAGGTTCCTCCAGTCACCTGGTCTTAATATTTCACCCTGAAGCTCAGAGGGTCTTGGGGAGAGAGTTCAGGTGTCCAACAGCCAGCACTGTGTTAGGAGTTTCATCTGCTTTCTCCTCTTCAGTGCTCACCACTGTGGAAAGTTAACATAATGTCTTTCCTATCAAAGGAAATCTTGGTTACTCCATTTTGCCCTGGTTTCCGCTGAAATGCCCTCCTGCGACCCCCTCCTCTTTCCCTCTTCTCCCAGCAACAGTTTCAAATTAGCCAACCGAGAAGAATGCGCACCCTGACCTGACCAATGGGTAGAAACAGGTACATCACCTGCATTAGGGATAAATAGGGAGGGTCTTTTCTTCTTTGCATGCACTTTTTGAGTACCTGAGCCCTTCTGCATAAGTAAAGAGCCTTGTCGAGATCTCCCCATGTTCATGTGTCTCATTCTCTGACACTGATGATCCCAGCCATTCCCCAACACCACGGTCTTGGGGGCTTTACCCACTGTAAAGGGCAGGAAAGAGGTTTAGGTTTGAGTGAGGAGGGGCCAAGCTTGGGATTCAGCTCTGGCTGTACTCCAAAGCTCCCAATACACCCACCCTTTCCGGGGAGAAGCTGTCGTTTGCCCAGGATGAGTTAGCATCCTGGTGGAAATGAGATCCAGCCTGGATGAACCTGGTGGGTTCGTCCCGACTCCCCACTCCTCTGCTCAGCACTTCATGCTATAATCTTTCAGATCTTCCAGGAGTGAGAAAGAGGCCCCCAGTAAGCTGGGTCGACAGCTATCACCCTCGTTGTCTTTTACAGCCTCTCAGTTCCCTGAAGTTGAGATCAAGTTCATTTTTGCTTCTAAAGGGCAATAAATGAGCCCCAGGAAACCACAGTGTAAAAAAGTATCAGACCTGCCTGGGTGACTCAGGCAGGTTTTGATCTACAAATCTTTAGCACTCAGGTTGCCTCTCCTGCCTGCTGCACTCAGGGCAGACAGTGCTAAAGGATCACAGAACTTTTCCCCAGACTCAGGCACCCCAACCCAGTGCTCTAAGCAGCTTCTATTGGTGGACTGGGGTTGGCATATGATTTGAAAGCTGTGCGCTATCGCTAATTTAGAACATCTTTCCCTGGAGAATTTAAAAATACAATCTACTCTCCTCTGAAAAGGATGCCCAGGAGCATGTGAACTCAGTGGCCAAGAGATTGGTTATAGGGCCTCCTGGGGCCCCTCTAGCCCTTGGAACCTGGAACTCCATGAATCAGTTGCTTCCTCCCTTCCTAAATGAATCCATCGGCCAATCTTCTCTCTACATACAATAGCTTTCTGACCTTTGGCTAAAAGGAAACTACATAACAGTCAATCTCAATTCTTTCCTCCCTTGAATCTTTGCTAATATAACCAAACTCTGCTGGCCCCCATTCTATGACCTGCCTTCCGCCCTGGCCCCCAGGGTCTTAGTTCTCAGAGCTTAATGCCACTTGACTGTCAGATGCTGTTTCAGAGGTCAGCCCCGAGCTGACTGGCAGTGGGCCGTAGCCCACGGCTGGATGCAGTGGGGAGGGCTCCAGCCGCCTCTCCTGCTCACGTTCTCCCCCATTCACACTGGTACTGAATGAACCAATTAATCACCTAAGATTGTTAACTGTACTAATTACGCTTGCTCTCGAAACTTGTGGAACAATTATTTACTGTCTCTGCCTCACAAGCTATCAATTATGGTGATTGCGGGCAGGCTGTCACTTTTCTGGAGCCAAAGTAAAGGCGGCTTAGCCAGGTTCAGAGCTGGTTTCTCAAGGAGAACTCTCACAGGTCTTTGTCTGAGCTTAGGCTACATCCATCAGTGGTGGCAAAGGCAGTGGCCTCCTCCTGGGGACAGGCCTTGGGATCTAATAAGGGGCAGCTTAACACTGATCTTAAATGAAGTCTTAATTTTATAAACATTGTTCATTTGTTCCCCTAAAAGACGAAATGACAACCACTAAGTACTATCCTGGGGATTGTACTACTTCCTTCTTCCTTGTGTCTCTGTGCATGAATACATAGTGCACTCCTTGACCAGTCAGCATCCACTACCCCCCCTCAGAAATCTACAAGGAGGCTTTACATATGTATTAGATTATATTTCCTTCTGGTTCTCTAAGTCAGGAGCTCTCTGTTGCCTCTTCCCAGCTCATCTCAAAGGCTATTCCAGATTCTACTGCCCCTGTTTTCCAGGACTCCACTTAGAGATGCATTTGGAGCCTTTGACCAAGAGCTTCACCAAATGAAAAAAAGAAGGGAGAAGTTTTCGGGCTCTGTTCATCCTACCTGGACTTTGAAATAATTCTGTCCTTCGAAGCCCCTGGACTTAGAGCACAAACGCACAGGCCATCACTCCCCCCCCTCCACATACACACACAGACATACTCTCTCCTTCCTGCCCTGTGACACCCCCACCCCCACCGGGGTGACAGTGTGTAATGTGAGGTGCGTGTGTGGCTGTCGGGTAAACATGTATTTATTCAGGCAAGCAGCAGATCCCAGCAGGCTGTGGCGCCTGTCCCCTGGGCTCCCTCCCCCATCCTAGCCCTCCTGCTGCCCACAGTGCTCGTCTCCAAACGTCAGGGCAAAAAGCACTTAGAGCCAACTGCTGAGCCCAAATCTATTACAGAGCTGAGAAGTGCGCTCCGTCACCACACGGCTGACAGGCTTCAGGCAGGCTGGGGCGGGTGGCCAGCCTCCGACCGACCCCACCGGACTGGGCCTGTCCTCTAGCTCCTGTTAGCGGCAGGGGTCAGACAGGCTGAGCTGCTCCTTAGCCCTGGCCACCACAGCTAAGGGACCCCCAACCACAATGGAAGCCCCTCTGGGTTCTGAACAAGCCCCTGTCCACTTGACACCTCCACATGGTGTCACCAAGATGCTTTTAGATTCCATTCATTCAGAAACAAACTCTAAATCTCCCTTGGAAACCACATCCCTGGCTCTGCGAATGGCAATGCAGTCTCTCTGTATCCAGCCACGAAGCCAGAAACCAGAGTCCGCCCTGCGATCTCTTCTCCGGAACCTCAGCCTGCTGCTCACCCTCCCTGCTTGCTGCTGGCTCTCATCTGGGCCACTGCCATGCCTCCTAACTGGGCTCCTGCAGTGTGGACTGTCCTAGAAACACACATCTGATTGTGGCACCATAACCCCGTCCCCTGTGCTCCAAAGACTCCCCAGTGGCCTTCTACTGACCTTAAGATAAACACCAGAGAATCCCTTCCATGGTCCTGGACAGCCTGGCCCTGCACAGCTCTCTCCCTCTGCCTTCCTCCACCCACCTCCTGTCCACGCTCCAGCCACTCTAGTCTTCTGTCACTTCCTCAAATGAACTGGGTGCCTTTCTGCTTCCGAGCCTTCGCCGGGGCCACATCCACCATCTTTTCTCATCTTCACCCCCAGTGAATGCCCTTGCAGCCTTATCTCAACCAAGTCCCATTTCCTCCGGAACATTCTCTGATACCCCCATTCTGGGTCAGATCTTTGGCTCTGTTTGCTCAGAGCCCCCCAGCTTTTCCTGGGGGCTCCAATCTCACTTGGTAATTATGTGACTCTTCAGCTACCGTAAAAAATATTTTCTATACGAACAAATTCCAAGCTCTAAAGATAGAGGGGGAGACATTTTAGACTGAGGTACAGGGGCTGAAATAAACATAGAGAAGGGGCCTTTGTGAGGAGGTGGTAGGCAGTGATGAAGAGGAGGAGAGGATGGTTTTGAGGTAAGTCTCTGAGAGAGGAAATAAACTGGAGAACTGGCATTTCCCTGCTCTAAGTCTGAGGCCAGCAGCTCCGAAAGGAAATGAGGCTGCAGGATCAGAAGTCCTCAGACAGGCCAACCCAGACACCCCTATTATATCTGACTCCAAACCTCTCCACTTTTTTTCTTTTTTCTTTTTTTTTTTTTTTGCCTTTTTAGGGCTGCACCTGCAGCATATGGAGGTTCCCAGGCTAGGTGTCAAGTCGGAGTCACACGGATCTGAGCCGTGTCTGCAACCTACACCACAGCTCATGGCAACGCCAGATCCTTAACCCACTGAGCAAGGCCAGGAATCAAACCCATGTCCTCGCTGATACTAGTCCAGTTCATTACCGCTGAGACACAACAGGAATACCCCAAACCCCTCCACTTCTGAGCTCACCTGGGCATGGCCCTGCTGCTTCCCCCGGGTGTCCATCCCTCCCGGATACCCCCCTGGTACTGCCCCCACTGAGGGGTGGGAGGCGGCCTCTGCAATCACTTTGCCCCCTGACTGGAGGGTTGGCATCCTCAAGAGAGCATGTGCTTCCCTCCCTCAAGGTCTCTGCTCCAGTGTCCTTGGAGAGCCCTTCCCTGGCCATGAATCCTGCTCTAGCCCCTTGCCTACTTTATTTCCCTTCATGGCCCTTATCACCAACAGACATAGATTTACATGCTATTCGCTTGTCTACCTCCCTGATGAAGCTGCCAACAGCAGGGACTTTGTCATTCTTGTTCAGCTGAGTCGCCAGCTCTGAGAACAGTGCCTGACACACAATAGGCCCTCAAGAACCATTCCTTTTTTTTGCCACATCCACGGCATGTGGAAGTTCCCAGGCCAGAGATCGAACCCAACCCACAGTAGTGACATCGCCAGGTCCTTAACCTACTGAGCCACCAGGGAACTCCCTCAAGAACTATATCTTGAATGAATGGGAAGATGGTACATGGTATCTAACTCTTACTGGGCTCAAAGTGCAAAGATTCTTAGAGAATAAGCACCAGGTCCCCCTGTGGAGCAAACAGAAATCGCCTACCTGCAGCCTCCACCCAGAGCCACAGGGCTTGATGAGCATGGAAGGGGTGAACCCCCCTGAGGTGTTTCTAATGAGACATGTGACAGATAAGAACAGCTCGATGGGCTTCTCTCCCCGCCTGACCTCTCAGTCAGGGACAGCTGCCCCCTCACCCTCTGCCTGTCGTTCCTCCTTCCCTGCCTGAGGCTGTTTCCTCTCAGGATATGAGAATACAGCCTGGGAGCACCCATGCCTCTTCCACACCACCCTGCTCTGCAGCCCTCCTGCCTCCCTCCAGCAGGAACCGCAGAGATTAAACCATCAATTGCCTGGAAAGGCTGGGGCGCGAGAAGTGCTGTTTTTCTCAAGCTATCGCATCTGGTGCTTTGAGGTTAAAGGCTCTGTTTCGTGGCTGTATCTCCTGCAACAGTAACTTACAGGGCAGATGTGGCTTGTTCTCTTCCACTGCTCTGTCGAGAGGGAGAAGACTTGACCCTGGCCCGGGGCTGATCTCAGGCCCCCACACTGTGCAAGTCATGAACGGATACCAGACCCCAGCCACGGGCCACCCCCTAACCTCTCAATTGAGCCATAAAATGACCCCCAAACTATGAAGAAATTGGAATTTGACAGGCTGGCTGAGTCCCTGTGTTGGTGGAGCGAGTAGGATAAAGAAACATTGTCATCTTCCCCTAGAAGGCTGCACTCAACCTTCTCCACCTTGTGGGCTTGTCTGCAGCACTGGGGACCCTGACTTCACACTGGGACACAGAGGTGTGTTTGGGGTTGGGGCAGTGTGCTATACCCCCGGGCCTGGAGTGGGTCTGCCGCTCTTCTCCCTCGTGTAGTCCCTAACCGGTTAACTCTGCGGGGGGCACGGAGCAGGCTGTGCTCAAAGGGCTCTGACTGCTGGCTGGGCAGCCCCCGCCTGCCCCATCTCCCAGCCTCTCCACTCCGCCCTCCGCTTGGTGGAGCCGGGGTGATTGGAACCCTGTCTGCTAGGGCTGATGAGGCCTGATTTCACCAGCCTGTTCCCACCTCTGGAAACTTCCCCTGTTATTAAAGTTGTTTTCCTTCTACTCTCTTGGTCTGCTGGATGAGGTGAGTTTATTCGATTTGATTTCCCCCCTCCCTTTTTTCCTCTATGCTCATCCACTCTGCCCGGTTCTACAGCAGCCATGTGGACCAGAGTTCAGTAAAAACCAGGAAATTTCCCTTCTAACCTTAGAGTAAAAATAGCTCTAATAAAGCCAAGTGAATAATAAAGGCTTCATCTAGTGTAATCTTGATTGAAAGCTGAGACCGCCTCTTCACCCCACCCCCACCCACAAGGATGAAGCTGGTCCTTTAACCGGAGGACGGGGTTGTAGGGACAGAAAAGGCAACTTGCTTTTGCCTCCAATTTGCTTTTTCTCACCTTTTTGTTTTCTGCCTTCTCAACCCGTCAAGAAGCCCGAGGATCAGAGCCACTGGTCTTTGCTCTGCCTGTGTACTCAGCAACTTTGGAAGAACCCGAGTCATTTGGAATCCGCAGCTCCCAGCAGCCTCAGGACACTTCCTCCCACCAGCATGGGGGTGGGGCGGGGGCTGAGAACAGGATGCTGGGAGGTTCAAGTCCACCTGGCCTCTAAACTCTTATTGGGCCGGAGGGTAATCGGAGCATCCCTCTGGGCCCCAATTTTCCCATCTATCAAATGAGATGAAAGAATCTTTTTCCCCCACCAGAGTGGTCTGGAGAAGTGTTATAGGTTACTGATTTGAAAAAAGATGGTGGTCCTCCTGGCTGCTTGCTCACACAGTTATAACCAGAATCATCTGTGAGGAACTGGGTATTTCCACAGGAAGTCACCTGGCAGTTAATCACCTGCGTAAGCAGCATGCTGTAGGCAGTGCCCCTGGGGCTGGACCCTGGATCAGTCACACCTGTGCTACGCCACCAGTGTTTTGACAGTGAGAGCAGGAAAGGAGGAGATGGCCCCTGGCCCCATCCTCAAGTCTGCCAGAGATACGTTTCTTCCAGGGCTCTCTGGATGACAGGGCAGGAGGCCCGAGGGTGGCAAGTTCTGGACTAAAGAAGTTGCAAGCACTGTCCCAGGAATCAGGGGCCTGCTCCCCGCTGACTCCCTGTGCACCTGGTGCCGGGTGCTTAGTTAGCTCTTCAGGCCTTGGTGCCCTCACCTGCTGAATGGGGCTGCAGGAGTCTAAGCACCACACGGTCCTGAGAAATTCTGGATGCGCAAAATTCCATGGGGCAAAGCCTACAGACTCACCTGAACCCCTTTTCCAAGACTCCCCCTTTCCCTCCAAAACCAAGGGGCCACAAGGCCCACTAAAACCCCACGCAGGCCTGTCCAAGCCCAAGCATTCCCAGAAAAGGGCTCCCTGCTCAGAGCCACAGGCATCCTTAAAGCAGCGGACCTGCAGGAACCTGCTCTTCCTGCACTTTTGCTTGGAGGAGGGGTGAGGAGCTGAAGTGTGGCAGTTTGGAGCCCAGCCCAGCAGGCAGGCCAGGGAGGTTCAGTTTCATTCACCATCCCAGCCCTCACTCACTCAGGCACTGAGCTGTGGAAGCAGGAGTCTGGCGATTTTCAATTTCACGCCAGGTGTCAGTGGCCAGGCCTTGGCCGGCCTTATCTCCTCGGCCTCCTGCCCAGGTGGGCGCCTGCTGAGCCCAGCCCCCCTGCAAAGTGCAGAGCAAGGCTGCTCCAGGGACAAGACTGGGGAGCAGAGGGGGCCCTGGGGAGCTGACAGCCGCTGGGCAGGTGGCAGTAGACGGGGGGCAGGCCGAGTCCTGCTGCAGGAGGTGGGACCTTCTGATCCAAAAGACAGGAGAACAAGGGCAGGAAATCACAGTCACAGATGAATCATTATTCTTAGAGCTGGAAGATCCCTGGAACTATTTGATCCTCTATCCGACTCTTCCCTGTTTTCCATATGGGGAAACCAAGGCTCTGGAGAAATGAAATAACTTGCCCAAGGCTACGTGGAGTTGATGGAGCTGAGGACCAGTCCCAGGCCATGGGGCCCAGACCATCCCTCGCCTCCCATGAATCACTGAACCCACCTGTCTATCCCCAAGAAAACTATACGGAAGCTCCCAAGAGGCTTTTCATACACTGAGGGAGTCCGCATCACAAGGGGGGGGCCCCTCCTGCTTCATGTAGCCAACCTGCTTCCTCCTAGAGCCTTGTTTTCCTCATCTGGAAGATGGGGAAAGGAGAACTAGTGAGTGAAAAATCCTTAGAGCCTTTGTAGATCTAAATCAGAGGTCAGCAAACTATGGCAACTGGGCCAAAGCTGGCTTGCTGCCTCTCTTTATACAGCACCAACTAAGAATGGTTTTGCATTTTTAAATACTGGGGGGGGGAATCAAAAGAATAGTAATAGTTCATGACATGTGAAAATTACATGAAATTCACATTTCAGCATGGACAGCCATGCCCATTCATTTACATGTCTGTGACTGCTTTTGTGCTACAACAAAGTTAAGACTGTGTGGTCTGCAAAGCCTGAAATAGGGACTAGCAGGTCCTTACAAGAACACATTTGCCGAGCTCTGATATAAAAGGCTGAGCTGGGGGGTCCCATCGTGGCGAAGCAGGAACGAATCTGACTAGGAACCATGAGGGTGCAGGTTCGATCCCTGGCCTCACTCAGTGGGTTAAGGATCCGGCGTTGCCATGAGCTGTGGTGTAGGTCAAAGATGCGGCTCGGATCTGGCATTGCGGTGGCTGTGGTGTAGGCCAGGCGGCTACAGCTCCGATTAGACCCCTAGCCTGGGAACCTCCATATGCCGTGGATGTGGCCCTAAAAAGATCAAAAAAAAAAAAAAGAAAGAAAAAGAAAGTAAAAGGGGGAGCTGAGCTGGATCAGGGCTGGGAAAGTCGGGGAGGAAGCTGGGTGAAGCATCTCTTGCTGGGAGTGCTCTATTCACAGGTGCACAGGAGTCTCCTGAAACTCTGGGCCCGGTGCCCCCTCCCTGGGGTATATTTTCCTCCATATCTGGGGTAAGGAGGCATCCTCCTAGGAGCTGTAACTCTGGGGACCTTCCTCCCACCTGCCCTCCAGCCCAGAGCCAAGTCCCAGGCCTGCCTTCCCAAAGTTCCCTCTCCTGCCGACTTTTGTGGCTTACAGGTCCACGGGCTCCCTGCCTGGCTGGTCCGGCCTTGAGTGTACTGTCAATAAGCAGGTGGCCGTGTGGCTGGCGCGGGGGCCCGGGAGGAGAGGAATCAGAGCAGGTAATTGCTGTGTGAAAATGACAGCACAGCGATTTATCCGCCCCGAACTGGGCCTCGGCATACCAAGAAGCTGCCGGCAGCAAGGAATCAATACCGCCCCAGAGGAGGGATTATTAGGGAGAAAAGGGGGTTTGAAAGATCCATAAGAGCCTGATGACTGTCTATTTCCAAGGGGACCATCTGCTGCATGAGAATTGTGTAGGAGCAGAGCTCTGGCTGCCTGCGTGAAGGAAGGCTGGGCTTGGTTGTGAAGCTGGGGTCCTGGTCTTAGGGTCCCACTGACGACCATAGGGGTGGGGTTGGGTGGGGCATCTTTGGGAGGAACCTGAGGCCCAAGAGCCAGGCATTGAGGTGGAAACAGTGGGGTGCAGGAGGGAAGCCACTCACCTCAGGTGTGCACCTGGCCAGGGGACACCAGCAGGGCCCCTGTGGCAGACCCGGCGGCAGCCTGATCTGCTGTGTTATCCTGGGCAGGTCCATCCCGCTGGGGCCTGTGATGCCAGCGCCAGTGAGACCCAGGCCGTCAGAAGGCACCTGGGAACCTGAGATGAGCACAGATCTGGGAAATCCTGAGCTGGGACCCCAGGTAGCACAACCTGGGGAAGGTAGGCAGGTAGAAGAGGGTCTTCTCTGGCCCATCTCAGGGCCATCCTCTCCTGTCTCTGTCAAAGTGGGCAGGGAAGGGTGAGCGGAGGTCATCCCTGCCCCCTGACCTCTTGGGAGAATGTGCAAGAGGTCCTTGTAGGTGAGTAGAGACAGTGTCCAGTCATCACAGCAGCATGTGTGTGGTCTGTGCAGGGGGACTGGAGGAGTCCCCATACCCCGGCCCATCCCCGGGGACCTGCAGCTACGAGTCTGGGAGGCTGGGGTGGGCTGGACATTCTGCGACCACAGTCAAGTAACTGGCGCACACGGGCACTGCCTGCAGACTCCCCAGCTGCTCCACACCACACACTCACTAACCTGGTCAAGCTGAACTTGCCACGCGAGGTGTGTGTGTGTGGGGGGACCAGGTGCTGCTTTCTGCTCCAGGGTCTGGGCTGACTAAGGGCTGCTTAAGGGATCTCCAGTGCAGACCCAGGAGGGTTGTGGACTAAAGGTCGGTGAGGGAACCTCAGCCCCCCACACCTCTGGCTTTGGAGGAAGATCACCCCCTCTGATCCTGTGCCATCCAAGAGGGTGAGGTGCGTGCTCCACAGCCCTAAGGAGCAAAGTCCTGGTCTGCTCTGGGGGAGGGGTGGGCCCCTTCCCCAGACCCCCAGGGGGTTCCAGTTAAAGGAGAGGCCCCTGAGTCCTCAGCCAGGAGTAGGCAACAAAGAACGGCTGAAGCCAACCTACTTCCTGCCAGCCATGCCCCCAGCACAAACACCTGCTCTTCTAGCAATTAACAGGAGGAAGGCGAACACAGACGGCCTGTCCCCGAGGATTGAGAACAGGGGAGATGGAGCTGCAGAGGGAGAAAGAGAGCAAGAAAAGGGAAGAATGGGAGACGGAGGGCTGGGCAGAAACCAAGGAGTCAGAGCAAGGGCTCAATGGGGGAAAGAGACAAAAAGGAGAGAGAAACAGAGCGACTCGGACAGGGAGAGGAGGGAAAGAGAAGAGGGGGAAGAAAGGAAGGAGACAGCCCGCCTCGCAGAGGGGACCTGAAAAGGTAAGTTCCTGAAGGAGCGAGGCTGGGTGTGCGGCACAGCCCTCAGGAAACAGCAGGAACAAACGGGGTTTTGAAATGAGAGATAAAAGGAGCCGTTATATCTCCAGCTTTGCATCATTTAGTCCATCAGCTTTGACATGTGTCTAACAAACAAAGCCAAAGCGGGGAAGGAAGGACAGTGGAGAAAGAGAGAGGCCAAGGCAGGGAGACAGCAGGGGAGGGTGGCCTTCCCCAGCTCTGAGCACTGAGGGGAAAAGCCTGATTTTTATTCTGAGGAGCTGGTTCCCTGCTCAAGGAGCCAGAGGTCCCCTCCTGGGAGCACCATCCACCAAGGTGGTCACCCTGGGTTCCTAGCCGGGGTGCCCAGGGACAGGGACCAGGGATGTGGAGAGGACCGGTCCAGGCTGCTGCCCTCTGGAGGGTGTTGTCACCAGCTGGGAAGACAGAAAGAGGGGGACACGGGGTGAGGAGACGCCCACTACCATTCTTCTGGGCGCTCATGTCAGGACTCAGCAGAGGTGCTAGAAACAAGACGGGCAGGAAGAGGCTCCTGGGTCGAAGTGAAGTGAGGGCAGCAAGTGACAGAGCCCTGAGCCCCTTGCATGCCAACTCCTACATTTTTCTTTTCTTTTTCTTTTTGCTTTTTAGGGCCGCACCCATGGCACATGGAAGTTTCCAGGCTAGGAGTCAAATCTGAGCTACATCTGCCGGCTACACCCCAGCCACAGCAACACCAGATCCAAGCCGCGTCTGCAACCCGCACCACAGCTCACGGTAACCCTGGATCCCCAATCCACTGAGCAAGGCCAGGGATCGAACTCGCATCTTCATGGATACTAGTTGGATTCACTCCCGCTGCGCCACAAGGGGAACGCCCCGACTTCTGATTTCTGATCCTTTCGCTTTACCGGGTGAACTCAACAAATCGCCACCTCCAGCCTCAGTTTCCTGGTCTGCACTGTAGTGATAACAACTCCCACCTGGCCACCCTCACAAGGTTGTGGTAACAACCTACTAGAAAGAGGCACGCAAAAGCACCTGCTACGCTTTCAGAACCTGTGTGTGCTCATTTGAAGGAAAGAAAATACAAACAGTTATGATTGATCGCTAACTCCTGGGAGGCTATCGCGTGCTCTATCCACCGAGGAGGCCCGTTCTCATAGCTGCTTGTCATTTGCCTTCTATTCTGTTTTGCTAAATCAGATTAATCTGAGGAACAGGAGAAAAAGATGCTGGACATAGCAGGAGAGCAGGAAGAGAAACGGTTTTAGGCGGGGGAAGGCCCATGGCTCTGCCAGTTGTGTGCTTGATGCTCCCGAGCAAGTCTCTTCTTTTTCCTGGGCCTCACTTTCCCCAGATGTCAAGTAAGGGGTGGGCCAGATAGGCCCCTGACTTCTGGGGGAGCCAGGAAAACACCGGGGCACTAGACTGCCATATTCCCTCGTTGGCACAGCTCCCTGGGGGACCCGGTAGCAGGTTATTAATATGGGCCTAGGGTGTGGGACGTCCAGGTTTCGGGCTAACCCTTATGTATTTGAAAATTAACTCACCGCTTTCTCAGTTCTCCTCCCTGAGCAGCAGGACCGCTGGAGACCCCATGGGGGTGGTGCTGGCAGGAGGAAGATAGGCTTGTTTATCTTTTCCAGGGTCTGCTTCAGAATAGGGGTCCTGACTTCTGGCCTCAGTTACTCTACGTGTAAGAAGGACGCGGTGCTATGAACGATGCCTGCTGCTGGCTCATACCAGCGAGCTGCGGAAGAAGTTCACCAATGTACTTACTGGGCACCTACAGTTGCCCCTTGAGCAACATGAATTCGAACTTCTTGGATCCACTTATATGCAGGTGTATTTATTTGTTTAGGCCATGCCCACAGCCTGTGAGAGTTCCTGGACCAGAGACTGAATTTGCGCCACAGCAGAGACCTGCGCCACAGCACTGGCAACACTGGATCCTTAACACACTGAGCCACCAGGGAACTCCTATACTCAAGAGTTTTTTCAACAGTAAATACCACAGAACTACACCATCCGAGGCTGCATGAATCCACAAGGACACAAGTCACACTCAGATTTTTGACCTCAGGGAGGGTCCAATGCCCACACTGCTCAAGGGGCAACTTTTTCCGAAAGGGAGGTGGGAAAACCATAGGCTTGAATCCTAGCTCTGCTCGACACCAGCCGAGTGCATTTGAGTAGCTGATCTGCTCTCCTTGGTCTGGGACACCTCGTTTGTGAAATAAGATAATAACTCGATCATTTCAAAAGAGTCGGGAGGAGGAAATGAGGTGACGTTTGAAACCAATCAACGCAGGAACAATAGGAACCCCATATATGGTCGCCGACACTGTTAGTCTGGGGCTCTGGGATGAAACCAGATCAATGGCTGAGACCCCCCCCATCAGCTGGATGGTTGGGGAGGTGGGTAAGAGAGACTGAAAGCCAAACTGATAGGACCAGCAGGATGCAGAGATAAGCCCTGAGGCCGAGGAGAGGCACTCATTTAGCTCATCCATTGCGGGTTCCTTGGGGCATGCAAAGTCAGGAGGGATGGGAAGTGGAAATGACCTTGATAACACCCAGGTTTTAAGGAAATATAAAGAGCCACTTGGAAGAGGCAAAGCTATCATTGGTTGCATTGTCCTTGGCATCGGGACACCAGAGGAAAAATCCTTCAGATTAATGTGCTTTTGTGAATCTTGACTTCTTTTAGTGGGGAGGAGGGGGGTGTGGGTGACATTCTGCTAGCGAACAAAAATGCAAATGGGATGACTCCCCCTCCCCTGTGTCCTCTGTCAGGCCCCTGACGGATCCTCTCGGCTGTGTTTATTACTACTAATGACTTTCTCCTTATGATTTGGCTCTGAAACATAACCGATGGTTCTGGAGAAATCCTATTATTTCCCCACATTATTCAACTAAAGTCCCAAGCAGCTCTTCTGCTTGGGGAGGTCGGGCTGCCATTCCTATAGGGTGAGTACCTGCCTCTTGTTCCCACACCCAGACCCTCAGCTGTGGACCCGTGGAGGTGGGGAAGATGGGGCTGGAGTGTGGGAGCCCTTGGGTGGTCAACACAGGCTTCTGGGGCAGGGGGATGGTTCTGTCAAATGCATGGTGTCAGAGAAACATGGAACCTTCAAGAGTAGCCTTGCAAATATATATCCGAATCATTCTGACTCATGTCCCACTTATAGGCCAGATTGTCCTCCTCTGAGGACACCAGGGGCCTCCTGTGCCCTAAGAAGCATGGCTGAGAAGCCCACTCTTTGAGATTGATGGTCCTATCCCCCTTCCAAGGTCACACCATTGAGCCCTGATGTGTTCCTTCCACCACCTCAGACCCATGGGCTCCCTGCCTCTTTGCCTCATGGCGACATTCTCTCCCAAAGACCTTCCCCCCATCACACCACCTGCCCCAGCTGACCCCACTGACCCCTTTGGGGCCTGGATGGAACAGAAGGAGTACGGATTGGTTATAGGTGGCGGATTTCCAGGAAATCTTCAGTTCTGCCCCACCCACAAGAGAGTCTCCAGCCCCACTGCACATGGCAGCTGCAACCCAAATCCCAGCCATGGCCACTCATTTCCTGTTTCACGACAGCCTTCCTCCCACTCTCACTGCATCACACCATCACTCTGAAACCTTTAGAGGCTCCCTGTTTCCATTGTGTGGAAGGCACACGATCTGCACGCCTTCCAAAGCCCTCAGTTTGTTCCTTCCCATTGGTTCCAGCCCAGCCCTCTGTCTCCACTGAATGCCTCCTGTGACTCAGTGTCACTGGCCCCCTCCTCATCAGCCCTGATCACACTGCACTCTCCCACCTCTGTTCCTCTGCCCTCTCTCTAGGATGTGCCCCCTTCATCGCTCTATGTCTAAGGGGCCTCAAGTCCTCCCTCCACAGAGGCCCTTCTGCCCCCAGAGGCCCTCAAAATTCTCCCTCTCTCTGTGTCCTCCTCAGCACCCACAGCCTGCACCCCACAGAGGAACCCTTCCCCCGGTCTCCCTGTCCCCACCATCTCCTTCTGTTTTAGGTTCTCCATCTGTGATGGGAATGTGGGCTGCCTGAGGCCAGGGACCACACCAAGCCTCAAGGGACTTGCCCTCCCGCTTGCCCCCGGACACCCAGCCAGGGTGGAGTCGGGGCAGCCGATCCTTCCGCATGCAGACTGAGAACATCAGCTGAGAGTAAAGGTGGCCTTTCTGCGGCAGTTTCCCTGACTGTCTTGAGTTGACAACGTCTGTTTCAGTTGCAGGTACCTTCCTTGTGTCCAAACTCATGCTACATGCAGAGAGCTGCCTAGTCAGCACTTCTGGATGATAACCAAGTGGAGGTGTGTTGTCCCTTGACTGGCATAAATCATCCTATCCCGAGGGCATGAGGGTAAAAGTGGGCCCCAGCTAAGCCCTGGCCTGATTAACCAAGTCCCTGTCCCAGGGTGGGGCAGGGAGGTGTCACATCAGGGTGCAGTTTCCTCCAGCCAGCCAGCCCCAGGGCAAATGCCACTGGGCAGGGGGGACTCTCAGAACCCTGCTACTGGGCAGACGCAGGGCAAATCCACCCCACACAGCTCTACACGGTAAAAGCCCACTATAAAATCTTCAGTTCTGCCCCTCAATGAATGGTGATGGGTGTCTGCCCATCAATGAATCTGTTTCTTAAGACCCACTGAATAGCCTCCACATGTGGCAGTTTTCTAGGATGTGGAGCAAAATCTTCTATGAACCCCAATACCTTTGTGAGTCAGAGTCAACTTGAAAAATGAGCAGACCCTTGGTGCCCATGGCTATGAAGACTCCTTGCCTCCAGAAAAAGCCCCGGGAGTCAGGAGGTGTCCGGGCCCTGCATGCAGGGAGCAGAGCTCACCCCTCTCCCGGCAAAAAGTGATGATCTGATCAGGAATGCAAAGTGGGGACGAAGGAAGACACGGGCCGTAATTTACACAATGTCTTTGGGCTTAACCAGAGGTTATAAGCACCATCCACCCCGCCCCCAGCCAGTCTGCCCTTCCTTCAGTTCTACTGCTGTCTTTCTCCTGCTCCATAAACCACCATCTCCAAGCCATAAAAAGTGCAATGAGCAGTCTGGACGGAAGAGATTGGGCATGGAGCGGGCAGTCAGCCATGCTTCCCTGAAGAGCCTCGGAGGACGCAGGCCAGCAACACTGAACCAGGCCCCGAGGGGCCCTCTCCTGGCCACCCATGCAGGGAGCGGACCATGGGGCCTCTTCGGGCCTCAGGCCAGAACTATCGCTTTCTCGGCTGAAAAGACCCTCCCTCCTGCCTCTCTAACCTGGCGGGAGAGCCTCCAGGATCCTGGAATTTAGAGCAAAAGCAAATCCTATAGATCTCCAAGTCGCACTGCTTGGTCCCAAGCAAAGTAGCCCACGGCAGTATCTCTACCTGCCTTACCCCTGGCGTCCAGTGTAGGTGGTGATCATGACCCTCAGAACAGAGCCAATGGACCTGGAAGTCAGGTCAGGAGAAAGGACCTTAAAAGACCACTGGAGTCTAACATTTCAGGTAACCTGGTCGATCATCCTATGAGTTTAACCGTTGGTTCTGATGTGGATGGTGGAGGCGCGATATTTTGGGAGAAAGAGAAATGGACTGGCGTGTCAGGCTGGCAAGATTCTCCTGAACCCTAGGAATAGGAGGCGATTCAGGAAAGTATCCGGCTCAGAGGCGTTTAAATAAACTTATTTCTATATCAGCAACGAAAGACTGGATTGGGGTAGAGCAGCTGGCAAGAAGGACTGGGGGGCCTGAGGATGATGGGGAGTTTGCTGGCAAGGCTGATGGCACTTCACTGGCTGGTAGGGGCAGCCGGTCCTTCCAGATGTGGAAGCGGCAGGAAAAATGTGAAAAATCAGGACAGATGTCCTGTGGTTGAGTTGAGGGGGGCCTGTTCTGTGGGCTAGTTTTTGAGCCAGCGTGACCCAGATTCAGCCTGAAATGATGGACACTCGCCCCCAAATTTTATGGATCTGGGGTGGGCTGGAGAGGTTCTGGCCACTGGGAGGGAACCAGTGGGGTGTGGGGACAATCACATATCCAGGTGGGGATGAGAGTGGGCATCTCGGAATGAAGGGACGCATCAGTGCCTCGAGGGACAGCCTGACACACTTAGGAAAGGCATCGGAAAACACTGGGCTGTTTATCATAAAATCAGTAAAGAAAATAGAATGGTTAAAATTCAGAGCCTGGCCGGGAGTGGGGGGTGGAGGATGGTGGGAGCCTCAAAGGAGATGCTTTCTGAAACCTAAGGAAAACATAATGCAGGGAAACAGAAGTGGGGCAAGATGCCGTTTCTGGAACAGGGAGTTATAGGGTTTAGTTTGGGGTAGTAATGGGCGGCAGGGGGTGGGGGCGGTGAGAATATTTGCACAGCTTGCTCTACCATCCCCATCCATCCTTTCTGCAGCCACCGGAGACCCTTCCCAAAAGCTCAGCTGTGACTGCATCCTTCCCTGGCCCCAAAGCCCTCCATCCCTCTCCACTGCCTTCGAGGACAAGGTCCAACCTACTGACCAGAGTATTGGGGTCCTTTATATTGTAGCTCCAATCAACTTAAGTTTTTACTTTATGTCCATGGGGCTTGTTCTAGCACTTTTTCTTCCTGTTTCCCAAGCATACCCGTCCCTCTGCCTCCACACCTTTCCTCGTGCCGATCCCCACCTGGGCTGCCCTTATCCCCATCTCAGCCCATTCAGTAGGGAGCAAATACCCTAGCAAGTGTTTGCATGTGCCCTGTCCTTGGCTCACGAGTATATGAGTTTCTGCATATCTCCCTCATTAGACTAGAAGCTCCTGGAGGCTGAGGCTGCATGGCATTTGTGTCTTCTATTTCCCAGGAGCCAAAAAGTATTTGTTGAATTTGTTTCGCATCAAATTGAAGACTAAATAGAGCTTGGCAAGGCCTGACCCTGTGATGTGGGCAGGAGCCCCATGTCCTCATTGCACCAGTGAGGAAGCTGAAGTCCCATCAGAAACAACACTTCAAGTCTACTGACCAGTAGCAGACACAGGACTAGAACTCCGGACCTTGAAGTTCTGGAGCAGGTCTGGCTGCATCTCCTCCCATCATTTCACTCACTCCCTGGGTGTCATCTGAGTCAGGCAGTACCAGAAACTCAGGCTCTCCAGGGAGGGGGAGATGCCGGAATAGCAGAGGACTGTCACTCCCTGTAGCGCTAGCTCTAGTGTTGGGCTTATATAGACCATTAAAAACAGGCGTTCCCAGTGGAAACAAATCCGACTGGGTACCATGAGATTGTGGGTTCGGTCCCTCGCCTTACTCAGTGGGTTAAGGATCCGGCGTTGCTGTGAGCTGTGGTGTAGGTCACACATGCAGCTCGGATCCCATCTTGCTGTGGCTGAGGTGTAGGCCGGCAGCTACAGCTCCGATTAGACCCCTAGCCTGGGAACCTCCATATGCCATGGGTGCGGCCCTAAAAGGACAAAAGACAAAACAAAAAACACTTGCCAGTGATCAGACTTCATACTGTTATCTGAAAGCTCCAGGGCTTAGCATCAGAAAAGCTCAAGTGTGGGGATTCAAAAGGCCAGGCTGTCAGAACCTCAGACTAGTCTAAAGCATTCCAAGTGGACTCCAGGGAGGGCTCGCTGGCTGGGATGCATTGGAGGGGGGCTGGGATGTGCTGGCTACAGCCCCAGCCTCCAGATTCAGAAGACTAAGGGTTAACCTGCCTCTCCGAGTTCCACCCCCTCCGCTACCCATGTCCCGACACTCCATTCCCCTGAAGAAGGACCTGCCATTACCCTGATTGGACTCTCCAAGATAATCGTGGGGCCTCAGAGCCCAGCTGCTCTCGATATGTGTGCGCTCTCTCCCTCAGCCGCAGCCGGGAGGCTGGCAGAGCAGCCTCAGTGAGAGGCAGATGGGGCTGTAATGAACTGAGGACGTGTGACAGCTACAGAGGAACAAGTTCATCAATTAGAGCCTTCCTGCCCGAGGACTTCTGGGAAGGGCTGGGCTGGCTTCCCTCCAGAAGGTCCCGATGCCTCAGCTCCCCAGGCCCTGGAGGGTCCCAGCCCTAGCTCCCAAACAGCTGCCGCCGCCTTTGCTGTGCATGTCGGGGGCCTCCGAGGGACTCCCCCTTTCTGGGAGGGGCTGGCTAACAGTTCCTCTGAGGACTGAGTACCTTCTGAACAAGAGGGAAAAAATCCAGTCCAGTCCCAAGCTCTTCAACTTCTTAGAAAAGTGAACTTGGGAGCAAGGTAAAAATTAACACTGCTATTCCCCTTTCTAACTCTGACCTGCACACTCAGAGGCCAAGGGATGAGGAGCATCTTGGTCCAAAGGGGCTGATGCTGAGGTACCACATTCATGCTGAAGCCGACCAAGTAAAGGAGTTTAAAAATGTCAGCACTTCCTGCACCTGCACAGGACTTGCCAAACATGGGTGTTATCTAGGGCTTGAAGGATCAGGGCAGTGATGGCCTTTGGAGGCTCCCTGGTCCTCAGGTCCGCACCCCAACTCAGCCTGGCTTTGCCCCTAGGGCTGGGAGGGGTGAGCCATGCCCACATTCAAGGACGGGGCCATGGGCTATTTCCTGGGGAGCAGGGCTGAGGAGCAGAGAGCGGTTGCATGCTGGTAAGGTGAGCGTGGTCACCATCTGTGCAGCTGAAGACTGCAGCTGACTGACTCAGAAGAATCTTGGTTTCATAGATTTTAAAATAAGGAGGAAGGAGTTCCCGTCATAATGTAGTGGTTAACGAATCCGGATAGGAACCATGAGGTTGCGGGTTCGGTCCCTGGCCTTGCTCAGTGGGTTAAGGATCTGGTGTTGCTGTGAGCTGTATTGTAGGTTGTAGACTCGGCTCGGATCCCACGTTGCTGTGGCTCTGGCTAGGCCGGTGACTACAGCTCCAACTAGACCCCTAGCCTGGGAACCTCCATATGCTGTGGGAGCAGCCCCAGAAAAGGCAAAAAAAAAAAAAAAAAGGAGGAAATGGGCATCTTAGAATGGAAGAAATAGGGAGCTCCCATTGTGGCTCAGCAGTTAATGAACCTGACTAGTATCCATGAGGATGGAGGTTTGATCCCAGGCCTTGCTCAGTGGGTTAAGGATCCAGCATTGCCGTGAGCTGTGGTGTAGATCACTAGATGTGGCTTGAATCCCACAATGCTATGGATGTGGGGTAGGCAGGCAGCTCTAGCTCTGATTGGACCCCTAGCCTGGGAACCTCCATATGCCACGGGTGTGACCCTAAAAAGACAAAAAAAAAAAAAAAAAGAATGGAAGAAATAGAATATTTTGGTAGGTACATTAGTGCCAGTGTAGTCTGGGAATCCCCAGTAAAGGGGGTTCAGAATCCTTAACTGGGGACACCGGATTTATTACCTCCGGGGGTTCAGGGGTACTGACTGTTTGCCCAGCCAAAAGCTAGAGAAGATGAAGTTCTAGGGTCCACAGCTGGAGTGGTCCTGGGAAGAGAGGGTTACCGTGAGGCCCTCTTGCTCCTTATAAGCCCTTCCATGCTGGTGCTAATGGGGCCAAGGTGGTGGAGTCCATCCCATGCAGCCTCCCGTGGCTACATCATCGCAGGCCAACCCTCAGCCCAGCCAGCAAACCTGGGTTGATGTGGTGCAAGGGGCAGCCCAGCACGTTCCAGCCCAACAGGAAAAGAATTTTCTTACAATTTAGAGATGCCTAAACTTACCCTGGATGACCCCAGGGAGTCAAGAGCTCCCTGTCACAGAAAAGTATCCATACAGAGGCACTCTATTTGTTGTGCATTTTGTGCTGTCTGCCAGCAAGCTGTGTGACCCTGGGCAGACACTCAACACCTCTGGGCCTCTGCATAATGGGAAGAGTGAACACACCTTTCTCCCAGGTGGTCTAAGAACAAAATGATGCCTAGAAAGTGCTGGGCACAGTTCCTGGCACATGTGCCGAGTTTTATAAGCACTGGCTGGGCTGTCTGGTGTTAATTGTGTGTATTACCCTATGCAAAGGTGAGATGGAGAAGGGGGAAAAACGGGCATTAAGATTCTTCCCTCTTGTGAAGTTCCTGTCATGGCTCAGTTGAAATGAATCTGACTAGCATCCACGAGGAAGCAGGTTCGATCCCTGGCCTCGCTCAGTGGGTTAAGGGTCCAGCATTGCCTATGATGTAGGTTGCAGGTACAGCTTGGATCTGGTGTTGCTGTGGCTGTGGTGTAGGCTGTCAGCTGCAGCTCCCATTTGACCCCTAGCCTGGGAACCTCCATATGCCATATGCCTAGAAAGACAAAAAAAAAAAAAAAAAAAAAAAAAGATTCTTCCATCTTGTGATGGTCGCAGGGGCTGGGAATGCAAAGTCAGTGGTGTGTGAGCTGAGAATCTATCAGGAAGGTAGGTAGGTGGGTGCTTGGGAAAGAGGGAGAAAGAGAAGAGGTGACCCACCTGCAAGACCACTAGAGACCCTGCCCTGCACACCTATCCACCGATGACATGCCAACCAGGCAAGAATGACAAAGCCATGCAACAAAGTCCTTGGCATAGCGATGCCAGTGCCATGGGATGAGGGAAGTTGCGCTGAAGCAGAAAGGGAGGAGCAGCTTTGAGCCTGATGGGGGTGGGAAGTGGGCGTGGCAGCCTGCAGAGACCCGACCTGGGACTGGGGCTCCACCCACCCAGGTTGCAGGCATCATGGGGTGAGAGGAAAGCCTGAACTCAGCTGGAAGCTGGCTGGGCAGAGCTGGAAGGGGCTGGGCCTCCCTGCGCTTGCTGGGCCTTGCGCAGGGGCCCAGAAGTCCCTGAGGAGGGCTCGTTAGATGCCAGTGGAGTCCAGAGCAGGGAAAGCCTGGCTGAGAGAGATAAGCTGCAGCATCCTAGCACAAGCCCCGGCTCCTCGGAGCTGCCAGCACATATTAATGGGACCCATTCAGCTCAGCCTGCATGGCAATTAATAACGGGCCAGGCGGAAAGACTGAGTTTAGGGTGTGCTTGCATGCACATGTGTGCGTGCGTGTGTGTATGTGGCGGGGGGGGGGGTATACATGCTGGAATGTGACATGCAGTCTGGGTTTGGTAGGAGGCTGAGTATCTTTTTCCTCAAGGATCACCCCTCCCTGCAGCCGACCTGGTCCCCATCCCTGGCTGGGGGAGAGGGGTTGTCCTAGCCTAACCCCTCCAGCTAAACTCTACAGGCTTGGAGGGAACCAGAGGCAGGAAAAGGCCTGTCTCTTAGGCTTCTGGGACTCCGGAAGCCTCAAGCCCACTCTTTACCCTCAGGTGGGGCTGGAGTGACCTAAGGGAGAATCCAGGTCTTTTTTTTCCTTTTTTTTCTTTTTTTTTTTTTTGTGTGTGTGTGTCTTTTTGCCTTTTCTAGGGCTGCTTCCCATGGCATGTGGAGGTTCCCAGGTTAGGGGTCTAATCGGACCTGTAGACACCGGCCTATGCCAGAGCCACAGCAACACGGGATCTGAGTTGTGTCTGTGACCTACACCACAGCTCACAGCAACGCCAGACCCTTAACCCACTGAGCAAGGCCATGGATCAAACCCGCAACCTCATGGTTTCTAGTCAGATTCGTTAACCACTGCGCCACAATGGGAACTCCAAGAATCCAGGTCTTGATGTACAAGCACGATGCCCTCTAGTTTTCCTCTCCCTGGACATCCATACTCTGTAGGAGAAGCTGTGAGACTGGGCTGTGGCAGGGAGGAGGACCAAGGGGCTGCAGCAGTAGGCACAGAGTGACAGCGTGGCATTTGGGAGCCAGACTCTATGTTGTCCATGTACAAAATTAGAAAAAGAAGCCTCTTCAGAGTGGACCCTGCCCTGTGAGTATTCAGCTTGGTGAGCAAACCGGCCTACTGTGCCAAGAAAAATGGGCTCCTTTCTCCAGGCAATGCCACCAGCTTCCTGGGCAGTCCTGGCTGGATTTCACCAGCACTCTCCAGCTTGCTCAGTGCACCACCTATGTAACCACAAAGGGCAGCCCCGCTCAGGAATAGGATGTGTTCCCCCCAGGTGGCTGGGCCCTGTGCTGAGAATCTGGGTTACCCTTGCTTGGCCTGTGGCCCTGGTTGCTTCCTAGAGCTTTCCTCCTCCAAGTGAGGCTGGGGAACAGTGCACTAGCATCCCACTGGAACTTGGTAGAAACAGAATCTCAGGCCTTATCCCCGACCTACTGAATCAGGAGCTGCATTTTAACAGGATCCTCAGGTGATCCAACTGTGCCCTAAAATGGCTTTGAAAACACTGTGTTTGTCCAAACACTGGCAGAGGTAGGGCAGAAGGGAGAGAGAGAGAAAAAGAGCGAGAAAGAGAGAGAGGGGAAACAGAAAGAGACCCTCTACAGAGGAGAGGCTGGAGAAGACAAAGCAGTGAGGAGGGGGCAGAGGACACAAGCTCAGCCCTGCCCTGCTTGTTCCAGTCCAGTGCCCAGCCCCGCTCCTTACGATCTGTCCCTGGGGTCCCCTCTGTCTAGTCCTGACACACCGGGGACCTCAGCTATCTGTTCCAGGTGGGTGGGACCCGGCCTGGCAGCTCAGAGCCCCCGGGGAGCACATTTCAGGGTGGGCCTGGGCCCCTTGGTGGGGAATGAGGGTTCTGGGGGCCCGGCTCCACTCCGTCCATCACCCCCATCTCTGCACAGACCTCTCATCAGGATTCCCAGGCTGGTGCGCAGGCCCGCGCGCTTCAATCACTCCTATCGCGCTGGTCGCAGGAAGAGAATAGCTTTCAGCTCAATTACCCTTCACATTCCAATATCATAACGCTCCGATGAGGCTTTTTAACCAAAAACAAAAAAGCCGTGTCTGCCGCAGGCCGGCTGCAAGGCCAGCCGTGCAGAAGGGACGGGCCTGCCTGCCTAACAGCCCTCCAGGTGAGACGACAGGAAGGGACCTGTCCTGGGACACCAGCAGCGAAGACAGGACCCGAGGATCCCAGGCCTCCTTTTAGGGGCATATGTCCTGCCTCTGCCCATCAGCTACTGCGGCTGAATGACTCAGCCCTGAGGGGAGAGAACACTGGGGCCCGCATCCAGAGAGGCTGTAGGGAGTGATGAGAAAGGTCTTGGCTGTCCCAACACTTGTTCTGGTTCCGCTTTCTCCTTCCAGGGGCAGGTACGCCACCCAGACGTTCTGAGCACCACGGCCTGACAGCATAAAGCAGCTGGGCCATGACCTGGGCAGCTGGGGTCTTGGTCTACGTGGCATTTCATACCCATTGGCTCATCTGTGTCTTAACAACAATGCTGACTCATTAGGAGGCTAGCTAGAGCGAAGCGTATGAACCCCACTGCATGGGTGGGTAAACTGAGGCCCGAGGAGATGTCAGGGGAGGCCCAAAGACATGAGGAAGACTCTGAGTTTGGTGTTCCTTTGAGATACACTGCTGCGTTGGGGAGCCGGGGGTGGGGGCGGGGGTGGGGCGAGGTCTGCTCCAGTCCAAAGAATCCAGGCAGAAATGAACTTATCTCCACTCCCCTATACATGAAGCGACAGTCACCAGCTGAACACTGTTCTCCTGGGGGAGGCATAACCCCTCCCCCACGACAGGTCTATACCACGCACCCTGCATGCTCAGTGAATTCCCAGCTCCCTCCCATGTTGCACCCTGGAGGGCTCCAGGACAGTGTCCAGAGGAGGCTGGCCTGTTCTCTCCCCATTAGCTGTGCTTTCATCTGCCTGGCCAGCTCGGTGCTAATGGCCTTGATGGCAGTGTCCCCTCCCTGTGTCCTCCTGGCCTCCTGCTGGCTGTGGCCGATTGGCTCATGATTTACCGCTCTGGAGCACTGACCCGTGAGGGAGACACACAGGACAGTGGGAGGCAGGGCGGACGTCACGCTTGAGGTGTGTGCATGCGTGCATGTCCTGTCGCAGGGGTGGGTAGGTGTTTCTCCAAGAACATGCTGTCCAGCAGGCTCTCTAGGACCCGGAGCCGGGCTAGGCATTCCCACCCTCTCACTGTCCCATGCTGGCCTTGGCACTGGGCACCAGGCTGGAGAGAGGAGTCAAGGGGAGACTTGGAGAGGGTGCCAGGAGTCACAGCCTGGAAGTTGTGCCCTAGGAGTCTGGCACCTCTCTCACAATGGTCTGCTGCCTGCTGCATCCTCTGAGCAACCGGACACACTCGTGCAACATGCAGACACAAACGCCTCCACAGCCAACCCCCCAACCCACTGTCAACAGAAGCAGCGCAGTGTGAGGGCCTTGGAGGTGCACTGGCTGAGCTCACATCCCAGCTGAACAGCTGACTTAACTTTTTGGAGGTTCAGCTTTCCCACCTTAAAAGTAGGGATAATCCCAATACCTACACCACAGGGGGACAATGAAAAGTACCAAGTGAATGCATCTTCCATCTCCATTAGTGCTACGGCTGGTGTTCAGTGCTTTCCTTATGCCCAGTACCCCTGGACCTCATGAGTTCAAGGAATTATAAGATACAGATCTCAAAGATCATACTAAGCGAAGTCAGACACAGAAAGACAAATATCATATGAGATCACTAATATGTGGAATCTAACAAAAAGTGATACAAAGGAAGTCATAAAATAGAAACAGTCTCAAAGACTTTGAAACCTGGGAGCTCCCATCGTGGCGCAGTGTAAACGAACCTGACTAGTATCCGTGAGGACGCAGGTTTGATCCCTGGTCTTGCTCAGTGGGCCAGCAATCCGGCATTGCCATGAGCTGTGGTGTAGGTCACAGACAAGGCTCAGATCCCGAGTGGCTGTGGCTGTGGCTTTGGCCAGCAGCTGTAGCTCAGATTCGGCCCCTAGCCTGGAAACTTCCATATGCCATGAGTGCAGCCCTAAAAAAAAAGAAAAAAAAAATTTTTGAAACCAAATTCATGGTTACCAAAGAGGAAAGGTGGGGCAGGAGGGATAAATTAGCAGGCTGGGATTGGCATATACACATTACTATGTATCTATTGTGTATATATATAATAGGTAACAAGGACCTACTTATAACACAGGGTAATCTATCTACTCAATACTGTGTAATAACCTATATGGGAAAAGAATCTGAAAAAGAACAGATATAGGTACATGTAAAACTGATTTTACTTTGCTGTACACCTGAAACTAACATAATTCTAAGTCAACTATACCCCAATAAAATTTATTTTTTTAAAAAAAAGGAAGGTAAAAAAAAAAATAGAGGTCTCCTCTTTAATCAGTTCATGAATCCTGGAACTTGGGACCAAGAAGACCCTTATATCAGACAAATGACATAAGCATAAGCTGGAACAGGAGGTGGGAGGAAGGCATGGTCACTGAGCCCATGTCAGGCTCTCGAAGGGCCCTGTACCCTGATCCTTCCTCAGTAATGCCCCTGAATCCAGAAGGGCCTTTTCCATCTTGTGGGGTCTCTACCCACCTCAGATATAAGGAAGCAGACGGGGAGCCCAGAGACAGGGGAGGCCTCCCTTGGCCTCAGACCCAAGCCAGTCCCTGCTCCCTCTCCACCATTGCGGACTGAGAGCAGGTTGCAGGTACCTGAGCTGCTGCAGTGCAGCATGGTGGAGGGTTGGGGATGAGCAGAGAGAACCAATTTGCCAAGCTTGTTTAGAGCTTGTTCGCTTGTCCAGTTCTCTGCCTGGAGGGAGACGTCCTTGATCTCCTTCTACGCCACCTGCCACAAGGGGCTTGGGGGTCGGGACGGGGTGGGGGGGTGACAGGGCCCAGCTTTCCTGTAGGACTAAAGTTGGGATGGGTGAACCACCCTACCCCACCCATCAGCAATCCAGAGGGAGCCGAGCTTGGATGGTGGCTGCCCAAGTCCTCAAGAATTGTCCTCCCATCCTGTTCTAAAGGTGTCACTGTGGATGAGCAGGGCCCAGCTGGGATCTCCATGAGGCCAGGGACCATGTCCCATGCCTGTGTCCCCAGGACCTGGCATGGGTTTGGCATCCAGCAGGAACCCAGGAGATGTTTGATGAATGAGTGAATAAATGAATGAGAGTGGGGTCAGGCACATGGAACCAACACTTCTGCATCCCACTACTATGCTGGTGGTAAGTTAAGCAGAGACTCCCCACTCTCAGTTTCTGGGCTCGTTGGTGCCAAGAGGTCAAACTTTCCAGGAGGGGCTCCAGTGCTCAGAAAGCTGCCAAGCCTTCCTCCTTATAAGGGGGAGGTCTTCCGGGGTCCCCGAAACTGAGTGGCCAGTTCTTGGCTGCAGCAACTTTCAACACCACCCTCCACCTGTTCATCTGCAAACTCTCCCTCTCTCTACACCCATATACCATACCGGCTCTTAGGCTCTCCCACCTTCCCCTGTCCTGGTTTCTTCAAGGCCAATTCCCAGCCAGTGGCCCTTTCCAGCTCTGGGTGTTCCTGCCCCATGGCTGGCCCTCATGGATCATCCCCAACAACCACCAGCCTCACACTTATGTCCAGACAACCACCTCTGGGTACATGAATCCTCCTGCCTGAAGGGCCCCAGAGGAGCAAATGAACTAGTGTGGGGGTGCAGATGGGTACACTGTAGAATGCATGCTGCCTTCAAAGCACCCATTTGTCAGTCTCCTACCTCCACGGAAACAAAGTCCCACAACCCTCATGGCTTAAAACAATACAAGTTTATCATCATCTTACAGTTCTGGGGGTCAGAAGCCCAGAATGCATCTTACTGGACTAAAATCAAGCAGTGAACAGGCCTGTGTTCCTTCTGAAGGCTCCAGGGGAGCATCCATTTTCAGGCCTTTTCCAGCTTCGAGAGGCCACACTCTTTCCTTGGCTCGTGGCCTTTTCTTCCACGGTCAGGCCAGCAGCATACTGCCTTCAAATCTCTCTCTCTGACCTTTGTTTCCACTGTCACATCTCCTCTGGTTCTCCCACCTCTGTCCTTAGCTCTGCTCTTGTGATTATGGTAGGGACCATGCAGACAAGCCAGATAGCGCCCCACGAAGTCCTGTAACTTAATCACACCCACAAAGTCCCTTCTGCCACATGAGGAACCACAGTCTGGGGTTCTTGCGATTAGGATATGGACATCTTTGGGGCTATTCTTCCACCTACCATATCCCAGCCCCATTAGCTGGCACCCTTTCCTCCAACATCCCTGAGTGAGGCACCCTAATCTCCCGCTGCTGCCTGCGAACTTGGCCAAGATCAGGCTCATCCCTTCACAGAAGGCCTTAGGTGATGGTGGGGGGACCGTCTCGCCAGCACTTCTGAGTTACCTTCAGCATCAGTCTTAGAAACAGAGCACACCAGGAATAGTTTATGGAAGTTAGGAGTTCATGAAAAGGAGGGAGAGAACAGCCGTGCAAAGGCCCTGTGGCACACTGCCCTCAGGCCCTGGAAAGAAGGTAAAGTCACAGGAAAGCGGAGGCAAGGGGAGGTGGAGAAGGGGCTGGGGCCAAACTCTGCCAGCCTGGTGAGCCTCTGGCCACCATCCTCAGAACACAGTGGACAGGTTTTAGCAACACCCCTTGCACACTGCAGGGACTCAGTACAACGGAACTAATGGATGGATGGAAGAATGAATGAATGAGCCTGTCTACCTTCCTTCCACACACCCCGCCCCCCACCAGTGACCTGCCCCATCCCCCACTTCTGCACTGCAACAGCAACAGTTAATGGGATCTCCCAGGCTTGCTCACTTATTTATTTATTTCCCCACGGCTGTTGCTACCGACCCGTGCAGCCCGAGCGTGGCTTCGTGGAAATGTCTGTAATCACCAGCACACTTTAGGCATTACTTCCACACCATTTAGGGCTTTCCGCCCCAATAGCTGCTGTTGCATTTCTCCCCATCTCCTTTTGGGCTTTGTTGGGTAGCTTTTTTTTTTTTTTTTCTTTTTTTTTTAAAGGTCTGGTGGCCCCTGAGTTTGGGGGATCTGAGAGTTTGGGGAGGTGAGGAGAACGACAATGCTTGGGGAGAATTTATTATTCTTTTTTCCCTCTGCCCTGGCCCTGTCCCAGCCCTGGACAGAGAAAGGATTTAAAAAAAAAACCAACCACAATCACTTCAAGCCGCTAAGGAGCCTTTAAAGATTTTTGTGTTTTCTGGTGCAGGCCTGAGATTGGGCCGCTGATAGGAGCTGCAGCCTTGTGGAAGGCTGCAGGTGCCAGAGTACAATAGAGGTCACTTCAAGAAGTGCTTGTCTTAACCAAACCCTTTCGTCTCCTGCAGCCTCGAGGCTGGCCTCTCAGAAACAGCAGACTTACAATGAACCCCAAGCCCCAAGTGGATACGCTGGGGGTAAAATGCATTTGGACTTGCTTTGGGGGGCAGTACAAAGAGGACACAATCTGGGACCAGCTGTGTGGTCTTGGGGAAGTCACTTAACCTCTCTGGAGCTGTTTCTCCAGCTATAATATGAGGATAATCACACCTTTCTCACCAAGGTGAAGGGCTTCTATGAAGATCAAAGGAGACCCTATGAGGGAAGGGGCCCACTTCCTTTTCTCCCTTTATCTTCCTCTTGACCCAAGTTTCAGCCACTCTGATTGGTTCCCCAAGCTGCCTTCAGTCCCAGCACCTGGGCAGAGATGACCCCCGGCCAGGGAGGGGCTGCCTAGAGGTGGTGCCCTCAGGGGACAGTCTTTCCAGCCTTGCCATGTGTGTAGACTATCAGCTGAGACCTGCACATGTCACCTGCATGGTGGCAACCCGGCAGCAGCACCACTCCCATTTAATCAGGGGCAGGAAGTTTCCCACGGACTCACAGATGTAAGTGGTGAGACCAATGGTCAAACCACTAACCCAACCCACTGTGCTTCTACCCACTATGGGAAGTGACCTCTGAGAAGAAGAGGGCTGCCTGTATCCCAGGTCTTAGATGATGATAAAAACCTGATGATGTATATAACACAATGAAAATGCACAAAAGCATCCTGTGAGGTTAGAGGCCAGGAGAGTGCTTACTTTCTAGGGGGAAGCGGAATGGCTGGAAAGGTTGCAAGGGGCCTTCTAGGTGCTAGAGAGGTTCCATTCTTTTCCTTCATTCCTTTCTTTCTTTTTGTCTTTTTAGGGCCACACCCACAGCATATGGAGGTTCCCAGGCTAGGGGTCAAATCAGAGCTACAGCTGCCAGCCTACGCCTCAGCCACAGCAACGCAGGATCCGGGCTACATCTGTGACCTACACTACAACTCACCGCAACACTGGATACTTAACTCACTGAGCGAGGCCGGGATTGGACCCACGTCCTCATGGATACTAGTCAGTTTCTCAACCTGCTGAGCCACAACAGGAACTCCAGTTCTTATTTCTTGATCCAGGTGTGGTTACACAAATGTGTTCACTTTGCAATTAATTCATGAACTTACGAATGCTTACGAATGCTCACTCTCTATAATATGTTTAGATACACAGACAAAAAAAAAAAAAAAAAAAAAAAGAAGGAAAATTCATGAAGCTTGCGGGGGTAGGGAGTGGCATTGGAGAAAATACTCCAAGGGTTAATCTGTCCCACTTGTGTGGTGCTTTAAGGTCAGGGCCTTCCTGTCTGTCCTGTCCGCGCCCCTCACTGTGGAGCAGACAGGCTCAGGACTCACGATCTCATTTAAAAGAGGGGCAGATGGAGCCCTAGGAGTGAGTGACTCCCCTAAGTCTCCCAGCCACAGGTGGTGGGCTCCTGTCCCCTCTGGGTTTGAGCTCACCCTACTCGAATGTGCTGAGCTGCACAGACAGGTGACAATTCAGAACAGGCCCACTGGCTGGGCCGCCCTGAGGAGGACTCAGCACCCAGACCTGGGCGGGGGCCACTGCAGGAAAGAAAGGCCGGGCCAAGGTCAGGAAGCAGAAGGCCGGTCCAAGAGTGGGGTTTAGAAGCCAGGATGGATGGAGTGGGTATAGGGCAACTTCAAGGGTGGGGACTTCAAGTCCAGTGGAGAAGACCAAGTGAAAGGCCTGGGTCTGATTCCAGATGGCAGCTTCCAAAGGGAGTAACCCAGGAGCATCTTCCAACTCCTCCAATACTTGGCTTGCTTATCTATAAATGGGAACAGAGAGGACCAACCTTCCCCGCTCCATTGTTCAAGGGAGGAAGCATGGGGTTTGGCTAAATGGTAGGGAGGAAGATAGTGCAGTGGGTTTGGGTGAGAGCACCTGGGGAGAGGGCACCAATATGAACAAAGGCAGGGTGGCAGGAAAGTGGCCACCCTGTAATGAGGATCCAGGACAAGGAGGCCAGAAAAGCTTGGTGACAAAAGCCTCAAGCAAACAGGATGGATTTCGGCCATGGGCTGAGGGCTTGTGCGGAGAATGAGAGAAGGCACAGCTAGGCTCAGACTGGGAAACACCGACAGGGGAGGCGTCAGTAGAAAAGGTCTCCACACCCTTTCCCTCTCTTGGGGGCAGGACTGGGAGAGGGGACCACCTTGAGCCTGTGACCTTTCTGGACAAGGACATGACCAGACATTTGGCTCTTCATGGCTGGTATTTCCCCACGCCCGGGAGGTGGGCTGGCTGTTGGGTGATGGAGACAGCAAGCGGGGACGATGGCATTGAACCTAGTGATTATGCCCAGGTGAAGTCTCCCGGCCGCATTATCCCATTGGGAGAGATGAGCGGGCTTTTTAATAGAAAGACAGGACGCTTCCACCTAAGGTTATTATAAAGAGGGAGAGCCCAGCCCCTCCCAGTTTCCAGGCAGCGCCACAAAGTTGCAAAGTAATTAAAGGCTGCTAAGCAATCAGAGAAATTATAATAATTCCATCACCAGAGAGCTCTCGCTCTTTCTCTCATTTTCACGAGAGGTGGTCAGGCAGCCTGTGAACACATCAAAACAAGCTTCTTGCGTGGGGACCTTGATATCATGCAGGGGCTTCCAGGCAAGCCCCCAAGCTGTCATGAGTATATTCAAACTTGTTAGGGTGAGTAGAGGGCTTGGGACAAAATCCCAGAGCCCCCAGATGGGGAAAGACAGCAGCAGTTGCTGGCGGTCGATCCATACACTCCCGTGGGCTTTGCACTGAAAAGACAGCCTGCCAGGGTGCTGCTCCTGGGATGGGGGTGAGGTTGGGGAGCTGTGGGAGTCCAGGAAGCAGCATCTTTACCCCAAGCCAGCCTAGCCTAGCGGAGCCCAGCTCCGGAATCCACCTGGGAAAGCAGTGCTGTGCCTCCTGCCCAGGGATGTGCTCAGCCTCATCATGGGTTCTGGAAACTGTCTCCCTAAGCATCTTCCTCTGTCACCTCAGGTCTCGTCTCCTGTAGTTTCCCAATGATTGACCAGGTGACCTTGGGCAAATCTTTGACTCTCTCAGGCTTTGCTGACCTCTATAGAATGGGGGATGGGCAAGTTTCCATCATAGCTCAGCAGTCATGAACCCAACCAGTATCCATGAGGATGCGGGTTCGATGCCTGGCCTCGTTCAGTGGGTTAAGGATCCGGCGTTGCCGTGAGCTGTAGTGTGGGTTGCAGATGCAGCTTGGATCCCGTGTTGCTGTGGCTGTGGCTGTGGCATAGGCCAGCAGATGCAGCTCTGATTCCACCCCTAAGCCTGGGACTCTCCATGTGCCGTGGGGGCAGCCCTAAAAAAACAAACAAAACCAAAACAAAACAAAACAAGAATACGTGATGGTAGGAAGTCCCCTGGACGGCCCCTCTGAGGCTGGTTTCAAGGAGCCGACTTGAGGCGCTCTTGGCCTATTACTAGTTATTTCTAAGTGATTCTGTTTCCATTTTTTTTCCTTGCCCTGTCTTTCCTTTTGTCCACACGGCACGTCCCCTGTCTCCCACTGGACTGTAAGTTTCTTGGCCACTAACACCCCAGTATCACCCAGGGTTCACAGAAGCGGAGCCTCCCTGTCGAGCTCCTTGGATTTCCAAACAACTTCCCCGAAGTTCTCTGGGAACTTTTTGTGACAAGAGGAATGCCCATCACAAGCTTGTGGGTGCGCTGCTTCATCCACGCGCTCTCATTGAACTTGCACAACAGCCCCAGTGGATCCCTTTTTATAGTTGAATAAACCGAGGCTGTGGGAGGCTGAACACCTTGCTCACGGCCTCCCTGCCTGGAGTCAGAGCCCCTGTGCACCTGGCTCTGTTGCAGTGTTGCAGGAGGGTTCAGATGGGGCTCAGGTTCTCATGAAGCAGTGAAGCCGTGGCTGTGCCTGGCTGCAAGAGGGTCCCCCTTGGACCCCCCATTTCCTGAAAGCGTCTCCCAGTCAGGGTCTAAGGAAAACTGCCTAGAGGAAAAGGGGTGCAGGCAGGAGCTCTGCACCCTTCCCCCAACAGGCCCCACCATGGAGGTGGGGGAGAACAGTAAAGAGAAAAGGAGATGAAAGTCGCCAGATGGACTCCGGGCACGCGAGGCCGACAGCCCAACAATGCAGCAGAAACATCTCCTAGCAGGCAGCTCTCATCTCCTTCCATTTAGAGGTTCTTTATTTAAAGGGTGGGGGGCACAATAAAAGGTATCCCAGCACGTGCCAGCAAATCCCTAATGCACGCGAGCCAGGCTCCGCACAAGGGCCCTTGCTTCATGTTCACGGCAGAGGGTCACACAGTCGTGGCAATAGAATTATATGGGCCCCTGAAGACTCCCAGCGAGAATCGGCGAGGAAACCGATGTAATTAAGAACATTATTACCATTCAAACAAAATAATAACTTTAATTACATCTGGGCTCCTTCCGTCTCCTGTTCCCTCACTGCATTGTCCTCTTCCCTCGTGCTGAGGATGGTGGTGGGGGCCCAGAGCCCTGGCCACACCCCCATGGGCACGGAGGGAGGTGGCCAGGGGGCCATGGGGGACTGTGGGTCCTGGGCTTCACACTATGAGGTGGACAAGGGAACAAGGAGCTTCAGAGTGGGTGGCGGGGCTGAGCCCTCTGGGCCCAAGGTTTGTGGGACTCCACTTATTTCCTTATGGGCACCTAAGACCCAAGAGGATTGTGGCAGAAAGATGTTGAATCTTCCCAGCAGGCAGGGAGAGCAGGCAGGCATTTCCCCATGTGGGTGGGTCTCCATGGTGCATGTACATCTGGGGACCTAAATCTTGGAGGCTGCCTCTGGGGGTGCACTGACCCTGCAGGTCACAAGGAAGGGGCATCACTGTGCATGGCTGGGTCCTGATCACTGAGTGACAGTCTTTGCTGCAGATGGTGGGCACTGGGTTCTGAATGATGCTTCTCCACTGGACCCTCACAGCCTGTGCCTGGGGCTTGTGGGACACTCCCCAGCTTTGGATGGGAAAAGCTTGTGCTCAGGGCCCCGGAGTTCCCAATTCGTTTCCCTGCATCTTGGCTATATTAGGGCAACTTTTGGCAAATCATAGCGGGTCATGGCAAAGTTGCAAAGAGACTCAGGCAAAGATGCTGATAAATGAGACAGAACACAACTATGGCTCTAGGTGTAAGCATATCTGACTCCCAGGGACTAAAGGCAGTCAATGCCCTTGTCTTGGCCTCAGTTTCTCTCATTCTGAAAATGGGGAGAATAACTTTTCCCTAATCTACAGAGTTGTCATAAGCACAAATGATAGTGAAAACACTAGGATATAGGGAAAACATTATTTAAATAAGCACACCCACACATACACACACACACTCACACGTACACACAGCACCTGAAGACTGCAAAAACAGGCAGCCCTGTTGCTTTGCCCATGTGCATGCCTTCATTGCTATAAGCCCAAAGCTCGCTGTCCTTGCTGCTGCAGGCTGTGACCCTCGCCCGCTTGGAAGAGAGGAGGAGTTCCAGGGGTCTGTCCCTGTGCCGACAGCAGGAGATCAGAAAAGGGGCAGACACCACAGGGTGCTCACTGAGGGACCCTGAGACATGGCCCGGGGCTGCCGCCTGGCTAGAACAAACTACTCTGATTCTGGCCGGCAGGATCCAGAGCCCCTGAAATGATTTATTGGTCTCCTTCTCCTAGATCAATAGGCGGGTGGTTATAGATGCAGAGGGGGCCGCCGGGCACCGTGGCCCCGAGGTATAAATTAATACGGCCTGTCAAGGGGCTGCCTCTCCTGGCGTGGGAGACGACACTCTTGCGAGCAGAGCTGACACCTCAGGGGGGACGGCTGGTACAAGCCAGAGGGAGCCCCCCCGCAGCCCCCATCTCTCGCGGCAGTTTATAAATCATTCTGCATCTGATGGGCACGCCTTGAGGAGGGCAGCTGGAGGCAGTGCTGTCGGGCCCAGTGGGTGATAATAAGTTTGGCGAGTCCACCTCCCTGTGCTCTGGGCCACTCCGGGCTCCCCATAAGCCCAGGTCATGGGGCTGGCTCAGCTGAGATTCATTTGGGAACTGGCAGGCAACAGAGGGCACCAGCGAGCGCCAGCAGCAAGCTCTTTGCATAAATGTTCCTTCGTCCTCCCATCCACCCAAGAGGCAGTGGAAGCAGCAGGGCTCTGCCCATTTGTGAAGTTCACATCCAAGGGCCAGGACCTGGGCTTGGTGCAGAGGATGCACAAATGACCAAGTTCTGTCCTTACTCTGTCGGGCGGGACAGAAGGACATATAGACAGCAACTACGGCTGTGACCGTTTATCGGGCACATACACTGGGCCCTGTGCTAAGCATATTCCATTCGTGGTGCTATTTAATCCTCACAACAATTTTGCAAGGCAGGTATCATTTCCATTTGGCAGGCAGAAACGAAGAAACCTGCCAAAGGTCACACACTCCTGTCGCAAATCCTGGCCCCATCCGTGCCTAGCTTTGAGCAAGTTGTGTAACTTCTCTGCTTCCATGTGCACATCTGCGGAATGGGAACAAGACGGACTCCCCCATGAGGTGGTGGTGAGGACTTGGTGAGCTCCCATGCCAGAAGCACAGCATGGGGCACAGAGGAAGCTCTCAATCATATCAGCTTATTATTATCATCACAGAAATGAATTATTTACTTGGTCTCATTGACAAATGATCACCAGGCATACTCTTTCCCGTTTTTCCATCTCTACTAAGGATACACAAAGAATAACTTTTGTCTGTCCTTATTAAGTGACAGGAAGAGATAGTGTGGCCTGATGGGACCCTGGGACAGGAACCCTGGGTTATGGCTCTGACCCTATCCCTGGCCAGCTTTGAGGCTCAGGCAGGAACTCTCAGTCTCTCAGGCCCCTGTCATCTTGTCCCAGCACCACCCTTTCCTGTCTCTAGCCTCCTTCCCACCTTATAGCTGGTCACCTGAAGCCAGGGGTGACAAAGACCAATACAGGGCCTGTCCATCACAGAGATCTGGGCAGGGACCCAGGGGGCCCACCTCCAGCCTAGCTCTGTTTCTGCGAAGTAACAAGGGACATACAGTCATTGTCCCTCCTCAGCAGGATCTCTGGTCAGGGGTTAGAGTTCACTCCCCTCTTTGGGAAATTCCAACATACGAAAAGCAGCTAAAAGATTTCAGAAAGTACATGATATTCATAATCTGCTTCTCTAACAAACTCCTATTCATCTTGTAAGGTCCCAAACAAGTAGCCCCCATGTACAGACCAGATCACTCCTTCCACAGTCCACTCCCCATGTCCACTCCTTCCATGCCACTTTGCCCACCTTAAGTTACCAAGACATTTAATACATTTAGATGTCGCTACTTGTCTTTCTCTCTGTAAAATTACCTTCCCTGAGCACAAAGACCTTGGTTTCAACCATAGGTATTTTACCAAATATATCATGAGCCACAAACTGAGCTAAGGGCTTTTCCTACCTGCATTATTATATTCTCACGATAACCCCGCAAGGCAAATATATTTGCCCATCTCACAGATAAGAAAACCGAGGTCCAGAAAGGTGACGTCCCTTGCCCCTTCCAAAATTGCCCAGCTGGCAAAGAGTGGAGTCCTTTTTCTCTCCCCGGCATATCCAAGCCAGCTTAAGAACCCTGGGCCCTGTTCCATAGCTGCTCTACAAATGTTTGTGTTCATTTAAAATAATTTGAGTGGATCAAAGCATGGATCAGATCTGAGCTTTCAAGGATAGGGAGACTTGTGTTAGGCTGAGAGACGAAAGAAAACACTCCAGTACTAGTCAGAACAGTACAATGCGTGTGTTGGAAAGAAGAGAGACAGAGACACACAGTCAGAGGTACTGAATGAGCCCTTTGGCTGGCAGGAGGCTTCCTGTGCGGGAAGACCAAAGATAAGCTGGGAAAGGTAGTTTGAGGCCAGATGAACAAAAGCCTTGACTGTCCAGCTAAGGAGGCTGAACTTCTTAGAACTTCAAGGACACAGGCATCCCTGACCCTCCAGAGGCCCTCCTTGAGCCCAGGAGCCACCTGGCACCGTCTGACTTCTAACCTCACACTGTTCTCCTGCCCGAACACGCACTGGGACCCCAGGGTCACCTTCCAGGGACAGGCACACCTGGAGGGCTGAGAGGCGGGGCGGGGAGGGGAGGAGGGGAGTGGGGCAGCGCTGAAGGTCAGCGGGGCGGGCACGCACCCCTAACGGAGGTGCTGGAGCAGGGCTGCTGGGCACAGACGCAGGCAAACACGTTTGAGCAAATTGGAACGCCATAAAAGTCTATTACAGCAAATCAAACAGCAGTCAGCATGACAGCCATTAGCCTGAAATGAATACACGGGGACTTAATGAGGTCTGTCGAGGCTGGCTTGGTGAATTAAGTTGCCAATTCTAGCAGGATTTCCCTTTTCTTTACGGACTTGAAAGCATCCACGCTGCCTCGTTAGGGCTTCGACAAGTGAATTGCAGGGCCTTTCACCCTGATAAAATGGATAATTACATGTAGAACAGCTTAGTGAGGGGAGAGGGGTGGGCAGGAGGGGAGCTGAGAACAAACAAACCCAAACACACCTGCCCGGCTTAGGCGGGGGCTTTCAGAGGGAGGGGGGGTGCTGGGCTGGGCAGGTAGGGGGGGTGGGTGAGCTTCCTCCTAGGAAAGGGGCGGCGCCTGGTCTTGACCCACCTCCTGCCTGCTCCTCTCAGAGGCCTGAGAACTTGTGTGATCCCTCCAGGCAGCAGCGGACAGGCTGAAAGTTCTCAAAGATGGACTGCCCCAGCACTTCTCAGACACCCTCTGCTGGGGAGGGCCACAAGGTTATCCTCCAGGGCTTGCTGTCACCATGGAGTTAAAAATGCAGCTTCCTGGCCCAGCTCTCCCCAGGCTACTGATTCAGAATTGCAGGGGCCCGGGAATATGCATCCTAACTAGCCCCCCCCCCCCCACAAAGAATTTCTGATGGGGTATGTTTGGAACTGGAATCATCATTTCTGAACACTTGGTACTAGATGGCTTTCTGAAACACGTGGTTCTCTTGCTTCTGCTTGCATAAGTCCAGGGATGGGGAGCTCAGTACATCCCCAGCAGGGCAGGGACATAGAATGTTGTGTGGGTCTCATAAGAAAGTTCTTCCTTATGCAGACCTAGACTTTACCTCCCTGTAACTTCTGCCCCAAGCCTATCCCTGGGTTCTGGGCACAACAGACCCAAATATTACCCAGGCCCCTAGGGCTGGGGAGAGTGGAGGTTGAGAGCATGAGGGATGCTGTGCAGGTGGCTGGGATGACCAAAAAATGGAGCTGGGTGGATGGAGGCAGCCACTGGAGGTCTTTGTCAGCCCTCAAGGAATAATGAAGTTCTGGAGGACAAGAAGGAGACTTTCCTGCTGGGATTCCTCCTCAGATAGTCCTCCAGGACCTGGTCCAACTTCCCAGTTTAGCAGCTCTTGGAGTTGAAGCTAGCAAAGGGACAGCAACAGGTTCTAAAGTCTCACCCCACCTGTTGTTGGCACAGTCAGGCCTAGTACCCGAGCACCTTGACCTCCAGTCTCTCTCTTCCCACCACGCAACACAGGAACTCTCGGCTGCTCACCTTGGCGAACTTCTTCTGGAACCCCACCTCCTCCAGGAAGCCTGCTAAGATTTCTCTGATTGCTCTGGCAGCCCTTCAGGACTGAAGCCCCACGGGGTCTGCAGTGGCTCCCTGTTTCTCTGGTCCGAGTTCTCACCCTGTTCTCATCCACAGGACCTCGCTACTGACTCATGCTTCTCTAGGGGGAGGAACTGGGGTTTCCAGGGTGTAACCTCAATGTAAGCAGGAGACCTCTGGCTCAATTCTGGGCCAGGACCAGTAGACTCTTAGCTGGTCCTCCAGCTGGAGCCTGAGCCAGGCAGCTAAGCTCTAGCTCAGGTGACCACCACGGGCCAAGGCTGGTCAGTGCCAAGCCAGCTCGGATCAGGAGCGGCCAGGTCTCCACTCAACTGACGCCACATCCCCACTGGCCACGCAGAACAGCCCTGAGCAGGGCATTGAGTGTCAGGCCCCTGATGTGACCCAGAGAGGTTTACACACGAGCAAGTAAACAGTATGGGCCTTCCTCCAAGGACCGTGTGTCCTTCCAGCCGGCCCCTTTCCGCGTACCCTCTCCTCATCAGATGGGCAGGAGGCAGGCCATGTTATCCCACCTGTCCTGTGCTTTTATTAGATGAGAAGGACTGCGGCCCAGAGAGGTTAAGTGACATGACCAAATGGACCCGGCAATCTGGGAGCAGAGCAGGGCTTCTAGTTCTGACTCCTGACATTTGCCTATTCATCTGGCCTCCCAGCTCTCTGTGCAGTAAGAACCTGGCACAGCGCCAAGCCCACGGCAGACACTCAATAAATATTTGTTAAATAAATGAATGACTGAAGAGGCTCTCTCCTTGGAGGCAGAGGCCTTTGGAGAATCCCGGGGGATTCCAACGGGGCAGGGATGGAGGTCACATCCTCTCCTGGCAAGAGAGAGAGGACGAGGCTGGCCCCGGCCCAAGGGCTGGAGAGGAGGGATGCGACCCTTCGTCCCCTCGCCATTGCTGCTGCCTGCTGCCCCCCGTGAGGGAAGGCGGAGAGCAGCCATGCCTGCCAGGATGGCAGCTGAGCAATGGGTCCAAGGCTCATTAACTCCGAGCCGTGCCCTTGGTTTCTGAGCCTGGGCCCGGAGTGCAGGCTGGCACGTAGAGACCCTTAATTAAATTAGGGAGACTTCCAAATGAGAGGGGGCCCAGAGCCAAGCTGCAGTCTCAGGCACGCCGGCCCCAGCTCAGGGCACTGTGCCCCCATGCTCAGGACTGTGGGCTCTCCCTCCCTATGTCCACCCCCTTGGGGGGTGGGCATGAACACCTCTGGGGTGTCCCCGTCCACATATCTGTCTTCACTTCCCTCTGCCTGGCACCAACCTGGGAGCCTTGGCTCATAGCTGAGCAAAAAGGGCCAGCAACAGGAACTTGGGGACATGAGACAAGGTGTCTTCATCCTTGAGGGCATCTGAGGCTGCCCTGGGAGTCAGGAGGTTCAAAGTCAAAGCTGTGTGACCTTGGACAAGTCACTCTCCCACACTGAGCCTCATTTTTCTCCTCCATAAGCTGAATAAATGTTTCCTGATGCTCTTTCAGTTTCCTGATCCAATGACCTATAACATAAAGGGGCTAGAACTCCAATGCCATGGTGCCAGCCTGCCTCTCCCCAGCGGATTCCATTTCCTGTCATTGCCATCCCAACCCTTTGCTGCTGCCGCCCAACCCAGAGCCCTGAGGGCAGGCCTGAGGGACACCCAGTTAGAAGCTCTTTTCCCACCACCTTCAAGGTCTTTGAATTGCTAACTGCCTGCCCATAAGCCTGCCATCAGCCACCGGGGAGAGGGACAGCAAGCAAAGAGAATCCCGGTGTCATTCGGAGCCAGCCGCCAACTTATTAACGAACCGTTCGTAATGCAATAATTTGTACTTCTCAATTACCAGCAATGGCTTGGTTTTACACACATGCACTCATGCAAACACACTCAGAGTACACGGACGACCCAAAGGAGCCAAGGGCCAGTGAGATAGAAGGATGAGCACAGGGCGAGGGAAAGAAAGCCTCTTTTGGGAACTGCACACCCCCACATCCTGGGGAGACCTGTTCTGGCCAAATCTGGAAGGCCTGGGTTAGGCCTGCCAACCTCCCCACCCAAGGCCCCCACTGGCTATAAGTGGAACAAACGAGGTGCAACCTGCTGCTCCCCACCTCCGTCCTGCCCCTCCCTCCAGCCAGAGTTGGGGGGCTCATGGATACAGGTCTCTCAAGCCTGAGGCTCCCCCCAACCCGCTCTCCTCAGTCAGGCGACAGGTGCCCTCAGAGGTGCCGGCACGGTCACAACCCACCCAGAGCTGATGCTTGAGTTGATGTGGGGGCAGGAGGAGGGGAGCAGAGCCACCCTTTCCCCAGCATCAGCCTGTCCCGGGGGGGCCCCGGAGAAGCAGGCCCCTGATGGCCCTCAAGTGTGACCCTGGGGGCTCCTACCTCAGGGATGCGGACACTGTAGGGCTGGTTGTGAAATGTGGGTGCGTTGTCATTCACGTCTCCGACCTGGATGTTCACCTTCCGTGTGATCACCTGGCAAGAGAAGAGTAGGGTTTAGCGTCAGCGTCGATCCCCAGCCTCCTTTCACCCAAGGGCCCAGGGACCCTGCCTCCCAGGACAGTAGAGGCCTCAGGGGACACTTACCCCTTGGTGGTCGCTGACGGAGAACTCCACTGTGAACTCAGACTTGGTCTGAAAGAAAGGGAGGGCGGGGGGAGGGCAGAGTTAACGAGGTGAGCTGAGGCCCTGAGTCCGGGCCCTACATGGGGGTGCAGACCCTCCAGCATTGCCCCAGGAGCTGGTCTGGGACTGGTTAGCCAAAGGCTTCCCTGAAAAATAAGCATTGCCTTTTGGGTTGGAGAAGTAGGTTCAGAATATGGATCCTTCCCATAAAAGAGGGGTGGGAGGGATGGCCTGGGGGGTTGGGATTGTCAAATGCACACTGAGGTATATGGAATGATTGGCCAATGGGGACCTGCTATACAGCGCAGAGAACTCTACCCAATATTCTGTGATAATCTATGTGGGAAAAGAATCTGCAAGAGAATGGAGATGTGTGTATGTACGACTGAATCACTTCGTTGTGTAGCAGAAATGATCACGACCTTGTAAATCAACTTGTAGGCTTTCGTAACACTTAAAAAAAATAAAAAATGAAATGAAATGAAATGAAATAGCAACAGGTTAGAAGTCAAGAATCTTGGGTTCTCTAGGCTCTGCCGCTAAATTGCTGTGGGATATTGAGCAAGATGCCTCTGTGGCCACTTCAGTGAGAGGAGAAAGCAGCAGGTGGGGTTTTGCTCAAACTCCTCCCTTAATTTGCTAAGGGCTCCTGTGTCACCAGTTCATGTCTCTGGAAAACATCCTCTGGGGGAAATTTGCTCAGGGGCGGGGGGCAGACTTGCACACCCCATGGAGGGGCTATTCTATGGGGGATGAACCCAAGGTCATTGTCCTTCTTGCCTATCTGATGCTACCCCTCACTTGGAGACACCCCAACCACCCCATTCCAGCCCTCAAGTCCAGGCACGAACACTGGCCCTAGAAGAAGGATACCATTCAGGCAGAAAGATGCTGCTTCAGGGTCAGAAGACACTGAGCCATCCTCCCTCAGCATGTCCTCCCGCCCTCAGGAAAGGACCAGGGCAGAGGCTGGGAAGGGTCATACCTCTCTGTCCAACGGCTGCCGGAGCCACACCACACCTGTGTCAGGCTCCACGGCGAAGAAGCGGGAGGCCTCCTCCCCAGACACACCGAACACCAGAGGGTCATTGTCCATGTCTCGGGCCAGCAACTGGGTCACAGAGGAACCTGGAGTGACCACAGGAGAGAGCACAGGGCAAAATAGGAGGTTAGTCCATTCTTCAGTGTCTTGCTCAGATGGCTGAGTCCCCGTGGGGAGCAGCTGCCCAAGAGACCACCAGCAGGTCACAGACTACGGCAAGACCCCTGTGCCTCTTTGGCTCTGATCCAGGCTCCACGCTTCCACCCTGGCCATTTGTCACAGTGTATAACAGGGAACTGTTATTTACTATGATCTGGGTGTGTCAAGGACAGCTGTGACTTCCGCCTGCTCTCTTTTCTTAATTTTGACTTGGAGAAGGGGTTCTCCAAGTGGCTCAGGTCAGGGCAGGACCCCAACCCTTCAGTTTTTATGTTCCATGAAGAGCACACAACTCAGCCTTAGCTACCCAGAGCTGTCCATCTCCCTGGTCACAGGGATTGGTTCAGGGATGACCATGTGACCCACACTAGCCAATCAAAGCCAACCCTGGAACTTCTGCTGAGACTGCTGGGAAAGAGGTACCCTCCCTCCAGCGGGGTAACTACACTGGCCCTGCTGGCAGCCGTCTTTGGCAGCACAGAGGAAGACTGCCTGCCTGAGAATGAGGCCAGCAAGGAGCAAAACAGAGCCAAATGGTGCACAGAGATTCCTGATGGTTTGAGGGTCTGCAGGCAACTATACGTGATATTAGCTCTAACCTCTGGCCTGCTCAGCTATATGAGCTAATAAATCACGTTCTCTCTCTCTCTTTTTTTTTTTTTTTTTTTTTGCCTAAGTAAGTTGAGTTGGATTTCCATCTTTTGCAAATGAAAGCAATATTTTCTTTCATAAAATACGGAATATTTTATAAAACCTGGCTTTCATTCAACAGTGATTAGGTCGGCTGGTGGTAAGCATTGGCATGCAGAGGTTGGGAAGAAAGGGTGCAGCTGGATGACCAAGTCTAGCTCCCATACACAGGAAGAGGATGGAGGTGTTGTCCTTCACCAAGAAACAAAGCCCTGGCTAGAGGTCACCCTGAGCATCATGGTGCCCTGCCTACAGCCCTGCCTAAGAAGTTCTAGAGTAAGGCATCTTCTCCGGGGGTTCACAGCATCACCGCCCCAGGTAGCCTTCAGGTAGGTTGATCAACCACCCTGGTTTGTCTAGGACTGATGCACTTCCCAGGACGTGTGATAAAACCAGGATAAGCCAGGAGGTCCCTGGGAACTGGACCTTAGCTTCAAGAGATCATTAAGCCCCCAGGAACTGTGAAAAAGGATTATAGTGTGTCATTTTCTGCAGTGAGGGTCTATTGTTTCCATCTGATTCTCAAAGGAGTAGTTAGGTTAGACCGATGGCGTTGGACAAATCACTTTTTTCAAAGCCTCTGTTTACCCTATAAAATGGGATAGACACTCTTTCTTCCCTACGTACTGACTCTCATACTCACTGGATAGCTCTCATGAATAAGCTACGAAAGGAAGGATTCTAAACTCTGGGAATTTTATCTAGAAAAGAATGCTAATAAGCTTTTCTAAGTCAACTTTTAAAAGACAATTCTAACATGACAATGACAGCTAATGCTTTAGAGCACTAACCGTATTCCAGACATTGGGCTATAGGATTTCCATGAACAATCGCATTCAATCCTTCCTGCTAATCTTCCCACGTAAAATAAGGTAACAAAGAGTGATCGAGTAATTTACCATGGCCACACAGGTAGCGAATGGCAGAGCTTCAACTTTAAAGTCCAGGCATTCTGGCCCAGTGACCACATTTGTTCCCACAACCTTACATATCTCAGCACTTGATATGTGAACTAAAGATTCAGGACGTCCATAGAAGTCCTATCAGACCCTAAGTGGAAGCCCAACACTTAGAAAAGGAAGATACTGGGCAATCCCTGGGCTCTCATTATATGCCAGAAATGGTGCTAGTTCATTCACACAGGTTCTCTCAATCCTCTCTGCAACTTTGGTAGTCACCATTCTACCAATTCTACAGATTAAGAAGTTGAGGCTTAGAAAGGCAAAGCAGTCTCTCCAAGGTCACACAGAAGAGCAGGACATGACAGTATCCAAGGTGATGGGAGGTGGGAAGAAGCATGAGAAGGAGGAGTAAAATCATGAAACAGAGCTTTTGGGGAGCCCAAACATCCCAATTTAAAGATGGAGAAACTGAAGGCATTTGGCAATTTCCCCAAAGTACAGTGGTGAACAACAGTCTCAAGACTCACAGTTTCCAGACTCCCAGTACAGTGTTCTTTCTAGATGAGGAGGGAGGAGGTGTGTGAAGTCATAGATAAACCAAATATATCTCCCCAAAGCATCTGTGTATTTCAGTGACAAGCAACTATTTTATACTAAAACAAACAAGACTATATTGGGAGTACAATGTAACATTTAACTCATTTTTAAGACACGGTCTGAAACTGTAAAAGAATGTCCAGCCTCCCCTGACTTCCAGGGACACACAGTTCCTTTCCAATACCCTCAGGGGTCCTTTAGTGGCAAAGTTGGAGGGACACTGAGCTAGTTCCCAACACCTTGGAGAGGTTCCACGCAAGGAAACCGAGGCCCATGGGGCCCTGCTCATCCACAGTACAGCAACGGGGCCACGGCAGCCCCCTGCATGGAAACCCTCACCTGCCAACCTCCTTCAAGGCCCAGCCCAGCTGGCGAACAGGGAACGGAGTTCTCAGCTGGCTGATAGGATTCTGGAAAGGCCACACTGGCCCTCCAGCCAAGGTCGCACGACTTGGCCCAGTATCCTAAGTGGCTCTCCCAGTCCCGATGCTCGGTCCTCTCAAGAAGGGGGGCGCTGGGCAGGACAGGGATGGGGCCATCAGCTGCTGTCACCCACCTTGTAATTTCCTGGACTTTTATCCATTTTCTCCTCAATTATGTGCTGCTCAAAATGGTCCTTTTTGGCTTCCTCACAGGCTCTTGCCTGCTCACGCCTTCTTTGTGTGCCAGGTAATTGCTGGTGACCTTTTCTAAGTGTACTAATTAAAGGTGCCAATTTAATATTATATTTAAGACAAGACGCCCCGCAATTTTCCCACTGGGCACATACTCCCCCTCCCCAGCTGGCCTGCCGTTCTGTAGAAGCTGGACGTGGCTTTGGCTTCTCCAGGACATGGCTCACTTCTCCATCGCAGCAGCTTCCAGGAACCTCTGTGTGCACCATTCAGATGGGACTGAGACCAAGCAATGGAGCCCAACTCCAACCCAGTGTCTCCAGAAGCAGCCCCTCCAGAGAACCGTCCTGGCTGTGGGACCCTGAGGGACACACACCATGCTCTGGGCTTATTTCCCACTGGAAAACAGTACACCCTGAACTCAGGCTGTGCAATGCCTAGAGTTCTTTAAAAAAAAAAAAAAAAAAACTGTGATAAAATGTATATAACATAAAATGTATCATTTTAACCTTTTTTTTGTATTATTATCATTATTATTTTTTAGGGCTACACCACAGCATATGGAAGTTCCCAGATTAGGGGGCAAATGGGAACTTTTGTAGCCGCCGGCCACAGCCACAGCCATAGCCACGCGGGATTTGAGCCACATCTGTGACCTACACCACAGCTCATGGCCATGCCAGATCCCTAATCCACTGAGCGAGGCCAGGGATCGAACCCACATCCTCATGGATACTAGTCGGGTTCATTACTGCTGAGCCACGACAGGAAATTATTTTAAAGTGTACAATTCAGTGTCACTACGTTCACAATATGGTGTAAGCATCACCACTATCTGTTTCCAGAATGTTTTCGTCACCCCAAAAGGAAATCTACACCCGTTCAGTGGTCTCTCCCCATTTCCTACCCAACCCCCCGCCCCTGGCAACTGCTAATCTATTGTCTGTCTCTATGAATTTTCCTGTTCCAGATAGTTCATATAAATAAACCCATATGACAAGTGCTGGCTTCTTTCACGCACCTTAATGTTTTCAAGGTTCATCCATATGTAGCATGTATTAGTATTTAATCCCTTTTCATGATTTAGTAGTATTCCACTCTCTGATTGTGTTCCATTTTGTTTAGCCATTCATCGGTTGTTGGACATTTGTGTTGTTTCCACCTTTGGCTATTGTGGATAATGCTGCTAGAACATTTGTTGGACAAGTTTTTGTTTGAACACCATTTTCAGTTCTTTGGGGAATACACACAGGAGTGGAATTGCGGGGTCCTATAGAAACTCTATGTTCAACTTTTTGAGGAACCACCGAATTGTTTTCCAGAGCAGCTGCACCATTTACATTCCCACCAACCATGAAAGAGGCCTGGAATTCCCTTCAGTGGTAGGAAGGATAATCAGTGTTTCACAGGGGCTGAACACCCCCTGTACAGTGGAGAGATGGAAGCTTGGCAGCCCTCCATGCCTGAGGCTACCGGTACCCTGCCCTCTCTGGCTCAGCACCTACCATTGTCACACCTACCAGCCAGACCTCCAACACCAGGCCTGAAAGGTTCTGGCCATCTGGGAGTGCTTCCCCCATCCCCAGGCCAGGCCAGAAATGCCCAGGAACTAATGCCCCTGGTGGCAGCCCTCAATGAGAGACTGATGGAAGATGGCAGATAAAGAGGTGGCGATAAGTGCCCCAGCTCCCTCACCTCTCATGGGACAGCTCAGAGACTGTGGTCCACACTGGCTCTTTGAGTTCCCCCATAGAATTCCTCTCCGATTGCCCAGTGATGACTTGGTTGCTAAAGCATCTTCATGGCTTCCTTCCCTTCCTTGTCTCACATCCTTATTCCCTGACCTGTTTCCTGGAATCTCCTCCCCAATAAAATATTTGCACTTGAATTCTCATCACAAGGTCTGCTTCTAGGGGCAGGAAACCAAATAAAACCCCTTCAGACTGTGGCATCAGAATCACCCAGTGTGCTTCTTACAATACAGAGTCCCAAGTTCTGCTACCTCGATCGGCTGGGGGAAGCCCAGAGTATAAACGTTTCAGCAGTAGCTTCCATTCTCCCTGCAAAAGGCTCTGACACACAGCCAGGTTTAGAGGTCCTGAGACTGGTTTATAGCCGGGTGATATTCAAATATTTAACAACGGGCACAGTACAGGCATCAACCAATCAGAAAGGATGCTGGCCATAAACAACCAGACCAGTGAGTACTGCCTGTAAGTCAGCCTGGTTTATGGCTCCCATTTTAGATGCAGAGAAAAGCTCCCCTGGCCCCACAATGATTTAAAGGTGCAGTCTTGGGGCTCTTGGCTCAATCAGTGCTGCTGGAGGACTCTCTGCTCTTGGCTGCTCCTACCCTCATGAGAAGGGCAACCCGGAGAAGCTGGCCCCTCCACCTTGTACACAACCCCGGCCAGGGCCCAGCCTAATCTCATGGATAGAGAGTGGAATTTAAAGAAAAATCATTGTACACCTATGTTCAGAGCAGCATTAGCCACAGTGGCCAAAAAGGTGGAAGTGAGCCGAGTGTTCATCAGTGAAAGAATGAATAAACAAAATGTGGTATCCAATGGAATGTTATTTAGCTTTTAAAAGGAAGGAAATTCTGGAGTTCCCATTGTGGCTCAGTGGATTAAGAACCCAACTAATATCCATGAGGATGTGCATGAGATCCCTGGCCTTGCTCACTGGGTTGGGGACTTGGTGTTGCCATGAGCTGTGGTGCAGGTGGCAGAGGTGGCTCGGATCCTACATTGGCTGTTGTGTGGGCCGGTAGCTGCAGCTCTGATTCAACTCCTAATGCAGGAATATCCATATGCCATAGGTTCAGCCCTAAAAAGACCAAAAAAAAAAAAAAAAAAAAAACTGACACATGCTACAACATGGGTGACACTTGAGGACATTATGCTAAGCGCATGCTGATAAGTCAGTCACAAAAAAACAAACACTGGTATTATTCCACGTGTATGATGTACCTATTATCAAATTCATAGAGACAGCATATAGAAGGCTGGTTGCCAGGGGCTAGGGAGAGGGAGAAATGGGCAGTTGTTGTTTAATGGGTTCAATTTTAGTTCTGGAAGATGAAAAGAATTCTGGAGGTTGGGTGAACAACAGTGTGAATGTACTTAACACTTGCACGCTTAAAAAATGGTTAAGACGGGGAGTTCCCATTGTGGCTCAGTGGGTTAGGAACCCAGTATAGTCTCCATGAGGCTGCGGATTTGATCCCTGGCCTCACTCAGTGGGTTAAGGATCTGGCATTGCTGCAAGCTGCAGTGCAGGTCGCAGATGCAGTTTGGATCCCATGTTGCTGTGGCTGTGGTGTAGGCCAGCAGCTGCAGCTTAGATTTGACCTCTAGCCTGGGAATATCCATATGCTGCAGGTGCAGCCCTAGAAAGACAAAAATGGTTAAGATGGTATATTTTATGTTATATGTATTTTTCCTGCAATTAAACAATTTTAAACGAAACTTAAATCAGATCGTATCCAAGGTTCTAGTGATCTGGCCCCAAACAATTTCTCCTACCACATCTCACATGAGCTCCCCAGGCTCATCCCCCAGCATGGCCCTCTTTCTGACCTGAACACTCTCTGGTTGCCTCAGGGCCTTTGCCCTGGTTGTGCCTTCAGCTGGGAACGTTCCAACCCTAGGTCACTACATGATGCTCATCACTCACCTCCCAGGCCAAGGGTTCCTTCTCACAAAAGCCCTCCTCACATACCCCATCACAGATAGTCTATTTAAAGGGATTCCCGGTCACTGTGTCCTTACCCCTGAGTGACTGTCTTCATGGCCCGGCCCCTCCTCTGAAATGATCTCATTTATTCCCTTGACTTGCTGACTACCTGCCCCACCCCCCCGCCCACCACACACACACACACACACACACACACACACACTCATGTTCCCTCCATGCGGGCAGCGTCCTGGCCTGTCATATTCCCTGTTGTACCCCTGAGCCTAACATGGAGCTGGCATCCCAGAGGCACTCAGCAAATAGATGCTGGGCGAATATACGAACCTTACCAACTGCCTAGAGGTGTTAGGAAAAGAGAGCCTCCCAAAGTCATGAAGGTCTCTGAGCCACAACAAGAGAACTACAGCAAGTTCATTCTTAATTATGTGCGCTGATGGGCGTGGAGAAACATGGCTGATCAAATCCTATCAATGTCTAAACCAATGCACTTGGCTTTGGATGCAGGTGGCATCATAGCCGGGCACTGGCTGGGGGTCCAGTCTTTCAGGAATCCTGCCTGTGCCCTGTTTTCGGGCATGTATCCCATTCTGAGGCTAGGTGCTCTATCCTGGGGCTCCCTGGGCCAAGGCGCTTTATCTTTAGGGCTGGATATCCCTTTTATGCTTCCATCCTGGGCTGTGTGCCCCATCCCTGGCAGTGTACCCTATCTTGAGGCCCAAGGACCCCATCCTGGGGCAGTGAATCCTGTCCTGGAGGCCAGGAGCCCTTGTGAGAGTGTGGATCTGCTCAGCAGACTGCATATGCCCCTCCCTGGAAGGCCCAGGGCTGGTGACACATCCCCCACGGTGGCCTCAGCCCCTCAGCAGCAGGCCGCATCCATCTTCCAGGCAAGGGGTGGACAATCACAGCTTCCCATGCAGCCCTGCTGGGCCTTCGCTGATCACTGAGATGGCTGTTATTGTTATTATTGTTATTTGCACTGAGGGGCGAGGGCTGGGATTGGCATGACATGAGCTCCTGGGGAGCTGGGAGTCTTTACCTGCTAGACCAGGGGTGGGCCAGAAACTCAGGCAGGGCATGGCAGGCTGCAAGGCTTTTTATTTTTTCAGATGGCGGAAGGATGAAACCTACATTCCCAAAGCATGGAGAGGGTGCTGCTGAATGAGTAAAGGGTAAGGAGAACATGTGGGCCTCCTCCTTACAGTGGCATCTTCTTAAGGCAGACCTTTCACTGGGCCACAGCCCCTCAGGCAGTTCCCACAGTTCACCCAGAATTCAAAACAAATTTCTTGCTGAATAGCCAGTGCAGCTCCCAACCCATCCTCAACCCCACACTCCTGGGCTCAGCCCGACACACTGTGGTCATCCCTCAAGCGCACTGTGGCCTCACCTGTTTCCTACCCCTGTGCAGCTGCTGTTTCTTCAGCCTGGAAGCCCCTTCCTCCCCTCACTGCCTCTCAAATCCTAGTCACCCTCAAATGCCCTTCTCAGATGCCACCTCCAACATGAAGATCTCCCCCCTCTGGGCTCCCTGGTTCGTCGCCTGCATCTCGGCACAGCAGGAAGCAGGCAAAACGTTTGCAATTTGTGACCTAACAGGACTTCATATCAGCCCTGATCTACTGTCCCCTCCCATCTAGGGCCAAGGATCTAGCCGTCTGCTCTAGCAGGCTAAGGGCAGTTAGGAGGGAGAGAATCAGACTTGGAGTCTTACAGGTGAGCTCAGAAGCAAGGACTGATTATGGTGGAAATAAGAGCCCAACAAAGCCCCTTCTCATTTTACAGAGAGAGGAACAGAGGGCCTGGAAGACCTGGAAGACAGGGCTGGAAGATGGTAGCTTGAGACAGGGCTATATATCGTGATGGGCTAGGCAAGGGGTGGCAGATGGCAGGTCCCCAACCCCAGATTATAGCCCTGGGTTATGACCAGGTCTTTCTGAGGATAACCACGCCCCCCCTTCCCATGGCCATGGGCCTGTGGCACGAGCGCCCCCCACCCCCATCCCCAGCCTCCTCTGGTCTGGAGGGACCTAGCTGCTCTGGCCTTGGTCTCTGCCACATCCAGGGATTCCTGCCCTACCCCCTGCCCCCAAGGACGAGCCCCCCAGAGCCTGGGCTAGCCTTGGAGCCTGCAATCGAATTTGTCTCCCTTTTGGGATCAGACAGGTCAGTTAAGTGCCTTAATTCCTGGGGAGAATCTCATTGGTCTTAGGTTTCCCCTACCTGCTCTCCTGCCTTCAATCAGGCTCCTTCCCTCTACTCCCCCCAGGTCCTGAATGCCATTTGACCTCAGGGAGCCCATCTTTGGGGGTTATTTTGGGGTCTTAGGCCCTGCCAACACCCACATGGGGAAGCCAGAGTGAAATGTGAGGTGGCCTCTCTCTGCTGAGAGGCAGGCGGCCCTAAGCCTCCCTTGCATGGGCCGACGTCCTCAGGCAAAGTCTGTCTCCAAAGCCCCTGTCCTCTTCCCGTCCTCTCAGAGTAGATGGAATGAACTGTGCTGGGGGAAGGAAACTCACATTCACTTAGCACCTACTGTTTGCCAGTTACCTCGCTCAATGGTTTTCATTCAATCTCTATCTATTTCACACAATGGCCCCACAGAGAGGGGTTAGCATCCCCACTACATGGATGAGAAAACAGGCTCATAGGGGTAAAATAATCGACCTAAGATCACATAGCTAGGGGGTGGCAGAGCAAGGATGGCAACCCGTGTGTGTCTGACTCAGAATTCACATTCCCTCCAGCACCCTCATGGTTTTTATCACAAAGTCTTTTATTTAAACCACAATCTGAGCAGCTAAACGCTGCCCTCTCCCCGCTCCACAGAGACTGCTCCCCAAGGAGACGCCCAGGCCCCCTCCAGGTTTTAAACTGCTCTGGACTCCTGGGTTACTTGGCCGCCTGAAGGTGAGCACCCTTTGTTTTTTTTGTTTTTTTGGGTTTTTTTTGTCTTTTTGCCTTTTCTAGGGCCGCTCCCGCGGCATATGGAGGTTCCCAGGCTAGGGGTCAAATTGGAACTGTAGCCACTGGCCTACGCCACAGCCACAGCAATGTGGGATCCAAGCCGCGTCTGCAACCTACAACACAGCTCATGGCAACGCCAGATCCTTAACCCACTGAGCAAGGTCAGGGATCAAACCTGCAACCTCATGGTTCCTAGTCAGATTCGTTAACCACTTCACCACGACGGGAACTCCCAGGTGAGCACCCTTGAGGCAGAGACTGGGGGCCTGCCTCCATCACTCCAGCTTATCACCAGCCAGCAAGATAGCAATTTCCTTCCTCCCTGGCGTCAGAGAGAAGGGGTGGCTGACTCACCTGCGTACGCAGGTGTCTAATGGCCAAGGGGACAGGCTAATTCAGCAGAACAGAAGGTGACATTAAACACAACGGGATGATGATAAAAGCTCAGAGGCTTTGGTGGCGGGGAAGAGTAGGTGCTACCTATTGCTGTTATTTTAAAGTAACTAGAGGAAAAGAGCAGACATTAAATATTTGAGGGACCTGGCCTGGAGTCTCAGAATCCCAGAGCTGTTCTGCTTCTGGCACAACAATGATAGAGTCGTCATTGCCAAGGGCTGCCTGCCTGGCTTGGCTGCAGAAACCAATGTGTTCTCAGCCCCTATAACCTTATAAGTCACAAAGAGGTTGTTACTTGCCTCAAGTCACAGCTTGGCACAAGGCAGAGCTCAGATTGTTCAGGGACCCTCTAATCCCTATGCCACATTTATAGTCCTTCATTCATTCACTCAACAAACATTGGCTGAACACCTGTTCTGTCCAGGGCACTGCTCTAGGCACTTGTGAAACAAAAATGAAAAAGGCAGAAGTCCATGCCCCCTGCCCCCCAAGCTGACAGTGTAGGGGACAGACAGATCTACATACCCCTTATGCCACATGCTTTGACTGGCTTTGTACGGGCACATTTGGGAAGCATGAGCATGGGTTTGGGGTCTTGTCACAGACTAGATGGAAGAACTATATTCCTACTCTTCTACCTGGTTCACCGGCTTTGACCCCACTCCCGCCCCCCAGGGTGAGACTGGGCAAGGGGGAGGGGTTAGTTGGGATACAGGATCAAAGGACATGGAAGAAGCTTCGAGAAGAAGGCAGCCTCAGTGAAATCCCCTTAGTAAGACAGAGAGAAGCAGTGGGGCTCAGAATTAACACGGCTGACACTGGATGGCATTCAGCCACAACTTCCTGTGCAACCACAGGCGACTCATCCAGCTCTCTGAGCCTCCTTTTCCCCACTGACACAATGAGGGGACTGACGTCAATGGCCAAAGCACAGCAGTCCTTGGGGAAAATCGAAACCAAGCTTGGCAGGTGGGTCTGGGCTCAGGGCCAGGCTGGTCCACAGGTCACGATTTCGTGGGCACTGTGTGGGGAGGGATTTCAAGGCTGTACTTCGGTTCAGGAGTAAAGAAGGAACTCTGTGACCCACGAGAGACATGTGACCTGAGGAGGGGGTGGGGGCTTGCATGTGCCACACCTTCACATTCTTGATGAGGCCAACAAGCTACCTTACAAAGGAGAGAGCAGGGCTGGGCACCTCAGTGATGCATCCAAGGTCACCAGCTAACAGCTACAGGTGGCAGAGCCGAGACTCAGGTTGGTTCCTGGCTCCCCAATATTTTTTCCACTGCACTCCATTAAGATCCCGTCCAGCTAAAGGATCCACAATACTGGTACGCTGTTTGCCACAAACCATGTCCGAGGCACTGTGGCGACAGAAAGAGTGGCAAGGCTTTTCCACCCGGCTGAAACACTCCGGGAAGAGCCCGTGAAGGCTGACAGCCTGAGTCCAGGGTGATCCAGGCTGGATATTCTTTTCTGCCTAAGAACAGCAGCTTGAGCAAGACATGGCCATGAATAGAGGGGCTCCAGGATGTGCCATTTGACCTTCCCAAGTCCTTGCTGCGGCTCCCGCCCCCCCGCCAAAGGGCTGAAGTCCTGTCACAGGGCCCGGGAGAGCCGAGTGGTAGTTACCAGATTTAATAACAGTGATAATAGTGGGGTGGGTATTTTTTCTGTTCTCCTGAAACTTTTCAATTCATTGAACTGTTCAATTAACTTTACAAAAGGAAATGTGGAAAAATGATGGCAAATTGAACTTGACATTATCATTAAAATAAACAGAGTACTGCAGGCCCTTAAAGGCTCAGAAGAGATTATCCAAACACTTGCAGGCACGTGCTGACTCCTTCCAACTCGGGGACACCCTGTGCTCCCCTCTGCCTCACACACCCATCAGCACCCACATTCCCCTTAGCTCAGAACGAGCTGCTGTCACTGCCACCCACAGCACAGCCCCCTAGGGGGAACATCCATAGGGAGGCTGGGTTCTGCTAACAGGGTGTCTTTCCCTCTCCTGCAAATGATAGGTTATTTCAGTCCAGGGGGGTCTTAGGTCTGGCAGCATGTCAGATTCACCCATGGCATTTTTGCAACTCGAGATGCTTAGCTGTACCCTCAGACCAAGTCCACCAGAGTTTCTGGGGAAAGGACACAAGCATCAGGAGATATATACATATATATTTTTTAAAGCAGCGAGTTCCTGTTGTGGCACAGAGGAAACGAATCTGACTAGGAACCATGAGGGTGCAGGTTCAGTCCCTGGCCTCGCTCAGTGGGTTAAGGATCCAGTGTTGCCATGAGCTGTGTAGACACAGCTCAGATCTGGCGTTGCTGTGGCTGTGGCCTAGGTTAGCAGTAGTAGCTCTGATTCAGCTCCTAGCCTGGGAACCTCCATATGCCGTGGGTGTGGCGCTAAAAAACAAAACAAAACAAAACGAACAAAAAAGCCAAACAAACAACCCTAGATGATTCCAAAGGGCAGCCAAGGTTGACAACCAAGACCTGGATGATCCCTGAGATCCCTCCCATCTGCAGGACTAATCCCAGAAACTCCAACTTAGGAAACCCAATGGTCAGTGGTCCTCAAACCGGTCAGCACACTGGAATCACCCGGAGCTTTCAGACAATCCCCGCACCTGTGTTCCAAGGCTGAGATGATTCAGGCTGGACACAGCTGGGCTTTGGGAAGGTCTAAACCCCAGGTGATTCTGATGTGCAGGCAAGACTGGGGACTGGGCATGGCCCTAGGTGACATTTCCTCTCTGCAAAAAGGGGAGCTGTTCCTGATGACCCTCCTTCAGGGGCCTCCGCAGCCTCGAACGTCCCTAGCGACATTCGGTGCCCCCCAGACACATTCAGCTCAGGCCACTTCCACAGGCGGAGCAGAAAAAGAAAAAATTATTTGCTTGTTGCCCCTTACCGTGTTCAAAATTTTCCGAGTCCTGATATTATAAAAAGAAGTTTAATTATGGCTTTAAAGCAGTGAACCCTGACCTGATTTCATATTAGCATCACCTAGGGAGCTTCTAAGACTGAGGATGCCCGGGCCCTCCCCGCTAAGGATTCTGTTTTAATTACTTGGTCTAGCCCAGGGCTCAGACATCAGTATTTGGTTATAATTCCCCCAAGTGATTCCAACATGCAGCCAAGTAGAGGATCACTGGGTTCGAGCAGAGGTTCTCACACCTGAGCTTTCATCAGGAGCAGCACTAGGATGGCTTTTTTAAGTTGCAGATTCAGAGGTTCCCTTCATGGCTCAGTAGTTAATAAACCCAACTACTATCCATGAGGATGCGGATTCCATCCCTGGCCTTACTTGGTGGGTTAAGGATCCAGCGTTGCCATGAGCTGTGGTGTAGGTCCCAGACACGGCTCAGATCTGGCATTGCTGTGGCTGTGGTGTAGGCCAGTGGCTACAGCTCCAATTTGATCCCTAGCCTGGGAACCTCCATATGCTGCGGGTGTGGCCCTAAAAAGCAAAAAAAAAAAAAAAAAAAAAAAAAAAAGCAGATTGAGGAGTTCCCTGGTGTCTCAGCAAGTTAAGGATCCAGCACTGTCACTGGTGTGGCTCAGGTCACTGCTGTGGTGCAGGTTCAATCCCTGGCCCAGGAACTTCCATGTGCCATAGACACAGCCAATAAAAAATGTAAACACAGATACAGGGGCCCCTCCCAGAGTTTCTGGTTCAGAATCTGCCTTTCTAACAAGCTCCCAGGTGATGCTAAGGTGCTGGTCTTGGGACTACATCTTTGAGAACCACGGGGTTAGAACTTCTATGGGCCCAGGCCCTAGTCATGTAAAACTCTGTTCAAGGGGATTTTGGACCTAAGGGCCTGACTCGAGAATCCCATCCCCTCCTGTGCTTCCATACCCCGGGGGCTGCTTCTTTTCACCTCTTAACAGCAAGAAAGGAAACTAAGAAATCAAGAACAGTGTAAGCAGAGAAGCAGATGAGAAAGACACTTTTCCCCTCACCCCTGCTCCCCCTCCTGCCTCCGTCTGCAAAGGAGGCCAGAAAAGTCCCTCCAGAAATCACTTCCTCTTTGAGGAGACTCATAATTACCCACAATGATCACAGCACCATTCATTTTGCCCTAAAATTAATACATCACGTTGAGAATGATATCGCACTAATTTATCACAAGATTTATGAAACTTGCACTTTTTCTAATGAGATTTATGCAAATGCTGCTCTTGCCACTGTTTGTGTTTTTAAAAGTTTTCACAGGGAGGCGGGGGTCCAGCTCAGCTGGCAAAGGCCCTGCCCCTACCCAGGTGAGCCATCCCTGACCTTGGAGGGCCCAGGTGAGCAAGCCTTCCCACTTGGCTCAACCCACCCTGTCCCATCTCTCTGCAAGCACACCTTTATTTGTCTGGAGCCAGTCCTTTTAGCGGGCTCACCTGCTGCCTTGGGTGGGAAGGCAGTTACAGGTGGTAGGGCTGGTTCTCTAGGTGAGCAAGGGTTGCTTTATCTAATCAGAGCCTTCCAGGCGCTCTGGCTCTGAGAGCAGCATCCCACTAGCAAGGGTGTAAAACAAGAGAGGCACACAGGATGCAAAATGTAAGGTGGCACGCACCCCTCTGTGCTGACTCTGCACCTGCGCAAGTCTAGGGGTCTCCCCTCAATTTTTGTGCCTAGGCCTGGCCTTGCCACTAGCTACTGTTCCCTGAGCACCTACTGTCTGACAGGCACTCTGTTAAGCACTTCAAATGCATAATTTCATTTAATATCTACCACAGACCTGTGAGCAAGGCATGCCCACATTCAAATGAGACTGTCTCAGAGAGGTTTAGCAACTTCCCCGAGACCACACAGCTCAAAAGAGGTGGAGTCAGAATTCAAATCCAGGACCCGCTGACCTTGAAAATCATGCTCTTATTCAGTACTGGCCCCAAACGAGTCACAGGGACCTGTCTGTCCTCTGCTGGAGGTTTAGTAACAATCCTTGTATCCGTGGGTCACACCACACACATTCGCTTATCCAGAACACAGAGGAAAAGCAGCAAATTAGCCCCCAAAGGTCTCTGAGCAGCTAAAAGTTATGGTGCAGCATCCATGCACCAAATTTCAAGCCCATTATGAAAAAGAGAGACAGGGTGAGGTCCTCACTCAGAGCCTGTTTACTCCTACTTTACATACAAGTATAATCAGACTGGTTCTTTGTGTTTTTTTTTTCACTTCAAAGAGAAATATCAAATCTCTGCAAAGTGAAAACTTAAAAGTCCCTTCGCCAGCTCCTGTCCGTGATGCTGCATCGTCACAGAGCACAGTGATGTGCTCGCTGATGTGCCAAGAAAGTGCTGAATGATGAGTCATCCTTAGGTAGGAAGGCAGGTGCATGCAAAGTAGATCTTATGAATATTCTGTGCAAGTCATTATCATTAAAAAAAGATTTTTGTTCTTAAAGGGATGCTTCCCAAAGTGTATTTCACGAATCATTAATTCCCTAGGCAGCTAGCAAGTACTCCATGCACAAGCACGCCTTGGTCGGAAGGGTCTAGGGAACACGGTATTAAAAAAAATCGAAACAGGTTTCTTTCCCGCAGGACCTCTCAGAGCCTTTATTACATCACCATGCATTGTGAAGTTCTGCAAGGTGATAGAGAAGATACAGCTCTCCCCACATGCATTTGGCCAAGAAATCCTTTCTTCCAAGAGCACCTCAGAGGACATCAGTGGTTCAGGAAATAAATGGAGAAACACTGGACCAGGAACTTTTCTGGCTGGTTTTACTTCGGGTATATCTTTCCCTGGGGCAGGGCTGTGGAGTGGATGAACAGGTGAATGGATGGAGGGATGGAGGGATGATACAAATGAACAAATGAGTAAAGGAACAAATAAATGAGTGAGCTGTTCTCATCCAAGGAGCCTATCAGACTCTGTCACGGAGGGGAAATGATGATGCAGCATCCAAGACGGCTCCTCCAGCTGATTCTGCCCATTTCCCCGCTCACTGCCTCGTGCATAGGGGACCGGGGCCTTCTCAGCGGGTTGGCAGGTGAGCTGCTTTTCACTCAGGCCAAATTCTGAGCACCTGACACCTGAGATCATAATCCTAATAAGTCTGAATATGTGCACGATGACCAACACTTAGAATGTGCTTTCCAGGTCATTCATTCCAGCCCCCACCACCACATCCCCAGACAGGGGGCTGCCCAGGGGCTTCACACTCTCTTAACAGTGAAGAAACCATGGTTCAGTGCAGCTGAGCGATGAGTTCAGACTCATACAGTGTGGGATCCCAGAACTGGAGTCGGAGGCCCTGGTCCCACGTCCAGACCCATCCGTGTAATTGAAGCAAATCTCACAACCTCACTGGCCTTGTTCCTGCCCAAGAAGGCTGTGGCAAGGTCCAGCCGGACACAGAAGAAAAAGCACTTCATAAATCTCGGACATCCCAAAGGGGCTGTGATAACCCCATAGCTAACCCCAACCAAAGCACTCTGCACCCCGTGTCCTGAGGAGTGGCTGACCTTCTGGTCTGACTCTCCCACCTGACAGTGAGTGACCTAAAGGCAGGGACTGTGACCCTTCTCCCTGCTGGATCTCCAGATCCTTGCACAATGCCTGGCATAGGACAGACCCTTGGTCAGGGTCTACCAAGCAAATGGGTGAGTGAAGGAATGAATCAATGAGTGAAGTGATGCATGGCTGTGTAAACACAGGGAGATTTGGTTCTAGAGTTGGCAGGAGTGTGATTCTTGTAATGCTAAAGTCGTGCCCAGGACTCCATGCCCAGTCTCTCCTAGGCACATCCCAAGGAGTGTCTTGCTGCCTTTGTTTGAGGAGGATAGAAAAGAGAGTAAGAGCCAGACAGCTTTCCCAGGGCCCCCTGCTTGGTGACAGTCTAATGGGGAGGATACTCTTTCACTGGGTAGGTTTATCTTTTACTTAGGCAGAGGGCAAACTCCTGGAGTCCTTGGAATTGGGATTCTTCCTCATCACCCCCTGTGGACAGAGCTGGAAGCTCTCAGGCCCCACATGGTAGAAATTTTGCGGCCCTTGGTGGATGGGACGTAGGAATTTGTAAGTGAAGGGCTGAGGATGAGCTGCAGAGGGGGCCCCTTGCCATCTTACCAAGGAACTGCTCAGAGACTGGCTCCTGACACACCTTTGCTCCCATACTTCTTCCCCATGGCTTTCAGCCTCCCCATTCTCCAAACATCAGAGTACAATTCACTTCTGGAAGCTTGTGGGCAAGATTCTGGCCTCTTTCTTTTCTCTCTCTCTCTCTGGCTGGGTTTTCCCTCTGAAATCGTTCTCTGAAACCTGATGCTGGTGCTTCAAGAAGCCTACAAAGGGAGGCAGTGAACATGTGTTTCATCCCCTCCAGGTCCTTCTTTCATGGTGACAGGGCCGGGGACCCGGAGGCCAGGGCCCAGAGGTCCACTTCCCCACTGGACCAGGTCAGAAGGCATGGCAGGATGCCAGCTACCGTCTCCCAGCACCCACTAGGCAGATGCAGGAAGCATGAGCTGCCTTCCCATCCACATCTCACCAAGGCTAACATGGCACCATAGGGAGCTGTGCACAGTGGGACAAAGAGCCCCTGAGTGCAGCTGCCCAGGGTTGCTGTGGCCAGGACCTGCCATGCTCCCATGGAGGTAGGGGTCTTTTGGCTTCAGTGGGAATCACAACATACAAGAGCTGGACAAAGTCCCAGATACCAGGATGTGCCCTCAGGTTACTTACAGGGACACTGAGACCTAGGGGTGGTGGGAGCTACTTGAGGTCACCTATGTAGTGATGGAGTCAGGACTAAAATCCTGCTCTCTTCTGTCACAATTAAGTGCTCTTTTTACCTTAACTTTGCTGTACCCCTTCCTCCCACAAATTGTGCAGAATATCAAGACAATCTCAGAGAATAAAATGTGATGTTTCTAGTTGCTTTACAAATAAAGGGAACAGACTGTGACCCTAGTTTATGTTATTTTTAAAAAAATGACTCCTCCAAGAGCAACTCAGTCAAATCACCCACCATCACTATGGTTCAAAATCCTTGCATGTAAACAGGTGCTGAGGCTCAGGTCAAGTTTGGAGGGTGGTACTTTGCTGGACTTCAACTGTGTGCCCTGAACTGCACAAGTTTATCTACCTGACAGGGGACCTCAAGGTGACTAGTGTTTCCTGGGGTGTGCATGGCATGGAGCTGGTGAGTGAGGGGCATTGGATGGAAAGCAGAACTGGGGGGGAAGTCTAAAGGTGCCCAAGTGAGCCTTGGCCAGACTACATCACGCACAGCAGTGCCCTCTCAGCAATGGACCAGAAATAATAAATGAAGGAAGAAACCCAAAGAGGCTGCCTGATGGCCCCAGGGCCATTTACCAAACCAGGCAAACCTGAATTTCCATAGTCAGAGCTCCCAGGGGTCAGAGAAGAGGGGAAGAAACTCAGGGTCCACCCGGGCCCATTCAGGGTAGGGAGTCTAACTAGAAACCATCCCCATCAAAGCAGGGACCCCAAGAACCACACCCTTAGTGTAAGGGTGAACTAGAAATAAATCTGTACCCCCCACCCAAACCAGAAGTCTTTAAAGAAACCAAAATGCCTCTCTGAAATCATGGGGCTGAACAGAGAGGGGAATATGGCCCTCAAGCATTCATGACCATGAGATGGCCCCCATATGCATTGGCAGCCCAAGTTCACACTGTCTAGGTGTCCAAAAGTCCTTAAGCTAATAATAATTGTAATAATAATAATAATAAATTTAAAGTGGTCCCAGATAAGTAGTGAGGCTAAGTACTTAATAAAAACAAATACAAATTCTCTTTAGGTATGACCCACCTAAAGGTCTCAGGTTACAAATGAACTTATTTGCAGAACAGAAATAGACATAGACTTTGAAAAACTTAAGGTTACCAAAGGGGACAGGTAGAGATTTGGAGAGACAGACTGAGGGTTTGGGACTGGAATATGCACACTGAGGTATATGGAATGATTGGCCAATAGGGACCATCTTACAGCACAGAGGACTCTACCCAATACTCTGTGATAATCTACATGGGAAAAGAATCTGAAAGAGAATAGATGTGTGTACATGTGTAACCGAATCGCTTTGTTGTACAGCAGAAATTATCGCAACATTGAAAATCAACAATGTCAATAAAATTTTTAAAAATGAAAAAAATAAAGGTCTCAGGTCTCAAAGAACCCTTCCCCCAACCCTGCTAACCAAATGAGTTAAACTCAACATACATACTAAACACCATGACTGAAAACCTGAAAGAAAAACAATACAAATGGACCTCAAACACCTCAGACATTGGAATTATAAGGTGTAGAATACAAAATATGTTTACTCTGCTTTAAGAATCAAAAGAGAGGGGTTCCCGTCGTGGCGCAGTGGTTAACGAATCCGAATAGGAACCATGAGGTTGCGGGTTCGGTCCCTGCCCTTGCTCAGTGGGTTAACGATCTGGCTTTGCCGTGAGCTGTGGTGTAGGTTGCAGACGCGGCTCGGATCCTGCGTTGCTGTGCCTCTGGCGTAGGCCGGTGGCTACAGCTCCGATTCAACCCCTAGCCTGGGAACCTCCATATGCCGCGGGAGCGGCCCAAGAAATAGCAACAACAACAACAAAAAAAGACAAAAAGACAAAAGACAAAAAAAAAAAAAAAAAAGAATCAAAAGAGAGCTTGCCAGTAGGAACAAAGAGCAAGCACATTTAAAGATAGGATCAAACAGAGCTCCTAGAAATCAAAATATGATCATTAAAATTTCAAAATATGATCATTGGTTTTACTGAAGATTAGACATGGCAGAAAAGAATTAGTGAATTGAAAGATAAAATTGAAGATATTACCTGGCATGTAAAACAGAGACTCAGAGATGGGAAATCTAACAGAGAGGGTAGGAATCATGAAAGATAAAATTTAAAGGTCAAAACTTCTATTTAACTGAGATTCTAGAAGCGAAGAATGGAGAGAAGCAGTATTTGAAGAGATAATGTTCCAGAATTGACCAAAGACTTTAATCTTTAGATTCAAGAAGCCCAATATAACCCAAGAAGGAAAAACACATAGAAATTCACACCAGACAGGTCAGAGCAAAACTGCACAACACCAAAGGAAAAAAAAAATATCTTAAGTGCAACCAGGAAGAAAAACAGACCATTATTAAGGAAACAACATTTAAAATGAGAATTTCCTAAACACAACACTGGATGCCTAGATCAATAGTCTGGTATCTTCTATGTGCTGAGAGGAAGTAAGTGCCAATCTCAACTCCCTGTGAAGCAAAAATACCTTTCAAGAACAAGAGTGAAACAAAGACATGTTCAGTCTATTTATTTAGTGTCTTTAGGAATCAATGAAGTCACAGCTCAATGTCACTAGGGGTCAGGTTGGAAACAGATGAACAAAGAAGTTCAGGCAGGGACTGTGCCAAACTGCAGGGCATATGCATCCCATCTACAGGGGTCAGCTTTCTCAGTTCCATCGGATAGTTGCCAGATCCAGTCAACAAAAACTGGAAATCCATGTTTTGATGTAAAATTTCCCAGTGTTTAAATGTTGGCAACCAATCAGAGGTTTGAAGGATCCCTGAGTGAGACAAATAAAGCCAGGGTGGGAACCAAATTCAGGCAGTAGATCACTGGTGTATACACTTAGCTGGCGGAGACAAATGACTAACCAAGATGGGGTAAAGGATGTCGAAGTGGTCAGGACAGCATAAGAAAAAGGCTCTGCAGACAAACACAGCCGCCCGGAGAGGCCCAGGACTGGCAGGAAGCCCTAATGTCTGGGTGGAAAGGCTCCCATCTTTTTCTCTGAGCACTGTACCCAAACTCATAGCATCCTGTACTCAGGAGAAGGTGCCAGGCCATGGTTCCTCTGTCTGGAAGGTCCTTCACGTCCTTTCTCCTAATATATGCCTTCTCCACACTTCAGTCCAGACATCTCCTAGGATGGGGTGGGGGAGAGGGGAGCCTTCCCTGATCTACCCCCAAAGATGTTTGGTGCTATCTGAGCATGCACTTAGCCACATGAAATCATGGGTCCATCTCCCCATGCCTTCAAGAGCCTAACCCTGGCTCTCTTGCAAGGCATGGGCTAGGCACCCAGTGGACAGTAGTTGAGACTCTCAGAAAGGTACAGATAAGGGTGGCGACTATGGCCCAGGGAATGCAGATGCCTGCATGTTACGGATGCGACCGCTCTCCACCCCGTGTGCAGGATGGGAATATTATGCAAAGGGCCTCTAGGCTGGTTGCATAAGTGATCATAAAGAGCATTAATAAGCAAAAAACGGCAAGAAAGCAGGCTGTTTTTATGCATGGGGTGGGAGGAGGAGAGAGATAAGGAGAAGCAGCAGCCAGCCTGAGGACGTAAGGCTGGACTTCCTCAAATGCTCATCAGGTGTGCCACACACGGGGTGACCGTGGTGGACAAGATGGCCTTCCCCAAGCTTATGATCTGCAGGTGGAGACAGACTCTAAATAAAAAATGACCCCACGAATTATTTACCTACAGTGGTGAGAGGCCATATGAAGAAAAGTGAGCAGCTAGGCCCACACTACCGAATGATTTAACCATTCTCCTCCTTCTTTGTGTTTTTAATAATTAGTTGATGTATTTTACTTTTATTAAATAATCGATCTAATCTACACCACTCGAAATGCATACGACACAAAAAGCCCCCACCCACTCAGTCCTTACCTTGCAAGCAACCACTGCTTGCAGCTTCTTATGTATCTTTCAGAGATATGTTTATATTCCGTATATACAAGCCAATTTGTGTATACAAATATAAATATACCTCTTTCTCTTTTTTTCTATGCAAGTGGGAGTCTACTGTCTTGTACTTTGCTCTATCTCGAATAGACTTTAGAGCTAAAGGAAATGGCATGTGAACTTGGAGGATAAGCTGGAGTTCTGTGGGTGAGAAGGAGGAGAGGACCATTCCAGGCAGAGGGAACAGCATGTTATGGACACACCTTGGGGAAGTGAGGGAGGAGAGAAGCTTCTACCAACAGGGGGAGGGCATGGAGCACGTGGCTTATCCAAGATCACAATCTGTGCCCTGTGAGTGACAGATGGAGGGTACAAAGGCCTGGCTCCCTGTCTCAGTCTGGATCATCCCAGGCCAAAGCTCCTGGAGGATCAGCTGCGGCCACTGTTGCATCTGCAGCACAGCCCAGCCTTTCCCTCTGCCCAGTCCTGCTCCCTTCACTCCTGCTCACCCCGGTAAACCTCCACCATAGAGAGCGCCATCTCAGGGTCTGTTTCTAGAGAACCAGCCCTAAGGCAATGAGAAATGGTCCAAGAGCAGGAGGGGTGAGGTCTACCAGGCCATGTTCAAGTCCAGCCTCCCCTTATTGTGGCTGTGTCCTGGGCCTCCATTTACTCTCTCTAAAATAAAGACTAGGATACTTGGCCTTCTCTGTCAGAGGCCTGGTGTGAGATGACATTCAGGGAAAACTTGACAGACAGTGTTGCCATCTTAAGCATGTTACGGCCACTGAACCCAGTTGTCCCATCTCAGCCCTTCCCTCCCAGCCTCTGCTCTAGGTTAGCCTGTGGCTACAAAGCATGCTGCTCCTCCCCTCCTCCCATTCTATCTCTTCCGGTTCAAGGCCCACCTCCTCCAGGAAGCCTTCCCTGATATTCCTGCACATTCTGCCTCCCTCTCCTTTGTACTCTTAGAGCACCTGGAGTCTCCACCAAATAATGTGTGAATTCAGTGCTGCACACCAAAATACCCCCAGATGCAGAGGAGAAGAGACTCTGTAACCTGGCAGATCCTGAAGATGTGGAACCTAAAGAAGCAGACCCCAAAGATGAAATTAATTCAAAGTCTACCTGATATTTTATGTGTATATATCTTAGTTCATTCATTTATTCATTCAATAAATCTGCCATCTTAACATAACATTCAACAGGACAGACATGGCTCCTGTCTTCAAGGAGTTTAGAGTCCACTAGGCCTGTCTGGAAAAATCTATAAACTCTTGCTTCTACTCTGTAATAAATTCCTCCACTTTATGTTAATATGAAATTCTTCTTTCTCCATTCCATTGACAAATAAAATCAGCACTCCCAGAAGATAAGTCAGATTTACCTGTGGCTTTTCGTGTGCCACCTGAGTCCATGTTTCCCAGTCTCAAAAGTCCAGGTCAGGCCTCCTGCTTACTGCTGGCTTTGTCATAGAATCCAAGCAGGACGTGGGGCAAGCAGGACGTGGGGTCACCTGGAGATCAGCCTAGAGTAATGGGCTCCAAACCAGTCCCTGCCACCCAAGCGGCAACGGGCCGATGTGTGTGCCCAGAAGCCATGTCCAACCCCACACACAACCTCTGCCCATGCAGCCTTCTCTGCGCACACAACCTCAATTTGTTCGGGCAGCCAGTGGAATACCCTTGATTCCAGAGAGCCAGAACCAGGCCTGAACTAAAGCAAAGAGTCTCACTTCCCTTGGCTGATTCTGGCCAACGCGATCTAAGAGGAGGTCTGCCCGGGAGCAAGTGGGGAGGTCTTCTCTAAGACTTGTCAAAGGAAAAGGCTTTGCTCCTTCTTCCTTGTTCCTTCCTGGAATGAAGAGGCAGAGGTGATTGCCTGCAGATGTGGCAGCCGGAGGACAAAAGGTCACTGCAGGAAGGATGATGAAAGAAAGAAAGAGCCTGGGTTTCGGATGGGGTCTTGCATCCACTAGCCAACCCACTCTAGCAACCACCAACCTTTGGGCCTCCTTATAAAGGAGACACAATTTCCTATTTGTTTAGGCCACTGTCAGTCAATTTTCTGTAACTTGCAGCCAGACACTCCTGAGTAATATAGTTCTTGAGAGTGTATAAGAATTTTGGGGTAAATTATTCATTCAGTGCCCACAATGGCTATGAGGAGCCCCTTTTATAGAAGGAGAATCTATCAATGCATGTGATTGAAATCAATTTGTACTAAAAACCCAGCAAACTAGGAAAACAAGGGAACTCCCTCAACTCTACAGCATCTATACACCAAAACCCAACAGCAGGAATTATACTTAATGGAAAAAATTTTAGCTACAGGCTGTTAAGACAAGAAGCAAGATAAGGATGCCCACCATGGCCTCTACGGTTTACAGATGACACACTGGGCAGTCAAATGACATCCCCAAGGTCATTGCCTGGAGGTGGTGGAGCAGGGCCCCCCACTCTGACCTCCTGACCCTCAGTCCTGCTCTCAGCTGAAGGGGCTGTCAGACAGACAGGCAGGTGTCTCCAGGACTGAGGACCCACTGTGCGTGGCACACGAGATCTGAGGCCCCGAGAGGACAGGTTCTTGCCAGCGGCCATGCCTGTCCCGCACTGGCCAAGTTCTTCAGGGTTTGGGAAAAGAGGTGAGTCTAAGAGCCTCTCTCCGGGCTGGAGCACACCTTTCACTGAGCTTCCTGCCCACGGCCCCCTCTTTCTCCCATGGCCCTGGAGACAGAGGAGGAGAGAGGAAGAGACTTGGCAGGTGTCTTGCAAGCACCTCGGCCCCGTCTGCTTATCTGCGTCCCTGCCTCCTCACCACGGCAAATTGCTTGTTGATAAATGAGGCTATTTAAGAGCGAGTGATGCTGGCATTACAGTTATTAATGAGGACGACGTGGAGAGACATTTAAGAGCGGCCGACTGTTCGCACATCCTGCCACCTGTGAGGGATGGGGCCGCTGTGCTGCAGGCCCCCGGCCCCCACTTCCAGACACAGGCCCCAGGCAAACCACAGCCTGGTCGTGGGAGGTGTGGGGAACTGGAGGGTCCCAGAACCCTGCCTGTGACAGGAGCATGTGGGTTGGAGGACAATAGCCAGCATCTCCTCTGGGAACTCCGGCAGCGAGGATTCAAAAGGTGCTTGTGAGAGGGTGTGTGTACAGGTGTGTATGCGCGTGTGCACATGTGTGTGCTGGAGCATGAACATGGACACACAGGTGATGTGTGTGAGTGAGCGTGGACACCAACAGAGTGTTTGTACTTCACGCAGTCCCGCAAACTACAACTTGAACTCTCTAAGCCTCGGTGCCCTCACCTGCGAAAGGGTGTGACAACCACATCACCACATAGCCTGCTGGGAGGATCACATCTCTAATCCATACAAAAAGCTGAGCCCAGGGACTGGCCTGAGGCTGGAGAAGGCCCAGGAAAAGGTGGGGCATTCTCCTTCCCTGGGCTGTAATTACTAAGGCAAACTTATACAGGAGACTGAGCGCCAGGAAGATGGTGCCAGGGTGAAGGAGAGAGACGATGGGTATCTGAGCTCGTGAAGGATGCAGGGAATGGATCGCAGAAAGGGATGCTCCTGTGCAGCCGCGCTGGCTGTGAACACATTGAAACACCATGGGCTGATAACAGCAAATGAACTGAGAAAGAGCTGCTGCCCCAGATCCTCCCATCCCCCTCCTCCAGCCCCCTCCCCAGTAAAGCTCAAGCCCCTCTGCCAGAGAGCCTGTGGGACCTGCTCCAGCCCCACCGCAGGCCAGCGTCTGTTCTGCTTGGTGTAGCCCATGCAGGAAAGGTTAGGCAGCATCTTGAAGGTCACCACTGGCAGGTGTGAGGGTGTGATTTCAGAGCGTCAGCTGTGCATCGTTATACCAGATGGGTGGCCGAGTCCTGAGGACTAGTCCTTATCAAGGGAGCTTCACAGAAAGCAAGGCCCCGGCCCCATGTGGAATCTGGGTTGTGATTTATCACCAGGCCCCTGTCTTCCTCCACGGTCAATGTCAGGACGGGGGTGGGGGCAGCATTTCAGATCTTCTGCAAAACCTCCTTGGAAGACATCACGGACTGCACTCCTCAATGTCCTTTGTACTAAGACCCACATGATCAATTCCTGCTTGAGATTTCCTTCCAGGGAGAAGAGCTGCCTCCATAGATTAATGGGTACGCGCTCTGTTGCCTGGAAACACTTCAGCACGGCTCCCTTTTGGATTTAACTGTCAGGACACTTAGGGCCAAATGCCAACGCCCTAAATGTTGTAATCTGCTCAACGCGGGCACCTGAAACCACCTAATCCCTTGGCTTTCCCAGATGTGCTGCGATGTTTTATCCGCTGAGTTTCCAGCCACATTGGGCTTTTTCCTGTTAAGCCCTCAGTTCCTTCTAGAGGTTAGAAATCTGAAATAAACAACCAGCCTAGCAGCATCACTGATAGCCCGGCCCTCCCAGCAGTGTGGCCCGGCCTGTGTAGCCCTGAGCACCAGAGCCCCCACCCCTTCGCTGTCCACCTGGCGTGGAGGAGGCAGCCTCTTCCTGCCCTGGCTCAGCTGTTCGCCCTGGCCTAGAGGAGAAAAGCTTCCTAAGGGGCCAGAAACTTCTGGCATCAACTTGGGAGAAGTCCTGTGGTTGAGAGAAGCCTGAGAGGGTTCTCTCCTGGGATACGGATAGGGATAAGTGGGGAGTAGCAGAGCTGCCAGGGATTCTGGGTCTGAGGTCCTTGATATCAGGGAACTGTATTTTGGGGCTTCAATACTAGCAGAGATAAAGATATGCAAAGGGAGACGCAAAGGGAGGAGTCCTTGTTGTGGCTCAGCAATAATGAACCCGACTAGGAACCATGAGGACAAGTTCAATCCCTGGCCTCACTCAGTGGGTTAAGGATCCAACACTGCAGTGAGCTGTGGTGTAGGTCATAGATGCGGCTTGGATCTGGCGTTGCTGTGGCTGTGGTGTAGGCTGGCAGCTGTAGTTCCAATTCAGCCCCTAGCCGGGGAACTTCCATATGCCATAAAAAGAAAAGAGACGAGAAGGGAAGGGAAGGGAAGGGAAGGAAAGGGAAGAGAAGAGAAGAGAAGAGAAGAGAAGAGAAGAGAAGAGAAGAGAAGAGAAGAGAAGCGAAGAAAAGAAAAGAAAAAAGAAAAGAAAAGAAAAAAGAAAGAAAAGTTGCTGTCTTGGCGCAGAGGAAACAAATCTGACTAGGAACCCTGAGGTTGCAGGTTTGATCCCTGGCCTCACTCAGTAGGTTAAGGACCCAGCGTTGCTGTGAGCTGTTGTTTAGGTCGCAGGTGTAGCTCCAATTAGACCCCTGGCCTGGGAACCTCCATATGCCATAGGTGCAGCCCTAAAAAGCAAAAAGAAAAGAAAAGAAAAGGGAGAGGAGGAAAGGAGGGGAGGGAGGGAGAGAAGGAAGGGCCCCTCCCTCCTTGAAGTCCAGAGGAAGTTGGGAATGAGGCCTTGGGGGTGGGGAACACACAGAACAGGGATGGCCAGGACTTGCCCACCCCATTGCAAAGGGCCCCCTGCTCCTCTGGGCAGGGCGTGTGGGGCAAGGGTGTGTCCATGGGATGGGGACTTGAGCCAGCCCCTGCTCCCCTGGCCCTTGCCGCCCAGGCTCTCCTGGTACCACTCAGCAACTGAGCTGCCCTGAAAGAGTGGAGATGCAGGCCAGGCCCACAGCATCCAAGTCCTCCTCAGATAAGACCATGCCGAGACTGCTGTGAGCTGGCGTGAGCTCGTTCACCCCATGCAGGCAAGAGGACCCCCAGGCTGCTGCCCTGGAAGTCCCTGCCACAGCCACCTGTGGCTTGGCTCAGAGAGTGAGAGGAAGGCCTTGGTTTCTGGAGCTCAGCTCAGGATGGCATCGCAAAGGAAGAATTCATCCGAGAAATCCTCCCTTCCCTCGGTCCTCTCCAGGGACTTCCCTCCCTGGCCCCCACTGTCCATTTGTACACAGAGGCCAGTACTGACTGAACTCTTGGCTGACTGACACCCAAGCCGGGGACCATGGCAGACACCCCATGACCCCCGTTTATCTAATATGAGTCCAAGTAGAAGCACCATTCAGATACTCTCGCAATTCCCGCTTCCTTCCCTGGGGCTGCGGGGCCTTCTGACCCCAAATGCACCCCTGCCTTCCCTGGTTCCTGACTCCCAAGGGTGGCTGTGAATGAGCAGCTGCCTACAAGCCACAGACCTGTTTCTTATAAGCCCCCAGTTCAAGCCTTCACCCCTGCACTCGTCCCAGCTGCTCCACACCCCCCTGGGGGCCGAGAACTTTGTCCCTTTTACTGTGTCTGTTTCTCAGGATCCCCTGTGAGGCATGTCCCAAAATGTTCTGGGGCCCTGCAGACACCCAGGAGAAGCACCCACAAACAGGGCCAAGATCTAGGCCTCCAACGGAGGAAATGGAGCTGCCGACAAGGCCGCATTGGATGATGACAAAATGGGGAGATGGGGCTCCCCAGGGGTCTCAAAGGCCACTGCAACCTCAATTTCAACCCTACGTTCCTAGGCTGTCAGGCTGCAGATTTTCAAAGTCATCTCCACATGCCCACGTGGATCCTCAAAGGTTAACACTGAACCCCAATCTTCTTCTGGGGGGAGGGTCCCTGGAAAGCACCAGGAACTCTCTAGCACCAAAAGCTAGAACTAGAAGGCCAAGCCTGCTAGCATGATGCCTCTTACATGTCGCCCCCACAGCCAGCCCATCAGTGAGTGCTGCCCCAGAGTCCCCTCATCCATGACCTCCTCCCACGGCTGCCTTCTGCCTGGTCTCTGCACTCAGTCTGGCTCCTCCAACCTCATCTCCACTCAGCATCCCAACCCAAGCTTTCCCTCATCAATCGTGACAGTGGCTTCTGATAACACACCTGATGTGGGGGGCGGGGGGGCACCTGGTACGGGGGGCAGAGGGGGATGACAGCTCCCTCCCGCCCCTACACCTTTGCTCCTGCTGCCATCCCCATGGGAATAGCCCTACTCCCTCCTGCCCTGGGTCTTATTCAGTCCAAATTGTCCCTCAATTCTCAGCTCCGACACGACTCCCGCGGGGGCACCGTCCCTGACAGCCCGCCCAGGGCAGACCTGCAGAGACCGTCACAGCTCAGCTCAGCTGGGAGGCGGTCCAGCCAACGTGGGTGTCCTCCCTGTGCCATCAGGCCCTAGAGAGCACTGAGGTGTCTTGCTCACCACTGTCCACCTGGCACAAATCCTGGCACACAGGACAACTTTATAAACACCAGTGGAGCACACTACTGCAGAAGGGACCTGCAGGACTAGAGAGCAACGACAATACACAGAGGGTAAAGGAATGACAATACATAGATGCGGGTAAACACAGTGCAGAGGGCTCACCTGTATCCTCCCGGCCACCTGCGGCAGGCACATATTTGCTACCCCCGACATTCTTGTGTGCCCTCTCATTTCCCAGCCCCCTGGCACCCATGTGGGCCATGCATCATGTCTGGCCAAAGAGACACAGAGGCAGCATCATGGGTTACCTCCTGGCCAGAACGTGGAGGGGCAGGGCGAGTCCTCCTCACCCTTCCTTCTTTACTGTGGAGGACTGCGGGGGCCAAATGCTGAGATGGCAGCAGAGCCAGCAGATGGAAGCAGGCTGCATCTCTCAGTCATCGCACGGGGGCCAAGTGACCAGTCACTCAACTCGCATCTTGTGTGAATGAGAAGGAAATGTATTGCGTTAAGCTGGTGAGATGATACTGATAAGCATGGGATCTCAGCCAGGGGTCTGTCCAGCGGCTTTCCAGCCCTCGTGGATACACACATTCACACTCCTGCAGTGTACACACACACACACACACACACACACATACACACACCCCTCGGCCCCTGTTGCAGTGCTCTCAGCATCCTGTGCTTTTGGTGTCCTCACCTCCCTGCCCGCGGGTTCCAGGCCACCAGGTCATTCTCCCCATCCCTGGCCACTAGCGCTGACTGTCACCTGGCTCCCACTCTCCAACATCCTGGCAGTGGCCCTCACATGAATCATGACCAGGAACCATTTAAGGTGTGATGCTTCTCAGGAGATCTTTACTTTTCAAAGAATCAAAATTTTAAAGACCCAAAGGACGGATACCCTCATGGTGGAGTTCCCAGAACTGACAGGAGCAAGGACCCCTCCCTGGCTCAGGACAACCTGGTCCCTATGCCCCCTCTCAAAGTCCCCTGGCAGAGGGCAGGCTCACCCTTGATCTCATCCCTTTCCCCTACGGCCACTCTTTTAAGGGAGGCAGCTCATCCCCGACTCTCAGCTCCTTAGACAAACCTCCAGGCTTCCACACTGCAGGCTTCCCAAGGAACCTGGAGGAACCTCTCCTTAAGAGACATGAGAGAGAGGATGAATGAAATGAACACAGGAAACCCCTGCACGTCCACTCTCCCTTCATGTGGGCAGGTTGGAGACCAGTCCTAACCTCAGGAAGGACAGAAGCATATGGGTTTGGGAGAGAGCTATGCCTGGGTTTGAAACCTGCCCCCTTCACTTAACTGCTGTGTGACCCTAGGTAAGGCACTCAGCCTCTCTGAGCCTTATCTATATCATGAGGAAAATCATTTCTGCTTCTTAGAGTCTTTTTGAGGATTAAGTAAAGAAACACACCTGAAAGTTGTTACCTTAAAGCGGATGCTCAGTAAATAGTCATTCCCTTCCCTTCCCCAAACCAAAGCCATGAAGTCTCTGTGCAACCAGTGAACAGACATCGGAAGCAAGGGGAAAGACAAACCAGCCCACTGCCTTCCCAGCCTAGCCATTCCTAAAAAAGGAGAAAGGAAAAAAGACTTCTTTTTTGGTCATGTCTTTGGGGACAGGTTCTTAGATTTCTCCACAGCCACTGGAGTTATCTGTGTACTAGTGCATGTGAGGTGCCCTCAGCTATGGACAGCAGCACAAGAGACCAGAGAGGAATGTGGGGAGATGGGGGGCATGACATCCCAAACTCTGCCCCAGTAGCATCCACTGGGCTACCTGAGGACCATGTGTACTCAGCATAGCACCAGCCTGGGAGATGGCAAGATGGGTCAGATGCAGAGTGGCCAAGAGACCCCATGACAAACTCTGTCAAGCAGTTCTGTAGAAAATGCCAATGGTATTTTGATAGGCATTGCATTGAATCTGTAGATTTCCTTGGGTAAGTATGGTCATTTTAATAACATTAATTCTTCCAATCCATGAACACGGCATCTCTCTCTCTGAAACTCAGCCCAGGCAGAACAAATCAGTTTCATCTCATGCACCCATTCTGATAGATTGGTAGTGGCTGTCTGAGGTACTGTGTTGAGGGGAAAAGTCCAACAATTGATTAATAATGTCTGGCAAGGGCCCAGGATAAGAGGAATGTGATATGAGTGCTGGGGATTTATCAGTCCGGGGCTAAGCAGAAATGATAAGGGCCCAGCATAGAAAGAAAGGGACAGGCAGTGAGAGCAAGATTTCAGAAATAAAAACAGCAAGACTTAGTGACTTACTGAAGAAATCAGCTTAGGGACAGGAAGGTTGACTTGCAAAGCTCTGACTTAGGCAACTGGTCCTACTAACTGAATTTTGGAAGATAGGCAAGAGACAACATCTGAGTGAGACTTGTGTTTGAGGTGCCTGAGGAATAGCTCAGGTAAGGTCCAGGAGGCACGTGGACATCATGTTTAGCGTTCAGGAGGTGGTTTGCAAAGCTGGACCCTACATGGGGCAGCTGAAACCACGGGAGAGGGGAGGACCTGGGAGAGGGTTGTCAAGAGCGTGGTAAGTGGGCTGGAGACAGAGCCCTGAGGACTGCCAGCCGACATTCAAAGAGGAAGGGAGGGAGGCAAGAAGGGCCGGTCAGAGAGCTGGGAGGAGGGCCTGGGAGAAAGGATGGAGAAGTGGGAGGGGTTGGCCATGTGGGATGCTGCACAGAGGGTCTTATTCAAGGTCAAGAGTAAAGCAGCCGTGATGGTCCCAGGGCCCCTCCTTGTCCAAGTTCTTCTTAGGCTCTTTTGGCGAACGTTCTCACTCTGAAGCAGCCCTGAAGGAGGGGGCCTCACTCCTGAGGAAGAGGGAACAGGCCAAATGGGCAAGGGAAGGGGTGCTTTAAAGTCCCACCAAGGCTCAGATGTGATCACACAGGTGTTTGCTTGATAATATCTAACTTGTGTGTTCAGGTTCTATTCACTCTTCTGTCTATGTATTATGTTTGTTTGTTTGTTTTGGTCTTTTGCAGCATGTGGAGGTTCCCAGGCTAGGGGTCCAATCGGAGCTACAGCTGCCGGCCTACACCGCAGCCACAGCCACAGCAGATCCGAGCCGCATCTGTGACCTACACCACAGCTCACAGCAACGCCAGATCCTTAACCCACTGAGCGAGGCCAGGGATCGAACCTGAAACCTCATAGTTCCTAATCGGATTTGTTTCCACTGTGCCATGATGGGAACTCCTGTATTATGTTTTCACAAAAATGAAAATATGAATTTTAAAATAGGCCCAAAGGGAACAAGCCCTAGCAGACAGATCCTCTCTAAGCTGCCCCATGTCCCCTCCCAACATTCCCTCTGTGCCATCGGCCAGGTCAGTGGTTTTCCATTTGGCCATGAAGTGTCTGTTCCAGCCCCAGATCTCTGTAGAGAACCCAGAAGAGCAAATCAGAGCTGGGGTTACACCCCCCACCCCCAACTTCCTGGCCTCTCACACAGTTACCCACTGAGTGTGCTCTTGTCCTAGTACAGCCAAACTCAGTCCCCATTGTCACCAAAGGTCTATAAGCTCCTAGGGGTGGGAGCTGCGTAACCACAACCAGAGGGCAGAGGGCCTCGGAAATCATCTCAACCCTGAGATGCTAAACCAGGCTCTGACTCATAGGCTGACCTTCCTCCCACCCATCTCCAGGCTTCTGGACCCTGGCATGGAACCAGTGCCTGTTCACCCTGAGCTTCTGGCCTGGGTCCTTCAGGTCCTGCACTCCAAGTGTTTGGCTCAATCCCCCCCCCCCAACCCCCCACCCCCAGCCTCTGGGCCCTGGCCTGATGGTCCCCACCTTCCCCCTCCCCTTCACACCCCTCCCCCCAGCCCACCACCCTCCTCAAGCAGAGCCAGCAGGAGGCAGGGACCCCTCTGGTGACGGATGGGCCAGGCACTGTTTTCGCTTGTCACCCGGGCATACAGAATGACAGACCTTGGGAACCAGGCATTAATACCGAAGATTTATAGTCAAATCTGTCACGGCTGAAGGCACTTCCCCCAAAGTTGGCTCGGCCTGAAGGTCGCTTTTCGGAGGTGATAAGTGCAAAAAAGATGTCCTCACCAGCCCTCCTGGGCCCTCCCCCTCCCAAGCAAAAGCTCAGGCTGCACAGAAGGAATCCGAGGGAAGGAGGTAGGAATGGAATTTCTCCAGACGGAGCCCACCGCCTCCACAATCCCTCCTTCTCTCCCCTCCAGCCTCTGCCATGATCCCCAGCCGTGTTGGCACATGGCTGGGAGGTACCAGGGAGGCCAGGAGAGGACAGAGGGGCAGAGGACACTCCTGGGCAGTTCCTGGGGACTGCACTGTGTGCCCAAGGGCCAAGCCAGGTGAAGCAGCTCTCTGACTCCCTGGAAGTGATGGCTTGGGGGTGATGAGCTAGGCCTGGCCCAGGCAAAGTGGCCCTGCTCCAAGACTGCATGGCTCAGACCAGTGTCTGATTTTGAGCCCCATCTGAGAAACGGGAGCTGATGTGAGGGGCCTGGAGTGGAAATACGTCCAGTCTCCCCACTCCAGTCTGCCTAGTGAGGCACAGACGTCCATGTCTATCCACTCGTCAAATATTTAAGTGCCACCAAGGATCACAGAATAAAAGATCTGAGAGGGCCCTTAGAGAATGACCAGGCCAATGGCCCCATTTCACAGATGGGGAAACTAAGGCTCAGAGAGGAGATGGAAGTATTCAAGTCTGTTCATTCACTCGACAATTACTGATACCAGGCTGGGGGCTTAGCCTGTCAGCCAGAGCTCTTGCCCCACTGCTTGCTCCAAGGAAAGCCTGGTACTGGGCACGGGGTGGGACACAGGGATGCATAAAAAAGACACAAGGGAGCTTCACTGAGGTGCAATGGGTTAGGGAGCTGGTGTTGTCTCTGTGGTGGCTTGGATTTTTATCCCTGGCCTGAGAACTTCCACATGCTGCAGGTACATGCTGCCCCCCCAAAAAAAGATTTAAACGTGTGTATCCTCAAATCACACTGAGAAAGATAAGAGCAATGACGACGGCTAATGATCTCTTTCACAGTGACCCTAGGAGTAATGTTATTTTCCCCCTGTTACTGAAGAGGAAACTGAGGCAAAGGTCAAAATGGCTGCTAGTTGTCAGAACTTGGGGCCCAGCTTCTGATCACCATGCTCTACTGCCTCCCAGAAAAAGGTTGTCTGGCAAATACTATCCTAGACAACCCTTGACTTGCTGCCAATATTTGGCCAAGGAGGGCAAGGCTTTCCACAAGGGGAAAGGGCTCTGTGGTAGTCTCTGAAGGCTTCCTGGAGGAGATGGCAGAGGTACTAGAATGGAACCAGAGGCTTACTAATAGGAAGCCTCTCAGATGAGGGGGCTGGCGGGCACACACCCTGACCTAGCCCTGAAGGACTTGCCTACTGGCCCCCCCTGGGGACTCTCTGGAGATGGGGACCATTGGACCCTCATCAGCAGAACAAGCTGGCTGGGTCGGCCTGGCAGTGTGGGCTGTGCTGGCAGCTGGTGCCCCAGCACTGAGGCGAGGGGGTGGGGGAGGCAGCGGGTACCAGTCTCCTGAACTCTGGAGCCTGGCATATGAGCGGCACCATTCCTGGGTTATAGATGAGCTAAATTAGCTGTGACGCTCATTAGCGGCAGCTCCTAATTAGTGAAAATTAATATTGGCTTTGATAAAGACATTGGCGCCAGCTCTCCTAGGCAGAGGCATTATCGACCTTGTCAGCAGGGCTAACGAGTGGGTGAATGGAGGCGGCAGGGCATTTGGGAGTGGGCAACAGGTCCCCCACGAGAGAGCCCAGGCCCTCTGGGGCACTATCCCTCCCTGCAGCTCTTGGTCCTGGGGGCAGGGCTCACCTGAGCCTCCAGCAGTTCTTCTGAGGCAGGGGGCATTGGGGGGGGGTGGGGAGGGGAGAGGCTTGCGGGGTGGGCAGGGTTCTAGCCCCACCCTAGAGATGCTGTGGGATGCCCCGGCAGCCCAGTCCTAGTGATGGCTAGCAGGAAAGCTGATGAGACTTCACCTGTAATAAGTACCTTCAATATTGCTGGGCTATTATGTGCTCCAGGCAGTGTATTAAATACACATGGATTTTTTTTTTTTTAAGGGCCACCCCTGTGGCATATGAAGGTTCCCAGGCTAGGGGTCCAATCGGAGCTATAGCTGCCAGCCTACACCACAGCCACAGCAATGCCAGATCTGAGCCATGACTGCGACCTGCACCACAACTCACAGCAACGCTGGATCCTTAACCCACTAAGCAAGGCCAGGGATCGAACTTGCATCCTCATAGATGCCAGTCAGATTCGTTTCTGCTGAGCCATGACGGGAACTCCTTCACATGGATTTAATGCTCACAAAGTCCCTGGAAGTAAATACTTTCATTAGCTCCATTTTACAGAAGAGGAAAACTGAGGCTCAGGGAAGGTAACTTGCCCTGGGACATACGGGTAGCAGGATTTGGATCCAGGCAGTTTGACTCCAGAGCCACACTCAGGAACTCTGTATTACCCTACGCCTCCCCTCGACCCCACCCCAAATGACTGGACCTGGAGGCCAGCACAAGCAACTGAGCCTTTACCACTCTATTTGGCACATAGCAGGAGATCAATACTGACTTATAAACGAACAAATGAATAAACAGGAGAGGTTAGTTCTTCCAGAGTGTTTACACTTATTTACATTTTCCATCTTCTTCCTCAATCTCTTCAGTACTATGAAGAACCTGAATTTTTTTTTTTTTTTTTTTTTTTTTTTTTGTCTTTTTGCCATTTCTTGGGCTGCTCCCGCAGCACATGGAGGTTCCCAGGCTAGGGGTCCGATCAGAACTGTAGCCGACAGCCTACGCCACAGCCACAGCAATGCCAGATCTGAGCCACGTCTGTGACCTACACCACAGCTCACGGCAACGCCAGATCCTTAACCCACTGAGTGAGGCCAGGGATCAAACCTGCAACCTCATGGTTCCCAGTCGGGTTCGTTAACCATTGAGTCACGACGGGAACTCCAAGAGAACCTGAATTTCAACTTAGGGCCATGTCTCCTGAAACTGCCCAGGACAGAATCCACTCTATACCCCAAAACACTGCCTCTCTGGCCGGGGGCACCCAGAAGCACCTCTTCTTCTCAGGCACTGACTAGAAGCCTGGAGGCCTCGGCTCACCCAGGCCCTGAATACCCTGTTGCCAAGTGACCAGCTCTGGGCCTTGTCCCTCAGGCACCTTGGGAGGTGATGAGGAGGATGTGGCTTCCTTTCACCCTGGTCTCTGTTCCCCAGCTGGGGACCCTGAGTCCCGCCTGGGGTAATGAGGGGAAGTAACAGATACATCTATTTTTAATCCAAATAAAGGGAAAATGTTTGCCACCACGGAGTTTATAAAAATAACAACGCATTATTCGGGCATTAATAACAATAAAGATGTCAAACTGTCAGATAAGAAGTTAATCTCATTTGAGCACAATTAAGGATGCTATTATCCCACCACCTGGGGCCACTTCGGCTTTTACCACTCAGCAGGCTTCATCGATAAAGGAGCCAGGCCAAGAGGACGGGAGGCCGTGGAGCTGCCGGCCCGCTCAACCCACCCCTCGGCTACTCCCTCAGTGACCACCAACACAAGGATGCAGTCCCTGCTTAGCCGTGGAGCGCCTGACAGGCTCTCAGGGTCAAATGCTGAGGGCAGGGGAAGACGGGGCCTGGGCCTCCATACCTCCCATTCACTATGCCTTCCTTGGACCAATGATCTCGAGGCTGGTCATGGGTACCAGCAGAGGGGCCCCTGTCCTCAAGTCTCTGACAGTCTGAGAGCATCCAACCAAGAAGCAGTGGAGAGGGACTAGTGTGCAGCAGAGGTCACACAGGTGGCAGACAGAGGACCTGAGAGGCCAAGCAGGGGATGGTGACCCAGACATCAGCAGTAGCAGGAAGCCCCCACTGCCAACTCTGCATGGCAGGGACAAAGGAGAAAGGGGTGTTTCCAAAGCCGAGGGGCCTGGTCACCTGGTGGGAGATGGAGCCACCACCCAGAGAGTGGACATCCTTCCTGCTGCTGTCCAGTCTCCTGCAGGGCCGTTGTCGTCATGGCTCAGCGGAAACGAATCTGACTAGCACCCATGAGGATGCAGGTTTGATCCCTGGCCTTACTCAGTGGGTTAAGGATCTGGTGTTGCCATGAGCTGCGGTGTAGGTCGCAGATGCAGCTTGGATCCTGCGTTGCTGTAGCTGTGGTGTAGGCTGGCAGCTATAGCTCTGATTGGACCCCTAGCCTGGGAACCTCCACAGGTCGCGGGTGTGGCCCTAAAAAGACAAAAACAAAAACAAACAAACAAAAACCCTCCTAGCTGCATACACTTAAAACTTCTGTTCTTCAAAAGACACTGCTCAAGAAAATGAACAGACAAGCCACAGACTGGCTGAAAGCCTTGGCAAATCATCCATCTCATAAAGGACTCATACTGGAATATAATAAAGAACTCTCAAAATTCAATCATAAGAAAACAACTTGTGTTTCAACATGGTCAAATGATTTGGCTAGCCACTTCACCAGAGCAAATATACGGACGGCCATTCAGCACATGAAAAGACACACACCATCATTTGGCATTAGGGAAATACCAATTTAATGTGGGGCGGGAGGGATCGATTAGGGAGTTAGGACAGACGTGTACGCCCTACTACATATAAAACAGGTAGGTAACGAGGACCTACCGAATAACACAGGGTAATCGCCTCAATAGTGTGTAATAACCTATATGGAAAAGAATCCAAAAAGAAACAGATATATGTATGTGTATAACTGATTAACTCTGCCGTATGCTTGAAACTGACACAACTTTCTAAATCAATTATACTCCAGTAAATTTTAAAAAACAAACAAACAAAAAAAAACAAAGCCTTTAATGAGATTGAACACACACCTGCTAGAATGATGAAATGAAAAATGCCTCCCATCCTAGGGTCACCAGGGTCTGGTGGGGCGGGGAGAATGGAGTTATTGTTTAATGGGTACAGAGTTTCTGTGTGGTACAATGAAAATGTTCTGAAAAGAGTGATGATGGTGGTACAACCCTGGGAATATACTTAATGCCACTGAATTGTATTCTTAAAAAGGGCTGCAATGGTAAATTTTATGTTACGTAGATATGTGTGTTTATATATATGCCATGCCCACAGCGTGTGGAAATTCCCAGGCTAGGGATCAAATCCACGCCACACAAGCAACCCAAGCCTCTGAAGTGATAACACTGGATTCTTAGCCTGCTAAGCCACCAGGGAACTCCATTATGTCACGTATATTTTACCATGATCCAAAAAAAAAAAAAAAAAAAGAAAAGAAAAAGAAAAGAAAAAGGGAATTCACATCGTGGTGCAGTGGAAACGAATCAACTAGTATCCAGGAGGATGCGGGTTCAGTCCCTGGCCTCGCTCAGTGGGTCGGGGATCTGGCGTTGCCATTGAGCTGGGGTGTAGATCGCAGACACGGCACAGATCCCACGTTGGTGTGACTGTGGTGTAGGCTGGCAGCTGTAGCTCCAATTGGACCCCTAGCCTTGGAACCTCCACATGCTGTGGGTGCAGGCCTAAAAAGAAAAAGAAAAATAGGGTTTGGCAGTTTCTTAAGTTAAACATACACCTGTGACTCAGCAGCCCCACTGCTAGATATTTCCCCAAGAGAGATAAAAGCATATGTCCATACAAAGCACCTGAATTTCATGGCTGTCCTATTTGGAATAGCCAACCACTGGAAACAACCCAAATGTCCATCAACAGGTGAATTAATAAGCAAATTGTGGTCAGTCTTTGGAGTACAACTCAACAATAAAAAGGGATGAACTGCTATGGAAGCAACAATACGAATAGATCTAATTACACTGAGATAAGCAGACAGACAAAAAGAATACATACAGTATTACTCCACTTACATAAAATCCTGGGAAAAGCCAACTAATCTACAGAGATAGAAAGAACATTAGTGGTTATCTGGGGAGGTAGGAGAGGTAGAAGGAAGGATTACATAGGAGCAGAAGAAAACTTTGGGGGGGATGATGGATAAATTCAGTATCCTGACAGTGGTGATGGTTTCAAGGGTATATACATATCTTAAAACATATCAATTATACACTTCATTTTTTGTCTTTTTGCCTTTTCTAGGGCTGCTCCCGCAGCATATAGAGGTTCCCAGGCTAGGGGTCCGATCGGAGCTGTAGCCACCGGCCTACACCACAGCCACAGCCATGCAGGATCCAAGCTGCGTCTGTGACCTATACCACAGCTCATGGCAGCACCAGATCCTTAACCCACTGAGTAAGGCCAGGGATTGAACCCGCATCCTCATGGTTCCTAGTTGGATTTTTAACCACTGAGCCATGATGGGAATACCCCAATTATACACTTTGAATGGTGTCGTTTTTCACAGTCAATTATACCCCAATAATGCTGGAGAAGTTGTTTTTTAAAAGAAGCGTGAATGGAAAAGAAAGACAAGGAATTCCTGTCGTGATGCAACAGAAATGAATCCGACCAATAACGATGAGGTTGTGGGTTTGATCCCTGGCCTTGCTCAGTGGGTTAAGGATCCAGAGTTACCATGAGCTCTGGTGTAGGTTGCAGACGTGGCTCGGATCCCGCGTTGCTGTGGCTCTGCTGTAGGCCGGCAGCTGTAGCTCTTATTCAACTTCCAGCCCGGGAACCTCCATACACCATGGGTACAGCCCTAAAAAGCAAAAAGGAAAAAAAAAAAAAAAAAAAAACAAGAAAAAGAAAAAGAAAGACACGTTGGTGGGAGAAGCTTGATGGCCCAGAAGAGTGGTGTTTTAGGATGGAAAGGACAAGAGCCCTGCACAGGGGCTCTTGGGTGACAAGAGGAAGCTGAGCCTTCCTCAGGCCCATAGAGAAAAAGCCGAGGAGAAAGACAAGCCCTGAGAGCCAGGATGGGGGGAGACAGCGTCCCAAAGGCAGAGGGGGATGCAGATGAAGGCCGTGCGGGGAGGAGTTCTGAGAGAGGCGAGATTCGGGGATGTGAATGAGTTATCACCCCAGCTCCTGGGGTACAAATGTGGTACAAGGTAACTGTATGGGGGGCTTGTTTGCCATAGAACCAGTGTTCCAGGTAGGAGGGGCCCATATCACTGTAAACAGGGAGGGTGAGGGGCAAATGGAGGGTTCCCAGAAGCCAGCGGTGACAGAAACCACTTGCAGCTGCAGATCAGACTTTGCAGAGCGGAACACAGCAGGGACAACATGGGCAGGAGGCAGAGCTGGAAAGTTCAGGGTAAGTGCAGTCCAGCCAAGGACACAAAGATGCCCCCTGGAATTGTGCAACACAATAGCCTACAGAAAGGGTGGGAGATACAACAAAGACATTTTCAGGGGAACCAAGGATCCACCTGGAAGGATAGTGAAGCCAAACACAGATGATGGGGTCCGGTAGACGAAGGAACCTGGGATGGGTATGTGGGCAGCGGGATCCCCTGAAGGTTTCTGAATGGAGGAGTGACCCCATGACAGCAATGCTTCAAAGATCCTGTGCTGATCAGGCTGAAGACTGGCTATAGCTCACCATTATCTAGGCTCAAGTCCAGGTCATGAGGAGTTGGACTCAGGGCCCCACGCCAGGATCGTGTCTTTTCATACCATCTTTTCTGCCATGCCTCCCTTCCTCAAGCCAGACCATCTGACCTGCTCTCCCCTGGTTGTACAAAACCACTGTCTGACTCTGCTTATAGCCTCTGCCCACTTAAGTGTGGTCATTTCTTCCCAACCTAAAGATCTATCCACTGTGACATTCGTTTATGCATTCATGCAATAGCTATTGGAGGCTTACTGTGTGCCAGGCCCTCAGCTAGTCACCAGAGGCACATTATTGAAAAGTCCCCACTCTCATGAAGCTGGATGTGGGGATAGGGAGAGAGACAGGCAATAAACATATAAACAATGACGACTTTCAGATGTGAAGTGTTAAGAAGTAAACCAAGCAGGATAACTGGAGAATGAGGAGCAGAAGAAAGGGGTGGGCTACCTTAGAGAGGATGGTCAGGAAAGGCTCCCCAGAGAAAAGAGCCACGAGGAGGTCCCAGTCTTGCAAACTCTCTACAAAGACTCAGGGAAGAGTGTCTCAAGCAGAAGGCACAGCAAGTGCAAAGGCCCTGGGGTAGGAATATGCTCGGCAAGTCATGTGGCTGGAGCAGAAGGAGTCTGGAGGAGGGTGACAGGAGAGAAAGTTGGAAGAAGGCAGAGCTAGGCCATGGCCCTCTGCAGGCCAAGGAAGTGGGCTGCGTTTAGCCCAACCAGAAGGAAGGCCCAGGGAGGGTGGTCAGCAGAGAAGGGTCATGCTGATCTATGTTTTAAAACGATCGCTCCAGGAGTTCTCGCCATGGAGCAGTGGGTGAAGAATCCGGCTGCAGTAGCTTGGGTTGCTGCAGAGGTACGGGTTCAATCCCCGCCTGGGACAGTGGGTTAAAGAATCCGGCATTTCGGCAACCGTGGCTCAGTTTCAATCGCTAGCCCGGGATCTTCCATATGCCACGGGTGTGGCCACTAGAAAAATAAATGAATAAAATAAAATGATCACTCTAGCTGCAGGGGTGGACTGTGTGGTCTTGGAGGGAGAGAGGGCAGCAAGGTTGACCTTATACCTCCCTCCTGGAGAAAGCTATGCTAAATACCTCTCATTCACTCATTAAGATGACACACAGTGAGCGCTTACCGGCTGCTAGCTCCTACCTCCTGCCCAGGTGACCCTGGGCTGGGACGTGTGTCACAGCACTTCAGTCTCTTGGCTTGTAGAGTGGAAGCTATGAGGATGAACGGGTTAGCAGACATAACGTCTTAGAGGTGCGCCCTCCCAAAGCAGGTGCTCAAGGACTGTTCCTTGTCAGGATCATCATTATTATTCTACCAGCGATGAGCCCGCTCTCTGGATGTCTTCGTCGCAGCTACCATTTACTTTGGGCCCCATCATGGTCTCTCCTGGCAGACCCTTCTTGGTCACTGAGCTCTGGGACTATTGAAATCTTTGTATGTATGTGGTTGGCCGTGGCTCCCAACTGATTGAAAATTCCTTTTAATATTAACCATAAACTTACAGCTCTCTCAGTGCCAAGGATAGAGCTCGGCTCATGACATTTGTTGGATGAAAGATACAGGAGGGAGGAGGAGGGAGAAAAGGAGGGAGGAAACAGAAGGAGGGAGAAGAAGGAGGGAAAAGAGGATGGAGGAGGAGAGAGGAGGGAGAAGAGAAAAGAGGAGGAGGGAGAAGAAGGAGGAGGGAGGAGAGGGAAGAGGGAGAAGAGGAGGGAAGAGGAGGAGGGAGAAGAGGACGTTGTTCTTAGAACAGAGCCCCTGTCTGGACCGCAATGGTCTCCCTTTCCCCTGGTGCCACCAAAAGGAATGCCGAGAGGTTCCAGGGGCCAGGGAGGCAAGGCCCAGGGGAGGGCAAGGACATCTGGGAGAAGAAAAATGAGCAGCAGCAGAGGAGAGGGAGAGAGGAAAAGGGAGACACAAAAAAGGTAAAGAAAAAGGGACATGTGTTAGGAGAACTTAAGAATGGGTCCGTCTCTGAGCTGGGAGTTGGGGGAACCGGGATGACAGACTCACGGTCCTTCCACCCAGGGGAGCCCCTTCTGGGGAGGCAGAAGGATGGATGCAAAGCTAATGGCTGAACCCATGGTGCTTAGTGTGAAACAGGTGACGTGGAAACAAGTCCAGAGGCCCCAAGGAGGAGTGGCCACTGCTGCCTGATAGTCAGGTGACAGCCCAGATGGAGCTTGTCTGCAAGGGGGCAGATAGTGAAAGGTCCCTGGGCCCTGCCACAGCCCCCAAGCAGCCGCTGCTTCTGAGCCTTTGCCTTTCCTCTTCCTTTCTGCCTGGCAAGGCTCTGGCCAGCGTCCTCCAAGACCCGCATCAATCTTACTTCCTGCAAGAGCCCCGACCCAACAGTGCTGGTCCTGTGCCTGTGCTGCACACGGAGCCACTGACACACATTCACTCCTCGAATCCTTAGGAAAAACCAGCGAGGACCCTGATCCCAGCGCACATTCACAGAGACGGCCTGCAGAGATTTGGGGTCTGTCTGACTGCAGTGCCAGGGACCCTCCTGAGGACGAGCCCTCTCCTGTGCCCTCCCCAACCCTCTCGGTTTGCCCCTCCTTACTACCCATGTCCAACCTGCGAGGCATCTGACCCTCCCACTGCAGCAGAAGCCCTGGCAGGCGGGGGGCCTTCAGACCCGTTGAGCAGCACAAGAAGCACTGTGGGGTGGGGCACCGCAATTCATGAAAGGACTTTGTCAAAGGCATGCCGCAGCGGTTCTCCAAGTGCGCGCCCCAGGCCAGCGGCATCGACATCACGGGGAAGCCGGTGAGAAATGCACCTTTTCAGGCCCACCCCAGACCCTCTGAATCAGAAACTCTGGGGTTGGGGCCCCGCGATTTGTTTTAGCAAGCCTTCCAGAGGATTCTAATGCACGCTGACATCTGAGAACCACTGGTGTACATTACCCACCCACCAAATGTTCTTACTCGCATTCACACTTTTATGTTTGTCCGCTATATCGCTGGAATTAGATGGCTGCTCTCAGTAACCCCCATCTTGGGGATTCTTCTCTCTCGCTGGGACCTCCAAAGGGGCTCACTCAGCCATTCTGCCTTGTGCCAGCCCCTCCTCACCCCTCCCCCTACCATCCTCCACAAAGGAAAAAGAGCCGATGTCCTTTAAGTAGTAACAACCTCAGAGCCAATGCCGCCCCGCAAGGGCTCCCAGGCTGCTCTTGTGCTCTTCACCAGATTCTGATTTCATAATAAATAGCAGCCTCCGAGGTGGCCTGCGACCCCGTGGGTGGGTGTGTGCATGTGTATGTGTGCATACGGCCCCCTCCTCTGTCTCGTCAGTGGGCTCAGATGCTTCATGTAGGTTGCTACAAAGAGGCAGCAAAATACGAAATTACCGTGAAGTCATCCACTCTTACACACACACACACACACACACACACACCACAAGGAGACAGAGGTGAGATCACAAGCAGGGCACCATCCCACAAACAGGCAGCAGTACACACACAAACACATGGATAGGGACACACACACACAAGCACACACAGGTGGTCACAGACACACACACATACACACAGTACCACACACTCACATATTGGAACTGGGACACACACAGGCTGGGGCACTGCTCCTGCAGGCAGTGGCCCTGGAGAGGGAGGGAAGTTCAGTCCCCCTGCAGTGACCGTCTCGGGGGTGTGGTCGCCACGAGCAGAGCCGACCTGCAAAGGTGGGATGCCAGCAGGCTCTTCTGAGACGTTACCTCCTGAGCATCCTGGTCCTCCCACCCTGGGGGAGAAAATTACGACTTTCTAGGGGAGGAGTTTTTTTTTTTTTTTTCCTGTGTTTTTTCCTCTCCCCTTGTTCGGCGCACGGCACTAATTTATGACTATTTTCCCAACTCCACTGAAGTAAGAGGGTAATGGCTTTCAGCCGTTTGCTTTCCCTCACCTGTCATTCACCGCCAGCTACCTGACAGGACTGCAGACAATGTTCCAATCACAGGGCCTGGCTTTATTTTTTTCCCCCCAGGGAAGCAAAGAATTCATAGTGGCCGTGGGGAGCATTATTTCATTCCTGGACGGAACAACGTCAGGTAAACAGCTGTAAAAATTCATAACCGGCAGGGTTGCCTCTGGCCCCAGGGGCCCCGGCTCAGCTGGCCTGGCTGGGGTTGGGGAGCTGGGGGGCACTCGATGTCTCGAGCCCTGGATTTCTATTATCTCATCGACTCCAGGCTCTCAACCTCCTATAGGACATGCCACCTCTTTGTACCTGAAGTGTATTAGCTGCTACCTTTGCCCTCAGGGCCAGGGGGATGATGGGCAGACATGGAGAACAGCGATCAAGAGCCCAGGTGCCCCCTTGAGGTGGGGGGGCGTCTGTCCCCTGTGGAGTGGCTATGGGCAGGGGGCTGAGTCTCAGTGGCTCATTTAAAGGACAGAGGTATTGTGTCCCAGGGCTGTCTAGTCACAGGTGCAGGGACAGTGGAAAAATCATCTGTGCTCTCCCAGACTGCAACCACCCCATGTATGCGGCTACTAAACGCTTGAAATACGGCCAAGGTGAATGAGAAGCTGAGTTGCATATTTTTAGTTCATTATAAGGAGTGTATGTTTAAATAGCCACATGTGGCACCGGGCTGCTGCATTTGGGACAACACAGCATTACGCCTTTCCATGTGCTGCCAGTATCTCATCCTGGCAAGAATGGAGACATGAGCACCGTGCCCTCCTCCTAGGCTGTTGTGAAGACTGAGTGAGATGGTACCTATCAAGTCTTGGCAAATGGCAGCTCTTACTAACTCCAGGGGACATGGTCAGCAGGACAGGACAGAAGGGGATTGGAACACGGGGGTGTCATGTTCTAATAGCACTTTAAGTAACTTCGCTTCCTGTCACTAGTTTTCCACTTAGCTAGTAAGGAGATCTAGCTGCCACCAGTGAGGGGCATATGGGACACATGACTGGGGTCAGCAATCAATGGTCCACGAGGTCCTGCACTACTATCCCCCTCTGCTCCCTCCATCCCTGACCCCTAGTGCTCTCTTAGCATCACCCAGAAACGCAAAGGTGAGCCATTCGCCCAGGCTCTGGCAGAGTGGGGCTGGGCAGAATTGCTTCTGGGAGAGGCATGTCCTCATCACAGATTTTTGAAGATTTTTGAAGATTCTCTTTTCTGGAGCCAGAGCATCCAGGAGATGCAGCAGGACCCACTGAGGGAATGACGATTTGACTATCTTATAAAACCCTGCAGGCAGGGACTCAAGAACAGGCTGTCCCACATTTCAGCTTTGACTCCACCGTTTACTAGCTTTGCAAGCACAGCCATGTTAATTGTTCTCTCTGAGCTTCAGTTTCCCCATCTGCCACACAGAGACCTAAATACCTAATATCATAAAGACCTGATGTCGTAATGTGTACAACGTGCCTAGCACCTCATAGGTACTCAATAAATAGATGTTATTTCTACTGTCATCACTATTATTCGGAGGTGGTAGAACACATGGTTAAGTGGCCGTTTGCTGGGACAGAATCACCCAGTTCAAATCCAGGCTCCACCCCCACTCAGCTGTACGGTCTTGGGCAAGTCGCTGCAAGTGTTTGCCTCTGTTTCCCCATCTATAAAATGGAAATGATAATAATAGTACCTTCCTAAGTTTAGAGAAGAGTTAACACCTATCCTCCTGAAACTATTACCCAAAAATGCAGAGGAAGGAACACTCTCAAATTCATTCTATGAGGCCACCATCACCCTGATACCAAAACCAGACAAAGATACCACAAAAAAAGAAAATTACAGGCCAATATCACTGATGAACATAGATGCAAAAATCCTCAAAAAAATACTATCAAACCAAATTCAGAAATACATTAAAAGGATCATATACCATGATCAAGTGGGATTTACCCCAGGGATGCAAGGATTTTTCAGTATCCACAAATCAATCAGTATGATATGCCACACTAACAAACTGAAGAATAAAAACCATATGATCCTCTCTATAGATGTAGAAAAAGCTTTTGACAAAGTACATTTCTGATAAAAACCCATTTCTTTTTTTTTTTTTTTTTTTTTTTTTTGTCTTTTGTTGTTGCTATTTCTTGGGCCGCTCCCGCGGCATATGGAGGTTCCCAGGCTAGGGGCTGAATCGGAGCTGTAGCCACTGACCTACGCCAGAGCCACAGCAATGCAGGATCCGAGCCGCATCTGCAACCTACACCACAGCTCACGGCAACGCCGGATCGTCAACCCACTGAGCAAGGGCAGGGACCGAACCCGCAACCTCATGGTTCCTACTCGGATTTGTTAACCACTGCACCACGACGGGAACTCCCCATTTCTGATTAAAAAAAAAAAAAACAAACCCTTCAGAAAGTGGGCATAGAGGGAACTGACTTCAACATAATAGAGGCCATATATGACAAACCCACACCTAACATCATTCTCAATGGTGAAAAGCTGAATGAATCCCTGCTAAGATCAGGAACAAGGCAAGGATGTCTGCTCTTGCTACTACTATTCAACATAGTTTTGGAAGTCCTAGCCATGGCAACCAGAGAAGAAAAAGAAATAAAAGGAATCCAAATTAGAAAGGAAGAAGTAAAACAATCACTGTTTGCAGATGACATGATACTATACCTAGAAAATCCTAAAGACGCTATAAGAAAACTGTTAGAGCTCATCAATGAATTTGGTAAAACTGCAGGATACAAAATTAACACAAAAATATGACTGCATTTCTATATACTAACGATGAAAGATCAGAAAGAGAGATTAGGGAAACAATCCCATTTACCATCACCTCGACAAAAAAAACAAACAAAAAAACCCCTAGGAATAACCTACCTAAAGAAAAAAAAAGGGGCATGTACACTGAAGACTATAAGACACTGATGAAAGAAATCACAGATGACACAAACATATGGAAAAATGTACCATGCTCTTGGATTGGAAGAATCAATATTTTCAAAATGACTATACTACCCAAGGCAATCTATAGATTCAATGCAATCCCCATCAAATTACCAAGGACATTTTTCACAGAACTAGAACAAAATATTTTAAAGTTTGCTTGGAAGCACAAAAGACCCAGAATAACCAAAGCAAATCCTGAGAAAGAAAAATTGAGCTGAAGGAATTGGGCTCCCTGGCTTCAGACTATACTACAAAGATACAGTCATCAAAACCGTATGGTACTGGCACAAAAGCAGAGATACAGATCAGTGGAAGAGGATAGAAAGCCCAGAATTAAATCCATGCACCTAAGGTCAACTAATCTGTGACAAAGAAGGCAAGAAAATACAATGGAGAAAAGACAGTCTCTTTAATAAGTGGTGCTGGGGAAAACTGGACAGCCACAGGTAAAAGAATGAAATTAGAACACTCCCTAACACAAAGATAAACTCAAAATGGATTAAAGACCAAAATATAAGACTGGATACTATAAAACTCTTAGAATAAAACATAGACCAAATATTCTCTGACATAAACCACAGCAATATCTTTCAGATCCACCTCCTAGAGTAATGACAATAAAAACAAAAATAAACAAATGGGACCTAACTAAACTTAAAAGTTTTTGCACAGCAAAGGAAACCCTAAACAAAATGAAAAGACAACCCACAGAATGGGAGAAAATATTCACAAATGGAGCGACTGACAAGCGATCAATCTCCAAAATTTATAAACACCTCCTGCAGCTCAAGACTCATTCCCAGCACTGTGTACAATAGCCAAGACATGGAAGCAACCTAAATGTCCCTCGACAGAGGAGTGGATAAAGAAGATGTGGTACATAAACAGTGGAATATTACTCAGCCATAAAAAGGAATGAAATCATGGCATTTGCAGCAACATGGAAGAACCTAGATATTATCATACTCAGTGAAGTTAGTCAGACAATGAGACACAAACATCATATGCTATCACTTGTACATAGAATCTTTAAAAAAAAAAGGATACAATAAACTTATTTGCAGAACAGAAACTGACTCACAGACTTTGAAAAACTTATGGTTACCAAAGGAGACAGGCTGGGGGTGTAGGAAGGGATGAGCTGGGTGTTTGGGATGGAAATGTTCTAAAATTAGGTTGTGATGATGGTGTACATCTATAAACACAATAAAATTCATTTAATTAAAAAAATAACAGCACCTTCCTCCCAGGGAAGTAACCTCACAGGGTTACTATAAGGATTTAAAAGAGCTTACAGCAGTTACTGACACAGAGTAAATACTACATTTGTTGGTGACATTTAAATATTCTAATGAGGCCTCCAAAGATGAGGTAGTGGGTGGGTTATGTCTACACTTTGCTCATAAGGAAGCGGCCAGTGTAAGAAACCCGGCAGGCCTGGGGTCTGATCGACTGACGGCAGGACCTGGCCAAAGCAAAGGACCAGAGAATGAGGAACTCAGCAGAAAAACTTCAACAGAACAGAGCAGTTCAAATACGAAGATGCCTTGACCTCAAGGGGTCTGGTTCTCTGACATTCACTGATGCTTTGTCACAAGAGTCACTGTCCTGATTTGTGGACGAGAAAGCTCTGGCAGGAGAGCTGGCTGGTGAGAGAATGCTAACCTCCTCCACCTTCCATCCCGCTGTCCCTGCCACTCACCCACCTCTCCCAGAGCCCAGAGGGGAGGCTGGGGGCTGGGGGAGGGAAGCGGGAGGGAGGGTAACCCTCTCCTCAGCCCTCATTATTTTTCTAATGGCATTGAAAATAACTGGGAAGGAAAAGGCGATACTTCTTGCCAACCGGGTGAGCGTAGGCTGGGAATAACAAGCCTTGATGGTGTACCAGGCTCGGTGCTGGGCATATATCACGTGTCCTGTGTCACAGCCCATATGTCATCTCACCAAATGAGGGCACCAGGCTGGAACAGGGACAGGCACCCGGACTCCCAGGCAGCCTGTCTTCTCACTGTGGCCCCTGGTCTAATTTCAGAATGCAGCCTCGTTATTGCCACTTCTCAAACAGACTCAGATACATTTATATTTTTGGAGCTAAACGGCAGTGCCACTTTTCTCACTGACATGTTTCTAGTCAATAAAGTAGGTAATCTAAGTCGTAAAAATATTCCTTCTCCTCCCCCACCTTCACCCATGGCACTCAGTGAAGCTATTTTTATTTTGGATGGAGGGAAATGCAGCTGGTAAACATGTTAATTTTCCTAAGTTGGCCTTTAGGCAAAAGAAGAAGTATTCACCCTTGGATGTAAGGCTGAGTTTGGAGGTCCCACCCAGAAGGGCTGGTGCCACAGGGCCACATGCCTCCTGTGTCTTCTGGCTTCTTGCGTCCAGAGAGTGAGAGCAGGGACTGAGCCAGGTCAAGAGGGTCTCAGACCGTCAACATCTGAACAGCTTTCTGTTATTTATTTATTTATTTATTTATTTATTTATGTCTTTTTAGGGCCGAACCTGCAGCATATGAAGGTTCCCAGGCTAGGGGTCGAATCCGAGCTGCAGCCACTGGCCTACACCACAGCCACAGAAACGCAAGATCTGAGCTGCATCTGAGATCTACATCACAGTTCACAGCAATGCCAGATCCTTAACCCACTGAGCGAGGCCAGGGATCAAACCTGCATCCTCATGGGTACTAGTCAGATTGGTTTCTGCTGAGCCACGATGGGAACTCTGCTTTCAGCATTTTGAAAGCACCTGAGGATAATGTGAGAAAAAGAATGTATATATGTATATGTGTGACTGGGTCACTTTGCTGTATAGTAGAAAATTGACAGAACTCTGTAAACCAACAATAATGGAAAAAACAAAAATCATTTAAAAAAAGAAAGAAAGCACCTGTGCAGGTCGATCCCCAGGTTGGGCAGGCAGGACCATCCCTGCCACTACGCAGCCAGTGGGGGCCAGACCCTGTGCTCACGCATTCTTCATTTCTTTCAGCAATCACGACAGCTCCACCAAGAGCATGGGACCAGCCAATTTTATAGCTGAGACAACTGAGGTTCCCGGGGAGCCTGCCCAAGCCTCAGCATGTGTGTGGGACAGAGCCACGCCTCAGAGCTCCCTCCTCTACAGCTCACGGCCTCTCATTCCATGTTGGAGGTACCCAGTCAGGGGCTGGTGATGGATGGCTAGACTTAATGGTGAGGGTGGCAGGTTCACTGGCTCCAGAAGCCACCCCCCTTCCCCGCACAGGCCCCGAAACACATCTTGCCCCCAACCAGATCTACACCTCCTTGGGCGGGACTCCTTCCCAGGCAGGTGGCAGTGGTGGGGGTGGGGGCACCTGAGGAGGAAGCAGTTTCCTTCCCCTTAATTGACTGTAAATTGCTCCAGAGCTTTTAATGAAGGCCGTCAGGAGTAATTATGTCCACTGCTGCGCGGCCACTCTGTGTAAACACAAAAGGCGGGGGCTGAGGGTATCTCAGCATCTCAGGCATCTGACTCCCCTGTGCCTCCCCTCCCACACAGACCCCTCCTAATTCACACATCTGTTACCCGATGATGAGCCACAGCTGAGGTGTAGGGAACACTGGCGATGTTCCAGGCAGGGGACCTGCAAGGCGGGTCAGGCTGGCAAGAGGCGGGTCCCAGAGGGCCCAGCCCGATGCTCAACGGGCTGTGGACCTGAGCAGGACTGGATGACAGAGCACTCAGGCCGGACACCAGGGTCAATTCCGGAGGCTGGGAAGTAGCCTGGCAGGAGGAGCAGTCTCCAAGTGTGGCCCCTGGATCGCCAGACGCATCCCCTGAGAACTTTAGAAAATTCAAATTGTCGGGCCTCATGCCAGACCTAGCTCTATGGAGTCAGAAACTCAGGGGGTGTGGCCAGCAATCCGGCTGTAACAAGCCCCAGGGCAGGGGTCAGAATGGCAGGAGGGAGGGAAAGAACTCAATGGGAGGAGCCCATGATCCTCCCTTTACAACGTGGGGAAACTGAGGTCTGAAAAGCCATGGTTTACCCAGGGGCACAGAGTGGAGATGGAGCCAGGCTCTGCAGCCACAAGCCCTGGCCAGGGCCGATGGGCAGGTTCCAACCTTGGCACTATCATTTAATGAGCCCCTTCACTTTGGACAAGTCACTCACGTTTCCTCATCCATAAAGTAGAGGCAGAAGTGGCCCTTAGGGTCAGATGTGTGGGAACCTGGCACAGGGTCTATAAATTGCTTTCAGCCCAAGATACTGCCCTCGCACTCGAGTCCCGTGAAGTGACCTGGTACACAGAAGGGCGAGGATGAGGAGTTGATGGGGACTCTGTTGAAAGAGACACAATGCTGGTGCCAGCACCACATTGCCCCCCAGGGCACTGACGGTTAATTATTACTCTGGACCCCTGCCCAGGGGAGGCCCCGGGCACCTGTGTATTCCTGTCCCCAGCTGCCCCTCGTGTGCAGGGCACATCTCCCTGTCTTTTCCTCTCCTGGATGCCTCTTCCTCAAAAAAGGCTTTCCGTGAACCTAAAGTTGTCACAGCACAGGGATGAACATGCTCTTGGGCTGGGACAGACACATAAGGCATCACACATAGAACGAGTGCCACCTGTGTGCCATTCCTTGTGCCAGGCTCCACAGGGGACACTGACGAAGGAGGCCATCGGAGCTCCCGGCCAGCCTACTGCACATTCCAGTGACCTCACCTGGCAAGTTTAAGACACGGTCCCTGTCCCGGAGGAGCTTACAATCCGGTCTATTCCCTGGTTCCACCCCAGCCAGTCCCCTAGAACACCGAGTGGCCCCGGGGGTGGTGGATTAGGACGAACACCTGGGGTGACCTGGGGTGAGTTGAGGGAGTGAGCTTTGTTCCCCAGACCTCATGCCCCTGTGTGTTGACACCAAGCAAGGCTGATCCATGAGGACACCTCCCCAGTAGCTCACTGAGTCCCCAACTACGGATCCAGTCTGAACTTCTGGGGCATATGTCTCCACCTAGCAAGGGGACTGGGCTCCTCCCAGGGGTGACAGGCTGTCAGAAATCAAAGAGATTTATCCTCAGGCTCTGGTCCACTCCCCTCCAATCCACCTTTACTGTCCAAGTCAGCCCAGAGCCAGAGACCACAATGGACCCAGAAGGTGGGCACCACTGCCCTCATCCCGCATTCTGGGGCAGCACAGGATGGAGGGCAGTCCCAGTGGGGAGGGTGGAAGCCACAATGAGGCTGGAAGCTGTTTCTTGCACCCACTGGGGTGAGCAGGGTGCCTGGGTCGGTCGGCAAGGCTTACCCAAATGCCGCCTCCCTGCCCGTCAGGACTGAGTTCCTGGCATAGGGCTCTCTGGAGAGTTCATAAAGCAGCTGATGCGGCGAGGCAGGCTCGACACTCAATAATCCCTCTATCACGCTCCACTTGGACGCCAGCATATTCATCTTGAATTATCCTTTCCAAAGGCCAAATCAATCCTAGGAAGTGCCAGCGCTGCCACTGCATGCCGCCCTGCTGCCACGAGAGCCCAGGAAAGGAGAGTCCATGGGCAGCATGGTGACACCAAGGAGTGGGGACAAAGAGAGGTGGCTGAGGAACACCCTCTCCCTCACCCAAGGGTCAGGGGCTGCAGGGGACCAGAGTTTGAGGCTCTAGTCCCCTCCACCCACTATCGCAGGAGGGCCAAGTGAGGAAACTGAAAAGAGGCCACGGATGGCGGGTGGGGATCCCGTTCTACCCCAGGGCTGGAAGGTTCTCCTCTTGGCTTACTCTGATCTACTCACCCGCAAAGAAGGTTGAGGGTTGGTTGTGAAGGGAGAAAGACTTGGGCTCAAAACCTGCTGACTTAATGACTTAGGCAAGTGACAATTTCTCTAAGTCTCTGTTTTCTCATCGGCAAAATGGGCTGAAGAGCCACCTCCTTCATAGGAAGCAGTGAGGATGAGACAAGCAAGGCATGCAAAGCCTGGGGCACAGCACCTGGCACATAGAAGAGCGACCAGGAGGGAGCAGGTGGGAAAGGCTGTCCTGAGTCTGAGGGCTGGCAACAGGATCCTGAGACCTCCAGAGTAAAACAGAGCAAGTTCAGGAGCAGGCCACTGTCTAGACCCCAGACAGTCATCATGTGAAGAAGGGCAGGCTGACTGCAGGGCGCTCTGGGCAGAGTGGGATGGAGGAGGTCAGCAGCAGGAGGCAGACAGCCCATGAGCGGGGGAGGGGGGGGGCACCCCCTGGCCTGGGAGATGGGGAGTTGCCCACTGCTGCAGGGGCCCACCGGGTGTTGCACCACCCGTTGGCCAACATCTGTGTCAAGTGCATTCCTGGTCAGGCTGGGAGGCGGGACCAGGGACCTCTGGGCCTCTCCCATTGGCAAAGTGAAAACACCCTTGGAAGAGTAACATAAACCCCACCAAATATTTATGTGTCAGGCGCAGTGGGCTTTGGCCACTTAGTGCATCATTCTTGTCCCCAGGCTGCTTCTCTCGTAGCTGGGAAGAGCACCAGTCAATGATAACAATAATGATTAGCATAAATTCGTGCCCAGCCCAGTTCTCAATGTCTGAAGTTATTTAATGTATTCAATCCTATGAGTATATACTGTGCGATCAGCACCCCCATTTTTCCAACCAAGTAAACTGAGCTAGAGAGAGGTTTTTGTTTGTTTGTTTGCTTGCTTGCTTTTTAGGGCTGCATGTGCAGCCTAGGGAAGTTCTCAGGCTAGGGGTTGAATCAGAGCTACAGCTGCCAGCCTATACCACAGCCACAGCAATGCCGGATCCTTAACCCCCTGAGCAAGGCCAGGGACCGAATCTGCCACCTTATTGGTTCCTAGTTGGATTCATTTCCGCTGCACAACAGGAACTCCAGAGAGAGGTTTAAGTAGCCAATGATACAGTCCATGCTTACTCAAGATGCAACAGAGGGTTTCTTGGAAGAGGGGGCGCTTTAAGACAAATGCTTCAATAAAAACAAAATCTGCCATTTACACAGCGATTCGTTTTCCAAACTCTTTCATAAAAAGCTCCGTGTGAAGTCAGCTGGGCAAGTGTGATCATCCTCATTTTCAGAGGAGGAAAACGAAGCACAGAGAAGCTAAGCGCCTTGCCTGAGGTTACACAGTTAACAAGAGGTAGAGCTGGGGGTAGGACTCGGGTCTTGTGCCTCGCCTCCCCATCCAGGGCTTGGTGCCCGGTGCCCAGATGGGGGACAGGAGGAAGGGGGTGGGCCCCAGGTGAAGGGACCTCCAGGGAGATCCTTGTACCAAGGGACAACTTTCCTGGGTGTCCAAATCCAGGTCCAGGGCTGCCACAAAGACTTGATCTCCTGTTCCGGGCTAAGCTATAGTTGGACAGTCTGGCTCATGGGTCCCCTGAGCCGTGTAAAGAACAGTCGGGGTGAGGGGAGTAATAACAGGTTCAAAGTCGGCTCTGCCTGCCATCGTCCCCCCCACAACCAGCTGGAGGATTTTCAGCTCTTGTAAATCACACCTCCGGCTGGTTCCCAGCGAGCCTGAGTGTTCCCAGCTGGCTGCAAGCTCAGCACATCCTCACCCAATGACACAGCTGAGCCAGGCTCATCTGCCAGCACCTCCTGGCCCCCCTAAAGGGGGTGCCTGCTGCCTGGCCACAGCACAGCTGGCCGAGGCCCCCACCTCCTTCACGGCTACTCACTGGAAAAGGCCCAGGAGCAAGGGACCTGGTTAACCTCATACTCCCCTCTAGTCCCCCTGTCATTTCTCAGCAACATGTCCAACCCTGCCTAGGCTGTCCGGCAAGTGGGAGCATCTTCTGAGGGACTGGGGAAGCGAGGCCCAAACAGGGAAGCGGACTGGCCCAAGCTCACACAGCTGCATGGGAGCAGAGCCAGGCCTGGGACCCAGGTTCCTGCCCCCATCCTGGGTCTATGCTCCTGGATCATGCTGTGCTGGCCACTCCCCCTTCTCCAGGAACAGCTGCCCTTTCATCCAGTTCCTCTTTGGTGTGTATCCTTGGTCCCTGAGACCCTTTTCTGGGTGACTGATGGAGGAAAAGCCCAGAAACTATTGAGCAGTAGCACAGTGGGGTCGTGTGAGTGTGGATGCTGTAGACTGAACTCTTGGGATTCCAATCCTGTGGGAGCTTGGGCAGTGTGCCTGATTGATCCCTGAGCCTGTAATGTGGGGATGGTGATTGTGCAGACTTGCCATCATTGCCACAGGGAGTCAATGAGAGTGTGCAGGTAACCTAACTAGGAAAATACAAGCACTAAATGATTACAATCATAATGTTTATTTTTAACCACAACAACCTATTTCTGCTATCCGAGACACAACACAACTTCCCTGCCCCGTGGCTGATCAGCCTGGTCCATGGCCTCCTGAAATGCCTCCCCTGGGGCTTCTGCATGTAGAGCCAGCCACTCAAGGCCACCTCAGCTATGACCCTCTTCGGGCCCAGAATGAAGCCCTTCTTCCTCTGAGCACCCTGGCGCTCACGCCTCCCACTTGTCTGGGGTGGGCTGGGTGTTTACCATTCGTCCTCTTCTCCATTCTAAACTGGGGCTCCTTAAAAGCAATGACCCACCTACAGAATCCCAAAGTTGTGGTCAAGTGCACAGTCTTTGGGGTCAGGTAGCATTGGGTTCAGGCCCAATTTCCATCTGATACAAGCTATGTGACCCTGGGCAAATTACTCATCCTTTCTCATCTGTAAAGTGGGGGTTATAAGGCCCACTTTCTCGGTTTGCTACAAGGATTCAATAAAGCAATGTGTATGAAGAGCTCACCTGGACACAGAGTAAGTGTATAAACAAAGATAGTTGCATCAGAAATTATTACAACATTGTAAATCATCTATGTGTCGATAAAACTTTTTTAAAAAGATAAAAAAAAGAAAAAAAAAAGATAGTTGCCATTTCCCCAGTTATCTTTAATGTATGCATCCCTACCCCACCCCAGCATAGCCTGGCACAGGTGTGCAGTGCAGGCCATTAACGGGATGCCCACAGGACAGGTGGCACATCGTTATCATTAGTGATATTATGTCTGCAACCAGAATACCCCGCACCCCTACCCATGTGTTGCAGGGCAGTCCAGAGCCGGGGCTGCCACAAGCTCCAGAGGTGCCCAGGCAGGGGCCTCTCGGGAGTGGCTACAGCCTAGGACCCCCCAAAAGGGCACTAATCTGTCCTATAAGCCCCTTTGCAGGCGAATGCTACGCTGGAGAAAGGCAGAGAGGAGGCAAGGTCACGGAGGCATCCAGGCCCTTCCAGAAGTCCCATGCATCAGCTCCCCATCTCCCAGGAGGAAGAGTAAAATCCTGGCTCTGTGAGGTCACCAAGAAGCTAGGGCCCCAGCCCCCATGGCCCCAGCATCAGATCATCTAGACAGATACCAGCTCACCTCCTTCCTCCAACATGTCACTCCCGTGCTCAGTACCAACAGCCCCAGGGAGCCTGCGGGCTACCCTCACTTCCCCTCCCTAAGCACTTCCACCCCAGACTGTGGCAGCTGTGAGGCACCTGGAGCCTTTCTCCAAACATCAAGTCTGGAGCTCACAGCCACCAACTCAGGAAGACACCCTTCCTCCCCAGGCCCAGAGGTACCCCACGCCTGCATGGCCCAGCCCTCCTGAATTCCCTTTGCGGCTGGTGTGAGCAGTCAGGGCAGGAATCCAACAGTAACTGGGGCAAGCTCCCTCCTTGGGCCTCAGTTTCTCGATCTGTCAGGTGGGAGTGTTTGACTAGTGATCCTTGAATTGTCCTACAGGAGGCCCTAGTTGTTCATCACAGGCCCTTTGAGGATCCTCAGGTAGGGAGGGGGTAAAAGTGAGGAATCCAGGCTGTTACCCCCCGTCCCCATTGTCTACCTCTGACCTTAATTTCAACCACAGATGGTTATTTCACCTTAGTACTTATTACTATCTAAGGCACTCCAATTTCTTTTTCTTTGTATTATTAGCTATTGAGCTACACTGTCTCTGGACAGGTGGCTGGTGGAAAAGCCCAAACCAGGAGTTCCCACTGTGGCTCAGCAGTAACAAACACAACTAGTATCCATGAGGTTTGATCCCTGGCCACTCTCATGGGTTAAGGATCCAGCATTGCCACGAGCTGTGGTGTAGGTCACAGACGCAGCTCGGATCCCACGTTGCTGTGGCTCTGGTGTAAACTGGCAGCTGCTTGCTGCTCCGATGTAACTCCTAGCCTGGGAACCTCCATACACCATGGGTGTGCCCCCTTCAAAAAAAGGAAAGAAAAGCCCAAACCATTCTCAGAGCACACACCCAGATGATGTTAGGGATCCCCCTGGACTCCTCAAATTCATGCCCTTCTTCAATTCCTATAGCTTTACCACCAGCCCTGGCTGAGGCACTGCTGTGGGGGACAATGACCCCCTCTCCTCTATGGCAGTCCTAAAGGACACTCTGGTCAAGGAACTAGCCATTCTCATCCTGTGGTTCTCTGTCCTCTCCTGAGAGAGGATGTCCTCCCTTTACAGAGACAAGGGGAGGACAAATAGCCCCTCCCAGGGCATCAGGTAGAAAGAGTGCCAGCAAAGACCCAACCCAGATTCCCCTCCCCCACCCCTTCTGGTGCCTGCTCCAAAGCCTTGAGCTCAGACGTGGTTGTGCCATCCCTGAGTGCATGCTGCCCACACACCCGCCATTCACGTCAGCCCTCCCTCCTGCATCTCCCACTCTGCGCCCCGCCCCATGGGGGCTGCCCCTGTGGGGAGCTGTCACGTGCTTGCAGGCATACAGCTCCTCCGTCTACTGAGACCACTGACGCAGGTCAGCCCACCTGAAAATTGCTCTCACTGGGTCCAGACGAAACAGCTGGGCATTGATGGAGTTTGCAGAGAAATTAATCAGTGCCGACTGGCAGCGGTGCCAGGCGCTGCCTGGGCCCGATCCATCCTAATGAATCCCGAGCTCCTGCCTTAATGGCTCCTGACAAGACTAATTTAGTCGTGTAGGTGATTAGCGTGGGCATTATCGCTTGAATTGTGGCTCAAGATGCTTTGGAGGTCCGGGCGGCGGGGGGAGGGGGGATGCTATTCTGCCTGGGGAAGACGGCTCCATGTGCACCAACCTTGGCAACACACGGAGGGACCGGGAGCCAAGGGGAGGGGAATCGGCAAGACATTCAATATCCACTCATCCTTTCATCCTTCCCTTCATCCCTCTACTCATCCAACCAGCATCTGCAGACGTCAGCTTTGCACCGGGCACCGGGTTTGGCACAGAGGACATGCAAGCTCAACCCACTTGGCGGTACAATGGACATGATGACACCTCTCTGAGAGGCACTGTGAGGTCTATAGTAGCCCGTGCCTTTAAAATGCTGCACAGAGGCCCTGGCCGGAGGCTGGCAGTCAATAAACGCTAGCAAATAGTATTGCTTTACACTCTTATATTATACATAAATACCAAAATGATAATGAATTGTAATGTCGATATTAATTAAGGTAATAAGTAAAAATGAACAGCTGATAGGGAGTTACACACAAATAACCATGATAGGATTTGCTAAGAGCTTTCATAGAGACAAATTCAAAGCAGAGAGGGTGGGGGATGGGGAGGCTGCGGTGCCTCCCAGGGCAGGTGACATCTGAGCTATACGTAGAAGCATAAGTAGGAATTCACCAGGCAGGATGGGGAAAGGGCACTCCCTGCTGAGGGAACTGCATGGCCGAGGGTGCGGTGGTGAGACGGAGGCAAGGTGCTGGGGTGCTGAGCAGGGGTCCCCGTGGCTGGAGAGCAGATGAGGTGGTGGGTGACGGTGATGGGCTGTGATAGAGTCCTCACTCCTTCCCTAACTGCTTGGGAGGCTTTGGGCTGGGAGTGTTTAGAACTGGGATAAGAGGCGTGACCTTGGGACCCAGCTTCAGGGGATACTGTCCCCATCTAGGACCTGAGGAATGAGGACTGGGGTGGTAGCCAAGGTAGATGGGCCAGATGCCCCCTACCCTCTCAGGACCCCCCTAAGTCAACTCAGTGCTGCAAGCCAGGCTTGGTGCTGTTGCTTCTGGGTCCCTGCCTGGAGACCAGCCTGGGCTCAGTACCCTGGGGCGGGGGGGCCCCCAGAAAATATGCCCCATACAGGCCTGGCAGGCTGGGATGATAAACACGACCCATGGCACAGTGTAGACTTGGCCATTCACAAGCATAGGCACGAACAGCATCTGTGCCATCTGGGAGACACACTCTCCTGGGTGATCTCCCTGGGCAGCCATGCCTGTCATCACCAACACTTTGCTCCTGACACCTTTGGGAAGGGAGCACCTGGCCTGGGACTCCAGGAGGACGACAAGCAGGCACCGAGCCAGCCCCAGCCCCTGCCTTGACAGATTCCCTGAGGTGTTCGCAAACTCGGCTTCACTCATTCCCCAACACACCCCAGCCCCAGGCACGAGTCAGACATGGATGTGAGCCCTGGGGACACAGAGATGGCCCAGGCTGCCTGGAAGCTTTCAAAGGGCAACAGAGGAGACAGATGAGCAGCTGAGTAACAACGGCCCTGCAACAGTGACTAGCAGAGAAGGAGAAAGCAAAGGAAGCAGCCCTTAAACCCTGCCTGGAGAAATCCTGGAAGGCCACATGGAGGTGGTGGCATCTGAATGGACTCAACTGACTAACAGAGGCTCATCACGTTCCAGGCAGCAGGAGCGGCAACTGCAAAGTCCAAGAGGTGGGAACTTGCCTTTTCCGCTGGAGAAACTGCAAGGAGATGGAGTGGCTGTTACAGAGTGAGCAGGGGGAGGGGGGAGATGAGGTCTGAGAGGTGGCAGGGCCGGCACATCAACCTCAATGCCATTTAAGAACACGGCTTTCATTCCAAGTGGGTGAGGGACTTGAGCGGACCTCGTGACAGGCTCTGTCTCCGGCTGAAAAGCCTGACCACTCAGCTGGGAGGGTGGGAAAGCCTGGCACAGGGCCGGGAGGAGCAGGGGGACTGCTGGGACCATCGGGAAGCTGCTGGGAGAATCCAGGCTTGAACTGTGGTGGTAGGAGGGGAAGGGGGGAGAAGTGAGAAGATTCTGGAACTATTCTGAAGACTGAGCCAACAGGATTTCCTGGTGAACTGGATGCAAGGTGAGGGGAAAGCGAAGGGTCAGGGCTGCCCCAGGTTTCTGGCCTGAGTGACCGGAAGGATGGAGTTGCAACTGAGGCGAGAAAGGCTGCAGGGAAGCAGGGGTTTGGGGGGAAGCCCGGGAGTTCAGCTTGGACAGGCTGGGGCTGAGAGCCCTTGGGACATCCACATGGACATGCTGAGTGCAGAGGTAACATTGAGTCTGGAATCTCCTGTGAGAGGAGGCCCAGGCAGAAGGGAGAAGGCTAGGGGCTGTCAGCACATTGGTGGTACCCAGAGCCGCCAGATGAGAGATGGCACAAGAGTAAGAGCATGGAAGGGAGACACAGCAGCCCTGCAGTGCCAAGAGGTCCAGGAGAAGTGGAGGACCTGGCAAAGGAGACTGAGAAGACAGAGCCAGAGGGGATTTGCTGGAGGGAAAAAAGGTAACTGCTGAAAGGCCATGAGGTCTGAGGATTAACCACAGGCTTTAGCACCAGGAGGTGGCTGGTGATCTTGACCTAAACAATATTGGCGGAGTGCTTGGAGTGAATTTAGGACAGTGGTCAGAGACAAGCATCCTTGCACCCTGCCCCTCATCCTAAGATGCCGTGTGGCCATTCACTCCCAACAGCCATGGTCAAGGTGTGGGCAGTGCCAACCAGCCGGACCAGGCATGAGTGAGTCTTCACTGTGCCCCTGCTCTGCCCCGCCCAGGCCAGGCTCTGCTGCTGGTGACTGAGGTCCACGTCTGGAGAGGACACACTAGGACAAGGGGACTTTGGATGCTAACAGGCCAGGGGAAGGCAGAGCTACTTAATGACTTCATTTGGCATCTGTCTCTTCCAGCGGGGAGATGGTCTTCAAAAAAGAACATCACGCAGAGGGAATTGGAAGCTGAGATAGGCGAGGAGGTAGACACAGAATACCGAGCCCCTGCAAGGGATTTCAGATGGCTGTGCTGTGCCCTCCCATCCTGCTCCCTCCCAGGTACCTGGCACTGGCCCACAGTCAGAAACTGGTGCAAGAGCAAAAACAAAAAGAGAGAGAGAGAAAAAGAAAAAGGAAAGTCTCAAAAGGTTTGGCGCAAATGCAGGTCCCAATTTCTAACCCAGGAGAGCACATTGTTCAGATACAGCCTATAGCCAAACTCTACTTCTGATTACTTTTTTTTTTCTTTTTGTCTTTTTAGGGCCACACCTGCAACATATGGAGGTTCCCAGGCTGGGGGTCAAATCAGAGCTACAGCTGCCAGCCTAGACCACAGCCACAGCAATGCAGGATCCAAGCCATGTCTGCCACCTACACCATAACCCACAGCAATGCTGCATCCTTAACCCACTGAGAGAGGCCAGGGCTCAAACCTGCATCCTCATGGATCCTAGTCGGGTTCATTAACCACTGAGCCATGAGGGGAACTCCTACCTCCAATTCTTAAAAGGAGTCTTAAAATGAATGAATCGAAACACTTAGGACACTACCTCGAGCACTCAATAAACATTGTTATGATAATGATACATAGTATATGTATAAATTGTATATCATATGTTATATTATCATTATTAATCTGTAAGGCTCCAGTGATCAGAATTCAGCTCAGCTGGGTAGGAGTTCTAGGGACAGATTTCATATTAATATAGGAAGACTTTTTCATTCCCAGAACTGGCAGAAGCCAGAAAAATCTGCCCCAGAGCTACACGCCCAGTCTGCCCACAGCTCTGACCTCCTCCTCAGATGAGCTGACACTTATAGCTACTTTGGGCTCTGCTCTAGCCACTGGCACAGCCCGCCCCACTGGATTCAGCTCGCCTACATGCTTGTCTGTCCCCGCTGCAGGTCCATGGCTGGCCAGACAGTCCAACCAGCCACCCTTGGGCCACACATAAGTTCTCTTTTCAGTAACAACGGAACATTCTAGGTGTGGAGGCTTTGGCGGTAAAGGTATTATACGTAAACATCCCAACAAACCAAAGGGGAGACTACCCCTTCCCATTTTACTGTTCAAAGCACTGAGATTCAGAGAGCAAAGGGCTCATGAGAGCCGAGCCTCAGAGTCAACTCTCCAGGCCACCACATACACATGGCAGGCAAAGGGCCAGTTCCCTGGACAAGCTGTTTCAACTTTCACCCTCACCCCGGCCACTGCCTGTCAGAGGTCTGCACCCTGCCACATCCACATGAGTCCACAGCCACCTTCTGATTGGCCCGGGGCAAGTAGGTGACAGCACTCAGTGGAGGTTTCCTGGGCTGTGTTATCTGAGGGTCCAGAGATACGGCAGCCTGGGCTGGCAGCACTGCCCAAGCCAAAGCCCACGGGGCCCATCTTTCCAGTGTCCTCTCATTGGTGAGATGGGGAGACAGAGGCCTAGAGAGGGGCAGCACTGTGCCCAATGCCACGCAGGGAGGGGCAGAAACTGGGCCCATGACTTTCAGGCCAAGAGCTGTGCTGCCCCGTCCCGATGCAGAAAGAAGAAAGCAGGCCAGGCGGGTGCGGGCCAGGTCAGCACCAGCCCCTGCCCAGAGGGATGAGCAGCGCTGCCTTCCAGATCACTGAGCCCTCTTATTCCTGCAGCCTCCCAGAGCCAGGGATCAATCCCCACTACATCAGATGGACACCCCGCTGTGACAGCCAAGCACAGCCTTAATGGGACCGAGTCCTCGGAGTTGCTCCTGGAAGCCGATCGATGCCGGGGTTTGCAGAAGACGATCAAGAGCCAGAGTCAAAGGTAAATGGAGCCTCATTGGGGGAGGGGGGGCATCCAGCCCAGGGCGTATCACTATTAGCACAGGCCAAACAATAGCCCCCAGCCCACCCCATCACCTTCCCTGCAGCACGGGCCTCTGAGAACCCCTCACTCAGGGCTGAGTGGGACAATCCACGGCCACAGATGGGGATGGGGTGATGGGGCCAGCACCACTCACCTGAGAGCAGCAGCCCTGCTCAGTCAGTGGCTGGCCACACCTCTGCCTCAGGGGTCCACCTGTCCCAGCTACAGTCCCTCCACCATGAAGCATCCTCTGGGAGGATGAGGTTCAAACAAACTCTTCTAAAAATCAGCCACAGGAAATGGTGTATGAATGAATGGAAGGGACCCTTTCAGGACGCTGCTCAAGGGCCACTACCTTCTCCAAACCTCTCCTGCTTCCTCCCACGTCTGCCCACCCCCACAGAGGGCCGACCCCTCCCCCTTCAATCTCCACTGGGGCTTAACCCCACATCCAGTTACCCACGACACTGATTTCTTTATGCCTCTGTCGAATTCCTCTCTGGGGCCACAGCTCCCAGGCCTGGCCCAGGGGGGCACCCCATCTATATCTGATAAACTGATGAATGAACTGGAAAAAAATAGAGCCTCTACTGGTGGTAAATGCTGCTAACGTTCATCATTTACGGATCCACATGTGCTGGGGGCACCTGCTCCACTGGCTCCATGCCAGCCCCAGGCCAAGTCTGGGTGTGGGGAGGAGCCATGGAAGAATCCGGAAGCCCACAAACATGCCCTGACCCAACTCAGAGGGGAGGACAGCTCAGCAGGGTCCCCTGGGGGCTGCCAGACACCCTTTTCACCCCTCAGAAGGTGAGCTCAGCTCCTGGAAGAATATTCCAGAGAGGAGGTTGGCTCCTTCCTGGGCAATGCCTCAAAGACCCAGATCCCTAAATGCCAACCCCCAAATCCAGCCTCACAGTGCTAATCTGTGGGGGCTGCTAATCATCAAAAGAGCAGCCACTTTCTACAGAAGACTGTCCTCCCCCCAAATCCCTAGACATAGGGCATCACTGGACCACGGGGACAATCCCCACCACACCCTCTGTTCTCAGCACCCACCCACAAAAAAGGAAGAGTGGAAGGAAAGACTTTTTCAGGGGCTGCTCAGGGGCCCTGCAAATAGCAAAGGAAAGCCCCCAAGGTTCCCCTTTTAAACAGAGATTTTCTTTCTTTCTTTCTTTCTTTCTTTCTTTCTTTCTTTCTTTCTTTCTTTCTTTCTTTCTATCTTTCTTTCTTTCTTTCTTTCTTTCTTTTTTTTTTTTTTGTCTTTTTAGGGCCACACTTGCAGCATATGGAGGTTCCCAGGCTAGGGGTCAAATCAGAGCTGTAGCCACCAGCCTACACCACAGCCACAGCAACGCCAGATCCTTGACCCACTGAGTGAGGCCAGGGATCCAACCTGCATCCTCGTGGATATTAATCAGATTTGCTTCCACTGAGCCATGAGGGGAACTCCCCAGCAGAGATTTTGTCTGAAGAATTCTGCATCTATGTTTAGTTTTATGTACATAAAGAAGTGCTTTAAATAACCTATTAGTTAAATATCTTCCAGGCCGTCCCCTCTCCAAGCCATTCTGCTTCATCTTCAAGCACAAGTGATGCTCCAGAAAGATGCACCATGCTGGTCCCCGATTGTATACTACTTCCGAGACACAGCCCCATCCTGGTACCCATGGAGTAGGCAGACCCGAGGGTAAGAAACGCTAGGTGACAGGCACTTTCTCTAAAATGGCACCGACAAGAGTGACACCACAGAAGGGGGGGTGCCCGTGGAGGTGAGTGGGCCCTCCTGGTGTTGTTTTCTTGCCTGCTCACAGAACCTAGTGCCTTCCCATCAGCAGAGCTACAAAATGGGTATATTCAGTTCAACTGCATTTCGTGAGAGGCTTCGGGATCCCTCGAACTGAGCTAAGGCCATGGGGCTAGGTGCACAGGCCTCCAGCTGCAGGTGTGGGAGCCAGACCCTTGGGAGGGGCTCATGCGGACAGATCTGGGTGATAAGGTGACTCAGGCTGGGTCATGAGGGCAGGCATGAGGATGCTTGTGATCACATTCTAATTAGTTAATTTTTTTCCGTGACAAAAACCAGGCATGCTCAGCGCAGTAAAGTCAGTAACCCCAGAAAATCACAAAAGGCTATTAAGCAAGCTCTACAGCAGCTTCCATCTTCGAATTTTCACAAGTCATTTTGTAGGACAAAATTAGCACCCAAGTGAAAGTCAGGCAACTTGGGCTCAATGTGATAAACTCTTTGACATTGAGAACGCCCCTTATTTGAAATGGGCCACCAAAGGAAGTAGTGAGGGCCCCATCCCCAGAGGCAACCAAGCAGAGGCCACACGAACACCTATCAGGGATACCAAAACAGGGGAAGATGGTCTCAATCTCTAAGAGCCCTTTCACTTGTGGGCAAGGAGCCCATCCCACACCACCTGGCATGCCCACCAGCCCTTGTGCCAACTCACCCACAGGCGTATCCTCGCTGATCAGCAGGTATGTGTCAAAGAAGTGGTTGGTGAAGAAGGGCAGTCGATTCACCTGGCCTGGAAGTCGGAGGACAAGAGCATCAGTCAAGTTCCATCATACCAGCTTCATGCGCTCTGCAAGGAGCACCAGATAAAAGCTACAGTGGGCACTGAACCTGCCTCCAGTGCCACGGCCACCTTCCCAGGTCCCTGGCAGCTCACTCTTCTGCCTGGAGGCAAATGGGGATAATGCCAACAGGTGGGCAGAGTGGCTCCCGAGCCCTGGTCCCTTTTAGGACATGCTGAATTGAAAAATGCACACAGGATTTTGAAGACTTGGTACAAAAAAGTGAGCATGAAATATTTCATTCAGATTTTATATTGATTCCATGTGGAAATGATAATATTGTAGCAACTTTGGATTAAGTAAAAAAAAAATTATTAAAATGAGTTTCACCTGGTTGTTTTCTAATGCGGCGCCTAGAAAATCAAAAGTCACACATGTGGCTCACACTGTATTTCTGCAGGGCAGCCCAGCTGTGGATAGAATGGGAGCCTGGCAAGGACAAGGGCTGTCTGCTTTGTGAACCATTCAACCCTGTGCCCAGACAGGGCTTGGCACTTAGAAGGCCCTCGGCAGCTATTTGTTGTATGAAGAAATGGCCAATGAGTCCCTGTCGTGGCTCAGCGAGTTACGAATCTGACTAGTATCCATGAGGACACAGGTTCGATCCCTGGCCTTGCTCAGTGGGTTAAGAATCTGGTGTTGCCTTGAGCCACGGTATAGGTCGCAAATGAGGCTCAGGTCCAATGTTGCTGTGGGTGTGGTGTAGGCTGGCAGCCGCAGCTCTGATTTTGACCCCTAGCCTGGGAACCTCCATATGCCACAGGTGCAGCCCTAAAACGACAAAGAGAAGGGGGGGGGAACTCATCTCATGGGATTAATAATAGTAATAATGATAATAGCTGCCATCTATGGAATCCTCCTCTGTGCCAGCCACTTAGACCACCTCCATCAGTCCTCACGGTACAACATGTGCTGTCATATCCTTGCTTTACTATATTTTTTTTTTTTGTCTTTTTGCCTTTTCTAGGGCCACACCCACGGCATATGGAGGCTCCCAGACTAGGGGTCTAATCGGAGCCGCAGCCGCTGGCCTACACCACACCCACAGCAACGCGGGATCCAAGCCAAGTCTACAACCTACACCACAGCTCACGGCAACGCTGGATCCTTAACCCACTGAGCGAGGCCAGAGATTAAACCGCAACCTCATGATTCCTAGTCGGATTCTTTAACCACTGAGCCACGACAGAACTCCTCATATCCTCATTTTACTATTGAAGAAAGTAGGCTTTGAGGGGATAAGGAGTAACTTGCCCAGGATCACAGCTAGGAAGGGCGGCATGCACTACACAGGAACCCAGACCTGGAAGCCCAAGCAGGTAGCCCTGTACCACTCTGTGACAGCCTCGAGGTGGGGGCTGGGTCTGGAAGGGGACATGGTGACATGGCAAGGGCTGAGGAATTTCACATCTAGATAGAGTCCCCCATACCACAAGTTCCCCACAGGAAGTGTCCCCAAGGCTGCCTTCCCCTCTCCCCTGAGGACCGCCCCCTCGCAGTGGCTTTCTGTAATGTTCCATAATATGAAATAAATTTTGGTCTGTGTCCTCAGGTCCTGGAACAGACCTTCAAAACTCCTTGGACTCTCCAGAGGGATAGGAGTATCTTTTATTATTCAGATGAACCCCTGTGCCCACACCCAGGCTTAGGCCAATGAGGTAATTTATTTATTTTTTTAATTAAAAAAAATTTTTTAATCGAAGTTTCGTTAATTTACAACATATTAATGTCTGGTGTACAGCAAAGTGATTCAGTTTCATATATATATAATATGTACTATATATATTCTTTTTCATATTCTTTTCCACTATAGTTTATCATAAGATATGGAATATAGTTCCCTGTACTATACAGTAGGAGCTTGTTCTTTATTTAATATATAGTTTGTATTTGTTAATCCCAAACTCCTAATGTATCCTCCCTCTCCCTTCCCCTTTGGTAAAACCGTAAGTCTGTTCTCTATGTCTGCCAGTCTGTTTCTGTTTTATAAATAAGTTTCTTGGTATCATATTTTAGATTCTACTACTCTCATATGTGAGAGCATATGATACTGTTCTTTCTCTACCTGACTTATTTCATTTAGTATGATAATTTCGAAGTTCATCCGTGTTGCTGCAAATGACATCATTTCATTCTTTTTATGGCTGGGTAACATAGATAATGGAAGATATACTACATATATATAATATATATACCACATCTTCTTTAGCCATTCATCTGTTGATGGGCACTTAAGTTGTTTCCATGTCTTGGCTACTGCAAATAGTGCTGCTACGAACATAGGGGTGCACGTAGCTTTTTGAATTAGCGTTTTCTCCAGATATATGCCCAGGAGTGGGACTGCTGGATCATACGGGAGCTCTATTTTTAGTTTTTTAAGGAACCTCCATATAGTTTTCCGTAGAGGCTGCACCAATTTACATTCCCACCAACAGGGTGGAAGGGTTCCCTCTTCCTAGTTGAGCTGACTTAGGGTGGGATCTCTATAGCAAGCCTCAGGCAGGGTCGGGTCATCAGAAAGATGGAGTGATTAGAGAGTGGAAACTTTCCATGCTCCCCCAACCTCTAGGGAGGGGAGGAGGGATGGAGATTTCCAAGCTTTGATGAGCTTCCAGGTTGGTGAACATACCCTTGTGCCGGGAGGGGGCTCAGCAGAGAAGCCTGGCACCTCTACCCATCCCTCCCCCATGCCTCGCCCTGGGCATCTCTTCCATCTGGCTACTCTGAGTTGCACCCTTTGTATTAAACCTGAGAATGTGAGCGAAATATTTTTCTGAGTTCTGGGAGTCATTTTAGGTAACTGAACCTGAGAAGGGGGAGCAGGAAGCCCTGATGTAGAGCCGGCTGATCACAAGTACAGGTGGTCTGGGACTCACCACTGGCGTCTAAAGTAGAGCTGAACCATTAAGTCTGTGGAAGCTGACACTAATTCTGGGTAGTTAGCCTCACAATTGAATTGAGTTAGATACCGAGTTGGTGTCCAGAGAGCTGGAGAAATGGTTGTTGGTGTCAGAAAATGCCTCAAAAGCAGGCAAGTGAGGGCACGTCCCCCTCCGCCCTGCAAACCAGGGAGTGGCTGGTCGGTCTCTCACGGGGCCGACATTGCGCAGCACACGTGTAAGTGGCTGCTGCCGGATCTTCCAGGGCCCCCAAGCGTGGGTGAGCAGCCACCCTCCTTTCCCTTACTTCTGCTGACCTGGCTCCCTCAGAGGTTGGACCAGGCTCAAGAACACAGCGGCCAGCGCTTTCCCTCATGCCCGAGATCCTTCCTGGGAGCAGGCAGAAGCAGGGGCAGTCCCACCCCCAGCACATCTGCTCAGGTACCCAAGCTGCTGTCATGTCTGGTCCCACAAACACTCGAGCCTCTCTCTCCCACGACTGTTGGCCCTTTTGCCTTCCCATGTCAAATTCCTACTCATCCTTCAAGTTCTATCTGAGACGTCCCTTCTTCCAGGAAGCCCTCCCTGACCACTGCACCTACATATACACCCTCACCCACACCCCTCTACCCTCTCACATGAGGAACCTGGAGTTCCTTGCACATACAACTGCCTCAGAAAGAAGTCAGTGGGCAAGGGTCTCACCTCTGGAACCTCCCTGGGCCTCCTTCTAGTCATGGGAACCTCCCAGGCTTCATTTACTCAGGTATAAAATAGTGAGAATAATATGACTGACTTCATGGCTGTGCTGAAGATTAAATGAGATTACATACATAAGGCGCTTAGGGCCGTGCCCCTGCACACAGCAAGCACTCGATAAACGGTAGCTAATATTAACACTGGTATTAACAACGGTGCTGCCTGATCAGCCAGAGGGGGACCCTTTTAATCCCTGCCTTGGGCACCTTCTTGGAAAGCAGCTGAGCCAAGGTAGAAGGCTCCGGGGTGCCCAGAGAATTTGGGCATGAGGTCGGAGTGGGGGAGAGAAATCCAGCAAGGGCATAAGTCACCTGCAGCAGCAGCATTCACTTTCAAATTTTATTTTACAGGACCTGCTGATAATTGGTGGCTAAGAGCTCTGCACGGGCAGCTGGGCAGCATCTCAGGACGTGTGTTGCCTGTCACATATGAGGCAGGACTGCATTCTCAGAACAAGCCGCCATCCCAGGAGGCTCCGTGGCCTGGGGCTACCAGTGGGGACTGGCAGGGTGACAGGAGGGGGTGGGAAAGGGACGTGCCCGCAGGTTGCTTGTTCTCTTAAAAGACACTTTAAAGGCAGGAAGGTTGTGTCCTCTGGAAGCAAACTGCTGCCTCCAGAGTTTTGAGGCCCCCAGCCGAGTGTGAACATGAGTGGCTATGCAAGGAGAGGGGACAGCGGGTGACCTTTGTGAAAGAAGGAGGGTGCAGCTCCCTGGGTGCACCCCAGTCCCCACCCCCCACAAGCTCGCTCCCTGCGTCCACCCCTGGATGCTCTCTCCCCACATTCCCACCCGCTCACTGGTCCTTCCCCAAGACATAGGTGGGGGTCCACCAGCTGTGAATATTTCGAACACCCAAACAAATGTTTCTACCACCACAGACCGAAGGGGCAGGGTAGGCCCACAGAGAAGGTAGGTTTAAGCTGCGGGTGCGGGGCTGGATGACAAGGCCTTCCCCACACAAGGGAAGGGAAAGGGAAAGGAAAGATGTGGGGCCTGGGAAGCTGTGGAGGAGGGGAGCGGTCACCCCACCCACTGTGGGAAGGACTGCCAGGCTGGGAAGCACAAACCTCTCTCAGAACTGTGGGACAGGACAGTGGACTCCTCTTAGCATGAAAAACACTGGCAAGTGGCAGAGCCTGAACTGGAACCTGCCTCCAGCCCAGGCCCGCCTCCCCAGGCCTCCGAAGGCACCGTGGCTCGCACTGAGGTCCCCCTGGACCCCACTCACTCAGCGGCTCTCATTGAGACTCACCCCTACACCCACAACAAGGAAGGTGCACAAGACAGATAATACAAAGCAGCATCCAAGAGTCGAGGCCTTATATGCCCTGCCCCTCACTGCTGTGTGACCTTGGGCAAATCCCTCTACCTCTCTGGCCCATTTCCCAGATTCAAGATGGGGACAACCTTCCTCACTGTTCTTCCGCCCTGCCTCCCTGCCAGAGGTGTCCTGTGCACTGCATCACTGCTACGGTGGCTGCCATGTGGCCCGTGGAGCACACGCAAATGTCAAGTAGGGAAGCCAGGCGGCCCCATTGTCAGGGGCCCCTCACACCCAGCGCCTGGGGACTGCCTGTGTGGCCCAGCAGGATGCTCACTGGCCAGGCTGGACAAGGATGCGACAGGGCAGCCCTGCTCAGGCCTTCGTCTCCTGCCTTCCCAACGAGACAGAGAATAAGAAATGCCACGGAGTACACTGAGGCATGGGGGCTGGGGGAGGAGGGAGCTTCAGCAGAGGAGACAGGCTGACAAGGGGGTGTGACAGCAAGGGCGCGTTTGTCCCTGACCTTACCACGTGCTGGGGTGAGAGGAGCGATCAGCTGGGGTTCTGAGGTCAGGGGTCAGATGGAAACACAGTGGGGAGGGGTAGGGTGGTGCCGTCCTAGGGACAAGGCAAGGGCTAGGGGTCAGGGGCAGGTGCCAGAAGGGCAGAGTTGGAAGAAAGTGCCCTTCGGTCCCTAAAGTGAGTCATGCCCACCCCACCCCCCCCGGCCCCAGGCCAGAGGAACAACATTGATGGCTCCAACAGGGACCAGGAAAGGGGACTGTGCCACAATGATATACATGCACAAATATACACAAGCAAAGCAGGCTAGCTCACAGGCAGGCCGGAGAATTGCTGGGTGACCTTGAGAAGCTTGCTTAACTTCTCTGTTTCCTATGCCCCATTTTGCTCCCCCCAGGGAGAAAGACACAGCTAATGATAAAAGAGCTAACACTTATTCAGCACCTAACATGTGCCAAGAACTAATCTAAGTGCTTCACATGCATATTGATTCATCTGATCATTTTGACAATGCAAGAATTTTGCTATCCTTCCAATTTTAGAGAGATGGGATTGAAGCATAGAGAAGCTAAGAAACTTGCCCAAGGGAACCCCTTGGAGAAGTGGGGCCAGAACCCAGGAGTCTCAGCTCTCTGCTGCTTCCTTGCGCCCACTTCAGATGCAGGAACAGTCTTTCATCTAGAGAGCTCAAGGGGAGCCTGCCACCTCTTCCAGGAAGGTGGCCAAGCTCTTAGCACTTTTATTTTTACATATATATTTTTTGTAACAGGGAGGTAAGGGTGAGAATATCCAAGATCACAGAGTCCCCAAGGTGGCAGAGGAAGGTGTCCTGACTTGCCCTGTCCAGCAAAAGCAGAGGGTCAGAGCTGGTCTCAGGTGCCCCTCACTGAGGCCTCTCCAAATGGGGCAGAGACAGGCAGGGGGTGGGGGTGGGGGCGTATTTTGACAAAAGCCCAAGTCAGAGACCTGAGTCATGACCCAGCTGGGTTCTGCTTTATATGGGCCAGCTTCGTACAGGCCCTGGGCCAGCTACTTCTCTGGGCAGTTTCTCCTACATAAAGTGGGCTGGGAGTTGAGAGAAGGTCTGAGACCCCTTAAAGCTCTATCCCTGAGAGTTCTTGAGACTGGATGGGAGGGAGTGCCCCATCCCAGGGGCATTCCAGCAGAGAGACCTACACGCATGGAAGCCAGGAGAGGGGACCTTCAAGGGGCTCTCAGGCAGCAGGATGCCAGCAGCGCTCCAACAAAGCACAAAGCTTGGCTTCCTCCAGAGGCTCCTGGCTCCCCGGAGTGGGAGAGGGAGCGGGGCCCCCTCAGGAATGTGTTTGCCTGTGTCGCCAGGCACGCCGTGCCCACTGCTCTTCCCTGAGGACACTCTGGCCCCAGGGGGACACTGAGCCAACTGTGCCAGCTGTCCTGGCCTTCCCTCATGCAGACCAGAGCGGCTCAGCACCTTCTGTCCAGGAGAGGCACATGCCCAGGCTTTTTCTGGCCTCTTCCAGGAGCGTGAAAGCTGGCACTGACCCGGCTGCTGAGAGGGCCCTGGGCAGGGATGGGAGGCAGGCTGGCCCTCCCTGTGGAGAGGAAAGACTCCTCGGAGCCACAGCCCTGCTCAGGCTGCTCACTCCTCTGGGAGTCCCTCCTTCCTGCTCCCCGACTCCAAACTGACGACTTTGCAGGCTTCAGAGCCCAGAGGAAACGTCTCCCTTCCATCAGGTTCCCTCCTACGCCCACAAGCTCGATGAGTCTTGTCTTCCACTGGGCTTCTCTGGAGCTCTGTCCATCCTTTTTTGTTTTGTTTTTGTTTTTGTTTTTTTGCCTTTTCTAGGGCCGATCCCGCAGCATATGGAGGTTCCCAGGCCAGGGGTCTAATCCGAGCTATAGCCACCAGCCTACGCCAGAGCCACAGCAACCCGGGATCCGAGCCGCGTCTTCGACCTCCACCACAGCTCATGGCAACGCCGGATCCTTAACCCACTGAGCAAGGCCAGGGATTGAACCCCCAACCTCATGGTTCCTAGTTGGATGTGTTAACCACTGAGCCACGACAGGAACTCCTCTGTCCATCCTTTATTACCACTCCAGTCTCCCTGTTTGTAGGATCCGGTTTTGTTTGGGTTTTGGTTTTGTTTTGTTTTGTTTTTGTCTTTTTAGGGCCACACCCGCAGTACATGGAGGTTCCCAGGCTAGGGGTCAAATTGGAGCCACAGCCACTGCAACACAGGATCGGAGTTGCATCTTTGACCTCCACCATAGTTCACAGCAACGCTGCATCCCTGACCCACTGAGCAAGGCCAGGGTTCGAACCTGCATCCTCATGGATACTAGTCAGGTTTGTTTCTGCTGAGCCACACCAGAAACTCCCTAGCACTTCCTAGCTATGTCTTTCTCCCCAGCTAGATTCTGAACTCCTTGAGGATGTCATTTCTCCCATACCCCAGAGTTGGACACAGTAGGCACAGTGTCACACAGTAGGTGCTCAAAAGACCACTGCGACACTGAGCAGAACTGTGGCCAGTCCCCACATCACAGAAGGACAGTTCACGGTCATGGATGCCTCCCTTTTAGAGCAGAGGTATTTCTAAAGGCTCCTCCCCTTCCCTCATGTGCCCCAGGCCCTGGGGATGGCTGGTATTTTCAGCCCTGTGAGTGCCACAGAAGCAACTGAGGCCCAGAGAGGGAAGTGCGTGCTCAGTCACACACACAGCAAGGCGGAGCCCAGAGTCCCAGAGCGCAAACCTCTCCTCACTCCCTCCAGCTCGGCCTCCCACGCTCACTGTGGGGAGAGGATGGAGACGAGGTGAACTTACCCCAGCATCCAGAGATCAGCACAAAAAGCCAGACTGCACAGCAGCTGGAGGCAACGTGGCACCTCATGGCTCCTAGGGAAGAAGAAGGAGAGGGTGAGGAGCCTCCCATTGGAGGGGCCCTGCTCTTTAAGCTCCTCCAGGACTTCCCCACCCCTGCAGCTCCCGGGGAGAACTGGGCTTGAGAAGGGAGCAGGAATCCACTTCATGGGGAGGGGAGGGTAAGGGAGGGGACATGGGAAAGAAGAGAGGGTCTGTGTCGTGTGGTTTTGACACCCTCCAATGCTGGGTATAACACAGCGGCCTGAGGGTGGCTGGGCTGAGGGTGGGGGCAACAGTCCCCTCTTTGCCCTGGTGGAGGCTGATTGCACGGCCTGGGGCCAAAGATCAGAGGGCACAGGGACAGGTCTGTGATGCATAAGTGGGCTCAGTGGGTGGAGAGAGGGGCTACTGCACCTGTCCCCCAGGACAGCATGGTCCCCCCAAGAGCATTGGAACCTGGTTAGTGAGGAGGGTTAAGAGATGGGTGCTGGGTGGGAAGATAGGGGCCTAGGGGCGGGTTAAGTGGCCCAACACCCGTGAAGCGCCCAACAACCATATCTTCTCACAACCTTGGGTAGAAAAGGAGGCACCAGGCCACGGTGCCCAAAGAGACACAGAGAAGGGAGGTAACTTTCCCAGTAAGTCTGGAAAGCTGGAGCTGGAGTTTTCTGTCCGGCTAAACTCTAGAGAGATCTGGAGCCCAGCTCAGTGAGGTGAGCTCCCATTTCTGAGTGTGGCATGGGGTGGGGGTGGGGGGCTGCTCCCTCCCACCACAGCTCAGCCCACCCGGCCTCGGCCACGTCCCAGCAGGGCCACGGCCTTCTGGGTCCTTCTTACACCTGCAGCAGCTCCAAACCAGGCCTGCCTAGAGACCAGAAGAGACACCGGGAGGGCCCCAGTCCCCTCAGCTGGGAATCCCTGCCTCTTACGGAACAGTCAGCCCTGTTAGAGTGGCCTCACCTCCGTGTCTCACCTCCCAGCGCACTCACCTGTGCACCCCCAGCCCAGCCAAGTGCCCGCATGTCCTCCTTCAGGGAGCACCTACTGCACGTACCTCCCTGGCACATAAGGTGGGGTCTGGAGGCAGAGAGCCATCAGACAATTTGCTCAGAGACCCCCCCAACTTGTAAGAGGTGGGGTGGGCTTCTGAACTGAAGCTGACATGCCACTCCCTCATCGATAAATGATCAGGTAAGACTCCGGGAGGAGAGGGGAGCTGAAGGAAAGGAATTTTTGGAGAGACTTTCATGTCTCTACAAGATCTAGGGGCAAGGGCTTCAGAAAAAGCCAAGCACTCAGATCCCTCGGTTCCAGGCCGGGAGCCAGCTCCACCTCCCAGTACCATACCGAGTGGGCATGAGGGCGGATCCCATCCCAGACCACACACGCTGGCCCATGGTGCCCCTGTGTTTCCCTCAAATGCCATACTTAAAATGTTCTCCATCACTAGGTATGAAACAGTGATGTGGGAAATAAAAGATTCTAAGATGTGTTTACATAATAAAAGACAAATGCCCCCATCATATCCCTGTATTTCCACCCCTTTGCTTTTCTGAAGGTCAACAGCCCATCACAGGGGCCAGGAAGGGGGTATGAATGAGGAGGCCCTGGTGGTGGGGAGGAGGGCCACCCAGAGGCCACATGCTTGGTCCAGAAGCAGCAGCTGCTGTTTCAGCCAAGAGGGAATGTGGGCCCAGTGTACCTGGGGCTTCTGATTTTTCTCAATGAAATACTGAAAATGTGGCTTTTACTATGAATTCTTCTTTTTTTTTTTTTTTTTTTGCTTTTTAGGGCCTCAGCCATGGCATATGGAGGTTCCCAGGCTAGGGGTCAAATCGGAGCTAGAGCTGCTGGCCTACACCACAGCCACAGCAACACCAGATTCAAGCCGCGTCTGTGACCTACACCACAGCTCACAGCAACACCAGATCCTTAACCCACTGAGCGAGGCTGAGGATGGAACCCGCAACCTCATGGTTCCTAGTCAGATTCACCCCCACAGCACCACAATGGAAACTCCTGAATTCAATTTTTAAATGTTGGCAAATAATTCCACTTTATGAGCCAAACATGACCCGTCTGATGGCCAGAGTGGTCAGCTCCGGCCTGGGGTGCATTCTACGAGGTTCTCTCCACACCCAAACAAACAGGTTCACGTCACACACACACACACACACACACACATACACACACGAGCAGTGTGGCCGCTATTTCTCTTTAGAATGACAGTCACCCTCAACACAAAAGAAACTCACTTTTCTCACTTCTTGGTAATTCACAGACAGCCCTCCAGGTTAACATGGCTTTGCCCACCTCCTCCATTTTCTGAGCTAGATAATAGTTGATGGTAGGATGTGGTTGTCATGAAGACAAACATCCCCTATTGTTGGACATCTGGGTGCTTCCAGGTCCTTGCCACACAGGCGACACCACAGTGGACACCTCTGCAGGTAACTGCGTTGGGACTAGGCTTTCAATCTTGGTTCTCTGGCAGTGGCATTACTGGGCCGGTGAAATACAACACAGAGCATGTATGTAAACTTTTCTTATACGTTGCCATATTACCTTCTGGAAAGGTTGTGCCAACCCCCCCTCCCTCCAGCAATGGAAGAGAGGGCCTCGTTACCCACCTGGAAGTGATCCCTCTTCTAAATGGCTGCCAATCGGATGCATGAAAAATGGTATAGCCTGGTTGCTTTCATTTGCATTTCCCCTAACTACTAGTGAGGTGGAGCACGATGCCTTTTTCTAAATGTTCAAACCACTTTCCATCTGTTATCTTGCGTCAGCCGACCATCTCCTGCAAAGAAGCCAGCCAGCATTGCCGGCGTTAGCCCTGATTTACAAGTGGAGAAACCGAGGCACAGAGCAATTAAGTGACAATCTGACATCTCACAGTGAGTGAGTGTCTTTAAAAAAAAAAACCTCCAACCCTCTGCCTTTGCAAACCAGATGTTATGAGAATTAAACAACAGCTGCTAAGAAGATCATCCACAAATAGCTGGGAGTGCACACCATTCTGCTGGGTGTTGCAGGAAGCTCGCAGTGGAAGGAAGGAAAGAAAATGAACACTTACTAGGCAATGCCCAGGGGCCCTGGGTTTTCACAAGTATTACTTTACTCAATCCTCCCAAATGTCTCTATGATGTGGACATTACTGGCCCCATTATACAGATGAGAAGATTAAGGCTTAGAGAGGTCACTCTAGGATTAGATCTGAGTCCCACGCAGTTTCCACCACACTATGCTGCTGACCACGCCCAGCCGGCTCCCCATTTCCTAATCTATGAAAGGGGAAGGCAAGGCCCCTCCCCCAAGGAGCACAATACTCAACTCAATAGACACGGGGGGAATGTCTGCAAAGAGGTGATCACGTGTGCACGGCACACTGTGTGCACAATAGTGTATCTCCCTTTCGGTGTGCGGGCTCAGGCTCTGACACTACTCAGCAGACTGTTCCCATTCTCACCCCTCAAATGTCTGTTTCCCCCTCAGGGGCCCTCATGCTGCCTCAGCACCTGCCTTCTGTTGGTCAAGGGCAGCCAAACGCACACCTCACTTGGCAGAGATGGCAGGGGCCCCCTCTGGAGCATCCAGAAGCAGGGACACTCTTTGCTCCATCCTCACTCTCCATCCTCGCCCTGGGGTCCAGGCTCCAGAGGGTGAAGCAGAGTAGCCGGGCCAAGGGGGTTGGTCCATCCTGCTACTGGGTTTCCCCCGAGATCCCGGATCTCATTCTTCCTCCAACCCCTTTGGCCATGAGGAGGAAAGCAAGGTCCAGAGAGAACAAAGGCAGTGGCAGTGGGAAGAGGCCCGAGGCCCCGGGCTCCAGCGCAGGTGTTGTGATAGATGCTGCCTTTGCCTGCCAGCATTCCCTAGGCGCTGGGGCTGCAGTGAGTGGCATGGGTCCCAGGGGAGAGCCTGACCTCCCTCTGCCCTGTGTGACAGCTGTTCCCCGGGCCTCCTGACCCTCCCTCCTCCCACCCAGCAGAGCTGCTAGGCCTCCTCCACTGCGTGAGGCTGCACCTCAGGATGTGGCCCACTGACCCTCACCTGTCCCCACTGGACCAGGAAACACAGACACACACACTTCTGTGCTGGGCTTCCTGTCTGGGCCTGGGAGAAACGCCAGAGACCTGCCCCAATTAGAGCTAGCTACCCCGAAATTTTTGAGGTACCTGGCTTAGAGCCCGTTCTGGAAGGAAGCTTTCTAGAAATCTCTCCAACATATCCACTGCCAAGAAGAAGACCCAAAGCCAGGCCCCAAAGCCTTGAGGCTGCCAATTTCCAACATCTTTTTGCATGCTAAGCCCTGTACCAGGCACTCTGGGGGGATGGGGGGGGTACAGGACCATGCGGATGGCTGGAAATGCGTGTGAGGTGTCAAATAAGCAACAGAGCCTGTTGCTGCCCACAGGTTGGCAAAGAGAGAAAGCTCAAGCCTTCCAGGGCAGCTGAGATGCAAGCTGCACAGAGTTCAAGGATACACACTCTATGTGTACGGAACACATATCATGTGCCAGCCACGGTGGTCTATAGTAAGTTCTACATGCTGGGGCTCAGAATGGTTCAACAACTTCCCCAAGGTCACACAGCTTGTAAGAGGTCAAGCCTGGATTTGAACCCCATCCTGATGGCCCTCAAAGGTCTGTCTCCTGACTTCAGCCCCAACCCTTGCTGAGCTCAGACATGGGCTCCAGGGCAGAGGCCCTGATGGGAAGGCCCTGGCCAGGACCCTGATCTACTCAGGGGCCATTGAGCCAGGCCTGAGTGACAATACAACAGGCTCCACAGCCACAGTACACAGGAGGCAGCAGCAAGGTCAAGTGCAAGTGCCAGAAAGGAGAGGTACAGCTAGGGCTGGTGAGTGGGCTCCTTTGCAGGCTGCCCTTCCACCCTGATGGCCTCTGACAGGCCCTACCCCTGGAACCAGTACCAATAAGACATTACATGAACCCCCCAGGGGTGACCGAGGCCCCGCTCCCTCACCCCCCACCCCCGCCACGCCTCCTTCAACACCATCTCCAAGAAGTTAACACTTCTGTCCCTGGAAGGAGCTGACTATAAAATTTCCCAGGTTCAAGGCAGCAACCCTGTCCACGCTGGCCTTTACCTTGTTCTGCCAGCAGCCCATAAAGACTTGCTGCTCAGGGAGGCCTGGGTTGAGGGCCAACAGGGGAGGGAGGCTCTGGCAGGTGGCACAGTGACCGCATCCAGGGAATCGCCCCCTAAAATCAAATCCAAGCCTCCATGTACACCTGAGTGAGCTTGTGAGCTGCAGGGAGAGGCTTCCAAGCCAGGTGTGTACACGTCTGCCCCGACACGGCCTTGGCGGGGCCAAGTCCTAAGCTAGACAGAGGCCTATCGGAGAGAACAGGCTGAAGACCTGGCCGAGGGGAGCTGGCACTCCCAGGGGAGCCCAGCACAGACAGCGCTGGTGAACAAGTTCTACAGCGTGTGTTCAGGATTGTTAAGGGCTAAGGAAGGGGGAAGGAGCAGGGCGAGGGGTCTGAGTACCACTGAAGGTGAGATACCAACACACACTTGAAGGGGCAGGAGAGGGAGCCATGTCATCTGGGAGAAACGCCTTCTGCACAGAGGGACGAGCCTGTGCAAAGATGTGCCAGGGTGCCTAAGAAACAGCGAGGAGGCCAGTGTGGCTGAGGCGGGGCGCCCAGTGAGGAGAGTTGCAAGAGATGAAGGCAGAGGACAATGGGCCCATCCTGGGCACCTTGTAAAGCCCTGATGGGAAGACACTGCACATCATGGTCTTCAGGCCGCCAAGACCCATGAGAAGGACTCAAGGATTGCAGCATCACTCTGCTACAGAGTTGACGACTCACAATAGGAGCCAAAGGCAAGATGCAGGCGGACAGGTGTAGAGGCTGCGGCAGTGATGCAGGCCCGAGATGCGGGGGGCTTTAGCCAGGGGCTTGGGTAGGAGGTGTGAGATCTGGCAGGTTCTGGGCCTATTTCAAAGTAGAGCCAAGAGCTATCCTGATAGAGAGGCTGTAGCTGTGCTGGAAAGAACAGAGCCGAGGGTTCTGGCGCAAGCATCCAGAAGGATGGCCACTAACCAGGGCAGGGCCACGGGTGGAGAGGCTGAGGGGCAAGACTGAGAGCTTGGGTTGGGACACGATGACTCTGGAATGGCTGCTGTCAGCCCAGTAGCAGCGTCAGACCAGCGGGAGGATACCTTCAACTAGAGCTCAGGCCTGGGGTTGGGGCGGGGGCTAGGGCTATAAGTGCGGGTATCGTGAGCACTTGAAGCTACCAGAGGGACAAGGTCATCAGGGCTCCCACCCCCTCAAGTGGAGGCAGCATGGCTGAGAACCGATCGATGTTTGAATTTTTTTTTTTTTTTTTTTGTCTTTTTGTCATTTATTGGGCCGCTCCCGCGGCATATGGAGGTTCCCAGGCTAGGGGTCCAATCGGAGCTGTAGCCACTGGCCTACGCCACAGCCACAGCAACCCGGGATCCGAGCAACGTCTGTGACCTACACCACAGCTCACGGCAATGCCAGATCCTTAACCCACTGAGCAAGGCCAGGGATCAAACCTGCAACCTCATGGTTCCTACTCAGATTTGCTAACCACTGCGCCACAACGGGAACTCCCAATGTTTGAAATTGGTATGAAGAGGCTGAAGGCGCGCACATTCTCATGGCCCAGCAATGCCACTTCTAGGACTTGAGCTGAGGATGGCCGCTCAGCCACAGAGATGTCCACTGCTGTGTGATTTATAGTGGTGGGACAGCCCAGACACCCAAGAGGGCAGGTTCGATGTCTGGCTGGCCACAGGAAGCACACAGAGGATTACCTAGGGCATGGAGGTGGGTGATTGGGGTGGGGGGGGTGCACATATAAATGCCTATGAGAAACAGTGGTTTTAGCTGATTGGTGAGGTTATGTGCTGATTTTATATTCGTCGACATATTATTTGCATTTTCCTCATTTTCTATAATAAACACCCAATGTTTTGACAATCAGAGACCTAATTTGTGTCCACCCTACCAAAACGCTGCCAGCAGCCTGTGAACAGACAGACAGCTCTGATTAGAAAGCTCTTGCCTCTGCTCTGCTGAGCTTCCCTGAAGCCCACAGTCTTAGGTCAGAATCCCAGAGGAGACCCTTGGAGCTGGATGGGTCCTCGATGGGCCTCCAGTTCTCTGCTCCCCTCTGCAGCTGTTCAGACCCTTCTAAGGACGGGAGCTCCCTCTCTCCAGGGCAGTGGGTCCCAGCTCGGAGGCCCCCTCCTCTCTGCCCTGCCACCCGAGCCGGGCCACCTTCCCATGCTTGCCAGGGTGGGGAGGAGGTCTCAGGAGGCCCATCACCAGGACTTCACCATGCTCCGACCCCAAGACCATGAGCAGCAGGTGGGCTGAAGCCTGGGCCTTGGAGCCCAGGCCTGGATCTGAAGCCTGGCCCTGTCCTGAGGACTGGCTCTCCTTTCCTAGAATGGAAGTGAGGAAGAGGACTAACAATTTAAAAGCACCCAAGGTGCTCATCCGCATTCTCGCATATCCACGCCACCTGGGCTCCGTGAATGGCTGTGGGCGCTATGCCCATCAGTCAGCGGAGCCCCTGCCCAACCTTGGAGGACCCCTCCTTTCTGTTGCCACCCTTTCCCAAAGCCAGGGAGCCAGGTTCCTCGCAAAGCCCCTCCCAATCTGCAGGGGTTTCACCTAACGCTTCTGCACCAAACCTGAAATGCAAAAGGCAGCCCACTGCAGCCTGGCTCCCTGGACAGACTGGAAAGTCAGGTCCCCATTGCCGCAGAGCAAAGCATACTCCTCATTTCTGAGAAGCTATGCCTCTCTGGGCTCCACTCCCCGGTGCCCTGCAGCCTGGTCAGGAGAGGCAGGGGCGTGAGCTCAGTGTGCTGGTGCTGGAGAGGCAGCGCCTTCTGTCCCAGCAAGCGAGGGACAGGAAGGAAGGGCAGAGGGGGAGGGAGAGGGCAGGAGCGGCCATCTGAGCAGCATTTCAGCGTCTCAGGAATGAGAGATTTTCACAGCAGGGCGCCACGATTTCGTTTGAACTGTTATGAATTCCCATAAAATCAGACGCACTCAACTTTGAATAGAAATACAGAAATACACTGCAGAAATCAAAGACAATTTGGGGATTATTCACCACCACTACACACAGAGATGCTCGTGCATGCAAGGAGGCGCCTTGCAGACACACCATTAGGGCCACTGATGGACAAGCCACTGATGGCCACGCTTCAAAGCCCACATCATCCAGGCCAGGCTGCTGGTTGGGGAAGCTGCTGGGATGGAAGGTCACTTATAGACAGGGACCCTACATGGAAGGTGGGAAGAGACCCCCTTGCGCTCATTCTGGTCCTGTGCCTTCCTCTGGGTCCCTCCCTGAAGTTCTCACTGGGTGAACTGGGACTGGGGGGTCGGGGGACGTAAGCCAGGCAAGACCAGGAGAGGCACAGCCTCAGACCCCGAGGGTGGCCTGTCAAGTGGTCCAGCATCCTCCACAGGAGGCCTGGTGTCTCAGAGTCCCCTCAACCCATACTTAAAAAAAAAAATCATTCGGCAGGAGATATACTTCATTCTATTCTTTTTGGAAGTAAGACATGGACCTGGTAAATAATTGTACAGAAGGGCATAGAGCAGGAAATGAGTGTCCCTTCTACCCAATCTCACACCTTCCCAGAGGCAACCACCAATTCCTGAAGCACTGTAGGCACATATGGTAGAGCATATAGGTCCCTCCCCCTGTTAAACAAAAACAAAACAAAACCCAGGGGGCAGTTCCCATCATGGCACAGTGGAAACGAATCCGACTAGTAACCATGAGGTTGTGGGTTCGATCCCTGGCCTCGCTCAGTGGGTTAAGGATCCAGCATTGCCGTGAGCTGTGGTGTAGGTCACAGACACGGCTTGGATCTGCCGTTGCTGTGGCTGTGGCGTAGGCCAGTGGCTACAGCTCCAATTGGATCCCTAACCTCCATATGCCACAGGCGCAGCCCTAAAAAAGCAAAAAACGAAAAACAAAAAACCAAGGGGTATTCATGCCATCCTGCTCCTAGGTTTTATCCTGCTCCTGACAATCTATTGTGAGGACTGTTCCATCTCAGTATGTACAGAGCTGCCTTGCTCGTTTTAACAGCTGTGGCGTGTCCTAGAGGGGGTCCATAATTTAACCTCTGCTGAGAGACATTTATGTTGTTTTTAACCTTTCGCTTCAATAAATGAAGCCGCAATGAATATCCTTGTTCTCGTGTCTATACACACATGTGAAGTAGGAGATTTTCACATTTTTATAGCTGTTGACAAATTGCTCTTCTTTCCAAAGAGGGTGCACTAAGCTGCACTCCCACCACCAATTAGGGAAGGGCCGGTTTCCCCACATCCTCACCAGCACGAGGTACTCCCTCTTCTTTTAAATTCCAGAAAAGGCAGCTGAGGCTCCTGATCCTCAGGCCCCCTGTCCCATCAGGGTGGGGAGGAAGAATGGAATTGATCAAGGTTACCTTTCTCCTAATCTCCCGACTCACCAGCAGACTCACAGTCAACAGACCTTGGCCTCACTCTGTTGCTCAGATCTGCCCCCCTCCCTCAAGCGACCAGACACCACATCCTGTGCTCTCCCTCTGTGCCTCAGCCAGGCTGTCCTTGCCATCTAGAGCATCGCCCCACCTTGCATGTCCAGCCCCACCTTCAAGGCTCAGTTCTAATGCCCCTTCTTCCACGAAGGCTTCCTGGATCCCTGCTGGCAATGGGATCCTCAGCTGCCCTCGTCCTTTGTACATGTTTGGAGACAGTTATGGCAGCTGCAAGGGTTAGTCAGAATTTCACACGTCCTCCTTCCCCCAGAAGACCCTCGGCTCCTCGCAAGAAAAGTCTACTTTATCCTGTACAGCCAACGTAACATCTCCTCTGGTGTGTCTCTAACATTAATGTATCTAACAGCAATCCGACTTCTTCTCCAAATAGGTTCCCATCCTCACCTTTTCCATCTCAGTAAATTCACCTCCATTGATATATTCTTTTGATTAATTCAGTTAACAAATATCTTTCTTGCATCCTGTAAGTGGAACTTTTCCTCCTTACTCCCTTGATCACTATATTTCAAGCACACTAGCCATTTCTCAGCCTCAATCCTGCCAAGTTCATTCCCAGCCCTTGGCCATCACTATAGTTGATCAGATTGTGGGTCCCAGCCCTTCACTCTGCATAGGACTACACATCTACAGGCATCCTGGGGTCTCGTGGTAGGCAGAGGATGCTTTCCTACCCCTGAAGCTGGGCTTGGCCATGTGACTTGCTTTGATCAATGGATGCTCTGGCCGAGCTTCATGCTAGCAGATGCATGGGCCTTGTGCAGAGGGACTTGCCGCCTGAGCTCCTACCTTTCAAACCGAGAACATGGCCCAGACTGAACCCACACAGGGTCAAGAATCCAGCTCAGTCACACCTAGCTTCGATTTGTTGACCCTCCCCAGCAGGCGCACAGACACACGAGTGAGAATAAATAACTGCTGTAGTAATTCGTTGTGCCGCTTCATTGAGGCAATACGTGACTGACACCAACACTGAAATACATATAAAACCGCACAAGAAAACATAGAAGGAAGTCTTCATGGCATTGGATTTGGCAATCATTTCTTGGCTATAACACCAAAATTACAGGCAATAAAAGAAAAAATAGACACATTGAACTAGATCAAAATGAAAAACTTTGGTGCATCAAAGGAATGATCCACAGAGTAAAAAGGAAAACCTGCAGAAGATATGTGCAAATCACATACCTGGTAAGAGATTAATAGCTACAGTATATAAACACCTCCTAAAACTACCTTTGAATCAGATGATATTCTACACAGTAGTTTTTTGTGAAAATCCCCTCTAGTATGAATGATACAGCTTTCGGGCAGGTGGCACAAGAAAACTCTAGTCTTACAAACACTCACACCTTTTGACCTCGTAGTTCCACAGGCAGGAATTTCCCTCAGGAAATCATCAGAATCATGGCACAGAGGTCTGTTTTGAGGGTGTTTGGGACAGCACCGTTTATACCGGTAAGAACAGGAGAGTCAATAATCAATGACAGAAGTTTACAAGAGTAAATTAGGACACTTTCATAAGCCAACTGCAAGGCAGCCCCGGAAAATCATGTTTTCAGAGGATGTTTATTGACAAGGAAGAATGTTCACAGCAAATTGATAAATCGAAAACACAAGCTTCAAGGCTAGACCTAGTATGTTACCACATTGGAAAAAAATAAATTACATACGCATGTATCTATACAGAAAACATAGAGTAACACATTTGTATCTTTATTTTATTTTTACCTAGAGAGAGAGCAGGTGATTTTTTTTTATCCTTAATGTTTTTCCTCTATTTTCTAAGCTATATGCATTGGGTTACTAGTAGCATTTTTTTTTTAAGTAGCAAATACCCCATCTAAAAATAAACTAGTAAGACAACATGGTTCAGGCATAGAGAGAAACTTATAGATCAGTGGGATAGAATAGAGAGTCCAGAAATAAAACCATGTGTCTATGGTCAACTGATTTTCAACAAGGGTGCCAAGTCCATTCAACAGGGAAAATGCAGTCTTTTCAGCAAATGGTACTGGGACACCTGGGTAGCCACATGCAGAAGAAGGATATTCGACACTACCTCACTCCATCTATAAAAATTAACTCAAAATGGATCAAAAGCCTAAATGAAAGAGCTAAAGCTCTTAGAAGAAAAATGGGTATAAATCTAAATGACCTTGGATTAGGTGATGGTTTCTTAGATATGACACAAAATGCATAAGCAACAAGAAGAAAAACAGATACAGCAGACTTCATCAAAATTAAAAATATGTATACCTGTTTTTTGGGAGGGGTTGGCTTTTTTTGTTTTTTGTTTGTTTGTTTGTTTGTTTGTTTTTTGCTATTTAGAGCTGTACCTGTGGCATATGGAAGTTTCCAGGCTAGATGTTGAATTGGAGCTGCAGATGCCAGCCTACACTGCAGCCACAGCCACAGCCATAGCAACACAAGATCCAAGCCATGTCTGCGACCTACACCATAGCTCACAGCTATGGGTCCTTAACCCACTGAGGCCAGGGATTGAACCCGCATCCTCATGGATGCTAGTTGGACTCATTCCCACTGTGCCACAATGGGAACTCCAAAATACGTATCAAGAGAGTGAAAAGTCAACCCACAGACTGGGAGAAAATATTTGCAAATCATACATCTAACAAGAGACTTACCTAGACTATATAAAGAACTCTTACAACTCAATAGTAAGAAGACAAATAACTCCATTAAAATGGGCAAAGGATCTGAATAGACATTCCTCCAAGGAAGATGTACAAATGGCCAATAAGCACATGAAAAGATGCTCATGTCACTGGTCATCCAGGAAATGCAAATCAAAACTATGAGATACTCCTTCACACTCGCTAGTACAGCTATAATCAACAAGACAGATAATAGCAGTGTTGGAGACGATGTGGAGAAACTGAAGCCTCCTACATTGCTGATGGGAATGTAAAATGATGTAGCCCCTTTAAAAGAGTCTGGCTGCTCCTCAAACTATTAAACAAAGATACCATAAGATCCAGCAATACCACATCTAGGTATATGCACCTAAGAGAAATGAAGACCTATATCCACACAGAAACTTGCACATGAACATTTGAGCATTATTATTCTAGTAGCCAAAAGGTCGAGCAACCCACATGTCCATCCATGGACGAGTGGATAAAAAAAAACGTGGTGTATCCACACAATGGGATAAAAATGAATGAAGTACTGACACAACAGGGATGACCCTCAAAAACATCATGCTAAGTCAAAGAAGCCAGTTACATAAGACCACATATTATAGGAGTCCATCAATGTGAAATGTCCAGCCAGAATATGCAAATCTATAGAGACATGAAATAGACGAGTGGTTGCTTAGGGCTGGGGGTGATGGCAGGAGGTGGGGTGGGAGGGGGTGGTAATAGGTCAAAAGTATAGAGTTTCTTTCTGAGAGGATGAAAATGTTCCAGAATAGACTGTGGCAATGGTTGTACTTTTCTGTGAATGTGCTAATAACTACTGAATCGTACACCCTAAATGGGTAAATGGTTTCAAATGTGAATTATATCCCAATAAAGCCATTTAAAAAAATAAATTTAGAAAGAAAGCAAGCTAGTGCAGAAACAGAAGCATATCAAAATTAAGCTAGTTAACTTGCCAAGTTCAACTACTGCGCAGACCCTTCTGCTTGCCTCCTTGGGCCCTGCCTCCCACCCCCACCCAGGGAGGTGGCTTGGCCTCACCTATCCCATCTTGCCACATCTGAAGTCCATTCCCGGTGGTGAGCCAGCCTGGGCCAGGCAGGCCCTCTTACAAACACGGAAACTGAGGGCCACAGAGGCTGCCTTCCTTATCTTTGGAAACTTCAGCCTGGGAGCCAGGGATGGCGATGGAGCCCCTGAGCCTGGTCCCCCATTCACTTGCTAGGGAAACTTTAGAAAGTTCCTGCCCCATCTGTAAAGTGCAAAGTGGACTTGGTTGTCCCAGAATTCCCAGCTCTGCTCTTCTCTGCCTTTCAGATGCTGACCACCCACCTCTGGCCCCCAGACAAGGCAAGCCCGTTTGCTCAGGGGCCACGCAGGAGGTCAAGGGAAGCTTGGGTGAGACTGAGTTCAATCCCCACTGGCTAGTTCACTGCCATCCCCAAGACACCAGACAGATGGAGGGGTCCACATCCATTCCAGGTCTCCACCTCCTTCTCCCCTTTGCCCTTTCCACCTTTGACCCCTGCCCCCACAATCTGCCCCCAGAGAGTCTGAAAGGCCAGGCAGCCATCACCCAGCAGTTTCCATGCTGCATCCTAAGGTACAACACCCACCTCTAGGCAGCCGTCAAAACACCTCTGCTGATTGTAACACTGCAAAGGCTTTCTGTGCATGTGACTGCACGTCTAGACAGGCAGATGTTAGGCCATGTCACAGATGAGGAAACAGTGCTGAGAGGACCAAGTAGGTGCTGAGAATCAGCCAAGGGGTCAAGTGGCAGAGTCCAGGCCTCCTCCTTGGCACAGGATGCCAGCGGGGCCGCAGGGAGTGAAGGCGGGAGGGGGAGCTGGGAGGTGCCCGCTTCCAGCTGTGGTCTCACCCACACAGGAGCTCTAGAGCCCAGGCCAGGGTGGGCGCTGTCCTGGCAGATGCGTGGAAGGGCGATGGGGACTCCAGGAAAAGCCCCAGCCAGGCTCTCACCCCCATGCCCAGCGTTTAATGACTGGGAGCCCATTCACATTCTTTCCCTCTCTCTCCCCCACTGTGGTTTCACCACAGTGGTTCCCTCACCTGCCTCTACCCCAGGACGCCCACCCTCCATGGCATTCTCCAGTCTCTCACGACACCCCCGTTCAGCACTCAGCCTCTCTTCCTTGTCCTTAGGTGCAAACAGGAGCTTTTGACCCCAGGGCACCTCTGAATTGCGGGGTGATCCCTGGCAAGGCGTCAGGTCTCTCCAGGCTTCAATGTCCTTGCCTGCAAAATGCTACTCAGGACTTCACAGTTCACGCCTTTGCCTGGGCAGGTCCCTGTGGCCAGAGGCCCTTCCTCCCACCTGGCTACAGGGGGACTCCCCTGTAGAAAGGAGATGAAACGTCACCTCCCCTGGGGAGCCCTTGACCCCTCCCAGCCTCCCAGGCAGAAGCACTTCTCTACCCTCTCTGGGGTCCCTGTTCTATGCTAAGAGCTCCCAGCCTGCCCAGAGCATGTGCACAGTAGGTGCAGGGGTAAATGGATGCCCACACGCCCCCTTCTACCTGAAACAGCCTGAGGTGGTGCTGCAGAGAAGGCCCAGGCTGGAGCCCCTCCAGCCAGCAGGAAAGCGGCTTTCAGCCAAATCCAAGCAGGGGAAACGGGGTCCCCGTCGGGGGGCTGGGTCCCCACCCCAGGGAACCAGGAGGAGGGAGGATAAGGCCTGGGCTCTCTAAGAGAAAGCTGAAAGTTTTCCCTGGAAGTTAAGTGACAAATCTTTTCCAAATTGTCCGTGACAGCTGCTTCCTCCCTACATAATTGTGTGAGATGCTGTTTGGTTGTTTCTATACTTATTGCTATCACAGCTCTGGAAGGGAGACAGAGGAGCCCAGTAGGGGCTGGAAGGGGAGGGGTTCTGGACCCTGGACCAAGAGCTCAGTGAGGAACCAGGGTCCCCTCAGGCTGTCTTAATTGTGGGATGGGGATAAAGTGACAGTTCCTCACGGGGACCTTCAGGAGGCTGGAGTGGGAGGTCTGTATTCAAATCCCTGCTTAGCCTCAGTTTCCCCTCTGTATAAACCAGAGAGCGGCAGCTACTTGGTGGATGTTATGAGGATTAAATGAGCACCCTTGAGCACCTTTTGCCCAAAGGAAGTTGATGCAAATGTCCCCTTGCCTTGCTCCATCTTCAGTCCCTGTGTCTTCTGCCTAATTCGTTTTTTATTGCTTTTTAGGGCCACACCCACAGCATATGGGGGTTCCCAGGCTAGGGGTCTAATGGGAGCTGTAGCCACCAGCCTACGCCACAGCCACATCAACGCAGGATCCAAGCTGTGGCTGCGACCTACACCACAGCTCATGGCAACGCCGGATCCCTGACCCACTGACCGAGGCCAGGGACTGAACCTGTGTCCTCATGGATACCAGTCGGATTCATTTCCACTGAACCACAATGGGAGCTCCTCTCCTGCCTAATTCACAAAACAGGAACAACAGTAGTAGCAACAGCAATGCCTACCATGCCTAGAGGGCATCACAGCCCCACCCCGTCCCCCAACCTGGATTGCAAGCCTTAGAGAACAGGCACCCATGTGGTCTCAGACAGGTTCAAATGACACAACTAGGAATTTGTCTGAGTGAGCACCAAAGCTGTCACCTCCTGCTACACCCCTCCCTGACTCCTCCATCCCACTTGCAAAAATCAGACCCTGCCAGAGACCACATCACCTTGCCTGAGATACGGACCGGCTATCCCTGGGCCTGTCCATTGCTAACCTCTGCCCAGATGTGCTCCTCATGGGGACCCAGTCAGACAGGGCCTTTCTGCTCTCCTTTCCCCTTTCTGGAGCCTGGTCAGGGAATGGTTTCAAACCTGGTCTCAGCTGCAACACATGGCTGGCCATTTGGCTGTCACTGAGTCCCCACTATGCAGGGGCACAAAATCCACAGCAAGTGCCTTCTCCCCTTTTACAGGTAGCTTGGCTATCACCTCCTCTGGGAAGTCTTCTCTGATATCACCAGCCAGGCTTCAGTATGACTTCCTCCGCTCCACCGTGCCCCTGACAAACAGACTACCCTGTTCCAGCATGCCACACACAGAGTGTGTGTGTGTGTGTACATTTGCCTCCTTCACTGGCCTCTGAAATCCCCTAGAATCAGGGCCCTGCCTGTTCACCTTGGATCCTCTGAAGCCTAACACAAGGGTGGTCATAGCACAGGAGGTGTTCGATATTAGGTATTAGAAATATAAAAGACTAAATGGAAAGAAGGAGTGAAGGAGAGAGAGGAGGTAGAGGCCCAGAGCACAACCTCTTCTCTCAAAGACAGACCACAGTGGGCATGTCCCATGCAAGATACTCCGTGGAATTCTGAAGGCGCTCCCCCCTGCTCCCCCCCCAAGCCACAGAACTCCCCAGAAAAGGGAGGCAAGAGTAGGGGACTGGGGCTGTGGGGGAGGCAGCTGAGCAGGCTATTCCTGATAGGCATACTCTCCGGGCCTCCACTTTCCCATCTATGAAGTGGGGATCTGATCTCCCAAAGGCAGAACAAGCACATGGAGAACTGACATGGGGCAAAGAAAACCACAAAACCAGCCATGTCAGTGGAGGAGGCCATGAAGGAGGTCCGAGGTGCCGGGAGCTGCTGGGGCTCAAGCCCCGATCCCAACCACCTCCCTTCCTCGAACGAGGAACACTGCAGATCTGGGGCAGAAAACTAGAATCAGAAGAAACCCAGAGATCCCTAGCAGATGGTCCATTTTGTGGATTAGGAAACTGAGGCCCAGGAGGGAGGCAAAAATGTGTTAACACATGATGAATGTGCCCACCATGTGCCAGACTTTCTATAAAGGTCCAAGATCCTTAGCCCTACCTGTGAGGGGGCCTTACCCATTCTGCTGATGGAGAAACTGGGGTTGAGGGAGAATCTGCAACTTGGCTGGGGTCTCGCAGCAGAAAGTGACAGCAGCAGGATTTGAACCCAGGAGGCTCTGGCTCCAGGAAAAGAGCTCTTTCCATAGTACCACATAGCCAGGGCTGGTCTGGAACTGGGAGCACCAGAGCCAGTGAGTTCCAGATGGAGGTCTTCGACCCCCAAGCCAGTGCTCTCTCCCCTGCATGGCACAAGGCTGCCTCACACTGTCCTACCCTGCAGATATGGGGTGTGCAATGCAGAGAATCACAGAACACCAGGACTGGAGAGAGCTATAGCTGGCTCTTCATCAGACTGCTGTACTCTACAGGCATCCTCCCTCCTAGACTTTCAACCTGAACTTGTATGCTTCCAGTGACGGAAAGCTCAGTACCTCCACAGGACACATTTCATCTTTTGGACAGCTTAGTTAATTAGCATGTCCTTCCTCTTAATGAAGAAGAAAAAAACTTTTTTAAAGACCCAAAGGCTTCATGCTTCTCTCTGTCCACATCTGCTTCCATTCAGCTCCTCACACACCCACTTCCTCACCGTCACCCACTCCAGGCTCTTTTAATTTCTCTTCTGACCCTCCTCCAATCTTCATCCTCAGTACCACTTCCTAACCTTTACTAAGGACATCTTTTTTAAAACACTCAATTTAAGAAAAAAATATTTCACATCTGTATGAGCAATACACAAATCATAATTCTTAAAAATAACAAATTGCAGGCCAGAGTAATCATAAGTAAATTGATATTGATAAATAAGCTTTTCTCCAGAGCAGTAGGTGGTTTATTTTAATCTAATGAGTTTTGTATTTTCTGAGCTTTCAGATTCCATGATGAAGGGCTGTCTGCAATAGAATTACGACGCTCTCCGAAATATTGTAATTTAATGCCTCATTTTGTCAAGACTTTCTTGAAAATGAGATTTGTTCCTAGTGAAGAATTTTACTCAGCTCTTTCCCATATGCCCCCACCCACCTCTCCAGGCATACAGGTTCTCCTCAGTCTGGTCTGGGGTGGAGGATGGAAAGGGGAAGAGAAGCCGGGTTAAACCCAGGGGCAGACAGAGACCAGAAAAGGAGGGCAGAGATCCATTCCTGCAGATGCAGCCTTGCTTTATGGCTGAGTAGCACCCACTGCCCACTCTGTGCCTCGGCACTGCCTTTTGCAAACAGAAACACCTGCCCAGACCTCATCCTTCCCTATAAGATGCTTAGAGAGATCCTCTTTGGGGTTTGAGGGAGGAAGATATAAACTTGAGAACCCCTATAGACAGGAGAGAAGACTGACTCCACAAGCAAGAGAGCAGCAGAAACCAAAGCTGGGGAAAAACTAACAAAAGCTATCTGTGGGGAAGCCTTTGGGGTCATCTGGTTGGATGCCCTCCAAGGATAGGAAGCTCACCACCATCTCAGCCAGGCTGATAAGCTGTTAAATGCACTACTTCCAGGCCACTGGAGGGAGCGTTTAATGGATTTGGTTCTAAGAAATGCTGAAAGGAATAGAACAGGAGGTCAAGCGAGCAGCCAGACCAGCTGGACTCACATCCTGGCTGCCCGGGTAGGTGTGTGCGCTTGCCTGAGTTGTTTAACCCTTCTGGGTCTCAGTCTCTTGAATCTCTGGAATGGAAATGCGAACAGTCCATACTGCCTAGGGTTGCTATGAAGATCAAGTGAGGCAAGACATGTAAAATACTTAAATACAAACTCACACCCAGTAAGCTCTCGATAAGTGTTATTAATAGTATTGCCATCATCATCATCATCATGATTATGTGTGTGCGTAGATTACCCAAGAGGACACCAAGAAACCAGAAGCCAATGGCCTCTGGGAGGGAAATGTGGGTGGCTGGAGGAGAGAAGAAGGCGAGAGAGAGTTCACTGTGTTCTATGTGGGGTCTTTTGAATTTTCAACATGCACTATATTACCTACCCTCAAATAAATGTGAAGAAACAAAAGATAACTTGCTTTTCAAAAGAGAAAGAAAGAAAGACACAGTTCCTCTTTCAGTGGCCACCAAGATGCTTTTCAGGAACTTCCACTCCCTGCCTGGGCATACAGCCTCCAGAATCACTACATCTGTCCTTTGAAGCATGCCATTCATTCACTCGACAGATCCATCCTGAACACCAGCCCTGAGCTGCCAGATGCAAAGTGTTCAACAGAGGCCAAGCCACATCCTATCCCTTCAGCCTGGCAGGTAAGAGGGCCCCTTGGCTCAACCACCCAGGTCCTCCAGGTGAAACTCTTCTGGTGACACATCTTCCCTCCTACTTGACTTTTCTTCTCTTAAAGAGCCGTCCCTGAGCCTGAACTAAGCTTCAGGTCCCCACTTTTGATTTTAAAATTAGGTGAGCTGACCACTTAAAGATACACAAGATGAAAGGTTTAGGGGTGACGTGAACCAATGTTATACAACTAACTTTGAAATGCAGCCCCAAAGAAATGGTTTGATGGATGCATATATAATACAAGAAAGGCAACAAAATGTAAACTGTAGAATCCCAGTGGTGGGTACATGGGTGTTCACTGTCTCTTTCAACCTTTCTGCATGTTTGAAAATTTGTATGATGAAATTGGTGGGAAAGGAGAATTAAAAACCACACAAAACTTCCAAGAGCTTCTTACATCTAGGTGGCCCTCCCATGCCCTTGTCCTATGGATTGGGGACTTTCAATGGGGAAACTAGAAAGAGAAATAGACAAATCCATAATCGTAATGGAAGGCTTCAACACACTTTTCTCAAAAACGAACAGAAAAAGCAGAAAAAAAAAAAAAATTGGTAAGGATACCAACATCGAATCAACCTGACTTACATATCTGAGTTCAGGGACAAAATGAACACTGTGTACAACAACAGAATAAACATTCTTCTTGTGAGGCAATGGATAATTTACCAAACTCCACCATTCTGGTCCATAAAATAACTTTCAAAACATTTCAAGGAATTGAAATCATTCAAAGTATGTTCTTTGATTATACCAGATTAAGCTCAAAAACAACTATAAAAAAATTAAGGAAATCCCCAAATATTTGGAAATGAAGCAATGGACTTCTAAAAAAAAAAACCTCATAAGTCTAAGAAGAAACTACAATAAAAATTAGAATATAGAAAATATTTTTGAACTTAAAATAATGAAAACACAACATCGAAATTGTGACATATAACATTTGCAATTAGGGGAAAATTTATAGCCTTAAATTCAGATTTTAGAAAAGAAGAAAATCTAAAAACAATCATCTGTTTGTCTATATATATAAAAAAAAAAATGTTTCAAGGCAGTCCCCTGTGGCACAGCAGGTTAATGATCCATCTTGTCTCTGTGGTGTTGCCAGTTTGATCCCAGGCCCAGCACAGTGGCTTAAGGATCCAGTGTTGCCACAGCTGTGATGTAGGTTGCTGATGTGGCTCAGATTTCATCCCTGGCCCAGGAACTTCCATATGCCATGGGTGCAGCTGAAAAAAGGAAAAAAAAAATCAAGAAGTAAACTCTTGGGGTTACAAAGAAAGTAGAAAGAAATTTTAAAACTTCCTAATTAAAAACAGAAATTCATGAAACAGAAAATAAAATGAAAGAAAAATCAGTAAATAAAAAGTTGGTTCTTTGAAAAGACTAATAAAATTGACAAATCCACTGATCAGCAAGACCATAAAAAAAATGAGGGAGAAGGAATATATTACCAATATAATGAATGAAAAGGAAAATATCACTGAAGACTCTGCAAAGTATAGAGATGATAAGACAACAATAAAGGAGATATTATGACTATCTTTATGTCAATTCACAGAAAAATTTACATAAAGTCCTCAAAAAAATATAACTTACCAAAACTGACACAAAAAAACACAGAAATATAAATAGCCCTATTTCTCTAGAAAAACTGAAATTGTAATAACCAATCTTTCCATTAAGAAATATAAGCTCACATGGCTTCTCTACTTAATTTTCCTAAACATTTAAGGAAAAACATAACACAAATCTTATCCAAACACCTACAGAGAAACAGTAAAAGAAGGAACAGTTCCCAATTTATGAAGCCAGTATAAACTGATACTGCAGTCTGACAAGGATATCAGAAGAAAGAGAAATCATAGGTCCATCTCTTTCATAAACACAGATAAAAAAACATTTTAAAGAATATTACTAATTCACATGCATATTCAAGAAAACTGTTATAGCTAGTCCATTAGCTTCCAAGGGATTATGAAAAGAATAATGCGTCATGACAAAGTTGGATTCATTCTAGAAATATAAAGTAAGTTAACTTTTTAAAATCAATTCATGTAATTCAGCACATTAACAGGAGAAAGAAAAATTATATGATCATTTAAATAGATGCAAAAATCCATTTGATACAATTTCATTCCCATTTATGATAAAAGGCTCTAAGCAAAAAAGAATGGAAAAACCATATATGAAAAACTCACAATTAGCATCATACTCAGAGTTCCCGTTGTGGCTCAGTGGAAAACAAATCCGACTAGTATCCATGAGGACACAGGTTCAATCCCTGGCCTTGCTCAGTGGGTTAAGGATCTGGCAGCTGTAGCTCTGATTTGACCCCTAACCTGGGAACTCCCATATGCCACGAGTGCAGCCCTAAAAAAGACAAAAGACAAAAACAAAAACAAAAAAAAACCCACATCATATTCAATGGCTAAAGACACCCTTAAGATCAGGAACAAAACAAGGATTACCACTTTCGTTCAACATGGTCTCGAAAGTTTGAACCACAGTAATTAGGCAGTAAATTTCCTCCAAATTGGAAAGGAAGGAGTAAAATCGTCTCCCTTCACAGATGACATGATCTTATATATAGAAAATGCTGGGGAGTTCCTGTCGTGGCTCAGTGGCTAACAAATCCACCTAGGAACCACGAGGTTGCAGGTTCGATCCCTGGCTTTGCTCAGTGGGTTGGGGATCTGGCGTTGCCATGAGCAGACATGGCTCAGATCCTGCATTGCTGTGGCTCTGGCATAGGCTGGTGGCTATAGCTCTGATTAGACCCCTAGCCTGGGAATCTCCACATGCCACGGGAGCTGCCCAAGAAAAGGCAAAAAGATCAAAAAAAAAAAAAAAAAAGAAAAGAAAAAAAAAGAAAAGAAAAAAAAGAAAAGAAAAGAAAGAAAACACTAAAGATTCCATTTAAAAACTATTAGAACTAATTTAAAAACTCAGCAAAGTTGCAGCAAACAAAATCAATTCATGAAAAATAAGTTTCACTTCTATAAACAAGCAATGAACCTGAAGACAAAATTAAGAAAACAATTCCATTTACAGCAGCATCAAAAAGAATAAAATACTTAATAACGAATTTAATGAAGGAAGCAAGTGACTTGTGCAGTAAAAACTTACAAAATACTGCCTTGAGAAATTAAGACATAATAGGTGGGACGACATCCCATGTTCATGGATTAGAAGCCTTAATATTTTAAAAATACTATACTTAATATTGTTAAGACAAAATACTTCCCAAAGCAATCTACAGATTTAATGCCATCTTATCAAAATACCAAAGGTGTTTTCTGCAGAACCAGAAAAGCCCATCCTAAGATGTATGTGGATTTTCAAGGAACCCCAAAGAGCCAAAACAATCTTGAAAAAGAATGAAGTTGGAGAATTCACATTTCCTGATTTTAAAACTTGCTACAAAGCTGCAGTAATCACAATGGGGTGGTACTGATGCAAGGCCAGGAACATAGACAACAGAGCAGAGCGCACAAAAATAAACCATTGCATGTATGGCTAATATATTTTTGACAAGGGTGCCATGATCATTCAACACAGAAAGGACAGTCCTTTTCAACAAATGGTCCTGGGAAAACAGAATATCCACATGCAAGGGAATCAAGTTGGATGCTTATACTACATAAAAAAAATTAACTAAATTTAGATCAAAGACCTAAATGTAAGAACTAAAACTATAAACTTTTTAAGGGAAAATCTTCATGACATTGGAATTGGCAATACTTTCTTGGCTATGACACCAAAACCACAGGCAACAACAATAATAAAAAAAAGATAAACTAGATGTCATCAAAATTAAAAACTCATGTACATCAAAGGACACTATGAACAGAATGAAATGGAAACCTACAGAATGGGAGAAAATATTTATATTCTGATAAGGGATTAATATCCAGAACATATAAAGAACTCTTTACAACACAACAGCAAAAATGTAAACAACCCAGTTCAAAAACAGCTTTGCAAAGGACTTGAATAGACATTTCTCCCAAGAAGATGTTCAAATGGCAATTAAGCACATGAAAAGATACTCGTCACTAGTCATTAGAGAAATGCAAATCAAAATCACAATGGGATACCACTTCATACCCATTAGAATGGCTATTATTAAAAAATATTAATAATAACAAAAAATAACAAGTTTGGGGAAGATGAGGAGAAAATTGTAGCTTGTGCATTGTTTGTAGACATATACAATGTAAGCAACTGCTGTGGAAAACAGTAGGACAGTTCCTCAAAACTCTAAATGTACAATTATCATATTAAAATTGCACTCCTAAATATACATTTTAAAAGAACTGAGAGCAAGGATTCAGACACTGTACACTGATGTCCTTAGCAGCATTACTCGCAATAGCCAGAAAGTGGAAATAATCCAAACGTCCAGCAACAGATGAATGGATAAACAAATTGCATACGCATACAACTGTGTATGCATACACTTGAATGTGATCCAACCTTACTTAGGAATTAAATTCTGAAACATGCTCAATGTGAATGAATTCTGAAAACATACTAAGAGAAATAAGACAGACCTAAAAGGACAGAGATTGTATAAGTTCACTTATACAAGATACCTAAAATAGGCACATTCATAGAGGCAGAAAATAGAACAGAGGTTTCCAGGGTCTGGAGGGAGAGAAAATAGGGAGTTATTGTTTAATGGGTACAGAGTTTACAGAGTCTGTTTGAGAAGATTAAAAGTTTGGAAATAGCAGCAATGGTTGCACAACACTGTGAATGTTAATTAATGTCATTGAAATGTACACTTAAAAATAGTTACAGGAGTTCCCGTCATGGCGCAGTGGTTAACAAATCCGACTAGGAACTATGAGGTTGCGGGTTCAGTCCCTGCCCCTGCTCAGTGGGTTAACAATCCGGCATTGCCGTGAGCTGTGGTGTAGGTTGCAGACGCGGCTCGGATCCCGAGTTGCTGTGGCTCTGGTGTAGGCCAGTAGCTACAGCTCCGATTCGACCCCTAGCCTGGGAACCTCCATATGCCGCGGGAGCGGCCCAAAGAAATAGCAAAAAGACAAAAAGACAAAAAAAAAAAAAGTTACATGGTAAAATTTATGTTATGTATATTTTCCCACTGTTTTGAAAAAAAGTAATGAAAGAAAATTTCCCTTTGATAAATGCCATCTACAAAAACCTATAGCAAACATCATACTTAATGGTGAAATATTGAAAGCTTTCTTAATACCAGAATCAAAATAAGGATGCCCACTATCACCACTTCTATGCATTATGTGGGAAGTTCTAGCCATTGCAACAAGGCAAGAAAAAAGATATAAATACTGGGAAGGAAGTCAACATTATTATTTATAGAAAACATGATTGTGTATATTAAAAATAATCAAAGATTCTATAGATAAATACTCAGATTTAATAAGTAAGTTTAACAAAGATTGTTGGGTACAGGTCAATATTTTAAAACTCAGTGGTATTTCTATAGGTCAGAAACAAGTAATTAGAAATGAAAAAACAGGAGTTCCTGTTGTGGCTCAGTGGTTAACGAATCTGACTAGAATCCATGAGGATGCGGTTTAATCCCTGGCCTCGCTCAGTGGGTTAAGGATCTGGTGTTGCCGTGAGCTATGGTGTAGGTCACAGATGCAGCTTGGATCCCACGTTGCTGTGGCTGTGGTGTAGGCCAGCAGCTGTAGCTCTGATTCGACCCCTAGCCTGGGAACCTCCATATGCCATGGCTGAGGCCCTAAAAAGACAAAAAAAAAAAAAAAAGAAAAGGAAAGAAAAGAAATGAAAAAACATTTAAATATTACCTATAATAGTATCAAAAACCATAAAATATATAGAAATGAATCTATCGAAAGAAGCGTAGGATCTCTCTGCAGACAACTAAAAAGCATTCTTAAAAGAAATTTATTAAGACCTAGCTAAATGGAGGAGTATATTTCGTTCATGGATCCGAAACTCATTATAAAGATGTCAATTTTCCCCACATTGATCTACGTATTGTTGATGCAATCTCAAATCTCAGCAGCATCTTGGTGGAACTTCCAAAGTTGATTCTAAAGTTCACATGGAACTGAAAAGAGCCCAAAGTAAACAAAAGTGCTGAAGAAGGGCAAAGCTAGAGGATTTATATTACTAGATATCAAGCCTACATATAGAAAGCTAGTAATTACACTATAAAGCTTGTACTGGTACTAGGACAGTCAAATATACCCAATAGAATCATATATACATTTATGTACACCAGAAGACACATAACAAATGTTCCTAACAGCCTTTTCCATAATAGCCTCAAACCAGAAGCAACTCAATTGTCCATCAACAGTAGAATGGGTACCCTGTGGTATAGTCACACAGCAAAACCCTATACGGTAATGAAAAGGAACAAATGTAACCATACACAACAGGATGCATCTCACAAACAAGCTGAGGAGAAGAAAACATCCCAAAGAGAATGTATTGTATGATTCAATTTCTATGAAGTTCAAAACTGACCAAAGTGAATGTATGCTCTTAGAAGCAGGATAGAAGTTACCTTTGGCTAATGACAGAAAGACGGCTTCTGTAGCATCTTCTTTTTTTTTTTTTTTTTTTTTTTGGTCTTATGTCTTTTTAGGGTCACTCCCACGGCATATGGCGATTCTCGAGCCATGGGTCGAATCAGAGCTATAGCAGCCGGCCACAGCCACAGCCACGCCAGGATCTGAGCCGTATCTGTGACCTTACAGCACAGCTCACAGCAACGCCGGATCCTTAACCCATTGAGCAAGGCTAGGGATCAAACCCACATCCTCATGGATACTAGTCAGGTTTGTTAACCACTGAGCCACAACAGGAACTCCTAGTTTCTTTCTTCTTGGTTTGGGTGGCAGTTATAAGGGAGTGGTTACTCTATGATAATTTAAACTCCATGGATGATTTGTACACTTTTCTATATGTGCTATACTTCAATTTAAAAAGCTGACCAAAAAAAGTTCCAGTTGACTTGGGACCAACATCAGTGCTGCTAAACACTTTACTGCCCTGCCTCTCTTCCTGCTCTTCTACCATGGGAGCACAGTGCCAGTGGGCACAGAGAGAAGCCACAGCCTCCAAGCAAGGACACCTCTTCCTTCGTGAAGCCTTCCAAGATTTCCCTCACCACCACCACCACCACCTCCTTGGAAGCTGCACAGCCTTTCACACAAGTATAATAATTACTCCCAGCACCCCCAGGCAGCCTGTAAGACTGGAAGCCTCCAGAATGCGGGAGCTGAGAAAAATGCTAGCGTAACAGCTAACAGCCGAGATTAACAGTAGCATAATAATAACCAAGAGCACTGTTTGCTACATGGCAGGTACTTTCCTAAGCATTTTACAAGAAAACTCATTTAATCCTCCCAAATAACCCTTTGGGGTAGAAACTGTTATTATCCTGATTTTCTAGATGAGAAAAGTAAAGGACAGAATAATGAATTAATGTGGCTAATGTCACACTGCTAATCATTGGGAGAACAAGGATTGGAACCTGGATGGTCTGGCTCAGAGATAGGAACCCTCCCCTTGCTTAGCCAGACATCCACCCAGACCAGACACAAAGGAGAAGGTACGCCCCATCTTGTCCAAACATGTCTGTGTGCCTGTGCAGAGAAGTGCATGCGTGTGGACGTGTACAACTTCTTGGAGGCCCAGTTCCAGAGTTAGGGGGCAGTAGGCAGGCCTGAGCCACTGGATCTGGGCTTCTGAGCCTGGGAAAGCAAGCTGAGGCCAGAGCATGGCTTGAGGAGGAAGTCCCTTCCTGTCCTGGGAAGGAGGAGCTGGGACCTCCTCAGGGGTCAGACCCCTGTTAACAAAACTCGGGACAAAGAAGGAGGTGGAGGCCAGGGTCCCTGTTCCCATCCTAGGCACTGGCCAGGGACCCTCTACCTCCCACCCCCAGGCCAGGGATCTGGAAACAGCTCCTTGGAAGGTGAAGCTGGGTAAAGTCAGCCTCTTCTGGGAATGGGCTGCAGCATCTCACCAGCCTCCACTCAACACCAACACACTGTACAACAAGTTTCTCCGTGGATCTGCCTTTACACTCTCCCACTGCAATTTAAGCTCATCCCCCTCTGCTCTGTCCGAAGAGGACCCCATGTCTGCCCAGAGGCTTTGTCTCCTGCACTGGGAGGTATGGGAGCTAGGGAGGCTCCTTTGCGACAAACACTTTAAGTGACAGACCCCACAGTATTAGAAGAGAAAGTCAGGGTTCCCCGCCTCCCACTTCCATCAAACAGCACTCCCCTTGTCAAAGGCCAAAGCCTTGGGTCAGAACAGCAGTCCTGGCCCAAGAGCATCATGGTCCGTGGTGGCCAGAAGTAGCCCAGAGAGGGGGCCTCCTTGGCAAAGGTGACCCAGCACATCGGCTGGATGCAAAGAGACCCTGGCGGGCAGGCCTGGCGGGCAGGGCACAGGAGAAGGCCTGGCCTTACATTCAGCCTTTGCGCAGGATCATCCGGATGACCAGCTCGAGTGCTCCTGTGCTTAAGTGCAGGCATGCGCGTGCACACGCACGGCCAAGGCCATCTGGGTCAAAGCCAGAAGGAGACAGAGCTGTTAGCGCAAAGAACTTCTGAGCCGGACAGTTGGAAGAAAAGCGGGAAGGAAAACGAAGGCGTGTGTCTCCACCTGGCTTTTCCCACTCCCCTCCGCCCTCGCCCAGCCCGCCCTCACTCACGCCTGCCCCGGGCTCCAGGGCCGGCTCCCCAGGAAGCTGTGAAACAGGCAGGTGCAACGAGGTCACCTAGTTAACAGCCTCCCTCCCGCTGTATTATTCATGGGCTCCCTTCTTCCGGCCTGAGCTCCAGTTTCCAACAGCCCTCGGGCTCGGCTTGGCAGGTCTAGCCCGCGGCAACCCCCACTCTCTACACCCTTTGCCCTTCCTGTCTCCTTCCGAGGACGTAGCCATCCCTGTGCTACCTCAGCCCCCAGCTGTCACACACGGCGGCGCTTCAGGGGAGAGCTTTGGCGTCTGTGAGGAAAAGCAAAGAAGGAAAACCTTAGCTGAGTCAAGGACCAGATGCTGAAATTCCTGAATGGGGTTAAAGGGCTCTTTCTCTCTCATTCACGCATGCACGCAAGCGCATGCGCATGCATGCACACGCACGTTTGACCGGCCCAAACACGGTACTCTTGGACCCATCTATTCCTACTCCTTAGGATGCCTTGCAGTGTCATGCAAACAGCAGTCGCTGGATAATATTTGTCGACTTGTACACTTTTCCCCAAAGACGGGTGCCAAGTTGCTAGAATGGGCATAAGCCACCAAGCCATTCAAAGACACTGCTGTTGGGTTTAGAGATGCTCGTATTATTTAAATCTCTATCTGCATATCTCTTGGAAATCCCACATAGTTCAAGTCATTAATACATAGTGATGACTCATAAATATTTATTTACTGTGATGTCTATTTATCACAATTCATTTCGCCAAGCCCCCTCCTCCCCAAATCAAGTAGATTGGCCAGAAGGGTTTTTGCTTCTACTTCACAGAGGAGAAAACTGTGGCTAAGAGGATGAAAGGAGTTGGGTCAAAACAAGGACTGTCTCTGCAGTCTTCACACACCAGCCAGGAGCATCTTTCTACAGCATTCCCACATATTCCCCTGCCTTACAGCTAGGTTACCATACCTACATCAACATAAGGAAACTACAAGATGAATTTATGGTTCTCTAGTGACGTCACTCAGGCCAGGACCCAGAGTCCAGGGCAAGGTCATTTTAGGGGTTAATGTTTGGCCAGAAATACTGAGGGCAGCTCACCAGCCAGTCTGACCAACAGCAGGGGCAAAGGTGTGGGGTGGAGCTTAAGCCACAGGAATCACTGCATTTGACCCTCTGGTTTTACAGGTGGACGAGCTGGGTCAGGCTGGGTCTCCAGGTCCAGGCAAGTGCAGAGACCGCTGAAGTGCATGGCCTTCCCAGATGGACAACCTAATCCTGGTGGATGATCTGTAGCTTCTAAGCTGCTGGTGTTCCCCTCATTTACTCCTATGGATGTTAAACCATTGCCCAGCCCAGGGTCAATCACAGGTACAGTCCACACAGCAATAAAGGTCCAGACCTGTCACTGCCTCCATGCAGACCCAAGGTGGGTCACTTGTCCATTCTGGACTCAGTTTCCATCTGTCTAGTCAGGGATTCAGCTCTGGCCTTCTCTAAGTATAGTTCAGAGAGAAGAACAGAGTGAGGATTAAGGAATCAGACTGCCTTGGCCCAAATTCCACCCCACCACCTGCTGGCTATGTGACTCTGGGTAAGCTGCTTAACCTCTCTGTGCCTGATTTCTCTTTGGCAAAATGCAAGTAAGAGAAGTTCCTATCTCACCAAGTTGTTGTCAGGACTAAGAGGGATTGAATATGAAGTGCCAAGTGCAGGGCCTGGCACACAGTGAGTGCTTAATAAATGTTTCCCGTTATTATTGTCAGCTCTGACACTCTAAGTCTGTGACAAAGGTCATATGTAAACTGATCATCCGTGGGTCACGTGCAGCCTGCTGAGGGGTTTTCCCTATGATATACATTACACAAGGTCAAGAGCTACTGACGGACCCCAGAGGCCTAGAACAGTGCCTGGCACAGAGTTGAGGCTCAATAAATATTTGATAAATGAGTGGATAGCCTCAGAGTATTTTTAAATAGTTGAATTGATTGCTAATGCTTAAAATAAGATTTGGTATGTTTAAAATCTGGATTTCCAGCAAATTCTGAAAAGTCGAAGTACCTGCACACCTGGTTAACACACAAAGAGAGCAGCAGTGTTGCCCCCCCTACCCCCCACTTTATATGGGGTGAGCACATGCAGTTTGCCCTGTACCTGCCCAACCAGCCTTACTCTCTTAGCCAGCTGCCCGGAGAGACTGGGTGTTGTGGGCACCTGATGTTCACCCTGGCCCAGGTCAATCACAGATAAAGTCCAGACAGCAAGGCGGGTCTGCACGTACCCCACCCCAGAGCACTCTGCCCGCGGATGCTTCTTCCAAATCCCAAGATCCCCTTCCAGCCCTCCCCTCAACCTAAATCCAGGAGAAAAAAGCAGGGCTCTAGGTCTGCTAAGCACCCCAAGCTCCCCTAATTTGGACAGGCCAGACCCTCTACCCCAGAGAACACAACCCCAAATGCTCCATGTTACCTCAACTTCCTCAGTTTTCCAAACCAAATTCCTCCTTGCTTGTAAAGCTCCAGAGTCAGAGTTCCCATTTTGGATCAGTGGAAACGAATCTGACTAGCATCCATGAGGACTCAGGTTCAATCCCTGGCTTTGCTCAGCGGGTTGAGGATCTGGTATTGCCATGAGCTGTGGTGTAGCTCGCAGATGCGGATCGGATCCCGCATTGTTGTGGCTGTGGTGTAGGCCAGCAGCTGCAGCTCTGTTTTAACCCCTAGCCTGGGAACTTCCATATCCGTGGGTGCAGCCCTAGAAAGATAGATAGATAGATAGATAGATAGATAGATAGATAGATAGATAGATAGATAGATAGATACCGGATTTAAAAAAAAGAAAAGAAAAGAAAGAAAACTCCAGAGAGTAAAAAGCAGAAGATAAACTTAATCCTTGTCTTTCTCATGGAAAGTGTGCAGAGAAGATGGGGAAACACACACACACACACACACACACACATGCATGAACACCTAGAGGTAAGGTGCTGTTCTAAAATATTATTACCTCTTCTGGGCCCCCTCTACAAAGAGGGTACAGTTCATCCCTTGCCTAGTGTCTGTGCTGTGCTACGGGGTACTGGGGGGCTGCTATGGACACATGGGCTGCTCCCCCACCTCCCACTCCCTTCCCCAGCCCTGCAAGGGGCCAGGTCCATGAAGATGGACCACATGTGCCCATTCTCCACGATGCCTCCTCCAAACACCCTATCTTCTGCCTTTAACAGGTCAATTACCCCCTCTGTTTCTCTGTAGTACCATGACTATCTATAATTGTCTCAAATGTATATTTACAGTCTCTCTCCCCCAATTCAAAAAAGTAACCACTGGTATTGGGCAGTTGAAATGTGTTGAGTCCTCAAAAATAGAACATATCTCATTAATAGTTTGTTGTACTGTGAGTTCTCGCTGTGGCTCGGGGGTTAAGAATCCAAAAAAAGGGGGGGAGTTCCCGCTGTGGCACAGTGGAAACGAATTTGACTAGGAAGCATGAGGGGGCAGGTTCAATCCCTGGCCTCCCTCAGTGAGTTTAGGATCTGGCGTTGCCACGAGCTGTGGTGTAGGCCAGAGCTGTAGCTGATTGGACCCCTAGCCTGGGAACCTCCATATACCATGGGTGCAGCAGTAAAATGCAAAAATTTAAAAAAAAAAAAAAAAGAATCTGACTGCAGGAGTTCCTGCTATGGCACAAAGGGACCATTGGCGTCTCTGCAGTGCTCAGACACAGGTTCCGCACAGGGGGCTAAGGATCCAGCATTGCCACAGTTACAGCGTAGGTTGCAACTGTGGGGCTCAGATCTGATCCCTGGCCTGGGAACCCCCTATGCTACAGGGCAACCAAAAAAAAAAAAAAAAAGAGAGAATCCAACTGCAGTGGCTCAGATCTCTGCAAAGGCATGGGTGCAGTGGGTTAAAGGATCCGGTGTTGTTGCAGCTGTGGCATAGGTTGCAGCTGTGGCTTGGATTCAATCCCTGGCCCAGGAATGTCCCTATGCCACAGGTGCAGCCATTAAAAAAAAAGTCTGTTATATTGGTTACATGTTGAAATAATATTTTGTATATACTGGGTTAAATAAAACAGATTATCAAAAATCATGTCATCTATTTCTTTCAACTTTTTTAAGTGGCTACTAGAAAATTGAAAACTACATATGTGACTGGCATTTGTGGCCTGCATTCTATTTCTATTGGATGGCACTGGTGTAAACGCCCTGCATGAGTCCCCAGCTACTGGCTAGAGCCTGGTGCGCAGGTGATGCTCAGTACTGGTTGACTGAATGGCTGAATGAAAGGCCTCCCCAACAGTGGGTGTAGGACACCAAAACACAAAGGAGGTGGGTTTGGAAGGACTCCCCGCCCCACTGCCCAGTGTGTGCTGGTTTTCCTGTGGCATCTACCCATGTCTCGCCTTCTAAGACAAAGCCTCAGGCCTCCGCAAAAGGAGCACAGAGAGGCCTGGCTTAGAGCTCTGTCACCACTGATTCCCGGAGACAACATCAGCTCTCTTGACCCCAGGAGAAAAGGTCAAGATCAGCCTCCTCCCAGGGCAAGGGCAGTCAGAACTGAAAAAGGGATGTGATCGGAAGAGAATGAAGCCCTAGGCAAGCCTGGGGGTGGTGGTGGTGGGGGGGGGGGATGACGAGGCTCTTAACTGCAGGCAAAGAGCAGAAGAAAAGAGGTGCAGAGCTAAAGGGAGCCCCTTGGAGGGAACCAGCCCACCCTGACCCGAGCCCCAGGGGGAAGCCAGGAAAAGCCAGCATCTCCTGGGGACGGGACCAGTGACAGAAATGAAGACCCAGACGTGGCCCCAGCCACCCCTTTTGTTTTCCGCTGTCTTCCCTCCCTCTCACTCCCTCTCTCGCTCTCTCCTCTACTTCCCTCCCTTGATTTCACTGGCTCCCAAATTACAGCCTTCTTTCAGAAACAGACACAATCAAGATGGTACATAGGGCCCTTGTCACAAATGGCATTGCAGGTCCTCTCCAAATGGAGCATGGCCTTTAAAGAGGACGGCAGTGCTGCTAACAGCCTGGCGTGGGGAAGACGCATCTCCAGGGAGGCCTCCCTCCCTCTCAGACTGATCAGCCCGTGCGGGAGGCTCTGGGTGACTGTGATTGCAGGGTCAGGCCCTGGGCTGCTGGATTTCAAGAGATGAGGATCTGCCTGGCCTTCTCAATACACCTCTGCTGGGGTGGGAGGAGCTGGGATCTGTCTTTTTTTTTTTTTTTTTTTTGGTTTTTTAGGGCCACCCCTACAGCATATGGCGGTTCCCAGGCTAGAGTCTGAATCAGAGCTGTAGCCGCTGGCCTACACCACAGCCACAGCAACACCAGATCCAATTTGCATCTGTGAGCAACACCATAGCCCAAGCGACGCCAGATCCTTAACCCACTGAGCAAGGCCAGGGATCAATCCTGCATCCTCATGGATACTAGTCAGATTTGTTTCCCCTAAGCCACAATGGGAACTCCTGGGCTCTGCCTTTGATTGGCTACCACCCAGGCCCACCTCAGCCAGGGAGAGGGTCTGGGACCAGCCCACTCCCCGAATGTGAGCCTCACTGTAACAAGGTGGATCTAGCTAGTCTCTAAGGACCCTGTGAGCCCTTGGCATAGATGTCACAAATTCAAATGGCTAGAAGGGCCGGGATGTAGTACAAATGAGTAAAGTGGGGAAAAATGTGAGACAATAGGGAGTAATGGAGACTGTGGAGAACTGAAGACTACAAGCCACCTAAACCTAAAAGGAGGCCTTCAGGCAAAACTCACGTGGGTGACAGAAGTCAGAGCCAAGTCAGGAGAGTGGTTATGTCTGGTGCAGGAGGGGACCCGAGGGAGCCCACCAAGGCACCAAGAATGCGTCAGACCCAGCTGGGAATATACACATGCATATATCAATGCAAAAACTCACTTAAGATCTGTTTACCTTATTGTATGAAATAATTTTAAATATTATTTTTAAAAGAATTTTTTAAATAAAAATACAAATAAAAGGGACAGCTGAAGCTCAGCCCCAACCAACCCCATGCCCACTGGGAACAAAGACCTAATGTTGCCAGTTCCAGCCAGAGATGCCAGAAATCTAGAGTTTTATCATGAACATGCTGTTTGTTTGTTTGTTTGTTTGTTTGTTTAATGTTGCTAGTAGCTAATACAGAATGAAAAACCGCAACCACATACACACATCTCAGGCAGAATTCAATTCCTAAACTTACAGACTGTCCAGCTCTCCAAATAAGTGGAGGTGTCATCTCTTTGCTGGAATACAACATGCTTGACACACGATTGAATTGAAAGGGATGATAATAAAAGTGACTACATTCGGCATGTGTCCCGTGTACCAGGTCCAGCACAAAAGGCTTTCTGTACAGATTTCTTCTGATGAATGCTGATAACAAGCCTACAGTGTAATTGGACATGATTCCCATTTAACCACTGAGCAAACTAAGGTCTGGGCAAAGTGTCACGGCAGGCAGAGCAAGGCTTCAGCCGGGAACGGGTTTCTGATCATCATCATAACCAACTCTTGCAGGAGGTTTTAGACTAAGCCAAAGAAAGGTAAAAAAAAAAAAAAAAAAAAGAAAAAAAAAAAAGAAAAAAGAAAAATGCAGACGCTAAGCCTGAGCCTGCTGTGTCACACTCTGTGTCACCGCCTGAGCCCCTGAGGCTGAGGACGGACGTCTGAGAGTCCCCGGGTGAGACAGAGGCCCAAGAGCACAATCGCCAAGACCCAAATACACACCCAGCAAGGAGCAGGCGCAGCAGCCCGTCCCGCTCTCTGGGACGGAAGCGGATTAAATTTCACAGTGAAAGACTAGAAAGCTATCTGTATGGGGCTACTTCTTAAATATGCCAAGTTTCTCACTGACACCCTTCTAGTCAATAATGTTCGTAAAAATATGCATTTTCTACCTTATGGGACTCAATAAAGCTATTTTCATATTGAACCAGAATAAATATGGTTCCATTCATCTCCATAAATGCTCTAATTCTTCTGAATTGACTCTTCTGCACAACTGATCACTCACCACTGTTGTGGATATTCAGATCAAGATATGGAAATTTCCAGGACTCCAGAAGCATCCCTCGAGCCCCAGTCATCACACCCTGGAGTGACCATTATTCTGCCTTCGGTCACACAGCTGGGTTTTGCCTACAGTTGTGCCTTTTACTTGGGGCCTGTGCTCCTCCATCCTCCACAGCCCCCACCACACGCTATTGTCTTATATTTGGCGCTGCTTTACTCTTCAGTCAGCCTCCTACCCCTCTGGGCAAGTGAGTTTGAGAACTCTACTCCCAGGGCATTTGCCTAGAGCCCAGAACACACAACAAGCTGGGCATTAGTTGCCCAGTCTTTTTTTTTTTGGGGGGGGTGCTTGTCAAATATGGCTTTTATTACATTGAGGTAATTCCTTCTCTAAGTAATTTGTTGAGTATTTTTTAATGATGGAAGGGGGTTGAATTTTGTCAATGCAGAATTTTCAAGTGATCTTAAGAAAGAGAACAGAGCTGAAGACATCATTTCTTGATATCCAAATACATTACAAAGCCACAGGAATGAAAACATCATGGTACTCACATAAAGGCAGATCTCCAGTAGCTGCCCAGTCGTGAAAGAAACCAACATGACTAGTTAAAACTGGTTATAGGCACACTGAATGCAATAGCCATTTAGTCAACAAAGTGTGATTAGACATCAGTTCCTGAGGATACAAAGAGGAATTAGAGGAGATCCCGTCGTGGCTCAGTGGTTCACGAATCCAACTAGGAACCATGAGGTTGCAGGTTTGATCCCTGGCCTTGCTTAGTGTGTTGAGGATCTGGCGTTGCCATGAGCTGTGGTGTAGGTTGCAGACGCGGCTCGGATCCCGCATTGCCATGGCTGTGGCGTAGGCCGGCGGCTATAGCTCCGATTGGACCCCTAGCCTGGGAACCTCCATGTGCCAAAGGTGCAGCCCTAGAAAAGGCAAAAGAACCCCCCCCCAAAAAAAAAGAGGAATAAGACACACCTTGCACTGAATGAGCTTACTGTCTAGTGAGGAGCCAGACCACTGCAGAGAAGGAAAAAGTTCGATGGCAGGGCAGTGAGGGAGGGAGGCACAGCTGCAGAGGAAACCACACATCCACCCACCCAGGGTCAGTAAAGGCCTGCCTGATGGTGACCCCTAGGCAGCATCAGTATCACCGCACAGGGGAAGGAGGCTGGGCCACAGAAGAGCTTGTATCCATCGCCACCTCTCTTCCCCGGAGGCCATATACTCTCATCCCAAAGTAACCCATCCAGCAGGGTCCAACTCATGAGTGACCTTGCTCACCTATTAATGGACAAACAGGACTGCCTGGGGCCAAGAAAAATGCAAATCGAGACTCAAAATAAAAAGAAATGAATCTTTTTTAAAAATCCAACTATAATTGACTGAAACCAATGTGTTCAAAAGCAATTAATTTTAAAAAACTATCTTTATATTTTAAAACAATGAATTTTTTAAAACCTGAGGGTTCTAGGAGTTCCTTGGTGGCTCAGAGGGTTAAGGATCTGGCATTGTCACTGCTGTGGCTTGGGTCACTGACGTGGCTCGGGTTCGATCTCTGGCCTGGGAACTTCTGTATGCCACCAGTGCAGCCAAAAAATAACAAAAATAAAACCTAAGGATTCTAGAAAACAATAAGCCTTTTACTGATCTAGTTGTTTTTGAACTCACTGATGAAGGACTCTTTCACCTAAGCATCACTGAGAGGCCCATGACCATGCTGACCCATGTCCTCTCACAGCTCCCTCCTGCCACTCTGCCCCCTGGCAAAGAGGCCAGCACAGAGGAAGGACAGTCTCCTTTTGGCAGGGCCGGGATGCATAAGTCATGCCATGACCTTTCACCTGCGATACTGTTGGCCTCACCAAGCCTCTGATCCAAATTCCTCTGAAATCCTTCAGATCCTCATTCTGAGGCCAGCCCTGATGGCTTCAGGGACATCATTATTCCTCGAGAAGGCCAGGGAGGTGACTTGCTACCATGCCTTGACATCATCCTTATATCTAGGGACTAGGGACCTCCTATGGCACCAGGGTGGCAGAAATAGGATGTCCTGCCTGGGCTGGGGCAGGGGGGAATGGGTAAGAATGGGGCTTGGTAGGTATTCTCTCCACTGCAGGCTGCCCCAAATGAGCATTTCTGCAGCTTCCTCTGCATAAGTCCTGTGGCCTGGAGAGGTATGATCAGTGGTTCATTCCACCCATCAGGGAGGGACAGATGAAGTGGAGGACAGTTACTTCATTCTTTCCCCTAAGGGGCAGCCTCTACCCAGCCCCAGGCCTCCTAGAGGCAGAACAGCTTATCCAGCTTGCAGAAATCCTGCCCCCTCTGCCCACTTCCTACTGGCCCATATGCAGCACACATGGCAATGTTTTAATTGCACAGAAAGCTGAGCTGCTACTCGAATCTGTCTAAATATCCCCCAAAGAAAGATGCCCAGTGGGTACCCCCAAGGGGCCAGCAATGGGCTGATGATCCAACCCTATCATAAATGTCCTGGAAAAGAAATTCCAGTCTCATTCTCAAACCTATGTTCTTATCTGGGCACTCTTTCTGTACCAAGAGGCTATGAGGTGCTCCTTCCCAAGTAGGTACCGTGGACCAGGGCTTCTCCAACTTCACTGAACAAACAAATCGCTCAAGGATCTTGTCCAATACAGGTTCAGATTCAAAAGGTGGGGTGGGGGGGTGCAAGACTCTGCCTCTCTAACAAGCTCCCAGGTGACGCAGATGCTGCATGTTTACAGGCTACCCTCAGAGTAGCAAGGCTACTAGACATTCACCTCCTACAAGCATGTGCATTTTATTTATTTATTTTTTATTTATTTTTTTTTTTTGGCCGCCCCGTGACATATGGAGTTTCCAGGCAAGGGATTAGATCCCAGCCACACTTGCAACGTATGCCGCAGCTGCGGCAACGCTGGATCCTTAACCCACTGCACTGGACCAGGAATCAAACCTGCATTCCAGGACTCCAGAGACACTGTCAATCAATCCCATTGTGCCACAGCAGGAACCCCAATACATGCATTTTAAATTAGGGCTCCAGAAAGTTGCCCTTTAAAATAGTAAGCCCAAAGAAATGAATCTCTAATGGTGAAATTGCAGGTAAGGTCACTTATCGGATGGGAGAGCTATGTGGGAGGCAACCAGAACCATCCGCCATCATAACTCTCAAATAAAGCCCTTTGGTAAGCAGATGGGGTGGGGGGGACAGGAAGGCGGAGATAGACATGTGTATGGGGGCCTAGCCCAGGATGTCAGCTCTGGGCCTCCCACACCCTTGCAGGACTCCACCGCCCACAGCAGAGCCTCCCGGTTCACACCAGTCACTTCTGTAGTACCACCTTTCCAGCTCACTGGATACTCTCCCTATCTGCCACTCTGCCTTCCCACCAACCCAGACAGCACCAAGCACCCCAATTCCCCCAGCTAAGGGGTTTCTTCCCAGCCCCTCCACAGCAGAGTGACATTTGGTCCCCTACCCTCACAGGTGCTGACCACCCTCATAGGTCTGACCGCAGTGCACCTACCCTTGCACCATGAACCAAATGTTAACTCCAAGCCAGCTCTCCCGGACCACCGGCTGACTCATCAGCACCTCTCACCTGGCCCCAGACAGGGTCTTGAAGCCCACCCCACTCCATGCAGCCTAATTCTCCCCAGGCAAGAGTCTGACTCCACCCAACACACACACACACACACACACACACACACACACACACACACACACACACACACACACTCCTCCTGTGCCTCTCCAGCTTATTTCAAAATCCAGATTGGGGTGGGGGTACTTGCTAAAAGGCTGAAAGGTAAGGGTCAATGACCTATCTGGTCTGAGAGGGCAAAGTATTATGAAAAAGAGGCAAGCGCTGCTTTCTGAATTACTGGGGAGGGTGGGGTTTGCTACTACCCAGGAAATGTTAATTTGCCTCTTAGAGGGCCACCGGGCTGGGGGCTGGGGTCGCGGTGGGGCGGTGGCCGACGGCGAGGGCACAGGATCTCGGGCCCAGGCGCGGAGGCAGCTGCTCTAGGTGACGGCTCGGGAAAGCCAGGCTTTGAGTGCCCAGCAGCTGGTGCCGCCACCACCTTGGAACGCGCGCGGGCTCTGCACGCGTCCCGGGTTGACCTGCAGGGGAGACGAGGGGCTGCGCTTCTAGGCGCTGGCTCCTGGTAACAACTAGCAGGGCGGCCTGGGGACTGGGGAGGCAAAGCGCGAGCCGCACAAGGCTCCCTGCCCCGCGAGGGGCGCATCTTCTCACAGCCAGACCAGAGTGGGGAGGTTGCAGGAGTCCTCGGGGGTCTCGCGCGGGCACTGCGAAATGATGAGGGGTGGGAAGAGCTACGTGCCTTTAGGTCCCTCCAATGCCATGCCTACGCCGCGGTGGGTGGGGGTGCGTCCTACCCCATCTCCACTGTCCAAATGGGGACCCGGAGCGCAGAAGACGGGGTTGGATCCCAACGCCCTCTTTGCCCCCAAAATTCTCCCCACCCCAGACCCTCTCTGAGGCGCAGAGAGCAATGCGCCGGAATGTTCGCGGGTCCAGAAACCCGGGTGGGGAGAGGAGTGCCTTTCCTCCCAAGGCTAACGCGGAGGGAATTCGAGTTCCCGGGAATCAAAGTTGCCGCGCGTCCGGCCGCGGCTCGGAGCGGGACGCGGGATGCTGGCTGGGGGCCCGGGATGGAAGGAGGCCCCAGGCGCCCGCCGCGGGCGATGGCCGCACCAAGAACAAGTGGTTCAGCGGCTGTGGTCGCGACCCCACGGCTTCAACTTTACCAACGCGTGGCTGGGGAACCGCGCCGAGAAGGCGAGGGAAGCGGCGAGGGAAGCGGGGAGGGAAGGGGCGGTGCGCAGCTCTTGATACCGTGTGCGTGTGCCGAGCGGCGCCGCGCCTTGGGCTCTGCTCTCCTCCGGATCGGCCCCCGCAGGCCGCCTGCTCGGGTGCTGGCCACCACCGCGTCTCGCAGCCTGCGCGGTGGCTCATCCGCGGCGCGCCGGCCGCTCCGGGGTCCCTTCGGGCGGTCCGCTAGCTGTTGGCCGCTTGCAAACAGCAACTTCAGGCGCGCCGCGGGCTCGGACTAGGCGCGCCCCAATCGTCCCGAAGCTCTGCACCTCCGCGCTCCATGTCGAGGGTCGGGCCGTCCCGCCCCGCCCGGCTCAGGGCCCGGCCGCTGTGGGACGCGTCTTCTCACCTAGCATCCCGCCCGCAGCCCGCGCCCCTCGCTCCTGAGCCGCTACCGCCGACGCCGGCGCTCAAGTCCGCGATCAACTTTCCCTCGCTTCCTCCGCCCTGCTCGGCCCCCGCCACCCAGACCCCGCCTCCTGACGCTCCCTCCCTCACCTCCCGCCTCGCCCAGCCCCCGCCCTCCCGGCCGCGCCCCGCCGCTCACCCTCCCTCCACCTGGGGCCGCCAGGATCCCTGCACCCCCTACCCCCGGCCCTACTTGGACCCCCGGCCCCACTTGGACCCCCGGGAGCGGCGCGAAGCCCTGCCAGGCGCTCAGGGCATGAATATTTTAGTGTTGGTGAAGCTGCCCTCTGCCGATGTCATGGCACCGGCTGCTGTGGCAACTCGACGAATCCCCCAAAGGGCAAGGAGGAAGCCCAAGGAAGGGGCCCCAGGTGCGTGCTGGAACCTTGCCCCGCAGGGCCGCCCGCTGTCCCGCAGAGGGGTGGGGGCCTGGCCGGCCTCCCGCTGGTCCCGAGCCTCCAGCCGACGAGGGAAACGCTCTCGGGAAGCCTGAACGAGTGAGCGGGCACACGGCCTAGGTGAGCCTGCGCCATCTATTGGCTTTAAGCGCCCCCTCTCTGCTCCCAGAGTCGCTGAGCGCTGAGGGGGTCTTAGTCCACCTAGTGCTTGGGGCCACTTAGCCGCGCTTGGCTCAACCAGCTGCCTTTGCCCATCCAACTCACACACTCCTCTCTGCGCCCGCTCCATCAATCGAGCTCAGAATGCCCCCAACTGCTTACAGTCTTCCTGGATTGGAAGAGACCCTTGATGTCCCCTGAGCACCCGGACGCATGCAGGAGACCCTTGCACTGCACGCCTCCCAGCTTCTTTTTCACGTCTGTGGGGAAGAAGACCTCATGACTTTTCCAGACAGCTAGAGTCCCTATTTGCACCGTTGAAGAGGCTCACTGCCTGACCTTGATCTCTACTTCCCCTGCCTAAACATTCTGAATTCTTTAAACCATTTCTCCTATGATAGGATGTCTGGACCTGTCACTATTGCCCTCAGCATCTTGACAATAGTGCCCGGAGCCAGGTTCTACCCTCAATTCATTCTATCCTTAGCATAGCCTTTCTGGTTGCTCCTGTCATTAGCCTGGTTTTGCCATAATAACATGAGCCTTAGGGAGGTGAGTGAGTTACCTTGTGGTGGAGTCAGGTATTGGACCTAGTATCTGCCTGATTCCAAGGCTCCTGTTCTTTACCATTCATTCATTATTGCTCCTATGTGCTAGAATGGAAATGGGTTCCAGGAATATGATGAAGAAAAAAATAGGCTTGGTGCTTGTGCTTTGTGGAGCTCCTCTAATGAAGAAAACAGCCAGTCAATGGAACACAAAAACAGGTAAAATTACAGACAGAATCAGTGCGAGGAAGAGAAATGCTTTAATGGCTCCTGGTCTAGGAGATCAGGGAAAACCTCTTGGAGGAGATAACACTGAGCTGAGAACTGAAGGATAAGCCAATGAAGAGAGAGTGTGTGGATTTTAAGCAGGAGAAACAGCATGTGCAAAGGCCCTGTGGTGGGAAGGAAATGGCTTACATAAGGACATGAAGGAGGGCCAGAGAGGCCTGAGCACTGAAAAGGGAGGGAAGGATAGTGAGCATAAAGTCACAGTGGGAGCAGAGGCCAGACTGTGCAGGGTGTGTAGGTCTTAATCAGGGTTTGATCTCTATCCCAGGAGTGGAGGCTTTGAAGCAGACGGTTGGGATGGAGGTTGAGGGGTGGGAGTGTCATGATCTGAGTTGTAGTTGGAAAAATGGTGAGGAGGTCATAGATGAGAAAAGCATTTCTTCAATTAAAAATACTGACTTCTCACCTACTGTGTGCTAGGAACTTCTCAGTTTGCTAGTAGCAAACTGCAACTTCCAGGTCAAATCCATCTGTCCCCTCATTTTTGTAAACACAGTTTCTGTGGACCACAGACATGCCTATCCTGTTATGGCTCCGCTACAACTGCAGAGTTAAGGGGTTGCAACAGAGACTCCATGGCCCGCAAAACCTAAAATATTTACTCTGGCCATTTACAGAAAAAGTTGCTGACCACGTGAATCTTCTTGACATGTGGGATACATCAGTGAACAAAACACACACGCAAGTGTGAGCACACAAACCCCTGCCCTCTTAGAGCTCACACCTCTGTGGGCTATTGCAGCTGTCCTGGTGTCAGAGTCCTGGGCCAGGATGGTAGTGTAGAAGGGAGTGGGATTCAAGAGGTTAAAAATCTACAGGACTTAGAGTTCCCATTGTGGCTCAGGGGAAACGAATCTGACTAGCCTCCATGAGGATGCAGGTTCAATCCCTGGCCTCACTCAGTGGGTTACGGATCCGGCGTTGCCATGAGCTGTGGTGTAAGTTGCAGATTCGGCTCGGATCTGGCATTGCTGTGGCTGTGGTGTAGGCCAGCAGCTGCATTTCCAATTAGACCCCTAGCCCGGGAATCTCCATATGCCTCAGGTGCAGCCCTAAAAAGACAAAAAGAAAAAAATTCTACAGGACTAGGAGAGGGAGTGACTAAGGGGTGAGGTAGAGAGAAGTGTCAAGGAGACTCCCAGGTTTTCTGGCTTGTGACAATAGATGGAGAGGGTGCTGGTCCCTGAGCTGGGGGGCAAGGGAGGGGACCACCATGGGGAGAGGGGCAAGCACACCCCTGGGATGTGTCAAAGGTGAGAGACCAGTGTGATGACTGGGTGCAGATGGCAAGTAGGCCATTGGACACATGAGTCCAGGTCTTGAGGACAAAGGGCAGAGCTGGAGGTGTGGCCTGACAGGTCTCAGGGAGTCACAGTTTGACCCAGGGTGACGGAGCCAGGAGTTGGGAGGTCTGGGTTCTGAATATCAGACTGCTCTCCAGCTGAATGGTTTTGGATTAGTCATGACCTCTCTTGGCCTCCTGTTCCTCATTCATAAAATGCAACAACTAGAAGTCTTCTTGAAAGCTTCTCCCATCCTAAACCTTTCTTTCTTTCTAGTTGGCCACCTTCTCTCTTAAACTGTGACTGCCCAGGCTGTCCGCAGTCATTAGACACATGAACAAAACAGCGCTGAATTCAGGGAGACCATCACCTCCTCTAGCAATGGCACCATACATCTGTTCATAGAAACTCTCAGGCAGCCACTTATATTCTGCAAGCATCTGTCAAGTACCCCCCCGTGCCAAGCACCATGCTAGGAACTGGGGTGTCTATCCAAGAGCTACCAGCCCACAGAGTTGCTCTGAGTGTGTAGCAGGTGATTCAAAGTAAATTTGGTCACACAGTGATGGAAGAGCTGAAAATTCTAACAGGGGCTGGAGTGGTAACCCAGAGTTCAGCAGCATTAGAAAGTTGCTGCACCCCAGGCTGGAGGGATGAGGGGAGGAAGCAGAGTTACCAGGATCATGGTCATGCAGCAGAAGATGGAACCACCATGGACCTGGCTGGTGGGAAACAGGGATACAGCTACTGCCAGAGACACTGCCTAAGGCCAAGTGTAGAGGAGACACCCTGTCTTCTCCCTTCCCCCAGACCTCTGGCCTCCCCCAGAGCATCCCTTTGGCTCATCCCAGCCAGGAGCTGCAGACCCAGGTGGGAGCTGATGTGATTCAAAGCAGACAGAGGAGTACAGGGAATGGATCCGAGGGTAACAAGCCAGCACTGCACACTGGGGACAGAGACGCAAATAACATGCAGCCCTAGCTTTGAGGCGCTCCTGGGCCAAGACAGAGGCAGACATGTAAATCAAGTGGAGTCTGGCAAGTTAAGTGTAGTGAAGCAGAGAAGTGGCCCAAGGAGGGTGGGGTGATGGACTCTTAAGAAAATTGATTGAGAACTATGTCTAGATACTCATGTCGCAACAGAAGAAAGGGTGGGGGAAAAAACTGTAACTGCAATGTATACATCTAAGGATGACCTGACCCCCTTGCTGTACAGTGGGAAAAAAAAATAAAAATAAAAATAAAAAATAAAAAAATAAAAAAATAAAAAAAAAAGAAAATTGAGTCCAGAAGGACTGCCCGGAGGATCAGGAGTTCAACAGGCAGCAAAAGCAGAGAAGCATCCCAGATGGAGGGAACAGTATGAGCAAAGGCCCGGGGGCCTGCCTATGGATACTCCGCGTGGGCGTTTTCGGACCCTGGTGAATAGCAGTCTTGCTATTCTACATGTGAAGCAGCCAAAGGTAGGATGGCAGAGTTGGCAGGAGGCTCAGAACTGGGAAAAAGAACTAGCACATTCTCATCTCCAGAGCATTAATCCCTGGGAATTCTAGACTTTCTCCCTGGCCCTCAAACCATTTCAGGGTTGTCCACCAACTGCTCAGAGTTCTCTCCAACTGCCAAACCTCTCCGCCAAACCTTTGGAGCATCTCCTACCACTTTACATGGTTTTAGACAAGTCTTTCCGCCTCTCTGAGATTTGATCTCCACTTGTCCACTGAGATCATGACACCTGCCAGCCTTCCTCCTGGGACCATGTGAGAGCATTTTGACAACTGTAAAGAACCATAGAGATGCTATCGCCCAGGACCCAGCATCAGGCAAACCCCTCCTACTGAAGGAGCTCCCCACTAAGGAAGGAACGGACAGGACCAGGCCCTGTTTCCACTGTAACAACTGGAAGAGAAGGTTTTCCATTGTCCTGCCTCCTGGCCACAGGGCACAGCACATAGTCCAGGCCAGCCAGTTAGAAGCGCCACTCTCAACTTGGACCCTTGAAGAGAATCACAAAATTTAGAAATAGTTTATAATGGTTTAGAAATTATGGAAAGTACCAAACCCTGACTGACAGCACTTGAAGCCTGACCTGGGCTGTGTTCTCAGCTGCATTCTTGGCCACCCACCTCTTTTGGTTCCTGCTTTCTGGGCCTTGTTCTCCAGCCTCTAGCTGATTCTGCAAGCACCCCTACCCCTACCCCCTTTTAACTAGTAAATTCATCTTCTGCCAATTGTCCAGAGTTCATTTCCATTGCTGGCAACCATGAGAACCCTGCCTGCTATGGACCACATGAGGATTCTCCTGTCAGTTGTAGGGGATTAAAGAACATGGGGTCAGCATTGCCAGAGTACCTCCAACTCCCTTTCCAAAACTTAAGAAAGAAAGGAGGAGGAAAGGGAGGGAGAGAAGGGAGGGAAGGAGGAGGAAAGGAGGGAGGGAGGAAGGACAAGAAAAAATTCATATACTGGCTCCTTCCACATCCAGATGACTTTGTCCAGGGGTTTCCTGAAGTGGCCACATCTCAGTAGGGGGCTCAAGTTTGTCTTTAGCTCAGAGACACAGACTTTAGGGTCCTCAAAGGCAGGGACCATGTCTTTGTTCACTCATCTAGAGAGCTTTCCTGGAGGGTCCACAGTGTGCCAGGCTCTGGACTGGGTGCTGAGAACACAGAGAAACACATGAAGTTTTTCTGGTCCTCAGAGAAGTAACAGTTCAGGTGGAGTGACAGATACAGAAACAAACTGTTGGGAGGCATAAGGCAATGCCATTCTTGAGGCCAGGACCAGGTCCAGCAGTGACAGTGGGATTGCCGCCCCCCCCCACTGCAGTTAGTCCACCATCACCCAGGAGACTCAAGGAAGATTTCCAAGAGCAGAACCCACGTAAGCAGAGCCTTCGAAGATGCATGTGCCTGGCCAGATGAGACCAGTAAGGGCATCTGGGGTAGAGGGGCCGTGTGTGTGCGCGCACGTGCGTGCACAAAGTCACAGGGGGCATCAAATCATCTGCAGAGTTCAGGTAATGGGGCAATAGGGCTGGACCAAGGCATGCTGGGCAGAGGTAAGAGAGGAGTCTCAGGAGAGGAGCAATGGCTGGACCAAGAAGGGCCTGGTATGCCATGATGGAGCCATTCAGCAAGGGATGCTGGAGGCAGAGGGGACAGACCTGGAAGTGAAGATGCCCAGTAACAGGGAAAAGGCATGATGGGCTAAAGGATGGAGAGGAAGAGTCTGCACTGGTAGAGACTCCACATTGGCCCTGGGCTGGCCTCTTGGAGGAATGGGCACCTCCCCATCCCTGTCCCTGCAGCCCTTAAACAGCAAATAATCTTCTGGCCCACTGGCACTCTGAGAAAGCAAAGGAGGAAAAGAAGGCAAGGGAGTCCAGATCTTTCGTGTTAAATCTGTCCAGCCTATTCAACCACCTGGCACTGACTGGCTTCCCCTTTGGCCCCCCAGCCCACCCCTGGAGAGTTTTCCCGGCTGGAAAGAAGGTGTAATGCAAGGCTCGGGAGACTAGCATTTCGTGGCTCTGGGTCTGCACCGACTCGTCTGGCCTCGGTTTCCTCGGCTGTAAATGGGCACCACAGTCCCTGGCCTCCCCGAACACCTCCCAAGGTTGCCATTCAGGTTGAAAGAGAAAAACACGCACTCAAGTGCTTTAGAAACTGAAAACAAAACAGCGCTCCCATACCAGTCTCTCCGCCCCGTGAGGGGCGATTATTATTTTTAACGCGCATAAACGCCCCTCCGCTGGGCGCTCTCTGTCACAGCTTGGCTGTCCCCCCTCCCCGCCAAGCGCTCAGCCTCCGCCCCGCTATTCCCAGCCCCAGCCGCTGCCGCTGCTGCTGCCGGGCTGTCTGTCGCTTCCTGTCTGCGTCCGGGCCTCGCGCCCTCTCCCGGGGCAGCGCCTGCCACCATGCCTGCCACCATAAACCAAGCCTGTGTGCTCCTGAGTTTAGTTTGTGGGCCCTTGGAGCCTGGCACAGCTGTGGCGGCTCGACGCAGCTTGTGAGTGAGCGAGGCTGGAAGGCGAACAAGGTGGGCTGCCCCCCACCCCCATCTCCAGAGTCGAGGGCGCCCTGGGACCTCCTGAGGGCCTGGCCTCCCGCACACTCCGCCCCGCCCTCCGGAGACGCCTCCCCCTCCCCCACATGGCCCGAGGAGCCAGGCTCCTTCCCTCACGTTCCTGCCCGCTCCCTGCTCCCCTCTCCCATCATTTATTTATAAGGGATTCACAGCAAAATGAATGACAAAAAGTTAGGAGCTAATTAAAGCTGGCACAGATTGGCACATGGGGGCATGAATTATGCATCGGAGCAGAATGGCACTCGGTGGTAAGGACTGGCACGGTGTGCTCTGGGCACTGGTAGGAGGCGGGCCTGGGGCTCCCTGCTCTGCCAGGATCCCCCACCCTGCTCCTCGGAAGGGCCCTCCATATAGGGCCCTCTGATTTTCTCTAGGGGTAGCTGGAGCCTGGTCTGCACACCACCACCACCACCACCACCACCACCACCACCACCACCACCACCACCACCAGGGGCGATTTCTCTCCGCACAGCCCAGCATGTCCTGGCTGTGAGTAGTGTCAACACGATAATCAGAGGCTGGACTCAGCCCACAGAAGCAGGTCCCTGGTTGCCCAGGCATGTGCTGGCTGCAGCCTCCACACAAAATGGACCAGACCGGGCCTGCTTCTGAAAGAGTGGGGGCGGCAGAGAAGGCTTGAGATCCAGCCAGCTAACACTGTCATGAGCACATCCGAGCTGGAAGGCACCTTTCAAGACCAGGCAAGGCATAGCTCAAGGTTCAAGGTACCTTCACAGATGGAACCTGAGGGGAGAAGGGCAGACTCTCTACAGAGCTACACAGAAAGTCAAAATAAAAGTGATGATGTTGATGATGATAATGATAATAATAATGATGATATTAGCATTCAATTAAAATGGATCTTGTGCCAGACACTGTTCCAAGTGCTTTGCATGGATTATCTCACTCGATTCTCACCTAAGACCCTCTAATGATCCAGTCTCACAGATGAGGAAACTAAGGCAGCACAGAACTGTAAAAGCAGCTTGCCCAAGGTCACTGGGGGCAAAGTCAGAATTCATCTAAACCCAGGCAGTCAGATCCCAAGCCCTGTCCAAAGCCTGGGCAGGGGTTCTCAACCCTGGCTACACCAGAGGAGCTCTTGGGAGGAGGGCCAGGGACATAAAAATAGGATCAGAGAATTGGATTTGATTGCTCTGGGCTGACATGGGCACAGGGTGTTTTTGAAAGCTCCCTGGGTGATGTTAATGTGCAGAGGAAAACCACTGGCCTTGGTGGGAGGGGGATGGATATGGACCCCCAAAGTCACAGATGTGAGTTCTTGCTCGGCCACTATTGCCTGTGAATTTGAGCATATGGTTCAACCTTGTTTCCTCACCTGTCAAATGGAGTTAGTGGTAGCTTGGGCTCAGGAATTGGGTGGTTTGGGTTTAGTCTGAATCCTGGCTCTGTTTCTCGGGCAGGTTATCTGACTTCTCCTAGCCTCAGTTCGCTCATCTATAAAATGGAAATGATGCTAGTGAGGATTGAATGAGTTGATGAATATAAAACGGTACCAGGATCCATGGTCCCTAGCTGCCCTGGGAATGGGGAACTTCACCCCTCCTGGCCCACAGGGCTGGGGCCAGGATCAAAAGAGGACTCACATAACTCAGAGAGGCTGTGTGCACTGCGGGATGGCCAGAAAAGACTAGATCTCCTGGCTGCCCTGCCCTGACTTTCCTTCCCTCCCTTCCTTCCTTCCTTTCTTTTCTTTCCTCCCTTCCTTCCTTCTTTCCTTCCTTCCTTCCTTCATCTTTTTAAGGCCACACCTGCAGCATATGGAGGTTCCCAGGCTAGGGGTCAAATTGGAGCTACAGCTGCCAGCCTACACCACAGCCACAGCAATAGGGGATCTGAGCCATGTCTGTGACCTACACCACAGCTCATGGCAGCACCAGATCCTTAACTCACTGAACAAGGCCGGGGATCGAACCCACATCCTCATGGATACTAGTCGGATTCGTTACCGCTGGGCCATGCTGGGAACTCCAGACTTTCCTTTTCTTTATACACAGGCCACAGGAATATATTATCAGACCACATGGATAAGCCCTTGCCCTCAATTTGGTGTGTATCCTTCCAAGTCATGTTGTGTGTCCATATGGAAATATATAGTCTGGGGCTGGGGGCATCTATCATAGAACGCTTCTCTGCTTTTGAATGTTAAACCATATGAATGGTTCAAATATAAAAATAATTATAAAGGGGATGCTTCAGGCAGAAGGAAAGTGGTCCCAGATGGAAGCTTGGGGATTCAGGAAGGAAAGAAGGGCAATAGAAAGGGAAATATGGATAAATACAAATGAATCTTGGTTGTGTAAAACAATACAACTCATATCTAAAATTAAGAGAGAAAATTAAAATACGCGACACAATAGCACACGAGGCAGGAAGGGGGTAAATGGAGTTAGAATGTTCTAAGGCCCTTGCATTGTCCGGGAAATGGGTAAAAATGTGATGCGATGCGTGGTGAGCGTTAATAAATCAAGGATGCCTGTTCTATCTCTAGGCTAAGCCTAGAAGAATCATAAATGGGTGGGTATAACCAGCCAGTGGAGGGGTAAATTGAATAATAAAGTGGCGTGTGTGTGTGTATAATTTAAAGAATTCTTTGTTTATAAATAGAGTCATACTTCACATGTTGTTCTGTAACTTGATTTTTTTTTCTCTTAAAATAAATCCGGAGTTCTTTCCACATGGGTATGCAGAGGGGCTGCCTCCCTCTCGTTAATCTGCCAGCATGCAATCCATAGAGAAGGACAGTGACAGAGTTTGAAATTGAGTGTTGGGCCCTTCCAAAGTGGGACCTTGTGATGCCCGCCTGCCCTGACTGCAGACTGTGGTACAGGGAGAAGGCAATGCCCCTGGGCATGTCCACGGCCTGGCCTGGGGGGCTGTTCACAAGAGCTGCTGTCTCCAGGCCCTGAGCCCCACCCTGGCCCCATTAGTCACACACCAGGAAACCCAGGGTCCGGTAAAGAGAGGGGCAGCCTGGGATTAGCTGGCTCCATCTCCCACCTTTGGGCCCTATTGCAATCAAACTACTCCAGAAAAGAGCTTGTTCCCACTTGACGTCTTTGGAAGATGGGGACCCCCTTTGGTGTAGCCTGCAAGTCACTTCCTGCTAGATGCGAGCCTTCTTCAGGTCATGTCTTTGAATCACAGAGTGAGAAAATTATTCCAGTTGTGGTTCTATTGTAGTTTATATAAACATGCAAAGAAGAAAGGCTCTGTTTGATTGCACTTTGAACATTCGATTATCTTTTTTTTTTTTTTTTCTTTTTAGGGCCACACCCAAGGCATATGGAAGTTCCCAAGCTAGGGGTCCAACCGGAGCTACAGCTGCCAGCCTATGCCAGATCTGAGCTCCATCTGCAACCTATATCACAGTTCATGGCAACACCAGATCCTTAACCCACTGAGCAAGGCCAGGGATTGAGCCCACATCCTCATGGATATTAGTCAGGTTCTTAACCTGCTGGGCCACAGTGGAAACTCCTTGATTATCCTTTCTTGATCTAGAAGGTATCAGGCCTTCTCTCAGACTCTACCAAGCACCTTTGGTTGTATTTAATATTCTTTTGTTAGCATTGTATTTATTTTGCTACTTATCTTTCATTTATTGCAATTGATACTGTTTTTCTCATTTATGGTGGTGATAAAAAGGTTTCTCTTTAAATTGAAGCGCTGAAAAGTGAGGGACTGATGTTTAAATTGAGCCAATAACAGTAGACTTGGCACACAGCAAGGCCAAAATTGGTAAACGTGGAGGGTGAATGACTGAAATTGGAAGTCTTGATGTCAAGAGGAAGCATCAGGGTAGCTTTCATAGCCCCCAACCCCTCACCCAAAGAAATCAGGCCCAGGGGAGCTTTGGGCCTCACCCCAACCCCTCTTCCCTGCAAAGCTCCATCTCAGCCGGCAGAATACACGGATACACAGAAGTGAGTACCCGGATGTTTAGTGCAATGCTCTTTATAATGGGGGGTGGGAGGGCGAGGCGGCGGCCTGACCCCTCCACAGGGAACTGGTTAAACAGACTACACCTTGACCTGTCTGTTCCATGGACTGCTCTGCTCTTCAGAACTCCCCATCCCCTGGCTTCCTTACTCTGTCGTCTCTCCAGCCACTGCTCGCTGCCCTCCCTGCTCTCTGCTGAAACCCATTCTCTGAGCCTTACTATCCCCGCAGAAGCCTTCCCTGCCCACCCCCCAGAACCCCAGGTCCTCCTCTGACCTTCAGGACCCTTACTTTCTGGACAGCTGCTGCACCTGTACACAGCACAGACTCTTTAGCGATCATGTTGCCTTATGTCTGTCTGTCTTGTCCCCAATCAAATAAGAGCAGGGACTGAGGCATCTCTGAAGGAACACTAGACCGGAGGTCAGAAGACCTAGGATCCAGCCCTGACTCTGCTGTTCTCTGCCTGAATGACCTTGAACAAGGCATGTCTCCCACTGAGCCTCTGCCTTCCCACCTGACCCAAGGGACTGAGTTCAAGTTCCTCCCAGGGTTCCTCCTGCTCTGAGAATCTAAAGCCATTTCGTGTTTTTCTGGACCTTCCTAAGAAGTAGCAAAAACTGAGATTTCACATCTTAAAAGGGTTGTACCCACAATCTCACTTAATCCCCACGATGACTCTATGAGAAGGGCACTATTGTTGTCCCCGGCTCACTGATAGAAAACTGACACACGGGAAGGCTGGAGCCATGAAGTTAAACTGGGTTATGGTGCAGTATAAACAAATTCTGAAATCTCAGTGGCAATAAAAGTTTACTTCTTGCAAAGTATACATTGCACTACGGTGCAAGGCTGGTGGGATGGATTTCCTCCGAGAAAGAGAGACCCAGGGCTCTTCTATCTTAGAGCAATACTATCTGAAACACAAACACGCCGGCCACTGTGACAGGGCAAGATGGATGGAAGAGGGCCACAGGCTCTTTACTGCCTTTCCTAGAGTGACATTGCACATGATTCCCGCTCCCATTTCTCTGGCCAGAACTGGTTAGTCACGTGGCTCCAATCTAACTACCAGAGAGGCTGGAATGCTTAGTGAGTAAGCACCAAGAAATCTATAGCACTGAAGCTAAGGAACTTAACCAAGGCCACACAAGGTGTGCTAGCATCAAGGATTTAAACCCAGATAGCGAGACTCTAGCACCTTCTGCTTAATTGCTATTCTACATCATCTCCAAGGAGGTACCAGGGGCACAGGAGCCGGGTGCACAAGCTGATGGTGATGGGTAAGGTGTGGTGTGATGCGCTGGCATTGTGAGGTGAGAAGGACAAAGAATAAACAGCAGCCAGGCAGAGGTAACAACAGGCAGCCACTGTCCATGGATCAATCTTAATAGTTCCCATTTGTCAAGCATCTGCACCAGGCCAGGCACTTTATAAATGGTTCCATCTGAACTCTCAACATCCTGGCAATAAAACCCACTTCCACTCTACAGATGAGGAAAGTGAGGCTCAACTGGGCTGAGCAAACTGCCGGAGGTAGAGCAGCTGGCAAGTTATCTGAGCAATCCCCAAAGCCCTCACCCAGGGCTCTGGAGAGGGCTTGCAAGGAAGGACCAAGTTGAGGCATGAGCTTCCAGTCTGGGCCCTGCCAACCCTTCACTGCCAAAGCCAGGGCAGAAGTGGCCTGGGGCAGGGGGTGGTGGTTGGGGGAGGGAGCTATTGCCCAGGGACAGCCTGAACACTCTGGGGACAGACCAGCCTTGGAGGACAGACCAGATGTGCAGTTCGGGCGCCACCTAGAGGCCGAGGAGTTCAGCACAGCACCTCTCACCCTATGGGACCCCACCCCAGTTCCACAATGGAGGGAACACTGGTCCTCTTGGAGACACAAGGGCCAAAGTGGGGGCAGGGGGTGGTGGGGCGGTGCATGGTGCCCATCCATCATCTGCACCACCATACCCATCCCCCAGCTCTCCCGTCCTCAGCCATCCCAGGTCTCTCCGTAGACTTGTTTCTATCTAAAAATATTAGGAGTTCCTTTAGTGGTGCAGTGATTAACAAATCTGACTAGGAACCATGAGGTTGCAGGTTCATTCCCTGGCCTCGCTCAGTGGGTTAAGGATCCGGCTTTGCCGTGAGGTGTGGTGTAGGTTGCAGACTCGGCTTGGATCTGGTGTGGCTGTGGTTATGGTGTAGGCCAGCAGCTGTAGCTCCAATTCAACCCCTAGCCTGGGAACGTCCATATGCTGTGGGTGCAGTCCTAAAAAAATCAAAATAAATAAATAAATAAATAAAAATATTAATTAATAGGCCAAGAACATTTATGGGCTCATTTTGGACTCCAGGCCCCAGAGGTAACAGTGGGGCCTAGAATCAGGCAGTTCTGAGTTTGAATCCCAGCTCTGGCACTTCCTTGCTGTGTGATGCTTTGGGCAAGTTAATTAACTTCCACAGGCCCATTTAAGTCATCTGTAAAATGGCTGAAGGATGCCTATTCAAAGAGCTTTATTAACAATGTTAAACTTTGTAATATAGTATGTTAAGTACCCAGCTCTGAGTGTTGCTCCCTTTCCTTAACCACCTCAAGCTTTAAAGCTAGGGTTCAGTCCCCAGGGCTTTCCTACCCTCATCCCTGAGAAGGGTGGAGGTCAGCCCCCAGAAGTCTATACTCTGAACATGGACCCTGCCAACCGACACAGACCAGGGAGTGCCCAGGGGCCCTGGCTCCTGGAGCAGAGCTCCTGACCCCTGTTCAGCCAGTACATGAGAAGGACCCCCCACCTCCTCCTAGGCTCAGCTCCAGCTTCGCACTGGGACTCACCTCTTGGTGATTCATTGCTGTCCTGGTGAATGGCATCTGTCCCCTGGAGCTGCTATTCATGGCGGCCCTGAAGGTGAAGTCGCCAGTAATTAAAAACAAGTGCACCTGGATGTCAATTATACCTCAATTTAAAAAAAAAAAAAGGAAAAGAGGGGAAAAAACTTATCTAAGGAAGATAATCTGAAAAATTTTTCAAAGAAAGTACAGTGGGATACAGCCCCATCAGGCACAGTGGAAGGAAGAAGCCGTAGCAGGCAGGATGCCTGCAGCTTTAGAAAATCTTAGAAGAATCTGTAACTGCAGCTGAGACAGGGGCCCAAGTCTTCTGGAAGCCAACGCTAGGCATGTTATTCCTGGCACATCCAAATCAGCATGGGAGTCACTCCAGCTGTTAACACTCCCAGATGAGCCTCAGTTTCTTCATCTGCCACACGTGGGGTAAAATCCCTGGCCTGCCTACCTTCTCTGGTTTGGTGATAAACATCTTGGGAGTTCTCTATAAACTATCTTAACTTCAGATGTGTTATCCCCAGCCCCACCTCACCAAATTCATTCATTTATTCATCATTGAGCACATAGCTCTGCAAAAGGCTAGGGGTACCGTGTTGAGTGCAAGAGACCTCTTCCTGCAACTCTACACCTTAGCAAAGACAGGAGAAAAGATGTAATTGGCACCTTCGTGGGGCCCCACAGCCTCTGTCTTCTTCCCCTGCCCTCATCTTCTTCTGGGAAAAGCAATAGCCACCAGCACTTACATTGCACTTACTAGGTGCCCAGGACTCTGCCCAGTGCTGTACAAACACATATATCATCTTAGCAAACCCTGAAATGTAGGCACCATCATCCCCATTTTAAGGACGAAAACATTGCGGCTCATAAAATTTCCCTTAAAGTGGAGGAAGCCAAATTAAAATCCATATCTGTTTGGCTCTCCAGTGAGTTATCCCTTGAATTATGCTGGAAAACCATTGTCTCTACTGAGTACTTCTGCCTGTACTTGTAACTTTCTTATGCATTACTTGTATATTTCTTGTACATTACTTGTATGTGTACTTGTATATTACTGAGTGCTTCTGATGTGTCAGTGATAAAGGGGCAAGCACTTTGTGTACTGCATTTTACTTACGCCCATGCCAATTAGGTCTACTCACCCAATTTTACAAATGAGGAAACTGAGGTTCTCAGAGGCTGAAGGAAGCCCCGTGCTAGCCCTGCCATCCTGGCTGACGCCTTAGGAGTTGGACAGATTACAGTAATCAGCTAATGCCTGAGTGGGGCTCTGAAGATGCAAAGCCCCTTATTGAAAGCACTAAGGATGATGATTAAGTCGGAAGGTGGAATTAACTGTGCAGGGGGAGCAGGCTGCAGCCATGAGGAGAGGATTAGTGATGTGCTGCCTGATTAAGCCAAAGGCGGCTTGGGAGGGAGAGAAACTGAAACAGGTTTACGGCTCTGGCTCCTCAGTGCTGCTCACGACAGAGAGGGGACGTGGCTGTGGGCCTCCTAGGCAGCAATCACACCCCAGTGTTGAAGGGATGGGGCAGCATCCATGGAAAGCAGGGTGGGTTCCCAGCACCCTTTGCCTTTCTCTCATCCATCCATCCATCCACCCAGCAAGTACTTGCCAACAGTCTCCTAGGTCCCAGGCATTGTGGATAGAGCCAAGGACAAGAGAGAAAACGCTTAGGACTCCCCAGCCTGGGAGGAGGGACACAGACACTTAACAATAATCAGATGGCAAGGAATTATTCATCTTTCTAAGTGTAATAATAGCATTGTGGTTATATTTCATAAAAGAGCTCTACTCCTTCAGAGATACATACCAAAATATTTACAGATGAAATGATATGATGCCTCAAATTAATACAGGGAGGGGGGAATGAATGCAGGAAGAGGTGAAAAATGGCTGGCCCTGAGTTGGCAATTGTTGAAGCTGGGTGATGGGTAGGTACACGAGAGCCATGTACCATTCTGTTTTCTTTTGTAATTGTTCACATTTTCCATTTTAAAAAAAGGTAAAAAAAAAAAACAAATAATTATAATTCATGCTAACCACCATGAAGATAAAGCAAGTATATGGTGAGAAATTCTGTAGAGGGACCTGATCAGCTGAGGAGTCAGGGGGTCAGTTTTAGGCAGAGTGAGGCATTGGGGCTTCCTTAAGCTAGTGATCACCCGAGTAAGACTTTCTGTCTCTTCCTGCCCTTAAGGGAGGGCTGGCAGTGTCCTGGGGAGAGCGCTACCTTTGGGACATCACCAGCAGCCTTCAGGTCCCTTGTCATTGTGATGAAGGGAAAAGGGATGCACCCATCACTGCTCATGCCTGTGTCATGAGCCTACAGTGCTACCTCTGGTGGGCATCATTAGAACAACCTCGGGGGAGGGGAGTAGGGTTCCCCACTTTACAGGTGAGGCAAACATGGCTTTGAGGGGTTAACAGGAGAGTCGCCCAAAGTCAGCAATAGAGCCGAAGACCGAAGTCTATGCTCTTGTGAGTGCCCCCTCCATCCACTACCTGCCCCCAACCCCACCTATTAACACAGCCATCATTCCTGGATCACAGGTAGGGGGAGTGGGGAGAAATTGTTAACAAGAGAGACAGCTGGGGGAGTTCCTGCTGTGGCGCAGTGGGTTAAGAATCCAACTGCAGTGGCTCAGGTTGCTGCAAAGTTGTAGTTTTGATTCCCCCCGGCACAGGAGTTAAAGGACCCAGCACTGCAGCTGTGAAGATTTAGTCCTTGGCCTGGGACCTTCCATATGCCATGGGTGTGGCCATAAAATTTGACAGAAAGAAAGAAAGGAAGAAAAAAAAGGAGGGAGGAAGGGAGGAAAGAGAGAGAGAAGGAAGGAAAGAAAGAAGGAAGGAAGGAAGGAAAGAAGGAAGGAAGGAAGGAAGGAAGGAAGGAAGGAAGAAAGAAAGGAAAGAAAGAAAGAAAGAAAGAAAGAAAGAAAGAAAGAAAGAAAGAAAGGGAGAGAAAAGAAAACAGAAAGGAAAAGAAAGCTGGGACCTCAAGCCACAGGTGTTGTGGGCCCAGAGGAGGCAAGGGCATTTCTCTTGCGGGTACAAGCCTAGAGGGCTAGGGCAGGTGACAAGGGAGTGAGAGCTTCAGTTTCCTGGAAATGTGCAGAACCAAGAGCCCTAAGGGCTTCTGACATCAGAGGAAGCAGAGTTCAGACATCTGCACACACCCCTCCCACCCTAAGCTGAACCCTCAGCTGCAAAGCTGGCTGGGTGTCCAGTATCAGTGACAGAAAAGGCCCTGGGGGCTGGAGGGCTTAGGGACCAGCCTTGAGGGTGCTGGGCTGAAGGGACCTCAGCACTGGAGTGAGGGATCCCCTTGAGCTGTGGCTTCCATGAGGCTGGTGCACCCACCATCTCAGGGTGGCAGCATCCCGTGTTGGGCACTCTGGCTGGGTCCAAACGGCAGAGACTGTAGCCTCTCTCATGACAAAACTGAATTTCTGCCTGCCCTGGAACAGCAGCAATGACAAGAGAACATAATGGGCTGGCCCTCTGCCCTTGCAGGTGAGGAGCTCATCCTTGGGACCAAGCAGACCCGGGTTCAAAGCCAATTAAATCCTCCAACCTCGATTTCCTCATGGAGCAGTGGTGCGGAGAAGGAGACATAAAAGCAAAGCTTTTAGCAGAACATTCAGCCTCTATCCAGTGGGTGCCTGCCACCATCCTCCTCCTCACTGGGCAGTGACACCTCCTCCTGTTCTCACCTGAGCTGGTGATCCTCTAGAAGCAGACCAGAGACAAGGGTTCGAGTATGGGTAGTTTATTGGAGATGATCCTAGGCCACAGGGCACTCTGGTAAATGGTGTGGTTGTCATACTTGAGTATGTAGCAGGCTCTGTAGGAGAGATTGTTAAAACACCACTAGCTAGGCTCCACCACCCAGAGTTTCTCATTCAGTAGGTGTGAAGGGATCTGAGAGTGTGCATTTCCAACAGGTTTCCAAGTGCTGCAGGACCACACCTTAAGAACCACTGGTATAGAAGATGTCTTTCAATGGTTCTACTTGACAGCTGATGGCTACTAATTCTGTGTCCATCAGTGTTCAAGGGCTGCTTCCAACCAAGGGTGTTAACGCTCAGCATTTCAGCTTGCTCACTGGGCAGGCCAAGCTTGCTGCCACAGCCAGAAAAGCCTTGCTAAATCATTTCTAGGTCCCGGGCAAGGGAGGGCCTGTGACTAGAATGCAGAGTGATCAGAGGAGAGGCAGAGAAGCCTGCAAGGTAGTTTGACATGCAATTGAAGGACTTCAGTAGGAGCTGAGGGCCGAGGATGGCTTTGGGCAGGGCCCTAGGAACTTGTTCACATGGTAAGATATTTTTTGTAAAATTAGAAAAAGTATTTTGTGGGGTTTTTTTTTTTTTCATTCTAAACAAGGTGATTTTTTTTCTTTGTACCTTATTTTATATTTGTAATTTGTTATTTTTTTCCTAAAAAGGGCCCCCAAATTGTCTGATATTCAGGTCTCATAAAATCTGGATTGGCCCCTACTGGTAGGCCTACTAGGAATACAAATTTCTGTGGCTGGATTGAAAGGGGTGTCACTGCTTGACTCAGTAAGAACACAGACCATGTGGATTCAAGACCACTCAGGTTCAAATTCTAGCTCTGCTACTTTAGCTGAGTTACTTTGGCCAAGATGTCCAATCTGTTTAACCTCTGGTTACTCATTTATAAAATGGGGCCGGTAATCACACTTTCCCTGTAAAGAGCCAAGCCCACAGTATGTGCTCAATAAATAAGAATGTATTTATTATTATTAGTTCCCATGGTTTATTCTTGTTTCTTATCATTTGTCTTGATAACCTTCTCTTTCCTTCAGGTCCGGGTAGGAGTGAAGGAATTGAGGGAAGGAACTTCGTACAGGAAAAGAGCAGCCTCCTCCAGGATTGGCAGGTCGCCTACCTCTCCCGCTTCTACACCCGCTAGCCCAACCTTGCAGGCCTCTCCCCCTCGCCTGGGCGCCGGCCCCGTTGCCGGGCAACCGCTGTCGGTCCCTGCGCGGGGATTGGCTGTGCGGCCCGGCTCCCGGCGTGCCCCGCGGCTTTCGGAAGTTGCGCTCGGGTCTTTGTTTTGTGGCGGGTGGCTGCTACAGCTCCCTGGAAAGGCCGGCCTGGGGTCGGTTCCCGGCCAAGTTGAGCGCGGCGGGCCTGGCATCGCCTCTGTGCTTAGGCGGGATGGCCTAGTAGAGCTGAGTATCCGCCGCATCCCTCCTGGCAGGTCACAGCAGGGTGAGTCTCCAGCCAGTCCAAGCCTCAGGAAAACGGAGCTGGGGCCCGGAGGTAGCTTGGAGCAGCCGTGGTAGGTCTTTCCGGTAGCCCTTTCCACGCCACCCCAGCTTCGGGCCCGAGGCCCGGAGGTCCGAACACTACTAGACCTATCCCACCAACTGAGCCAGCGTGCCTGAGCTTGGTGACCTTAGGTAGAATGACTTCTAGAAGCTTTGACTTCGTGGTGCTAATCTCAATGGTGATTAATAATAAGTGACATTGTAACAGATTGCTTACTTACTGCCCTTAATGAGTACAAGCATTCAATTATAGAAGTATTTTGATCCTGAGAGATAGGTACATTATTGTGCCTATTTTTGAGAGATGAGGAAATTGAGGCTCAGGGAGGGATTTAATTTGCCTTAAGTTACACAGCTTCAAGAGACCAGTTTTCCAACCCCACTTGGTGCAACTCCAGAGGCCAGGATTTTAACTTAAAGGCTTCTTGTGAGGAGGGATGAGAGAATGTCACACCCCATCCAGATGCCAGGCACCAACTAAATGCTCAGGCAAGATTAATGGGCAAATCATCATAGTCATGGTAACAAGTAGTAACATTCATATCAGCATTAAAGAGTGACTTTGGCCAGTGCTTTGTCAGAGACATATTGCTTTGTCCACTTAGGACAGGGACAGTCTGGGAGATGAATTGCCACACTGGAGTTTCAGGTCCTTAAAAATATTGAAGCTGCTGTGTCTTCTACTTCCTACTTACACTTCTCTCCACTTCTATTTTTACCCCATTACTCTCCTCCCTACCAGTCACTAGTAGCTACAGGGATGAAGTCCTTTGCTTCTGAAAATGGCCAGACTTGTGCCCTGAGTTTAAAGGGGACAATCAGTAACTTAGGCTCTCACTTGTATTTGGCCGAAATGTAAATAGTGAAAACACCAGCCATGAAAGGAGTTAATGGGAGTCTGAACTTAGAAGGGAGCTTTACCCACCCTATGACCGTCAGGCAGAACAGTCCATGATTTTCAGAGAATATAGATGTCTGTGTTCTTCCTAAATATCAGAGACACTTACACATCCTGGGTTCTGGGGACTCCTGCCTGGGTCTCAGGTTCCCTGCCTCTAAAATAAACTTGATATTTGCCATATCCAAATACTATTTGTATCTTTTTGATTTGATAGTCTTTAACTTAGCTGTTTTACTCATATGTACTTAATATTTATATATCTGTTTGTTTACTTTCTTTGTAGGGCCGTACCTGTGGCATACACGGACATTCCCAGGCTAATGGTCGAATCGGAGCTGCAGGTGCCAGCCTATACCACAGCCACAGCAACATCAGACGGAGCTGCATTTGTGACCTATGGAGCAGCTTGTGGCAATGTCAGATGCTTAACCCACTGGGCAAGGCCAGGGATTGAACCTGTATCCTCACAGACACTGTGTTGGGTTCTTAACCTGTTGAGCTACAACAGAAACTCCTACTTACATTTACTTTATTATTATTATTTTTTTTTTTTTTGCCATTTCTTGGGCCGCTCCTGCGGCATATGGAAGTTCCCAGGCTAGGGGTCTAATCGGAGCTGAAGCTGCTGGCCTACACCAGGGCCACAGCAACGCTGGATCCGAGCCGCGTCTGCAACCTACACCACAGCTCACGGCAACACCGGATCGTTAACCCACTGAGCAAGGGCAGGGATCGAACCCGCAACCTCATGGTTCCTAGTCAGATTCGTTAACCACTGCACCACGATGGGAACTCCTACATTTACTTTAAACAGCAAACTGTACATCATTACTTTACTGGAAAACCAATATCACCTGTCATAAATAGAAGGTAAGAAGCTATAAAAAGAAATACAAATAACAACCAACCATTGTTCTTCATTCTAGTGGGCCAGACCTTGAACCGAGATCTGCTCTCATTTTGTTAAAAAGGGAGAACGGCAAGTTTTAGCAAAAGGTGTTGAAGACATGAATTAAACTGAAAGTTCCTCCCATGGGTAGTTAGGATTGAAAGAACAAAAAAGGGAAGAACTGCCACATGCTGGATGGCATCTAAGCTCACCTGGCACAGGACCACACTCTCAACACTTGGAGAAATAGAGGCCAAGACAGTTCTTACTGATGACTGTCTTGATAATCAGACCAGCATTTACTCTGATTCTCTTAGGGTCTGCGGGGCAGATGGGGAGCAGGAGATACCCCCTAGAGGGTCTTTTCGAGCCTTTTCTCCCCATGCCTTCCTCTAAACAGAACTATCTCGGGCACAGGTGAGATGAACAGCTGTTCAGTAGAGTTTGATGCGCATCAAAGGCTGGCCGACCACTGCGTCTTCCCAGGACCACAGAAGGCAAGGGGGAGGGGAGTCCCTCTTCCTCTCTTACCTTCTAGAAACAGGAGAGACACAAAAAGAAAAATAAGAGGTTGGCCTGGCTCAAAGAACGTGGAATTCAAACTTCTAGTAATCTGTGAACATCTGTGGCCCAAGGCAAGAATACAAAGGAAACCCATGTACCACGTGTCTCAACGTGTTAAGTTATAAATCAGGTCGCTAAGTTTCATACAACACAATCTCCCTTCTGCCTTGACACATACACCTTTATAACAACCTAGAAAGCTTGAATCTGGAATTCTCTGACTTCTTCAGGTTCTACTCAGGAATGTGATGGCTCAGTCCCCATCTGGAGGGGTTTCGTATGCACACATGTGGGTACCCCCAGCATGTGTGTCCCAACTCGGCACCACTTGCACACAGCCATCCCTTGAGTCTAGAAGTGCCTCTAGCAGCCTGACTTCGGGGGGGATGGATTTAGGAAAGAGCCTGTGCAGGGCCGGGTTTCAGTTTGAGCCTATTTAGGCAAGAGGTTCTGGGTACTCAGAGGATGGCCCAGAAGGGGGAAGAGGTGTGAGCTCCAGGCTGCCATGTCTCCTTAGACCTACCAATTCCTTGCCTCACAGGATGGGGCGCAAATGAACATATGGGTAGCTTAATAATAACAAGAGCTAATACCTTATTTACCTTTTGCAGTTTACGGGGCACTCTGACCTGGTCAGGATTTTGAGATATGCAAGATTAATATTCTCACTTTGCAGGAAAGAACACTTAAGATTCAGAGAGGTTAGTGACTTGCTCAAAGTCCCTTGATTGTGAGCCCTGCCCCCGGCCACTTCAAGAATTGAGATGGCTGAAGCTGCAAAGGGCAAGAAGGAAAGGGAAATGTCCCAACATCCTCATGACCAGCCATTGGTCGGCCATGAAATGCCAACTGGTGTGGCACTAACAGGCTGGCACATTTTGGCATTTGACCCTTCCCATCCCCCTCACAGAACTTCGTGAGCAGAAGGTGAGCCAAAGACAACTTCTGGAAGACAGCTTTGATAAAGCAAGGGCAGACTTCTGCATTCTTAGCTCACAAAATGTTATTAGAAAATGCAGTCAGTTCAGTTTCTGTTTCAAAAAGGGCTGCTGTTTGGTAATGGCTCATTTCCCTTTTTGAGTCTCAGCAAAGACTCAGCAAAATGAAAAACAGTTAACACCACCTCAGCAGCTAACAAGACCCTGAGAACAGGTAGGAGGTGTGACCCTGGCCCCCAACCCCCTGCTCCTCATTACAGAATGCCTGAGTAGAGCGAGACCACAGCTCCTTCCAGCTCTCCAACACCAAGCGGTGGGCCGGGGCCCACTGGCCCCTCGGGCCGCATCCTTTCCCACTCCCTCCTCCCTCCTGAACATGGATGGTGAAGGGAGTAGGCGCGAAAGATGCAAATGGGTGCCAACCTTGGGGGCTGGTAGAGAAGATGCCCTGGACCTGTGATCATTTTAAGGAAGGATGTGTGAGCATCCACAATACACTTGCTTCTTTAAAGACTCTCTAGTCTGGAGCAGAAATAGACAGAGCCTTTGCTCTCTCTTCGGGCCAGGCATGAGCTCCTGACAGCCATCCTCAGGCTTGAGGGCTCTAGCACCCTGGTTCTCCAAGTGGTCTTCCCCGACCAGCAGCATCAGCACCACCTGGGAACTTGTCTAAAAAGGTGCTTTGTCATGCCCCACCCAGACTTGTGGAGCCAGAAGCCTTGCAGGCAGATCCAGGATCTGCACATTGCCAGGCGCTTGGTGATTCTGGTGTGGACTGATGCTCTCCTGATCTTTGGGTGCTGGCTTTGAATCTCAGCTCTGCCACTCAGCACCTGTGACTGAGCCTTAGTGTGGGCACCAATGAAATGGGATAATGGTACTTCCTCATGGTGTGATTGAGTAGATTGTGTGTTAACATGCTTGGCTCGTAATGCTCCATAAACAGGAGCTCTTCTCTTTCTCTGGAAATCAGACTAGACAGAGTGACCTCAAGGAGGCCACCTTGGAGACACGCCCAGGCCCCTTCAGGTGTGCAGTTTCTGACTCATACCTGAAGCCACCTCTAGCCTCCTGTGTCTTGTGACTGAAACTGCTGGCGGATCCGGTTTATTTCCCAGCTTCTCTAAAGGGAGCCTCCCACCTCTGAGAGCAGCGCACTGACTTCCCCGCCTCAGTGCTCTCCCTGGAGAGCCAGCGGGACCCGCTGCATTTGCAGCCAGAGGCTCTGTTTCTGAGCCATGGTCTCCACTGTTCTTCCTCATCAGAAAAGGGGTGAGGGTCACCGCTGACCTGCCAAGTTCATGGGGCGATGGGGAGGAGAAGAGGCAATACTTTATCATGGATGAAGAGCTCTACCTGGATATTCAGTCTTCACAACAACCCCATGAGGGTAGGTACTCTGTCGACCTTTACAGATAAGGAAACTGAGACACAGAGAGCTTAAGAAACCTGCCCTGAATCACTCCTAAGAGTCCTGATTCCAAACCCGGCATCCTGGCTCCAGAGTCCTGTCCTTCAGCACTGTGCCCTGCCCAAGGACACCACCCGATGTGACAGGTCATGGTAGCACTCAGGGCTCTGAGCCTTAGAACGCAGCCCCTTTGACAAGCTGATGGAAGTTACGGCTCCTAGGTCTACGGGAAGCCCATGCCAACCTCTGCAATGATCTCAGCCTTCCGTGAACCTCTCATTCTACCCAGGGCTCCCCGACTGAGGCCTGTGCAAGGGTCTTTGAAGGAAGTAGGAAGAACAGAAGTCCAGGGAGATTGGAACATGCTGCCCTCATTAAACTCCAGGGAGAGGGACTGGGGCCAGAGCAGCAGGGATGGGGGTGTCGGGTGAGACTGCTGGGCAAGAGGGCCCACATCCTCCTGTCCAGAGTGAAGTGAGGGAGAGATGCACTAGGCACATGGGGCTGTTTCCAGAATAAGAGCAGGACTGGGGATGCTCTATCTCCTTTGGGCTCTGGACTCAATCTGGCAGATTTTGCTGGGCAGCACTGGCCTGGTGTCAGCTGGTCTAGAGTAACCCAGGTATCATCCTGCCAAGGGGCAAGGGTGGACTCGGTGACCTCAGGGTCCCTCCCAGCTCTGGGCATGTGTCTAAGTCAGGCATTGGAGGTGTGGTCATCCCAGGATGTTGCACTCTGCTCAGTTTCTGGGCAGCTGGGCCCCCTGCTTCCTGGGCCCCCTGGAGAGGATACACGTGAGGCCTCTTGACATGTGAAGTCCACAGGGTGAAGCTCCCCAGCTCTGTCAACCTTGCCTTTGTTTGGTCAACTTGCAGTTCAAGTGTCTGTAAAGGCTGTATCCCTGGTGACTGAAGACCAGTGATCCCCACATCAAACCCCATAGAGGCACTGGGGGCAGGCTGGGTGACCGCTGTCAACCATGCTGAACAGGTTAGTCTAGCCTCCTGGAACCCCATCCCCCTACCCAGCCTGTGGCCTGGGGCTCCTCAGGTCCACAAACCATTTGTCCTGGAAGTACCCTCTCAATCTTCTAAGGCAGCAGGGTGGAGAGAAGATAGGCTTTGAAGCCTCACAACCCTGGTCTGAATTCCAGTTCAGCCTCTTGCTGACTTAACCCCTGGGTCTCAGTTTCCTCCTCTGTAAAATGGGGCTCCCACATGGTAGTGTTTTGGTACATGGCACAGCCTGGACATCACGGGCGCTCAGTAACAGGCACCTTCTTTGCTCTGATGCAGACCACGCCCTTGCCCTGCTACAGGAGCCACCTGCTCAGAGGCTCAGAGCCACCCCCTCCTATGAATGCTCTTCCAAGGTTACAGGCACCAAACCCCATCTGAGGACAAGGCAGAGTGTCATCCCACAGGACAGAAATGCCTCTCCAGCTGCCTCCAGAAAAAGAAGACAAAAAGTGGGTAGGTGAAGCGGGTAGGCGAGGAGAAAAGGAAGGGAAAGCATCTGTATTTCCAGACAGAACCAGCAGACACAGCTGGAACCCGTACAGAACTCTGCACTTAAGAGACCTCAGGGACACTCTCATTCACGAACCCACTGAATCCTAGAGCAGGCTCCTAGCCCAGCCCCGTCTCTTTTTTCTTCCTTCCTCCTCCCTCCCTTTCCTTCCTTTCTCTTCTCTTTCTTAAAGCATCACTGGGTGAAGAGCATCATAAAACCACATTCCCAGGAAGCTCCTCCAAGCAGACTCTGCTGCCCTGACTTAGGGCAGGGAAGAAGCCAGGCAGCGGGGATGCAGGCAAGCCTGGCATCTCGTGAGGAAGGGAAACCAGCGCAGTGGGTTAGGGCTGACAGTTTACATTGTGTCCCACCGTCCTGGGCCTAAAGCCAGGTCCAGCAGCAGCAGCCATGCCAGGGTGACCTCAGTGGTGGGAAGTGGCATCCAGGAGATAGGATGTGGGACCAGGAAGGGCAGGGGCTAAGGACTGAAATGGACTGGACAGGGCAGGCCTGGAAGCAGCCCAGGATCAATGCCCAACAAGGAGTGGTGAGAGTGGTGACCCTGAGGTGGCCTAGGGTCTGGATCTATGGGGGCCCAGTCCTGCAAGGGGTCTGGACAGCTGCACGGGTTAGATCGACTAGGCCAGGGCCAGAGTCAGGCTTCTGGACAACACATCCACTTGGAACAACACTCCAGCCAATCTCTGAGTGAGGAACTGTTAGGACAGAATCAAAAAGAAAGTGAAGGTTCAGCATAGGCGCATGAGGGCAGGGTGGGTGAGGACCTCTTGGTATAGGCAGACCTAGGTTTCTTGTCTGGGGTACTTAGTAGCTGAGTGACCTGGGGTGAGTTACTTAACCTATCTGGGCCTCATTTCGTTCACCAACGGATGGAGGAAAATGCAGGTAAAGCACCTGGCAGAGGGAGCACTGGGCCAGGAGTCTGGGCAGCCGATGGAAAGTCTGTCTGGGACCCTAGGTGTGTGGCCCGGTGACTAATCCCAGCCTCCACAGGGGCTGAATTCCTTGTGGGGTCCTGCCGGGGTCACAGGTGGAACTGGGCAGACCCCAGCCAATGGGTGGAGGGCAGCGGTGGCCAGGACCCCAGGCATAAGTGGCACTGACAAAGGTGCCACCAAGGAAGTGATCCTGGTAAAGTAGGTACTAGAAGCTCTCACTTAGAAAGCATGCAGGGTTGAGAGGAGTATGGGCTTTACATTTACCCTCCACTGGAATAAAATCATCTTCGAACTGACTTCTGGCCTCCTCTCTGCTACCTGGGGTTCTCTAGTAAAGCATTCCACAATGTCAGGAGCCGGGGCCCTGCAATGACTTCCTCTTACATCACGTCCAAGCTGACGAGAAGGCCCCGAATCTTCTTCGGAGCACTGGGCCGAAGACAGCAGAAGAAAGGGTCTTTGCTAAGAATACTCGCCCCTGGTTCAAGCCTCTCCGTGTCCCCAGGCATGTAGGAACTGGCCACCCACTAGTTAAACAGTCACCTCACTTGGCTGCCTCTGGCTTTCTTTATGAATAAAAGGAGGAAAATGGAAATGTGTACGCTCTGGGGATCCGCAAGGGCATGCATTTAAAACTGCCACTTGGGATTAAATCAGGGAACTATTTGACAAAGGCGACTTCTCAGTGATTCTCCCACTACCTCTTTCACTGAAAAGTCCTCTTCTCTTTAGCAAGTTTTGTTCACACCCCGGAATATGTGAGCTAGTCCCACAAGTCTGCTGGGGTCACACGAGACCCACAGCAGCCAAGCCCCACGAGCCACTCTCACAGTGACCAAAGGACAAGGACACCTGAACGCCACCATCCGCCCCTCTGCCTGGAGATGTATTTTCATTTTCCTTCTTCCCTTTTTGGGGAAGGAACCATCCTTTGCAAAATGTCCACTCACGTGAGCAACAAAGAATGGTGGACAAAAGCCCGCATCATCCTCCCAGCAGCCCAGCAGCTGCCCCTCCTCTGGCAGCAGAGCTGGCGTGGACCGAGGCCATCGTCTCCTCAGCTCCTCCCAGTGCTGCATCATGAGGGTGGGCCGCCCTCTTCCCCCTTCACTCCCCGCTAATTTCAAATCATTTCACTAACACGGACACCTCTTCTTTTACTTCTGAGAGCTACCCCCCTTCTGCAGAGCACGCGAGACCCCCACTCCTCCCTACCTCCAAGCTCAGAGACCGCCCTTTCACCTTCAAGCAGACATGCTGCCCATTTGGAAGACACCTGAGGTTGAGATGAATCACCAGCCAGAAGGATGCCCCAAATGATGGAGTCAGTCGGGCGGGGGGCGGGGGAGCAGGAAGCCAAGAGGGGAGATTTCAGCTTTCTGCAAGGAGGGGCAGGGGAGAGGGGAGAATTTATTTGTAAAGCTTAAAAAATAAATTTTTTAAAAAGTATCAAGTTTCCAAAAACCTTTCGAGGGTGTCCCTTTCAATTCTCTGACCACAGAGGAGTGTGTACTAGCCTGCATCGGTGGGGAACATAAGCTGCCGCCACTGGGTGGATGACTAGCTGCTTCTGGGTTTAATCCGCTGTCTGCAGGACACCGCACTTCGAAGCATGAGCTGCTTGATTTATGGCTCTCAGGGTTGTCATTCCTCAGGGGCAGACTCAGCGCTTCCTACGTGACTCCTGAGAAAGAACTCCTGGTCGGATCTAGTTCCTTTCTCTCTCTGATTCCCATGTCCATCTGCCTGCGCCCCGCAAGGGACAGCCTTGTGGAAGCCTTCAGGGAACCTGAAAAAATATAAATTACTACTCATGTCAGTTGACTGCGAGGTGGGGGTCTCAGAACCTGAGGGTTGCCTTTTGAAACAACAGCTTCAAAATACATGGCTACCCAGAACCGACCAGGACAAAGCAACACCTACTGCTGCTGCTGAGAGCTGCGCAGCTCTCCCGACGTTCATAACAAAGCAACCTGGAAGGGAAGGAGCGAGCGGCCCCCCTCTGGACACCTTCTACCCCTCCAGTCCCCTCTCCACCCTTTGCGTGCTCCTTGGCTTATGGTCCAGCCCTCAGGGACTTGGAGGAGATGGGGGAAGGAATATGCCTCCTGCGGTCACAGCAGGCGGGACGTGCCCCTCCCGTCAGGCCCGAGGAAGAACGGCCTTCCAGGATATAATGCACAAGCTCTTAGGGTTCTTACACCCCCTCTTTATCCTCAAATTACCCAATTTGAGTACGCTATTTCCTGCCAAGACCCTAATACAGCCACCAGTAAGGCTTTCATTAAGTACCCAGGTATTTATTAGGCCCCTGAACCAATGGCCTTGACATATAAACATAGACGATAAACCCTGCCTTGACTCAGACCACAGACCACTTAAAGGATCCCTGTTTGAAACCCAGGCTTGACATGCTTGGTCCCGGGTACAGCGTGGAGCCCATGTCCAGGGAATGAAGGGCTCCTGGAGGGCCTGTCTTCCTGGGGTTCCAAGTCTGGCTGGTAACCAAAAGTAAGGGATCTGCACAGGCTTGGGTCTCAGGCCTGAGGACTGGCCGTTCCAGGGGGGACCCTCTCCGGGTAGGGAGGGCTAAGGAGTCTCACACATCTTGCCATCAGCTGGGAGGAGGCAGAGGCCATGCAGAGGGTCTTGGCCCTGCCCTGTAAACAACTCAGAGCCACATACTGACAGCACGGTTCCCAGGAGGGACGAAGGACAGGTGGAATGTACCCATGGGCGAGGAGCTCTCTGACTGTGTAACTTGTAACTGTGCCTCATTCAGGTGTCTTTGCTGTTCCAGCATCACAGGACATTCCAGAATGTCTGCTTGGCCTGGGAATAGCCTTGGTCCCGGGTCCCTGGGAGTGACGAGGGCCAAGCATGCTCGGCAGGGCCAACTCCAGCCCTTCCTGTTGGCCTCCTGGGCCCTCCCGGCATTTCCTCCCCTTCTCGCCGAGGCTCCCGGGCATCGCGTGGCACCAAGGTCCAGCCATCGCCCCTCCTAGATGAGATGCACAATTAGGGCAGAGCAGGCTGAGCCGAGCATCAGACCCAAGCACAGGTAAAAGGTCATCACCACCCCTGTGGCTTCGGCCAGCTCCCTGGGCACGATCTTGGGCCCGTAAATGAGAGCCAGGGTGCTGAGGTAGCCATTGCTGAGCCCCAGCAGGGAGGTGAAGAGCACCGGGTACACGTCGGACTGGAAGACCACCACCTGCAGGTGGACGCGGGGCTGGTAGTTGCAGAGCACAAAGAGGGGGACGAGGCAGGTCCGGAGGAGCACGAGCCCTGGGAGCACCTTGCTTCTGGGCCCCGGCACCTGGATCCAGGCAGTGATCTGCCGGCCGCACAGGTCGGCAAAGTTGTACAGGAGGAAGGTGGTGAGGGGGACGAAGAACTTGGTGGTCCATGGTGAGCCGGAGCCCTTGCCGAGGGACTCGATGTTGGTGGAGATGGCGGGGAAGATGATGCTGGTGATAAAGAAGAGGTAGATGATGCAGAAGCCCAGGCCGGCCGTCTTCTTCAGGATGGGGCGGAGGGGTGGTGTCGAGGAGTCGCTGGATCTGGGGGCCCCCGAAGAGGGGCTGGAGGAGTCCTGGGGTGGCTGCTCTTCACCAGAAAACACAGCTGGCCAAACAGGCTTCATGTAGTACCTGCAAGGGAGAGGCGAGGGGTCAGAGGGCCCAGGAAGCTGGGATCTGGCGTTGCTGTGGCTGTGGTGTAGGCCGGCGGCTGTAGCTCTGATTCAGCTCCTAGCCTGGGAACCTCCATATGCTGTGAGTGCAGCCCTAAAAAGCAAGAAAAGAAAAGTAACATATACATGCTGCAATGAACCCAAATAATACAGAAGAGAAATGATAAAGGAGAGTAAGAACTCTTACTTCCCACTCTGGTCTCACTCCTTAGAGGTACAGATCATTAAAAATATGGTGTATATAGTTCCATGCACATGCAAACAGCCCATACGCACAGTTGTGGATGCAGTTACGTTTCTTTAATTTTTTTTTTCTTTTTAGGGTTGCACCTGTGGCATATGGAAGTTCTCAGTCTAGGGAGTCAAATCAGAGCTGCAGCTGCTGACCTATGCCACAGCCATACCAATGCCAGATCCAAGCTGCATCTGTGACCTGCACCACAACTCACGGCAAGCTGGATCCTTAACTACAGATCGGGGCCAGGGATTGAACCTGCATCCTCCTGGATACTAGTCGGGTTCGTTACCACTGAGCCACAACGGGAACTCCTACAGTTGCATTTCTTAACTAAAAGCGGGATTGAATTGTAGGTATTGTAAAACTTTTTGCAACAGTGTAATTCCTAAATATATATCTATGTTATATAACTAAATACAGGCATAATAATTATACAGAAATGCATACAGACAATTGCCTAAAGAACAGTACCTTGCAGCCATCCTTTCATACAGAGACAAGGCTCTCTGGCTCTCTTGTCTCTATGCTGTGATGCTGCACAGTCTTCCACTATATGGATACATAATTTAACTGCTCCCCTAATGATGGACATTTAGGTTAGCTCCAGTTTTTCTCTGCTACAAATATTGGTGCAATGACTATCCCTATACATAAATCCCTCCACACATACCCTACTATCTCAAGAGAGCAGATTTCCAGAAGAGGAACTGTGGGATCACAAGCTTCTGATTTTAAAATCTTGATAGATATTGATAAACTGCTCTCTAGAGAGATAGAACCAATTTATCTCTGCTCTATACCACCCACGCACCCTAACTAAAGTAACCTGACCCTTCAATCTGCAGGAGAGCACTTGTTTCTTTCAAAAAACTGACCACAACTTTATAATCATTGTGTTAGTTTACTGATTTCTCATCTGTCTCCTTCAACAGAAGACAGCTCCCTGGGGCAAGAACATGTTTGGCTGTTTTCAGCTAATTCCCCAGGCACACAAAACAACCCTTCAAAACATAATTGCTGATCACTTATATTTGGAATCTAATATACAGCACAAATGAACCTGTCTATAGAAAAGAAATAAACTCATGGACATGGAGAACAGACTTGTGGTTGCCAAGGGGAAGGAGGAGGGATTGGGATGGACTGGGACTTTGGGGTTAGAAGATGCAAACTAGGAGTTCCCGTCATGGCGTAGCAGAAACGAATCCGACTAGGAACCATGAGGTTGTGGGTTCCATCGCTGGTCTCACTCAGTGGGTTAAGGCTCTGGCGTTGCCATGAGCTGTGGTGTAGGTCGCAGATGAGGCTCAGATCTGGCGTGGCTGTGGTTGTGGCGTAGGTCGGCAGCTGTAACTCTGATTAGACCCCTAGCCTGGGAACCTCCATATACCACAGGAGCGGCCCTAAAAAGCAAAAAAAAAAAAAAAAAAAAAAAAAAAGAAGAAGAAGAAGATGCAAATGCAAGTTTGTGATGGAACATGATGGAAGATAATGTGAGAAAAAGAATGTATATATATGTATAACTGGGTCACTCTGCTGCACAGCAGAAATTGACAGAACATTGTAAATCAACTCTAATAAAAAAAACTTTTAAGAATAAAAATAATTGCTGAAAGAACCAATAAGCCTCCAAATGTCTTTTCCCCAATATCAACACTGAATAGGATCAATTTTTTCAATTTCTGCTACTTTGACCAATGCAGAATAGGCTTGTGCTCTTTGCCTTGCTGTGTGACCTTGCCTGAGTCACTCAACCTCTCTGGGCTTTGGGTGCCTAAAAACCAGGAGACATATGCTGACTGTATTAACATACTTCAAACAGAGGACTTAGTGTGAGGCGAGGGAAAACAGGAGGTTGGTGGTAGCTGGGTTCTGGTTTCAGCCCCACTTCTGCCTCCCCTGTGACCTTAGGCCAGGTACTCCCCTCTTGGGGCCTCAGTTTCCTCCTCTATGAAATGGACAGAGTCCATAGCTGTAAGCTTTTGAGATCCTATCCTAAGAGGCTACATATTGTCAATAAGGCAGTCAGTGGGAGGAGTCCTCCCCAGAGTCACTTTTCCATGTGATGCTGAGCTAGGCACTTTGGCCTTGAACCATGTCTTATTTCCCAATCGCTATTTAGGGAAAAGACTATTCTTACTTCCCCTTCTGTTCTGCATCAGGTCCTCCCCTCAGTGGCTCTAAGGAAGCTCTCCACCAGTTCCTTTGGCCAAAGCTCTTGCTCACAAGTTCTTCCAAATCTAACTGCCCATTCCACGCTACTGCAATCAGCAGCCCCCAACACTGCATGAGACTCAGTTCCTCCTGGATGGGATGGAGCAGCCTAAGTTCCATCCTCAGATGACTTTCCATAAATCCAAAGTTTTGACCAAGGTGTTAAAGAGATGCTTCCATGGGCTGGCAGAGCCCTGGCTGTTCTCTGGCTCACATGCTCAGCTGGACAGGATTTTGGCCTGCTCAAGTGAGACTGAAAACTAGGTGGCCACCTGTCTTGGTTTGGCTGAGACTGTACTGGTTTTAGCACTGAGAGCCCCGTGACCTGGGGTCCCCTTCAGTCCAAGGCAAACAAGGAAGGCTGGCCGCCCACTGGGAACAGCCCACGTGAGGCTGACAAAGGACACAGGAAACGGGAAAACAGCAGGAGTGGTGGGAAACTCCTGCCTTCTGGTCAGTGACTCAGAAATAATTTAATCAGCAGTGACAAAGTTCCCAGCAGTATACAGGGCACTGAGAGCACCGTGAGTCAGCCACACCCCAGGAACCACAGGGACACACACTGTCATGGAGCACAGCTGGGTCATTTTTGATGACAGCCCTGAAGGGGCAGGAAGGCGATGGGCAGACTCATGGGTCTGTAGCCATCTGAGATACTGGGGGGACACAATGTCATCACTCAGCCCCCTTTTATCCCTCCTGAGGCCCCTGAGGCCAGCTGAAAGTTACAAGAACCCTCTAACTGGGGAGAGCAACCTGCTCCAGCAGAGTTGGGGCTCTGGTGAAGGCAGGAGTTCTGGGTATTAACAAGGCGACTCTCACCGGGACAGGAAGAATGGGTGACGAGGAAGGACCTCGCAGTCACAAGCCAAGGAGGCAGCAGTACAATGCACAGAAAGGGTGTAGCCCTGGAAAGAGCTCTGTGGTCCAATCCCTGCCTACGACTCACCAGGTGAACAACCTGGGCATGTCTGTCCATCCCCCAAAGCCTTAGCTTCCTCATCGGTAAAATGGGAAGATATAGTAAGACCTGCACAAGGTCACCATACACCCTAAGTGAAAAAACTGGGAGTTTCCATAGTGGTGCAGTGGTTAATGAATCCAACTAGGAACCATGAGGTTGTGGGTTCGATTCCTGGTCTCGCTCAGTGGGTTAAGGATCTGGCGTTGCCGTGAGCTCTGGTGTAGGTCACAGATGCGGCTCAGATCCAGCGGTGCTGTGGCTGCATCGTAGGCTGGGGTCTACAGCTCCTATTGCACCCCTAGCCTGGGAACCTCCTTATGCCGTGGGAATGGCCCTAGAAAAGGAAAAAAAAAGAAAAAAAGAAAAAAACTGGACTGCTTTCTTTGCTCAGTGCTACCACGCCGAGTAGGTTCTGCTGGAGTGGGCAGAGCCAGGCCCTGCTCTCCCCAGCTCTGCCGGCTGGCACACTGGCACCACAGGCCGATCGCCAGACCTTTTTTTCTGTCTGTTTCACCACCTGAAAAATGGGGAAATAACTTTTGCCTTCCCTACATCAAGGAAGACCATGGATGTGAAAACACATTGAAAAGAATAAAATGCAAGAAAAAAAAGGTTGAGTTTTTTTTTTTTTTAAGACTAGCAGGAAGCAAGAAAGGAAGAGGAGGAAGGAGAAAGGGAAAGCAAGAGAGAGACTAAGGAAAGAGGCCCTGGGAGGTGGAGAGAGGCCTCAGAGGACAGGGGTGAATGACACAGGTGTGGAGTTGGGCTCGAATCCTGATTGTGCTGCCAATGGGCCGTGGGACTCAGGCAAGTAATTCCACCTCTCTGAGCCGGGTTTCTCGTGTGTGCATGGGAACAATCACGATAAGTCACAGGGCTGCACCGATGAGGAGCAGGTGGGTGAGCTTTGAAGGAGAGGCGTCCCAAGAGGCTGGCAGCATGCAAAGAAGGAGGGGAGGGTGCTTTGCCAGGGAAGTTGCCCGTCCCCCTTATCCTTCCTCAGCTCCCTCTGTGGCCACCTGCCCTCCCTCACAGAATGCTCGAGGACTCCAGCTGTTTCTCACATTCCTCGGCTCAGCTGATTTATGGAGCAACTACTCTGAGCTGGGCACAGTCCGAGGCACGGGATCCAGCCAACAACGAAACCCACACAACTTCTGCCCTGCCGGAGGGAAGGGTCACGCTCCAGCAGGGAGACCTACTCAGGGGCTAGAAGAACGCAGGGGCTGGCATAAAGCCATAGGCACGAGGGAAAGAAGGATGCTGGAGGGAGGGAGGGAGGGATGGAGCTCGGGGCCTCACCTGGCGTAGTCCAACCGCGGCAGCAGCAGGTAGAGCCCGATGCAGAGCGCCAGGAAGACGTCCGCCGTCAGGAAGAAGGCCAGGGCGCTGTCCGTCACGTTGCTGGACGCCGCCAGGTCCACCAGTGAGGCCACGGCACTGATGGTGCCCCCCATGGCTCCTCCTGTGGAGAGCGCGGGACCCCACGGAGCCGGTCAGGGCAGGTCCATCCTCCCTGCTCTCAGGCCCGACCTCTCTCTGCTTGGGCTTAACAGAACCAAAATCAGTCCTTGATGCTGAGGAAAATGCTGCAGTTCTCATGGTATCCCGAGGCCTTGGCAGACACGGACCCATCCTGCAGCCGTGGGCACTCTGGCTCTACCAGGGTCTCCCCAGCCTGGCTGCTCCCAAGGAGGCAGATGGCCTCCAAGGCTTCACCTGCTTCTCGGTCTGGCCTCCGACCCTTGACACTTGACCCTCTGTCTTTATTGCCCTTTGGATGGGCTCAGAATCTTTAGGGTCAGAGGTCGGCCATCTCAGAGAGCTCCTCTCCCTGCCCTGGGCCCCCATCACCCACCAACCGCACTGGGCAAGAGGCTGAGGCGTGTCTAAGCACAGGCTCTCCGGCGGAGGAGGCAAAGAAATGAAAGTTTGCATGGCGATTAAGGGCACAGACTCTAGAATCAAAACATCTGAGTCCTCTCCTGGCTCTACCACTTCTAGCTGTGTGACCTTCAGCAAGTCACTTAACCTCTCTGTGCCTTGACTTCCCCATCTGTAAAATGGGGGGGGGGTAAAACCCACCTCTAAGGGCTGTTACGAAGATTAAAAGGATCATTACGTGTAAAGCAGAACTGTGCCTGGCACTGAGAAGCGCCATATAAACCCTCCCAGATTCCCAATTAGGTGTCTGGCTATCTCTGTCCTTCCTACATCAAAGCAGCAACAACAGGGTAAACCCTTTGCCAAGAGGGTGCCAACTTCTGAGAAGCTGTAATCCCCACCTGGGTGTTTTGTAAGAACTGGAGTTAAACTCAGGAAGACATTCCCCGGCTGCCCTGAGGAAGAGATCTTAACATCACTGCCTCTTGATTTTCCTCTCTCTTCCCAACTTGTAGAGAATTTACAATATTATCATCAACAACAAACCAGGCCTCCGGGAGCTCATCCTTCATGACTCCCTACTTTATCTCATCAGTTATGGAAATACATGCAAATGAAGGGCTTAAAAAAAATGCCAGTACCAAACAAATGAATTTTGTCCTCAGATGCCAACACACACAGGACTCACAGATGGGCTCCTCTGGACAGAAAACAACGAGGGGCTGGTGAGGGGCGCTGGGGTTCTGGGAGATTGGGACACCTCGCACCTGCCAGGGTGACTGGCACCCACTGGGTGCTGCACATGGGGAGGACAATGCCTTACGGCCCAGGGTGATGAATACTGAAGTGTGATGTGAGATTTCTCCACTTTTTCAAAATGGACTTTCTTAAAATTTCACAGGAGAGTCTCCTCTGGAAGGCCAGATGACCTTAAGGGCCCCTTGCCAACGCAAACACTGTGTTTGGTCACCAGTTCCTGGAGAGACAGCCAGCAAGAATATTATATATGCTCCAGCAGGATGGAGGGAGATGAGGGGACAAGGGCTGAGAACAAGGTGACAAGGGATTAAATCCAGTGTTTGGCGGCCACTTCCCCCAGCCTAGGCATGCCCTTCCTGAAGCACTGCCGGGGGCATGTTGATTGTGCTCAGGAAACTTAGCAATGGGTCCACTCTTATTTTATTTTATGCCCATGGGTTTCTCCCAGGATACAGCCAGAAGCCCAATCTTATATCAAAAAATGGCAAACAGGTTTGAGCTTACATCTGAACTCTGATCTGTTCACAGGGACTGTCTCCAGTGCTGTGCTGAGAAGGATTTAGAAGCTTAGGAGAAAAGATCCAGATCAATTAGTGATGCCTGGCAGCAGCATGGGCATGGGGAGGGGACACACACCTCTGCCATCCCTGTCACACACATACTACTTGGCATTATCCGTGAATGGGCACAGAGCAAATTCCTTTTTTTTTTTTTTTTTTTTTTTTTTTTTTGGCTTTTGTCTTTTTAAGGGCCGCACCCATGGCATACGGAAGTTCGCAGGCTAGGGGTCTAATCGGAGCTACAGCTGCCAGCCTACACCACAGCCACAGCCACACCATCTCTGAGCCACGTCTAAGACCTACACCACAGGTCATGGCAACACCGGATCCTTAACCCACTGAGCGAGGCCAGGGATCGAACCCGCAAACTCATGGTTCCTAATTGGATTCATTTCTGCTGTGCCATGACGGGAGCTTCCAGAGCAAATTCTTTGCAAAATTCTTCTCAAGTGGGCAAATGCTTATAGCCCCCCTTCATGCAACACTAACATGCAGAAATACTGAACAGAGCAGCTGAGCCCCCCATCTTGCCTGAAGGGATGGTGGTCTCCTGGGAAAGCACAGATTCTTCCTGACCCAGGTCTTTTTACCTTGTTGAGACATCTGGGCAAGGGGACAGAACTGCTAAGGTCTGGACAACAGGCTTGGGTTAGCATCGAAATTTCAGTTTAAGGGGTCAGCTCAAGTCACATCAGCAATGCCTGCACCCCCCCCCCCCCATAAAATGCCAACGTTCAAGGTAACAGAGGAGTTTATTACTAGGCCATCAGCTCCTAGGAGGCTGAGTCTTGCTCAGCTTTGAGTCCCCAGCACATAGTAGATCTGCTATAAAATTAGAGGGGAAGAAAAGACAGAAGGGAGGAAAGGAGAAAAGAAAGGAGAAAAGGTAAGGGAAAGGTAAAATAAGGAGAAGGGAAGGGGAGAGAAGGAGGTGGGGGAGAAGGAGGGTGGGAAAGAATGAAACATCGGTTCAGGAAACGCTCTTGGAAGGCAGACTGTATTTTCCAAAAGTAGCCTGAACTATGTCTCCCCTCCCACCTGCTCTTCTTACAGTATGATTTTCGTACTCACCCACTGAGATATGTAGATCTGTTTTCTCCCCTTGAATTCAAGTGGGTTTAGGGCTAGAGTGGGAGTGAGTCTACATGTCTTTCATGGCTAAGTCGTCAAAGGAAGTAACGCTTCTGCCTGGGTCTCTTGGGATGCTTGCTCTTGTGACTCAGACACCATGCCATGGGGAAGCCCAAGCAGCCCTGGTGAGGTGCAGGTGGAGAGGAACGCTGGCCCCAGCCCCAACCCTGACTGAGCTTCCAGCCAAGAGCCAGCACCAACATGCTGGCCGGGTAAGCACACCATCTGGAAAGTGGATCCTCTAGGCCCAAGTGAGCTAACCTGGCTGATGCCACGTGGGGCAGAGGAGAGCTGCCCCCGCCAGCTCCTACCCAAAATGCAGATTTGTGAACAAAAGAAATAACTGTCATTGTTCTAAGCCACTAAGGTTTGGGGTGCTTTGTAACACAATAATAGAGCACGGAAATACATTTAACACTCATTTCCTTTTCCAGAAGGGTTACCACATGCTCACCTCTGGCTCCTTCGAATGACCCCCAGGGGGACTGACCTGGTCAGCAGTCTGGACCCCAGCTCTCACCTGATATCAGCGCCTGGGAATTCCTCATGGGGAAGGAGCCAGTCATGCCGAAGACGCTGCTACTGAAGATGGTGGAGGTGCCGCTGAGGATGGCCATGCAGATGATGGTGAGGGCAAAGAAGCTGCGGGTCCAGGAGGAGGTGTCCACCTTCACCAGCACCGTCATCATCACGAAGATGGACAGCATGACAGTCAGCGAGGCCAGCACGCGGACACGAAGCGGAACCCTACAGTGAGGATGCCAGAGGCAGTTAGAGACCCCCTCAGGCATCATGCTGGGCAGGGGGGTTGGTGACCACTCCGAAGGGAAGCAGGTGTGCTCAGTGGCTGGGACTGATCGTGCACGCTGCCGTCAGGAGGCCTGGGTCTGAATCCTGCCTTCCCCACCAGGCTGTGTGCCCTCGGATAAATGACTCAATCATTCTGGTTTCAGCTTCTGCATCTGTACAACAGAAGGAAGACTCGATCTCCCTGGAGGGGTGATTGTGAGGGTCTCTGCGGAGGGGTGTGTGGAGCCAGGGAGCAGTGCCTGGCTCAGGGCAAGTGATCTCAGACGCTGTTTCCCATCTTGCTGTGAGGTTCAAGGATAGGACATGAGAGCCCTTGGGGCAGGACCCCTGCTCCTCCTGCCACAGCACTGAGCTCCCCCTGGCTTTGTGTAGTGTTTGAACAGAATAACCACCCACTGGGCTTCTTTCCCCCAAAACATAGCACGAGACGTGAGGGGAGAAAGGAAGAAAATCGTCGTCTTCGTCATCACAGCGAACACTGAGACAGCGCTTCATTTGGTTGTGTCGTGGGTTTTATTGTTTCTTGTTTTTTAAAATTTTATTGAGTATAGTTGACTTACGACGACGCTGTATTAGCTTCAGGTGTTCAGCAAAGTGAATCAGTCATACATATAAATTTATCCATTTTTTCCCCTAGAGGTTATTATAAAGTATCGAGTAGATTTTCTTGTGCTGCACAATACCTTCTCACTAATCATCTGTTTTATACAATAGTGTGCATGTTATTCCCAATCTCCCAATTCCTCCCTCCCCCACAATGGTTTCACCTACGGTAACGGCTCAGATGGGTGTTGAAATCTGTGACTTTGTTTCTGTTTTATAAATAAGTTTTTTGTATCTTTTTTTTATTAGATGCCACGTATAAGTGATATTATACGAGCCATTCATTTGTGCTAGGTACCCTGCTAAGTGTTTTCTAAATGCTAGCTCATTGAATTCTCATATCAGCTCTAACAAATAGGGATTCTTCCCTCTCCTACATATGCAGATAAGGAAACCGAGGTCAGAGAGGCTAAGGAACGTGTTCAAGGTCACACAGCTTTAAACCCAGGAAGTCTGCTCCCACCTGTGCTCTCAGAGTGACACTCTACTGCCTCCCTGGGGGTGAAGGAAATATGGGTGGTCCAGAACCGGTGGCCAGGGCAGAAGGGTGCTCCTGTGATGGTCTAGGTTGTCATGGGCAGCAGCTGATGCCAAACTAGAGCCAGATCCCCACTCCTAAATGTCAGCCATGCACCCCTCCCAGCCCCAAACCTGCCCAGACACCACCCTGTGGGGAGAAGCAGGGAAGCTGGGCTTCACTGAGAAACTGCACATTTTCATTCCAAGGACAGAGAACATCGTCTAAAGAGGCTGTTTAAATCATCAGATTAAACTAAGCTTTAAACCGGATTGGATGTTTAGTTAATTTTCCTGCTAAGCAGTGGGTGAGGGCTGGGCGAAAAGCCAGATTAGTTATACACACAGTTCTTTTGGATAAAAAAAGAAAGACATGAAAGGTAGGGAAAAAAACACATGTACATAAATAGGTGTGAAAGATGATCCTGAAAAGCAAGAAAGGGTTTTTCTGAGTGCTTTTGTGGCCCAAGGCTAATTTGAGTTTCCTTCCAGTCCTTGGCTGAAGGGAGAGCAGGTGCTGCCTCAGCTTTGTCAGGGGCAGAAAGAAGGGAAGAGCTAGTTAGTTCAAGGTTGTGGCCTGAGGCCCTGGGCTGCTGGATGAGGACCTAGGTCTGCTGCCCCCAGCCCATGGCCATCTTCTAACTCGCATGATCCCTCTGGTGAGTTTACAGCATAGATGCAGGGGCCAACTTCTGTGTGTTGGATGCCCTGGGACACAGGACAGATGAGGGACAGGCATTTTGATCCTGTGTGCAAAGTGCTCCATCAGCAGGGTCAAAGGGCATCCTGGATACATCCAAGGGGCACAAAATCCACCTTGGGCACATCATAGTTTTTTGGAAGTGATACCATGCTGCGGTATGAGGGGTGTCTGGCTGTGAGCGCATGCCTTGTGAGAGAGAGTGGAGCACGTTTGAGGAATTAAAATGGACTCTGGCTGCAGGTGAGATTGAGATCAGAGGTTGCTGGGCAGACACGGAGCCCCACCTTAGAGGTCCTTGTCCACCTGGTAAGTGCCAGGACTTGATCCTCAAACTGGGGCATGGAGTGGGCGTGCAGTCTTTGTCTGCCAGCATCCTCCCACCCCAAGCACCCCTTCCTCCATGTCAAGTTGTCCGGTGGAGGGGGCCGGTCATAGCGTCTATACCAACCCATCTGCAAATGAGGGCATGTGATCAGAGTGTCCCATATCCTGCCCCTCCACCACTGGATTAAGCATCAGCATGTGAGCTAATTGGAGCTGCTGGTCACCCTGTGGCCAGCTGTACGGGAAGAGGCCACATGCGGGAGGAAGCCAAGCAGACATACACAGAGCCCAGGGACATCGGATAAGAAGGAGAGCCCTGCTGGAGTTCCCATCGTGGCACAGTGGAAAAGAATCTAAGAACCATGAGGTTTTGGGTTCGATTCCTGGCCTCGCTCAGTGGGTTAAGGATCCAGTGTTGCCATGACCTGTGGTGTAGGTCGCAGACGTGGCTCAGATCTGGTGTGGATGTGGCTGTGGCTGTGGTGTAGGCTGGCAGCTGTAGCTCCGATTAGACCCCTAGCCTGGGAACCTCTACATGCTGCGGGAGTGGCCCTAAAAAGCGGGGAAAAAAAAGAAGAAGAAGAGCCCTGTGGATACTGGCCATCCCCTAGATCCAGCAGTGGAGGCAGACCCGACTTTCATTTTCCAGGGAAAGAATGAGAAAATCCTTTTTGCGTCTCTCTGGTTTGTTACCAAGAGTGCCAACCAACACAAAGGGTCTCCAGTTGGAGAGAGCATGGCCTGAAACTCCACCTCTGTGCCAGGGGTGTCCTGCCCATGTACCCTACCCCCCTCCCAGGAAGCAGGGAGTGACACAGTGCCAGGCAATGAACACCTCCCAAGAGCAGCCTTCAGCCAACGCTGGGGAAGTGGGCGGCTAAATACCCCAGCTCCCTTCCCCTTGGGTGTGTGCTCCACCCTGGCTCCAGAGCTCAGGACGGGTCAAGTTTGGTCACCCTGTGGGAGCTGGCTTGATAAGGCATCCTTTACTGGCTGCCATCCCTTCCTGGCCTCCCCACTCTCTGATCTTGGCCTCCCAAATAAACTACTTGCACTCGAACCCTTGTTGCGGGGTCTATTTCGGAGACACACCACATCAAGACACAGCTTCCTAGGGTTGGCAGGAGCCTGGGCAGGAGCTGGGAGGCAGCCGGATAGATGGAGCACCTTGACCTCAGAGGCCCAGCGTACCTACTGTACCTGCACGCCAGGTGCCCTGAAGGCTGGTGGTCAGAACTTACCTCTGATGCTTGGGGTGATCCTACATATTCAGCCCTGTCACACAGTACCCCCCACTCTCTCCCAGCAGCTGAAGCCCCCCATCCACCCCAAAGATAAGAGCTACAGGGGGGAGTTCCCCCTGTAGCTCAGTGGGTAACGAAGCCAACTAGTATCCATGAGGATGCAGGTTCTGTCCCTGGCCTCCCTCAGTGGGTTAAGGATCCAGCATTGCCCCAAGGTGCGACGTAGGTCACAGAAGCAGCTTGGATCTGGCATTGCCGTGGCTGTGGTGTAGGCTGGCAGCTGCTGATCAGATTCGACCCCTAGCCTGGGAACCTCCATGTGCCGTGGGTATGTCCCCCGCCCCCCACCCCCCTGCAAAAAAAAAAAAATAATAAATAAATAAATAAATAAATAAAGAGCTCCAGAGCATAGAGCCTGAATCTGGAGACAAAGCCCTGCCGACTCTGCCACCAATTCACTGTGTGACCCCAGGTATATGTTATTCAGCCTTTCTGGCATTCAGTTTCCTCATCTTAAAAAAAGAAGAGGTGGGACAAGATAACATCAGGTCCCTTCCAGTTTATGATTCTAAATCTGAAAAAATTCAAGTGGAAAGAGAAGCTGGGGACAAATGCCCCAACATTTTAGCAGTTCCCTGGGACAAGAAGGAGGCAGAGAACAGACTAGGAGCCATAAGAAGCATTGCAGGGACAGGTTCTGTCTGGTTCTCACCCCCAGGGCTGGCACAGGGCCCGGCAGGCACCTGGTAAACATTTGCTGGACACACAGATTGACACGTGAGAGGTACGAGCTGGGTGCTAGACCTCAGCCTCCCTTGCACTCTCTGCCTCTTGACCCCACAGCACGGCAGGGAGACAGCTGGCAACATCAGCAGCCATCCAGCCAGCCTTGGGAGCGACCTCTGCCCCCAGCCATCTCCCCACAGACACAGTCCACCCCAGGAATGCTGCCGGCATCACAGAAGCTCCCCTGTGCCGGTGACAACAAGGCAAGTAGTGGCTTGAATGGGAACGTTGCTTTGGAGACAGCTGGGGGACTTGGTACCCAGGCAGCCCCATGGCGGGGAGATGAGGGCAGAGTGGGAGCTGAGGAGTGAACACCAAATGCCTTACAGAAGCGAGGTGGTTCCCAGCTCTGCCTCTGCTCCCCCATAAGGTCCCTCACCTGCACAGGTCTCCTCACTTGCTAATTACCTGCTGCAGAACCCATTCTCAGCTGGAGCTTCCGTGCACAGGCCTCCAGGCCCTTCGGGATCTTGCCTGGGGCTATTTTCAATGCTCATAAAGCTTTATGAAATGTGCCCTGTGCACGCTGGCCCCACATCCACTAATGGGGGCTGCTGCCTTACTCTCTGCTACTTCCACCTGGGGCAGGGACAGTGCAGGGGCTGGTGACACTGCTGGGATCTTAGGCAAAGTCTGGACAAGTGCTGCCCTGGGGTTGGTGGTTCTGCTCTGGGACAGAGGATGGCCGAGGTGACAGCTCCAGCCCTGGGACCCTGACGTGAGATTCTTGGAGAAAGCTGCCAGCTGTACCCGGGCTGCCAGCCATACCCAGGCTGCCAGCCTCCCCCTCACCCCTTACTCATGAGGACTCAGGACCTCAGGGGACTGATTTCTCCATAAGTCTCCAAAATGTAAATCCTCCTCATAAGTATTTATGATGCTACAGATTTAACATAATAAAACACTTGCCGATTATGGATGAGCCAGTTAGAGAAAACCAGGGTTCTCCAGGAGGGGAGAAAAGGAGACATTTCAATTTCGCACATTAGATAAAAAACAGCTTAGCCCCAAACCATCTTCTCACTGTCCAAAGACAGAGGCTGGGAGCATTTCCCAGACCGCCCTCATCCCTCTCCTGGAGCCGTGCAAGGGCAGGCTGTTGGGGGAGGGCTAGACCCTTCTGGAACACTGAGCCGTCAAAGCCAGCTCCCAGCCATCCTCAGGAGGGCAGCTGCCCAGACGGGCCACGGTCCCCACTGCAGACAGACCCAAACCCGCTCAACCACCTCCTTCCCTGCAGTGGCCTGAAGCCAGAGACAGGTGGGCTGCCACTTGCAGGGTCTGAGGTGTGGGTCTGGCTGCAGGGAGGGGGTCGGGCAAAGCTGGAGAACTAGGAGGCAGGTGGCCCAGAGGTTCCAAGCACAGATGTGTGTGGTGTGTAGGGGGTGGAGGGTCCCAGTTCCAATCCTGACACCTGGCACCACCCTCTTAATGGCCAAGTAAACTCTGTCAGCCTGTTTGGCCATCTATAACCCAGGGGAAGAAGCATGCCACTCTAGGCCATCGCCAGGATTAAAGAAGAGAACTCCTCCAAGGGCCGTCTGAGTGTAACTGCCACGATTAGAGATTATTCACCCAGGCCTGGAGGCTGGGCCTTCCCTGCCACTGCGGACCCCCACCCCCCACTGGCTTCTGCCCCCCTGGACCTCACGACCACAGAGAGGGCAGTGCCAGGGAAGACACCAGCTCAGGCTGCCCTTTCCTGGCCCTGTGGTCCTGGGTCCATTTCCTGACCCCCCACTTTGGACAGAGGATCAGGCGAGGGCCCTGGAAAGGAGAGAGGGCAGGGAGACCCTTAGAGGCCAGCAGAGCTGAGGGCCCTCATCCTGGTTCATTCCTCACCTCCTCTTTGGTGGGGTCTCCGGAGGCTGCTGTCCTGCTGGGACACTGACAGTAGCCCTGTGAGCCTGGGGCAGGCTAGGGGCCAGCTGGCTGACTTTCAGCCTCGGGGCCGTCTGAGGCCATGCTCCCTCTCACTTGTCCAGCACTCTAGTTTTAAGAGGCGGGCAAATTCTTTGACATTCCTTCCTTTGTCCTTTTTTTTTTTTTTTTGTATTTTCTAGGGCCAGACCTGTGGCATATGGAAGTTCGCAGGCTAGGGGTCAAATCAGAGCTACAGCTCCCAGCCTGCACCACAGCCACAGCAATGCCGGATCCTTAACCCACAGAGTGAGGCCAGGGATGGAACCTGCAACCTCATGGTTCCTAGTCAGATTTGTCAACCACTGAGCCACGACGGGAACTCCAACATTCCTTCCTTTGAAAGGTGGGGTACTAGAGTTCCCATTGTGGAGCAGCAGAAACGAATCCGACTAGGAACAGGGGGTTGTGGGTTCGATCCCTGGCCTTGCTCGGTGGGTTAAGGATCTGGTGTTGCCGTGAGCTGTGGTATAGGTCGCAGATGCGGCTCGGATCTGGTGTTGCTATGGCTCTGGCTTTTCATGACATGAAAAGTCCTACTGCCCGAGGACAACCTACAGGAGACCAAAGGGAGGGACAGAGACAGACATAGAGAGAGATAGAAAGAGAGACAGAGAGACAGGGAGAGAGGTGCCCCTCAGAGGCCTGGCAGCTCTGGCCCCAGCTGTCTGCAGTCACAGGAGAGAGGGCCAGCCAGAGCTGCCAGCTGAGCCTGCTGACTCCCAGAACCAAGCAAGGTACCACTTACTATTATTGTTTTAAGCAACTATGCTTTGGGATCACTTTTATGCAACAGCAGGTACTTGGAATAACCCCACAACATGTTTGGAAGGACTGGTCTATTTGGGTGGAGCACACATGAGGCATATGTGCTGCTCTCTCTTCTCCTGGACTCAGAGCAGACATCACTAATCAATCACAGCACACTCCCTGAGGCTGGACCTGTCTTAGAAACTTATTCAACCAGAGATCCAGGCAGTTACTACTAACTGAACAGAGGTGGGTAAAATAGGTTTGCCACCAGTGACCTAAGGTCTCAGTGGGCCGCGCCCAACAGCAGCCCAGGTTTCTGAACCTTAATGTAGCCACAGTTATCACCTAGAGGTGGCTTATGGGAAATGCAGGCAAAGCAGCACAGGCTGTTACCCCTGTAAATCTAAATGGAAAAAGAATGGTGCCAGTCATGCAATGGGATTGAAGGGCCAAGGGCTGTCTTCTAAATCATTCCTTCCTCCACAGTGCATCCAGATGGGGGATCTTTCCCAGCCCTTCATGAATGCAGTGTCAAAAGTCGCCCACTGACTCCCTTGTGAGTGGTCGACACATGAGCTGCTGTTACCAGCTTGGCACCTAGCATCAGGTGACCCATTCCCACACAGTGAGAGCTGGGGTGGTGGGGTGCTCTTAGCTTCCACCTGCTCTGGGAAAGGCCAGCCTCCACAAGCCTTGTGGCCCCGGCAGATGCTGAGAGTCAGGCTCCCCTGAGAGAAAAAGGAAGACCCCTCTGGCTGCTGACACCAGGCGACAGCGTGTGGCTCCCTGACTGGGCATCTGTGAGCAGGGCCCCAGGTAACTGATCTAACTCTCAGTCTTCAGGGAAGACTCTGAGCTGCCTGCCTGCTTTGGTGGCCACATTTAAGCCAGCAGCAGAGAAGCAGCTGTGGACCACAGGGCAGTGGATAAGGCTGGACGTGAAGGTCAGGGTCCTAGGCGAGGGGGGAAAGTGGCCTACCTGTTGACAAGCAGGAAGTTGACCACGAGGCACAGTATGGAGGGCACGGTGGAGGCCACAGCCAGGTAGCTCTCAAAGTAGTTCTGCAAGCACAGAAGTGAGGAGGCCGCTGAGGTCACTCGGGGTGGAGGGGAGCAGAGACAGGGCCCCTCCTGATGAGGCTTCTCCCGACTGACTTCAGATACCCATGGGTGATGGGTAAGTCTACCCTGAGACAGCATGGTCTCGCCCCATCTCTGACCCTAGATCACTCACTCAATCACTCAACAAACAGACAGCAGCATAAGCTGTGCTAAGTGCTGGAAACATAAGGAAGGCCAGGATAATGTTCCTGCCCCAATACGCTACAGCCCATGCTCGCACCCATCCTACCTGTCCCACCCATGAATGAGGCAATGGAGACAGAATGCGATGTATGGTTACAAAGAGAATTTTTGCCCTATCAGTTGTCTTAGCCTGTTGCCAAGTTTCAGAGTTATCCAGATGGGCTTTGTTATGGCTCATCCACATTCTCTGGTTCTTGCAACCAAGGGAGAAGTCTTAGAAATACACTGGGCTCTGCAGGGGAACTGTTCCGACTCTGGATTTGCTCCCTCAACAGAGCTGCTACCCAAGGTCAAAGCCATTTTGAGAAGTGGCTCCTAGACTGGGCAAGATAAGGAAAAGGGTATTTTCCTGGAAGTAACTCAAGGTTATCACAGACAAGGAGTGCAGGAGACCACAGACTAGGCCAAGAATTCCTGATTATAGTGTGCTGGAACTTACAGCCGAAGAAGCTGTGTGGCAACTGTATGCATTTTTTTTTTTAAAACCCAGGGAACTGTCCACTCATTGGTACGGATTTTATTGAGTCTATCTTATCCCTCAATATACCCGTTGTACAAAAAGAACAAACAAAAAACAAACAAAAAAAGAAAACACTGGAAAGGGCTGACCTATCTTGGCTTTGGTGCTTATATGTCAAACCCACCCCAAGTTGGTAATGACGATGGGCTCTAAGCCATGAAAACAGCTCACATGTTTAAGCACTTACTGTGTCCAAGTACGCGGGTTTTACATGAATGATATTTTTTACCCTAAAAAATAAAAAAAAAGCTGTGAGTATTCTACTCTGGAAAGCTAACAAAATGGAACTTAACTGGGGAAATATTTTGCATACAAAGGTGCCAAGTGCAAAGAACAATGTGTGCAAAGATCTTGCCAATGTGCAAAAAGCTCCGGCAGTTGTAGGGATCTCCATGGAGTATGAGACACGCTTCTTCTTCGCTGTTAAGAACAGGGTGTCCCACTGAGAGTGCAAGATAGAGTGTGAAGGTTTTTTAACATCTCAAAACACCACAGGAAGAGGTGTGTGTGTGGGGGGCCTTTGTGCCAAAGGAGAGGTAGGAGCAGTGATTTCTAAGGAAGTTCGGGATAGGGGAGTGGGATGAGGGGGCTGGGTCCTGGAGAGAATGCGAATGACTATGGGTTTGGGGGAAAAAAGATCCCAGAGGAGGTGTGATTTGCCACAGATCTCAAAGCGGGGGTGGGGTGACATCTTTTCTTTCTGGGAGAGTATGATTGCAATGAGGAAGCCAAGAAAGAGAGATGGCACATGGGCCCCTTCTAGGCTGAAGCACAGACCATTCCACGGTCCCTTTTGAAGCCTGCACACTGCTTTGTGGCCTTTGAAATCCGTACCCTGACTAAGGCTGTGGTGGCCTTGCAATTAAAATGATAATCACAGCTAGTGCGGGTCTGTCAACCATGAGCCTTAGAAACAGCCATCCTCCTTTGAGGTGCCACCTCATTGTTCGTGCCCTGATGGGCTCAGCAGAGCCTGGACTGGTCTGAAGCACTCAGTCAATTATGTCTCGACACAGTGGCCGGGCTTACGTGAAGCCAGGGGGGCGCTGAGCGGGCACGGTAAGAGGCCTCGGGGAAGAGATGGCAGCAGGTGAAGGCCAGGACTGCCCTGAACCTGACCTCCTGACGACAGCCTTCCTTCAGCAGCTGTCCACTTTGTGGCAAGTCTATAAACAGCCATGGCATGAGATGCAGAACCTCTGTCTTTGTTTTTTTCCAGCAGGCTCAGGTTCCCTGAACATTTTGGGGAATGGGGATTTTCCAGGTAACTGAAGGTTCTGGTGTGTTGATATTTCAGCAAAAAATGTTTCTTTTGAAATACTGACAAGTGGATAAGTCTAGGACCTCCTTTCTGTTGACTGAGCCCATGTCTCTGCTTTCCAAAGAGCATGCCAGGGGTAGGGGAGGGGTGGAGAATGGACTTGACCCTGGGCCATCTTCCTAGTAATTCAGATCAGGGAGTTGCAGATGGTGACATAAGTGGACTCAGCACATCCCTTAAAATTTATTTTAAAAATTATAATTCCCAGAGTTCCCGTCGTGGCACAGCAGAAACGAATCCGACTAGGAACCATGAGATTGTGGGTTCGATCCCTGGCCTTGCTCAGTGGGTTAAGGATCTGGCGTTGCCGTGAGCTGTGGTGTAGGTGGCAGATGCGGCTCAGATTTGGCGTTGCTGTGGCTGTGGTGTAGGCCAGCAGCTGTAGCTCCGCTTGGATTCCTAGCCTGGGACCCTCCAAATGCTGCGGGTGTGGCCCTAAAAAGACAAAAGAAAAAAAAACTGTAATTCCTGATGCAAACATGTGGTAGTTTTTGTTTATTTGCTGCTTTTGCCTGCAAGTAGAGTTCTAGCAAAAGGAGGTGTGGTGGGCAGGCTCTTAGAGGGGCCCCCCTGATGCCAGCTCCCTGTGTTCACGTCCTTGTAGGATCCCCTCTGCTGAATGTGGGTGGGACCTGCCTGGACTTGCTTTCAACCAAGAGAACACGATGAAGGCCACAGGTATACCTAGTGATGTGGACGGGACTATGTTACATGAGATGCTGGCACCCATCTTGCTGGACTCTTTCCCTCCCTTGATGACTCGGAGGAGGCAGGCGGCCAGGCTGAGGAACCCCACAAGGCAAGGACTGCAGATGACCCCTAGTCGCTGAGAGTGGCTTCTGGCCGACTCCCAACCAAAAACAGAAGCTCTCAGTTCTACAACTGCAATGAACTGAGTTCTGCCAATAACTCAAGTAAGCCTGGAAGTAATGCTTCTAGAGTCGAACCTCCAGGGACTCTGAGCCAAGGACTGGGCTAGGCTGTGCCCAGACCCTTGCCCTACGGATACTGTGAGATAATAACTGCATGTTGTTTTAAGCCACTGTGTTTGTCATAGTATGTTATGCAGCAACAGATTCCTAATTGAGGGTTTGGGATAGCTGGGTTCCCACTCTGCAGGGTTTTTCTGAATATCACAGTTTTCCTATTGGAATTTAAATTCAGTTCCTTGCTAAAAGCAGAAACAACTATGATTTCATTCACCTTCTTGCCACACGTGAAGACCAGCGTGCCTGCCCACTAGGAGAGTGAAGGTCATGCTAACGGACCACATAAGCTAGCCTGAGCCTTTCCTCTCCAAATCCTTTACTGAAATTAGGATCGTTTTTTTGCAAGAACTGCTAGAAACTGGATTTCATTTATGTGCCACCCCAGATGTACTCAGCTCATCTGTCTCCAGGCCACTGCCTTGCTATTTGGTCCCACGTGCTCATATAGCCACTGGACTACTGCCACCAGCAGGGGAGCCAACTGCCTAGGCAAGACCCCTACACCTGTGCATTGCCTGGGCTGCACCCACAGAGACTCCTGCTCCCTGGGTGGCTGTAGGAGGGGCCGGGTGAACCCCATGAGGCAGGGTTCAGCCAATGAGAGGGGGGAGGTGGGAAGGAGACTAGAGACTCACTGCCTCTTGCCTTTCCTCTCCCCTGACATCTGTCCTGAAATGTGGTGGCTCCATGTAGCTTCTCTGGAGACATCCCGTGCACCTGAGCAAGCAGCTGTGTTTTGTGGCAACGTGGTGGCTGGCGCAGGAACACCACAGTCCGTGTCTGCTCTCTTCCATCTCCGTCTCACTTCCCTTTCCCTCCCTTTTGTTCCCTAGAACCGTGCTTCCCGACAGAGGATGGCACGGAAGGTGCTACCTCAGGCGCCTTTCTAAGAAACATCCAACAGGGAAGGCTCTATGTCCAGTTCTCGACCGTGCACCTGGCAGGCTTGCAGCTGCCCTCCCCTTCCTGGGTTCATGGTCTCATTTGCTTCCCCGGCCTGTGGGGGCTACCTTCTCATATTTTACTCAAGGAAAGGTGAAGACATCAGAATACTGGTTCAAACACATGGTGACGGGAACGGTAACAGCGCCGCCCCCTCCAAAGCAATCGGAAATCTCCATCCCATAGGGTGATATTATGTGAAGCAATGCTTTGGGCGAATTCATACCAGAGTTCACCTCCACTTGGGCCTCCTTCCGAGAGCTCCCTCTGAGGCTCTGTCCCTATTTATGCCACCAGCACCTGCAATGCAGCGGAGAAACATGGCCTCTGCCTCCGGAAGGGAACCCAAGGACCCTGAGGACTCTGGCTATGCAGTGGAGGAATGAGAAGACCCCCAGGGCACTGGCCCTGGGCCCCCTCATGTGACAGAAGAGGCTGGGTTTTGCACAACCCCAGGGGGCACCAGTTGTGTGGATTGTGATATGAAAGGAATTTCTCAGAATTGTGCAACATGGCAGCCCTGTTCACAAAGCTCATAGAAACCCTGTGGTCCTGGGGGTCCGTTTGGGGCTGGTGTAACTGCAGGTGGGAGACCATGTGTGACTCAGGAGGAGGGCAGGGCAGGACTTTATGAGACGAGGAAGCCTTCCCCCGTAGGCGGGAGACCCAGAGGCTTACAGTCCCATGGCTCTCAGCCCAGCTGGGTGGCTACTCTCCATCCCGATCAGCGTCCCTTCCTGTTGTACCTATTCCTTTGTTGACTGAAGACATGGCAAGCCCCAGCACACCCAACCACTGTACTGGTGGCTTGGTGTGTAAAACAGAAAAGACAAGGGCGCCTGATCTCCCCAGGGAGCGTGTAGTCCGGTCAATCCTACAGTTGCAGAACGATGGGTACGAGGGACGGGGAGTGGGGAGAAGGAGGGTGTGCGGGGCCAGGGGCTTCCCTTGGACTGCACCCTGAAAGATGGGGGGTAGTTTTCCAGACAGATATGGGCAGGTGGGGGCACTGGTGAAGGGAAACGGCATTCCAAGAGGTGAGAACAGCACATGCAAAGGCAGGGAGCGATCTTTCTTTGCCACGCAGGACTCTAACCCGAGTTCATTTCTGGAACAGACCCTCCCACACACACCCCGAGGGTTTCCTCAGCATCACAGGAAGCTGCTGAGCTGAGACAGAACAACACCGTGTGGTCCATTTAATCTGGGCACTCTGGCAGAGGGGCAGGAATGCAGCCATGGCACCCACCCCTCCCCCTCGGGGTGTGAATGAGAGAGTGGCCCCCATCGGTCACGTTGTGAATTCTCCGACCCAATATGAGGCCCAGCACCGAAGAACAGAGGAGAAAACGTCTGCTCCTTGAGAGTCTAATCTAATGCCCCTGCCCCCTCACTATCTCCCCTGCACTCTGCAGTTACCTAGGGCTCAGCCTCTGGCACCTGGAACATCAAAGGTCATCTTTGGCACCTGCCGGGTCACTCAAGTACAGATGTGGAAGCCAAGCAAAGTACCAGGTGATTGACATTTGAACAAAACTACCTACATGTGGCCTGCCCATCCTAGTGCATTTGCTCTTAAGACAGCCTATAAGAGCAAGGCTGGGATTGCTCCCATTTTCCAGATGAGAGGCCTGAGACTAACAGGTGGATGCATGGCAGAGAGATGCACACTTGGAGAGAGCTGGTGGCAAGATTTTCTGACACAGGGGTGGGATGGGAGATCGTTATCTTCACAAACCTAAGAGTCACTGGGGCTCAGGCTACCTGCCTCTGAGTCACACAAACCTAAACACATCACTGGGACTGCGGTGTGTCACCGGCGGCTCCAGCGGCCAGGTCTGGCGGCCCATATGGCTTCCCAGGTGTGAGTAGGGACCAGCCCACGGGATCAGAGGTTCCACTGGGGTGGCATCCTCCTCTGCCCCGGCCAGCACATGACAGGCCTTGATTTCCCTCCTCTCCCTGTTAACCATCTCTTCTCCTTGAACCCCATGGTCCACTCCCTTGGGCATTTCTTCAGGTCTGTGGGTCTGAGTAGTGTTAAAAAAGGGGGAAAAAAAAAAAAAAAGATTAAGAGAAAAGCTCACACCACTGTCAGCCACCGAAATGGATGGACACGGTCTACTGATAAGCACAGATCGTGTGAAGAAGGACATTAGAGCTGGGAAGCACCGGGCAGGCTTCCAGCTTCTCTCCTCGGGGTGTAAACCGCAGCAGGACACCCCAGGACGGGTGGGGGCGGGGATCAAAACCCAGACAGTGGACAGAAGCTGGCGGTGGTGGGAGGGGGGCACCGCCCGGTGTCTTTGACCCCCAGGGAGCAGGTTGGGGTGGGGGGCCCTCTGGCCAGGGTACAGGAATCCATCCACTTGTGAAGAAGATGAGGAAATGCATTTTCATCTGTGACGCTCGGGCCCAGCCTGTGAACACCAGGGGGCGGGAGAGACGCTCTTCAAACACAATCTAAAAACCCACCAGAGCCAGCTGGCCAGATGTGAGGCCCATTTTACGACGGAGAACATTGCCTCTCTCCACCACGCTGAGAGGCTCCGCGCTAAGCATCTCTTCTGGAAGATTTTAATTCTGGGCTTAGAGTCCAGGTAAAGAGGTTTCTTCGTGCAGGGAGGCCCCCAAAATGAGCCCGTTTATCTCTGGCAGGCCCTGGGTAAGTTTCCTCTCTCCCAGTGCCATTTGGGCACTTTGAAATAAGTGCAGCAAATTAGTCACGAGTTGAGGCTGGCTAGCTCGGGGCCGGCCACCCGGTGGTTTGGAGAGGCAGCTTTGTGTGGCCCCCACCTCCAGAGCTCGGCAGCAGAGGCCACTGGGCTCCTGCGGGGCGAGAAAAAGCGATTCAAGCCTGGGGGTGGCAGCTCAAGGCAGCAAAGCGTTACCTGGATCACAGGGGCATGAAATTAGCAGCAGCGAGCAGGCTGGAACTGAGAATAGCTTGCCATTGCAAACTTGCTGCCTTTGGACGGCCGAGAGCCAAGTTCTGATTCTGGACGTTGCAGAGGAGGCGTCCGGGCTTTGGCCACAGTTGTTCCCAGGCAGGCCAAGAAGTGAGCAGAGGGCAGGTGTCCCCATAAGGGGTGCAGCTAGTGTCTGCCTGCGGGTTCCAAGGCCCCCTGTTTGGGACACTGGCCCAGGGAAAGCTAAGGGGTGTGTTGGCCACGGGCCTGGGGAAGCAGGGAGGGCTGGCTGGGCAGGGAGGGAGAAGCAGTGCCTATTCCAGGGGTCAGACAGGGAGGGGCAACAGGGGCCCAGATCCACCAAGGTGGGGTGCGGTAGCCAGGGGCCCAAGGGCAGAACAAAGCTGGGGTCAGATTCAGGTAAGGCCCGGAAAGATGACGTAGCCACACTAAAGAAAGAAGGCCTCATCAGATCTTCATGTGCTGTTCTAACATCAGCCGGACGCTTGGCCTGGGCTTGGCCTCTCAGGCTTGGCCCCAGACTCCCTGGGGCCACTGTAAATCTTGCTCTTTAATAGCCTAGAATCCCCACCATCACCACCACCCCTAAGGCCTGCAATTTTTTTTTTTTCAAAATTCCTTTGGAAGCTCTGCCAGAAGATAAGCATAATTCCTGAGGTTTTCTAGAATGAGCCTCCCCCTTCTCTCCCCCCAGCGTAAAGCTTTCCAGGCCAAGAGAGGCTCTTCCTCCTGCCAAAGCCGACTTCTGGAAGGCCTCCACCATGAGTCCTCAGCTTCCTTGTTTGCATCTTCTCTCTCTCCGTCACTTCTGCTTCTTCCTTCTCTTTTGCTTAGAGGCTCACTGAGGTCTCCCCTGGGCTAAGGAAAAACCCTCTTTGACTTCACTGTGTCTTGCCACCAGGCCCCTCCTGCCTTTTACTCCTAACCCCCTACAAAGGCAGTTCACGCCCTCACCTGCTCCTAGGCTGCTCTGGGGAAAGTCTCCTTCAAAGGGTCCTCTTCACAGTCCACCCATGACCCAAGGCCTGGTCTGAACCCTCAGGCTCCTGACACCACATGTCACCCACTGCAATGGGCTGAAGAGTGCCCACCAAATTCCCATTGACCCAGAACCTCAGATGTGGCCCCATTTGGAAACAGGGTCTTTGCAGATATAAGTAGCTGAGATGAGGTCATATTGGCTCAGAGAGAGCCCTAAAGCCAAGGACAGGTGTCCTTACAGGGAGAGGGATGGCAGGCACACAGGGAGGGCATCCAGCGAACAGAGGCAGAGAGCAGAGTCGTGCTGTCCCCAGCCAAGGAAGGCCCAGGCTCACTGGGAGCCCTCAGGCCCTGGAAGAAGCAGAGCGAGATTCTTCCTAGAGTCTTCAGGGGGAGCCTGGGCCTGCTGGTCCCTTGATTTTGGTCTTCTAGCCTCCAGAACTGTGAGAATAAAATGCCTGCTGTGCTAAGCCACCGAGTTGTGGTACTTTGCTACGGGACAACCACAGGAACCCCTCACATGCTCCCTCCAGCGCTGCCCACCTGGACGCACAGGCCACCCCCCGCCCCCTCCTCAACAGCTCAGTAGCCCCTGCTCCCTCTGCCACCGGAGGGGCCTCATTACGTTCCTCCCTCCTGTGCTGCAACCCTGCCCCTGGAGTTCATCTCCCCTGCGGCCCCCACACCTGCATCAGTCCCCGCCTCCAGAACACTCTTCACTGCCTGCCAGCCAACCTGCCTGGGTGGCCTGCTGAGCCCAGGCTCTAAGCTCCCACATCACAGGCCTTTAAGGGAACCCCCAAGCCATCCCTGCCCCCTGAGGCCCCATGGCTCCTCCTTCCCTCGGTGTCCTCTCCTCGCTTCAGTTTCCTTGGTTTCCTTTTCACCTGCAAAATTTCTTTGGTTTCCCTTTCACCGTCACCCCAGCTCAGTGGTTTGCCAGCCCGTGTCCCTGTCATCTGTGACTCACATTCACTCCCCTGGGTCCCAGCTCCCCCGACGGAGCTCCTCCCTGGGTCTGGCCTCCCCCTGACCGCACTCCCCACCCCCAGGCCAGGCCCATTTGTCCGAGGCTTGTCTGCCTCCTTCTCCAGGCAGCCTGGCCTCCTGGCCTCTCCTTGGAGCTCCTCGCGCCCTGTCCCTTTCTTTTGGTTCTTTCTCAGGACATCTTGGGGACTCTAGATTGGTTAAATAATGGGGTACGAGGGGACGAGGGAGGCTAACAGGTGGTGTCACATACCAGGCTGAAGAGGGGTGTTCATTTCAGAAGGTACTAGGGAGCTAGGGAAGCAAAACCACAGGCCGCCTGGAGGGAGGGGGTGGAATGAAGGGAGTGGAAGGAGGGGGTGGCATGGGCTGTGCACTTATCATTCATTCATTCACTCAAGAAATGTGGCAGGCAGTTGATCTTCTAGAGCTCACTCACTTCTTCAACAAGTAATGGCTGAGCACTTTCTATGTGCCCAACGAATAGGCTAGGGTGCTCTAGTGAGGGAGGCCAAAAAGTGGGTCAATAGCAAGTTTAAAAAAAGGGAGGGAGAGTTCTGGTCGTGGCTCAATGGTTAACGAACCCGACTAGAATCCATGAGGATGTGGGTTCGATCCCTGGCCTCGCTCAGTGGGTTAAGGATCCGGCATTGCTGTGAGCTGTGCTGTGGGTCACAGACGAGGCCTGGATCCCACATTGCTGTGGCTGTGGTGTAGGTCGGCAGCTACAGCTCCAATTTGACCCCTAGCCTGGGAACCTCCACATGCCATGGGTACAGCCCTAAAAAGACAAAAAGACAAAAAAAGGGGGGGGGTACAAGTTATAATAAATGCAATAAAAAGAAAAAACCAATTAAGGGGGTACAATAGAGCCTAGTAGGGTGATGAGGGTAGTGAGATGATAATGTGTAAACAGCGACTCAAGGACAAACTGTGTGAGGGATGAGGGGAAAAGCATCCTGGACAGAGGGAACAGCATACAGCTGGCCCCAAGGTGTGAATGAGCTTGGTGTGTTCATGAACTGAAAAACCAGGGTGATTCTGGAATCCAAGGAGTGAGGGAGAGAGTAGGGGACTGGGCTAGAGGCATTGTCAGGACCGGGGCATCCAGGCTGGGATTGGTTTGGGATGGGATTCTCAACAACTTGGTACCAGCGCACAGTCACCGAGCTCCCCATGCCCTGCTCCTCACCTATTCACTCCCTTGATGCCCATAGCAGGCGCCTCCCCACCCTTTTATTTTTAAGGGCCACACACACAGCATGTACGGCATATGGGGGTTCCCAGGCTAGGGGTCCAATCGGCTACAGCTGCCGGCCTACGCCAAAGCCACAGCAATGCCGGATCCTTAACCTACTGAGCAAGGCTAGGGATCAAACCCACAACCTCACGGTTCCTAGTGGGATTCATTTCTGCTGCGCCACGACAGGAACACCCCCTTTACTGTTCTGTTGTTGTTTGCTGTGCTTGTGGTATGCATAAGTTCCCAGCCAAGGAATCGAACTTGAGCCGTAGCAGTGACTTAAGCCACAGCAGTGACAATGCTGGATCATAAACCACTGGGCTACCAGAGAACTCCACACGGCACCCCTTTGAGGGAAGATTCGTATTGCAGATGAGGACAATGAGGCTCAGAGAGGTCAAGCACTTGCCCAAAGTCCCACAGCGCAAAGCCAGTCCTCTGTCTGCAGAGCTGGTGCCCTTAACTGGTGCAGTGGATGGCCTCTCGATTTTGTCACCACTTCTGTAGCCTCCACGGAGAATCAGTTGTAGGGGGCGCCCTGGGAGCCAGTGCCTGGGAGGCTGAGGCCCAGGCAATGGCCGTGGAAGAGAGGATTGGAAGGATTGAGGCGTTTCCCAGGCAGAACTGATAGGACTCTCCGGCGGGCTGAATGGGGAAGTGGGAGGACAGAGGCAAATAAACGGCAACCCCTCAGGTTCAGGCTTGAGCAACTCGATTAGGCAGGGAAGGGAGTCTGCTTGGGTGCAGTCTGAGCCTGTGGCTAAAACAAGGTCCCTTCGTGAGAGTCCAACTCCCTGAATGTGGGACCTCGGCATCAAATCCTGGGAGGAGGGTCTTCCCTCCTGCCAGCCCGGCACCAAAGCGCGACGAGCCCTCCACAAGCGCTTACTGATGAACTCATCGCTCTGCACTTATTTATCGAGCCCATAGCTTTTCTAGGCACAGGGGATTTAGTCCAAGTTCCCACTTTCATGAAACAGACGTTCTCGTCAAGGAGACAGTGGGCAAATGCATAAATATATAGACAATGAGGCAGTGATGAGTGTTACGAAGAGACATCAAGCCGGGCAGGCACCTCTATAACAGACCTCCACGCTAGTGGGGGGAGAAGCACCAGGGAACGGCTAGTCCTGGGGTGGGCAAACAACTACCCCGGGGGGCCAAACCTGCCCACCTTTGTTTTTTGTAAATACAGGAGACCAGTCACACGGGTTTGTTTCACCAGTCACACCTGTTTGTTTATGGCTTGTCTACAGTGGCTTTCATTCTGCTCCACAAGGCTGAGTGGAATAGCTGCTACAGAGATCCTGTGGCCCACAAAGCCTGAAATATTTACCATCTGGCCCTTCACAGAATATGTTTGCCAGCCTCAATCTAGTTTCTTAAAATGAGGAATCAGAGCCCTAAGTCACCCAGCAAACTTGACACGGAGTCAGAAACAACCCAGCTCTCCTGAAGCCAGGCCTTTACCCCACACAGGGTGAGCACGGAAGATGGGAACATTGCTTCTGCTGCCCCTGCCACCCCCCCACCCCACCCTTTCGCCCAGTCCCTGGCCAGAGGTGAGCTGGCCTTGGATCTGCATGCTTTACATGCCCCCTGTGCAGCCCTGGGCTGGAACCTTAGGAGGCAGGGAGAAGCTCAGACACAGATAAAGGGCAAGGTCAGAGAAACAGGGAGCCTGTGAGTCTCAGCACGATCTCTGAGGGGTGAGAGCTCATTTGGGGCCAGATCCCTGCTGATGCTTGGCCAGCGTGTCCTTCCTCTTCTGCCACCTGACCGTGTGGCCAGGGCAAGGAGGAAAAGGCCTTCCGCGGAAACTCCCTCCCTACCCTCAGCTTCTGCAGCCCCCAGACAGCTGACGACAGACGGGGGACAGGGACCAAGCCACAGGGTACGTGCATCCAGAGAAAGTAGTCTGCGGGTGCTCCAGCCACTCTCTGTAGCAGGAAACCCAAAAGAACCACCAGAAAGGGGGAATCTTGAGAAGACCCAGCTGCAGTTCCTCATCCAACACACCTTCTCCTCTACAGGGTCCATGTGGGCAGAAGCCACAAGCTGCTACAGGCCCCAGGTGTGTGCATGCAAACACACACCCATGCACACACACACACACACCCAAGATGATGGGGCCCCAGGCCCCTGCCGCCAGCACAGACCCCTCCTAGATGATGACCCTACAAGGCAGGAGCCCAGCAAAGACTCCAGCTCAGTTCTGTTCTCTGGATGCTCGAGATGATCAATCACATTACGGAGACAATGGAGCACTTAAGGCCCAGGACATGTTCTAATTTGTCGAGGAAATCACCTCTGGATTCTAAGGACAAGTGCGGGAAGGAATAAAATCGAAGGCAGAGAGGGAGGGCGATCAATAGCTTGGGAGGGCCAGGCAGCAGGGCGCAGGCGCGGACAGGGGCCCCGAGCACGCGGGGAGAGAGAAAGAGAGAAGCTGAAAAGTCTAGGCCACCAAAGACATGACTGACTGCCTTTCGAGGCAGGCTTTTCCTCTCCCTCTGCAGGACGCAGGGAGAGCTAACGGGAGGAGAAGAAAAAGCCATCACAGATTTATTTATTGGGAATGGCATGCTGGCAGGGTCTGCACTTAGAGGTTGGACAAGGGAATTTAAAAAAAAAAAAAAATGACTCACTTTGGTTCTCATCTTTAAAAATGGTTTAGAGCAGCCATCCACACTGGCCCAAGCCACCTGGCAGCTGGAAGGCGGGACCTGTCCTCCTCTCTGGAGGCCACCCACCCATGCCCTGGAGCCCCATTCCATCCTGCCCGCCCCCAGCCCGCCCCACTATCTCCTTTTCTGAGATGACAGGCCTCATACAAAATTCTGCCTTTCTATGTTTTCCTTGAGGGGAGGAGGGCTGTTTCACTCATTTGATACCATTCTTCGGAATTCTTTTTTTTTTTTCTTTTCTAGGGCCGCACCCATAGCATATGGAGGTTCCCAGGCTAGTGGTCCAATCAGAGCTGTAGCCGCCAGCCTACACCACAGCTCACAGCAACGCCAGATCCTTAACGCACCGAGAGAGGCCAGGAATTAAACCCCCATCCTCATGGATACTAGTCAGGTTTGTTACCACTGAGCCATGACGGGAACTCCCTGGAACTCCCCTCTTAAACAGTAGGTTGCCAAATGGAGTGCCAGTATCTTTTCCCTTTGTAGAGACCTGAATTGCATGAGGAATGGGCACCTGGGGCATCATGATCCATCTATGCCCAGAAGGGTGTACGCTTCTTAAGGAACAGCATGTGGCCCAGAGGAGACCTAAATACCTGTTCCCCTGCCAGCAGCCGAGCCAGGAGCACCAGGCAACGATGCCCAAGACTACCCCCAGGATAAGGAGCCAACAGGGTGAGGTCTGGGGATCTGGGTCTTTGCCAAGTGCCCCAGGAAATCTGAAGCAGACTCAGGCGCCCCTAGGTTCCAGCCCTACTCTTGTCTTCATCGCCCTGCGGCATCAGCAAGTCACTCTTTTACTTTCCTCCCCTGTGGGCAAAATGCACCCTCATGGCCCCGCTGTGAGGTTAGAGGCAAACGGGTGGAGCAGGGCTGTTCGAAGGACAGGTTGCAACCCACTAAAGGATATGAAATCCACTTAATGGCTCACCACCAGAATCTTACTTCATTTTCTCTTTGGCTGCCTTCTCTCCTGTTCCCAGATGATCCTCTGCATGCTTTTCTGGGACCCGTCTCCCCTGCGCCCAGCCCAGGCCCTGTCTGCCCATGGACCTCACTCAGCCGTGCTCCCTCCTCTTCCTTAGCACCCACGGCACCCTCTCCCTTGTCCATTCACAGGAGCACACAAACTGGATGCTATTTCTCCTGTATTAAAAACAAAACAAACCCACACGTCCCCTGTAACTCCAGCCTCATTCCTCCAGAGGACAAGAGTTTCAAAGCAGAATTTCTAGAAACCTGGTATTTCCCCGAGCTTATGGTCTCCCCCTCAGCTTCTACCCCCGCCCCCCAATGATGCTGCTCCCCATGGCCACCGAGGGTCCATGCAAAGTTAAAACCAAAGGCAAACTCTCCCCATCCTCAGCCTGAGTGGCTTATAAGCCATTTAGATGACCACTCGCTGCTCCCTGAAAAACTACAATCAGAGGGGGTTTTTTTTGGTTTGTTTGTTTTTGTCATTTTAGGGCCACACCCGCAGCATATGGAGGTTCTCAGGCGAGGGGTTGAATCAGAGCTGTAGCTGCCGGCCTACACCACAGCCACAGCAACATCAGATCTGAGCCGCATCTGTGACCCACAGCACAGCTCACAGCAATGCCGGACCCTTAACCCACTGAACAAGGCCAGGGATCAAACCCATGTCCTCACAGATACTAGTCGGGTTTGTTACCAATCGAGCCACGACAGGAACTCCAATTTTTTTTTTTTTAAGTGTAGATGCTGCTTCATGAAACTGCCGCTTCCCTTACGGACACGCAGGTCTTGCTCGAAGGGGTGTGCACTGGGATCAAAAGCAGTCTGGGAACATCTGGAAGGCTGACATGCAGCACAGGGTTAAGGGCGTGGACACCATGGGTTCAGATGACCCGGCTTGATGGTCACTGACTTTGCCCCTGGGAACAAATTACTTAACATGTATTTTTGAGCCTTAATTTCCTTCTCTGTAAAATGGGTATATAATACCTATTCCTCAGGGCTGTTGTAAGGACGAAATGAGACCATGAAAAGAAAGCCTCTGGCACACTGTAGATTGCCTAAAAAATACCATGGACTTAATGAGCGAACCAGCACAGAGCCTGGCACAGGGCGCAGGTGTGGTAACATTCTCTTTACAGAGAATGTTACAAGGACTCACACAGCAGCTAGCATGTAGGAGGTGCGCAGTAAATACCAGGCCTTCCCTCCCAGCCACATCTGGGGTGCTCTGTGCGTGCTGCCGGGTGGGTCCATGTGCACAGACGACACAGAGGCCACAGAGCTGGCCCCCAGCTATGAAGCGGGTGGGGGAACAGCTAGGACCAGAGCTGAATGCAGTTCTTCTGTCACCTTCTGGGCTCCTCCCAGCTACCCTGCAGTCCCATGGGACAAGCTTCTACAAAACAAATTACTCTTAAAACTCCAGGGGTGGGTCACTGTCCACCCCCCGACCCGATGCAGAGGGGGTGCTGGCTGGTCCTCAGCCCCAGCAGCACAGGAGAGCGTTTCCCTCTCCTCCGTTCTCGTGGCTTCACTTGCTCTTGCCCGTGTCACCCCAGGTGCTAGGACATCCCTCGAAGGCCCAGTCAGCCCTACTGCCCCCTCTCCAGGAGCTGGCAAATGAGGAGGAAGATGAAGGTGGCTATGAAGCCCCCTAGTTCACACCCGAGGAAGTGCGTGCCCAGAGCTGAAGCCTCGCCCCAGGCTGTAGGGCACTGGGGGCCGCAGAGCCATGCTGAGGAATTAATCCAGCTTTGAGTATTTAGGGGAGACAAGCAACCAGACCCTCCACCCATGTCGATCTGTAAGGGTCCCATTGAGGACCTCAGGCTCTGAAGACCAGGCCAAGGAAAGCAGCTCCCCCAACTTCTAGCAGGGAGCCTGCCCTTGGTCTCCCGCCCAGCCAGTTTTGACCACCTGTACGGCAGGAAGTCCTACGAGGAAGTCCTATAAGGGGGCTCACCCAAGGCGCTCACCATGCAGCCTAAGCCTGCTCAATGGGTGCTCCAGTAGAGGCAGAGCACAGCTGCTCATGACCCCTGCTTTCCCTTGGATCATGTGGCCACGTGTTAGTCTCACCTGCAGAGCTGAAAAATGCTTGTGCCCAGGCCCCTTCTTCGATGCCACCGGAACTGGGTGGGTGGGGCGGGCGGGGAGGTTTTCCCAGCTCCCTGGGGGATTCTAGTGCAGAGCCAGAGCCAGGGAGGAGAGGCCAGGGCACGCTGCTTACCGGCACCAGCTCTGCTGACCTCCTGGCTGCTCCACATCCCAGTTCTGCCACTTCCTGGCCAATGACCTTGGGTCAGTGGCTCCAAATCTGTGAGCCTCAGTTTCTCCATTTGAAAACTGAGGATGATAGTACTTCACTCACCAGATCGTTTTGCAGATGAAGTAAGACAGTGGGTCCAATGGCGGTGGGCCGCGTGGCAGGCACTTTGCAGAATCATTACCAAGACCTCTGATGACCTGTCCTCCAGTTTCCTCCTCTTTAAACTGGTTCATCCTGACTGCTTTTAACCCTCCCTGCTTGAACTGAGATCTCTGCCATTCATTGTAAGAATAGCTCTCAAGTCACACTATCCTGCTGCTTTGGGAGACTGAGGGCTTGGGCCAGGACCAAGGTGCCATGAATGAGAAGACACTCTAGGCCTCCACCTGCTGAACCAGGTCAACCTGGGTCCCTTCCCAGGTCGACCAGGCATCCCGCTTCATGTCTCTGCCAACCCACCTGAAAGAGATGGAACTCCTTCTGTGACCCCTAGATCTTTGGCTCCGTTGCAAAGCCATGCCATTCCTATCCTGGACTGGGGTAATGGGGTTTCCCGCCCCTCTAAAATAACTAATGTAACAAATATTTATCACACGCTATTTTGTGCTAGAGGCACAGGGATGTACAGTAAGACAGCTGTACTCACTATCCCCAAAGAGCCAACCACTTGGTGGGGGAAGCATCCTCCTCTGTGAAAAGGGTGTTATCATCAGGGATAACAGTTCCTGCCTCACCAGGGGCTGGGGGCTCAATGAGATAATGCAGGCAAAGTGCTGAGAGCCACGGCTCCCCCACAACAAGTGCTAAATACCAAGGGGTGTGGGGTGAGGACCAGATGGCGAAGTACTCTGGTAGATTCTAGGGACCCAGATGAGGAGCCCCCAACTCAGGGGGGGCAGCAGGGGAGGGCCTCAGAAGTAAGGGATGCATCTGCCTCCTGCCCCACTCCCTGGGACTGGGCTATGGGCCCCCACTCTGGTCAGGGGATGGACGGAACAGCAGTAGGTGGCCAGGCCAGGGTCCTGGCCCTGCTGACATCCAGTCCACGACCTGGACACATCCCAGAGCCCTCCTTAGAGAGGAGCCCTGGACAGGCCAAGGACCTGAGAAGAAGGTGTATGGAGGGGCCATGGAGGTCTCCTGGCAGAGAATGACCAGGAGAAGGAGCCAGCACCCTCCTGTCTGGGACAGAAAGGTAGCTTACAGTCCTACAGACATGCAGGAGGCCGAGGGGAGGGCAAAGAGGCCCCCACAGGCTCAGGGATGGTTTATAAACCTCAGAGGCCAGGGGAGGACCAGGGCAGGGGTGGGGGCAGGAGGAGCTGGGTGGAGGTGGGGCTGGAGAAGAGGTAAGGGATGCTGATGGCTGGGACGCTGGGTCCAGAATCCAGGCCTAGAGCTAAGGCCCTGGGGCTCCCAGGGTGGAAGAAGAGGCCAGACTGAGGGCAGGCTCTCCGTAGAAGAAAGATAGGGTGCAACCAACCAGGGTGTGGGGTGGCCCCTGTCTCTAGTCCCCCTGCACCAGTTTCGGAGCAGGACAAATTCGGCAGACATCAATCCACCTAAATTCTCCATAACATTGTTTATGGCCCTTCCTAGCTATGTGATCAGAGGCAGGCTACTAAACCTTTCTGAGCCTCTGGCTTGTTTGAAAAAACCAGGGTTAATGGGAGACAATGTGTGTAACCCCTTTGTCAGCCCAGTGGGCCCAGAGTTGGGCTCAGAAAACAGCAGTTGTCGGGGCTCCCCACTGCACCATCTTCTCCTATCAATTCTTCCTTGTTTATGCTCGAATTTTTTGGGCTCCAGGCCCACAGTCCTATGGCGAGTTTATTCCAAGTTCTTATTCCAGAGAATGGAAATGAAGGGGGCATGTGAGCAAAATGCTTTCTAAACCACCCCAAAGCTGCTCCAGGCAGAAGGGAAGGAGCCTGAGAAGGTTGGTGACCTTGAAAGTGACATAACTGGGGGCGGGAGACTGTGCAAACATGCCTATGGAGTCAAGCTCCCCATCCAATGGCATCCATCCCTGGGAAATACCAGAAGGAAAGCACAGCGAAAAAGCAACATCCAGACCCACAGCTAATTGAGTTGCAGGTGGCGGCTGGAGACAAACCCATTTGACTCTCCCCCCTCCTTCACCCAGAGTAGCCCTCAGGTGACAGCGCGGACCAGCCGCCTCTCGCAGGGAAATCAGGAAGAGAGGGGGGAAAAGAACTGGGGAGGTAGGTGGCAGGGATGAGGAATTAGGCAAAGAAAAATGGCCCGCAAAATGCAGAAACACCCCAGCATGCTTGCTTCCCAAACCCGGTCCATGAATCGAGGGGTGACAGGTCTCCCATCTCTGATGCCAAGAGCCAGGAGCTCCGGGCAGCCGCAGGTACTACATCTGCACCTGCCAGCACTTGGAAAGAGGCAATAAAGCATAGTAGCAGGGCCTGGAATGCTAAGTGCCTGCAGCTGGGAAGAGATCGCCTTGCAGCGAGAGGGGCTCCCAGCACCCATCCACCGGGTCAGGGCCTGGTCCCAGAGACTGGACCTTGGGTCCTCACCCACCCCCCGGAGTCTGCTTCTGGGGGCAGCGGGCAGAGGAGGGGGCAGGACCTGTGCACACGGACCAGCCCTAGGGGCTGCCCCTAGGCTGGGTGCTGGTCCAGACAGAAGGGGATCTTCTGGATGAAGCCCAAGTGGGCTGGCTGATTTACAGAGGCTGGCAGAAAGCTGGGACGCTTGAGTCACTGGTAAATAAAAGTGGATCATAAAGCACCCTGGCTAAGCCAGACGTCTGGAAATACACCAGGGCCACATGCGGCTCAGGAGTGCGGGCCCCATCCCTCAAATGATAATAACGGTAATAATGTTTACCCAGCACTCACAGTAGTGGTGCCAGCCCCTGTTCTAAGTGCTTTGTGTGCATATTAATTTACTTGAGCCTCATAACAACCCTACAAAATTGGTGGGAGTATATCCTCCTGTTATAAACCTGGAAGCTGAGACAGCACAGGGAAGCCGGAGAGCGAAGAACAGAGACAGAGCTTGAACCCACGCTGTCTGTTTCCAGAAGCCCTGCCCTCACCGGTGATTCTCAAACTCTACTGTGCCTGCCAGTCGCCAGGGGGGCGGGTTGGCAGCTCCTGACTCAGCCGGTCTGGGAGCCTGGGACTCTGCTCTCGCGACTCCTAGTCCCAAGACCACACCTTGAGTAGGACGCTCTAAATTACTAAACTACATTCCGGGGACAGCCCTTCGGCTGCAGAAGTGAGTTTATACACACTGCTCTGGCCCCTGGAGGTGTGAGTTCCTCGGTTAACAGAAAGAAGCCCTCTCAAGGTGTCAGAATCAAGGGGCTGGGGCTGAAGGAGGGGGTGTGAAGTCTTAAATTCCATGTCCACATCTCCCCTCAGCCTAATTCAGTCAGAATCTCTGGGGTAAATCAGACTGGGATTTGGGGGCGGGGGCAGGGGCGCTCTGCTGAGGCATGTGGAAGTTCCCAGGCCAGGGATGGAACTCAAGACACAGCAGCAACCTGAGCTGCTGCAGTGACAATGCCAGATCCTTCACCTGCTGGACCACAGCACGAATTCTTGTGAATTTTTTTAAAAGCTCCATGGGTGATTCCCATGTGGAGCCATGGTAGAGCCCTGCAGACAGACAACAGGAATAGCTTAGTCCATGCGTCAGATTCATTGCTAGAGACCTGGAGAAGGTTTTGTGTGGTTAGCTCAGGGATTTCAAAGGTGCTTTCCAAAAAGGGGTGGTGAGCCACCTCCTGGGCTAGTTGAGGGGTATGGCTTGGGTCTGCCGGGGTAGCTTCTTCTTGTCCTCTGAGGCATCCCTGGAAGAGAGGGGCATCTGGCAACCCCAGCCTGGCATGCCTTAGAGGTGCCCCCACTTCCTCCATCCATGTGTGTTCAAGAGAGAACAGACACTGCCCTAGACAACAAGGCTCTTAGCAAAGATTAACCACACTGAGCCCCCTTCTCCACTAGACCTTGACTTTGGCCCCCATCCTGTCATCTATCTGCCCGGCCCAGACTCGAAAGAATCCTGCTAAGCCAGTTTATGGAGAACCCTCCCACTCTTGACATCTGGTCACCCTCGAGATCTGGTCAAGTTCCTCATTCCACACCCTTGGCATCTATGTCTGGTCTGCCTTTAGCGAGAATCCCCCTGCCCTTCATTGTTAATTAACTAGACTTCAATAAAACAAATTTAAAAAGAAAAAGAAAGAATTTTAAATGCTAAAGCTACTTTCCAAGTAAGGTTAGTGACAATTTTTATACTAGACCAAATTATATTTTTTTAAAAAAAATGCTTAATTTATGAGGAAAAAAATCCCCCTACCCTCGAGGGCTCCTTTTAGTAATTTTCCATCCCCTGACCCCATTACTCTGCTCCTGGGCTATAAATCCCTGCTTGTCCTTGCAGTACTTGGAGCTGAGTCCAATCTCTCCTCCTTATTTCAACACTCTTTTTTGGGGGCGGGGGCACACCCACGGTGTATGGAAGTTCCCAGACTAGGGGTCGAATCAGAGCTACAGCTACTGGCCTACGCTACATCCACAGCAATGCCTGATCAGAGCTGGAGCTGCAACCTACCACAGCTCATGGCAATACCGGATCCCCGACTCACTGAGCAAGGCCAGGGATCGAACCTATGTCCTCATGGATACTAATCAGATTCATTTCTGCTGCGCCACAATAGGAACTCCATGCAACGGTCTTCAGTAAAGGCTTCCCTACTGCTTTAACAAGTGGCAGAATAATTTTTTCTTTAACACTCTCCCTGCCCAAAGGAAAGACACCCCATAAAGTGAGCAGCCCTGAGTGGTGAGGGAGGGCTTAATGCCACTGCCAACCAGTTTGAGACTCCTCACCTTGACATTCAGGGCCTGAGCAATGCCTTCAAGGCCCAGGCACTGATCTCAAGCCTTACTTTTCTCTCATGTGCACCCTGCATACAGCAAAACTAGATCCTCACACACAACTGACTTTCCTCCTATCCTGCCATAGCTCAGGCTTTTCCTTCCATCTGGAATGTCTCTAACCCTTCTAATCCACCCGCTCTGGGTCACAGAGATCTCTTCTCTGGAGACCAGACCACTTATCCTCAGTCTTTAATTACCCTTGTCTTCCAAAACTACACAACTCCCATGTGAGCTGGGTACATGGTTCTCTGAGATAAAGACTACACTTAAAAACTACATTTCCCAGTCTCCTTTGCAGCTCATATGATCACAGGACTGTGTTCTGACCAATGCCATGTAAGCTGAAGCAGTGTGTGTTGCTTCCCATGTTGTTCTATTATGTCCTTATGCCTCTCCTTCTCCTCTTCCTTTTTGATGTAATGGCTAGAACTCCAACAGCCATCTTGGGCTATGAAATGATCTTGAACCTGGAAGTAACACATCGTGGAGCAACTAGGTTCCTAACAACATGGAACATTGTATTAGCACTGGACTGGCACCTCCAGACTTGCACGTGAGAGAAAAATGACCTTCCATCTCATGGTAGCCACTGCTCTTTTGGAATTTAATGCAACTCACTGCTGAACTTAAGGCTATTAAATCCACCCTTTGAAGCCCCTGGAGGCATGGACTCTAGATTCTTGGGTTACCATACTGCATTGCACAGAATCATCATTTGCATCTCTTTCCCAAGATAAATACTAAGCAATGTGAAGGCTGGGATTGTGTCTTAGCCATTTCCATCCTCCCCTGCCACGGGAAGCCTGAGGCCTCATACACAACACAGAGCACGTCATAGGGCTGAAGTGAATTGTTTCTATGTACCTTATGCCACACAGCTTCCCAATTTGCATCCATACTCTCAGCACACTGCAAGCCTTCCTGGAAGGGTGCACCCAAGTGAAGTCGCCCTTCACCCTCTCCAGCCCGCTTGCTCCCCGCCGCCTTCCGGGAAGAGCACCCCTTACCAGGATGTCCGAGCCCTTAGGCTCCTCCCCCGTGGCTGGGCTGGAGCAGTTGCTGAGTTTGAATAGCCAGTACTCCTGGGCAGTGACAAAGAAGTTCCATGGCAGCAGGCTGCCGATGCCCAAGCAGAAGAAGACGATGTAAGCAGCATTGAAGCGGTCCTCAGGCCTCTGCAGGCTGGGTGGTGGGTGGTCCAGAAGCTTCTCGAGCAGTGCTTCTTGGTCAGCCCGGAGAGAGCTGCTTGCAGTTCTGTAGGTGGAGTTGGAGCTGTGATGAAAGTCATCCTCTGAGACGATGGCCACTGTTGGAGCAGAGAGACAGGACAGGTGAGCAGAAGCTGAGGCTGGGCACAGTGGGGGACTCATCCTACAGAGCTGACTATGCCCCCGCCCTGGCATCTACAGGATCACCAAAGCGTGGTTAGGCAGCTTTAGGTTTAAAGATTAGGGAGAAAGACAAGTTGTCACAATGTAAGTGACCTCAGGTCCCCCCACTCCTATCCCGCCCAATCCATGTAGGGACAACATAGTCGCAACCACGTGTGAGGCTGGCGGGGAGTAAGATCCTGTGGCATAGTGGGGCCTGTGGCAATCAAGGCAGAAGGGCAAACCTGGTCCCAAGGCATTCGAATTTCTAAGCGGCCATAACAAAAGGAATTAGGACCCTTGATGAAGGAAGAATGCTCTAGAAACTCTTTTCAGCTTTACAGGAGAAAAGTAAGGAGCAGAAACGTGTGTAGAATAGGGCACTTTTTGTGCAAAAAAGGCAGGGATGGAGTAGAGAGGGAAGAGAAAAAATACACCAAATATACTATCCTCTGGAAGGATACACAAGAAATTTTGAACAGTGGTTGCCTGGGTGCAGAGAGGCTGGGCACAGGGAGGGCACTGTATGATCTTTTGTGCCTCTTGAATTCTGAACGTTGTGAATGTGTTGTGTTCAAAAATAAAGTCGTAAATAAAAATGACATTCGAATTAAATAACTTTTTTTTAAAATGCACAGTATCTAGAGCTGCCTGCAGAAGCCAGTCTGAAACATTGAAGAGTCCACTCTCTCATTTCATTTGTGGGGATACCAAGGTCCAAAGAGCAGGAGGTCACAGACCCTGCAAACAGCCAAGCCTGGGTTTGCAGCTCCTGCCTGGGGCCCACCTCTGTTCATCACATCCCACCAGGAGACAGCAACTCTCAGTCAGTGGTAGCAGCTAAGATACACTAAAGAGTCTAGGTTGCCAGTAACTGCTGCGTACATGGCCTTGGGCAAGTCACCATGCTCCGAGCCTCAATTTCCCCATCTGCAAACCCAGGGAAGCCTTTTTCACAAGAGTTACAATAAATTGCAACTGGCTGGCAATGCTGACAAACATCCGCATCTTCCCTGCCATCCTGGGCTTGTCACCTGGCTGGCTGTGGAATTTGGCTGCAAGGAAGCATGCCTCCTTCTATGCTCTATATAGCACCCAGGCCATGGCAGCAGCTTGATAAATGAGAAATATTTCCATAAAGCTGAGGAGAGGACACTCTGTAGTCCCTTCTGCGGTAGCTTCCTCCCTACCCAATAAATCAACCGATCTCGACTCACATAGGAGGCTGAGCCTTAACTCAGAGCATCAAGCCAGCTGGGTGAGATGGGAACGCTGTCAGAGAGGAACAGAGCCTTATCTGCTATTTCAAGAGACCCTCACAGTATTTCTCGGAATTAGGCAGGACAGGAATTATTGCCTCCTTTTTATCAAATGCAAAGAACTAGGCCTTGGGAGTGCCCATGGTGGAGCAGTAGAAACAAATCCGACCAGTATCCATGAGGATGTGGGTTTGATCCCTGGCATCGCTCAGTGGGTTAAGGATCTGGCATTGCCGCGAGCTGTGGTGTAGGTCGCAGACGCAGCTCGGATCCCTTGTTGCCGTGGCTGTGGTGTAGGCTGCAGCTACAGCTCCAATTTGACCCCTAGCCTGGGAACTTCCATATGCCGTGGATGCGGCCCTAAAAAACAACAATGAAAAAAAGAACAAGGCCTTAAAGTCACTTGATTTGTCCCACATTCAAATAGTAGGCATTTTTGATAGTTAAAATTAAATCTAGGGTTTGATCCCTGGCCTAGGAACTTCCTCATGCCACGGTGCAGCCAAAAAAAATTTAAAAAGAGTGAGGTTACATAGCCAAGCCGTCTGAGGCCCATGTGGATCCCCTTGCTTCCCTGGGAGGAGGGTGGCTGGCAATGTGCAACCTTGCCTGCTGGCTCCAGTTATAGACTTTCTGGAAAGCCTCCTGGCCGGTGAGCTGGGAGCAGAGGCGAAAGCAGCAGCACGAGGCACTCTCATCAGTGTTTGCTGAATGAAGAGACTGTACGGCCAGGATGTTTTTTCCTACTGGGGGTGCATGTACCCTGCAGGAGGCAGGCAGGAGGCTGCCGGATGCCCAGAGCATCCGAGTCAGCAAGTCTATTTTAAATTCCCCTGGCTGAGCAGAGCCCTTTCCCAGCTTCGATTCACAGGGAGCTCAGCACTAACAAACTAACCAGTGTGGCCACACACATCACTTCTAAATTAGTGTTTAAAAAAATGTAAAAATTATGACCCGTGAAGGATGCCAGACAAAGGGCAAGTGGTTCTTTCCAGATTCTCCAGCTCCAGGGGTTGGGGGCAGGGGCCAACGGCTCAGTCACTCAGGCCACACTCAGCTGGAGTTCATTCTCAGCTCCAGGTGTCTATTTGTCCAGGACCATTCAGCCTTGACCAAGCTTCTCAAGGAGCCAGGAATTTTCTCTACCCAGGTCACAGGCCAGGGCACTGGAGTGAGCAAAGTCTTATTACTCTTTATGAAAGCTAGCTGCTGGCTTTTGGATTACAAAGAAAAAAGAAAAGAAAAGAAAAGGGACAGTCACTGTGTCCCCAGGACACAGGCTGTGGCCTTCAGTGTGTTCCTCAGGCACCTGCAAGAGCTGGCTTGGCTCAGCGCTGCTCCCTTCCTGGGTGACCAGAGGCAAAGGGCAGCAGGTGCACAAAGCAGCAGAAACTCAAGGGGCCTGGCGCCACCGCAGGCCATCCTTTGGGCTTGGGCACTGATTCCCAGGAAGTTTGATTCTGGCTAAGTCAATCTGTCTCTGTGCCTCAATTTCCTCACCTGTGAAATGGGGGCAGGTTGGTAGGTGAAACAACCTATAGGAAAACATGGCTTGGAAACACAGAGCAACACGCAGGGCCAGGGCTGAATCCTCCTTGAGGCTGCCGACATCCTCTGCCTCCGGCTCCCCACTTTGGACAAATGGGACCTTATGAATGCTTTGGGCTGATTTGTCCCACCCAGGTCCCCCACATCCAGTTTCAGGAAATCCACAAGGAGGAGAGGCGAGAATCCGGGAAGAAAGAAGGTGGAAACCTAGAGAGAGGGGAAGGAAGAGGCGAGTGGGGAAAGAAAAGAGCAGAGAGGAGGAGGAGGGACGCTGTGGAGGGGGTCGCAGCGAGAAGAAGCCGGGGTCCTGAGGCTCCGGTGGAGCCCTGGCAGGAGGGCCGTGGCGGGAAGCCGCCGAAAGCGCGAGCCCGGGGAGCGACTGGGAGCCTGAAGAGCTGGGCGCCGGCCAGGCCCGCGCCCAAGAGCCGGCCCGCACTTACTGTCGCCGCCGTGCCGCCACCGATACTGCCTCCCGGGCCGCCGCGGCCACTGTGACTCCCGGCTCCGCGGCGCCGCAGGCCGGGCTCCGCCCCCGGCCCCGCCCCTGCCCGCCTCCGCCCGCAGGCACTTCCGGGTTTGCCAGGCTCTTTGGTTTAGCTGCTCCATGCGCTGCGGCGCCGGCGCCGGGCTGCAGGCACGCGCCCATCTCACGGGTAGAGAGAGTGAGGCGCCGGGCCACCAGGTGCACTGCCCAGGCGGGCGGGCGATTGCGCGGTCACCGGGCTCCCGGTGCTGCCGCCGCGGCTTCTCCACCGTGAGTCCGACCCTGACAGCCCTCCTTTTCAGCTCCCATAGCCCTGCTCCCCAGAACACCGAAGAGCTCTCCACAGGCTTCCAGGCTCCTGCAATCTTACACCCTCCTTCTTGATCCCCTGTTGTTCCCGTACCCCTGCCCCGCGCCGCCTCAGGGATCCTTCTGTGTGCCAGCCTTGCCAGGCTACTGCCTCCTAGTGGCTCACTGTCTGGCTGAGGCTAGGGGGTGGCTGAGGCTAGGGCGTAGATGAGCGGGCAGCAGGCGGTCCTCAGGACCACCCCTGCCCCACCAGGCCCTCCTACCAGCCTCCAGACCTTCCTGTCTGAATTACAGGCCCAGGCTCTCTGCTGTGCTCCTGACATCCCCTGTCTCATTAACCTCACACGCCTTGAGGTTGGGCAGTTGTATTGTGCCCCTATTACAGACCTGAGAAAACTGGGTTTGTGGGAAGCCCAGGTGGAGCTGGGATGCAACACCAGGTCTGTCTGGTTCTAAAACTCCTGCTGAGGAAGTTCTGGTTGTGGCTCAGCGGATTAAGAACCTGACTAGTATCCATGAGGATGTGGATCGATGCCTGGCCTCGCCAGCAGGTTAAGGATCTGGTGTTGCCCCAAGCTTCGGTGTAGGTCACAGATGCGGCTCAGATCTGGCTGTGGTGTAAGCCGCAGCTGCAGGTCCCATTCGAGCCCTAGCCTGAGAAAGTCCACAAGCCACCGGAGCAGCCCTAAAAAAAAAGCAAAAAAACCAAAAATCCTGCTGAGATGCCCCACCCCACAGGGGTGGGCTCAGTGCTGGATGCTAACAGGGCCAGGTGAAGTGGCAGCTCTATTTCACGATGAGGCTCACAGAACCCTGTACTTCTTTCATTAAGCGACCTGCTCCCTGCCAGGCCCTGCAATGGGCCCTGTGATGTGTTAGAATCAGAATACATAGTTGATCTTTTCCCTGGTTTCTGAAACAACTGTTTCTCAAACCCATTCCTGAGGGATGGGAGTGATAGGAGAGTCTTTTATTCTTCCTCACAAGCACCTTTCAACCGCACCTGAGTTTATGCTCATGAGGTGGGCTCATGGGCAGCAGATGGCTTCCAGGTGAGGGCTAGTGGCACAGGAGGAACCTGCCCTGGGATTGGAAGGTTGGAACTCTCAGCTCCACACCCCACCTCTGGGGAGGGGAGAAGGGCTGGAGATAATCACCCACGACCAATGAGTTAATTAATGCTGCCTACATAATTAACCTCCATAAAAACCACTAAATGATGGGGTTCAGAGAGCTTCTGGGTAGGTGAACCCTCCACCTGCCCACCCCAACCGCATGGTTGCTCCACACTCTGTACCCAGTGCATTTGTATCCTTTATAATAAACCAATGATAGTAAGTTAAGTGTTTTCCTGAGCTCTGTAAGCCCTCATAGCAAATTATTGAAACTGAAGGGGGTGTGTGGGAACCCCCCATTTTGTTGGACAGAAGTTTGGGCACCGTGGGTACCCCGTACTTGCAACTGGAGTCTTGTGGGACAGCCCTCAACCTGAGGAGTCTGTGGCTAGTTAGAGGTAGTTAGTAATCAGAATTCAATTGAATTGCGAGACACTCAGCTGGTGGCCAGAGAGTTGGAGAATTTGTTGTTTGTACTAAAACAACAACAAAACACCACAACATTTGGTGTCAGAGATGCTGAGAGTAAAAGCAGCGCAGAGACCCAAAGGCGCAAAGGGCTGGGGTCTTGCTTCAGAGGAATTTGCGCCTTCCCTGAGGGGGGCAGGACAGGCCACCCAGGACAGAAGACTTGGGAAGCCCTCCAGCCCATGTGCAGGATGCAGTGGGGCATCAGGTAGGCAGGCAAGGGAGTCCACAGGGTCTGGGTGCTTGCCCACCCCCACTGCCACCTCGCATCCTGTTAGACCTGTTTTAAAGGGCACAAGTCCAAGATTTGTAAAATTAAGTAGCTGGCCGAAGCTCACAGATGGTGGAGCCTGTGTTTGCTCCCAGGTGTGTCTGACTCTAAAGTTGTCACCTGTTTTCTGTTCCATCATGCAGCCCCTCCAAAGAGCCTGGAGGTAGGTAGGGTGGGGAGTGGGATGGAGGGACAGGGCTTCTCAGAAGAGGTGACCTTGGATCTGAATCTTTAGGATGCAGGTGGTCCATTGAAAAGCACAGGAGGGGAGTTCCCGTCGTGGCTCCCTGGTTAATGAATCCGACTAGGAACCATGAGGTTGCGGGTTCCATCTATGGCCTTGCTCAGTGGGTTAAGGATCCGGCATTGCTGCGAGCTGTGCTGTGGGTCACAGACGTGGCTCAGATCCCGCATTGCTGTGGCTCTGGTGTAGGCCAGGGGCTACGGCTCCGATTGGACCCCTAGCCTGGGAACCTCCATATACCACTGGAGTGGCCCAAGAAACAGCAAAAAAAAAAAAAAAGAAAAAAAAAAAAGAAAAAGAAAGAAAAGCGCAGGAGGATGTTCTAGGAGGGGCAGAGGGCTGAACAAAGACAGCAAAGACAGAGATGCAAGCAGTGACATGACCTTAGCCAGAAAGATGTGAGGATGTGGGAAAGGCTGGACCCAGATTGGGACGGCTCCTGAAAGCCAGAACAGGTCTGCGAATGTCATCCTGCAGGTTACAGGGTTCCAGAAGGGTTTTTTGGAAGAGAATAGGCTCCACTGGGCTTTAGGGAGATGACTGTGGTGACCAGGCAGGGTGATGGACTAGAAGCCGGGGCCACCTGACCACCACATCTGACTTACTTGTCCAGCCTAAGAAAACAGACCCACAATGTCAGAGTTTTAATTTTGCATCTCAATCTTTTTAGGTCTTAAACCATCCTGGTTCCCAGCCCACCTGGATGCTATTTCAGAGGATTAGGGGCCACTGTGTGGTTGTTGGGGGGGACAGACAGAAGACTAGTCTTGAACTTGACCAAATGCTCCTTTTCATTTTTTTTTTTTGGGGCGGGATCTTTTTGCCTTTTCTAGGGCCGCTCCCACGGCATATGGAGGTTCCCAGGCTAGGGGTCTAATCAGAGCTGTAGCCGCTGGCCTACGCCAGCGCCACAGCAACGTGGGATCCGAGCCACATCTGTGACCTACACCACAGCTCATGGCAACACCAGATCCTTAACCCACTGAGCAAGGCCAGGGATTGAACCTGCAACCTCATGGTTCCTAGTTGGATTCATTAACCACTGAGCCACGACGGGAACTCCACTCCTTTTCACATTTTACACACGGCAAGAAAACAGCCACTGTCCACAGCAAAATGACAGGAGCCCAAAGGGGAGGCTTGGAGCTGGAGACTGTGGCAGAGACTGAAGACCTTCCCCGAAGGTCTACCTGCAGGCTGACCACCATCCTGGGCCCTGCCACCTTCCCACGGGGAGCACACAGACCCCCTCCAACATTCGGGGAGCGCAGGCAGGGTGCAGAGGTGGAGTCAGACCACACGCCCAGGCTGAACTTGGCCTCTTGGGGATGGGGGTGAGCAACTCTGACCTTCCCACCTGCTCTCAGTCTGCTGCATCTCTGCTCAGATGGATAGCAGAGGGTTCCCTGTAAGGAAGCAGGAAGCTTCCAGGCCCCTGGGGTCCCTGCCCAGGTGGCAGCAAATCCAGGGGTATTCCTGGTCCTCTGCCCAGATCATGGTCCCATCTCCTTGGTGCTTCAGTGCTTTGTCACTTGACGTGTAAAGGCTTGAGTGGCCCACAGTCCTTTTCATCTGTATTTTTGGAGGATGAGTGTGTGAGATGGAATGGGAGTTGAGGACACCTGCTGACAGAGCCAGAGTCCCCAGCAGCCCCCCTCCAGTGTCCTAAAGCTGGAGGCTTTCTCCAAATGTAGGAGGTGCCAGCCACCCAGGGATTAGCTTCTTCCTGGGGCTGGGCCTCCAAAGGGGCTGCGGATGGCCTCCATCTTCCAGGCAGAAAGAAACATGAGGAAACCAGTTGCTCATGCACCCACTGGGTGGCTTCCTGGCAAGATGTAGCTTGGGGCACCCTCGGCTTCTCAGGGAATGTTCGAGGCTGTGGGGGATCAGGGAAGGGAGTCAAGTGGGGGTCAGAAGCCCTGGGCTCTGATTCTGGCCCCGTCTCTGACCAGCTGAGTGACCCTGAGCAAGTCTCTCCCCCAAGGGCCTTTCAGTGATGAGGTAATAAAAGCATCTGTTTCTGTGACACGTTATCAGGAAAACATCTTTTTCTGAGATGGACAGGGTCCAAATGGGGGAAGGAGAGGAGACCCAAGTGTTTTTACAAAGCTGACTGGAGAACAGACCGATTCCAGGAGCAGGGAGGGATGGGAATGTCAGGGCAGGTGGGCAGGCCCTGCGACGGTCGTGGGCTGGCTCAGGAGGCCCCTTTTAATAAGGCCTGGGAATGGAGAGGCCACAATTTTCTGCTTTGAGCCCCCCCACCCCACCCCGCGCCCAGTGTCTGGGGCAGAGGTGAGGAGCAGAGGCATTGCCACTGGGCACTGGGCAGAGATGATGCCAACAACCACCTGCTTGCAGGAGCAGCAGAGAATGTTGGGACAATGTTTATAAATGATCCCGTGCTGCACAGCGGCTGGGCATCACCATTGTTCCGACGTGCTGTGAAGAAGAAAAGAAGAGGAGAGAGAAAGGAGGAGGAGGGCCAGGAAGAGAAGGAAGAAAGCAGAGGGATGGTAAACTCGAGAAACACCCAAAGCGCCCTCCATGGGGTGGATATTTCACCGCTCTCAGCCCTATAAGAAAAGCGTGCTGTCACTCCTTGGCTTGGAAATGCTCTGAAAGTTTTGAGTGCTGTCCGAAGCCCTCTCACTATTACAAAGGGACTCGCTCCTGGCCCCAGGGAGCTAGGATGTGAGGTCAAGGACCAGCCAGGGAGCCCACCTGGTGTGGAGGACAGAACTGGAGCCCGCTGGCCCCCGGGCTGGGATGCTGGTCAGGTAGCCCTAGGCAGACAAGCCTTGGTTCCCGCATCTGAGCATTCTGACCTAACAGCCTTCTGAGAAGCCCAGAGTGGGAGCCTTCTAAGTGGTACTGACGGCTCTCAAGGAAACCCTGGCTGCCCTCCCGCCCCCAGAGACCATCCCCTTGAGTCCCTTGTGCAGCCCATGCTGTGGGTACTCTAGTTAGCCTCATTTTTATATGTGAGGAAGCTGGGGTATTGAGAGGTTAGAATCATGCTTGGAGTCACACAGCGGTAAGCGGCAGAGCCAAGGTTCAAATCAATGCCTTTCTGTCTCCAGAGCTCAGTAAGGGGTTCCATCAAAGGTGGCTGGGTGTGGGTGCTGACTGGCCACCTAAACTCCCATTTTATGCAAAGCCTGCTAACCTGTAGGCAATTAAGTCTTGAGAAGAGCCTGATTTAGTCTCACAACTTCAGCGCAGAAGTCCTCCAGGTGGACGCTGAGGCCTCCATTAGGCTGATGCTGCCATCTAGTGGCCCTTCTCTGTCACTGCTGCACTCGCAGGCTGGGCTCGCTCCGTGGGGAAGGTTCCAGACCTCCTGCAGACTCCAGCCCCTGTCCCCTCTCTCTCCCGTCCATGAATCAGGCATCTTCCTCCCGCCCAGATCCAGCTTAGGTCCCATGGGCCATCGGTCCAGTAACGTCTTGGCAGTACCCTGAACTCCCTTGCCCCTCGTGTCCTAGTGGTTCTGCTGACCAACCCTGGGTGACCCACCTATACCTGAGCAAATAAGCCTGGCTGGGAAAGTCCCCAGGAGGCCAGTGGCTCCACTCTGAATTCCTGTGACCAACCTGAAGTGGGCCTCGAGGATTCCGCAGTCCCTGGACACATCTTAGCTGCTGCTTTCTGCAGGAACGGCCGCCAGCTTCCTCCTCCACTCACCTCAAACCCTGAACACACCCCATCCTGAGACAGCCTTGTCTCCTGCCTCCTACTTGATGGAGAAATCAGAAGCCGCTAACGAGAAACTTCCTTATTTCTCAGCACAAAATCTTCCCCCATCAGCTCCTGTTTCTTTCTCTCTCTGTCCAATTATAATAGGGAAGTTGCCCCCTCTGTTCTAGGTCTGCCCCCCCCCCCCCCGCTCCAGATCCCAACCCCTCCCCTCCCGCTAGCTCTGGAGCCTTTGAGGATCAATCCCTCCTTCTCACAATTTCAACCTTAAGATGCTCTAAAAGCATTCTTTTCATGATTTTTGTTTTGTTGCTTGGTGGTTTGTTTTTTTTTTTTTTTCTTTTTTAGAGCCACACCCATAGCATATGAGTCCAATCAGAGCTACAGCAGCTGGCCTATACCACAGCCACAGCAATGGCAGATCTCTGCCGCATCTGCAACCTATACTGCAGCTCATGGCAACGCCAGATCCTTAATCCACTCAGCAAAGCCAGCGATCAAACCCGTGTCCTCATGGATACGACTCGGGTTCATTACCACTGAGCCATGAGACAGGAACTCCCTTGTTTGGTGTTTTCTTAAGGAAGTATAACTCAGTGTACAAATCACAATGTAGGATTTATGAATAACCGCACAATGGAAGCATCCATGCCACCAGCACCTGGAGCGAGCAGTGGAGCATTACTAGTGAGACAGACTGGGACCTGAGATACTACTGCAGTGACACAGCTGGACAAACTGCCTCCTTCCTGGAGCAACAGAATACAAAGAAACTATAAGGGACTAAAAATAACTGCATGCGATGCCCAGTTGGGGCAAATTATGAGCAACGAGATATAAAAAGGCCAAAACTCAACTGTCATTTCTGAGGTGCAAGGAACAAAACAGGGTATATGGTGCATGATCCCTGCACACAGAACCACCAAGAGGGTGGGCACACCACCTAAGCCATGCCCCTAGTCCCACCTACTGATCCACCCCTGCCCTCACCCTCACTGACAGGATCAGCCTACCTTCTGAGTCAGAGAGCCAGCAAGGACACCTGTTACTTGTTCTCGGTCCCTTGTGTCCAGGAGTCCCAGTAAAGCCTTTTGGGAATGCCTTATCTGGCCTCATCAATTTCTATTGATTAGAGTCTAAGAACAATGTTGGTGATACTAGAATCCCAGAAACTGCTCTGTTCTGGTTACCATGGCTACAAAACGAATGACCCCAAAATACAGTGGTATGAAACAACCATTTTTGGAGTTCCCACTGTAGTGCAGTGGGTTAAGAATCTGACTGTGGAGATTTGGGTCGCTGGGGAGGTGCAGGTTCAACCCCTGGCTAGGCACAGTGGGTTAAAGGATCTGGTGTTGTTGCACTTGAAGCTGTTGCTTGAATTCAGTCCCTGACCTGGGAACTTCCATATGCTGTGGGTGCAGCCATAAATTTTATATATATATATATATATATATATATTTTTTTTTTTTTTTTTTGGTCTTTTGTCTTTTTAGGACTGCACCTGAAGCATAGGAATTTGCCAGGCTAGGGATCGAATTGGAGCTATAGCTGCCGGCCTATGCCACAGTCACAGCAATGCAGGATCTGAGCTGCGTCTGTGACCTACACCACAGCTCATGGCAACACTGATCCTTAACCCACCGAGCGAGGCCAGGGTTTGAACCTGTGTCTTCATGGATGCTAGTCGGGTTTGTTAACCACTGAGCCATGATGAGAACTCTTAAAAAATTTTTTTTATGTTACAGATTCTGTGGCTCAGGAATTTGGTTTCAGCACGTTGCTCAAGATCACATGGAAAGCAGATGATGGAGTCTGGGTTCAAGCCCAGGGCAGGCAGACCCCTGAGCTTGTCCCCTTAAACCTGCGGCTTAGCTGGGGCTGCGGATAATGTTAGCCTCTATTTACTGAGCCTCCTCAGTATCAAGCCTCGTGCTTAGTACCTCCCAGTTGTTGGTGGCTTTTATGCCTCCCACACCCTGCGACATGGGCACCATCATTATTCACCTGTGGGAGTAGAAGAAAGAGAGGCAGGCCACCAGGACCCTGGGGGAGCACAAAACCTCACCTGACGCTGAGCCACGCCACATGAGGATCTGGGAGCATTTGATTGGGGGAGAAATGGCTCTAGGGTGGACCATGAGCGCTGCTTTCAAATTTTCAAATATTTGAAAAGCTCTCAGAAAGTAGAAGACTTAGGCTTATTCCTATTGGCTCCTGAGGGTCAAATCAGTCCCTACAGGAGTTCCCATCGTGGCTCAGTGGTTAATGAATCTGACTAGGAACCATGAGGTTGTGGGTTCCATCCCTGGCCTTGCTCAGTGGGCTAAGGATCTGGCATTGCCATGAGCTGTGGTGTAGGTCGCAGATGCGGCTCAGATCTTGCGTTGCTGTGGCTCTAGTGTAGGCCGGTGGCTACAGCTCCGATTAGACCCCTAGCCTGGGAACCTCCATATGCCACAGGAGTGGCCCTAGAAAAGGCAAACACACACACACACACACACACACACACACACACACACACAATCAGCCCCTACAGCGAAAATAAATTAGCATTCAATAAATGCCAGCTGTTATTATTACTGTTAATAAGTTGTGAGTTCTCCGTCTCTGGAGGTATTTAAGTAGAGACTGGTTAAGTGCCTGCATGGGCCATTGTGGAGGGAATTTTGGCATCCAGTGAGGGTAAATTAGGTAATGGCCAAGGACCCCCCCCCCCACCTCTGCCCTCCTATAATTCTGGGAAATGGATCCCAGTGCAGCCCTGCAGTTCTCAGGGGCAGCCTCTGCCCAGTATAAGCCCCCTGGGTAATCACAGTATTTACTGGTGTGAGCACAGGGCATCTGTCCCTGAGCACCTGGTCATCTGGGAATTGCTGGGACCTGAGGGCTGGCAGCTTAGCCCTGCCCTGGGTTTCATCAGGCAGACGAGAAGCTCCTGGGAAGAGGACCAGCCGAGGCTGCCATCCCATGGAGAGATGCAGGAGGGGTTTCTGGGGCAGGTGCCACTGTCCCTGTGATGCAACCTGGGGAAAGCAGTGCCCAGGCAGGGGGCTCTTGGCAATCTGCAGAGAGGGCCAGGGGCTCGGGACCCCATCCCAGGCAGCAGAGCCTGGAACCAGAGAAGCTCTGAGCCTAACCCTCCACTGCTTCAAAACCTCTCCCCAGTTCCCCACGGCCCAGTAGGGCACAAACCAGGTGGGTCTTATTTGACCTACATAATATTTAAAGAAATTTGAGCCAATAATTACAAGTGGAACCATTTCACCTACAAATCCTGATTTCTGGTTTCTAAGAGCAGGAGGAGGGAGCAGTCCTGGCAGCCATGGTCTGAGCCATAGCAGGGAGGGCTGACCCCTCCCAGTGGGCTGTGTGGGCTCCAGGGAGCCAGAGTCGCCCCTTCCCCCTATCGCCTTCCTGTGGTACCGAGGCCAAATGAGAGAGGCCAGTTAACTGAACAGTTATCCTCCTGTTTCTCTTGGGTGGAGAGCCTCATTGCTAAGAAAGTGGAAAGTGGACAATATGCTGAGACAGCTTATGCTCCAACAGACAGACCAGAGGGCACCTTTCTTTGTGGAGTGTTTTTTTTGTTTTGTTTTGTTTTTTGTCTTTTTTGCCATTTCTAGGGCCGCTCCCGCAGCATATGGAGGTTCCTAGGCTAGCGGTATAATCAGAGCTGTATCCGCCGGCCTACACCACAGCCACTGCAACGCGGGATCCTAGCCGCATCTGCAACCTATACCACAGCAAGGCCAGGGATCTAATCCACAACCTCATGGTTCCTAGTCAGATTCATTAACCATTGAGCCATGATGGGAACTCCTGTGGGGGCTGATTTGATGCCCTCCTACACCAGAGCCACAGCAACACGGGATCCGAGCTGCGTCTGTGACCTACACCACAGCTTATGGCAACACCAGATCCTAACCCACTGAGCAAGGCCAGGGATCGAACCTGCAACCTCATGGTTCCTTGTTGGATTCGCTAACCACTGAGCCACGATGGAAACTCCTCTTTGTGGAGTGTTGATGAGGCTGCTTCTCTTTTTCCCGTGACCTAGCAGTGTGGATCCAGGAGACCCCCCTGACCCACAGACAAAGCCCTGAGGCTGACTCCATTGTCAGCGGGCTGGGAACCTAGAAAGGGTGACCTTATGGGGAGCCATGCTCCTGGGACAGGTGTGTCGGACACAGGTGTGTCCTTCCCAGACTCCCAGGCTGATCCCCTGCTTCTCTGACTCCATGAGGCCCCTCCTCCACCGTGGGTGTCCTCGCCTCTGTACTTGTGATCAGGCACTTGCAATCCTACTCTTCCCTCCACCTGGTGGGCCCTTGGACCCGGCCCTCTGCTCTCCACCTGCCTACATACCACGCCTTTCAAAGCAGCAGCTGGATGACCCCTCCTTTCCTCTTGCTCCCTGGTGCTCTGTCGGTGCTTCCTACCGGCTAACTGCAGCTCTGATGTACCAGCTGTGGGAACTTGCTTTTTATCCTGCCATGAACTGCCCGAGTGCCGAGTCCAGGTCTGATTCACCAGGCTGTGCCGGTCTATGGATGAGATCAATAACTATTGATTGAATTTCCAGGCATCCCAGACCCTCTCCTGAGGAAGCTGCTTAGGCGGAGGAACCGGGATGGACAGATTCAAATCACCCACAGTGAGGTCTGTGCTGGTGCCTTGAGGCTGCTGGACCAGCACAGACTCACTAGTGCCCCCTCTCCTGGATTTCCCTCCGCCCCCGCCCCCCATCTCCCAGGTTAGGGTGGTTGAGAGGACACCAGCTCACACCCAAACACCCACCCAGGTAGGACCCTGAGGCCACTTCAGCACTTCTGGCACACAATGGCCTTCACATCTGGTCCATCACCTGTTCAAAGGACATCAGCCTCTTCGTAAGAAGTTTCATAAAAGAAAGTTGCTGCTGACTTTTGCCTGAAAGCATCTCCCACAAAAAGGCATGATTGAGAAACTGCCTCAGGGAAACCAACCCCAGTGTCCTAAAACATTGCTGTTCCATAAGGCCTCTGTGGACCCCCAGGCTTGGTCAGAGCCTCTCTGAGTTTCCTCAGTCCCCTTGCCCCTTTGTTTCCCAGTCTCCCCCTTGGCCGCGGCTCCGAGGGCAGAGTGTGCTACCTGGGCTTGATACCCAGGGGTGGGCCATGTCAGATGTGCTGCCGCTCCCTGTGCCACTGGTTTGGGTTTGGAAATATCAGGGCCTGGGAGTCCCTAATCTGAGTGCCTCCTGTCCCTGGAATGTTGGTCCAGGGCAAGGATCAAGGTTACAAATAGCAACCTGCTGAGGAAGTTCCCTAGAATTTTCTGTGCCCACCTTGGAGAAGGCTGGGGTCTTGGTGTGACATGCATGTACCTGGTGCAGGAGGCGACAACCAGCTTCATGGCAGCTTTTCCTACGAAAGGACAGGGAGAAAGCCGGGAGGGTGGAAGAGGTCCCTCTGTTGGGAGAAGGGAGTGGCTGGCTGGGGCTATAAAGAGATGTGGGTTCGGGAGGCCTGGAGAGCAGGCAGTACCACCCCAAGTGGCCTGTAGAGGGCGCTCCCGGGGCCTTAGTTAAAGATGAGGCTGGAGTTCCAAGATGGATGGGCTGAGCCTCAGCCTCCAAAATGAATCTATCTTAATAACAGCAAGGGAGGGAAAAGTTAGAGATCTCCACGGAGACATCGTTAAGGGAGGCTGCTATCCAGAGGGAAAGATGGTGTCGACAAAATGAATTTCCGAGCAGTTATTGGAAAAAATAAAACTATTTCATGTTTATACCTTGAGGGGTTGAGACTCTTGGATCAAACCCACTGTATTTAAATATTTACAAGAACAAAGATATGTTTGTATATGCATAGATCTTCCTGAGAGGATATATAAGAAAAGTCGTAATTGCCTCTATGGGGGAGGGAAGGGGATGAGACAGGAGAAGGAGGGGATCTACTTTTCACCTATTCTTTTGTATCTTTTTTTTTTAAACCATAAGCATGTATCATATTTTGAATTCAAATAGGCTGAATTTTTGAAAATTTGCTAAACAGAACTGGACGAGGTCTTCCTGAGTCGGATCTCAGGCCATTGGTGGAGCTGGAATGGATTTTTCTGTCCCTGTGGCCCTCCGTGGAGGAAGGGGCAGCCTGTGGCCGCCCACACCCAGCAACCCTCAGGGGCAACAGCAGTGACTTGAAGATTGCTGGTTGTGTCAGTTTGGCCGGTTTGTGTGGCAGCCTTGTCACCTCACCACCCTGCTCTCGGGCGCCTCCCTGGGCAGCCACGTGGTCACAGGGTTGGAACCAACCCATCTTCTGCCTACTGCTCCTAGTTTCCCCTCATCCACCCTGGGACGGTGACAGAGGGGCCAAGGGGTGGGGCTGTCACACCCCTGCCTAGAATAAGGACCCTCCCCCCAAATTCTAGAACCAGACCAGCCAGAGGAAACATACAGAACAGCAGGTCTAAGGCCCCCATTGCATGGATGGGAAGACTAAGGCTTGGGAAGGGACAGTGGCCCCCACAGCATGACTGGAACCCAGGTCCCCTGCTTTTCAGCCTGAACTCTGCACGCCATCAAGGAGAAGGTAGCAAGTGGGGCCCTCCTTCTTGGGTGGTGGGCAGAGGGCGAGGGGACCCCAGATAATCTACCTGCCTGTGGGGGCTACTTATATGAAATGATTGCCCCACACCTGACTCTACCCACTGCTCCCTGGGCTGCTGCCCCATCTCAGGCTAAACCTCCTTTCCCTTCACACACACACACAGAGGAATGTGATGGCCCCCGGTACTCTGGTTCCAGGAACCAATGACAGTCTGAGTGGCGGGTCTGTGTGCATGTATGTACCTTGCTTATCCTGCCTCCCCCACTAGGCCATAAACTCCCAGAGGACCCAGACTGCAGCTGCTCCCTACCCCCAGGGGGACAGCCAGACAATAACTGGCACCTGCCCTAGAGCCACAGATCCCTGAAAGTCAGAGCTGGCAGGGACTTTCTGGGCATGAAAGGGTTAAAAAAGCACTCCATGACCAAAAACATCTGGGACACCAGTATTATAAATCAGCTTCTTCCACAGGCCTTCTCAGAGCCTTTAATGTGCTATGACTCTATTCCCGAGCCAGTGTGTGCTCTCACTCCAAACTTAATTTTATTTATTTTATTTTTTATCTTTGTCTTTTTAGGCCCGTGCCTGAGGCACATGGAAGTTCCTGTGTTAGGGGTCAAATTGGAGCTGTAGCCACTGGCCTACACCACAGCCACAGCAACATGGGATCTGAGCGGTGTCTGTGACCCACACCACAGCTCACAGGAATGCCGGATCCTTAACCCACTGAGCGAGGCCAGGGATTGAACCCACATCCTCATGGATACTAGTCGGGTTCGGACCACCGAGCCACGGCAGGAACTCCCTCACTACAAATTTTAGAGATCACAGAATCCACCCAGAGTAGGCAGTGTCTGCTGGAAAATGCCGGGAACACACTCAGCTCATGCAGGGGACCAGAGGTCCACAGGGCAGAGTGGACCAGGGCTGCTGACAAGTAAATTAAAACAACAAACCAAAACCCAAAAAACCATCACCTCAAGACACCAAGGAAAATTAACACCAAGATGTTGATGTTCTTAGAACAAGACCCTCTTACTGCCACCTGCTGGGAACATCTCATAGTAAATATACCAGTCTACAATCTGTTTAAACCCAACTATTGGTAATTAAATATGGGAGGATTAAACATTTCTTTTTTTAAAGTATAGCATAGTTGGAGTTCCCGTTGTGGCTCAGTGGTTAACGAATCCGACTAGGAACATGAGGTTGTGGGTTCGATCCCTGGCATTGCACAGTGGGTTAAGGATCCGGCGTTGTCATGAACTGTGGTGTAGGTTGCAGATGCAGCTCGGATCCCACATTGCTGTGGCTGTGGAGTAGGCCGGTGGCTACAGCTCCGATTCGACCCCTAGCCTGGGAACCTCCATATGCCGTGGGAGCAGCCCTAGAAATGGCAAAAAGACAAAAAAGAAAAAAAAAATTATAGTATAGTTGATTTACACTGTTATGCTAATATCTGATATTTCAACAGAAGTCAAAGCCTTTCTGACTGGATAAGAAACAAAACCCACTGTATGTTACTTGAACAAAAAGACTGAACAAAAACCTGAAGAAAGATCAAAATGTGTCATGTTTGGGAGTGTAAAATTTCTATTGCATCTTTTAGTTATTGAGGGTCTGCTTTTCTTTCATTGTTTTTAGGGTTAAAGACCTATCAGATGGGTTTGTGTTGGGTAGATTTAATTAAAATGATTTCTCTGGATAAAAAGTAAAGTCTACGATCTGTGTGGGAATGGCACCACCCTCCCCCTTAGATACAGCACTCTTGTCCAGTGTGTAACCTGCCCAACCGTGCGTGGCCACCTTGGGTCCAAAGTCACACAACCCCAGCCTGCCCATCATGCCCTTTCTGCCAGCACAATTTACTTATGTTTCAGGTGAATGCTCTCAAATGACCTCAGCCTCAGCTCCAGCTGGGAAACACCTTTTTGAACTTCTCACAGGCAGACAGGAACACTGAGGGCGTCACCTCTGCCACCCCTCCTGCCCATGACATAGGCTATAGTAGGCTCAAAGGACTGCCCCCAAACACATTCCAGGAACACTTATACACTGAGATCTGGGGAGCAGGGACTGGGATCTGGAGCCAGCATGGGCTCTCATTTGCTGTGTGACCACAGGGAAGTTCTTACTCTTCTCTGGGCCAGTGTTCCCTTCTGCAAAATTAGGCAGTTGAACTTGATCATTTCCAGGAGCTCAGAGAGCTCGGACGATGACCGCCTGCTCCAAACTCATGGAATATGGAGAAAAGCAGGCAGGTCATTCCCAACTGCAGACAGAAAGACAGTCAAGAAGATAGCAGAATACAACCTGATTTTTTTTTATTAGACTAGGAAATATAATTTATTTCATAAAAATTAATTTTGTTACAATAGGAATGCTAAGTGTTATTTACAGGCTGTAGTTTACAGAATGAACAGAGGTGGGATTGGGGCCAGCCCTGCAGCCCTGCGGCGCCAGGCATATAACCACATCCACGGCCCAAGCAGGTGGTCCAGCCCTTTGCCCCGAGGGGAGGTGCTCCCTGTACCCAGGCTCCTGGTCACCTCTCCTCAAAGCGTCTGCTAAGGGACCTGGCTCAGCTGCCTGGTTGCTAGGGAAAGGGGACTAGAGGGCCCTGGATCATCCCGAAGATGGGGAGGGTCCCTCCGGAGCCTGGGGCACTGCAGGAGAAGGTGGAGGGAGAGGCACATAGAAGATACACTGACGGACCCTGTGGACTCAGAGAGGCAAAAACAGGCACGCCGACCTCCAGGTGGCCCAGCATGGACGTGAGGAGGACACACACTCACACACAGGTGGGGACGAGTTCCGGGTGGGGCACGCTGATGTGCCCACAGATAAGAGCACCCGCACACACGCACGCACGCGCAAGCACACCCCAGAGATGAGAGGGAAACACCGCGAGGGCCCTGAAGCGGCACTTAATCTGTCGCTCCCAAGGCACTCAGGTTGCGTGCGGCTGCCTCTCAGGCCCGAATGAAGGGAGAACCTCCATCCCACCTGGAGATGGGTAGCGTGCAGACTAAGTCACGGCTGCCGCAGCAGATGGATGGGGCCCGCAAATCCTGTCCAGGCTTTTCTTATATAGCTGAACAGTTTGAACCCTCCCAGGAGGCTTCAGTCAATTGGTTCTGTGCTCCAGGCCCTGGTACACAGTTTCTGGAAACCAGATTAGAAATGGCACCTGGGTGGCTGGTCTGGCCTCACCCACCAAGAACTGGGTCTGGGCACTGAGGAAGCCGACTTCTGGCGGGAGGGGCGAGGGTGGGCAGGGAGAAGGGGCGTGGCAGACCACGGTCAACTTCAACCCACCAGGGTTCTCATCAGCAGCCCAGAATGGCCATGTGTCCAAACCCCAAGGGCCCTCAGATAGCAGCTGTGGAGCCGTCTAGATATAAAAAGCAAAAGAGGCCCCAAGAAGGCAGTCATATGCCTGAAGTCACACAGCAGTGTAATGGCAAAGCTGGAGCATCAGGGCCGGTCTTTGGACCCCAGGCTGCCTGTGGGCATTTTAGGGCCTGAGAAGAGCACCAGGAAAGCCCCTCACGGCACTGGTGAAGCTGCCCTCAAGGCCATGGACCACACAGCCCAGACCAGAGGCGAGCAGGGAGGCTGGGCCTGCAGCCTCAGGGGCCCAAACTTGATGCGGGCCTGGCCTCTTTAGCAGCCCTGATAAAAAGGAAGCCTCTCTCACACCAGCAGGCCCTTGACTGTCCAGAGCCAGGCCATTCCCCAGGGGGGGCTGCTGGGTGGTGAGACCCCCTCATTCCCATAAGCCCCCGAGTACACAGCAGGGAAGCCATGCTAGGGACACTGGCTGGCACTACCCCACTGCTTTCCTCCCAGGAGACCAGACTTTCAAATGCCAGGATATGCCCAGGCCAGTCCCAGGAGCGGCTCGAGGACATGCTGGGGCAAGCCCTGGGGTCAGTGCCTAGAGCTGGCACTTGCTTTGCCCTGGGCGCCAAGGAAGAGAGTCCCTTTGATGTGAAGCCTCTGTGCTGGCTCAAGATTCTGGTCTCAGCCACCAGCAGACGGCCAAAGAGGGACCCTGATGGGCCCTTGGAAATCCTCCACGCCACCAACTTTGCTTATCAAAGCTGACTTCAAACAGTCCCAGACGGCAGAGGAGGGGTGAGAAGAGGGTGGAAGGGAGGTGCCTGTGGAGATGAGCTCTGGGAAGACAGCCCTCCACCCTCCCTCCTCCACGGCGGGCTGGCACGTGAAGCGCGGCCAGGCAGCCTACCTCCCAGCCTCCCGTGCTGCAGGGCTGCCTGCTAGCCCATCCTCAAAGCCACACCAACCCCAGAAGCTCAGGCTTCTGCAGCTAGAGGCCCTCCCATCCACCCCTTCGGTTTTACAGAAGGAGAAATCGAGGCTGAAAAAGGACAGATCCTGGATTCCTGGGCATTAAGAAGATGCCAACCTATGGCAGCCCTCCTGGTCTGGGGGCTGCTGGGGGGGCGGATTCCGGCTGCACCCCACTCCGACCTTGGGTGAGGGAGAGAGGTGTCTGTGGGGAATTCTCATCCTTGACTTCTTTCTCTGCTAGGGCCCCCCTCCTGGGCCGTCTCCCCTCTGCAGGAGCCACGAGACCACAGTACTGGAAATTCTCTCTGGCTCCAAGCTGGGCTGGCTCTCCTATTTCCCTGCCGGGGCCTCTGAATCTGGATCCCTGGGAGCCCAGAGGAGCCTTGAGGGGTCCACCTGGGGCTGTGAGAGGGAGGGAAGACCTCGCTCCACTCCGGCCTCAGGGCTCCATGGCTTTCCCGATCAGCATTCACTTAAGATTTTGGAGGGAAACAGGGGACCATGGCTCAAACCCCATCTGACCCTGGGGAAGGGGAAGCTGGGGCCTTGTTAGAATGCAGTCGAAGATGGAATCACTAGCAGCAAAGTGTTCCCTGTTTAGTCTCTCTCTCTCTCTCTGACACACACAGAGACACACACACACACACACACACACACACACACGCACACACACACACACGCTCCTGGCCAGAACCACAAGCATGCCCACACTCATCCACACTCAAGAAAAGTGTTTCCTATTTTTTGTGTGTGTTGTTTTTTTCATTTTCTTTCTTTTTTCTTAAAAAGGACTTATCCAAATATCTGGATAATAAATCATTGGCGTTTCCTAAGAAACTGGGTTTTTTCTTTTCCCTTATGGTTTTGGTGTTTTTCTTCTCTTTTGAGCCTGACTAGTGGTCTGAAGCTTTCTGTCTTTCCTTCTTTTTTTTCCTCTTCCTTTTTGTTTGTGGACAGGAGAAAGCAGCTCGCCTGAATTGTACTTGACTCTTCAAAGAGGAAAATGGCATGAAAGGAGAAAGGGGCTTAGGGAGGAGGGAGAAATTAATAACCGGGGAGGAAAATGAAGAACGCAGCTCAAACAGAGGCCCCCTCGAGGGCCCGGGGGCTGAGGGTGGGAGGGCCACCTCCCTGCTCCCCTAGCTGCCTCCAGAGGCCTCAGCCCCGTCCCAGTTCCTGCACAGAGGTCTGATGTCAGGAAAGTCAGCAGGGGGTGGAGAAGGAACGCTGGGTCCTCCCAGCAGCAAAGTCCAGGGATTTCCTAAGGCTGGTCGTGGTCTGGGGGCGGGGCAGGGGGAGGAGGAGGGGGGCCATTCTGGCTGTGAGGAGGCCCAACTGCCCCACAAGAGGCTGCCCCGGCGGCCTGTGCCCGCCCCCTGCTGGTCTCTCCCAGCATGCACAGGGTTGGGGCGGCTCAGCAGTCCCCATCCGTGGTCATGGCCACCAGCATCTCGCTCTTGCCCATCTCCTCCAAGGCACTTGCCAGGCTGTTGAGGTCCCCGTCGTCCTGCTGCAGAGCCTCCCAGAGGTCCAGGATCACACCCGTGGGGCTCGCTTTGGTGGCAAAGTAGTTCAGGTACCTGAGAGAGGAAAGGAGGACACTGGGCTCCCCAGATGCTCGGCACTGCCCAGGAGCCTGGGGTGGAGGGGCACTGGGAGTACCTCCCAGGAGCCCTGGGACTGTGGGTCTGGGCTCCCACCATCCTGGGTCTGAATCCCAGGCTGTGTGGCCCTAGGCAAATCACTGCTCCTCTCTGAGCCTCAGTCTCATCTCTAAAACGGAAACTGTCCTGCTTATCATCAGTCATCACTCGTTCCCTCCGCATTCCTTCTCTGCCTGGTCTCTGCCCACCCCAGGCACTCCCCTATAGTAGGAACAAAGCCACAGACATCCTTATAAATCCCACCTATTTCTGGTAAGATGTCTTATATATGGTACCTGTCCCCTGCAGGTGTATTTATTTATTTTTCTTTTCCTTTTTAGGGCTGCACCTATGACATATGGAAGTTCCTAGGCTAGGGGCTGAATCAGAGCTGCAGCTGAGGCCTACACCACAGCCACAGCAACACGGGATCTGAGCCGCATCTGTGACCTACACTGCAGCTTGCAGCAACACCAGATCCTTAACCCACTGAGCAAGGCCAGAAATTGAACCTGCATCCTTATGGAGATTATGTGGGCCTGTAACCTACTGAGCCACAATGGGAACTCCCCCTGCAGGCTTATCAAATGATTTCTCAATAAGCAAGCATACCATAACTGTAATGGTGACCACTGCCATTAGATTTATCCAGCATTTTAAGCTCTCCGGAAAAGTTTTGGCACCAGGGTGTACTGTGTCACTCAGAAAGCATTTCTAGAACACCTGCTCTGTCCTGGGCACAGGGCTGCTGATGTGATCATGCCTGGCTGGTATTCTGGCTTGACCTGATTCTCACAGGCCAGTGCTCTGAGCACAATGCTCCTCAAGGAACTGGCTTCTAGATTTAGCAGAGCCAACCCTGAGGTCCTGATCTACCACAAAGGGTGGGCCCACTCCTAGACTGTCAGGCTGCCTGTCTCACCTGTCCACTGGGGACAAAGGGAGGGAGGTGGCTGTGGTCTCAGCAGAGCAGGCCACCCTGACACTCACCGGTCCATGGATAGCTTTTGCGCCAGCAGCCGCCAGTCGTTGCCGCGCGAGTTGGGGGCATCCAGGCTGTTGCATATCTTCTGGCGGATGGACAGCGGGATCTTGAAGGCATAGGGTCCCAGCTGGGTGGTGACTGTGCTGCTGGGGGCGGAGCAGAGGGCGTCCAGGGAGCCAGCAGGTGTCTGGAAGGGCAGGGGGCAAGGGTGAGAGGGGCAGAGGGCCCCTGCCCGCCCTCAGGGTGCACATGCTAATGCACGGCCCGGGCTAATGCTGTGCCATCTGTGATTATGAAGCCACCAGGGGCTTCAGCCACGGTCTAATCTACATGGGCCCACTTTTACACAAAGGAAAATAAAGTCTAGAAAGGGGAAATGACTTATCCATGGTCACATGTCTAATCAGTGGCAGAGCTGGGTCTAGACCTTTATTCAGTGCTGTTTACCCTGCACTGCAAGGAGGGCCTAGCGCTGTCCCCCTGGGTGGCGAAGGTTTCATAAACCTCAATCCGGATTACAGTGGTGGAGAGCCACAGGCCTGGGCCAAGCTTTGACCTGATATAGAGTCCGTGATACCCACCCTCCCTAAAACCTGCTTTCTCATCTCCCTGGTGGGGATGCTCACAGCTGCCTCCCTGGTGGCTATGGAGATCTGGTAGATAACCTAAGCTGCCTGGTACAGGCCAAGTACAGTTGTAGCTGGGCAAAGAGGGACCAAGTCCCAGCTCAGACCTGGGAGGTCAGGGACACATCTCTGCGGGAGATGGTACTTCTCCCAGAGGAGGGGGAGCCTGGAGTCTACAGCCCTCAGCCCTATGCGGTGTTGGTGCCCGGCCCTCACCTCTGCCAGCACGGTGTGCAGCTGGAATATCTGGCCCTCCCCCTCCACCTGCCGCACACAGATCTTGCAGCTGAGCTCGGTGGAGGCCAGGCTGTGCCTCTCCAGGGTGAAGGTGCAGTGCAGGGCCTTCTGGCTGCCACTCCAAATGTGATAGAAGGGGATCTCCTGGGGGAGGCAGGAAGGGGGGCAGGGTCAAGGAGGTGAGGCCAGCCGGCCCCATCCCAGGGGAATGGAGGCGGAGGCTGGTAAGGGGGCCAGCCTCAGGAAGGGAGGGGGCCTCTCCATCCAGATGGGCTGAGGCGGAAGAGCTGGGCAGGGGCCCTTCAGCTGAGAAGGGGAGTGTATCGGGGGAGAAGACACAAGTCTGAATATGTGAATGTGGGCATGCATGTGTCTGGGACTTGAAGCCTTGTGGACTCAATGATGTCACACAGATGGGCGTGGACAGAGGGATGGACCATGAGAGATTAGTCTGGACAATCCGCCAGGCGTGAACGCTCTTGGAGATGGTAAGGCCTCTGTGACAGTGATGTCTACAGACATTTATGCGGGGGAGTGTGTGACACGGGTAGGAATGGTAGGGAGACAGAGACTTGGGGGTGGCCACGGGGACCAAGGCTGCAGGACGGAGGGAGGAGGCAGGGAGGGGGGATTGGTCTTCCCAGGCAGCCGCCCAAGGGTGCCCCCTCCCCATCCTCTGGCCCAGCGCTCACCTGGTACTTGGCCAGCAGCTTGCTCCTCCAGTGGGCGTGGGGGATGTCGTGGAGGGAGAGGCGCAGGTTATGGTAACTGTCCTTAAACAGCAGGGGTTTGGGCTCCTCCACTAGGTAGCCACCCAGGGTCCGCTCCAGCTCCAGCACTTCCTGTGGGGAAGAAGGGGGAGCTCACCATATCTGGCCAATGGGCCCTTTCCTGCTGCAACTCTGGGGTTTGGGGACACCTATGGGCAAAGGGAATAGTGTGTAACATGGAGGCGGGGATCCATCTGAGCCACAAGGCTGGGCATTTGGTAAGTGCTCATAGAAGATGTACCATGTGGATGGATGGATGGATGGATAAACGGACAGATAGTGGGACAGGTGGATGAATGAACAGATTTATAGATGACTGAATAGATAGACGGACTGATGGATGAATGGGTAGATAGATGGATAAATAAATGGGCTGATGGATGGATAGATAAATAGAGACAGACAGAGAAAACAATGTGCCGATGAATATACAAATGGATAGGTATATAAATAGAAGGACAGAGGGAAGGAAAGATAAACGGATGAATGAGTGATGGCTGGATGGACAGATGGATTATAGACTGAACGAGTATATGGACGGATGGGCAGCAAGTTGGATGGAGGGATGAATGGATGGATGGAAGGAAGGATGGGGAATGACTAAACATGGAATGCTGTCAAGCCAAAATGTGGCAACTTCTGTCTTGTTCTCCATTCTAGTCTCTGATCATAACTAGAGGTTAGCTAGCGCCCTGGCACCAAGAGATCCAGGCTGCAAGAGCATTTCCCAGAAGATTCTAACCCATTATGGGCCTCCTGGAATTTCAGGCCAGCCTGGTCCCAGCAGGAGACACTCGCTCTCCCATGAGGCCTTTTCGCCTGTGTTGCATCAGTCGGCAACTTGGAGCTGGAGACAAGTCCCCTGAGACTGGGAGGCAAAGGAGCTGGAAGAGCCCACAGACCATGGGCGGGAGGAGGCCTGGTGCTACAGGAAAGGAAGGCGGCTTTGAAGAGGCAGGGGATGGGAGGGTGAAGAAGGAAAAGGGGTTTGAACAGGGCCAAGGGTCTGTGCTATTCCAGTGTTGGTCATGATGAGACAGAGCTCCTGGGAACTGGTGAGAGGACCGGGCAGAGGATGGACAGGGCCTCTGGAGGGACAGGGTGGTACAGCACCTGCCACCATCCATCATGGCCCCCGTCGCTTAGGGGCGTTGCCCATCTGTTTTGCACCCGGTAGGAGCCTGGATGTCAGCCCTGACCCTGCCCCTCTCCCTTGGCTCTATCCATCAATCACAGCTTCCATCCATTCTACTGACTCAACACACAGTCTAGTTCTCTCTCCTCGTGGCTGTCACTGCCTGATGTCCACAGTCTAACTCAGGGTCCAGCTGCAGCCTCCCAGTTGGTCTCCCTCCCTCTTGTCTACCCATCCCCGCAGCAGAGTTTTCAAGTGAGCATCTGTGAACAGGTGCCACTAGGTCCCTGGCCCCACCCAGTGGATAGATTCCAAATTCCTTGGCATGGCCTCCAGGCTGCTGGGAGGCTGAGTCCCATCTCTCACACCCCTGCATGCTTTGGCACAGAGAACAACACACCTGTCTTTGCGTAAGCCGCTTTGGCTCCTGGAACACCCTTCTCCCTTCTCTGCCCGGAACGCCCACCTGTCCTGTGGAGCTCAGGTCGAAGGTCGGCTCTGCTGTGAAAACTTCTCAGACCCCCTCCCCAACAACCAGGCCCTGTGAGCCTCTCTCAGGCTGATGTCCCTTCAGCCTTCCATCAGTGATCTGTCTCCCATCTCTAGCCTGCCGCTTGGAGAGGGCAGAGCTGTGCCTGATTCATCTATCTTGAGGGTCTGACACCATCTGAATGTTTGAGGAATGAGTGAAGGGAGGACTGCATGAGGCTGATGGTGGCAGAGGGTGCCTGCAAGGTACCGTGATCCCGGGGAGGGGGACACTGGAAGGTACCAGGCAGCTGGCTGGCTGGGGAGGAGGCGCCTCTAAGTCCCCATGTGTGGGGACCCATGGCCTGGCCTTACCTTCAGCGCCACGGGTGTATCCTCCAGGCAGTAGACCCTGAGGCTGTACTCCAGAGAGGTGCAGAGGGCAGGGGCGAAGATGGCCAGCTGGAGCCGCTTGATGGCCGAGCGGGAGTAGGACTCACCCGTGAACACATAGGTGCCCAGCTGGTCCAGCAGGATGTGGCAGGACCTGGCCTCCAGCTGGCAGTAGCAGGGGGTGTTCAGGGTCTCCTCGTCCAGGGTCACCACCTCCTGCAGAGTGACAGTGGGGGTGAAGGGGATGCGCTGGCAAGGCCCTAGAAGGGGCTATCCAGGTTGGGCCAGGAGGAAAGGGGCTTTCTCTCAGCTCCCGAGCCTCCTGGGCCAGGTTGGGGTAGAAGACCCAGCCCCCAGCCATGGCTCCTCACCTCCCAGTGGCCCTGGTGGGTCTGGGTCTTGAGCTGGAAGATCCAGTCGCCAGCACTGACTTCGGCGCAGTGGGGCACCGTGAGGATGACGGGGCGGCACAGCAGGAGGCCCGTGGGCCCGCAGGTCACCGAGGGGCTCAATACTGTCTGGGTCCCTTCCGAAAGCGGGCTGGGGCAGGGTGGAGGGTGGGAGGGAGGCCGTGAGGGAATGGTGCCCAGCTCCTGTGCCCTGGCTCCTGCCCCCCGGCTCGGCTCCTGGGGTGACAGAAGGCAGGTCTGCACCCCTGCACTCCCAGAGGCCACAGATGAAAGAAAAATGGCTTTGAGGCGGCTGTTAGATTTTTGCCATTACACCGCAACATTCTCACAGCCAAATCTTTGCTTCCATTTTCAAAGGTTCTGCCCTCTTGGGATGTTGTGGTGAGGTGTTGCTAAAATGCCCTCTGGAAAGCTGGTGCCCAGCCATGCCTCCACCAACACGCCATGGGAGGGCTGCACGCCTACACTCTTGCCAGTATGAGGGCATTATGACTTCTGAAAATATCTCTGCCAGTTCACGGAGCACAGAAACTTCCAGTGTCTCATGGGTGTTTGAATTACTATTTCTACGACAACAAATTAACTCAAACATTTTCTCATACATAACCTAGTGTGTGTATCCATGTGTATGAGACAGTATGTATGAATCACTTGTTCGCATCCTTTGCCCATTTTTGTTTTTGATTTTACTTTTTAGAACCGAATCTGTGGCATATGGTGGTTCCCAAGCTAGGGGTCAAATCAGAACAGTAGCCGCTGGCCTACACCACAGCCACAGCAATGCAGGATCCAAGCCATGTCTGCAACCTATACCACAGCTCCTGGCAATGCTGGATCATTAACCCACTGAGCGAGGCCAGGGATCGAACCCGCATTCTCGCGGCCACTAATCAGATTTGTTCATCACTGAGCCACAACGGAAACTCCCTCTGCCCATTTTTGAACTGCCACGTTCTGTTTTTCCAACTGGTCTCTAAAGCCTCTTTCCATCATGAGGATATTAGCCCTTTGCCATATTGTAGCCAGCAAGTCAACTGGCTTTCAGTTTTAGGGTTTGTTGAGCTGGTTTTGCATGGCTTAAATGTGGACGTAGTAAGATCTATCAATGTCTTCCCTGAAGAACTACTTCTGGCCTTAGGGTCAGGCTTAGAAGCCCCAGGTGGGCAAGCAGCAGAGAGAGAGAGGTAGAGGAGGGGGCAGCTGGGCTGGGGCCAGGGTCTCTACTCACAGGGTGTTTTCTGCCTTGTTGATGAGGAGGTACATCTCGTAGAACTTGCCCTGGGGGATGGCTCCATTGGGTACCAGCAGGCTGACCCCTAAGCAGAGAGGGAGGTCAGCAGGAGGAGAGGGCGGGAGTCCAGGGGCTTAGAACAGGGCATGGGGAATTGGCCCCCAGCAGGAAGAGAAAGACATCTGCTGAGCTCCCAATGGTCACCAGCAAGGAGTGGGAGAGGGGACAGGGTGCAAGGAAAGGCCAGGTCACTGCCCACAGAGGGGCTGTCCATACCATAGGCATTGCCATGAGGTATGGAGATGAGGCAAAGACCTAGAGTCTGAAGGTGCCAATGCCAGCTCCAGCGCTGGCTCCGTGTATGACACTGGGAACTTGTCAACTGCTGGCTTTGCAACCCGGGGTGGGCAGGCCTGCCTTTTCAACAGCACTCTGTGAGTTTGCTGAACAACAGAAGGGTATTCTTTCCCACTTCACAGATGGTGAAACTGAGGCTTAGAGAGTAAGGCAGAGGCAGGCCTGGACCCCAGGTCTCCTATCTTATAATCACTTCTCCTCCCTGGGCCTTGCTTTCCTTATCTGTGAAATGGGATCAGGGAAGCCCTATCTTCTGCGGGGTGAGGGCTGGGGCTGTCTAGGAGACATGCTGAGGCCAGGCTGATGGGCGAGCAGAGCAGGGACCTACCTGTGCCAGGGATGCTGAGCCTCCCGCCCAGGCAGCCGAAGGTGCCGCTGACGCTGCTCCCCGGGTCACGGGGCAGGCCCAGTAGCTGCTGGGAGCCGAGGCTGGCACTGCGCAGGTGCAGGAAGTGGGCGTCCCGGGCCAAATCACCAGGATATGTGCCAGCCGGCAGGACCCCCATCAGGTCAGCCCCGTCTGCCAGGCCTGGCCCGGAGCCGGTGGTGCTAGAACTGTAGACCTTGATCTTGAGGCTGGGCAGGGGGTCCAGCAGGGGTGAGTTGGTCATGGGGATCTTGTCGGCTGAGTTCTGGAGGGCGTACATGGGCCCGCGGTAGATGCCAGCACTGGCGGTGAGGTCCGGAGGCACAGACGGGTGCAGGAGCTGCGGGTTGGCTGCCGGGGGTGGGGGTGCAGTTAGACCTGGATGTGCCTCACCGGCCCCGTCCTACCCTCTGCTCCCCTCCTTCAAAAATCCCTCTCCATTGCTCCTGGGTTACTTCTTTCTTTTCCTGCATCTCTCTAATCCACACGTATCCGGTTCTCTTTGGAGCAAACTCTAGAAGAGTCCGGAGCCTCTGCTCTGGTCTGGCTGTCACAGCCCCTGGGTACTCCGCCCGCACCCGCCACCCTGGGTGCTCCCAGGTCCTTACTGGGCCTCGCCGTCTTGAAGTTGACCGGGTGGAAGCCGCCGGTGAGGGCAGCGGATGAGTCGGTGATGTCGGTGTCGAAGTCCCGGCAGTTGCGGCGGTACACCACCACCGCCACCACCATGAGGACGGCCACCACCACGAAGATGGACACCACAAGGCCCGCGTACAGCGCCACGTCCCCCGAGGGCTCCAGGACTGCGGGGACAGGAGGGCCGCGTGAGGGCTGGGGGGCAGAGACCCAGGCCCTGGGGGAGCCAGAGCGGCCCACGGTCCCTGGGGAGAGCCAGGGCCTGGGACAGACTGGTGCTGTGCTAGGTTCTAGTCTGAGGCCTGCCAGGCAAAACTTGAACCTCTCTGAGCATCGTCTCTGTAAATAAAATGGTCTATAAACACTCCCATCACCCGGGCCCTGCTTCCCTCTCGATGTGGCAAAGAGACGCAAAGGGACTCTGGGTCACCCAGGAGTTAATTCATTGCTCTCTGCCCAGGAGGTGACAGGGCCTGCGGCTCAGCCACGGGGGCCACTGAATGTCCTGCTCAAGCTGAGATCTACGCCCAGGGCCTCACTTGCAGCCTGTGGCAATCTCTTTAGGACCCAAGGTCCTGGTTCCCAGAAACCTCTGCAAGGAGCCGCTCTGCGCTCACCTTCCACTCTGCACTGAGGGTGGGAGGCGGAGGGGGCGGGGGAGCAAGAGAAGGAATGAGATGCATGGTGATGGATGGAGAAGGGGGAGCAGGTGGGGGGAGAAGAAGGGGCTCGGGGAGCCAACCCATGGCCACCCTCCCCACCCCAGACAGGCTGCTGGGCTGGAGGACACCCAGCTCTGGGTGGGGGGCAGGGCAGGCTGCAGAAAGGCTAGAAATAACTGCACACGGCCAGGCTGGGAGGCGTTGGGGTCTAGAGGCAGGGTCTAAAGTGGAGCTGTCCAACAGAACTTTCTACGACGAGGGCATCTCCCATGTCCCTGCTGTTCCCCAAGATAACCACAGCCATGTGTGGCTCTTAAACAATTAAAATGGGGCTAGTTTGACTGTGGAACTGAGTTTTTAAATATATTTATTTTTAGTGAAGATGAATATAAGTTTAAAGGCACACATGGCTAGTGGCTACCACACTGGCCAGCACCCCCCAACCCCTGGCCTTGCTTCCTTTGGGGGGGTCCAGGAAGCCCCTGACCACTCTCTCCCTCCCGGGGGGCCCCTGCAGGGGGAGGCCCACTTTCCCTGCCTGGACTCCTCCGATTCCCATGGCCTGTGAAGGCCCAAGCCTTCAGCAAGGTTGGGCATGGCTCTCAGCTCTGGTGTCTGCCTGCTCTGGCTTCCCATCTCTCCTCAGCAGCCCTCATTCTTGGGCTCCCCAAGAAAGCTGCCAGTGAGGGTCCCCAGGGCTGGGTCCTCCCGTCTCTGGGGGCTCTGGCCTCTGGCTCTGACTCTGCCTCCTGATGGCTTTGCTAATCACAGGGGCCACTTATCTGGTGATTTACACCATCTAATCAGTCACCACTGCCCCCGGGAGCTGCACTGAGGGCCTCAGCACTGATTTTATAATTCTGGAATTATTCGGAAATTGTGGGTCAATTACCACAGGCCCATCTGCCCAAACGTTAACACAGCGCAGCCCCCAGGGGCTGGATGATGAGCCCCTCAGGGCTGAGCAGGGCAGTGGGCGTCCCAGGAAACCTAGAAGGCTGCTGGGGGTACAGTGAGGGGCCCTGGGAGGGACAGGTGGGGACCTGCCTGTTGGCCTGTCCCAGAGCAGAAAACAAAGGGGACGGGGCTGAGGTCAGCAGCTTGGGCCAGATATTCAGGCTCGAATCCTGGCTGGGTCCTTGGGACGTCCCTTCTCTCTAAGACTGAGTTTCTTCTCTACAACAGGAGGGTCAGGAGGGCGTCCTAGGGCCTCTGTCAGCTGAGGGGCTGCCTGCCTGACCGTGAGGGAGACCACGCCATGTGCAGTGTCACCGAGGGCTGGTGGGCCAGACCTTCAATTCTCCCTGCCCTTGGCCCTGCCCTGGACCCCACTTCCTAGAAAAGCCAGCCAAGTGGAACCCGGGATCCCCCCCTTGGAAAGAGGACAGCCATGAAATGGGACTTACGGTGGCTTTTGGGGTCACTTAGAGTTTTCTTATCTGTTGAGGGAAATAAAGGAAAGAAATGACACAGGTGGCAGGGGAGGGTGGTGGAGCAGGTGACGGGAAGACGCGGGGATGCGAAGACGGCGTGGATGTGGTGGGTGCAGGGGCCCCGAGGGGCTGTTCCACTGCAGACTGGGCAGTGGGGACTGGGGGTGCCTCCAGAGTCCCCACCTCCCGAGGACTCACTCTGCACGCACAGCCCGTCAGTGCAGTTCTTGGAGTCGAGCAGGGTCCCGCTGCAGTCCCGGCCTCCGTTCTGGGGAGGGGGTGCCATGCACTCGCGGCTGCGCCAGTGGGCGCACTCGGTGCTACAGGCTGACCACTTGCTCCACTCGGTCCAGGCGCCGTCGACTGTGGGGGCAAAGCACGTGGTGCGTGGGGACACGTGCACACACAGACATGTGTGGAGGACACAACAGTGCACGTGCTCTCGCACATGCGTGTGCACACACACACAAACACACACACACAGCGTGGCAGGGAAAGAGAAACCCAAGACACACACAGGCGGCCTTCTGGAGAAATCCACGCAACACGCCATTGCACAGACACATGCACACAGGGCCACGTGCGCAAAACACCGCAGTGCACATGCTCGCTCATGCACACACACACATACAGCATGGCAGGGAAAGAGGCACCCAAGATGTACACACAGGCCTTCCAGAGAAATCCACGCAACACGCCACTGCAGTCAGGTACCAGGGGAAAGAGCACCAACAGGCACATAAGGTCACACACAGATACGGCCTGGGGCACAAGTGGTCACACGGACACAAACACAGGTGGAAAACACCCCATCATTCACGCAACCACATCTGAAAGAGACAGAACACAGACCAACCATCGGGGACTCAGTGTAAGACACAAAGAGAAGAGGACCGAGGCAGGGTGGGGGTCGCAGCAGCGTGTGCCTGGCGGTCAGGGGCCGGAGCACAGGTCCTCTGACCCTGGGCACCTCGGGGCCCTTGGTCTGGGGGGATGAGGCTGAGAACCATCGGTTTGGAGGGCAGAAGAGCCCTCAAAACGTAGCTCAGAGCCTCTGCCTCATCTCTCCCACAGCCCAGGACAGAATTAGAGGTCAGAGGTCATAGCATTCAGCTGTGCCCCCGACAAGCACCTTCTGCTCCATCCCCAGTGGGGAGAGAGAGCACTGTCCTGACTGGCAGACACCACAGCACACAGGGCGGTGGCAGGGGATGGGCCTGGGCAAGGTGCCACCCTGCCAGTGGCCTTACCTGGGCACACGGTGGTGCAGGCAGTCTTCTGGAAGGCCTGGCCCTCACAGAAGGCACCTCCATTGAGTGGGGCGGGGTTGGTGCAGGTCCGTGTGCGCTTCTGCCAGCCTCGGCCACAGCGGTTGGAGCAGGGCGACCACTCTGCCCAGCTGGACCATCCGCCATTCACTGTGAGAATAGAGGGTGTTACGTGGTTGGGCTGGCTCTTCACCCCTTGGACTCCCAAGTCCCACCCCCAGCTCTGACCAGGCCCCTCTGAGCTGGACCCCTCCTGCCTATGTGGCTGGGGACTCAGACACCAGCGGGCATACCTGGGCCGCACCTGTTAGCACCAGAGGGGACTCAGCCAGGAGGTCACGGTCTATTCCTACCCCACGGTACGATGGCAAATGAAGGCCCAGAGGGAGCTGACCCTTAGGCAGTGTCTCCCCGTGATTGACGAGGGCCCGGAACTGGAACCCAGTAGAGGGCTCTTTCTCCAACACTCAAATCAGCTGTGGCTCTGGCCCTGCTACCAAGGGGACAGCAAGGAACAGCCTGTGGGCCTGGGCGGCGGTCCTTAACTTTGCTAGAACAACCAGCTCAGGTGTGGGGATACCGACTGGGCCTTGCCCAGCCCCGACTCCCAGAGAACTGGGGCTTCTTCAGGGATAAGCAAAGGGCCTGAGAAGGGAACAGTGCTCCTGGATGGGGACCCCGGACGACCTGACGTCACCGCTAGCTTTGCTGTGTGATCTTGGAGAAGGTACCTCCCCTCTGTGGTCTCCTCCTCCCCTACTGTTCACCAGGGCCCTGCTGGCCTCCCGGGGGAGGCAGGGTCGGGTGAGCCTTATGGCCCCAGGCCCTCTCTCCCCACCCCCACCCAGCGCCGCACCATAGACGATGATGGTGGCCGTGGTGCTGCGGCGCTTGGCCACGATGTTCTTGGCCACGCAGGTGTAGTTGGCCGTATCTGACAGGCGGGCCTGGCGGATGATGAGGTTGTGGTCAATGGTGAGCAGGAAGTTGGTGTCCTGGGTGGGGTCAATGATGTCTTCGTTCTTGAGCCATTCCACCTGCAAGGGCAGGGTTGGGGGTGTGAGGGCCCAGTGCCTGCCCCCCTGTACCCCAAGGGCTGTGACGTCTCTAGAGGGGAAGGGAGGCCTGATCATAGACAGGACAGCTATTGGATCCAGGTCCACCCTGCGGGAACACTGGGGACAGGGTCTCCAAGGGCCGGAATGCAATGGTTGAGACGATCACCCACCTGCTGGGCAGCCTTGGGAAGGGACTTACACTTGGCCTCAATTTCATCAAGTCTACAATGCCATCAAATCTAAGATGGAATTTTTTTTTTTTTTTCTTTTTAGGGTTGCACTTGCGGCATATGGAAGTTCCCATGCTAGGGGTCAAATCGGAGCTGCAGCTGACTGCCTACACTGCAGCTCATGGCAACGCTGGATCCTTAACCCACTGAGTGGGGCCAGGGATCGGCCCCGCATCCTCATGGACCTATGTTGGGTTCTTGACCTGCAGAGGCACAACAGGATCTCCTAAGATGGAATTTAATAGCACCTACCCACAGAGCTGCGGTGCGATGAAACAAGTTAGTGTTCAGAAAGTGCAGAGAATATGCCTGGCTCATGGTAAGTACTAAATAGTACACGTCTTCATCATCAACTCTGCAAACAGACTCTCTTAGCCAGGGCGAGAGGCCCGGCAGTGATTACCTAGCAAATCCCAGCTCAGCCACTCACTAGCCAGATCACCCTGGGCGACCACTTCACCTGTCCCAGTGCTGCGTCCGCACCCTATAGGGTTGCTATGAGGCCCAGTGTGCCGAGTGCTGGGCACGTATGGGAGTCCCACAAGTCGGAGCTATCACAGAGCTGTCTGAGCCCATTCCTAGTCAGTGGCCTGGGCAGGGAGAAGGCTAAGTAATCAGAGCAAGGTTCTGAGGTCTGCTCCTGAGCTGGAAGCACAGGGTCCTCCCATCTTGCCAATCCAGGGTCCCTGGCAGCAAAGCTATGATGGTCCCCCATGCCCTGCCTTGACTCCAGGACCACGAGTGCTGGGAGCAGGAGATGGGGAGGGGGCCAGTGAGGGGCCAGGTGGGCCCTACCCAGGATGCACGGGCCACGTGGTACAGGAAGGCGTGATCAGCTCACACACAGCATTATGAGACCCTTTGATGTCCGTAAAGCTGGCGCCTGGGTACTGGGGTCAGGGAGACAGTGTGTATGGTCACTCCTAGGAGGCCTGGAGGTTCCTGCCCCAGCTCTGCCCTATCCCATGGGGTTATTTATGCTGTGGAGGGCCCAGCTGGGGTCTGGTACATGCTGAGTTCTACAGAGCTGGCAGTCCCTTTCTCTGTCTCTAGCCTTGACATCCCCATCTGTGAAATGGGAGAGCTCTGGGAGGCTGAGGCATTGCAGCTGGTGGTAAATATTATGCCTGGCTGGCTTCTGCCTTGCCCAGAGTTCCTTCCCTTTGTCCCCACTCACCTCAGCCACAGGTACCCCCTCTGGTGGGCGGCATTGAAGGAGAACCTCGTGATCCAGGGGCACTTCCTTGCCCAGAGGCTCCTGATCGAAGTTCTTACGCAGGTCTGGGAGAAGGGAAAGAGTTCCCAGGTACAGTCAGACGGGGGCAGGGAGGAGGCCAGCCTGGCAGAGCTGGATCCTGAAGTGCCCCACTCTAGCCACTAGGTGGCAGTGCACATCAAGGGAACATTCACAGGGCCACCTGGCCTTTTACCTGGGGAATTTCTTTTCCAAAGTAGGGGCCTCAAAAGGTGGACTTGGGGGAGCAGGATTCATTCCATGACTCTGGAATCCTAAGCACATAGTGGCCTGGGACAGTAAGGAAGTTGATAGCTTCCTCATATAAAAGTAGTTGAAAAGGGGCCATTAGAAATCCTGGGACCAAAGGTACCACAGGTTCTGGATAGTGGAGCCTTCTTGTTTTTTTTTTTTTGGTTTCTTTTTTGCGGGGCAGAGACAGAACCCAAGCCACAGTAGTGACCCATGCCAATGCAGTGACAACACCGGCTGCTGCCCCACAAGCTAACTCCTCAGATCCTTCTGAGCTGGCATCCCTGTGCCCCGATGCCTGTGTGTGTGTAAGTCCCTCTCCAGGACCCACAGGGAAGGGGAAAGGACCTGGGGAATGGGGGGTGGGGATGTCAGGAAGGCGTACATGCAATGCGGACATAGGCCCGGCGACTCTTGGTGGTGCCCGCAGAGCTCCAGGCCACGCACTGGCACCAGTAATCCTCCAGCCCGAACAGCTCTTCCACCTGCTGCCGTGACACCTCGATCTGTACCTCTCGCACCTGCAGGCCTGGGAGGAGGAGAGAGAGGGGTCATCGGGGACAGGTCTGGGGACAGGAGACCTAGGACATAGGACCACGACCTCTCTCCTTTCCAACCCCTGCCTCCCGAGTTCCGCTGGCTCCTCCCAAGTGCCCCCCCCCATTTCTATCTATTTTTCTCATCTTTTCTGTCTCAAGCCTGGCCCAAGCCACCACCACAGCTCACGTGGAAACTGCAATGGCTAACCAAGCCCTCTATTCCCATGCAATCCACTTATTTTTTTTCCCCCTTTTTAGGGCTGTACCTGCGGCATATGGACATTCCCAGGCTAGGGATTGAATCGAAGCTGCAGCTGCTGGCCTACACCACAGCCACAGCAATGCCAGATCCAAACTGCATCTGCAGCTTGTGGCAATGCCAGATCCTTAACCCACTGAGGCCAGGGATCGAACCCGTGTCTTCATGGATACTAGTCGGGTTCATAACCTGCTGAGCCACAATGGGAACTCCCAACCCACTTTCTACCCTACAGCCAGTGTGTGCTCTTAAAAAGGCACAAATGGCATGTCATTGCCCTGGCTATGTCTTCAGTCATCTTGGTGTAAAGACACAGGCCCTCCATGTGGCCTCCAGGCCCTGCACAATCTACCCACTGTAGCCTCACTGGGCGTCTTCCAGGCCTTCACGTCCCCCTGCCTCCCTAGCTACAGGAATTTTGCATATCCAGTCCCCTTCCTGGAAATTTCTTCTGTCCTTTCTGTGTCCACTGAAGTCCTAGTTACGATCTGTTTGGGTTGGGCTTTGGAAAGAAGCCGCCCTGAGGCTGGCACACCCCACCCGCTTTCAAAGGACCGCAGCACTCCCACTGTGCTTGACATTGGTCTGTGCAGTTACCATTCCCCACCCAGCCTGACTCCCTCAAGGCATTGATCATTACCTGGCACTGTATTATTCACTGAAGTGTTCATGTGTTAACTGCCTACCTCCTGCAGGGCAATGAGGTGGGGCGTTGCCCTGTCCACTCCTGTGGCCCAGGGCCTGGCACAGACAATGGGCTCAACAAACACGAGGTGAGCATGTGGCCTCTCTCCGGTTATGGCTCAGGAGCCTGTAGGGCTGGGGCTGGGGGGAGGCCCCTCTTCCTGGAAACCCCCAACCTCTCAATGGCTCCCTGTCAGGGCCTGAGGGCCTTCCTGGAAAACTGGCTCCACCAACCGACAGAGAGGGAATCTCTCAATCTTCTGCCAGCCCTCCCTTGATAAAGCCCTCTACACTCAGGAAAGAGATGTGGGCACCCATCTGAACCTCCTTCCCAAAGCTTGTGGGTGGACTGTGAGGCCTCCTCCAGGAAGCACCACCCCCTGCCTGATTGCCCCCTAGCTGCAGACTTCCTAAAGCTGCTTCCCCTTGCCCTCAGGTATCTCAGCTCACCTCCCATGGTTGCATGTGGGTTGATAAGCCCCTCGAGGGCAGGACTGTTCATTGCGCTACCATGGAATGGTGGTTAAGTAGAGGGCTGGATGGCTAGACAGATTTGAATCCTGGCCCCACCCTCACTCCCCAGCTGTATGACCTTTGCTCGGTCAGCCTCTCTGAGTAAAACACTCAGAGAGTAAAATACTCAGGGTAAACTTGACATGAGTCATGGCAATCTGAGCACCCAACCCAGACTGGACACGAATCTACTCTGGCAGCTCCTCTGGATCCCCGTGCTTATACATGCGGAGAAACTGAGGCTCAGAGAGGGTAGCTGGCAGCCCAAAGTCCCACAGCAAGTGGCCAGCAGAGCCAGGATCAGCTATCTGGATTGCCCGGGGGTAGAGCTCTGTCCAGTAACAGTGGCATCTCTCTGGACCCCTCCCAGTGAGGTCACTGCCTTAACTCTCCTGTACGCTGAGGGAGGGGCCCTTGCATTGGGAGACTGGAACAGTGGGGCACCCCGTCCTAATAGCCAGGGATCCAAATGGGAGGGGGCTGGGGGCCGGCTGTAGAGGAGCACCAGGCGGGAACTTCTTTGGTGGAGTTGGCTCTGCCTGCTGGTGTGGCTGCCAAGTGCTTGCTCCACCAGTGATGCTGCATGGCCTGGGACTGGAGAGCAGGGCCCTGCCCCTTACTTACTGGACTGGGAGCCTAGAGGTGTGGCCCCTCTCAAAGGGGGTCATCCATCCAGAAGGTTTCAGGAGCACCCAACAGCCAGACAACCCAGCGCGCGATGGTCACCAGGAAGCACAGAGGAGGACAGAGGCCTCAGGTCTTCCAGACTTGGGGCCCAGACTAGATGTTTCCCTGGCACGATGGCCATGTGGCAGGCAGTGCCTGGACTAGGACACCCAGGCCTGGGCTGCCTGCCCCGACCTGGCATGAGCTAGAGGGTGGGCTTGCCCTGCCTCTCCTGGCCCACAGCTGTCATCCCCTATGTTTTCACAGCCTCGGGGAGTGCCAGCGAGGGCTTGGGGTTGTGAGCAGGAGGAACCGGCCATGCTGCTGCCAAGCGTACGGCCCATGGGACCACTGTCCGTTCTTTGTGGCTAACAGAACAACAATGCCTCGATTTCCAGGGCTGGCAGGGCTCTGCCACCATGAACCTGGGGTTGGCAGGGCTGCCCAGTGCTGCCACCTGCAGGTGAGCCGAGTGAGCGGTCCCCTCCCTGGCCTGAATCTGGGAAAGGCTTTTCACCCCTGAGGGTCCTGCACTTATAAAGAGGGGCTGAGCTCTGGGAGATGGGAGGGGCCGGGGGGCTCTGCCTCCTGGCTGGGTGGGGGCACCCAGGACCCTGAACACACCTATGGGACCTTAGGCTTCGTCTTAGTTTTCCACGCCTCTGCCGCTCTCCTTTCTCCCTCGGGACTTGAGCTACATCCTAATACCAACTCCACAAGTTGACTTAATATATCTGCTTTTTTTCCAAACCTAAAACAATTTATTTCTTTTTCTTTTAAGGATGTGAACATGAATTTCTACTGCGAACGAAAAAGGAAACCAAAACATCATAGGTATTAAAAGGATCGCACATACCACAAAATCATAATATTTAGAATTATGGCTAATAAGGAGCTGCCTACACATGTCTATTTTTTCCCCCTACATTTCTAGCCACAATCTTTCATTCACCTCTTAATATGACCACAATTCTGTAAAATCATTTTCTCTGGAGATACCAGAAAGATAATTTAGTCTCTGCTAGCCGATTTATCAAAATTTGCTTTTATTATTGATAGCTTTATCACCGAGAATTTCTTTTATCTTCAAAACTCATTTTTGGTAATAGCTTATAAATTTGGGGAAACATTATCTAATTTGGGGTTCTCTATCAAAGCTCTTTCATATGGAAGCTATCATATTTGAAGGTAAAACAACTGATTTCTATAAAGGAAGCCTTTTCATCATTACTGTGAATAGAAACAGTTTCACTGCTGGTACACAGAGCCCAAAGTAGCAATGGTCTAGAATGCTGGCTGGGTGCTGGGGGAAAACAGAATAACGCTGGTCCCCGACTGGACTTGCTCTCTGATGTGAGCAGAGGATGGAAGGAAACTGGAAAAGGGAGCTGGAGCTCAGCAAGGGATTTGCTGCTGTTTCACCTGGTCACCCAAAGTCAGATGGGGCACACAGTCGACCACTGGGGGAAGTACGGATCTTGGGTGAACCCCAGAGGGGAAACTGAGGCCCAGGGGTGCCGTGGCTGGGTATGGTCTCCCAGGGAGAAGCGTAGAGCCAGGCCCAGGGCCCTGGGGGTACCAAGCGAGTGGGGCGAGCTTACCGGTGGCCTCGTCCAGGCCCTCCTGTGTGACGTGGTTGTTCTGGCTGACCCACTCGCCGTTGCACTTGAAGTAGATTTGCGTGGCGGGAAAGGCGCGGCAGCGCAGCTCCACGGGCTTGTTCTTCACGATGTAGGCATCCTGCGGCTCCTGCAGGAAGAGGGGCAGCCGCTCCGCTGGCGCTGATGGGAAGGAGTCGGGGAGCACCTCGCTGCCTGGGTCAGTGCCTACGGAGGGGAGAGGGAAGGGCTCCGTGAGGCCGCAGGCTGGGGGGCCCTGGGTCCCCTCGATCCCCTGGGGGGCCGCAGCCAAGAATGGAGGCAGGGGGAGGCGGAGAGGTGGGCAGCTGCAGGAGCCTGGCTGGGATGTCCTCTGAGACCTGGGCAAGGCCTGGCATCCCGGGGCCTCAGTTCCCCACTCCACCCTGCCCTGAAGAGGCCGTGTTGTGGAGCCAGTTCCAGCTCTATGCTGAGTGATTTGAGATCTTCGCAAATGGAGGAGTCGGGGTGGCCCTGGGGGAGGTGAGGCAGTCCGTCAGGGCAAGGACACCCCTCTCCCATTCTCCCCAGTGTTGCAGGCACTGGCCCCCTGGGCCTCCTTCTGGTTTCCCACGGTGATGCCACAGTCTGTGAAGAGCTGGAAATGGAGCTCAAACCAGGCCAGCTCTGCCTCGAGGCCACAGCTGCCCTTTGCAGCCCCAGCCAGCCACTGATGCAAGTAGGGAAGTGAGCCAGGGCCTGCGGGGGTGAGGGGTGAGCCGAAGTGGGCTGAGGTGGAGGGGCAGTGCTCTCGGCTTCCTGGTGCTTGTTCCCAGAGAGCCTCCTCCTCCAGGAAGCCCACAGCAGGTGGCAGCATGGAGGGGAGACCACCTTCCCTGCAGCCTCTACCCAGAGCCTCCCCTCCTCTGGACTGGGGCTCTGATTCGCCCCTTCGCCCTTCCCACTCCAGCCAGATCCACACGCTTGGCCGATGGATGAGGACACTCGGGAGGTTGTGCCCACGGCCATCTCCTCCCCCAAAGGGGCCAAATGGAAACCCTGGCCCCCGCTGCCTCCCTGGAAAGAACAGCGCCTCGGGAGGTGAGACAAACAGGAAGGGAGGGGGGCCTGGCCACCACCAGCGCAGGGAGGGAGGGAAACCAGGCCGAGCCAGGCTACTGGTTCACAATCCACTTAGGAAAATTGACTTTCCAATGGCAAGTGCCAAACAATCAGGTGGCTGGGGCCGACAGCAGCAGGGGGCTTGTCCTCCTCTGCTAACGGCTCCAGAGGAAACCATGAATTAAGCTGCAGGGGTGCACGTCTGCCCAGCCCCTCGCCAGCCTGCTATGGCCTTGTCACTGTCTCAGTGCTCCAGCCCTTCAGGTGGAGCATGGTTCCCAGAAGGCCAAGGGTGGGACATGCCAGAGCCAAGGAGTCCCACTCTGGGCGAAGGGAGGAATGGGATGCCCAGTTCTTCAAGAGTAGAATGAACAAAACATGCCTGACATGCTTAAGCCACATGGACCAGGAGCTCCTGCTAAGATGGGGGCTCTGAGAAAATACCTCGGTTGACACTGGCCTCAGGCTCTGGGCCCTGGGTGGGGTGTGGGGGCTGAAGGGGAAGCCAAGCAAGAAGGGCGTTGAATTCAGCTCCATCCAGCATGTTCTGTGTGACCCATGGAGAGCCCTTAATTCTGACCCCATTAAGGGCTCTGAAGAGGACAGAGATGTGAACACTCTCCTCTCTCTGGGATCTTTTGAGGATCATATGAGATAAACATGCATCAGAGCCTAGGAGGGGCCTGGCATTGTAGGTACACGTGGCTGTGTCAAAATAGCAACTGATGCTTCCCTTGAATCAGCTGCTATGTTTTCAGTCACATAGTTAATTTGCCTAATTCTTGCAACAGCTTTGTAGGGTCTATTATACTGGTCCCCAGTTTCCTGATGGGGAAACTGAGGCTCAGAGCAGTTAAGCAACTTGCCCAAGGACACACAGCTTGCAAGAGGCAGAGCCAAGGTTTGAACCCAAAAAACCAGACAGCAGCATTTAGGACGTTGTCCCGGGTTCTGCGCTTCCCTGGAGTACACTGCCCCTGAACACTGTGTCCCCACACCTGAGAATCCAATAGACCCTGACACTGGCCGGCTCTCTACAACGATGGGAGCTCTCTCGTCAAAGGGCCAGGCGAGGCTGGGACCGTTTTTCTTGTTTCGAAGTTGGGAAACTGAAGTTCATCCAAACTGATGCAAGGTCACCCCCTTAGGGTGCACCTAAACAGAGAACAGCGCTGAGGATTCCTGAGGCCAAGCCTCCCCCACACCTGCTTCCCTCTGCCATGTAAGGGGATACTTCTATAGGTAAACTGGCAGCCCCTATGGTCTGAGAGTGTGGGCAGTTGATAGTGAAATGACATAAGTGTCCAGGGGGTTGGACCTTGGTCTCCTGGTGGCCTGAGAGCTGCTCACCAAGCTGGGCAGTTCTAGAGAGCAGGATGGAGCCAGGAGGGCACCTTGCCCACCTCCTGCCGTCAGCATCCTGCTTCAGTTTCAGGAGCCCCTGGGTCTGGACCAGGCCCTCCTGGCCTCGGGGACCTCACCTATGAAATGAGGGGACTGGGTCCCCCTCTGGGGGTGGTGGCCACGAGGGCTGGTGCCTGAGAGCCCGTGGGTGCAGCTGCAGGCTTGCCTTACCTTCTAACCACACGGCCCCCGGCCTCCAGGTGACAGCCACCCTGGCTTTCTGCGGCACTGCGGGCTGTATTTACGACTTTATTTTATAACCCTAATGCGGCTCATTTATAAAGCAGGCACAGACTCAACTGAGGAAAGTAAACATTCAGCATCCATTAGTGAGCAGGCCTGAGTCTGGTGGCCCCGGGGCCCTGCCCTCCCTGCCCCACCCCTGCGCGCAGCCTTGGCACAAAGCTCAGCTCTGGTCCTGGCAGGAGTGCAGCTGGGCGTTCTCATCAGTGCCTCCCTGTCATTCAGGGCAGTGCCATGCAGTCACTACCCACTTGCCAATGTCCCCCCTCCCCCAGGTGACCTACAGAAGCTGAGGAAGAACCAAGGCCCGACCTGAGATCCCTCTCCAGAGACACCATGGGCAGACTGTGTGGGTGCGTTGGGCCCCTGCCCTGACCAGTGGACACGTCCCCTCCTCCCGGGCCCTGGCTTGGGCCTTGGTGGCTCCACAGGTGTCCAGGAGGAGGGCCACCTGAGCCTGTCCTCTCCAGTTTGGAGGGAGAAGGACAATAAAATCTTGGGGTTCCTGGGAGCTTCCTCTGCCAGATCGAGGGCATTTTATATTAATTCACCAAGCCTTGCAACAATCCTAGACAGAAGTTTCCAAACTTTTTTGGTCTTTTGTGTCTCAGTAATTTTTACCCAGTACTTTTTCTTGATAATTTTATCCCAAGGTCAAAAGAAATTCCTAGTGGTTCTGTTTATTAAGTAGTTAGATACAACCAGCTTACGTGTGTGTGTGTCCTAACACCTTAGCAGTCATTTGGAAAAATAATACACATAAATTGAAAGCAAAAAATACTATTTGTATTCCATTCCTAAAAAGCCGCAATGACTTATGAAGGGGAAGTGTGCCCCTGTTGGGTCCTGCAAATCAAATCTTGGAATCATAGTGAACACTGCCACCCTTATAGCTTGTCTCTGGCACTCCCAAATGCCAAAATCCCAGCTTTGCAGACAGAGGCCATCTGAAGGCAGGAAGTGTGATGTTATATTGAAATTGTCACCTATCTTGAGCTCGTAGTTGTCATGGTATCTGGCAGTTGTCCAGTATGGCTGTGTTTCCTTGAAGATTAAAAATAACCCACAGCACCCCTGTGAATTGGCAGCAGCACCCCAGGGTGCTGAGGCACACAGTTTGGGAACCACATCCCTATGAGTTAGGTACTATTCTTGCCCCCATCCTAGAGATGAGGAGAACTGAGGCCAAGGGAGTTTAAGTCGCTGGTGCAGGGCTAAAAAGCCTGAACACAGCAGAGCTGGGGAGCACATCCGGGCAGCTGGATACCTGGATCTGACTTCTGAACTGGAAACTGGCATTTATGTCCACTATCTGCCAGGCGCTTCCAATATTTCACCTCATTTATTCCTCTCAATCCCCAAGGTGAGCATTATCTGCTCATGTTACAGATAAAGACATGGGGCATCAAGGGACTTGTCTGAGGTCACTGGGTTAGTGGGAGGAAGCCAGGCTTGGGGTCTTATCTCTCGGCCACCCTGTCTCCCTGGCTTCACTACCTTTCCCCACTGCTCCAACCTCAGGGAGGAAAATAAACACCTCAGAAAACGTCCCCCAGGAGGAGCCTTTGCCACTGCTGGGCCAGGTGTGGATTTCCTCCTGGTGGGGAAATGGCCCACAGAAAGTGTATCTTTTCCAATAGCAGAATTCATTTGAACCTATGGCTGCAAATATGCAACCTGCCTTTACAGCTGCATCCTCAGAAGGCCCAGCTTCAAGATAAAGCTATGAAAGGGGACATATCCCTACACGGATGTAACAAAAGATGGTCCAAAATGAGAAAAGAACTGAGGTCAGGAGCCCTGGGTCTGCACGCCAGCTGGGCCTGGCATCGCCATGTGGCTGTCCTCTCAGGCCTCAGGCCCCCCACCTGCCAAATCAGGAAGCTGGTCAAGTCAATCTCTCGAGCCCTCCCCTGGTTCTCATACTGTGAGATCTGACGATGCCTGATGGGGAATTGGTTGATGTAGGACAGGTCCCTGATGGGTAAAGGTTTCCCTCTTGAAATGAACTTGCTTAAAGTGGGGTCACTGTTCTTGCCATTGTCATTCCTGGCTCAAAGGCCCAGCACCTACTGGTGTTCTAAGGCACAGGATAGAGGAAGGCCGAGGAGGGAGGGGGAAGAACTATTTGCTGTGGAGCTCTCCCAACCGTGCCACAGCCCACCCACTCTGGCCTCAGATCAAAATGACCACCGGTGTCTCTGGGGGGCTCCACTCAAACCCTCGCTTCTCATTTACCTGCCTGTATGGGGTCTCTTGTCTGCAGGTCTCACTCGGATGCACTGATTCACAGAGATAGAGGTTACCTGAAGGGTCATCTCATACAACATCCCCTATCAACTCCGTATCCAAACTTGACTTGCATACCTCTGGGGACAGGGAGCTCACCACTGCATTTCTCACCCAGGTTCTCCTCTAGGCAACTCTAACAGAAAGTCTTCCTTACTTTTCAGCTGAAATTTGCTCTCACAGTTTCCAGCCAGTGCTAGAGGTTTAACCTCTGTGGTTATGCAAGACAGTATGTTTTCTCTTCCCCATGAGAGCGTCCCAGCCTGAGGTCGCAGCCTGCCCACCATGGCCTTGTTGTCTTTCTTTTGAATATTCACAAGACAGTTTTGCCTTCCCTCACCACCAGGCTGGCTTCTTCATGGGCTAGTTCCATTCTGCTCACAAACCACTTTAAAATGTTGGGAGGGGAGGTGACCAGATGGGGTCTGACAGTACCTTCCTGCTTCTGGAGGCTTGAAGGCTCCATGGTAGTTGTGGCAGCTGCTTCTAGGTGTCCAGGTGTCCAGGACAGGATACCTGTCCCCTGGGAAGGGAGTGGAGCCTTCAGAGCAGAGTAGGGAGTCAGAGCCCAGTCTCCACCTGACAACAGGACCTGCACGCACCTTCCCAGGGGCTGGGCCTGGGCAGTCCCAGATGTGGAGGCACACCTGGCAGGTGGGAGGTCCTGGTGGGGAGGAAGTCATTCCACAGACTTGTTTAAGAGGTACAAGAATCTAAGCCATTAGAATAAATAGAAGCCAGGGTCCTTGGATATGCAGGAAGTGACTTCAGGACAAAGGTAAAGAAACTGTATTTCTGGAATTCCTGCTGTGGCACTATGGAATCCGTGGCATCTCTACAGCGCTGAGGTGCAGGCTGGATTCCGGGCCTGGCACAATGGGCTAAGGATCTAGCATTGCTGCACTTGCAGCATAGGTCACAACTGCGGTTTTGATCTGATCTGATCCCTGGCCTGGGAACTCCACATGTTGCAGAGAGGTCAAAAAAAAAAAAAAAAAAAAAAAAAAAAAAAAAAAAAAAAAAAAAGAAGAAGAAGAAAAAGAAAGAAAGAAACTATATTTCCCAGAGCTACCCCTGAGAGGAGGGAGAGGTTAAAACTACAGCGTCAGGCATCCTTGGATGGAAGACCCTGGGCCCGGCCTCCAGGCTAGACAGGCACAGAGTGGAATGCACTGGCCTGAGAGCCAGCAGATCCGGCCAATCCTCATTCTGCCACTGAGACCTTGGGAAGGCCTCGGTTTCCCCATCTATGAAAAAGGAGCTAACAGCTGCTGCCCTGGCCGCTGTGAAGTGTTGCTGCGAAGGTCGGTGGAGAAAACAGAGGCAAATGTGCTCTATGAACTGCGTAGGGCCTGTGCTCCAGGGAAAGGCACCAGGCAGGAAATATTCTCTGGCTGAGCCACGTGTGGGGAGTCCTGAACCCCCATGCTGACAGAGTCCTTGCCCTGTGGATACCTGAGCCCCTGCTGGCTGTAAGCCCGGCAGGTCGAGAGCAGAGGGGCCTGGAGCCCTGTTCCACCAGCTCAGAGAGGGATAGTGACCAAAGCAGCATCACACAGCAGATAAACAGTCCAGCTGGACCAGAGCCCTGTTTCGGATGCAGGGCTGAGGAGGGAGATGGCACAGCATGGGCATGGCTATGGGGAAAAGCCTGGGCTCTGTATTTCCCCTGCCTGGGATGGAAACTCACTACCAACCATTTCAGCCAGGGCCACCCTGGCCAACAGGGTAGAGACCTCAGAGGCTGCAGTGATCTAGGAGAGAGGGCCTTGAGACCCCTGCCCCCTGGTCTGTGCCCCCAGGTGGACAACGAACCCAGGCCTGGGACCCCCAGCTCAGCAGCAGGGGGCAGGTCTCTGCGGCAGAGCAGGGCTGGCTGGTGCACGGTGGTACCCACACTGCGGGGCAGAACTGGGAGAGGAGAAGGGGGGCAGGTAGAGGGTGGGGGGAGAGAAATGCGCCACGCTGGGCACATTTATCACCAGCAATCACGGTCTTTCTCTAGCCCCTGGACACTGGCTAATTCTCACCAGACTTGACCTCCCACTGCATGGAAAATCTCTCCCATTCACTGCGAGGTGGATGTGCTCAGTGGGGAGTGGGGAGAGTGGGGGGAGAGGAGCCCGCTTATTATTATGTTTTAAAAACTCACAAACCCCCAGTGGAAGGACCCCTCCCTGGACACAAAGCCCTTCTTCCATCTGGCCGGGGCTTCAGGCGGCTGTGGGGTTTGGCCTGGGGCCCCCCTCAGAGGTAGTTACAATGGCCGTTACTGATGACAAATGGGGGCTGGTGGGCTTGGGGGGGGGGGCACCGAGTTCTTCCAAACAAAGGAGGCCCCTTGCACAGCCCTTTTCCCATACCCTCTGCAGACTGGCCTGAGTCCATGATATCACTTCCCATGCTGGCCACCGGAAGTGGCTGCCCCAAGATGACCAGGAGCTTGCATCCTGAAGGGGTGTCTAGCTGATCCCGAGAAATCTCTCCCCTGGAAGGACTTGGGGGCAAGGATGGGATCTGATGGGAGGCTGGAGATGAGGGGGACCCTGAGTTCAGAAAGCAGTGATGGCTTGTCCAAGTGCACACGCCTGGTCATTGGCTGCAGCACCCCTGGCATCTTAGCATGAAGCCCGGGCCCCATTTGGTAGGGGCCACACTGTTTACAAAACAGAGGGGACACTGCAGGTCCTGGGATTCTTGGGCGCTCAGTGGTACCTAGGGAGGCTGCCTTCCACAGCCAGGCTCAGATCCCTTCCTCTGACCATTGGGCTCCCTCAGCCTGGGCGCGGGTCCCTCTAGAGCTAAGTTTTAGCTCTCCTTCCAAGTCCAAGCCACGGGCTTGGAGGCGTGGGCCCCGGGGAGGGGGCATTTTGCTTCCCCTTCCTCTCCCAGTCAAGGAGCACAAAGCCCTCTCATCCATCACCCTCCAGATAATAACCACGGATCCAGCACATGATGTGATAATAAACATCATTGTCAATACAATAATCCTGTCAAGCTGGCGTTCTATTTCACAGATGAGGAAACTGAGGCCCAAAGAAGGGGAAAGACATGCCCAGGCTCTCAACTGCCAGGAAACAAAGCTCTTCCCGTTAAACCCTGAGGCTTCCTCTGGCTCACGGTACCCCGGAGGGATCAGCAGGGAGCAGCTCTTCTTCTGGTTTTGCAGGTGAGCAGATGAAGTGTCTGCAGAGTTTACTGGGAAGCAGGGGATCTAAGCTTCCTAACCCCACCAGTCACCACCCTTCCTCTGTGGGTCTGACAAGTTCTGGGCTAGTTTGGGATGCCCCAGCCAAACAGAGATTCATCCTAGCCTGGGAGGACCTGCTGGTAGCCTGGTGCAGCCCTCGAGACGTCACACTCAGTCACACACACTCACACTGGCAGACCCACCCATGCCCTGGCTTATTTTCAGCTCAGGGCCTTTGCTGTTCTTTCTTTTTGGAATGCACCCCTCCCTGCCTGCCTCCTTACATCCCTGTGGCTGACACTCTGTCACTGAGATCTCAGCCCAAGTGCCACCGGCCACCTCCCTGGTGAGGCCCTCCCTGACCGACCACCCAATGTAAATTTACCATCATCTATTCTCCCTGGTGCTATTTCTACATTGTCCTGGGGTTTTTTGGTTTTGTTTTGTTTTTGCTTTTTAGGGTCACACCTGTGGCACATGGAGGTTCCCAGGCTAAGGGTCTAATCAGAGCTACAGCTGCCAGCCTACACCACAGCCACAGCCACAGCAACGCCAGATCTGAGCCACGTCCGCGACCTACACCACAGCTCACGGCAACACTGGATCCTGAACCCACTGAGCGAGGCTAGGGATCCAACCTGCAACCTCATGGTTCCTAGTCGGATTAGTTTCCGCTGTGCCACGACGGGAACTCCACTGTTTTTGTTTTGTTTTTCCTTAACAGTACTCGTCTCTCTCTAGAATTACCTTCTTTGTCTATTTGTTTGATTGTTTGCTGTCTGTCTGGACAGGTATACTCTCTGGAAGGCAAGCTCCTTGAGAGCCTAGAAGACCCATTTGCTTGTTTGCTGGGCCCACTGAGGACACACGACTTTCTCCAGCTATGCCACCTAGCCTCTCCTGGGGTGGCAGGTAGGGGTGGGACAAAGCAGCTGGAGGAGGTGGGCACAGGATGGGCTGAGCTGAGCCATGGGAGGAATCCTTTTGGAAACTCCATCCTGTGAGAAACCACCAATGGAGGGAACCTCAGAGACTATCTGATTACTATCCTCTAGGGCGGAGACCAGAGACGGTGTGGGCTAGCCTAGATCACACAGCACCTGAGCAGCAGAGCCAATAGAAGAAACTGGGCTCTAGACTCCTGGGGGAGTGGGGTTTTATTTTAAAAGCCTCCTTTTTTTTTTTTTTTCCCTAACAAAAATACTTTTTTCTTGTCCTTTTCTGATTTCCATTTAGGAAAAAATGGGGAGAAAGATAAAAATCACCCATTCCCACCCTCTAGCTGACCAGAATTGACACTGGACACTGGTCCTGACTTTTTAAAAAAAAAAAATGAATTTTTTTCCAGGCCACACTTGCAGCATGTGGAACTTTGCAGACTAGGGGTCGAATCAGAGCTGCAGCTGCCAGCCTACACCATAGCCACAGCAAAATCAGATCTGAGCCGTGTCTGCAAACTACACCACAGCGTGCAGCAATACTGGATCCTTAACCCACTGAGTGAGGCCAGGGATTGAACTCATGGACACTAGTAACCTGCTGAGCACAATGGGAACTTCCAGTCCCGACTTTTTCAGATGCACACATAGTTTGTTATTTACGGGATCTCACCCTACAGTCTGTGTGTCCTATGTTTCCTTTCAAGGATTTTAAACCACAAGCAAAAGGCACCAGGCAGCTCCCGTGCTCTCTCAGTCACACACATCAGGTGGGCACATGCCAGCTGGGCTGACTGCCCCTGTGTGGCATTGGGGGCCCTTGGAGGAGCCACAGGATGCACAGCTGTTGCAGGAGCCACTGGGCAATGACATCAGGGTCTCTTTGCACGTTTGGGTGCTGGGCAGAAAGACGCCAGTGTCCTGTTCCCATCTCCTGGAAAAGTCAAATCGCCCAAGGGTACAGCCTCTGGCTGGGGCTGTCTGCCTGACGCGTTGCATCCCTGATGCCCTTCCAGGTGAGGTGCCCCAATACTGTCTTGGAAAATTCAAGGTCAGGGCTGTTCTTAGAGCACCCTGAGGCAGAAACTTCCCCTGCCTTCCCAGCGTCCTGCTCTAGGACCAAACCACCCCTCCTGGCAAAGGGGAGTTGACTGCCAACACACTGCAAAGTGGAAAAATGGTGTGATCGTTGCCCACTGCCGTCAGTGCCATCACCACGCCTGGCCAGGCCCTGCCCCAGTGCCAACTGTGGGCCCCCTGGCAGGCTCCAGGAGGTGGCTCAGACCCTGGGTTGCACGGCTCTTAGGACTAAGTCCAAGACCTTCACTTCCAGAGGGGGCCCCTGAGTCCAGAAAGCAATGATGGCTTGTTCAAGTCCAAGTGCCCGGTCAGCGGCTGCAGGACCCCTGGCATCTTGGCATCACACTGGCATTAAGAGAATCACAGCAGGGAGAGAGAAAAGGGGGTGCTTGGACTCTGGCCTTTGCCAATCTGTGGGATGGGACATGGAACGGACCACGAAAGGGGAACAGAGAGGTGGTGATGGAGTCATGGTGAGAAGGACAGAGAAGGAGAAACATGAGCGCGCCTGGCAGTGGGGGAGTGAGCGGGGCTGTGTAGGGGTTTCCTGTACTCTTTTGAACCTAGAATCTACCTGCGTTCCTGCTCAGGCGCTGGGAGCAAGAAAAGAAGGTGGCCATCCATCGCTGGCCTTCCTCCACACTCTGCTCTGCCTCTTCCATGAGGCTAGCCCTGGGCTATGGCTTCACAGGCCCTTGAGAAGGCAGACCTTTAGACCAGGCTCCCAGGAACTCCTTATGGACCAGAATGGGGGAGTAACTGGTCCCAGGTCACACAGCGGGGTTGGAAGCAAACCAGCTGGAATCACTGGAGTGCGGACATCTGGGCACTCAGCCCAATGCTCTTGCCCTTGCCTTTGCCTTTCTCTGGTTCCAAGAGTGGGGAAAACCTTAGCCTTGACCTTGGGGGAGCAGCTGAGCTGTTGGGGTGGAGACGTGGGTAGACAAGTGACACGGGTCCAGCAGAAGGCCTAGATGGCTGCACAGGGGCACCCCAAGGGAGGCAGGGGGGTAAGCAGGTATTCAATCCCCATTCTTCCAGTCATTCATCAAACATTTCCCGAGAGCTTCCCCTCGACCATGCCTATGGTAGAGCCTGCAGAGCAATGACCAAGCTTCAGTCCCACCAACAGGAAGCTCCCAACAAAGGCTCAGGGTTAAGGATCCAGACATCCTGACTCTCAGACTCCTGCTCAGTCTGCCTCCAGCCTAGTCCCATGGTCATGTGATGATTCCTCTGCCTGTTGACCCACCATCAGTGCAGAAATAAATCTACAACTTTGTAGCTCTGTCCTTCTCAGTCAAGGAGTGAGCCCACCTCCTCCAGGAAGTAGGGTTTGATTACTTCCACCTTGACAACTGTAGGGATTTCTCATTCTCCAGGCTCCTGAAAATCCCTCCTCTTTCTTGGGCTGAAGCACACTGGTGCTGCCATTGGCTCCTGAAGTGACCTTGGGCAAGCTACTTCCCTCTGGACTCCAATCTTCCCTTCTGGGAAATGGGGCCACTTTGACTTGCTTCACCCTCCAGGGTTGTGGGGAACATCAAAGCCAGAAGTATGAAATTGTTTTGCCAGCTGGACTGCCCTGGGCACTTGCTAAGTTTTATTAACACTTTTCACAGCGAGAAAGAGTGGGCGTGCCTTTCTGGGGCTGCCAGGGGCACTGGCTGACATCTCAACCTACAGCTCCAGGGTTTTCCTCTGGGTTTGAGGTGCCGGCCAGGTGCCCTACTCCTAGCTCCCGCCCTGCCCTGGCCTCCCAACTGCTGCCCAGCCCACTCCGTGATGACACAGAGCTGCAAAAGGCTGATGCAAGCTGGAAGAAGGGAATGAAACAGACTTGAGTGGGGTGGATGGAGCTCCACCTCCAGCCCCGTGGGACACGGGGCCCAGCCCCTGCCTGCTTGTTTGCGCCTGCTGATGTAATCGCTGGGCCTCTTTGGTTCAGGGCTCTCGGCTGGCTCACCTCGCCTTCAAAGCCAGAGGAAGGGTGTGAGGTCACAGCCACGTGCACCACGAAAGGGCTCTTCTCCAAAGCGGGGTGGCTGGGCTCCAGCAAGGGCAAAGAGGAGGAAAGAGCCAGAAAAACAGCCTGAGAAAGAGCACGGCTCTGAGGTAAGCAGGACCTGAGTCAACCCCAGTTCTGCAACTGTGTCACTTCAGGGGTGTCGTCCATGTCTCTGAGCCTGGACCTAACAGGCACTCAAATTGTCACTCCCTCCTAGGGATGTCTCAAGAGGCATAAGGACGTCTGAGAGGGTCAAAGAGAAAGGATGGAAGCATGGCTCCATGGAAGGAAAACACCAGAACAGTCCTGGGCTGGCCACCAGCTCACCAGCTCAGGTTTGTTTATCTGTAAAATGGGTACACTGTCACCGTGGCCACCTCACAGAGACACTTGGGATCAGAGGTGTGAAAGTGTGACATGATGCTAAAGCATGTGGATAGTTCAGGGGACCTGGGGACAATTGGGGGTGGTTCTTGCCAGAAGCCTGGGGCTCCCAGGAGCTGCGCGACGGAAGTGGGGCTGTTGGCTGTGTTCTGCCTGGCCCAGCCCCAGAGGCCTCTAAGGAACCATCAAATACTTGCAGGTGATGAAAACAAGAGCCAAGATCCACTCCTAGAAAGTGCCAGGCCAAGTGCACGCAGCTGAGCGCCCCTGACCCCAAGAGCCCATGGGGTCTGCCCTGTCTCCAGACCATAATTCTCAAAGCTGGTTTCCCTGGGGACGCCTTTGCTCTTTCCCTCAGAAAGGGTGGGGTGGGGGGAAAAGCCTCACGTGGTTCCAGGTCTCTTTGGTTAACAATGAAGGCAAAAAGATAGGGACCCGAAGCTCCCGCTGTGGCGCAATGGGATTGGCGGTGTCTTGGGAGCACTGGGACGCGGGTTCAATCTCTGGCCTGGCACAGTGGGTTAGGATCTGGTGTTGCTGCAGCTGTGGCTTAGGACCCAACTGCAGCTTGGATCTGATCCCTGGGAGCTCCATATGCTGTGGGGAGGCAAAAAAAAAAAAAAAAAAAAAAAGACAGGGACCAGCTGAGGTGGGGAGGAGCTGTCCATCTCAGCCATCCCCCATCTTCAGCCTGGGAGAGAGGGGTTACCTCTAGTAATTGGGCCCTCCATTTGCTGTGGAGGAGGCATTGCACTCCAGCTGGGATTCACCGGCTTCCCTGGCCACAAGGACCTCTTTCCTTTAGCACAGCCTTGAGATCTGGCAGGTCCTATGGTCAGCCAACAAGAGCTACCTGAATCCTCCCAACAGCCTTCTAGGCAGGTACTTTTTTTGTCTTTTTAGGGCTGCACTCATGGTATACAGAGGTTTCCAGGCTAGGGGTTGAATTGGAGCTGCAGCCACCGGCCTACACCACAGCCACAGCAATGCGGGATCCGAGCCTCGTCTGCAACCTACACCACAGCTCATGGCAACTCCAGATCCTTAACCCACTAAGCGAGGCCAGGGATCAAATCCAAGTCCTCGTGGATACTAGTCAGGTTCTTTAACCACTGAGCCACAACGGGAACTCCCCCAGGCAGGTACTCTTATCACGATCCCCATTTTGCAGGTGAGGAAACTGAGAAACACAAAGTAACTTGCCTAACATCACAGAACAAGGTCGTCAGCCCTTGAATCTGGATCTCCCTGACTCTAAGACCATACTGTTAACCTCGAGGACAGTGGTTCTCAAACTGTTGCATGTCCTAGATCAGCTGGAGGCTTGGGAAAATCCAGTGGGCCCCAGCCTCCCGCCACCAGCCGGAGGTTCCCACTTAGCAGGTCTGTGGCAGGAGTTGACAACACACTCAGCTAACAAGCTCCCAGATGCTGCCACGAGTCCACTGTTCCGGGCCCTCTTGCCTCCCAACAGAAATATAAAACACTTAGCACACACAATGGTGCTTAATGCAGGTCAGCTCCTTTGCCTGAGCACTTACTTCTATAATTCAGCTGGAGATCTTTCAAGAGGAACTAAAGGAATTCCATGGCAGCATGGTGCCGGCTGTTGCAGCTTGAATCAGGCCCTGATGCAGCTTAAATCAGGCCCCGGTGCAGCTTGAATCAGGCCCCGATGCGTGGTAATAAAGAGTCTGATAGCCATCGCTGGCACCTGCCTTCTTGTCAATTAGCCTCTTTGGGCCTCAGTTTCCTTATCTGCCAAATGGGAGTAATAACATTTGTAGGAAACACATTCCACGCACAAATTGCTTAGAGTGGTGCCTGGCACATCAAAAGGGCTTCCTGAGTATATGCTGCATTGTTGTTTTTTCAATTACCATTGTTTTTTATCTACTTCATCTGGATTATCTTTCCAACAACCCTCCAAGGCTGATATCGATATCCACCTCCGCTGTTTACCTACAGTCACTCAGCCCAAGTCACATAGTCGCTAAGTGGCCAAGGAAAGATTCCCAGCCGGGTGTGGGACTCCAGTGGTAGAAACTGTCCACCACGAGCAAAGAGAGAAGGCCATTCTGGCCGCTTCCTGCGGAAAGGATGAAGGGTTATTTTCTAACTTATGTTTCCTGTGATTCCCTTGAGACCAAGCTTAGCCCCGGGTCCCAAGAGTGTCACAGTGAAGGGAGAATGTCTCTCGTAGGGAAGCAGAGGCTGTGTCAGCCATGCACACTTGGTGACCTTGGGCGACCAGACCCCTGGCCCTGTGTCTATCTGCTGTCTGACCCCTGCCTGTTCTTCCTTACTGGGCATCTTCAAGGTGTGAGGGCTGGCTTGGCATGGGCTGGTCAAGGTCCTGGGAAAGGGGACAGTCACTTGCTTCTCCTGAGATTCCCTGCCCCCACGCCCTCTGGGATCCCCAGTTCAAAACAATGGAGGCTTCAGGTCGCCCTTGATGTAAGGTTTAGTAGGTGGCTAATTTTAGCTGAGAAACACTCGGCATTTTCCCAGCCGCCGTCCCGGCCGCACTCTGTGCTGGACAAATGGCCTAGGTTTTCCTCCCTGATTGTTCTCGTCTGGGGGGCTACGGGCTGACTCCAGCTCAGGACAATTCCCTTTGTGTCTGCTTCCGGGTGGCTCTTAATAACTCACGGGGACAGCCTGGAGCCCTCAGCCTGAGCTCTCAGGCTCCCATCCCCACCCCAGCTGCATGCCCCTGGCTTCTCCGTCAGGTCTTCTCAAAATGTGGCACTGAAAGAGGACCTGCTGGTCAGTCTCCTCAGCTCCTCAGGGGTGGACACGGAGAGGGAGGGCTTGTGGCCTGAAGGAGCTTCCCATGGACAGATGGGGAGGCCAAGGCCCAGAGAGCCTGTGACTGGCCTAAGGTCACACAGCATTCTGGCAGAAGTGGACTTAGACTGTAAGTCTACAGATGCATGGTCCAGTGCTCTGGGTACCAGGTGCAGGAGAAATTCCACTGCTATCTAGGCTTCCACCTGGCGTGGGGACACCTCAGAACCTGCGATCCCAGACTGTGGCCTCCCATTCTCAGCCTCCAGTGGAGACACCTGGAATGCTGCCCTTCCCCTCACCCTTTACCTGGCTGAGTCCCTATGCTCAGGGCTCAACTCGAAGGTCACCTCCTCAGGGAACCCGGACCTGACTGCACCCTCCCAACTACACTGGGGCCCTGGCTTTTCCTCTGGTATTTCTTTCCTTATTGCCCTCATCACCTTTTTAACTTATATACTCATTTGTGTGTTTCCTTCTTTAATGCCAAGTTTCCACCAGATCCTGGGGTCCCAGGGGCAGACACAACATGTAACAACCTGTGTGGGCCCCGGGGCAGGGTCCTAGAGCACCCGCTGTACCCAGAGAGCCTGGGGGTCCCAGGGGAGCGACTGGGGGCCCTCCAGGCTCAGGACCGTCAACGTGTTCAGCCATCTTCAGCAGCAGGATGGCACTTTTTGCCTGGACACCATCCCTGGCTGGACGGCACGTTTGTGCCTACGGCGGACCCCCTGGGTGCCAGCTTGGGACACGGCAGATGTTCAATAAATGCTTCTTGCATGAATGAATGAACCTTCTGGGCTCCTCCGGTTCCTCTTCTCCCTAAGGGAGGAACCGCGACTGGACCTATGTCCCACCCTTCCCTTGGATGGCTCTGGAAGCAGGAGAAATAAGGAGCCTTGGGGAAGGCACCCCTGGCCCAAGGTGGTCCCACCCCAGAGGGCTGTTTGCTGGCCTCACAGCCCCCCGCTCTGCCCCTCTCCCCCAAGCCGGGACCCAGCACGCTATAATTAGAGTCCTCCTTCCAGGCTCCAGTAATGAGGGGTGTTGGGTGCCAGCTGTAATTACAGCCTGGTTAAAACGAACAGGAGCCGCCCCCAAGCCAAATTACAAAGTCTGCTGCCGGACTCCCTCCTGCCCGGCTCCCTTTTTATGGGGCTGGTTAGAGGGAGGGACCAGGGAGTTTACAGAGAAGCCAGCTCAGGCTGGAGCTGCGGTTTCGGCAGAGTGGGAGAGCCCAGGAGAGCCGAGCCGAAAGTCTGGCCTGTGTTGCTTTGAAACTGTCCTTGCACCTCCCCCGGCCCCACCCTCGTCAAAATTCCCATCCAGCGCTGAGGTCAGGAATATGGGCAAAGAAACCAGCTGAAGCTGCTCTTCCAATCCTTTCAGCAGCGCCCCTGTCTCAGGGCTGAGCTCTGCCAGACCCTGTTAATGGCTCTGCACAGTCGTATTTCAAGGGCACAGCCAACATCACCCCTGTGTTTGCTGTTCAGCACTTAACTAACTGGCCCCAAATCACAAAGCCAGCAAGAGGCAGACCTGGGGCTTGAGCCAGGCCCACACAGGGAGAAAGTTCTGGAGTGTGGGAACCTTCCATCTTGTGTCCCCTCACTGCACTGGACATGGGGCAGGGTACAAGGAAGGGCTCATTGAATCCCCAAGAGGTCCAGCTGAGTCCTCCTCTCCTTTTTAGAGATAGAGGAATTCGAGACTCTGATTTCGACTGGCATTCCAGGATCCAGAGGCAGAGCTAGCATGTGAGCAGCCTGTTGGCTTCAGAATCTCAGGACGTTAATATGTAAGGGCTATGGAGAAAATCTAGTTCAAGGGCACATACACACCAGCCTGTCCCATCCCAAAGCTGTGGCAGACATCACCAATGGATCATCAATCATGGCAGGACCACACAGCCATACCAATCAAGTAATGAGTAAGAGATTTCACCATCCCCGATCTGATTAGTTCCCACTCATCTTCATGTACCCAAGGGGAAAACGGAGCCCAGAGAGTTGAGTGACTTGCCCCATGAACAGAGTGACTCTTATTAATGACCAGCCTTTGTGAGTGTGAACCTGCCACTCCCATTGCCAGCCCTGTCAACTCTTCAACTCTGGGCTTCTGGGGTGGGAGAGGCTCCCCCCAGGCCCTATAATACTGACCCAGCTGGCTGGCCTGCTGGCCTGACCAGAAGGCGGCTTTTGCAAGGGACTGTGGGGGAACAGGTTTGCTCACTGGTGCAGGTGCCCCAGATGTAGCAGTGGCAATCTCTCCACCTGGCCCCGAGCTGCCCACGTGCCCCTTCCTGGGCTTCCTGGCCGGGCTCTCCTTCCAGCCCCAGAAGCTGGCTCCCCCACCTACTGCCCACTCACCACAATTGGCCTGCGGTGACTCAGTCTCCTTGTTACCTGCCCCTGCTCCCCACGCCCCTACCCCCCCATCTCTGCCCCCAGCGTCCCCCAGCTCTGACAAGCCTCTTCAATAGTGTCTTTGATCCAGGCTCTCCAACTTCTTAAACAAGGACGGCCTGCTGCCTTTGGCAAGGGGTGTTAGAAGGAGGTGGGTCTGGGAGAACAGTGACCATGATAGGACAGGCACCCCCCCTGCGGTCCTCACTTTCATGGGACCCCCCCACTTCACGCCCCCAGCCTCCCCAGGATGACCAAAGGTCCTGAGCTCAGAGGCCCTCCAGGGAAGGTGTGAAAGCCGCTAAGCTTTCTGGGAGGTGCCTCTGCCTCACCTGGTAGTGCCAGGCCTGGACTGCAGGGCATTTTCAAAAGGACACTTTAATTAGGGAACAGGGCAGCCAGCCAGCGGGATTACAGGCCACACCCGGAGCCATCAGAGGCCTCTAAACTCCCAGGCCCAGCCTTCCTCTCTTGCCTCCACCTACTGCCACCTCTGCCCTAGGACTGCAGGGAGGGGAGCTACCTAAACACCTCTGTTTGCCGCCCCCGTGGCGGGACCCTAGAAAGGAACACCAGATGTGTCCGGTGTGGTTTCTCAAGCTGAGGTTTGGCTCGAGGGCATGAAAACAGGGGCACAGAAGAGGGCTGGCTAAATTGAAGAAGCCATCCTCAGGCAGGAAGCACGGAGTAGAGGCCACCCTCGGCTGGGCCACAAAAGGGACTGGGTGCCAGAGCCTCCACCCCTGACCTTGTGTGCCACTAGCAGGGACAATGACAAAGGTTTGTGTGTCTCTTAGAGGCTGCGGCTTAAACCCAAACCATGCTGTTCCAGGCATCCTTCCCCAGCAGACAGTGTTCTCCCACATCTAAGATGGGCAGCCTGGGAGCGGCCCAGGGTTGTCTGCCCTAGCTGAGTGTGGCTGTGGCCAAGATCCTGTGTCCACAGGTCTCCTCTGTGCCCTGAGTTACTGGGGCACCCGCGTAAATCTCCCTGGCCCATTGTTCAGGTAAACAGAGTCACAAATGTAAATGAGTTATCAGCACAGCGTCTGGCTGGGCTGCTCAGAAAAGTCACGTTGAACTTGGCTGAGGTTGATGTTCTGCCCTTATGCTAACATCACCTCCCTGGGCCTTGGTTTCTTAATCTTCACATGGGGTGAACATCTTATAGATGCGAAGGTGCCTTTTGACCTATGCAGGCTGTCCAAGTCTACGATTAGTCATTGTGATTTTTTGATCCAACAGCTATGCTTACCCTCCCTCTACCCTGCGCCTGTTTCTAACCCAGCTCACCTATACGAATCTGGTGCCCTCTGGCTCATATGGTCCCACACAGCCTCCCGCCCTGAGGCTCAGCCTAATCTTTGTTATCTGCCAGGGAGGTGACTAGAGGGTCCCTGGGCAGGGAGGAGGGAGAGGGGCTGTGGATGCTTAGTTCTCGGGGGAAGAAGTCTTCACCCGACAGGTGAATCCTCCCCCGACCTCTGGGCATCAACCCCAAGAGAAAAGGCAATGTTGGGGTCAGGACTGCAGTGGGGACCCAGGGCGGACAGGTATGGGTGGCAGCCAGGTGGGCCAAGCCCATCCCTGGTGCCTCCTGTCCTTTCTCTGAGGCAGCTCCCGAAAGGTTCACTGGGACGCCCCAAGCTGCGCAACTTTGAGCAAATCCCTTCCTCTCTTTGGAACCACTTTGTCCTCTGAAAGGATGCCCTCCAAGTACATGGCTTGTCCCACTGCCCTTGGGTTGGCAGGAGTGGAGGGTTCTAGCAAAGCACGAGGGAAGGGAGTTCCTGCTGTAGCTCCGAGGTATCCATGAGGACGTGGGTCCAACAGATCACATGGATGAGAGGCTTTGGCACAGGCCTGGCATGAAGCAGGCGTGCTAGATGCCCACAGAAGCATCTGCGACCAGGTAACCTGCAGCCTCCCCCACACACCTGGCCACAGGACGCCCCCATCCCAGGGAGGGGACCGAGCCTTGTCTCAGCCCTGCAACAGGCGCGGGTTGTTTTCTCAGCTCTGGTTGTCAGGTCCCAGATGGCTGCTGGGCTCCGAGGTATCCATGAGGACATGCCTCTGCTCAGTGGGTTAAGGATCTGGCATTGCCGTGAGCTGTACAGTGGGTCGCATACATGGCTCGGGTCCCGTGTTGCTGTGGCTGTGGTGCAGGCTGTCAGCTGCAGCTCTGATTCGACCCCTAGCCTGGGAACCTCCATATGCTGAGGGTACAGCCCTAAAAAGCAAACAAAAAAAAGAAAAAAATCACAAAGAAGCCAGCCCCTCCCCATAGCTCAGTGCTCAGCGAGAGGTTGGGTGTCCTAGAGGGCTGGGTTCAGAGGGACATGGGGTGGCCTCTGGACATTGCAGAAGCAAGAGTGGTTGAGCCCACCAGGGCTGTACCCCAGCCCTAGTGGGGGCCAGAGACCAGCACAAGGCAACGCAGACTATTCCAGCCTAAACAGAGAGGGGTATGCCTTGCCTGGATTGGGGCGAAGCCCTCTCTCTCAGTGGAAGGAACTAGACACACCCAGCAGAGACACAGCATTGACAGCAGTGGGATTTTAGGCACATGAGACTTGACTTTTCTGGGCATTGTTTCTTTCACCTGTATCAGCCTCTAGCCTAGAGGATAACTAGGAATGAGTGGGCTCATGTGTGGAATACTCAGTACGATCACAATTCCCCAGTAAAGCAATGCTGTCCTTGGGCGTGTGGCTTCAAATCCCTGGGGCTCTGTTTTCTTATCTGTTAAGTGGGTATTGGGACCTCCGACAGATCACATGGATGAGAGGCTTCGGCACAGGCCTGGTATGAAGCAGGCATGCTAGATGCCCACAGAAGCATCTGTGACCAGGTGACCTGGCCTCCCCCACACACCTGGCCACAGGCCGCCCCCATCCCAGGGAGGGGACCGAGCCTTGTCTCAGCCCTGCAACAGGCGCGGGTTGTTTTCTCAGCCCTGGTTGTCAGGCCCCAGATGGCTGTTGGGCCTCCAGCCAGGGGCAACACCTTCCAAACCCACGCAGCACCTCTGTAGCACCTGGCATGAGGAGGCGGGAGCTCCTTGGCCAGCCGGGGATGCTTTCCTGCCAGGGGCTGGAGAGGAGCCCAAGAGCCCAGGGAGGTGGCCTGATTCTGCCCATTTCACAGACGGGACCCATCACAGAGGCACCAGCCACCTATGTGACTGGTGTGGGTAAACCTGGTGTGGGGAAGTGGTCCAAGAGGGGAACGGGGATCCTTAGACCCCTGCCCTGAGGCCAGCGCCTCCGCTTCGCTTAGATTTCCTCTCAGCCCAAACTGCCTGATTCACTCTCTCTTTGGTAGGTGGTCAGAAGGGTCCCATTTAACAGACAACTAAATAGAGGCTCAAGAGAGGCGAACGGCAGGTCTGGCTCACAGGCTGAGCTGGTGGCGAAGCTGGGGTTTGACCCCAGGGCTTTTCTCTTCCGACCGTGAGTATGGGCACATGGGCGGGCAGACGCCAGTGGAGAGGAGCAAGGTGAGATCTTGGGGTGCTGCTGCCTCTCTCCCAATTCACCCCTCAGTGTTCAGCAAAGAACCTCAGGGAGCACCTGCTACTTAACAGAGGGAATCACTGCGGAGCCGCTTTCCAGGGTCCCCCCCTTAATCTGCCCCTGCCAGGATGGGGTCACGAGACTGCCCACCCCTCCCTCCTGGGGCTGTCCCAATTCTCCTTCTTACTACACTTCCTTAATCGCCATGCCCCTCCTTCTCACTGGACCCGGACCACCCTCCAGCACCTATTCTCTGCTTTGCCGCATCCTCTCTGCCTTCATGGTCTTCATTTCCACTCCACTAGGTTCCACACTGGCTGGAGTGTTCAAGGAAGCAGGGAACCTGGGCTCTTGGCTCAGGCCAGTAATCAACTACTGTGTGACCTTGGATAAGTCCCTGACCCTCTCTGGGCCCCAGCTTGCTCAGCTGTCATGGAAGGCTTAGGTGACACGTTCTCATGTTCCATGAATATCAAAAAACCACGCCATGATCAGACTGGGGGTGCTGGAGGGCAACTAGGAACTAGGGCTCCTGGCTCACCTCTGGGCTTCCCACTGGGACCCTGGAGAAGCTGGTCCAGGGACTGGGCTGCCAGGTGGTACCACCCTCTGTGCCCCGGAGTCCCTGCCTGGGCTCCATCTGCTTTCTCAGAGCCTTCAACGTGCCTCTGTTTCTGGCCTCTGCCCGCGTTCCCTCTGTTCCCTATTCTGTCCTCGCCCTGTGGCAATGGGGGTTGACCCGTCACTGGAGCCAGCTCCTGGCAGAATTATTTCCCTCTGTACCGGGTGTCCATTAGCCAGTAAGTACACCAGGCCCAGGCAGGGCACTGGGGGCTGAGGCAGCCATAAATCACCTCGGCTCCCTCTCTCCCAGCCAGGCTGCTGACAGCCTGGAAGCTCTGCTGGCTCAGCTGATCTCCCTTCCTAGAAGGGCTGGGACCAGGCCCGGAGTTGGCTGTGTGAGGGGCCGTGGCACAAGGGTGTGGCAGGCACACAGCCACTCGCCCTGTCACTTCTGGGGTGTGACATTAGGATAACAGCACTCCAGGTCCCTAGGGAGTATCAGCTGGTGATCACTCAAGGAGGGGGACATGGTAAGGACTGTGGCAAGTCAGCTCGTGACCCAGAGCCTCAGTTTCCTGGTCTGTAAAATGGGCTGATCATACACCAACCCCCTGGAGCTCATGAGAGGATCACCTAAGACCCATTCACACATACATGAAATGCCACAGATAGAACGCAGTAAATAATCACTTGCCTTCCCGCTGTGGGGGCTTAGAATGGGGAGTGGTGGTCTGCTTGCCTATGTTTAAAGCTACCATCTTTTTTTTTTTTTGCTTTTTAGGGCCATCCCTATGGCATAAAGAAATTCCCAGGCCAGGGGTCGAATTGGAGCTACAGCTGCTGGCCTACACCACAGGCATGCGACAAGGGATCCGAGCCACGTCTGCAATCTACACCACAGGTCATGGCAATGCTGGATCCCCAACCCATTGAGTGAGGCCACAGATTGAACTCTCGTCCTCATGGATACTAGTCAGATTCATTTCGTTGTACCACAAGGGAACTCCTAAAGCCACATCTTTTACACTCCACTCTTCCCTTCTATAGCTGGACAGGATGGCTCTTTTGCTTGGAATCCAAACGCCAGAGGCAAAATAATTCTCAGCAGTGCCTGTGGAGTGAGACCTGCTGTTTAGGAAGGGTGAGAACTCAGGCCGGGATGCTAAAGCACAGGAGCCTTTGGCATCCTCAGCGAACCAAGTTTGGTGGAGAAAATTAAATGAGATCGCAGGGGCGATATTAAAGGAGCAAATTGCTTTAAAGGGCTTCCGCTCACGGCAGATTTCACTGCAGATGGATGGCGCTAATTACCACAACGTAAGGCAGGTCCCTGGGGGCCCCTGTTTCTAAGTGGGGACTTTGGAAGTGAGAACCCTGAGCTCCTTTTGTCTTCGGTCCATCGTCCCTTCCCCCATACTGAGGGGCACCTGGTGAACCTGGCAGTCTGTGCTGTCTGGGAAACACCCGTTACCGTCTCCTGCGCCCTTGGCACATCTTCTGGGCCTGAAGGACTAACTGAGGATAATTATTGCTCCACATTCACAGAGCCACACAAACACATGTGTCAAGGAGGGGATGTCTTCTCACTGCAAATTTCACTCCTGAGATGCCCGCCCCCACGTGCCCCCGCCGGGGAGCTCAACCAAGCAGCAGGTGTGGAGATGTTCCCTGCAGTGTTATTTACCATCGTAAAATATCCAACGGAGGACGAGCAACAGGTTAACTAAATTAAAGTATGTCCCCAGCGTGGATGATTCTCAGGTATTAACAGTGCTACATACGAAGTCTACGTGATCACATGAGAAAGGTCCAGGGAACCACGTTAAGTAAAGAGCCCAGAGCGTGAAGGGAGGCATTAACTTAGATTCCACCCTGAAATAAGCCTGGGCCTGAGCCTGAAACACACTAATAGGCAAGGAGTAGTTGGGTCTGGGTGGTGGGATCAGGGCTGATTATTTTTCAGACCTTTGTTTCCCATTGTTATTTGGGGCAATAAACAATGGTATTTGGCCTCTATAAACAAATGCTTCTCAGACCCATGCATACTGGGGAGAGGGCCAGAGCCTGGGGTTCTTTCAAAGGGCCCCAGAAATTCTAGCAAGTGACCTGCAGGCTGCAGTTCTAGAAGCAGAGAGAACTGTCTAGGCTCATCAAATGCTTAATAGCCTTGGGGGGCGGGTGGTGGGAGCTTGTGGAGGCTGCTGGCTATCCACCCTGCTCGGTGCACCTGTCGCCCCAGGAAGGCCTCTCTGGGGATGCCCCATTGTTCTCTGACCAGGAAGAAGGTGGGGGGCAGGGAGAATGGCTGGTTCCAAAGCCAGGAAATAAATCTGCTCCCACAACCCAGCCTCTCCATTCAGGCTGCTTTATCGATGGGGACCCAGGGGGCCTGGGGAGAGGGAACCGCCTTCCCAGGATACATGAGAAAACTTCCCTGGGCTGAGCCCCACGGCATCTTGCAGACTCTGGGGGCCCATCCTGGAGGCGTCCTCTGGCTGTTTCCTGGCGTTGTCAGCCCCACAGTCAGAGAATACCAGGCGCCCACAGTCCCAGGGCCCACCTGCACACCTCCCCTACCACCCCAGCCCACTGGGTCCCAGGCCTTGGGGCGAGTAAGATGATCTCCTTGGGCCTTATCAGATCTGATTGTCGGTGAAGAGAGGAGATCCCATCAGCTCCCCAGGCTATGCACCCCCCCATGCTAGGTGTAGAGAGCCACGGGCATTTACATATAATTTACATTAATTTGCATAACCACCTGCTATAGTGGAAAGAGCATTGAACCAAGAGTCAGAAATGTGGAGTCTAGTCCCAACACTACTATGGACTCAATGTGACCTTGAACAAATTCCTGTCCTCTCCAGGCATCAGTCTCCCATCTGCTAAACTGGGGGCTCCACTGCTTGTCTGTAAGTTGACGGGGCATGGTGGGCTGAAAGGACACACATGCCTGTCATGGGGTGGTGGGAGGAGATCCCTGGGACCTCCCTTTCCGTAGCAGGGACCCCTACCTAGGACAGGTGCTCCCCGAATACCTGAAAGACATCCCTGAGGCAGCTGCTCTGGCCTCCTGCTCACCCTTCTACCCCCTCCATTCCCAGGCTGAGGGGTCGCTGGAGAGGGAACCTGCTCATGGCCCAGCCCAGCTCTCCTCCCCCTTCTCCCCTTGGCATCCTTTGGGAAGCCAAGAGCTTCTGACACTCTGGAAATGCTTTGAGCCAGGTGCCAGGGAGCTAGGCAGGGCCCCAGGGAGAGGGAGGCAAAGTGCCAGGCTGTCCAGGGACTGAGGGCTCTCAGAACACAGGAACACACACACATACGCCACTGCCACCCCTGGAGCCTGGACCAAAACAGTGCTACTCCTGACATCTGCCACCCTGGCCTTCCCTGCAAGCCTGTCCACCTGCCGCAGGTATTTCCTGGCCGATGGAAAAGAGGTGGTGGCAAGAAAACCTCATTCCTGGGAAGCTCAGCCATTGCTTCTCCTTGCATCAGGATCTCTGGGGAAGGGCAGGACGCCGAAACTCAGGGAACCATGTATTCTGGTGCCTGGCCTTGCGCGGTTGGTGTCTAGTATGGCCACACTGGGGGTGGGGGTGGGAGGGTCGTCCTTCTGATACTCAGTGCTGGGGACGGCTGGGCCTTTGGGGGTCCTGCAAGGCTGGAATCCAGTGAGCAGAGGGCACAGGCCCAGAGCCCAGTTGATGAGGGATAGGTGGGGAGGGGACAGGGGAGGGGTTAGAGTTCTGAGCAGCCAAGAGCTGAGGGGGGCAGGGTTGGCTTAGACCCTGGGGCCCTGGAGCTTGTGCCCTGCCCTCCTCTCCCCCTTCTGACATCTCCAGAAAAACCCTCTCTGCTCCCCCGACCCCACCCCCTTCCCCAGCTGCCCGCTACTCCCTTGGGCAGAACAGACTGCTGGTTGTCTCTAGAGCCCTCAGCCACTTCCTCCCCTCTCTGGGTGTCCTTTAAAGCCGCCAGTGCCCACAGGTGCTGTCTATTGAGGCAAGTCACCATGAAGGGGTCTGGCCTCAGGCAAGTCACTTCACCCCCCTGAGCCTGTTTCCTCCACTGCAAAATGGGAAAGATGACGCCTACCTCTTGCATTGTTCTGAGGATTAAATGGAGGCAACTTAATACAAGCTCAGCACAGTGCCGGGCACATAATAAGAGCTGGAAAATTGCTAGTGATTGTTATTATTAGCAACCTCTTGGAGCCTTGGTTTCCTCTTTGGTACAATGTGATACAATTCCCAACTTCACAGCAGGATTGTGAGATTAGAAAGAGATAGGAGGAGTTCCCTGGTGGCTTAGTGGGTTAAGGATCAGGCAGCTGTCATTGCTGTGACTTGAGTTGCTGCTGTGATGCAGGCTTGATCCCTAGTCTGGGAACTTCTGCATGCCATGGGCATAGGGAAAGAAAGAAAGAAAGGGAAAAAGAGAAAGAAGGAAGGAAGGAAGAGATGACAGACATGAATACACTCTGTAAATAGGACTGGGTGAGGCCGTGGGCGTGAAGCTGCTGTTATCAGCCTTCTGAGACTGATGCTGGACACCTTGTAGGCAGTAGGTCAAACCCTGCCCTGCCCTGGTACAGAGCCACAAAAGGGAGTTGCCTGCTGTAGTCTGGTGTTCTATCACCATCTCTGCTGCCCCAAGTGCAAAGACGTCCACTGGATGGATACAAAAAACTGAGGCCCAGAGAGGGCAACAGACCAGCCTACAGTCACACAGCACAGTCAGTGAGCAACTCCGAAGGAACTAGACCCAGAGAGATGAAACTCAAGGTTCAGACACCACTGAAGAGAGCATTAGAGAGTACAGACACTGGAAAAATATTGTAACATATATGATACTTACTTTAACTCAGATCTGATGTCACTTTTTTGTTGAAGGAGGAAAAAAAAAAAAGCACCACATCTCCCTTCACTTATAAAACTGGTACACCTGGTATCTTAAAGATGCAAAGTCTCAGAAAGTAAGGACAATCTGAGAGCAAATGAAATTGCTGGCCTGAAATATACATCCCTCGCCTGTGGATTTTTTAGAAAAGAAAAGAAAAACCTTAAAGAAGAAGAGCCCCCACTTCCCCCCTGCCTGTGTACCAGTGTGCAGCTGTGAGACTCTCCCCAGACAGGAGTTGTTTATTGGTTCATTCATTCCCTTATATGCCCAGGACTGGCTGTGGGGCAGTGGGTTCAGATGGGGATGGAGCTGGTATAGAGACTATGCATACTGTGCAGCTTCAATCACTTTGTGGGCATGAATGCAACAATCTGGAGAGACAGACAATATTTAAAAGCAAACTTCTTAAAGGGTAGACCCCCCTCACCACAGCCTGGCACATGACAGAGTCTCATTCCCATCGCAGGGCAAACAGAAAATCGCTCTCGCATATAGGGAGGGACTCAGTGGCTCGTGAGTCTGAAGCCCAGGGCAACTGCCAGATGAAAATCCAATTCACCTTTAAATGTCATTTACAGAGTGCTTCTATCACACCAATCACCTACGATCTTAAGGGAGAAAAGGGAAAAGTTCAAAAGTCTAAAAATTGCAGAAAGACTTATGTCTGCAGTTGTAGGGACTGGCCTCAGAGAGACACACACCTGTGTCCAGGCTGTCTGTCCAGACTTCCTTGAGCTGTCCCTGTGTCCCACTCACCAGCCGAAAAAGGATGAGGCCTGCCAGGGGAGAAGACAGAGTGCGTATGTGTGTATTTGTATGTGTTTCTGTATACGGATGTCTATACACTTGGGAGTATGTGTGTATGTGAGCGTATGTGTTTCAGGGACAGTGTGAGTATGGAAGCACAAATGGAAATTGATGAGCACGTGCTGGAAAAGTTCCTGCTTTCCTTACCTTGACTCCCTTAGTAGGAGCCAGGATTCCCTAATCATTCCATCAAGCAATGAAATGACAGATTATCCCTCTCTGGGCCCTAGTTTCCACATCAATATATTTGAAAGACCGAAAAAACAAAACAAAACAAAACAAAAAAAACAAACAGAGACAGCAATACTGTGGTATGACCGCTGCCACGGCTGAGTTCATGACAGACATCACCAATTGATGATTGCACACTTTCGATGGAGCCTGATCTTTGTCTGTGAACCAGCACAGCTCCTGGAAGTCATTACTGCTTGTTCAGAGTTGGTAGGCAAGAGGAGACCTATTTACCGGCCCTGAACTTGATGGACTCTGGAGTTGCATCCACCCCTACAATGCTGTAAGTACTCCCTTCTTCTGTTTCCATAGGTCTCTGGACCTATGTTAGAATCTGTGGGAAATACAGTAAGTTCTGCTCACATGAAGTTATAATCTATACTGGGGTGCTGGGAGTCAGGAGGGGGATAACTCTTTGTGAAACCTCTAGAGAGCGATAACAAGACTTTGGGATTTAGCTGTGGGTCAGAGATGGCAAATACCTGGCATAAGTGCCACCACATTTCAACCCTGGGCCCACAGTAGACTTTACTGACTGATGTTGCCCTTCATAAATGAGTCCAGATGTGGCCCCAGAATTCAATGTAACACACCAGGTAGTCACCCTCAGGCTTTCAAAACAGCCACCTGAGAAGAACCACTGTGTTCGTTTTTGCTACTGCTGCCCTAGATTTTGAAACACGGGCCATATAGGAGGCTGCGGTTATCAGGGAAGGCTTCTTTTTTTTCCCCCCGCTGCACCCTCGAAATGCAGACATTCCCAAGCCAAGGTTTGAACCCATGTCACAGCAGTGACAATGCCAGATCCTTAACCCACTGAGCCACCAGGGAACTCCCTCAGGGAAGACATTCTTGGGAGAGGGAAGAATTAAACTGGGACTTGAGGAAGCACCCAAACATCCACGCAAGACCAGACTGAGGAAGAGGGAGAGGCTAGAGCTGGGAGAGGGGCCATGGCAGGGATTCCTGGAGGACTCAAGAGTATGCCGGCCAAGGCAGGGAGCATCCTGTCTGCATCCAGTAGAACAGCTGGAGGGTGAGGATCATCCCTGGGGACCAGGTAAAAGGGGCTCTGGAATCTGCCTCACTGGCACTGCCCCCTGATTAAAGGCACCCTGGGGAGCAGGGCCTGGACCCTCACATGGTAAGAGGTCTTCTATAGCCAGGAGGCCCTGGCCCTGTGGGGTGCAGAGAGGGCTCCCAGTGGCCCTGCCTTGCTCAGGCGTGGAGGTGCTTAGGCCATGGTAGACACCTGAGGGGGCAGGGAGATGGAAACCTGTGGCCCACACATTTTCTGCCTCGCTTCCCTGGGAATCTGTTCTTCTGAGCCTGGACAGGTGCTCAAGGAAGGTTTGGAACCACTTCCCTTCCAGCAGCAGGGCCACAGCCTGAGTGCCAGGGTGCAAAGAAAGAAACCCAGGCTCCAAAAGGCCCCACTGTGATATGTGGCCAGTATCTGGTGAGGGACCCTTGCAGAGGCCTTTCTAAATCTTCTGTCCTGCAGCCTCACCTCCTGAAGCCTTGGCTTCTACCTCTGCATAATGAGCTATTCCACCAACTCTATGTGTGCAGTGCCTACCGGCTACCCGCCTCCTAGCCACCTTGTGCTCCGGGGGCCCTGGGGGAGACAGGAAGGGTGATAAAAAGAGAGGGGCCAGGCCCCCTGCCTTGGGGCTCGCCTGGAGGTAGGGATGACAACTGAGAAGCCACATCCTCAAGGACAGCTCTGAATTCCAGCGCCTGGCCTGGAAATCATGATCTCTGCCGAGCTGCAGGGTGCCTTCCTAAGGGGCTAGGGATCCATCTCAGCTACCACTGAATACAGGAATATCACTCTCTGTCACTACTGTCCCCACTCCCTAGGAAGCCCTCAGCCCTTGCAAGCTGGTACTGGGCAGCTGGGTCGGGATTCGAGGGCAGCTGGGAGCTGGCGATCCTGAATGGGCTCCCCTTGGCAGCCTGGCTGTGTCAGGGCAAGAGCTCAGGCTGCCGGTGCCCATGCTGCCAGGCTCTGGTGCCAAGGCCGGGTGGGCAGCAAGCCTCAGATGCCCAGGAGGAGACTGGAGCTGGTGCCAGCCTGTGGCACGTTAGTGGGCTGAAGACGTGGCCACGGTCATGTCCTTGTGTGTGTGCTCCACCCCGGGGTCACTCAGGCACCTGTGCAGGGCTACACATGGGGGGACAGAAAACCAGGACACAGAATGGCTCACCTGAACGCCATCTGTGGTGCCTCAGCCTCTCTGCCAGAAGGAGCTATGTTAGGGACCACCCGGCATATACAGACCTATGCATACGGCACTGCCTGGAGGGATAAGGAAAGGTGTATAGGTGGGCGTGGAGACAGCAGGTCAACTGGGTATGGGTTTTACACCTTTCTGTGCACGCAGGTGTGTAAAACCTGTGTCCTCTGCCTCGGTGCGCATGTGAGTAAGAGGGGGCATGTCCATGAGTTCAGGCATCCTCCCGTGTGCACGTGCTTGTGCACAGGTCTCTGTAAACGCACATGTACAGCAGCTACTTTGAAACAAAGACCCTGGGTTGCAAAGGAAAATGATGAGATTCTTAAGAACAGCGAGTGCAGCAGATCCTAGCCGGTCCACTGGGGGCTGTTACGCTAACCGCGTGTCCATTCCGCCTAATACATAAATTACTAATGTAAATTAAAGGATAATTGAAGCCCTTTAGGCCCAAATATTTAAATTATTTAACAGGCAGTCAGGAATGGGAGAAAAAGGAAGAGCTAAGTTTAACGCCCAGAGGAAAAAGTGCCCCCTCCGGGGAAGAGGGAGAGGACTACCGCAGCTTTGCCCCTCCTGGATGGGGGTGAGGCTGCGCCCCCCCCTAGGAGGAGCCCTGGAAGGAGCCCCGGAAGGGGAGCGGAGCAGGGGGGCCCCCCCCTCCCTGCTCTAGGACTCCTCTTCCTGGGCTCTGTCTGTACTGTCTGCCTCCCTCATGTCCCTCCCCTCCAGCTGCAGCCTCCCAGGGCATTCCTGCTGGGTAAGCACTGCTGAGGCCAGCAGCAAGGCTGCCTGCCCAAGGCGAGTGGCTGGGGGAGCCTAACGATGTTCTGCTTCTCAAAGGCTCTGCTATCAAGAATGCGAACTGAGCCAGGGACCTGGGACCCTCAGACAAGTTCCCGGGGTGAAGCCAGCATCTCCATCCCTGAGATGTGACACAGGTGGCAAGGAAGCACTAGAAAAGGGCTTAGGTGGTGGTGGGGAGGTCACTGAGTCCACCCCTCATCTCACAGAGGAGGAAGATAAAGCCATGGAGGAGGAGGGCAATCATGGCTAGGCAACAGCATAGGAGGTGTTCCCTGTCCCTTCTCCTATTCCCTAAGGTCTTGGAAGGGGTCTCCCAGCTATGTCAGTCCTCAAATCATTAGGAAGCCTCACTTCCCCTGGCACCAGATTCCAGGGCACACCAAAGGCAGCATGTCTGTCTGACATCTATGGACTTTGCTGCCTGGTTTTCCACAGACCCCTGGGCACAGAACTCCTGACCTGCCCTGGTTCCAGCTGCGGGAATGTGGGCATTGCTCACACTTGCCAGGGCCTGGGAAGCTGGGATGCAGAGGGGAGGAAGGCCTGGGCTCAGGTCCCCGAAACAGTCTCACTGGGCTGTGGAGCAGGGATCAGGGGAGACGTGCAGAGGCTCGGGTCTGGGGGGATCAGAGGGCGAGTCTCCCAGCTGACAGTGTCGGCAATGTCTGAGAGCTCATCCAGGAGCGGAGCCCTCAGTGCGTAAGGCCAGGCCTCTCCTTTCCTCTCCTCATCTGGGGTTGGGGGGAACCGCGGGATGGGCTGGCCAGCTGGGACACTGCCTTCTCCACGGGGCCCCACCCTCTGTCGGGCCCAGCTCCCAGAAGCCTTTCCAATGTGCCAGGGACATTCACGTCACAGCCTGAGCTGCACCACCTGTGCGTGACCTCTCTGTTCTCAGGGACCACGCACACCTCTGCCGTAGGAACAGACAGACCTTTAGCGTCCTTCCTGTCTCAAGGAATCACCGCCCAAAAGCTGCTGCTCAAGAAATGTGCAGCGAAGAGATTCCCGGACAGCCCCGCTGGGCCCGGACATGCCTCGGGTGGACCATCGGGGCCATCAACTTTCTCATTTGGTTTGTGCTGGCATCTGGGCAAAGGCTGGTGCCAGCGTGCTCCAAGCAGCAGGGGCATGATCAGACGGGTCCTGGATGGCCTGCAGGGTGGGTCCCTGGTGGCACAGGGAATAGGCAAGGGAGTGTGGTGAGTCGGTGCCAAGCCTGCCCTGCTGCGGGGAGCGTGGGCAAACGGGAGTGGAAGGAGGCCCTCTTCCTGGGAGGCCGCTGCTGGTCGGCTGGCTGCTGGCCTCCCCTCTCTGGGTCTGGGTCCCAGTATTAATACATGTGGCTTTTTCTCCCTTGGAAGGCAAGTGTGGGATCAAAAGCGTGCTGGATGTGAAAGGGTTTTGACACATGCATTATGATAGGATGGTTGTATTCACTCCATCTATCCATCTAGCCACCCACCCACCCCTCCCCTCTCCCCTCCCTCCCTCACTCCATCCTGTCACTCGCCTAAGCATTCATCTACGGATTGCCAGTGAGGAAATATTTATTGTATACCTACTCTGACATGTGACGTGGTCACCTTCCGTAGCAAAGGAGTTGAGCACCCACGAGGGCATTCCCTGCCTGGACTCCACTTCCCTTGGGGAGGGCTCTTCTACCACCCCGACCCCCACCCCATGAGGACCTTCTCTGCTTGGAGACCCACAGAACCATTCCTCAGGGAATCCTCAGGCCTCTGGGATCCTTTCCCCCTGGCGTCCTCACCTTGCTGGGACCTCTCCCTGTCCCCTCACCCCCCTCAGAATCTTACCCCCAGCCCCGAGCCTGCAGCACCCCCTCTCCACCTCATCTGTGAGGAACCCCTGTCAGCTCTGTCCTTGCTTGAAGAGCTCTGTCCTTTGCTGGCTGGCGGTCCCCTACCCTCACGTCTGATTTTTCCTTAACCTTCCAAAAAGGGGAGTATTATAACCAGCCGAGGCCAAGCCCAAGCCTGGGTCTCAGGCCTCTGGGCATCTACTGAGTCCACCCTGAGCCAGGTGTGCCATGCCTTCTACAAACCCTTGCTGAAAGGGAGTGGAGGGGGGACATAAACCCCGGGGGCAGGGGGCAGGTCTGAAGGGTTATGGGGCAGTCACAGGGCCAGGCTCCGCAGGTCCCCGTGAGGTGAGCAGAGCTGACCTTACTCGCTGTGTTCGTAGAAGGCAGGACCACAGGCTGGGTCACATGGGGACAGGAGACCACAAACTCTGTGGCACCCCACCTGAGAGTCCAGGTCACCTGGGGACAGAGCAGGGATGAATAAGGACCCAAGAAGCAGAAGGTAGGGCTGGCCATAAACCTCTTTCCTGTGCACTTCGCCTGCTGCCCTACTGGCTGCCAGGGCTGGGATGACATTTGGAGGATGAGTCTATGTCCTTGGCCCTCCCCACTGCGGGCTCACTGGGCTGCCTCTTCCCCCAGCCCACCCAGGCTCCAGCCACTGGGGGTTCAGGGCCTCTTGATCCATCCCACCAGACCCTACCTGGGTTCTGCTAAGGAAGGCCTGCTGGCAGGGCCTCCACCCCCAGAGTCAGCCCTCATTCCTCATCAATGGGCAGATCTAGGCCCAGATCAGCACTTCTCAACCCTGAAGTAGGTATGAATCAGCTGGGATCTTGTGGAAATGGAGACTCTGATGCAGGAGCTTTGGGGTAGGGCTGAGACTTTACTTTTTCTTTTTTTGTCTTTTTTATCTTTTTACCTTTTCTAGGGCCGCTCTCGCGGCAAATGGAGGTTCCCAGGCTAGGGGTCGAATCGGAGCTCTAGCCACCAGCTTACCCTAGAGACATAGCAATGTGGGATCCGAGCTGTGTCTGCAACCTACACCACAGCTCACGGCAATGCTGGATCCTTAACCCAATGAGCAAGGCCAGGGATCGAACCCGCAACCTCATGTTTCCTAGTTGGATTCATTAACCACTGCACCACGAAGGGAACTCTGAGACCTTACTTTTCTAACAAGCTACCAGGCGATGCTGATCCGGGGACCACACTCTGAGTGGCAGAGCTCTAACGGGTTTCCTGCTCAGCTCCAGCTGCATTCACCCTGCTCTTCAAAAACACCCAGCCCCAGCTTCCCAGAGAGCCAGCATCAAGGAGAGAGGACACGTCATGCAGGATAGAAAGAAATCTTTTCAAAAGGGGTCGCCAAGGGCGGGGGGAGTGGAGGTCAGCAAGAAGAGAGCCTGGGGACAATAGTGAATAGAGTTGGGATTATTTCCTGAACTCTGACTCCTCGTGGGAACGGGGTTATGAAAAGCTTTTCTTAAAATGGTTATTATTTAGTGGCCCGTCCAAAATAAACACACGCACGCACTGCACGGAGCCAGGCAGGAAGTGAGAAACATCTGGGAGACATCTGGCTGCTGGAGAATGGGGAAGCGGGCTGGGGAGGGCCGAGGGAGCTGGAGACGGCCCCAAGTGCCGTGGTCACTCACAGACGTGCGCTGCCACGGCGGCAAGCCCCACGCCCGCCAGCCAGTGTGGAGCATGCACGTGCCCACACGCGCACGCGCCTGCTCGGGCAGTCCCAGGGCCCTGGCAGCATCTTTGCTCACAGTGGGGCTGGAGAACACAGGTTCTCGGAAGCGGACATCCTTGCTCTCAGCATCCGCCTCCCCTCCTCCTTCCCCTCCTCTTGGATGTTATTTATGACTTGCCCCTCTGAGTACGCAAGCTGAGTGTTTTCCTTCCACCTGCTCCCTAGTTATCCTAGAAAAGCAGCCATGGGGAAGCAGAGAGAGCCCTGGAGCAGGGGTCAGAGCCCTGGGGTGGGAAGCCCGAGAATGATCTGGGAAGCCTCTTGGGGCGCCTCCGAGGTCTCAGTCTCCTCCTCTGAAAAGCGAGATGTGAGTCTCCTTCCTGGCTTACTGGAGAATGAAGCCTGGAGAACAGCCATCCAGCTGATATTTACTGCACGCCTTCTGCAGTGCCAGAAAACTGCCAGGTGCTGGGTGTCGTTTTAAGAGATTATGAGTCAAACCTCAGCATCCAGGTTTAGGGTGTAGCAATAATGCTTGAGTGGTCCCAGGGCGGGAAGCCAGGCTGCAGGGATGGACCTGCTGCATGCTGTGAAGGCTGGGGCTCAGAGACATGGGGCACTGGGGTCCCCTTTACCATTTCTGTATGGGGAGAGCTGTGTGAAGGAGAATTGGAGGGCGGGGACCTTGCCTGTGCAATTCCATGTTCCCAAAGGTGCCTGGCCTAGTACTGACCACAACAGAAGAGACAGAATGTAAATAAACACGGAGTTGTGAAAAGGGCACAGACTCTGGAGACAGACACACCTGGGTGCAGATCCTGGTTGCACTAGCTGGGTGACCTTGGGCAAGGAGCTTCACCTCTCTGGGCCTCGGTGACCTCAACTCTGGACTGGGGAGAATAAGGCTTAGCTCCAAGGATTAGGGAGCGTGACATGTCAGGCTCTTCACACAGTGCCTGGTGCTTGGTTAGCACTCAGCAAATGTTATCATTCCAAGGCACAGGAGGGATTTTAAAAGCAGTTGCCGCTGTGTGAGATTAGTGCTGCTATAGTTGTTATTTTCTTCTGTGTTGCAGAAGAGACCTTGAGACATGCAGAGAGCCTGCCAGCCCTGGACTCTCTGGTCCTCTTGCCTTGGCCATTCGGGTGGGGTGGCCTGGAGGGTGGTCTGCGAGGAGTCCCTTGAGGGAGCAGAGACATGGACTAGCCCTGGCTGAGGGCCTACTGCTGGCCACGTGATGGATGGCATCTTCCCAGAAGCTTCAGAGCTGTGCTGTCCAACACGGTTGCCACTAGCCACATGTGGCTATTTAATCTTGAATTAATTAAAATGAATAGGTGCATAACCTTATTTTCAGTGCTCAGTGGCCACACACCGCTAGTGCTCCCATACGGGACAGCGCTGCTCCAGAGGAGCGAGCGATGACCCCCAGCATGGATGGGGGCAACCTAGCCTGCAGCCCCGGCTCTTTCTACTCGGCCCCAAAGCTCCTCAGTAGAAAGACTGCGTCCTCATCATGGGTTCCACGGTCCCACCTGCTGCTCTGATGCTGGCAAGGCCAGGCTCAGGACACAGTGGGTGGCATGCGTGGCCAGCTCTCCCTCCCCCACGCCTCACTGAGGTGCCTCCTACAGGCTTGTGTGTGTGCGTGTGTGTGAGTATGTGAGATTCTGGGAGCCCCCCACCAAGAACTCAGACCCAGGGGTCTGCAGGGAAGAGACACAGCATGAGGGGCAGTGGGTGCTCTTCCCCTGCAGCCTAAGACCCCAACCCTCTGCAGGGACAGCCGAATCTCACAGGAGAGAATGATACAAAGGACCTGAGCAGTAGCCTCGCCACATTCCAGCTGCCAAGTGTTCCTCCTAGAAAGTTGGTGCCCAGGCTTCTGCTCTCAGAAGTTTGGAAAGGCAGCCGATAGCCCCCATGGAAGGCACTGCTGCCCCTCAGGAGCCCAAGGCAGCCTCCCCCTCCCTCAGTGGGCTTCCCTCTTTGGGGGGACCTCAGGGCACCTCTCCATCAACCTCATTCCTCTCCAGCCTTGTCGCTTTGAGCACCAGAGCCTCTGCTTCCTCATCGGCATGAAGGCGATCACCTCACCCGTGGCAGGATCAGGTGAGCTCCTGTGTGTTAGCACCAAGCACAGGGCCTGGCCTGTGGGTGGGAGGCCATACAGGCAGGGAGACAGCGAGGGCTCCTGAACCCCACTCCCCCTTCCCCGCCCCCTTCCCACTTTCTACGGCACGGCCGGGAAAGAAGGGCCCTAGGCCCAGCACAGCAGATAAGCACGAATGTGCCTCTTGGCAGCATCTTAGAGCACCAGGCCACGTGCGAGCATTTCCTGAATGCCAGGACTCCCAGGCACACCCTCACCTCCTCGCTCTGGGACTCCAAGCCAGCCCCACATCACCACTCATCAGGGGTGATGACAGGATAACAGGGCAGCCTGGGCTGCGATTAGCCCTCTTGTTAGAAGTTTATTATTAAGATGAGCCTGGCCTTCACCCACTCTAACGGCCCGGGAGCACCCTGATGACTTGTGTCCTTGGGCGGCACTTAGAGGCTCTGGGTCTGGACTTGGGCAATGGGAATGGGAGGCTTCTTCCAGCTCTGACAGCCTGTGATTTAAAGATAGAGATCTCCTGGGGAAGTGCCAGGCCAAGAAAAAGACGAGCCTTCTGTCTTGGTGCCAGTTACTGCTGTTATTGTTCGGGTCCAGCCTATGCTCCCAGGGACAAAGCGAGCTATGCCCCATAAGCACATTTCCCCTCCCTCCCGACCCTCCCCCAACTCAGATAACACAGGGCTACCTGTGCAGCACTCAGCAGGGGACAGTGGGGGGTGGGGAAGGACAGCAAGGCCATTCTGAAGGGTACCTCTCGGCCCTAGGGCTCACGCACCCACTGTGGCCTTTGGTTCATTCCCTGAGCAGACCAGGGCCACTGGAGCCAGCATGAACCTTGGATATGGTCAGTCACCTGCTTCCATGACGCCACTTGGGTCTTTGACTCCAGAGGGCTGAGCTGCAGTCCAGACGTGAAGTGTCTCAGGAAGCCTTTGAATGCCTCTGCAAGGCAACGTCTAGGCCATGTGTGGGAAGCTCCTCCTACAGCCATGTTGTTGTTTGTCTCTCTAGGGGCCCCTGGAGCATCTGTGACCCCCTCCAGGCTTCTCAGGGATGCCTAGGTAACCTCTCCCCCAAGCCTCACCATCTAAGCCTGAAAGCTGTAAAAGCCAGCCAGGCACACTGGAGGCGATGGTAGGAGCGCGTGATCGTGGCTGTGGAGGTAAGAGGTGCACAGCCAGCGTATGACACCCCAGCTAGTTGCCTGGCTTCTCTGGAAGACGGGGATAGCGTTCCTGCCTGGGGAGGCTTTCGGGATTAAGAGGGTCAATCTACACAGAGTGCCCAGAACAGTTCCTGGCATACATGGAGGCCACCATGATGAAGGACTTTTAGAAAAATGAAGCCCAAAAGCCAAAAAAAGGGAGGAAAAAACAAAAAAAAAAAAAAAGAAAGAAAGAAATCAAAGAATCCTGGACTCCCGGGCTGTTAAATGAAAAGAAGCTGTAGGCAGGCCATCCTGAACTTCCCTCCAGGCAGGAATTCCCGCTAAAGTCTCCTCTGGCCCTTGGGGACTGGTACCAAAGAGCTGCCTCTTCTCATTTCTAAGGGCTGTCAAAGGAACCTTCTTCAGTTTCCTCAGTCACAGGTGTCCTCAGGTTAGAAGAACGGCCAAAAGTATAAAATATGCCTTCTGCTTTCCTCTGCCACTGGAGGGGTAGTGGGGGATGTTCAGAGGGTCGGGTGGGGGCAGGGCTCTGTCTTGGTCAGAGAGGAGGCAGGGAGGCATCTGGCTGGCAGGGAGGAAATCATTGCTGCTGGCCTCTGCTTAGCTGTGACCCTGACAGGAAGTGATTGCGTGGACCCCTGGGAAGGCTGGAGTCTGAGAGAGCAGAAGGCAGGACGAGGGATGGAGACTGGAACTTCCAGGCCTTGCCACCCACGCTGGAGCTGACCAGAGGCAGGCCACACGCATCCCCCTCACCTCCATGGCCGGTGCATGGGGGTACTGCCCATGCCTTACGAGCCTTCTTTCCTTTCTGGGGTTATTGGGGTCCTGCGGGAAGGTGACATTAAGACTCAGGAGGTTGCATCAGCAGAGGAATTGCTGTTTCCTTAGTGGCAAGTGGCTGGCCCAGGGCCAGTGGTGGGAGTCAGAGAAGGCCGATGTAGGCTGGATATCAACAGCTGTCCAAGTCAGCCCCAAATGGTGCAGGCTGCTGGCACAGAAGGACAGGGCCACTCGGGGTGAGGAGCAGAGGTTGGCTTGTGAGAAGGATGGCCCACAAGCTCTGGGGCTCTTTGGGGGCAAAGGTTCTCGGGGGTAGGAGAGACCTTGGGGAAGGAGGTGGGGGCAGGGAGGCAGGGCCAGCATCTACTGTGCTGCTCTCTCACCTTGTCTGAAGCCCCCAGAGCCCAGTCCTTCCCACCTCCATGTACCCCACAGGGAACACCTGTCTATTTCTCCAGGAGCCCAAGGCTGGTCTCTCCACAGAGCAGGCAGCTCCCTGAGGGCAGGCCTGGTGGTTTCTATGTAAAGGGTGCACCTGCAGATACAGGACAGAACCCTATCAAGCTGACCTGAGAAATCTGGGCTTCGGGCTCAGCCAGGAACCCTCCAGTACTGGCTGCCACTCACGGCCCAGGGGCCTGCTGCCCACCTGGGGACGCTCTGCTCTGGCACTGCTGAACAGAGAATGGGGATGGGGTGGGGTGGTGTCCAGCTTAGCACCAAATACTAATATTAGCAGAGGGAGAGGCACTAACAATTTACCAGCCCTGAGCCGGACACTTCTTGGGGGTCCCACAATGGACCCTCACAGCCTCCCATGCAGTAGGAAAAGGGGTGAGGGGAAAACAGAACACAGGTGAAACAGAGCATAGGGCAGCCCCCTGACGTACGGCAGTGGAGGGGGGCTCCTGACTGCTCCTCAGGATGGGGAACCACAGTCTGCATCCTTTGTCCCACCCACCCCCACTAATGAGATGGCTACTGTCAGCCTTGTTTGTTCCCTGCACCTGCTGCTGCTTCAGCCACCCCCTTCCTCATGACCAGGGTCCCCTGGGGAAGGGGTCTCTGTAGATCCCACATTATGGAAGATAGTTCGCCTTCCCAGGCTGCTGCTAAAACCCACCTCCTTGCCCCCAGAGTCATCACTGCCATGTGAAGCCTGGAATGCTAGGGGACTGCAAGGTGCATGGGGGAGGTAAGTCAGCCTCTCCTGGACCACAGGTACCCTGGGACAGAGGTGGGGGGTTGGGGTGGTGGGAGAACAGGCCACTCAAACCTGAACCCACCCCTTCCCCCACCATCCACCATCCAAGGTGCTCAAGGACAGGGAAATAAGTTATCAGGTACCAGTTTCTTTCCCTTTCTTTCTTTCTCTCTTTCTCTCTCTCTTTTTTTTTTTGGTCTTTTTAGGGCCGCACCCGTGGCATATGAGGTTCCCAGGCTAGGGGTCAAATTGGAACTGTAGCTGCTGGCCCACAGCACAGCCACAGCAATGCGGGGTCTGTGACCTACACCACAGCTCACAGCAACCCTGGATCCTTAACCTACTGAGCAAGGCCAGGGATTGAACCTATGTCCTCATGGATGCTAGTCAGATTCGTTTCTGCTGAGCCACAACAGGAACTCCTGGTACCAGTTTCTAAGTCTGAGCCGGAGGAGGCCCAGCAGGAGAGACTGCAGATGCAGTGGGGCGGGGAGCACAGGGCTCCACAAGGCACAGGAGCAGCAAGGTGGAGGCAGGTGGTGAGGACAGGGGACCAGCTCTACTCAAGAGCTGCAAAGCTCGGGTCTCTGGAAGCCCAAAGAAGACAAGAGTAACCCCGAGGAAGGAACCCTTGACCCTGGGCAGGGAGGGGTCCACCCCCTTCAGTAGCAGTCAGAACTCTCCAGAACAGCCTACCCCTGGGGGGCCCTGAGCAGTCCCTTCACCTGAGACTGGTGTTTCCAGCAGGAAGCAGACCTTCCACCTGGGGTAGGGGCCACCAGTGCTGTCTTATTTTTAATGATCACACTCCTATGTATTTCGTTTCTGAAGGGCCCCTGATTTCTGCCTGAGGGAGTTTCAGGCAGTCAGGCTATTTGTGGTGAAGTTAATGAGGCGACAGTGCAGTGGACACCCCCTCTCTCCCACCCCCCTGTGAGAAGACAGAGGAGGCCCCTCCATCCCCAATTACCTGTGGGCCAGGGGCCTCGCCCCACCTTCCTCAGCCTGCCCAGCTCAGGTTACCGGCCCTCCCCCACAACCCACTGGCTCTCCACAGAGGAGGAAAATGGACTGGCTGGAGGTTTACTGTTTTCACTTGCCTGAGAGTAAGCACTAAATGTTTCTTAAGACAGAGAAAGGACTTAAGAAGCCCTAATAAAGATGATCAAGGCTCCCGATAAAGCTGCCCCTTCCCCAACCTACAGAGGCCACGGGCTGGGTGAGGGTGGAATCAGGAGCCTCCTAAGACACACTTGACCCTGCACCTGCTCGGGGCCAGCCTCACATATGAGTGCAAGTCACAAGTTAATAGCTAACATCGAGTGTTCACTACTCTTCCCCCCATCTTACAGATGAGAGAACTGGGCCCTTGAGAGGTCAAAGAACCACCCAAGGTCACATGTTTGGATCAGAGTCCAAAGACCCCCAAACCACAAAGTGGTATTCCCTCGTCTACATGCTCTCATTTAAACTGAAGGACCATGGGTGGTATGGGGTGGATTGCTATGAATTCCATCCCGAGGTTGAAGATAGTCTCCGAGAGGCTAACTTGTTGCAGGACACATGGCTAAGGAGTGGGGAAGGTGGCATTTGAACCTGGTCTGTTGCCAGAGTCTGTCCACATAAGCAAGAGTCTAGGTGACGTAGAGACAGAAGTCCCTGAGGCTCTCACAGCCCCCAAGTTCAGGTCCTGGCTCTTTGGCCTCTGCCACTCCATACCCACCCTGAGTTCCAAGCTGTCTTCCACCCCAGGCAGGCCCACCTGCCCCCACATTCCGGCCTCCTCCAGGAAGCCTTCCTTCATCCCAGCCTGGAGAGCCCCTCTCCTCCGAGCTAGAAAGTGTGAGCTCTCTCTTCAGAAGCATGCATCTTCTCTTCCTAAACACAAATTTGTGAGCTTCTCGGGGCAGGGTCTGGGTCCCCTTAGGTGAGGCATAGAAAAGTGAATCAGGGAGTTCCCGTTGTGGCACAGTGGAAATGAACCTGACTGGTATCCACGAGGATGAGGGTTCGATCCCTGACCTCGCTCAGTGGGTTAAGGATCTGGCAATACCATGAGCTGTGGTGTAGGTTGCAGACACAGCTCAGATCCCGCGTTGCTGTGGCTTAGGTGTAGGCTGACGGCTGTAGCTCCGATTGGACCCCTAGAACCTCCATATGCCAAGAGTGTGGTCCTAAAAAAAAGGGAAAAAAAAAAAGAAAAGAAAAGTGAATCAGAACTAACATGGGCCTTCACTGCTCCCAGGAGGAGAAACCCAGGGACAGGTCCCTCTGTGGCCTCTTGAAACCTCTGCTGGCCTTCAAAGAGCTCCAGACACCCCTGAACTTGGGCCTTGGCATCCATTCCCCCAGACTTGCTCTGCAGAGGAGAAACCAAGGCATGGCGGTGGGAATGCAATGGATGCACGAGGGACTGGCTTGGGTAGAGGGAGCCCAGCACACATGAACGAGGGGGCCAGTGGCCAGTGGCCAGTCAGGGTAAGGTGGGAGAGCCCTGGGCCCAGCTCCGAGAAGCTCCAAGAAACGCTTTATGACTTTCTAAGTGGGCGCTTTGCTGACAGCTTAAAGGCCAGCTCCTCCCAGCCCAGGCTTCATATTTATGAGCTGAAGGCTCTGAGGGGGAGGCTCAGGAATCCAGCCCACACCACCCGATCTTCAGGCCTCTGGCTCCGGGGCCAGGAAGCCATAAAAAATGATCTTGCCTAGCTTCCCTTCCCCCAAATGGTTTAGGACTGTGGGGGAGGGGATGGCAATGGGAGGCTTGGGGCAGGGAAGGTGTAAGGCCTTTTCCCGGGCCTCCACTCAGCCTCCTGACACTCTGCTGCCCAGGTTCCTGCAGCAGCTTTGCCAGTCTTGGGGTCCCTAGTCCATGCTGCTAACAGTGGGCCACCCTATATTTATGACACACCTGCTCCAAGCCAGGGTGATATCTCCTAATCTTTAATCTTCACCACAACCCTGGGAGGTCTGAAAAGGTTTGGAAAGGTGGCATCTGTCATGGCTCAGGTCTCTACTGCTCCCTTCTGCCCTGCTGACAGAAGGTTGTGTGTCCTCATTCTATGTGGGCTGCCTCCCAAGTTAACAGCTGAAGACTGTAAAGCCCAGAGAGGGATAGGACTGTGCCCAAAGTCACACAGTATGTTAGTGGTAAAGCACAGACTTGAATCTAGGGCTCCCAACTCCCTGTTAAGTAGGGCCCATGACGCAGACCCCTAACCCCGGAGGATGGAAGAGCATCTGCCCCGCAAGCACAAGCGGGTGAGATGGGCATGACCCCTTCTCATTATGAATGGGCTCCTTGTCTGTCCTCTGCCTGAATGTGACCACGCGCTCTCTTGGGGTAGCTAAGGCCAGGGTTCTAGGACAGTGTCTAGTCCTGGCCTGGGTGGTGGGGATGCCCTTCCTTTTCAGACTGAGGCCAGGAGGCCATACGAGCCCTGGCCATCCTCTGAGACCAGTCCCCAGAGCTGCAGTCGGGGCTCTGGGAGCCTTCGAGCACCCCCACCCCTGTCCCAAAGTGTCCTCAGCCTCTGTCTGGCCTGGGAAGGGCCAATGTCTCCCACAGGATGTGGCCGTCTGGCTGGCTGCAGCCTCTACCACATCCCCTCTGGGCACTGTCCAGGCCAATGCTGAGGGACGCTGACCACGGAAGTGACCCCACCCTCTGTCCCCCACCCCAGTCCCCAATCCATAGGCTCCTTCTCACTGATGTGGGTCAGTCCACCTGGGAAGCACTCTCTGATGAGCTGGGGGCTCAAGCTGCAGTGGGAGCTTAGTAAATGGCCGTCGAGACCCCAGATGGGTGACTGCCAGCCTCCTGGTACCCCCCCATGCCTTTCTCTGTGCTTTGAGCCCCCTCCCCAGGGGCCCCCCCAGTGAGGGTCTGTCTGCAGATAATCAGGGAACAGATTCAGAAAGTAGGAGAAAAAAAAGCACTCAGGCGCCAGACAGGATCCTTATCTCCTGGGGCGGAATGTCAGAGACAGCGGCAGCAGGGCAGGAGTCCTGCTGTAGGAGAGGCCCTGTATCTGCAGCCCGGAGGGGGAGGGGGAGGGGACTGGCCCTGGGCACTGGGGAGGGAAGGGGCCTGGATGGTCTGTTCTGGGCCAGCGGAGCCTGAGGACCAATGGGAATCTGGCCTGGCCTAGGAGGGGGGCCTAGACACCAAATCTCCCCCTATTTGTTCAGGCTGGCCCTGGGACCTCCCCAAGAGAATGGGCGAGGGAGGCCGAGGTGAGACCCTGGACCCTGCGGCCCTGAACTGTTTGGGCCACAAAGACTCTGGCAAGGTCCTCACTGGCCATGCCTCAGAGCTCACACATGTACAATGGGGATTACAACCCCACTCCTCCTGCACTGAACTACTAGGATCCTCCATAGAGATGTCTGTGGAAACCAGCAAGGGCCATGCAAGTGGGAGCTGTATTCTGCCCAGTGCTCCCTGCTCAGGAGGCCTCCCCGCTGGTTATCACCAGCTTGGAAGGAAGACCATGCGAGGGTTTTGCTCCTTGGCACTGGCCCCCCCCAAGTGCAGTGGTCCCTCTCACAGAGTGGAAAGCAGGTTCTCTGATGGTACCATATTTTCCCAAGAATAGGACCAAGGAGACTTGATGCCCTGGCCTGGCCTTCTCCTCTGGGGCTGGGCTAAACCCCAAGGATGAGGGATCATCTTTGTGGTGCTCCAAAAAAGGCCCCCAGAGAAAGGTGATGTCAGTTGGGGTTAAAGACACAGGGCCTAGATGTGGGTGCAAATCCAGGCTCTGCCGCTTTCTGGCTGGGGGACTCTGGGGCCCCCTATCCCCACCCTGGGGCCTCAATTTCCTTCTCTGAAAAATGAGGGAGATGTCTTTTCTGCTCTGACATTCTGTGACTTCACCCTTGACCGAACAGTTGGGGCCCAGGAAACACACTCCCATCCACACATCAGAGAAACATCAAGCTAAGTGTGAGCTCTATCTGGTAACACCCTGGGGCCACCTATGTGTACCTTGGTCCGAATTTCCTGGTAGCCTCCCCCAGGAAAAGTCAGAGTGGCCCAGCCTCCTGCTGGGTTTGGGCTAGTTCATTTCCTAGGGAGGGGGCCGGAAATGCCAGGGAGCGTCCACAAAGAAAGGCTCTGGCTGGCACTGGGGATGCAAGTCATGCTCCCCTTTGCCACCCTTCCCCCGCCCCCTTGCCCAGTCCACAAGGGCCTGGCTGGCCTGTCCCCCAGCTGTTGTCTGCAGGGTCTAGTCCTTAATAGCTGCTAAGGCAGTTGGGGAGGTCGGAGGCAGCCATGAACTAAAGCTAGTCTGGGACAGTGCCCGCCTCTGGGGCTGGAGTGAGTGATGGACAGGGGAGGGGGACGGGAATGGGAGGGAGGGGAGGGAGGGGGAGGAGGAGGCGCAAAGGCATGGCCAGTGGGAGGGGCGAAGGTGAGAGCTGGCTGGAGCCCTAGCATTTTCCGGGCTGTTATTCTGGGCAACTTTTTATTTATTCAGAGGCTGGGGATGCAGCTTAGCATCTGTCAGCTCAATATTTATTACAAGCACACTGGCCTTGTACCACAGACCCCGTGACAGGGCCACCGCAGGACCCTCTCCCACCATCTCCTCCCTGCCAGGGCATTTGAACATCTGCAAGGAGGAGCTGGGAGGCAACGCCTTTCCGAAAGACCACCTAGCCCGACTTTCTTGATTCACTTCGGGGAAACTGAGGCCAGAGGGAGAAGCAGCCTTGCTCAAGGTCACGGGGTGCCCTGGAACCTGATCCCTGATCCCTCAGTTTACAGGCCACCAGAACAGACAAACGCTGCTGGAGTAAAAATACCGCAGACCACAGAGTGAGATGCGACAGCGACCTGCCCTCTAGTCCCCGACCAGGTGCAGGCAGAGCAGAGGAATCTTGGCACGAGGTCGCAGCTTTGCCACAGGAGGCTTTTACAAGCTACTCAACCTCTCCTCCCCTCTCCCCACCGCTGAGCCTTAGTTTCTTCCTCTGTATGAGCGAGGTGATCAGACCCACCTCACAGAGTGGCTGGAAAAAAATCCTGGACATGGGCAAATGCTGTACAACTGGAATTTGCTTATTGATTTAGATGCTGCATAGGCTGCGGTGGGAAGAAGGGAGGCAGGATGGCCGTGGGGGAGGGGTGGTGTCTGTCCCTGGCCACCAAACCCTTTTCTTACCCCAACCTCTGGGGCAAGGCAATGGACAGATCAAGAGCCAGAGCACCCACTTAACCAACTAAAGACGTGTTAATGAGCTGGAGCAGCACTCGGACACAAGTTGGCTCAGAGGGTGTGGACCTTACCGTCGTCCCCGCTGCCCCCAGCTCCAAGGCTTCTAGTAGCTGTGAGGTCAGCTTGCAGAGCGGTGGCACCTCCCCCATCCACCACTCGCTGAGCCAAGAGGAGCATGGCACTGCCAGGGCCGGGGCGGGCGCCAGCTCGGATTCTGTGGGTTCCTCCTTCCTCCCGTACCTCCTCTGCTGTCACTTCTCCTCCAGCCCCCGCCCCCCCAATCTCGTCCCAGAGCATCTCCCCCGCGAACACAAGATTGCTGCTTCTCATATAACACATAAGCTGTGGTGTGAACTTCTGGTAAATGAAGATCTTATTTAAAACTGTGTGCTATCAGGGGAGAGGAAGAGACAGGTTCCAACACAGCTCAGTTGCCCTGCCAGGAAAAGGGGGTGCTGGGCCAGCGCAGGGAGCCATCAGCCACTCCTGGGAAGTCACCAGAGATGGGCTGCGGGGCCCTGGGCAATGCTCCCAGCTCACCTAGGGTCGAACAGGGTATCACTTTCCCTATCTGTGCAGGAGGCGAGGGCAAGGAACTGACCCCCGCTGGAGGTCTGGAACAGAAAGTGGCTTAACCTTGCAGGGCTTTCCAAGAAAGGCAGACCTTTGGACCGTGGGGAGGTTGGGTCCTGGGGCCTCTACCTTAGCGGCACAAAAAAAACCCACCTGAGTTGCTTGTAAAACTCCCAGTGGCCCCGCCAGACCTTAAGCCCGGTTAAATCAGAATCTCAGGATGGGACCCAGGCAGAGGTGGTCCCACTGACCAGCCAAGGCTGAGAACCACCAAGCTCTTCTCTCCTTTTTATTTTTTCCATTATAGCTGGTTTACAGTGTTCTGTCAATTTTCTACTGTACAGCAAGGTGACCCAGTCACACATACATGCATACATTCTTTTTTCTCACATGATCATGCTCCATCATAAGTGACTAGATACAGTTCCCAGTGCTATACGGCAGGATCTCACTGCTTATCCACTCCAGAGGCAATAGTTTGCATCTATGAACCCCAGATTCCCAGTCCATCCCACTCCCTCCCACTCCCCCTTGGCAACCACAAGTCTGTTTGCTAAGCCCATGAGTTTCTTTCCTGTGCCATACATTAGATTCCAGGTATCAGTGATACCATATAATATTTGTCTTTCTTTTTCTGACATGTCACTCAGCATGAGAGTCTCTAGTTCCATTCACGTTGCTGCAAATGGCATTATAAGCTCTTCTCTTTTTAACAAAAGGTGTGTATCTGAATCCCTGGGGGTGCTCTGTCAAAATTCAGATGCCCAGACTTCCCAAATCAGAGCCTCTAGGGACAAAGGCCAGGCATGCGGATTCTGAAAAAAAAACTCTAGGCGAATCTTATGCATGACTCTGGTTATTCATACACTGAGCACCTGTGTATTGAGGGCCCAGTGTGTGCTGGACACTGTTCCAGACCTGGGGGGGGGGTGTCACTGGGTGAGTGACATGGCCCTGCCCTTGTGGAGCTGTCCTGCTAGAGGGGTGACAGACGGTAAACCAGCAAGCATGTTAGTACATACACAAGTCATGATTCCAGATGGTAACAAGTGCTAGAAGAAAAGTCAGCGAGGCAGTGGGATCGGGGAAGGGCTCTCTCAGCAAGGGCCATGTGAGCCAGGACGGGGGTGACAGGAAGAGGCAGCCACGTCAAGGTCAGAGCTGGGAGCACCATGCACAGAGACGTGTTTACTGTCGGGAACCACGGCCTTCTGTCAGCTGCAGACCCACACTCTGGTCAAAACCCCCTGTTTACAGTTCCTGGCTAGACAGGAAATGCTGAGGACAGGCCAGTGGTGTCACAATTGCCCTGTGGGCCCTCAGGAAACTCAACAGGCAGCTGGACTAAAGGCATTTTAGAAAGCGTCCGCCTGAAAGCTGGCGGGGACCTCTGACTTCCTGGGTCCACCCGCCTCAGTTAACAGATGGGGAAACTGAGGTGCAGCAAGAGGCAGTGATTCGCTTTGAAGTGGCGCCTCAGTTCTGAAAGGGTTAAACAGGACCATGACTCCACTGTGAGTCACTATCAGGTCCAGTGTCCACCCTTCCCCCCCGAATCCCCGCTGCCCTTTCTCTCTGAATCAACAACCTGTGTGTTCCAGCCATGGTCCGCTCCCAGGCCATGCCACACCCAGGGGGCTTGGGTGGTGGGAAAGTGGGGCCTCCCCACTGTGTCACTCTGAAGGTGGGGTGGCCCTTCCTCCCACACTGGGAAGCCCATCAAAGGTCAGAAAGAATGATGGCAGATAAGGCTGTGGAATTTGGAATCTAGTGGGATCTGGAATTTCCCTTTTGTGGAAGGCTGGTTCTGGCTGTCCACCCACAGTGAGCATGAGGGAAGGTATGGCACATTCCGGGGAGGGGAGAGGTACCAGGGTCAGAGGCCTGATGTGGAGGGGAGGGCAGAGTGAGCAGAAAGGTGGCTGGCTGACTCAGGAATATCCCTGCCCAGGAGAGGCAAGCTGGGTCACCGGGTCACCCTGTGGACAGACCACCAAGAGGGGCCACTGCCAGCTCCTGCCCAGTCCTGATTTTGACCTTTGACCATGATCTGGAGGCTGTTTGTTCCAGGGTCAGCAGCTTTCCATGGAGTGAGGAGAGCTCCTGTCCCCTCAACAGGTGTACCCCCTACCCTGGGATCAGTGAGAGCTAAAGCCCTCCCTGCCTGCTTCTCTTAACCTCCCGCTGAGTGTCCTGGGGTAAAACCTGGAGGTGAGACAGAGTGCCCTGGAAGGACAATCTAGAAGAGCCTAGAATGCTTCCTCTGTCTGTCTCAGCCATGTGAGAGCGGAGGGGCCGGTAAGGATGGAAAACCAGGCAGCGACAAAGTCTGGAGATGACAGTGGGCAAGCCAACACCCTCCCCTGCCTCGGGTCCCCATCTGTAAGAGGGGCGTGCAAGCGCTCAGCCGGACGATGTCCTGGGGCTGCCAAGAAGCTCTGCTTCCCTCGTGAAGGTGATTTTGCCTGAAGTGCTCCCTGCCTGAGTGTGATGGGCACCACCTTGACGCGTGGTGGGTGGGAGAGCCGGAAACAGCAGGGGGGCTGAGTCTCAGCACCAGCTCTCACTCAAGCGAAGGGGACGTGGGCTCTCATGTGCCCCTTTATGAGGTGTGCCAGGCTGTGGGTCCTGAGGACCATGCCCTCCCCAGCAAGCTCCACGATTCCCTGGTGGAGCCTTGGAAAGGAAACCAGGACAGTGACATAGAGATGCCCAAGCACCTGGGAAGGTCTGTTTGGCCGGCTCTTTTTAGCAGGAGTCAGGGCCCCGCAGGCTTGGGCCATCACTCTGGTCTGGCGGCCCGTGATGGAGGCCGGGAGGATGGCTTCCTCTGGGCTCCCAGGGGCCCCTCTCCCTGGAGAGGCTAGCCCCTCAGCTGGCCCTGCCCTTCCCTCTGCAGGCTGCGAGGAGCCCGGGTGGGGCAGAGGAGGATGCTGTCAAGGGTGTAATAAATGACTTATTGACGGGCAAGAAGAGTTCTCAGGGCCTGGAGCATGACCTTCCAGCAATTATGCCCTCCACCGCCTGCCCAAGGCCCCTCCCGCTCTTTGGAGACTGAGGTCTGGCCCAGCCCCTTCCCTCCAGACCACTGGACCTGCGGGGGCCTGAGGGGGGCAGACAACCCCCTGCAGCTGCTAATGTCCTTCCCCATGCGCCTGTGGGAACACACACCCCAGAACACACACCCTCTCGGACCAATCCTTAAACTGGCACAGGCCAGGGAGGAGCTGGCTGATGACGCTGGCCGTGACGGGCCTGTGGGAAAAGCCCAGTTCTGGCCGACAATCAACAGCTCTTTATTGAGGCCAGAATCACATCGGTGGGGGATCCTGCATTTTACAAAGCAGCTCCAGGCTCTGTTCACTCACCATGCAATCATTCCACGCATCATCACCAAGCAGCCAGTGCTTACTGGGCCATCAGGGAAGTACACAGGGGATAAACCTGGTCCCAGCCCCGGGGAGTGGATGTAAAGCGAGCTCCCAGAAGGAGCAATGAATCTGGAGTCCAGAGGCCAGGGTTATACCTAAATTAGACCCCGGGATGTTAGAGGGGGTCACTTCATTTCCCAGAGCCCCACTTTGCTCCTTGGCTAGGACCTTCCTCCCAGAGTCACGACAAAGACTAAATGAGATAATGTGTTCAAAACTGGCCAGTGCATGGAGTTCCCATGATGGCTCAGTGGTTAATGAATCCGACTAGGAACCATGAGGTTGAGGGTTCGATCCCTGGCCTCGCTCAGTGGGTTAGGGATCCAGCGTTGCTGTGAGCTGTGGTGTAGGTTGCAGACAAGGCTCGGATCTGGCATTGCTGTGGCTGTGGTGTAGGCCGGTGGCTACAGCGCCGATTGGACCCCTAGTCTGGGAACCTCCATATACCGTGGGTGCAGCCCTAAAAAGACAAAAAAACAAACAAACAAACAAAAAAAACTGGCCAATGCAGTGGCCCACAGTGACCCGCTGTACAGCACAGAACTCTACCCAATATTCTGTGATAATCTATGTGGGAAACGAATCTGCAAGAGAATGGATATGTGTGTATGTCTGACTGAATCACTTTGTTGTACAGCAGAAATGATCACGACCTTGTAAATCAACTATACTTCAAAAACCTTAAAACACACACATACAACACACAAATTGGCCAGAATGGGCACGAGAACAGGCCCAGCGAGGAAGGGAGGCCAGGAGCTCAGAGGGCCTGTAACTCGCCTGGCATGTAGGTGGAGTGCATATGGATGGGGCCCTCGCAGGTCAAGAAGACAGCAAATGAAGCAACCCCCTCAGCATCTTCCATAGCTCTGTAGAGAACAGAGTGTGTGTGTGTGTGTGTGTGCGCACGCACATGTGTGTGTGCACATGTGTGTATCGCAAAGAACTGGAAAAGGAGGATCCAAGACCTAGCTGAGCCCTAAGGAGCAATGTGCAGCACCTGTAAGCCAAAAATAAATAACATTCCATAGCATGCAAAGTCCTTTGCGCACATGGACTAATTATGACATTGGTCCCACCTCCTGTCCGTGTGCCCACTGGTGTGGGATTCATAGTCCCCCATCTGACTGAAGAGGAAAGCGAAGCCCAGGAGGCTGCAGGAGCCACACTTCAAGCCGGGGCAGGGATGGCACTTGTGGGTCCTGCCCCTCTCCCCTCCATCTTCCTTGGGGCAGCACAGGGAATCTATCCCCCCATACAGGGCTCACTGATATTGGAGCTATAAGCAGAGTGGGACAGGGCATCTGATGAGGAAGCAGAAGGTATTCAAGAGGCTGTGAAGACAGAGGGAGAAGTCTGAGTCTAGCCTGGTCTCAAACCCATTTCTTTCTTCCATGAAAGATAGCATCCTATAGTACTACTTTGTGCTTTGCTGCTTCTACTTGTTAGTATGTCCGGGGAACCTCACTGTATCAGTTCTTGAAGAGTCCTAGCATCCTTTTTAGAGCTGCATGGTACTCCAGTGTGTGGCTGCATCATAATTTATTCCGCAATTCTACTGGCGCATTCAGGTTGTTGCTAATATTTTGCAATTACAAATAATGCTGCAATGAATCACCACCTGCAGAGCATTTTTGTATGGGTAAAAGTATATCTTTTTTTTTTTTTTTTTTGGTCTTTTCAGGTCTTTTTGTCTTTTGTCCATCTGCAGCACATTGAGGTTCCCAGGCTAGGCGTCCAATCAGAGCTGTAGCCACCAGCCTATGCCAGAGCCATAGCGATGCGGGATCCCAGCCACATCTGCGACCTACACCACAGCTCACGGCAAAGCAGGATTCTTAACCCAGTGAGCAAGGCCAGGGATCGAACCCAAGTCCTCATGAATGCTAGTCAGGTTCATTAACTGCTGAGCCATAACGGGAAAGCCTAAAAGTATATCTTAAAGGTAGATTTCTAGAAGTAGGATTGTTGGGCCAAAAAGAAAGTGTATATGCAGTTTTGTTCAGTAGAGTCATATTATCTCTCCAAAGGATTGTGCCAATTTGCATTTCTATTAGCAGTGTCTGAAAGGGCCTGTTCCCCATAGCCTCCCCAATGGAATGTGTGGTCACAATTTTTAATTTTTTTCTAGTCTTGGGAGAAATGGTATCTCAGAGTTGTTTTAATTTGCATCTTTCTAATTATGAGTGAGTTTTAACATTTGTTGCATGTGTTCGAGGGTCACTGTTATAGCTTATTTTGTGAATTGGCTGCTAATATCTTTTTCCCACTTTTTAATCAGGTTTTTTTGGTCCTTTGTCCTTCACTATTTTATAGGACTTTATGTATTAGGGATATTAGTCTTGTGTCTATGGCATACGTTATGAACATTTTCTACTAGTTTGTCAAATATTTTGTCTTTTTGACTTTCTTTAGGGTGCCTGAATGTAAATTTCTTTTTCTTTTTCAGGCCACACCTGTGGCCTATGAAAGCTCCCAGGTTAGGGGGTGAATCCGAGCTTCCACTGCCGGCCTACACCACAGCCACAGCAATGCCAGATCTGAACCGCATCTGTGACCTCTGAAGCAGCCTGCAGCAATGACGGATCCTTAAACCACTGAGTGAGGCCAGGGATCCTCACGGACACTGTGGTGGGTTCTTAACCCACTGAGCCACACCGGGAACTCCTGTAAAGTTTTTATGTAATGAAAAGGATCTGCTCTTAATTTTATTGTCTCACAATTTTGAATCATAGTTAGAAAGCCTCTCCCTACCCCAACATTAAAGAGAAAGTCACCCAAGTTTCCACCTAGTTCTACTTGCGTGGCATCACTGTTTACATTTAGGTCCCTAATCCATTTACAGTTTATTTTTCTGTTTGGTGTGAAATATGAATCAAAGTCTATCATTTTCCAAATAGCTACTCAGATGTCCCGGCACCGTTTATTAGAAAGGCTGTCTTTATTTCAGTGATTTGGGAGAGCACCCTTGCATATACTGCAGTTCCACATGCCTTTGGGGCTGATTCTGGGCTTTGTCTTATCATCAACAGGTCTATCAGCCAATTCAGGCACCAGCTCCACATTATCTTAATTATAGAAGCGTTATAGTATGTTTTAATATCTGGGGATAGTTTTACTTCTTCTTTACCCATTCCTGTGCCTCTAATTGAGCTCTCTTATTTAATTACAGTGGCTAATGCTTCCGGCACAGTGTTGGGTGGTAGGAGAGATGGTGGGTGTCTGTGCTTTATTACCGACCTTAATGGAAATGCCTTTAGCCGTTTCCTTGTTAAATAAGATACTAGCTTTAGGACCAGGGTGTGTGTGTGTGTGTGTGTGTGTGTGTGTGTGCATATTATCATACTAAAAAGTATTTCTTAATTCCCATTTTCTTAAATGTTTATACCATGAATATGTATTGAATTTTGTCTGAAACTTTTTCAGCACTTATAGATATAATTTCATGGTTTTGTTTCCTTAGATACATTGATATGGTATGTGACATTAATTTGGCATAGGTCAGTAATATTAATGGATTAATTGTGAACCAACCTTGCTCTTCTAGAATAAATACGATTTAGACACTACATATTATTTTCTTCAAAAAAGGGGGGGGATGGAATTGGGTACCAATGATGACAGCTACCCTTGACTGAACACTTTCTCTGTCCTCCACATGCATTAAGGTCTGATTAAATCCTCAAGATACCTACAGGAAGCAGGCTTTATCATTCCCATTTCACAGATGAGGAAACTGAGACTAACAATGGTGAAGCAGGCTGGCCAATAACAGGATGGGATCCTGGGTCTCAGTGATTCCAAAGGCCTTAGTAATACATAGGCAGCATTCTTTAGCTGTTATTCAGGTATACTAAAAATGTTTATTATTGGATAAGGTATTCGAAGGGGTGGAGAGTCTGTCCTGACTTTCCAGAACCCTGAGCTGCCCTCCTCAGCCTATGCCACCCGAGCTCAGCAGAGGAAGGATGGGAAGGGCTGGTGAGGGCTGCCGACCAAGTGTGCTGTCAGCCAGCAGCCTATGGGATGCCCCAAGGCCAGGCAGCAAGCAATCCTGGAGGCCTGAGGCATCTCCTCATAATCTCAGCCCTGCTTAATCCCCGCATCTGTGGCTCAGACCCCGGACAGTGCAGGCACAACTCAGAGAACCAAGACGGGTCCAGGGAGATGATGGGCTCGGAGGGAACAAAGCGCAGGCAAGAAAACCCAAAGCTCCACTCCCAGCTGGTCCTGCCGGCCCCGTTTTCTAAGAACGGGCAGCCAGCCGAGGGATTATGTAACTTCTGGTGGGCACGGCAGATGGTGTGCTGGCTCGGACACTTCCAACCCAGCACGGACGCTAACCTTCCCTGACGTGGCACCCCGGGCCTCCTCTGCTCTGGGGTGTGGAGCCGAGGGGGATGGGAAGCGACCCAAACTCTTGTCATCTAGCTCAGCCATGGCTGGCCAGGCAACGGGGACAAGCCAGGGCCCACCTGCCAGAGAGAGGTCCAGCCAGGGAAACGGAAATGCGGGCCCTCCCCTCCCCACCCCACAGCCAGCAGCTCTCAGGACGCCCTGCACAGCCTCTGGGGGAATAGACCCTCTGGTGCCAGCCTCCTTCCTCCTCAGATCAGAGGCCCCTGGGGTCTGGAAAAGTTTCCAAAGCATTGATCCAGGCGTCTCCTCCCTGGGCCCAACCTAGCTTTCAGCTTCTCTTCTTCCTTTTGCTGATGGGTAAACCGAGGCTCAGAGAAGAGGAGTGAGTTGCTCATTACACAAAGATAGAATTGGCCTTAGCACAGAAGCTTCTAGACTCCTACTCCAGTGCTCTTTCCAAATGTGTTTGACAATGCAGGCTTTTCCTCTTGATGGAACCCCCAGGCAGGTCACCAAGTCACCCCATGGGCATCCTGAATCTATGTCTAATACTCCCCAGGTCAAGAGTGGATTATTGGAAACAAAGAAGGGATGCAACCAGAGATTTGCAGATTGATTTCCTCAAAGGTAGAAAGAAAAGAGAGCTGACCTTTACTGACCATGTCCCATCTCGTTCCTTCTCCCTTGCAACTAATCAGGGCCTCCATTTTCTGACGAGGTGAAACAAGCTAAGGGTTTACAGTTAGTGACAGAGCCAGGACTTGAACCCGGTTTCCTGATTCTAGGGCAGATCCAATGGACAGACGAGAACACTAGAGCCCAGAGAGGGAAAGGGACTAGCTCAATACCACACAGCAGATGAGCTGCATGGCTAGGATTAGAATCCAGGGTTCTTGATCCTCAGCTCAGGGCTCTTTCTGCTGTTGTCTTGTGGGTTGTGTGTGTGTGTGGGGGGGGGTGCCTGCACAGAGTGGGGTGCACTAACAGGAAAATGTGGAGCCAGATCAGACTGGCAGCAGGGGCTGCTGTGCCCATCAACCCTGGCTGTCTCGGGCTTCCAGGCAGGAGTTCCAGACCAGCCTGTGTTAGGGGCTCCTGGCAAGGGCCAGCGAGGGCCCAGGTGGGGGGCTGACAGTGCGGCCAGGACTACTGCTGCCTCGGCTAAGGGCCTGGGGGTGTTTAATCTCCCAAGGATGCTCCCTGAATGTTAATAGCGGACACAAGTGCCAGGGAGAGCCTGGCTTAGCCAGACTCTGCAGCCAAAACTGCTCCCCTGCCTTAAACCCAGCTCTTGCCAGGACACTGGTGGCAACTGCTCTGGAGGGCTGAGGCATTTGATCAGACCCTGCCTGTGAGCCTTCAGACATACCTTCTCAGCTCAGACCTGCTCCCCGGCCTCAGGGTCGGGGTCCCTGCAGTGGACATTCTCTTGAGCCACGAGAAGGCGAGGTGGAGGGGAAGGATCAATGGACTTGGGACTCAGGTAGGAAGCAAACATCTTTAATGGGCTTGGACCAGCTATGCTTTGAAAAGGCCACCATGCAGATTAAGTACAAAGACCAGCCCAGCAACTGTCTGCCAGTCTGCCTTCTCTGCCCAAAAGGGCAGAGGGCACTTGACTGCAGTCCTTGATTCATTCTTCGTGGCTCCACTGGATTCCTTGCTACCCAGGGTCTCTGACCACTGAAGACTTGGCTGTGCCTTCCATGGCACCCAGTGCACAGCAAGAGATCAAGGACAGAAAGCAGAGAGAATGAAGGAGAGAGGGAGGCAAAGCAGGGGAGGGGTGGCAGCTGTAAGCTAAGCAATGAGAATCTTCTAACTCTTTGGTTAGGCATCTATGGCCATAAGTGCAAAGCATGGCAGGCAGTGAGCCACAGCCAACCTCTTGGGTGAGGAAGGCCTGATGGTGAATTCATCATTCATCCATTCTACAGGTGTTTATCAAGCACCCTCTGTGTGCCAGGTACAGTGCTGGTCACCAGGGACACAGGAGTGAGCAAAATCGGACCATCCAACCCAGTCTCCCTAGTCACCAAGTGTCACGCTCTCTGGTCTTCTAGTTGTTTCAATCCCATCCTGTCTCCACCTGCTGACCCTGCTCAGGGCCCTGGCTTGGGTGAGAAGGAAAGAGAAGGGTGAGAAGGAAAGAGAAGAAAAGGGTCTTATAGAAGCTGCTCCATAAGACATGCTCCAGGCCACCCCAGGTCACTGCTCACTCTGTATCAGTCACGCTCTGTCCTGCTGCATCATGGAGGGACCAAAGGTGGGATGGGGGAGGGGGCCAGGAACAATATTCCTGGAATTTCCACCTCAACTTCTTGTAAGCTCTGCATCCTGCATGGGTGCCCAAGCCCCAGGCTGAGCAGGCGGGCGCCTCTGATCGCATTACAGAGCTGCCTGCCTTTGGCTCTGTCTCCTCACGCTAGTAATGCCTCCAGACGCTGCTCAGGGCCTCTGGGGGTTGCAGGCTCCTGGGCAATCTCAGCAGAAGATGTTCCTCCTGGACCTCCTGGTATCCGCCAGGCTCAGGTGGGCATCAGAGGCCAGAAAAGGCAGCCATCTTCTTTATGCCCCTCTCCCTGGCTGTCTGGTCCACCAGGAGCTCTCTGTCCCCCTGTCTTCCTACTCCCAGAGGTACAGGGATAGAAGCAGGACCCAGCCCCAGCCAGAGGTCAGCCAGGCTGCAGGCGGGGGAGAGGCAGGCAGGAGGGAGGCCAGTAGGAATCCAGGGAACCTACTCTGTGCCAGGAGCACATGTCTATCGCCCATCACATCAGCATCTGGTGAAGGCAGTGGGGTCGCCCCCACCCCACAGATGGAGATGTAAGGTAGAGAGAGAGAGGTTGAGCCACCTGGCTCAGGCATTCATAAGAGTCAAAGCCTTTCAATTCCAAAGACTTGGCGCTTTGCACAAAGAAGGGACCCCTGGCTCCAAAAGTCTACTTGTACCAGATGATCAGATGGCTGAATTCTGAATCCGTTCCTGGGCAGCTGGGTCAGATACTCCCACCTCTCCCACCTTCACATACACACCCCCTACCAGGAACGTCCTTTCTGTTCACCCAAACCGTGCTCATCCTTCAAAGGCTAGTCAAGCACCAACCTTCCCTCCTCTAGGAAGCCTTCCCTGACCAACCACCCAGGCCCCCAGGAGCCTTCTCTCAATGGCTGAAGGATTTTTTGTTGTACCACCCCAAACTTGGCACCAATAACAATGACAAGGAGGAGGATGGCGAGTGGTACTGAGCACTTCAGAATGTGCAGAGCACTTGAGGTATCATCTCATGCATCCCCACAAGGATCCGATGAGATTGGTGCTATTACCATTTCCCCTTCACAAATGAAGAAAATAAAGCTCAGAGAGGGTAAGCACCTTGCTCTAGGACACACAGCCAGATGTGGACATAGGCAGGATTTGAACCCAAGTAGTCCAACAGCATCGCCGGCCCTCTAAGCACCTCCTCAGATTCCCTCCCAATACAAACACGTCCTGGCTTATCCTTGAAAGGGTTCCTCTCTGTTGCCCATTATGCGCTCCCATTATGCCCCAGCATCACAGGCCTGGCGCATGGCTCATGCTTCAAGAGGTGGCACAAATCAAGTTCAGGCTGGTGCCTTGCCCACCTCTGACCGCAGAGCCCAGTACTTGCTCAGACTGAATGAATATCCATGTGCACCAAGTCTGAGAGCTGGGTGTGTTCCAACACCTGATGTGGGGACAGAAGCCCTCATGGCCCAGCCCAAGCTCACCACCCTCCACCCTGGAGAAATGAAACAGGGAATGGAATGGTCAGGTCTGGGCAGCGTGGTCCTACCACACCCTCCACCAGACCACCCTAAGCCTAGTGAGGGTGGCAGGGTCGAGGGAGCAAGTGCCTCTTGGCTCACACGCCCAGGCTGCCTTGGCCAATGGGGTCCTTCTCTGCCTTCCAGGCCCTGGTGGGCACCTGGGCCTCTCAGTCTGTGAGGCAGGAGATGCTTATGGAACAGGAAAAAGGGACCAAGGTCCCAGAGGGTGATTTATAGCTTCAGAGCTAGAGAGAGAGAGAGAGACCAACCCAGGGCCGCATAACTATGCTCACAAGGGCATTCTAGTCAATATATTGACTTTCTGAAGGGGCCTGTGTAAACACAGTGGTTCTGGGAGGTGGTTACCTCTGACTCTTGCTGGCCACTGGAGCCTCTTCAGAGGAGCCAGACAAAAAACCCAGAGCCCTTAAGGATCATCCTTCCACCCTTCCTCCATCCCACATTTACACATGGGACCCAGAGAGGGAAAGGTACTTGGTTAAGATCACACAGCAAAGAAAGTACAAAAACCAGGGTCTCTTAACTCCCAAGCCAGGAGCTGCTGGGGCCCCAGGCCCGGAGCCTCCCTGCTTCCTACTTCCCCGATTCCCCTGGAGGATGACATCCTTGGCACTGCAGGGCTCTCTCCTGAGGAGGCTGTGCCTGAGTGCTCCCTGAGCTGTGTGCCAGGCACTGTGCTAAGTGCTTTATCATCTATCTGGTCACGTGATCCTCAAAACAACCCCGTGAGGACAATCTTATTATCATGCCCATTTTATAGATGAGGAGACCGAGGTGTAGCACAGTGAGCTGCTGAAGGCCATGGAGCTCATAAGTGGCAATGCTGGGGGGCTACACTAACCTCCTCAAGATCCCAGTTGGCCAAGCCAGGCACCCCCTGCACCCGCAGCTGGGGAGGGGCCCCTGTGTTGGGGGGTAGAGGGGCTGGGGGGCTCCTAGCGGCGGTGATGACAAGTGGGCCTGCCTCCTCCAACTGGCTCATGGGAGTAGCTGAGTGGAGAATTCCATCCTTCCTTCTTCCCCACCCTGTGTTCTCTGCTGGGGGCATGGCAGAAGGCAAAGACATACACACACACCCCATGCCTCCATCCTCAACAGAATCCCCTCCGTTGCTTAGAGAGTGCTTTCTGTGCTCACTCCATCTTCAAGAACCGCAGAGAGCAAATCAAAGAATATGAAATCTGTTCCTCTCAAGTGCCAGGCCCAGGTCCCAGCTCCTCAGAAGTAGCTGAGAGGGGTGGGTCCCTGGCGCACAGGCCTCCAGCTGAGCCTGAAAGGGTCAGCATCGGGAATGCAGCTGAAGGCTGGCTCACCAAGGAATGGTGCCCATGCAGGACGGTCCTTGCAGATGCTGGCAGGGCCAGCTTCCCGAGAGTGGGAGAAGCCTCGGGCCCAGCGACCCTGCCCCAACTCGTCTTCTCTTGGGGAATGCTCTTAGAAAGACCTGAAAAGGAGAGTCAAGGTCTGGCCCACATCACCCCCTCCAGGAAACCCCAAGACTTAGAGTTCCCTACTCTTCCCTGAATAGAAGAGTGACCCTTGAGCAACCAGTCTGGAACTCTGTGGGTCCACTTATAGGCAGATTTGTTTCAATACATATAATACCAGTATTTTCATTTTACAGATCTTTCAAACTAATTAAGTGTGGGAATGAGTTTATATTTGATTAGAGATCACAATATGTGGAATCAAAGGCACTAGGGTTTGAGTCCCAATTCCATCAAACCATTTCCACTTCCTGCCCCTGGGTAAATTTACCAACTGCTCTATTTTTGAGGCCGAGGTAGCAGACAGAAGATTTTCAACTTCTAGGGAGTTGGCGTCCCTAACCCCTGCATTGCTCAAAGGTAACCTGTGGTGTCACTGCCCTCATTTGCCACAGTGGCTCTTGGGATGTCACTTACCATTTTTTTGCAGTGGACCTCAGCATCCTTCACAGACGGTGGCCACCTTGAGGGCTGGGGCCAGGGCTGCTCTGACTCTGACCCAGGTCCCAGGTGGCCTTCCTAAGTGGCATTCACCTCCCCACTGGGGTTCTTACAAGGACAGAGTAAGGTCTTACATATAAGAGGGTTTTACATTCCATAAAATACATGCACGAGTGGGACTGTGATTTTCCTGTAGGTCTCTCTGCTCCCCAAAGAACACACCTTATCCGAGAGTTAAGGATGGCTAGGGGACTCGGAAAGCCCTTGTGACCAAGGGAAGGAGGAGCAATGGGGTCCAGGGCTCATGTGTGTGTCTGCGTGTGCACGTCCTCCTTCAATGGCATCCACTGAGGATCCCAGGCCCATCAGCATCGGGCTGTGTGTCCTAGAGCCAGTTGCCTACCCTCTCTGCCAACCTGCATACAGAATAAACAGATGAAATCTTGCTTGCCTGGGTCCCCCTCTCAAACAGGCATCCCCTAAGAGAATACAACGGATGAGCTCCCCATGCCTAGTGGTGACTCATGGTCCCCACACGACGCTTACCTATTTATACACAAACACGCCACAGCCACACATGTGCACACTGCACACCCCCATATGCCCAGACCAGACACACACCCAGCCAGCCACATCACACACCCCGTAGGCAAAAGGCACAACTCAACACACACATCCATTCCTCCCACACACATCACCTCCGCACACGCCGAGCACCACACCTACCCTAGCCTCCCACTGCAGCACTCCCACCTCCGCCCAGCTCCTCTGTACAGTCTCACCCCCACCCCACCCACTCCTTCACGCGTGCTCTCACACCCACAGCCTGCCTGCCTCGAGAAAAGGGCTGTGCCGTGGCAGGGAAGTTGTGAGGCGCTGGGAGCAGCCAGTTCTGGGAGGTGAGAGGGAGGGAGGCTGGGCGAGCTCACCCCCTAAACAGTGGCACGAGAGCTCCGGGCTCCTGCAAACTGATTTAGCTTGGCAGGTGAGAGGGTGGGCGGGCTGGCAAGGGGGCCCAGGGGACCCAGGAGAGGAAGGGAAGGGGAGCAGGCATTGCCAGTGCTGAGGCGCCTGGGTGCGAAGGTGCACGCAGTCCTCAGGTACCCGCACCAAACCAGCCCCACCAGTGGCAGAGATGCTAATGAGGCCGTTTTGTCTGCAAGGGTAGATTCAGGAGCTTCCAGCAACCCAGGGCTTTGGGAGAGAAGGAAGATGAAACAAAAGGGGTAGGGGGTAGGGCTGCCATCAGGGAGGTGGCTGATTTATGCCAGCACTTCAGCAAATGTTTTGGCTGCCATTAGCCTCTCTGAAGCCGAGGACCAGAGAGAAAGGGGTGCCCCGGGGACCTGTGGCTGGGACTTGGCAGGGCTCACCTGCCCTGCCGAGGCCCAGCAGATAGGGCAATGTGGCTGGAGTTCGAACCAGAGCACCCACCCACTGCCCAGAAAGGAGCTGAGGCTAGGCGTCTCCTCCAAGCCCAGAGGAGGAGGGACTCACGCCCTGGATCACCAAAATGCCTGGTGAGAACAAACTCCCCGAGGTCTCGAGGCTCCCGCTAAGCGGCTGAGCACAGGCCCTCAGGGGGCAGGAGGTGGCGCCCCAGCCCCAACTTCAGAAGCAAATCAGAAGGGTGGAGGGCACGCATTCCATCCTCCTGAAACTGCCCTCCCTCGTATTACCCTAATTACGGTATTTCAAATTTTCCTTTAAAAAAAAAAAAAAAGGAAAGAAACAGAAAAGCACGGAACGCACTTGTTTGGTTTCATTTTGCCTTCACAGCTTTAATGATTCCATTTGTGGAAGCTGTTTAGGAAACTGGGGAGGAGGAGGAGGAGGCCAGAAGTACCAGCTCCGGCCTCAGCTGCCCCGCTGACTCCTCTCCTGCTGGGGGCCATCCTGCCCAGGCAGCAGCTTTTCTCCTCCCCAACCCCACGGGGGCAACCCCTCAATCCCAACTCTGACCCGCCTCTCCTTCCTTTCCTCTAGGCCTCTGTGGGCTCCAAGGTGCCTCCTGGGTACCCCGACCCCAGCGCTAAGGTTCAAAGGACCGTGCGTTCAGCCAGCAGGCCCGGGAGGAGGAGGTTCCAGAACGGGCCATTCATAATCCCGAACCTTGCTCTCTAAAGACTTGGAGTGTTAAGAGGTCCACCTCCCCTCCAGCCTCATCCCCACAGTCCTAGGCAGCCCAGATCCTCCTTAGAAGACAAAGCTGGTGAAAGTGGTAGGCGGAGGCAGCTTGGACTGTCAGCCAGGAGCAGGCCCTAGTACCTCAGTCCAGGAGAAACTCAACGACAAAGCGGGTGCAGGAGATGAGCTCCCCAAAGCTTCACAGAATTCATTTAATAGAATAAAAACCTATTCTGCCCCCAACTCTACAAATGGGTATAGAACTCTAAGATGCTAAGGTGTAGCCCTGCAGCCCAAGGGAGCCTAGCTAGGGCAGGTGGGGCTTTAGCTGAGAGGATCAGTGTTGGAAGGCCAGGGGAGAAGCTACCTTCGGGCATTTGCCTGCTCTCAGGATCTCACCTTGACCTTTGGCCCGGCCCTGTCCCACCTCTCCCCAGTCCGTGCTCCCAGCACCTTTCCCCCCTCTCACTACAAGTCCCAGTCTAACTCAGCTATCAGGCCAACCTCATCTTAAATGCCTGCCTCAGCTGGGGCCCTGATTTTAGAATCTCAATCCCAGGCCCAGGAGGCTAAGTGTGCAGCCTGGGTGGAACAAAAGAGCCATGAGTAGAATGAGGTTAGTTGAGGCCTGAGTTCAAATCTCAGCTCTATCCCCAAGTCCCAGTGTAGTCCTGGGCAAGTCAGGGTCTGTCCCAAAGTTAAATTAATAAATGGTTTGGAAGAGTGGGGAACTGTTTTGTCCTCCAGAATTCCCAGTTTGTGGGGTGGGGAGAGGAGGGAGGAGAGAAATTACATATGAAATTCCTCCTCTGCAGTGGTACTTTCACTTTAATGAGAAAACCCATTAAGACACTCTTGATTTTCCATTTGTTTAAATGAAGTGGGCATTTGCTATAGAGTAGGGGAAGACAGGGACAGGAACACACACACACACACACACACACACACACACACACACACAGCAGAGACACTCAGAAAACCCTGGTTTTAATTGCACCTTAAAAAGAAGTGTTATCATAACACCTTGGGTCCTTCTCAACTGTCCCAGCCAGAGGCCAAGGAAAGACTCATTAAAACTCTAGGAAAGGCTGAGGGGTGGGTGGGAGGAGATTCCCAGGGCCAGTCTCTCTCTGGGCTTTTGAAGTCTCTCTCCTGGCCAGTCACTTGCTGATATCTTCTAAGAGTCTGGGGTTTTATGGTTCCCGTTTTTGATTTCTCCACTCTCACAGTTTACGGCTTAAAAAAAAAAAAAAAAAAAAAAAGGTTCTCCGAGCTGTGAAGGGAACTCATTTACATATTCACTGGGGACAGGAGTGGGGGAAAGGAGAGAGATGCCTGCTCCTTGAGGAGAGCTTGGACGCCACCAAGAAAGAGCCCCCCTCCCTCTGAGGGGACAGCCTTCTCTGTCTTAGCTTGCTATGAGGCTCATGACAGAGGGGTGGACGAGACCAAAGTGAGTCAGCCCAGTTACTGGACAGGAGCCTTGGATACAAATCTGAAACCTGCAGTTAAGTGAAGCCAAGACTGGTGGAAAGCCAACACTCCGGCCTTGGTTTTCCCCATCTGTGCAATGGAGTTCCTGAGGGAGCTGCTGAGGAAGACCTAAACAACATTCTGAAAGCTGCTCTGTGGCTGTGGCATTAGAGTACGGGGGCTGTGTAGGAGGAAAGGGCATGTTTTCTCTCCTGAAGGCAGGTTTCTAAGGGCAAAGGGAAGGCAGCAGGCTGACCCCACCAGTTGGCCCCTCTTCAGGCTGGTGGGCAGACAACCCCTGCTGTGCTAAGTAATGAGCGCAATTCCAACGCCAGTTCTGCTCGCTGGTGAGAAACCAAAGCCCGGTATTAGAGGCCATTTCTGGCTGGGCACTGATCATGCCCAAATCCATCAAAGCCCTGGGCCTGGGGTTTCTTCTGGGGAAGGTGGGGGCCGGATGCTTTGTTAAGCAGGCAAAGCAGGCCACCCCCAGCCTCCCCAGCCGAGCCTACTCTGCAGCTCTGGAGAACGATAGGCTTACCCTTCTTGTCTTTCCCCTGCCTACTCCCAACCCCAGTAATCTCAGTATTGACTCCTGATTCCCTTACCCTGTTGGTCCAAAAACAGCTTCCCAGGACCCAACCCTGCCAAAGTGCCAGTTACAGAGACTTCATCCAACCCTTCAATCACCTCCCCTCAAAACACTCCCAAACCAGAAACCAACACCAGGGCCCAGCACCTCCCACATCCAACTGCACTCTTTAAAACAAAGTTGGTCATTCAGCAGCCTGCCCCCTCCCCCATCATTACCTTCCAACTTCAAAACACTGCTTTAAATACCAGAGTCTGCCCAAATCATAATTAACTTGGATCAAATGATTCTGTCGTAACTTTACAACACAGGGCTGGCAAAAAAAAAAAAAAAAAAAGTGGGGGTTGTGCTAAAACCAAGCCCTCACTCCGGGGCCGTGGGAATCATTCGTTCCAGAGTGAGGAATCTCTGGCTATAAATTGTGGCGGTGCGGGGGGGGGGGGGGGCGTGGGAAGGTGAGGGGGAGGAGGACGGCGGATGTCAACATCTCAGCGGAAGGTGGAGCGGGGAGGGCTGCGTCATCTCGTCCACTTTCTGCACCAGTTTTCCTGCCCCATTCTCAGCCTCAACTCGGAGGACTCGATGCAGGATGCGCCCCACCCCCATCCCGCCTCGAAGCCCGGCATCCGGCGGCCAGCCCACCTGCTCGGGTTCCGGCGGCAGAAAGAGGTTGGTTGGCTCTCGTGAGTCCACCCGCTACCCAGGAAGACGCAGCCCCGTCAGCGACAGACCAGAGACATACACACATCTATGGCAGGAGAGGCAGAATAGGGACTTTATTTTAGGAGCTCGCCAACTCCCTTAAGGCATCTCGCTGGGTCCAGAACAGGAGGGTGGCGAGAGCACCTAGTCGGCTTCCCGGATAGGGAGAATGTCAGTGACTCATTTAAAAGGAAACTCGGCAGAATCACTACATACGCCTCCCCTCATCCCATCTCCCAACACCAACACCCAGAAAAGAATTCTTCCAGACCTGCGGGTCCCAAGATCTGGGGGAAAGCTGTACGTACAAGACAGCCTTATCCCGTTTGATAGCCAAAACCCTGCATGCACCCCAGCCACATCTGGCTAGCGGAGCAGATCCACGCTTCCCGTGCTCCCCAGATTTCTCGCTCTCTCCCTCTCGTCTGCAGATTCGGGTGGGTCAACGCTAGGAGCCTGGACAAGCCGGGATCTTTACTAGGAAGTTGCTCGCGAACGGTAAGAGAGCGCACACCTGGCCGGTGCAGCGACTGTTTTTTCCGCACCGCCGAGAGGCGCGCGCGGAATCAGGGGTCTCCTGGAGGTCGGTCCTTCGGGAGGCGCAGACCCGGACTTGTACAGCACCCCAGGGAAAGGAGGAGATCCCTTCCAGGCAGGAGCAAGAGAGCCTGCTCGCCCTCCCCCCGCACCCCACCCCACCCCCCGCCCCGAGATGGCTGCGCCATCGCCCACTTTGATGGGGCAGAAATCAACCTTCTAACTTGAGCGCCCTTGCCGGGTTCCCTGCGCGCACAGACAGAGCGATGGACCATCACAACTCTGGGGCAGAGTGAGGCGCCAGGGTCCCCTCGTCCTCCCTCCCTCCCCCAGGCCCATTCGTTCCTCACCTGCTTGGCTCAGCCTCAGGTCCCAGCAGAGCAGCAGCGCCAGCAACAGCGCGCCTCGCGCTCCACTCCGGGTCCACATGCTCCCGCGGCCCGGCTCAGGCGCCTCTCCCCCGGGGCTCTCTCCCTGGCCCCAGTCTCGCCGCCGCCGTCTCCGCCGCCGCCGCCTCCTCCTCGCCGTCCTCCCCGGCGCCCGGCCGCGCCAGCCCGTGCCCTCCGTGGGGGCAGAGGCAGCCACGCTTCGCAGAGGGCTGCCCGACGCTCGAAGCGCGATGGGTGCCCGGCGCCCCCTCTCCGGCCAGGCTTTGGTGCGCCCCTCTCTGCGCTCCTCAGGCTCCTGGGCTCGAGTGCTCTCCGGGCTCCGGCGTCCAGTCACCGAAGTTGCGCGACTAAATGTGAGTGCGCTCGCAGCGGCGGACGCCGCGCAATCCAAGCTTTGGTGCGTGCCTCCCCGCGCCCTGCCACTGCCCGCGGCTCCGGCGCCCTCGCCGGCCACCGCTGCCTTCTACAATGCCAAGCGCTGCCGCTCGTTCGCCCTAGTGAGTCCCCGAGCGGAGGGCGACCGCGCGCAGCCGGGGCGTGGCCTGGGCGGGCAAGGGCGGAGCCGGCGGAGGGCCTTTCTAGGGGGGGAACCGACGGCCATCTGGGCGCGGTCTCGGCGGAGCTGGGGACCCCTCAGGGGGGACCTCGCGAGACGCTGGGCACGGCGTGCTGGAAAACGCGGTAGCCGGATCGTAGCTGGAAGCGGAGTCTGCCCAATTTGCGTTTCCAGAAACTAAGGAAATGTATTTTGGTACTTTCTTTCGGCTTGGCTGTGTCACCATTCTCCTCTGATTAAACTCAGGACTCTGTCATTTTTGGCTCCCTGGTCTGAACTATGTTCTCTGCTTCTTACATGTGGGGGTCTTTCCCAAAAATAGCTCCTCAAATGAGAAAAATCTCAAATACTCAAGTGCTGGTCAAGCTGGGGCTTACTTCTCTGTGAACTTGGGTATAGATTCGGATTATACTGGTTGGCTCTACTTTTCGGTATAACCTTGGGCAAAACTGTTTGATCAGACCCCTCTGAACCTCCTGTAGCACCCAGGTAGGTCCTAGGATGTCGTCCCCCGCCCCCAACTAGTGACTCTGGGGCACAGGGTAGAGGGTAGCCATTTTTGGTTTGGTGTAAATTTGGGCTCTGCCCCTTACTTGCTACGTGACCTTGAACAAATTACTTAACCATTATGATGCTCCCTTCGTCATCATCTGCAAAATGGACAAAGATGATAATAATAATTTTATAAGGGAGTATAGAATTGGATTTTAAAAGTAAGTATGGAAACTACAGCACAAATGTCAGTAATCTCGCTTTCTAAAATCTCCTCTCTCCGCCAATCTGATTCCTGGTAGAAAAACGTCACCACCCAAGGGTGAGCCAAAGAGCATATGGAACCAGGTGGAGTTGGGGGCACGCTGTATCTTGAGACTGAAACCCAGTGACATCAGACATTGCAGATCAGCTAACACTGCTGATGTCCTTCTATGTGCCAGGCACGGAGTAAGGCACTTTATACGCATCACCTCAGTTAATCCTCACAGCAACTCTCTGAGGTAAGTACTGTTTGTATCCCTGTTACACAGATGAAGGAACTGAGTCACAGAGACATGAAGTCATCTGCCCACGATCACATAGCTTTGGTGAAAGAGTGGGTGAGTGAAAGGGGCAGGAGAGATAGGATTGGAAAGAAGCCCTCTGACCTGGGGAGCCTCCACCCTCACAGCATCTCTGGGGCTGGCAGGTGAGCAAGGACTGGCAGCCAGCAAGGATGCCTCCTCCCCTAGCCCTGATCTGTTCACTACTCGGGGTTTTTCCAGAACTGGGATCTAGGATCACTTCTCAAGCACCGATGCAATGGCTGATTCAGCAAGGGATAAAGGAAGGCAGAGAGAGGTCCAGCCAGGGCCAGAAGCCAGAAGGGGATAGGCTGGAATAGGATCAAGTGTCCCCAGGGATGCTTCCTTGATTGGTGGATAAAAGACTTGGGGGCCAGACCTGCAGGCTGGAAAGGTTCCTGGAGCGGGCAGAGAAGCAAGGAGGGTCTGCCCTGCCCCAGCCGGTTCCCTAGGGGAGCGAGAAAGGCACGACTGCCCAGGAGCCCCCTCCACACACACTCCCCCCACAGGCTGAGGTCTGGAACATGTTGGGGGGATGCATAAAGAAGGTCCACCTCCTCAGTCCTCTCTGTCAGGGCACCCAGGATCCGGAGGGTAGATGTGGGTGAGTAGGACTTCCTGGAAAGGACTTAGGTCAATGGAGGAAGGCCCCTGTGGACAAAGATAGGTGGGTTATTTTTAGCTTGGCCCAGGCCCGCCCAGGCCAGAGCAGTGGGTGAGGGAGTCCACAGTGCATCACCCCAGCCAGCCCCACCCAGCCACAGAACTAAGAGCACAGAGACACACACCCACCCCTAGACACACCTATAAAGGTACACACGAGCAAACATACAACAAAAATATATGGGTGCAAAATGACCCTCCCAGAAACATCAGAGAGACACCCACCTACTTAAGACACAGGATTTAGAATAGTGCACACATACATCTCTTCACAGACACCAACACACACACACACACACACACACACACACGGGCACACACATCCAAAAGCACAAAAACAGTTTAAGGCAGATGACGCCAAAGACAAATAGACATTTAGATACTTAACTGTCTCCAGGAAACACACACAGGGACACGTTACCAAGGCCCAGCACCTGACTGTCAACTTCTGGCAGAGGCACATGGTCAAAGGCATTAGGCTGGATAACTCAGCAGGGACCTCGGTAGAGATTCAGCTTGTGGGAGCACAGGGCAGGCTCTTTCTCTCTCTCTCTCTCTCTCCCTCCCTCCAACTCCCTCTCTCCATCATAAGGCTGGTGGGATATTGGAAATATTTCCAAAAAATTCCCGTGCTCAGGACTTTGCTGTTTAGGCAGTAATTGCTCCAGAGTAGGCCCTTCTTGTCCTGGTGTCAAGTTTCATGACTTTAAGTCCTGACAGGGGGACAGAGAGGCAGGCAAGCAAAAGGAGAGTGGCCATTTCCCCTCTTCTGCTGGTCCCTGTCTCATCCCCCAACCTCCACCCTAAAAATACACCCATGAGAAATCCTGGACCCTGTTTGCCCCCCTTCCACATCCTGGTGGGAGATTTACCACATAGGGGCCCCTCCCTGAATAACTCCCCTGCACCCCCTCCCCTGCCATCCCAGTGTCTGGAAGAATGCCCCTTCCCCAGTCACCTGCAGCTAAGCACCCCCCACTGCAGCTGTGGTTGCCCTCCAGCCTGGGCATCACCAAGTGCCAGTCCCCTGCTGGGACCAGGGAGAGGGCTTCAAAAGGGGTCAGACAGCCTTGAACCCACCCCTTTGCCCAGAATAGGTAAAGGATGGGTAAGGCCCTGGCCTGGGAATGAATGATGCACTGGGATAGCTGGATTAAGACTTACTAGGGTGTTTCCAAACCCATTGCCATCGGGCTCACAGCAAAGCGCTCCTGCTGTGAGTTAGGAAAGAGGATGAGCCTCCCACCTCCCCTCCATTTCCTAGGGGGTGGAAATGGGGCAGGCTTTGTGCAATATAGCTGCTTTGAAATCAGTCTCAGAGACAGTTCTGACCCTTCGTGGGGTGGCAGTGCTTCCATGGTCTACCCTCATTTATCCCAAATCGGAAGAGTGCGTGGGAGACAGAATGCCGGAATCTGGGGTTGAACTGATGGCTGACCAGACCTGGGGCTGCTCTTCCCTGCTGGCTGCTGAGCCCCTCCAAGCATCAGTTTCCTCAGTTGTCAAATGGGAGCAATAACTAGCTCGGAGGATTTTAAAGGATATACAAAGTCCCTAATCTGGCTGAATGCAAGCCACCTATTGTATAACAAGGTGCCGCTGGAATTCCCAGAGCGGCTGGCAGCTTTGGTGGGCGCTTCCCCAGGCGGCCGACACTGGTGTGCTCGAAGGGGCCACTAGGCGGCGCGCTGCAGCTCCCGCCTCCTCTGAGGCCGCTTCAGCCGGCGTCTTACAGCTGTGGCTCCGAAAAAAGAAGCGCTCCCAGGCTTCCACCTGGGGGGCGCCAGGAATGGGTCTCTACTCCACGCTGTCGGGGAGAGGACTCTCGGATCACTTGGTGTGCAGGATCCTTGGGTGGGAAGGTTTGGGGAAGAATTCATAATCCCTTCCTTTACCCATCCACTCCAGGATGGACCCCAAACGTTTGGACCTTGCTGAGAACAACGTTATGAGATAGGTGCTGTTACTTCCCAATTTACCAGATAGGGAACTGAGGCACAGAGAGGTAGCTTGCCCAAGGTCACATACAGCTAGTAAACGGTGCCCTGGAGATTCGAATCCAGGCAGAGTGGATCTCAAGCTTGTACTCATTTTTTAAAAATTGAGATAAAATTCACATAACATAAAATTTACAGTTTTAACTATTCAAAAGTGTACAATGCAGTGTTTTTTTTAGTATTGTCACGTTTTGTGCAACCATCAACACTAATTCAGTAACATTTCATCACCCCCAAAAGAAACCTCATACTGTAAAGCAGTCACTCCCCATTCTCCCCCCCTCATCCCACCTCGCCCTGCCCTTGGCAACCAGGAATCTCCTTTCTGTCTCTATGGATTTGCCTATTCTGGGAATTTCATATAAATGGAATCACACACTATGTGGCCTGAGTCATCAAGATTGTGCTCTCAACCTCTCTACTAAATACTGTGACAAGCCTCCACCTCCTCCCACACCCATTCACATCTTTTTCCTCCCCCCCAGGGGAGGGCCTTCTTCCCCGGGTTCAAAGCATATAAGCAGTCATTCACCAAAGCTTTGGGGTCAGGCAGATCTGGGTTCAAATCCTGGCTCTGTCTTGGACAATTCACTCTACTGTTGCCTTCAAATTTTGTTATTAATTTTTAAAAAACTTCTAATTTTAGAACAGGTTTTTTTTTTTTTTCTCTTTTTCACGCCGCACCCACGGCATATGGAGGTTCCCAGGCCAGGGGTCCAATCGGAGCTATAATCACTGGCCTATGCCACTGCCACAGCAATGCGGGATCTGAACTGCATCTTTGACCTACACCACAGCTCAGGGCAACACCATATCCTCAGCCCACTGAGAGAGGACACTGTGTGTGTCCTCATGGATACTAGTCAGACTCATTTCCCCTGAGCTACGATGGGAACTCCCTAGAAGAGTTTTAGATTTATGGAAAAATCACAAATATAATATAGAAAGTTCTCACATACCCCTCACCCCCATTTCCTCTATTATTATCTTACATTAGTGTGCTGCATTTGCTACAATTAATGAACCAGTATTGATATATTATTATGAACTAAAATTCACTCAGATTTCCTTTGTTTTTACCTAATGTTTTTCTTCTGTCCCAGGATCCCACATTATACCGAGTAATCAGGACTCTAAGGGCTTCTGTTGGCTCTGACAGTTTCTCAGACTTTGTTTTGGGTGATCTTGGAAGTTCTGAAGATTATTCATCAGGTATTTTGTAGAATGACCCTCAACTGGGATTTGTCTGAATTGAAGTTCTTAACAATTTTTGAACAAGGAGCCCTAGTTCAAATAACTTTACCCCAGGCCCCATAAATAATGTAGCAGGTCCTGCTTGTGGGTTAGGGGACACAGCAAATGCAGAGACAGGGTTGGGACAGACTGCAGACGGGGGCCACCATGCCTCAGTCCTACCTGCACTGGGGGAAGGGGCTATTTAGTGCTCTGAAGGGGGAGCACTGGGGGCTAAACCGAGAGGTGAGAAGGAAACTGTAAACAGGAAAGAGGACTGCATTCCAGGCAGAGGGAACTTTGTGAGGATGGCCTAGGGTCAGAAATGTGGATGGCGTGGTTTCGGGCAGCTCTGACATGGTGAGTCAGGGGGACCTGTGGACTTCCCAGCTCACAGCTGTGAACGCAGTTCTGACCAGTGCTTAGAGGAGTGGTCACCGTTTTAAAAAATAACAAAGCCAGCTAATGTATATGAAACCATTGCAGCAAGCCAGATCCCATGCCAAGGTCCCTGCATGAATTAGCTTCTTCAGTCTCCATGATAAACAGTGAAATGGAGGCATTCCCTTCGAGGCTCAGTGGTTAACAAACCCAACTAGGAACCATGAGGTTGCAGGTTCGATCCCTGGCCTCGCTCAGTGGGTTAAGGATCTGGCGTTGCTGTGAGCTGTAGTGTAGGTTGCAGACAAGGCTAGGATCCCGCATTGCTGTGAGCTGTAGTGTAGGTCGCAGATGCAGCTCAGATCTGGTGTTGCTGTGGTTGTGGTATAGGCCAGTGGCTACAGCTCCGATTCGACCCCTAGCCTGGGAACCTCCATATGCCACGGGTGTGGCCCTAAAAGAGCAAAAAAAACAAAACAAAACAAAACAATGAAATGGATGCTATGATTTATCCCCCCTCCCTTTTATTTTGGCCATGCCTGCTGCATGCGGACGTTTCTGGGCCAGCCAGATCCTTAACCCATTAGGCCACCAGGGAACTCCATCCCCATCTTAAAAATGGAAAAACTGTGACTGAAGTTTCCCTGCTTATCTAAAGACAGAGGCCAGATTCAAGCTCAGGCAGCCTGGTGTCAGGGCCTGCATGTCCGATAAATATCCTAGGGTGTAGTTTTTTTTATCTTAACAATGTGACTTCCGGTTGTTCAGTTCCATTTTTCATGGACCCATGAAAATAGAAACGGAGGCTCCAAGGGGGAAAGGGATCTGTCTAAGCACCGCCGTTGAGGACTGAGTGTGACCTTTATACCTACATTCTTATGACAAGTACACACTACCAGCCTCTTCCAGGTCCCATCTGGAATTGAGTGGGGAATCATCTGTGCAGAGCTAAGAGGAAGAGGAGAGGATATAGCCTAACAGGGAGACTCTAAACCAGAAAGATAGACCCCCTTTTTTTCAATGGCTTCACCTGCAGCATACGGGAGTTCCCAGGCTAGGGGTCAAACTGGAGCTGTAGCTGCCGGCCTGTGTCACAGCCACAGCCACACTGGATCCGAGCCACATCTGCAACCTACGCCACAGCTTTTGGCAATGCCAGATCCTTAACTCAGTGAGCAAGGCCGGGGATCGAACCGGCATCCTCACAGACACTATGTTGGGTACTTATCTAGCTGAGCCACAATGGGAACTCCAAGACAGACCTTTTGAACTTTCTCATACTCTGTCATTATAAACAATCCAATTTAAATGTATTCAGGTAAACTTCAAGTTACTTTGTGTAAGAAAAACATCAAAGCCCTTCATATTTGCCTTGAAACGGCAGTGATACAGCACTTGGTATATAAAGATGCCTTTTGCCATTTCAAACACATCTAATTTCAGAATTGCTCATGTGACATTTCCAGTATTGCTCATGTAGTAATGGACAGTTAATCAAACACAATAGGTAAACTATCCAGAGAGTACAAGATAATATGAACAATTCACTCACTGAGATTAATATTTAAATCAACTTTAATTACAAAACACTATCTTGATAATTATAATTCTGTAAAGCGTTCATTTGGGCAAAAGTCTGATGACTTCGGTTATAGCAGTTCCTTAAATTAAGGCTTATAGAGAATTAAAAATTAACTTGGAAGAGAGACAGAATTCCCATGTTTCTTGTCATGTTCTGGATTTTCAGGAGCAGGTTCCTTTGAAGCCTGAGTCGACACTGAAGATAACTCACGATTGTTTTCAGGATATGTGTCAAAGAAACCCTTCAGTGGAAAGGGTTCTTGAGGCTGATCATACAAGCTTCCTGCCAAAGCAGAAGGAAGAAGAGGTCCCTCAGTTGTTGAACTCTGTCTCCTTAGATGCATCAGCAAGAAAGATATTAATTGGAGGAAGAGGCAATGGAAATAACCCCCAAAGTAAAAAGAGAGAGAGAGAGAGAGAGAGAGAGAGAGAGAGAGAGAGAGAGAGAGAGAGAGTGTAAGGGGAGGGATAGCAAAGACCTTTCCAGAAGCACTCCTTGTCAGACCTTTTGATTCTCTGCTCTGTCTTTCTGCACTATCAGCCATCAACTCATCTAGTTCTCTGTTTCGCATTTTTGCTATTAAATCAATTCCACTCTGAACCAGGGAGTTGGACCTATTTAGCTTTTCATTACTTGCTCCTAGAGCTGCCATTCCTGATGCCTCTTTATCGTTGCTGGCATTTTTTCTGCAGGACTTGAGACTACCAGTATGACTGGATACACAGATATATATAGTCTCTTAACATGGCTGAGCTTTGGGAGAATTTTACCTTTTCTTTCAAGGAGTTTGGTTAAGTTGCATGGTGAGAGATTTTTAAACAACTGAAAACTCCAAATTAAAAAGGCTATAAAAAAGTCCAGGAACTCCATGGTGGCTCAGTGGGTTAAGGATCTGGCATTGTCCCTGCAGTGGCTCAGGTTGATGCTGTGGCAGTTTTGATCCCTGGCCCGGGAACTTCCACATGCCAAAGGCATGGCCAAAAAAAAAAAAAAAGAAAAAAAAGAAAATCCCAAAATTCCAATGGCTGTTGCCCAGAATATCATAGCCCAAAGATGTGCAGAAATCAGCACTTAGACAGCTGTCACCTGGCTGGGGTCACTTGCTGGAACCACTTCTCCAGTGGTGGAGAAGGTCAAGTTTCAGGAAAGAAAGGTAAATAACCAGCATAGTCGTGTTCCTGCCCAGTGCTTCCTCTTCTCTCTCTCCCGTTAAAAAAAAAATTTTTTTTTTGTCCTTTTGTCTTTTTAGGGCTGCACCCGCGGCATATGGAGGTTCCCAGGCTATGAATCAAATAGGAGCTGTAGCTGCTGGCCTGTACCACAGCCACAGCAACTTGGATCTGGGCCACATCTGCGACCCACACCACAGCTGACGGCAATGCTGGTTCCTTAACTCACTGATCGAGGCCTGGGCTTGAACCTGCATCCTTATGGATAGCAGTCAGATTTGTTTCTGCTGAGCCACAACAAGAACTCCCCTCCCTTTTAAAATTTTTTATCGAAGTGTAATTCACATACAGCAAAAGGTGCAGGTCTTAAGCATAAAATTCCATGACATAGTTCCAAACCTCTCATAACCAGGATCCCAGTTAAGATACCAACACTTCCATCATCTCAGAAACTTCTGTTCCTTTCCAGTCAGTCCTCACCCTGCAGAGGCAGGCACTGGTCTGATTTCTGACACTGGAGATGAGCTTTGCTTATTACTGCATGCCGCATACGTGGAATCAGATAATTGTAATCTTCTGTGACTGGCTTCTTTCTCTCAGCATAATGACTGAGATTCATTCCTGGGTGCAGTGTGTGGTTGTGCTAATGGAAACTCATTCCTTGTGATTGTTGGAGAGGAGTAATTATTTGAATACTCTGTAATTTGTTTATCCATTCACTTATGATGGACATGTGGATTGTTTCCCGTTTTGGTCTAGGATGAGTAGAGCTGCTAGAGATATTCTTAAACAATTTTCTCGTGGACATGTTTTCATTTTTCAGCAATACATGTATAGGAGTGAAATTGTTGGATCATCAGGTAGGTAGGTATACATTTCATTTCGTACAAAACTGCCAAAGCCGTTTGCCAAAGATATTATAACATTTTATACTCCCAGCCTTCCGTGGATGAGAGTTCCAGCTGTTCTTCGCCAACATTTGATACTGTCCTTTTCATGTTAGCCAGTGGGTGTGAAGTGCTATTTCAGTTTAGTTTTAATTGGCACTTCCCTGATGACAAGTAATGCTAATAATGACCTCTTCATGGGCTTCCTAGCTATTTGGATATCCTCTTTCATGAAGGATCTGTTCAAACCTCTTGCCCAATTTTTATTGAGCTCTTTGTCTTTTTATTACTGATGTGTCAGAGTCCCATACTTTCTCAAGACACACCCTTTGTCAGACCTATGTGTTGTAAATACTTTTCCCCAGACTATAGTTTGCTTTTTCATTTTGTTAAATGTGTTTCAAAGAATCAGTGTTTTAAATTGATAAAGATCAATTCTATAGTTTTTTTTCTTTTATGGTTATGGCATTTTGTGTCATAAGGATGTTCTGTTTCCAGGAGTTCCCATCATGGTGCAGCAGAAACGAATCTGACTAGGAGCCATGAGGTCATGGGTTTGATGCCTGGCTTTGCTCAGTGGGTTAAGGATCTGGCATTGCCATGAGCTGTGGTGTAGGTCTCAGACACGGTTCGGATCTGGCATTGTTGTGGCTGTGGCCTAAGCTCTAGCTGTAGCTCCGACTGGACCCCTAGCCTGGGAACCTCCATATGCTACGGGTGTGGCCTTAAAAGCAAAAAAAAAAAAAAAAAAGTCCTATCTCCTTTCAGAAGTTTTATAATAATTAGCCTTTAGGTTTAAGTCTACCCATCTCCAATTTTTCAAAATGTATGATGTGAGGTAAAGATTGGGGTTCTTTTTTCTTTCCCATATGACTATGCAGTTGTTCCAGCACCATCTTTTTGAAAAGATTTTCTTTTCCTCATTGAATTGCTTTGTCCCCTTTATCAAAATCAATGGATTGTGTAAGTGTGGATCTATTTTTGGAAACTCTATTCTGTGTCATTAATCTATTAGTCTATTCTTACCCCTGATACCAACCGTCTTTATTACTACAGGTTTGTAGTTAATCTTTAAGCCCTCTACCCCTGTTCATCTTTTCCAATACGATTTTGGATCTCCTAGGTCATTCGCAGTTCTATTACCTTTAGAACCGTCTTGCTAATTTCCACACAAAAACCATTGGGATTTTGACAAGATGGCATTGAATGTATAGATCAGTTTAGGGAGAATTGATATCTTGATTTTTTTTTTCTTTCTTTAGGGCCACACCTGTGGCATATGGAGGTTCCCAGACTAGGGGCCAAATTGGAGCTATGATTGCTGGCCTACACCACAGCCACAGCAACACCAGATCCCTAACCCACTGAGCGAGGCCAGGGATCGAACCTGTAACCTCGTGGTTCCTAGTTGGATTCGTTTCCACTGCGCCACGACGGAAACTCCCGATATCTTGATACTTGAAACTGCCTTTTCCAATCCTCAAATAGGCATGTCTCTCTCCGTTTTCTTTATTTCTTTCAGCATTGTTTTGTAGTTTTCAGTGTAGAGGTCTTGTACATTTTTATTAAATTTCTTCCTATACATTGCATGGGTTTTTATACTATCCAAGGTATTTTTATTTCATATTCTAATTGTTCAGATAAATATTGTATATTGACCTCTTTTCTTACTGAATTCAGTCATTGGTACTGGTTGTTTTATTCTCAGCTCCTTTGGATTCCATAGATACACAGACATTGTCTATGAGGAAAATATGTTTTACTCATTCTTTCCGATTGTTATGAATTGTATTTATTTCTCCTGCCTCATTGTACTGGCTAAAATCTGCAGTTTAGTGATGAACAGAAGTGGTGAGATGGGCATTCTTCCCCTGTTCTTGATCTTAGGGAGAAAGCATTCATAGTTCACCATTAAGTATGATGTTAACTGTCAGATTTTCATAGTTATCTGTTATCATATTGAGGGAACTCTCTTCTATTCCTGCTTCACTAAGGGTTTTTTTTTAATATCATAAATGGGTATTGGATTTTGTCAAGTGCTTTTTCTGCATTTATGGAGATGATCATATATTTTTTCTCTTAATGTGGTGAATTATGTAGATTTATTTTCAAGTCTGAAACTAGCCTTTATTCCTGGAAGAAACAACACGTGGTCATGGTATATTATCCTTTTTACATATTTCTGGATTTGGTTTACTAATATTTTGTTAAGTGTGTTTGCACCGATATTCCTGAGGGATGTTAGTCTCTAATTTTAAATTTTGTAATATTTTATTGAGGCTAAAATGTAGGGTCTGCCGGTATCACACAATGAGTAGAGAAGTGTTACCTCCTTTTTCAGTTTTTTTTTTTTTTTTTTTTAAGGCCGTGCCCATGACATATGGAAGTTCCTGGGCCAGAGATTGAATCCAAGCCACAGCTGGAGCAGCACCAGATCCTTAACCTGTTGTGCTGGGCCAGGAATCGAACCCTCACCTCTGCAGCAACCTGAGCCCCTGCAGTTGGATTCTTAACCCATTGTGCCATGGTGGGAATGCCTCCTTTTCCAGTTTTGAAAAGAGTTTGTGTAAAACTGGTATTATTTCTTTCTTACATATTCGATAGAATTTACAAGTGAAGCCACTTGTAACTAATGTATTCTTGAGGAGTTTTAATGATCAATTCTTTGACACACTTAGGACTTTTAATATTTTCTATTTCTTCTTGGGCCAGGTTTGATAAGTTGTACTTTGATGAGATTTGTCTGTTTCGTCGAAGTTGTGATATTTATTTGTATGTGGTGGTTTTTTTTTTTTTTTTTTTTTTTTGCTTTTTAGGGCTGCACTTGTGGCACATGGAGGCTCCCAGGCTAGGTGTCCAATCAGAGCTACAGCTGCCAGCTTAGGTCACAGCCACAGCAGCATCAGATCTGAGCCACATCTGAGACCTACATCACAGCTCATGGCAATGCCGGATCCTTAACCCACTGACTGAGGCCAGGGATTGAACCTGCAACCTCATAGTTCCTAGTCGGATTTGTTCCCTCTATGCCACGACGGGAACTCCTGTACAAGGTTTTAATATGTCTGTGGAACTTATAGTAATATCCCCTCTTTTGTTTCTGATGTTGGTAATTTGAGTTTTGTGCTTTCTTTTTTATTATTCAATCCAGCTAAAGTTTTGTCAATTTTATTAGTCTTTCGAACAACAAAATTTGTCTTTGCTGAATTTTTCTATTACCTCTCTATTTTCTATATTATTGTTTTCCACTATTTATTAATTCTTTTCTTCTACTTCCTGTGGAGTTAATTTACCCTTCTTTTTTGTACTTTTTAATGTAGATGCTTAGATCATTGAGGTTAAGTCTTTATTCCTAATGTAAGCATCAAAAACTCTGCTTTCTTTTTAGCAGTACTTTAGTTGCATCCCATACATTTTGATATTTTGTTCATTCAAGTAAGGCAAAAAAAAGTAGGAAACAAAGGAATAAAAAACAGAATAAACAGACACAACAAACAATAAAATGGCAGACTTAAGCCATGGTATATCAATAATTACTTTAAATACAAGTAATCAAAATACATCAATTAAAAGACAGAGATTGGCAGAGTGAATAAAAGTAATTATGTGCTGTCTTTAAGAAACTCATCTCACATATAGCAATATAGGTAGATTGAAAGTGAAAAGAGGGAAAAATATACCATGCAAACACTAATTTCATAAAAGCAGGAGTGGCTATAATACCAGATATAGTAGACTTCAGAGCAAAGATAATTACCAGGGACAAAGGGGGACAATAAATATTTATAAAAGGGACAAAAAACGGGAAGACATAGAAATCTTACATGTGTATACACCAAACAACAGAGTTTCAAAATATAAGAAGCAAAACCTGATAAAACTGAAAAGAGAACTAGACAGAAAATCAGCAAGATCATAATAATTCCATCAGCCAATAGGATCTGATAGATACTTATAAATGCCCCACCCCAAATAGCAGAATACATATTCTTTCAAGTGTTTATGGGAAATTTACAAAAATATGCCATACCCTGGACTACAAAAATTAATCTTAATTAAAAGAATTAAAATCCTAAAGGGTATGTACTCTGACAATGAATGGAGTCAGACTGGAAATCAGTAACAGGAAAATCTCCTAATACTTGGAAGTTAAATAATTAAGTCAATCAGGAAGTTTCAAAAAGAAATTTTAAAATACTTGTAACTAAGTGAGAATGAAAATACAACATAAATTTGTGTAATTCAGCTTAAACCGAGCTGAGAGGGAAATTTATAACACTGAATATTTGTTTTGGAAAAAAAATGGATCTCGAATCAATTTCATTTAGTTCAAAATATTGTCTAATTTCCCATGGGATTATTCTTTGACTCATGAATTATTCATAAGGGTGTGGTTTAATTTCCAAATACATGGCATTTTCCAGGTACCTTTCTGTTACTCATGTTTAGTTTACCAAAGAGTGGTCACAGAACGAATTTCATAATTTCAACTCTTTAAAATGTATTAGAATTTGTTTTCTGGATGAACATATATGCTCTATCTTGATGAACATTCTATATGCATATGAAAATAATGCATATCCTGTATCTTAAGTGTAATATTTTACAAGTGTCGGTGGTTTGTTTGTTGAAAATGGCTAGCAAAGTGATAGTTTTGTTTTACTGTACAGCACAGGGAACCATATCCAGTCTCTTGGGCTAGACCATGATGGAAGATAAGAAAGGGAATGTATGTATATGTATGACTGGGTCACTTTGCTGTACAGAAGAAATTGGCACAAAATTGTAAATCTACTATACTCTAATAAAAAAATTTTTAAAGTGATAGTTTTGGCTGATTCTTCTAAATTTTTAGTCTACTTATTCTTTCAAATGCTGATAGAATAGTATTAAAATAGTCTAATATAATTTCTCTACTTCTTCCTTTAACTTTGTAAATATTTGCTTCACGTGTTTCAAAGCTCCATTATTCAGAACACAGACATTTAGGAACACCAAGTCTTCTGGGTGAATTTTCCATGTATCATGAGAGAATATCCCTCTTCATCACTGGAACTACTTTTTTGTCTTGAAAGCTACTAGTCTGATATTATGAAAAACTTGTTCTATATGTTATAGCAAAAATCCGATAATAAAAATATAGTTACATTTGAGCAATAAGATTAAAGGCAAATAAGTCTATCAAATAAATCAATATGAACACATTTATTGTATCTGTAGAACTTGGCATATACTTTAAAAAATTTAGACAGCTTTTCTGGAAAGTAGTTAACAGAATAAACTTTATATTTTAAAAAACTGCATAGCGTTGCTGTGGCTCTGGCGTAGGCCGGCGGCTATAGCTCCGATTAGACCCCTAGCCTGGGAACCTCCATGTGCCGCAGGAGCGGCCCAAGAAATGGCAAAAAAGACAAAAAAACCAAAAAAACAAACAAACAAAAAAACCCAACTGCATATATTTAACACATATAATATAAATTTGGAGATATATGTGTATGGGTATATACACACACATATGTGTATATATATACAACCTTTACAATAATCAAGATTGTGACCACATTCATCATTCCTGAAAGTTTTCTTATGTGACTTTGTAATCTCTCTCCCCCACCCCGCCCTGTCCTCCCCATCCCTGCCAAGCAAACACTCATCTGCTTTCTGTCACTGCATGTTAGGATGAGGTGTCTACAGTTTTATAAACATGGAATCATACAATATGTACTCTTCTATCATCTGGTTTATTTCCCTCCACATATTTAAGATTCATCCATGTCGTTGAGTATGTTAATAGTTTATTCTTTTTTATTGCTGAGGTCTGTACTGTGTGGATTTACCACACATTATTTATCCAGTCACCTGTGGATGGGCACTTGGACTATTTCCAGTTTTGGATAATTACAAATTGCAATGAACATTTGTGTCCCAGTCTTTATATGGATATACACTTTTATTTCTCTTGGGTAAATATCTAGGAATAGAATACCTGGGTTATATAATAGATGTATATTTAAACTTTTAAAATAGTGACAAACTGTTTTCCAAAGTGATTGTACCATTTTGCATTCCCACCAGTAGTGCGTGGGAGTCCCAGTTCCTCCACGTTCTTGCCGATGTTTGGTATGGTCAGTCTTTTGAATTTTGGCCCCTGTGGGTCTAATTGGCATTTCCCTGATGACAAATGATGTCGGGCATCTTTTCATGTACTTTTTGTGTCTTCTTTGATGAAGCACCTGTTTAAATCTTCTGTCCATTTTTAAGTTGTTTATTTCTTATCTTTGAGATTTGATATTCTAGATAAAGTCCTTTATCAGATATACACTTTGAACATATTTCCCTCCAGTCTCTGACTTGTGTTTTCAGTCTCTTAGCAGTGTCTTTTAAAGAGTGTGAGTTTTTCATTTTGATAAAATCCAGTTTATCAGTTTGTTATTTTATGGGTTATGTTTTGGGTGGTGTATCAAAAAATTTCTTTGCTTCTTTTTTATAAAGAATTTCCTCCATGTTTTCCTCTGGAAGTTTTATAGTTTTAGGTTTTACATTTAGGTCTATGATCCATTTTGAGGGTTTTTTTTTTTTTTTTAACATGGAATGGGTAGGGATCCAAGTCCATTTACTCTCTCTCTCTTTTTTTTTTTTTTTGCATATGGATATCAAATTTGTCTAGTACCATTTGTTGTGTCCCTTGATTTTCCCTTGTACTTTAGTGAAAAATCAGTTATCCATCTACGTGTGGGTTTATTTTTGGAGTTTTAAAAATCTATTCTTTATATCAAGACCACATTGTTCTGATTGGCCCAGCTTGATAACAATTCTTGATATCAGGTAATGTTAGCTCTCCAACTTTGTTTTTGTTTTTCACAAGAGTTCTTACTATTTTAAGTCCTTTGCATGTCTGTATAAATTTTAGAATCAGCTTGTGAATTTCAACTAAAAACCCTGCTGGGATTTTGATTAGAATTTCATTGACTCTACACACCAATTTGTGGAGAAATTCCGTGTTAACAACATTAGCTTTTCTTTAATTTCTCTTGGCCACATTTTGCAATTTTTGATATTCAGGTGTTTCACATATTTTATCATATTTATCCCTGATTATTTAATTTTTTATACTATTGTAAGTAATATTTTTAAAAATGCCAATTTATTATTGTTCATTGTCTATATATAGGAATACAACTGATTTTTTTTTTTATGTTGGTCTAATATCCTCCAGCTTTGTTAATTATCAAGTCTTCTAGCATTTTTGGAGATGCTATCAGATTTTTTACATAGACCATCATGTTGTTTGCAAATAAACAGTTTTATTTATTGCTTGACAATTTTATTCCCCTTTTTTTTTGCTTGCCTAATTGTACTGGCAACAGCCTGTGTGATGTTTTCCCCATCAAGCTTTATTAAGTTATAACTGATCCATAACATTGTATGAGTTTAAGCTGTAAAACATAGTGATTTGATACATTTATATATTACAAGATAATTACTATCTCCATTGTGTCACATAATTACCATTTCTTTTATGTGGTAAGATCCTTTAAAACCACTTTCTTCGCAACTTTCAAGTATATAATATAGTATTAGATCCCCAGAACTTGTTCATCTTATAACTGGAAGATTGTACCCTTTGACCATCATCTCCCTATTTCCCCACACCCTGTGGTAACCACCACTCTACTTTGTTCCTATGAATTTGCCTTTTTAAGTTTCCGCATATAAGTGATAGCATACAATATTTATCTTTGTCTTATTTCACTTAGCATAATGCTCTTAAGGTTTACCCATGTTGTCATAAATGCCAGGATTTCCTTCCTCTCAGGCTGAATAATATTCCATCTCTCTCTCTCTCTCTCTCTCTCTCTCTCTCTCTCTCACACACACACACACACACACACACACACACACACACACACAGATTTCCTTTTTCTCCACATCATCGCCAGCACTTGTTATCTTGTCTTTTTGGTAATAGCCATTCTAACAGCTGTAGGGTGATAGATAGCTCCTTGTGTTTTAACTTGCATTTCCTTGATAATTAGAGATCTTGAACACTTTTTTTAGGTACATGTTGACCATTTGTATGTCTTTGGAAAACTATCTATTCAGGTCCTCTGCCCATTTTTAATTTGAATTTTTTTTTTTTTTTGTATTGAGTTGTGTGAGTTCTTTTTAAATTTTGGATATTAACCCCTTGTCAGGTGTATGACTTAAAAATATGTTCTGGAGTTCCCATCGTGGCGCAGTGGTTAATGAATCCGACTAGGAACCATGAGGTTGCGGGTTCGATCCCTGCCCTTGCTCAGTGGGTTAACAATCCGGCATTGCCGTGAGCTGTGGTGTAGGTTGCAGACGCGGCTCGGATCCCGCGTTGCTGTGGCTCTGGCATAGGCTGGCAGCTACAGCTCCGATTAGACCCCTAGCCTGGGAAACTCCATATGCCGCAGGAGCGGCCCAAGAAATGGCAAAAAGACAAAAAAAAAATAAAAATAAAAATAAATAAATAAATGAATAAATTAGGTATCTTTTAAAAAAAATAAAAAAATAAAAATATGTTCTCCCATTTCATAAGTTGCCTTTTCATTTAGCTTGCTGGTTATTTCTCTTGCTGAGCAGAAGATTTTTAGTTTGATGTATTTGATGTAGTCCCACTTATAATTTTTGTTTTTGTTGCTTGTGCTTTTGGTGTCATAAACTAAAAATCATTGCCAAGACCAATGCCAGGGAGCTCTTCCCCTGTTTCCTTCTAGAAGTTCTACAGTTTGGGTTCTTAAGTGTTAATCCATTTTGAGATAATTTTTGTGAGTAGTATAAGATAGAGGTCTAATTTCATTCTTCTGCATACAGTTATCTAGTTTTCCCAAAACCATTTATTGAAGAAGCTGTCCTTTCCCCATTGAGTATTCTTGGTTCCCTTATCAGATATCAGTTGACCATAGATGTAAGGATTATTTCTGGGCTGTGGGATTCTATTGCCTTCGTCTATAGGTCTGTTTTTATGTCAGTACTATGCTGTTTTGATTACTAGAGGTTTGCAGTATAGTTTGAAATTAGGAAATGTGATTCCTCCAGCTTTGTTCTTTCTCAAGATCGCTTTGACTATTCAGGATCGTTTGTGACTTCGTACAAATTTTAGATTGCTCTTCCTATTTCTGTGAAAAATGTTGTTAGAATTTTGGTAGGGATTGCATTAAACCTATAGATGGCTTTGGGAAGTATAGGCATTTCAGCAATATTAATTCTTCCAATCCATGAACTTGGGATATCTTTCTATTCGTCTGTGTCTTCTTCAGTTTCTTTCATCAAGGTCTTCAAGTTTCCAGCGTACAGATTTTTCACCTCCTTGGCTAAGTTTATTCCTAATATTTTATTGTTTTAGATGCTATTGTGTATAGGATTGTTTAGTTCTTTTTCAGATATTTCATTACTAGTTCACAGAAATGCAACTGTTTTCTGTATGTTGATTTTGTATCCTGCAATTTTACTGAATTCATTGTTTAGTTCTAACACTATTTTGGGGGGAGTTTCTGTTGTGACTCAGCAGTAACAAAACTGATTAGTAGCCCTGAGAATATGGGTTCAATCCCTGGCTCTGCTCAGTGGGTTAAAGATCCAGCACTTCTATGAGCTGTGGTGTAGGTTGCAAATGCTACTTGGATATGGTGTTGTTGTGGCTGTATCATAGGCCGGTAGCTATAGCTCTGATTTCACCCCTAGCCTGGGAATTTTCACATGCTGCAGGTGCAGCCCTAAAACAAAACAAAAATAAACAAAAAACCCACTCTTTTTGGGTGGAGTCTTTAGGATTTTCTATATAGAAAGTTATATTTATCTGCAAACAAAGACAATTTTACTTCTTTCTGATTTGGTTGCCTGTATTTCTTTTTCTTACCTGATTGCTCTGGTTAGGACTTTCAGTACAATGTTAAATTCAAGTGATGAGAATTGGCACCCTTGTCCTGTTCCTGATCTCAGCCTTGTGTGAAATCTAGGCACAATCCTCTTGAAACTACCTGGCCTCAGGTAGTTTCTTCAAATGAGTTTGCTGATCAGTACTCTGCTGAATACTCAAGGGGCACTCTGCAGATTTCTGGAATTCTTACTTTGTACCGTCTTCTCCTCACTCTGTCTTGTGAATTCTAGAAGACTTGATCTCCCTGAACTCTCAGCTGGGTGACCTCAACTTAGGGTATCTTCCAGGATCTACCTGAAACCCTCCTCCTCACATGGTATCCTAGAAACTTTTTCAGCTCAGTAAGCTGGGAAGTCATTGGCTATACCTCCTTTGTTTCCCATATCTCAGGGATCACTGTCCATTTTTTGATGTCCAATGTCTTGAAAACCATATTTCTTATATTTGATGACTAGTTTATTGTTATTTCACATGGGAGGATATATTCATCCCCTGTTACTTCAACCTAAAAACGGCATTTACAACTTTCTCTTAAGAAAGAATTTATAAATTTATAAATTTTATAGGATTTATAAACTTCTCTTAATTTCTTTAATTAAAAAATAAAACCAGTATTTTATATTTACTCACATCTCTACATTTCTTTTTATAGATTCATTTCTTGTACAAATGCCTTTCCTTCTACCATCATTTCCATTAGTCTAAAGAGTGTCCTCTTACTACTTCTTTTAGTGTGCATATAGAGGCTATAACTTCTTTAAGATGTTATTTATCTGGAAAAAGCTTTATTTTGCTGTAATTTCTGAAGACTATTTTTGTTGAATATAGACTTCGGTGTTGACAGGATTTTTTTTTCAATCATAGCAAAATCTTGTTCCATTATCCTCTAGCTTTCATTGTTTCTTTTTAGAAGTCAATGTTGTTATGGTTCTTCTGAATATAATGTGTCATTTTTCTTCATCTGCTCTAAGATTTTCTTTTTGCATTATTTTTGCCATTATTTGTTGCTATGTAGCAAATTACCCCCAAACTTACTGTTTTACAGCATTGAACAGTAGTTATTTCACAACTTCTGTGGCTCAGGAATTTGAGAGCAACTTCATTTCATGGTTTTTGCTTTAGAATTCTCATGAGGTCACAGTCAAGATGTTGACTAGAGCTACAGTCATCTAAAGGTTTGATTGAAATTCAAAGATACACTTCCAAGATGCTTCACTCACATGGCCACTAGCAGGAGCAAACCGTTCCTTATTGCTTGTTGGCAGGAGGCCCCAGTTTCTCACCATGGAGACCTCACTGTGGGTCTGCTGCAGTCTCCTCATGGCATGACCTCTGACTTCCCCCAGAGGGAGTGATCTGTGAGTGAGTGTCACCTCTTATGACTTAGTCCTAACAGATGCACTGTCCCTTCTATCATATTCTTCATTAGAAGGGAGGCACTAGGTCCAGCCTACATTCAAGGGGAGGGAAACTAGGTGTAAACTCTTGAAGGAAAGGGTATCAAAGAATCTGTAGACATGTTATAAAACTATCATACTTTTCAATTTTAATTTTTATTAATTTGACTATGGCATATCTAGGTTGTAGAAGTTTAGTTTTTTATTTATTTGTATACTTATTCTGCTTAGGATTCATTGACATCTTAGATCTTTGTGTTAATATTTCTCATCATTTAGTTATTATTTCTTCAAAAAATTTTATTGCCCCGTTATCTGTCTATCTATCTATCTATTTCCTTCTGGGACTCCAAATACATGTCAGACAGCTTAATATTATTCCACAGGTTACCGATGCTCTATTTATTATTTTTATATAAATTTTATCCCTCTGCTCTTGCTTAGGTACTGTATTGACTTACCTTCAAGTTTCACTTATGCCTTCTTTTCCAATGTTAAGTCCACAAGTAAATTCTTTTTTTTTTAAAGTCTTTTTGTCTTTTTAGGGCCACTCCAGTGGCACGTGGAGTTCCCAGGCTAGGGGTCCAATTCGAGCTGTAGCCACCAGCCTATACCACAGCCACAGAAATGTGGGATCTGAGCCACATCTGCGACCTACAACACAGCTCACGGCAATGCTGGATCCTCAACCCACTGAGTGAGGCCAGGGATGAAACCCTCATCTTCATGGAGATGAGGGGTTGGCTAACTGCTGAGCCATGACGGGAACTTCATATAAGTGAATTCTTTATTTCACATAATCCTTTTTCCTTTTCTATTATTTCTGTTCAGTTCCTTTTAGAGTTACTATTTCTTTCCTGAAATACTCCATCTCTTCATCTTTTATGCCCATCTTTTCCTGTATATAGTCTCTGAAATGAATTTATAACAGTTCTTTTTTTAACATCTCATTCTGCTTATTCTAATAACTAGGTCATCTATGGATCCGCTTCTAGTGACTTTTTTCTTGGTTATGGGTCATATTTGTCGTGATATGTCATAAATGTTTAACAACTAGGAGCAGGAAGAGAAGAAGGGGAAGAGGAAAGCAAAGGAAGCAGCAACAGCAATGGCCTTGATTTGTACTGTATGCCACTTTCCATTGTGTAAATACTCCCACTGGAGCTGAGTTCAAGTTACCAACATAATATAACATAACTGAACACAGAATTATAAACAGATGTGCACAATTGGCTCTCATGACCAGAGCTAGCTCCAGCACACCACTGCACATTTTCCTCCTTCCTCGTATGTATAATTTATTTTCATGATTACTATCTAGAAAAAAATATGAGGACTGAAATGTCATTCTGCTTTCTTTGCTTATGTCTTTCATGGAGAGTAACAACACTTTCCTCTGTTTGTGGTAAGGAGCAGATCAATCAGATTCTTCCTGGATTGAGTTGATTAGTGTTGGGCTTCAGCTTTAATTAGATCAGGTCACCTATGATTAGCTCTCTCTGCAACCTCAAGTGCAGTGAGCAGTTTTTCAGTCTTGTTATTGAGCTGGGAAAGGGTTTGGCTATAATTTCAGATGGTCTTCTGGTTGACCTTTGGATTCTATTCTGGCAGGGCCTTGGAATTCAAGGGCTGAGGGAAGGCATCACACCACATGATTCCCTCTCTCTCTCTCTCTCTCTCTGGAAATGTAGCTTACTGGTGAAAGCCAGAGGCAGTGGAGTCAGACTGCTAAGACTGGGATCTGAGTGCCTCTCCTTGGCAGTTGTGTGAATTTGAACATGACCCCCTAGCCTGTCTAACCCTCAGTTCCTATCTGGGAAAAGAGTCCTCCTGGGGTTGTTGGGAGGAGGAAATTAGAGGAGCTAGTGGTGTGAATAGGACTGTGCTGATGCCCAGGACCTGCTTTTCAGCCTTCATTATTCCAGTCTGAGGGCAGAGTACTTATGTCCCCTGGAGGGGCTACCTTAGCTCCATTTTTTACCAGTGGTAATAGCAAAAGGGGCCTTGGAGGGGCTTTAGTTTCCCTGTGATTGCCATCTCTCCTTCCTCCAAGCTATCACCTAAAATAATATTGCTTGATATGGACAATTGGCATTTTTTCTCAAGCTCATATATAAGTATGTCTAAGAGTATTGTTTGGGTTGGATTATGTCCTCCTACCCCCTCTCCCAAATATGTTTTGAGACCTTAACTTCCAATACCCTAGAATGTGACCTTATTTGGAAATGAGGTATTCACAGATTTAAAATCTGTGAGTCAGGAGTTCCCATGGTGGCTCAACAGGTTAAGAACTTGACATAGTGTCCACGAGCATACGGCTTCAATCCCTGGTCTTGCTCAATGGGTTAAGGATCAGCATCGTCTTGAGCTGCAGTGGAGCTTGCAGAGGTGGCTCAGATCCTGCATTGCCATGGCTGTGGTGTAGGCTGGCAGCTGCAGCTCCAATTGGACCCCTAGCCTGGGAACTTCCATATGAAGTGCAGGCATAAAATAAATAAATAAATAAATAAATGTCTATGAGTAAAACTCATAGAATATACTCAGATTACGTCATTCAAGTGCGCCCTAACCCAGTATGACTGGTGTCCTTACAAGAAGGGGACCTTTGGACACAGACACACACAGGAGGAAGACACATGAAGATACATAGGGAGGATAGGAGTGAGGCAGCTGCAAGCCAAAAAATGCAAGGGTTGCTAGCCAAGAAGCTAAGAGGCGAGGAGGGATTCTACCCTGTCTCAGAGGAAGCCGGGCCCGCTGACCCCTCCTCTCAGCATTCTAGCCTCCGGAACCATGAGACAACAAATGCCTGTTGCCTGAAACCAACAGAGTTTGCCGCACTTTGTCGTCACAGCCTTAGGAAATGAATACGCACCCTTAATCGACCCTAGTGTACAATCAAGTGTGTTCCCTCTGCCCCTCTCCCAGCATCCTCAATAGCTGAGTTCCTTTCCTGAATCCCTCCTAAGGGGGGCTCTGGGCTGCCACTGCCCCTGCCCCCCCAGAAAAGAAGCTACTAGTTCCCGCCTCTGCTCCCATCTTCCAGGAGCCACCTCTCCTCTTGCTCTCCAAAGTGGGGAGGGATCTGGACCCAGAGGGAGGCAAATGCATCTCATGTCCCTCCTGTGCTCCTGGTCCTGTGGGATTCTTGCAGCCCCGCCTCCACCAGAAGGACGCTGCCAGCCCCTGCGCTGTCTGAGCCCCTGTGCTGTCCGAGGCTCGTAGCAGTTGGGAAAACGCTGGAAAAAGCCGACTCTGGGGGAGGGTATGTCAGGAATCAGGCCCAGTGGTCACTGCAGAGCCTGCCTCTTTGCACTGGTCCTCTGTCCTCCCTGAGGGTCTCCTGGCCAGGTGGCTGAAGGACTCCCAGAAGTCTTCGGGGATTCTCGCTAGAGAAGCAAGTTCCCTTCCTCACGACTCTGGTTGGGCAGAAGGGCTTCCCCGGGCTGGGGTGATCTTTCCTACTCAACATTAATTTATTGTGTTTCCCGCTGGGCTCACCTCAAGGAAAAACATGCCAGGAAACAGAAGAGCAGCTTGTGAAGACAGCATGTCCTCTTAGGCATTTTCCTTCCTTTTTTTTTTTTTTTTTTTTAAATCACGTCTGATGTTAGTCAATTCATAATACCCTACTAATTTTTTCCAGCCTCCATCAGTTGGCCTGAAAACTGCATTGGTAGCTGGGGTGCACAGGGCAGTGGGAGGCCTGGGGTCTGCTCGTGGCTTCTCTGCTTGCTTCTTGTGTGACTTGGAGTTGGGTCACCCCAATGTTGGCAGCAATAATAATGGCTCTGTTTACTGAACACCTACTATGCTCTGGGCTCTTTGCACAAGTCATTTCATCCACATTCATAGGCCTATACAAGGCAGGATGGGGTCTGCACTAGTGGATGTGGGAGGTGAGGCTTGAGAGACTGAGAAACTCTGATGAGGCCACCCACTGACCAAAGTCAAAGCTGGGGTTTAAGGAGAGGCCCGTCAGCCCGGATTGTCCTCACTAGAGCACGCTGCTGCCACTTGCCCTTCTTGGTCCCAGTTTTCCCAATTATGAAATGAAGGATTGGACTGGTGGTTATTAGGCCTTTCTCCAGCTTCCTGGGCAAATGGCTTCATTCTTGTTTCCCTAAAAATCCCTTCTCCATCCAGCAGTCGGTGACCCTTTAAAAGCATAAGTCAGATCATACCACTTGCAGAGTCCGCTAGGGACTTGTTTTCTTGTTTATTGTGTGTCTTCCTCTGAGGGCAAAGACCCGGTCTGTCCTCTCATGGCTGAGTCCCAGCACAGAGAAGAGTGCATGATAGGTGCTCAAGCAGTGGCTGTGGATGGAGTTGAACCGGCACAGAAGGGCGGCTGGTTGTGAGGCAGAAATGGGGCTGGGTGGAAGGTGAGATTGCAGGGAAGCTTGGTTGGGCTGGGTTGGTCCTGCACTCAATTAAACCCTCAAGCTTGATTTACCGACTATCTGTGGGTGAAAATGATGACACTGGTGAAGTTGGTTTTTGGTTCTTGGGCCCCTTTGACTATCATCCCAAGCCCACCCCTACCAGATGTCAGCTCATTGCCCCACGGCCTTTTTCTTTTTCTCTTTCTTTTTAAGGCCTCACCACAGCATATGGAGGTTCCCAGGCTAGGGGTCAAATCGGAGCTATGGCTGCCGGCCACAGCCACAGCCACAGCCACAGCAAGCAAGGATCCAAGCTGCATCTGTGACCAAGACCACAGCTCATGGTGACGCCAGTTTCTTAACCCACTGAGCAAGGCCAGGGATCGAACCTGCATCCTTATGGGTGCTAGTAGATTTGTTAACCACTGAGCCATGACAGGAACTCTTCCCCCATGGTCTATCTGATGAGCTGTTTCTCTTTCCCATATATAGATCCCTATATTTCCATGAGATCTGAGTGGAACATAAAGTACTGGGGATCCAAAGGAATGAATTGCTAATGGTGGAATTTTTAACATTGTGAAAGACTAGTGGGGACATATTTTGAGATCAGTCAGCATCTTTGCAGGACCTAAGAACCTTCTTGGTGTGCAGTGACTTACTCCAGAGGGAAACTGCCACCTGAAGAGAAGTGGCTGCTCCCAGATTGCCTCTTTTGGGGTGGGTAAGCCACTGTCTCACCTATGCTCATGCTGACCTCCCCCTTCTCCCCATGTAGGGTTGTGGCCATCTTGCCCATCTCACTCCCCTCATTCAACCAAAATGGATCTGAAGCCCAGAGACAGTAGTAACTCACCTGAAGTCACACAGCAAGACAACAGCCTGTGCTTCAGAGCCCAATGCTGCCGACTTCTAGTCTTTTCTCCACCTTGGTGATTTTCAGTCTGTGCTCCAGGGAGTCCCATGGTTCTGTGTGGACATCTAAGAGGCTGCCACAGAGTGGGATGAGGAGGCAGAAGGGCTTTTGAGTAGGATTCACACAGTTCCACCCCGCTCCTTCAGTGTAGTAGCTGTATTTATTTGTATTTATGTGTATGTACACATGTATTTATTTTTGTTTTTCAGCCACATATGGAAGTTCCCAGGCCAGGGATGGAATCCGGTCAGAGTTGTGACCTACACCACAGAAAGGCTGGATCATTAACCCACTGAGCCGGGGTCAGGGATTGGACCAGTGTGTCCACAGAGATAAGCTGGATCATTAACCCACTATACCACATCGGGAACTCCAGTGCAGCTGGTGTGCACATTGGGTTTCTGTCTAAAGGAGAGGTTTAACTACTGAAAGAAAACAAGTTTGGAAATCACAGTGATCCTGGGTAAGGGGTGTGAGTGGGTGGAGATTTTGAAAAGATGGAGGAGGAAGTGGAGACCCCCCCCCCCACCGTGAGACTGTGCAGACATCACCTGCATCACCTCTGGGATGGTTTGGTCCAGGGAGAGACTATTCAGCAGGTGATAGTCCCCAGGGGAGAACTTGGTCTATGGGAAAGAACCTGCTCAACACCTGGCATAGAGGAAGGTGAGGAGGATGATTATAATAAATAATTATAAGGGAGGTCCTATTGCAGCTCAGCGGAAATGAGAATCTGACTAGTATCCATGAGGATGCAGGTTCGATCCCTGGACTCGCTCAGTGGGTTAAAGATCCAGCGTTGCTGTGAGCTGCGGTGTAGGTTGCAGACACGGCTGGGATCCCACATTGCTGTGGCTGTGGCTGTGGCGTAGGCCAGTGGCTGTAGCTCCGATTCAACCACTAGCCTGGGAACCTCCATATGCTGCGAGTGCTGCTATAAAAAGACAATAATGATAATAATAAAAAATAATGATAATATGTTTCAGTGGGGTTTTAGTGTTGTGCCAGGCATTCTTCATGAGAGATATTAACTTGGGGTTTGGTGACTGAATAAATGAACACATTGGGCCTATTCCTCTATAGAGAGGCAGGTAAGTTGTCCTAAGTGTTCAGAGAGAAAGGAGTTGTCAAAGAGAAAGGAGAAGCAGGATGTTTGCAGCCTTTACTTAAGAAGCTGACTTGCAAACCCAACTCTCTGCAGGGCAGCCACTTCCTTGTGGGGACAGGGTCTGTGATTGGATCTGCTAGCTATGTGTGCTTGCTCACATAGGACTTGTCCCAGCTCTCCTTCCCTCCCAAAGGTTTGATTGATGTCAGGCATGGGACATCAGAGGGAATTCTAGCAGGGTCTTCCCACTTGGACAAACAAGCACAGAGAAGCAAAGTAACCCTCAACCAGGCAGCACAGCAATTCCAATCTATCATAGTGGCCCCTAGAAACTGCTTTGTCTGGAATTTTGGCCCCTAGAATTCTCTCCCTGTGATGAAGATCAGGTGGAAGGTGATTTCAAGGACTGGGTGACAATCTGCCTATAAAAAATTTGCAGGTGACAAAGAAGAGAGAGAAAAGTAACAGGCCAGACCTGCTAATCGGGTTCCTCCTGGCCTGGGGAGGATGTGACCCCAGCCTCCTTTTCCCTCCAGCTAGGGAGTTTCTGGCAGGCCTGGGAGGGCCCTGTGTGCAGTGCAGGTGGCCCAAGCCCAGACAATGCAAGGCAGCATCTGGGGTCATATTTCACTGGTCTGCTTATCCCTTCTGTAGCATCAGAGCTGACAGGTCTGACTTACATTGCAATGTGCTCCCTCTGGGAGCCCTCTGCCAGCTTCTGGCCACTGGAAGCCCGCAGAGGCCTGGGCTGACAACGCTTGCCCTGGGCCTGTCTGTGCTTCGATGAGGCTGATGGCAGGGAGCGGGGAGGGGTAGGCGAGGCTTGCTTTCATGCCTGGCTGGATTTTGGACACTCTGGGCGCTGGCCGGCTGACAGCTCAGGGTGGAGGTGGGGGGCACCAGAACCTAGAAGCCGAACCCCAACTCACACACCCCAGTCACAAGCTCTGGGCCTCTTGAATAAAATACATTCATAAAGCCTTGGAGTCATAGGGTTTTCTTTTATGTTGAAATGAACACGGGGTGCTCAGAAAGCACACAGAAGAGGCCCTGCTCACTCCGGGGCAGCAAGGAAGACTTCCCAGGGCCACTGACATCAGAGCCACCTAATGGATAATGCATATTCTGAAGCTAAATTTAGGCCAGCGTTCAAGACCTTCAGCTCTGTCTAGTTGAAATATAACTCAAGTCACATATGTAATTTAAAATTTTCTAGCGGCTACATTAAAAAAGTAAAAAAAAAAAAGGTGATAAACCATAATGGAAAAGAATATGAAAAAGAGTGTATGTATATATATATGTGTGTATGTATGCATATTTATTGCTGTATATATGTAACAATCACTTTGCCGTACAGTAGAAATTAACACATTCTAAATCAACTATACATCAGTAAAATAAAATCTATTCATAAGCTTAAAAAGGTGGAATTAATTTTGATATACTATATTTAACTGAATATGCCCCAAATAATGTCAACATGTAACCTTGTAATCAATATAAAATTTATTAGTAGTTATTATGTTCCTTTTTTTAAAATCCTAATTCTTCAAAATCTGGTGTGTATTTTACATTGAAAGCACATCTCAACTGGGAAGCTACATGTTCATCAGAGATGCTTGATCAGTATTTACATTTCATAAAATTTACGGCAGAAAAGTACTCATATTGTTCTAAACGCGCTGTTTTTCCAATAAGTGAGTCAAATATCCCTTTTAAAATTAAAATTTAATTTTCAATTTAAATGAATTAAAATGAAAACTTGTAATGAATTAAAATGTAAAAATCAAAACAGAACGTTCAGTTCCTTAGTCACTCCAGCCACATGTCAAGCACTCCGTGGGCACTTGGGGCCCGTGGCTACCACACAGGACAGCACAGATAGAGATGACGTCTTGAATGTCTCCCCAGCCTCATGCTCACGTGCCCTGTCCCTCTGGCTGCTCCTGAACTCACCGGGTTATGTGCCTTTCGGTCCATTCACATAGGTGTGCTCTCCTCCTGCCCACACCTCTAAGCCCCGCCCCCTCCCCAGACCCCACCTGGCTCACCCCCCATTGTCCCTGACTCTCACTGTGGTCTTTTCTTTCCCTGTCCCTACAGCTTGTGGGGCCATCTATCACCCCATGGAAAGCTGGCTGCAGAGCTGGGACCAAGACTCACCCTTCCCCTTTCCTAGTTCTCTTCCCACACACCTTCTCCCTCATCCTCCTGGAGCTGGTCCAGCCCTGCAGGGAGGCAGAGGCAGCCAGGATGCTCTGTGCCCTCACTGGCTCCCTTCTCTGAGGCCTTGCTAGTGGGATGGGGAGGGCCCACACAGCCTAGCTCCCCTTCCTCAGAAGGCTGAACTTGGGAGCATGGAGAGGGGCAGTTCGGGTTGGAGATGGAGGTCACACGTGGCACTGAGGCTCAGTCAGGGAGGGAGGGGTAGTTATTCCAGGACAGCTCCTGCCTTGATTCTCACTCTGGGTCCACCTGCTTCTCAGAGCCGCAGTTTTTTCCTCTGCCCAATGGGATCTCCTCATTCTTTGAAGATGGTGACCTCTAGGGGGACAACAGGGTGGGCTCATCAAATCCAGCACACACCTGTGGCTGCCTCCATTGACACCTGAGGCTTTGCTCAGCCATGCCCAGCACCTATTCCTATTGATGCCACGTTCAATCTACATGGGATCCAAGGCCCCCTATTTCACATGAGCCCCCATATCACTGCTGGCTCCTCCACTGTCAATTTCCCATCCAAAGAAGAACCACCTCTCTCTGACCCTCAGTGTCTTCCCCTTGGGACACCTTTGCCCCATTCTGGCCAATGAGCTTGGCTAGTGTCCTGCAAGCTCCAAACTTTGAATGGATTGGGGTCTCCAACCCTTTCAAGGAAGCACACACACTTTCTCTCTGTCTCCCATGGCTCCCACCAGCCAAGATCTCTTTGGACCTAACTTTCTGTAGTTGGTTTGCAAAAACGGTAGCTATGTTAACATATGCATTTCCAAATTGGACAGGTCTACCCTGTCCCTGGCTGTTCTTAGATCCGTCCCATAATTCCTCCCAGACAATAATTATACAATTACATCAAGATGGGGAGACGGAGGCACTTAGCATAGTACCTGCCACATCTCAGGTGCTTGATGAGTTGAAAGAACATATAGACTTAGTCCCTGCTGAGTGGGTCAGAGGTCACCCTTGTCAGCTGGATCCTTTAGGGCATGGGGTGGAAATGTGATAGAAGGATCCAGGATAGGAGGATCCTGGCACATAGGAGGTGACTGAGCGATTGGATCTTCCCAGAGCCGAGGCCAGTCCTGCAAATAAGCTCAGAGCTACCTATCCATGGTGACCACTGGCTAGCAGTTACCAAAGGTGTGCCCAACACTCCCTAGAGAGGGACCCTGCTCTCAGCAGGAACACCAGGGCCCTTATTCTCCAGCCACAGGATTGCTAGTTGTTGCTAGAGTCTGAATGTGCCCACCACATTTATTTACTGTGGGTAGGAAAAATTAACCCATATGTCATCACTTCTTTCGGACTATGGCAATAAGATGTGATAGTTTCCTCCTGGCTACCTTTACCCAGTCACCACAGTTAACCAACCTCCTAATTTCTGTTAACAATCTTCAGGATGCACGTCTCCATCAGGTCCTAAGATTACACAGACATGTCAGTTTATATAAGCTTGGCTAAAATATCTATTTTAAAAACAAAATGGACTCTATGTTTTTTTGTGAGGTGCAACTTGCTTTTCCCTTAAACATCCCTGTGATGCTATTGGTGGTCAACACACCAGGATCTCCAACGCTCTCCTCTGTGCTTACATGGTGTCTTGTAGAATGGATGCATCTTGGAGTTTCCGTCGTGGCTCAGTGGAAATGAATCTGAATATGATCTATGAGGACGTAGGTTCAATCCCTTACTCAGTGCGTTAAGGATCTGATGTTGCCATGAGCTGTGGTTTAGGTTGCAGACACGGTTTGGATCCTGCATTGCTGTGGCTGTGGTGTAGGCCAGCAACTACAGCTCCAATTAAACCCCTAGCCTGGGAACCTCCATATGCTGCGGGTGTGTCCCTAAAAAAAAAAAAAAAGAAAAAAATGGATGCATCATAATTTGGTCAGCCTGTGGTCCATCCATCAATAGCCACTTGAGTTGTTTTCAGAGGTAGGGGTGTGTGTGTGTGTGTGTGTGTGTGTGTGTGCGCATTTGTGCGTGCACATGCACAAAAATGATGCTTTGAGACCACCTAGGCCAGTTGACCTCGAAAGACAGGAACTGCCATCTCTTGGCTGCACTTGATCTCCCTGCCACCAGCCTTGTGAATGGGTGTTATAAGTTCCAGGGGTGCTGGGGCGTGGTGGGAGTGTGGAGGGTGTGGTGGCTTCTGCCCACTGCTGGGAAGGTGTGGAACTGTGGCAGCCCCCAGTCTTTCTCCTGAGTCTCTGCTTGTATCACAGGCTCTGACTCCTTCCTAGATCCCCCCAGTCTTTGCAGGGCAGAGCCACGAGGGGCAGAGCCATGGGAGAAGCTCTCACCTAGAGCCATGGGGAAAAAAGTAAAGCAGTGTCCCTGCAGGCCCAGTCTGGAAACACTAATTAATCCAGGGGAACTTGGGACCAAGAATGGAGATGTGTTCCGGGAGGCACAGGCAGGGCTGGGAATGGCTTGTGGAAAGGTCCCTTCCAGGGTGCTGACCTGGCCTTGGGCCCAGTTGCCAGCCCAGCTGCTGTGGGCAGATAGAGCTGAGGTGGGGGATGGCTTGGTGCCGACCCCCCCCCCCCACCGTCCTGAGGAGCCAAAGGAGAAGCTGCCAGGCTGGGCAGAGAGGCCAGAGGGAGCCCCACACTCGTGCCTGTGGTCACAGCTCTGAACGTGGACGAGGTAGACGGCAGAGGCAGAGCCTTGTTGGCATCACCCAGATGCCTGCAGGAGGGTGTATGTAGGGGGCTGGATGCCTTCTCCCTTTGGCTTCCTCTGGCTCCCTCTGGCTTGGAGGACGGCACTGGGACCACCAAGAGGTCGGGGAGGGGATGGGTTAGATGCATCTAGGGACCTGGGACGGGGGAAATGCTATTAAAAAAGTAATTTGTTGTGTGTGTTTTTTCTGATTACAAAGGCAATGCATATTCATTGTAGAAAATTTGGAAAAGAGAGATAAGTGCCAAAAGCAAATAAAACCCCTCCTAATCTCCCCATTCAGGGACGGTCACTCTCACACCCTGTGTGATGGTTAAGAGCCCCAGCTGGGCGCCCAGCTACCTGGGCTTGAATCATGATTCTGCCACTAAAACCAGCTGTGTGATCTTGGACAAGTGCCTTGACCGCTCTGGACTCCTCTCCTAGCATGGTCGTGAGGACAACATGAACATGCCTAAATTTCTTGGCACACAGAGCGTGCCCACCGAATGTTAGCCACGGTTTAGATTTAAAAAAAAAAAAAAAATACCCTACCCACCTTCACCTGGATGATGGACAGTTTTCTCCAATTTGCCCGGGTTTAAAGCAGGACTTTTGGGTCCACCCCACCCAATGTCTGTCCCCTGGCTTCCCCTGTCTCAGGACATGGCACCCCCAGCACTTGGGCAGTCGGCCCTTGAGTCACCCTTGACACCTCTTTTGGATAAACCAGTCCTCCAGGAGGTCCTCTTCTGGGTCAGAGAGCAGGAGGAGGAAGGGGAAGGAGGGGGTGGAGAGAAGAAATAGTGGCCTTTAGGGAGCAGGATGTTGAGGAAAGACTGAGGACTGGTGAGCGAGCAAGAGAAACACTGGTCTCGCTCTCTGGCCGGGGGTGGGTGAGCATAGCGTTCCCTCCTGCTCGGCTTGAGTCCTCCTGCCCAAACTCACCGCCCCTGTCCCTGGCAGATGTCCTGCATGCTCTGGTTCCAGCCCCCTCCCCTTGGCCCAGGCCGCAGCCCCCCGCCTCTCCAGTCTCTCGGCCCCGTCAATAATGTATGGCTTGCTGGCTACGATAACTATCAATAATGCACAGGCAATAATGTTCTACAGCTCTCTGCGCAATCGTGTTACTCCTAATGTATGCAGAGCTGGGTCCTGGCCAAGAGCCTGCTCACCGGTCCTCCCGGCCACAGGACCCCCGGCGGCTCAGGAGGAGAGCAGGGCTGGCCACGGAGGAGACGAGAGGGGATGTTGGAGCGGGAGGCCAGCTCTACCCATCTCGCTGAGCTGCCTCTCTGAAGCCCTGTGGTCAGGCCAGACCTCAGCAACCCCCATCCACCCAGGCAGGACCTGCCTTTCAGTTCTCATGCTCAAACAGGCAGGGAGCGTCCCACAACCCACCCCTATGGACGGCACAGTCACAGTGTATTTAGTTCTAATTCCACACCTCATTTGCTAATCAGTTTCCTCACCTGTAAAATGGGGCTGCTAATAGCCTCTTTCCCTCCCTCTCCCCACCACACTTTTTAGTGGTTCGGGAAGCAGGTGTGATATTGGCGTGGAAAGCTAGGAAAGCACATTCTAAGCCAAGGCTGATGGGATGGGATGAATGCCTCAAGTGGTCATTACTGCCATGTAGGCAGCACCCGGGCCAGAAACCTGCTGGGATTGGATAGGGAGGAGGCGAAACAGAAACACACAGATTCTGCTCTCAGAGGGCTTCCTGTAGGGGACAGGCAGGGGAGGTACAGTGAAGGCCACCGGTTGGGCGTGAGAGGCTGCAGGGAGTGGTGGGGACTGTGGAGAATTGGAGAAGCGTGTTCTATCTAAAATAGTGTTGGAGTTCCCATCGTGGCTCAGCAGCAACGAATCTGACTAGTATCCATGAGGATGCAGGTTTGATCCCTGGCCTCGCTCAGTGGGTTAAGGATCCAGGGTTGCTGTGGCTGTGGTGCAGGCCGGGAACCGTAGCTCCAATTCACCTCCTAGCCTGGGAACTTCCATATGCTGCGAGTGCGGCCCTAAAACAAACAAACAAATAAATAAATAAAATAAAAGTGTCTACTACTTGGCAACAGCAGATGATGCCATGTGGGCACACAGGTCAAGGAAGAGCGGAAGTGTGGATTTTTATGAACCTTTTCCCGATGTTTAAACGTGGCTTAAAATTTGAAAGGAGGGGTACCAGCAAAGCAAGGGTATCACTGGACCAAATCAGGTCCTGGCTACTAGTTCAACCTACTCACAGGTTGCTTTCTCTGGGTTTTTCCACTAGAAGAAAAATTCTGGCCAGTTCAGAGCAACAGAAGCAGCTTAGGGCTGGGGGGCTGGGAGTCAGGGAGCCTGGGTCTGGTCCCGGCCCCACCGGTTGCGTGAGTTGTATGATTTTTTCTTCCCTGAGCCTCTGTGTGATAGGAGTGCTGGACTGGATGGTTCTTGAGGCTCCTTCCAGCTCTAAGGCTAGTGTGGAAAGGTTCTGAACTTCCAGACATTGAAGGGGGGGAAGGGCCGGGGTCCAGGGGCTTGGCGTTTGGCAGATGCTATAGGCCAGGCAGTGTGGGGTGGGGGAGGAAGGGGCCTGGGTGGGGTCTGTAGGCCGCAGCCCTGAGTCACTCTTTGCAGGCCCCTCACAGGTGAGACCACCTGCTTATGGGGCCTCTGTGATCTTTGGTAATTAGGCCCTCCAGGGAGGGTGGAAGGCAGCCTCTCGACAGCTGAATTCTCTCTCTGGCAAATTGCTGCTGATCACGATAACAACAGGGGTGGGCCCCTCTCCCGGCTGAATTTGTTATTTCACTGTCATGTAGAAGCCTCACGATCACCCTGTGAGGTAGCATGATCCCTACCGAAGAAAGATTAAAAAAAAAAAAAACAAACAGGCCAAAAACCCCACAAGGCTCAGAGCAATTTACCCAAGTTCACCCAGTGAAAGATAGCACATGTGAGAATTTTCATTCAAACCTCAGTGTGTCCAGTTCCAGATCTCAATCTCTCACCACACTCCTCTACCCCCGCGTAGGTTGGAGGGTTTCTGGCACGTGGTTCCCCATGCTGCCTGGAGTGGGACTGGGCCTCTCTGGGCTGGGGGTGGGGTGGAATGGGAGAGCCATGGAGAGAAGCCCTCTCGCCATGTGCAGAGCCAGGATGAAGCCACAGAGAGGCCTGGGGGAGGCTCTCAGGGCCACTGCCTCCCTAGCTCCTCATGGCCTTCCTGATGGGGGTGGGGCAGAGCACACCCATTGTCCAGAGGGGGGTGTTGAGGCCAGCGGAGAATTTAGCCCTAGTTGTGGCAGAGCTATGGGGATAGTCTGGATTGGGATCCTGGCCCTGCTGGCTCTGTGACTCTCAGAGCCTGGGTCCCCTCCTCCTCCTCGGTAGGCCTGGGGTGAGAATGCAGGCAGATGGCATCCGTGGAAGCGCCTGGCTCCTATTAGATACTCAGTAAGCATTTGTGTATGAAAGAAGATAGGAAGAGGAGACAAACTCCTTAATTACCATCCCATTTCTCGGGTGTCTTGGTTGGAGAGCGGAACATGGCTGTCCTTTATATGAGAAGGACTCATAAGAAGATCACATATGAGGTGACCGGCATTGTACACGACTAGGTTGTTTGATGGGATGTACTGGTTCAAAAGCACAATTTTAGGAGTTCCTGTTGTGGCTCAGTGGGTTAAGAACCCAACTGATATCCATAAGGATGCGGGTTCCATCCCCGGCCTTGCTCAGTGGGTTAAGCATCCGGTGTTGCCACAAGCTGCAGCATAGGTCACAGATGTGGCTTGGACCTGGCATTGCTGTGGCTGTGGTGTAGGCCTGCAGTGGCAGCTCTGATTTCGACCTCTAGCCTGGGATCTTCCGTATACATTGGGTGTGGCCCTTAAAAAAGAAAAAATAAATAAAAATACAATTTTAGAAAAGAAAAATGAAAAGAAAAAGCTGAGGTGCAGCTGTGGTTCCCAGATTTTTAGCAGAATTGGCAGCGGGAACATGGTAAGGTTGGGGAGGATGGGAGGAGACTGAGGCCTTACAGGGGAAGGGCCTTCTGGTGGGGCTGCCGGCTGGCTCCCTGGCTGTATAGCCACCTGTCAGCCCATCCTGGGAACAGCTAGTCCCTGGAGCTAGGGCTCAAAGGATTCACCCAGGCCAGAAGCTAGGATTAGGCAGGTCAGGTAGGAGAGGCAGCTGGGCTGGCTGCCCCCGGGAAAGGGGCCCTTCAGGCTGAGTCTCAGAGCCTTGGGGGGTGGGGGGTGGGGGTGCTGGGAGTCAAGAAAAGGACTCCAGTTATTTAATTTGCTCTTTTTAAAAACCATGAGGAGTTTGTGTCATGGCTCAGTGGTTAATGAACCCAAGTAGGATCCATGAGGATGCAGGTTCGATCCCTGGCCTGGCTCAGTGGGTTAAGGATCCGGCATTGTCGTGAGCTGTGGTATAGGTCGAAGATGAGGCTTGGATCTGGCATTGCTATGGCTGTGCCTGTGGCCGGCAGCTGAAGTTCTGATTCGACCCCTAGCCTGGGAACTTCCATATGCTGCCAGTATGGCCCTAAAAAGCGAAAACAAAAACAAAAAACAAACCCACAATGAAATTTCATCTCCTACCTATCCAAATGTCTATCATTGAAGAGTTCTCTTGAGGTACAGTGGATTAAGATCATGTGTTGTCACTGCTGTGGCAAGGGTTTGATCCCTGGCCTGGGAACTTCCCCAAAAAACTCCAGCTATCATTGAAAAGGAGAAAAGTAACGTACATTGGTGAGGACGTGGAGAGAGGCAATCCTTATACACTATTGATGGAAATGTAAATTAGTGCAGCCACTGCGGAAAACAGTATAGAGGTTTCTCAAAAAACTGAAAATAGAGCTACCATGTGACCCAGCAATTCCACTGCTGATTTTATATCCAAACAAAACAAAACCACCCCTCAAAAAAAACAGATTCAAAAAATATACACACCCGTGTGTCACAGAAGCACTATTAGGCCAAGTGAAATAAGTCAGACAAAGACTAATACTGTATGATATTACTTATATGTGGAATATATAAGTAATAGCTAGGAGTTCCCTAGATATTATTAGGGAACTCCTAGAGTTCCTGTCATGGCTCAGAGGAAATGAATCAGACTAGCGTCCATGAGGACATAGGTTTGATCCCTGGCCTTGCTCAGTGGGTTAAGGATCTGGTGTTGCCATGAGCTATGGAGGAGGTCACAGACACAGCTCAGATCCCACGTTGCTGTGGCTGCAGCATAGAATGGCAGCTATGGCTCTGAATCGACTTCTAGCCTGGGAACCTCCATATACCTCGGGAGCGGCTCTATAAAGAAAAAAAGAAAAAAAGAAAAAAAAAAAAGAAATAAACTAGTGAATGTAATGAAAAAAGAAGCAGACTTGCAGCTATAGAGAACAAACTAGTAGTTACCAGTGGGGGAAAAAAGCAGGGGAGTGACAAGATAGAGACAAGGGATTAAGAGATACAGACAACTATGTATAAAATAAATAAGCTACAAGGATGTATTGTACAGCACAGGGAATATAGCCAATATTTTATAATAACTATAAATGGAGTATAGTCTTTAGATATTTTGAATCACTGTTTTACACTCGAAACAATATTGTATATCAACTATGTTTCAAAAAAAGTAATGGAAAAAATTGCTTTTTCATTTCTCATCGCTCATTTTAGACTCATTACTTTACACCACATGGTCCTATATATATATTTATATATATAAATATATATGTATTATTTATAAATATATAAATTAATATATTAATTTATATTTATATAATTTATGTGTATATATATATATAATATATATTTTTGCTCTTTAGGGCCAAACCCATGGCATAAGTAGGTTCCCAGGCTAGGGGTCCAACCAGAGCTACATCTGCCAGCCTACATCACAGCCACAGCAACATGGGATCCAAGCTGCGTCTGCCACCTACACCACAGCTCACAGCAACACTGGATCCTTAACCCACTGAGCGAGGCCAGGGATCGAACATGCAACCTCATGGTTCCTAATCAGACTCGTTTCTGCTGCGCCACAACAGGAACTCCCCATATGTAACTATATTGATGCCAGTTTGATCAGAGCACTGAGTTCATAACCAAGGAAAAGTCCGAGTTCTAGCCTAACTAGGGGAGCAGGTAAAGTAGCTCTAATGAAGCCCAGAGAGGTGATACCATGTGTCCAGGTCACACAGCAAAACAGCTTGAATTATGAAAAGAACACTCATCCTAACTCCCTGCTCCAGCCCCAGCCCCTTAGCTCCCCTTAAAGTCACATGTGCAATGGCATTTTTCCAGGTAAGCTGAGTCTCGGAGGAGGACCTTAGGGTCCTGTCTCTACATCTGCGGCCTGGCCCCTCCTGCAATATTCATCTGGTTCTTATCAATGTTTCATCTGCTTTCTATCCCATATCACCCCTGCTACAGTCTTCTCACATTTGAGCTTGAGATCATGAAAAATAGATGTGTTTATTCCACCCGCCCTTAGACTTTTCCCCAGGTTTGGGGCTTAACAGGAAGTGATCTTGTTCAAATGTTCTCCCAACCATCTGAATTCCCTGCCCCCCCCCACCCAGCACCTTCTGCCCCAGATGGACTCAGCAGAGGATGCTAAATGTACTTTGCTTCTGGATCCAGCTTTCACCTTTTCAAAGCACACTTCTGTATTCCTGGCAGACAGAAGAGCCATCTTTGACCACTGGGCTCAGAGACACTAACCCACTGGCCCAAGGCCACACAGGACATTTTTAAGGCAGTGAATGTGCAGGAGTTGGCTCTCATGGTTGACATCCTCTAGTGTCTTGGTTTGGGCTGTCCCTCCACCAAAGTCCTCCCAAAGCTGCATCCTCTAACAGAATGGGCCTGATGCTTGATAGAAACAGCAAAATCTAGGAGGGAGAGAGGCGGCAGGAGGCAGCTGAGGCTGATTACTCAGCTTTTATTACATTGTGCTCCCCCTCAAAACCTTCAAGAGTTCCCCACTGGCCACGAGAAAAAGCTTAATCCCTCAGTTGTGCAAGGTGGGCCTTTTGCAAAACTGGGCCCAAACCACCTTTCCACCCGACCTCATCCTGCCCCCCTCCAATAGTCACACTGGGAGGTTTTCCTGTCCAGGACCGCTGTCTGCATGCACCTGCCCCCCACCTGACTGGCACTGCCCCGTCTCCCTTGACCTCTTTTTTCTCCTGATCTAGGCCAGCGAGTCTCCATTCAACCAAGGGTTTTATGCAGAGAACCTCCTGATGCCTGGGTCCTGCCTCCTGAGAGTCTGCCTAAATTGGTCTGGGAGGGAGCTTGGGCATCTGTTATCTTAACCTCTGTGACACTTGGTAAACTATAAGCTTGAATGAACAATAAAACATACCCCCTGCAATCCGCCTCAGAATGATCCTTACCAGGACAGGGAAGATAATTTTTCAAAGCTTGATTTTGCATCGAATTTAAAGTAACACCCATTCCCCCTGAAAGCTGGTGGGCTTGTTTTGCAGAGCTGGGGAGCCTACTTGCCTCAAAATCCTGGGCTGGCCTTCCTCTCTGGCTTCCTTCACTTCAGGTCTGGGATTGGAAGGGCAACAGGAGGGGCTCCCCACTGCTACATGCATCTCCCCCAACCCCCATTTTTCTGTCTCCTCCCCATCAGGCTCAACACCTAGCAAGTGCCCCCCCACATAATAGACACTCAATAAATGGTGGCTGAGCTAATGACAGATGAGGTCCAACCCCAGCAAGTGAGTTATCGGTGTCCCTGAGGGAACTGGTGACAGAGCTGAGCCTGGGACCCCTCTGCTCTCATGTCCAAGATGTGCTCCTCACACTCTCTGGTCCCTTTTCTTCTGCCTGTCTTTTCCCAGCTGCTGCAACTCAGCTCCAGGAAGCCCAGGAGAAGGAAAGATACAGGTTCATTCCCAAGAGACATCAGGACCTGAGGCTTGCTGATGTAGGGGCCCCAAAGACCCTCAAGACCAAGGCAGGCCACTCTCCTCATCCGATTCTGAGTATCATTCCCAAAGCACTGAAACCATTCCGATAAACCCCGCTCCACCTGTGCTTTCACTCAAGGGGGAGGCACAGGCCCTTTACATCTCAGAAAACTCAAGAACAGTGGTTCTCAATGTGTGGGCCTCGCACTAGCTATATTGGTGCCACTTGGAAACGTTCAAAACGCGAATTCTCCAGTTTTACCGCAGACCTTCTGAATCAGAAACTCTGGGGAAGGGGCTCAATAATCATGGTTTAACAAGCCTTCCAGGTGATTCTAATGTATGTTAAAGGCTCGAGGATCATGGTTCTAGGAGCCGCAGCAGAATCAGGGCCCTATAAAAACCTTCGAGCAGGACCCTGGCTGGGCTGCCGGATGGACTAGCTGCTTTATGGACCTGCAGCCTGGTGGACCGCCTGCCTGATGGACCTGCTGGCTGCTACTGTACCTCCTCTAGGACTCTCGGGGACCACATCTCTACCCACCCAGTCCCAGACCAAAGCACACCTCCAGCGAGGAGCTGAGTGATCTGTGTAAAGCCAGTGACTCACGCCCTTGGGCTGTGGACAATGGGTAAGGAGAATTGGCTGGACCTGGAGGTGGCCATATCTGCTGGTTCTGTAGGGGACTCTTGACTCGAGAACTACCACCCAAGGAACACATGCACTCTAGTGACTGATGAAGAGGAAGGTCTGACTGAAGGCGTGGACTGCCAAACCTGGGATCCTGACTGTGGGGCTGGTGGTGGTTTTTCAGGTGATGGGCCTCCTCCGGGCGGGGGGAAGAGAACTGGCTTGGGACTGGCTATGCCTCTCCAACTTGGGCTCGGCTTAAGGGCTGTGTGGGAACACTGGGGACCAGCCTGCTCTCCCCGTGGTGTTATCTAGTGGCCAGTACTTAGGGTGGGAGGCTGTGGGCCTGGGCCTTCTGTCCTCCTCTATCCACATGCTGCTCTCCTCCTTTCCTTCTTCACTTGGGTGGGGCCTGGAAGCCTCCCCAAGGGGAGGAGGTTCTTGGGCAGCCCTGATCCGAGGAGATTCGGGTGGATCTGGTGCTTGGCCCAGCAGCCTAGGTGGGGGTCTCCTAGGTGCCTGAAGGGGAAGAACTGGTGGGATGGGAAGCCTCCAGCGCACAGATATACAGGCTTCCAGCTGATGAGGGATGGGGTAGGGAGGAGAAGGGAAACTGGAGCTTGGCCCAGCACCAGTGGCCTGGGCTGGATGGGAACCTGATGCTGGCTCGGGAGTGTGGCTGGAACAGACCCTCACGGATAGTGGGAGAGGCTGCTGGGTGCAGTGGGCAGACTGACTTCGATGGAGGCCTGGTCCTGAGTTGCTGAACTGGGTGGACTTTGGGTGGTGGGCTGGGGAGAGGGCCGGAGTCTTGGCCTTGGTCTGTGAAAAGAGACTGATGCCTTGGGCCCTGCATTTCTGCTCCTGGGAGGGCTGCCGTGAGCTACTGCTTCAGATGTCCAGCAATATTGCAGGCAGGATCCCAGAAAAGGATGCTGTTGCAGCTGCCTCATATACTTTGGGCCTGCCAGTTAGAATGAAGAAGTTTCTTTGAGCACAGCTGGCTTCTATGAAAGAAAACCCGGGGCTCTAAACAGCTGCCTGGCTTGTTTGGAAACCAGTGGTCATCTGGCATCAGTCTGGCTGGGTCTGTGGCACAGGAAGGAGCTGATGGGTGAAAGCTTAGTACCTGTGTGGGCACCACAAACCTGATTCTTGAGGCCTGCATGCAGGCCTCCTCTGTGGGAGCCCCAATCTCGTGCTACCTGCTGGCCCCAAACCCAGGTTTAGCCGGTTTCTTGGAGGCATCTAGAACCTTCTTAGACTTCAGGTGCCACATAGGGAAAATGAGCTTATGGCCAGGGAAGCCCCCAAACTTTGAAGTCTACACTGGTGGCCTGAGGGTTTCTTTAGGTCCAGGCTGAGGTCAGGAAACCTACCTCAGTTGGATAGTCTCCAGACCTGCTCAGCCAGGTTTTGAACTGTGGCTCCCGTTGGAGGAATAGACTTGGGGAACTAGAATGGGAGAACTTGCTGGCAAGGAGGCCAGGCCACAGGCTCTTGAGTGCAGATGCTTTAGAAGCACTCTGTCACTGCCCTGGTCCATGCTGTTTATAGTTGCCTCTTTAGCAGAAGAGCCCTCAGATGCTGGATGGGGTTCTTTGTGCCCCCATCCGACTTGTCCCTAGTCCGGAGCAGGCCCTTGGACTTTGGGGAAGTAATATATGGCTCTAGATTCCTTGGGCATGACATGTGACCCAGCTGTGCCTGGAGGGGCAAGGACTTGGGGAAAGCTCCCAAGTTGGGCTTGTGATCTTAAGCAGAGCTCCTTAGGCAGCCTGGCCCCCTTTTTCCAGTGGCCCATGTGGTGGGAACACATCCTTCTCACTACATCCCACTGGGCCTCCAAGGCCCCCTCCTCCAAGTAGTGAGATCCTTGCCTGAGGAAAAGGATGCACCCCACTCTGCCTTGAGGCCTGTAGCAGGGCAGGGTCCTGTGAAGAGAGACTCAACACTGATCCCTGGTGGGGTGGTGGTAGTGGAGAGGAGAAGGAATATAGCCCAAAGGTGGAGAAAGGGGCTTCTCTCCTCATAGCAATGAACAGTGTTAATGCATCTTTGCTGAGAGGCCGGGCTATGGTAGATACAGGGCTGAGGTCAAGCTGAGGAGGCTGGAGAATCTCTCTCTAGAATAATAACTAAGAGCTAGGAGAGTGGGTGGACCCCCACATGGAAGGACAAGGTACCATGAGGGGCTGGAGTGAGGCTGCTACTGAAATAAGTGAAAGCAGCTGGTTAAATGGCATCAAATGTTTTGTAAGTGCCCCTCCCCCGCTGGCTATGCAGCAGCCTCAGCTGGGCCACCCTGCTCCTCCTAGGTCTTGAGGGGTGGCTGTTCTGCCCTCTCCATAGCTGTGACAGAGTCACATTGCTCCTGTCTTGACCCAGGACCAGCTCGTGTGGCTGTGATGGGTCCTTGCTCAGCTATTGGGATGCTGTCCTGCCTGCAGAGGCAGGGTCCCCAGCTTTCCCCTCTGTACTTTGAAAGCCACCCTCCTAACCCCCTTTTCTGGAAGGAGCCTCTTCAGAGAGCCTGGCCTCGCCCTGCTACTCACACTGACCACAGTGAGTCTGTTCAGATGTGACATGGCTTCCTCCAGATTCTGACCAGAGTCTAAGGAGACTTTGACCTGTAAGAATATCAGAGCTGACTCCAAGGGCTTGGGGTTTCCTTACTTTTCCCCTCTAGGGGCCTTCTCACCCTGTCCTCAATATCTCAACCCTGAGAGAGTTCCCTTCAGATACTCCCACATCTAAGACTCCTTCATCACAGACATCAGTTTGTCCAACTTCCATGTCTTGGCTTTTCTTGCCTACTTTGACCTTTCCTCCTTAATCTAGACTCCACATAAATTTGCTTGTTTCTTAGTTAAGTCCAGTCTCTGAGTCATAGCCTTTAACCATCTTCATTCATAATTGAACACTTAGTACCCTTGAAGCCTTTGGTCTGTTTTAGTCTTTCTACCGCTGGAACCTGATGCGTTGGCCATCTTGTAATAGTTGCATTGCTGATGTCTCATTTGTTGTGAGCTCACTTTCCCCGAGGTGTTGGGTACTTGGAGCAATGCCTATCAGGGGAGGCCACACATGGGTCCTCAAAGCGCTCGGGGTGGGAGGGAAGATGAGCCCTAGTGTGAAGCCCTCAAATGCTGAGAAACTAGCTAGATCTCTCCCCCCCCCGCCCCCCCCACGAAAGGCTTTCTTAGGGCAGAGTCTGCATTAGCCTACCAGGCATAAGAAGTAATAGAATAGTCAGACTGTCAACCCCAGCCACAGGGGGGAAAAGGTGGCAGAGGAGGGGGTGGTCCCTTGCTAAGCCATCTCTCTACCTGTTTTCTTCCTTAGCTCATGGATTCATCTTATTCTTTAAGAAACCTGGCCTAGAAAATAGATTTGCTGCAGGTGTGAGACAGGCCCTGTCTCAGAGTAACAGAAGTAGGAGCAGAATACAAGCTACTTTAGTTCTGCCCAAACTCCTCCACAGCCACCAGGCCGCCTTTTCGCATGGAAGAACCACCCCCTCAGCAGATCAAATTGGCCTCAGGGCTGTGGCTAGCTATGTCTTTATCTTACTCTTCTTGGGCCTGGTTGTGATGGAGGCAGCTAGCACCTGACATCAGCACTGTAAGAGCAGGAACTAGACCCAATCTCCTATTTCCCAAAGGACTCAAGGAAGGGTATTTGTTGGTTATAAATGTGATTGCAATGGTTCTGGCAGTCCTAGCAGATAGAAGCTAAATGAGTGCTTAATAAAATGTACTAAGTCCTTTGGGAAATTCCCAAGTCTTTGCTTTCTTATGTTATCCTTTTAACTGTTTTGGGAAGGTACCCCTTACTTTGCCTGCCTTGCTGGTAATGCTGTCTGTCTTTAATCTTAATGCCAGTCTTTCCCTTGCTCTATTTACTTGTCCTGGTGTCTTGGGTCATCATGGAGTGCTTAAGGAGTTTTGAAGACATCCAGATCCACTCCTGGTATCATTTCCTGGCCAAGTGTGAAGAATACCCATTGAGAGATATTGGACCAATGAGGAGATGAGAGCACAGTATAAGGACTTGCCTGCATAACTCTTCTAGAAGATCCAAAGGACTTAACTGCTTTTCCTGATGTGGCAGGATTTCAGTTTCTTGTGATAAGACCTGAGGTTTGTTATAAGGTTTTCTAATACTGGGGTGGAAAGGAGTTGTAACTGGCTACTTGAACATGCAGTTTGATTGTTGTGTACCAGCTAGGGTCTTTTATTCTCACTTACATGGTCCTACTCTTTGCTCTGAATCTCAATTCCCCCCCCCAACTATACCTTTCCAGGGTACTTCTCTTTGCGGGTATTTGGGATTCTTTCTGCAATCACTGGCCTTCTGGCCAAATTCAGTGTTGACTGAGCCTGCTGGTGTCATTTCCACCTTTTGACTTAATATATTTATTTCACCTTTAAATTTCAAAGGATGTTGTTGCCAGATAAAGAGTTTTGGGTTGACCTCTGTTTTCTGCACTGACCAGATGGTATTCCAACCATCTCTTAGCTTCTTTCTCTGCAGAAATTGGCTATGATCCCTGATGTTCTTCTTGGCTGTTGCTGGGGATTTATATCAGTTACCAAAATTGACATGCCTACACTTTATTTGGCTTAAAGTTTGAACTTGTCAGATTCCTGGGGTTGTCTTATTTGGGAAATTCTTGGCTACCATTTTCCTTTTCCTCTTGAATCTGACCATGCTTGACACAGTCCCACAGCCTCTGCCCTGTGGGTGGAAGGAAGTGACTTGAGTCAGTGAGGTAGTTAATGACCCCAGGTCTTGCTGAACCTATTAGCCTGAGGAAGGAAGATAGTCTGCCTCCTCTTGGGCTGGAGGCAGTGAAGTCTCCGATAAATGAGGGAGGACAGATGAGCGGTTTATCCTTGAGCTGGAAGAGCTGCCGTGGGAACTGGAGGGGACAGTTAACCAGCAAGTGTCTCCCGCCGTGAGAGGGCATGGAGGAAATATCTAGGGCCTAGGCCAGGTGCCAGAGGCTCTGGAGACTAGGGAAGAACTGATCCCTTATCTGCTAGTTTGCCTAACAACTCCTAGGAAACACTGTGTACTTGGTGGGACTCAGCCTTGACATGGAAAGGGATAAAGCCTGTTGAACTAGACCTTGTAGCCTCTTCCGTGGTTATTACTAGGGAAGGGGGCAGAGATGATCAATGACTTTGATCAGAAAGACATTGTAGATCAAGTCAGGGTAGACTGATAAAAGAACCAAGTTTGCAAGCAGTATGAATATCCCTGGTCCTTATCTGTTGGTATCTGTACCTGTCACAGAAGATGTGTTCCTATTCCCAAGTCCCTTCTAGGCTCAGGTTACAGTAGGCCCTAGCCCTCACACTTACATATTCCAGGCACTCCCTGGACTTCCTCCTCCCATTCATGAATCCCACATCATAGCAGCTGGATGCCTACTCAAAAGACCCTGGTCCCTTAGCTTCTCTCAGTTCTGTCTCTTGCTCCCAACTCTTAGAGGAAAATCAGTGGTCTTAAAGCACAGCATCCTTCCCCCCATTAAACTTGGAATCATCCTGAGGCTTTTTGAATTCTCACCTGTTTTTTCTTGAATCTTCAGAATGCCTAGTTTTTAAAGTCTGATCATAGGTGAGCCTAAGTTGCTGCCCTATTGACAAGGGCCAATTCCTTTTGCAGGGCATAGGTTTTTACTTGGTAGGGAACCTAGACTAAATTTGGCCAACTAAGACTTCTTGCATCATTCTTGACGATCTAGGCTACTTCTGCTTTGCCAAGAGGTTATGAGAAGTAGTATAATGTCTCCTTGGGGCCATTTTGGACAGGCTGGGCTTGTAGCAGAAGAGCAGAGGGTTTATATGGGGATAACTGGAACGGCTTCTAGAAGGAAGCAAGGTATTCCATACTTGATCTTGCAGGGGATGAAGCTGCAAAAAAGGATTAACAAGGCTAGGGGTGGCTGGCCACCTAGAACAGGCCCCAGTGTAAGAGCTCTTTAAAAGGGAGAGTGGCAGATCTGTGGTTCTAATAGCTCATCGCCCTTGAGAACTTCTAGAGTGTCAGGACATGCTAGAAAGTGGGCAGTGGCACTAAGATACTAGGAAACCAAGAACCTGCTTCAAGTGTGGGTCTGGGACAAGTACAGAAATCCAGGGTCAGCCTACCCCTTCTTCAGATGAAAGAAGGCTGGCAAAGAGGCCAGAACTGACCTGAGCTAGAACCAAGGCTTGGCTTTTAAATGCAACTGACTCCCAGGTGTAGCCAGAGAGGTAGTGATTGCTAGAGAACAGGGGAAGTTTCTAGAATTTTACCCATTAACCACATACAGGACCTGGGGATGTCTCAGGGATGGAGAATCTGATGCATAGCTGGTCCAGGAAACTTCTTACCCAGAACTCTTGATTATGGACCTGTCAGGGAGAAGACCAACTCAAGACCTGCTGGTCAGGGATCTGGGGCAATTTTTCTTTCCTCACTGCCTTTGAGAATCTTGGGACATATCTTCAAGTTCTGAATTCCTCTCCTCAGCAGTATCTGACCTGATGAGCCCATCAAAGGCATTCTTCTAGCGTCTTTGATCTCTAGCACTTCCTCTTAAACATTTTCTAGAGTATCCATCTCGTATCATGCATTGCCTTTTTCCCATTTGAGCCCTTAATAATGAGTTACTTAAAATTTTCTATCTGAATTCCAAAATCTGTACTGTTTCTAAATTTGACTCAGGTGCTTGCTTTCTCTCTAGACTCTGTGGTGTGCCTTTTAGCATGCCTTGTTAATTCTTGGTGAATGCTAGACGGATTTGGGTGATAGGAACAGACTTAGCCTGGGGTAGGTGTATCTAAGGGGCCAGAGGCTCTAGTTCTCCCCTTTTCTATTGTCCTTCAGGTTTCCTAAGGATGCCTTCTTAAATAGAATGTCTCGTACTCTCGGTTGTAATCCACCTTGTATGGAGCACTGGCGATGTGCTAAGTTGTAGAAGAGAAAGCATGGTGTAACCTGGGCTATGACATTCAGAAATGTACCAAGACCTCTCATCTCAGCTCTGATGAGACAGGAAAGCTAGAGGGGCTGGAACTGGCTAAGTAGCTTTCTCTGGGGTCAGCTGAGGCTAATATCACTGTCCTTGGAGCAGAGGCCTCTGTTACAGAAGATGCTCTGAACATATTTCAACATGGTAACTTCCCCCCTTTATCTGCCTGGAAAAATGGCTTTTCTGATGTCATGAGAACCTGGTTGGGACTTGAGGAAGAAACCCCCAGACATACAGGGCTTCATCTACTAGAGCCTGTAGAATCTCACTCAAGCCAGTCCAGCAACTTGGCCTCCAGGTCCCTGCCTAAAGGTTTCTACCAGTTATTGATTCCAGGAGTTTCTGATGCTGGGAAGTGGATAGTGGCTAATGATTCTATATATCAATCTATGAATTTCAGGGTGGTTTTGCCCTAGGACGTCAGGTTTCTAATGGACTCAAGAAATCAGACTTGTTCGCTCTTTCTTGTGGACAGTGATAACTTCTAAGCTCCTTACGTGGTAGGTTTAAACCTGAATAACTATTCAGATGGTCATGGTACATTCCTGTGTGCTGAGGTTCTCATCCTGGGTGTCATGGACCTCAAGTAGCAAAAGGACCTGAAGTTCTCTAGGGTGTCTTTGATCCTCTTGAGGGTTGAGTATCCCTTCCAAGTCTGAGACAGCTGGAATTGTGTATATGATAGTCTCTGCAACAAGTCCAAAGGCCAGCTAAGTTGGGGATCCCTCCTTCCCAGCCCTAGTATGGACTGGGTTCCACCTTGGGCACGGCACGGTGACCTCATAAGCCCTAGTAGTGCTTGGATTGCTCCTAAAGTGGAAGCCTCACACCGGTGGAGGCAAGCTGTCCACCCCTTAATGCCTTCCCCATCTCAACTCTGCTGACTACCTGGCTCCTTGGTCCTCTTACTTTTAAGAGGACTTCTAGATGTTCTTGTCCATGACCTTGTGTTTGGGATTAAAACCTCAGGTCAACGTAGGGGAGGTGGTCTCTTGGATAGAGTTGGCCTCTTCAGGGTGGTTTCTCCAGAGGACTTGATGTTCCCTGATAACCCCCATTTACATGAGGTCTAGATGAGACACCAAGCAAGGCAACAAATTAGTAACTCGAGGGACTCAATGACTTGAGCTGAATTTGGACTAGTGGGGACATGAATTTGTAGAAGGCTAGTTCTTATCCATGGTGCACATGAATTTGGTCTGGGGTCTTGTGGCCTCTTGTGGATTAATTCAGCTATGTCAAAACTTAATGTCTAGCACATCCTAGGCTCCTATAGAAGCTTCAGGAATGTTTGGGCATCATGAGAACATTACATGCCAAGCAACTGGTCTGAGATGTGTGGCTTGAGGAAGCTGGGTCTAGATTAGCAGAGCATGCTTTGGACATGAAAGGGCAGTGACCAGAGTGTTGGTATGGCCCTGGGCCTGGCTGTCTGGCCTGTGTTTAGCTCATGGGCTCACCCCAGAAGAGCTGCTTGACTTGTGGGGATTCCCACCCCGTTCTGGTTCTGTGGGAGCAGAGTGGGGCTAGAACCAGAAACTCATCTCGGGGAAATTCCCATGCTGGGGGACAGTGAGCCGGTATTGGGAAACAGTAGTTAGTGTGCAGGTGTGGCAGTCGGACCTCTGATACTTTCCAACACTGCCACTGCGTCCAGGCAGTGCTAGGGGTATAGCAGGCACTTGGCACCCATCAATTTTTTTTATGTATACAGAGCCTTCATCTTTATTTTACTTTTTTATTACTCAATGAATTTATTACATTTACTACTGTGAAATGATCATCACAACCCAATTCAATAGGATTTCCATCCCACACCCCTAGAGCATCCCCCAGCCCCCATAAATATCTCCTTTAGAAACCATAAGTTTTTCAAAGTCTGTGAGTCAGTGTCTCTTCTGCTAAGAAGTTCATTGTGTCCTTTTTTCAGATTCCACATGTCAGTGATAACATTTGATGTTGGTGTCTCATTGTCTGACTAACTTTGCTTAGCATAATTTCTAGGTCCATGTTGCTAAAAATGCCAGTTTTTTGTTCCTTTTTAATGGCTGAGTAATATTCCATTCTGTATATATACCACATCTTTTTGATCCACTCCTCTGTTGATGGACATTTAGGTTGTTTCCATGTCTTGGCTATTGAAAATAATGCTGCAGTGAACATCGGAGTACATGTCTTTGCGAGTCATGGTTTTCTCTGGATAGATGTCCAGGAGTGGGATTGCTGGATCAAATGGTAGTTCTATGTTTAGTTTTCTGAGGAATCTCCATACTGTTTTCCACAGTGGTCTCACCAATTTACAATCCCACCAACAGTGTACTAGGGTTCCTTTTTCTCCACACCCTCTCTAGTACTTACTGTGTGTAGACTCTTTGATGGCTACTCTGGTAAGGTGGTACTTTATAGAGGTTTTGATTTGCATTTCTCTAATAATGAAGCGATGTTGAACATCTTTTCATGTGTTTTTTGGCCATCTGTATGTCGTCTTTGGAGAATTGTCTGTTTAGAGCTTCCCTTTTTTTGATGGGGTTAGGTTTTTTTTTTTGGTTTTGGTTTTTTTGTTGTATTGAGCAGTAGGAGATGTTTATATATTTTGGAGATTAATCCCTTATCAGTTGATTCATTTGCAAAGATTTTCTCCCATTCTGTGAGTTGTCTGCATTTTGTTTTGGGTTTCCTTTGCTGCGCAGAAGCTTTTAAGTTTGATTAGGTCCCATTTGTTTGTTGTTTTCACTGTCATTACCCCAAGAGGTGGATCTGAGAAGATGTTGCTGTCATTTATGTCAGAGTGTTTGGCCTATGTTTTCCTCTAAGAGGTTGATAGTGTCTGGTCTTACATCTAGGTCTTTAATCCATTTGGAGTTTATTTTTGTATATGGCATTAGGGAGTGTTCTAATTTCATTCTTTTTCATGTGGCTGTCCAGTTTCCCAGCACCACTATTGAACAAGCTGTCTTTTCTCCATTGTATATTCTTGCCTCCTTTGTCATAGGTGAGTTGGCTGTAGGTGTGTCTAGGTTTTCTATCCTGTTTCATTGATCTATGTTTCCATCTTTGTGCCAGTACCATACGGTTTTGATGATTGTTGCTTTGTAGTATAGTCTGAAGTCTGGGAGCCTGATTCCTCCAGATCCATTTCTTTTTCAGGATGTCTTTGGCTATTCTGGGTCTTTTGTGCTTCCAAACAAACTTTAAAATATTTTGTTCGAGTTCTGTGAAAAATGTCCTTGGTAACTTGATGGGGATTGCATTGAAAGTGTAGATTGCCTTGGGTAGTATAATCATTTTGATAATAACTTTTCCAGTCCAAGAGCATGCTATATTTTTCCATCTATTTGTGTCATCTTTGATTTCTTTCATCAGTGTCTTATAGTTTTCAGAGTATAGGTCTTTTGTCTCTTTAGGTTTACTCCTAAGTGTTTTATTCTTTCGGATGCAATGGTAAATGGGATTGCTTGTCTAATTTCTTATATTTCATTGTTAATATATGCCATCGATTTCTGTGTATTAATCTTGTATCCTGCAACTTTGGCAAATTCATTGCGCTCTAACAGTTTCCTGGTAGCCTAGGATTCTCTAGGTATAGTATGTCATGTGCAAAAAGTGATAGTTTTACTTCCTTTGCAATTTGGATTCCTTTTATTTCTTTTATGTCTCTGATTGCTGCGGCTAGGACTTAAGCTATGTTGAAGAGTAGTGGCAAGAGCAGACATCCTTGTCTTGTTCCTAATTTCAGCGGGAATTCTTTTAGCTTCTCACCATTGATAATGATGTTAGCTGTGGGTTTGTTATATATGGCCTTTATTATGTTGAGGTAGGTTCCCGCTATGCCCATTTTCTGAAGGGTTTTTATCAGAAATGGGTGTTGGATTTTGTCAAAGGCTTTTTCCATGTCTATTGAGAGGATCATTTTATTATTCAGTTTGTTAATGTGGTGTATCACACTGATGGATTTGCAGATATTGAAGAACACTTGCATCCCTGGATAAATCTGACTTGATCATGATGTACAATCCTTTTAATGCACTGTTGGATTCAGTTTGCTAGTTATTTTGTTGAGTATTTTTGCATTGATGTTAATCAGTGAAATTGGCCTGTAGTTTTCTTTTTTTAAGGTATCCTTGTCTGGTTTTGGTATCAGGGTGATGACTGCCTCATAAAATGAGTTTGGGAGTCTGCCTTCCTCTGTAATTTCTTTGGAATAGTTTCTGAAGGAGAGGTGTTAGCTCCTCTCTAAATGTTTGCCAGAATTTGCCTGTGAAGCCATCTGGTCCTGGACTTTGGTTTGTTGGAAGTTTTTTAACCACAGTTTAAATTGCAGTTCTTGTGATTGATCCATTCATCTTTTCTATTTCATCTTGGTTTAGTCTTGAAAGATTGTACTTCTCTAAGAATTTGTCCATTTCTCCTAGGTGTTCCGTTTCATTGGTATACAGTCGCATATAGTAGTCTCCTGTGAGCCTTTGTATTTCTGTGATGTCTGTTACTTCTCCTTTTTCATTTCAAATTTTACTGATTTTGAGTCCTGTCTCTTTAAGTCTGGCTAAGGGTTTATCAATTTTGTTTATCTTTTCAAAGAAGGAGATTTTTGTTTCATTGATCTTTTCTATGGTTTTCTATTTTAATTTCTGCTCTGATCTTTATGATTTCTTTTAACTTTAGGTCTTGTCTGTTCTCTCTCTAGCTGTTTTATATGTAAAGTTATCTTGTTTATTTGAGCTTTTCCTTGTTTCTTGGGGTGGGCTTGTATTGCTATAAACTTTCCCTCTTAGAATGGCTTTTGCTGCATCCCATAGGTTTTGGAGTGTCGTATCTTTGTCATTCTAGGTATTTTTTCATTTCCTCTTTGATTTCTTCAGTGATCCATTGGTTGTTGATTAGCATGTTTAGTCTCCACGTGTTTGTGCTTTTTTGCAGTTTTTTTCCTTGTTTATTTCCAGTCGTATAGCATTGTGGTCGGAAAAGATGCTTGATGTGATTTCAATTTTCTTAAAGTTATCAAGGTTGGATTTGTAGCCCAGGATGTGATCAATCTTAGAGAATGTTCCATGTGAACTTCAGAAGAATGTATATTGTTGCTTTTGGATAGAAGGTCCTATAAATAGCAAGTCCATCTGGTCTAATGCTTCATTCAGGGCCTGTGTTTCTTTGTTTATTCTGTCTGGATGATCTGTCCATTGCTGTAAGTGGGGTGTTAAAGTCCCCCACTATGATTGTGTTATTGTTGATTTGTCCTTTTAAGGTTAGCAGTTGCCTTATATATTGTGGTGAACCTATGTTAGGTGCATAGATATTTAAAATTATATTTTCTTGATCTTTTGATCATTATGTAGTCAACTTCCTTGTCCCTTAAAATATTCATTTTAAAGTCTATTTTGTCTGTTATGAGTATTGCTACTCCAGCTTTGATTCCCGTTTGCATGAAATATTTTCTTCCGTCTTCTCACTTTCAATTTGTATGTGTCCCTAGAAGTGAAATGGGTCTCTTGGAGACAGCATATATATGGATATTGTTTTTGTATCCATTCAGCCAGTCTGTGTCTTTTGGTTGGGGCATTTAGGCCATAAACATTTAAGGTAATTATTAACATGTATGTTCTTATTGCCATTTTATTAATTGCTTTGGGTTTGTTGTTCTTGCTCTTCTCTCTTGTTTGATGACTAACTTTAGTGTTGTGTTTGAGTTGATTTTTTTCTTATTGTGTTTCAATTGTAGGTTTTTGGTTTGCAGTTATTCTGAAGTCTTGATATGAGTCTATGTATACGAGATTGTTTTTAAATTGGTCTCTTTGTTGCAAGTGCATCTCCAGTGTCCTGCATTTGTAACCTCTTCTCACAATTTCTGATTTTAGTGGCATAATTGTGCATGGATGATTTCATATCTTTACTGTATACATACCTTTACTGGTGAGTCTTGTCACTTGTGATTTTTTGTTTCTGGTTGTGGCCTTTTTTCTGCCTAGAGAAGTTCCTTTAGTATTAAAGCTGGGTTAGTGTTGCTGAATTCTCTCAGCTTTTGCTTATCTGTAAAACTTTTGATTCCTCCTTCAAGTCTGAATGAGAGCCTTGCTGGGTAAAGTAATCTTGGTTGGAGGTTTTTTCCTTTCATTGTGTTAAGTATATCATGCCATTCCCTTCTGGCCTGCAGTTTGTCTCCTGAAAAATCTGCTGATAACCTTATCGGGGTTCCCTTGTATGTTATTGGCTTCTTTTCCCTCACTGCTTTCAGTATTTTCTTTGTCTTTAATTTTGGTCAGTTTGATTAATATGTGTCTCGGTGTATTCCTCCTTGGGATATTTTATATGGTACTCATTGTGCTTCCTGGATTTGAGTGAGTGGTTCCTTTCCCATGTTAGGGAAGTTTTTGGCTATTACCTCCTCAAATGTTTTTTTTTTCTGTCCCTTTCTCTCTTCTTCTGGTACCCCTATAATACAGATGTTGGCGCATTTAACGTTGTTCTGAGACTCTTGTTTCAATCTTTTTTTCTCTTTTCTGTTCCGCATTTGTGATTTCTACTAATCTGTCCCCCACCTCGCTTATTCGTTCTTCTACCTCCTGTATTCTGTTAGCTGCCTCTAGTGAATTTCAGTTATTGTATTTTGCATCTCTAGTTTAAGTTTTATATCTTGTATCTCTTTGCTCAGTGTTTCCTATAAGTTATCCTCTTTGCCTCCAGTTCATTTCTAATGTCTTGCATCATCTTCAGCATCAACAGTCTAAAGTCTTTTTCCTGAAGGCCAAGAATTTCCTGATCACTTAGCTGATTTTCTGGGGTTTTTCTTTTTCCCTCATCTGAGTTATAGTTCTGTCTTTTCATTTTTATAGGTTTTTGGTGTGGTGACCTTTTTACAGATAATGGAGTTGTGGCCTCTTCTGGTGTCTGCCCCCCTCGTGGCTGAAGTTGGTACGGGGGCTTGATGTAGGCTTCCTGATGGGAGGGGCTGATGCATGCCCACTGTTAGGTGGAGCTGATTCCTAACCATCTGGTGGGTGGGGCTTTGTGTCTGGGTGAGATTAAGAAGTGGCTGTGTGCCTGGCAGGGGCGCGGGGGGGGGGTCTTCAGGCAGCCTGTTTACTGACAGGCAGGGCTGTGATCCCACCTAGATTGTTTGGCCTGGGGGCTCCTCAGAGCTGATGGGTGGGGCCAGATTTTCCCAAAATGGCCACCTCAAGCGAAAAGCATACTGAAGGTTCCCAAGAGCTTTGCTTCCAATGTCCTTTCCCCCACAACAAGCCACATTCACTCCTGCCTTCCCAGGAGATTCTCCAAAACCACAGCCAGGTCTGACCCAGATTGCCACAGAGACCCTACTTTGCCATGGGACCCAGTGTACATGAAAATCTGGGTACCTTTTTAAGAATGGGGTCTCCACTTCCTCCAGTCCCATGGAGCTCCTGTGCATAAGCCCCACTGGCCTTCAATGCCAGATGCTCTGGGAGCTCTTTCTCCCCAGTGCCAGATTCCCATATGTGGGGGGTTTGATGTGGGGCTCAGAACTCTCACTCCTGTAGGTGGCTCTCTGTGAACCAGTTACTTTCCAGTCTGTGGGGCTTCCCACCTGGGAGATATGGGGTTGTTTAATGTAATCACCCCTCCTACCTCTTTATATGGCCTCCTCTTTTGTCTTTTGGAGTAGGATATCTTTTAGAAAGTTTCTGGTTCATTTGGTTGAAGATTGCTCAGCATTTGGTTGTAAATTTTATTGTTCTTGAGGGAAGTTGAGCTCCAGTCCTTCTAATCCCAGCCTTCAACTTTAGGCACAAATCCTTTCCATCCATGTTTCTGGAACTAGAGAAGCATGCCTTGTGTGATCACTTCTTGATGAATGGAGCTGGGCTGAACACAGCACCAGGAGGTTGGGGGTGTAGCCCTTTGGTAAGGGTAAAGCCTGGCTTCCTGGGTGTAAACGAGGAAGGCCGGTCTGTGAATCCAGAAGAGGGAGGCAAATATTTTTGAACAACCTCTGAATGCCCTTGCCCACCATCACATCTTTGCTTGTCATGCTATGAGGAACTGAGGCTCTGAGTTGTCTACCTGCCCACAGAATTGCTGGGACACAGGTATGTTCCATGTTACTAAGTATGGTCCCTCCTCAGAGCTGGCAGAGTCCCTACCTTGCCTCCATCAGGACGTTGTCTTGATCCCTATAAAACTATTTGAATAAAACAATATACATCATTCTCTACCTTTCCTGAGCTACCTATCGATGCATTTAATCTTACTGGCATTTGCCTTTCATATGGTGGGCATTCCTATGTATTACAAATATCTTGTTATCTTTCTGGTGATGTGTTTTCCAGGTACCAGTCCTATTTTGATCTGGCTAACAAAGGCCAAGTATTTCTGTTCCGTCCTTCAGTCTCTTCCCATTATGACTTGTGACTTGGGTGTTAAGAAATGAGTTCATACCCTCAGGTCAAGTGTTATCCCTTCTTCTACTCTAACACTTAGAATGTCCTACTAATGTGTTTTAAAACTCCTAATTTTTGCCAGTCCACTTACAGAATCACAGCTGGTGGCACTCCTCCTATCCTAAACAGTAATCACTGCTGTGGTCAAACACTGGGCTGCCCATCTCCTGGCCTCAGATTGGACATCACTGATCTTGTAGACTTTAAAGTGTTGTCCACAGCCTTGAGCATGTTAAATCCATGCTTCCATGACCTATCTGAAATGTCATCCTTGGGCTACATATTTGAGTTTCTGAAAATTATAAGAATTTATTGGTATCCTAGGGCTATAACAATCTTAGGCTTTTATAAGAAATAGTCAACATGAGGAGGAGGACTCACATCCGTCTGTGGTGAGGGGTACATCAATCTGACTTCTCAAAGCTAACTGCTGGGGATAATACTTTGCTATGTCCAAGAGACCTAAAAATGATGGCTTTCTTTCAAATATCTATACCTTATTAAATTTCCATGAATGTGGGAGGCTATAAACACCTGTAGTTTGCAGAGTGGAGTAAAAAGTGACATGGAATCTATAATCAGTTCCATAGTATCAAGACAATCTCCAGTCTGACGGGAAAAAGTCTGATCCATTGGTTTCTGAGATGTACTTAGTGACTTGAAGGTGAATGTAACAAGTTTTTAAATGGAGCTCAGTTCCTATCCCCTAACCTGCCAGTTCTCAAGTAAGCTTGTCCTGTCAGTAACTAGCAGCAGCTAACTTTTGGAATTAACACTTAAGCGTAAAACAGTTGGGCTAGTGAATAAGGCTGCAGGGTCTGTGATGTGACAGTACCTCCCTGCCTGTCTGCTCAAGCACATGTGGTGTCTTCACAACCTGTTTAATGACTGAATCCTCACTTGAGAAATGCCTAGTAATGAGAGGCTTGGGAAAAACACAAGAGACCACTTATTTGTTAATGGCCAATAATGGCAGTTGAATTAGCTAAGCATGTTCAGGTTTGGGTTCATAACTCCTTGTAGCCTGACTTGGCTGTTATCGGGTTTCTGTTGCTTATTAGTTAAATCTAAATGAACTTACTTTGAACTTGGCTTATGGTCACACTTTCAAATGGAATATTCTACCTGTCTGGGTTTGGGTGAGATCTTCCAGAGGTGAAAATTAGGTACTATATTAGTGAAATACAATGCTAATAAGAGCCAGCTTAAAATTTGTTCTATTTTTTTTTTTTTCCTTAGAGCTCAGCAAACCCTTTCTATAAAGGTCCAGATAGTAAATATCTTAAGTTTTATGGCTAAGAGGCAAAATTGAGGATATTTTAGAGGTATGAAGTCTTATCATTCATAAGACTTAGTTATAAAATTAAACTGAATACAGTCAGTTATACACGTTCACTAACAGATTATTTTGAGAAATATCTGTGGTGCAAAGTTAGGTTTTGTTGTGGATTAGCACAAGTCCACTTTGATTGTCAGTTTTGATGGGAACACTAAGTATCTAGTCTTGGAAAGCCTTTAGGTAGAAAAATGGTGCCAAATACTATATTTTGTTAGTAAACCTTTATTATAATACAGTACTTGATTAGCTTTAATTGCTACCAGTAAAAGCATCAGCCAAACTCTTTAAGGAGTTCAGAGGCATGGTTGGTAGGCAGTAAAGACAGAGGGACAGAAATAAAGGGGCACATGTATCACTGAGGGACCCAGATGAATTGCTATAAGGCACTGTGCAAATATCACTTCACTCACTAGGTTGACTACAATGAAGAAAACACATGTTGAAGTAAAGAAACTGGAACCTGTGTACATGCTGATGAGAATATAAGATAGCCAAGCCAACTAATAGAAATTGTACTATTTCTCAATGTTAAAACTGTTGCTATATGACCAGAAAGCATCCATATTTCTGACTGTGAGTGTCTTTGGATAGCCCTGCTACCCAAAGAAATGAAACCACAACTACTCTGGACCATAGAGCAACTATTGGGGATGATAGGATGTAGAAGACATCCTGATAACACTAGGACCTGCTGTTCCTTGACCTAGTCTCCCAAGTGAATCCTGAAGGATATTTGGGAAACCTTCAGGGTAGATGCCACTACCTCCAATCCTCCAGGTTGGTTCAGTAGCTGACTTCAAAAGCCAACCTAGGTGTGAAGGTGGGAGAGTGCCTGGCTGGTGGCATAAGGCGGTGTAACTCAAATCTTAGATGAGGACCACAAAAAGATGCTAAAAAGATAGTCAGACTAGTAAGTATGGTACATTCCACTTTCTTCCTGTTACTGAAGAAAATAGAAAGCTGCTTTCCCAGATTTCTCATTCTATAGCTAAGAATTTAGATGTAATCATGTTCTGCCAACTGGATGCAATTGAGGCTGTCCTATCTTGGCAAGTCAGGATCTAGGCATGTTGCTTAGTGTTCGGGATCTGGCATAACCTTGGTAGGTGCTCAGGAGATCAGGCTGTCGAGTTTCTCACCGTCTAGTTCATGGCAAAGGTATCAGCTTTCCCCATTAGCAAGTTCTATAGGCTACTTCTGAGAATTGCTAGAGAAGTATTAAAGTCATTTTCAAAGATTCAGTAAACTTAAATGTCCTACTAATATTTAAGAAAGCTAAAGGGGCTCATGTATTAATCCTTGACTCCTACCCAGAGTTTAAGGACATGTTAGCCTGGCTATTGAAATAGGTGCTATCATTTTCCCAAAAGATCACTCTGGCAGAAAGCACTGTGGGGGCTGAACATAGTAAGTCAGTGTTAGCTGGAAGTGATATGAAGACAAGAGGAAAAAAATGAATGGGTTTAAAATTTGATTGGTAGAAATGACAGGACTTAAATGACCACATCTGGGGAGAGAAGGAACAGTGAAGAAGCTCCAGAAACTAAGCAATCAAAAGTAAGTATATGAATGCTTAACTGATGAGTTAGAAACAGTACCATTTGGAGGATTCACAGGAAAGATGACTTAGTTTTAGGCAAGCTTAGTTTGTACTACTTATTGGACATCTGAGTAGAAACATCTCTCAAGATAACTGGAAAACCGAACTTGGAATTGTACCAAATAAAGCAAGTAGCAGGAAGGGAAATACATGGAACTGTCTAGAATGTAATTACCAAACACCTTCAGAAATTGCCCATTTGTTAAGATGATGTGCCCAGAGGAACATCAGCTTTGATAGTGGGACAAGTATACAGGCAGGGGGCACTGAGAAGCAAGAGATGAAGAATACTGAGGATCAAAAACAAGTTGTGTTAACAAAACTTCAAGAAAATGTGGAAGGCTTAGTAAGGCGAATGGAATGGGAGCATTCATTGGATTTACCAAAACCAGAGTAATTTGGTATCCACAGATGCTGTTGAATAATAAATGTGGAAGCTTGATTAAAGAAATGCAGATGGTGTAGCTTATAGCCAACTATAACACTTTGGCAATAAAGGAAGAAAGAGGGTGTTTTCCAGTGTCTTATCAAGGTGACAAATAATGGGAGGCTAATCCAATACTAAGAGTAATTAAAGCATGAGAAGAGAAAGGGTTCATAACACAGGTGGACAACTAGCCATTGAGGCATTGCTTAAGAATATATAGATTACAGGTCAACTTGTAGGCTTGCAATGAATTTCCTACTTCCACCTTAATGAGGGCACAGTTGTCTGAGAAGTAACTTGTATTGTTCTCATTTGCCTTTCCATCTATTGGCCACAAATGTGAAGGTGGGTGCTAGGGATGGGAGAAAATGATCAAGATGCAATAGCCTGTAATACAGATCCATCCAGAAGGCTCTTGACTTCATCGTTTTAGAGGCTTAGGCACATGTCTTACACTCCTAAATTCTTTGTTAGGTGGTCTTTTACTCTTGTAAAGAGGAGGGGGGGAAGCAGGATCTTATTGCTAGAGGTAGAACAATAGGGTGCTTACTTGAAAGAGCCTGATTTGGGCTCAGCCAATTTAACCTTACCTAAGCTAAACTCCTTGTGAGAAACTCCTTGTGATGGAGATCAGGGATGGGCTGTGGCATTCTAGATCCTGTTCCAGGAAGCCTTCCACCCTTACAAATAAGGGGCCTCAAGAGGACTTAAGTGGAAGTCTAATAGTGCCCTAGAAACAAGGCTGAGTACTCATAAATGTCCCTTAAATGTCTTATAAATTTTCTCAGGGAGTTGGAGGGACCCTAACAATACTATTCACACCTAAATAAAACTAGGGTATCAATTATACTCAGAGTTCACATTTTACCAATTCTGAATCATTCTAATTTTAATGGGAAATAGGATCCAATGGTTAGAATCTTGGGTTTCAATATATTTTGTTCCTTGATGCTTAAAACAGGGTCTCTTATCCTACAGATTCGCCCCCATTTGTGACTCTAGTGGCATCTCTGGCTTAATTTCTCGTTTGTTTCCTGTAAATCTGTAGTTAGCTCAGAAAGGTGAGTTTCAAACTTATTTCTTGGCAAGACTACCTCTCATGTAGCTGTGTATTTACATCAAGAGGTGTATACCTTCTACTGTTGATTGTGGAGGTTAACAGCCATTGACTAGCACCTCTCTACTGACTAGAATGCTGACAAGACACAATCCCTATCAGTTACCTCTAAAGAGCTAGCCCTTTAAAAAAAAGGGGGGGGGGCAGCATAAATGTATGATTTCCCTATACCAGTTCCCATACCTAAAAATGAATGGCTTGGTTTTATTGTTAATGGCAGAAACAGATTGAAACATCCTCATGGAAGACAGAGTAAGTCTCTAGGAGACGACTGTTCCATAGCAATGAGTGCATAGCATTAGAATGCATGGCATTACAGGTGCTCAAAAGTGAGTTCAAAGAACAGATTCTATAGAAATCTGTAAAGCAGTATAGGTCTGTATAGGTCAAAGCTGCCTGGAAGCATAACTGTTGGCCTTTGATAAAATAGGCAGGAGATTGAAAACTGCACAGAAACATACTGTCAAGTTAAAATGGACCCTTAATACTGGCTTTCTAGAAGTTCTTAGGATGATCTGTGCCAAGAAAACAAAACCAGTTGTGAGCTACCAGGAAACTTTGGTACTGAACCCTGAAATCACTTAACTTATTACTTATACTGATCAAACAAGCTGTCTCTTAAAAAAATCCCATGGATGCATATCAGTAAAACTCAAGGTTCTTAATAGCATAGATGAAATGATTTGTAAACATGGAAATCTGCTAAAAATAGGATTTAGTGTGGATTAGAATATTAGGGACACTTGGCTTTGAGAGGATGTCAGCTTTCTTAAATGCATACCTTCAGAGTATACGCTTGTACAGATAGCTAGTGCTTCTAGTATTAGCATTCCCCTCCTGGGTACTAAGCTCAGCTAGGCTCCAGCCTAGTCTCCCTTCCATCTAGATAGGGTTGTGTGATAAGTTCTAATGCATGACAAATGTGTGCTGCTTATAAGTCCAGCCCATAACTTTCCCCCAATCTTCTGCTTCACCATGTCCACTGGTTTAATGAGGATCTAAGGAGGGCCAAGCCACAATAGGGAAGATGCCCCAGTCCCTGAGCAGGAACAAGAGGGGTCATCCAGACACGCCCACATTAAGTAATGTATATGAGCATTTCTCAGCCACTGAAGCTAAGGTCTGAGAAAACGCCAATGCCTGGTGTTGCTAATAAGGCTTTCTATACTGTTAAGCAGCATTTCACCTTAAGTTTTTCTAACTTTCTCTAAGCTGACCATCTTAATCTTAAATATTAGCAGTTAAAAGCAAATTGGATATCTTAAATTCCTCTTAAGTCACTAGCTAGTTGAAGGCTTTGAGACAATCCATATGGAACTGTCTTAGTGGGCCGAGTACATGGGTCGGAGAAGGCTGGGATGGAAGTGGTGAGGCAGTTGCTGGCTGCCTTTTACATCTAAAGCAGTAAAGGAAGTCGGACCATGATGGTCCAACTCATACCCATAGCCATGTCAACATCCTAGCATACTTGGACACAAGAGCCCTTTGGCTTCCTAAAGTTGACTCTCTAGTGTGTAGAAAAGCAGTAATAAAGACCAACAGTAAAAGCTTATAATCTAACAAAGATTGACCATAGAGAACTGTCAAAAACCCTGGACTTCCTTCTAGATTCTGACTGCCTCAGTGGTAACAGTCTGACTCTTACAGACTCTTTTCATAAAGAGTATGCACTGAGCTATAGTTTTTTACTTGTGATATGGCTGCTATGAGCATCCCTGTACAAAGGGAAAACACACACGCAGAAATGTGCACAAATCAAGTATGCAGCTGGATGAAGTTGCAAAGTAAAACACTCATGTAACTGGTGTTGAAAGCAGAAATCACTACCAGCATCCCCATGAGCCGTGTAAGATCCCCCCCCTTTAAGGGACAGGTAAAAAGTCCCTAGTAAATAACCAAGAGGAAATGTCCAAAATCAAATCTTGCCTATTTCCTCTCAGGGTATCACGCCCAGGTGATCAGGGGACCATTCTCACTTCACAGAAGTAGTACTGGTGGAGCTCACGTGCCAGGTGTTGACTAGCATCTGAATGGAACATAAGTGCTGGAGAGGATGGTGCCAAAACTGGGCCTCTGTCCACCCTGGTGCCAAATAGAAATGCGGAGACAGTCTTCAGTGAAGGAGAAAAAGGAGGCAGCCAAAGGAAGCCACAGCGGGCCAATGCCTTAAGACTGCCCCCCTTGGGAGAGATTAGTGAGTGGTTTTATAGTTTTGGGGGAGTGGAAAATAAGGCCACAGATAAGGATCAAGGTAGAAGCAAGCTTGCATTGTTTTTCAAAATTGATGTTTAGTGGTTCCAGGGTTGGTTCTGGTGGTCCTTCTTCCCGGAAAGAATAATGCTCCATCAAGTAGTTAACATCTTCTATTTATTGGGGGTTTTAGCTCTGCAGAGGGCTCAAGGTTATTGTTGGGTATATTCTTAGAGGAGGAACCAAGTCTGCCAACCCTGCACTATTGTCTTTTGACTGTTCCTCCCTGGTCTCTGCATCTACTCCCTTCCCTGATTAGCAACTGTCCTCAGAACTCAAGGTCAGGGAAACTGAAGCTTATTCCCTAAAAACAAGAAATGGGGGACACAAAGTCTTGGTGCCCAGGATCCCCACAGGGCCCTGCTCAGTTTCAAGAATAATAAGCAATTCATGTGTTTAACAGCTTATTCTCTAACCCTTTAAGGTAGATACTATAGTTACTTCACACATGAAGATGGAGGCAATGTCTCAAATGTTTTAAAGATTAGCTGAATTAACACATCCTAGGGGTCTTGAACATATGCATATGTATCACTTCTATAGTTGGAGACAGTGAAGTACAGAGGTGACTTACCCAAAGTCCCTCTTCTCCTCCATTCAAGGGCCAAATCCTGTGGTTCCAACGCCTGCTTTTGTGACAATGTGCTATCTTTAACATGTAAATCTGAAACTAGTTTCCCACAGAACTGTGCTATTCTTACATATTCTGTGGATGGAAGCTTTTAATCATGAAATTATGGAGAACCAGCAATGAAAAAGACTAGCCAACCAGGTGTCTTCCTGGTTATGCTCTTGGATGGCTATCAAGTAAGAATGCTGAATCCTATCCACTTGATGTAGGTCCCCAGAACTTTGCCCCTTTGGAAAAAGAATTTGGCAAAGAGACTGAGGGTAGTGAAGCAAATAAGTGTTTACTTAAAAAAAGAGAAGATATGTGCAGAGAAAGCACAGGCAGGCTCAGACGCAGGGGCGGGTAGTGGGCAGGCATGGTGGAGAGGGAGACAGAGCAAGAGAGGAAGAGAACAGCATGTGCTTTGGAGGTCCTTTAAATCATTGAGTTGGGGGCAATCCTTCTGGGCTTCCTCTGGCCAATCTTGCTTCATCTGGCTTTGGCCTGACTTGGGGCCTTCCCCTGTGTGCTTGGCATTTTTAGCCAGGATAGATTCTGAGAAGTTGTCAGATACTCTGTGGTCAGGTGCCCCTCCTTTCTCTGACCCCTGAGGAACCTTTCTGTGAGTGTCTAGTTCCAGAGGTCTCTTTGACCTCAAGAATGAGAAATAGTTGCTATTGTTTGTTCAAGCAGGATGCAATTTTTATCTTATTTGTATACAGGGAACAGATCACAGTTGCTCAGCCTGAGTCTCTTCTATCTCCTGCTTCAGTTGCTCAGGACTAAGTACAAGATGGGATCCTGAAGGCCGGCTTAGTCCATCTCTAAATTGAGATGTAACCAAAATTATCTACTTCCTTAGATGAGAAAATATCTTAATTGATTAAACACCCATAGAGGTTTTATTGCTATGATTTTATGCACCAAAATCAAAACTGCTCAGTCCTAATTGTCTTTGGAATAGTCTGCTTGACCTGGAGCCAATTATGTAGAACTCTAGTTTGGGAAACTAGAAAATGCTGGTTTGGCCATTAACAGTGACTGTCATGTGTAGACATATTGGTATCCCTCCTAATATTTCTTAGCAGTTCAGTGATTCAAACTGAATGCCAGTCTAGAAGGAACAGATCCTGAGATATGTTATTTTCCTGAATAGGTAAAATTAAGCAAGGATGCTCCTGCTCTTAAATCATTGATACTCGGTTGGAGATCTTCCATTTTCAGAGCTGCTGAATTTGCCCCTACTTCAGAGGAGCAGTTAAGATTGAGGCTGTGCAACCAGCTTGAACTGGAATGAATGGCTAAGTATAGTTTGAAAGTCTTGTCTCCTGTGTACCAGCTTGCAAAGTGGTTGTTACCACCAGGGAACTCCCAAATGGAGAGCCCAGAGAAAATGCCATCTGCCACCTGTCATCCTCCTGTGGCCAGGGTAGTAGTTCTAGGTATGAGCTCAGGCCCTGGAGTTCCTTGGGGTCCTTTATTTTATTGAGCCAAGAAAGTACCCTGGTGGTCCTCTCAGGGTGGCTTGTTTCATCTGGAAGTTTCTCAAGCTTGTATATCCTGAATGTGTTCAATGAACGTTTTTGACTTAACGTTTTTGACTTTCATATAAGGGTGTTGGTGGGTAGACCTCAGACATTTCTCTTCCATGATGTCTAGGGTGTGTCCAGCAAGAAAACACAGGTAACTACTGACTCTTTCAGGATGCAGAGTTGATTGATCTCACGCAGGGAGACATGCTCAGAGTAAAACACTACTGGCTGGCTGTCTGAACCTCAAAACTGAAGCTAGTCCCCCACCTATATCTGATAATCCGAGCAGGGGGCCATCCCCCACATTATTAGCCACCTGATGCTTGGGCTTCTCTATGGCCCTTGGGACAGACAGAATGCAGCTGCCTCAGCTTCCTGAACTCCCTACAATTCCTGCCCATGAGGGTCAGGTGACACTTAAGAATCCAGGAGGTACTATGACTGGATTAGCCCTTTAGTGGGATAGCTCCCTTAGCTTGCTCCACCTGAGATTTGTAGAAGTATACTTTGCCATAACTATCTCAGTCTTGACTAGAACACTTTGACTAGGGCAATCATGTTGGTAGCATGGCTTAGATTTCTAACTTTATGCCATAGGTGTTCAGTTCAGTTTGAGCTGCCAGCACCACCTGTGAAATTCCTGATACACAAAAGTGGCTGGAGGCAAAAGATGTATAGTATTTTTGTCTCCCCTTTTCTGTAGTCTTGATTTCTGTGGTTTCAGTTACCTGTGGTCAGCTATGGTCTGAATCTTAAAGGGAAATTCCAGAAATAAGCCACTCATAAGTTGCATGCTCTGAGTAGTATGGTCCCGTCCTGACCATGAATCATCTTTTTGTCCAGTATATTCCATCAGTCACTCAGTAGCTTCTTGGTTATCAGATGAACTGTTGGGCTATCTAAGTGCTTATGTTCAAGTAACCCTTACTTTAGTAATGGCCCCAAAAGTGCACGAGTAATACTTCTGGCATTCAGATATGTCAAAGAAGCCATAAAGTGTTTAAGTGAAAAGGTAAGCTCTTGGCTTGAGGAAAGAAAGCCTATGCTGAGGCCAAGATACAAATATAAGAATGAATCTTCTATATGTGAAATTGTGAAGGGGAAATTCATGCAAGACTTGCTGTTGAAGTGCTAACTGCAAAAGCTATGGCCATAGCATGTGATAAGAGTTTAAGATAGAAAAGACACTAAATTCACAGAATATGCTTTGAGAGACCATACAACTTTTTGACATTGTTATTAAAACTCATAACTTCTCCTAATCTTGCCATAGGTTTGTATAGAAAAAACCTAATGTATGTAGGGTTTAGTATTCATTCTCAAGCATCCACTGGGGGACTTGGAATGTAACCCCCATGGATAAGGGGGGGACCATTATCTTGAGGCTTTGGTCTTTGAGCTGCACCCTCTTCTGAGAACATGAAGTTTTATAGTCTTGAGTGTATTGTCTGACACCCCCACACCCCACCCCAAAGGCCTACCCCATCTCGTGAGCTTGGTGAAGCTGACATACTGGGCCTGATCTCAAGAGACAGCATTGAGTGATGGCTTGAAGCAGGATCTTAATTCTCCACTCAGGAATTGAACCTGGGCAGCCTGGGTGAAAACCAGGAATCCTAGCCACTAGACTAGCTAGAGGCTAAAAGCAGAATTGCCCTGATTCTTGCCACCTGTTGAAAGCAAGAATGTTTCAAGGAGGCAAAGACTATAAAAACAAGTATAAATCTTGTTAGAAAACACAAGTATAAAGTTTATTAGAAAACGCAGTACACATGTGGGAGAGCATAGAGAAGTAGACTATTTATCTACGGCAGAAGTAAATCAGTAATACACACCTGAAAGAGGAGTGCAGGTGTGGGTGTCCTCAGTGAGGAGAGCACCAAAGAGGTGATTTGAATCACTGATATAGGACAGTTCTTCCAGATATTTGTTTTCCTTTGGCCAATTTCTTTTATTTCTCAAACCTGACTGGGCACAGTGCCTTCCCTGATATGCATGTGCATCTGTTGGCGAAGATGGATTCCAGAGCAAAAGTTTCTAGGATGGTATCGGGACTTATCATGGCCTGGTACCTCCTCCCTTTTTGATCCCTAGGAGTCATTTTGTGCGTGTGTAATTGGGGAGGTCTCCTTGACCCCAGGAGCGATTGAAATGGTCATCTTAACTTTATACTCCAGCACAGCTCCTGCCATTAACTTGCTCTTTGTGTCAAAGAGAAACAGGGCCCAATTTACTCAGCCTAACAAGTCCTTGCCCAGAAGCCCATCTACCTCCTATCTCAGGCTGACTCTCAGCCCACCAAGACTCTCCCTCAGGTTCTGTGACAGCCTTGGGTCTGTCACAGAACCTAGTTAAGGAATCCTCCTGGATCCTTCTGGAGTCCCTGTCTACTTTGTCTGAGCCTCCCATTGCTCAGGAAGAAGTTCATCTGAGAAAACAGTTTCAGTCTTGCCTCTTTAGAATTTTACAAGAACTCTTAGTATTTAAAAGCTCAAGCATTGGAGAGTTAGCTGTAGTAAAAATAGCATTAATCTACCTCCATAGACTAATCTAGAAGGGTCAATCCTATGGTCCATCTATTAGACACTCAGTTTTCCTGTTTTGAGCTATTATACAAAATGCTGGGGACTGGTTGTCTGGTTATATAGGTAGTGGCTGGCACTTGCTGTCTGGAAGGAGCCTCACAAAGCAGTGGGGGAGCTTTCCTAGTAGCCTAAGAGAACAAGTAGAAGGCAGAGGAAGGCCTCTGCTTGTGTCTATGGCTGTGGTCAGAGGTGTTTGAGGATCATGTTTATTTCAAGGTGGCACCTGGGAGTGACCAGGAAGTAGGTAGGATACAGATAAATCTTTATCTCCTCACATCTATAGTGTACTGTTAACATTTCCAACTCTTTAAGAGGTTTCTTGTAACTTCTCACTCTGTGCATCCATTTTTTCCCCTGAATTCTTAGATCATTTTTAGGATTATACTAAATTCTTGGGGTAGGTTGCCTATCCACTTAGCAGTTCTTTGGGGGCTTTGTCTTGTTCATTCATCTGGAACATAGTCCTGCTGTCACATTTGGTCTAAACTTATACTTGTATTTTTATATATGTGGATGGAAGGTTGTTTTTCCACCTTTGGTAAAGTGGAACTTCGTAGGGGAGGTCCTATGTGTCCCAACAGTTCACTCCTCTCTTGTAACCCAAGGGCCAGGGAGAAGCTGGTCCCAGGATAGGTTCTGACCTGTTTGCAGGCTCAGTTCTGCAGGCTGTGTGGGATTGTAGTCGTCTTGCTTTTGTTGTCTGCCTCTGGTGGGTGAAGCTGGTCTAGAGACATGAGCAGTCTTCCCTGGTGGATGGAGCTGCATCTCTGGATCTTGGCCCTCTAGGCAGGGCTGTTTAAAGGGGTATATAGGCTTGGGAAGTCTTTAGGCATCCTGTCTGCTGACAGGTGGGGCTGTGTTTCTGCCCTGTTTGTTTGGCTTGACCCATCTCAACACTGGAGCCTAGAGGCTGTTGGGCGGGGTCAGGTCTTGGGGACAAAATGCACCTCACTAAGAGCTCATGCCAGTGAAACTCCCTGATACCTCTTCCTCCTGTGTCATCGTCCCCACAGTGGGCCACAGAAGGTCCTCCAATACCAACAGCTAGGTCTGGCCTAGACTCCTATGAAGTCACTGCTTTTCCCCTGGATCCTGGTGTGAACAAGAACTTGTACGTGCCCTCCAAGAGTGGAGTCTATTCCTCAGCCCTGTGGAGCTCCTGAAATCAAGCTGTTGTCCACAAATCCAAATGTTCTCAGGACTCCTTCTCAATGCCAGACCCTCAGGTGGGGCTCAGCACTCCTTACTCCTGTGGGAGAACTTCTGTGATATAATTATTCTCCACTTTGTGAGTCACCCACCTTGAGGGTTGGGTATAGGATTTGATTATATCATGAATGTTCTTTTCCTGATGTCTCATTGTTATATCTTGGGATGTATATCTTTTGCTACGTTCCAGTCTTTTAATTGGTGGTTCAGCAGTTGTGATTTTGGTGTGCTCATGAGAGGTGAGCTAAAGTTCCTTCTATTCTGCTGTCTTGTCCCCTTGATACCCAGTGTACTCTAAGTTGAGAGGATATAAGGACTCATGGGCTAAATACCCAGCCTCAGCCAGGCAAGATACAAACTACACTTGGATGTGGCCCAGTCTGTGCCAGTGATATCTTGGAACGTGAACATCTGAGGACTCCCCATAGGTCCAAGATGCCTATTCTGGGGCCCACTTATACCTCTTAAGTGACCTTCCCCTCTAGCATTTTTCAAAGGAGCAGGAAGGATGAAGTTCCTGGTTTGGGAGCTATATAAGAAGTATGATTGGGTAGAAAATGATACTTCCATATGATAACTTGGCCTGGATAGAGTTGAAGACCATGTATCCTCTAGCATGAAACCGCAATGATTCCATGCTGTCTTGTCTTTTCAACGTGTGTAGAGGAGGAAACTTCTCTTCCATAAGGGAACATAGCAGGTCTTTGCACAGTGCAGAGTCTTCCTATGGCATTTTATAGGATTTAAGATTTAATACCTTTTGCAAGTCTATATGTAATCCTAAGAACCAAAATATTTCCCATTAAATGTCACCTTTCACATGAAAGCGTAAGAGATGCTTTTCTATTTTTGTTTTTAATTTCAGAAATCTTAGAAAAGTCTACAGAAAACACAACTCTTGCTGTAGATAATTTTCAGACTTAGTCCTAGACCTACCCAAGTACATGACTTACCTTAAACTGGATTTGATAACTGGTCTCTACTGCCCAAGTGAATCTCAAGGGTCCAGTTGGTACTTCTGTTAAACTATCTTGGCAGTGGTGGTGGAATTTGTAGTATTATCGATGAGGTAACTCACTATTCATGACTGAGTGAATGACCTGGGAAATAGCTGTCTGTGAGTCTCTCTTGTGCAGAACAATGCTGAAAATTGCCTCGTTAAGAGTCTGGCCAAGGCTGGCTATTCAGGGGACACAATGTAGTAAATCTTCGAGCATGTAGCTTGAGCCTCTGATCTATGTTGGGGGCCTTCATCCTGGGTACCTATGGCCCTTAGAATGCAACTATGGCCAGCTGGGCTCTTTTTCATAGCTAATGGCTTAGTCTGGACGCCATGAAGTACTTGTTCTCAAAATGCCCTAGGACTTCTCAGTGAACAAAAAGTACCATTCCACCCAGTGGCTGCAGAAGATGGATTCTGACACTCCTATTGACCACATTCTGGTTCCTTGTTCTGATGATGCTTAAAGCTTAGCCTCAGAGTGCTTTCCTGGTCTAACACCTATTAGCTATCCCTCCTGGAATGGCTCTTCCTATCAACCAGAGAACAGCAATGTGGTGTAGCAACTGCCCATAGTCAAAGCAACTTGTAGCCTTCTTGCTGTGCCCAGGATCTAGTCTTCTAATGAGATTTCATTTCTGATCTGTCCTTCTTGACCTTTGGGTATAATGTTCTGATAGTGTCAGATGTAGCTCACTATACATAGAAAATGGACAAGAACACCTGGGTTTGGACAGCATTGGCCATGAGACCTGATGAGTGACTTTCTTTCCATATCCAGGCTTACAGGCAGGGTTTTGGGTTACAATGAGCTCTGGGCTACTTTAGAGGCTGAAAGCTCAGTGCAAAGGTTCTTGATGGCCTCTGGTCCCATATTACAGCCTGGTATCTCACCCCCACCCCCCATAAATAAGATGAATTCTCTTCTTGATGTATTGTTTGTTCATGGTTTATCTTCTGAGGCTGTCCATGGCTAAACAGGCAGCCTTACGTGATTCTAAGTGCCCTCACCCTAGAGGATTGAAAAATCACTAGAACCCATTAGCTAGAGAGTCTCTCTGAGGATGGCTACCATTTTGGAGGTGCCATGCAGAGAAGCTGAGGTTTGAGGTCTTTTCTGTGGCTTCATGGTCTCTGGCACCAATAATCTTTAGCATGAAGCCATGAACTGAGTTAGGATGGTCTAGCTCATCCCTACATCTAAGTCTGTATATAGAGACTGGCTACATCTAAGAACTACCAGGACTTTTTTTTTTTTTTAACTGGCCACTTCCTCTGAGTTGCTGGCAGCTCTAAGTTGGAAGTCTTGGGTACCTGGGTATCTCTGCTTCCATCCCAGATCCTGCCCTGCTCTATTCTGCCTAGGGTTTTGGAGAGGCTCTTTCCCCTAAGTCCTGTTCTATCTCCTTGGGACCTCCATGTCTGATCTTGAGAAAAATAGAATAGCAGTTGTAGCCAGTGGCATCAGGAGAACTAGAACCTGTATTTACCCCTCCATGGAAACCCCTCCCAGGTTTTGATAAGACAGATTCTTGACCTCCTGAATATGGAGTTCTTCTTAGGGCTTAGACCCTGTCAAAATACACTGTGATATTTCTAGAATGGACTCTCGGCCTCTGTGGTTAGTCACAAAAATTCAGGCTCAGAGCTTAGCCTTTCCACTGCTCCATACTCTGGTGCCCTGGCTGAGAAATGGGTATATGCAGAGCTTCTGCTTAGTGTTTCGGATTTTTTCCTAGCTGACAGTGATAGGGACTCTGGCTTTTTGGGTCATTTCCCTTCTGTATATTTCTTTGCTAGGGCTGCCATAACAAAGTACTATAAACTAGGCAGCTCAGATAACAAAAGAATTGTCTCAGTTCTAGAGGCTAGAAGTCTGACAACAAGGTGTCACTAGGGTTTGTCCCTTCTGAGGGCTGTCAGAATCTGTTCCAGCCACTTACCTGGCTTCAGATGGCTGGCTGACAACCTGATGTTCCTTAGCTTACCTCTACCTCACCCTGAAATCTGGCTTCATCTTGACATGGCATTTTTCCCCTGCGTGAGTCCAAATTTACCCCTTTGATAAGGATATCGGCCCTATTGGCTTAGGGCCTACAACCCTACCCTAATGACCTCATAGTAACTAGATGACTTATGTAAAGACTCCTACCTCCATTACAGTCTGAAGTATTAACAGGACTCCAAAATGTGAATGTTGAAGGGGATACCATTAAGTCCCTAACACTGCAATAGCCCTCCAGCTGAGGCCCCGAGGGTCTGCAAGTCTAATTCAAGCCTAAAGTTGGACTCCCAGGTCCAGTGGTGAATCCTTAGGTTCTCATCTAGGAAAGGCTGCACTAAGGCATGATTAGGTCAATTGACCAGTTGGTCTTAGTTTAACTCTGGTCTGTAGTAGTTAATCTGCAAACTGTTGGGCTTTGCCTCACTGAATGAAGCAGAACACATGCCATGTTATCTTCAGGATTGGGTCCAAAAATGTGCTATGGAGCCCAGTGGCCTAGGCAGGGCTCAGGCATTCTCAAGGAAGGTGGCTCACATCTCTTTGGCTGTGCTGTCAGGTAGGAATTTGAGCTTTAATTTTAGAAGCTTGTGTGACTGTTAAGCTATGGTGGCTGGCTTCTGCCAGGATACCTAGAAGAATTAAGTTCTAGCACTTTGAAAATTTCTTTACTTTTCTGTAGGTCTTGGCTTCAAAGTTGAGGCAAGGCTGCAGGACACACTAGGAGTTGGAGGCAGAATTGAGGCTCTGGGGGAGGAAGTCCGTTAAACTTGGAAAGGGAAATTCAAGGTCTTTGCTCTAAAGCCCTACCCAAGGGGTCAGAAATAGTGGCCCTTGGAGGGGGAACCATTTATGTAAAGACCAGGGGTAAGATCTAGGTCTCTTGCAAAGCCTGCTTCATAGCTATAAAACAGAACTTTGGGCTCTTACACTAAGAGGACTCCTTGCCCTACCTGAGGGTAAAAAAGATAAGCTCTTCTTAGTTTTAGATACTTCCATAAACTAGAGAATCTCATACTGAGTGAAATGAGCCAGAAAGACAAAGACAAATACCATATGACATCACTTATAACTGGAATCTAATATCCAGCACAAATGAACATCTCCTCAGAAAAGAAAATCAATCATGGACTTGGAGAAGAGACTTGTGGTTGCCTGATGGGAGGGGGAGGGAGTGGGAGGGATCGGGAGCTTGGGCTTATCAGACACAACTTAGAATAGATTTACAAGGAGATCCCGCTGAATAGCATTGAGAACTATGTCTAGATACTCATGTTGCAACAGAAGAAATGGTGGGGGAAAAACTGTAATTGTAATGTATACATGTAAGGATAACCTGACCCCCTTGCTGTACAGTGGGAAAATAAAATTAAAAAAAAAAAAAAAAAAAAAAAGACAATAGATACTTCCATAAATTTGGACTGGATCCATTAGTCAGCCTGATCACAATGAGCTCTTAGGTGAAGGAACATGCGAAAGACGTCACCTGTCTGGTTTTGGTATTAATACTGGTCTCAGAGTTAGCAAGTATTCCCTCTGCTTCTATCTTAAAGATGACAGAGAACTGACATCACTTTAAATGTTTAGTATCTGTAGTGATGCCCCCTCTTTCAGATAACTAACTTATCTTGTCTTGCCTGGCTAAAAGCTTACTTTCTTCATCTTAAAGAACTAGTTCTTGATGTACTAGACTTCTCTTGCCCCCCTCATTGACTTCCCATTATCAATTTCAGATTTCCACTCTTAATTCTTCACTAACTTTGGGCTTAACTTCCTCTTCCAAGTTCCTACCTTAGGAAACTAGATTTTTAAAAAATCTTTAATACATGCATTAAAAGCTATAAATGTTCCTCTGCTTTACGACACATTTTAATGTTATCTTTTTATCTAGTTGACTGATCCTTTGACCTACCTCTGTTACTTAGCAGTATGTAAAACTAGCATTTCAGGATCTTCAGCTATGTGTTACTGAACTCAATTCCATTGAGGTCTGAGAGCAAGACATGACAACTTCTACTTCTAAATTTAAGGTGCCATGCAGCCAAGGCTGTTGTCTATCTTGGTGAATGTTCTATGTGAACTTGAGAAACATATCTGCTGCTATCACCTGAAGTATCCTAGAGATCTCCTTCATAGCCAATAGATAAGGGTTCAGTTCAGCTATGTCCTCACTTTCTGCCTGCTGCATGTGTATTTTCTGACAGAAAGGTCACCAACTATAATGGAGTGTCACCTGACAGCTTTTTTGCCTTATGTGGTTTGATGTTGTTAGGCTTATACCTGTTAAGAATTGTTCTTTGATTTGCAGAATTGATCCTTTCATGTAATGCCCATTTTATTCCTCATAACGTTCCTACTAGAGCTCAGTTCTGTCAGAATAGCAACTGTTGCTTACTTCTGACTAGTGTTAGCATGATGCATCTCCATCTACTATACCTTAATGTTTCTTGCAGACAACATATGAATGGATCATGTGTTTTGATCCCTGTGATAGCTTAGTTTGTATGTTTAGACCATGGCTATTCAATGTAACTGAGTATATTAGTATCTACTATTAATTGAGCATTTTATGACTCTAGTTGCTCTCCATAAAACATCAGTTCTCCTCCTTTGTGGTTACCCTAGGGTTCACGATTTACAGCTAATTAAGTCCATTTTCAAATAACACTATTTTGAGGCTAATGAGTACCTTTATAAACCCCAATTCCTTCCCATCCCTTGTATATACGTCTGATCTGCTTATTCACAAGTAAAACATAATATACCTAAATAAGACATGATCAAATTATTATAAATCTCATGTTAGACTAAAACTGATCTTCAGTTATTCTTCCCTGTTTAATTTAGACCTGAGTTTGAGTTTCTGACCTATCTCTTAAAAGGACATCCAATATTTCTTGTAAGACAGGTCTACTGGCCGCAAGTTCAGCTTTGAATCTTTCACTTCTGAAAAGGATAGTTTTATGGAACACAGCATTCTAGAGTGCTCAACATTGCCAATGCTTTACTCTCCTTGCTTGTATAGTTTAAGAAGATGTGGTTCTGTTTCTTGTTGCTTTCAGGAATTTTACTTTTCCTGTGACAAAATGTACCTTGTCATTCTCCTGCTTAGTGCTCTGAGTTTCCTAGATTGATGGTTTAGTATCTAACCTCAACTTGAGGATACTTTCACTATTGCCTCACATACCTTCTCCTCCTGGTAGTCCCATAATCTGTATTTACACTTTGTCCCCAGGCCTCACATACTCCAAATTTTTTTTTCTACTTCTTGGTTTTAGAGGATTCTATAATAGCTTATCTTGCTCCTCCCTCAGTCATATCCATTCCAAGCCCATCAAAGACCTTATTCATTCCTGTTACTACAGTTTTTTCCTTGACATTGTTTTCTTATGATTTCCATCTGATCACATGACCATCTGTTTTTGTTTTTTATTTGTTAGAGCCCTTAGCATATTAATCATAGTTAAATTTCTAGTCTAATTCCAACACTCCAGCCATGTCTGGTTCTAGTGTTTGCTTTCCCTTCAAAAAAACCTTTATTTTTGCCTTCCAGTATGGCTTGTCATTTCTCAATAGCCAAACAAGGTATATGAGGTAAAATAAAATGCTATAGATAGGCCTTTAGTGACGTGGTAGTGAAGTGGGGAGGGGAAGTGTTCTGTAGTCCTGTGAGAAAGTGGGAAGTTGTGCAGAGGCATAGACTCACAAGTATCTTGGCTTTTTTCTTTCCTAAGGTGGGAAAGGGCTGGAGTTCAGCATTACCCTTTCCCAAGGTGATTTAGGCTCTCATATTAGGATCAGGGCCTAGTTAACTATTTTTCCCTGAGTGCAGGTCTTATTGCGAATACAGTGCTCTGGCATATGGCACCAAGTCTCCTTTTTCTTTTCTACCACAGCCAGATGTGTTCCCTCTACTTGGGGAGCCTGGTTCAAGTTCTCAGTGAGGGAGAATGCCATAATACCATGCCTCCCCCATGACTGGGTCCCCTGCTTCCCCACCTGCCACGATTGGGTCCTCTACCCCTACCTCCTGGTGCCCTTGGAGTCTTGAACTCACAGGGTTGTCAGCACTAAGCCTCCAGCAACTTAGCGGTTACGCTTGAGGTTGTCCCACTCCCCACACTTGTTCTCATAGCAGACTTAGTTCCTGAGTCTGCTTGGGTAAATGGACTCCTTATAGTAGTGTCTCCCCAGTCCTGGGACAGAGAGCTTTGTCCTATGTCCTCCTTTCTTCAGGATCCAAGAAATTTTTGTCTGCTCAGCTTAACCTGTTAGGACAGTGGCAATTTCCAAGCTTATTACGTGTAGAACCAGAAACCAGAAGTTGAATATACCTTAAGTCAGCTTTGATCCTATTTCAGAGTGGTCTGCTTCCCCATCTACAAAGGGGAAGGCCTGTTTTAGGATATCTAAAGTTTTCAGAGCTTCTATTCTTTAGAAACAGTGCTTGTTAAGAACAGATACGGAACTATCAGGGCAGGCCGGCTGAGCAGGTGGCTCAAGGTGGCCAGTTGTACAAAGAACCATAGGAAACATATGGCCTAAAATCTCTTCTTGGGTCACTACTTTCCTTCTCCCTCTGTCATGAGGGCTTCTATGAATTTGCTTTTCTCAGATGCAATGATATCTACTTCTTTCCTAGAAGTTTATCTTGAGGTGGACTTGACCAAATTATAAAATATGGAATTGACCAAATCATAAAATATACAACATACTTTAATAATCACAATCAATTTACCAAATCCATTACCTGAAGTAGCTGCTTCTCCTGAGAACAGACTGTACTGTATACTAGAAATTTGCTGGGAGAGCCACTCTTAAGCTCAGATTCCTTACCAGAATTTCTGCCTGCCTTTCCCCTCCTAATTGTGAGTTCATCCCACCAGACCCTTTGCCTTGGCTAGCAGCATATGCTTGTGTTCTCTGCTTTGTGTTAAGTGGTCCCAGAGATGCTATGACTTGATGTTTTCTTCACTTGGACTGGCCTTGAGGTTGTCCCGTCCCATGTATTGTCCTATCCCTTGGACTGGCCTTGAGGTTGTCCCATCCCATGTTTTCTTCACTTGGACTGGCCTTGAGGTTGCCCCATCCCATCTGCCTCTAAAGCATCTGACCCTTTCCACTTAGCACTGCCTGGGTCTATCCAGTTGTGGCTCTTCTTGGTTAGGTTGGCATGTTTCCTGAGCTGTCTTGCCTCATCCTGGCCAGGGGAGCTGCCCTATTGAGATCTAGGAAGTTTATGAAGTCCTTGATCTGTTTCTAGAGCCTACTTATCCACAACTTCTCACTCTTTGTCTCTTTCTATCACTGTAGCCTTCCACAGAACTAGATGTATCAGGATCAATCAGATTAATGACCCCTGAGGACAACTGGCGTCTCTCTCAGTGTGACCTCAGGGCCCCGTCTCTTATGTTCTCAGGCTCACTTGTCCATTGGCAGGACTAATCTTGCTGTATTTCCTTCTTAACCTGTGCTCCGAGTTCTTAGAGATGGTCTTGTTCCCAAAGTTAGAGCTGTGGAACTAGAGCAGCAGTTTCAGCAAATCAATGACCATGGCAGTAGGGTGTGCTGTTAGGTGAGTGAAGGACACTTCTGCCATTGAGGCCCTGAATGTACTGGATGAGCGGAGAGGGCTCCAGGAGTCCTACCAAGCTTCCAGTTCCTCTCACTAATGTAAATTGGGAAAGTCACTTGACTGTGTTGGTGTTAATGCTGGCAGGGTATCTTTGGGACACTCATAGGCTTTCTGAGATCCCGGTAACTCTGGGACACCTAACTTTCAAGTGAGTCTTTTCAGGAAGGCAGAAACATAGAAACCCCTAGATGTGGGTCTTGGCAACAAAGTGGTAATATCTAGTTACAGGCATCTTCCACCTTTAGGAAAATGTCAAGTTTCAGGCTAGCCTTCTGGTTGAGAGATGAGTTGGTGTCCTGGGCCCAGAAAGACTGGAATGACCTGGGAACATACAATGTCACTTAGATCCCTATGTCCCCTAAAGATGATAGCCAGGGCTGGCTTGGCCTTAGGCGGGGAACCTGCCTGGGTCTGACTGTTTTATGTGCCCTGATGTCCTCATATTCCATGTGAATCCTCTAGGGTATGTGTCCAGAAAGAAAACACAGTGGGATGCTGGAACCTGGTACTTTGAGGCATCAGGATGAGGCTTAGCTTGTATTATCCAGTCTGCTGAGCACAGGTCTGATATTTTCCTGTGGTCTGACTTACCTCTAGATCTAAAACCTGGTTGTTTTTGTGGAAGCCTGGGACCCCTGTCCTTGGGACTTTGAGGTATATGATGGGATGCAGCTTGGACTGTTTCTCTGGTCTGCTGAGCACAGGATGATTCTCCCCCGTGGTCCAGTTTCTTCTTAGACTAAAACTCACGTTTTCTTGTAGAAACCCGGCACCTCTGTTCCTGGGATGTGTGGCATGAGAATGAGATGTAGCTTGTATTGCTTTGGTCTTCTGAGCAACAGGTCTGATCCATCAGTGAGATCTCTAGTCCTCCAGATCATTATCTGTGATTCCAAATGTAGAGTTTTGCCTTTTTTTTTTTTTTTGATCTGCCTTTTCCCAGACTATTTCACAATTGGTGTAGAATAGGCCCTTCACACAGTCTGTCAGGATAGACTGTTGGTAAACCTGCTCAGTTTCTTTGCTTCACACTTACATATGTGGCCAGTGGCCAGTGTCTGGGCAGGCAGGTGTGGGTGTGAGTAAAACTCCTCACAACTTGCACTGACTTCCAGGCTGTATATAAGAGTCATCTTAATCATGATCTTCAGACTTAAGTCAACTATACTTTTTTTTTTTTTAAGGTATAGTTGGCTTACAATATGCTAATTTCTGTACAAAGTGACCCAGTCATACGTAACACATTTTTTTCCTCATACTATTGTCCATCATGTTCTATCCCAAGGGATTAGATATCATTCTCTTTGTTCTTTATACAGTAGGACGTCATTGTTTATCCATTCTAAATGATAGTTTGCATCTCTTACCCCTAAAACTCCCAGTCCATTCCATTCCCGTCAGCTCCCCATTGGTAATCACAAGTCTGTTCTCTATGTCCAAGTTGTTCTGTAGATAAGCTCATTTGTGCCATGTTTTAGATTCCACATATAAGTGATACCATATGGTATTTCTTTCTGACTTACTATGATAATCTCTAATTGCATCCACATTGGTGCAGTTGGCATTAGATCATTTTTATGGCTGAGTAGAATTGTACTGTGCACATGTACCCCATCTTAATCCATTCATCTGAAGGTGGGCATTTAGGTTGTTTCCGTGTCTTGGCTGTTGATAATGCTGCTATGAAAATGGGGGTGAATATATCTTTTAGAATTAAGGGTTTTGTCTGGATATATGCCCAGGAGCGGGATTGCTGGATCATATGGTAATTCTAAAATGAGTTTTCTGAGGAACCTTGATTTTCATCTGTTCTCTATCCTGAGAATGAGATTGAAATTCAGAGTACAGGTATGCTCCTAGACCTCTCTGAAGTTGAGCTCATAGTTACAGGAGGCTTATTAGGTCATAATAAGTTTAGAAACTCTTGGTACTAAAAGGCTAGTGGCCAGAGAGCTAGGTGTGCCAGCCTATATTTCTATAGGCATCTCTGGACTTGGCCTCATAGTCCTAGGGGTACATGGCAAGAGATCCTAGGAAAGCAGTGTAAAGTTTCTTCCTGATAGTTCCCGTCTGGCAGAAACTGGGTGGGCCAAGAAGTACAATCCCTGGGGAACCTAAGCATGACTTGGATTGTCTCATGGGAAAAAGGATTAGGGTCTCCTAGACTATGCTGTCAAGTCAGAAGTCTAGACTCCAGGATGCTGAAGGATTGACTGCACTGGTGTGGCTAGTTTCTGTGAGCCACCTTGGAATATTTATATTTAATCATCCATCAGGGGTATGGCTTCATCTTCATGAATGTTGCCTGTAAGCTAAGGCAGGGAAATGGGACTTGCAAGGAGACAGCAGCATTGGGATTCTGAGGAAGGTGTTGTCCAGGTCAGTTGGTAATGAAAGACAACCCTTCAGAGAGCTGTCTTGCTCTAGCTATTCAGAGTGCCAGTGTAGGAAGATTAACAAAGACTGGTGGTAATCACTTGATTTAGCACGAGTCCCCTCTAATAAGAGTCCCATGGTGTCAAGGGAGCCAGCTATGATGGGAGACCATGGAGAAGATGAGTTGATCACTTGGCAAAGCTTGGGGTCATGACTGCCGTGTTGGTAGGGACATACAGTTATATACAAGATACTTCAGGGGTCTAATGAAGGAGAAAATGCTTTCTATAATCCTTCAGGCTTGGAACGTTGGGTCTTATTGGTCAACCTGGCTGAGAAGAGGTATCATGGGTGTTTTCTCTAATACCTGAAATACCTGAAGGACTGTTCTAGAACCAGCATCTGGGGGTGATGCAGATACGTCGCTTGAGATCCTTAAAGTCCAATCTTTTTTGTCTTTGAAAGATTATTACATAGCTTGGGTAAAACACAAAATATACTTGGATATGTAGCTATGTGGGGCTAAGTGACCAGCTCATGGTGGCCAGGTGTATATAACCTCTACATGGGTCTTGAGGTTTACACTGTCCCTTCTGGGTTGTCTCTTTTCTGTCACAGGCTGTCAATGAGATGTAAGTCCTCTAGCAGATGAGTTCTTGCTGGAATCACTTTTATTTTATTTTTTATTACTCAAATGAACTTATCACATCTGTAGTTGTATAATCATCACAATGAAATTTCACAGGATTTTCATCCCACAACCCAAGCACATCCTCCCACCCCCCGAACTGTCTCCTCTGGAGACTATAAGCTTTTCAAAGTCTGTGAGTCAGTGTCTGTTCTGCAAAGAAGTTGTCTGTCCTTTTTTCAGATTCCACATATCAGTGAAAGCATTTGATGTTGGGGTCTCATTGTATGGCTGACTTCACTTAGCATGATAATTTCTAGGGCCATCCATGTTGCTAAAAATGCTGGTATTTTCATTCCTTTTAATGGCTGAGTAATATTACATTGTGTATATGTACCACATCTTCTTGATCCCCTCCTCTATTGATGGACATTTAGGTTGTTTCCATGTCTTGGCTATTGCAAATAGTGCTGCAATGAACATCAGAGTACATGTGTCTTTGCGAGTCATGGTTTTCTCTGGATAGATGCCCAGGAATGGGATTGCTGGATCAAATGGTAGTTCTATTTCTAGTTTTCTAAGGAATCTCCATACTGTTTTCCACAGTGGTTGCACCAATTTACAATCCCATCAACAGTGTACTAGGGTTCCTTTTTCTCCACACCCTCTCCAGCACTTAGTGTTTGTAGACTTTTTGATGATGGCCATTCTGGCTGGTGTAAGGTAGTACCTCAGAGTGGTTTTGATTTGCATTTCTCTAATAATGAAGTGATGTTGAACATCTTTTCATGTGTTTTTTGGCCATCCATATGTCTTCTTTGGAGAATTGTCTGCTTGGATCTTCTGCCCTTTTTTTGATGGGGTTGTTTGTTTTTTTGGTATTGAGCAGTAGAAGGTGTTTATAAATTTTGGAGATTTAATCCCTTGTCAGTTGATTCATTTGGATATATTTTCTCCCATTCTGTGGGTTGTCTTTTCATTTTGTTTTGGGTTTCCTTTGCTGTGCAGAAACTTTTTAAGTTTGATTAGGTCCCACTTGTTTGTTTTTACTGTCATTACTCTAAGAGGTGGATCTGAGAAGATGTTGCTGTCGTTTATGTCAGAGTGTTTGGCCTATGTTTTTCTCTAAGAGTTTTACAGTATCTGGTCTTATATCTAGGTCTTTAATCCATGTTGAGTTTTTGTGTATGGTGTTAGGGAGTGTTCTAATTTCATTCTTTTCCATGTGGCTGTCCAGTTTCCCAGCACCACTTATTGAACAAGCTGTCTTTTCTCCATTGTATATTCTTGCCTCCTTTGCCACAGATGAGTTGGCTGTAGGTGTGTGGGTTGAATTCTGGGCTTTCTAGTCTGTTCCTCTGATCTTTATTTCTTTGTGCCAGTACCATACGGTTTTGATGATTGTTGCTTTGTAGTATAGTCTGAAGTCCGGAAGCCTGATTCCTCCAGCTCCATTTTTCTTTTTCAGGATGCCTTTGGCTATTCTGGGTCTTTCATGCTTCCAAACAAACTTGAAAATATTTTGTTCGAGTTCTGTGAAAAATGTCCTTGGTAATTTGATAGGGATTGTATTGAATCTGTAGATTGCCTTGAGTAGTATAATCATTTTGATAACTTTTCCAGTCCAAGAGCATGGTATATTTTTCCATCTATTTGTGTCATCTTTGATTTCTTTCATCAGTGTCTTATAGTTTTCAGAGTACAGGTCTTTTGTCTCTTTAGGTAGGTTTACTCCTAGGTACTTTATTCTTTTGGATGTGATAGTAAACAGGATTGCTTCCCTAATTTCTCTTTCTGATCTTTCATTGTTAGTGTATAGAAATGCCATCAATTTCTGTGTATTAATTTTGTATCCTGCAACTTTGCCAAATTCATGGATGAGCTCTAACAGTTTTCTGGTAGAGTCTAGGATTCTCTAGGTATAGTATCATGTCATTGCAAATAGTGATAGTTTTACTTCTTCCTTTCGAATTTGCATTCCTTTCATCTTTTACTTCTGATTGCTGTGGCTATGTTGAAGAGTAGTGGCAAGAGCAGACATCCTTGTCTTGTTCCTGATCTCAGTGGGAATTCTTTCAGATTCTCACCATTGAGAATGATGTTAGCTGTGGGTTTGTCATATATAGGCTTTATTCTGTTGAGGTAGGTTCCCTCTATGCCCACTTTCTGAAGGTTTTTTTTTTTTATCAGAAATGGGTGTTGGATTTTGTGAAAGGCTTTTTCCACATCTATTAAGAGGATCATACGGTTTTTATTCTTCAGTTTGTTAATGTGTATCACTGATTTGTGGATATTGAACACTTGCCTCCCTGGGATAAATCCCACTTGATCATGATGTACAATCCTTTTAATGCATTGTTGGATGTGTTTTGCTAGTATTTTGTTGAGGATTTTTGCATCGATATTCATCAGTGTAGTTGGCCTGTAGTTTTCTTTCTTTTTTCTTTTTTTTTTCCTTGTATCTTTTTCTGGTTTTGGTATCAGGGTGGCCTCATAAAATGAATTTGGGAGTATCACTTCTGCTGCAATTTTTTGAAATAGTTTCAGAAGGAGAGGTGTTAGCTCTTCTCTAAATGTTTGATATAATTCACCTGTGACGCCTTCTGGTCCTGGACTTTGTTTGGAAGTTTTGAAATCGCACTTTCAATTTCAGACTTGTGATTGGTCCATTCATCTTTTCTATTTCATCTTGGTTTAGTCTTGGAAGATTGTATTTTTCTAAGAATTTGTCAATTTCTCTAAGAATTTGTCCATTTCTTCTAGGTTTTCCATTTTATTGGCATATAGTTGCATATAGTAAGGTCTTATGATCCTTTGCATGTCTGTGATGTCTGTTACTTCTCCTTTTTCATTTCTAATTTTATTTGAGTCCTCTCTCTTTTTTACTTGATAAGTCTGGCTAGGGGTTTATCAAATTTTGTTGATCTTTTCAAAGAACCGGGTTTTTGTTTCATTGATCTTTAGTTTTCCTCATTTCTATTTCATTGATTGCTGCTATGATCTTTATGATTTCTTTCCTTCTACTAACTTTAGGTCTTGCCTGGTCTTCTCTCTTGAGCTGCATTAGACGTAAAGTTAGTTTATTTGAGCTTTTTCTCGTTTCCTGAGGTGGGCTTGTATTGCTATAAACTTTCCCTCTTAGAATGGCTTTTGCTGCATCCCATAGGTGTTGGAGTGTCATATCTTTGTTATTTGCCTCTAGGTATTTTTAATTTCCTCTTTGATTTCTTCAGTGATCCATTGGTTGTTTAGTACCATGTTGTTTAGTCTCCACGTGTTTGTGGTTTTTGCAGTTTTTTTCTTGTTAATTTCCAGTCGTATAGCATTGTGGTTGGAAATTCTTAAAGTTACCAAGGCTTGATTTGTAGCCAGGATGTGATCAATCTTAGAGAATGTTCCACGTGCACTTGAAGAATGTGTATTCTGCTGCTTTGGGATGGGATGTCCTATAAATATTAAGTCCATCTGGTCTAATGCTTTATTCAGGGCCTATGTTTCCTTGTTTTTTTCTGTCTGGATGATCTGTCCATTGCTGTAAATGGGGTGTTAAAGTCCCCCACTATGATTGTGTTATTGTTGATTTGTCCTTCTAAGGTTGTTAGCAGTTGCCTTATATATTGTGGTGAACCTATGTTGGGTGCGTAGACATTTAAAATTGTTATATCTTCTTCTTGGATTGATCCTTTGATCATTATGTAATGACCTTCCTTGTCCCTTGAAATATGCTTCATTTTAAAGTCTATTCTGTCTGATATGAGTACTGCTACTCCAGCTTTCTTTTGATCCCCGTTTGCATGGAATATTTTCTTCAATCCTCTCACTTTCAATTTGTATGTGTCCCTAGAAGTGAAATGGGTCTCTGAAGACAGCATACATATGGATATTGTTTTTGTATCCATTCAGCCAGTCTATGTCTTTTGGTTGGGGCATTTAGGCCATTAATATTTAAGGTAATTATTGATATGTATGTTCTTATTGCCATTTTATTAACTGCTTTGGATTTGTTTTTGTTGCTCTCTTTTCATTCCTTCTATCCTCTTGTGGTTTGATGACTATCTTTAGTGTTGTATTTGAGTTGATTTTTCTTTATCAGTTGTAGATTTTTGGTTTGCAGTTAATCTTAAGTTTTGATATGAGTCTATATATATATGAGATTGTTTTAAGTTGTTGGTCTCTTAATTGCAAGTGCATCTCCTCTGTCCTGCATTTGTACCCTCTGCTTCTCACGATTTCTGATTTTTGGTGGCATAATATTGTGCATGGATGATTTCATATCTTTATACATACTTTTACTGGTGAGCCTTGTCATTTGTGGTATTGTTGTTTCCTGTTGCTGTCTTTTCTGCCTAGAGAAGGTCCTTTAGTATTTGTTGTAAGGCTGGTTGAATTCTCTTAGCTTTTGCTTATCCATGAAGCTTTCGATTTCTCCTTCAAGTCTGAATGAGAGCCTTACTGGGTAGAGTAATCTTGGTTGGGGGTTTTTCCTTTCATCAGGTTAAGTATAACATGCCACTCCCTTCTGGCCTGCAGAGTTTCTCCTGAAAAATCTGCTGATAACCTTATCAGGGTTCCCTTGTATGTTATTTGTTCTTTTCCCTAGCTGCTTTCAATATTTTCTTTGTCTTTAATTTTGATCAGTTTGATTAATATGTGTCTCGGTGTATTCCTCCTTGGGTTTTTTATATGGTACTCATTGTGCTTCCTGGATTTGAGTGAGTGGTTCCTTTCCCATGTTAGGGAAGTTTTCAGTTATTATCTCTTGGAATATTTTTTCTGTCCCCTTCTCTCTCTCTTCTCACACCCATAATACAGATGTTGGTGCATTTAATGTTGTCCCAGAGTTCTCTGAGACTTTGTTTTCCATCTTTTTTTCTCTTTTCTGTTCTGCATTCGTAATTTCTACTAATCTGTCCTCCACCTTGCTTATTTGTTCTTCTGCCTCCTGTATTCTGCTGTTAGCTGCTTCTAGTGAATTTATTTCAGTTACTGTATTTTGCATCTCTAGTTTAAGTTTTATATCTTGTATCTCTTTGCTCAGTGTTTCCTGTAAGTTATCTTTCTTTGCCTCCAGTTCATTTCTAATGTCTTGCATCATCTTCAGCATCAACAGTCTAAAGTCTTTTTCCTGGAGGCCAAGAATTTCCTCATCACTTAGCTGATTTTTCTGGGGTTTTTTCTTTCTCACTCATCTGAGTTATAGTTCTGTCTTTTCATTTTTATAGGTTTTTGGTGTGGTGACCTTTTTACAAATAATAGAGTTGTGGCCTCTTACTTCTGGTCTCTACCCCCCTTGTGGCTGAAGTTGGTATGGGGGCTTGCTGTAGGCTTCCTGATGGGAGGGACTGATGCATGCCCACTGTTAGGTGGAGCTGATTCCTAACGTCTGGTGGGTGGGGCTTTGTGTTTGGGTGAGATTAGAGGCAGCTGTGTGCCTGAGGAGTCTTTAGGCAGCTTGTTTACCGATGGGCAGAGCTATGATCCCACCTGGATTGTTTGGCCTGGGGCTTCTCAGAGCTGATGGGTGGGGACAGATTTTCCCAAAATGGCTACCTCCAGAGAAACGCATGTTGAATATTCCCGAGAGCTTTGTTTCCAATGAGCTTCCCTCACAACAAGCCACATTTACCCCTGTTTTCCCAGGATGTCCTCCAAAAACTGTGGTCAGGTTTGACCCAGATTCCCATGGAGACTTTGCTTTGCCCTGGGACCCCAGTGCACCTGAAAGTCTGTGTGTGTCTTTTAAGAATGGGGTCTCCATTTCCCCCAGTCCCATGGAGCTCCTGTGCACAAGCCTCGATGGCCCTCAATGCCAGATGCTCCAGGGACTCTTTCTCCCAGTGCCAGATCCTCACACATGGGAGTTTGATGTGGAGCTCAGAACTCTTACTCCTGTAGGTGAGTCTGTGAACCAGTTACTTTCCAGTCTGTGGGGCTTCCCACCCAGGAGGTATGGGGTTGTTTATATCATGTAATCGCCCCTCCCACCTCTTTATGTGGCCTCCTCTTTGTCTTCTGGAGTAGGATATCTTTTTTTAAGGTCTCTGGTTCATTTGGTTGACGAATGATCAGCCTTTAGTTCTGGAAGCCCTTTGATAAAGTCCTGTCCTTTGCCTGTGACTCAGGGTGTTCTTCACTCTGTGGCCCTTGAAACCACAATTGGCTGCATTATGAAATGGGCCCACTTGGACCACTTCTGTTCTGGTTCTCACCTTCTGACTCCAGGATTTCTGGAGCCATCAGGCTGATCTGGGATAGCTTTGTATTATTTCCCTTTATTAATACTTGCTCGTTGCTTCAAAAGGCAACTATATCACTGCTTCCCTTAAGATGGAGAAATCTCTTGTTCAGGTAGGTTAGTGCAATGGTTCCTGGTCCTGCCTGACCCCCACATAGTACCCTGGTAGGGGCTCCATAGCTGTGTCAAAATTAGTCTCTTCTCTTTTGTTCTGAACTGGCTCAAGTTTTCAGGCTGGATTCTTGGAGTGTCTTAAGACTGTTATCCTTGGCTTCTACTGTGGCTCTCCAGGACTTTATGCCTGCTGTAAATGCATATGTAGTGAGGAGCTCAGTCTTAAGAGAAACATCTCGTGCTTTAAGTTGTAAAAACTTGTTCCTGTGATTTTTTTTTTTTTGTCTTTTTGCTGTTTCTTGGGCCGCTCCCGCAGCATATGGAGGTTCCCAGGCTAGGGGTCTAATCAGAGCTTCAGCCACCGGCCTACGCCAGAGCCACAGCAACGCAGGATCCGAGTCGTGTCTGCAACCTACACCACAGCTCATGGCAACGCCGGATTGTTAACCCACTGAGCAAGGGCAGGGACCGAACCCACAACCTCATGGTTCCTAATTGGATTCGTTAACCACTGTGCCACGACGGGAACTCCATGTTCCTGTGATTGTTGATAGTGCCATCCAGGGGTCTAACTTTGCCCAATATCTTGACCACTATCTTGGGAGTGTACTAAATGGCTCTTCCATACTAGGAGCATCTTTACCATGATGAACAAATGTAGATGGTCAATTTTAAGAAATGGTTGTTATAGGCTTTCAATAATCACATACTAATACAATGAAAGAAAACAAGGTGCTACCATTCTCAGGTAGAACCTATCACTCCAGATCTAGTCCTAAGTCTAATTCACACACTCAATATCTTAAATTATGATCCTATTTTGTGGTATGGTACAATACATGTACATGTGAGCAATAGGAATTCCTTGAGTTGAGTTCCTTGAGTCGACAGTTGACATTTGTAGCACTGGCCCCAATGATAGGATAAATATGCTTATAACCAAGCTGTCTTTAGACTGTTAATCTGCTTTGATCATTGTACTTGGCTAGAGGGATGACCTGGAAGCTAGCCATAGGACTTAATCATCCTGGAAGAGTCCTGTGATCAGGTGTTGAATCCCTAAAAGGGCTTTTTATTTATTTTTTTTTTAATTTTATTTTCCCACTGTACAGCAAGGGGGTCAGGTTATCCTTACATGTATACATTACAATTAGTTTTTCCCCCACCATTTCTTCTGTTGCAACATGAGTATCTAGACATAGTTCTCAATGCTATTCAGCGGGATCTCCTTGTAAATCTATTCTAGGTTGTGACTGATAAGCCCAAGCTCCCGATCCCTCCCACTCCCTCCCCCTCCCATCAGGCAACCACAAGTCTCTTCTCCAAGTCCATGATTTTCTTTTCTGAGGAGATGTTCATTTGTGCTGGATATTAGATTCCAGTTATAAGTGATATCATATGGTATTTGTCTTTGTCTTTCTGGCTCATTTCACTCAGGATGAGATTCTCTAGTTCCATCCATGTTGCTGCAAATGGCATGATGTCATCCTTTTTTATGGCTGAGTAGTATTCCATTGTGTATATATACCACATCTTCCGAATCCAATCCTCTGTCGATGGACATTTGGATTGTTTCCATGTCCTGGCTATTGTGAATAGTGCTGCAATGAACATGCGGGTGCATGTGTCTCTTTTAAGTAGAGCTTTGTCCGGATAGATGCCCAAGAGTGGGATTGCAGGGTCATATGGAAGGTCTATGTATAGATTTCTAAGGTATCTCCAAACTGTTCTCCATAGTGGCTGTACCAGTTTACATTCCCACCAACAGTGCAGGAGGGTTCTAAAAGGGCTTTTTAATCTAGACCCCTTGTCATAAGACCTGAAAGAACTTCCTCTCTTTTAATTTTACTGGGAGCTTTACCTCTTTTCTTCCTAGAAGTAACGATTCTCTGCAATATATGGATGCAGGGGGCAGGGTCTAGGAATCCTGGCTTCTGTTCTGGAGACTTGTTCTTCATTCTGCCTTTCTGTAGGTCGTTTCTTTTCCTCTTTTTCCACCTGAGGCTTTTTTTTTTTCAGCAGCTGAGAACAGCAATGGTAATTATTAATTCACATTAAGACTGGTAGCTCCATTTTTATGCTCAGCTGAGCATGGGACCTGGCCCTTTTCTAGGACTAGAAAGTTCTCCTAGTCCTTTTGAACATGGTTTTCTATGTACCCTTCTTAGGGTCTGAGACTCTCATCTAAACTTGTGTCCATTTATAAAAAAATAGATCTTTGGCCTAAAAGGCTGTTGGATATGGCATCTGGATTTGACACTTCTGGCTCACAAAAATATATAAAGCTCTATTTGTTGCTATGGTCACCTTCACATGCCCTTGTTGAATTGGATCTTTTTTGCTTTTTTTCTTTCCTAAGTATGAATATATCCCAGGCCCTACCATTAAATTGAGCTCACAGGAGTAGTAGGGACCACTAGACTTGGCCAGTGACCTTGGAGGTGAGAAATGGCCTGCCCTAATGCCTTTCAGTGGACTTTAATCTCTAATGGGCCTCCTAACCTGACATTTTTGGCTTTAGTTTCTTGGGCTCATGGAGCAAGGAAACCATATGAATAGTATTTGTCTCTGGCAGTATTTTGAGGTCTGCCTAGCAAAAGTTCAGGTGGCTTATGGCTTGCTTGGATTTTCTATAATAGATGGTGAGGGCATCAGGCTATAAGGGCATGTGAAAGACTTGTGCTTCCAAATGCCAACTAGGTTGTGGCACCTGGTCACTTGATGCAGCGGCTCTGAACATCCCAATGTGTGAGTTCAGAGTTAGGCTTCTTTACACACTACATGGAAACCGAGGTAGAGGCACCACTAGGATTATGGGCATAGTTTGGATCAGGCTATATCTGAGAAAGTGCAAGAGCTTGCTTCCCTCTTCCCAAGAGCCAGGGTATAAAGGCTGCTAGGAAAGAAGCTGGCATTGCCCCCCAGAGGGACTTGGGCAAACAGAAGAAACTTGAAGACTCAGTGAGCCCTAGGGTGGGATCTGAGCTCTGGCAAAGCCAAGTTCATGGCCAGGAACCCTGATGAGAGCCTAATGTTTAGCTATATATAAGATCCCTTACTCATCCAGGACTGTTTTAGTTCTGAATCTAATGGGATTTCTAATTCTGGATACCCTCAGCATGGATACAGTCTGCTGGTCAAGACAGCTTGAGATAGTGTGGAATGTGGGGAAAAAGCATGCTTTATCATACCTAATAATAAACCTGATTCAGGATATCCCTAGAATAAAGGTTAAGATGACAGACCAGAGGGACATCTGTAGTCTTAGAAGTAGTGCTTGATGTTGGGAAAATGCATGGAGTTCAACTCCCATGGCAGTATGAGTGGGAACGTTGTCATAGTGACTTGGTCAATATATCCAAACCTAGCAGAGCATGGAAGCCATCTAGGGTCCTCTGTAGACATTTGTAGTGGTTCTGATGGATTACTTCCAGAATTTGGCTCTAACAATTGAACTCATTTAAGAGCAAGATTGTTTAGCCTGGAATTTGCAGACCTCTTGGCCTCTGTGCCAGGTTCCTAAAAAGGCTTCTTTTCAAACTCCATCCCTAAGTGATAACACCCTATCTCAGGTTCTCGTACCTGTCTTGTCCCAAATTTTCCTTCTCCCTTCCAATCATTCATGCCCTTTGGTTAAGGGGGTTCCATCACTTCCCATCAAATGGGCTCCCTTTGAACTCCCACAGGTACTAGAATCATACTCAGAAGCCAATGTGGGAGAACATGCTTTGGTTAAGTTGACAAAAAGGGGGCAAGAGGAGACCAGGTTTTCCTTAAGAGAATTCTTGAGGACTGTGCTACTGAAGAAAGCTACAACTGTACAGGGATATAGTCACAGAAAGCATGGTGTGGTTGCTAGACTCATGCACAGCAAGAAGCATGTCCAGTTAAGGTGTCCATTCTAAGAATCATTCTTAAGATAGAAGAACCTGGACAGATGACAGAGCAAAGCAAGGACTCTGGGAATCCTAGTGCAAAAAAAAAAAAAATCTATAGATTTGAGCCTCACATTTCATGATGGCCCTTCAGAAGTCCAGTACACATCAACATGATATCTTCTATAATTTTTGGGATTTCCATTGGAGATAGTTATGCTAATTAACCACACCCAAGAGTTCATGGCCATGGGGCTTTGTTGGCTTATTCCTTCTACTTACTCCCCCTATACCAGTTTTTCTCTCCCTATCACACACAGGCAACCAGTCTAATATGATACATGAATGTTTCCTTGCATTACTATAAAATGTCTTATGCACATGCATTAATGAATCACCCTGTCTCTTATCTGATTCACATTATGTATATGCCTAGCCTGGTTTTTGTGATATCGTCATGTGGCCACCATCTTTCCTAGCTGCTTTCCTGGGAATGGACACTAATTGCCCCTGTCACCACAAAGACTAAGAACATCCATCCTTCTACATCTGCTCTTCTCTACCTGTAGGAAAACCTTATGGGTTTTACCTCCCCCAGGAATAGAATGGCTTAATTTGACTAAATGATAGCACGTTGTTCTCCAGAATGACTGTGCCAGTGCAAATTCCCATGGCAATGCATGAGTATTTCTGTATTCCTGTGGCCATGTCCATACTCCATGCATTGAAGCTTTTTTTTTTTTTTTTTGCCACAGGTGCAGCATATGGAACTTCGCAGGCTGGTGGTCTAATTAAAGCTGCAGCCACAGCAATGCCAGATGCAAGCTGTGTCTGCAATCTACACCACAGCTTCCGGCAATGCTAGATCCTTAACCCACTGAGAGAGGCCAGGGATTGAACCTGTATCCTTGTGGGTACTAATCAGGTTCATTCTGCTGCACCATGATGGGAATTCCCCATATTCTACGCAATCCTGCTCTCTGGCACTTGCTAGCTTAATAGGCATTAAGGGATCTGATTTTTTTTTTTTTGTCTTTCTGCCATTTCTTGGGCTGCTCCTGCGACATATGGAGGTTCCCAGGCTAGGGGTCGAATCAGAGCTGTAGCCACCGGCCTACGCCAGAGCCACAGCAATGTGGGATCTGAGCCATGTCTGAAACCTACACCACAGCTCACAGCAACCCCAGATCCTTAACCTACTGAGCAAGGCCAGGGATCAAACATGCAACCTCATGGTTTCTAGTTGGATTTATTAACCACTGAGCCACGACGGGAACTCCAGGATCTCATAGTCTTCATTTGCATCTGAGTTTGGACTCATGGGATTTTGGGTATCCTTGACTTTGCCGCCTTTGGGGTTTCCATAGGTCTCACATTTAAGGAACTCTTATTCAAAGAATAGTCCTGTGTTAGTCTCATATTACATTCTAACTTCTCTGATAACTTTGTTCCCAGTATGTTCTGAATAGAAACTTGACTTTGATCAACATCAAGTCTTTGCCTTAAGGTTTATGCTATTAAGATCTCTACAAAGTTGTTTCCTATCCCAAAGACACATAATCTATTTTCCTCCATTATATTGGGTCTCTAGTCATTTAGGCTCCATTATAAAATTATGGCTAAATAGCTTCTCTAAAAGACGAGAAATGTAACAGTGGTATGGTATTTGGCTATCTTTCTCCCTAAACTCTCTTTCTCGACACCATTTAAACCAGCTTATCTTTTGCCCTTGAGCTGTAGTAGCCCCTCTGTCATAGTTCCTAGGCACACTTGGGCCTTGCCCCTTTGTCCTTGTGCAAATACAGTGCTGCTTCACACCATAGCAGTCTATTGCTAGGTCAAGTTCCCGTTATACTTTAAAGTTGACATAAGTATTTGTGGACCTACATTATTTCTCCATATAGGTTTGAGAGTAAACCTGTTCTTCATATTAAGATTTAGTATTACTTTAAATTCATGAAACTAATTTAGAGAGAACCAAGTTTTAATTCTTTCAAGAGCATGGACTATTCATTATTTTGGAACCTTATTAAAACCTTAAGTTAATTCCTAGAAACCTTGTAGTTAAGTACATTTTCCCTCTTCCTAGCTTGCTAAATTCTAAACAGGTTAACCACTTTCCTTACTGGAAGAAAAAGCACTTGATTTTTTTTTCTCTAATGTATAAATAACATGTTAAAATATCTTAGACTTGTATGAGAAAGTTTCTTCCTGAGAAACTGCTTGATCATGTTGTAATATTAATTACACTGTTGGATTCAGTCAACTAATTGTTCAGTCTTCTGCATCTGTATTTGTAAGTGGAATGGGCCTGTGACTTTGCTGGCTGGGAACAAAATCTGACAATCCATAACTATAAAAACCATTCTTTCCAGAGTGTTCCAAAAGAAGTGATAGCTTTTTTGAAGGGTCAGAACTTAAGCTTGGAAAGAAGACTAACTCCTCATAGAGGCCAGCAGATATTTGCCCATCCTGGTGGGCTTCCTGTCAGCAGAGCTGGTGTGTACACACTGGCCTGAATGAAGCCCCTTGGGGTGGGGGATGTGTTCTAGCCAGTGAACTTCTCCAGTATTATTTCCAGGGAACCAAGTGAATTCTTCACATCCATGCAAATAGAACAAGAGTTTGAACTTGTAGGATCATTTCTAAGAATTTAATGTCACTTCTAAGAATTTAATGTCAAGTCTTCAGCTTTAGTCAAAGATGTACTGCCCTTTTCCAGATTTATTTATAATAACTCAATTGTTAGAAGGAGTACGCTTTTATAAAAAGCAAATAAGCAAAAATGTCCCTTTTCAGAGATCACTGCTGCAGTGGTCTAATGCTGATACAGATACTTCTCTGCATATAAAATGAGACCCATACCATCTTTTTTCAGTCATTGATCTTGAAATCAGTAAAAATTCATTTAACTCCTATTTAAATTTTTTCCATTGACTCAAATGTTCCCTGGAATCTGTCCAAACAGGTCTCAATCCACCACGCTTAGTCTGGTTATATCTGGACTCAATCTAGTACACTGCCTTCTGACAGTTCTGTAAGAAACCCAGTAAGTTCTAGAATATCCCACCTTCTAGATTAGCTTGGTAGCTGGTTCCTAGTGTTACCTTGCTTGCTCTTTTATTCTGTGTATCCTAGAACTTGGAACTTGCATCTGAACACTTGAGGTCTAGCTTAATGTTGATATTGAATTTATCACGGGTAATACTCCATGGTGTATAGTCAGGTGCCATTAGTGAGAATTTCTATAGGGTCAAGGTGGCCATCAGATCCTTCAGAGTTCATGTTTCCTTGTGATTGTGAAGAAATTCAACACATCATGTCCACATAAACATCCAGTGTCCCACCTCCACTTGCTGGCTATCCTGAAGCACACAGTCCTCCCCTGGGTCTGGGGGTGGTGCTGTACTAGAGGCAAGGCTGCCCTCAGGCTGCTCTGCAGAGGGTTTGCTATGCCTGCAGAAGGAGCTACTTCCTGCCTCTCCTAGGTGTCCACACATTCCTTTCCCATCTCCTGAGATGATGATGTTGTTTCATGTGGTGGTACCTCTGTTCCATCAGTGAGTTGGCTTAGATTTACTCTCCATAAATGAAGGTCTTGTGGGGACCTAGTTAGCTTCCCATAGAATCTCTTTAATAGCCCTTTAGTTCTTAGGCTTTCACTGAGAGGTTGCCAAGGGTGCTATTCTGGGAAAATGGGTGGGAACTTAGTTGATCAAGCTAGTGGATGCCCTCCAAGTATGTGTGAAACGTTCCCGCTTTAGCATCTCCCTTGGGCAACAGGTGGGAGGAAGACCTTTGCCCTCCAGGTGAATGAGACTGTAGGGACCTCGCAGACTGGCTGTGACAAGCATGCCACTGAGACTAGGGTCAGGCCAACTCCTGGAGGTGGGCTCACAGACTCTTGCTCAGCCCTGCTGTGTCTTAAATGGGGCTGGTGCTAATGGCTCCTATGGGATGTCTGAGGCTGGTCCTTTTGACCCCATCTTTGCATTCCAATGTTGTGGGGATAACCACAGTCATGGAAATTGCTGAGAGCAGACCCTCCCAGAAGATGAGTTAGCATCTTGGACTACACCAGAACCTCTGATAGGCCTTGCGCTGATGATGGCTTTGTGCCCAAAGGGAGGGACTCACTGCTTGAGCCACTTGTATTCAGGACTGTTCCTGTATGTTGCTGGCCCCAAAAGGCCTTTCTGTGCTAATATGTCTACGCCTAGAAGTGACAGGTAAAACTCAACCTGTGAGGCCAGTACTGGTATCTCTTGGCCCCTGGCCAAGGCAGGAGGTGGGGCCAGGACTCCAAAGAATTCTTCAGCTGATATGGTAGTGATGACCTGCAGCAGCTGTGATAAGAACTGAGCACTTTGCTGTAAGGTGATGTTGAGGGACCATCTCTGCCCTATTTCCTGTCCCTTGTATCATAGGTCACAGGAATACCTCACTGACTTGATGTAAGTAGAAATGATGTCACTTCCAGTGCAGGAAGCAGAGGGTGACTGTGTTTTTTCCATGTCCTTGTGCAGAGGTGACCCCAAAGGCTATGTATTCTGATGGTACAGCTGAAGAAAGGCTGATCCCAGGTCTGTATTGGGGAGAGAGCCTTGCACAAACCACCCACCTCAGACTAGAACCAGAAGTCAGCTTCTGTTAAGCCATCCAGAACTGAGCCCTGAGATGATAACTTGGTGTTACCTGGACAGATACATGTCCCCCATGGATTGGGGAATGCTCTCCTGCCCATCTCTTTGCCTCAGCTATGAGAGCCATTGCTGCTCCTGGGACAGACAGATGTGGATCTCCAGAGCTGTCATCCAAGGGCCCAGGCCGTACTCAGGGCTTAACTGCCCCAGCAAGGTGTCTGTTTCCTGTATCTGCTCCCCATCTGCACCCCACCCCCAGTGTGGCTCTGATGCCTGGTTTCTTTGTTTTAGCTTCACCTGTGTTGAGCCCCACAAGGCCTACCTCCCATGTTTGCCTTGCTTTCCCACCTGCTTCTGGTCAGATACCATGGCTTTGTTCTCCCAAGGTCTCACTTCTTACTACTTCAGGCCTCCCTCCAGCCCCCGCTCCCAGAGGGCAGTTCTGTCTCTACTTAGGTACATGCTGAAGCCAGAACATGGCTAACTTTTTACAGAATTCTCAAGCTAGTAAGAGCTCTCTCCCCACAGTCAGCACATGAAAATGATTTCTGATGAGAAATTATAAAACTAGATCTTGGACTAGAACTTGGAAATGGAGGTACTTGAATATTTTGCCATGAGAAGATATCTAACAGAAAAACAGTGGAAGACCAGCACTCAGTATCCACTGACTGCTCTGTGTTGCTGCCTCTGCCCTCTGTAGCATATGGGGGTTTAGCCAGATGTTGAGTTGGTTCTCTGACAGGTACCTACACTTGTAGGCTCCTCAAATCATAGAAGCTCAGATTGATATGTTGACCATTTGTACTGGTGCTTTGACCTTATTAAGGGTGAAAGCTATAAATCTCTCCTAACTTGACACTTGGTCTCTTTCTATCCCCTGGGCTCCTGTAAGCTGGGAGAGGTAGCCTCTAAGAAGAATTCCCAAGACTCAAAGTGGCTAGAGTTATATATAACCAGGCAGGCAGACCAGCTACCAGTACCAAGGGGCAGGGTTCTATTGCCCCAGGGGCCATTTTAGGCCACTGCAAAGCAGCCCATAGAAAGCAAGGAGCTGTGCTAAGTCCCTTGGATTATCACTTGGGGTCCTCACTGGTCTACAAGACGTGGCAGGCTTGGGGGGGATGGTGGTCAAGGATTCGTGTGCTTGTTCCTGTCTCATTCTTCTTACCCTGTGTGCAAAGCCTCACATCTATAGTGTAATCCCTGGGGACAGCCTTTCACTCTTTCCCTTCTAGGTCTTCTCTTTGCTGGGTACAGGGAAGATGGAAGAAGTGGGAAGGGTTACAGTGAGGGAGCATTTGACACCTGATTCTCTGCCCTGCTCTATATGATGGGGGCCTATTGTCCTGTTCCTTCTGTCTTTATCCGGGTGGTATTTGCTGATATCCCTTGAATTGGTGTTACCTGACTAGTGACCAAAGCTGGTAGCATAGAGCAGGGTGAGGGACTAGCTTTCTCAGTGTGTTGTTCTTGGTTCCTTTCTTCCAAGGATCTCCAGGCTAGGGGAGCTGGGCTGCCTGGGTTCCCAGGGCTCAAACCTGTTCACGTTTGTCAGTTCGGATATCCATCCCCCACTTCCATTAAAACCTGGATTGACAGTTATCACCCAGGAGGCTCCAACTTCTGAGTGAATCATAGGGTTGTGGAGGGCAAGGAACACATAGGGAAGGGGGTACTTGTTGACCACAGTCACAGCTCTGGGTATTTTAGCAAGAAGCATGTTGGCTTAAGTTGTCAGCTCTTCTGAGAGCTGAGTGTGGTGAGTTCAGGCAGGAGGAATTGGACAGGTCCATTTTGAAACTTCCATCTGGAAGTCAGTTGGCATCCCTGGACTTGGGGAGATGGTTTCCTTTATAGACACTTTTGACCAAAATATACAGAGCCTGCCCCAGGTTTAGAAGTGAATAGGAGAGAAACTGGGGATGATTAAACTAAAACCAGTATTAAGTCAATAGCATGCAAGGATTGGAGGGGGAAGGAACTACAGCCTCTATAGCAGAAAAGGCAGTGTGGGAGCCGTGAAGAGGAGACTCAAAGTGGGCCCAGGAGAAGGACTTGTTTGTGTGTTAAGTCCAGAGGCAAAGCAGCTTAACTTCTACACTGCTCTCTTATATACCTGACACCTTGAGTGACATGTTTATGGGAATAAGATGGCCTGGCTGGGAGGCCTGACATGCCCATCTGTCTGGTGGGGGACTAGACCTGGCATATCAGTAGAATAAGTACATTGACCTTGAATAAGTGCATTTGTATTTGGCTTGTTGGGGGTGGGCTTGTGTGCAGTGGTGACTGGGGAAGATGAGCTGAGTTCATGGGATTTTCTAGTGTCCCTATCAGGTCTTGAGGAGGTAGGGCAAACAAACATGTTCTAATGGTTGACATGTGGCCACATTATGGTACTTCTAGGCCAGCTGTCCATCGGACTCCCCCAGCTCACTTAAGCAGGGAAGTTGCCTAAGTCCAGGCAGAACCTATTGGATGCAGAGAGAAACTAAAGATGGTAATGGGGAAGGAGCCTGTGTCATTCTCCTCAGACCTAAGGATTTACTAGAAGATAAGCCTGGATGCTCAATTGCTTAGTCTTGAGAATTTCCTTGGAGAAATGAGGACAGTATCTTGCAGCAATTCTAGAATTTACAAGTGTTCTCACTCAGTGATTTGTCAGAATTGGGTTACTTATTGTTTTTGACTCTAAGGGTAAAAGTATTTGGGCATATGGGCATCAGATAAAAAGCTTGCATAACCCCAACTCAAAGGTGGATGGGGTTGACAAGAGAGACTTAAGCCCGAATCAGACCATGTTGGGACTCTCAGGCTGAGTTGAAGGCTCTGTTGCATACACTTAAAATGCTAGGATTCCAAATGGAATTTAAGCAAAGGCAGGAGAAGAGTGACCAGATCGGATGATCTTTAAATATCTTTCAGGTCTACAGGCTAGAGCCTGGCTGAGACTTTAGCAAGAAGTATTGGTGACTTCCTAGAAAATTTGCAGCTCCTCAGGTGGGGAAAAAAACTTATGGAAGAGTAAAAGCCAGTGAAATAGATGGGATCAAGAAATGCTTAGGAGGTAGAACAGGGTTGGTTAAGGGAGAAGAGCGAAAAAAAAAGTTCGTGGTCACCTGGTTAACTTTTGGTCCACAGTGTGATGTTAGCTGAGACATCTCTCTAGCTCCTTAGACGTGAGAACAAGTTGAGTGTGGGGCAATGTTGGTTTGTGTTGCCCAGCTTCAAGTGAAGGCATCCAGTAGGGAGAGATCTGCCTGCAGACCAGGAGCAGTCAGGCTGGAGGCCAGTCCCCAGTGTGCTGAGTGTAACTGAAGACCTGAGACCTGGAAATGGGACTACAAGCTGAGAAGCAGGTCTAAGAGTGCATATCTATAAATAGTCACCTCTTCTGCCTACACTTTATTTCTGGAGAGTGAGTAGCAGAGATGACAAGAGTAGTCCCCTTTGGGGAAAAGCTACTTACTTCTAGGCCACTAGAGACCTTAGGAAGAATTCAAGATATAAGGACAGACTGAGATTGGGGCAGACAATGTGAAATGGAAAATGGGATGCTCAGGTGTGTCTTGAACAACAAAAGAAGACTAACCAGAAAAGGTCCTAGAGTAGAAAGATTTTTAAAGTCTAGAGAAGCTACATGCTGTATAGCCATGGATGGAAAGTGTCCAGCAGCAAGTAAGGCAAAGATACAGGATATCTGATAAAATAAGTCTCCCAAGTAAGAAAGGCTGGCATTAGCTTTTCTGTTCTGTTTCCATTGTTCAGTTCCCATCACTGTTTTTCGTCACTACTAATGCTGTGGAGGGACTAGTCAGAAGCTGGCTGCTGACCTCACTCCACGGAAGCCTCCTATGATCTGCCTTAGTGGATGTCTGAGGCCGGGGACCCAGGTAGATGTCTGGGAAGGATGCCACAGGCAGAGTGAGCATCCCTAGGATGATTGAGCGCCACCCTGGATGTCCCTCTCAGTTCATCTCCCAGGCGTGTGGCTCCCTGAGAGTCAAGGTGTAGAGAGAACTTGTTCTAGAATAAAGATGGCAAACAGGTCCTTAACTGCTGTGGTTTGGGACTTGACCCAATGGCTTTTCTCGCTCAGTTCCCAACTCTTCAGAATTAACTGCAACAGGTAGTGGCATCTGGGGACATCAGTTCTGAGCCTCCCGGCTCCTGGCCTGCCCAATGCTGCCTGTGTGACCTTGTCTTCAGGGCCTTACTCCTTGTTCCCTTGAACTTGTTCACCTTCCATTCTACCAGGGACCTCTGTTCTGCCGGCCGTGGACATGAGGGCCATAGTGTCTACGGCTCTCGACACCCAGGTGTTCTACCTGCCTGTTTGGTATCTCCCAGCTGCTCCAGGTGCTGGGACTTGCCTGGTGAGATTCATTCAGACCCCAGCTGAACTGATAGCATCTCTCTTTCCAGCTGTTTTTCCTCTCCTGCCCAAGCCCTACTTTTTGTTGTGGCTTCCACATAATCCGGGGTGTGAGGCGTCTAAGGTCTAAATCTGTCAAGTTCAATCCTAGTTTTCCCTTCACCCAGTCATACGGGTTAGGTTCCGGTTGGTAAGGAAAAAAATGCGGCTGGAGCTTGTTAGGGCCACCTCCTCACTTATCTAAACATCTCTCCTTCCTGCCTTTCTTCCCAGGTCACATGTCCTAAGAATTCTCAGCCCCAGGAGTTGTTTCAGAGTTTTTACATAGGAAGATGGTATATCTGCCATGCAGCTGTGTCTGGACTATCAGCCTAAGCAGTACATCATGAACTTGGCATACTTGGTGTGAGCAGAAACCATGAGGCCAAAGCTCCCTTAATACTGTCACTTCTTGGTCCCATTAGAGAGGATGGAACCTCAAGGATTCCCCTTGAGCAGGGGTCTCACAGATGATCACAGCAGACAAGCACTTGGACAGAGACCAGAATCAATCCATGGTCTGGGTCACTGCTGTCCTACCCTAGGTATCCCAGGACCTATTCTGTCCTGCCCTACTCTTAGGATCCATAGCCAAGGTCACTTAGGAAACCTCCTTAAACATTTGTTCCACAGACCTTCCAAGTTTGTCACCCTTAAAACATGTCACCTAAGGTCCAGCTTGTCTCTTCAACCCAAGAAACTTCTTAGGGGTTGGTCTTGTACAAAAATTCCACACACTGTTACTGGATGTCAGCTCTGTCATGGCCTATGGTGCAGAGGCCATGTTTATGCCTTTAGGGAGCTCACTGCCCTGAATGACAGGTCATAGCCCTGGGCTGTAATAAGTACATGCTCAGTCAAGCCTGAACTCATCATGGGAGGCTTACCAGGAAGCCCTGACTCTGAACCAGGGCTCCAAACTACGTCTCTTCCCAGGGGAGAGCATTCCTTAGCAGAGGCCTTGTGCAGAAGGCAGGGCTGCTGGCATCTTGCATCAACAGCTTCTCAGGGCTGGGTGACTCCCAGCTGAGCTTCTGATTAGAAGCGGGGGTACCCCAGGACCCACTGGGTCACAGGCTGTGTTTCTTAAACTAATGGATATCATACACAGCAGGGTCCCTCTCAGAGGGGAAGGGCTTAGGTTTTCATCTCTCACCAGCTTTGCTGGTTCCCCTCCCCATTCTCTCCCACAGTGCACCCCCCCCTTGAATTTATTCTCAAGTTGCTAAAGGTCTGTCCAGGGTAGGCCCTGGGTTCCTGGGTTCCTGGCTTCCCAGCCTGCTTTGGGAAGAGCTTTGGTCCTTGGATCAAGCCTTTGGCTGCCTCCCTATACTTCAGTGCTCCCTTGGTCACAGGGCCCATCCTGACTCCCTGCTGCCCCTGAGGAGGTGTGTTCTCCAAGGGTTCATCCTTCTCTTCCATCCTCTTCCCTAGGTCCTCAGATTTGCCTAACATCATCTTTGCAACCTGGTACCTGGGTTCCTGCTATGTGCCACCTGTGGCCTCTGACCTTGTGGTTTGGCTGCTTGCCCCCTCCGGCTTCTCTGGCCCCCTTTGCTGGCAGCCTCCCCCTCTGCCTTTGCTGCCAGCACCTGTCCTGTGATGTTCAAGAGCTCAGGACTACTCCTGGAGAACCAGGGACAGTGTTCACGTGATGGTGAAACACAAAAGTTTCACCTCTAGACTGCCTTCCTTTCCATCCCAGAGTGAGACTGAAGCTCCCCAAATTTGCAGGGAGAGAAAACTGTAGTCTTGCTGGGGACACTGGCTCTCCAGGAGTAGCACATGAGTTTGTTGTTGGGGTGTGTGTGTGTTTTGTGACACTGGGTTAGTGCCTGGGGTCCCAGGAGCTGGGTCTCTTGGCCTGGGCTGGAGAAGGAGGTGAGGGCCAGGGCCAGAGGGTGCCCGGCTGGTGTGGTGGCTGATCCTGGCCTAGGCTCTAAGGATGCACTAATCGTATCATGCACAGCAGGGCTAGGGTGAAGACTGCCATTCCTCTGAGACTTGTACCCTCCCCACACCTTCCCTATCCTTAAAGGGTCTTGGATATACAATAAACAGAGGCTGGGAGTGCTGTGCATGTATCTATTTCCGGGTACAGGCTGGCTTGCCTATGGCCTTCTAGCCTAGCATCCTCCACACCCCGTCCCCCGCCCCAATGAGCATCACAGGCCTGGAGAGTCCTGGGGAGATAGGGCCTCAGCAGATTGGTGCAATCCTAGTCCTCAGATGTGCTAAGACTGGGGTATAAACAAAGACCCAAGTAGAAGGTGTCACCTGCGTGTAGTGATGAGCAGAAGGAAGGGGAGGGTATCTGAGTTCTGACGGTCTGGGTGCAAGCAGACCTTTTGGGGATGGTTGAATTTTTTTTTTTTTTTTCACAAATGATAGAAATTGGGGAATGGAGGTGGGGAGAGGCAGAGAGGGTACCAATATACTCAAAGTTCTAAGTTCTCTTCAGATCAGAAGTCTGGCCTAGCACAACACAGGATAATAGAATCGTAACTATGGTTGCCAGTGTGAGACTCTACTTGGAGCGCTTGAGCCTGAGGGCCCTCCTAGACAAGACTAGGACAGTCGGGTCCATAAGCATCTCATGGTTCACAGATCTGAGACTTGTTGAAATACTTGGTGTCCTAGCTGTGCTTCTAAGCACTGAAATAGAATTGTTGAGGAGGTGGAAACAGGCTACCAGTGCTAGACCTCTGTAGAGAAGTCTTGAGGCATTTCTCCTGGGTTCTGCGCCCTCCTGACTGCTCCACCTCCTGGCAGGGAGATCATTGCTATTGAGAAAGTCTGCTCTGATGCAGTGACCCCCTAGCAGCGGGGTCTAGAGCAGGGCCTATTTCTAGCAGGCGGCAGCTCTAGCGAAGCCTATCCAAGCCATCATGCACTCTGGGCTTCAGCTCCACCTGAGATGAGGTTGAGAACACAAATTAAAATAATCCTGAAACATTAGGGGTGTTTTCGCCAATCTGAGGCTTTTAGGGAGGTGGGGGGCAGTCTCTGGGGAGTGGGGGTGGGCAGGAGGCGAGAGATGACGGGACCCGGGAGAATCATTCATCTACAACACCTAGATCTAACGATGGTGACCAGGGGGGTGGAAGAAGCTGCTGCCATCATAGGCTTGTTTATCCCCAACTCATGGACTCTTTGGAACTCAGTGAAGATCACTAGGGGGAAGAATCTTGCCTGAAATGCTGGCAGCAATGAAGAGCCACCAGAAGTAGAATTTCCCAGTTGTGTAGGTGTTTCAAGGCAACAGTCTGTCCCTGTTGGAATCAGAACTTGTATCGGGAGCTGAGCTGGAATCAGTGCTGGAGATCACAGTGCTTGGGTGTGGGCTCCTGGGTCATGTGCAGGCAAAGCCCAGTATTTCAGTTTGACCTGTAGTGGTCCGGCAGCTGGTCCTCGCATTAGGACAGTGAAAGACTGGTAGATCTGTCATTGCTATGGAGCAGCCAAGAGATCTCCCCAGCAGGCAGGAAACTGACACACAAGAACCAAGGATCTCTCCCTTTATTGCTTCCTGGAAGTATCATCCTTCCTGTAATTTGGCCCTGGACTTGTCCTTCAGTGGAATTTAGGACAAGCAGGTGACTAAGCAGAGCCCAGAAAGCTCAGTATCTATCTGCAAAGGCTGGTGCCTACAATGGCTGGAGCCATCTAGGACTGGACAGACATGCTGAGAACCCTAAGCCACATCTGCCCACGGGACTAGCAGCCCAAGTGTGGGTTTGCACTTGACTATATGCTTGGTTCCTGGTCCCTCTGAGAAGCTGCAGTTGCTTCATACAGACTGAACCTGATACGAAAGCAAGACTTCAGCCTCAAGGCTTCTGATTCATACCCCAGGTGAAGTGGCTTCACACCTGTGTCCTTGTTACAGCTTGTGGATGTCTATATTCAGGTAAAAAAATTCCCTCTGTACCCTGGAATTTTGGTCTTTACCTGTATCTAATTGGTGCACCCTGACCTACATCATACGTTGTCATGCGTTTGCCATATGCAAAGTCTCAAGCTCACCTGGTAGAATAATGATGGGCTGGACTCCTGTGCTAAAAGTAGACCATCAGCACAAACATCTCCATAGTGGGAAACTTGAGCCTGATACACAGGACCACTGCTCTGACTTGTGCATTTTCTCTGTAGGTTCCAGAATTCTTGGGGAACATGGAAGGAAGACTTGGGCCAAAGCCATTGGGAAGGATAGAAAATGGAGTACCTGTTAGCTAGAGACCAAGAATGAGTAGATCAGGGCCTGGACTCCATGTGTCACCTGTTCCCCATGCACAAAAGGGTACCTAGAGGGCATGAGCCATCATACCACAGCCTCCAGCTGAAGGAGGTTTTCTGTGAACTCATGGCCTGAGGGTGGTGAGAAACAGACAAGGAGTAGCAGATAACTCATAGCCCTGCTTCTGCAGTGGCATGCAGTTGTGGTAAGAGGATGGCAGATGGAAGAGGAAGCACCATGGTCACAAAGGGCGGGGGTACGGGAGGGTTGAACATTGCAGTCTGGACCCCTGGTTATGATCCCAGCAAGACTGTAAAGCACTTTCCTTCCCTTTTTTCCCCTTGTTTTCCACTCAGAGCTAGACACTGCCCTGGCACCCTGGTGGTGGTGGCCTTGCAGCCAAGGCCCTTGGCATGAAAGCTGGCCTTCTCATGGTGGCTGTGATCTGGCTTTAGGGATGTTCCTTCAGGGGCTCTATGAGCAAAGGCATTCCCAAGGGCACAACTCCAGTAGGACAGCATCCATCTGAAGCCTGGACTGCAGCCCTTCCTCAGATGTGGCAGAGAGACTCATCTTGGGCCAACAGGTGAGAGCCAAGCCTGGAGAAGGTGGGATTTTATAGATAAACCTAGCTGTGCTTGTCTGCCTTAGACCACCTAGTGTGTGTCTCTCTGGCCTGTGGTTGGATTTTGACCATTTTGGTCCTTGTGGGACGTGGTACCCACTTGCCACTACAGAAACTTTGTTGCCCCCTCTTGCAGGTCAGACATAGACACATGACCCAGACTCCATCCATCTGCCCTCCTTGGATTTGGAATAGAAGCCAATGAGCCAAAGCTTCCAGGCCTCCGGACGACAACCTTCTCTTTGTGACATTGCAACAAGCTCAGGTTCCAGGCAGCCCTGGAAATGGGCCACATCTGTGCCCTCAGTGTCGGCTGTGGAAGCTGCTACTTGGTGGTGGGGCCAAGGTGTCCCTACTGGACAGATCTGTTGGACGGCCTTGGAGGCCAAGGCTATCCCCCTCCTAATGATCCTGTGAGTTCTCCCCAATTTTCACAAGTTCCTGTTTCTGCTTACAACAGCCAGAATGGGCTTGTTGCCTTATAACCAAGAACCCCTGCCTGAGAGAACTGGAAGCTGGGCTAGCAGGCGACAAACTAAGTCTTAAAGGAAATGGGCTGCATTCTGACCCATTGAGGCTGAAGGCGCAATAATCCAGCTGGTAGGAAGTTGTGAGATTCTTGCCGCCTGAGGCTTGTGGAAACAGAACAGTTGCTGAGAACAATGTGCTTTAAGCTGTCCAGCCACCACTCAGCTAGGCTCGTCACATCTTCCATGCTGCACAAAGGGAGTGGTTTGTCACCCAGAGCTGTTTGGACATGCTGATGCTGGGCCTTCTTCTAGCCTCCAGTCAGTAAGAAACATGGCACCTGGTGGCTGCTCTGGTTTTTGAAGACAGCATATGCCATACTTGTCCAGGCTTCATTAGTAACTTGAAAGGCTGACTTTGGCTCCCAGAGTGGGATGTAGCTCCATCCATTGGCTTCTAGGATGTTGGGTAGCCAAGAGTATGGAGCAAATTTGGATGTGTTATGAAACACGGGGCAAGCCTTTATAAGGGGCTTGCACTGAACTACTTAAAGTTTTAGGGCAAAGACTGGCTGCTTTCTGCAAACAATTGTTCTTGCAAAGAGATGGTGCTTAACTTTCTATTTGGTCCCTGGTGGAAATTGGCTACTGCCTATGTGAACCAGCTGTGATGTACCCAACCAACATTGAGCATGCTTGGTGGCCCATTAAAAGGAAGTCCTCAGTAAGAGCAGGTCCAAGTAGGTCCTAAGAACACATGTAAATTACATGAGCAGGTGGTTAACACAATGACTAATCCTGCCACTTATTCCTCTAGCCATCCTTATCTCATGGAGAAAAATCTTGACACAGGTCTGGACAACATGCTAGTATCAGCTATGTTGTTGAACACTATGTGACTGCTATAATGTTCCAGCACCACTCAAGGTGACCTTGAAGGACCATAGAAAAAGAAGTCTTTGACAGGCAGGACTTTGGACAGGCCATTTTCTTTGGCTTGTAGGACGCATGGTCAAAATGATCTACAAAGACCTGTCATAGGCTAGGTTATGACTGCTGGTCATGGACTTGGAAGCAAGATTACATGATTAGTGACAAGGAGGCTTAGAAAAGAAGTACATAGGTAACAGTCTTCGAATAGATCTGAAAATGTGGTCGTATCCCTTGCAATTGCTCACAGAGGCCCTACCCTAGAGAAGGCTCCCAATTAGATGAGCTAGGTGGTCTGACCTCTAGTCAGCCTCCTTCCTCAGGCACCCCAGTTCTTAAGGACTCGTGAAGTGCCAGGGAGCATGATCAAGGCCATGCATGGATGAACTTGAACTTCTCATAGGGGCTGAACTGAGAGCTTCTGAACGAGCTTGCCAGCAACAATAACCGGGAGCCCCTGACAAACCTCAGAAAGCAGTCTGATACCTGATGGTGGGTTTCCTTCATTGAACTCCTATGGAGTGGGGTGGCTATTTGCCATTACTAGAACGTATAATTCCAAGGAATTACACCTTTCCCTGCCCATGAAGTACGTTAAAACCATCCATGAACTTGAATGTAACATTTAGCTTAACTGTCACCCATCCAGACCTGCATCTGATGAAGGAACTAGTCTCTTGGCATAAATCAATTGGCTTAAACCCATGAAATCCTCTTGTTCTGGCATGACCCCCAACTCCCAGAAGCAGGTGGCCTTACAGAACTGTGGAATAGTCTATGGAAACTTCTACTATTGTACTACCTTGGAGCTTGGAATACCATCAGAGGGTGTGCTGTATGTTCTAAACCAGAGACTGGTGGGCTGGTGGTTCCCTTCATAGCCAGACTGCTTGGATCCAGGTACTGAATGGCATAAATGAATGTGCCACTTGCCACTGTAACAGAGGTCCTGCTCATGAAACTCCCCATCTTAAGTTACTGGCCTCTGCTAGTTTAGATGTCGTAATGGTTAAAAAGAGTGAGGATTTTACCAGAGAATTGCCATTGAACTAGAAGTAGAGGCAGCTTCTACTCCTCTGCTACTTTTAACAGGGAAAGGGGGGTTAGTGAGTGCTGGCTGGGGTGACCTTGTCTAATAACAAGGTCATCCTATGTAATAGAAGCAGGGGGGAGTGCAGACACAGTCCAGAAAATCCTCTGCCAAAATGCCTTGTACGCAAGTGGAGTGGTCAACCCCAGCCACCCCCACTGGGAGTGCCACCCAGACCATAATTCTCAGTGATAAAGGCTTGGATCCTTTCATTGAAATAACCCAATAAGCTGAAGTTTGATTAAGGGAAAGGGGGAAAATTGGGTTTGTTTTGGAAGATGGATCACAAGTGACCATGGCCTTAAACTTGTTCTAATAAAATGGCCTTAATGATCTGTGTTCATCCTCTTTCCAGTGACTCATATTTACCCCCTCACATAAGATATGATGGGGAAGTTTACACACTGTCCATTGGTCTCAATATGACTGGATTGGGATAAAGTGAGTATCACCTCATTGGACTGCAACAGAATGTAGCTGACTTGGATACCACTTTCTAGGGGCCCAGAGGGAATGGAGGCTAGATATCTAAAAACTGCATCACTTTTCTTGAAGTACAGGAGGAGTAGATGTTGATGTTATCTGGTGAAAGGAGTGGGCTGACATGTCCATTTGGGGCCCTTAAGGATGTCTTCTTGCTGTGACTTCATTCTTCTAAGTTTTTGCCCTCTGGGTGTGTCGATGTCTCACTTGAAAGTATCTTAAACTTGTCTCAGCTAATCTTTTAGCTCATGCTTGAAGGTGGCAGCAGTGGGGTGTTGAAGCAGTTCTGGGCTATGACTTGGGAGGAGGGGGTGTCTCTGGCTGTGCCCTGTTTTCTGGCTCAGAAATCACTATGCAGGCTGTATATTCTGATTTCTATTCTGCTTAAATCAGTCTGTTTCTGATCAATGTGGCCGTTGTGTGACAACCTTAAACATGCTCGGATACATGTTCCTTGGCCTTGCTTAAGCTGCTACCCCATACTCTAGATGGGCTGGAAGGCCCCTGAAGCCTGTGTGGCCTCTCAGAGCTCTCACCTTAAAAGCCGGCTCCTCTTACTTTGCTGTCTAAACCTGAGACCTATGTATGGGCAGCATCTGTGGGAGCATGGCTAGACCTCCTCATGAGCTTTCTTCTGTGGATAAATGGCCTTTGCTTTCTTACACATTCTAAGACAGCTACCTTCAGAGTACCCTGTCCTGCTGGCCTCATGCCCTGGCTGTGATGAGAATCCCTCTTGACTACCAGGATCAGTGCCCTAGCTGCCCTTTGCTTCTGTCCCAGTGTAACTCCTGGTGGAGTTTCTCCACACCAATGCCCCTCTTTCTTGCCTTTGATCATTCTGACCCAAAAGCCTTACCTTATTCCTACCTGTGCCTTGTCTGGATGGCTCAGAGCTTGGATGCAAAGAGCTAGAGGCCCTTTTCCAAACCCAGGTGGGAAGTATGGTCTGGGCTATATCATGTCTTCTACCCTGAAGCCTTCCTTCCAGGGCTCCTGAGGGCTGTGGGCAGTTTGAGCAGCAAGAATCAGTTCCTTTCCTTCCCTTCCCTCCACCCCTCCCATGAGCACCAGGATGCCTCCAGGCTTGTCCCCCTTTCTCTAGCTGGGGTTGGCTTACTCTTGATGCCTACTAGGTTCTGTGGGGTGTGAATGGACTTGATGTCACTGTTCTTGAGGTCCTGAGTACTAGGTGGGGGTGAAAGGACCCTGGTTGAATTTAATAGCAGATATGAACCTGATGTGCTAGACTTGGGATAAAGCCAAGAATAAAGAATTGTTTTTGTGGACCCAGTGGAGTCCTACATAAATCCTCCATCCACTGTTGCCTCTCTTCTCTACCCTGGGTTACTGCAAGCATGTCCTAGTTGGTCTCTGGGTTTCTGTACCCACCCCCATCCATTCTCAGCATTTCAAGTGTAACTGCCCCAAGCATATACCAGCATGGCTTTCCCCAACAGAGCCCGTGGTTCCTAGTACAAATTCAGATGCTCTGTTCAATAGGGCCCTTGTTACTTCGACTAACTGCTGCTACTTCTAGAAGCCATTCTCATGTCTTTATACCTTTCTAGGCTGTTCTCTCTGCCTGGAACTCTAAGGCAGCCCTGATGCCAAGGAGGCAGCAGCAGCAGTGCCCAGCATGTGCTGGACATAAAGTTTGGAGACTTGATCCTCTCATTCAGACTGAAAATAGGCTGACTGGCAGATATTTTCTCTCCCCTCTGTCCCCAGTCCCACAACAGCCTCTCCCTGGGCCACCAAGGGGCTCCCACCAAAGGGCTGCCATGCAACTTGATAACCCTTCTGGGTGATGAGGAAGGAGATGTGGGGCTGATCAAGAGCTGACCACAAGGAGTTCCTGTCATGGCTCAGTGGTTAATGAATACAACTAGGAACCACGAGGTTGTGGGTTCCATCCCTGGCCTCGCTCAGTGGGTTAAAGATCTGGTGTTGCCATGAGCTGTGGGGTAGGTAGCAGATGCGGCTCAGATATGGCATGGCTGTGGAGTAGGCCAGCAACTACATCTCAGATAGACCCCTAGCCTGGGAACTTCCATATGCTGCAGGTGTGGCCCTAAAAAGAAAAAAAAAAAGACCACAATGCCTAAGATTCCCTGAGTACTTAGGGAGCTTCTAAGCTTCATATCCATTAACTCATGAAGTCCTCATGCCAACACCATAGAAGGTGCTATTGCCTCAGAGCTAGGGACATTGAGGCCCGAAGGGATTAAGCAATTTGCCTTAAGTTTATGTGGTTAGGAAGTGGTAGAACTGAGATTTGATCCTAGGCTGTCTAGTTTTAGGGTATTAGGGTTCTCTGGAGAAATAGAACCAATAGGACATAAAGAGATCTTTATAAGAATTGGCTCACATGATTACAGAGGCTGAAACGTCCCATCATCTGCTACCTGGAGCCCTGGGAAAGCTGGTCAAACTGTTTTAGTCCAAACTTGTAATGCCTGAGAAGCAAGGGGACTGATGGTGTCAGTCCTGGTCTGAGTCAAGGAACTAAGAACTGGGGGACAATGGATGCCCCAAGTCAAGTGGAGGGCAAAGTCGACTTTCCTCTGTTCTTTTTGTTCTGTTTAGCTCTCAAGGGATTGAGTGATACCCACTGGCATTGGTCAGGGGTGTGGATCATCTTTACTCAGTTTACCAGTTCAGATGTTGATCTTAGACACCCTCATGGACACACCCCAAAACAATATTGCACCAGCTGTCTGGGCATCTCTTAGCCTGGTCAAGTTGACACATAAAATTCACCACCACAGGTGTGTACTATTTTCCCCGATATGAAAAAACTCAAACATATAGCCCAGTTGAAAGAATTTTACAGCAAATGTCAATATACTATTAACATTTCACTAAGCTTGTTTTATCACTTATCTCTGCATTCCCAGCTCACTTTTGATGCATTTTAAAATGAGTCGTAGGCAGGTGTATACTTCCCTGAAATACTTTAGCATGAATGTTTTGGATTTAATATTTTTTTCTCGTGATATAAAATTGGCATGAACTTCCCCTTGTGACCCCCTTGCTCTACTGCTTCTGTACACAGCACAAAACTGACCAGGCCGTCTTCCAGTTGTCATCTTGCAAATGTTTACTGAATTGTCATGTGGGAGAAGATTGGGCCTTTAAAAGATGGATAAAACTCCCTGCTAAAGGAGTTCACTGAATGTAAAATTGAGAGCAATCAGAGGAATTTGCAAGTATGGGGTAGTGGGGTGTGAGAGTGAATGCGGCTGCCCACACGGAGAAGGGAAATCAGGGAAGGCTTTGCGAAGGAGGTGCCAGGTAGAATTTCTAAGTAAAACTTTGGCAGGTAGCCAGGAATGGAGGAGGCAGAAAGATGTGAACTGGCACAGCTTACACAGATTCAGGTAGAGTGTAGGATGGACATAAGGGGTGTTACTTTTCTATTTCTGTGGTAATAAATGACCACAAAGTTGGTGGTTCAAAATACAAATTAGGAGTTTCTATTGTAGCTCAATGGGTTAAGACCCTAATATAGTGTCCATGAAGATGTGGGTTCAATCTCTGGCCTTGCTCAGCGGATTAAGGATCCAGCATTGCTGCAAACTGCAGTGCAGGTTGCAGATGCAGCTCGGATCCAGTGTTGCTGAGGCTGTGGTGTAGGCCAGCAGCTGTAGCTCCAATTCAACCTCCAGCCTTGGAGCCTCCATATGCCACAAGTGAGGCCATAAAAAGGAAAAAAACATTAATTTTCTTATGGTCCTAAATGTCAGAAGTCTATAATGGGTCTCTCTGGGTTGAGACCGTAGAGGAGGAGACATTTCCTTGCTTTTCCCACCGTCTGATTTGCTGGCATTCCTTGGCTTGTGGCCGCCTCCTATCTTTAAGCCAGGAATGGCTGAAATCTTTGTCACATTGCACACATCTGAGGCTGCTTTTGTTGTCACATCTTCTCTGACTCGAAGGTCTCCCTCCTATACAGATCCTTGGATTTCATTGGACTGGCTGGGATAACCTAGGATAATCTTTCCCTCTCAGATCTTTAAATCAATCTCATTTGCAAAGTGTCTTTTGCTATGTGAGGTCTCAGTCATGGGCCCCAGGGGTTGGGACGTGGACAGCTTTGGAGGAGCATTATTCTGGCGGCCGGAGGGGACTGGGCGGCTAAACCATCAGGGCTGTGGGAGCTGGGCTGGCCTGAGGCTTCTGAGAGGGGAGGACTCGAATGGATTTGGCAGGGGAGGGACAGTCTGGGCTGGGCCATGGTCCTCTCTACCTATCAGCCTGGCGCAAAGGACAAGCCCAGGAAGAGTTTACAAAATGAACAAAAAGGGAGGTACATCTGGCTGGCAGCCACGTGGTAGGGGAGCAGCATTTCTGCCCAACCAATCTCTACAGGAGTCAGGGACCACAGTGGTGGGGAGGGGGGTGACTCTCCTGGGAGACCTGAGTGCAGCGCCCCTCTCCACACAGCGTGAGGGTTAAGACAAGTCTATTACTGTTTCCTTGTCACTCTGTCACCCATCTAATGGCCGTCGATAGTAGTTGAATGAGAATTGATGGGGAGGTAGATTTAATTAACCCGCGTGTCAGCAGCTGCAGGCCACCCGTTTGTGTGTTAATAGAGTGGCTGCCGGTCCTCTCCTGGGCTTTGCTGGGAGCCCAAGGCCAGTGGAGCAACTGGGCTTGTCAGTGCAGGTGGCCTGGCAGAGGGGAAGTGGGAACTCAGCCTCAGCCGGCCGCTCCCCTCTTCCAGGAGCAGGCAGTCACCTTGTCAGCCTGACTGTGCCACCTGGCTCTGCTCACTTGTCTGGAGATCTGAGTGGGGCAGGGATGAAGGTCCAGAGTCCCCGACAACCCCCCAGCTCACCCCCTGCACCTGAAGATAGGCAGCTTGCCAGCTCAGCCCAGCATCCAAGGCTTTCCAAGTCCAGCCTGTTCTTGCTAGCCTCCCAGTGTGGTGTGCCTTCCCCTTGCCTCTCTGCTCACTCCCTTCACTTCCTGGGCTCCCTGAGCCACCCAGACTGGCAGCCTACACCCCCTCCCCTTTTCACCTTTGTTTCCTGCGGGGCTATTCACTAGTCATTCCTGTGTGTCAGCCTAACCCCTCAGCCACGCGCCAATGGAGAACAGGCCCACTGCTGCCTCACAGGTGAGGGGGCCCCGTGGGGAGTGGTGCCAGGAGGCCTCAGGAGTCTGCCCCTTCCAGCTGCCCATTTTTGTATGTAGCAGACCCTATCATCTTCTGTAAAATGGGAGCCTGGATGAGTGGTGATCCTTGTTGGCAGCCAGCAGCTGGGGCTGATGATCTGGGCTTCTCTGATGCTGTCCCCTAACACAGGGGTCCCACCGTGGAGGATCGGTAATGAGCGGACACTAGGAGGAGGATCTAGTGCCTTGTATTCTTCTGGATGTAAATGTCCATAAGGACGGGACCCTACTGGCTCCACTATGGGCGTGTGCCCAGCACACAGTAAGTCCGATGTCAGTATTGTTGAAAGGACACCATGCTTGGGCCTGCCCCAGGCAGTGAACGTGGAGGGCCTTGGCCCTCAGGAAGACTGGCTGCTTGTCCGGGGGCGGGGGGGGGGGGGTGTCTGTTCCCAGTGATCCCCAGCTTCCCAATCATGGCTCTGCCCTTCACAGTTGGTGGCCTTGGGCAAGCACTTTAGCATTGGGAATTCCAACCTGTGGGCACAAAAATACCATCTCTCTCCCAGGTGGGATACTGGACTCAGTAAAATGGGCCTGGGACACGTGCTTGGTTGGTATCTGCCACCTCTTCCCTAGACCCGGTACCCCCCAGTACCTATCCTTAGCTTTAACAGGGAGGGGGCTTTGGAGCCTGGACTCCAGAAACTACCTGGACTCTGTCCCCAAGAACCTCTGATCACTCTTGATGAGCAAAGATTGTCTCTGCCCGGGTGCCACAACAGGGGACCTCTGGGTACCAACCTTGAGAGGTACCTGAGAATTGACAGGTTAATATCGAGATTCTTGGCTCCACATCCGCTTGTCACTTCAGCCCTGGGCTAGGGCCCTGCTCTTTAGGTTGAGAGAGGCAGGCCCTTGGTTCCCACCAGCCACCTGCTTCCCAGAGCGGAGGCAGGGTGCCAGGGGGAGGGCCCACACTACTGGGGGCAGGTGTGCAGGCAGCAGCCACACGGCTACATGGGCCCGTGAGCCACCCAGCATCCCGTCTGGCAGTCTCCATCCTCGCTTCACACCTCCACTGCCTTTCATTTTCAGCTCTGATTGGTTTTCTTGTTTTAACACATACCCCAGGCCCCGTCTTTGACCCCGGTGATGGATTCAGCTGCTCCCTGGGACTCCAGCTGCCAAGCTCGTCTGGAGCCGCTGGGGGTGGGGGAGGGGAAGACGGTGATGGAAATTACCCTTCATGTTCCAGGCTCAGCAGAGGTGGGGGAGCCCTCCCCGGAGCCAGGAGGCGGCTGGAGGCAGAGCAGGGTGGGGGGTGGGGACTGTCAGGCTCCGTTACGGGAAACGGATTTTCCCTCTCTGGGCCTCCAGTTTCCCCTTCCGAATAAGGGATTGTGGTGGCTGTGGAATGCTGGTCTCTAAGACATGGACGTTTGAGTCCTTGGACAAATGGGACATTGATTTTTTTCCTTCCTGCTGCTGGATGCGCCTTCTCCAAGTATTTGTCTGCGCTGGCTGGGCCTTCAGAGAAGGTACCAAGAACTAACACTAAATGGTCCTCACCCTGCTGAACCTCGAGGGGGGAGCAGGGCAGGAGAAGGGCTGCAGAATGACAGGAGCCTTCTTCCTCTGGAGGACTAAAGGGAGGCCAGGGTGTTCCATGTGCATAAAATCCCTCCCAGACCCAAATGGACTCCCCACAGGGAATAACAGATGACAGCTTGAGGGTGGCTCTACCCCAGCCAAGCAGATTGGAGTATCTTGAGCTATTAAATGTTTGGTGCCCGGTGCACAGCAGCTATTTGGAAACATCTGGGTGTTTGGCCGAAATGTCATTTTTTAGACAGGTGTCTGTTGGCCAAGGCAGCCAAGTAGGGGGACTCTGAGATCACCTCTCAAGAGCAACCCAAACCACAACTATCTGTAGAACAACCATGGGGGGCAAGGGAAAGGTTGGAACCTCCCAAAAAAGATCTACAACTAAAGACATAAAGGGAATCACGACAAGGTAGGAGGTGTGTACTTGTGACACAATCAAATCTCATAGCCACGGGGTGGGCGACCTGTACAATGGAGAAAAATCATAAAGCAGAGGTTCTCCAACAGGAATGAGAATTCTGAGCCCCTCATCAGTTTCCCCAGCTCAGGGGTCTGGCCCCAGGAAGACCAGCCCCTGGAACATTTGGCTTTGAAGGCCAGTAAGGCTTAATTTCAGAAGCCCCACCAGTCTGGGGGCAATAGAGACTCCGCTCTTAAAGGGCACACAAACTCGCGACAGGCTGTGACACACTAGGGACACAGACACTGGAGACACAGACACACTGCAGCCATATTTGGGAGCTTGGTCTGTGCCTGTGAAGCCAGCGCTGGTGGGCGGGGCCATTGCATAGGTCCCTCCCTCTCGTTAGTGCAAGAACTTGCCTTGCCCAATAGCCTTGCTGGCGCCAGTGCCTCAGGCCAAACAACTAACTGGCTGGGGGTGTGGCCTCACGGGTCTGCCCATAGGCTACCTAAAGACTAAAGAGCCTCCTGTCCAGCCTACCAGAGAGCCGTACGTTTACAGGTGTGCCCTGAGAGGTGGGTACTTGTACCCGAGTGTTTCCCGCAGGTGAGCTGGGCCCAGTGCGGGTCTCAGGGACAAGGGCCTGGTGGTGAGAGCTTTGTGACAATGCAGGGGCTCCTGACAGCTCCAAGTGAATGAGCAGGGAGCAGTTGGTCCCTTGTGCCAGTCTGAAGAACAGGTGACATCCTCCCCCACACGGTTTGGCAGCTGGCCTGAGCAGCCTCTGCTCAAAACCCACTCCTGTGTGCCTATGTGTTGGGGTTGGGGCGGGGGAGGAGGGCTGGGGCTCAACAGGGCCCTGGGACAGAGGAATGAGTTTGAAGACCTGGCCATCTAGGCTGGGTCTGCTCCTTCCACCTGTGGGATTTCTGAGCCTCATTTAATTCATCCTTCAGGTTGGAATGTTGATGATGCCTAACACGCAAGGTAATTATAAAATGCTTGGTAAACCATAAAGGGTGATTTGGACATTTTAGTCTTTTCAGAACCTCAGGCAGCAGAGCCGTGGTCTCACCTTGGACCTAGTTGGCTCACGTGCTCCCTGCTGTAGGGCCTCACAGCCCTGTGTCCTGAGCCATCACACGTGCCAGGGGCTAAGCGCAGGACAAGGGATGCCAGTGAGCCATTGGCAGTTTCCTAGGACCTCAGCGTCTGACTGGACAGGTCAGATATGCACCCTTGAGTTGGCAGAGAACCGAGAAGTAGGAACTGCGCTGTTCCAATGGCCCAGCCTGAGAAACTCCAGGAAAGGGAAGGCCAGGGAGGCCCAGAAAGCTTCCTGGAGGAGGTAGCACTGAGCTAGGGTTTGAGAGACAAGCGGCATTTAGACACGGGGGCAAGAAGCAGCAAGGGGGCGCCAGGTGGGATGGAGGAAGCAAGGCACCCCAGGCGGGCCTGAGGATGGGAGTGTGGCTTTGATCCAGCTGGGAGGAGAGAGATGTAGTCATTAAGTCCTGGAACCGTGCGTGGGTGCCTCAGGCTTGGAGGGTGGGGCTGCAGACTGTCCTTGGCTGTCCCCGTTGTCCCTCAGGACGGCTGTCTCTCTACCATACAAAAAAAAAAAAAAAAAAAAAAAAATGGGCCATCCATGTGCATAGGCCCTGGCCCCCCAACCCCTCTTCTAGGAAAAGGCATTGCTCCCCACCTCCCAGCCCGATCATGGGGCACATGTACACAGCCTGTCAGAAATCCTCTGTCCAAGTCAGTAGAAAATGGCTAAAGTCAGGAAGAAATGGCCACAAAAATATTTCATTTGGAAAGATGGGGGAACTGCCGCAAGGAACAACCAGAAGCATTACACGCGGGGGCCTCTGGGCAGCTGGACTGAGGGGTGAGGCTCCAGGACGAGACTGTCCTCACAACACCCACTTGGCACGGGTAGTTTCACTTCAGCAAAAATGAAAAAGCACTTTGTTAACAACTCTTCTTGCCTAACCCAGCTCCTTTCTACTGCACAGGAAGGCCATCTCCTGCTATCCTGCCCTTGGAACAAATCAGAGTGGGCAATGGCTTTCTGGAAGGGGGTGTTCCTGAGACTGCCTGCCACCCACGGGCAGCATCACTCCCCTGAGCTTGGGGCTCTCAGGGCGGAGGCTGCCTTTGATCTTCTAGGCCTTGATCCTGATCAGCACAAATAAGGTGGAAGCCCAGAGCTCTATAATCTTCAGGCAGCCTGGGCAGGGCTGAGATGCAGGAGCGGGACGTGGACCCTGGGCCACCACCACCTGACGTCAGGCCCAGCTCACCCACCCAAGTGCAGCCTCAGTCTCCCCTTGGGCAAAATAGGGCAGCTAACAGGCCCACATCTCAGGTTTCCAGCAGTTTGAATGACACACAGAGCCTGGCATGTGATAGGCTCTTTGTATATGCTGACCATTTGCTGTTTGTACCTTGGAACCACAGACGTGTATAAAAGACTAGGCTATTTGATGCTGGAGGTGAAAGAAATCTGAAAGATCATCTTTGTTTTGTACAGGAAACACTGAGGTCCTGAAAGCTTGAGGCAAAGGAGTCAGAGAAGAACCTGGAATGATCCTCAACAAACTTCCCCCCCGCCCCCAGCTCACAGGTAGGCAGGGGCACTGTGAAGTGATTCCAGCACGGGGTGCAGACCTGGGGCTGATGAGAGTGTGGCAGAGAGAGGGAGGAAGGAAGCAGATGCCTGCGGAAGGTGAAATGATGGTTGGAGGCAAGGTGGCTGGGCTGTCCCTCTGCCGAAAGGGCATTCTGGGCTGCTGAGTGTGTGGCAGGAAGTGGCTGTGTGACTGGAAGTGACTAGAGGTGGTGTGTGTTGCACATATTAAACACAGAGTCAGAAGCTAGCTGGGCAAACGGGACCTTCCCAGATGGCCCTGTCCTTAGACATCGCCATGGGGCTGATGGGTGTCAGGAGCCCCAAGGCTGGCACAGTGGACAGAGCAGTAGCTGTGCCTGTGCTTGGGGATCTGTGGTGTGGGGTTTCTGTGACCAGATAACTCTGAAGGTCGCGCTGCACCCTGAACACTAACTTCTTCTGTGGCCTCAAGGGTGTTGTAGACGTGTTGTAGAGCCCCCAGCCACAGGAAGAAGTGCCTAAAAGACTTGTGAAAATATCAAGCTTTTTCAGAAGTCCACTCTTTCAGCCAACCATCAGCAAGGCCCCCTAATCCATGCTCTCTGCTCAAGGGAGGTTCTGGGAGTTCCCACTGTGGCACGGTGGAAACGAATCTGACTAGGAACCATGAGGTTGTGGGTTTGATCCCTGGCCTCACTCAGGGGGTTGAAGATTCAGCATTGCCGTGAGCTCTGGTGTGGGGTTGCAGACGCGGCTCGGATCTGGTGTTGCTGTGGCTCTAATGTAGGCTGGTGGAAACAGCTCTGATTGGACCCCTCCCCTGGGAACTTTGGTGTGCCGTGGGTGTGGCTCTAAAATGACAAAAGACCAGGAAAAAAAAAAAAAAAAAAAAGGAGGTTCTAGGCCCTGCTCCCCCTGAGGAATTCAGATGTTTCCTGAAAATGAGACCAGATGCCAGGTCTCATTTTCTCTGACATTAGGTTAGTACCAGGCCCTGAAATATTTGGGGGACTCCTAGGACTTGGGATAAGGAGAAATAGGTGTCTAAGAAGCACAACAGGGGTCCAAGATTTCCACCTAGGAGGGGTTTAGGGGAAGTAAGCTGGCATGGGTTCTGGGGCTTGTCTTGTAGCTGCAATTGCATTTGAAGGTAACCTTGAATTTTCATGAAGTCCAAAGCTACAGCAAAGCAATCTGTTCCAACCTTGCACCTGGGCCAGAAGATGGCCAGGCAGCTCCCAGCCCGGGCATGGATCTCTGACTCGTGGGCCATCTGCAGTTTAGAGAATTCTTCTCTTTGAGCCTCAGTTTTCCTCCTTGTCATTGTACCAGCTGGATGTCATTCGGCCAGCTGGAGCCAAGAGGCATCCATCTGCTCTCTGCTCTCAGGACAGCCCTGCCGTTAGTATCAGTAGCTTGTCCTCTTGGGTTTTCTCCAGGTGAATATCCTGCTTTTGGAACCATTCCCCACCCCCCACCCAACATGAGAGCAGCATGTGGAGCTCAGCAGAATCGGTTCCTGCAGGGTCCCAAGATGTCTTCTGCAGGCACATCTGGAATTTCTTGTCTTTTTCCACATAAATTACTGCCTTTAACCCATATCTCTCCTAAGCTCTACTTCTTCATAACACCTTCCCCCAGCACCACCACCAACAAAAAAGTACATTTTTACGTTTACTCCTCTTAACCTTTTTCTCTTTTTTTTGTCTTTTTATCTATTTAGGGCTGCACCTGTGGTATATTGAGGTTCCCAGGTTAGGGGTCTAATTGGAGCTGTAGTCACTGGCCTATGCCAGAGCCACAGCAACACAGGATCTGCAACCTACACCACAACTCACAGCAACGCTGGATCCTTAACCCACCAAGTGAGGCCAGGGATCAAACCCGCCTCCTCATGGATGCCAGTCAGGTTCATTGACCGCTGAGCCACAACGGGAACTCCTACCCCTCTTAACCTTGTTTCAAGCCGGCAATATCTTTTTGTATCTCGAGTCCAATATCCCATTGTATTAGCTTTCTCTCTCAATCTGTGTCCTCTGTAAATCTGATAAGTGGCCTTCTGTGCCTTTATCCAAGCCACAGATAAAAGCATTAAACAAGACATGGTCAAGTTCAGAGAAAGCCCTGTAGCCTCTAGAGAGCCCTCCAATTTGATATTGATTTGTTAATTAGTCTCTTTGGACGACATAGTTGTTCAACCAGCTATGGATCTGGTTCACATCCCGTCTATAGGGAAGTCTTGAGAGATTTTATCAAATGCCCTGCTGAAACCCAGGAGTTTTAGGTCTGCAGAAATCTTCTGATTCATTTTTCCAGGACCCTGACAGAAATGCGGGCTGAGTAGGTTTGGCATGACCTCCTGGGGAACCCATGCCAGTTCCTGATGCCTACACGCCCTTCGATAATTGTCCCCCAACTACCTGCTTAGTGGTCAGTTCTACAATTTTACTTGGAACTAGCATAATTTAATTTGTCTAACATTTCTGGAATCTCTCTTCTTTGGAAAACTGAGACATTTATTGACCTCCTTTTGCCCCTCTTTAGTTTTGCATAATTTTTCAAGGATTGCTATTTCAGCTTCTGCAAACTTATCTACTGGTTCTTCCAGAAACTTCAAAAATAATTTGTATGTATTAGAAGGCAAGCTAGATAGCTGTCTGGAAACCATAGAGAAAAAAAAATCCTTGTGTTTGGCTATATAAACGTTTAAAACCACATCTAAGAAAAAAAGACTTCTCCAAAATAAAAGCCAACGACAAAAATGTTTGCCACAAATATGACACAAGACTAATTCTTCTGCCATAAAAACAGATCTTTAAAATCCACAAGAGAAAGGAGTTAGAAAAATCAGTAGAGGGTATAAACAAGCAATTTGTAGAAACAAATACAAAAATCCAATAAGTTTATGAAAATGGGCTCAGTCTCTCACAATTAGTGCAAAACAAGGTTAAATCTGTATGTTATTAGATTAGCAAAAATTAAAATTTGATAAAACCCCATGCTAGTGAGGAGATGAGAAATGGGCATTCACATACATGGTTGGTGAAAGTATAAGTTGCTGAGCATATTTGAAGGCTGGTTTAATGAGGTCTACCAAAATTTTAAACATGTATGTCTTTGGTTTTAGGGATTTGATGACATAACTACATAGATGTTCACGACAGCTCCTATGTCAGGCTCCTGATCAATCTTCTTGATGGAGAAAGACACTAAACAAGAATCAAATATCTTTCTTTCTCTGTTCTAGTTTAACTCTGTACCACCTGGAGTTTCCAGTGACTTTTGGCTCCAAATGTGGTTATAAGCCCTGTTGTTGCCTTGATTTGTTTTTCTATTATTTGGATGGAGTTCTTTCCCCCCAGTTTATCCTCATTAGGACCCTTATCCTCCAAACTACAGGTTTATTTCAAGCCTTTGTTTTTCTCATTTGGGCTCTGTCTTTCCTTCCATCCCCTACCTGGGTCCCTAGTAAACCTTAATTGACATTTTAGAAGCCTCTTCTTTTCTTCCTTGATGTCAGTTGTTTTTGTGGGTCACAATCAGGGCACCAGATATGGGACCATATCCATCCTTGCTCAGAAAGTTCTCATCTCTGCCTTCCTGAAATCCAGGATGCTTTATTCAGCACACACCCATTGGGTGCCAGAGTGCCAGGGAGCCACAGCAGGGATTAGACAGGAAGCCAGCCTTCAGAGGATGCTACCAGGAGCACAGTATGTGCTGATGAATTGTGATGCAGATTATTTAAAACTTCATTGTGTCTAAAGGAATTGCTCTAAGATAATGCTGGACTTTCCTGGCAGACATTGGAGTCTCCTAGGAGGTGGAGGGGAAGGAAAATGGATTGTCTGGCCCACTTCCCCCATCCCACTCCCAACCAGATTGTACTGCTGTGGAGATAGTGTTTGAAAGGAAAGAGTTTTCCATTTCTACTTCTCAGGCAACCTCAGGGCACAAAAGAAGGGTAATTGGTAGGAACATGATTGTTCCTTTTCAGCTAGGGCTTAGAAAACAGAGTCATTAAAAGCTCTCTGAGCTTGGGAGAAAGTGTGTGCGCTCTTGTGTGCACACACGTGTCCCACATGTGGGGAAGCTGCATGTGAGAATGAGGACAGAAAGTGCGTGTGCCCTTGTGAAGCAGCGGTGTGGAGGGTGGAGCAGGAATGTGGAGAGGGTTTGGGGCCCTTTCCCCCACTAGCATCAAAATTGCAGTAACTGCAGATTAAGTGCTGCTGACCCCGGGAGACAAGCGGCTCTGTTTCCAAGGGAACCACATGGCTCAATCAAGGGCCCTGAAAGAGAGGGTAAGCCAGGATGGAGCAGCCCTTCAACCCTCCAGAGCAGCAGTATGTACAGCGTAACCCTCAACCTTGCTTTAGCCTACTGAGGGTCCCTGAGCAGGGTCCTCCTGGTCCCTTAGCAGGCCCCTGATCCTAGGAGAGGTGGGCAAGTAGCTAAGGCACTACTTGGCTATCCACCACCCTCTTCCTGGCCCCCATGGTCTCTGAATGACGTTGGGATAGTCCTTTTGCTTCTCTGGGTGTGGCTTCCCCATCAGCACAATGAAAGCATTGGACAAAGTCTCTATTGATCCCCCCAGCTCTATGACTTTCTCTGGAGGCCATTCCCCTCCCTGCCATCACATCCAGACCCCCTGGCTCAAAGTGCAAGTAGAATGGAAAACCCAGGGAAGCCATTCTTCTTGTTGATCTGCCCCTACCTAATAGCTCCAGCTGTGTCATCTCTGTAGCAACTGATGCTTCTTCATCTTTAGGGAGTGAGGGAGGGAGTTCAGAAGGCCTATGGTGTTTTTCTTAGCAGCTTCACACAGGGGCAGAAATGGGAGTTGGATGTCAGGAGGGGGTCTGAGCTGAGGAGAAGGTGTGAAGGACCCCCACAGCCCTTCAGTGAGGCCACCAGAAAGTCAGGGGCTGAGACCCACCCCTGTCCAGGGCATCCTGGCCCATGGGTCAGTTCAACCTTCACAGAACCCAGCATAAGGCAGCCCAGACTCCCGTGATGAGATCAGAAAGACATGGCAGTGCCATGGGGCAGAAAGAACCCTTGCAGTCAGGCCAGCTGGTTTCACTTACCACCTCTTCCAGGTCAGTGATTCTCAACTCTGGCTGCCCATTAGAACCACTAAGAGAGCTTTTAAAAATGCCCAGGTCTGCCCCCAGGACATCCCTGGATGGGATCCATGCTTCAATATTTAAAATGTTCCCCCATGGACTTCTGTTTCTAGCCATAAAGAAGTAATAGGAACTGAATTTACCTTTCTATTTTAAACAACTAGAAATCTGGACAGGGTGTAGGATAGGATGGTTTTCTGACAATGTTGAACAACAGGCAGGGCAAGACTGTAATTGCTTAGAGAGATGAAACAAACAAAAGGAGCCCTACACTTTCATCAACTTACCATTCTGGATTGAGGAAGTATATTGAAGTTTGGAGAGACCAAGGTGGCTAGAATTTGTGGGGAAGAGGACTGGAGAGGTGAGAGCTGCAAAGAGAGCGAAAGCTCCAGAGCATGCCAGGGGTCCTCTTTGGGCTCTGGCTAAGAACTCAGTACATGTGAAAGGAAACCACCAGGAAAAGAATCACTAGAGAGCAACAGCCCAAACAATTCCAGAGCTCAAACAGGGCTAGGAATTGTCTTTGTTCACCCCGGCCAGTGTGGGACACAGAGGTGTGTCCTAAATAGTAGGGCTAAATTATCTCTAGAATAAAGGGTGCTCTGGAATCACCCTAAAAAACATAAAATAATAAGCCTCGAAAAGATCCAGCTTCTTTCAGGTAACTCATGTTCCAGAACAAAACCTAAGAATATTTATGGGAATGTTTAAATATCCAGTACCCAACAAGGTACCATTCACAATGTCTGACATCCAACCCCAAATTACCATTGTGGAGTTCCCATTGTGGCTCAGTGGGTTAAGAATCCAATGGAGTCTCTGGGAGGATGCGAGTTGGATCCCTGGCCTCGCTCAGTGGGTTAAGGGTCTAGTGTTGTTGTAGCTGCTGTGTAGGTCACAGATGCAGCTCAGATCTGGTGTTGCTATGGCTGGCAGCTGCGGCTCTGATTCGACCCCTAAACCCAGAACTGCCATATGCCACAGGTGCGGCCATCAAAAGAAAAAAAAATTACCAGGTGTATTAGTTTTCTACTGTTGCCGTAACAAATAACTAAATTTAGTGGCTTCAAACAACACCCAACTTTTCTCTTATAGTTTCTGTGGGTCAGAAATCCAGGCACAACACAGCTCAGCAGGGTACTCTGGTTATGGTCTCACAAGGCTGAGATCAAGATGCCAGTTTGTTTAGTTCTCCTCTGGAGTTTGGGATTGTCTTCCCAGCTTAACCTTAGCTCCCATGTTGGTTGTCAGCTAGGAGCTGCCCTGAGCTCCTTGAGGCTTCCCACATTCCTTGTCATGATACCCACTCTATCTACAATGTTTCATCAAGCAGCAGCAATGGTGCATCAGGTTATACTCATGCTCCAAATCTCCCTGACTCCCTCTTCTGCCTCTGCTTTTAAGGACTCATATGATTATGTTGGGCTCACCCTATATAATCCAATGTAATCTTCCTGTCTTAAGGTCAAATAATTAGTAGACTAAATTACATCTGCAAAGTACTTTTTTTATTTTCTATGTAAGGTAATATGTACACAGCTTTCTAGATTAGAGCATAGGACATTTTGGGGGGCCATACTTCTGCCAGGAATGCAAAGAAGCAAGTGAAAGATCAAACATTATAAATAGACCAGAAATGAGAGAGAAGCTTGAATTAGTGGACAAGGATGTTAAAACGACTATTACGAATATGTTCCACGTGTTCAAGAAGGGAGAAGAAATGATCACTGATGGAGAGGGAAATGGCAGATATAAAAAACACTTAGATGGAACTTTTAAAAAGGAAAAATTTTTTAAAGGAAAAATTAAATCTGAAATTACACTGAATTTTCAATATGTGGAAATACGTTGGATGGGATCACCATGGATTAAACACAGCAGAAGAAAAGACAGTAAACTTGAAGACACTGGAGTAAAATGATCCAAAAATGAAGCACACAGGGAGGAATAGAAAACAGAAAAAGTACACAAATCTGTGGAACAGTTTCAAACAATCCAATGAGTGACACATTTAAAAAGAGACAAACATTTCTGGAACAAATAATGACCAAATAAGCAACTCTCCAAATTTCATGAGAACTGTACATCCACAGATCCAAGAAGCTCAGTGCACCCACAACAGGAGAAACAAAATCACACCAAGACACAATGCAATAAAATTGCTGAACCCAGTGAAAACATTTAAAAGCAGCCATAAGAAAAAGATACATTGCATATAGAGGAACATAGAAGATGGTAACAGACTTCTTGTGAGATACTATTCAATTCAGGGAATAATGAAATAATAACTATTAAATATTGAAAGAAAAATTGTCAACCTCGAATTTAATACCCAACAAAAAAATTTTTTTTTGAAAATGAAAAAAGTAAGTCTTTTGATCCAATGACACCTAAGAGAATTCATCATCAGCAAACATCCACTACAAGAAACATTAAAGGAAATTGTTCAAGGAGGAGAATAATACCAGGTAGAAATTTGGATAGATGTAGAGGAATTAAGAGTGGTAGAAATGCAGAAAGGTGAATGAATATAAAAGACACTTTAAAAATAAATTTTTATCTCTTTAAAATAGGATTGACATAAGAATATTTTACAGCTTGCTATTTGTGAGAACATGGACGGAGCTAGAGGGTATTATTTCAAGTGAAATAAGTCTGAGAAGGACAAGCACTGTATGATTTTACTTATATGTGGAAGCTAAAAAACATGAACAAACATAACAAAAAGTCATAAATACAAAGAACAAATACGTAGTTGCCAGGGGGAGAAGGGTGGGCGAGGAGAGAAACAGGTGAGGGGTATTAAGAGGTACTAATTTTCAGTTACAAAATAAATGAGTCATGGATACAATAGTATGGGGAATATAGTCTCTAGTTTTGTTATATTTTTGTGTAGTGACAGGAGGAAGCTAGATTTATCCTAGTGATCATTTGAAATGTATAGAACTACTGAGTCCCTGTGTCACATATCAGGAACTAACATAGTGTTGTAAGTCAATTATAGTTCAAAACCAAATAAAGTCATAGAAAAAGAGAATAGCTTTGTGGTTACCAGAGGTGGAGAGGTAGGCGGAGGGGGATTTGGAAGAAGGTTGTTCTAAAGATACAAACTTTTAGTTATATAATAAATAAGTACTGGGAATGTAATGTAAAACATGATAAATTAACACTGTTGTACATTGTATATGAAAGTTGCGAAGGGAGTACATCCTGAGTTCTCGTCACAAAAGAAGAAAAGGGTTTTTGTTTTCTATTTCTTTCATGTTGTATCTATATGAGAAGATAGATGTTCACTAAACTTGTGATAATCATTTCATGATGTAAGTCAAATTATTATACTGTATACCTTTAAATTTATACAGTGCTGTGTGTCAATTATATCTAATAAAAGGGAAAGAAAATATTTTACAGCTTTATTGAAATACAATTGATACAAAATGTTACACATATTTAAAATATTTGTCTTCACACATGTCTATGCCATTGAAACCACCACCACAAACAAAAAATTTAACATATCCATCACCTCAAAAATTTCTTTATGCTTTTTTGTAATCCCTTCTTTCTATGTCTTTCCACATCACCCACCCCACCAAGTAAGCACTAATCTGCTTTATGCTAGTAGAGACTAGTTTACAGTTTCCTCAGTTTCATAAACATGGAATTATACTCCATGTATTCTTTTGTGGTTCACTTTTAGTCCTTCTCATTGTTGAGTAGTATCCCATTGTTTGGATATACCAGCATGTGTTGATCAACTCACCTGTTGATGAATGTTTGGATATCTGAGTTGTTTCCACTTTGGGACCATTATAAATTTATGTGTACATCTTTGTATGGACATATGTAATCGCTTGGGTAACTACCTAAAAGAAGAATGGCTGGATTAAATGGCCGCAGTACATTTATCTATCAAATAAACTACCAAACTCTTTTCCAAAATACTTGTGCATTTTACATTCATAAATGTCAACAATGTATGTGAGTTTTAGTTCCTTCACATCCTCATCAACAATTTATATAATCAGTCTTTTTTAAAATTGCTCATTGAATTTTATTACATTTATGCTTGTACAATGATCGTCACAACCCAAATTTATAGCTTTTTCACCCCCAACCTCCATCCCATCCCCCACCAGCCAACCTGTCTCCTTGGAAACCCTAAGTTTTTCAAAGTCTGTGAGTCAGTATCTGTTCTGCAGAGAAGTTCATTGTGTCCTTTTTTTTAGATTCCACATGTAAGCGATAGCATTTGATGTTGGCGTCTCACTGTCTGACTTCACTTAACATGATAATTTAAACAGTCTTTTTAATGTTGGCCATTCTAATTGGTATGAAGTGGCACCTAATTGTGATTTTAATTTGTATTACCCTAATGACTAATAACATTGGATATTGTTTCATGTGCTTATTTGCTCTCTATATTATCTTCTTTAATAATATATCTGTTTCACAATTTTCTACAAATTTTATATTGGATTCTTTTCGTAGTATTGTATTTTGAGATCCCTTTATACATTCTGGTTACAAATTCTTTATTAGATATATGCTTTGAAAGATTTTCCCCAAGTCCATGCCTTATCTGTTTATTCTCTCAAGAGTTAGAACATGCCATGAGGAAGTCCCCAAGCCAGGGATTGAACCAGAGCTGCTGAAGTGACAACACTGAGTCCTTAATGAGCTGCACCATGAGGGAACTCCAAGAACAGACATTTTTAATTTAGATGAAGTCTAATTTATCAATTCATTCTCTTTTCTTCAAAAGAACATTCTTTCTCCACTAAATTGCCTTTGTGCTTTAGAAAAAATCAGTTATCCATAAATGAGTGTTCTATTTCTGATCTCTCTATTGATGTATTATCTGTCTTTATGCCAATTTCATGGTATTTTATTATAACTTTGTAATAAGTCTTGAAAATAGATAGTGTTAGTCCTCAAATTTGTTCTTCTTTTTTCAGAGTTTTTGGCTCTTTGATGTCCTTTACATTTACATATAAATTTTGAATCAAATTGTGATTTTCTACAAATAAATAAGACGGAAACTTAATTTTTTTTTTTTAATTGTAGTTGGGAGTTTCTGTTGTGGCTCAGCAGGTTAAGAACCTGACTTGTATCCAGGAGGATGTGAGTTTGATCCGTAGCCTTGCTCAGTGGATTAAGGATCTGATGCTGCCACAAGCTGCAGCATAGGTCACAGATGTGTCTCTGATCTGATATGGCTGTGGCTGTGGCTTAGGTCAGTGGCTGAAGTTCTGATTTGACTCCTAGCCTGGGAACGTCCATGTGCCGCAGGTGCAACTTTAAAAAGAAAAAAAAAAGTGTAGTTGATTTACAATGTTGTGCCAATTTCTGCTGTAGAGCAGAGTGATTCATACACACACACAAACACACACACATTCTTTTTAATATTCTTCTCTATCATGGTGGTTGGGTATAGTTCCCTGGGCTATATAGTAGGACCTTGTGGTTTATATCTTCCATATGTAATAATCTGCATCTACGAACCATAAATTCCCAATCCATTCCTCTTCCTCCCCCTCCCCTTCCTTGGCAACCACAAGTCTTTTCTCTATGTCTGTGAGTCTGTTTCTGTTTCATAGTTAGGTTCGTTTGTGTCATATTTAGACTCCAGACGTAAGTGATATCACATGGCATTTGTCTTTCTCTTTCTGACTCACTTCACTTAGTATGATAATCTCTAGTTGCATCCGTGTTTCTGCTAATGGCATTATGTCATTCTTTTGTACGGCTGAGTAGTATTCCCTTGTATATATGTACCACATCTTAATCCATTCATCTGTCAATGGATATTTAGGTTTTTCTGTGTCTTGGCAATTGTGAATGGTGCTGCTATGAATGTAGGGGTTCATGTATCTCTTTGAATTATAGTTTTGTCCAGCTATAATCCTAGGAGTGGGATTGCTGGATCATGTGGTAATTCTATTTTCAGTTTTCTAAGGAACCTCCATACTACTCTCCATAGTGGTTGCACCAATTTACATTCCCACCAACAGTGTAAGAGGGCTCCCTTTTCTCCACACCTTCTCCAGCATTTGTTATTTGTAGACTTTTTAATGATAGCCATTTTGACCAGTGTGAGGTGGTACCTCATTGTAGTTTTGATTTGCATTTATTTAAAAATTGGTAATCCTGGAGTTCCTGTTATGGCTCAGCGGTAACAAATCCAACCCCTATCCATGAAGATGAGAGTTCTATCCCTGGCCTTGCTCAGTGGGTTAAGGATCCAGCATTGCCATGAGCTGCAGTATAGGTTGCAGACATGGCTCGGACCCTGTGTTGCTATGGCATAGGCCAGCAACTGCAGCTCTGATTCAATCCCTAGCCTGGGAACTTCCATATGCCACAGGCACAGCCCTAAAAGGCAGGAAAAATAATTTAGTAATCCTGAGCATCTTTTCATGTGCCTACTTGGCAATCTGTATGTCTTCTTTGGAAGAAATGTCTATTTAGGTCTCAAGATGGGATCTTGATTGGGATTTCATGCAACCAGTGGAAAAAATGGCAGAGAATTGATGTCTTATATTGAATCTTCTGATTCATGGAAATGACACGTCTCTCCATCATTTTATTCTTCTTTACTTTCTCTGAGCAAGGTTCTATTGCATGGGAATTATAAATATTTGATTAAATCTATTCCTAAGTTTTAATATTTTCTTCCTATTGTAAATTGTATATAAAAATTTGAATTTCCAATTATCCATGCCTAGTATATAAAAACACAGTACACTTTTATATCCTGTGACCATGCCATTTGTAATTCTAGTAGCTTTTTTTTTTTTTAATCCCTTAGGATTTTATTCTTAGACATGTTTGTGTCATTTGTGAAGAAGATAGTTTTAGGTATTCTGTGGTGGCCTAGCGGGTTAAGAATCCAGCATTGTCACTGCTGTGGCTCAGATCACTTCTGTGACATGGATTTGGTCCCTAGCCCAGGAAATTCTGCATACTGTGGGCATGGAAGAAAAAAAAAAAGTTTTTTCTTTCCCAGTCTGTATATCTTCTTTTTTCTTGCCTGCTTGCAATGGCTAAGACAATGTTAAGTGGAAGTGATGAGAATGAAATCTTTACTTTGTTTCTTGTATGAGGAGGAAACATTCAGTCTTTCACTATTAAGTGTGATATTAGCTGTTGATTTTTTATAAATTCCCCTTTTCAGATTGAGGAAGATTCCTTCTATTCCTAGTTTGCTGAGAATTTTCTTTTTAAAATTATGAATGAATATTTAATTTTCTCAAATGCTTTTTCTTTATTAAGCTGGTGATAAATACATTGATTTTTGAAAGTTAAAGCAACTATGACTTTTTGGAGTAAATTACATTAGTCACAGCGACTGCCTTTTTTTCATGTTTTTAAAATTTTTTATTTTAAATGAGAATTGCAACAATTTTTAATTTTTATTTTTTTATTTATATTTTGATTGATTGGTTTTGCTTTTTAGGGCAGCACCCACAGCATGTGGAGGTTCCCAGGCTAGGGGTCCAATCGGAGCTAAAGCTGCCAGCCTATGCCACAGCCACAGCAACAGAAGGATCTGAGCTGCATCTATGACCTACACCACAGCTCACCATAATGCCAGATCCTTAACCCACTGAGTGAGGCCAGGGATCGAACCTGCAACCACATGATTCCTAGTTGGATTCATTTCCACTGCGCCACGACGGGAACTCCTGTACCACCTATCTCATATATTACTAGATTAGCTTCCCTACTATTTCGTTAAGGCATTTTGCATGTTGTTGTAGAATATTAAACTATAAGTTTCCTTTCTTATAATGCCTTTTACTTTGGTATCAGGGTAATGCTTACCTCAAAAAAAAATTGAGAGATATTCCCTCTTCTATTTTTTGGAATAGAAAAAAATCTGTAGAATTATTATTTTCTCCATAAATGCTTAGTAGAATTCACCAGTGAAGCCACCTGTGCCTGAAGTTTTCACAATAGAAAGGAATTCAACTTCTTTCATAGGTATAGAATAATTCATGATGTCTATTTCTTCCTGAGTGAGTTTTGGTATATCATACTCTATAGGACATTAATCACTTTAAATTAACTGATTAATTAATTGTGATTAATTAACATAGTCTTGTTTCGTGACTATGGTCTATAAATGTTTTATGTGCACTTGAAAGTAACTGATCTGTTATTGTTTGTTGGAGTGTTCAAATGTCAATTTTATTGATAAGGTCGTTAAAGTCTATACACTTGGTGATTTTCTGCCTACTTTTCCCTCTATTATTGAGAGAGGAATATTGACTATTTCAACTATAATTGTGGATTTCTCTATTTCTCCTTCCAGTTTTATCAGTTTTTGCTTCATGTATTTTGAAGCTCTGTTATTAATGGGCGTAATGTTTAGTGTTGTTATACACTCCTCCTTAGTTGACCCCTTTATCATTTTAAATGATGCGCATTATCCCAGGTAATAGTCTTTGCTCTGAAATATTTGTTTGATATTAAGATAGCTACTCCAACATTTTTTTAAATTTTAGCATGTTGTATTTTTTCAACCTTTTGCATTAACCTAATTGTATCTTTATAGTTATTAAAAAATTGGGCTTTGCTTTCTTTTCCAATCTGATGATCTCTGCCTTTTAATCGGGGGTGTTTAGACTATTTACATTTAATGTAAATATTTACACCAAGTTAATTTAAATATTTAAATCCATCATTTTGCTATTTATCTGCTAAACCTTCTATCTGTTCCTTCTTTTCTTTTTCTTCTTTCTTTTGGATTTTTGAAATTTTTCTTGTCTTTTTAGGAATGCACCCACAACATATGGAAGTTCCCATGCAAGGGGTCAAATCAGAGCTGCAGCTGCTGGCCTATGCCACAGCCACAGCAACACTAGATCCCAGCTACATCTGAAACCTATACCACAGCTCATGGCAACACCAGATACTTTAACCCACTGAGCAAGGCCTGGGATTGGACCTGTGTCCTCATGGATGCTAGTTGGGTTCTTAACCCGCTGGGCCACAATGTGAACTACTTATTGAATATTTTTTATAAGTCTATTTTATTCTTGGCTTGTTTGTTAGGCATCACTCTTGGTTTTATTATTTTAGTGTTTGCTTTAGGGTTTATAGTTACCTTTTTAACTTTTCACTGTATACTTTCAAGTAATATACCACTATATATATATTGTAAGAATCTTAAAATACTACATGTTTATTTCTCTCTTCCTTGCCCTTGTACTATTGTAGTCATAAATTTTTACACAATATATTATCATTTTGTTCAAATAATAAGTTACCTTTTAAAGATACTCAGATAATTAAAAGGTCTCAAATATTTGTACTAATGTAGTTACCAGTTCCAGTGCTCTTTCCTCCTTTGTGTAGATCCATAATTTCCATCTGGTGTCATGTGTCATGGTGTCATTCTTCCTTCTGTCTGAAGAACAGTGTCCTTTGACATTTCTCAAAGTGCAAATCTGCTGGCAATGAATCCTGTCAGCTTTTGTATCTGTAAATGTATTCATCTTGTCTTCATTTTTAAAAGATATTTTCACTAGGCATAGAATTTTAGATTGACGGGTTTTTATCAGCAATTAAAAAGTTATATTTTTGTTTTCAGTATTCTGACAAGAAATCTACAATATTATTACTATCCTTTTTCCTATCTAAAGTAACTTTTTCTCCTCTGAAAAGATTTTCTTTTTCTTTTTTTTTTTTTTGCTTTTTAGGGCTGCACCTGTGGCGTATGGAAGTTCCCTGGCTACTGTCAAATTAGAGCTGCAGCCACTGGCCGAGGCCACAGCAACACCAGATCTGAGCTGTGTCTGCGACCTACACTACAACTCACAGCAATGCCAGATCCTTAACCCACTGAGTGAGGCCAGGGATCAAACCTGCATCCTCATGGATACTAGTTGGGTTTATTACCACTGAGCCAAAACAGGAACTCCAAGATTTTCTTTTTATCACTGGTTTTGAGCAATTTGATTATGATGTGTCTGGGGTCATTCTCTGCATGTTTCTTATGCTTGGAATTAATTTCATTTCTTGAATTCGTTGGGTAATAGTGTCTTTTTTATCAAGTTTGAAAAAAAATTGGCTATTATTTCTTCAAATAGTTTTTCTTGTCTCTCCACCCCCCACCTCTCCTCTCCTCTGGAGATTCCAATTACTTATATATTAGTCTCCTTAAAGTCCCACAATTCAATGATGTTCTCATATTAACAAAAAACCTTTTTTCTCTATGTGTTTCATTTTGGATCCTTTCTAGTGCCATGCATTTAGATTCACTAATATTTTCTTCTACCATATCTAATCTGTCAATCCTGTCTCATACACTGATATTTTTCCTCTTAGACATGGTAGCTTTCAATTCTAGATGTTCATTTTTAAAAACCATCATCTATGTATGTACTTAACTTTTTGAACATATGGAATATAGTTATAATGACTGTTTTAATGTGATTGTATGCCAATTTTAACATCTGTTGTCTGTTCTGGGTTTGATTCAGTTCACTGATTATTCTCCTCAATCATGGATCATGTTTCTCTACTTCTTTTTTATGGCTGGTTAATATTTTATTAGATCTCAGACATTATGAATTTTGCTTTGTTGAGTCCTGGCTATTTTTATATTCCTGTAAATATTCTTGTGTTTTTTTTCCCCTTAGGATGATGTAGCTAAATTACTTGGAAAGAGTTGATCCTTTTGAATCTTGCTTTTATGATTCGTTAGGCAGATCTAGAGCATTGCTCAGTGTAGGGCTCATTATTCCTTATTACTGAGGCAAGAGCTTCCTGCATATTCCACCCAATAACCCATGAATTATTAGCTTTTCTGGTCTGGCACATGGAAGTGTTGCTATCTCTGGCTCTGTGTGAGGTTTGGGCCCTGTTTGCTAATCTTTTCATATTGTTCCCGCCCAACCCCACTGTGGATGGCTTTCTCACATATATGAACTTACCAGTACTCAGCTGAATGTTTAGAAGGGCCCCTCTGTAGATTTCCAGGGTCCTCGCGCTCTGAACATCTTCCTCTTTGCTACTCTGAGCTGCTTTTATTTCATCAGATGCTTAGGTTTGGCCCTTCAACCAGAGGAGTCCGCTAGGCTCCACCTGGATTCCCTCTCCCTCTCTCAAAGCTGAAAACTCCAAAGAAGTAAGCTGTAGGAATTGCAGGGCTCACTTGTTTTATTTCCTGTTTCTCATAAATTATTCTCCTTCATTTCCTGATGTCCCATTGTCTTTGAAAGTGTGGTTTCTTATATTGTGCCTGTTTTAAAAAAAATATTGTGTTGGATGAGAGGGTAAATCTTAGCCCTGTTACTCCTTCTTGAATCTATAATTGACTACTTCAAGATAAAATAATGTATTTGAGGTTTAAAACATAAGTAGAAGTAACATGTATGGGGACAATATAAAAGGAATGGAACAGGAGAAATGGATGTGTACTGTTGTAAGGTTTTTACAATATATGTGAACTGGCACAGTGTTACTTGAAAGTAGACTTTGATAAGTCAAACATGTGTAATGTAAACCCTTAGAGCAACTAAGAATCAAAAAAACATCCAATAATAGGAAATGGTAACCAAAACCCCACATAGGACAGATTTTACTTTATTTTTGACTGCACCTGTAGCATGTAGAAGTCCCCAGGCCATGGATCGAACCTGTGCCACAGCAGCGACCTGTACTGTTTCAGTGACAACACCAGATTCTTAACCTGTTGTGCTACAAAGGAATTCCTAGGACAGATTTTTAAAAATAACAGGATGGTAAATTTAAACCAGTGATATAAATAATTACACTAAGTATAATATCATTTAAATACTCCAGTTAAAAGGCAGAAATTTGAAGATAGGATAAAATGGCAAGACCTAACTATATGTCATCTATAAGAAGCCTACTTTATATGACAGGTTAAAACTAAAAAGATGGACAAATATTTATAGTGCAAAGCTTAATTCAAAGAAATTTCAAGTGATTGTACCATACAAAGTAGACTTCAGAACAAGGAATATTACCAGGGATAAAGAGAGACATTAAATGATGATAAATGGATCAGTTAATCAAAAGGACATTACCATCATCCTAAATGTGTATATACTGAACATCAGAGCTTCAATATATATGAAACAAAAACTGATAGAGCTAAAAAAAGACATAGACAAATCTACAGTTATAGATGGAGATTTCAACATTCTTCTCGGTAATTGGCAGAACAAGTACACAAAAACCCAGTAAGAATAGAGAAGGATTTAACAACATTATCCATCAACTTGACCTAATTGACGTTTATGGAACACTCCACCCAACAGCATCTGGATGTGCATTCTTTTCAAGTGCTCATGGAACATTTACAAAGATAGAGCACATTCTGAGCCATAAAGCTAAATAAAAAATATGAGACTCATACAAATCATTTTCTCTGAATGCAACAGAAATAAATTTGAAATCAATAACAAAAACATAACTGGAAAATCCCCAAATATTTGTTGATTAAATGGCATATTCTTAAGTAAACAATGGGCCAAAGAAGAAATCACAAGGGAAATCAGAAGATATTTTACACTGAATGAAAACGAAAACAAAGCATATCTAAGTGTGTGTGGTGCATCTCAGGCAGTGCTTAGAGAGAAATTTATAGCATTAAATGGTTGTATTAGAAGAAGAAAGGTCTTATTAGATCAATTATTTGTTATACCATAAAGTATTTTTGTGTTTATAAAATATATTTTTATAATTATATAAAAAAGCAAATTAAAATCAAAAGGAAAAGAGAAATAATAAAGAGAAAAATTTTATTTTTTTGGCTGTCCCATGGCATATGGAGTTCCCAGACCAGGGATCAGATCTGAGCTGCAGTTGTGACCTAGATCCCAGTTGTGGCAATGCCAGATCCTTAATCCACTGTGCTGGCTGGGTATTGAACCTGCATCCCAGGGCTCCAGAGACACCACTAATCCCATTGTGCCACAGAGGGAACTCCAAGAGAGGAAAATTTTAAAAATAGAAAAAGAATGGGGTGGGAAGGAGGGGAGGGGAAAAGAGAGAGAGAGACTGACTTCAAAAGCTGGCTCTTTGAAAATATCAATAAAATTGACAAATATCCAGCCATATTAATCTGGCAAAAAAGGGAGAGAAGACACAAATTACAAAAATCAGGAATAAAAGAGGGACTATTACAATAGATTCTACGGATATTAAAAGGAAAATGCAGAGTTCGTTTGTGGTTCAGCAGGTTAAGGATCTGGCACTGTCACTTCTGTGGCTCTGGTTATAGCTGTGGTGCGGGTTTAGTGCGAGTTTACAGTGTGGTGTGGGTTTCTGGACATTTCATATGAATGGGATCATAAAATACATGACCTTTTGTGTCTGGATTCTTTCACGTAGCATAAATTCCTTGGCCCAGGAATTTCCACATGTTGCAGGCACAGCAAAAAAAGGTAATGTGAAAATATTATAAACAAACTTCAACCAATAAATTCGACAACTAGACAAAATGGGCAAAATACCTGAAATGCACAAACCACCAAATCTCACTCTGGAAGAAATAAAAATTCTGAATAGCCTTTAACCTACTTTTTATTGAGCTATAATTCATATAACACAATTTCATGACCATCTTCAAGCATACAGTTCAGAGGTTTTTAGCACATTCGCAGGGTTGTACAACAATCAGCTCCATCTAACTCCAGGCTGTTTTCAGCGCCCTAGAAAGAAACCCCATACCTATTACTAGTCATTCCTCATTTCCTTCTTTCCCCAACCCATGATAGTACTATTTTACTTGCAGTCCTTATGGAGTTGCCAATTCTGGACAATTCATATGAATGGGATCATAAAAGACATGACCTTTTGTGTCTGGATTCTTTCACGTAGCATAAATGTTCAAGACGAATCCATGTTTTACCATGTATCAGTACTTCATTCTTGATTATAGTTGAATAATCTATCTTATGGACATACCACATTTTGTTGATGGACATTTAGGTTTCTACTTTTTTACTGTTATGAATAATGTTTCAGTGAATGTTCCTTTACAGGTTTTTGTGTGCACATATATTTTCACTTTTGGTCATGTACCTAGGAGTGGAATTTCTGGGTCATATGGTAACCCATTTTAACTTTTTTAGAAACTGCCAAACTGTTTTCCATAGCAACTGCCCCATTTTCCATTACTACCAGCAATGTCTGAAGGTTCCAATTTCTCCACATCCTTGTCAAGATTTGCTCATTAAAAAACAAAAAAGAAAAAATAGCCAGGAGTTCCCGTCATGGCTCAGTGGTTAACAAATCCATTAGGAACCATGAGGTTGCAGGTTCGATCCCTGGCCTTGCTCAGTGGGTTAGGGATCTGGCATTGCCAGTGAGCTGTAGTGTAGGTCACCGACGTGGCTCAGATTCCGCATTGCTGTGGCTCTGGTGTAGGCTGGCAGCTACAGCTCCAATTCGACCCCTAGCCTAGAAACCTCCATATGCTTCGGGAGCAGCCCAAGAAATGGCAAAAAGACAAAAAAAAAAAAAAAAAAGCCATTCTAGTGATTTGGACTTGCGTCATTGCCCTAATGACTAATACTGTTGAAGATCTTTTTTTTCTTTCTTTCATTCTTTTTCTTTTTTCTTTTCATTCTTTTTTTTTTTTTTTTTGCTTTTTAGGGCCACACCCATGGCATTTGGAAGTTCCCAGGATAGGGGTTGAATCAGAGCTACCATTGCCGGCCTGCGCCAGGCCTGCACGGGCACGGCCACACCAGAGCTGAGCCGCATCTGCACACTATACCATAGCTCAGGGCAACTCCAGATCCTTAACCCACTGAGTGAGGCCAGGGATCGAACCTGGATCCTCATGCATAATAGACAGATTTCTTTCTGCTGAGCCACAATGGGAACTCCTTGAACATCTTTTTGTATGCTTATTGGCCATTTGTATATCTTTGGAGAAATGTCCATCCAAATCTTTTGCCTATTATTTTAAAAACTGGATTATTTGTCTTTTTTTTTCTTTTTTTATTTATCTTTTTCCTGCTGTACAGCATGGGGATCAAGTTATACTTACATGTATACATTTCCCCCCCCCCTTTGTTCTGTTGCAATATGAGTATCTAGTCCTAGTTCTCAATGCTATTCAGCAGGATCTCCTTATAAATCTATTCTAAGTTGTATCCGATAACCCCATGCTCCCAATCCCTCCCACTCCCTCTCTCTCCCATCAGGCAGCCACAAGTCTGTCTATTCTCCAAGTCCATGATTTTCTTTTCTGTGGAGATGTTCATTTGTGCTGGATATTAGATTCCAGTTATAAGTGATATCGTATGGTATTTGTCTTTGTCGTTCTGACTCATTTTACTCAGTATGAGAGTCTCTAGTTCCATCCATGTTGCTGTAAATGGCATTATGTCATTCTTTTTTATGGCTGAGTAGTATTCCATTGTGTATATATACCACATCTTCCGAATCCAATCCTCTGTCGATGGACATTTGGGTTGTTTCCATGTCCTGGCTATTGTGAATAGTGCTGCAATGAACATGCGGGTGCATGTGTCTCTTTTAAGTAGAGTTTTGTCCAGATATATGCCCAAGAGTGGGATTGTGGGGTCATATGGAAGTTCTATACATAGGTTTCTAAGGTATCTCCAAACTGTTCTCCATAGTGGCTGTACCAGTTTCCATTCCCACCAACAGTGCAGGAGGGTTCCCTTTTCTCCACAGCCCCTCTAGCACTTGTTATTTGTGGACTTATTAATGAGGGCCATTCTGACTGGTGTGAGGTGGTATCTCATGGTTGTTTTGATTTGCATTTCTCTTATAATCAGCAGTGTTGAGCATTTTTTCATGTGTTTGCTGGCCATCTGTATATCTTCCTTGGAGAACAGTCTATTCATGTCTTTTGCCCATTTTTCCATTGGTTGATTGGCTTTTTTGCTGTTGAGTTGTGTAAGTTGCTTATATATTCTAGAGATTAAGCCCTTGTCAGTTGCATCATTTGAAACTATTTTCTCCCATTCTGTAAGTTGTCTTTTTGTTTTCTTTTTGGTTTCTTTTGCTGTACAAAAGATTTTCAGTTTGATTAGGTCTCATTGGTTTATTTTTGCTCTAATTTCTATTGCTTTGGGAGACTGACCTGAGAAAATATTCATGATGTTGATGTCAGAGAGTGTTTTGCCTATGTTCTCTTCTAGGAGTTTGATGGTGTCCTGTCTTCTATTTAAGTCTTTCAGCCATTTTGAGTTTATTTTCGTGCATAGTGTGAGGGTGTGTTCTAATTTCATTGCTTTGCATGCAGCTGTCCAGGTTTCCCAGCAATGCTTGCTGAATAGACTTTCCTTTTCCCATTTTATGTTCTTGCCTCCCTTGTCAAAGATTAATTGACCATAGGTGTCAGGGTTTATTTCTGGGTTCTCTACTCTGTTCCATTGGTCTGTCTGTCTGTTTTGGTACCAGTACCACACTGTCTTGATGACTGTGGCTTTGTAGTATTCCTTAAAGTCTAGGAAAGTTATGCCTCCTGCTTGGTTTTTGTTTCTCAGGATTGCTTTGGCAATTCTGGGTCTTTTGTTGTTCCATATAAATGTTTGGATTGTTTGTTCTAGTTCTGTGAAAAATGTCATGGGTAATTTGATAGGGATTGCATTGAATCTGTAGATTGCTTTGGATAGTATGGCCATTTTTATAATGTTGATTTTTCCAGTTCATGAACATGGAATATCTTTCCATTTCTTTACATCTTCTTTGATTTCTTTGATTAAAGTTTTATAGTTCTCAGCATATAAGTCCTTTACCTCCTTGGTCAGGTGTATTCCAAGGTATTTGATTTTTTGAGATGCAGTTTTAAAAGGTACAGAGATCCTAAAGGAAACAGCAGAAAAGTTAGACTTAATTGACATCTTCAGGACACTACATCCAAAAAAATCAGAATACACATTCTCCTCAAATGCACATGGAACATTCTCAAGAATCGACCACATACTGGGACACAAAGCTAACCTCAACAAATTTAGGAGCATAGAAATTATCTCAAGTATCTTCTCTGACCACAATGCCATGAAATTAGAAATCAACCATGGGAAAAGAAATGAGAAAAAACCTACTACATGGAGACTAAACAACATGCTACTAAAAAACCAATGGGTCAATGAAGAAATCAAGAAGGAAATTAAAAAATACCTTGAAACAAATGATAATGAAGACGCAACCTCTCAAAATCTATGGGATGCTGCAAAAGCAGTGCTCAGAGGGAAACTTATAGTGATACAGGCCTTTCTCAAAAAAGAAGAAAGATCCCAAATTGACAACTTAACCCTCCACCTAAACGAATTAGAAAAAGAAGAACAAAAAAGACCTAAAGTCAGCAGAAGGAAGGAAATTATAAAGATCAAAGAAGAAATCAATAAAATAGAGATTCAAAAAACAGTAGAGAAAATTAATAAAACTAAGAGCTGGTTCTTTGAAAAGGTAAACAAAATTGACAAACCCCTGGCCAGACTCACTAAAAAGAGGAGAGAAAGAACTCAAATAAACAAAATTATAAATGAAAAAGGAGAAATCACAATGGATACTGCAGAAATACAAAAAACCATAAGAGAATACTGTAAACAACTATACGGCAACAAATTTGACAATCTGGAAGAAATGGACAATTTTCTAGAATCTTATAGCCTGCCAAAACAGAATCAAGAAGAAACAGACCAACTGAACAGACCAATCACTAGAAATGAAATTGAAGTCATAAAAACACTCCCTACAAATAAAAGTCCAGGACCAGATGGCTTCACAGGTGACTTCTATCAAACATATAAAGAGGAATGGTGCCCATCCTCCTTAAACTCTTTCAAAAGGTTGAAGCAGAAGGAATACTCCCAAAGACATTCTATGATGCCACCATCACCCTCATTCCAAAACCAGGCAGAGATACCACCAAAAAAGAAAACTATTGGCCAATGTCTTTGATGAATATAGATGCAAAAATTCTCAACAAAATCTTAGCTAACCGAATCCAACAACATATCAAAAAAATTATACACCATAACCAGGTAGGGTTCATCCCAGGTTCACAAGGATGGTTCAACATATGCAAATCAATCAACGTCATACACCACATTCACAAAAGAAAAGTCAAAAATCATCTCAATAGATGCAGAAAAAGCATTTGACAAAGTCCAACATCCATTCATGATCAAGACCCTCGCCAAAGTGGGTATAGAGGGAACATTCCTGAACATAAAGCCATTTATGATAAACCCACAGCAAATATAGTATTCAATGGGGAAAAACTGAAAGCCTTCTCACTCAAATCTGGAACAAGACAGGGATGCCCAGTCTCACCACTGTTATTTGTCTTTTTATTGTTGAGTTGTAACAATTCTTTATATACTCCAGATACTGCACCCTTGCCAGATATATGATTTGCAAATACTTCCTCCCATTTTATGGATTGTCTTTTCTCCGTTGTTGTTGTTGTTGCTACACCTACAGCATGTGGATGTTCCCAGGCCAGGGATTGAATCCAGACTGCAACTGTAACCTATGCCATAGCTGTAGCAACACTTTTTAACCCACTGCAGTGAGCCAGGGATCAAATCCATGCTTCAGCAGTGACCCGAGCTGCTGCGGAGACCACTCCAGATCCTTCACCCACTGTGCCAGGAAGAAATCCATATTTTCACTTTCTTGGTAGTGTTTTTGATGCACAAAAGTTTGCCATTCTGATGAATTCCAATTTATTTTCTTTGTGCTTTTAGTATCATATCTAAGAAACCATTGCCTAATCTAAGATCAAGATTCACACCTGTTTCATGCCAAAATTCCTATAATTTTAGCTCTTACATTTAGGTTTTTTGATGCATTTTGAGTTAACTTTTGTATACAGAATAAGACCGAGTTTCATTCATTATTTTCCTTGTGGATATCCAGTTGTCCCAGCACCATTCAAAAACAAACAAAACAAAACAAAACAACAACAACAAAAACTATTCATTTCCAATTGAATGTTCAAAGCCTTGTTGAAAATCAGTTGGCCACAGATGTCTGGGTTTATTTCTGGAAACATCAGTTATATTCTGTTGATCTATATGTCTATCTCATCACAGTACCACATGGTCTTGATTACTGTAGTTTTGTTGTAAGATTTGAAAATAGAAAGCATGAGTCCTCCAACTTTGTTCTTCTTTATCAACTTTGTTTTGACTTTTCTGGGTCCCTTACATCTACAAATGAATTTTAGAATTAGCTTGCTCATTTCTGAAAAGAAAAAGAAAAGAAAGAAAGGCCACTTTGAATTTTGATAAAAATTGCATTGAACCTGTAAATCAGTTTGAAGAGTATGGATATCTTAATAATATTGTTTTCCAATCCATGAACATGGGCTCTCTTTTCATTTATTTAGGTTTTCTTTAATTTGTTTCAATTTTTTTTGGAACAGTGTTGTAAGTCTTATATTCTTTGGCTAGATTTATTCCCAAGTACTTTATTCTTTTTGATGCTATTATAAATGGAGTTGTTGTCTTAATTTTCTGATTAGTCTTTGGTAGTATACAGAAATACAATTGATTTGTGAATGTGGATCTTGTGTCCTACATCTCTGCTAACATCACTTATTACCTCCAGTAGTTTGTGGGAGGGAGAAGATTCATTAGGTTTTTCTATATGTAATACCATATCATCTGCAAATAGAGATAGTTTTACATTTGCTTTTTTAATCTGGATGCATTTTATTTCTTTTATGGCCTGATTTCCCTGTCTAGAATGTCCAATATAATGTTGAAAAGAAGTGAAGAAAGTAGACATCTTTGTTTTGTTCCTTGAGCCCACATACATATTTTAAAAATTAATTCTGTAGTTATAAACATTCCCATAAAAAATTCCAGGTCTCTGACAATTTAATTGTTTAATTATATCAAACTTTTAAGGACAAAAAGCCAATTCTATGGAAGCTCTTCCTTTACAAGGCAAGCATTATTCCAATAACAAAAAAAACAAACACATTGTAGAAAGGAAAGCTATAGTTCAATATCCCATGTCAACAAAGAGCAAAATATCCTGACAAATATTAGTGAGCTGAATCTAGTAATATTTGGAATGTTAATACACATGACTAGGTGAAATTTTTGTCAAGAATACAAGTTTGAGATCATGTCTGACTCTTTTCCAGATGCAGCAAGCTATAAAGAAAAGAATACTGAGCCAAGGAAGAGGGGTCAGTATCCAGTCACCTTGGACAGGTCACTTCCCTTTCCTGTGCATTTGTGCTCTCATCAATAAAATGAGGATAAGGAGAATTCCTGCTCAGCATACCTAATATACAGGGAAAAGGAAAAGGTGGGTGTGAAATCACCCAGGAAACTGTTGGCTGCTGACACAAACTGCTACACCCTTGCCTGCCCCCCTCTCCCCATGATCTGCTAGTTTCCATTCCTGGCATACCTTCTCAGCTCAGACTGAGACCCCAATTCAATGCTCAGTAAATCCTGTGGCCTTGTGGCAACTTTATGGTAATCTGATCTCCTTTCACATTTCTTCCCTTACTGGTTCCTGAAGGATGAGAGCAAGCAAGGAGCCCCATCCTAGGTATGCTAAAGGAGGGGAACAGTTTCAAACAAGGTTACTTTGTGGGAAGCTGCTATGGGATGCACATTCTTTGGGCCTCACACCCTTGGGTTTTAGGCACTCCTAAATTTCATGGGAGCCCCAAAATTTGGTTCCTGGGAGAGCTTACCCCCTCTGAGGCTGGGACCTATCCTTCTTAGGTACATGGCAGTGGTCCCAAAGACAAGAAGGGTCTTTTCAATTCCAGCTTCCTCTGAAAGGGAAGGATTCAGGTGTGAGGCAGGACTGCGGTAGCCCTGGACTCTTGGAGCCTGAGTGTTGGCTCACCCCTGCCTGGTCCTGGCATCTGAGACCTCATTCCTACTGCGTGAATGGCTAGTCCAGCAGCCTACTGCTTGCCACATGTTTATTCCTTGGCTCTTACGGTTCCACCATGTGCCACGTGACTCCCCTGGCATTCATTTTCCTCCCTCAGAATATCAATGTTACGCTTTTGGAACATGTTGTTAATTCCCTCAGCTTATATTATCTCTCTTCTGGCATGCATTTCTACATCTGCATCATCAAGTTAACTTGCCTTGCATTCATTGCAACCCACTGGCACTAACTGCTATTTCTGGAATGCCTGGGGACACCCCTGGCACGAGCTGGCACTCACTCTGGCACAGGGAAGAATTCTCTGGGCACGTGCATGCTCACTCAGTATGCACTGGATAAGGGCTAAAGCATCTTTTCCAGTTCTCATTCCATGTGTAAACCCATGGCTTTTTCAAGGTCCTGCAAGAGCAATTGAAATTGGATTTCATCTGGCTGTCGTGTTCTCAGTGGCGATGATGTCTAAATTCTACTTAAGCTTAACATGGCTAAAACAGAACTTTTGATCCTGCTCCCCAAAACTTCTTCCCCATCTCAGTATCACTTTCATCGACTGCCTTACTTAAGCCCAAAACTCAGGTATCATCCTTGATTCCTCCCCACATTCAGTCCCTTCTGTTTCCAAATCCAGAGATCACTTTTCCATCCAAATCTGTGTTAGTTTCCTGTGGCTTCTGTGATAAATGACTACCAACTTGGTGGCTTAAAACAACAGAAATTTATCCTCTCACAGCTCCGGAGGTCAGAAGTCTGAAATCAAGTTCACTGGGCCAAAATCAAGATATCAACAGGGCCATACTTCCTCTGGACACCCTAGGGGAGAACTCCTTCCTTGTCTCTTCCAACTTCTGGTGGTTGCTGGCATCCCCTGGCTTGTGGCACATCACTCCAAGTTCTGCCTCGCTAGTCACATTGACTTCCTATCTGTCTGTGTCAAGTCTCTCTCTGCCTCCCTCTTATGAGGATGCATATATTTGGGGCTCACTTAAGTAATCCAGGATGATCACTCCAGCTCAAATCATTGGTTTAATCATACCTACAATACTTCCCTTCCTTTACCATATAAGGTAACATTTACAGGTTCCAGAGACTAAAGTATGGATATCTTAGAGGGGTGGACATAATTCAGCCTACCACACTATCTTCCTCAGCAGTTAGCCACTGTCTTTGAAGTACTTTCTTCTCTTGGTTTCCATGCTGTTCCTCCCTCATTGGCCACTCCTTCCCATTTGCCTTTATTTGAAGACTCTACAAGCAGACTTTCTACCATCTGCTCAGTTGCTCAGGCTGGAAACCCATGAGTCATTCTTGATTCCGCTTTCCCCTCATGTCCTTCCATAGCCAACCCATCAGCCAGGCCTACTGGCTCAGCTTCCAAAATGTAGCCCAAGTCTTCCATCTTCACTTTTCCCCGACTCACTTCTATCTGCACCACCACCATCTGTGTCTGTGGTCCAAACTACACTCCTCCTTCACCTGAAATAGTCTCTGTGGCTAAAGGAAGGTATCAGAAGCTCCAAGTGCCCACTGAACAATCCTCTCAGCCTCTCTGATGCCAGACATGATTGCAGTGAATATTTCCAGCTCGGTTTCCACCGAGAGTGTCTTAGCTCAATTACACTATGTGTGATTTCTGCTTTCTGTACTTCTCTGATGCCATAATGGGTTTCTTTGATGCTGCAGTTTGGGACACCAACAGAGTTCTGCATAGCATGGAGCATGTGCAGCCTGGAAGTATGACAGGGGAGGTCCACACCTCCAGGCCAATAGGGGGATAAGAGTCAATGTAGAAATGCTTCTTCCTTTGGACCATTGTGGGAAAATTCCAAGGAGCATCCCATTTCCTCCTCATAAGATCCCAGTGGGATCAGCTCTGGTTTTATATGGTTGAGAATAACTCAGTAAAGCCCCCTTGCACTAGATTTTTCTCCTTCTCTCTTTTACTCTCCCTGGTCCCTAGAATCGCCTTCCAAATCAAACTGCCTTATTTCAGGTCATAAATTTGAGGGAACATAGGCTAAAACAGTAAACTTTCCAAAATGTAAATATGATCATGATGCCAGGCCCTTCTCTCTCCTCAAAACATTCCAGTAGCTCCTCAGTGTTCTTGTGCTAATGGCAAAACTCCTTCTGTGACTGATAAAAGTCTGAAAGGTTTTTGTGCCTATCTGACTTTCCAGCCCCATTGTTCCCCACCTTTCTTTCCATCCTCTCCCTGCCACCACCACCAGTCTCACTGGCCTCCTTTAAGTGTCCTTCCTTCTCTAGAATTCCTCACTCCTCTACTGCTCTACTGCTCTGGTGCTTCTTGGAGCTTTCTTCCCTCCTATCTCCTCTTTTGGGTGATTCCAGCTTATTCTTTGCTCAAGCATCTCTTTCTCAGGGATCCCCATACCAGCCAAACCCCCCTACTGTGCATTCTTCTAGAATACCATTGGATAACTTTCCTTCTCATAAATGTTTGTTATGCTTGCAGTTTCCCTTTTATTTGTATTATAACTTGTCTGTCTCTGTCCTTAGATGATATCCAAGAGGATAGACACTGGATTTTTGCTCCCTAGTTATCCTGAAGGCCACACCTAGTGTATGGCCCACATCATAGGTGTTCAATATTAGTTGAGTAAATGAATGAATGAATAATAAAGTATAATTATTCTACAATGTTCAAGGTACACATAATGTATATGCCTTTATTCTTTCTAAACAAAGTAAACTCAACTTCAGCATTTACCAAGCAGAATCAGTAACTTTCCAGGCTTCTCCTAAGCCTTGGCCTGAACAAATTCCCAAGGCTTAGAGTCCTGTACTGGCCCTGATGCTTGCTAGGTGCAGGGAGTCACACCTCCCTGCAGTTCCTCCTTGTTCAGCCTTGATTGAGTGTACAACCCATTCCAAGGTTCATGGTTCTAAGAGAGGCTCCATCCTTTCCCTACTAGTTCACAGGGACCTTTACCATGCCATTCAGTGACCAGTCCTCACAGCCACTCAGACATCCAGCCCACTGTGCGTCCTGCTCCATAGGAATGGGCTCAGATCCATATACCCTTCCTCCCCAAGAAGCCTGAAATTCTCTTCTTTCACAAGATGCAGAGGTTCAATAACACTCAGGTGCTAGATTGTTCTACTCTTCTCAATTCCAACACACAGTCTTTCTTCCCATTCCCTTTTTCCTTATCAAAAGAACTGATAATCCCAAGGTCACACTCAAAACCTATACCCTCAATGGAGCATGTTTTCCTTTGCTTGGAGGGTGGGATGAGTGTTAAAAAAAAAAAAAACAGTGGTTTGTTTTTCCCCTCCTGTGTGGTGGCAGAGAGTGGCAAGCTTTCAAGGTTATCCTTTCCTAAGATGGATAGAATAATATTAAAGCCCCTACAATATTGAATTCCCAATGACTCTGTGTTACATTTGCATTCAATTGTAGGTTGTTCACAGAGATCTTCAGGACCTGCTGTGCTTCAGACTACATACATTTTTTGGCACCTTCCTTGGTGTGTTGCTGTCCGTGGTGCTGAAGCATCCTTAGGCTTAAAGGTGAGGTGGTTTTGCCCATTCTTTCATTCCTATCCATCCTTCCCAAGATTCATACTTCTTATTATTTGATCATTTTAATGAAAGGATTTTTTAATGTTGCAATAGAAAAAGTATCATGCCTCTTACTTCCCAATGTATGTAGCTGGTTTTTGTACTTTTGGCAATTTTATCACATTTCTCAAGATTAAAATTATCTCCCTGGGAAGTTAGGGGAAGGTCGAGGTCCTGCCCCATCTGTACCCTGCTCCCAAATTGTGTTTGGAAGATATGCTGAGCCTTGGATGTGGGAGGCATTGTGAATCATGGCCGACTTCATTCATATTCTTGAGCAAAATACTGAGTATATCCCATCCACTCTGTTGCCTGAGCTAGAGACCTCTGAGTCATCTTCAGCCTCTCCATTCATCTCATCCCCACAGCCTTTGAGGCACCAAGGCTAGTACAGAAGTGTGTTCATGCTCTTCCTTTCACCACTGTGGGCTTTGATCAGACCTTCATTTCAAATCGCAGCTTCTCCTGAGTTTCCTGCCTGCACATTATGCCTGCTAATCAACCCTCTAAACCCCATTGTACTCAAGTCTGAAGTCTTCACCATGGCCTCTCAAAAAGCACCATGTTCTGTCCCTCCCCCACGCTTCTGTATATGCAATACCTCCCACCTTCACTACCTTCACTCCTCTGTGAGGCAAACCTCTCCTCAGTCTTTCATGTCCATCTTAAATAGCCCTTCTTTGCAAGAGCCTTTACTGACCTCTCTGTATCTCTGGACTCCCACAGGTCCAAGACCCCACACCACCCAGCTTCTCTGTCCTTCTCTCTCACCTCCAGGACAGGATTTTGGCAGCCTCATCTTTTTACCTCAGACTCTTTACACCAAGCCAACAAGTGATAGGTGCTCAATGAGGATTTTCTGGATGCATAGTTGGTTGGTAACTTTTGTCTAATCAATTGAACCTCCCTCAGAGATTGACCTCTCCCATCTCTACCCAAAAATACGTTGAAATCTTCTTCTGCCCTCTCTCCTTCTTGTTTTAATTCATTTAATTCAGGTCCTCAAGATGACAAAGCAGCTTTCACTCACCTCTCATCTCCTGGTTTTTAGGAGCCTGAAGCCTATGTTTCCATCACCTCTCAACACACTTTAGTTTCTCTCTCTGAGAAGAGGGTTCCAGTTCCTTTTGCTTTCTCATAGATTGCTTTATTTAGGGGTGAAGTTTTGTTTTAATATAGGAGTCTAGTATCAGAGAGGGTAAGATACCCATATAGTTCACAAGGCCTCAAAGCTAAAATTACTCCTTCCCAGGCTGATACTCTGCCTGACCCCACCCCCACCCCCAAACGTCTCCTTATTCTGGAAGCCAGGAGCTAAGATCTACCAGCATCTGCCCAAACTTCAGCATGCCTAAAATTCCCATGAACAATGCTTAGAATTAGGAAACTAGGAAAATATTTACCCTATACAAAGAGAAAAATACACCCTCTCCACCCTGTTGCAAGCAGATCCTAATATCTCCTTGTACATGTGCCTCATTCACTCAGTCTATAAAACTAGGAGCCTGAGAAAAAGCACTTTTGCCCTTAGGCAGGGGAAGGACAACCGCTGCTAAGGGTGGAAGGTGGGAAGAAAGTGGAGGTTCAGAATTCTTGAGGTTTCTATTGTGTATCTGCATGGAAGGCTAGGATTTCTCCCAGGTTCTAGGTTTGGGATTTGAGATGAGGACCCTGGGTAGGCATAGGGGCCAGATATGGGTATGATGGAGGGAGACAGAGATGTGGGGTGCATCACTCCCAGAGTGAGGACAGGGGAGGCTTTCCAAAGCAATGGAGAGATAGTGAGCTGGGGCAAAGTGCCTGGTGCATGACGGAGAATGGAATGTCCTAGAGGTGGGTCAAAATTTTGGGTGTGGGTAGAGGGGAGCATTCTGAGTATGTGTATTGGGAACATAATGCTAGATGTGGGGGATTTGTAGAGAGGGAAGAATTGTAGTTGCAATGAATAGGGATACAATGGTCTGCATACCTGGCTTGGGGGTCTGTGTATATGTGAGTGAGTGAGTGAGCCAGCATGTGCATGTGGCTTGAGAGTCACAAGGACCAGGAAGTGGACTAGCCAGCAGTGTGGAAGCGTGAAGCAGGCAAGTGCTAAGATGGAAGAGATTTCAAAGGGGGCTGAGGGTAGCACTTGTAGCAGAAGTTTGCTGCCCCAAGAACATGAGATCATTCTGGGGCAGCTCCCTGCCCATATGGCCCTCAGTGCTCTGCACACAGAAGACCCCTTCAACCTCTAACAGCTGGACACCAGGCAGACTCTTGACTTATACTGTGTTCCCACCCTGGCAACTTGCTTCTTTGGGATACAGAGTAGGTCTCTCTCAGGTTGTGTTCCAGAATCCCGTAAAGGACAGTAACTTGAGGGGAGCCCAGGAGGAGTAGCAAGTGTCCCATTGCCAATGGGGGCTTGAGAAAAACAGAGAGTCTGAGGTCCCAGGGCCAGGGTGATGGCCTTTTAGAAATGAGCCTTAAAGGACCAGTGGGATTTGGGGGTGTGCTGGGGAGAGCTATAGTATAGCAATGGTGTAAGGAGTGAGGAGGCTGAGATGAGATGGGGTCTGGGGGCAGCCGAGAGGCTGAATCAGCCACAGCACGTGGTCTGGATGAGCACACAAGGATTGCAGACTCCTATGCCTGATGGAGCCAAGTAGATGATATAACTGAGTGAAGCAGGCCAGGTGCCAGATGCAGGTAGGAGTAGGGATGGGCACATGGAAAGAGTGTCCAAAACAGCCAAGGGCATTCAGGACCAAAACAAAACAAAAACAGGGGCAGGCCAAAGGAAACCTCGCCCATGGGCCACCAGACTGAGACTCCAGGAGAGCAGCAAGTGCTTTGGCTGACCAATAGTACATGGCAAAGACCTTGGATGCCCAGCCAAGCTGAAGAAAGGAATTCCACAATAATGCAGGGACAGGGGACTGCCAGGGGATCACAGGGTACCAGTGGTTTCTGGATAAGGCATGCCTCACCTTTCCCTTGCAATGAGCTAACAATTTATTGTAGACGCAGCACAGTTGGACATAGACCCATATTTTACTTGCTAGATGACCTCATTTCCCTCCCGATCAAGGTGTTCCAACCTGAGGTCACCTGAGCAAAGCCCCTCTCTCCAGCTGCCTCCCAGGCTGGTCTTGCTTTGTGTACAGATCTGTCATCTCCCAGCCCATCACAACACTCCAGCATGTATTTCGGGGCTGGCCCTGCCCGCCTGCTCCCTTCAGGCTTGGTCCTTTGGGGTGTGATCCTCCTCCATTGCCTCCCAGAGTCATCTAATCCCCTTTCATTCCCCTCTGGCGAGGTAGGCAGAAGAGGGCTCCAGGCACCCCAGCTCCCATTGTCTCTGCTCCTTGAAACGTTTAAAGGGATTAGGGGCTGGGGGCTGGGCGCGGGTCGCCTCCAGAGATGTGTGTTCAGTGGGGGAGAAGATGAGATTCCACTTTCTTCCATCCCGCCCGGCCAGAAGGGCTGGTGAGTGCAAGATAGATGGTGTGGATAAGGGAGCATCCAATTAATTCCAATTTAAACCCAATTTGGTCTCTTTTATAATTAGAATAGCAGGCGTGTTTTAATAGTGGATTATCTCTCCTGGGCAGTCGTTTGTCATTGCTGTTTCTCTGCATTGGGTCTTCCAGACTACCTCACCCGGGTAGGGGAGATGAAGCTGGGGGAGCACGGCAGGGAACTGGATGGGAGATCGGTGGGCACAGGTACACAGAAGAGGGTTGACCACAGAGGTTCATGTCCCTTCTCAGCCCAGGTCTCACCTAAGAGAGTCCTGCTCTGTGCCTCAGTTTCTCTGTCCATAAAATGGGAGAGGGGCATGTCGGTGAGCCTTCTTTACTCTGACATACACGGGAGAGGAGAGGAAAGACCCTGATAGTAGATTAGACAGTGAGGCCATAAGGCTCAGAAGGAGAATCAAAGATATGGGTACTGCTGTGTGACCTTGGGTGAGGCAGCAACCTCTCTGCTTCAGTCTTCTCACCTGACAAATGAGAATAATGATTATCATCATAGAAAATGTCACTTGATATTAACACATTGAAGTGGACTGCAGCTAAACGTTTTCAAGAGAACTCTCGCAAAGGAGTTCCCATTATGGCTCAGCAGTAATGAACCCGACTAGTGTCCATGAGCATATGGGTTCAATCCCTGGCCTCACTCAGAGCGTTAAGGATCTGGTGTTGCCATGAGGTGTGTAGGTTGCAGATGTGGCTTGGATCTGGTGTTGCTGTGGCTGTGGCGTAGGCCGGCAGCTGCAGCTCTGGTTCGATCCCTAGCCTGGGAACCTCCATATGCCACAGATGTGGCCCTAGAGAAAAAAAAGAGAGAGAGAAAGAGAGAAAGAAAGAGAGAACTCTCACACAAAGGGCCTTCCAGTATCCTTCTCCACCCTGTTCCCTATACAGGCACCATGGGGACTCACGTGTCCAAAACCACAGTCAGAAAATAGGATATGGGCAGCCTCAGCTTGGTTCTGCAGAGGCTCAGGAGATTCAGAGGAGGCTTTAGTTATGATCCCCAAGCTTCCAAAGCCCTCCTGAGAAAAGCAAAGTCCCCCTGGCCATTACACAGTTAATATATTGAGTTTGAGCTGTCACTCAGGTGGGCTACCTGGGCCAGTGCCACTCACCTGTCCCAGGGGTGTGAGCTCTTAGCTCTTTGCTGTCCAGCAAGTACTTTCCAGTCCATGTCTCTTTGGGCCCTGGCCCCCACCCTGCAAGTTGACAGGTAGTCATCATCATTATGGCCACTCACCGGTAGGGAAACTGGTACCAAAGAGGAAAAGGCGATGTTTAGGGCCAGCTTGTTCCTAGAGACCTTTCCCCACTGTGCGGAGGAGGCACCCCAGGCGTCCAGCTCCAGCGCAGGCCCACTGGCTTGTGCCCTTTCCCCGGGTCTGGGGCTCTGTCCACATGGGTCAGAGACTGCTCCATGCCACATGGGAGCCCCCTGCCACCCAGCCCACAAACCCAGCCTGCCACCCTCTCCCTCCCTGCCCCTCAGCCCCAGGACCTCAGCTCCTGCCTGCGGCCTCACAAATCTCCCAGGGATGTCTGGGTAATTAGGAGATTCTTCATTTACTGATGACACTTTTCATTACCCAGAATGAACGCAGACTTGTTCTTTCCCCACCGCCCGGCAGGGCTGGTCCTCATGTTGGCAGGATTGATGGGCCAGGGTGGGACTGGTGCCTCCCTCTCCCAGGCAGCTGCCCTCGCCACTAGACAGTAGAGCCCATATACACTGGCTCTCTCCCTGCCCAGGGTGGGGCACGGAGCTTGGCACCAGCATGGTGAATGCCACGCAGCCGCCCTCTGGCCGACTGTTACTGCCCTCTCTTTTACACAAGGAAATGAGGGTGCAAAGAGGTTAAAATACTTACTTGCTTAAGGTTATAAAGCTGGGGATGAAAAAGGTTCCCCGTTAACCACCTCCCCAGAACCCCACGCGTTTGATCATCCTTTTGTATATATGGCTGCTCATACACACACACACACACACACACACACACACACAGAGCTCATTGATTCAAACAATTTGAGGATCCCTGTTATTGTAACTAAATGCCAAAAAAAAAAAAAAAAAAAGCCCAAACACCTTACTCTGGAGCAGCTGTCCTGCCCTCAGAAGCTACAGAATGGGCCACTCCGGAGGGGCCCAGTCAGTCTGGAAGAGAATTGAGTCTCAGATGTCCCAGACACGAGGGCCAGTGGGGCTCCCAAGCTCCACGGATCCCCACGGCTGCTCCCCGGGCAGCCTGGCTTGGTGAGGTCTTCATTTCTGTTTCTGACCTGTCAGCTGAATTTTGGTGCCTGGAAGCAACAGGCGAGGCTGGGTGACCCAGGAGAGCTCCCTCTCCAGGTCCAGGCTCTCAGTCTGTCTAAGGCACTGAGCTACCTCGCCTCAGGAAGTGCCTTCTTAGGGCTAATATGAGTGTCTCCAGCTGCACCAGGGAGGCCTCTTGGGTTAAACGACAAGAAGATCCTAAATTTGGAGGGAGGACGGCTGGGGAATGAGGAAAGGGGACTTAACCTGCCAAAGCCTCTGTAAGGCTGGAAAAATGAGGCTCTTGCCAGAAAAGGTTTTTCTGTCCTGAGGGAATTGCATAGCAGCAGGATAGTTTATTTATATATACAAATATATATATATATATATATATATATATATGAGTGTGTGTGTGTGTGTGTGTATGCTTTGTGATATTTGTGCGAACTTAACACACAGCATGAAAGCATAGACCTGACAAGTGAAACTTTGTTAGCATGGTGTCCCTTATTCCCAGTTTATTACTTCACCAGGGACTCGGGCAGGCTGCAGAGCTGGAAAGCTGGTGGCAGAGAGCCCACGACCCAGGCACCAGTTGAATTATGAATTATAATTTATACACCATTACATGCTGTGGATTTCAGTGATATGTATGTATTGCCACCTGACACCTCTCATTTCAAAATTTGCTTTCACACACGGGGAGGAGAAAGGGACCTTCAAGATGTGTTTTGGACCCGGGCTTCACCTGAGGCTGTGCTGGGCTGCAGTCTGCAGACCTGGGGATAACTGATACCCCTCCACGGCCTCTCCCTTCACATACCCCAGTGCCCCTGATGGTGGGACCCTAAGAAGCTCAGGCCATTTTGTTGGAGAAGATGAGAGGAAAGACTTCATCCTATTTTCTTAAGGGCAGGCTGTAAAAGAAGGATGAAGAGTCCCCGTTGTGGCTCATCAATAGTGAACCTGACTAGTATCCATGAGGATGCAGGTTTGATCCTTGGCCTTGCTCAGTGGGTTAAGAATCCAGCGTTGCAGTGAGCTGTGGTGTAGGTCGCAGATGTGGCTTGGATCCTGCGTTGCTGGGGCTGTGGTGTAGACAGCGGCTACAGCTTCAATTTGACCCCCTAGCCTAGGAACCTCCACAGGACACAAGCAGAGCTCTAAAAACCAAAAAAAAAAAAAAAAAAAGGAAAGAAAAAAGAAAAAGAAATCCACCACCATTTCTTGGGTTCCTTGGCCTCCTACTATGTACCAGATTCCGTGTTGAGAGTATTTTCTCCCTAAAACGCCGGAGGAAGAAACACCCATATTCCCCCATTGACAGCTGGGCAAGTTGAGGCCCAGATGTATTATTTGTTCCTAGAGGCAGCACAGTGTTAATGGTTGACAGCGTGGACTTTGGAGCCAGGCCCCTGATGTTCCAGTAATGTGTGTGATGTTGGGCAAGTGACCGGGTCTTGTGGAGTCTCAGTTTTTCCGACTGAAAAACAGACAAATGAACAAATAAGCAAAAAAGATAATGTGAGACAATGCGTGGGAGGGGCATTTAGAAAGATTCAATGCGGAGTTCCCATCATGGTGCAGAGGAAATGAATCCGACTAGGAACCATGAAGTTGTGGGTTCAATTCTTGGCCTCACTCAGTGGGTTAAGGATCCAGCATTACCGTGAGCTGTGGTGTAGGTCGCAGATGCAGCTCAGAACTGGTGTCACTGTGGCTGTGGTGTAGGCCGGTGGCTACAGCGCCAATTGGACCCCTAGTCTGGGAACCTCCATATGCCGTGGGTGCAGCCCTATAAAGACAAAAAAGACAAAAAAAAAAAAAAAAAGAAAAGAAAAGAAAAAGAAAGATTCAATGCATGTTAACTACAAGTATCCCCCACTCTTCAAGTTTGTTTTACCCCACTTCACTTTTACAGACAACCTACGTTAATACCTGTTTATGTCAACCAAAAAAAGCTGAAGAGGATTTTCACTTTTATGAAAAATGTGGAAAGTGGAAATAGCATTCAGCATTTGTTTTGCAGGAGCCCTTATGGAGGCAGCGCACCTCCAGCAGCGGGAGCGGCCCCGCCAAGCTCCTTTCCAGGACCCACACTCAGATCTCAGCATCCAGCCCCAGAGCTCTGACCTATGTGGGTGAGCATCTGTGCTTTATCTCCATGTTTTTCGTACATCCGTTAGCAAGAGGTGTCCTAAGGGAATTGCTTCTTTGCTTTCTGCTGGTTCATTTTATGAAAGGTTTCATAGCATTGCTCTATTTTCCCATAGCAGGGGACACTTGTACTTATTGGGATCATCATAGTTGGCAAAGCAGATGGTAGATTTGCAACCAGGTTTGTGGGGTCCCTGAGCCCCAGAATTTTCTAGCCCATCACTCTGCCTGTTGAACTGAGTGACTGATGCAAGCCCCCTAGCCAAAGAGCACATTGCCAGGGAGCCCAGCCCTGAGCTTCCAAGCTTCTCTCACCTTGAAATCATTACCCAGGCACCCACTTTCTCTTCCCACTTACCAGGTGCACGTGTGTGTGCGTGCGTGGGGACCAGGGAGATGTAGGAACTCAACTTGCCCCTGCACACTTTCCACAAAACCCAGTGAAGCCTGGGGTCTGCAGGACACAGTGAGTCTAGACCATTGGGCCATGAAGTAATTTGGGGCAACTAGTCAGTCATTGTTGTACACGTTTCTCCCCTGCAGACCTTCTCAGAGCCTTTATAACCCTGAGACATGTGTGGCTTTCTGAGGAGGAGTATGATTTGAAGTGTTTCCTAACTTACTGACCAGGGAGTTTTGGGAGAAGAAACTGCCAAAACATGTTTGTGTTACATGAATAGGACTGGGAAACACTGGTCTGTCTCTCTCTCTCTCTCTCTGTCACACACACACACACCTGGTAAGTGGGAAGATAAAGGTATCAGAGTGCAATCCCTGCTTTGTGCATCACTCGCTTGTGATTTGGGAAATGCCACTTGACCTCTTGTGACTCAAAGGGCATCCTCTGGGTGTATCCGGGTCAGTTAGAGCAGCAACACAGACAGTGCCAGGCAGAGAAGAGAGGTCAGGGCCACATAGCAGACTGACACTCAAGTATCCTGGGATTAGCTGAGCACAGACTACCCTGTGCCCTTGGCAAATGCCGTCCCCTCCCTGGACCTCAGTTTCCCCACCTGTTAGATCTGATGATCTTGAAGGGTCCTCAAGTTCAGGTTTGATGTACTAGGGATGTCTACAGGGCAGAAGGAACGCTGCCTCCTCTCGGACTGTCTGCTCTACCCTCCTCCAGCCCCAACCCATTGCTTCCCCCTGCCCACCCCCACCCACCCCACTGCAGGGAGAATGACAAAGGAGCCAACAGACCGACCCAGGCTTAATGTAGCTGGAGCAAATTAATAATTGATGCATAAAGAGACAAGATCCGCCTCAGAGGGATGTCAGGAAGGGGGGAGGCCAGGAGGAGGGGCCGGGGCACACGAAGGAGGACAGTTCTGCTCAGGCTGGGGCTGGGAGCAGGGTGGGCTCTTGGGGCCACATGACACTGCCCAGGCATCTGGACAGTGGCTTCCCTGGGGCCCTGGTCAGGCTCCGTCCAGTAAGCCCTGAAGAGGTGGCCCTGGGGGGTGTTAGGGGCCGTGTCTGCTTCTTGACCACAGGGCCTGGGCTAGTTGGAGCCTGGCTCTGCCGCATGGGTTCTTCAGGTTGGGCGATCCTGGCCTGATGTCACCAGCACAGTGGAAAGTGGATGGCTCAAGGGAATCCCTGGGGTAGGGCTAGCCTGGCTACCACCCCCTCCCTGGCCTGGGCTAACCATGGAGGCTGAAGGCCTGGGCTAACCATGACCTTGCAGGATGACCCAGGCCAATCTCTTGCCTCTCTCTGCTGCTGCAGCAGGTCAGGGTGGAGGCGGGTGTGGAGCAAGTGACCTCAAGCCTCTTCAGCCTTGCTCAGATGCCAGTCCTGAGCCCAAGGGCTGGCACAGCAGCCACCCCAGGTGAATGGAGGTGGATGGTATGAGGGAGCAGCTGACCTTGGCCCATCCCAGGCTCCCCTCTCAGCCAACACTCAAGCCATCTTCCTTCTCAGGGGGGCTTCCGAGAGCTGGTGAGCCCTCACATGCTCCACACCCTCACTCCCAGGGCCCCAGAAGTGAAGGGGTTGTCAGGCTGCATCAGTGGCAGCCCCAGGACTGTCACTCTCAGACACATCAGCGCAACACAGGAAGAGGCCCTGCGTTTCTCCCCTGTGCTGCACCACGTGCTCTTGTGTGTGTGTGTGTGACCGGTGGCGGAAGGCAGAGCCTCTCCTTGTGGGGCCTGCCCTCCCCAGCCCCTGTGCCCCTCTCTGTGAGGCGCCCGGGACAGTTCTGCCATCCTCATGTGAGGCCATGTGACAGTCAGATCCACCCAGATCCATCCAGCTGCTGGGATGGAAGGACCCTGCCAGGCTTTAGAGGAGAGGCCAGCGACTGGTAGCTGTGTTTCCCTGGCTGGCTGGGCAGGTGGCCTGAACCAGGAAGATGCTGCTCATCAAAGCTGCCCTGAACTAGGCCCTACTGTGTGCCGACATGATGCCAGAGGTCCTGGATCACCTCACTGAATTCTCACAAGCACCCCCAAAAGGGTTACATAATGAATGAGTGCACATCCAGTGAGAGCATAAAAGAGGAAGCCCATCCAGTCGTTAAGAAGCCAAGCTCTAGGAGTTCCCGTCCTGGCGCAGCGGAAACTGAATCTGACTAGGAACCATGAGATTACAGGTTCGATCCCTGGCATTGCTCAGTGGGTTAAGGATCCGGCATTGCCATGAGCAGTGGTTTGGTCACAGACGCGCCTCAGAACCTGAGTCACTGTGGCGTTAGGCCAGCGGCTACAGCTCCCATTCAGCCCCTAGCCTGGGAACCTCCATATGCCGTAGGTGCGGCCCTAAAAAGCAAAAAGACCAAAAAAAAAAAAGCCAAGCTCTAGAATCAGACCAACAGGGATGTCAATGGGGCAGATCCTGGCCCCGCCCTTACCAGTTGCGCAAACTTGGACAAGTTGATTTCTGAGTCGCCATTGCCCATCTTATACGAGACCATAACCATTTCTTAATGTCTGTTCCGCATATATTTGTGTACTCAAGTCTGTACATTAGAATCTAGACTTGGGAGTTCCTACTGTGGCACAGCGGAAACAAATCCGACTAGTATCCATGAGGATATGGGTTCGATCCCTGGCCTTGCTCAGTGGGTTGGGTATCCAGCATTGCCATACGCTGTGGTGTAGGTCGCAGATGTGGCTTAGATCCTGTGTGGCTGTGGCTGTAGCTCTGGCGTAGGCTGGCAGCCGTAGCTCCGATTTGACTCTTAGCCTGGGAACCTCCATATGCCGTGGGTGCGGCCCTAAAAATAATAATACAAAAAAAGAATCTGGGCTTGTTAGGAAGCCCTGATGGCCATGCATTCAAAGGAAAGGAACCGCATGTGCAAAGGCCCATAGGTGAGGGGAAGCATAGCCCATTCAGAGAAAATAAAGGTGCCCTGTATGTTTGGAGCTTTGAGTTAGAAACAGGAGATGGTGAGGAGGAAGCTACAGCAATTTAAAGGCCATAGCAAGAACCATAAACTTCATCCCTGGTCACTGGATGTCATTGAAGGGTTTTCATAAGAAGGGGACATAACTGGGCTGATGTTTGGGAAAAATCTCTAGCTCTGGCGTGACCCATGGATTGGAAGAGAGTGGGAGCAGTGGCAAGGCTGGGGCTGGATGGCATTCCCTGAGTAAAGATGACGAGGACATGCACAAGGGATGTGGTCATGGAGGTGACAAGGGAAGATGGATGTTTAGCAGGTGATATGTGCACTTCCTGCTTGCTTAGCTGGAAAGCAGATGGGAAAGTCAAGGTTGACCCCTAGGGCTCTGCTTTGGGTACCAGGTGGATGGTGCAGGAAGTTAGTGTACTTCAGAGGCGGAGAAGCAGTGGTCACTTTGGGACCAATGGCATTTGAGTTCCTGAGGAACCTCCGGGTAGAGGTGCCTGCCTGCACCGCCCCCCCAAAAAAAAACTATGGGATCTGAAGCTGAAGAGAGAGGCCAGAGCTGCAGAGGGAGGCTTAAAAGGCATCATCCTCATGATGGATATGGTGGTGTTGGCAATTGATGACCTTACCACTGAAGAGGGTGAGCGAGAGAGAGAAGAGGGGGGTTGGCCCAAAATCTTGGGGTGAGCAGAAAGAAGGGATATGAGAAGTCTTGGCCATCCATGCAGTCAGGCCAGAACTCTGGTGAGCCCTCTGCCTGGGTCAGGCCGTGACCAAGACATTATTCTTAATGCAGGATGGGCCCTGGGGTTGGTCCTAACTGGGGTAGGGAGCAGTGCCCGTGCCGCTGTCTCCCCCACCAGAGGGAACCTCAGCCCCTCTGACACCAAGGGGTCCATGAGTCTTCTCACTGGCCCAGGGAGGACACAGGATAGAACTGGGCCCAGGGCTGCCATGAATTCCCCAGGGGAGGAGCACAGGGAGGACATAGCCAGCAGAGGAATCAGCACGAAGGAAGACCGGGGATGAGTGAGCCCGGTGCTCGGCTATACCAGCATCTCCCTGGATTGGGTGCTAAGATTCTCTCATTGCAGCTGGAAAGGAGGGCTGGTGGCCTTAGTTCACTTGTCTCCTATAAGCAGGTGATGCCGAGTCGGTTTGCAGATAGTTGTTTGGGGGCCCATAGCAGAGCTGTCCATACCTGCCTGCTGCCTCCCTGGAGGTGCCAGGGGTCAGGCCCCCATGCTGCTGACCCCATGTCTCTTGACAGTGTTCTGCCTCACCAGTGCCCCCAGCAGCCTCAGGTGGCCCTGGGATAAACATCCAGTCCCCCTCCCTCCCTTGTGAGAAAATTCCAAGTCTATTCCACACTGTCTGTCTCCAAAGTCCCCTGCAGGACAGCCCCAGTTGCCAGAGCAATGACCTGCTCCTTCACCCACTTTTTCATGGCACTCCCCACCCCCTCCTACCCCCACCCCTCATCCTTTCAGGTGGTTCTTCCTGGGGTTGTATCCTAAACAAACCACTTGTTCCCAGATCTTTGTCCCAGAGCCTGCACTGGGGAGACCTTGCAGTAGGACAGGCCTGAATGTCATGCTCGTGCAGGGCCACTGAGGCTTCTCCTCCGACCCTGGCCTGCCGGGGTGCCTTGAGCCTATGGCCTCCATCCCCTGTCTTGCTTTCCTTCCTGCTTCTTGATCTTGCTCCATGGAGGACACTTCAGGGGCTCCTGGAAACAGCAACGAGAACGTGGGACCTGGGGGCTGGGAGAAGCCTGTCCCTGGCTGAGTGCCTGGAAGCTCTGTGGAATCGCAGAGTTCCCCACAGCAGTTAATGCTAGCTGATTGCAGAGGCCTGAGCAGGGCCGGAGGAGGACTAGCAATTAGCTGCTGCGGAGACAGCCAGACAGGGCTGCTAAATGGGCCCATTAGAGGGCATTAGTGAAAAGCCAGGATGGTGGCCTGAGCAGAGACCCGACACCCTCCCTGTGGGCTTGCTGGAGCTGGGCCTAGGGCTTGGGGAGGTTTACCTGAGATGTGTCTGGGAGGCTGCCCCAAGGTGAGAGCTGCTCTAAAAGGGGAGTGCCCTCTCCACCAGCTCCTGGAGGTGGAGGGCTCGTCTGTGGTCACTTGAGTCCACTTGCTGAGTGATGCCCTACTGGCAGATAATGGCTTTAATGGGGCCACGCATGTAGAGCACTTAACACGCTTCCCAGAGCCGTCCAGGCCATTAGCTCATTAGCCCAAGGTTCTGAGGCCCATTTCACAGATGGGGGAGGGGAGGGACAGATGAAGCGACATGTTAAAGGTTAACCACAAGTTTTTATAGCCAAAACCCTGCCTCTCTGGCCTCGTCCCAGGGACTCTTCTGCCCCTCGAGACTTGGAACTGGTTTATTCATCTTTGTATCTCAGGAGCTGGTGTTAGGCCTGGCACAGAGCAGGAGCTTTTAAGAAGCGGTTATCAAGGAAGAAGAGGAGGACCAGCAGGAGCTGTGACCCCACGTCCAGGCTCCCCAGTGGCCCAGCCACGTGAAGGGCTGTTCATGGGGTCCAGCAGATGTGGGCTGGAATCCTGCTGGCATCACTTACCGTGTGGTCTCGGCCAAATGACATAATCTCCCAGAGCCTCAATTCCCTCGTCTCTAGGATGGGGCTAATAACAGGCCTTGCTCACAGGACACTGTGAAGGTCCAATGAGACAGCCTGTGCAGAGACAGAGGGTACTTAGCTCCCAGGTGTCCTGGCAATTGTGCCATGGTCCCCTTTGCTTTCATTGTCACCCATTTATTCAGTGGGTGACATGGGGAATACTTGTCTAAGCAACAGCAGCCATGGCTGCCGGAACATGACACACAGGGCTGGACTTGCCGAGGCAGCAGGAAAAGAGCAGGGAAAAACCCTGACGGAAAACCCAGGCCAGCCCCATAATGAACATTCTGGACCTGGGGTTCTCCGCCAGACATGCCAGGGGTGGGGCTCGATAACCTCTGAGGGTACTTGGGGCTCTCAGAGCCTCATGGCTGTCCAGGGAAGGGCTACCCTGTGACAGGGGCAGGGCTGGCATCACTGAGGAGGGGGCCCAGGAGGCGGACAGCCCTAAGGAACAGGTTTCCATGAGAGTGGGCCTGAGCCTGGGCTGACAGGTGGCTCCAGGAACATGACCTGCTAACACTGCATACCCAGCCCATCCATCACTGGGTGGAGCAGTGGGCATATGGAGAGAGGGGCACCAGTTCAGAGAGAGGGCCCTGCCTTGTCCTCAGCTGCACCCGCCAGAAGGGGGCTTCTTGGCTGGGGAAGGTATGGCAGGTGTGCAGTCTTGGTGCAGTTGGGCTGGGATCACAGCAAGAGTGTTTCTCTTTCTCGGAGCCCAGGCCCCACTTGCTCAACTCCAGGGAGAACCACTCATGCTCAGAATGTAGAGAGAACCTGTCAGCCCCTTGCTAACCTCCTCTTGTTGCTGCTGCATCTGGGGAAATAGAGATGGGTACTGTCCCCAGTGCACAGGCAGGGAAGCCAAGGAAGAGGAACACTCAGTGACCTGCATTCACCCCATAGTCACTGTGGTTCTGTGGTTCTGAACTAGATGTGCCCTCAAGAGGGGAGTCAAGTGTCCCCGTGCCCCACACTTTGACTCACCGTCTGCCTTCTTGCATCTTTTGCCATCTGACCCTTTCAGCAGCCCTGGGGAGAAGGCAGGCCAGGAGATTTAATAGGTCCATTTTACAGATGAGGAAATTGAGGCCCAGAGAGGGAGACTCCCTACTGCCTTGAACACTCTCATTGAACCCTGTTTATTTTTAATGAAAATCAAAGGACAGAAACCACAAAGATAAAAATCTCAAATGCCCCGGGGCTTGAAGAGGGACTTGTTTTGTTATTGGTATTTGACTGCCTTCCAAGGTTGTAGTTTCTAGAATTTGTCAGCAGGGTCAGGCCCTGGGCAAGCCTCAGTGTCTTGTCTGCCTGTGGCTCTGGCAACCGTGGGTCCCCCCCTAGACTCTGCCTTTCCTGTTTACCCCCATACCTGGCCTGGAGGAGCAGCCCTGTGCCCTGTGGCCTCTGGGATGGAGTCCCAGCAGGGAGACCTGGATCCCGTGTGCCCACCCTCAGTCCCCTGTCCGCCACCACAGCCCTGGGCCGCTCCACAGTCGGTGCCGTGTAGCTCTGCATCAGCCCAAGAAGGATCTGCTCGCTGCCTCTGCCGGCCACAGTGCTTCCCCGCTGATGCCTTCCCGGACCCCTCACAGCCTCCAATCCTGCCTCACTCCAGCACCACGGGTCTCTCTCATGATGGAATCATTCACATGTGCGCTAGTCCCCCCCTTGACCTGCGGCCCCCTCCAGCATCTGAATAGCAGAGCCTGTCACAGTTTTCTCTCCAGCTGTCTCCACTGCCCCCATTCTATCCTCTCCTCTCCGCTGCCATGGGGCGTTGCCTCTTGTCAAGATCCCTAGTGACTCTGCATGACACAGCCAGTGGTCCCATTGTTGTCCTCCATCTTCCTGCATGTCCGTCAGCACCTGGTCCAGTTGGGCCAGTCTCTTCCCTTGGCCCCGCCTGGGTTCCCTCCTAGCTTGCTGCCTCCTCGGCCCCCTGCCAGGACTCCTCCCCTACCCAGCCTCTGCCTGTCAGTCAGGGAGCCCCAGCCTCCGTCTGAGACCCTCTTTTCTAGCCATGCTCCTTTCTAGATCACTTCACTCGGGGCCGTGGTCTTAAAGATCAACCCCTTGCTGATGGCTTCCATGTTTCTACCTGCAGCCTGGCCACACCACTTAGCTCCACATTTGTTTCCATAATAACTACTCTGGTGCGTTCATGTGGGTATAAATTCTATGTGATCAGATCAACTCAGTGTACCCATCACTACCCAAAATCTGAGGCTGCCCCTCTTGGCAAATGGCACCATCACCTACTCCCCAACACCTGGGCATTATGAGCAATACCTCCATCTTCCTCCCGCTGCATCCTGTCATCCCGGCTTATCTCTTGACTTTGTCCCCAAACCCAGCATCTTATCTCCATCATCACTGCCTTCATCCCTGGCCAGGCCATTGTCACCTCCCCTCTTGACTGTTGGGAGAACCTGCTCCCGGTCCCTCCTCTACCATCTGCTCACATGTGGCCCGACTTACCTTTGTGAGACTTGAGTCATGGTATGTCACGCCATCCTGAACACCCTCCTCTGGCTTCTCACTGCGTCTAGAACCAAATTCAAACTCCTCATCAGGGGCTGGTGGGCTCCCCTGGATCTGGCCATGGTCTGCCTCTGCTAACTGGCCCCCTCACCCCGCACACCACTGCTCATGGGCTCCAGACACAGGGGACCTCCTGTGTCCCCTGAACAGGTCTGCTCACTTCTACTCAGGCTTCTCCTCAACCAGGAGTGCTCTGCCCAGGTCTTCAGGCCTTCGCTGGCCTCAGTCTAAAGGAACTTCCCGTCCCCCAGGATACAACCCTATTTCCCACATGACAGACATACAGTCCACGAGAATGGGTTTGCCTCCCGTTATATCTCCAGCACATAGGAGGCACTCAATCCATATTTGTTGAGTGAATGAAAGACACCATTGCATCTGTGAGAAAACTGAGTCCCCATAGAGAACTATTGTTTGGTGAAGGTTACACAGCTGGGAGCAGCTGAACAGGCCCAGGACCACCCCGCCCCCAGTGGGCCACCCTGTCTCTACCATGTCTGAAAGGGCTGAGGATGATGGCTGGCTCAGTGAGCTGAGAAGAAGGGCTGGGGAGCAGGAGGCCCGACAGCCCCGCCGATGTGCCCAGAGACCCTCCCTCCCTCTGCCTGTCTGCCTGTGATGGATGCTCAGCCCTGAGATTTTTTTCCCTTTATTCCTTCTTTCTCCCCACTGGGTCTTTTTAGGCGGTAATTACAGCTAAAGTGGACAATCTGTCTTTTTATTTTTAGGCTTTGACGCTCAGACACCAGGCCCTGGACAGCAAGTGCTGCCTAGAAATAGGTGTCTGACGCCCGAGCAGGGTTGTGCTGGGGCTGATGGTGAGCAGGGGTGGTGGGGTGTTGATGTGTGCAGTGGGCTGGGGCATGGGAAGAGCCTTGCTCAGGGAGCCAGGAAACCTGGGGTCTGGCCACTTCTGCCCCGTAACCCTGGGCAAGTCCCTGGCCCTCTCTGGGCCTCAGCTTCCGGCCCGGCACAATGATGGGAGGACCTGGTGACTCCACCGGCCCTGAGGTTTCCAGGGTGGAGGGCCCAGGCTGGCTGGGAGGTGCTTTCCTGGCGTCTCTGTGCTGAGAGATAATGGGAAGGATGAGCCTGCCCCGGAGAGACACCTGGACAGGGACTGTCCTGCCAGTGAGTGATGGGCCTGCGTATTGTTAGGGCTTTTCCTCTCCCTCTCTGTCTCTTCCTGTGGCCCTCCTTTCTCATTGTCCCTCAGTTACATCTGGCTCATCCTTCCTCCTCGGACTGCCCTCCCTCTGCTCCTCTATTCACTTAGGGCTCAGGGGACAAGACCGTGGCCCGCACAGGCCAGCAATCAGGAGGCGCCAGCCTCTGGACCTCTGGCTCCCACAGGCCCAGCTGTTTCCTCTGGGTGCCTCAGCCCAGCTGGCCTGACCTTCCCTCCGTGGCCTGCCTTGGTGACCGTCTCCCCAGGGGTTCATCCAGATCTCCATTCACTCAGTCACTGACTCACGCATCTAAAAAATATTCGGAGGGGGCCAGGTGCTGGAGCTAGGCCATGAAAAGTCGAGGTGCTTTCTTTCTAGTTGGAAGACACAGACCACAAACTTGTAACCAAATAGAGAAGAAGTTTTAGATAAAGATGAGACAAAGTAAAAAGTGAATGGCATGAGAGATTGGTGGGGGTGGGGCTACTTCTGACCCCTTGCTCTAAGAAGGGGACATTTGAGCTGAGACCTGCCGGACAGAGGAGGGGGCCTTAGGAAGGTTGGGCCTCTGGGGCCTAGGCGCTGGTGGAAGGGGCCAGCTGCCAGCCCAGGCCATCATTCTCCTCTCTGGGCCTGAGGAGCCCCTGGGGACTTGAAGAGAAATCTGAGCTCAAGTCCAAGACCTCACACAGCCAAATATTCCTGGAACCATTGGCTACTCTGGGCGAATAGATCCCAGCCTGTGATGCGGGCTCATCCCTCTTTGCTCCTTGGGGGCCATGTTTGGAATCCTGAGGCCTGAGCTAGAAAGTTGCACACGGACAGGAGTCCAGCCCATGTGGACAGGGCTAGACTTGGCCCAGGTCACATTGCCCATTGGTGACAGAGTGGAGACCATGCCGCTCTCTGGCCCCACAGGCTCCCTGCCTTCTACAGACAGAGGCTTAGGAACTGGAAAGAGGGGTTTTGAGAGATGCGATTCTGGGGCTGCCTTCGCCTCCAGGAAGAGTTGGGGGCTTATTCTCTGAGCTCAGCCCTAGGGCAGTGGAGATTCTAGAGGTCTTTGAGGCCAGAGTGGTGGCAAGGAGGCTGGGAGATAGGACAGGGGCAATAGCCCCAGGCCAGCTCTGTCCTGGGCAGCTGCAGCATCCCCAAGTCCCAGCTGCAGGGCTCAGTTAGAACTTATCTCCCAGGGAGTCCTCCCGCCTCAGGCAGGGATTGGGGCAGCCACGTCTTAACAAGAGGGAGCAGCCCGTCCTGGAGGCTCAGATCAGGAATCCTAAATGAGGTAGCCCCCCAATCTCCAGTCTGGAGTGTGTGGTGGGTAGAAGCCCAACTGGGTCCCCTATAGGCTGGTACTGCCCAGGTATCCAGGAAGGAGGCTTCTTTGCTCACAGCAAGCCCCCCTCTCTGCACATCACACCCCCAGGGACCATACATCCAATGCCCTCATTCTGCCAGACAGGCAATAATAAGTAGTTAGGGGGCCCTCACCGTGGGCCAAGTTCTACTCTATGCAAGTTCGGTGTGATAACCCTCTTGATGCGCAAAACCTATGATGCTCCCATTTTAGAAATCAGTAAACTGAGGCACAGAGCTGTAAAGTCACTCACCCAAGTTTGCCCAGCTCTAAGTGGTAGAGCCAGCCTTTGAGCCCAGATAGCCAGCGACTATCTCAACTGTTTCCCTCCTGCCTCAAGATGCCCGAGACGCAGCCACATACCCTGAGGGCAAATGAAGGCGCCCATGTGGTGTCATAGCATAAAGTGCACAGCGAGGAGGCTTCTGCCAGAGCCCTCGTTCCTGGGGCCCCAGAACCTCCCCTGGAAGAGGGTGAGGGTGGGCTCACGTGGCCCTGCCTGCTGGACAGGGAGAGAGATTGGCCGGACCCTCTGGCCTCCTTTGCTGCTGTGGGTTCTGGCTCTGGCTCACAGCGCCCAGCTTTTGGTCGGCTCCATTCCAAGTTCTTTTATTAATTCCCTCACTCTCCAGCAAGAGAACTTTAATTAGCCCGGCCGATTTATCTATATAAATACAAACGGATGGCGCGCACGGTGGGGCGGGGAAGTAAAAGGGGAGCTGGGCCAGCGGGTTGCCTAGGGCAGAGGAAGTGACAACCGTGCCTTCCCAGCAACCAAAAATATGACTTTAATATCGTGTGCACGTGCGTGTGTGCGTGTGTTCCGGACGGACGGGTGGCCCGCAGAGCCGTGGCTGCAGGCGCTCTGCGTGTTGTCACTCTGACGGGAGGACAGGTTTCCAGAGCCGGGCTGCTTATGCTTTCCCGGGGAACGGCTGAATCTCCCTTGCTATGAGGTTCCCACTCATCAGCTCCCCCCTCCCGCTCATCCTGCCCCAGGAAGTCGGAGAATGACAAGATCACCTTGTTCGCAAGTCTCACTTTGAACTTCAAGCACTTCTACCAGGGGTAGGGGCAGAGGGATGAGCCGATGGCCACTGAACTCTTGGTCCAGCAGCTCTGGGAGGCTCAGTATCAGATAACATGTCCCAAGGATGCACCTCTGTCTTGCTCACAAGTGGACCCCCCAAAGGTCAAACCTTTCTCCCTGTGTCCTGTAGTGGGGACACAGGCAGTTGGGAGGGCCGATTCTAGTGTCAGCCTGATGAAGTTTAAATCCTGGCTCTGCTACTTATAGCCATCCAACCCTAGGTGAGCTGTTTTACAGCTCTGTGCCTCAGTTTGCTCATCTGTAGAATGAAAGCATTGTAGTTTGCAAGGATTAATGGGGTTATCACACTTAAAATGCTTAGAATGGCACCTGACACATGCCAAGGGCTCCATAACGCTTTGCTCTGTTACTGCTTGCCTGGCAGGAGGAGGGGAGAGGATATAAGCCCCTGTGGTGGGTTTGCTTATGTCCTGGGTGAGACCATGGTCGGTGGTGAGGGCAATGGAGAGCACGGTAATGATAACAGCATCTCTGATGGTGATGGCTGACTTTCCACGGGCTGGGCACAGTTCTAAGCACTTTCACTCTCTGTCGTCTCATTCAGACCAAGCTGTGTCTAGCTAGGGAAACAGGACCCATATGATGAGAGACCTGATGATACACAGCAATGTTGCGGATGGAGGGGACACAGAGGAGGGGGACAGCGCAGTGAGGGAGGTGACCCAGGGCGGGTTCCTTGGAGAGGGAAGGAGCTGCCGCAAAACCACCCCCTTCTTTCCAGAAAGCTGGTATGCCTGGGGGCCTCCCAGGTGCAAGGAGAAGGGGAAGGCATAGAGAAGCTCTTCTCATAGTCAGAACCTCTCACCAGGCGACAGGCTCCCTTTGGAGAAACACATTCCTTGTCACAGGAGGCAAGCGAGCAAGACCTAAGAGAACATAGGTTAGAGACATGGCGGGGGTGGGGAGGGCGGTTTCTGAACTGGGTGTGGTGGGGGACAGGGACAGGATGTGACTTGTGGATCCCTTCTCATTCAAGGAGTTTACCTGTGCAACCTGCTTACAGGTGCGCACACATGCACACGTGCACAGGTACATGCACACACATATACACGGCAGGCTGGTACCGCCCCGGTATCCGAAGCCCAGAGAAGGAGGCTTTTTTGCTCATGGCAAGGGACCCTCTCTGCACACCACAACCACACAGGGACTTTACACTAGGTGCCTTCCTCCTGCCAGGCTTGCAATAATAAAGGGTTATGGGGCCCTCACCATATTCTGAGCATCTCAAGGATGATAACACTTTAAATCCTGGCCACCTACAATGCTTCCACTTCACACATGAGTATACTGAGTGGTTAAAATAATTAGCCCAAGATCACACAGCCACAAGTGGTGGAGCCAGGATTCAAACCCCATCAGCCTGTCACTAGAATACGTGCTCCTAACTGCCTTTAACACACACCGCCACCATCTTCATGATCATCATCTCATGCTATCTAGCTTTGCTCTGGATGTCAATCAAAGCTGTCCTTCATTAGAGGGAGTCAAAGGCTGGGGCTGGGATGGGAAAGGCAGTAAGAAGACTGTGGGGGAAAGTGGGGATGAGAGATCTGTGTCATCCTGGGGATGTTGCATCCGGGACCGGAAGAGGCCGTGGGGTCAAATCCTGGCTCCTAGCAGCTGTAGGACCTCCAGGCAAGCCGCTTTCCCTGTCTGTCTCCATCACCCTGCTGTGAAATGCTGAAAGTCTGAGGCACAGGGGTATCAGACAGGCCTGGCACATGCAGAGGGGGCCTCCTCCACAGTGTCTCTGAAACGGAGCCTGAGTCACAGGCTTTTCTGCAGGAGCAAGTTCCCCTTGGCTCCTCCTCTTGCCCTCCATTTGGGCCAGAAAAGGGCTAGTGAGGTGCTAGCCCTCAGCCACCCAGCCTGGTGGAGCTCAGGAAGAGGCCCCAGGGCCCCAGGCCTGGAGCCCCAAGGCCCAGCAGAAGCAGAAAACCCTTGGGTTGTGGCAGCTTTTCCGAGCAGAGCCCAAGAGTGGCAAACTCTATTCTTAGCCATCGTGCCATCACGTGGAGAGAAGCGTGTCATTAGTGGGGAGGGAGGGAGGAGCTGCTGGATTTAACCCTGCAAGGGCCAGCATGCCACAAAGAGCTGGAGGAGAAACCCCTCGCCGCTGGGGGCCAGGAGGAGAGTTGGAAATTTGAGGTGGAGTCAAGGAGCCTCCTGTAAGGGGCACCCTGGGTGAACACCCACTGAACAGAAGCAATAAGCAGGCCCCACGGAGAACCTGCTGGGGGTGGAGGATAGGCGGACCTAAGGGGGAAAGGGCTGAGAATTCCATCGGCTGTCGCCTGAAGGTGACAGTCTAAGAGATTATGTGAAGATCCCTGCAGGAATCAGGACTAACCTGTCCCCATCTCTACCACGCATGTGTGTGCCCGGGGACAAGTCACAGTCCTTCTCTGGCCCTTGGTCTACATCTGAGGCATTAACCTCAATCGCTATGCTCTGGCATTTTGTGACATGGACCCAAGCAGGGTCAGAGCATCATTTCACCTCTTGCAGGGACTTCAGGCAACCAAGGCATCCTTCTGCCCAGCAGACCCCTATGGTTCTAAGAGGCTTTTATCCATGTTCTTCTTCCATTGTGACGTGCCCTGTGTACACTATCCTTTTAATGTAATTTGTAAGCAGCTCTAGCCACCAGGGACTGAGACCTGGGGTAGACTCATCTGACAGTGTTGGGTGGGGCAGGGTTAGTTAGATGTGAAGGGGCTTAATGACCTGGAGGAGCAGCAGGTGGCCTGAGACCCGGGTAGGTAGCGAGGAGACATGCTGGAAGGGGGACCGCTGGGCAGACACGTGCCTTGGGGGAGCCAGACATCTGAGCATCCTAGCTCCCTGTGTGGTCTCCTGCCTTCTCTTTTCAACCTCCCTCCTTGGTGCCCCCAGCTCAGTTTGATTCCCCAGTCCAGCTGTAGGCTCCCAGAAGCCAGGCAGCCTGCCCTCTCCTCCTCCTCCTAAGGGTCATCGCAGGCATAGCCAGTACTTGCCCAGGGCTCGGCTCCTTGTCCTGCTGACCCCGCCCTGCGCCCACCCTCTGCCCCATCATTGCCACCCGCCTGGCTCCTTGCCCCTCACCCCGCTCTGTGGTCTGTACAGACCATTCATTTCCTTTCTAATTAATCACTGCCAGTGTCCAGCCATGTCCTTCCTTCCCCAGCCCATTTGCCTAAAGAAATGAGTTGCCTTGCTGAGGAGCAGCAAATGCTTCTCAGCTCCGGGTCCTCTCTCCCCTTCCTAGGCTGCAGAGACATGGGTGCCAGGGCCCTTCCTGGGCTCTCCTGCAGGGAGAGCAGCCTCTGTTACCCCATGGAGATCAGAATCAACAGAGTTCCCGTCTTGGTGCAGCAGAAACGAATATGACCAGGAACCATGAGGTTGCAGGTTTGATCCCTGGCCTCGCTCAGTGGGTTAAGGATCCGGAGTTGCCATGAGCTGTGGTGCAGGTCGCAGACGCGGCTCGGATCCCTTGTTGCTGTTACTGTGGCTATGGTGTAGGCTGGTAGCAACAGCTCCGATTAGACCCCTAACCTGGGAACCTCCACATGCTGTGGGTACGGCCTTGAAAAGACAAAAAGACAAAAAAAAAAAAAAAAAGAACCAGCAGCTCCCCGTGGGCACTGTGAGAAGAAAGTGCTCTGAGGCCCTGGTGGGGGTGGGAGGGAGAAGGTGGTGAGGACCAGGCCCTGCCCCTCCGGACTGAAGCAGCCAGGATGCGGGCAGCTGCTTTGTAAAGCTAATGAGCTCTGGATCCCCAAACCGGAGAACAGAACTTGTCAGCTGGCCTCTTGCAAGCCACAGATGTGGCAACCCCATGGTGCAGGACGTGACTCATCGAGTCACGAGGGGTGATGAGGGAAGGAGACGGTAAAGGAAGGTTCTCAGAGGGAGAGGCTGCAGGGAGGAGAGGGGGCTCCTCCATGGAGGGCTCCTGGCCTTGACACCAGAGAACCACGTGGTGAGCTGGGCTTTAGCTCTCACCCTCCCTACTCTCCGGACCCACAGGATGCCTTCCTGTAGAGCGCTTGCCCATGGGGCATGGGAATGGTTCCTGGTGTGGGCTAGACTCCATCCACTAACTGATAGGGCCTGAGGTCGGACAGGCCTGTGTTCAAACCCAGCTGCACAAGCACGGACAAGGGCACTGCCTCTGAGCCTCAGTTTTCCCATCTGAGCAAGGGGTTAGCAGTAGTCCCTGGCCCTCGGTGCTAGAGAAACAGCAAAGGTCCTGCAGTCCTGCAGACGGAGCACTCAGTGTAGTGCCCAGCACATAGCAAGTACCCTGTCAACACTAGTTATGATTTCTTATCGTTTTTCTCAGGGTCTCCTGCTTCAATGCTGAGATGCGAGCAATCGAGAGAGGCAGCATTACCAGGGAGGCTTGAATTGACTCTTACATATTTTTCAAAAGTAAATTATGTACAAACTGCTCTAATTACTGGTGAGCATGCCCCTGAAACCCCTCCTGGCTGATAGAGCCACAGCAAGAGGCCCGGCACCAGTGCTGAGGGCCCAGTCAGCTGTCCCAGGTCACCAGCAGTCCCAGGGACATGAACTACGGTGAGGAAACTCCAGCTGTCAGTCCTGGGATTTATAGTCCTGTGAAAGCCACGGCCTCTCCTGGGGCCCATGTGGTACTAGCCCCCCAGGCTGGGCCTGTGATGAGCACGCTGCGCTGATAGAGACCCCAGTCCGGAGCTGGGATGCAACCAGCCACCCTGCCTGTTCTGAGCCCCAGGTGCCACGTCTGCCCCCTACTTACTGCCTAGGTTTCTGGCTCAGGGAGGGACCTGGGCCCCCAGTGGCTCAGGACCGAACTAAGGTAGGGAGAGAAGCTCAGGGGCTCTGGATTTAGACCAGAAGACATTCAAGTGGACAGATTCCCAGTGAGGAAAGTTGCGTCTCCCTGGCCGCTGTGCATGAGGAGCTTCTGAAGCTGCAGAAAGAGCAGTGTTTGGTCTCCGGGCTCTGCAGCAGGACTGGCACACCCCCGCCTCTGCTGTGCTTCTCGTTACCCGACCCTGGAAGGAAGGACGGGACTAGGACTCCCCTCTGAGTTAAGGTCCCTTCCCACTGAAACAGCTGAGAAGCTATAGCTGCAAAGGCTGAGGGGGGAGGGCAGCAGATTTGAGGTGGAGACGGCTGGCCTGAAGGGACATGGCTTTCCTGCTTGTGAAATGGGACCATTTCTCTTCCTTCCCCCGTGAGCTCCAAGGCAGGGGGTGACAGGGGGAATTCTATGTACAAGGCGACCTCAGGCTGCTGACAGGTGAGTCCCTGGCTAGGCTGGGATCGCTCTGGAGAGAGACCTGGTAGGTAGGCACAGGCCAGAGTGCGGCAGGTACAGGAGTGAGAAAGAGGCTGTGGGTGACTGGCTCCATGAAGCCATCTTATGAAAACCCAGAATTAAGATCTACATAGCGGAGTTCCCGTCGTGGCTCAGTGGTTAACGAATCCGACTAGGAACCATGAGGTTGCAGGTTCAATCCCTGGCCTTGCTCCATGGGTTAAGGATCTGGCATTGCCATAAGCTTTGGTGGAGGTTGCAGATGCGGCTTGGATCCCATGTTGCTGTGGCTCTGGCGCAGGCCGGTGGCTACAGCTCTGATTCGACCCCTAGCCTGGGACCCTCCATATGCCATGAGAGTGGCCCAAGAAATGGCAAAAAGACAAAAAAAAAACTACACAGCACTTCATAGTTCACAAAATACAGTAACATCTAATTTTTCATCAAATCAGCCCAACTACTTCCCAAGTTCTCATTCCACTGTGTTTACAGCTGAAAAAACTGTTGCTTGAAAAGGTTAGTCACATTCTTAGAATAAGGAGGACCTTCCTGGCTTTACCATTTTGCCAGAGGTCTAGCTGAGAGATCCCAGGATCATCCTAGGCAGTTAGACGTGCTAGCAGGTCTGCCACAGACAGTTGGGCAGGTTGTGTACTGTACAAGGGTGCTCAGATGAAGGGGTGATTATGGGACTGGGATCCAGCCTCGCTCTGCTCACCAAGCCACACTCTCCAATACAAGGCAGGATCTGCCCAGAGCACAAAGGGAACACGTGGGCCAGTGGCATCACGAGTGGGCTGGGCTTATGGCTGCTCCAGCCTCAGTTTCCTGAACTGAAACCCAAGGATAATCCTCCCTCTTCCAAGCTTCGCGTCTCTCAAGGGAAGTGGAATCAGTGAGGGGTTGAGAAAATCAATACACTACAAGTGCTTTGAGCTCCTTGGAGATAAGCTTCCTGACAAAGAGGGAGGTGATTAAAGGCAGGAGTGCTTTCTCTGCAGCCCTGATAGGGATGGCAGGGTGGCTGGAACGGGTGTGGCTGTGACACAGGCTGGCCTGTGAACCCTGGCTTCTGCAACCATCCCTTCTGCTGGCCTGGGGGCCAAGGCTGTGCCTCCCTGGTTTCTGAGCTCACTCTCTCTCTCCCGGTGACTTAGACGTTGTGGGAGATCAATACACATTTGTTCTCGCTGAATTGAATCGTCTGTATGTTCCTATCATCACTTCCCCCTCCTGTTCCCTCTGCAAAAACATAGTAACCCACTAAACATACCCAACATTGGGCTGGGAGTCCAGAGACCTGGGTTCATCGTGTGCTCTGCCACTGATGCACTGTGACCTCTGACCTCTGCCCCTCCCCAGTTTCCCCATGTATGAGGCAAGGCATTGGGTATGATGACCAGCGGGGCTCCCTCCCACAGTGCAGCCTGGAGCCGGGAGGTACGTGCATCTACACAGAGCACCCCCACCACCCCCCATCTGTCTCTAAAGGCAGCCGAGATAAAACAGAGCCTAATCCGCACCAGGGAGACGGGTCCTCTGCCCGAGGGGCCACGGGCACAAATTGGGCCGTCGTGTTGCATTACTTCCGCCAGCTTGGGCCCCACCATCTCACCTCCATCCCCCCACGAACGGGGACAGCGATGGGCAGACAGCGCAGTGGGGGCAGGGGGCCCATGCTGCCACCAGGCCCCCTGACTCCACCATCAAAGGCGACAGGCAAGGGGAGGGGGGCACCCAGCCAGTGAGGATTTTTAATGACCCCAAATCCTGGCAACTCATTATGTCTCCGATAAGGCAATGGGAGCTGTCACTCTGAGATGCAGCCAAGGAGGCTCCCTAGAGAAATTTTGCCGCCTTCTCGCTAATCTTCTTATAAACATTGTTATTTATTTTTTCTTATTTTATCCGACATGTGTCAAGCAGCCCCTGCTAAGCCTGTGACATCTCCAGGGAGGCTAGAGGAGGTTTGAGGATGGCCTGTCACCCCCATCCCCCCCCCACACCCTGGTTCAGCCCCCTCCCCAACCCTCATCAGCACAGGCGTGTTCTCTAGGTGGCCAAGGCTCTGTCCCAGGCTGGTGGCTTTGCAATGCCCGCAGGAGTTGGTTCTTGGGCCAGGAGACCCTGGCCATCTGGGAGCTGGCCATCAGAGTTAGGAGGCTGCAGGGTGTGCCAACTGGGCTGATTCCAAGGAGGAGAGGAAGGGCTGCGTGCCACCAGTGGTATCTGGGGGTACCGCGCAGTTGTGCTGGGAAGCCCCCAGGCTCATTCCAAATGTGTTTGGTTAACACCCAAGTAGCAATCACTGCATCCGCCTCCAGCTGAGACGCAGTCCCAGGCACCGTTCTCAGTGTCCTTCACTCCCTACAGCGGCACCGTGAGGTTGGTACCAGCAACAGTCCCCTTTTTAGGAGAGGAAACTGAGGCCCGGGGAGGTTTAACCACTTGCCCCAGGTTGCTCAGGCACGAAGGGGCTGACTAGGGTTTGAACCCTGGTGCTTAGAGGCAGAGCCAGTACAGTGCTCACCCACACTTTCCATGGGCAGCTGGCTTCCTTTGAACAAGCGCTCCTGGGATCCTGGGAGAGAGGCAAAGCCAGGAATTTTCTCCGCATTTCACAGGTGAAGGGACAGGCTCAGAGAGGGCGCGTGACTCACCCCAGCACCAGGACGAGAAGCCAGGGCTCTTGGCTGCTGGTTCCGAGTTCTTGCTGAAAGACCTTGGGATGGCTTCTCCTGGGTTTTTATCCCATGTTCTGGGGTGCTGAGACCCGGGGCGGGAGCAATATTGAGAGTGTGGGGAGAAGATTGTAGAACTTCCACAGGGCACAAGCAAGAGTCCAGAAGGTCTGGGAGACCCCTTTCAACTGTAGTCCATGGCACGCATTTGTGATAAGTCTTTTGGCTCTCTCATGATGGATTACTATAAAGCAGGCTGCAAAACAATGCATGCGGTGGGGTCCCGTTTTAGTGACGATACAGCTGTATGTGTGCATATGTGTGTAGATATATGTGTATATATATATAGCAGAGGGAACAACAGGTTGAATTTTTACTTTCAAAAAAGCCTAATTTAAGGCCAATGTTTTAACATTCCACATTTGGAGGATCTCAAATTCAGAGCAAGGCACACGGTTTTTGAAAAACATTTCATTTTAAAATAATTTTAGGTAGCACAGAGAGGTCCTGCGACCCTTCACCCGGCTCTTTCTTAAGCTAACAATGTTGCCGTCTTGCTTAACTTCAAATTTCACCCGTTTTTCTATTGGTAAAAACTGGATTTTCACCACATTATATCAGGGTTACATGACACGTGACCTTGACAGGACTGCCCACTAGTGACGTTACCCTTGATCGTAGGTTAAGCTGGTGTCTGCCGGCTCGCGCCTCTGCGGTGTTATTTTTCCCTCTCCAGAGTCTATTCTTAGAAACAGGTCTCCAAGTACAGCCCTCACTCAAGAAGAGAGGAATTGAGATTCGCCTCCTGAACACCAATGAATTTGTGGACACATGTTAAAACCACCACCGTAATTTAATAACCTGGGGAGGGGGAAGCTACTTGGAGGCGATGCAAATGCCCTGTTTCTCCTTCAAGCTTCGGCCACTAATTTTAGCATCCATGGCTGGATCGAGCCTGCAGCAATTCCTGCCTTGGTGTTCTGATGGTGATTTTTCTACTTCCCTCATCCCTGCTACTTGACATGTTTGAATTCAACAGTTTTGTTATTTGCCATTGTGCTCAAATTATTCCACCTTTGGCCATTTAGAGCTCTGGCAGTTTGATTCTTCTATTCTCCGGACATGGTCCCCCTATTGTTTTGAGGGGCTTTTTTGTTTTTTAGATATAAGCCTACTGTGGCTCTTTGTTTTTGGAGTGTTGTATTGTTGTATTTAGCGCAATCTTACTTTCTGGGGTCATCTTGTATTTTCTTGGCCAAGCCCTAGAAGCAGCCGTTTCTCCAAGGATCCTTTTATTGGTTCTTAGTAACCAAGAACTGGGTTCTAGGAAGGCACACATTTTTGAGGTCAACTTTTACATGAAGAAAACATCTGAAACTTGATATCTGGAAATGAATTGGCATCCAGCTTAATTGGATCATTATACATTGCAATTGTGTATGCTTATGTAACCCACCTGGACTGTCATGTCTCACTCGAGCCTCATCTGTAGAATAACCTTGAAAGGTCCTTGTGAGGGTGAGGGACATTCTCTGGGTTCAAATCCATGCCACTGGTATGGATGGTGTGTAGCCCAATCTCCAGCCAGACTCTGTATGAACACTCACTTTTCATCCGTATGGTCAGCGTGTACAAGCCAAAGAGTTTGACACATCCTCAAAATGTCGCTGAACCATTTGGGAAATATTAAATCGTGGATTTAATGATTCTTCTCAGGTTTTCCTCAATTATACATGTAATATTCTTGACATTTTCCTTCACTCCTATGGAGCCTCTGAGACTCCAGAGGCAGTGGGGAGGGCCCCAGAAACAACAGTGTGGTTGCAAAGGAACCAAGGCGATTATAGTGCCTCGCCTCTCTGGCTAGCTTCCCATGCGTCAAACGGGAATAATGAAAACAAATGAGAGAGGGATGAGAAAATGTAATAGCAATCTTTCTGAAATGTTACTGTAACGTTTACACAGCATGAGGCATTATTCAGACTCAAGGTCCAGATGGACCTTGGTCCAAAACCTCCAGATGGACTTGGGGCCAAAACCTGGCTCCTTCACCATCACTGTGTGATGGGCAAGTGAGCTCACCTCTGTGGGCCTCAGTTGTTCTGTCTGTAAAATGGGCTACTGGTTCCTACCTCAGGGGTTCATCCTCAAAGTTGAGTGCTTAATATCCTGCCTGACTGATACTCAATGGCCATCATTAATAACAGTAACAGTCACACTTAGCAGTAAGAACAGAGTCCCAATGACCAGTCAGCAGGAATGTGATCCGGGTCATGTTGCATGAATTTAAGATCAAAACAGGGGTCAAATTTAAGTATTTGCCATTCATATATATTTTTAATTTTATTTTTATTGAAATTGATTTAGGATAGCATGTTAGTTTCAGGCGTATAGCACAGAAATTCATATATATATATATATATACACTTTTTTGGAATCTTTCCCCATATAGGTTATTGCAAAATACTGAGTGTAGTTGCCTGGGCTATTACAGTAGGTCCTTGTTGGTCATCTATTTTACATATGATACTGTGTATATGTTAATTCCAACCTCCTAATTTATCCTCCCATTCCCCTTCCCCCTTTGGTAACCATAAATTTGCTTTCTATGTCTGTGAGTCTCTTTCTTTGTTAGAAACAGGTTCGTGTGTGTGTGTGTGTATGTGTGTGTGTATTTAGATTCCACATGTAAGGAATATCATACGATATTTTTGTCTGGCTTATTTCACTTAGCATGATAATCTCTAGGTCCATCCATGTTGCTGCAAATGGCATTATTTTGTCCTCTTTCATGGCTGAGTCATATTCCATTATGTATATGTACCATGTCTTCTTTATCCATTCAACTGTTGATAGCCATTTAGGTAGCTTCCATGTCTTGGCTATTGTAAATAGTGCTGCAATTTTTTTTCAATAGACTTTATTTTTTGGAGCAGTTCTCCATTCATAGCAAAACTGAGTGGAAGTTATAGTGATTTTTCATACAGCTCTTGCCCATCTCCAGCCTCCCCCACTATCAAAATTCCTCACCAGAGTGGCACATATGTTAGAATAGATGAACTGGAGTTCCCGTGGTGGCTCAGTGGTTAACGAATCCAACTAGGGATTCAATCCCTGGCCTCGCTCAGTGGGTTAAGGATCTGGCGTTGCCGTGAGCTGTGGTGTAGGTTGCAGACACGGCTCAGATCCTGCGTTGCCGTGGCTGTGGTGTAGGCTGGCATCTGCAGCTCTGATGCGACCCCTAGCCTAGAAACTTCCATATGCCGCGGGTGCGGCCTTAGAAAAGACAAAAAGACAAAAAAAAAAAAAAAAAAGAATAGATGAACCTACATAGGCACATCACCACTCAAACTGTTCAAAATATACATTAGAATTCACTCTTCGTGTTGTACATGCTATGGGTTTTGACAAATGTATAATGACATATCCACCATTACGGTGTCATGCAGAATATTTTCACTGCCCTAAAAATCCTGTGCTCTGCTTGTTTGTCTCTCCCTCCCTCACTCCCAAATCCCAAACCACTGATCCTTTTACTGTCTCCTTAGTTTTGCTTTTTCTAGAATGTCATGTAGTTGAAATCGTACAGTCTGTGTTCTTTTCAGATTGACTTCTTTCACTTATAAATATGCACTTAAGTTTCTTCCATATCTTTTTATGTTTTGGTAGATTTCTTTTTAGCACTGAATAATACTCCAAGCTGAATGTACCACAATTCACTTATCCATTCACTTACCAAAGGCATCTTGGTTGCTTCCCAGTTTTGACAATTATGAATAAAGCTGTCCTAAACATTTGTGTGCATATTTCTGTATGAGCATACATTTTCAACCCCTTTGTGTAAATACCCAGGGCTGCGATTGCTGGGTGGTATGGGGTAAGAGTATGTTTAGTTTTGTAAGAAATTACTGAGTAGCCTTCCAAAGTGGCCGTACCATTTTGCATTCCCACCAGCAATGAATGAGAGCTCCTGTGACTCCATATCCTCACCAGCATTTGGTGTTATCACTAGCATTTAGGCCATTGTAATAGGTATGGACTGATACCTCACTGCTGTTTGTTTGTTTGTTTTTGCTTTTTAGGGCCACACCCGCAGCATATGGAAGTTCCCAGGCTAGGGGTCCAGTCAGAGCTGTAGCTGCCAGCCTACACCACAGCCATAGCAGTGCAGGATCAGAGCTGCATCTGCGACCTATACCCCAGCTCACAGCAATGCCGGATCTTTAACCTACTGAGCAAGGCCAGGGATCAAACTTGCGTCCTCATGGATGCTAGTCAGATTCGTCAACTGCTGAGCCACAATGGGAACTCCTCACTGCTGTTTTATATATTTGCAATTCTCTGATGACATATAATGTGGAAGATCTTTTCATATGTTTATTTGCCATTTGTGTATCTTCTTTGGTGAGGGTCTGCTCAGGTCTTTTGACTCTTTTTAAAATCAAGTTATTTGTTTTCTTACTACTGAGTTTTGAGAGTTATTCGTATATTTTGGAAAATCAGATATGTCTTTTGGAAATAATTCTCCCCCCCCCCCCAGTCTGTGGTTCTTCTTCTCATTCTCTTGACAGTGTCTTTCATAGACCCGAGTTTTTAATTTTAATGAAGTCCGACTTATCAGTTATTTCTTTCGCAGGTAGTGCCTTTAGTAGAGTATCTAAAAACTCATCACCATGCCCAAGGTCACCCAGATTTCCTCCTATGGTATCTTTTAGGAGTTTTGGAGTTTTGCATTTTACATTTAGGTCTATGATCCATGCTGTGTTAATTTTTGTGGAGGGTATAAGGTCTGTCTAGATTCATTTTTTTGCATGTGGATATCCTGTTGTTCCTGCTCTGTTGAAAAGTCTATCTTTGCTCCATTCACATATATTTTTACCTTGAGGTTTTCAAAGGACATCCCTGCATGGAGTCCCCCACATTCCCCAAACACCCCCCCCGCCCCATCCATGGCACTGTTCCAGCAGGGAGGGGCCCTTTGGAGAGTGACCTTGAGCCTGATCGCCAGAACCCTGACTGGCGAGGACCCTCCAGCCAGGCTCTGGCTCAAGGTTGGGGGTTGGGGCCACCTGCTGAGCCAGGGGACCTGGCTGGGGGGAGGTAGTTCTCAGTGCAGGGCTCCTGAGGGGTGACTAGTGTCCAGGTTGGAAGGAAGAGGTCTGACCAAGGGGGCCTGGCAGTAGGGAAGACGGCAGCCTCGGGCCTCTGTGGAGGTTTGGAGCCCAGGGGTGAGTGACTCTGCAGTCAGGTACACAGACATTCGCACACTCTCACCTCGCCGGGAACCAGGATAGCCGCTTACCAGGCCCAGTTAATTCAACTCTCCCATTGCCACCTCTCCTCCTGGGTTCATTTTAGGGCATCCAGCTCCCCAGCAGGCTGGAGGCACAGATTTCTGCCCTGTGCTGCTCTCAAGATTTTGATGGGAAGGCAGGTTGTGTGGACACAGGGCTGCATCCTCCTGTCCCTCCACCCCCACTCCCCCACCCCCACCAGAACCATGGGCTGGAACTGGCCAAAGAGCTTAGTTCCTGAGGCCAGGTGCCTATTTCCCCACCAGGGAAATGGAAGACAGGAGACTTGCCTTCCCTCAGAGCCCTGGTCCTCGGAGAATGGAACCCTCCAGCTCCAGCGCCCCACCCCTACCCCAGGGCCTGGGGCCTTTATGTAACTTGCAGCTAGAAAGTAAGGCTTCTGGAGACCCAGGCCTCCCTCCTCCCTCTCAGGGCCTGGCTCATGTACAAGGGTGCGTGTTCTCCACCATGAGCTGGGTGCAGGGCTAACCCCTTCCCAGCCATGATGCCTCATTTCATCTCCAAACAAACCCACAGAGCTGTCACTGCCACTCTCATTCTACAGATGTGAAGCCAGGGAAGGTGGTTCGGCAGGGTGGACAGGGTCACTTGCCAGCTCAGAGGATGTCATGGAGGCATCCTGAGCCTTAGTTTCTTTGCCTGTAAAATGGGACGAATCATACCTCCCTCACTGGGCTGCTGCGAGACAGATATGAGTTAAGGGAGATGTCGCATGCACTTGCAGCTCAAGATAAATGATGCTGGAATTACTGTCACTGTCATCTCATCATTTTGGGGTCTGAACCTGGAATTTCGGTTCTCAAGCTCAGGCTCTTTCTTCTACCTGGCCCCCAGAAGACGGCTAGAGCAGATCCTAAAGATGGGCTCCCAGACCTCCCCAGGGATGCGTGGCCTGTGGGAGCGTGCACCTTTTGGGGGAGAGTGGAAGCTGAGAGAGGAGCAGGGCTGGGATGCTGCTCCTGTGGTCCCCTCCTCCTGTCAGTCATGTTTCCCTGCATCACTCTCTCACTTGGACAAGGGCCAAGCCCGGAGATGGCCGGGGACCAGGCCAAGGTCACACAGTGGGCTCCTAGGGCCCAGACGGGCCCTCCCCAGAGGAGCCATCTTCCAGATGAGCCAAGGCCTCACGTCTGCCGCCTGTAACCACTGACCAGGCATGCGCTTGTCCAGCTAGGTTGGACACAGTGTCCCCAGGGCATGAAATTTCATTTTCTTTATGTCTGATGGAGGATTGACTGCTTGGCTGAAATCCAACAAATCACAGCAATTGCAGAAACAAGTACAGCCCTGGCCCTGGTATCTGGGTGGCCCACACCCACGCACACTCATAGCCTCTCACACTCACACACATGCACTGATTCACACACCTACCCTCACACGCATGCTCATACCAGCTCACACACGTCAACAGTAACACTCGTTCATACTCACAGTCTCGCACACACATTTGCACTTGCTCACCCAGTCACAGTTTTACATTTGTGCACACATCCCCATACCCTTATGCACTAATCACACACATTCACGCACTTCCAGTGGCTCTTGGACCCCCAGTTCGGCTACTTTGGTGTTGCTCTCACAGGCATGGGAAGGTCTAGGCAGAAGCCGCTTCCCATTCCCCTCCCCAGATCTCATTTGCCTGAACCCTTCCAATCCCACTCCTTGCCTCCCCCAGGAAAGATTCCGACTTCACCTCTTCCTACCAGCCGGCTGGGGCCTCTCCTTCCTCTCTCTTTCATCTATAAAGTTAGCAGTACCCTCTTTCCCTGCTCTTGTCCAGCAGCCAGGGTTTGCTGAGCACCTACCATGTGCCAGCCATAGCGGGTCCTACGGTTTCCTTTGCTGGATGGAGAAACCCCCTGAGGGCAAGGAGGGTGTCACACCCACCATCTGTGCCCAGCACTTAGGAGGGGCCTGAGCACGTGGTGCCCACCCTCAGCGCCTATGTGGAGTAGATGAAGACATGCCCCCCCAGGGCCCTGTTGGCCCGGTGTGCTTCCAGTGACTAAGCACTTCCCAAAACCAGCTCTTGCTGGCGCTGTTCCCCACTCCCAGAGCATCCTTCCTGTCTGCGCCCATGTCCCTCCTCACATCTGTGCAGATCCGGCCCAAGTGCCATCTCCCCGGGAGGGCTCTGGCGAGTCACCTCCCAGAGACAGCCTGCTCTAGGCTGGCCTTTGCCTGTCTCCAGACAGGACCCCTGGCACCTGGGGGCCGGACTAGGTGTCCACAGAGCCACACACGGAGCGCCTTCAGTTGGTGTTGAGTTGAGCCCTTTAAGATGTGCTTTCTTTGTGGGAAAGGCTTTTTCTCTGGAGTGATGAGAGCCGGCCCACCCTTGCTCTTTCCTCTGCACTGAAGCCCAGGTCCCCGGGGACACTACAGTTTGCAGAGATGGGACAGTCTCTTGCCCAGGGCTTGAGACTCCTCCCACTTCCTCCTTCCTGTCTCAATGTAAATATCACTTTCTCCAGGAGGCCTTCTTTTTCACCCAGACTCTATTTAGGTGCCTTGCTCTGGGTCCCTAAATCCCCATCACAGCTCCGTCCTGCTCTGTTGTCATTTCCTCTTCTGCATCTGTCATCCCAGCCTGTGGGCACCATGAAGACAGATGTTTTGTCTGTCCTCATCCTCGACACATCCCCAGGGCCCAGCATGTGCTCAGGACACAGCAGGCATTTCCGTAAATGCTGCAGGAAGGGAAAGAGGAGCAAACTATCCACAGGTTTGTCCTCCTCCCCCTGCCACACATCTCGCCTGTGGTCTTGCAGGTGGGGAAGCTAAAGGGAATCCTGGGTTTTCCTTTCTACCATGTAACCCCTCCTGGTGAGGGTCCACCTTGGGTCCATGAGTCTCATCCTTTCTTTGGGACCTGCATTCCCTCCCCAGATATCCCTTGCCCTCAGCACGTTCTCAGCAGCCTGAGGGTTCCCCACTTGATCATCCGCGCTGTAGGCCAGGTTACCCAGAGGCTGTGCCCCACAGTAGGGAGCCCCCTGACCCAGGGAGAGTCAGCTCCAGCTAATTTCCTGGCCACTGCCTCCCAGTGACAGTGCTGCATCTGTTTCCCTTGATAACTGGGCTCTTGGCAGCGTCAGTTGGAACCTGGCAAAGTGCTGCCCAAGGAAATGAAGGCAGAGCAAGCCTCCTTTCTCTGGGCACCAGGGGCAGGGAGGCTGGAGATGACAGCTCTTACCCTTCCCAGGCTGTGGAGCTGCCAGAGGGGTGATGGGACTTGGGGGGGGGGGTAAGAGGCCACAGTGTCCCAGTGGCAGAGTGGGGCACGTGGCCTGGCCCAGGGTCGGAGTCCTGTCTCTGAGACTCCCTGGATGTGTGACCTTGACTGAGTCAGATAACTCTGTGCATCTCTTTGGCGTGTCATTCAAGGCCTCCACCCTCTGGTTAGAAATGGTCTTTCCATAAACCTTATCACTTTCCTGGGCAATGGTGGACCACCGAATTCCCAAACATGCCCTGCTGTTTCTGGCCTCCAGGAATTTGCTCGTTGCAATTGCCTCTGCTGGAGTGACTCCCTCCCTCCCAATTCGAAAGGTGGAAACTCTCCCCATTCTTTGAAGGCAAATACCACTTCCTCCAGGAAGCCCTCTCTGATTGTCCCCATTGCGCTAACTTCCTCCTCCATCCTTCTCCATTTCAGTAACCATCACCCCTCAGGCGGAACTCCTCAGTCATCCTTGATGCCTCCCTTTCCTTCACCCTCCACAGCTAATCCATCAGCTTGTCCTGTGACCACACTTGCAAAATACATCCTGGACCCATCTCCAGATCTCTATCCTCTCTGCTGTCACCTACTCCAAGCCACCATCATCACTCTCCTGACTTGCATTCCGATGTGGGTGTAGGTCACTCATGTGGGAGATGAGACAGGAAGGAGGAAAAGCCAATCCAAGGTGTCTTGCTGCTGTGGATCGCCGTAGCCAGCCCTACCCTCGGGAAAGCCTCTCCAAAGGACAGCAGCCTGAGACATTTGTTTATTGACTTTTGTCCCCATTGACAGACAGTTGCCTCTTGAGGCCTGAATTCCCTGCCCCTCCTACTGCCAGGCTGTCCTGTGCAGGTTGAGTGAGCTCTTCACAGAAGAAAAGCAGAGGAGAGTCCAGTATTTGGAGGTGTTTGTCCTCGGCTGCTCAGTTGCAGCTGGACTCACCAGTAGGCTGTGGGGAGAGGCTTGGGGCACCAGAAGCATCTGTTACAGTTCCCAGAGCACACCCCCCACCTTGCCTACTTGCGAAGGACCACCAGGGCCATCTCATAAAGGCGTAAGTTGATCCTATCTCTTCATGGGCTGAGACCTTTCAAAGGTCCCCATTGTCCTGAGAACAGAACCTTGGCTGTGGCTCACCAGGTCACCCTCAGCCTCTCTGCCTCCCTGCCCTCACCCCCACTCTCTCACTAAGCTCCAGGCACACTCGCCTTTGCACACTCATGGCAACGCTGGATCCCTGACCCACTGATCCGGGCCAGGGATCAAACCTGCATACTCATGGTTACTAGTTGGTTACTAGTTGGATTTGTTTCTGCTGCATCACGATTGGAACTCCTGTGTCAGCCTTGTTTTCTATGTGGGAAGCCTTGTTCCTCTGCTTATAATAACAACTCAGTGCCAGGCACAAAGGGCACAAAGGGCACAAAGTCTGTCCTCTGTCCTCACTAGGAGCTCCACCCACCTGCAGACAAGGGTGGGGGCACCCGGCTGCCATGCATCAAAGTGGTCTTCAAACTGCAGGACATGAAGTTAGTGAGTCACATGAGCCCTTTTCAAAAATAATGACACAGGAGTTCCCTGGTGGCTCAGCAGGTTAAGGATCCAGTGTCGTTATCAGAGCCCACAGCTTACTTCAGCCTTAGGGCCTTTGCACTCGGGGGCCCACTCCCTGGACCCACTGTCCCGCAGTCTGCTCATGGTTGGCTACGGCCGTACAAGTCCACATCCACAGGTCACCTCCTTAGAGAGCTCTTCCCTGGCCGCATACTCCCCGCCCCCATGCTCTCTAGCTCCTCATTTCTTTCCTTTGCCTCCAAGCGCTCACATCTGACTCATTTACTTATTTATTTACCTGTTTCTTGCCACTCTCTCCCCCAAGAACCTAATCAGTCACAGTGCCGTATTTATCTCCAAGGCCCTGCCTAGCGCCTGGCATGGAGCAGATGCTCAGTATATGCCTCCTGAATGGATATGCTCCCCAAAGCAAGGAGAGCGTGAGTCAGGGATCTTGTGCACCTGCGAGATTAGTGATGGCGAGCCCCGGAACAGAGTCAGGGAAGCAGAGTAGCGCAGGAAGAAAATCTAGGCAGCTGGAGTCTAGCCTCAGACGCACCCCACAGGGGGAGGCTTGTGGCTCTGGAGCCCAGCACCACCTTTAGGCAAGAGTGATTCTTTTGTATCCCCTGTCAGTCATGGGCTGAGGGCTGCCTCAAGCAGAGGTGTGTGGGGGGCGGGGCAGAGAGGCCATTAACAGCCCACATTCAGCACCTGGAAGAGAGGAGGCGGGGCCTGGGGAGGGGACCAGAGGGGCACTCACGGCAGGAGGGTGCTACTCCTATGTTCACAGACCCCAGGGCTACTCATCTCAGGCTAGGGACTGACAGCAGGGGGATGGACCAGATGACCTCTGTAAGCCCCTTGTAGGACAAGATTCCCAGACTGGCCACGATTCCCAGACTGCCAGGAGAATGGATGCCCAGCAGCCTACATGGAGGCACCTGAGCCAGGATGCCTTGGGGAGCAGAAGCCTCTCGAGAGTAGTGAGTCAGGCTCCTAATGGCCCGGCCCTGTCTCTAAACACCTCCTCTTAACTGACCGGTCTTCTGATCACTGCCTCCTCAGCCCATTTTCTCTTTGTGTTTCCTCCCTGGCTATGAGAACAGTGGGTAGTATGTCCCCAGAACAACTGCCAGAGTGCCCCACCCCATCTGTGGGTCTCAGAAGCTGTTTGGGCATTCCATTAACCCATCACCAACTGGACTAATCTCTCAATGCAGTGCCAGTTCAATCCTGTTTGTTTTCTGAAACATTAAGGCCCGGGAGAGCGCGTTCCCACAGCCGCAAAGTCTGAGGACACCTTAGAAAGATGCACTGCCCCCGGTCCCTCTCCCAGGTGTGTTTGGGTGATGCAGAGAGCAGACCAGGCAGGCAGAACTTGGCAGTGACAAATGGCCCAGCCTCCCCCGACCCTGCACTTTCCCTCGCCCCGAGAGCTATTGACAGCCAGGGCACTTGAGTTTTTCTCTCTTCTCCATCGGCTCTTTTAATTGAAAAATATAAAGAAAATGCCTATTGATTCCATGTAACTGATAAGCTATTCACTCTCCAACCTTTTTAATCAGGAGCCAAGCCTGGCTTAAAGCCCAAGGGAAGAGAAGGGCTGGGAAAGGAGAAGCACGATTTGGACTCAGCCCCCCTCACCTCCCAACAAACTTATGCAGAGCCTCCAGGACTGGGGATCAAAGAACAACTTAGGAGCCTTCTCCTTCCTTAAGGATGTTTGCTGCTCCTAATTTTTGAAGCATATAATTATCCCTAACATTTACACAACACTTTGCGTTTACAAAGCAATTTCCACTCATAAAGCCCTTGCACACGCATTGTCTTCTTTGATCAGTCTGTTTACTGCAGGGGAAAACTGGTCCGCGAGTCCTTCCCTCCACTGACCAAGCTGTGCATCTGGGCGGTGGGAGCCTCACTCCTCACAGTCCTGGGAATTAATCTGGGCAGAGATTCCTGTCCCGTTTTATAGATGAGGCCACTTGAGATTCAGAGATGTTGTACTTTCCCCAAGGTCACACAGCAAGTCAGCAGTCAGAAACTGGTCCAGGTGAGACCTCTGAGCCCCTCCAAGTGCTCTGCTCCTTAGAAATGAGGTACTGGGGTCACCTGGTTGTCAAGGTATGGAGCTCACCTGCCAGCCCCTTGCTCACTATGGATTCTGGTCAGACTTAAAGAACATCCTAAGAAAGAGGGTGATTGATCATTGTAATACGCTAACCGGAAAATTTCCCCTTCCTCAGAGAATGCTCATTTTAGGCTAGGGCCCGACAGCAGGGGGGTGGACCAGATGACCTCTGTTAAGCCCCTTTTAGCACGAGGAGGCTATGGTGCCCGGGATGCCAGGAGAATGGATGCCCATCAGGCTAAATGGAAGCACCTGAGCCTCCTTATCTTCTTTTTGGCACACACCAAGACATGAGTCATAGAAGGTGTGGGGAAAATATATTGCATTATCAATATTTAATATCTCCGGGGAGGTGACATCAGCAGAATTGCTTGGCCTGGCCGAGCCATCTAGGTGGACAGTGGGACAGGCCCTTCATCTCCTGGACACCCCATCCTTCCCACACAGGGGACAGGTGAAATTTATGGGCTCCTGGAAGAGGCAGGTGCGTGGCATAAAGTGACACGTTCCTCTAGCACCTGTGTGCTGACCTGGGGCCTTCCTCCCTGTGACTCTTCACCTGGTCCGGGGACTAGAGGGCTGGGGGCCAGTGATTAGTCCTTGGGCTGGGGACTCGGGGTCTCCAGCTGCTCTGAAATGCCAGATTACTCTGGTCTGTTTGACAGTGCCGTGTGACAGGTTGGGGTCCCAGACCACACAGCTGTTGGTCACTTGACAGACAGATGATCTCAGGATTCAGGTGTCACCAAAGTTAGTCTGAGCCCGAGAGAAACTTGGCAGGTGATGGGCAGACATAAACTAAGGCAGAGAGTGGCCACCCTGCCTCGTCAGGCTGCTCCTCTTCATTAGCCAGGTGTGTGAGCCTCCCTGGGCCTCAATTTCCTTCCCTTAAAATGGGGGTTATGGTCTCTGCCTCACAGATTTGTTATGAAGATTGAAAAAAGGTTCCACTTGGCATGTGCCTGGCCCAGGTACCTTTGTCCCAGCCCCTCCCCTCTGCCCCAAGGCATGCTGGGAGCAGGTGGGAGTGCAGGCCTGCTGTAAAGAAAGGGAAGGAAATGGATGAGAATTAAACTGTATGGAGGTTTCTGGCTCTCTGGGTACCTCTTTTAATCCCCATCATTGACAGTGGTGGAGACCAAGTTCGGAGAGGCTAAGTGATAAGTGCAAACCAAAATCTGACCTCTGATTGTTTGGCTCTTGTTTGTGACCTTAAACTGCTCCAGATCTTGATGGGACTGGGGAAGCTGAGGCAGTGGCAGAGGCAGTTCTCGCAGCCATACAGGTCAACCCCAGGGAGCATCCCAGAGTGTGTCCCAGAGAGGGCTTCTCTCCCCATGGGTCTCTGGTCCTGCCCAGGGGATGGTACCCACCCCATGTCTGACCAGCACACCATGCACCTGCACCAGAAACAAAGGCCTGAAGGGCAGGAAGTCCTGTGGTGCCCAGAAAGTGGCTCCCTCCTCCCTCGGGGGACCCAAAGGACTATTCCTGGGTGCTGTTTCAACAGCAGGAAGAACCTCAGCCGTGGTCCTGGGTGACTGTGTGACACTCTGTGAGTTACCTCTTCTCTCTGGGCCTCAGTTGCCTCACCTCTGTGGAGTTCCCATCGTGGCTCAGTGGTTAATGAATCTGACTAGCATCCATAAGGATGCAGATTCAATCCCTGGCCTTGCTCAATGGGTTAAGAATCTGGCGTTGCCCTGAGCTTTGGTGTAGGTCGCAGATGCAGCTCGAATCCTGCGTTGCTGTAGCTATGGTGTAGCCTGGCAGTTGTAGCTCCAATTTGACCCCTAGCCTGGGAATCTCCACATGCCACAGATGTGGCCCTAAAAAGCAAATAAGTAAGTAAATAAATAAATAAATAGTTTTTTAAAAAGAGAGAGAGAAAGAAAAGGGCCGGCCTGAATGATCAGTACGTGCCTTTATGTGACACGCTCCCCGGAGAGCACAGCATGCTCTCTGCCCACAGAGAGTTCCACGCAGTAACAGAGACTCCCAAATAAAGGGGCTGTGACGATGCTGCGTGTGACAAACTGGGAGCCAATTTTCCCCAGGGTTGTCCAGATGAGAGGCTCCTAGTCCAGCCTGCAGGGCCAGGCGAGGACAAGGAAGCAGGGCAGCTACTGGAGATGTGGCATTTTTATTTCGTTTTTCGGGTTTTGGTTTTGGGTTTTGTTTTTTTTTTTGTTTTTTTTTTTTTAGTCTTTTTGCCATTTCTTGGGCTGCTCCCACAGCATATGGAGGTTCCCAGGCTAGGGGTCAAATCAGAGCTGTGGCCGCCAGCCTACGCCAGAACCACAGCAACGTGGGTTCTGAGCCGTGTCTGCAACCTACACAGCTCACGGCAACGCCGGATCCTTAACCCACTGAGCAAGGTCAAGGATCGAACACGCAAACTCATGGTTCCTAGTCGGATTCATTAACCACTGAGCCACAACGAGAACTCCGAGATGTGGCATTTTTAGAGCACAGGTGTGACTCAGCCAGACAAGATAGGGGCCCCCAGGACCTATAGGGAGCTGTGGGGGTTGGGTCCTCCAGCAGTTCTGGGTCCCAAGGTGAGGTCAGGCAGTGAGTCTGGGAGGGGTCAGAAGGGGCGTTCAAGGCAAAGGAAATATCAGACAGGGGACTTGAGATCAAGTCAGGAGTGAGGGGCCAGTGGGGCTTAAGCTCATCCCACTGGAGGGCAGGAATGACCTTGGTGTGCAGGGTTGAAAGGGGGTGGAACTGTGCAGAGAACAGGCTGTCATACCAAATTACTGCAAACTGGTAGCTTAAAACAATAGAAATGTATTCTCTCACGCTTCTGGAAGCCAGACGTCAGGTGTCAGCAGGGCTGTGCTCCCTCTGAAGGCCTCTGGGGGAGGATCCTTCTCTGCTGCTTCCAGCAGCTGGCAGCTGCCAGCAATCCTTGGCTTACAGCTGCATCACTCCAACCTCCACCTCCACTGTCACATGTGGCACTGTGTGTCTCTGCTCCGCCCAAATTTCCCTCTTCTTCAGAACATCAGTCATGGAATTAGGACACACTCTACTCCGAGATAACCTCCTTTGAATGAATTATATCTGTAAATCCTCTGTTTTGCAATAAGGTCACATTCCCAGGTCTCAGGTGGAATGAAGTTTGAGGAGACACTAGTACAGGAGGGCTGGGGAGCTGACGTGAGCCTGTTTCAGAAGCACCCGCATCCTGCTAAGCCCAGGCCTGCTGGTTTCACGTGGGACTTGACAGGAAGGTGGGGACAGTGGATTGGAGTCACTTGTGGGAGCTTTTTGGGCCTTTGGGGCCCTTTTTTTTTTTTTTGGTAGGTAGCTTTCCTGTCTGTGTAGCTTCGGGTGAGCATAGGGAAATCTAAGCTATAGGCCAAATGGGCCGGAAAAGTGTGAATTCCTCCTGCAGAGCAGGGCAGTGAGAGGCAAATACAGCACCCAGGAGCTCTCCTTCTGTTCCCGTCCTCACCTGCTTCCCTGTGTGACCCTGAGGAAGTGGATTTCCCTCTCTGAGCCTCACCTTCCCCATGTGAGACACAAGGGCTGTGTCTGGCTGATCTCCACGGGCCCTTACAACTGTGGAAATTTGTATTTTAAACTTGTTGCTCCCAAAGATAAAAGAGTCAACCCCAGGGATGCTGGGCAACTCCCTGAGCCTGGCCCCTGGAGCTGACCACTCACTCTGGTAAAATCCGGCCACACATCAGCCCTTGACATGGGTGGAAAATCTTCCACCGCCTCCCCATCCCCCACCACAGAACCAAGCTCACTCTTTCCTTTTTCGAGAGAAATCAGGGGTTCTGGTGTGGCTGAGGGAGGTAGGTGAGAGGCAGGGGGTGGGGGCATGAAAGGGATGCAAACTGCTTTTCCTAGCAACCTTAGCTCTGCAGCTCCCTGGCAGGGGCAGAGAGACGCCATCCCCAACCAAATATGCCCTAGCTTGGCCAGCGCTGAGGGCAGAGTAGGGAGTCATGTGACAGTACGGGCACTCTGCGACACCCCACATTCATGTTCCCCCAGGAGGCTGATCCGGTCTCCACCTTGAGGTGGCATGCCCTACCCTGCTTCTGGCCATCATGGGGGCTGCGAGTTGCCAGCAGGGCAGAGCCAGCTGGCCAGACTCCCAAAGCCAGAAGCCCCTTGATTCCAAGTGTATACGGACACACTCATACTTGCACGCACACACACACACACACACACACGCACACACACGCACACACACACACATGCCTGGGTACAGGATCAGGTACAATACCTCACATTTACAATATACAGACACACCTCCACCTACCCCCATTCACAGGTGTCCACACTCATGTGTAGATATATACAAAGTCCCCAAACACCAGCTCCCACCACCCCTAGGCTCAGTGCAGGTACAACTCCGTGTGGCCCCAAGGACACGCCCAGGAAAGGAGGTTCTCACCCCTCCACCTGCTGCTGAGAGTTGGAGCCTGGCTTAGGCTGTGCTTCTTCTGTGCTCAGGAAAGCTGTGCAGCTTGTTTCTCGGCACTTCCCACCCCCTCACTCCATCCAGAACACACCACCAGGACCCAAATGCCCCCATTGCCATTTTAGTGCTCATATAGGCAGCCCTGACTTAAGAATTTGGGGATAAGTGGTTTATTTGGGAAGTGATTCCAGGAAATTTTGTGGAGAGTAAGGCAGGGAGGGAGGAAAGGGGGTGAAATGTCCATGCAATATTCCTGCTGGGAGGGAGTTCCCGTCGTGGCACAGCAGAAATGAATCCGACTAGGAACCATGAGGTTGCAGGTTCAATTCATGGCCTCGCTCAGTGGGTTAGGATCTGGCGTTGCCATGAGCTGTGGTGTAGATCGCAGAGGTGGCTCGGATCCTGCGTTGCTATGGCTATGTCTGTGGCGTAGGCTGGCGGCTACAGCTCCAATTAGACCCCTAGCCTGGGAACCTCCATATATCGCACATGCAGCGTGTGCGCTGCCGCCGCCCTCCCCCCTCCCCCCAAAAAAAAGGTTCCTGCTGGGAGCTTGATCCTTCCCAGGGTCTTCTGCAAGGCCAGATAGCACACACCTCGGCCCCGCTCCCCTCCTCAAGGGGCAAGGTTGCCAGGGCAGTCACCCATCTGTCCCCGTCCTTCCTTGCAAGAGGATGATCAACTCCTTGCATATCTGTCCTGCTCCCCTCAAGCGCCAGCCATGCTCCTCATCCAAAGAGCACTTTTCAGAAGAGATACTGTGCATGGACAGCCCCGCCGGGGCTGCAGTGACTGGTGCGGAGGGCAGAGGGGGCTTCCAGTGACCCACCCTGGCCATGTATGAATATCCATGTGTGAGCTGTGCTCACATACACACACTCACACACACATCCTACCCATTCTCCTTCCTCTCCCCACCTCAGTCCTCTCTGCTCCTGACCATGTGGTCACTCCTTGGCCCAGAGGAGTAGGGGACCTGGGCCTTCCATCACCCAGGATGCCCCCACACCCAGCTCTGGGAACGCCCACCCCAAGGCCCTCTGTCCTCCACTAGGCTCTCGGGTTTCAGCACCTGGCTTCAGCCCAGTCTATCTGCTGCAATCTCGGGCTTTGAAGCGGGACACTCCCCAGGCAGACAAAGGGGCGACTGCGAGGGGGGCGCCTGGGATGCCAGCCCAGGTGTGCAGCGATTATCTTGGGGGCCTAATCAAGGTGCCTTGTCCCCGGCTCGGCTGGTGAATGACAGCCGCCCATGCCCCTCCCCCCAACTCCCCGTACTGGCTGCCAGGATAGCGACAGACACCTGCTAGGCCCCGGACCCCTCCCCTCCCATGCCTGTCTTCCTTTTGAACCAGCACAAAGGGGGACAAAGCCAGGCCCCACCTGGAGAGGGGGAAGCCAGGGGGCTCCCACTTCTCAGCTGTGGCCTCTCTCTGCCTGTGAATGCCGAAATTTTATATGGAGCTGGGGGTGCCCACAGAGAGATTGAGAGACGGCAGCCCAGGGTGAGCAGCAGGCCTGGAGAGGACCCTGGGAGCAGGGGTGCACAAGACAAAGACAATGAGCCAGGTACAGCTCCACCCACCCCAGGGACCCTGTTAAGATCTCCTTTATCCCCAGGGTCCATCTGGGGAGCAGGATCAGAGGCAACCCCATGTGTTATAGGAGCTGGGGAGGAAGAAAAGTTGAGACAGCTGTATTCACACTGGCAACGGGCCCCAAAGCCAGACCTCTCGGTGCCTGGCCAGGCCATCTCCCTGGGACACCTGCCTTAGTGTCTAAGGCAGGCTGCCCTCTCTGGGCTGGCACTGGATGTCATGGGGAGCAGGCGACCTTAGCAGGAGCCAGAGTGGACAGCCCAAGCTGACCTTGAGTATCTTCCTGTCTCCTGGCCGGTCGCTCCCACCTCAGCGGTCAGGGACAGCTAAGCCATCACCTCCCCTTCCTCTGCAAAATGTTTCTAAACCAGCTACATGGCAGGGCTGCGACTCGCACATACAGTACGTGCGGTGGGGTTGGGCAGCGTGGCAGCCCTCGGCGGCGGCGGGGCGGGGGTGGGGGTGGAGAAAGAACAAACACAGAGCAGGTGGGGAGAAAGACAGAGGCAGAGACACAGAGATCACCTTGGCCTCAGATCCCTCCTGGAGAAGTTGGAGGACCACGAGTGGGGCAGAAGCAGAGAGAAGCCCTAGAAGAAAGTGACAAACCCTGGAAAGAGACCAGCCTGCTAGGCTCCTTGGCATCCAGGCCGTTAAGATGAGCCATGGGCTTCCCTGGGACCATCCTTCAGAGCTGGGGGGGCTGCGACAGGAGGGATCACATTATTCACAGCTAAGGAAAGACTCATTACTTTGCACCAACCTTTGGCTGGTATTGAATATACCATCGCTCCCCTCTTAACAAATGGCCTCTTGAGGGTTTCATTAACTTCTTAGTACCCTCGGGCAGGCAGCCTGGCCCCACCATTGGGTGAAGCCTGATCAGCCATGCCGAGGGCCAGTGACAGCCTTCAGGAGAGGCAGCTCCTGCCAAAATGGAGGGGACGTTGGGGAGGGGCAGTGTGCTGCTTGACCAGATGACCAGCCCAAGTTCCAGATGGTAAGACCAAAGCCTTGAGGGAAGAAGGCACCTTGGGTAGCTTGGTCAAGGTTGCACAGTCACTAGAGGCATAACCAGGCCTAGCATTCAAGCCCTGAACCAACGGGAGGACACTTAACCTCCCAGAGCCTTAACCATGCCTCCTCCCCACAAGGTCATTGGCTACAATGTGTACACAGCACAGGGTGACTCTGCAATTACTGGTTTAACTTGATCAAGACTCGAGGCAAAGTCAACCTAAGTCCTTTCAATTCTTTGTAAACAGTGATCAAGCCCTTCCGATGTGTCAGATGCTGTGTATTATCGCATTTAATCCCTACCTCCACTTCAGGAGGCTATCCCCATTTTTTAGATGAGAAAACTGAGGCTCAAAGAGATAAGTAACAACTAAAGATCACCCCACCTGAACCCCTAGGCTACACTGCCTCTCTAGGAAAGAACCCGTGCCATTGGACTCAATATTTCCGCTGAAGCAGAAACTGAAGGCCTGTCCAAAGTCACTCAGGTCAGAAGTGGACACGAGGCTTCTGATTCCATGCCCCGCGAAGGCCCTTGCAAGTGCGTCACGTGGCCCACCTCTCCACGTCACTCCACACTTGCCCCACACTTACCCTCCTCTCACTTGTTGGGACCAGGCCCCTGCTTCATGAGCTACCCTGAGACGCCCCAGTGAGCAAAAGGCGAATCTGGACCCAAGATAAAATCCTGTTCTGCCCTCTTGTGCTGTGGTCTTCAAGCAAGTCTCACTACCACCCCTTAGCACAGCCTCAGTTTCTTCATCTGGCAAATTATAGCATGGCTCAAAAGACATTTGCCAGAATTAAATATGTGCTTGTAGCATTTAGTCCAGTGGCTGGCGCATTGCGGAGTGCATTCTGAGCAGAAACATCGGGGTAAAAGAATCCCTACCTCCCTTCCGCATCCAGCTACTGCAGTCCCCTATCCCCAGGGCCTGTCCCCAGCGCCCTTCCCCATTAGAATTGGGACAGAAAACCCTGGAAGACCCTAGATGCCAGAACAGAGCCCTCCTGGCCCAGGGGGAGCAGGAAGACCGCCTCTTGGGCTGCGGGCTAATTAATTGTACCAGGCTGACAGCAGAGAGGGGCTGAGCTTTTTGCCGACGAGTCCAGAGCAATGATGGAATAATGGGCTCTAATGCACTGGTCTTCTCCGGGGACCTGTCTTTCATCCCCAACAAAACTAATTAATGACAGCAATAAATAAACCAATTCAGCCCACACTACCCGGAGCCGCCAGGGCTCTTGGAGGAAAGCCTGTTGCTGGCCAAGCCCGGGAGTGCTGGAGGCCCAGGGTCCCTGTGCAGGTGGGGTGAGGGCCCTACGATGTCATGTGGGCTGGGACAGGCAGAATCAGCCCCAAGAGGTCCACTCCATCCCAGGCTGGAAACTGGGCAGCTGGGAGTTCTAATCTCGGATTGGCCATCACATCGCCGTGTCACCTTGCCAGACTGACCTGCCTCTCTGGGCTTAGGACATTAACCCCATTTGGATAAAATGTGTGTAGCCTCTAAGCCAGGGAGGGTTACATTTCCTTTTAGGATTTAGAAAGTGGGCTAAGGCTGGGTACCTCCCAGGAAGAAGCCTCAAGTCAGTAGTGCTATGACACAAGAAGTATTAATATCAGTGATTTTAAACTTTTAACATGCATTGGAATCCCTTGAAGGGCCTGATGAAACCCAGACTGTAGAGTTTCCCACAGAGTTTTGGAGTCAGTGGAGCCCGAGAATTTGCCTTTTCAACAAACGTCCAGGGATGCTAAGGCGGCTGATCAAGGACCCCACTCTGAAAACCAGAACTCTAGGTCTAGAGCGCAAAGGCTTAGTCTTCACTGGATCTCTGCTTCTGGCTGGCGTGGGGTCCCTCACTTCCCCTCTCTGGGCCCCAGTTTCCCATCTGTATATGTGGGGAGTATGTGTGTATAGGGAGACAGAGATCACAAAAGAACCAACATTTTTTGGGGGCCCCCATCCCCACTTATAACGAACCATGTGTCCCCTAGGAAATGGCAGACCTCCTCATCAATGTGGGAATCTTCTTCTCTTGGTACATCCCCACTTAGTGGTCCCTGCCTCTTCTTGCATACCTCCACTAACAGGGAGCTCACTCCCTCCCTTGGCGGGGCTCTCCACCCTGATGTCATAAGAAAGTTTTTTGTCTGTTAAGTTCAAAATCTGCTGCCTTATAATGGGTTCCTTTGCCCACCCCCTCCTGGGTCTCAGTTTCCTCAAAAATCCCTTTCATCTTTGATATTGTAACACCTGCATTGCTAGGGGACCTTGGGAAAACCGGCATGAGCTCTGAGCCCCCATTTCCCCATCTGTAGTATGGGCAGAAATGAGATAAAGAGGTGAGAATCCAGAGTTCAGTGTAAATGCGAGAGGTTCTCATCACTGTAGTGCTGTGATATGGCCCTGCCCAGGGTTTGGCTGGCAATCCCATTTCAGGGCCAGCCGACTTTTCCTGAGGCCTTTCCTGTCTGCAGGTGAGAATGAGATGTAGCCCCTGCTCATATATGGGGCATTTTAAATCACAAGCACCCTCCTCTCTGTCAGAACTTACACCTGACTCCTTTGGAGCCTGTGGCCAGTGCTCTGGAGCAATGCCCCTCTGGGCTCTTCTATCACAAGTGCTGGAGGCCAATGCCAAGGCAGGCTGGGTGTTGCACACAGTGGCGTGAGTCCTGGCTCTGGTTCCCTGCACAGCAGCTCAGCATCTCCAGCCTGGCCTGGGATGTCTGCAGAGTCTGAGCCCAGGAGCAGCTGAAACAGAAATTCCACCCACCTCTGTATATAGTCAGGATCCTACCTTCAGGTAGCAGAGAGGCCTACAAATTCAGCAGAAATTAGATCTATTTAATGGATACTGGGCATCATAGACTCTCTAGGAAGGGCTGAAAAACACAGTCCCCAGACCTAGCCTGGACCACAGGGCACCAAACCAGTATGGGGAGGGCATGGCCACAGAGCACAGGAGATCACCCAGGGTTCTGCCTCCAGGCCCCAGGTCTGTGCACTGCTGCCTCCTGCCTGTGCTGCCCAGGATGCGCACAGAGCTGCCCTGTGGCCCTACCCACCGCCAGCATGGTGTTTGTCCTGGAGTCTTGCTTATGCGCTTGATGGCCCACTTCACTGGCAGACCTCAGCTAACGGGTCTGCCCCCTGAGCTGCAGGAGAGGCTAGCAAAGTGACAAGCTGGGACTTTTAGCTTTTATAGTAGCAGACAGTCTCTGCCTTCTACGAAGAGTGGGAAATCTTCCAAGTACAGAAAGAGGTTCAGATCTGGGGCAGGAAAAAATATGCTAGTGGCCACTCCTATTCAAGGCAAGCCACCTTTGGCAAACACTGATGTGCAGCAAGGTCACTGGCAGGATGCAGATAAAAATAACAGCTCACCCTGAGCACGTGCTACATGCCAGCCGCTCTTCTAAGGGCTTGGCATGGATCATCTCATTGTGGCCTCTCAGGATCCTTAAAAGGAAGCACTTGCATTATAACCATGCCCTCCATTTCACCCACAAGAGAGTAGAACCAGGGAGGTCACCCGAGGTTGCGCCCTAACGAAAAGCAGACCCTGGCATGAGCTCCGCTCTTTGGCTCCTGGTCCTGTGTTCCTTGGGGGTCTCTGCTCCACCCTTCTGTCTCACACATGGGACACCCAGCCACCAGCCTCAGGGAGCAGAAGCACACAGCACCTAATACAAGGCAGATGAAATACAAGGCCATGACGGGAACCATCAAGCATCCAGCGACTTGGGCATCGAGGGTACAGGGTTGCTATGCAAATTTCGTAATATGGAAGATGTAAAATGCCTGGCACAGTTCATGGCACACAGACAGTCCTTTTCAAAGTGCCAGCTACCAGCATCACCAGCATCATCATCATCACTATCCCTTCATCATCGCTGTCACTGTTATCGCCATCATTATCACTCCCACTGATACTTAATTTATTCCACCTTTCCTCCCGGATGACCCTTCACTCCCTTCTCATGTATAAAGGGGGTGCAATGAGCATATGTATTACTCATCCTTTAGGGCCCAGCTTCCTCCATGAAGCTTCCCTGATGTCCACAGTCAAGGATTGCAGAAAGCCTACCGGTGTCCCCGACTGTCATGTGTGTGTTTGTGTCCTTGTCCTGTTCTCTCTTGCAGCAAACTACAAAACCCCCCAGGTCCCCAGGCCCTGCTCCCCCTCATATCGTCTTTACATCCCTTCATCTGCCTCAGTTTCTCCGAGCGGCTTTCTGGGTGACCCAGCGTACAGCATAGGTGACCAAACAGGGAACACTCAGGCTCTTGAGAAAGTGCTGGGCTTACCAACACCTGTCTTCCCAGCCCCCATCATCTGCCTCATAACCTACGTCCCTTCTTGAAGTCACTACCTACCAAGTTTAATCCACACAGCAAGTCCTCTCCTGTCCTAGGTGAAGGCACACACCAGAGGCCTCACAGCTGATTTTGAGTCTGGGTTCTGTCACTTTCTGGGCCTATGTCCCTGAATGAGTTACTCCCTCTCTGGGGGCCTGAGCGGTCCCTCCATCTTCAGTCTGTGTAGGGGCAGGGATGAAGATGTCCCCATCCCATTCCAACTTGAGCATCCTGAGTCTCAGGCAGGAGAGGGGTTGGGCCCTCCTCCCTGCTAAACTACAGGTGCTGTATGGTGGGTAGAGGGTCCCTTAGCGTGGCGCTGCTCAGATGATCAGGCCTCCTTCCTGCCCCCAATGGCAGCACAGTCTTTCTGTCCGGCAGTGACCGGCTGGGCTGGGGGCTGAGGCAGGCCGCGTGCCAGGGGCATTCAGCCCTATCTCAACTGAAAGGCCCAGAGCAAGGGGCTCCCAGATCTGTTGCCTTTAGCTGAGAGGCTCTGAGCTCTTGGCCCAAGACCCCAAGGGGAAGGATATTTACGGTTTAATAACTGGCCTATTGATTCTCATTTATTTGCCGTCAATGGGGCTTACCGAGGAAGTGAAGGCGAAAGGGCTGTTTGTAAATAAGTCTCCAGTTGGCCCCATTATTCAGGCTGCCAGGCTTGCTTCTTACTAGGGAGGTGAGCTGGGTTAATATACTGCAGTGCCCTCTGCTTAGCTGAGCTCTGACACACAGCCACAGGGACACCAGTCCCTCCAGGCCAGCTCCTAGGACCCTCCTGAGCCCAAGCCCCTTTCCTATACTCTTCACTATTAGCAATGCACTTCCATGTCTATGACCTCTTTTGACAGTCTCCTTTGAAGAAGAAAGAACAGCTTTAGTAACCCACTTAACAAATGAAAACACTGACAGAGATTATATATTTTATTTGAGGACACACTACCAGGAAAGGGTGGGTGAAGCAGGACCGCCGCTGGAACCGTGTTGGTGGGCTGACTCTCTTAGTTAGCTATGGCTGTGTAATAAATCAGCCCAATGTTTAGTACCTTACAATAAGAATGGTTATTTCTCATGAGTTTCTGGGTCCCCTAAGTGTCTGAGTGCAGCTGGTTTGAAGTAGGCTTGACTGTGTGGCCAGGCCATGGTGAGCAGGATGATCCACTGGGGCCGCTGCTACAGGGCGTCCTCAGCAAGGACCCCTGGGCTCTGCTCTGTGTGTGTCTCATATCCTTCCCGCAGACTAGCCTGGGTTCGTTGCTGCTGAGGCTGAGATGGCAGGAGTCCAAGTGAGGAAGCAAGGCCGTCCTAGCCCCTTATCCGGCCTCAGCCTGTTTCAAGTTTTCTGCTCCCCCACTGGCCAGAGCAAGTCACTGTTGGAGAACACCACTTAAAGCCAGATACAGCAAGGCATGACAAATTGAGGCCATTAACACTGTCAGTCTATTACACTGACCTAAGAGCCTTGCACTTGCCATTATTTTCCAGCGTTCTGCCCTTTCCCTTGAGAAGAATCAAAGCCTTACATAGGGAGGAGATCCCATTGTCTTTCCTCAAGTCTGGGTAGCAGGGCCAGCTGTCTTGAGAAGCATGAAACTTGGTCTGGACAGCCTCAGAATGCAGAACTGAGACCTAAAGTTTCGGGCTTAAGACATACAGAGCCTTTCCAAGGACCAAGGCTGTTCCACAATAGAAAAGGCTCCTTAGAGTGGTAGTGAGCTCCCCATCAGTGAGAATGTGTAAGCACAGATTGGATGCTGACTGCATGGCTATAGGAGGGATTCTGCCTCCCATGAGACTGGCCACACCAAATAAGCTCCTGGCTTCCTTCTAGCACCATAAATCCAGAAGTTTACAAAAGAGTAGGCCAATTACTGCCGACCCAAAGCAAGGGGATGCTGCCGTCCCTCCTCTACTACCTCTCCCAGTCTGGCCCCAGCAGGTCCCAAGTGCAAGTTCGGGACCACGCTGCTATCTAGCAGAGAGCATAAAAGCAGAGTGACTGAGAAATCTCCTCCTCTCTGGCCCCAAGGAAGAGGAGGGGAGAGGCGAGCCTGGAGCAGAGAGCTCCCCACCCCAGAGAGGCAGCCTGACAAAGGAAAGAGTGTGAACTCTGAGCCAGACACACCTGGGGGGAGATTGATGTCGGGTTAATGCCTGTTTCTCCCCACCGGAGGCATGAGGGTTATGGGAGACAATGTGAAAGGAACATCCATGAAATGAAACACAGATTCAGCAACAGTATTTTTTCCTTTTCTTTTTGAGCCACAGCATTTAAGAGCAGGAGCTGACAGGAAATCCGTGTCCCTCGGGCTGTAGCTACTTGCCCCTGCCCCTCCCTGCTTATCCAGAGGATTTCTGGGTCTGGGTGGGAGGACGTGGACTCCCCGAGGGCAGGGCAGGGCCAGACCAGAGAAAGGGACTCCTAGGCAGGACCCCCGTCTCACACCTCCCACCCCCACTCCGGCAATCAGGCTGACTGACCAGCAACCCCAGGGCTGACTGGAACAGCTCACCACCCACCTGCCCCCTCCTCCAATTCCGGCCTCCCGGCAGCGCCCCTTCTCTGTGGCAGGAACCTCATTAATGGAGAGAGAGGAGGTTTGTGGGTGGGGAAGGGGAGGGCCGTCCACTGACAGCCTTTTCCACTTTCCAGAGCCTTTGGAGGTGTCTCAGATGATAATAGGAACAGAACCTCACCTTTGAGCAGAGCCTCAGAGTTCCCTCCAGGCTTTTAGTGCAGTGGGCTGGGTGCAGAGGGGTGGAACCATCTTGCAGCGGCGGCGTGGCTGCCCTGCCGCCTGACCACAGCCTCCCGCCCCACCACCCCACCACCACAGGCAGTGACAGACACAGTGAGTGGCCCACTGATAGACTCAAGGATCTGCTGATAGTGAGTGAATGACACACATGTGGATTGCCTGACAGAAGACCATTTCACAGACTCACTGACTAAAACACCGACTGGGTGACTGGCCAATTAATTGACTGATTGATACAATGTCTAACTGAAAGGCTCCTGGGTTGTCGGACTAACTGTCTCACTGACTCAGGACTGACAAACTTACCATCTGACTGACAGACTCAGGAGTTCCCTGACACACTCTGGGGTTCCCTGACTAAACATTGCCTTCCCAACTAACTGGCTGACAGAGAAGGTCTTCATGACAGACCGATGGCCAGGCTGACTGTCTTAGCACTGACTGTCTTATGACTGACTGGCTGACTCTCTCTCACTGATTGATGTTGTGATAGACCAACTACCTGATTTACCAGTCGACTCACTAATGCTTGACCACTGCATGCACCGATGGGCCTTTCACACTAACCCTCACAGCAACAAGCAGAAGACTCCCTGATTGATTGACAGTCGGGTTGCCCTAGTTATAACTGGCTGCCTGACGGCAATGACTAAAGCATTGCCAGACTGACCACTATACTAACAGCCCAATTCACTGGCTGACTTTAAAGCAAACAGGCTCACTCAGGACAGCTGGTATGACTTGCTGCTGGCTTGATGGATTGACCCACTGCTTGAGAACTTTGCTGCTGCCTGGCAGACCCCAACACCAAGAGCCAGCTGGCCGGCTGACCACCAGCATTGTCACAGCATGCTGTGCTGACTGATATGCCCAGTGGGCTGACCGGCTTCCTGGCTGATGCGGGAGAGCGTTTTCAGGAATCCTTTTGGGTTCTTGCTCTTTCTCCTCCCTGACCTCTTAGAGCTCTCAGCTCAGCTTTTTCACCTCACACTTTTTAAAAATTTTAAACAAATATTGGTACACTTCATACACACCAAAGAATAGAGATAACATATATGGAAAGCCTAAAGAATGAAACTAAAATGAGTATCTGTACACCACCCCTTAGCTCCAGAGCTGGAAACATGGCCCTCCACCTGCTGCACAATACAAATGCCTGTGGAGCTTTTGACAAATGTCCATGCCTAGGCTGCACCCCCAGAGATGCTCATTAACTGGCCTGGCATCACTGCTTTCTTTTTCAACTTTATGGAGATATAATGGACAAATAAAAATGTTTATATATATATATATATATATACATATATATTTATATTTGTCCCTTAGGGCTGCACCCGCGGCGTATGGAGGTTCTAGCTGCCGGCCTACACCACAGCCACAGCAACACAGGATCTGAGCCGTGTCTGTGACGTACACCACAGCTCACAGCAACGCCAGATCCTTAACCCACTGAGCAGGGTCAAGGGATCGGACCCGTGTCCTCATGGATGCTACTCAGGTTCGTTAATCACTGAACTCCGAAATGTTTATATTTAGGAGTTCTCTTGTGGTGCAGCAGGTTAAGGATCCAGCACTGTCACTGCAGCCACTTGAGTTGCTGCTGAAATGTATACATTTAAGGTGTAAAACATGATGCTCATATACCTTGTAAAATGATTGTCATAATCAACCCAATTAACATTATCTATCACCTAACTAGTTACCGTTCGTGTGTGTGTGGTGAGAACACTTAAGATCCACTCTCTAAGCGAAGTTCAAGTATACAATACAGTATTATGAACTACAGCCACCAGGCAGTACATTAAATCTTCAGAATTTATCCATCCTGCACGACTGAACTTTGCACCCTTTGACAAGTGTCTCCCCATTGTCCCCTCCCCCTAGCCTCTGGCACCTGCTCTTCTGCTCTCTATTCCTATGAGTTTGACTTTGGAGATTCTACCAAAAGCTGCTCAGGCCTAGGGGGGAATCTCTGAGGTTCTGCTCAAAGGTGAGGTTCTGTTTCTATTATCATCTGTCTTTCTGTGTCGGTTTGTTTGACTTATATAATATCCCTAATATCCCTTGTCTCAAATTGCAAGATTTCCTTTTTGTTTGTTTTGTTTTCTTTTGCTTTTTAGGCCTGCACTTGCAGCATATGGAAGTTCCTGGGCTAGGGATAGGGGTCAGAGCTGCTGCTGCTGGCCTATACCCCAGCCACAGCAATGCAAGATCTGAGCCAAGTCTGTCACGCCTATACCACAGCTCATGCTGTGGGGCCAGGGATCGAACCCACATCCTCATGGATACTAGTTGGGTTTGTAACCTACTGAGCCACAAAGGGAACTCCCTTCTTTTTTAATGCTGAATAATATTCCACCACATTGATATGCAGATCAGAGTTTTTTTATCCATTTGTCTGCGAATAGACACTTCAGGTGTTTCCGTACCTGGGCTGCTGTGAGTCATGCTGCGATGAACTTGAGCGTGCAGGTATTTTTTGGAGGTCAGATTTTATTTCCTTTGGATATATAACCAGAAGTGGAATTTTGCTAGATCCTATGGTAGTTCTATTTGCTGTATTTTTGAGGAACCTCCATACTGTTTTCTGTAATGATTGCACCAATTTATATCAATGCTTTGGAGAAGCCTCCCAGGTGAGTCTGATGTGCAGCAGGGTCTAGCACCCCTGGGCTAGGCCATCACAGTTACCTGGCTTACCTTCACTACCTGTAGTGTGGTCTGAACCTGCAGCGTCAACCTGACCTGGGAGTCTGCAAGAAATGCAGACTCTCAGCCCCCACCAGAAACCCTCTGAATGAGAGTCTGCTTGTTAACAAGACCCCTGGGGTGCCCACCCTCCATGTGCACATTAACATATGAGAAGTCCTGTCTGAGATGGTTCCTGCATTCTCCTCTCCAACACCCCACCCCTACCAGAGGTAACAGTGTCTCCAGGCTGCTTCATCACCCTCCTGCCTTTGTGGTTTCACCTAATTCACCATGTTTTATTCTTTATATCAATGAGATTATTCTGCATAGATTCTTCTGCAATACTTTTTTTGCCCCACATTTTATTTTCCAGACTGCTCCATGACATGTGTAGGTATAGCACCCCATTGTTCAGTGCTGTATACTATTCCAGTGCATGAATACACCACAGTGTACTTACATATGCTGAAAATGCACATTTGAATTGTTTCCAGTTTTTGTTATTTAGAGTTGGTGTCTGATCGTTTGTCACTTGCTCCCCCACTCACACTTAATTTCTCCTGGTGCTCATGTGCCAGAGCTCCTCTATGGGATCAGTAGCCAGTGGGAATGTGTGTCTAGCAGGAGATGCCAGTTCAGTAATGTCCAAATGCCCTGCTTATGCTCTCCCTGTTCCCACAGCCTTCTCCTCCTCTCTTTGGCCCCTTCCCCTTCCCTAGGGAACAGAACAGCCTGGCCTCTTCATTAGCTACTCTTTCCCATGCTGGGGCCACCGTGTTTCCCTGAGGATAGGTAAGTCAGGGTAGCTGGAATGTGTCTTTTACCCACTGCCTCTTCCCTCCTCTTCTGTCTCGGCAGCCCAGCTAGCTTGGGACATGGCAGGTCTGGAGTTTCCTGGCTCCAGCCTGGCCTCAGGGACAGGGACTGTCAGGAGTTTGAGGGACTTGGGGGTGGATAAGGAAGAAAGACTGATTTAGGCAGGGCTCTCCAGAGGAATAGGATAGGGTAGGGTAGGATAGGATAGGACAGGACAGGACAGGACAGGACAGGACAGGATAGGATAGGATAGGATAGGATAGGATAGGATAGAATGATAGATTTTTTTTTAAAAAAGTTGCTATGGAGTGCTCGCTTCGGCAACACATATACTAAAATTGGAACAATACAGAGAAGATGAGCATGGTCCCTGCGCAAGGATGACACGCAAATTTGTGAAGTGGTCCATATTTAAAAAAAAAAACAAAAAAAGTTACTATAGAAATTGGCTATGTGGTTATGGAGGCCGAGGAGTCCCACATCAACAGACTACAAGCTGGAAAACCAGGAAAGTTGACGCCGTAATTCAGTTGGAGTCCAGAGGCCTGAAGTCCCAAAGTCCAAAGGCCTCAAAACTGGGAATTCTGATGTCCAAGGGCAGGAAAGATGGACGTCCGAGCTCAAGAAGAGAGAGAGAGAGAATTCGTACCTTCTCACCTTTCTGTTCTATTCGGGCCCTCAGCAGACCGGATGGTGTCTGTCCACACTGTGGGGGGTGATCTTTACTCAGCCTACGGATTCAAAGCTCATCTCCTCTGTAAACAATCTCAGGGATGCCCCAGAAACTCTGTTTTAGCAGCTCTCTGAGCATCCCTGAGCCCAGTCAAGTTGACACAGAAAATGAAGCATCACAAGTGCATAACCACGAAGAGCAGTAACACAAGCTTCATCGGCTGGAGCTTGGACAGGGTTGCCCAAGAAGGGAAGACCTTCACGGCAGGAGACCATCCGAAGCTCGTGGCCAGGGGACCGCCCTCCAGAGGGGAGGAGGGCGAGGGAACTCTCGGCGGGGAGAAATGGGGACAGGAGGGGGCTTAGGTGTCCCAGTGCTGTCACTCTTAGTGTAACGAGGAGTCTGGGTCAGAAAGCCCCATTCTATCAGTGACCAGAGGCTGTGGGGGGAGGTTTTGTGGGGATAGGCAGAGCTAGTGAGGCAGAGCCTAAATAGTTAAACAATTTTGCTCATTTGGGCTATTTTTCAAACTATTGGATGTGTAACAGTTGGAGTTCAGGGCTGGCAGTCTTTTGAGCTAGCAGGTCTTGGCCTGCTGTGAAGAGAAAAATAACCCAGGGGCCAATCCCCAGAGGTCATCTGGGTGTGTAACAAGGGCTCCAGGAGGCAGCAGCAGAGGAGTGCCTCTTTTAATCTAGAACCCACAGCCCCTGCAAGGTTCAGGATGGGTCTGACAAACCTCCATCTGCATTGCTGTAAAAACAATTTAGGAGAAGCAGCACACTGGAGTTCCTGCTATGGCTCAGTGGGTTAAGAATCCCACTAGTATCCATGAGGATGCAGGTTTGGTCCCTGGCCTCACCCAGTGGGTTAAGGATCCAGCATTGCTCTGAGCAATGGTATAGGTCGGCAACTATGACTCCCATTCATCCCTAGCCTGGAAACTTCCATATGCCCAAGTGTGGACATAAAAATAGAAGGGAAAAAAAAAAAAAAAAAAAAGATGCAGTGTGCCAAGTATTCAGTTCTTTTGCTGCAAACACCTTCTAGGCACCAAGCCCCGTGCTGGATCCTGTGTCTGCCTCCCAAGGCCCCAGGGAGCACCAGGCACCATTCAGGGCTGCAGCCTGAGCGGCTTTACCAGCCTGAGCCCTCCCACAGCCCCCATGAAACTGCTACTCACTTCCTCTCCTTTCCAACCCACAATTTTCCCAGTTGTTGTCCACGCAAAGGTCCTTTCCAGAGAGGCACCGAGGCAGAATCAGAAGGAACTTTGAGTCTGTTGTCCATTGTTTGCAACAGCAAACATGAATGAAGCGTCTACCATGTGGCAGACACGGCACGAAGCCTTTCCTCCCAATGTGGTCTCCGCAACAATCTTCAGTTGATTGGGTTGTATTCTCTGCACACACAGGTGTGTGTGCGTATTTGTACACAGAAGGTAGCACGCTATGCATGCAATTCTGTCTCCTGAATTTCCTCCTCTCAGCAATGAACCCTGTGAATTATTCCATTTCATTACACACAGAGCATTCCAGTGTATGGTTATACTACAATTTAGTCAACAAACCTCTCTTGATGGACATTTAGATTTTTTCCAATATTCCTTTCATTTCGCTCATTTGGGAGGAAAATTCCTAGAAGCTGAACCTCAGCAACACTCTGAGGGACGCAAGGCATTGGAGCCACTGGGGTGGGATCTGGGTGGGAAGGAAACTCAGACTGAACTCGGACGGTAGTTCTCAGAGGAGGAAGGGATGAGAAGGAAGGGGAAGGCTGAGGGAGGAGGAAGGAGAGAGAAGGGGTGAGCAGGCAAAGGGCTCCCGTTTCCAGAGGCAGCAGGATGGAGCCAGGGCTGAGGTGGGCAGAGTGGTGGGCGGCACCTCCAGGGACACTCTGAGGCTGTGCAGGGGCGGAAGGCATCTGTCATGTGCATTTCCATCTTCCTGAAGTCAGTTCCAAATTGCCCTGCTTTACCTCTCCCTGTACCTCCTTCCCCTGCAAGCCCCCTCCCCTACCCCACCCCACTGCCACTACCCTCAGCCTGGGAAAATCTAGTCAGAATTAATAAAAGCAGCAGATTGCTTAGAGACGAAGGGTAAGGGATGGAGACAGTTTGGGGGCCTGATATTTCCCTCATGTGCAATAATCTGCTAGTGAGATTTTTTTTCCCTTTCCTGGAGCCTTTATTAATATTGGCTCCTAATGCATAATTACCTGGCAAGCCCAGGGGGCTGACGCTTGGGTCCCCGCCCCCTCCCCTCTCCCCTGGGCCAGAACACCTGCTCCCGGGGGCCCCAGGAGGGCGGAGGTGCTGGCTGAGGAGGCAGGGCTGGCCCTTCTCACACCGGTGGAGTCTGGGGCTCCTGAGTTTCTAGCTCCCTGCTGACCTTGAGAATTTCACTGCCCGCTGTAACCCTAAAGGGCCAGAGTCTGTAGAGACTCACCGGGTCCAGGCTCAGGCTGGGGCTGCTGGAGGGGCTTGCCTCAGACACGGATGGGCTGCCCCTCAGCCCTCTTGGCTGTTGAAGCGATCATCGTGTGGTTGCAGGGTGATGACCAGCACAGCGGGGTGGCTGTGAGCTGTGGCTGGCCCACCTCCCCACAGGGCCGCTAGCACCACGTCCACTAGAAACCTCTGCGGTCTGGGAAAGGGCTGGGGAACAGCTCAGTCCCGTCCTCTTCCCTGCTGGCAGGAGAGGCAGGGAAGCAGCAGCAGGACGTGTCCTCGGGGCCCCCCTAGCTCCTGTCCCCTCCTGAAGCTCTGGTCAAGGGGGACAAGCCTCCTGCCAGCAGGGAAGAGGACAGGACTCTCCTCCCCTCCTCGCCAGGCGCGGAGACTCTTGGAATGTGAGAAGGGGGCCGGCTGCCGTCTAGCAGAGGTCTCCAGGGACACCTCTAACCTGCTGTTCCCACCCCAGGTTGTTTAGGTACTGATTTTGTTCTGCTGCCTCATCCTAGTGGTCAGAAGAAGGGGAGGGAAGAGGAAGCCAACAACACCAGGGAGAGATCAGCCTCTATGAGACACGTGAGAGGCAGATTAGCTTAGTGATTACAGTAAGCGGGGGTTCTAGAGCCAGGTGACCTGGGTTCAACGCCTGCTCTGCTGCCAGCTGTGCAACCTTGGGCAATTACTTCACTTCTCTGGTCCTCAGTTTCCTCTTCCACAGACCAGCACACTGACGTGTTTACCATGATCGGGATTAAAACAACGTAATAATACATACAAAATGCTTAGATAGTACCTGCCATGTAGGAAACCCTCAGAGATCACTGTTATTCCCTTAAAAACCACCCCTTCTTTCCCCTCAGATAAAACTACAGTGCTTGGTGAGAGTTTAAGGTCTGTCACACAGTAAGCTCCAGGAGGGTAGGGACAGGGTTCTTGGTTGGGTTGCCTGCTGGTTTGGGGGGCGTCACAGTTGTGTAGCCCCAGAACTGACACCCTATGCATCCTACTGTTCCTATTTGCATCCCTGCCAGCCCTGCACGTTCCTGACCATGACCTTGCTCACCTGTCCTGCTCGCACCTCTTCCAGGAAGCCTACGCTGATACGCTCATTTCCACCACCAACACCCCAGGGGTCCCCATAGCCGCCACTGAGAGTGTGGCTCCGTCTTCTAAATCCAGAGTAAATCCCTTGAGGCCAAGAGCCCCATCCGCTCCCCTCTGTCTCCTGGGCTGGGCCCAGGTGAGGGGCTCCAAGCAGAGCTGACCTCAGGCCTCTTTAGTTTATTTGAGAACGAAGCCCCCACTTAAACTAGCCTGCCTCTCATGTGCCTACAAGAGGCTGATCTCTCCCTGGTGTTTCTGACTTTCCCTTCCCTCCCTGTCTTCTGACCACCAGGATGAGGCAGATAATCACACAGAAAAGAAGATGAAGCTCATCCTTTCTCCATGTTATGGGTGAGGCTAAGGCTCCGGGAGACAAAGTGACTTGCTCCATATGACACAGCTGCCGGTGCACGGGTGAGGGCTTGGGTCTGGGACCCAGGCCCTGGGACACCTGGCTGCTGTTCTCCTCTTGTCCCAGGGAGCTCACATTCTAACTGGGGAAGACGAGATGAGACAGAGGAACCATTCAGAAGATAACGCTGTAAGAACAAGGCTACTGTGAGTGGTTATGGCCCTGAGGCCTTCCAGACACCTCCTCCCAGGATGAGTGAAGAAAGCAGGGCAGGTGGGATGGCAGCCTGAGCAGTGGTCCAGGTGGCCAGGGAAGGGGAGGGCTGGGCCTGGACTGCTGGAGGCTTGGAGTGTTAGGATGGGGCTGGACTGGGCTGGGCTGGGCTCTCCCAGAGCCCCTGGCAAATGGTCTGAGTTCCCAGCACCCATGAATGGCTGAGGCCAAGGAACTGAGACCCCCGTAGGCTTCACCCCAAGCTGGGCCAGCTCCACTGTCAGCCAAGTTCCTGAGGGTCTGCTCTGTGCCCATCTCACCCCTTACCCTCCTCAGCCTTCACCATGATGGCAATCAGATGCTGAAGGCCAGGGGAAAAGGGACTCAGCAAGGCCACACAACCAGCCTGGGTCTGAGCCCTGGGGTTGGGCCCCAGGATTCAGGAGCTCCAGAGGCTCAGTCCTTAGCTTTGAGGCCATGATCTCCGGGTCCCAGCTGGACCTCCTCTCTCTGGTCAACCAGGGATCAGGATGCAAAGTTGCAAGCCAAGGCCTCAGTCCATTGATGGGCCAGGCCACCTGCTCATTGTGTTTGGACTGAAAGGCAGCTCACGCTGTCCCCTGGCTGGGTTGACCTAGATCAGCAGGAAATAACTCACTCCAGTAAAAATCATCCAAATGCACACCACCCGCTCCCTGTCCTATCCCCTAAGCACAGCCATTGAGCCCAGCCTGGGCCCAGGCCCTCCACTCAGCAGGAGGTAGGAGCGCAAAGAGGAGGAAGTCCCCTGTGTGGGGACCAGGACCTAAAACGGGAGGCACATCTTTCCTGACTCTTCTGGGGCCATGAAGCGCTCATTTAGTCTCCTTTCATCCTCACAGCCACCGGTAGTTGGGCATTACTAGCCCTATTTTTCTGAGGGCAAACCTAAGGCTCAGAGAGGTTAAGTGATTTGACTAAGCTCACACAGCAAGTAAAGGGCAATGATGAGGCTGGTCTACCTGACTCCAGAATGGGTGCTGGTTTCATGATCTGCACTGTGCCTCTGAAGGTTCTGAAAGTCCTGCCTAGGCCCCCTTCCTCCAGGAGACCGTGAGCCCTGACCTCACAGAGACTTGTCCTCCTTGGGCACCTGCAACTTTGGTTTTATCTCCTGCCTATCCCACACTCACTGCCTGGCCGGCTAGGGTAGTGGCCAGAGGCTTGGGCTCTGAGCCCCAACTGCCTGGTGATAGATCTTAGCTCCACTACTTGGGAATGGATTTGGGCCAGTGCAGCCTCAGTTTTCTCGTCTGTAAAGTGGAACTAAGATAGCACTCACTCCCTGGGTGGTTGCAAAGTGGCTGTGTAGTGACCTGTGGCACACGGGAGGGTTCAGTGAGTGATGGTTGCTGCTGTTGGTACTCATCTCATGGTGATGAGCTGGTTAAAAGCAAGGTGACTGGTGTCCAAGGACGCCCTAATTACTTCCCCTTTCCCACCCCTTCGAGCTGGACTGCAGCCTCCTTGCATTGGGGCCATGTCACCCCCAGCTCAGCCCCTTGCCGAAGCTTCTGGCATTGCTCAGCTGGCACTCAGTGAGTGGGTGGGTGGGGCTGGCTGCTTTCAGGGGAAGGGAGGGATGCCAGTGGCTGGAGTGTGAGGGGAACCTTGCACAGAGCAATCTCCTCCCCCACGTCTGAGAAGGGAGCTCCGGTGTGTGCTGGCTATTTGTTGAATAAGGGATGCACAAACGAACCAGCAGGTGGTGGGAATTCTGAGCCAAGTGGCGGGTGGTGTGATTCTAGAAGCCAGACTGCAGTCAGCAGGGCTGTTTCCCAGTGAAGGTCACCCAGGAACCCCTCTGGTTGGCTTTGGACAAGCCCTCTACTGCTGTCTGGGCAGAGGCTTTGCATGACACGTCCAGCAGATGGCTGGCTATTACCCCTTTGCATACCTCCCATGATGGGGAGCTCCTTCCCACCTCCCTCCCCAGCAGCCCATTTTATCCTGGACAGTTGAGACAGTATGGAGGTCTTATTTAGCTTAAGCTGAGATCAGCCTCCTTGTCACTTCCACGCTGTGCTCTTAGCTTTGCCCTTCGAGCCACTGTGGACATCCCTGTCCCTTCTCCCACACACCTTTCTTCAGTTGAGTGAAGAGCCTGGTGTCTGGGCCCAAGTCCATGAGTGTGACTCCTGCTCTGACCCTTCCTAGTAGCTTGTGTGACTCTAAGTCACTTGCCTTTCCTCTCTAAGCTTCCCATAAAATGCACAGTCTTTTCAAAAAAGGTTTTTCAAAGAATGTTCTAGCCCAGGAGCTCCTTGATACCTACCGGCTCTCCTTCCCTTCCCTATATGTGAGAGAGAGAGGGGCAGAAGCTGCCCTCAACCTACCAGGCTCCTGTCACTCCTTTCTCAGAGGGCAATGGGGAGCCATGGAAAGATTTAGAGCAGGGGGCATGCACTGACTGGAGGCGATCTCCATCTGTTATTTCACCAGTCTCTCATATAGGGATACAGGGGCTCAGATGGGGCACGAGTCCTATGATCAGGGGTTCAGAGGAGTCTTCCTTGAAAGTCTGAGGGGACCTGCTGATGGGGGCACAGCTCCAGGTTGACCCCCCTGGCAATGCCACACACCCCAAGGCAGCTCTGTTTTTAGTGTCAAACACTGTCTATATTTGCTGCCCAGTGAAAGACAGTCATTGCCAATTCTAGCCATACCGATATGTCCAGCAGGTGTCCAGCCAGTGCCCATGAGCTACCTCCTTCTGAGAGCCTCTAGGTGACAGGCCAAGAGTCCAGCCAAGAGCAGGGCAAGACAGAAACCTCCCTGGTCGAGGCAAGACCCAGCATCCAAGGGGATTCTGTCTCAGACAATCAGAGACCCCTTTTGTTCACAGATGATCAAAAAAGATGGATCAAGGTACACATCCTGCATCTCTTGGCTGAAGCCTGAGCATTGGACTCAGGTAAGGATACCTGGGTCTAAGGGGTAGCTTTCAGCGACATTCAGTAGGTCATTCAATTTCCATGAGCTTCAGTTTCTATATCAATAGCATCTCTATATCTATCTATCTGTCTGTCTGTCTGTCTGTCTGTCTGGTTAAAAGCTCTTATAGATCTCGAGGGGTTGTTTTTAGCATCAAATAGGAGCACAGACAGAAACTGTAAACCCCTTGCCCTGTAAACAGGGTTATAATCCCTGTGCATTTGTATATGGAGAGAGTCCCAGAGAGCATTTCGGTGAGATGTGGGATCTTCAGGGAGGCCCTCCCCTCTCTGAGCCTCAGTTTCTCTGACTGCTCAGATGCTCACTAAGGCTCATCTCCCTCTGAAACACCAGGCAGTAGATTCCTCCATGGGAAAATGGACGGGTTGACAGGCCCTCTGTGTCTGCAACATGATCTCCTGTCTCGGGGGATGCAGGCTCCCCGCCGGCGCGGCTGGTGATTAATACGCCCTGAGTGGGGCTCCTGACCCGCTGTCAGGGACATCAAGGTAAGTGCCCATCCGCAGGCTGAGGGCTCCGTCGATGAATAAATAATAACAGCAGTGAAGTAATGGGATCCGGGGAGGCCGCTTAGGATAATGGAGCGACAGACGATGTGGCGTCGAGCCCCAGGGACCAGAGCTGCTAGCAGAGCTGGGGGTGTGGTGGGGGGGGTGGCAGGAACGCGGGTGGGTGCACATCCCAGCATTGTTATGTCTGCTGACCATGACGACGGGAACCCTTGGCCAGTCCTGGGCAACTCATCTTACAGCCACAAGTGCAGGCTTTCGGGGATATGTGGACCCAGTGTCCCTCGGCTTGGCTGAGCCTTGGTTTCCATATTTGCACAATGGGCATGATAAGGAGGGGCGGGAGTGAGGAGGGCTGTGATGTGTTAACACGCACCAGAGTGTCGAGAGACCCCAGCAGTGCTGATGCAGCTGTCCCCAGAGCAATGGTGCTCCTTTCAACTCACTGACACTTTAATGGGAAACTGCCCGGTGGACTAGGCAAGGCAGGGTGGTGTATGCATCCTGCTTTGGGCCCAGCTTTCTGCTGGTCTCTTAGCTGACACTGAGAGTCACCTAAGGACACACCCTCTGTGTGCTGGAGGATCTCACAGTCAAGATGGGGAGGAAGGTGAGGCAAAGGGTGGTCTTCAAAATAGACCCCTAGGAGTTCCCATCATGGCTCAGCGAAAAAAATCTGACTAGGATCCGTGAGGACACAGGTTCGATCCCTGGCCTTACTCAGTGGGTTAAGGATCCAGCATTGCCAAGAGCTGTGGTGTGGGTCGCAGACATGGCTCAGATCTAGCATTGCTGTGGCTGTGGTGTTGGGTGGCGGCTACAGCTCCAATTCAACCCCTAGCCTGGGAACCTCCATATGCTGTGGGTGCGGCCCTAAAAAGACAAAAAAAAAAAAAAAAAAATAGACCCCTAAATGAGAAACCCGGTGAGACCTCACTATACATCACAACAGCCCCACGAAAAAGGCTAACGATACCTTTTGTGTTGGCGAGAATGTGGGTCCCCTGGAACTCAAACCTTGCTGATGAAAATGTAAAATGGTACAATCATGTCACAAACAGTGTGACAACTTCTAAGTTCAAACATATAACTGTCTTTGACCAGCAATTCCACCCCCTAAGCATTAGCCAAGAGATATGAAAACACATGTCTACACAAAGACTTGTACACAAATGTATAGCCTATCGCTGCTTATGATGGGCAAAGCCTAAAAACAACCCAAATATCTAATGACAGGTAAAAGGATCAATGCATTGCAGCATATCCATGCGATGGGATACTCTAAAGCTACCAATATGTGAAATATTGATCAATTTCTAAGTTCTTGTGCCAAGTCAAAGAATTCTGACCTCCCTTTGCACCCCTTCCCCAAAGGGCCACCATTCCCAAATATGCCAATGCCCAGCTCATGACAATTTTTTTTTAATGATTTTTATTTTTTCCATGATAGTTGGTTTACAGTGTTCTGTCAATTTCTACTATTCAGCAAAGGGACCCAGTCTCACATACGAATATACATTCTTTTTCTCACATTATCCTCTATCATGTTCCATCCCAAGTGACTAGATATAGTTCCCTGGCAGGATCTCACTGCTTATCCACTCCAAATGCAATAGTTTGCCTCTATTAACCCCAGACTCCCGGTCCATCCCACTCCCTCCTCCTCCTCCTTGGCAACCACACGTCTGTACTCCAAGTCCACGAGTCTCTTTTCTGGAAAAACACAAACGTCCAGTTATAAAACCAATAAATTCTGGAACTGTAATGTATGTCAGAGTGTCTATAGTTAACAAACTGTAATTTGGACTCCAAATGCCATGGGTGGTCCTCCTAGTCAGGCCGGCAGGACAAGTCTTCGGGAGTTGAAGAAACGAGCCTGCCCCTCCGATAGCCAGGGCCCCTCTTCATGGGGTGGAGGCCCTGGCTAAGGAGCTTCCTTTCCTAGGCTCTGATCTATAATGAGATACTGATTATTCTCGCCTCTTAGTCTCTTTCTCGATAAAAGGATGGACAGAGATGAGACAATTAAAAGGCGTGTTCCCAGCCGCCCTGGAGAGATTCAATGAATAATAACAGACTTCCAGCTGCAATCTGTCTCAGGCCTTGGGAACAGCCAGCTCCAAAAAGGCTTACAGGACCCAGTGGAATGACTTAATTTTCTGCAGAACAATGGCCAGGAGGGAGCAGCCCTCCCATTATCAGGGGGGCAGTGCTGAGGGTCTCCTACCAGAGGTGTGTCCTGAAACCCAGCCTCTGTCCACTGGTGCTGAATAGAAACTCAGAGACAGAGTTTGGGGTGAAGGAGTAAGGAGTAGCTTATATTGCTTTGCCAGGCTAAGGAGGCCACGGCAGGCTAACGCCCTAAAGACTGGGCCCTGCTTTGGAAGAGAATAGGAGGTGATCTGATAGTTTGGGGAGTGGAAAATAGGGCCATATGTTGGTGGTGTAGGTCACAGACGCGGCTCAGATCTGATGTTGCCGTGGCTGTGGTGTAGGCCTGCAGCTATAGCTCTGAGTGGACCCTTAGCCTGGGAACCGCCATATGCCGTGGGTGCGGCCCTGAAAAGCAAAAAAAAAAAAAAAAAGAAAAGAAAAGAAAGAAAATAGGGCCAAAGATGAGGATCGGGGTAGATGCAAGCTTGCATTCTCCCCAAAACTGGTGTCCGGCAGTCCCGGACTGCTTCTGGTGGTCCTTGAGGCCATCTCACTGGGACCTTCATCAAGTAGTTAATATCTTCCATTTGTTGTAGGTTTTAGTTCTGCAGAAGCTCAGAGATATTGTTGTGTGAAGAAATCAGGACCCTGCCCCAAGGCTGCACTATTGTTTCTCTGCTCTTCCTCCCTGGTCTCTGCCGCCCCTCCCTTCCCTGATTAGCAACTGTTTGAACCTGCCCTCTGGAACTCCGGGAAGCTCCTAGAGGCTGAATGAGGCCTGTTTCCTACAAACAAGAAAAGGGAGGGGGCACAGAAAGGCTTTTGTGCCCAGGAGCCCCACAGGGCCCTGCTCTGTCTCAGAGGGGCCACTGTTCTCTGGCTCACAGCCTGCTGTCCTGTGCCAGGCTGGAAGAGTCAGGGCAGGGGGACATAGAAAGCAGCGACTCTGGAGTCAGGCAGAGCAGAGCCACATCCTGGCTCTGGCCCTGCCCAAGCTGTGTGGCCTCAAGATGAGTCTGAGCCTCTCTGATCTCTTGTTCCTGCCTCTGTGCGGTGGGGTGATGATGAAGTGACCCTCACGGCCCCGCCCCACCCGAGCACAGGCGAAATGCTCTGGTCTGTCTGAGAGAAGCCCATTTCGTGCTTCTCCATGTTCTGGAATCTTTGCCATAGTTCTCCCTTGTCCTTGAAGGTTCTGCCCACATGCCTGTGCTTGGGGGAGCTTTCCTGAGCCCCTAGATTAGGTAAAGTCCCTCTGCCCCATTCGGCCTAAACACGGGAGCTCATCTCACTTGAACCTACAGTTTTCCTTGAACATCTGTGCTCCAGGAAATGGGGTGTCCCCCAAGGGCATTTTGGATGTATCCTGCTGCCTAGCCCAGTGCCCTTGCCAAAGACGTGATTAATAAATACTAACTGAACTAAACTGACCTGTTCTCTGCAATGCCCCCACCTGCAGGCTTTCAGCTCCCAGGGGTGAGGGGTATTTCCCTGCCCTGGAGGGTGGGGCAGAGGAGTGGCCAGAAGTGGCCACAGGCAGGGTGCAGACTCTGGGTGGCAGTGATCAAGTCCCAGCTCTAACTCTAGCTCTGCCCAGGCTGCACTGGTCCCTACTGACCAGTTACCCAGTGTGCTTCCTAAAGAGCATAAAAATAACAGCACACTGGAGCCCATGGCGGCAAAGGTGAAGACGAATGGAGGATGGGAGAGTGACGAGCTAATAAGGGCAGGTGACGAATGAGCTGACGTGCATGGGTGTTTGCTTACTGAGTTTGGTCTGGGGGCTGAGGACAGGCATCTGTCTTACTCTGGCTCATGGCTGGGGCTCCCCTACCCCTGTCTCTGCCCCGATATAGGGGGGCACTTTCCCGAGGCCCCTGTGGCTCAGGGAACTGCCCCCACCCATGAAGGGCAAGCATCCCCAAAGTTCATCTTCTGTCAACTTCCTCATCTCCTGGGCCCAGGCCTCCAGGGTAGAGGAAAGAGCTCTGTTCTGAGGGTCTAGAGTCCTTGATTTCAGGCCCGACAAGATTTCGGTCAGCACAGGAATTCAGTCAGCATCGCTTGAGATCATGCCGACAAAACTGAAACCACACAAATTGTTTGATGCCTGAACCCAAGGGCTGGGACTCAAATCCACTCAAAACCCAGAGTGGAACATGAACTCACCGTCTTTTTTTTTTTTAATTTTATCAGAACATAATTGACTTAAAACGTTGTGTTAGTTTCCAGTGTATAGCAAAGTGAATCAGTTATCCATATACGTATATCCATTCCTTTTCAGATTCTTTCAGCATATAGGCCATCACAGAGTACTGAGCAGATTTCCCTGTGCTATATATTAAGCTCTTGTTAATCCTGATTTTGGGTATAGTAGTGTGTATATGCCAATCCCAACTTCCCAATTTATCCTTCCCCAGTGTTTCCCCTGTGGTAACTGTAAGTTTGTTTTCTATGTCTGTGTCTATTTCTGTTTTGTAAATAAGTTCATTTGTATCTTTTTTTAAAGATTCCACATATAAGCAATATCTTGTGATATTTGTCTCTGTGTGGCTTACTTCACTTATTAATCTCTAGGTCTGTCCATATTGCTGCGAATGGCACTATTTCATTCTTTTTTTTCCTCTCCAAAAGGCATATATTTCTCTGAGCAGAGTTTCAGAAACAAAGCAGTTACATTTATCACTGAATATATACTTTCAATAAAAATCAAGGATTAACCTGATCAAAAACATTTTTTAAAACTCTGGCATTACCCATGTTTTATTTTATTTTTAAATGATTTTTATTTTTTCCATCACAGCTGGTTTACAGTGTTCTGTCAATTTTCTACTGTACAGCAAGGTGACCCAGTCACACATACATATATACATTCTTTTTCTCATGTTATCATGCTCCATCACAAGTGACTAGATATAGCTCCCAGTGCTATATAGTAGGATCTCATTGCTATACAGCAGGATCTCATTGCTTATCCATTCCAAAGGCAATAGTTTGCATCTATGAACCCCAAATTCCCAGTCCATCCCACTCCCTCCCCCTCCCCCTTGGCAGCCACAAATCTGTTCTCCATGTCCATGAGTTTCTTTTCTGGGGAAAGTTTCATTTGTGCCATATATTAGATTCCAGATATAAGTGATATCATACGGTATTTGTCTTTCTGACTTACTTCACTTAGTATGCGAGTCTCTAGTTCCATCCATGTTGCTGCAAATGGCATTATTTTGTTCTTTTTTATGGCTAAGCGGTATTCCATTGTGTATATATACCACATCTTCTTAATCCATTCATCTGTTGATGGACATTTACGTTGTTTCCATGTCTTGGCTACTGTGAATAGTGCTGCAATGAACATACAAGTGCATGTGTCTTTTTCAAGGAAAGTTTTGGCCAGATATATGCCCAAGAGTGGAATTGCTGGGTCATATGGTAGTTCTATATTTAGTTTTCTAAGGTACCTCCATACTGTTTTCCATAGTGGTTGTACTTTTTTTTATTCCATTGTATATATGTACCACATCTTCTTTATCCATTCCTCTGCTGATGGACATTTAGTTTGCTTCCATGCCTTGGCTATTGTAAATAGTGCTGCAGTGAACAATAGGGTGCATGTATCTTTTCAAATTATGGTTTTCTCCATACATATGCCCAGAAGTGGGATTGCTGGATCATAGGGTAATTCTGTATTTGGTTTTTTAAGGAACCTCCATACTCTTCTCCATAGTGGTTATACCAGTTTACATTTCCACCAATAGTGTAAGAGGGTTCCCTTTGCTCCACACCTTCTCTAGCATTTTATTATTTGCAGACTTTTAAAATGATGACCATTCCGACTCATGTGAGATGGTACCTCATTGTAGTTTGGATTTGCATTTCTCTAATAATTAGCAATGTTAAGCATCTTTTCATATGCCTTTTGGCCATCTGTGTGTTTTCTCTGGATAAATAAACTCATGTACCCATGGTCTTTTTAGATCCTCTGCCCATTTTCTGAGTAGGTTGTTTTATGTTATTGAGCTGTTTGAAATGTTTGTACATCTGGGAGATTAATCCCTTTTCATTCACTTCATTTGTGAATATTTCCTTCCATTCTGTGGGTTGTCTTTTCATTTTGTTTATGGTTTCCTTTGCTGTGCAGACGCTTTTAAGTTTAATTAGGTCCCATTTGTTTATTTTTGTTTTAATTTTCATCACTCTGGGGGACAGATCCAAAAAAAAAAAAAATCATTCTTATTTATGTCAAAGAGTCTTCTGCCTATATTTTCCTTTAAGAATTTTACAGTATCCAGTTTTATGTTTAGGTCTTTAATCCATTTTTTTAGTTTATTGTTATGCATGGTGTAAGAGAATGTTCTAATTTTATTCTTTTACATGTAGCTGTCCAGTTTTCCCAGGACCACTTATTGAAGAGACTATCTTTTCTCCATTGTATGTTCTTGCCTCCTTTGTCATAGATTAATTGACCATGGGTACATGAGTTTATTTCTGGGCTTTCTATCCTATCCCACTGATCTATATTTGTTTTTATACCAATGTCATACTGTTTTGATTATTGTAGCTTTGTAATGTATTCTGAAGCTGGGGAGCCTGATTCTCCAGCTCCATTTTTCTTTCTCAACTTTGCTTTGGCTATTTGGGGTCTTTTGTGTTTACATATAAATTTAAGAATTTTTTTTGAACAACCCACTGTCTTTTAATTGAAATCACACACCTAGTCTCATGACTTGCTGAAGTTCAGGTTCTTTTTGTCTCAGGGCAGAAGGAATTCGGCACAAAGCAAAGTGATAGGAGAGATGTACATTTCAGAGGTAGGATTGCTTTATCTCAAAAAGCTTGAGTGCCCCAAAATATGGGGTGGTAATTTGTATGGGCTGGGTCGTTTTTTCATAGGCTAATGAGTGGGAGAATTATTCTAAGTCTTTGCAGGGAGGAGCAGGGATTTCCAGAAATTGGACTACTGCCCACTTTTTGGCCTTTTTTGGTCAGCCTCTGAACTGTCATGGCACCTGTGGGTGTGCCATTTAGCTAATGCATTATAATGAGCTTATAATGAGGCATAAGGTCCACTGGAAGTTGAATCTTCCACCATCTTGGACCTAGTTAGTTTTAACCAGTTTAAGTCATACCTTCAATAACTATGTCATTCTTTAAGAGTTGTGTCCAGCCTTCTCTCCTGTTTCAAAACTACATCAGACCCCAGGACCCCACCCCCACTCCCGATTAGGCAGATCACAGACAAGAACTCCATTTCAGAGACAGGGAAAGTTGAGGCCCAGACAGAGAAGATGGCACATGATGGGGCTGGGATATAAGTGGGGGTCTTCTGACTCCCAGGCCAGCCCTCATGTGAGCTCTGCTGCCACATTGCCTGCCCTCCACAGGGCTTCGGTTTCCCCATTTGCACAAAAGAGGGTTTCCTGAAGGAGCATCGGCTCCCCTTGCCCTGTTGTCCCCAACTCCTCAAAGATGTGGCCCAGAAGAGCCATGGCTGTCAAGAGGGGTGGGGCCATGGCTCATTCTCATAGGTCCATCCACAGCCTTTTCCCCAGACTTCCTGGTACCAAATCATCCAATCTTGCACATTCCATGAACTTGATCAACTAGCTAAGCTGTTTGCCAATGCTCAAGATATGTGTATCACAGCCTGTCTCCCTCTCACAGAGTGGATGGCCACATGCACCACATGCAAGTCTGCCCACAGAAGGATTTGTCCTCAACACTGTCCTTCAGGCCCACTGAGTACAGCTGTAGTGCAGGGCTAGCACTGACTCACTACATTGGTCTGAATTTTTTCTTGCTCTATCAGTTGGTCTTAGAGATTGCCTTATACAAACACAAGTCTGAGTTGAGAGAGATGCACTTTTGGTGCAATGGAAGTTTGGGCCACTTTGTAATGTAATTTCCTTGTGCATCTTAGTACCTGTAATGCTCCTGCAGGCCAGAGGGCTCACCACCCCCACTGATCAACAGTGAGTTCCTCGTGGCCATCTGCCTGATGAGTGACCCAGCTCCAAGTGTCTTCCTTGGGGTGGCTTGGCTTTCTATGGCTGGTCTGGCATTTAGCCTGGATGCCCCTGAAAAGAGAACCTGGGAGAAGGCTTGCTTGGAGGTGGTTTGGGGAAAGGTGGTCAAGGGAGAAGGTGGGAAGGACGGAGTGGGCAAAATAGGGAATGAAAGAGCTAATAAAGGTTGTGTTATCAGACTGCGACTGCTACAGATCACTGGGGCTCCATCCAAGGAGCCTTATGAAATGGTTCAGAACTGTCCCAGGGTTCAATAAACACAGGGAATATTTATCCATCACCTCCCAACTCCCAATGGACAAGGGTTGCCCTGCAAGTGTTAACTGCCCCCTAAAACACGCGCACGCACACACACACACACTATCCTGGTAGCAAGTGCAGGAGTGCCACATGGATTCTTTCAGGTGTCCCATGATGGTGAATGGGCATTACTCATAACTGGAGTAAGGGGACCATTGCAGTTGCACCTGAGGGAAGCTGGCCAAACCTGTGCAGAAAGGATCACCCTGCCAGTGGCTGGAGCAAGAGGTGCAGCTGAGTGAATCGCAGTGTGTACCCAGGTGCCTGCTTCAAGTTGGAGGTAGAACCCGAACTAGATATAGATATTTTCAGTTCAGGCAAAGGCTGGGGGGCTGCCAATCAACTTAGCCTGCAATCCCAGGTCTTCCTGGGACTATCCACCCCTTCGACCATGACACCCACCTCCATGCAAAGAAGCCTTGAGAGTTACTCAGGAGTAGGCAGAGGGCAGCCAGAGGCTGATCAGAGGGTCTGCACTCACCCTGAGATAGGCATGTGGGGTAATAGTGAGGCCCATAGACAGGGACCCGTGTCTGCCTTTGAAAAATGGTCCTCTTGTACCTGTCTCACCCTAATAAATGGAGCCTGGTCAAGAGCTGCTAGTGAGGCTTAGAGACACCCAGAAAGGCTTCTCCACCTGACAAAACGGACCTGTCTCTGGTGTAATTAACCTGAGCTAGTGGAGCAAGCCCACAGCTGACTTTGAGGTGGGCTCTCAGGTCTGCTCCAGCCCAGGGCAGAGGCCTGGGCTGCTCCCTGCTCTCCCTGCACCAGCATCCCCTGACTCAGGGCTCCCCTCTGGCCTGGGCCACATTGGGAGTTCTTGGTGGGGAGCAGTGAGGATCCCAGGGCATCTAGGCCTGGCCCAGAAAGCCCCCAGCACCCCCTTCCTCAACTCATTCTAGCCTAAATGTCCTAAATGTCCTCGTGGCATCTCTGGCCTAGACCCAGTGATCTGACTTTTGTCCTGAGTTTTTAGGGTAGCACGAGTCTCTGCCTCACAGCCCCTCCTGACCCTTCCGGGAAATAAGGGCCCTGAGGGTTCCAGGAAGAACCAACAAAAGCCAGCCCTCCCAGATATCAAGAGCTACCATGCATGCAGCCACTTAGACTTCTTGGAGCAAGGGCCTTGGGGGCGAAAGACCTGTGTAGCCCTGACCAAGTTCCTGCCCCTCCATAAATCTCCATCTCCTCAGCTGTGAGCAGGGATAAGCATGATTGTTTCACAGGGTTGTTGCCAGGAGGAAGCTCAGGTATGAACAGCACCAGACACTCAGTAAATATGGTTGTTACAGGATGGAGATAATAGACGGGGCCATTCCACTGACCAGAAATGTCCAAGGCCCACAGCTGAGAAGAGAGTTGAGAAAGGGCCCAGATTCTGAAGTCAGAGAACCTCTGGCAGGGCCCCAGCTCCTGAAGGGCCCTCCATGACTTGCCTGGGCATTGGACCCACCACCACCACCACCACCACCACCCATGTTAGAAGAGCCTGGGGTCTAGAAAGAAGAGGAGCATTTTCCCTCCCAGGTGTCAAAGATGAGGAGGACAAGACGAATATTGAATGAAGTGGGAGCTGCAGGTTTTAAATGAATAGATCTGACTTTTAAGGAACAGGAGTGAGACGATTTAATAATCAAGTCTGGTAGACGTGGTTCATGGAGCTCCCAGCTCCGGGTGGGGGTGTAACAGCACAGTCAGTTATTGGGGAAAAAAATTAAACCATGTCAGGTTCATATCCCCATGAGCTGAGACTTCTCACTAAACATTGCTATCATTTTATTCATTAATGAATCAGTATATTCATTGAGAACCTCCTAGAGATCAGCTCTGTATCAGCGGGATGACCAACTCTGTATTGGGGAGCTTAGCCTGGGCATCTCCAACCGCTTTATCTACTTGGGGAGGGGATCTAGCCCTGTGTCTCAGCTACAGGCCAGGTGCCTGAGTGCTCTAAAGAGTGATGGGCCAAGGAACCCTACCAGGGTGGCTTCCTGTGTCTCTAAAGGCCAGAGGCCTATCTGAAGAGTGAAGTGGGCAGAGAAGGGCCAGATCTGCAGCCACTTCCAGCTTGACAGTGGGAGGTGCAGCCGATCTGGACCCAGATCTCCACAGTCCCCAGTTCAACCATCATGGATGAAGTTGGTCAAGACAGTGTATTCTGCCCCAGGCTTTGGTCCTCCACCCGCCCCTTCTCTTTCAGCCTCCAGAACTAAGATGGAGGGTAGGCATCCCTTCAAATTTATGGGAGCCAGGGTCTGTCCTACCCCCACTCCTGCTTCACATCCCCTCCAGAACAGGGCCATCCCCTCATGTCCAGCCACTGCCAGGTGGCCATTGCTCCCTGCCAAGTTCACTGGGTGTCAGATTGTTTAATTACTAGCAGTGGGAGTTCCTGTTGTGGCTCAGTGGTTAACGAATCTGACTAGGAAGGATGAGGTTGCGGGTTCGATCCCTGGCCTCACTCAGTGGGTTAAGGATCCGGCGTTGCTGTGAGCTGTGGTGTAGGTGGCAGATGCAGCTCGGATCTGGCATTGCTGTGGCTGTGGCATAGGCCGGTGGCTACAGCCCCGATTAGACCCCTAGCCTGTGAACCTCCATATGCCGTGGGTGCAGCCTTAGAAAAACAACAACAAAAATTTTTTTTAATAAATAAATAATTCCTAACAATGCACTTACCTTCCTGTAGAAAAAAATGGTGCCTGGGAGCTACTCTTGGCCTAAATTGACCTGAAATCTGGTACTCTCTAGTACTATTGACTGGCTCTGTGACCTTGACAAGTCTTTGTCCTTGGGTCTGTTTCCCCATCTGGCCCATGAACTTGAACTTAGTAATCTCCAAATTCCTTCCCAGAGTTGAGCTGTCCCCTCTTGGAACCCCTCAACAACAAAGAGCAGGAACAATACTCTCTCTTCTCTAGAACATCCACTGCCCCAGAAACCGGGACTTTTGTCTGGCTTAGACAAGACCCTCCAGGGTCCTAAGGACCTAGAATAATGCCTGGCATGTAACTGTCACCCAAGAAATATTTGTCAAGTGAATGGATGGACAGCTAAACAATAGCTAACTCTCTACTGAGTATGTGGTGACCCAGAGGCTAGGCTAAATGTTCTATGTGCATGATATGAAGACAGGCCATGGTGGGGGGAGACTGAGGGAACCCCACTGGAAACCCTGACCTCACTCTCTCCTGTCTCTCACCACCCCTAACCCAATGAGCCCAAAGAGAGCCTGTGCATGGCCCAGGGTCACCTCTTTTACAGTTTGGAGAGTCCTGTAGCTGAAGTGTCCTTCTAAGCCAGCATTAAATCTTGTCTCCTTTCATTTTTCTTGTTTAATGCTCAAGGAAAGTAAAAGGAACCACTTTGTCTCAGATAGTGTATATCCAGAAATCCTATTTACATTCTCCCAAGAACAAAGTCACAGGGCAGATGACAATCAGGGAAAAATATTTGCAACATATATGAGAAACAAAGGGTTAATAGTCTTATTTCAAAGAGCTCTTCAGATCATTGGGGAAAAAACAAGCCAAGGATTCAAAGATTCGTATGGTCAATAGACTAGAAGGAAACTAAAAGAAATCATCAGCTCCACTAATAATCCAAGAAATGCAAATTCAAACAATAATAAGATGCAATTTATCACCCAGCAAATTGACAGGGTCTCTAAACCCAATGTTGGTTGGATGTCAGAAAAAGAGCATCATGGTGGGATATTGTGGGTACAAGTGAAAACTGGCACATTCTTCTGAGGACTATTGAACAGGAAGATCTGAAAATCTTTAAAATATGCACACTTTTTAACCTAGTGATCCTATTCCTAAGTATTTATCCAAAGAAATGCCTTAAGGATGCTTATGTAAATGCTGATGAAGGGTTATTAATAAATGCCTGGTTTTCCGACAATAAAGAATTAGTCAAATGAATCATGATACCTCCCTATGCTGGAACACCATGACCCATGAAGAATGATGTATAGACATGTTCACATCTTTAGGCCAGCTTTTAAAAGACTCAAGAAATTGGTAACAATGGGGGGCCCCTTTGAGGGGGAATGAGGGCTATGAGGACAGGGTTGGGAGGGAAATTTATTTTTCATTCAATTCTCTTTTGTATTGTTTGAGTTATTTATCATGTGTGTGTATTAGCCATTAAAAATGAAATCAATTAATATTTAAAAGACAAAATAATGTAGAAATACTTTTTTTTCCAGGAAACTAATTAGAATAGACATCGAATGGCTATTCACCAAAATAACCATGGTAAGTACTGAGAAGGGAACTCCTACACTTTCCCATGCTTTGTCCTTCCTCCCACTCCCCCTTTCTCTCTTACATCTCATAAGGGAAGAGGAATTTCTGTTAGGAGTGGTTAAAGCCTAGGATTTGCGGGGCCGCCTTCATTAGAGAGCCAGTTCACCATACTGAAAATCCACAGTGGAAGAAGGGAGGGACACAAAGCCCCTCTAAGTCTTCTGGGTTCTTCATTCTAACCCTTACCAGACTCCCACATCTGTTAATACATTTATGAATAGAGTAGCATTTGGAGTCTCATCCAGCAGTCGTTGCTCAGACATGACTTTCTTGATGGGCGACTCTGCATGGAGTATGGGTAATGGGATCACGACCTGGGAATTTCTGTGAGCCTGCCTCTATCCAGTATCATGATAGACCAGAAACTCACTTGAAACTCAAAAAATTTCTCTCTGGGTGGTGGAACTATAAGATATTTTAATTTTCATGTTTATGCTAAGCTGCATTTTCTCATCTTTCCATTATTAAGTAGTTTTGAAATATTTTTCAAAAAAGGAAAAAAATTCACTCTGAGGACAGCCTTACTGAAGACAGGGCCTTGGCAATGTTTTTTTTACAAGATAGACACCTGCCCCCGCAACTTCCTTTTTAATCAGGTCATCGAATTCTCCTAAGAAGTCTTTTGTGGACATCAAATTGCCTCCGTGCTTGCAGGGGATTAGGAAATGCCAGTTTTGATCCCAGGGGATTGGTTTTTGGAAGAACCATGACTTCTGAAGTGCAGAGGGACTTGGGAGTGAGGGCGTTCGAGTCAACACATATTAATGCCTGACATTTGTACAGCATCCTGCGATTTACAGAGCGCGTCCACAGCCATTATCCCCTTTGATCCTCCCAGAAACCCTGGGAGAGGCAGGACTTCCTCTGGGAATGGAAAAGGAATTAGTGGTAGTCCCACATGACTCATGGGGAAACTGAGGCAACAGAGCAGTTAATTGCCCACAGCGCTAGAGCCAGACTGTAAGAACAAGTCGTCTGGCTCTGTATCCTACACCCTCGCACTAGATTTTCTCCCAAGTTTAAACATGTGACGAAAGGGGTGGGGGAGAATAGTACCTACTGCCCTAGGTACCTAGGGTCATAGTGACAATTAACTGACTTAATACATGGTATTAAGACCAGGTCGGGCTTATAGGTACATATTGAATACATTAACTGTCATGAATGGTGGCAGATTACAAGTCTATATCACTCTGAATCCTAGGCTCACTCTACCAAACCGACTCCTACACATTTACTGAGATCCTCCTGTGCACAGGGCTCTCGGGAGGGACAGAATTAAACAAAATACAGGGGCTGCCAGCCCAGGGGTTTGCCCTCTAGCAGGACCCTGAAGCCCAATAACAAGGCACAACCCTGACTTTGAGACTTCAGGACAGGGGGCTTTATTCTTCCTCCAGAGAAAGGGTTCTGGGAAAGTTTCCTAGAGGAGGCACTGGGGCTGCTGGCTGATGTGGACTGGGTTCCAAACTGAGTGACCTGCCAGACATGGTCCATTCCTGGCATGGTAAGGACGCCCCCGCCCTCCCCCCTCCCAGCACAAAGCAGGAAGCAAACATGGCTTGGGAGAGGCTGCATCCTGGGGTGGTTTCCCCCACCACCAGCCAGGTGGCAGCCGGGGTGTCATGATGAAGAGTCCATGGGGCCAGATAAAGGTGACAAGAGAAGTACAAGTGGCCTCTCTGCCCCCTCCTGCCTCAAACTCTGCCTGCTCAGCAAGTTTTCCAATGTCAGGGCTCCCGTTTGGGGGGCAGAATCTGTGGGTGACACAGCTCAGTGCAGAGCAAGGATGATAGGTAGTGGAGTCTGCCACCCTCTTCCCATGCCCTCCACACCCATTGCTGCCAGGCCCAGTCCAGCAAGCCATGCCACCACCCCTTAGGACTGATTCTCAGGAAAAGCTCCAAAGAGCTGGATGCCACTCAGGGCAGAGTGCCCACACCACTTGTGAGTGACTGCTGAGGAGTCTTTAGATTTGGGGAGATACACAAGCTCGCCTCAATCACTGTAAGGTCGCGGCCCTTCTGTGAAGTTCAGAGGGGCACCCTGTCCTGCTTGCTGCATGTGACCTTGAGAAAGTTGGCCAACCTCACCTGCAGGGTGTATGGGAAAGACCCACTTCATTCTTGTCATCCTGGCAGGAGTACCCCCTGCCTGTCTCAAAACCGTCCTGGTTTGGATGATCAAGTATATGGCCTGCCTGTGTTACCGGGGAAGTGGGACGAGTCAGACTCTAGTGCTTTGTTGGAGAGCCAGCAAGATAATTCACGTGAAAGTGCTTTGTGCTTTGTCAGCTGTGATACATTCTGTCATGTAAGGAAATGAAGATCAGTGTTTTAAAAAGCACTGTCTTAATTCCTTTTTAAATGGGACTTTAAATATGATGATGACTAAGATTCCCTTGGCTGTCTAACTCTGCTGGCACTTTTTCTGAACAAGCATATTCCATGCTCTTGGTTCAGTCCAATTGGAAGTTCTTCATCCTTGAGGCAAAAGTAGCTAAAATGCGCTAGAAGCAAAGGGCCACCACGTGCCCTCGGACCAAAAAGGCGGTCATCCTGCTACAGCCTTTTGTTTTTCCATGGCCTTGCAGACAAATTCCCAGACCTACTAGCATCTCAAGAGTTAAAGGTCCAGTTCTCCTTACTCAGGCTTCCTCCAGTTGTTAAATGCTTAGAAGTTTTGAGAGCCAATTAACCTTAGATTGGTAGTGGGAAATGGGCTATGGTGATATATTTACACCACGGAAATCCACAAATACTGCAAAGCCAGACTTCTCTTCTTTTTTCTTCTCTTTCTTTTTCTTTTTTCTTTTTCCTAGAGAGCCAGTTGTTAAACATTTAGCAGCATGCCCCTGCCGAAGGAAATTTAGCCATTAGTAATGGACTAAGAAGGTCTCATTTTAACCCCGAGATTAACATGTGTGCTGCCTCATTTCATCTCTTCTCCTGACTCTCTAGCCCTGGACCACTGAGGCCCAGGAGACCCTCCATTTGCTAATAGGAAGGAGACTGCAGTTTGATGAAAACGTATTTTCCCATAGTTTGGGAACTTTCCCAGAGCTCAGAAGTCTGAATTAATGGGCCAGACATCTGGGCTGCCTGTGTCTGGCTCCCTGTGCTTTCCTCAGCTCTTCTGTCTGCCCACCGTGTCTGCACTATTCGAGATGTGCAGTGTGTCTACAGATGCAGCCCCTTAAACAAATGAGCCCGGGTGTGGGCAGGGAGCATCTCCTGCCCGTATGCAAAGCCCGTATGCAAAGCTGCAGCCCACAACCCCACGACCCCACAACTGCCCCACCCATGCCCTAGCCCTGGAGAGAAGGAGTGCTGGGTGAAGGGGGAGGAGACCCTGGCTCTGGTCCCATTTCTGCTGAGACCCCACCCTCTCTGGGCCCATGTCTGCCCTTCTGTAAAACAAGAGGAGTGAGGAATCACAGCCATCCCCCCTGGGAATTCCTCTTAGGACAGCACTGTATTTAGTTGGGGAAAATACGTTGGTCTTCCCCTTGGGGTGAGGAATGAGACCCCGAAGAACAGGTTAATGGCACAAATTGTGGTTCCAGAACTGCCTTCCCACAGAGCCTGGATCCTGTCTGTGAGTCCCCCCCTGATCTGTTGCACCTGTAAATGGAGCTGGGTTGGGTGGGGGAGCGAGGGTGAGGCTAAAATTTCTTTACAATTAAGGGGCGAGGGATGCCAGGTCCTGGGAGAAATGCAGGGGCGAGGCAGGCTTGTGAGGAGGGGGCTTGGGGACTGACCCTGTGTGGGGAAAGAAAGAGATAAAAATAACCCTGGGACCCAGTGGTGCCAAGACAGAGGAGGGGCTTTGGAGAGAGAAGAGTTAGTTAATGCAGCCTTTCTTTTCAAAATTTTTATTGAAATACAGTTGATTTACAATGTTGTATTAGTTTCAGGTATACAGCAAAGTGATTGTTATATATATTTTTTCTTTTTCTTTTTTTAATATTTTTTTGTTATAGTTAGTACAAGGCATTGAATATAGCTCCCTGTGCTATAAACTAGGTCCTTGCTGGTTATCTGTTTTATGTATAGTAGTGTGTATTTTAATCCCAGCCTCCTAATTTATGCCTCTCCCCCCTTCCCCTTTGGTAACCATAAGTTTGTTTTCTATGTCTGTGAGTCTGCTTCTGTTTTGTAAATAAGTTCATTTGTATCCTTTAGATTCTATGTGTAAGTGATATCATATGATATTTGTCTTTGGCTTGCTTAGTATGATAATCTCTAGGTCCGTCCATATTGCTGCAAATGGCATTATTTCATTCTTTTTTATGGCTGAGTAATATTTCATTGTACATATATACCACGTCTTCTTTATCCATTCATCTGTTGATGGACGCTTAAATGGTTTCCATGTCTTGGCTACTGCAAACAATGTTGCTATGAACATTGGGGTGCATGTATCTTTTCGAATTATTTTCTCTCCAAATATATGCTCAGTACTGAGATTGCAGGATCATATGGTAGGAATATTTTTAGTTATTTGAGGAACCTCCATACTGTTCTCCATAGTGGCTGCACCAATTTACATTCCCACCAGCAGTGTGTGGGGGTTCCTTTTTCTCCACACCCTCTCCAGCATTTATTATTTGGAGACTTTCTGATGGCCATGTGGGGTGATTCCTCATTGGATTTTCATTTCTCTAATAATTAGTGAGGTTGAGCATCACGTGCCTTTTGGCCATCTGTGTATCTTCTTCGGAGAAATGTCATTTTAGATCTGCTTATCTTCTGATTGGGTTGTTTGCTCTTTCATGTTGAGGTGTATGAGATTTTTGCATGTTTTGGAGATTAATCCCTTGTCAGTTGCTTTGTTTGCGAATATTTCCTCCCATTCTGTGGACTGGTTTTCATTTTGTTTATGGTTTCCTTTGCTATGCAAAAACTTTTAAATTTAATTAGGTCCCATTTGTTTATTTTTGTTTTTATTTCCAGTACTCTAAGAGGTGGATCCAAAAAGATATCGCTATGACTTCTGTCAAAGGGTGTTCTGCCCATGTTTTCTAAGAATTTGATAGTAACCAGTTTCAAGTTTAGGTCTTTAACCCATTTTGAGTTTATTTTTGTGTATGGTGTAAGAGAGGGTTCTAATTTCATTCTTTTACATGTAGTTGTCCAGCTTCACCAGCACCACTTATTAAAGAGACTGTCTTTTCTCCATTATCCTTGCCTCCTGTGTCACAGATTAACATGCGTGTGGGTTTATCGCTGGACTTTATATCCCGTTCCATTGATCTATATTTCCATTTTTGTACTAGTACCATACTCTTTTGACGACTGTAGCTTTGTAGTATAGTCTGAAGTCAGGATACCTTACTCCTCCAGCTCCATTTTTCTTTCTCAAGATTGTTTTTGTGGTTCAGAGCCTCTTGTGTTTCCTTATGAATTTAAAATTTTTTGATTCTAGTTCTATGAAATACACCATTGCTAATTTGTTAGATATTGCATTACATCTGTAGATTCTCTTGAGTGGTATAGTCATTTCAAAAGTATTGATTCTTCCAATCCAAGAACATGTACATCTTTTCAATTTCTTTCATCAACATCATAGATTTTAGAATACAGGTCTTTAGGTTTATTCCTAAGTATTTTATTTTATTTTTGATGCAATGGCAAATGGGGTCATTTCCTTAATTTCTCTTTCTGATTTTTTTTTGTTTTAGCATATAGCAATGCAACAGATTCTGTGTATTAATTTTGTATCCTACAACTTTACTGAATTCATTGATGAGCTCTAGTAGTTTTCTAGTTTTCTGGTAGCATCTTTAGGATTTTTGATCTTAGAGGAAATGCTTTCAGCTTTTGACTGTTGAGAATGATGTTATCTGTGGGTTTGTCATATATGGCCTTTATTATGTTGAAGTAGGTTCCCTCTCTGCCCACTTTCTGGAGAATTTTTATCATAAATGTATGTTGAATTTTATCAAAAGCTTTTTCTGCATCTATTGAGATGATCATGTTGTTTTTCTTCTTCAATTTGTTAATGTGGCATATCACACTGATTGATTGGAGGATATTGAAAAATCCTTGCATCCCTGGGATAAATCCCACTTGATCATGGTGTACAATCCATTGGATTTGGTTTGCTAGTATTTTATTGAGGATTTTTTTATCTATTGGCCTATAATTTTCTTTTTTCGTGTGGTATCTTTGTCTGATCTTGGCATCAGGGTAATAGTGGCCCCATAGATTTAGTTTGGTAGTATTCCTTTATTTGCAATTTTTTGGAATAGTTTCAGAAGGATAGGTGTTAACTCATCTCTAAATGTTTGATAGAATTCACCTGTGAAGTCATCTTGTCCTAGACTCTTGTTGGGAGTTTTTAAATCAGATTCAATTTCAGTACTTGTGATTGGTCTGCTCATATTTTCTATTTCTTCCTAGTTCACTCTTGGGAGTTTGTACCTTTCTAAGAATGTGTTCATTTCTTCTAGGTTGTCCTTTTATTGGCATATAGTTGCTTGTAGTAGTTTCTTATGGTCCTTTGTATTTCTATGGTGCCATTTGTAAGTTCTTTTTCATTTCAAATTTTATCTATTTGGGCCCTCTCCCTTTTTTTCTTAATGAATCTGGCTGAAGATTTATCAATTTTGTTTATCTTTTCAAAGAACCAGCGTTTAGTTTTATTGATCTTTTCTATTTTTTTTATTCTCCATTTCATTTATTCCTACCCTGATCTTTATGATTTCTTTCCTTCTACTCTCTTTGGGTTTTGTTTGTTCTTCTTTCTGTAGTGCTTTAAGTGTAACATTAGGTTGTTTATTGGAGATTTTTTTTTGTTTCCTGAATTAAGCTTGTATTGCTATAAACGTCCCTCATAGAACTGTTTTCACAGCATCCCATGGGTTTAAAATTGTCATGTTTGCATTTTCATTTGTCTCTAGGTATTTTTTTAATTTCCTCTTTAACTTCTTCAGTGATTATTGGTTGTTTAGTAACATATTATTTAGTCTCCATGTGTCTGTATTTTTTGCAGTTTTTTCTTCTTATAGTTGATTTCTAATCTCATAGCATCATGATCAGAAAAGATGCTTGATATAATTTCAATTTTCTTAAATTTACTGAGGCTTGCTTTGTGGCCCAGTAGGTGATCTATCCTCGAGAATTTTCCATGTGCACTTGGAAAGAACAAGTATGCTGCTATTTTCTGATGGAATGCTTTATAAATATCAATTAAGTCCATCTCGTCTAATGGATCATTTAAGGCCCATGTTTCCTTATTGAGTTACTGGATAATCTGTCCATTGATGTACGTCAGGTGTCAAAGTCCCCCACTATTATTGTGTTACTGTCAATTTCTCCTTTATGTCTGTTAATATTTAACCTTATATATAAAGGTTCTCCTGTGTTGGGCTCATATATACCTACCATTGTTATTTCTTCTTGGATTGATCCTTTTTTTTTTTTTTTTTTGTCTTTTTGCCTTTCATTGGGCCACTCCCATGGCATATGGAGGTTCCCAGGCTAGGGGTCTAATCAGAGATGTAGCTGCCAGCCTACACCAGAGCTACAGCAATGCAGGATCTGAGCCGCATCTGCAACCTACACCACAGTTCACGGCAACGCCGGATCCTTAACCCACTGAGCAAGGCCAGGGACCAAACCCACACCTCATGGTTCCTAGTCAGATTTGTTAACCACTGTGCCATGACAGGAACTCCCTTGGATTGATCCCTTGATGATTATGTAGTGCACTTCTTTGTCTCTTGTAATAGTCTTTATTTTAAAGTCTATTTTTGTCTGATATGAGTATTGCTCTTCAAGCTTTCTTTTGATTTTCACTTGCATGGAATAATTTTTCTATGCCCTCACTCTCAGTTTGCATGTGTTTCTAGATCTGAAATGAGTTTCTTATAGAAAAAAATATATATATACACATATATATAGAAAAAAATATACAGAAAAAAAAATGTATCTTATTTTTGTATCCAGCCAGCCAGTCTATGTCTTTTGGTTGAAACATTGAATCCATTTACATTTAAAATAATTATCAATATGTGTGTTCTTATTGTCATTTTGTTCATTGTTTTGGATTTGATTTGTGGGTCTTTTTCCTTCCTTTCCTCTCTTGTGATTTGATGACTTTCTTTAGTGTTGTAATTTTTATTCCTTTGCCTTATTTCTATGTATATATATTATAGATTTTTGGCTTATTGTTACTATGAGGTTCTAATATAGCAGTCTATATGTAGACATGATTTTTTAAGTTGCTAATCTCTTAATTTCAAATGCATTTCCAATATCCTGCATTTGTACTCTCCTCCTCTCACAATTATTGGTTTAGATATTATACTTGTGTGTGAATGGTTTCCTACCTTTACTGTATATAGTTTGCCTTTACCAGTGAGCTTTCCCATTTCATAATTTTTTTGTTTCTAGTTGTGGCTTTTTCTTTTCCACCTAGACAAGTTCTTTTAGCACTTGTTGTAAAGCTGATTTGAGGATGTTGAACTCTCTTAGCTTTTGCTTGTCTTTAAAGCTTTTGATTTCTCTGTAAAATCTGAACAAGAGTGTTGTTGGGTAGATTACGTTTGGTTGTAGGTTTTTCACTTTCATCACTTTAAATATATTGTGCCATTCCCTTCTGGTCTGTAGCATTCCTGCTGAAAAATCAGCTATAACCTTATGAGAGTTGCCTTGTGTGTTATTTGTTGATTTTCCCTCATTGCTTTTAATGTTTTCTACTTATTTTTAATTTTTTTAATTTAATTACTGAGTTTCTCAACATGCCTCTCCTTGGGTTTATGCCATATGGTACTTTCTGGACTTTCTGGACTTGGGTGGCTGCTTCCTTTCCTACATCAGGGAAATTTTCAGCTACTTTTTCTGCAATATCTTCTCAGGGCCTTTCTCTCTCCTCCTTCTGTAACTCCTATAATGTGAATGTCGGTGCTGTTCCAGAGGTCTCTTAAACTATCCTCATTTCTTTTCATTCTTTTTTTCTTTATTCTGTTCTGAGGAAGTGATTTCCACCACTTTATTACCCAGTTCATTTATCCATCCATCTGCTTCATTTATTTGGTTATTGATTCCTTCTATTGTGTTTTTCATTTCAGTTTTTATATTCTTCAGTTCTGGTTGTTCTTTTTTTTTTTCCTAATTCTTTGTTTAAAACTTCTTGTAACTTCTTGCTCTGTGCCTCCATTCTTTCTTGGATCATCTTTATGATCATTACTTGGAACTCTTTCTCAGGTAGATTGCCCACTCCACTTCATTTAGTTTTTCTTCTAGGGTTTTGTCTTGTTCTTTCATCTGGAACATATTCCTTTGTCATCTCAGTTTGTTTAAATTTATATTTCTATTTTTATGTATTTAGTAGCTTATTTATGTTTCTTGACCAGAGAAGTAACCTTCTGTAGGGGATATCCTATGTGCCCCAGTACACTACCCTCTTGTCATCCAAGGGCCAGAGACCAGCTGGTCCCAGGGTAGATTCTGACCTGTTTGTAGACTTGGTTCTGCAGGTTGCAGGATGGTAGTTTCCTTCCTTCTGGTCTCTGCTCCCTGGTGGGTAAGGCTGGTCTAGAGACTTGTGCACACTTCCTAGGGGGAAAGGGGCTGGTACCTACCCACTGGTGGGTGGAGCTGGGTCTTGGCCCTCTGGTGGTCAGGACCATGTCAAGGCGAATGTCAAGAGGTGGTTGGCCATGGGCATAAAAAAGTTCTTAGGTAGCCTGTCTGTTGATGAGTAGGACTGTTTTCCCACCCTTTTTGTTCTTGGGTCTGAGGTGTTCTAGCACTGGAGGCTACAGGCTATTGAGTGAGGCTAGGCCTTGGTCCTAAGACCCAAGCAAGATTTCAGCCTTCAGATGAGTACTCCCAGATATGTTTGTACCAGCTTTATATCTGAAAGAGAGCCACAGCTGCTTCCCCCCACCGTCTTCCCAGGAGACCCTCCAAAACTAGGGAAGGTCTGGCTCAGGCTCCTGTTGAGTCATTGCTTTTGTGCTGGGACATGGGGCACGTGGGACCTTGTGTGTGCTTTCCAAGGGCGGAGTCTCTATTTCCTCCAGTCCTGTGGAGTTCCTGCAATCAAGCCCCACTGGCCTTCAAAGCCAAATGCTTTGGGGGCTCCTCCTCCCTATGCCAGACCCCAGGATGGGGAGCCTAACGTGGGGCTCAGAACTCTCCCTCCTGTGGGAGAATGTCTGTGATATAATTATTCTCCAGCTTGTGGGTTGCCCATCCAGGGGTATGGGATTGGATTATATTGCAAATGTACCCTTCCTGTTGTCTTGGGATTTCTTCTCTGTCTTTGGGTATAGAAAATCTCTTTTGGTAGGTTTCAGTCTTTCTTAACTGATGGTTTTCCAGCAGTTAGGTGTGATTTTGGTGTTCTTTGAGAGGAGGTGAGCTCAAGGTCGTCTACTCTATCATCTTGTCTTCTTTTTTTCCCCATTGAACTTAGCCTGGTTTTGCTTGTTCACAGGGTGCCACATGCAGAGGCCTTGCTCCAGCACTTCAAGTCAGAGTTCCTCTTTTAGATTTCTATTGAACTGTAACATGTGAAGAGAAAAGACACAAATCACATGGTCATAGCTCAATGTATCTTCACACAGTGAAGATGCTATAGAGCAAGTACCAGATCAAGATACAGAGCACAACAAGCACCCAGAGACCTCTCTGGCTACTCGCAGTTAATTCCTTGCCCACTGAGGAACCACCATGCTGACATCTAGTACCATATTATTTTTTCCTGTTTTGACTATCCCATGAGCAATCATGTGATGTGCTCTTGTGTTTGGCTTCTTTTACCCCACATTTTGTCTGAGAGAATCAGCCCTGTTGTTTCATGTAGCTGAAGCTTTTTCATCATCATTGCTGTAGGGTATTCCATGGGATGCACAGTCCACAGTGCACTTACCTCTTCTACATGGAAGGACATTTGGGTAGGTTCCATTTTTGGCTGTTACATATAGTGCTGCTCTGAATAGTTTCTGGTTGGCCACATATAGACCTTTCTGTGGGGTATACGCCCAGGAATGGAATTGCTGGACCAGAATATGTCTATGTTCAGCTCCAAGAGATAATACAGAACTGTTTTCTAATGTAGTTGTCCGCATTCACAACCCACAAGCTGGGAGGGAGAAAATCAGCTGCTCCACATTCCAACCCACACTGGTATTGCCTGTCTCTTTGGTTACAGTCATGTTAGTGGGTCAAAGGGATTGACTGCTGCATAAAATCTCCAGGAAAGTTCATGGTTCTCACCAGTGCAACACTTGGACAAGGGATTTGGGGGAAGAAGTCAAAAGAATCCCAGATCAGCTCTAAATAGGGCATTAAGGGAAGACAGAAGCTGTTCTTATGGAGACAGAGCAGAGACAGAAGAGGAAACTGACTTCTGTGATCCAGGGCCCAGAATTTCCTGCCTGGCTCACAGGTTGGCTCTCAGAAAGCTGTCCCCTGTCAACCATTACATTCAGCTCCTACAAGCCCAACACCAGGCCCAGAATAGGAGGCAATAATGGCCAACCTCTGTTACTGTCAGTCCTCAGCATGGCATGTAGCCTGAAAATCCAGCAGGACCTTGGGTTGCATTAACAAAGGCAAAGTGCACAGAGCAGGGGGAAGACAGACTCATTCTCCTCTTGAGCTCAGGTCCAGGCTTCTCTCTGCCTGGGAGGCACACTGATCCCAGAAGATGTCTACATTGAAATGGTCAAGAGAAGGTAGGACTCAGGCCACTCAAACAGTTGATGTAAACATTCCCTGAGCACCTTCTGAGTGACAGGCACTGTTCTAGGTGCTGGGGGTGGGATACATCTGGAAGAGGGACTGGGGCCATGCCCTCATGGCACAGTGGTCTGGATCCTGTTGGTGGAGGTGGTGGTGCTGAGAAGTGATCAAATTCAGGATGTTCTGAAATTTGAAAGATAGGACTTGATGATGGTTTGGATGGGCTAAGTCAGCAAACCTCTGAAGCTCCACCAAAACCATGTGAAAGATTGTCCCAGAGCAGAAGAGGAAGAACAATAAGAGAACAGGCTTTGTAGACTTCGGCAATGAGGGAGGGGACAGACATGCTGCACGCTGACTGTTTGCTAAACACTTGCTTGTTTATGCTGCCCAGCCAACAGCCACCGGCCCCATGTGGCTACTGAGTGCTTGATTGAGATGTGCTGAGTAAGTGCAAATTACATACCAGAGTTTGAAGACTTAGTATTTTAAAAGCATGTAAAAGATCTCACAATGTGTCTTCATATTGATTACATTTAAAAATAATAATTGGAGTTCCCGTCGTGGCGCAGTGGTTAACGAATCCGACTAGGAACCATGAGGTTGCGGGTTCGGTCCCTGCCCTTGCTCAGTGGGTTAACGATCCGGCGTTGCCGTGAGCTGTGGTGTAGGTTGCAGACGCGGCTCGGATCCTGCGTTGCTGTGGCTCTGGCATAGGCCGGTGCCTACAGCTCCGATTCAACCCCTAGCCTGGGAACCTCCATATGCCTCGGGAGCGGCCCAAGAAATAGCAACAACAACAAAAGACAAAAGACAAAAAAAAAAATAAAATAAAAATAATAATTGGGGGAGATTCCATTGTGGTTCAGCCAGTTAAGAATATGACTAGCATCCATGAGGTTCCATCCATGGCCTTGCTCAGTGGGTTAAGGATCTGGTGTTGCCACAAGCTGTGGTGTAGCTCACACCTGTGGCTTGGATCCTGCGTTGCTGCAGCTGTGGTGTAGGCTGGCAGCTGCAGCTCCTATTAGACCCCTTGCTTGGGAACTTCCATGTGCTGCAGGTGTGGCTCCAAAAAGAAAATAATGATAATATTCAGATATAGTGCAAATAGATATTATTATAATTAATTTCACCTGTTTCTTTTTACTTATTTAATGTGGCCACTAGAAAAGATCAAATTTTGTAAGCCACTCACCTTGGACATACACATTATATTCCCACTGGCCAGAACGGGGCTGGAGTCTGTACATCCATGTCACATCTCTGCCTCACAGCATCATATAAGGCAGACCAACTCTGCCCCTTTTCAGATGACAAGGCTGAAGTTCAGGGGAGTCAGGCACCTTGCCCAAAATCCCAAAGTCCATGCTCGTTCCCATGGCATGCAGTACTGCCTTAAGAGGTAGCGGCTTTTGTATACTGAAATGTAAGTGTTCAAGCCCAACTTAGAGCAAAATTGGGGTAGTTGACCTTGAAGATGGCACCTGTCCCCGAGACTATGCTTTGGGGCACAGTGGGAAAGTCTGGGGATACTTCTCCCCTTTCCCATCATCGCTCAAGGGCTTCCTGACTCCAGGGCTCCAGCTCACTTGCCACCCACTGGACTGTACCCACCCTCTCCCCACCATCAATCTCCCACATAATTTATGGGAGCCATCAAAGTTAATTAATGCTGTAGTTACAGAGCCATCCCAATGTAATTATTCTGTAATTGGATTATAACTTAGGTAATTTCCCACAAAGCACCTATTGCTTATACAAAAAATCAGGGATTTTTACCCGGTGATTGATGGGGGTATTAGGGCCAGATGGGGAGGCTGGGGGGCTCTGAGAGGCTGGGGGATGCCACCGTGAGGAGGGTACAGCTTGTGGGCCTCGGGGCCCTGTCCTAGCCTAGTGGGGAGAGAGGCAGGTCTCTGAGGACCATTCCTGCCCTCTGAGCCTCAGGCCTTCCATCTGCATGACTGGCTCCAGTCAAGCCACAGCCTCTTCCTCACAACTAATTTCCAGCATTTGTCCCACTTGACACCACTGGGAGCTCTCTGTTGATTCAGCCTGAACTGCCCAAATCGCCTGCCCCATCCCAGCCCCACTCTGGCCTGTTCCATGAGCAGGGCATGGCTCACACCGCGGACTCTGCTCCCCCACCACGGGGCCACAGTGGATTGGACCACCAGTTAGCAATGGGAAGAAAAGTGGTCAGCCATCCACAAAGCAAGCACAGGGAGGTGTAACCGAGTCACCCCTCAAACTCCTGCTGGAGGAGCAACGAGATAGCCCAGGCCCTCCCCTGCCTGGAGCCCCAATAGCCTTCTAGATCAGGCTAGGACCAGTTTCTCTGTGCTTCGCAGCTAAGAGCTTTAAGCACAGCCAGGCCGGCCTTCACAACTTGCCTCATGCAGCCACTTCCACCTGTGCGGTGTGACCTCAGGCCCAAACTCAATAGAGCCTCAGTTTACTCGTCTGTTCAAAAGAAATCATAATGGCATTAGTTATGTCTTCGAGGTGGTGGTTGTAAGTAATAAAAGCAATTCTAGAAAACTTTAGCCGAACAGGATTTCCTAGGAGGCTCTAGAGGGACTTAGCATGTCAGCAAGAGACCAGAGGCCAGGCTTGGGGACAGATTTCCAAAGGCTACAAGAAACCAAAGCTGGCAGATAGCAATGACCTCAGGCTGGCTAGTGTCCACTCAACCCCAGGGGGTCAGAGAAGGTGGGAGAGAGAGGTAAGCAGTCATGCTCCCTCGGCAGCCCCTCTCCCCACGTCATTGTAACTCCCAGGGCTGCTATGCCCACTACTTCTAAGATGTGTGACCTCTCCTCCCCCTGCCCCTCAGGCCTCCGTGGAAACAGCCCCCACTGCTGATAGCCAGGTATCGCATCACCCTGGCCGGCTTTCCTTAACCCAAACCACTCCTGCTCAACTCTCCTCAAATAGCCCCTACGCATGCGCGGTCTGTTTCCTGCAGAACCCAACTCACGGGGGGGCCCCACTGCTGCCCTGATGACTTCACCCCTTCGTGCTCCTCCATCTCAGCTCCACCCACAGGGGAGCCCACGTGGGGAGGGCATGTCATGGGTCAGCTTGGATCTCAGCTCCCCTCCTGATTGTCCCCCCCTAGCGTGGAAAGAGGAGAGGTTTACCCCCCTCACTGTCAGCATCAGAGAGTGAGGGCCTGGAATTGCCCTTCCTCCAAGACTTGACACTAAAGGGGCTACTGGGAAGGGGGACAGATGTGAGCACTAGCCATGCTTTCTGTTATTTTTGGCAAGTGTAAAAGTGCATATAACCTGCTCAGCCTGGCTCCCGGTACAGTCAGCGGTCATAGTAAGTGGCAGTTCGTGTTATTGGGTTTATTCCAATGGAATCCTGGCCTCCCTCATGGCCACAGAGATCCTCAAATAGATCTCATTCCTTGGGTGGCTTAAGTGAGCCTATGTCCCTTGTCCCTGGAATCCTGGTGATGCTAGGGGCAGGCTCACTTTGCAGGCCTCTTTTCACTGCATGCTATCAGCCCACGCATGTGCAAGGAAGATGCAGGAGCTGCCTGCATGGAGTGTCTACCATTGAACTCGGTGCAGCCACTTCAGAGATACTTTCACTCTACGGGCATTTACTAAGCAACTTCTATGTGCCAGGCTGTGTACTGGGCACGTGGACAGAGCAGAAAACAAGACCAAAAGAGTTTCAGCCCTCAAAGCGACTGATGCTGCACATGTGGTGGTCACAGGGGGGTTACTGATACATGGTGACATCTGCATTGTCACCTGGAGGGTGAATAGGAGTTTGGGGAAAGGTCCAAGTCTGCCCACCCTGAAGGCATATATTTTTCCCATATCTACTTTCTACTGTGTACCCATCCTGGATACATAGGTAGGTTCAAAAAGTGTCCCATCCTCCAGGTACCCCTGTTGCCAGCTGCTCATAACTGAGCCAGCTGAAGCCTGCTGACTGGGCTGGAGATGCTTAAAGCAGGGAGTACTCCCTGAGGGCTTCCTGGAGGAGGCTGAGATTTGAAAAGCATGGGAAGTAACTGGGCCAAGAGGATTCCACCTGGCACTGCCTGATTCACCAGCCATTCCCTGTGACCAGGGGGATTCCCGTGGGTTCTGTGAGCACAATGTGGGAGGGGCCTCCATGGTGCTGGCTGGGTGAGAGGCCACCAGAAGCTGACTCAGGCTTGGCCAGCACTCCCTGTCCCACAGACTGGCGTCCAGTATGTGCCACGTGGACCTGCCATGTGACAGGTTGGTGTCCTCTGTGTGTGCAGCACACACACTGTCAGACCCAGTCTTCTTCACGTGGGCACCTGCCGTGAAAGTGTTAGCTCGACCACGGGTGTTCAACCAGAGAATTTCTAGGTTCCACTTCTAATCCAGTCTTTACTAGGCTTTCTGGTATATTCAGGTTATTTTCTTGAAAAAAAAAAAAAAAGCCTGGAGATTGTTCTCTCGAAGTGCAGAGCCTCCTCCACGGGTAGTGTTTACGTGGTTATATTTAGATGTATTTAGATACGGCGTGTCCTAGTCCCCATCTGTCTCATGTCAGCTTCCCGCCAAGCAGAGCCTGAGGCAGGGATTTGGGGGCACAAGATTACAGAGGGGGTGCTTCTTTGGGAAAATCCGCATGAGGGGGTGGAGCAGGATAGGAAGGGGAGGGAGGGAATCTCAGGGAAGGTCTGGTCGGGCCAGACTGGGAGGTTCTGGAGATTAAATTGTCTCTCAGCACCGTTATCCTGCCTGGGGAAGAGGTCAGGCTCCTGTCTTCTATCAGGAAGGTGCTAGAAAGAGGTCCGGGCAGGAGGAGGGGCTGCTGCCTTCCTGGCTCTGTCATGGGCAGATCTGGCTGGCCCTTGGAAGTCACTGGTCACCAAACAGCAGCTGGGGAAGGGGTAGGCCTTTGGAAAAAGGGCCCTGGGCAGACCCCACAGCAGTTTCTACAACAGCTTTTCACCATACTGGGCCCCCTTGTTCTTTTCTTTTTTTTTTTTTTTTTTAGGGCTGCACCTGCAGCATATGGAGGTTCCCAGGCTAGGGGTCAAATCGGAGCTATAGCTGGTGGCCTACGCCACAGCCACAGCAACTCGGGATCTGAGCCATGTCTGCGACCTAAACCACAGCTCACGGCAATGCTGGGTCCTTAACCGACTGAGCAAGGCCAGGGATTGAACCTGCATCCTCATGGATGCTAGTCGGGTTTGTTAACCACTGAGCCACAAAGGCCCCCTTTTTCAGTTTCTTCCTATGTGCTGATCTGTCCATCCCCCTACCAAAACAAAACAAAATAAAAAAACAATTCCAGCCTCCAGTCTGGAGCGAGCACAGAGTAGAAATGTGCCAACTCTGTGTAGGAGGAGAATGAATGCTAGAGAGAAAATATGAGGGCACCAGCCTTGCCCTCTGAGTGCCCCAGAGAAACTCCTGGTTTCCAGCTGAGTTGCCTGAAAACCCCTCCTCTGCAGAGGGGCTGAGGGAGGGCCAGAGGGAAGAGCCAGCCCTGTGGTCTGGGCTTCAGTCAGCAACTGTATGATTCAGCGCAGGTCACATCCCTCTCTGGGGCTCCCAAAACTCAGAGGGGAAGCATGGCTAGCCCTCCTGCATTGCCTGGGCCTGGCCCAGGGGCCCCCATAAGTAGCAGGCAGGTACCCCTGTGGCCCAGTCACACCCTCACTCACAGGGCACAGAGTCAGAGAAGGCTGCTAAAGTGCTCAGAGGTGCCGAGGGCCAGGATCTCCTGGCTGGGCCCTGGCCTCTGAGCCACTCCTAGGTGCCCTGTGTACCAGACAGTGGCGACTCCCTGGTCCTACAAGGGCTGGGGTAATAGAGGTGCTGGGAACATCCCCAGACAATCCCCAGCACTCAATGCACCCACACGTGCACCCTTGCCCCCCATAGACGATGCCATGCCCAGCCCCAGGCACAGAGACGTCCAGAAGCTGTGGAGGGGTGAGCCTGGGGCTTCAGGGGGTAGGCCCACCCACCTTCCGGCACACATCAGTGTGCTGGCTACAGAGTGACAAGGAGGAATTTTACCTCTTGTGGCCCTCATGGAGTGCTCAGATTAATTAAGAAACAATATACCCGTTATTCTCAATATCTATGATCTACCAAGGCCCTTCACACACACACACACACACACACACACACACACACACACACACACACACACACAAAATCTTTGAAATCCTTTCCACATCATTCAAATGGAGGACTCTTATCCCCATTTTATAGATAAGGAAAAATGAGGCCTGCAGCTCCAATGTCACCCAGTAAATAAGAGGTACAGACCAAACTCAGACCTCCAGACATTAAATGCTCATGCCTTGTGTTAAGCTCCATTGAAACAGGAATTAATGAGGCTGGTGTTTTGGAGGCAGTGAAACAATATCATAAATAACCTCAGGGGCCCTGCGCTTTCTTTCTTAACAATTGTTTCAGTAAAGTCAGAGGCATATGGAGCATGCTGTTTTGCAACCTGTTTTTTTTTTTTTTTTTTTTTTTTCCTGAACAGTATCTTGTGACCATTTCCCCATGTCGTTAAATATTCTTTTACTGGGCCATCATTTTTAATGGCTATATGGTATTCCATCACATGAATGCACCATAATTTATTTAACCAATCTCTCTGTTAGACCTTTAAGCTATTTCCAGTTTTTTACCCTCATAAACAGGGCTGTGATGAGCATCTTTGTACATAAATCTTTGCACCCATTTAAAATTGTGTCCTTAGGCCCTAAAGGAAACATTCTTTTTAAAAAGGTTTTTGATGTCTATTGCCACATTTCCTGAGGTTGTTCGTTTTCCCTCATCCTCAAGGATGGTTAAAAAAAAAAAAAACCTAGGAAAATCAAGTTTTAAAAACTACAAAATTTTATAATTTGCATCATTGTCCCAAATCAGCAGGAATCAGTTGTGTGACTTTGGTAGGTCACCTTCCCTTTTTGGTCCTCTGCAAATCCATGTATGAAATAAGGGGTTAGACAGGCCCTATAGTTCATTCTGCTTCCCTCATTCTCACAGGACACAAGGAGAGCCCCAGACTGCTCATGTTATAGGAGAGAGCAGGCCCTATGGGCTTCCTGGAGGAGGCAAGGGCTGAACCACCCCTGAAAGATGCATAGGGATTAGGAAGAGGGTATGGAGGGAAGAGTGAGTCCGGATGGGGTCCCAGCATCCTCTGCTCCACTGAGCTTGGAGATGGACAGGTGGAATCTTGTGTCCATCTCAGGGGCCAGCCAGAATGCCTGCTGCACAGTCTTCCTGGATAGCAGGTCCCAGGAATCCGGCACAAAGGACAGGAGAGGCTTTAGGAATATCCAGACCTCAGAGACTGATGTAGGAACAAGATAGGACCTCCACTGGTTTCCTCTGTTTCCCTTCAAGGGAGTGAAACTCCTGCCTTTGGGAGCAGGTAAACAGAGGTTGGCATTTGTGAGTAGGGATCCTGCCCCCAGGGAATGGGTGGAATCAGGTGACACCCAGCACTGGGATTCTGCCCAACTGGTATCACCTCATTATGCCCTGATTTCCAAGCTGAAGTGCAGGAGTAATGCTCATGGCACCCATTCATTGCATCACTGGCCAGTTGACCAGATGAGTCCCCGGATGGTGCTGGGCACTGCGCTAAATGCCGGGCATTCGTCGCCAGCGGACAGTAAGCTCTCCCAGAGCTGACACTCTAGCGGGAGACGGGCACTAGAGAAATGATCACTAAATGAATAACCAGATATGGACGAAGTGGGACAAGGGCTCTTAAGACGTCCAAGAGCTGGAAGGACATACAACAGGGAGTATGAAAAGATTCCGTCTCTGGAGGGGGTTGGAGAAGTTTTCCAGAAGTGACATTTGTGAGGAGATATAAAGAATAAGGGGTGTGTGGATGAAATCTGGGGAGAAGGGGAAGGCATTCCAGGCCGGGGGGTGGGGTGGGGGGGGCAGCCATGAAAGGTGCGGTGGCAGGAAGGAGCATGGAACCACCGAGACCCCGCCCCCCACCCAGGGCCGGAGGCACAGAGCGCAAAGGGAGAGAGGAACCAGGTTTGCAGAGAGGCTTCCAAGGGCAGGTGGGGAGGTAGGCACGGAAGGGCTGTGACAGGGACAGGCAGCCTAGCCAGCCCAGCTCAGGGTGGAGAAAGGATGGGGGGGACAGATCAGGGGAGTAGAGGCTGGGAACACACTCTGTGGTTCTCACTTGCTCAAGTGGGCAGCCAGGGAGTCGAGTCTGGGCAGGCGCCGACTGTGGGGCACAGTGATTCCTCCTTCCTGGAGCCCCAAGGACCTGGAACCTGCTTCACCACTCGGGCTGGAGACTGGGGGTCTGGAGACCAGGGGTCTGTGGGGGAGAGGAGCAGCCTTCAGTTAACTCCTCACTCAGCTTGTGGCAGGGAGTTAGAGGGCAGACCAGGGCCAGCTGTCATACTGCTGTCACTTAGGGACCTTTCATGTAGAATTAAGTCTCCACCACTGGCCTCTGCTAGACAGTGCATACACACACACACACTTCTCTTGCTTATACATGCTTGGAAAACTGTCACCGCAGGCCATGGGTGACTTTTCAGCTCAGCTCAAGTGAAAAAACAATCCTCCACTTCTATGTGCTGAGTTCTGACCTGAGGGAGAGAAACGCAGGTGCAGCTCAGGACGAGGTCCAGTCCTCAAGCCCTTAACCCTCACAACAACCTCAGCAAGATCTGGTGCCTCAGTGTGGCAGATGGGGAAACTGAGGCTAGGGGTGAGAGACACAACTTGCCCAAGGCCACACAGCCAGCAGGTGGAGAAAGTGGCTTCCAGCCAAGCCCATCAACCGCCCAGTCCAGGGCTTAAGACTAGCTGCTGGTGGGGACACAGAGAAAAGGACTGTAGAGCTAGAATCACATGAGACATGGCGAGAACTGACAGCCGGTTTGCGGGTGAAAACCCTGGTCTGGGAACAGGCAGAGCTGGACCCCTTCCCTGACTTAACACACTGACCTTGGCTAATGGGTCACACAGGAGCTCTCTGCCTCAGTTTATCCATCAGGATGTAAAAAATCTTACACTCCCAAGAAGGGGTGAGGCTCATCGAAGGAGTGTGTTTTAAATGAAAGCAAAAGCCTGACACAAGCAGCCAATGGTATTGTTGGCATCATTATTAACGTCATTAATAATAATGCCTGTAATAAATCGAGAGGCTGCCAGATCATGTGCTAAATAAAAGAATGACTGCTAATTTCCCCTTGCACTTGTCTGGCACTCTGGGCTCCTCCAGGCTTCTCCCATCCATCATTCCTTTAATCATCTCACAGCCTGCCCTCTGAGGGAGGCCTGGGATAGGGGTTACAGGAGACCAGGCCTCAGGGATCAGCTAGTGCCCCCCTTTAAGGGATAGAAACCTGAGGCCAGAGAGAGAGAGACTCACCCAGGATCACCCAGAAAGGGGGAGAAGGATCGGGGACTTGGAGTCATCATCCTGATTCTGTATGCAAGCCACCCCTGCTTCCCCCCCCCCCCCCCCCGCCCACCATTCATCCAGAAGACTTGGCACCTTCAGCCTGGGCTCTGGGCTCTCCTGGAGACAGACTGTGCTGCCCAGCTTTGCAGGCCTCTTTCTGACCTCTCTCTCTCTCTCTCTCTCTCTCTCTCTCTCTCTCTCTCTCTCTCTCTCTCTTTTGTTTTTGTTTTTTTGTTTTTTGTTTGCTTGTTTTTTAGGGCCACACTCTCGCATATGGAAGTTCCCAGGCTGGGGGTCAAATCGGAGCTACAGCTACCCCTCTACGCCAGAGCCACAACAATGCAGAATCCAAGTCACATCTTTGACCTACACCACAGCTCAGAGCAACACCGCCGCCTTAACCCACTGAGCTAGGCCAGGGATTGAACCCGCAACCTCATGGACACTAGTCAGAATCGTTTCTGCTCCGCCACAGTGGGAACCCCCTGACCTCTCTTGTTTCCCTCCTTTCCCGGCTTCAAACTTTGTTAGTACCTCTGCCTGAGTCCCACATCCTCCCGCAGACATAAAGCCCCCAACACAATGCTTCGCTCACAGGCTGCCCCTGTCAGAGGTTTCCCAGAGCCCAAACTCCTAAGCCTTCGTGGCTGGGATGAGACCCTAACCAGCAACCACTCTGCCTCACTCAGACCCAGCTCTCCAGCCAGAAGGGAACACTCACTTTTCTCCAAGTTCGCTGTTTACCTGCCTCCACACCTTTCCCTGTCTGGAAGCCAGCACCCCCCACCCCATCTCTGTGGACTCAAGTCCTTCCCAAGCCCTCCCATTACCGCTTCCTCCAGACTTGCGCATTTCCCCACACACATCCCCAGACAGGTGGCCCCTGCCCCGTAAGCCCCCAGGGCTCTTGTTCTTTCCTCTTTGCTGGCATCTCCATCCCTGACCCAGCTTTTGCTGAATGCCTCTCTTCCCCACTCCACCCCCCTACACACCACTCCTTTGTCCAGGCTGGGAGTTTTTTGAGAGAGGAGTTTTATCCAGTCCAGGGAGTCTCACTAGGAGCTCACACCAAATGGACTCAACCACTATCTGCTGCATCAAAACTGCATTCAACAATGTCACACCCAGTCATGCCGCTCCTAGGCACATGCCGGGCAGGAGTACATGCATATGGTCTCCAAAATCTGAGTCCTTGTATGTTTCCAGCAACAGAATGCAGCAGCTTAAAACTGGAAACAAGTCACAGGTCCATGAACGAAGAGTGGGTATGCCGTAGAATAGTATACAGCAGGGAAAAGGAATGAAATACTGCCTTGCGTGTCAGGCATGCATGAGTCTCACCGACAGATGCTGGGAAAGAAGCGAGGCACAGATAGAACACATTGTATGCCTCTAGTTATATAAAGTTTTAAGTCAGACTAACCTAAGGTCAGAAGAGTGGCATACTTCGTGGGGAAGGAAATGGCCCTGGGGGAAGCAGGAGGGAGCTTCTGGGTTGCTAGGAATGTGGTTTTAAAAATTGAATTGAATGATATCTAGCAAATTATCTGACCTCTGAGGCTCTTGTTTTTCCAAACGTTGAAGGGACTGAATGGCCACCCCAGCTTCCTCCAGCTACCCCAAGGCTGTGTGAGAATGCCCTAGGGCTGGGCGTGGGGAGTGTCCCCAAAACCTGAGCGGAGTCCAGAAACCTCCACCTCCCCCTGGACCTGAGATCCCCAGGGGGCTCCCAACACACAGACCTGTCGACCTTGAAATCGTTTGTTCTGGACAGGCAGCCGGTGCCGCTCCGTCCGGCCTCATGTGGGCAGGTGTTTGCCTGGCAAATGACCCAGTACCAGAGATACAGCACAGCTGCTCCTGCTCTCTGCCTGGTTCAGTGGTATACTGCTAACAACCTGCCGTCGGAGGGAGGGGATGGAAATGCCCTGATTTGTGGTATCTGCCAATTTCCGGGGTGTAAATTCTCCCACCACAGCTAATTTCAAGCTGCCAACACATCACTGAACACGGTGTTGGGAAGACACGGGCACAGTTGGTTCTATGCTGGGCACCACGCAAGGCCGTGCACATATGTGACTCCATCAAATACTCGCCACAGTTTTGTGACACATTTCCTTCTAACCCCACTTTATAGATGCAGAAACTGGGGTGCGGGGAGGTTGGGTCCTTGCGTGAGGTCCCATAGCTAAGTACAGAAGTATTTTCTAGGGAGTATGGGGGTTCTGACCCCAGGAGTCTGGGGTCCCCTCACACACCAGGCTGGTTCAGCCAGTCAACTCCTCTCTCAGGCTGCTCTGCCAGGAACTCAGGGCCTGGCTCCTGTAGCGCCATGTTCGCCCAGACTGCTCTCTGCTTGCCAGCTCCAGGACGTGCTCTCCCAGAAAGGGGGCTTGGAGAAAAGGAGGCGCAGATTCTGATTCTGACCCGTCTCAACCAGCCCTGCCCCCAGCAGCCTAGCCTTTAGCGCCAGTGCCCCTGAGGAGCCCCTGCCCGTCCCTAATCCCCTTGTGACCAACCTGGTTAATTCCAGCCCCTGCACTCACACCTCGGGTGGACCACAGGTCACAGGCCTGTTCCACTCCCTTCCCCTCTCCCCCTAGACCCCCAGGGAGGGGACTTGAGAGAGCCTGAGAACTATCAGGGCTCACAACTGAGAGCTGAATGCATCCCCTGGGGAAATTCCCAGGACCTCAAGAATCCCTAGAGGGCCACGGCCCCCAGAAACAGACACTTGGTTCCAACTGCAAACACCAAAGAAAATAATCACTGACTGGGGCAGTCAACTCACTGAGCTAACTGCCTGCTCCTGGGTCTTGGGCCAGTTGCCTGACAAAAGGCCAACCAAAGGCCAACCACGTGCTTCTCCTCCCACCCTGTCTCCACAGCCTCATCCCCTTGAACCCCAGGCCCTTTCCCTCAGTGGGGACCAGGGAGGCAGGACATGATGAGGGTATTTAAGGGCCAAGGCCACGTTCAGGACCCAGGAGATCTATGCATTCAATCCAGGACGCCGAACAGTCAGCTCAGAGGTACATGGCTCTTGTATGAGAAATGAAAGGGAGGCTCCTCACCCGGTAGCATTTTAACCTTGTCCATGTGAAAAGCAATAATAACAGCAGTTGTCACACTTTCCAGGTCCTACTGTGAGCCAGGCGCTTCTCCCTCTCTTAATCGTGGCTGCTGGTCCTCACAGCCTAAGGATCAGGATTCAGTGCCATTTGGTCAAAGGGGAGCCAGGGGTGCGGAGGGTGAGCTGACGCCTGGTTCCCGCACCAGGAAAGAGCACCAGCTTGTGTTCCCTGCTGTTCTCGGCTGTGCCCACAGCCACCTCAGCCTTTGTCCTCCTGCTCACGGAAACCGTGAGAGAGGCAGAGCTGGTATTGGAAGGCTGAAGCACTGACCCCTGGCTCTCCGAAGGCCAGGAGCAGAACCAAGACAGTAACGTCAGCTTCCCAGCCTCCAGAGTGACCTCTCTGCCCCCACGAAGGAGTGGGTGGAGTTCGGTTTTTCCGACCAAGACTTGACCTTCATTAAAAAGCCGAGGGTTTAAAAGGAAGCCAGCACACCCTCAGCTCTGGCCTCCGAGAGGAGTGACTCAGTGGGACCCTTTCTCACAGGGGCACAGGGCTCTCGAGCATGCAGGGCCCTTCCTCAGGCACTGTTAAGTCTGCTCCAACAATAAGCCCGACAGGAATTATTTACCCATTTCACAGATAAGGAGCCTGAGGCTCTGAATAGTGGTATGTGGCCTCTGAACGTCAAATAGCACCTGCAGCCCTAAGAAGAGGCATGTCAGCAGGCAGCCTGATGACAAATGTCACAGGGCCGCACACGTCTGAATGCCCTTGGTCCAAAAGGCACTAATGAGCTGGGGGGAAGGGCAGGAACTTGGGTACCGCTGGGCCCTCGGGGTCAGGGGTGACACCAAGACCTGAATGGGCTGGTTGTGTGGGGAGCCCCAGGAAGCCGCGGCTGGGAAGCCACCACCAGGCTTCTCTCCCAGTGCACTAATTGGAGCTGAGCTGGGTCAGAGGGGCCACGGGGCCCCCCCAGAGCTGGTGTTTGGAGCCAGGCAGGGGGCAAGCAGGCTTTGTCTCTCCTTTCGGCTCTTTGTCTCTGACCTCAGAGCAGAGGCCTGCACGAGGTTGCCCCTGGGGGCCTGGAATCTGAGCTAATGAGCCAACTTCTGGGCCCCACCAGTCCACTGTTAATAGTATGCCAGGGCAACAGGTGCAAACCAGGTCTGTCCCAACAAGACTATACAGTCGGCATTGTCCCCACTTAAAAGGCAAACCAAGGGTCGGGGAGATTGCACCTTGCCCAGAGACAGGAGGCCAGAGGCGGGACACAGACCCAAGTCAGATCTGACTCCAATTTTGCTCCAGCCTCTGGCAGCCTCTCACATAGTCATATCTCTCACTGACCAACACTCACCCCAGGCCACACTGTGCAAGCACTTTGCATTCATTATCTCACTAGAGTCTCATAATCAGCTTAAGAAATGGGACAATGAGCATCCCTTTTAGAGATGAGGAAATGGGGCACAGAAGGGCTCAGTAACTTGCCTAGAGTCACACAGCTTGGACTGCTAGAGCAGGGAGGACAAACCCAGACAGTCCAGGAAGTGTGTGAAGGACGCTGGTGTGTGAGCACCAGAGCCAGACCATCTTGGAAACACGCTGCTGTGAAAGGCGGTGAAGGTAGGGGAAGAGAGGGTGACACACAGCCAAGTGTTGATCTTGGGGGACTTTCTAAAGGAGGCAACCACTATCTAAAAGGAGGGGCTGGTGTAGAAGACCATGGCGCCACCTCCAAACTCCTAGCCCTCGCAGCCCCCCAGCAGCTTTGCAGAAAAGTGCACGTTCCAGGTTTTGGCATCCAAACCTGGAGGGTCGAGCGCTTGTGTTTCCACAGCAACCCATCCTTAACAGCATCCAATAAGGACATTATTTGGCTGCAGTGAGCACACAGGATCTTTTCATTACCGCTGAAGCTGCTGAGAGGCAGCCCTCTCCCTCACCAGGGGCCCCACCCCACCTTGGGAAATGCCCCCCAAAAAGTGGGGGGATGGTAAGGAAGGAAGAGTCATCACACAAGAGAGGGGGAAATAGGGGGAAAAAAAATCAATGTTTGCATTAACAGAGTTGCCCGTTCAGCGTTTCTCCTCTTTTATAGATTGAGATAACATGCTCGTCCGGGATATCTTCATTTCCCAGAGCAAAGAAATTAATTACACACTAATGGCGCGATTCAGAAATTAATTTGTACTACCGTCTCAAATATGTCATTATTAATCCATTGACTGTATGGGGCTGACGGGGAGAGGTGTCCGCTAGGGGTGGGGTGTTCAGGCTGACCTGAAGCTCGACTCACAGGCTGGGGTTGGAGGTTGCGGGCTGAGGGGCCTAGGAATGGTGCGGGGAGAGGGGGTGGCTCTGGGCCAGTCCTCAGGGATCTCGAGTTTCCCATATGCACCCTGAGGAGGGTGGGACTTGAGCAGAATTTCTCAAACCCCGGGTAACTACAAAGTTTCTTCAGCATAACAGTGAGCAAGATCCAGCATCCAAGACACATGGGCTCGGGCCTGGAGCCCCTCAACTCTGTTCCCCAATCTCCCTGGTTATGGTCCCCAAGCTCTGCAGAGCACAGTTTGAAAGCCTTGAGGGGTGGGGAGGGCAGATCAGAGAGGCTCCAAGACCCCAGGCCTGCCCTAGCCCATGTATCTTCAACAGCTGGTTCTCTAGGGTGGGACCCCAGGGATTTTTTTTTCCTTTTTATGCACCCACAGCACATGGAAGTTCCCAGGCTAGGGGTTGAATGGGAGCTGTAGCCTCCAGCCTATGCTACAGCCATAGCTATGCAGAATCTGAGCCATATCTGCGACCTACATCGCCCCTAGCTCACAGCAACGCCAGATCCTTAACCCACTGTGCGATGCCAGGGATGGAACCCGCGTCCTCATGGATACTAGTTGGGTTCTTAATCTGCTGAGCCACAGCAGGCTCCGGGGATTTGCATCCTTCAGGGAGGCATCCCTGAGCCCATCTTGCTCACTTCTGCACTTTCAGTGCCTGGAGCAGGGCCTGGTGATAGCAGGTGCTCCGTTAGTGTTGTATGGTGGCCAATGGATTGGCTAAGGCGCCAGCCAGGATAGAAGAGCCACCTTGAAATGCAGGCATCCTGACTCCAGTGCCCACACTCTCACCCACCACCTACCACCCTGCCACGCAGTCCTGGTTGACAATTGCTGTTCCTCTCTCATGCTTAACAGTCTCCAAAAGCTTTGAGCTTACGTGGCTTGATCCAGGGTGGTGGGAAGAGTGCACGTCATTGTTCCCATTTGACAGAGGAGGAAGTGAGGCTCCCAGAGGCCACACCAGCACTAGGCAGGCTGGCTGGGGTGGGGGAGGGGCACTCATCTGACAGCATCTGGCCCACTCGGCCCAGCCCCCCTCTGAAGGGATAGACCAAAGACTCCAACCTGTGTGCAGAACAGGTCATTAGACTGATGGTGTTCCAGAAGAGCCGCAGGGTCATGTGGGACCTGAGAGTTAAAAGGAGCAGCCCCAGAGTTCCCGTTATGGCTCAGTGGTTAATGAATTCGACTAGGAACCATGAGGTTGCAGGCTCGCTCCCTGGCCTTGCTCAGTGGGTTAAGGATCCGGCATTGCTGTGAGCTGTGGTGTAGCTCACAGACACAGCTCGGATCCTGCATTGCTGTGGCTGTGGTGTAGGCTGGCGGCTACAGCTCCGATTAGACGCCTAGCCTGGGAATCTCCATATGCCGCAGGTGCGGCCCTAGGGAAAAAAAAAAAAAAAAGGAGCAGCCCCATCACTTTATAGATGAGGAGCCTCAGAGAGGCGAAGGATTGCACCAGAACACCCAGCAAAGGAAGACAGAGAGTCCCTAGGGGTCTCATACTGCCTGAAGGCGGCACTCCCCGCCCCCCCTGCTTACTGACTCAGGGAGGCTGGACAGGGTGACCCTCGGGAGCTGTAAGGCCAGACGATGCCGAGTTAGATGAGGAAGCAGCAAGAGAACCAGCAGAGAAGTAGCAGAATCCAAGATGCTTCCCCAGGTGATTTGTGGGCCCTGGGAAAAGAGTTGTGTGGTGGACAACCTCTCCCTCCATCCTGGCCTCACCCTGCTCTGATAATAAACCACCATTTACTGAGCACCTACTATGTGCCGGCCATCTCCTACCTGTCATTCTTTTTTTTTTTTTTTTTTTTGTCTTCTCTAGGGCCATACCCATGGCATATGGAGGTTCCCAGGCTAAGGGTCTAATCAGATCTGCAGCCACCAGCCTACACCACAGCCACAGCAATGCGGGATGCGAGGCGAGTCTGCAACCTACGCCACAGCTCACAGCAATGCTAGATCCTTAACCCACTGAGCGAGGCCAGGGATCAAACCCACCGCCTCATGGTTCCTAGTCAGATTCATTAACCACCAAGCCACGACGGGAACTCCTCCCACCTGTCATTCTGATGAGCCACCACCTCATTCACAGGTGAAGAAACTGCAGGGAGGGAAGGAGTTCCTCAGAGTTCCCCAGCTTGGCACAGGGTCCAGGATGCCCAGGGAGCAAGGGAGCTGTGACGCAGCTGTGAGGATGGAGCCAAGGAGAGAGAGAATGTTCTGGGTGGTTCCCCTGGTGATGCTGACTGCTTACAGCCATTCTCACCCAAAACAAATAATAATTATTACCCACAACATCGACGGATATTCACAGCATGCGGGAGGGGACCAGGCAGTCTATTCAGGCTTTGGTGCCAGCAGGACCATGTCCTAGTCCCAGCTCTACCCCCTGTGGAGCTTTGGACAAGTGAGCCCCCTGTCCCCTCATCAGTCAAGAGAGTTAAGCCCCTCAGGTTTGGTGAAAGACTCAAACAAGAGGATTCAGGTGAAGCGCTTGGTGACTTGAAGAAGGCCAAGGGAGGGTCCATCACTGCTTCCTGGCTGGCAGGTGTCTTGGCTTGGTGGCTTGGTGGGCCTTTCCAGGGGCCTCTCCCCACTGAAGTGACTTCCACCAGACATTTGCTTCTTTCCCCAAGGTGTGGTGCAGGCAGGGTCCTGCCGCCCCAGGACACTCAGGTGCGGCCAGCTCAAGGCAGCCTCCTGTCTGTAGCTTCTTCTCCAGCAGCTGCACAGACACACAGGCATGCACACACATGCACACACATACACACACTTGCCATGTTCACCCACTGCAACACACACTCACCTAACCCAGTCGCACATGCATACGCACATGTGCACACGCACACCTCGCTTGCTCTTATATAGCCTCCTGCTTATAAAACACACTCAGGCAGTGGCACATACACATGTCAGCACGTGAGCCATGAGTACAAATACACATATACACATGCTCATGCTCACTCACATCCTGACCATGAATGTGAACTAAGCCTGCAAGTGGGGAGAAGGGTAATTGCTGCTCTTTCCCAGGGAAGAAAGAAAGCCTGGTGTCAGCAGAATCCCCTGCTGTACCCCCTGTCTTCCTTCCTGCCCCTCACCATCCCTAGCCAGCTGGAGGGATCAGAGAAGTTAACCCCCCACAGGTGATGGGTTGGTTTTCTATTGCTGTTGTAACCAATTACCACTGATTGGGTGACTTAGAAATCACAGCCATTTATTATCTCACAGCTCTGTAGGTCAGAAGTCCGGGCACAGCATGGCTCAGCTGGTCCTCTGCTCTGCAATTCACAAAACCAAGGTTTTTCTTGAGGTTCTGGGGATAAACGTGCTCTGAAGCTTGTTCAGGTTATGGGCAGAGTTCAATTCCCTGTGGCTGTAGGACTGAGTCTCCCTCTTCTTGCCAGCTATTCTCATCTCCTCGAGGCTGCCTGCATCTTTTGGCTTAGTCCCCTCCCTCCATCTTGAAAGCCAGCACTGGAAGGTCAAGAGCTTCTCAAGCTCTGCCTCTCCCCCGCCTCCCCTTCTGCTTCATCTCTCCACTGACACTTCTGCCTCTCTCTTCTGCTTTCAAGGGCTTCTGTGATTACATGGGATCCATTCAGACAATCCAGGGTAGCCTCTTTTTTTGATGGTAAGCCCATTAGAAAATTTAAATCCATCTGTAAAGACCCTTTGCAGCAGTAGCAGGATCTGTTATTTAATTGAATAGCCAAAGACAGGAATCTTGGCAAAATATCTTCAGAACTTGCCATCTCAGAGGGCTTTCCAGAAAGGAAGAGTAGGTTGGGCTCTATATGACAGTGCGATCTGGAGGGGCCCAGAGAAAGGGGCGTCCCTGGCAGGAGGGGCATTGAGGCAAAGGCGTGGAAGCAGGATTCCCTTGGTATGCTAGGAGATGCCGAGATGGGAGGCTCTCAGGTGGGAGAGGGCAAGGGCATGGGCCCCAGAGGGGTGCACACTAAAGAAATGGAGCTGCAGAAAGAACCAGCACTTTGGTTCAGAGCTAATTAACTGGAGTTTCATGCACCCCTCTGGGTGGCATAATGGGATTCAGAATGCTCTAAAGTGTCATGGAAAATACTATCTATACATGGATACCTGCATTTTTTTTTTTATAGGGAGAAGCTTTCATCTTATTCTCCAAGGAGTCCATGACCTACAGAAGGTACACACCATTGATCATTGACCTTTCATTCTATTCATTTGTGTGTGTGTGTGTGTTTTCTTCTCCTTTTAATGAAGTATAGTTGATTTACAATGTTAATTTCTGCTGTAGAGCAAAGTGATTCATATATATATATATATATATATATATATATATATATATATATTCTATAGATATATATACTTTCTCTGTAATTTTCTTTTCCATTATGGTTTATTTCAGGATATTGAGTAGAGTTCTCTGTGCTAGACAGTAGGACCTTTTTGTTGATCTCTTCCATATGTAATAATCTGCTTCTACTTGTACAGCATCTACCCCAAACTCTCAGTCCATCCCTTCCCAACCCCCTTCCCTTTGGCAACCACAAGTCTAGCCTCTATTACCTGTGAGTCTGTTTCTGTCTTGTAGCTAACTAGCTTCATTTGTGTCATATTTTAGATTCCACATATAAGTGATACCATGATATTTGTCTTTTTATGACTTATCTCACTTAATATGACAATCTGTAGTTCCATCCATGTTGCTGCAAATGGCATTACTTCATTCTTTTTTAAAACAGAGTAGTATTTCATTGTGTATTTGTAACTCAACTTTATCCATTCAACTGCTGACAGACATTTACGTAGTTTCCATGTGTTGGCTATTGAGAATAGTACTGCTACGAACATAGGGTGATTGTGTCTTTTTGAAGTATAGGTTTTTGGGTTTGTTTGTTTGTTGTTTTTTTTTTTTTGTCTTTTTGCCTTTTCTTGAGCCACTCCTGTGGCATATGGAGGTTCCCAGGCTAGGGGTCTAATCGCATCTGTAGCCACCAGCCTACGCCAGAGCCACAGCAACGCGGGATCCGAGCCACGTCTGCGACCCACACCACAGCTCACGGCAATGCTGGATCCTTAACCCACTGAGCAAGGCCAGGGATCGAACCCGCAACCTCATGGCTCCCAGTCGGATTCGTTAACCACTGCGCCACAATGGGAACTCCGAAGTATAGTTTTGTCTGGATAGATGCCCAGGAGTGGGATTGCTGGATCATATGGTGATTCTATTTTTAGTTTTCTGAGGAACCTCCATACTGTTTTCCATAGTGGCTGCACCAACTAACACTCTAACAGGGCAGGAGAATTCCCTTTTCTCCTCACCCTCTCCAGCATTTATTATTTGTAGACTTTTTTTTTTTTTTTTGTCTTTTCTGGGGCTGCGCTCATGGCATATGAAGGTTCCCAAGCTAGGGGTCCAATCAGAGCTGTAGCCACTGGCCTACAGCAGAGCCACAGCAACTCGGGGTCTGAGCTGCATCTGCGACCTACACCACAGCTCATGGCAACACCAGATCCTTAACCCACTGAGCGAGGCCAGGGATTGAACCCCAACCTCATGGTTCCTAGTTGGATTCATTAACCACTGAGCCACGACAGGAACTTCTATTATTTGTAGACTTTTTAATGATGGCCGTTCTGACTAGAGCAAGGTGCCACCTCATTGTAGTTCTGTTTTGAGTTTCTCTAATAATAATTAGGGATGATGAGCATTTTTCATGAGCCTATTGGCCATCTGTATATCTTCTTTGGAGAAATGTCTATTTAGTTCTTCTGCTCGTTTTTCGATTGGATTGTTTATTTTTTCTTGTTGTTGAGTTGTATGAGCTATTTGTATATTTTGGAAATTAAGCTCTTGTCGGTCGCATCATTTGCAAATATTTTCTCCCAGTGGTAGGTTGTCTTTTGCTTTTGTTTATGGTTTCCTTTGCTATGCATTCTACTCATTCTTATCAGAGGCCATCTAGGCGCTAAGCTGTGTGTTGGGCACTGTGGAAACCAACACAAACAACAAAGCCTCAGTTCTTGGCCTTCCTGGACTTAGAGTCACCTGGAGTGTGGACAAGTGATGGGACATTGACAATTCAATGTGATGTGTGCTGAGATGTGGAAGGACAGAGAATGCTTGGAGCACATATGAGTCACACTAAACTCAAGCCCAGAGGTTAGTGGGGGCTTCCTAAAGGAGGTGACATCTGAATTGTGAATGAAGTTGGCCAGGTGCAAGGTGGCAGGTGGAAAGCATCAGGACAAGAGGATTCCAGATAAAAGGGCCACACAGGCCTAGTGATGTGGAGGAACACAGTGCCTTTGGCACAGTGCAGCCACTCTGCTCTTGCCCTGGGCATTCCTGAGCCCTTCCTGTCGCTACTCTGGATCCAGACAGGTCTTGGCTGTGCACACTTCCATTTAGTCCATCCTCACCTCTAAGCTGACACGTTGGGAAAGACGGCACATTTCACTTGTGCTGTGTGACCTTGGGCAAGTCAGTAACCCCCTCTGGACCTCAGTTCCCATTATTTGAATAAGGTGGTCAGAATGTTCTTGAAGGCCCAGGAGTCCAGCCAGTTGCTCCCATCATAGGACATGCCTTTGCCCTATTCTAATCCCACCCAAACAACACAGCACAGCAAGCTGGGCCTGCAGGGGAGAGGGGAGACCTGCAGGGGCTGGGGGAGATGAGAGAGACAGACTGCTCCCCACCTTCCAGCACAAACCCGCCACTAATGAGGCCTGTCTTTGGAGTAATTAGCCGCAATCACAGCGCAGTGCATTAGGCACACGCGGCCTTGGTGCGGTTGTGACTCCCAGGACGCAGGAGCCCAGGGCTTTGAACACTGCATTACGATGGGGGATGCGTCCTAATGTCACTTAATTACCCCAGACAGCCTCAGATGTAATCGAGCCTGGATGGGCTGGCGGGAGCGGGTGCAAACGTCCAGAGGAGGCTGATGCGTTTATAATGATGCCACTTTGCAAGACAAATTGGGCCTTAGTGGGCTGAAGAGGAGGAGAACGGGATAGGGGTGGGAGGGAAGGGGCTGCAGTGGCACCCATGTGCGGGCCCCTTCGTTCCCCAAACCCTAGGAAACCCTGACCCTAGATTGGCTGGACGTCTCCATTCATCTGCCTGAGGCAGCAGGGATAGGAGGCATTTTGACTTAGTATCCTTCCTCCAAGAGGCCGTTGGGGTCAAGGTTTTCCTCTTTGTGTTTCCATTTCCTGCCAGTGGTGAACAGTGGATAAAGGAGGACGCACTGGCAGGTGGAGAACTGAGAAGAGAGAACTGGTAGGGGGGTCAATGGATGCTTCAGAGAGAGTGCAAGGCGGGGTGGTGCCCTCGAGGATGCTGGAGGGCAAGTCCCAGGGCAGGAAGAAGAGCTCTCAAATGCAGATCTGGACCCTGAGCTTCAAGGGCACACTCTCAAGACAGTGCTCCTTTCAATGTATGTCCCTTCAGAACCCAGAGACCCAGTGATGCAGGAACCTGGGGTCTCTGAAAGGGCCCTGAGTCAGGGACCATGTCTGCCTTGCTCACCTTCATATCCCCAGCATGGAGCACAGTGCCAGCCATGGTAAGTGCCCAATAAATATTTATATCTATACAAATTAGTGAGTGGATGCCACTCACCCACGTTTCCCTTGGACTAGTCATTTCCCTCGCTGGACTTCAGTGTCCTCGTCTAGGAAATGGAGCTCATGGATCCCAGATCACCTCCCAGGGCTCTGGTGACACCTGTCAGGTGAGTTAATGACATCAGAGCACTTTTGAGTGGTAGGAGTCCCTAATAGAGGTGAAGGAAGCAACCACATCTGGGGCTTGCTCTCTCTCCCATTTCCCCAGCCAAATCCCACAGGCCCCCCATAGGTCAGAGTGACCACCCTGATCAGTGGAAAGGGAAGGTCTCCATAGCCAAGACTAGAGTGAAACTGCTCTAGGCTTTGAGAGGCCAAGGCCTCACTTGCCCTTTTTTCCTTCAATCCTTCTCCCCCTCTTGGGCCTGTCTTGTTCCCCATGCACCAGCAGAGCAGGTCTCTGGCATCCTGAGTAGTCATGCTTCCAATCATTTCAGGAATGGCTGCTGTGGAAGAGAAAGTTCTTTGGGGAGGTTCTCCCTGAATAATAATGGAGGGCTGATGCCACTCAGGTGGGGGCTTTGTTCAAGGGTTAGTTCCAAATGCCAAGAAGAATATACTACTATAAAGGGCATTCTGACTCATGCTTCCCATAGATTATTAGGCAGATGAATGGGAGGGGCTTGGAAGACACCCCGCCCTCACGGGGCGTGGTCTAAGGCTCAGCAGTTGAGGGTGGGGGATAGGCTGATGGCTTGGGCTGCAGAGTGAGGTAGAGAAGGTGCAAACAGATCATCAAGGACTCCAATGCTGGGCAAGAAGTTGGGACCCTCCCACCCCCCCCCAATGGGTAAGGACAGTGATACAGCAAGGCATCTTCCCTCTTCCCCTCTCCTGGACCACCTGGGACAGTTTGAAGACTCTCTGCCCCTGGCTTGCTGTGTGAATTTGGTTAATTCACCACCCTTCTCTGGCCCTGCACATTTCCACTTGGACAATGAGCAGGTTGGATTATATTGTTGCTATGTCCCTTCTGACTTTGACATTCATCTGCCTGTCACACAAAGGGCGCTATGGGAGGGACTAGCTCTCCCGGGGATCCCTGTCACCGCACCCCAGAGCCTACACAACTCCTCCCTGTGGACCCAGTAGTCACTGTGACCCACAGTGACATTGAGGGACGTGCTGCTCTCTACCCTGCCCAATGGGCCATGTGCCAACACCTGCCTTCTCCCCATGAGCCATCCATCATTGTCTCTGCGTGTCGGTGGGAAGACAGCTTCATTAGCTCCTCCAGAGCCATCCATCCCCTGGTGCAGAGACAATGAAGCCCTCCCACCTGCATCAGGCTGGGAGGGCTCAGAACCCTAAGAGGGGTTTCTAAAGGACCATACTCTGGTCTCCACTCCCTCCACCCCCTGCCCCCCACCCTGAGGTCATAGGCATTTTTCACAAGGCAGGAGGCACCAGCCCCTCAGGATGCATCCCTGCTGGCTCCCTCACCACCTGTCACTATGCCTGGCGTCCCACCATTAGAGGGGTCACTGAGGCACTTCCACCTCCATGAGTCCATTACAACACAAACACCTCTGGCATAAGGAGGACATACACGGGACTGGAGGCAAGAATTGGAGGTTCTCCTTGCTCTAATATATGACCTGGGCAACTGGTGTCGCTTTCTTGAGCCTCAGTTTTCCCATCTTTAAAGGAAGGAGTTGGCCTAGAATTTAGATCACCTCCAAATCCCTTCCTATCTGAAATTATGAGGTTCCACTGGGGGGGTGCTCTGGGGTCCTGAAAAGATGCCAGTGTATCTGGAGGAAAGGAAGTGCTCTGGCCCACTCCCTCTATGGGAACTGAAGCCGCAAAGCATGCGACTCAGGTTTGAGAAACAAAACTGTATCAGTGAATGAGCATGATACCTACTCCCCTTTAAACTACTTCTTGACAGGTGGTCCCCAAATGGCACCTCCAGTTACCAGTAATGGCCCCAGGGGCTTTACCAAGCAGCAGGCAATGGACAGGGTGGAAGCCAAGCCCTGCCTTGGTGACTGGACTGATAATAGATGCAGGAAAGAGGGTGATTTCTTCCAAAGGATCTTCTAGACCCACAGGAAACAATCTTTCCTTCTCTACTGAAATGGAAAGGGAGTGCATAATGCCCACTTCTGGGCCAATTTGAGTTCCCATGGGTTTAATGGAGAAAAGAGAGCCACTCCTTTCCCACTTGCTTGTTCACCCCAACAGGTGGAAGCCCCTTGGTTTTCAGAGGGTAGAGGGAGAGACGGCTCACCTGTATTGCAAGAGGGTGCAAGGTCACACCGGACCCTCCGTGGTTGAGTCCCAGAGAAAAAGCCTCTCCATGGAGCAGTCTGGCTGTAGCGGGGTGAGTGATGAGAGGTTCTCTGAGAGGTCCCTAAAATTGAAGCTGATGCAGCCACAATAACTGTACAATGAGGATGTTGGGTCAACTCCCACAGGCTCTGAGCAAAGAGGGAGACCGAGGCTTGTGTATGTGATCTGGCATGTCTCAGTCACACCAAGGGGGAATGAGGCGGGGTCCTGTGTCTCCATGAACACAGCCTTGCCCACTGATGCCAACATGGAGTGGGAGCCCCAGAAAGATTCTCTCTTAAAGAAGGGGCCCCAAGCTAACTCTTCCTTCACTGATAATCTTGATGGACCCATAGTGGTTTTACTAAAAACATTTTTTTTGGTCTTTTGTCTTTTTTGTTGTTGTTGTTGTTGTTGCTATTTCTTGGGCCGCTCCCGTGGCATATGGAGGTTCCCAGGTTAGGGGTCTAATCGGAGCTGTAGCTGCCTGCCTACGCCAGAGCCACAGCAATGCGGGATCCGAGCCGTGTCTGCAACCTACACCACAGCTCACGGGAACGCCGGATCGTTAACCCGCTGAGCAAGGGCAGGGACCGAACCCGCAACCTCATGGTTCCTAGTCGGATTCGTTAACCACTGCACCACGACGGGAACTCCCCTATTAAAAATTCTTGATGCGTCGCAATGCCACCAGAACTCACCCAGGCCCCATTCAGTCATGAGAAACTCCAGCCACTGATTGCTGACTCAGAGCACAGCCCTAGCCCTGCAGAGCCATGTAAGATGCAGGTCTGCTCTCAAGAGTCTGACACAAAAGCTGGAATCACACTCAGTGGAAGGGTATTGTTGCTTAATGAGGGGCCCAGAGAGTCAGCTCTCAGAGACGTTAAGAATTGAGACAGCCAGAGGAAGGGGTCGAGCAGCAGGGATGGCAAAGGCTCAGGAGTGAAAAAGAAGGTTGTGCCTGGGACTGGAAAGGAGGCTCTTCTGGCTGGAACGAGGATCGTGTGAGAAAGTGGAGAGGGATCCGAGAGGGCCTTCAGGTCCTGGTTAAGGAATTTACCACTTGATCTTATAAGCAGAGGGAATCTATTAAAGGCTTTTGGTAGCAGAAAGGACCAGAGAGAGGAGGGCCCTCAGGGACCACTTAATCCAGCTCTTCAGGTTATAGGTGGGAAGCCTGAGACCCAGAGAGGAGAAGGACAGGCTTCAAGTCATCCAGGGCATTTAGAACCAGGGCCAGGAATGGTAAATTTAACCCAGCGTTCACTCTGTGCCAGAAGCAATTGGGTTCTATGCAGAGAAGGAGCACTCCTGCCATTCCAGCTCTGGGATCTCTGGCCTCTCTGGGGCTAGGAGATGCCCTGAACAGTATAGAGGTTGTGTACAACTCCCAGCCACTCAGCTTCCCTCCTGGAGCCTCAGGGTGCAGTGGCTTTTAGCACCACTCTGATCGTGGACAGTTCCCACCCACGTGCTTCGCAGCGGTGGCTTGTAGGTGCTTTCAGCACCACACAAACCCCTGACAGCTCCTGGCCATTCAGTTTCCTTGCCAAGAAGCCTTAGAGGAGTGGTGAGGGAGCCATGGGGAAAGGGGCTGGTGTGTTGACTTCTATTATCAGGGGACCCAGATGTAAAGTGAATGCCTGTGATATTTATCCCTGTCATCGCTAATAATAAATGGCCTGATTTGTCAAGTGAGGACAGATTCAAAGATGTCAATTAAGAAGAGAAAAAAAGCCCAGCTGTACTGTATTTATCTGCTGTGCAGATGCTCCGCAGAGAAAAGGAGTCCAGAGCTGGGGCGTCCCTGGCCCCGCCCCTCTTCTGCTCCCACTTTCCTTCCCCCACCCCTTCCTCCGGCCCCACCTTCTTCATCTCTTTCTCTCTCTCTCCTCTCCCCCACATTTTGTCCTCACGTCTTACTGCACTTCTTTTTTTTTTTTTTTTTTTGCCATTTCTTGGGCTGCTTCTGGCATATGGAGGCTCCCAGGCTAGGGGTCTAATCGGAGTTGTAGCCACCGGCCTATGCCACAGCCACAGCAACGCGGGATCCTTAACCCACTGAGCAAGGCCAGGGATCGAACCTGCAACCTTATGGTTCCTAGTCTGATTCCTTAACCACTGAGCCACGATGGGAACTCCCACATCTTACTTCACTTCTTTCTCCCTCTTTCCTCTTCCCATCTCTCCCCTCTTTTCTTTCTCCACTCAATTCTCACCCACCCCCTCACCCAGGCTCCTAGGGATTCACTTTTCACTGTTACTCTTTTGCTGGCAGACACCTTCTCCTCCGCCTCCCCCACAACATACCTGGATCTCCTCTCCTAGGTTCCCTTCCCCTGAATCTCTGGCTGCTATGACCCTTGTCTTTCCAAATTGGCCTCCCTTGTGATCTTGGCTGACAAAGCATATTCTGGTTTCAGAGTGTTAGTTGGATGTAAGCCATTGAAGAAAAACTGGGAAAGACACGGATTGCAGTTTCTACCTAAACTCCAAAGTCAGCCAGTCGTATAGAGGTTTTTGCATTGAAAAATAATGAAATAGAATCTTGGGGAATCCGTTTGACTGGCTCCCTGAGTATAGATTAAAACTGAAACTAGTACGTGCACCTGAGCAAAAACAACACCGCCTTGCCTGGCCCGAACCAGCCATGTCTGAGACCTGGGGTTCCATGAAACAGGACCTTCTGGGCAGCTGGGGGTGTCTAAATAGTACTAAGAATCCTCCTTCTATACCTTGGATCTCTCCAATCAAGAAGTCACAGAGAGGAGTTTCCACTGTAGCACAATGGGATCGGGGTGTTTCAGGAGTGCTGGGACGCAGGTTCAATCCCCAGCCTGGCACAGCGGGTTAAGAGTCTGGCATTGCCGCATCTGTGGCTTAGGTGGCAACTGTGGCTCAGATCCAATTCCTGGCCTGGGAACTCCATATGTAGAGGGGTGGCTCAAAAAGGAAAAGAAAAAAAAAAAGAAGTCACAGAGAAATACCCCCAGGGGGAAGGCAGCCCTGCAAAGGCCATGGCAGTCTAAGCAGGGTCCAGATGCAAATTTGTCCATTTTGGTAGCTTTTATGGGACCAAGGGAGCTCAGAGAGGGTGACAATGCATCAGCCTGGCATTCTCCACACCCTGGCATTGTGGGAAACTTTTGGCCTCTTTTGGAGCATATGTCCCACCCAGACATCCCAAGCTGGGATGCGTTCTTTCCTGTCTCTGCCCCACTAGGACCATGACCTTCCTTCTCTGAGCAAAAGTGAAAATGGTCCCTGAATGTTCTCTGGAAATAGGTCTAGAACTACTTGTGTAAACAGAGACCCCCTCTTTCTGGGCCTCCATCCCCAACCCTACATCCTCTCCAGCCTACTGTGGAATATCAAGACTGTCCTGGAGCTAAGGCTGGGTTCACACTGGATCAAAGGCTCCATCCCAGCCGATCCCAGGGTGGGTCATTCTGTGGTCAGGGAGAAGGGAAAACCACATGGCTTCCAGCAGACCGCTAGTGTTGCCCGCCTGGCCAGAGCCAGATTCCCCGGGCCTCACTGACTGGGTGTGGACAGGAGGCCCTTCAGCCACATCCTGAGATGTCCCTACATCCATAACAAAATGCGGAAACCTGTCCCCAACTGGTTAGAACTCTTTGCAGGTGACCACACTGCCTCTTGGTTTAATTACTGCCAACCCCACCCTTCTTCTTCCCACCATTGGAGCATCCATCTCTGATATCCCTGAGCAAGAATTTCAAGTCTCTCTTCCAAGGACCAGGGTTTCTCAGGTACCTTTATTCTCCCCAGGCTGCCTGTCCCAGAGGCCCAGCTGAGCCATCCTTGGTGTGGCGTTGACAACATCCATGACTTCTCTAGGTGGCTGTGATTACCAAAGCCTTTTGACAAAGCCTAGCCGAGAGTTCCCACCATGGCTCAGTGGAAACAAATCTGACTAGTATCCATGAGGATGCAGGTTTGATCCCTGGCCTCACTCAATGGGTTAAGGATCCAGTGTTGCCATGAGCTGTAGTGTAGGTCAAAGATGAGACTCGGATCTGGTGTTGCTGTGGTGTAGGCCAGAGGCTACTGCTCCAATTTCCAAATCAACCCCTAGCCTGGAAACTTCCATATGCCATGGGTGCAGCCCTAAAAAGAGACAGACAGACAGACAGACAGAAAGAAACCAGACTCCTTGCCCAGTATTCCTTCCTCTGTTCCACATCTTCAAAGTTGGCATCAGGGACAGTCTAAAGATGATAAAATGATGACAAGATAATGTCTGGACCTGATCTTTGAGTTCTTGGGGAGACAGGTGTCATAGACAAAGAAGTGATTGCCACAACCAGCACCTATGTTAATAGATGCATAAAGTCACTTGGCAGTGGCTCAATTTGAGCTCACAAAGTCCAGAAGTGCTATGGGGAATCTGTTCTTTAACTCCCAAGAAGAATGTGGGCCCCTGAAAATTACTCTGGGCTGGTAAGATGGCAGTGTTTTCTGCAGGTGTGTATCTTGCCTCTCTTTCCTTTATGTATCACTGGAATTATAGTAATAATATAATAACTCTGATAATAAACATTTATTGGGCACAATATATTCAGGGCACTGGGCTAACTACATTCCATTCATTATTTTGCTTACCGATCACAATTCCATAGCACAGGATATCTCCCCTTTGAAGACTGAGGTTCGAGAATGTTAAGTAATTTGCCCAAGGACACAACATATAAGCGGCAATTAGCACTCGAACTCAGACCTGTATCCCTGCAACACCGGAGCTTAAGACCAAATGTTCCCCTCCCTCATGTCTTGAGAGCAAGCCCCCAGGCTGATGCCCTTGGTAAAGGTGGACGTGGAGGCATGTCCACGTCCATGTCCGACATCAGCCCCTAACCCCAGGATCTGGTCAACCAGATGGTTGATGACTGAGGTTTAGTGAAACTAACCTCTGCCCTCCTGTCTAGGAAGTTCTTCCTGCTCAGTCACCGCCACAGATGCTGTTGGTGCTCCACCCACATCCTCTCGCTCTTACCATTTCAGAGCACACTGGCCCAGCTGCCACCTGCCAACATCTTCATTTCTTTGCCTGAGGATTTTCTCTGACAGCTGGGGTCCTCTTTGTTGACTTCATAGGGAAGACCAGAAATTCCAGGGAATGAATGTCTCCTGGGAGCAGCCTTCAACCAATGACTGATGGGAGTTGGTGGATAAACACCCCAGCTCCCTGGCTCTTTGGCTGATCCAACACTCGAGTGTGCTCTGTTCCAGTTCTCAGATCTCCCCAGCAGGGCGGGGCGCCACTCACCCACCATGGTAACTGGCTCAATAATGGTTCCACTGCCTTTCCTTCCCTACTAGTGTTCCTACACTTAGATACATGTCTCAGAGTTGGCTTCTGGAGGAACCCGAACTAACCCCCCTCATCCCCAGTCTCAGCAGTATCCTCGGTACTCACAGCAGGGTGATTTGATCAGGGCACGGATGCCATTTTCCTACTCAAGTCCCGCAGCGGCTCCCCAGTGCCCTCCAGATGAGGTCCAGAGTCCCTAAGCTGGGGGTGCGATGCCCTGCGTGCTCTGAGCCTGCTCACCTCACCTTTGGATACCCCTCTTCCCACCAGGCTTCAGCCATAAGGCAGTTTCATGGCTCCAGAGTTCTACCCACACAGCTCCGTCCACATGGTGGACCCAACTCACAGCCCCGCCCCTCTACCTGGTGAACACCTATTCATCTTTCGAGACTCTACGCCAGGGTCATTTCCTCTAGGGAGGTCATCCCTGACCATGCCCCTCAGGAAAGAGATCCATCGCACCAGGGAGCGCCCAACAGCCCTGAGCCTGCCTCTGTCCCAGCCCCTGAGGTCTGTCGTGGCGTGATCGGTAGATGGTGTCACTCCTCCCTGAGTGCTGAGCTCCTTGAGGGCAGGGACCAGGCTGGATTCATCTTTGGTTGTCAGGCCAGCCCCCAAATCAATGTATGGTGAATGAAGGACTGTCTGTGAGGGGACAGGAGCAAGAGCAGGGAGGAGGCAGCTCAGGTGGGCAGCAGCAGGACCTCACAGTATGGGCCGTGTTTGGTTCTATGCTGGTCTCAGAACCTGTCTGTCCCCGCCAGGCTCTGGAAGCCTGATGGCTGGGCCCAGCAAGACACATGGGATGCTCTGTCCCCCCTTCCCCTCAACCCATTCCCCGCCCTGGCCAGGCAGACGTCACCTAAACCAGGGTCTCCTCTGAATCCAGCCCACCCCAGGTGATCTGTGGAGATGGCCTGATAGTCTGCAAAGAGTACTGACCTAGATTGAAGGCCATCTGGGAGCCTGAACACATTACTCAGCTCCTGTTTTCCCATCTTAACCTCAATTTTTCCAACTGTGATGGGGGATAATCCAAGGACCTCGCTCGCAAGGCCCTGTAAGTGTTCAGGCTGGTGACCACGAAGGTCCTGGCTCATCTTCCAGGATGTGGGCAGAGCTCAGTGCTCTCCAGGAGTGACTCTATGGGATATGGGAGACTCAAACGCATTGAGCATCAGAAGGGACTTTTGTGCCCATTTTAGCCCAGTCACAGAGCCTGCCAGGGACAGAGCCAGGGTTCTGAGCTCTTGGACTATTTTCCTTCCACCAAATGGCTTCCTCACAGCCCATGTTGTTTACCTAAAATAGTTTAAAATCTCGTCTTTCCCCACCTGTTCCATGGGTGGAAAATTCCTTGCACAGAATTTGCTGCAGTTCCCCAACCACTAACTACCCTAACCCTGACAAGCCATCCCCACACTGGGCTGCTCATACCTGCAATGCACCCTACTGAGGGGGCTGAGAGGGGCTGAGGGCCGGGGGAGCCTCTGTCCCACAGTTTCCTCCCCAGACCTCAGCATCTCTCAGCAAGAAGCCAGACCTGGAGCCTGGCTGGGACAGGATGGCCCCTTAGTCACCCTGCAAATGCATGCTGACCTCCCATGATGCCCCAAACCCTGTGCCAGCTTTGCAGATCCGTACCCCAAGATGCTCAGGGTCAGGGTAAGGGAGGTAAGCAAGCAAAGAAGGACCCCTTGCGTGAAGGCAAATACCAGGAATGTGTTTGGCAGGAGTGGGATGGGCTGGGCTCTGCTTAGGGGTGCTTCCCCTTAGGACCAGGGTCCACTCCCCATCTCAGGGTAAGTCTTACCTCCACCAACAGGGCTTAGCAGTGAACCCCGGATCCCCCAAGGAATGTTTGCAATGGAATCAACTTGCAGAGGGGAGCCCACTTGCGGAGAAGGAAGTAGGGGACCACACTCTCCCCGCCCCCAGCCTTCTCCCGCCGTCCCACCCCCAGTGGCCCTAGCTCCTGTCCCCTCCCCCCTTGAATTATTCCTATTAATAACTTGTGATACCATTAGCTTTTTCTGTCACCAGCACTGACAACTCAGAAGCCCCCGAGAGCTGTCTGCAGAGACACAATAAATGAGAACTCTTAATTAACACCTTCCTTAACTAAATAAATTAATTTTATGCGGTCGTGATGTCAGTGATATGACTTGCTGATGACTGAGGCGACTTGGACAGACTAGGCAAGGGCTGCAGGGCAGGCAAGGTTTGTTCATCTCTGCAGGGCATCAGTGGGCAGTAGGGCCGTGGGTTTGAGTGCCTGGGGATCCTGCGCAGGGAACCCAGGACCCGGCAGTCGTCAGGCAACTGTATGGTGGCACACCCAATGGCAAGTCAGAGACTTGCCTCCCTGCTTTGCCTCTTTGTCTCTACTCCTGAGTGACCTTGTGCAAGCTTCTTAACCTCTCTGGGCCTCTATTTTTTTCTCATCTGTAAAATGGGCATCATCTCTTGTCATGTCTGTTTCTCAGGACCATAGGGAAGATTAAAAGATGCCAGAAAGGAAGGAGTTTTATAAGCTGTAAAGTGCTGTGCATGTGTGGAAATGATGGTGCCACCCCTTCGGCTGCTGGCGCATCAATGCTAGCGGGGCAGGGCTGCACCTGCCCTTACAATGTGCACATGGGAAGAAGACCTGGTCCCTGGGCAACCCTGAGGTTCCCTGAGGATACCCTGGGAACAAAGAGGACATCCCCAATGCCAATGCCTTCAGGAAGCCTCCCGTATCTGCCCATCCAGCTGACTGCTGCTTCAAGCAGATGAGACCAGGGCAGCAGAGCTGTTCCCAGCGGCTCCCATCAGAAAGACAATCTGCCATAAGGCCCCAGGCTGACCCTGCCCCGGCCTGAGAGAGCCTCTATCCAGCCCTGGGCTGAAGTTCTGAATCAGCCCCAAGCCCTTACCTCCACTCTGACTCTGAGAACCCATCCCAGGTCTGCCCAGATCCTGACCAAGTTTTTCACCCCCAGCCATTGCTGGATCCAGCCCCTGATTCCAAGCCTTGGCCAAGCCCCGGGTCCAGCCTGCTCTGGCACCCCTTAGTCCCAGTGCCAGCCCATGTGCCAGTCCTGTGCCATGCCTGGGACTTCCTCTCCCCAACCCTCAGGACTATGCTGTGCTCTGACCTGTGTCACTCTCGCCCTGCGGGAGGGGGAGAGACTCCCACTTCCCTTATGGTTCACACCACAGGCACCTTCTACAAAAGGCAGCACCCTCCTGCCCACTCAATTCCCTCAACATTTGTATTCTCCCCAGTTAGTGCTATTCCCAGGAATCTCAGCACAGAGACATCAAGCCATTCACCCAGGGCCACACAGCACAGTCATGACTGAAAGGACTGAGATGGTCACCCAGACATTTCCCTTTGAGAGGCAGGAAGAGTTCACTGTCATCGCCTTCATGAGTCTGAGGATCAAGAGTTCTAAATCACTCATTTAACAAACATTTACTGAGTCCCCACCACATGCCAGACAAATGGCAGGGGGGATGGGGAGGCGGGGTCAAAACAGACAAGGCCCTGCTCTCATGGGACCCACAGGCTGAGAAAAGACCCCTGGGAACTGCACCAAACTTTTCAGTTGCTGCTTTATTTACACACACACACACACACACACACACACACACCCCTCAGGCTGGCAAAGGGAGGACTCTCCTTGAAAGCAGCATGCAGGGCTGACCTAGAGAACCCCTTCAGCTTAATGGGCTCATGAGCTGGGAGAGGATCTCTCTGTCCATCTGCAGTGTTACCAGGAAGAGGCCCTTGTTGGTGGCTGTGAGAACACGGGGTCCTGGCATCAGTAATCAGGTCCAGGGGAAGCGGGGATGAGCAATGATGTCATGGTGCCCCCAAATAAAGGAGCTGACCCACAGTGACCCTGCCCAGAGCCCACATCTCAAAGCCAAGGAGGAACAGCCATGAGCAGAAGCTGGCCAGGGACTGCAGAACTGCCATCAGCCCCTCCTGGCCGTGCAGCTCTGAACCCCGGCAGGATGTCAGAGAAACTGAGGCCAGAAGCCCCGGGCTGGGTGTGCCTCGCTTGTAACATCAACGGATTGGAGAACCTCCCTGCCTTGGCTTCTTGGCATTGGGGATCTGAGCCCAGGTCCCTCTCTCAGCTTGTCCCCCCGTAATCCAGCTCTCTTGACTTCCTAGAAGCCTCTTCAAACTTCAAGGAGCTCCTGGAAAGCAGCAGGCCCAAACTTGAGTCCTAGTTAAGTGTGAACAGCCATGTGATCTTGGCTGAGTCTCCTAATCGTAGGCATGTCAGTGTCCCCGTTTAGGAGATGGGGCAATGGTTCCCTTCTCACGAGGCTGTGCTGACTTTGGAGACTGTCACAGTGCTTGGTTCAAGACTGGGACACGGTGGCTGCCCAGCCCCAGGGAGTTCTCCCATTCCCCCCACCATCCATACACACAAAGCCAGCCCTCCAGCCCTGGAGCCCCGGGTACACAGCTTTCTATCAAAGGATGTGCTCTCAGGAGCCTGATATTCCTTTGCCCAAAACACCTCCACAGCCTCCGTTCAGGTGGTCCTTAGCTTCGGCTTGTATGCCTCAAGGGACGGAGAACTCACTCTGCCCAAGGCAGCCATTGTAAGACAGCTCTGTCTACGGAAGGCTTCTCCTGCTGAGCTAGGATGTGCCTCCTTGGGGATCAACAACATGCCTCATGTAGCCTGACCCAACCCAGCTGCTAGTGGCCCCTTCACCTGCAAGCATCACCAGAGTCCAGGCCTGAGTTCAGCCTTCTCTCTACCTTCTCCTGTAACTCCATATTCTGGACTCTTGCACTGTTGGCCTAATCTATCCAAAGGAATGACTTCCTAATGGTGGAATTAAGGATATCAGGGCATTGCAGTAAGATGGGAATTTGGGGATAAGTGCCTTCTTAACAATCTTCCAATCACACCCTGTGGGCTGCCATGCTTCCTACACAGACTTTTCCTACACAGAGCCCCAGGCGTGCTTTGGAACCTGAAGCCTGTTCCTCAACTGGGGGCTTAACCAAAGCAGCTGGGACAGCTATGGCTTTAAGGATAACTCCTGAGCCTGGGGAAAAGAGGAATGGAGGAGATTGATTTTTGGGTCTTCCTGGAGACTGGAATCTGAAATCAATCTGGCAATTAACAGGCCAGTTGTGATTCAGGCCTGCTGAATCTCAGGCTCCCCGATAACTTCCAGGCTCCTTGCCTGGAAGAGGGCCTCAGCTGCCTCTGTGCCACCTCCACCCCCGCCTCCTGGGGCCCTGGTGACCCAGGGGCCCTGGGGAGTCCATCTGCCTGTACCTCTCTTAGGGCTTTGCCACCTATGCAGAGCCAGAGGATGGGCGGAGAGGAGGGGGCCTGGCTAGCAGGGCAGGGGAGCAGAAGGACCCTCCACAGGCCCACAGCACAGCACTGGGAGCAACCTGGGCTCCTGGGCATCACCCTAGCCACACAAAGGGCAGCCTCCAAGGGCCCTTTCCAAACCCATTACCTCCCTCTCCATGCCCCAGGAGGATATAGCAGGGGCTTCCAGGGCCTCTGAGTTTCCTGAGAGCCAGGACAGTGAGAGCAGAGAGCTAGCCTGCAATCCTACTCTGCTGACCAAGCCTGGGGGTGCTGGCAGTTGATTTAGCTCAGCATCCCCCCAACCAGCCTCCACACCAGCCCTCCTGTACCTGGAAAAGAGTGGCTCATGGGAAGGGCTGGGAGGGTTCAGAGAAGAAGGGCTGTCCCAGGACAGGCATGGCACTGCCTTAAATAAGCTCAGGATAATGGGGGCTCTGTTTTCCTTCTGCCCCATGCCTGTGCTGTGTGACCCTGGATAATTCCCCTCCCCTCTCTGGGCCTCCAGGCCTGTTTATTCTCAGTTCCCCCTCAAGGCCTCTGCGGCTAGAGTTTAGCTACCTCCTGGCAGAAGCCAATGGCAGGGGCCGTCAGGTTTTGCCCTGGGAGGAGGCAGGAAGGGCACCTTCATCTTCTTTAGGGACCCAGTAGCTCAGGTTTGAGCTAGAATTTATCTGATTCCTCCTCCTCCTCTCCCTCCTCCCTCCCCACCCAGTGAAGGATAGAATCCTTCTAACACAGCTAATTGTGCCCTTTGCCAGATGGCATACAGGTGGTCAGATTGAATTAATCCATCCAGCCCTCCATTCATCCAGCTACCCACCCACTCCCACATCCGCTACCCCATCCATCCACCTATCAGCTCAGCACAGCCTCTGCCCTTGGTGTCAGACCAGGGGCCAGGCAGCCCAGAAAGAATCCAACAGAGCCTCTGTCTCCAGAGAGTCCCAGATCAACTCCCCTGGAACAGAGCAGGGTGGGCAAGGCACCCAGACCCCCAGGCCCCAGCACCTACTCTTCCCAAAGAGACAAAGGTGAAGGCAGCCAGTCGCCCAGAGGGTGACTCAGGCAGCCCCTATACCCACCATTCAAGGGACCAAGCAGAAGGACCCTTGCAGGTTATCCAGGACAAGCCCTGCACCAGGCAGGAGGAAAGCAGCATGCCACGTGAAGGGAGTGGCATGAGCAGGAGTGAAGGACAGGAAAAGCATGGCATGGTTCCTGAAGGCAGGCAGGGAACAGACTGGCCCAGCTATAGAGCCTTGCAGGTGAGAGCAGGAGGTGGTGGCCCCCATTGCTGTCACCCACATTCCATCGGCAACTCTTCCCTGCCCTGCCCGGCGTGCAGGAGTCAGCCCGGGGACTCGCCGATCTGCATCTCTTCCTTGCCCTCCAGGAAGCCCCTCTCTCTGGCCAATTGGCTGGCGGTCAATAGATGTATTCACCACCTTCATTACATCTCCACTGCCCAAATTTCTTTCCCTCATTTTTCTTGGTAAAAGACAGTTTTTAAAAATGAGTCCCTGAGTGCAGCCCTTTCTAGCCTCGTTAATTTCACACCCCACCTCATTTGTTCGGGGGACCTACTTTCCCCTCGCCCGCTGCCGCCTTCCTCCCGCTGGCTATATTGGGATCTCTGCTCCGTCCTCAGTAACCTTGTATGCAGCTCAGAGTTCTGCGGGTGTTTTTCTCTGCCAAGGAACTCTGGACTCAAGGAACCTCAGAGGTCATCTGTTCCCACCCAGCCCCCTCCTCAGGCCCCAAACTGGAATCCCTTTCCTGTACCTCCTGCCCAAGGTTACCTGTCCCAATTGCATTCCTCCAAGGACAGGGTTGTTTCTTGTCCACAAGACAGCCTGGGCCAGGGCAGAGAAGCTCTCAGTGGGCCCAAGTTCTTCCAGAAACATGGAATGGACCTGAGACTCCTTGCTGTTCCCAGGCCCCAGATCCTTCTGTGTGTTTTGTCCCAGTCAAGTTTCCCAAACGATACCATCAGCCCCCAAGAGGAGGGGTCATGTCATGCATTTCTTGGGTGTCCCTTGGATCACATGTTCTTTGGGTACCTGGGATATACAAGATGTATGTTGAAGCAGCATCCTTTGCTTGCTCTACTACCAGTGATGTGACTCTCACACCTGTCCCTGTGCCCCCAGTAGCCACTGAGGGACACTGCTGACCTAGAGATATCCTCATCTGAGCTGAATACTGCCTCTCGTCCCTCTCCAGCTCAGAAGCTAGCTCTGCCTTCAGGAGTTACCCTGGACATGTAGAATTCCTCTTGCTTGAAGGGACAGATCTTCAGGCACTTGCAAATAGCCATCATGTTCCACCCCCAAGTCCAAGTCCAGAATTCCTTCAGCCTGCCCCCACCCTGGTACTTGTGGCCCACTCCTTTTCAGGAGGCATACAGGAGTTTGTTCATACCCGTGCAAGAGTGAAGTCTCTGGGGCTATAGTTAGAACACAGCAGGCCAGATGCCACCCATTAATGCAGCATGAGCTCACCCCAGAGCTTTGGTGGCTGCTGCTCACACCGTTGGTTCCTGTGCCCCCACCTGCCCCCCCCCCGCCCCCGGAGAGCCAGGCACTGAGGACCAGCTCCACTATCTTAGACGTACACAGCAGGCAGGGCTCAGCGCCCTCTCTCACCCAGGAACCCCCAAAGGAGTCTGTGCCTGCTGTCGCCACATCTCATCATCTTCCCCTCACTCCTCACCCCTGAGGTCGGGCCATGCCCAAACACATTGTGGAACTGCTCTGACCAGGGTCACTGTCAGCCTCCCAGTGGTCACCCCAGGCCCCTTTACAAGCAATGTTGCTGCCCCCAACCCCCTGGCTTTGGGGATGCAGGGCCTGTTCCAATCCTCCTCCAATTCCCAAACGACCCTCCTCCCTGTGGGCAGCTCTGGCTCCCTCTCCACTTCTTCCTGGCAGACCTTCCAGGATTTGCACCTTCAGCCAGCCTTCTCACCCTACACTCGCTCTGACTCGTTCTATGGCTGCAAGGACCCTCTGGGCGGGCTATTTCCCAGTGGACATTTCTAGCATCCCCTGAGCTAAGAATAGAACTTCGATCACTCCTTGCAACCTTGCTTCTCCTGCAAAAGCGGCCCAACTCCCTCTTCCAGGAAGCCTTGCCCAAGTCCCCTTTGCGCTGTAATGGTCCCGCCCACACGCCTCAGAAGGCACTGATTGGACGAGGGTGAACACGTGGCCCCTCACAGGCGCCCGGGGCCAATCACGTGGCCTGACACCTATGGCGGCCCCCGGAGCGGTAGGCTCTTTGGGATTTGGATTGAGCCTATGGCCAGAACTAGAGCAAGAGTCTGGAGCAAGACGGATGAACAGGTAAGCAGACCATGAGATGGGAGAGGGGGGAGACACGGAGAGACCATGGAGGGCAAGCCGCGCCAGGGCCTTTGGCCCCAGGCGCCACCTGACCTTCCTTTCGATGGGCCCCTGGATCTAGGGCCCCTTGGAGGAGCCCCTGGCCATTGCGCCCCACGCAGATGAAGGCCCTTCCTCCCTTCCACAGGCTGCTGTGCAGCCTTTGAGTGTCACATTTCTAGTGCATTTTGTAGCCTCCAGGACAGATCCTGTTTCCTTCCTGGTTTTTTGCACGACTTTGCACCGTCACCTCTGCTCTCCCTACCCTGTTTCCTCCTGAGTTTTAAGGAGACCTAAAGCTCAGGGTCAGATATATGAAGCTGGGAGCACCCAGCTGCTACTTGGTATCAGGATGTGTAGGGGGAGCAGGGCCCCCAGCAACCCTGCAGGACTCAGTTGGAGCAGTCAGACCCGGGCCAAAGGTGTCCAATCAGGACTCCTCACCTACAGGACATGGGTGCCCAGCTGACCTGCCTCCCCCACCTGCTGCTCCCCAAAGTCTCTGAGTCCCACCCGTGCTGTGGAGCAAGGCTCTCCAGCAATTCTTCATCCTGACAAGTCATCTCTTTATTGCTCCATTGCCTTTCCTTGGAAGGTAGTTCCGGGGGTGTATGTGTGTGCTTGAGGGTGCGAAGGCATGGGAGATCTGAAGGTGCATGGGGTGTGTGAAGGTGTATGTGTGTGAGAAGGGGGTGCGGGTGCATGGAGCAGGGTGCAGGTATGTGCAAAGTCAAGTGTGGAAGCCATGAGGGAATTTACATATTACTCAGCATGTGAGTGACTAAGAGCAAGACTGGGGGTTCAACCCCTGTAAGTTAAGCAAGAACTAGTCCTGTGATAGGGCGTTCATGCTAAGAATCAGCCCCCGCATCTCCCGAGGTGTCAGAACTACAGATCCTGCTATCCAAGCCACACAGCAAATGGCAGGAAGGGAGGGCTTGCTCCCACCCCACAAGGACACCTAGGCTCAGACAGGGGCAGTGATGTGCCCAAGGTCAGTGGTGAGGTCAGCACAGAGCCCGAGGTTCTGGTGCCTAGGCTGACGCTGCCTCTTCCTTGGGCCATCTGCTCCCACCCTCCCCCACCTCACCCCTGCCAAGCGGCGGCCAGTGCTGTGGGGGCTAAAGCCCAACTGTGGTGAGCTTTGGGACCCCAGCCCAGCTGAAGGCTGAAGGGCAGCTCTGTTTCTCTGAAGAAGTCGGGCAAGCTCTAGGTCTGCCCTCTCACTGTAAAGAGCAGCCTTAGGGAGTTCCTTCTGTGGTGCCATGGGATTGGCAGTGTCTAGGAGCACTGGGTTGCAGGTTCAATCCTGGGCCCAGCAGAGTGGGTTAAGGATCTGGCATTGCTGCAGCTGCAGCTTAGGTCATAGATGCATCTCAGATCTAATCCTTGGCCCCGGGATCTTCCATATGCTGGGGGATAGCCAAAAGGAAAAACAAAAACAAAAGCAGGGGGAGGCTCCCACCTCAGCCCACCCCACCCTCCAACCTCTCCACCTCTGCCTTGCTGAAGAACAGGGAAGCTGGGGCAAAGGAAGCAGGAGGGGTGACAGACAGCAGCCAGGAGTCTAGCTGGGGACAGCCTGACAGACAGCTGGGGCGGGGCAGGCAGCACACAGGAAAGTGGTGGAGGGCAACCCCGTCATCCCTCTGCCTGCCTGCCAGAGAAAGAGGAAGAGAGAGAGCTCCATGGCCTTCCTAACTTGTGCACTGAGAGTTCCACATCCCTGGAAATCCCTTGGTCTTGGGCAAACCAAATTGGTCAATTCATTCTCATCTCCTAGCAGACTTTCCCAATAGCTTCCGAGTATGCTGGGGCCAGGCTGGAACCAAAGAAAGTGAGGAAGAGTCTTAGAGTCCATCCAGCCTAATTGCCTAGACCCTCAGCTCATTCTCACAGCTTCTGCTATGATTGCCCCCCAACCCCAGCTCTGGGGAGCTCACCACCGCACCAGGCAGCCTGTTTGTTACAGAGTATCTCTGATGTGTTGGACAAGACAGAGGGGCCTAGAAGGCATGCCCCAGATGCCCTGGGGGGTGGTGATCTCAGCTTCACCTGTCTCAAAGGTGGTGACCCAAAATAAGAAGCAGGCATGTGTGTTCCTAGTGCTTTGGGGAAGGGGAAGGGGAGAAACAGCCACAGAAAGGGAAAGGGGAGAAACAGCTGCTGTCAGCCTGCTATCAGAACTTTCTAGCACCCTCCAGCCTTTACCTGCCAGTCTGTAACACTCCTGTCTGAACCCTAGACCGAGGCAGCCCTCTCCCTCCTGCCTTGCAATTCGGGTCTCCTCCAGGCCGCCGTAAACCTGTCTTATAAAAGCGGATGGAAGGCCTGGCTGTCGGCCACAAAAGCCTTCTTGGGCCTCCTCTCCGGTCGTGTGTGGCTCCTGGAGAAAGCAGGAGGGGGGCAAGATGCTGGCATTCAGCTGCTCCGTAAATCTATCGAAGATATTTTTTATCACTTCCCGACATTCCTCTGTAAAAGCCACTCAGCTGCGTTTACAAATTATAGAATTCATTTGATGTCAGCAACCTGGCTAATGGCCGGGGTAAATCCAGCAGGAAAAGAAGGGGCCCCGCCCAGCTCAGTGTCTGTCTGGCTGTGCCATCTTTGGCGAGGGAGTGTGTTAGCCTTTGTTTCTTGGTCTGTAAAATGGGGTGGGGTGCAGGGGACTGTGAGGATTAGTGAGATCACAGAGCCACCTGCCTGGCTCAGGGCCTGGCACAAAGTCCTTGGTAAAGGTTGGTGGTGATGACGTGGATTGGAGCCTATTTGGAACCAAGTGTTGAGAAGGGACAAGGATGCAGAACCCCAGGCCTGGGGTTGCCAGACCGCACCTTGCACCTCCCTGCCAAGCAGGCCCTCAGGGCACCCTCTGGAAGCACAGCTCTTATACCTGTAGAGGGATTATCATCTTCCTCCTCCCCTTCCTCCAGTTTCTCCTCCTTGCCTCCCCCGCCTCCTCTTCCCACACAGCAAGCTTAGATCCTCTCCTTACGTAGAATCCTTGAGCCTTCCCTCGTTAAGTCTGTTACAGCCCTTAGTTGTTCAGCCCCTAGAAGGTGAAGCCCTGCTTGAACTGATTGGTTGAGGTTCCCTGGATCCTGGGTTCAGAAGGATTCTGAGGCTGCTTCCAGTTGATTCCTGAGGTCTGCCTTGCCCCTTGGGGAGCATGAGGGTCATCTTAAGAATCTGTAGTTCCTGTCGTGGCGCAGTGGTTAACGAATCCGACTAGGAACCATGAGGTAGCGGGTTAGATCCCTGGCGTTGCTTAGTGGGTTGGGGACCTGGCATTGTCGTGGGCTGTGGTGTAGGTCACAGACGCGGTTGGGATCCCGCATTGCTGTGGCTCTGGCGTAGGCCGGAGGCTACAGCTCCAATTCGACCCCTAGCCTGGGAACCTCCATATGCCGCGGGTGTGGCCCAAGAAATGGCAAAAAGACAAAAAAAAAAAAAAAGAATGGCCTCATGATCTGCCCTCCTTTCAAGTTCCCACCCCCTTGTCCTATAGATGAGGAAGCTGATATTCAAGAAGAGGCAGGCTTAGGAATGAGGAGGTGGAAGAGGGGGCATAATAATTCTTAAGCACCTGCCATGGGCTACACGCCAGCCTCTGTGTCCATTACCATCTCACCGACCCTCCCAACAACCCGAACCATTTGACAAAAGCTCTGAGGTGAGAGCAGTCACCCAGCAAGCTGGCAGTGTCACAGCTTCCAGGAGCCAATGTATATGGGTCCCAGGGTCTCAAAGAGACAACCAAGATCAGCTCCTTGGAGCAGAGGGGGCTAAAGGCACAGGGTGCAGATGCAAGAGTGCAGCCGAGGCTTCAGGGACTCGGAAAGGGCATGAATCACCCTGGGCTGGAAGCTTCCTCAGGCAGGAGTCTCTTTATCACTTGAGAGGAAAGGCAGAGTAAATTATTGGTAGAACTGGAAACGCCAGTCATCCTCCGATTTGAGCAATGCTGGGAACTTTTCTCAGAGTTCTCACATCTGTGGCATGGTTCGAGCTGCGGGGAGGCCCTGGAAAGGCGGACTGTGGTGGCTCAGCCTGTGCTGTTTCATAAAGCGGAAAGGGAAGCTCAGGGAGGTGATCTGCCTTGAGGTCACAGGACCCCACATCCTCCGCTCCTGGCCTGGCATACGGTGCCACCGTCCTTCTCCCTCTGGCTGGGAAAGGTGCAACCATGACCTGCCAGGGAGTTTTCCCGTGCTTCTGAGCCTATCTTCTGCTGCCAGGGAGTCACTGTCTCTCCCCCTTTCCACTCTCCTCCCCCTCCTCACCTCTCACTCTGACCTGCTGTGTGCCGGTGGCGTTGTCCCAGCATCTCACTTAACCCCTCAAGGGCCACGTGAAGGGGGTCTCCTTAGCCCCATTGTACAGATGAGGAAACCGAGGCCCAGAGTATTTGAGGTTTCAACACCAAGACTGTGCCTGCAGAAGTTTGCTGTTTCGGCTACAAACCTCTACTGCAAATGGGGTGAAGATAAAAGCCCTCCCTCTGTGGGTCATTGAGCAAAAGGAGATAGTGGATCTGAAACCCAGCCTGACACAAATAAGCAGCTTTATTATTTTATCAGCCTTGCTGCCACTGTTTCTGCCGTGTTGATATAACACAAGACGACAAACAGGTCTCAAGAATCTCAGTCGTGCTGTATCCAAGGCAGGGACTGAGGGGGCTGGGCTGCCGCCAACAGGGCTGGGGACAATGAGGCCTCAGGAGAGGCAGAAAGATACAGATACAGGAGATTCCATTTTTCAGGCAGGATTTATGGAAGTGAAGTGTGTGAGGGTGGCTCAGGGCTGGGACCAGATTAGGGTCAGATTCCAAGCCTCCCCGGGGCAGCCCCAAGTGCCCTGCCTCTGAGCCCTGACCAGTCCAGCACCCTAGAGCCCCATCTCCCTGCTCAGTCATCTCCCTGGTTTGTGAACTCAGCCCATCCTCAGGCTTTTATCAAGCACCTTTGAGGCACCTCCTTCTGAGCAGGAGTGGTGTGGGGAAAACTAGAACAGACGACCAGGTCTAATCCCATCTGGGCTGAGGCTTAGGCCAGCCCCCTCGCTTCCTGGTGGGGTGAGCAGATAGTGGGCCTGCCGGCAATGTTCTGATGAGCATGCGTACATGAACGAATGGATGAATTCAGCACCCTGGTCCTGTTCCTGCATCTATAAAGTGGGATAGTAAAAAAAAAAAAAAAAAAAAAGTGGAGTTTCTGTTGAGGCTCAGCAGGTTACTAAAATGACTAGTATCCTTGAGGACATGGGTTCAGTCCCTGGTCTCACTCAATGGGTTAAGGATCAGCATTGCCTGCCATGAGCTGTGGTGTAGGTCGCAGATGCAGCTCAGATCCTACATTGCTGTGGCTGTGGTGTAGGTCGGCAGCTGTAGATCTGATTTGACCCCTTGCCTGGCAACCTCCCTATGCCGCCCCTGTGGTCCTAAAACAAAATAAATAAATAAAAATAAATAAAATGGGACATTAAAACTACCCCACAAGGTTGTCGTAAGATTCAGAAGCAATATACATAGAACACTTCCCACAGAGGCCTGTGGAGTGTCCAATAAGCAGGAGCTATTATCATAAGGAGAGACCTTTGCCCTCTCAGAGATCATGAGCTAATTGCCCTCCATGGTCAGCCTTCACCCCCAACTTTTGGATAAACCACAGGTCAGCCCACAGCCCCAGAAACTCATTCACTATCTAATAAAATCTAGGAGCTCTGTGTGCACGTGCACACACACACACGTGCGCACACACACATTCTCACACTGGGAGCAGATATTATAGAAAATCAAGATGGCCTGGATTTGAAATATTCTACATACATTTCTGAGTTTTGTTTCAGAAGATGAAGTCATCGTGTGTGACACAAATCAATATAAATGTCCACCAGCCTGGCCAGCCTGCAGTGTGAAGGAGGTCACAGCAGTGTCAGCCTCCAGATCCACCAGCTCGCCATCTCCACCTGCAGCCTGCACCCCATCCCAGGCAGAGCTCGGGAGCCTGGGAAGAAAGAAGCCTCTCCCATGTGCCCATGCGCCAGCCACACATGTGGCCCCATGAGAAGGGAGCTGGGGTGACAGATCTGACCCCTTCCTGGGGCCACCTGGCTGGTTCTTAGCATCACAGAGACCCTCTGTGTTCTGGGCGGAAGTGGACTGGGGAAGCTTCTGTCCCCATGTCTGGCCCATGCTGGGTCACCAGAAACCCGAAGCAGCCCCTCTTGGGAGCTCCATGTCCCCAAAGTCCCTTCAGGGAGCTCACCGCCCTTCCCTCACCTCATCTCCTCCTGCCAAACCCTGCCCTCCAGGACCAACATCCCCAAAGGGAGCCTGCCCCACCACATCACTGCAAACATCAATTGATACACGGTGAGAAGGGGGCTGAACAGGGACCTGTCCTTGCTGGGCAGTGTGGCATGAGATAGGTGGGGGACCCGGGGTGATGTGGGGGTGGAGACGTGCAGGAGCAGCATATGCAAAGCCCGGAGGTGAAGGACCAGAGAGAAAGGCACGTGGCAGGCAGCAGGGGCTGCATCCTGGCCCCCCACCCCCACCCCTGGGTTCCCAGCTCCGCCAGTCCCCTCACCCCATCTCTGTCCACCACAGCCATGCATGGAGCTTCTTCTTCACATATGCATCTACCCTGCATATCAACTCATGCAAATAGTGCCTGGGGCTGCTCCTGGGCCCACCACCCAGCAGGTGCAATGCAATTCGGAGTCCCAGTTTAGATCCACTTGAAAGCTCCATGTGAAACTTCCTAGGTTCCCACTTGCCCCCCAACACACAGCAGCCATGGGCCGAGGGAGCCTATTGTCCCTGCCAGAGCCTGTGACTTGAAGCAACTTTGCACAAACAGTGGCAACATACTGACCTTGGCAGTGGACAAGGGCTAAGGTGGGAAGAGTCTGCCAAAAGCCAAGTCTCAGCACCTCCTAGTTCACCTCAGAAAGAGATGTGATAGGCTCTTGAGGCCTAGGGGGTTAGGCCTGAGATACAGGTTAGGGCAGGATATGCGCCAGGCCTAAGCTCTTGGCAGTTTGACCCGAATTCTCGTCGCCACCTCCTCCAGGCAGGACGCCATCCTCTCTCCGTGCCTCGGTTTTCCTTGTCTCCAAAAAAGGCTGAACCAGGGACTTCTTTTCATCTTCAAGGGCCTGGGGACCTTGACTGAGACCACCCTGCCCCTAGGAAGCTGGCCCAGGGGAGAGTCACAGTGAGCAATTTAAGATGAGTTCAAGGCCACTACCTCCAGTAAGCAGTTCTGCCTCTCATTGGAAAAGAAAGCCTTGCTTCTCTGATTTGAGAGACAGAGACAGAAAAAGGTGGGGATTGAAGTTCCCGTTGTGGCGCAGTGGTTAACGAATCTGACTAGGAACCATGAGGTTGCAGGTTCGATCCCCGGCCTTGCTCAGTGGGTTAAGGATCCAGCATTGCCGTGAGCTGTGGTGTAGGTTGCAGACACAACTCAGATCCCGCGTTGCTGTGGCTGTGGTGTAGGCCAGCGGCTACAGCTCTGATTAGACCCCTAGCCTGGGAACCTCCATGTGCCACGGGGCAGCCCTAGAAAAGGCGGAAATAAAAGAAAAGAAAAGAAAAGAAAAAGATGGGGATTGGGGGGGCTAGCGAGACAAAGGGACAGAGTGAAGGGGAGAGAAATGTGGTATCATCACTCACTACTTGTCTATATCCCTAAAGGGCATCTCCCCCACCTTGCTCTGCCCGGCACCCAGAACAGAGCGGCCAGCAGGGCCAGTGCATGGTTATTAAATGAAGGAGGGAAAAGTCATCACGCAAAGAAGGAAGAGTAAGACACAAAGGTAAGCACAGATCAAGAGAGCAGCTAACTCAGCCTCTCTCTGTCTCTTTCCATTTGTATATGTGTTTTGTTGGTGAGGGTGGAGGGTGACGTGTGACAGGCCTGATCTCCTAACCCAGGACGTCCAGCATCTCTGCTGAAAGGAGAAAAATGATGCTGAGTTCCTTTCTCTCCCACTCCAGCCACCCAGGCTACCCCAGCACCCACACATTGACAAACCCTCCGCCCAGCCAGAGACCACCCTTACCTGGCTGCTCCCCCAGGCCTGAGCAGTGGAGGGTCCCCCAGGGGCAGAGGAGGCCAGAGCAGCGCATGGCCCGGTCCTCTGGGTGGTTCCATGCCTCCCTGTGCAGGAAAAAAAAGTGTCCACGTGGGCGTGTATGACTTATGGCTTTAATCTCCCTGATAGAAGGCCTTTAAAGATTATTTCAGGGATGAAAAAAAATAATCCTGGGTAATGAATCACGGCCTTAAGAAGCTGATAAGCAGCAGGGAAGCTGGCGGGGCCCGAGTTCCTGATTTAATTAAACTCTTACAGATACTCCCTGAAACAAAATCCATTGTGGCCATCAAGGTGACAAAAAGACTGCAGGTCCCTTTAAACTAACTCACCAGGCTTGTGAATCTTCTTCACAGCGAAGAGGGTGGATGAGGCCATGTCTTCAAGACCCCAGGCTGCGTCACCACAGATGGCCCAGTCTAGGGCCTGCTGGGGACGCCTGGGGACAGAAGGTGCCTCAGGGAGCCAGAGAGCTAGAGCAGACCAGAGCCTGGAGGACGCAGGGCAGTACGCTCAGACAGAGAGTAGGACATGGTGTGTCCTTGGGCCCTTTGCTGCCTGTCTCAGGGACTCAGTTCCATAGCTAGCCCCCCGGGGAGCAAGAGATGAAGCTAGCTGGTCTCTGGGAAGTATCCCTGAGCTGGCCTTCTGAGTCCTGAGTCCCCTGTTCCCCAAGGCTGGGAGGAGAGATGGGCGGGGTCTTTACACGGAAGGGCCTGCCTCTGGACCCGCCCACCAAGCAGGCCTCCCTCAGCTCGTTTCCCCCCTCCTTTCCCTGTTCTTCCAGGTCCCACTCAAGCACATGACTGCCTGGTAAAGGTGCAATTGCTAACACTCTTAGGAACCCTGAGCCACCTGGCCCTCTGGGCACCCCAACCCAGTGGGGAGGCACGTGGAGCGTATGCATCCAGGCAGAGCGCACCATGGCGGGCCGGGCCTCAGAGCAGGCAGGAGTCATGGATTCCAGATGACTGGACCAGGCTCTGCAAAGGCTCCAGAGAGAGGCTAGGTGGGCTGGAATTAGAGAGATAGAACTAGAGCCCATGAGAAGGTGTGGACAGTAGCCAGTGGCCTCTCTGTTCTCAGAGCCTAGCCTGAGAACAGAGTGAGTGAATCAGACAGGTGGGTGGATGGATGGACAAATGAGTGAGTGAATGGTTGAATGGGCTGAGAGAGGGAGGGAGGGAGGAGCATCCAGGGGAGGTGACTGTGAGCCAAAGCTGGGTCTTGCACACCTTGTGCCAGCTGTCCCTCTGACAGCCCTCAGTCCCGGCAGCCTGAGCCGGTGCACAGTGCTCAGTACAGATGTGTGAGTGACTGGCCTTTTCCCCAATGATGGCCAGTGCCACAGGGTTAGGGTTGCCAGATAAATTTGAATTTCAGATTAATGAATACTTTTTTAGCGTAATTATGTCCCAAATATTGTAGTTATTTGCTACATCTGGCAGCCCTACACAAGGTGTCCCCTACCTTCCCATGCCTGGCACAGAGTGTCCCCAGAGAGAGGCCCCCACAAGGGCAGTATGGACAGTGAGTTTCTCATTCATGGCCTCTCCTCTGGGCCCCAAGACCCCCGAAGCTTCTGACTGGACTGAAGCTGCTGGGTAGGTAAGGAGAGAAGATTTTCCTCTGAGAAACCGCAGTCTAGAATGAGGCAGCACGGAGGCCGGTCCCCCCAGGGGCAACAGTCCTGGCCCAGTCTTGGGGCTGCAGGTAGGGCTCCTAGGGGCTGACTGCCACCTAGTGGCCAGTGTCAGAATGGCAGGCCATGGTGCCCAGAGAAGATGAGGCCAAAATTCAGATTATTCCTACTTGACAGAAAGGAAATTGAAGCCCAGAGTCACCCAAAACCTAAATCCACCTTCATATCCCCACGTGGACATAACCTAGTCCCCAACTTCAAGTTCCCCTCTTTCCTCTTCACAGCCTCTAAGTGGGCCCCCAAGGCCTGCCTTGTCATGTCTGTCTCCTGCCCATCACCTTCACTGGCTCCCTGTTGCCAGTGGAATGGAACAACCCCTCTCTGTGTTGACACTCAGAGCCCCTATACAAAACAGCCCAAACTTCATTTCCTGGACTTTCTCTCTGCCTCTCCAAACCTTCCCGGGCTCTGACTCCTCCCGGCCCAGCCCTCCCTCCCCAGAGCTCAGAGGTTGTTGTGCCTCCTCCTCTTCAAAAAGGAGTCTGTATTTTCTGGAGGAAGAGAGGACAGGGAGAGGTGATGGGAGAGAAGCCTCAAGGAGAGGGGAGCACTGGGAGCAGCCTGGGGAGGGGGGCGTGGGCCCAGAGGCGGGTCACATGCTTCAAGCTGAGGCTGAAGGGCCAGGCAGTAAAAAGACCCTGCCAGCTCATGGGCCTCTGAAGATAGTTGGGGGCTTTTGGTGGGGGGTGGGAGGGATTTGTTTTTTAATTGAAGTATTTTGGGGGGGGGGTTGTCTTTCTGTCTTTTCTAGGGCTGCACTCGCAGCACAGGGAGGTTCCCAGGCTAGGTGTCTAATCGGAGCTGTAGCCACCAGCCTACACCACAGCCAGAGCAACACCAGATCCAAGCCACGTCTGCGACCTACACCACAGCTCACAGCAACACCGGATCCTTAACCCACTGAGCAAGGCCAGGGATCGAACCCGCAACCTCATAGTTCCTAGTGGGATTCATCAACCACTGAGCCATGACGGGAACTCCTAATTGAAGTACTGTTGATTTACAGTGTTGTGTTAATTTCTGCTGTACAGCGGAGTGATTCAGTTATATATGTACACTTCAAATATATATTCTTTTCCATTATGACTTATCATAGGATAGTGAATGTAGTTCTCTGTGATATACGGTAGGATCCTGTTGATTATCCCCTCCATGCACTATAGCTTACATTTGCTCACTCCACCCTCCCACTCCATCCCCCCCAAGCCCCTCCCCCTTGGCAACCACAGGTTGTTCTCTATGTCCATGAGTCTGTTTCTGCTTCATAGCTAGTTTCATTTGTGTCCTATTTTAGATTCCAGATATAAGTGATATTATATGTTATTTGCCTTTCTCTTTCTGACCTAACTTCACTTAGTATGACAATCTCTAGTTGCATCCATGTTGCTGCAAATGGCTTTATTTCATTCTTTTTTATGACTAAGTAATATTCCATTGTGTATGTGTACTGCATCTTCTGTATCCATTCATCCATTGATGGACATTTAGGTTGTTTCCATGTCTTGGATATTGTGAATAGTGCTGCTTTGAACATAGGGGTGCATGTATCTTTTTGAATATCGTTTTCTCTGGATATGCCCAGGAGTGGGATTGCAGGTTCATATGGTAATTCTATCCTTAGTTTTCTGAGGAACCTCCATACTGTTCTGCATGGTGGCTGTACCAACTTACATTCTTACCAACAGTGAAGGAGGGTTCCCTTTTCTCCACACCCTCTCCAGCCCTTGTTATTTATAGGCTTTTTAATGATGGCCATTCTGACCAGTGTGAACAGCCTCATTATAGTTTTAATTTGCATTTCTCTAATAATTAGTGATGTTGAGCATCTTTTCACCTGCCAAATGGCCATCCATGTGTCTTCTTCTTTGACTGTTTAGGTCTTCTGCCCATTTTTTTGACTGAGGTGGTTTGTTTTTGGTTGTTGTTGAGGTGTATGAGCTATTTGTATATTTTAGAAATTATGCCCTTGTGGGTCACATCATTTGCAAATACTTTCTCCCGTTTCATAGGTTGTCTTTTTGTTTTGTTTATGGTTTCCTTTGCTATGCAAAAACTTGTAAGTTTGATTAGGTCTCATTTGTTTATTTTTGTTTTAATTTCTCTTGCCTTGTCGGGGTTTTATCCTGAGAACCACCAGGGGCCCATCTTCCAGAGGAGCTGGGGGTAAGCATGGGCAGGCCCATTCTTTGGGACCCCGGACTCCTCCATACAGGATTGCCCACCCATCTCTGATTCTAGCCAAACAGGGGCAATGAGGGGTGAATGATACACCAGAAACAGAAACACTAGGTCAGGCCGGTGATTTGGGTGCAAAAATCCACCCATAAACAAAAGGCTCAGAGAGCCTGCCTCTCCCAGGCATCCCCTGTCCTGCACAGTTGGTAGGTGTAGAGACCCCGTGCTAGCCCCGGCCAGCCCAGATGACACTGGAGAAGGGCCTTTGCCATGGCCATGATGTCAGGGCTGGCCTTGCCAGAGTCAGGGAGTGAGCTGAAGAATCTCAGCTGCTCTGCTGCCTAGGGGTGGACGTGTCTCTCGCAGGGACTGGAATATTCCCAGGCTCACCTATCCAGGGATATGATCTGGGGTTTCATGAGGGCACCCAGGGAGTGAGGGGGCAGTTTTCAAGGGGGCCTGGGTGTGCCTCGGGGGATCACAGGCTGATCCACAGGGCCGCATGGGGAATCAGGGAGGGCTCCCTGGAGGAGGGGATGGGGAGAGAGTCTTGTACGTAGACAAAGTGGCAGATGCAAAGCTCGAGTTAGTTCAGGAATTGCAAGTTGCAGAAGGACAGGGCAGTGTCTCCTGGCGTACACTGCATCCACCCCAAGAACTAGGTATTGAGGGACTAATAGAGTGAGTTGGGTTTGACTGGAGGGAGGTGGGGAGGACATATGTGCCCGATGGGGAAGCTGGCCGAGGGGAGTCCCTAACTCAGGGTCAGGTATCACTGAGATCACCACTGGCCTCTGCAGTGATGCCAGGGGCACTGTGTCTGTCCAGCATGATGTGGCTGCACCCACAGGGCACACGTGCTAGAGAGAACTCAAAACCAGACACCAAAAGAACCAGGCCTCAAACTAGGCCCTCAGTGTAGGGCAGAAGGGAGGTGACGAGGGACCTGGAGCAGGGGGCACAGTAGCTCTAGCCTTGGTGCCCCTTGGGGCAGGGGTGGGGGGCCGTGAAAGATGTTCCAAGGGCAGAGGGAGGTCATGTGGACGGGGATTCTGAGAGGTGCCCTGACGTCTGGGAAGCACTGGCATCAGAGCTGGGGGTGCCCTGGCTTCTGCCCCAGCCCTTCATGTCTCAGAGCTGCAGTTGCCTCATCTGTCAACTGGGTAGACCATCCTCCATCCCCCAAAACCGTGGGTGGCCTGGGGTGACAGTGCCAGGCCTTCTTAAGGGACAGCTTCCTGATGAGACCGGGTATGGAGCCAAGTCTTCTGCAGGAAGAATCGGGAAGGGCAGGGAGCCCTCCTCTTGTCTGGCCTCTTCTGCAGAACCCACAGTGGCCCCATTGTCCCTCACTGCCAGCCCAGGCCTGCCTGCCCCACGCAGGAGCTGGTCGTGTCTTCCTCCTCACCCGCAAGCCCAGAGGAGGCTGGCTCAGAGCCTCCTGAGGCCGTCCAAGGTGCTTGCTCACGACAGAGCTCCAAGTTCATTGATAACCTCTGGCTGTTCTCACTTCTGATAAGAAGGGAAACGGCAGGTTTCTTTCCCACCACTGAGGAAGGAGAGGGCACTGGGACCAGAGCTCTGGTCGTTGTCTTTGTCTCCTGGAAAGGAACAGGGGGCTCCCCCAGGTCCTGCAGGTTAGTCTGGAACACGTCCCCAAGGTGGCCCAGAAACTGCAGATTCCCTCAGAACATGTGTGTCAGCCCAGGCTAGCCTGAAACTCACTCACAGCTTAGCCCAGACTCACCCGTTAGCCCAGAACACACATGCTGGCCCAGGCTAGCCCAGAAACGCATGGTTGCCAGAGAACTTGGGTTGGCTTGGAGCACCCACTAGCCCAGAAGAGCCCAGAACTAAGAGGTCAGTTCAGAACACACAGGTCAGCCCAGCTTAGTCCACAGCTGCTAGGTTTCCTTGGCACACCCAGGAGAGATGAAAACAAATAGAGTGGTCCAAAACAGTGATTTTAAAAAAAATTTTTTAGGAGTTCCTATTATGGCTTAGCAGTTAATGAACCCTACTCATATCCATGAGGACACAGGTTTGATCCCTGGCCTTGCTCAGTGGGTTAAGGATCTGGTGTTGCCGTGAGCTGTGGTGTAGGTCACAGATGCGACTCGGATCTGGTGTTGCTGTGGTTGTGGTATAAGCTGGCACCTGCAGCTCTAATGCGACCCCCAGCCTGGGAACCTCCATATGCCTCAGGTGTGTCCATAAAAAGAAAAAAAAAATGTAAACCCTCCTTGAAATGAAATTTCCCCCAGAACCCACTACAGAACAAATAAAGTAGAGCTTCACAGTCAGAGCGGGTACGGGCCCAGGCAGTGGCGTGCAGGTCATTGCTGGTCCATGTCCAGGAAACTGCTCTGCTTGGATCTTTGCTGATTCCATGGTGTCAGTATTCCTGCCATGCTGATTTCAGGCCATCAGCCTCTAGGCACTGACCATGGAGCTGGGAAGAGATGCTGAGCATTGTCTTCACAAGCCCAGCGAGCCAGCACCAGCATCTCAGCTGCCTCCTTGGCCTCCCCAGCTCTCCTGGGGGATCCCCATAACCCCAGGGACCTCCACACAAGGGAGCCCAGAGCCAAGATACAGAGGTCGCCCCAAGTCTGGAGGTTTACTAGGCAACTTCAGGCTTCTGAAACCTGAGCGGAAACCAGAAAAATGCTTCCTGGCTCCCAGCAAATGTGGGACAGGTGGGAAGTGAAGTCAGTGGGCAGATCTGGCCCCAAGAATGTCCCACATGATGTGGACCAAGTCCTGTCTGCCTTCTGGGTCTGTCCCCCATCTGTACGATGAGACTGTGACCTCTAGGGAGCCCCACCCTGACTCTGACTGGAAGGCTGCCCAGCTACCTCTGCCCCTGACCACCCCACCCTCTCCTGGGGCTTGGTGCCCAGCCCTCCACAGCGCCCAGCTCAGGGTCACTTTTCCTCAAGCGTGAGCACACCTGTGGGAGTGTGCAGGGGAGTGTGCAGGGCCGATCATGGGGGCCTGAGTCCTCCTTTGTCAGAGCAGGGTCCTATGTGCAGTGAAGGCGGCACCGGCCCCATCCATAGGCGGTGCTCCCAGGAGCAGCAGGAGGGGGCGCCTCACAAGCACCGAGAGGGTTGGAGACCCCAAACTAAGCTTTTGTATTTTAATTTCAATATTTTTTAAATTATGAAATAGTTTGAAGATTCAAAAAAGGACATTTAGCTACCACCTGGGTATCACTGATGTTAATACCCAGCCATTGGAGTGCCCGTTGTGGCTCCGCAGGTTAAGAACCTGACTAGTGTCCATGAGGATGTGGGTTTGATCCCTGGCCTTGCTCAGTGGGTTAAGGATCTGGCGTTGCTGTGAGCTGTGGTGTAGGTCACAGATGCGGCTCGGATCTGGCGTTGCTGTGGCTGTAGTGTAGGCCAGCAGCTGCAGCTCCAATTTGACCTCTAGCCTTGGAAACTTCCATATGCCATGGATGTAACCTTAAAAAAAAAAATAATCAGTCAGATTGCCCCTGTTGGACTTGCCTCTGCCTCTTCTGAGCTGCCCTTCTGTTTTTATGGTGGCCGCAGCCTCCCCAGAGGGCAGGAGTGGCTTTTCTGTGCATCTTCTTTGTGCTCCCGTCACAAGCTCCTCTGGCACCTCAGCTACTCTTATAACCACCTGGTGAGACATAGGTGAGGAAAGATGTTTTCTCCCCATTCCGTAGAAGAGGAAGCTGAGGCGCAGAGGCTGAGACAGATTTACCTGAAGCCCATAGCATGTAGGCAGCAGGTCAGCACTAGACCCAGGTCTGTCCCTGAAACAAGTGTTCCCTTCCCATCAGTCCCTGGGCGATCTCTCCGGTTCCCCTCCCCTCAGGGTCCCCAGGAGGAGCAGTTCATAACCATGCCGTGTCAATAGATACAAACTGGGACTGTCCCATGCAAACTGGGCTCTGCCTCCATCCTGCCTTTGGAAACCTACTGCAAGAGTTGATTGAGAAGCAGAACCATGGGAGGTACAGGACAGCTGTGACAAAGAGAAGACACCATCCCACCCCAGAGGTGCATGGAGAAGCCGAGTTGCCCCCCAAGCCTACATTTATCTCATCCAATGGGCTCATGCTCTGATGTGTACAAAACACAAGGAAAATCAACAATGAGCAGGAGCCAGAAGGACTGACTTTCTAGAGGAGGTGGAGTTTGAATTAGGTTGTTTTTTTGTTTGTTTGTTTGTTTTTTTTTTTTTTTTTGGCCTTTTTTTAAAGCCATACCTGGGGCGTATGGAGGTTCCCAGGCTGGGGGTTGAATCAGAGCTATAGCTGCCAGCCTACACCACAGCCACAGCAACACAGGATCCAAGCCGCATTTTCTACCTATACCACAGCTCACAGCAACGCTGGATCCTTAATCCACTGAGGGAGGCCAGGGATCGAACCCATGTCCTTATGGATACTAGTCGGGTTTGTTACTGCTGAGCCACGTGGGAACTCTGAGTTAGTCTTGAAAAGCAAACTCTAGTGAGGCAGAGAAGAGACAGGGGAGATTCCACCTGGCAGAGGGCACCTCACCTTCAAAGGTGGGAAACCACACAGCCTATTCAAGCAAAGTCAGGGGTTCTGAAAAGGCAGGAAGGTAGGTGATGAAGATAGAAAAGCCCAGAGCCTATACATATATCCAATAGATGAATCAGATCTGGAATGTAGTTTTAAAAGAACAAAGAAAAAAAATCTCTGAATCAAGGAAAAAAACAGGCAAGGAGTTCCTGCTGTGGTACAGTGGATTGACAATCCAACTATAGTGGCTCTGATCACTACAGAGGCACGGGTTCCATCCTGACCTGGTGCAGTGGGTTAAAGGATCCCCCAGTGCCACACCTGTGGCTCGGATTCATCCCTGGGCCAGGAAATTCCATATGCCATGGGTGCAGCCAGTGAAAGAGAGAAAGAGGGAGGGAGGGAAAGAAGGAGGATGAGGGAGAGGGAGGGAGGAAGGAAGAGAAGGAAGGAAGGAAAGAGAGAGGGAGAGAGAGAGAGAAAGAAAGAAAAAAAAGAAAAGAAAGAAAGGAAAGAAAGGAAAGAAAGAAAGGAAAGAAAGAAAGAAAGAAGGAAGGAAGGAAGGAAGGAAAGAAAGAAAGAAAGAAAGAAAGAAAGAAAGAAAGAAAGAAAGAAAGAAAGAAAGAAAGAGAGAGAGAGAGAAGGAAAGAAAGAGAGAAGGAAAGAAAGAAAGAAAACAGACAACCCAATAAAAGACACTGGCTAAAGACTTTAACAGGCTCTGTACAAAAGATGATCTCCAGCTGCCTGGTAAGCATGGGAAAAGCTTTCAACCTCATCAGTCCTTAGGGAAATGCAAATTAAAACCACAAGGAGATACCATTCTACTCCCACCAAAAGGGCTAAAATTAAAAAGGAATGATAACTCCCAGTGATGACGAGAATGTGGAGCTGCCAGAACACTCATATGTGGCTGGTGGGCGTGTTAAGTGGTTCACCCACTTGGAAAACTGTTTGGCAGTATTTACTGAAACCAAACACCTGTGTGATCCCTGCAGCGATTTAGCCCTTCCACTCACGGGTATTTAGCCAAGAGAGATGAAAGCCTGTGAGGTCCAAGGACATGTACAAAAACAATCATCACAGCTTTATTCAAAAGAGCCCCAAACTGAAAACTACTCCCATGCCTGTCTACTGTAGAATGGAGAAATAATTGATGGTCATTCGATGAAATACTACACAGCAATGAAAAGGGACAGATTACCGATACAGGCAATGGCATGCGTGATCTCATAGACAGTCCTGAATGAAAGGCTTAGAGGAATGAATACATGCTCTGTGCTTCCAATTAAATGGAGCCCAATTAACTTTGGGAATTACAATCTGATTATTGGTTACCTCTGGGGAGATTATTGACCGGAAAGGGGCACAGGGGGACCTGCCGGGCTGTTCGAATTGTTCTGTATCTTGATCAATAAGGCATTTATCCAGTGTCAACACATGAAGAAATCCACCAGGCTATATACAGATTTGAGCAATTTCTACTTAAAAAAAATGCTCTTTTTTTAATCCTTCCAGATAAAAATAGAGAAAGAAGAGGGCAGAGGAGGGGCGGGACAACCCCTTGGGAAGCCTTTGCAACACCCCAGGTGAGAACGAGCAGACCAGCAGGAAACAGGTGCCAGGTGTGGGCTTCGCCAGTCATGCTGCAAGAGGCCAGAGGAAGAAGTCAGCAGTGTGAGCAGGTGGAGGAGGCTTCTGGAAGGCGAAAGAGGACAAGCAGGCAGAGGTGAGGGAGGACTCCTCAGGGCACTGAAGCATTTCAACACGCCAGGAGATCGTCTAGAACAGGCTGCCTTGATAGCCCCTCCCAACGCTGTGAGCAGTCGGGGTGGGGGGTAAGGGGGCTAGGAGGAGTGCCCCGCCCCTGGCAGAGTTCATCCACACTCAGGCCCATGTGTTGAGCCTCCGATGCCCATGGAAGCCTGTGCCAAGGGCTTTACAGGAGCTCTCACATCATGTCTGTGAAGGAGAACGTGTTTTTATTTTACAGATGGGCTGGGAGGCTGGGAGAGCTGTGTGGTGGCTCCAGGCCCCAGGCTGTTAGCCCACCCCGTTAACAATCATGACACATCAGAGGCGGATGACAGCTTGGCAGAGATACAACATGATGGTGCCAACTGGGCAGAAGCGAGCTGGGAGAACCTAACCTTCTCAGGGCTGCCCAGGAGTCCCGGGCACGTCCAGGTTTGGGAATGGGCAGAGTGGGTGACAGTGGCAGTAACTCTGAGCCCGGGTGTGGAACAGAAGAAGCCTTGAATGGTGCCAGACACTATCCTCAGCCCTGACCCCCACAGCGGCCCTCTGAGGTGAGGACTGTTATCCCCACTTTACAGATGAGAAGGTGGAAGCTCAGGGCGGTCAGCCAGGGAATGGCAAAGCCTGCAACCATGTAGTCCCCAAGCCTGACCTGTCACCCTCGGCTCTCCACCTCCCCCTGCATCCTGGGCACTGCGGAGCTTGGCATTGCCCAGGGAACAGGGCAGAGGTGACCAATTCTGAGAAACCCAGAGAATGGGAGAGGGAGGAGAGAGAAAGAAGCCGAGACGTAGAGAAACTGAGAAAGCTGCTGAGAGAGGCGGAGCGGGCGGGACGGCAGGTGGTGCCAGGGTGGAAGACAGAGCAGATGTTCACCAGCAGCTGTGAACTCATGAGAGAGACGCTGCTGACACAGGCTTGTGGGGAGGGTGCCTGCTCCCGCCTGCCCCCTGCACCCGCTGGGTGCCCACCTTGCGCTAGGTGGCTAGGACTGTAAATGGGAGGGTCAGCAGAGGGCCAGGCTGGACTTCCCAGGGAGACCCCCCCCCACAGACTGTGTGACCTTGGGCCTCAGTGTTCTTATCTGGGCAATGGCCTCAAGGACCCTGGCAGATCTGTCAGGCTCTGAGCCACCAAGATGTCCCATCTCATCTCAGCCCCACTCCTGCAAAGATGCCACTCTGCAGCAGCCCACCCCTCACCCAGCCTCCTGGCTCCCTTGGGGGATGTGGCCAACTCAGCACCAGCAACCCTGGGCCTCCATATTCCTCACCAAAGGACAGAACCAAAGTCTGCCTGCAGCATCTCTGTCCCCCAGTGTCCATCCCCTTCCCCAGAGGCAGCCCTTTTCTTCCAACTCTGGAGAGGAGGGAGGTGTCTTGTGACTGACTACAGGAACCCAAGTAGCAGTAGGTTGGTGGGGGATGCTAGAGGAACTCCATCAACATTGTCACTCCTCCCAGAACTGGCTGGGCTCAAGCCAAGCTCTGCCTCTTAAGAGCTGTGTGGCCTGAGGCAGGTCATTCAACCTCTCTGAGTTGCTCATCTCTAAAGTGAGGATGAGGTTGCCCACTTTCCAAAGCTGGAGTGAGGACTGGCTGACCCCGGAAGTGTGAGAACCCCCCAGCCTGGTGCCTAGCACTCCATGGCATAAGAACAGCTCCCTGGGCACAAAAGGAAGGACAGCCAAGAAGCTAGAAGGGACCTCAGACGATGCTGACTCCAACCTTTACTTACATCCAGAAGGACGGAGGCCTGGAGAGGGCAGCTGGGAGGCAGGCCACACAGTCCCCCAGGCGGGGAGCTCGGAGGTCATTTAAAGTCACTCCGGCCTCTTCTGCAGACACAGCAAATGGCTGCTCCATGATGGCATCTGGAGATGCCAGGCAAGAGTGGGCACGGGGAGCATGCCACAGGCCTCCAGAGCTACAGTGCCACTGTGGAGGACAAAGGAGCAGCCTTCCTGGGGCGGAGCGGGCATCTGCAGGAGGAGGTAGTGCTGAGGTGGGATCCAGGCTGGGGGGGCCAGAGGCCCCTCTGCTCACTACCCACTGAGGCCCCATCTCCCTGGCAGAGGGTCCGGGCTTGATTAAGCTGTCACTGCCGCTTGCACTGTCACTTTTGATAGTGTCCAAGAGAGATGGAGGGACAAAGGTCACAGGAAGCACAGGTCCCTGAATCAGACTGCCCTGATGTCAGCAGCCCCCCGGGTCTTTGGTGCCCATCAGCCGCCCTGCAGGGCCAGCCCAGCCCCTGCCCAGACTCACATCTTGGAGGGGGGCGCTGCTTCCAGCCCCTGCTTAATTAAATCAATAAACCGCCAATGCAAATCTGGCTGAAGGCCAGCTCTTTATGGCGCCCTACACAGCAGGGAGGACTGAATTATCAGCTGCGACAGGAGGACAGCAGAGGCAAGAGGGAGAGATGAGAAGGAAAGGAAGCAGAAGAGGAAGGCCAGCCCGGGAGGGGTCAGGAGCTGGGGGAGCATCCAGCTCCCAGGCCTGCCCCTCCCCTGACCACATTGCCATCCATATCTCAGCACCCCTGCCCCTAGCATCCCATTCCCACCTTCCCCCACTCCTACCCCCTTCCTGCCAACATGGCTTCAGGGAAGGTTCTGCTATCAGTCATTTGCACCATAGTAAGAACTTGAAGCTGGACCAAGCTGCCAAGATGCCCTGAGCATGCTTCATTTGGGAGATGAGGTGGCAAGGCTCAGAGGCCAAGTGTCCCAGGCATCAGGGGCTAAGCTGATCACTTCTGAGCCCAGGCCCGCACCCTGGCCCTCATGCTGCATGAACTCCACCGACTTAGGGCTTGCTTTTCTCACCCTCACAGGATGGGTGGGAGGTCAAAATATCTGACTTGGTGGGAAAGCCCAGGGTATGCTAGTGCCATGCGGGCTGCCAGAGCAGGAGTCCTGCAGGTCCCTCTCAGCAGTCTTTTTGGGACCTGAGCAGAAGGGGCTCTGGTAAAGGCCCAGACACATAGCCTGGCTCACCTGCAGGAGCTGGTTGTCAGGAAGCCTATCTGTTAGGGGAAGCTGTATGGCCAGGGTCAGCCCCTGGCCTTTTCGGGGCCTCATTTTCTCCATCTGGATCACAACAGGCTCAGAACTGTTCACCTGTAAGTGCCTTTATAATTCGCACAATCTGCAGAAAGGTCTGCATGGAGAGTGTCCTGAACTGAGTCAGCCTACACTGGGGACCAGAGCCTCTCCAGCCTGCTGGGCGGGCAGGGCCCTCAGGTCCAGCCGTGAACCCTGAGATCCCTCCGTTTTCCCATCAGTAATATGCGGATGGATAATGACAGGTGTAGCTCCCATGTGTGGGAGGATATTGCACTAAGGATGCCCCCAGAGCCTCAGAGGAGAAGAAGAGGAGCCTCTATGGGAGCCGGTGGACACAGGGAGGCAGCCTAGGGACCCCTGATGCCAGGCTGGATGTTGGGCTCTGCCCCACAGGTCTGAGAAACACCCCTCAGCAATACAGCAACTCCCTCTGGGATCTTGAGAAAATGCTTCTCCACTTCAGGTTCAGGGACCTCCAGGTCCCTCCTCTGTGATGGCTCTGATGTCCTATGACCTATTTTATAACTCTAGGGAGAGTGACAGCATTTTACTCACTGACTCTCCATCTGACTAGGGTTTGTCGAGTCCCCATGTGTGCCTAGCACTACAAGGGACACAGAGAAAGCACAGGCAGGATGTCTGCCATCGGGAACCCCTGTTTCCCCTGGGAAAACAGAGGGTAAGGAAAGGAGAGAAGTTTAGCATCAACAAATGCACAGATGTTAGGATAAATGGCTGCATGTCCCAGAGACCTCCCCAGGGAAAGCAAACCTGAGGTACTACAGTCCTTCCATCCCTGACCCTGGCAGGCATCACTAATCAATCACACATCTCCAGCCAAACCTGGATGCAGCCTCTCCCGTCCTTCTGTCATCCAGCTCCTGGCAGCCATCAGCCTGGCGCTGGAGTTGGCAGCAAATGGGGACCACCTCCCCAGAGGTCTAACAGTTATGGCTTGGCTGGCCACAGGAGGCTTCCTGGAGGCAGAGGTCTTCACCCAGGCCTTGAAAGAAGAATCTGGAGATTGGAAAGGAAAGAAGCAGTGTGAGTAGAGAACTGGAGTGGGACATCCACACAGCACATTCACAGACATGGGATCAACTGCCAGCGGGGAGAGATGCCAGGGGAGCAGAGGGAGGCAGAATGGGAGGTGGGCCGGCCAGATCTCCCTGGTCTGGTTGGTTGGATCCCCAGCCCATTGCCTTCCAAACTCACTCTCTGGAAGGGCCCAGGATGAGCAAGGTAATGCAGGCCATGCCTGTCAGCCTCCTGGGTGACAAGGACATTTGCAACCTCATTAAAATGACATGTTGCTGCCCCTTCTGAGTTGCAGGGCGGGTGCCTGAGGTGCATAAACCACATCCGCCAGCCTGGGTCTATGGGTGATTTACAGCCGTGTCAGGCCCACTCTAGCCGCTGGCCTGGGGACAGCCCACAGCACAGATAGAGGGGTCCTCCCTCACTGCCCACCAGGAACCAATGCAGAATGACTAGCTCAGATGTCAGCCCTTGCCCAGGCTTCTAGAATCCCAGGATGCAGGGGCCACATGGGCAAGGACAGATGTCCAATCCAATCCCTCCCCCTTCCCCTGGGGTCTTTCCCGGAAACACATCTCTCCGCTCACGCTTTCCTTCGGAGCCTATCTTAGCTTACACCTCCCTCAGGGAGCCCACCAGGATTTTCCCCCAGGGCCCAACCAACTGCACAGAGCGGCAGGAGGCCTCTTTTTAGTTCTGACCCAGGATAACACTCGGAGGGACTCCAAATGGACAGTGGAGGCCCTGAGAGGGCAATGACTTGCCCAAGGTCACACAGCAAACCACCCAGAGCTAGGACTCATACTCTTGCTCAGTAATGTGGCTCCTGGGTGGGAGTAGGGGGATGCACTGAACCCTGATGGGGGGCACTGAAGAAACACAAAAAAATGGCCCCCACCTGCCAAGAACCTCCAACTAAAACAAAAGGAAGAAATTCTGGTGGGAAACGGGAGCCAGAGAGAGTACCCGCCCATCTAATCTCTCCCCATCAGCTCCCCACTGCCTGTCATTCCATCATAGTGATAAGGGAAGTGTCCCTTTGGTTTGAAAACTGCCCTCTTTAGAGGAAATTCCAGTGTAATTTCCTAGCATCTCCGTATAAACAAATCTGTCAGAAGTCTTTCTCTAAGGAAGGAGGGGCCTGAGATCAAATAAGGGATCCAAAGAGAAGCACTCCTGCTTCCCTTTGGGGTACAGAGAAGTTGCTAGAATTCTCTCCCCACAGGCAACCCTTTGGCTGCATGTGCTAGCTTACAGCTCTCCACAGCACACTCATGTGCATGCGTACACACGCATGCACACACACACCATGGCCAAGGCCAGGGAGAAAGCATCAGCCTGGCCAAGACTGTCTCAGCATCAGAGCAGACTTCCTTGATAGGAGGGAGCTGCCTGGCCCTGGACGCATCCAAGCCAAGGCAGTAGAGTGATGATTCAGGACTTTTCCATCCCAGAGAGACTCAAACATTTGGTCACTCACCCTCTTCCTTCTCGTCCATGAGCCCGGGGCCTGCTGGCCTGTGCGGGTTCACAAACACCCCTTCTGTGCAGCACCTCAGCCCTCCCACCGGGGCGGAGCATTCAGAGGTGTTCCCTGAAGGACCAGAGGACACAGGCTGAGGCAGGGGTGGCCCATCAATCAGGCCACAGCCCACTCATAAGCTGCTGACCCTGGGCTGCAGGTCCTCTTAACAGCTCTTGCTGGGATCACAAATAGATACGGCCTTTGATCAGGAAAACAGCCCCCAAAGGGCCTCACTCAAAAGGTACTCCCCTACCTTCCCCAAGGAGGGTCGCTCCATCAGGGCACAGGGCCCTGGCCTGCATCTCCCTTCTGTCTCCCACACTGCCTGAGCTCCAGCGTGCTCTCTCCTGGCGCTTGGCCTCTCCAGACTCCGGATTCTCTCCATCTCGGTCTTTGTTTCATTCTCTGCCAATCTCTCCCTCCAGGTCTCTGTCTGTCTCTCTCACCTCCTCCCTCTTTCAGCCTCTATCCCTCCACGTCTCTCTGCGTGTCTTCTTTCTTTTGTCCTCCAGAAGCCTCCCCGCTCCCGTTCCCTCCTTGCCCCCGAGCCTCCCGGCCCTGCAGAGCTTTGCGCTGGGAAGCGAGTGCTGAGTCGGTGTTTCTGAGCACAGTTGCGAGCTGACACAACTATCACTGTCTCCACGGCAGCCTCCCGGCCCTGCTGAGCAGCCTCCTCTGAGCAGCCTCCTCCCGCTACCTCCCCACCTTTCAACACCTGGATTGTCAACATCTCCGGGTGCTCCACCCCGAGCTGTAAGGCGGGGAGGGGAGGGGAGGGGAGAGCCATGCTGAGCCAGGCGGTGTCCCAGGCATCTTCCATGTGTTTCCCTGGGTTATCCTCAAATATCCGAGGTGAGTTTTAATTTCCCCATTTTACATGCAAGAAAACTGAGGCCCAGAGACACGAAGAGACCACCCCTGCCAAGCGGCTGTGCAAGCCCAGATCCACCTGACCCCGAAGCCCATGTGCTTTCTATGTTGCACTTGACTGAGCCCAGAAAGCTGGGCTGCCTCAGCGAGGGGCAAAGCCAGGATTGAACCTGCAGCCCGCAAGACATATCTGGACTAGTTCTGGGGTAGGAATTGCTCCCAGAGACCCCTGCCACAGGCCAGCCTTGCCAGGCCCCAAATAAGAAGAAGCTGAGTGTGAGGGAGGTCGAGAGGCAGGTTCGCTGGGCTGCGATCAAGGAAGCCTTCACAGACGTGGAAGAGGAGAGCACCCTCGATGCTGGGGAGGGGAGTCAGTAAGGCTTGAGGTGGGCCTGGGAGATCCAGGGAGGGTCAGCAGAGCCGGAAGGGGCTGTGTGGGCAAGGCTGGGGAGTCCCTGACAGTGTCCGCTGGAGTCTGAGGCCGCAGGTTGGGGAGGGGGATGCTGGATCCTGCTGCCCTCCCCAGCAGTGATCATGGGCCCTGGAGCCCTTTGATTTGGTTTGAAGCCCCAGGGCATCATCCATTGGGGTTAGAAGAGCCCAATTCAGGCCATCACAAAGCCACGGTCCTGGCCTAGACTGTGTCAGAGCTACTGTGTGGCTTCAGGCAAGTCACTTAACCTCTCTGACCTTCTCTGTTAAGTTTAAGCGGTGGGGCCAGACAGTCCTCAAAAGCCCTCAGGCTCTGATACCCTGTCAGTCCCACAAAGAACTGGATCCTCTGGGAGGTAATGATCCAGGTAAACCCAGGTAAAGCTCTGGCCAGCAGGGGACCCAGGCAGGGGCCCAGACAAGCACATGGTGGCCCACAGAGAGCCTGAGGGCTGCAGGAGAGGCCGAGCCAGGGCTGGGTACCAGCACTCAGGCTTTCCAAGAACCGCCCCTAGGAGCCGCCCAGATGCTGGACTTGGGGGTGCTGCCATGGGCGGTTCCGTCTGTCTCTGGGCAACATCTCACTCCAGACGTTCTTGCCAGTGTTCTGGGAGGTGCCAGAGCCCCTTGGGTCCTGGCAGGACTATCCCAGCTCCAGGCTTTCTGCCCTTGAGTCGTCAGGGAGGTAGCGGGGGTGGGAGGCCTCAGACTGTCGGGTGGGGGGGGGCAGTAAGCAGACGTGTTTAGCGGCACAAAGGCCCTCAGGCAGTTGAACCTGCCTGACACAGCCCCCGTCATCGAGAACTTCTGCTCAGACAGCTCTAGTGGTACCCACAAAGCTTGTCTAAAAGTGGGGGAGAAGACACAAAAACGTTCAAAGTCTTGGACACCAAGGAAAAATGATCAGGTCTCCAGAAAGGGGGAAGTCACCAGGTCAGCTGTTGCCACAAAGAGACCACTAGACTAGGTTCCAGCGGTCAAGTGTGATTCTGCACAAATGGGTGCTGCTGGCGAACTACTCCCACCCAGGAGGAGCCATCCTGGGGGAGGGGGGCCAGGAGGGGCTGCAGGGAGGTGGGGGAGGGGGGCCACAAGGACAGAGAGCCCAGAGGCAGAGAGGACAGGACAGGAGGGCTTCAGGGAGCTGCGAGGAGGCAGAACAGGCAAGGCCTCTGGGGAGGAGAGCTGGAGAAGAAATGAGATGAAGAAAAAGGAGAGGGAAATACCACTGCCTTGGCCCTTCCTCCCCTCCCCCATCGAAAGTTAAAAATAGGTTGTGTGGTGAAAGGGAGACAGAATGAGAGCAGTTGTCTAAAGAGAAAGAAGGTGAAGGAGCTGGGGACCCGGAGGAGCGTCCCCGCAGGCCTGGGCGAGGATGAGAGGAAGACAGAGGCAGCTGCATCTCCTCTGCAGGCAGAGCCGGGAGCCATCGGATCACATGTTTGGTCCAGGTTGGGGAGGGCTGAGCCCTGGGCATAGGGTCAGGGCACCCACCCAGCTCCCTGCGCCCAGGGTCTGGGCACCCACTGCTAGTAGGGTAGGAATTAACAACCCCACTGTGCTGATGAGAGAACTGAGGCTCAGAATCACTGGACAGGCCTACCCACTCCGGGGCTCCCCAGGAGGACTTGGTCACAAAGAAGGAACCCCGTGGGAGCCCCCCTGGGTTCGGATTCAGAATTACAGCTGCAGAGGCACACTGGGGTGCTTCCTGTGCTGGTCCCCAGCATCCAGGGGGCAGAGAGAGAAGAGGGGATGGGCAAGCAGGAGGCCATCTGGCCACACACCCCGTGACGGCTTGTCGCCTTCCTGCCCTGGCAGTTCTAGTGGGGAAACTGAGGCTCAGAGACGGCAAGCCCTCTGCCCAGCTGCTGGCTTCACCAGAGACAGAAGTAGGTGCTGAGAACTGGGAGACCTTTCTGTTCCCAGCCCAGCCCCACTCTAACCAGCTGGGTGGCCGGGCTGGACCATCCCCTTCCAGGAGCTTCAGCTCCCGTCACCCCAGTGCCCTCCCTGCCTGCTTCCTGGCCACACCCATGGATGAACTAATTAGTGGTTGGTTTGCAGAGGCAAAGCCCCTTATAAACAAACACAGAGGGTTATTACCCCTCAGAGCCTGAGAGGAAGCCCAGCTGGGAGCTGCTCCCCTGCTGACAGGGCTGGTCTCCCTGTCTGACATTCGGGCAGCTTTACGTTTGCTGGCAGACAGGGTGATTATTGGATGTTGCTAATAATCTCTTACATTTATAGATGGCCTTTCTTCCAACAGTCTTAAACCTCTTCTGCATATAGCTTCCGCCTGATGCCAGGAGGTCAATACCACAGCACGGAGAAACATTGATCTCCATGTATGAGACATAGAGAGGTTAGGCCACTTGCCCAGAGCCACACAGCACATCAGCCACAGAGCTGGAGTCTTGCAGCCTACTGAGGCCCAGGAAGGATCCATATTCTGGCCACCCACCGACTCTTTCAGCCTCTCTCTGGCCATCCCAGAGCCTCTCTCAGGCTCACCCCTTACATCTGTCTAGTGTTTTCTTTCAGATCTGATCCCGTTGGATCAAGGTAGGCCTGGTAGAATTATTACCATTGTGCAGGTGAGAACACAAAGGCTCAGAGAAGTGAGGTGACTTACCTAAGATCACACAGCAACGGGTGGGATCCGTTCAATGAGCAGGAGCTGGAAGGAAGAGTGAGTCATTATTGGGCAAGACGAGGAAGGGGAACTAACACGGGGAGGATGATCCTAAGGCCTCCCTCCCCCTGAGACCCTTATCCTGGAGTACACGGGGCTGCAGCCCCGGAGGGCAGCTGGACACAGTCCAGCCCCCTCTACCCCTGGAGAGGGAGGGGACCACAGCTCTCAGCCAAAATGTCCACAAGCAACAGGGGAACAAAGCTAGCCCTGGCCCCATCATCAACCCGGCAGCCCCGGAGGGCAGCTGGGCACGGTCCAGCCCCCTCTACCCCTGGAGAGGGAAGGGACCACGGTTCTCAGCCAAAATGTCCACAAGCAACAGGGGAACAAAGCTAGCCCCAGCCCCATCATCAACCTGGCACAGCACTTCAGAGTTTGCTGAGTTTCCGGAGGTGACCTCCCTGGAGCCTCGCAGCCTCCATGAGGCAGGTGCTACCCCCTCAATTCATAGCTGGGGAAACTGGGGCCCAGAAAGAGCCCAAGATTCACACCCCGTCCCCCAGAGTGGCCTGCACTTGACCATGGACTTGCCGACCTCCAGCCCCCAAGGCTCCCCCCACACCCGGTTCCCAGATCTGTAATCTGAGGTCAGCCAGGAAGAGAGAAGCTCCATGGAGGCATCAACACCCAAAAGAACCAGCCAGCCTGCTGTCACCAACCCTGACGACAGACGGGATTCTGGGCAGGGGGCGTGGGGTGGAATAGTAAGGGGGAAGAGTGATCTTTTCTTAAGCACAAGTTACAGGTCAACCCAAAGTGGCAGCACCAGGGCTGACTATCAGCCCGTCTAAGTTGGATTCTGAAAGGCACCTACAGTGGTGTCCCCCATTCGTACAGAGAGCAGGAAGGCCAGTCCACTAAGAAATTGGTGGGTCCCTGCTTTGCAATGGGCGGGGGGGAGGTGACCACTGGGCCTTGCGAGGGCAGGACGAATGAGTGAGGGACCAGGAGAAGACGGGAAGCCAAGGAAGAATTGGTTGGCATACTTGGTGTGTTGCTGGCACAGTTTAGCAAAGGGGACCCTGGCCTACACCACCGTCTCCACTTCCCAGCCCCTGTCCCCTCTAGTTCCTCCTCCACTCCCTGCCACGGCAACCTTTCTGAAATGCTAATCTGACCCTGGCCATTCCTGGGCTTCACCTCCGTCAGTCCTGGATATGGGATAAAATCAAAGACTGTTCACTTTATTCAGGTGTGATTATGTTTCCTTAAAGCATCCCTAACTTTAGAGATATATCCCAAACTAGTTACATATGAAATCTGCAGGTTGCTTCAAAGTAATGTGAAGGTGGGGAGGAGTGGGTTGGGCTAGAGTGGACGAAAGCTCAGCAGATTGTTCATTGTTGAGCTGGGTCGGTGGTGGGGGGGGGGTGTCTGTGAGGGTCATTATCGTAGCTCCCCACTTTTGTGTTTGAAATTTTATGTAATACAAAGTTGTTGTTTTTTTTTAAACACAGAAAGATAAAGGATGAAAAAATGGAAGAATGTGATCATTGTTGGGGCGCATATGGGGGGTTCATTATATTATGTACTTTGGTACATATTTGAGAATTTTCCTAATGAAAACTTTGTTTTTTAAAATGGAAATTCTATCTGATCGTTCCTGTGGTCCCAGAATGGAGCTCCTTAGTGGCTCCAGGGCCCTCCGAGAGCCATCCCCACAGCCCCACCACAACTTTCAGATCCCGGCTCCTCTGCCCTTTGTACCTCCAGGACCTGGGACTGCGGTCAGCAACCAGACAGTGCCATTCCTGCTACGCCTCATGCGTTGTGCTCTGTCCCCTTGGGATGGCATGTCTCCTAACCCTGTCTCCTGTCAGCCAAGAGGACAACTTCTCGTCTTGGTTCAGCTCAAGAATCGCCTCCTCCAGGAAACTGGTCCTCCTTCTCCAGCTCCACCCTAATGGCACTGCCCACTGCTTCCTTGGAGTCTCCTCAATCCACATGGCCTGGGACACTGGCTGCGAGGGGTGGGGTTTGTCCTAGTTCCCTCAGGGTCCAGCAGAAAGCCAGAGGCTCAGTAAATGTCCACTGAGTATTGATCAGGCTGCCTAAAATCCCAAAGAATGGGTCTCATTTCCTGAGGTTGCCCTGCCCCCTGTTGGTGAAAAGTAGTATTGCAGAGATGGCTGACAGCAAACCTGGCTTCCCTCCCTACCACTCCAGCCCAAGTTCAGCATCCCGCTTCCCCTCCCCCCATCACCGAGCAGAGCTCTGTACTAGGCTGTATGAGGCATGTCTCCCTCAGAAACATGCAGAGCCTGTCCCAGTGCTTCCAGGCCCAGCTCTGACAGGGCTCCTGTGGCAGCCTCAGTGAGGTCTCAGGAACAGGTCACACCCTCAGGCCACCTGACCTTTGCTCAGGCTGCCCTCTCTGCCTGGAGGGCCCGTACCACTCCCACCCCCATTCCCACCCACCCCCCTACACACACCCTGTTTCCTCCCCACCAACTCCTAGTGAATCTTCAAGGCATCCCTTGTTGTGGACACTTCACCATCATTCCTGTGGAGTTACTCTCTGTCCCTCTAGTACATCCCTGATGATAGCATGTGTCACCTGAACTAGTGGTGTGACCGTCTCCTTCCCTAGACCAGAGGGTCCTTGAAAGAAGACCCTGGGTCTCAGTACGGCAGAGACCCATTAGGAACTGAACTTGCTTGTTTGGCTTCTACCACTATTGCCAAAAACTGCCTTCCGTCCTCAGGAGAGAAGGCTGACTCACCTTTCCTAGATGGCAGGTGCTGCTGTCTTAAAGAAGAATCTAGGACTTTATAGTTCTGAGGTCTAGCTCTGTGCTATCCAGTATGGTAGCCACGAGTCACACATGGCTGAATGTAGATGGTCGGATGTGCCCGACACAGCCCCCACGCATCATCACATGCTTCTGCTCAGATGGCTGGAGCTGACCCAGAACCGAGTGGACATAGGAAATGGGTGCCTTGTGACCAGAGGCATTTAGCACACCCTGGGTGGGTGGGTACCTCATTCTGAAAACCAGCAGCCACTTCTAAGTGTGCCCAGGACCCTTGGGTGGCTCCTAAGCTGCTTTCTTGCCTCACTTCATTCAGTAACATTTTGTAAGTGCCTATCTGAGCCAGGTGCTGAACTGAGCCTGGAATGTGATGGTGAAAGACCAACAGTCCCCTTGGGGACAAAATCACTGCTGTCGCCACTACTCCAATTGAGAACTCATAAGTTGACAGAGCGGAGGAGAAGCCCCCAGAGTATATAATTGCCCTTCCAACCATTTGGTGGGGAGGGTCTTCACCAATTTCATTTGAGACTCTTTTAAGTGACCCTGTTTGCATCCCAAAGGTATGAAGCATGGAAACCTGTAACTGTCACCTCAGACCTTCTTCTCCGCCTTCCTCACACTGGGCACAGTGCTTGGTATGTAGAAATCAAACCAGTACAGAGAGGAAGGAAAGGAGGGAGGGAAGGAAAATTGCCCTTGATTATCATGCAACTGGGAAGACAGCACATGAAACAGGCACATTATGAACTCATAAAACTTGCTTCTAATTGGAAGGGATCTAAGGGCCATCCGCTCACGCAGCAGTCCCTACAGCAGCCCTGTGGGGCCGGTGCATTCAGCTACTGCCATCCAGGTACATGAAGCCCCCTGCTCTTGAGGAAGGCCCATCTATGTGGGACAGGCATGGCTGGTTCAAAGTTCTTCTCATCCACAGAAAAATATTGGGACTAGATGGAGAGAGAGTTCATCAGCGTGGCTGGAGACAAGATCGCATCAAAATGCACACCTCTCCTCGACACCCAACAGTAGCCAATTAGAAATATAATGGAGAAACCGTGCCATGCACAATGGCTAACCCAGACTATAAAATATCTAAGAATAAACTTAATGAGAAATGTCCAGGTCCTGTATGAGAAACACAATAAAACTTTACTGAAGGACATAAAGAAGGCCTGAGTAAATGGAGTGATATATCATGCTCCAGAATGGGAAGACTCGGTAATACGAAGATGTCAATTCTTCCCAAATTAAATCTATAAATTCAATGCATTTCCAATCAGAATGCTAAAGGGATTTTTATAGAACTTGACAAGCTGATTTTAAAGCTCATCTGAAAGAGTGAACAAGTAAGAATAGCCAAGAACATTTTGAAAAAGAAGAAAAATGAGAGGAGACTTGGCCTATGAGATAACAAAACACACTCTCAAGCAGGAGTAATTAAAACAGGGCAGAGTGATGGATCAAAGGAACAGAACAAACAATCCAAGAACCAAGCCACAGGGAATATGGGAATTTAGCATAATACAGAAGTAGCAGTCACATCAGCAAGGAAAAGATGGACCGGTTAATATATTAAAAAAATAGTATGGGATGATTGTCCATTGGAAAAACACAGTAATACGTTGTTGTTGCTCTTTCACACAATGCCCAAAGTAAATTCCAGAGAGATTAATAATCTCTTTGACTTCTTACCAACTGTCAAAATTTTAGAAGGCAGTAGAGACAGATATTTGTTAACACTGGGTTGCAGAAGTCTTTTCTGAGCAAGGCATGAAACCCAGAAACCATAAAGGAAAAGTCAGGAGGAATATGACTATCTAAAAATTAAACATTTTTGCTCCATCACGGAGCAAAAAAGCAAGTGAGATTCAGATAAAATTATTAAAACATATGTAATAAATGAGGGGTTATCACCAAGGACAATCTTGAATTGAGAAAAGGCAGGTTAGTGGAGAGGGGGGAAAGCCAAGAACACGTGCACTGGTGAACAGGGGATCACATCGAGGCTGATCTCTCTGGGGACCCCTGAGACACTGCTGAACACACTAGCATGGTTCCACCAAGGGGCGATGACGTGGGTATTTACCCACCCAGCCCCACCCCCACTGGTTGAGTGGGGTATTAACGCCCTCTCACTTGCATCTGTCTAGAACAGAGCACAATCCACCGGCAGATAATATTCACAAGCCGGGGAGGCAGAAAGGTGGTGGGAAGAAAAACATCATTTTGCAAAATTTGCAGAACCAAAGATATTTTAAGTGCAATAGGTTAAGCCCCTTGTCTTTTGTCACACCAACTTTCCCTACGCCACCCCCTTCATGTTGGTTATGTTAAACATTGATTATGTCTGGGGATCTTTCTAAGGGCAAGCGGAGTTGAGGATACAGTTCATTTGGGTTTAGAGGGACATATGAAAGAGTGATTCTCAGGTACATCTTTGTCTAGATTAGTCATTGCTAGCTGTTCTGATTCTGGAATGCCTTCTGCAGATATTCCCACCTCCTGCAATGCCAGTTCACCCAGCATCGTGAGGTGACATAAAGGTGCAGAGCCAGAAGCTGCGACAGGAAAGCAGCCCATGGCCCCTGGCAGAGAAGCATGTGGGTAATGGAGGAGAAGCAAGCCTCGATGCTTATAGAAATAGCGTCTAATCACTAGAAATATATTCCAGTCATCAGATGTGTAATATTTGTAAGCAGATGATTTTTTTTTAAAACTTTCAGTGTAACTTCTGTCACTTAACATAATGCTTTTGAGACTCAAGCATGTCGTTGCACAGGTCAGCAATTGGTTCCTGTCTACATCTGAGTCATAGTCCAGCATGTGAATGGACCACATTTGTTGATTCATTCATCTCTTGCCGGATGTTTGGGTCATTTACAAATACAGCTGCTATACACAATTGTATCCAGGTCTTTTTTTTTTTTTTTTTTTTTTTTGGTAGATCTGTCTTCATTTCTCTTGGAGCGGGGTTGCCGAATCAAGAGGCGTTATAATCATAATAATCAAATCATTATGTTGAACTACCTGAGAAATTGCCAAATCGTTTTCCAAAGGAGCTGAACCATTTTATCTGTCTACCAGCAATGTGCAAGAGTTCCAGTGACTCCACATCTTTATTAGCACACAGTATTATCAGGTGGCATTTTTTCCCTCGTCTTTCTAAGAGGAATGCATGGGGATCTCTTTGTGGTACCAGTTGGCATCTCCCTAGTGATCCCACGGGAAGAAGGCATCTCTCCACATACTCCCCACACTCTTGTCCTTCTCCCAGTGATAGACGACTATTGCTAGATTCATGGTGGGGGACTGGAGGTGGGCCTTTGCCCTGGGTGCTGGAGCTTTCTCAGAGTTCCTGCCTACCCCTACCCCCACCCCCACAGCAGCCAGACTGCCTCATATCTGTAGCTGGACTTGTGCCTGCGTGTTCTGCTCCTCTGCAGAGGTAGCTAACCTCTGGCAGTTGTTGGCCTCTAGTGGTTTTGGTGTAGGATCCGGGGCCCAGAACTGTTATCTGCCCCTCTCCCAGCATAGAGGGATTTTTTTTTTCCCCTCCTACCGGAAATGAAGCCACAATGTATCTTTATCTGGGCCCTGAGAGTGACAGAATTTGTTGGCTTTCTCCTAGTGATTTAAGCCTTCTGCTCCTTTAAGACAAGGGTCTGGAGAGGTCTGAGCCTTTGGCCCTTTTCACACAGCAACAACCAATCCCCTGCTTAGCTGAGGTGGGGGTTTGCTTCCATCTATTGCCCTTCCCCTGCTCTTTCTCCTGGCTCTCAGTGGAGATCCATAATTAAAAGCTGTGCCTGTGTGCTAACTCTCCCCGTGTCTCAGGTCCCCAACTCTTCCACACACCTGGCTTCCAACAGCAAAAATTGTTAAAATTTTATCTGATTTCTTCTTACCCACTTTTATAGAGGCTGTGTGTCCTCCCTCTCCTGCCCACACCTGGCACAGGTGAGCTCGCCTATGCGTCCAGCCTCCCTTGGAATTCAGACTACTTGGCTGTCCTGAGACCTCAGCTCCCTGGCAAGCTAAAGAAAAGTGATGAATTTGTATTATTCTCATTGTCGATGTAAGAGTTTCCAGCTTCCTACACCCTAGCGAGCTGAAGCCCAAATCCTCTCTGTCTTTGAAACCTCTTCTCCCACCTTCTCCCCACCAAGGTTCCCAAGCTAATGCTACCTGTCTGAGGTTAGTCTTAATACTCCACTTCCAGGTACCAGTTTTTATTTAGAAATTTATTTGTTCTGTTGTCTATCGCTGCAGAACAAACAATCTCAAAACTGGGTGGCTTGAAATGTCCTATTATTTCTCATGGTTCCATGAGTTGCCTTGTTTCTGCCAGGCAGTGTTCTCACTTGGGATCTCACATGAGACTGCAGTCAGATGTCTGCTGGGGCTGAAGTCATCTGAAGGTCTGGGCGGCTAGGAAGCCTCACTCCTGTGACTGATGGATGATTAGCAGAAGCCATAAGGCAGGAATCCCGGAAGTCAAGGTTCACTCAAGGGCCATCTTTGAAGGCTAGCCTACATCCTGCTTCACATTGCATGTAAAAGGGGACCTTTCATACTACCGTCTTAAGTTTTCCCAACTGTAAAGTTAGCAGAAGGAAAAGGGACAATATTTTTGTGGCAGGGGTGGGCAGGGACTTGCCAAGTAAACCTTCAAAAGCACAAATTTCTAGGGGAAAAAATATAAATCTTACCACACCAAAATATAAGATTTCTTTTTTAAATTACTCAATGAATTTTATTACATTTATAGTTGCACAATAATCATCACAACCCAATTTTGTGGCATTTCCCAAAGTATAAGATTTCTGCCAACAAAGGATATCCTGGAAGATGACAGGGTACAGATGGCTGAATGGGAAGATATTTGCAATATCTGAACCGACAAGCAGTTAATGTCTAGATAGCTCCCAAAAACCAACTTAAAAAGACCACTCTAAATTCTGTAAAATAAAACGAAAAACTATTAAATATAGAAGAAAACACAGGAGAAGAATCTTTGTGACCTAGGATTAGGCAACGATTCCTAGTTACAACACCAAAATACCAATCCATAAAAGAAAGAGTTGATAAATTGGGTGTCATCAAAATCAAGAACATTCGCCTTTTGAGAGACATTGTGGAAATGCAAACGAAATATGCCAAATCACATATCTGATAAAGTGCTTGTATTCAGAATGAAGAACTCTCAAAATGCAATAAGAAAACAAACTATTACTTTTAATGGGCAGGAAATTTGAACAGGCAATTCACCAATGACTGACCATTGGCAAATAAGCACATGAAAAGATATTTAATATCATTAGTCATTAAGGCAACTGAAAACCACCAGTGAGATACTACTGTGCACCAATTAGAATGGCTAAATAATAAAAAGATTGGCTTAGGAGTATTCCCTCTAGGTGAAGGTGAAGCTGCACTGTCATATGCCACTGGTGGCAGTGGAAAATAGTCCTGCTACTTTGAGAAGCAGTTTGGCAGTTTCCTAACAACTTATAAGCATATACCTGTTCTATGACCTAGCCATTCCATTCCCAGGTATTTCCCCAAGAAAAATTAAAGCATATATCCAAAGACTTGCAGGCAAACTTTCATAGCAGCTTTATTTGTACTAATCAAAAACTGGAAACAACCCAATGTCCAACAAATTGTAGCATATCCATTACAATATAATACTGTAAAATAATTTCTACTTAGTTATCAAAGGGAAAACTATTGATATATGCATCGACATGGGTAAACCTCAAAGTAATTACGCTGAGTGAAAGGAGGCAGATCTAAAAAGAGGGTAACCCATATGATTTCCATTTACATAGCCTTCCAGAAAACGCAATCTAATCTATAGTAAAGGCAGCAGGTCAATAGATCTCTGAGGAGGGAGGAGGCAATTTAGGGCTTATGGTCATGTCCTCGTCATCGTGGTGATGGTTGCAAGGATGCATACATATGCCAAAAGGCATCACATTGTACACTTTAAATACCGGCAGTGTATTGTGTGGGTTTATTCCTCAGTAAGACGTTTTTCTAAAAAAGAAAAAGCAATCTGGCGTCGAGGGTCACACAGCTGGTAAGGGGCAGTGCGCGATGCATAAACCCAAGTCTGCGTTAGGAGCCCACGCGTCCTTAACCTCTGACCTCGCTGCAAGCTTGGCAATGAGGAAAGTCCTGGAAGGGAGCCGCAGCTGGAGTTAATGATTACGGGTGGGCGGCCCCTGCCCGGCCTCGCTCCCGCCCCTGGGCGGCCCGAGCGCTGCCCCGCCCGACGGCTTCCCGGTGCGCCGGGCTTCGCGCTCTTCCGCTCCGCTACCACCTGCTGATCGCCCGCGTCTGCGCCGCCCGGCATGGTGAGGGGCGGCCGGGTTAGGAGGGGGGTGCGGCGGAGAGGAAGGGGCCCGCCGAGGCCGGCCCAGGGGACCCGGCCAGGAGCGGGGGGGCGGTCCCTCCCAGCTCCTTGCACAGCAGCCGCGCCGGCCTGGGGGAATCGGGGTCTCTGTCCCGCCGGTACCCCACCCCGCCAGTGGTCCCCTGGGGGAAAGCTGAGGTCGGAAGCGGGGCGGTGGCAGGTCTGGGTGACGGCGAGGCGGGAGCCCAGGCTTTCCCCGGCTCCCTGGCCATCTGTGCCTGAGGCCTCAAGGCCGCGCAGGCCCTGCTTAGAGAGCTCTCCCGGTGGGGGTGGGGCAGTGAGACGGGCAGCGGGGAGGGGACGTAGTGAGCCTGCAGACGTAGCCCTCCTTGGTGGCATGATTCTGTTCTACACTGGGGGCTAGGGTAGGGACCGGGTGGTCGGGGGTGGGGGGAAGCCTTGTGAGTGTGCAAAGGGGGCGGGGCGACTGAATTTGCATGTGCCTCTGCCTGCCTGTTTACTGCCCTTCTCTCTTGCACTTCTGCTCAGCCCTGTGTGCTGCCCCCAACCTGAGAGCCAGCCCCCCCGGGGGGGCACCTAGTTTGAGGCCTGTGCCCAGCCACGGGTGACATGATTGCTCAGAGTCATCCACCGTCTGCCCTGAGCTTTCCCTGAGGGGAGCCTTAGGCCCTGTGCTCAGATGTGGCCTGGGAAGGATAGGCCAGCCTGCACAGCAGGAAGCTTTACTAAGCAGTGAAAGCATTAGGCCCCAAAGCCTTAGGAGCGACTAGGGCTGTGATGAGGCCTGGGAGGGCATTTTGAAGGCTATGACTTGGGTGGAGGGGAGGTGGTGAGTGAGCCCATTGTGAGGTGCACTGAGGCCCCAAAACTGTAGGCTGCAGGTAATCAGTAACACCCACAGCCTCCCTGGGCCCAGGCTGAGGCCAGGGCTGACCTGTGACTTACTAAGCAAACACACCCCTGCCCCCTCTCTGATCCCAGATCTCAGAGGGGCTCCTCAGTTCAGCCCCAGGCTGTGAAATGTGGGGGGGGGGGGGTTCCCGAAGATTCTAAAGAGGAAGGGGAGCCTCCTAGGAGCTCCTCTAGTGCACATGTCCTCCTTTCAGAGCCAGAGAACTAGAGGCTGGAAACACGGACCAGGTTTATCAGCCACTGAGACAGGGCCGGCTCTGGAACAGAGACGGGTTTGGGCGGTGATGCAGGACTCCACTGCCCTCGCTGGCCTTCTGGAGCCCAGGAGAGGAGACAGACCAAGCCGGGGTTGTCCAGAGGGAATGTGCGCTTTCAGGAGGGAGAACAGGTTGAGTTATAAGAGCCCAGTTCTACCCCAAACCTAAAGGCCTGTCACAAGCCTACTTGCCCCCAGGAAGTCTCCTTTTAAAAAGGCAGATGACATCGGGAGTTCCTGTCATGGCACAGCAGAAACAAATCTAACTAGCAACCATGAGGACTCAGGTTTGATCCCTGGCCTTGCTCAGTGGGTTAAGATCGGGCATTGCCAAGAGCTGTAGTGTAGGTCACAGACACGGCTCCGATCCTGTGTTGTGTGGCTGTGGTGTAGGCCAGCAGCTACAGCTCTGATTAGACCCCTAGCCTGGGAACCTCCATATGCCGTGGGTGCGGCCCTAAAAAGACAAAAACAAAAGGGAGATGTCATTCCTTTAGTAACAGTGGAGTGTCCTAAAGTGCCCCTTGGCTTCTCTTGCTGATCACTGAAGTGGCAGTTCTTGTGCCCTTTCTCAGCTGTTGAGCCAGGGGAGATGACCGCCTCAAGCCCACCTGGCTTCCAGTCTTCCAGGACCGCCTCATAAAAGCCAGATTAACCTTCCTCAAGTGCTCTCCCCAGGCCTTACTGACTCACTTCTCATTTAGCACTTACACTTTCCACCCTCAGGTAGTTCTACTTTAGGGGCCTCAATACTGGGATCCCTTAAGCGCCTCCACCTGGATCTTCTTAGAGGTGGAAACTGACCTTTGCTTGCTTCTGTTCTCTGAGGGTTCCACTCACGGCCTGAACTGCGCCAGTTTGGGCAGCGTGCACAGCGGGTGATAGGCTGGGGCACTGGCCTTGCCCTTTGCCCTTGGCCAAGTTACATCTGCTTTGGGGGCTGAGCTCTGTGGCTCTGGCTTCCTGAGGTGACACAATAGAAAAGAAGGTGAGAATCTGAGAAACGTAGGCCCAGAAGCTGGGAACCAGAGGCTGCGTGGGAGCACGGTGCAGTACGCACTGGGAGGTGCTGCCGGGGGTCGTGGACTCTGGTGTGACTAAGAATTGCCTGGAACATGTCTTAAGCCTGGGTCCCTTTGCCTGGCCCCAGGCATGCAGACGGAGAGACCCGCCTTGAGAATGAGGCCTGTGCTTTCACTGATGGAGGCTGGGGAGCGGGGAGAAGGGTGGCCTTCTCCCCTCTCTAGGCCCGTTTCCTCTTCAATACAGAGTGAGTAAGGTCTTGATTTGCTTTTACTCCCCTATTAACGATAGAGACCTAGTTTTTGTTTGGTTTGGTTTTTATGGAGGGCCACCCTCTGTAAGGCTTCGGGGGCAGATGGAGGAGGCGTGTTTCTCTGGCCCAATGATTTGCATCACACCTCAGGACCGTCTGTTCTCTAAGAACCTATCCGTGCTCGAGCCAGAGCCCCACCTCCCAGTCTGTTGCTTTAGACCAGCTGCCCTTTGACTGCGTCACTGTCACTGGAGGCTGGCTGAATGTCCCCAAAGGTCCAGGGCCCTCTCTGTTGTCCTGTTCAAACAAATGCCCGTGGGCCTGTGTGTTTTCCCTCTCCTAGGCTGGCAAAGCGCACAGGCTAAGTGCGGAGGAGAGGGACCAGCTGCTGCCAAACCTGCGGGCCGTGGGGTGGAACGAGCTGGAAGGCCGGGATGCCATCTTCAAGCAGTTTCATTTCAAAGACTTCAATAGGGTATGGCGCCAGGGTGGGACGGAGTGTTCTGAGCGGATGGGGGTCACACTCTGGACGTGTTCCCTCCCCGAAAGTCCTGTTAGTCGTGACTCTCAGACGCTACACCAATCCAGTTTCCAGTTTATTTGGAAAGCGTCATGCTCGGGAAGCAGAGGGTGGGGAGACGGGTCTTGGGCTCTCCACACCTGGAACTTTTGTTTTACGTTGTGTTGAAGTATAGTTGATGTACAAGGTTGTGATCATTTCTGCTGTACAGCAACGTGATTCAGTTCTACGTGTACGCACAGCCATTCTCGTTCCATTTCTTTCCCCACATAGATTATCACCAAGTATTGGGTAGAGTTCTCTGTGCTGCACAGCAGGTCCCTGCTGGTCAGTCATTCCGTATGCCTCAGTGTGCATATGCCAATCCCCAACGCCCAGGCCATCCTCCCTCCCCCCCACCCCATCCCCTTTGGTAACTGCAAGGTTTTGAAAGTCTGAGAGTCTATTTCTGTTCTGCAAAGAAGTTCATTTGTAAACCTTTTTTCCATTTTTTTAATTACTCAAGTGAATTTATCACATCTGTAGTTGTATATTGATCATAACAATCTGATTTCACAGGATTTCCATCCCACAGCCCAGGCACATCCCCCCACCCCCCAAACTGTCTCCTCCGGAGACCATAAGTTTTTCAATGTGAGTCAGCATCTGTTCTGTAAAGAAGTTCAGTCTGTCCTTTTTTCAGATTCCACATGTCAGTGAAAGCATTTGATGTTGGTGTCTCATTGTATGGCTGACTTCACTTAGCATGATAGTTTCTAGGTCCATCCATGTTGCAAAAAATGCTGGTATTTCATTCTTTTTAATGGCTGAGTAATATTCCATTGTGTATATATGTACCACATCTTCTTGATCCACTCCTCTGTCAATGGACTTTTTTTTTTTTTTTTTTTTTTTGCTTTTTAGGACAATACCTGCAGCATATGGAGGTTTCCAGGCTACAGGTCAAATCAGAGCTGTAGCCACTGGCCTACGCCACAGCCATGCCAGATCCAAGCCATATCTGCGACCTACACCACAACTCATGGCAATGCTGGATCCTTAACCCACTGAGTGAGGCCAGGGATCAAACCCACATCCTCATGGATCCTAATCGGGTTCGTTAACCATTGAGCCATGACAGGAACTCCCATTTGTATCCTTTTTTAAGATTCCACATATTGGAGTTCCTGTCATGGCACAGTGGAAACGAATCCAACTAGGAACCATGAGGTTGCAGGTTCGATCCCTGGCCTCGCTCAGTGGGTTAAGGATCCAGCGTTGCCATGAGCTGTGGTGTAGGTCGCAGACGTGGCTCGGATCTGGCGTGGCTATGGCTCTGGTGTAGGCTGGCAGCTATAGCTCTGATTTGACCCCTAGCCTGGGAACCTCCATATGCTGCAAGTGTGGCCCTAGAAAAAAGACAAAAGACAAAAAAAAAAAAAAAAGATTGCACATATAAGTGATATCATATGATGATTGTCTTTCACTGTCTTTTAGAAACAATCCTTAGAGGAGCCTGTTCAGGTAGGAAAAAGATGGACCAAGACTCAAAACCTCTCTGGTGTTTTCATCCTGTTAGTGATCCTGATAACGAGACGCCCCACTGCAGGTGGCCCACCTCACACTCCAGCCTCAGAACTGGGGAAGGCTGAAAGCTCGAAGGGCCATCTTCCTCCTGCATCTGGGCCTTACACTGGCCATGAAAAGGGGTCAGCAGTTGGCTCTCTCAGGACATTAACCTGAGTCTCATTGCACTAAACAGGCTTTTGGCTTCATGACGAGAGTGGCCCTGCAGGCTGAGAAATTGGACCACCACCCTGAATGGTTTAACGTGTACAACAAGGTGAGTGACGCATGTCTAGAACTCCAGCTTGTTCTGAAGGCCCCTTCCTTGGATTTGCCTGTGGGCCTCCCTACACCCACAGGTCCACTGTCCACTCCTGTTCCTTGCGTTGCCCTCTGAGGATCGATATAAACACCCCTGGAAAATAGTCAACCTCACAACAGATTAAAGAGATGCAAATGGAAACACTAGTGAGATAGCTTGTGGCTGAAGTAGTCACTCAGAAGGCAAATCTCAAGGAAGGAAAGGCTGTGGGAACCAGGAATAATTGTCAATAGATCTAAAGGGCTGAAGTTCTTAAGGAGGAGGTCTGGAAGAATGAAAGAGTAGGAGTTCCCATCTTGGCACAGTGGTTAACGTATCTGACTAGGAACCATGAGGTTGTGGGTTCAGTCCCTGGCCTTGCACACTGGGTCAAGCATCCAGCATTGCCCTGAGCTGTGGTGTAGGTCGCAGACGAGGCTTGGATCCTGCGTTTCTGTGGCTGTGGTGTAGCCCGGCGGCTACAGCTCTGATTAGACCCCTAGCCTGGGAACCTCCATATGCTGCTCTGCTGCAGGAGCAGCCCTAGAAAAGGCAAAAAGACAAAAAAAAAAAGAATGAAAGAGTAATAAACTTGAACTAAGAATACCCATGTACACCAAGTAGATCAGCTTGTCTGCTGAGTGAACAGAAACGCTCATTAAATGCCTGCCATGCACCAAGAGCTATGCTGGACTCTTCCTAAAAGCATAAAGGCTAGAAGAGACAATCTGTAAATGGACAGTATTTAGGAATTGGAGTTGGTTTGGGGTCTTGCCTTTCGCCTTTAGGTTGCTCTTGATATTTGGGTCTTTCCTTTTTATCCTGTGCCAAGGTCACCACAATGTTTGGAGATGTAAAAACAGTTTTGTACTATGTTAAAGACTCATCAGGAGGGCAGCTCCTCTCCTTAGCCCGACCGAGCCCAGGCGCTGGTGACCCCCTCCTGCTCTTCGGGGCAGTCCTCAGGATCAGCTGGCCCCGAATCTCTGGTTTTGTTTCAGGTCCACATCACCCTGAGCACCCACGAGTGTGCGGGCCTTTCAGAACGGGACATAAACCTGGCCAGCTTCATCGAGCAAGTAGCGGTGTCCATGACATAGACCTTGCCCTTCATCTCTGAATTCTTCAGGGAGGAAGGGGGGACTGGACTGGGGATCCAGAGAGGGAACCAGGGAGCCCCAAGGTACTGCTGCAGTCAGAACTGCCAAGTGGACGGTGCTGCCTCTGTTCAGAGGCAAGTCCTCCCTGTGCAAGGAGAAGCCAGCATCGCTGCCAACCCCAGGAGCTTAGACCGTTTCTCCCCACACCACCCTCTTCCTCCTTGGGGCTGTTACATGGGCACTGATTTGAATAAGAGCTTCCCTTTCCTTATAACGTCCTGGCAACAGTAGTGATTTCTTTTCCAGACTGTGTCTCACTCCCTTTCTAATTCATTTCCTGAGAAGCTAAGATAGATGCTGTGTCTGAGAAAAAGTCTTCTCTTAGGAACCAGGGACCCCAAAGTCATCCTCATCCTGTGTGACAGAAACACATGTGCTTTTATGCCGCAAATAAAATCCTTATTTCACTTGGCCTCAGGCTCTGGAATCTTCTTTTCCATGGATCAATCCACATTGGAGTCAACAGGCATGTAAAGGACTTGCTTTCGTGCAAGACAGTGTTCAGGCCTCAAGGGGGAAGATATACAAATATCTCAGGCAATAATGTTTACAAACCTGTGTACGGTAACACAAATATAAACAGTAAATGCAGCAGGAAAGTAATCAAAGGCTGTGGCTGTGGTGTAGGCCTGCAGCTACAGCTCCAATTGGACCCCTAGCCCTAGAAAAGACAAAAAAAAAAGAAAAGAAAAAAGAAAATATTGAAATAGTTCCCTGTGCTATACAGTAAGTCCTCGATGCTTATCTGCTTTATATGTAGTGGTGTGTATCTGTTAGTAACATGTTACTCCTGTACCCCTTCCCCCCTTAGCCTTTAGTAACCATAAATTTGTTTTCTGCGTCTGTGAGTGTATTTCTATTTTTTGGAAGTAAGCTCATTTGTACTGTTTGTTTAGATTCCACATATAAGTGATAACATACTTGTCTTTGTCTGACTTCATTAAGTATGATAATTTCTCAGTCCATCCACGTTGCTGCGAATGGCATCATTCTTATGGCTGAGTAGTAGTCCATTGTATATATGTACCACATCTTTATGCATTCCTCTGCGGATGGACACTGAGGTTGCTTCTACATCCTGGCTGTTGTAAATAGTGCTGCTATGAATATTGGGGTGCATTTGTCTTTTCAATTTAGAGTTTTCAGGACTGGGATTGCTGAGTCACCTGGTAACTGTTTTTAGTTTTCTAAGGAAGCTCCATGCTGTTCTCCATACTGGCTGTACCAATTTACACTCCTACCAGTAGGGTAGAAATGTTCCCTTTTCTCCATGCCCTCTCAAGTATTTATCATTTTATAGATTTTTTTTTTTTTTTTGATGGTGGCCTTTCTGACTGATGTGAGGTGCTACCTCATTGTCGTTTGGATTTGCATTTTTCTGATAATTAGCAATGTTGACCATCTTTTCATGTGCCTATTGGCCATGTGTATGTCTTCTTTGGAGAAATGTCTGTTTAGGGATGGGATTGGGGGTTTTTTGGTTATTGAGTTGTATGAGCTGTTTGTATATTGTGGAAATTGTGGGTTGCATCAGTCACAAATATTTTATCCTGCTGTGTAGGTTGTCTTTTTGTTTGGTTTCTGGTTTTCTTTGCTGTGCAAAAGCTTATGAGTTTGATTAGATATCATTTGTTTATTTTTGCTTTTAGAGACTGACCTAAGAAAATACTGGTTTTATGTCACAGAGTGTTTGCCTGTGCACTCTCCTGGGAGTTGTATGGTGTTGTGATCTATACTTAAGTCTTTACACCATGTTCTTTCTTTTTAAAAAAATTTTTTAAAGTATAGTTGATTTATAACGTTCTGCCAATTTCTTCTGTACAACAAAGTGACTCAGTCATACATATATTCATTCTTTTTTCATTTATTTTTTAATTTTTATTTTTTTGTCTTTTCACCTTTTTTAGGGCCACTCCTGGAGCATATGGATGTTGCCAGGCTAGGGGTCTAATCAGAGCTGTAGCCGCCGGCCTACGCCACAGCCACAACAACACGGGGTCTGAGCCCAGTCTGCGACCTACACCACAGCTCACGGCAATGCAGGATCCTTGACCCACTGAGCGAGGTTAGGGCTCGAACCCGCAACCTCATGGTTCCTAGTTGGAGTCGTTAACCACTGAGCCACGACGGGAACTCCTTCATTCTTTTTTAAAATATTATTTTCCATCATGGTCTATCCCAGGAGACTGAATATAGTTCCCCGTGCTATACAGTAAGGCCTTATTGTTTATCCATTCTAAAATAACAGTTTACATCTACTAACCCTAAACTCCCAATTCATCCCACTCCCTTGCTTCCCCTTTCCATGGCAACCACAAGTCTGTTCTGTATATGGGCCTATTCCTGTTTTATAGACAGGTTCATTGTGCCACATTTTAGAATCCACGTGTAAGTGATATCATATGGTATTTGTCCTTCTCTATGTGACTGACTTGACTTAGTATGATAATCTCTCATTGTATCCATGGTGCTGCAAATGGCATTATTTCATTCTTTTTTCTTTCTTTTTTTTTTTTTTTAAGGATCCACACCTGTGGCATATGAAGGTTTCCAGGCTCAGGGTCTAATCAGAGCTGTAGCTCCTGACTTACACCACAACCACAGCAACACCAGATCCGAGCCGTGTCTACGACCCACACCACAGCTCATGGCAACACTGGATCCTTAACCCACTGAGCAAGGCCAGGGATTGAACCTGCATCCTCATGGATGCTAGTCAGATTCATTTCCTCTGGACCATGATGGGAACTCCTCATTCTTTTTTTTTTAAATAGGAGCACATTTAAAAATTTTTTTTTTTTTTTTTGCTTTTTAGGGCCACACCCATGGCATATGGACGTTCCCAGGCTAGGGGTCTAAATGGAGCTACAGCTGCTGGGCTATACCACAGCCACAACAATACAGGATCCGAGCCAAGTCTTCGACTTACACCACAGCTCACGGCAATGCCAGATCCTTAACCCACTGAGGAGGCCAGGGATCGAACCCGCAACCTCATGGTTCCTAATCGGATTCATTTCTGCTGTGCCACAACAGGAACTCCCTCATTTTTTTTTTACAGCTTAGTAGCATTTCATTGTATATATATACCACATCTTCTTAATCCATTCAACTGTTGGTGGACATTTAGGTTATTTCCATTTCTTAGGTGTTGAGAATAATGCTTCTATGAACATAGGGATGCGTGTATCTTTCTGAATGATGGTTTTTGTCCGGAGATATGCCCAGGAGTGGGATTGCTGGGTCATATGGTAGTTCTATATTTAGTTTTCTGAGGTACCTCAATACTGTTTTCCATAGTGCTAGTACCCGTTTACATTCCCACCAACAGTGTAGGGGGGTCCCCTTTTCTTCACACCATTTATAGCATTTGTTATGTGTAGACTTATTAATGATGGCCATTCTGACTGGTGTGGTGGTGCCTTATTATCGCTTTTATTTGCATTTCTCTAACAATTAGTGAGGTTGAGTGTCTTTTCTTGCGCCTATTGGCAATGTGTATGTTGTCTTTGGAGAAATGTCTGTTTAGGTCTTCTGCCCCTGTTTGGATTGGGTTGTTTGGTGTTTGTTATTTTTTATTTTTGTCTTTTTGCCTTTTCTAGGGAAGCTCCTGATGCTCATGGAGGTTCCCAGGCTAGGGGTCAAATCAGGGCTGTAGCCACCAGCCTACACCACAGCCACAGCAACTTGGAATCCAAACCGCATCTGCGACCTACACCACAGCTCACAGCAATGCCGGATCCTTAACCCACCGAGGAGGCCAGGGATCGAACCCGCAACCTCATGGTTCCTAGTTGGATTCATTAACCACTGAGCCACAATGGGAACTCCTGGTGTTTTGTATTGAGTTGTATAAGCTGTTTGTATGTTTTGGAAATTAAGCCCTTGTGGGTTGCATCCTTTTTAAATATTTTATCTCGCTGCATAGGTTGTTATTTCATTTGGCTTATGGTTTCTTTTGCTGTGCAGAAGCTTACTAGTTTGATTACGTGCCACCTGTTTATTTTTGCTGCTATTTCTGTTCTTTTGGGAGACTAAAATAAGAAAATATTGCCACTGGAGCTCCTGTTGTGGTTCAGCAGGTTAAGAACTTGAAATAGTCTCCATGAGGATGCAGGTTCAATCCCTGGCCTTGCTCAGTGGATTGAGGATCCAGGGTTGCCACAAGCTGCAGTGTAGGTTGTAGATGTGGCTCAAATCCCACATTGCTGTCACTGTGGCACAGGCCTGCAGCTGGAGCTCTGATTCAACCCCTGGCCCCGGGGAACTTCCATGTGCTGCAGGTATGCCCCCCCCCCAAAAAAAAGAGCAAATATTGCTATGGTTTGTGTCACAGAGTGTTTTGCCTGTGTCCTCTCCTAGGAGTTGTATAGCATCATCTCGTATGTTTAAGGCTTCAGACCATTTTGAGTTACCTTGTGTGTATGGTGTGAGGGAGTGTTCTATCTTCACTCATTTAAGTGGGGCAGTCCAGCTTTCCCAGCACCACTTCCTAAAGACATTGTATGTTGTTGCCTCCTTAGTCAAAGATTAACTGACCGTGGGTGTGTGGGTACACGACTGGGCCCTCCATTCTGTTCCATGGATCCACATGTCTGATTTTATGCCAGTACCACCCTGCTTTGATTTCTGTGGCTTTGTAGGATTGCCTGATGTCTGGATGGCTTATGCCTCCAGCTTTGTTCTTTTCCCTCGGAATCACTTTGGCAATTCTGGGTCTTTTGTGGATCCGTATAAATCTTAGGATCATTTGTTCTAGTTCTGTGAAAAATGTCATGGCTAATTTGATAGGGATCACATGACACCTGGAACAGTTTGCTTTGTCCATTTTAACAGTATTAAAGCTTCCACTGCTAGAGCATGGGGTATCTTTCCATGTCTTTGAGTCATCTTCAGTTTTCCTTGTCAGTGTTTTATTGTTCTCCTTGTAAATGTCTCACCTCCTTGGTCAAGTTTATTCCTGTTTTTTTAATTCATTTTTTTAAAGATTTTAATTTTTTCTATCATAGTTGATTTACAGTGTTCTGGCAGTTTCTACTGTTCAGTAAAGTGACCTAGTCACACACATATATATTCTTTTTCTCACATTATCCTCCATCATGTCCCATCATAAGTGACTAGATAGAATTCCTTTTACTATATAGCAGGATCTCATTGCTTATCCACTCCAAATGCAATAGTTTGCATCTATTAATCCCAAACTCCCAGTCCATCCCACTCCCTCCCCCTACCCTTGGCAACCACAAGTCTATTCTCCAAGTCTTGGAGTTTCTTTTCTGGGGAAAAGTTAATTTGTGAGGTATATTAGATTCCAGATACAAGTGATATCGTATGGCATTTGTATTTCTCTTTCTGACTTACTTGGTAGCATGAGAATCTCTAGTTCCATCCATGTTGCTGCAGATGGCATTATTTTGTTCCTTTTATGGATGAGTATGTGTGTATATATATACCACATCTTATTAATCCATTCATCTGTCAATGGACATTTATGTTGTTTCCATTGGCTATTTTCAATAGTGCGGCAATGAACACAGGGGTGCATGTACCTTTTTTAGCGAGAGTTTTGTCCAGATACATGCCCAGGAGTGGGATTTCTGGGTCATACGGTAGTTCTATATTTAGTTTTCTGAGGTACCTCCATACTGTTTTCCATAATGGTTGTACCAATTTACCTTCCCACCGACAGTGTAGGAGGGTTCCGTTTTCTCCACACTCTCTCCAGCATTTGTTATTGGTTGGCTTGTTAATAATGATGGCCATTCTGACAGGTATGAGGTGGTACATCATTGTAGTTTTGATTTGTATTTCTCTGATAATTAGTGGTGTTGAGTTGAGCATTTTTTTCATGTGTCTGTTGGGCATCTGTATATCCACTTTGGAGAAATGTCTATTTCAGTTGGGTTGCTGGGTTTTTTTGCTGTTGAGTTGTATAAATTGTTTGTATATTTTAGAGATTAAGCCCTTGTCAGTTGCATCATTTGAAACTATTTTTCCTCCATTCCATAGTTTGTCTTTTTTTTTTTTTTTATGGTTTTCTTTGCTGTGCAAAAGCTTGTCAGTTTGATTAGGTCCCAGTGGTTTGTTTTTGCTTTTATTTCTGTTGCCTTAGGAGACTGACCTACGAAAACACTTGTACGGTTGATGTCAGAGAATGTTTTGCCTATGTTCTCTTCTAGGAATTTTATGGCATCTTATCTTATGTTTAAGTCTTTAAGCCAATCTGAGTTTATTTCTGTGCATGGTCTGAGGGTATGTTCCAGTTTCATTGACTTACATGTAGCTGTCCAGTTTTCCCAGCACCACTTGCTGAAAAGACTTTTTCCCATTTTATATTCTTGCCTCCTTTGTCGAAGATTAATTGACTGTAGGTGTCTGGGTTTATTTCTGGGTTCTCTATTCTGTTTCATTGGTCTGTACGTCTGTTTTGGTACCAGTACCACACTGTCTTGATTACTGTGGCTTTGTGATATTGTCTGAAGTCTAGGAGAGTTATGCCTCCTGCTTGGCTTTTTTTTTTCCCCCCCCTCAGGATTGCTTTGGAAATTCTGGGTCTTTTGTGGTTCCATATAAATTTTTGGATTGTTTGTTCTGGTTCTGTGAAAAATGTCATGGGTAATTTGATAGGCATTGCATTGGCTCTGTAGATGGCTTTGGGCAGCATGGCCATTTTTACAATATTAATTCTTTCCATCCAGGAGCATGGAATACCACTACATTTCTTTGAATCCTCTTTCATTTCCTTAATGTTTTATAGTTCTCAGCATATACCTTTCACCTCCCTAGGTTTATTCCTAGGTATTTAATTTTTCAGGGTGCAATTTTTAAAAAGTATTGTATTTTTATATTCCTTTTCTAATGTTTCATTGTTAGTATACAGAAATACAACCTATTTCTGAATGTTAATCTCTTACCCTGTGACTTTGCTGAATTCATTGATCAGTTCAAGTAGTTTTTATGTGGTGTCCTTAGGGTTTTTTACATATAGTATCATGTCATCTGCATGCAGTGACAATTTTACTTCTTCTCTTCCAACTTAGATACCTTTTATTTCTTTTGTCTGTCTGATTGCTATGGCTAGGTCTTCCTATACTATGTTGAAAAAAGTGGTGAGTGGGCATCCTTGTCTCGTTCCAGATTTTAGCGGGATGGCTTTCAGCTTTTCTCCATTGAGTATTATATTGGCCTGGGTTTGTCATAAATGGCTTTTATTGTGTTAAGGTATGTTTCTGCTATACCCACTTTGGTAAGAATTTTTATCATGAATGGATGTTGGACTTTGTCAGATGCTTTGCCTGCATCTATTGAGATGATCATGTGGTTTTTGACCCTTCTTTGGTTAATGTGGTGTAGGACATTGATTGATTTGCATGTGTTGAACCATCCTTGTGAACCTGGGAAGAATCCCACTTGGACATGGTGTATGATCCTTTTTATATGTTGTTGGATTCTGTTGGCTCAAATTTTGTTGAGAATTTTAATGTCTACATTCATCAAAGATATTGGCTTGTGATTTTCTTTTTTGGTAGAATCCTTGTCTAGTTTGGGTATTAGGGTGACAGCGGCTTCATAGAATGTCTTTGGGAGTGTTCCTTTTTCTTCAACCTTTTAGAAAAGTTTAATAAGGATGGATATAAGTTCTTTGTGTGGTAGAATTCACCTGTGAAGCCATCTGGCCCTGGATTTTTGTTTGTAGGGAGTATTTTTATTACATATTCAATTTCATTTCTAGTGATCAGTCTATTCAATTGACCTGTTTCTTCTTTTTTTATTTTTTTATTTATTTTTTATTTATTTATTTATTTTTTGTCTTTTGTCTTTTTTGTTGTTGTTGTTGCTATTTCTTGGGCCGTTCCCGCGGCATATGGAGGTTCCCAGGTTAGGGGTCTAATCGGAGCTGTAGCCACCGGCCTACGCCAGAGCCACAGCAACGCGTGATCCGAGCCGCGTCTGCAACCTACACCACAGCTCACGGCAACGCCGGATCGTTAACCCACTGAGCAAGGGCAGGGACCGAACCCGCAACCTCATGGTTCCTAGTCGGATTCGTTAACCACTGCGCCACGACGGGAACTCCACCTGTTTCTTCTTGATTCAGTTTTGGTGGACTGTATGTCTCTAGAAAGTTGTCCATTTCTTTTAGGTTGTCAAATTTGTTGACATATAGTTGTTCATAGTATTCATAGTTTTTTGCATTTCTGCAGTATCCATTGAGATTTCTCTTTTTCCATTTCTTGTCTTTTGTCCTTTTTAGGGTTGCAGCCGAGGCATATGGAGGTTCCCAGGCTAGGGGTCTCATCAGAGCTGTTGCCACCAGCCTCCACAAGAGCCTCAGCAACACCAGATCTGAGCCGCATCTGTGACCTATACCACAGCTCACGGCAATGCCAGATCCTTAACCCACTGAGCAAGGCCAGGGATTGAACCCACAACCTCATGGTTCCTACTCAGATTAGTTTCTGCTGTGCCACAATGGGAACTCCTCTTTTTCCATTTCTTATTTTGACTTTTTTTCCTCTTTTTGCTGAGTTTGGCCAGAGGTTTGTCAGTTTTCTTTACCCTTTCAAAGAACCAGCTCTTGGTTTTATTGATTTTTTTCTATTGTTTTTTGAATTTCTATTTTATTGATTTCCTCTCTGATCTTTGTGATTGCCTTCCTTCTGCTGACTTTGTGTTTTGTTTGTTCTTCTTTTTTTTAATTCTTTTAGATGGTAGGTTAAGTTGTTGATTTGAGATTTTTCTTCTTTTCTGAGGAAAGGCTGTATCACTATGAACTTCCCTCTAAGCACTGCTTTTGCAGCATCCCATAGATTTTGAATGGTGGTGTCTTCATTATCATTTGTCTTAAGGTATTTTTTTAATTTCCCTCTTGATTTCCTCATTGACCTGCTGGTGTTTTAGTAGCATGTTGTTTAGTCTCCATATAGTCAGTTTCTTCTCATTTCTTTACCTGTGGTTGATTTCTAGTTTCATGTCATTGTGGTCAGAGAAGATACTTAAAATAATTTTTTTTTTTTTTTTTTTTGTCTTTTTGCCATTTCTTGGGCCGCTCCTGTGGCATTTGGAGGTTCCCAGGCTAGGGGTCAAATCGGAGCTGTAGCCACCGGCCTACACCAGAGCCACAGCAACGCGGAATCCGAGCCGCATCTGCAACCTACATCACAGCTCACGGCAACGCCGGATCGGTTAACCCACTGAGCAAGGGCAGGGACCGAACCCACAACCTCATGGTTCCTAGTTGGATTCACTAACCACTGAGCCACAACGGGAACTCCTTAAAATAATTTCTATACTTTTAAATCTGTTGAGGTTAGTTTTGTGCCCCAGTAAGTGGTCAATCCTTGAGAATGTTCCATGTGCATTTGAAAAAAAATATATATTCTGACTTTTTTGGATGTAATGTCCTGAAAATGTCAATTAAGTCTAACTTTTCTATTGTGTCATTTAGGATCTCTGTTGTCTTATTGCTTTTCTGTCTAGAGGATCTGTCCATTGATGCGAGTGGGGTGTTAAATTCTCCTACTATTATGTATTCACATTAATTTCTCCTTTTATGTCTGTTAGTATTTGTTGTATTTATCTGGGTGCTCCTATATTAGGGGCATATATATTGACAACTCTAATATCCTATTCTTGAATATTGGATCTTTTTATCATTAGTGTCCTTTGCAGTCTTTCTTTTTGGCCTTTGTTTTAAAGTCTATTTTGTCTGATATCAGTATTGCAACTCCCACTTTCCTGTCTTTTCCATTCTCATGAAATACCTTTTTCCATCCCCTCCCGTTCAATTATATGTATCCTTTGCCCTAAGGTGAGTCTCTTGTAGGCAGCATATTGTATGGTCTTGTTTTTTTATCCAGGCTGCCATTCTACGTCTTTTACGTGAAGCAGTCCATTGAAATTTAAGGCAATTATTGATAAGTATGTATGTATTGCCATTTTAAACCTTGTTTTCTAGTTGATTCTATGTTTCTCCTTTTTCCTTTCTCTTTTTTGTTGGATAACTTCCTTTCATTTTATTTTTATGCTTGTGTCCTTTTTGTGAATGTAATTTTTGGTCTTGATTTGTGGCTGCCCTGTTTTTCAAGTACTTTAACCCCTTCCTATATCTGCAGATAGTCATATAGGGTCAAACATATTATTAAAAGAAAAAAAGTCTAGATTTTCTTGCTTTCCTTCCCCACATTCTATGATTTTGAAGTCCATTTTTTAACATCTTCATGTTTGTCTTTGTGCTGTTCCTTGTATTTATCGTCCCTATTACAGTAGGTTTTTTTTTTTTTTTTTCCTTTTAGATCTGTATACTGGCTTATTTAAGTGATTGCTTTCCAATTGTGATTTCCTCCATCCTATTTCTTCTTACTTCTTTTTTTATTTAGAGAAGCCTTTTTAGTATTTCTTTTAGAATGGGTATATTTTTGCTGTACTCTTTTAGCTTTTGTTTGATGGAGAAATTCTTTATTTCTCCATCTATTTTAAATGATATTCTTGCTGAGTAGAGTATTCTAGGCTGCAAATGTTTCCCATTTAGAACTTTGAATGTATCTTCCACTCTCTTCTGGCCTGTAGTGCTTCTGTAGAGAAATCAGCTGATAGCCTTATGGGGTTCCCTTATAACTAATGCTTTGTGTTTCTCTTGCCTTTAGAATCCTCTCTTTAACTTTTGCCATTTTTATTATAATATGATTGATGTGGACCTGTTTGGATTCAACTTGTTTGGGGCCTTATGTGCTTCCTGTAACTTGATAACCGTTTTCTTTAGATTTGGAAAGTTTTAGAAACAGTTTTCAAATATATTTTCAATCCCCTTTTCTTTTTCTTCTTCTGGAATTCCTAATATGTGTAGATAGGCCCACTTTGTATTATTCCATAGATCTCTTATATTGCTTTCATGTTTTTTCATTTGGTTTTCTTTCTTTCTTTCTTTCTTGTCTTTTGTCCTTTTTAGGGCCACACCCACAGCATATGGAGGTTCCCAGGCTAGGGGGTCAGTTGGAGCTGTAGACCCTGGCCTATGCCAGAGCCACACCAACGCCAGATCTGAGCCACGTCTGCGACCTACACCACAGCTCATAGCAACGCTGGATCCTTAACCCACTGAGCAAGGCCAGGGATCGAACCTGCAACCTTATGGTTCCTAGTTGGATTCATTTCCGTTGCACCACAGTGGGAACTCCTCATTTGGTTTTCTGTCTGCTCTCCTGATTGGGTGATTTCCATTATCCTATCTTCCAAGTCACTAATTCATCCCTCTGCATTACTCATTCTGCTCTTTAGTGCCTTTAGCTCAGTTTGTGTCTCTGCAAGTGAATTTTCTGTTTTTTCTGGGTTCCTCATATTTTCTAGTTCCTTTCTAAAGTAATCTGCATTACTGTTTATATCTGCTCTTAATTCCTTCATATTCAGACTTCAGTACTTTCACTTCAGTACCTTCAGTACTTTCACTGTCTCCCTTTTGAACTCAGTGTATATTAGACTGCAAAGGTCTTTCATTGTTTGCTGCTTCAGGTGAATTCTCCTGTTCTTTTAACTGGGAGCGGTTCCTCATCTTCTTCATTTTGCTTATATTTTTTTTAATTCTGTGAGTTGAGAGAAACCAACTACTGTAGTCTTGGAGGGCTATTTCTATGCAAGAGCATCCCTTTGTATTTTGTGGGGTCGGGGGTTACTATTTATTTTTGGTGTGGGAGTTTGGATATTTGCTGTCTCTTTCCTTAGTGTGAGCAGGCTGTTATCCCCTTGATAGGGTGCTGCGTGTGTTTCCAAGAAGGAGGCAATGGTCAGAAATAGTAGTCAGTGCCAGGTTGCTGGGCTCTTGACAGTAGCAAGGACTCACTAGAAGGTGGCACAGGCTACTCCTAGTTGCAGGGCCCTGGGAAGTGGTAATGAGCCTCAGGCAGATTTAGGCAGCGGCTGGAGCATTTGGCAGTGCCAGCAGCAGGGTGTGCAAGTTCGCAGGGAAGAGAGAACAATGGGTGGTATTTGGTTATAATGTCCTCTGAGGTGACTGGTGCTGAAAGTGATGCCTGTTCATGGACTCCTAGTGGTGGTGGGCCACCCCCATCTCTGGAGTCAGAGCTAACTGTGGTGGTTTTTCCCTGCCACCTGTAGACCATGCAAGAAGCACCCTGTCCCACTTAGCCCATGGAGGAGGTGCTACACAGGTTGCTCCTAGTTGCAGGGTCCTGGAAAATGACAGTGATCAGGCATGTGTAGGCGGTGCCCGGAGCATTTGGCAGTGCAACAGTGGGGCAGGTGCATTCTCAGGGAATGAGAGCAACAACAGGGATACTCAGTTGCAGTGCCCTTTTCTTTGCCAACCTCTGAGGTGACTGGGGCCACCGATGGAGCCTGTTCACAGACCCATAGTGTAGAGCCATGCCCCCCTCTGGTTTCTGAGATGACTGCTGTGGTTTGTCCCTGCTGCTTGTAGATCACACACGAGGTGCCATGTCACACTTAGCCTCCTACTGCCCTTAGGCCACATAAGAGATGCCTGGTCTCCCATAGTCCGAGCAAGTTGGTGCCTTGCCACCTGTAGCCTGCACTAGAGGCACCCTGCCCTCTGAGAGTCTATTCATACTCAGGGAAACAGATTCCTATGGTGATCCACCCCTCCTCCTCACCCTCCCCAGCAATGCACCTTGCTTTTCCTATGGATCCAGACCTCTGCCTGGGTTCCCTCCTCTGTGGCATTCCACTCCCCAGCCCATGGTGCACTGTTCCCGAGCCCCTCAGGCTGTCTCCACACAGCCAACTCTAGTCCTCTCCCTGGAACTGGATTCCAGAGCCTGAGTGTCAGTGGCCAGCCCCCACCCAAGCATCTCTGTCTGTGGTGTCCAGGACAGTGGTGCAGATGATCTGTGCGGCTCTCACTCTGCTTTGCCCTCCTTAGGCCAGCAGCTGTGCTTTTCTCTGAGCTCTTCCTCTGGCTTGGCTGATATCCCCATCGGTTAGGTGGCTTCCCAAGGTGTGGGTTACTTTCCTTTTTAACAGCTCCCTCTCAGGAGTGCTAGTCCCATTCTGATTCCTTTTCTCTCTCTCTCCTTTTGTTCTACCCAGTTAAATGGAGGGTTTCCTGCCCTTTCTGGAGGTTTAAGGTCTTCCGCCAGCTTTCAGTAGATGTTCTGTGCAAATTGTTCTACACATAGTTTTTTTTTTTTTAATGTGTTTGTGGGAGATCATGAGCTCCATGGCTTACTCCTCCACCATCTTGATCCTTCTCCTCTTAATGCAATTTTTAAAGGAATTGTTTTTTCCACTCCCTTTCTGCTACTTCATTATTAGTGTAAAGAAATGCAATAGATTTCTCTAGATCAACCTTGTATCCTGCTACCTTGCCAAATTTATCAGTTCTAGTAGTTTCTCTGTGGAATCTCTAGGGCTTGCTCTAAATTGCACCAAGTGACACAACCTAGATGTCCATTGACAGATGAATGGATTAAGAAGATGTGGTACATATACACAGTGGAATACTACTCGGCCATAAAAAGAAATAATGCCATTTGCAGCAACACACATGTAACTAAGAGATTCTCGTATTAACTGAAGTAAGTCAGAAAGAAGAAAAACAAATACCATATCACTTATGGCATAAATGAACTTATCTCCAAAACAGAAACAGATCACAGACACACAGAACAGACTTGTGGTTGCCAAGGGGGAGGGAGGAGGGAGTGGGATGAACTGGGTTTAGTAGATGTAAACTACTACATTTAAAATGGATAAGTAATGAGATCCTACTATATTACACAGGGAACTATATCCAATCTCAGGATAGAACATGATGGAAGATAATATGAGAAAGAGAATACATATATATGTAAAACTGGGTCACTTTGTACAGTAAAAATTGCACAATTATATAAACCAACTTTAATTTTAAAAATTAATAAATAGCACTATGCCGTTGGTACATGATGACAGTTTTGTCTTGTCCCTTCTAATTTGGGTAACTTTTGTTTCTTGTCTGATTGCTGTGGTTAGGACTTCCAGTCCCTTGTTGAATACAAATGGTGAAAGTAGGCATCCTTTCCTTGTTCCAGATTTTTGCAGGAAGGCTTGCTGCTCTTCACCACTGAGTATTATGTCAGCTATGAGTTTTTCATAATTGGCTTTTATTTTGTTCAGATATATTCTCTCTGATTGCATTTTGTAAGACTTTTTATCCTAAATGGATGTTGAATTTTATCCAGTGCTTTTCCTGCACCTGTTGAGATGATCATGTGGTTATTATATTTTGGTTGATGTGTATGTATCACAGTGATTGATTTGCACATGTTGAACCATGCTTGTGAGCCTGGAGCGAACCCAACTTGATTATGTTGTGTATTCCTTTTTTCTTTTACTGAAGACTAGATCATTTGCAAGGTTGTGTTAGTGTCTGGTGTACAGCAAAATGATTCAGTGTTTCATCTATGTGTGTGTATTCTTTTTCATATTCTCCTGCATCATGGTATTATCACAAGATACTGCACCTTAGAACATTGGGTTTTTTTCCTATTTGGTATATAGTAGTTTGTATCTGGTACTTCCAAACTCCTAATTTGTCCCTATTCCTCTTCCCCCTTTGATAACCATCAATTTGTTTTCTATGTCTGTGAGTCTGTTTCTCTTTTGTATTAAGTTCGTTTGTATCATGTTTTAGATTCCACATATAAAGTGGTGTCGTATCAGTATCTTTATCCACTGATTTGTGCATGGACATTTAGGTTGCTTCCATGTCCTGGCTGTTTTAAATAATGCTGCTATGAATGCTGAGGTGCATGTGTCATTTTGAATGAAAGTTTTCTTTGGATATATGCCCAGAACTGGGATTGCTGGATCACGTGGTAACTTTTTTATTTTTTTAAGTGACTTCCATACTGTGCTCCATACTGGTTGCACCAATTTATATTCCCACCAGTAGGGTAAGAGTGTTCCCCTTTCTCCACGACCTCGCCAGCATTTTCATTTATATACTTGTTTATTTCTGGCTGGCCATTCTGAGTGATGTGAGGTGTGCTACCTTATTGTAGTTTGGGTTTGCGTTTTTCTAATAGTGATGTTGAGCATTTTTCCATGTGCCTATTGGCCATGTGTATGTCTTTGGAGAAATGTCTATTTAGGTATTCTGCCCCTGTTTAGATTGTGTGGTTTGCATTTGTTATTGAGTTGTATGAGCTGTTTATATAGTTTGGAAATTAAGCCCTGTGGGTCGCTTCGCTTGCAAATATTTTATTCTGCTTTGTGGGTAGCCTTTTGTTTGGTTTTTGGTTTCCTTTGCTTATTAGTTTGACTGGGTACCCCTTGTTTACTTCTTTTATTTCTGTTTTGTTGGGAGACTGACCTAAGACAATATTGCTATGGTTTGTGTCAGAGTGTTTTGCCTGTGTCCTCTCCTAGGAGTTGTATAGCATCATCTCGTATGTTTAAGGCTTCAGACCATTTTGAGTTACCTTGTGTGTATGGTGTGAGGGAGTGTTCTATCTTCACTCATTTAGGTGGGGCAGTCCAGCTTTCTCAGCACCACTTCCTAAAGACATTGTATGTTGTTGCCTCCTTAGTCAAAGATTAACTGACCGTGGGTGTGTGGGTACACGACTGGGCCCTCCATTCTGTTCCATGGATCCACATGTCTGATTTTATGCCAGTACCACCCTGCTTTGATTTCTGTGGCTTTGTAGGATTGCCTGATGTCTGGATGGCTTATGCCTCCAGCTTTGTTCTTTTCCCTCGGAATCACTTTGGCAATTCTGGGTCTTTTGTGGATCCGTATAAATCTTAGGATCATTTGTTCTAGTTCTGTGAAAAATGTCATGGCTAATTTGATAGGGATCACATGACACCTGGAACAGTTTGCTTTGTCCATTTTAACAGTATTAAAGCTTCCACTGCTAGAGCATGGGGTGTCTTTCCATGTCTTTGAGTCATCTTCAGTTTTCCTTGTCAGTGTTTTATTGTTCTCCTTGTAAATGTCTCACCTCCTTGGTCAGATTTATTCCTAACGTGATTTTTTATACAATTTTGAAAGGAATTGCTCTTTCCTCTCCCTTTCTGACAGTTCATTATTAGTGTAAAGAAATGCAACAGGTTTCTATAGGTCAATCTTGTGTCCTCTACCTTGACAATTTTATCAGTTCTAGTAGTTTCTGTGTGGAGTCTTTAGGGTTTGCCATAAATAGCACCATGTCATCAGCACATAATGACACTGTTACCTCTTTGCTTCTAATTTGGCTAATTTTGTTTCTGTTTTTCTTGTCTGTCTGTGGTCTTCCAGTCCAACGCTGAATATAGTGGTGAGAGTGGGCATCTGTACCTTGTTCCAGTTTTTGCAGGAAGGCTTGCAACTCTTCAGCATTGAGTATTATGTTAGCTGTGGGTTTTTCATAAATGGCTTTTCTTTTGTTCAGACATATTCTCTCTATATACGCTTTGGTAAGAGGTTTTTTAAATCATGAATGGAGTTCATTCAGTGCTTTTTCTGTACTTATTAAGTTGATAATGTGGGGGGTTTTTTGTTTGTTTTGTCTCTTTTTTTAGGGCTGCACCTGCAGCATATGGAAATTCCCAGGCTAGGAGTCTAATCAGAGTTGTGGCTGTTAGCCTATGCCACAGCCACAGACATGCCAGATTCAAGCCATGTCTGCAGTCTGCACCTCAGCTCACAGCAATGCCAGATCCTTAACCCACTGAGCAGGGCCAGGGACTGAACCCACATCCTCACGGATACCAGTCAGGTTCATTACCACTGAGCCACGATGAGAACTCTGATGATCATGTGGTTTTCGTATTTCGTTTGGTTGATGTGGTATATCACATTGATTTGGGTATATTGCATCATGCTTGTGAGCCTGGAATGAACCTAACTTGATTGTAGTGTATTATCCTTATTTCTGTTACTGAAGTATAGTTCATCTGCAAGGTTGTGTTAGTTTCTGGGGTACTGCAAATGATGCAGTGATTCATACATGTTTGTGTACTCCTTTTCATATTCTCTTGCATCACAGTTTATTACAAGATACTGAATATAGTTCTACATACTATACTTTAGGACCTTGTTTCCCTATTTGATATATAATCACTTGTATTTGCTAATTTCAAACTCCTAATCTATCCCTTCCCCCTTTGGTAATAATCAATTTGTTTTCTATGTCTGTTTCTTTTATAAATAATTTGTATGTTTTGAATTCCACGTATAAATGATATCATGTATTTGTCTTTGAATGACTTGACTTAGTTCAGTAATTTCTGTCTAATCCATATTGTGGCAAAAGCCATTGTTTCCTTTTCTATGGCTTATTCCATTGTGTGAGATATATACATCACATCTTCTTTATCCATTGATCTGTGGATGGACATTTAGGTTGCTTCCATGTCCTGGTTGTTGTAAATAGTACTGCTATGAACATTGGGGTGCACAAATCTTTTGAATAAGTTTTTTTGGATATATGCCCAGAACTGGGATTGCTGGATCACATGATATCTCTTTTTGGTTTTTTAAGGAACCTCCATTCTGGCCGCATCAATGTGCATTCCCACCATAGGGTAGGAATGTTCCCTTTTCTCCATGCCCTCTCCAGCATTTATCATTTGTAGACCTTTGTGTGTGTGTGCGTGTTTGTTTTTAATGGCCATGGCCATTCTGACCAGTGTAAGGTATGCTACCTCATTGTAGTTTGGGTTTGAATTTTTATAATAATTAGCAACATTGAGCATCTTTTCATATGCCTATTGACCATGTGTATATCTTTGGAGAAATGTCTGTTCAGGTCTTCTGCCCCTGTTTGGATTGGGTTGTTTGGGTTTTTTTTTTATTGAGTTGTATGAACTATTCTGATATTATTTTTTAAATTAAGCCCATGTAGGTCACTTCATTTACAAATATTTTATCCTACTGCATAGGTTGTCTTTTCATTAGGTTTATGGTTTCCTTTGCTATGAAAAAGCTTATTATTTTAAGTAGGTGCTATTTGTTATCTTTTGCTTTTATTTCTGTTCTGTTGGGAGACGGATTGCTGTGGGTTATGTCAGAGTTTTGTCTATGTTCTCTCCTAGGAGTTGTATTGTGGTGTGTCCTATATTTAAGTCTTTAGGCTATTTTGAGTTAATTTTTGTGTATGATGTGAGGGAGTGTTCTACCTTCACTGATTTAGGTGTGGCAGTCCAGTTTCCCTATCACCATTCGCTGAAGACACTGTCTTTTTTCAATTGAATATTGTTGCCCCCTTAGAATTAAGTGACCATCTTAAGTGTGTTGGCTCTCCATTCTGCTCCACAGGTCCATAATGACAGTTTTACCTCTTCCTTTCCAATTTGGATAACTTTTATTTCTCTTTCTTGTTTGACTCCTGTAGCTAAGACTTCTAGTCCAATGTGGAATACAAGTGGTAAGAGTGGGCATCCTTGCCTTATTCCAGACTTTTGTAGGAAGGCTTGCATCTCTTCACCATTGAGTATTATGTTAGCTGTTACTAACATAATATTATGTTAGCTACTTACTTTCATAAGTAGCTTTTATGTTCAGAAATTTTTCCTCTATACCCACTTTGGTGAGAGGTTTTTCATTTTTGTTTTTTTTAAATCATGAGTGGATGCTGAATTTCATCCACTTACTGAGATGATCATGTGGTACACCACATTGATTGATCTGGGTATGCTGAACCATGCTTATGCACCTGGATTGACTCCAGCTTAATCGTGGTGTTGATCCTTTTTTATATGTTGATGGATTCATTTTGCTAATATTTTGTTGACAATTTTTGCAACTGTATTTATCAAAAATGTTGGCCTGTAATTTTCTTTTTTGATATTATTTTGCCTGGTTTTAGTGTCAGGGTGATAATGACTTCATAGAAATACTTTGGCTGTGGTCCTTCCTCTTCAATTTCTTGAAAGAGTTTGAGAAGGACAGGTATAATTTGATTGTATGTTTTGTAGAATTTTCTTGGTGAAATCATCTACTCCTGGTGTGTTGTTTGCATGATTTTTTTTTATTCCAGATTTTATTTCTAGTGATCAGTCTGTTGCAATGTTCTATTTTTTTATTGATTCAGTTTTGGTGGATTTTATATTTCTAAAAACTTGTCCATTCTAGGTTGTAGAATTTGTTGGGATATAATTATTCATAGTATTCTCTTATGGATTTTTGTAGTTCTGAAGTATTAGTTATTTCTTCTCTTTCATTTATTATTTTATTTTCAGCCTAGCAGAAGCTTGATTACCCTTTCAAAAAATCAGCTCTTGGTTTTATTGATTTTTTTTGTTTGTTTTTTAAATCTCTTAATTTCCTCTCTGATCTTTATTATTTCCTTCTTTCTGTTATCTTTAGGGTTTTTTTTTTAATTCTTCTAGGTGTAGGTTAGGTTTGAGATTTTTCTTTTCTTTTTTTTTTTTTTTTTGAGGAAGGCCTTTATCCTTATCAATTTGCCTCTTAGGGATAGTTTTGCTCCATCCCATTGATTTTCTATGGTTGTATCTTCATTGTCATTTGTCTCAAGGTTTTTTAAAAATTTCATCTTGGATGTCATCACTAACCCTTTGATTTTTTAGTAGCATGTTGTTTTGTCTTCATGTAATCCTTTTTTTCTCGTTTCTCTTTCCTGTGGTTGATTTTTTAGTTTCAAGCCATGTGATCAGAAAAAATGCTTGATGTATTTTCTTTCCACTTAAATTTAAGCTTGTTTTGTGACCTTGTGTGTGATGATGTATCCTAGAGAATGTTCCATGTATACTTGAAAAGAACATGTATTCTGGTTTTTTTGGGGGGGGGATTTAACATCCTGAAAATACATTTTTTTCCTCTCCTCCCTGACATTTTATGATTTTGCTGTTCACTTTTATCTTTATGTAACAAGCAACAACTTTTAGAAGTTTCTAAAATTAATGCAAATAATTGAAATTATAGGAGAGGATGTTAAGGAGAGATTATGAAAAAGAGGCAAGAACAAGAAAAAAGCAATTACTACTCCAGCGCAAGAAAAGGCCCTTAAACATCTGAATATTGCTGACCCAGGCCATAAGCAAGGTAGGTCTCTGTCATTAAACTTCTGTCACTCACTACTGGTCTAGCTACAAGCAGCGTGTAGTTACCAAGACCCACAGCAACGGCAAAGGGGCTCACAGCTCTAAGGAACAGGCGTAAGCATCCAGACACCACTTCTTAGGTGGGCATGCCTCCTCACCAAGCATATCCTGGCCCCTCTTTCTCTAGGGGTTTACTCCAAAGCAAGCAGGTGCTCAGGGAACCAAGTCATTTAGCAGAAAACTGTATAGCAAAGGCGGCACTGCTTGACTTGTTTCTGGCAAAGAATGAATGGGCTGAGAGCCAGAAATGAAAACCTGCATTACCTGAATGACAGTCTTCACAGCCTGAATAACTCTTCAGAAACACTTTTCACTTCCTATTCATAATGGAACGAGATGCCTAGCAGTTACATGTGCAGATATCTGAAGGGATGAAATCCGTGTCCTTTGGTGAGACAGAGCCATACCATCCAGCTGGCAGGGGACCACCCCAGATGGCTCAATCCATCATTCCGGTCTAAGCAGATGTGGATGATGGAGATGGAAGGAAAAACCTGGGAAACCAAAAACATGAATTCCAGACCTCCTTTAAACAGGTGTGACCACCATCCTGGTGGAGCTACCGAGGGAAGCGCTTGGAACTGAGGAATTGCTGCTCACCTACGTCTAGTCAGCAGTCACACACAACCATTTTCACCACAAGGGGGCGCAGGCGCTCTCACCAGCAGTGGGTTTGGAGCTGCCACCACCCCAGCAGGTCTCTCCCCTGTACACCAAAATAAACAAATGAATGCAATCATCCACAATGATTAAGATTTAGGATATTTAATTACTTGTTTCTTAAGAGATTATTGCTGCAGTTAGGAAGGGAGCACTGAGATGGGAAAGGAGGAGGTTAGACAGAAAAGACTGAAAAGAGCCAAGTACCATTTTCCAAGTACAAAACTGGTCATCTTAAAAGTGACATGGCAGTATATTCACACAACTACTTACATCTAATGCAGAAACATGACAGTACAGTTTTTGCAGAGGCCAATGTGACATCTGCTAGCAACATGATACCATTAAGACATTCCACCCATCTCTGCCAGACTAGGTATTACTAATAGGCACAGAAACATACAGAATAGAAAGCCCACACATGTTGAGTCAAACTAATGCTCACAATCATAAATTAAAGTGGCAACAGCAGGTCCCTTTGAAAAACACCATTGCCCCCCCAACCCCAGCAGCAATGTCACAGCACGGAGGGAGGTCCTGGAAGCAACAGCACATGTGGCAAGGCACGTGCTTCTCCATTTTAGCAGCTGACAAACCACAATGGTGCCTGCTGGGCAGTTCTTGGTCCCTGGACTTCCTCCAGCATGACACATACACACTGGAGACTCAGGGACAGTTCACACACAGCTCTGACCACAGCTCCTCGCTCAGGAGGCACACAGCAGTTCAGCAACCAAGGGGAGCATGACTCCCATGAATCTCAGCCTCTGCCTCCTCACTCACACCAACCGCCATTGGAACCCACAACAGACAGAATGAAACACACCACACCAGCCCTGCCACGGCAAGGCCAGCTGCTCAGTTATTGTGGAGGAAGTACAGTGCTAAAGAACATGTCAGACAAACACGCCAAGGAGCTTGGGGGAGGAGGGGGTGGCCTGGGCATCTTGGTTGTCCCGGCCAGCATTCCCAGTCAAGGAGGCGAGTGGATACCAGCCTGAAGAGGCAGAATATTCAGGAGTCCCTGAGACAGGTGGTGGAACAGTGGGAAGCTTCTCCTGACTTAGCCCTACCCAGATCAAAACCTCAGAGACTGGTCCATTTCCCCTCAGGCCTGAGTCAGGATCAGCCCATCACCACCCTTGGCTGAGGAGGAAGGCACAAGGTATGTTCGTCATGAGAGGACAGTGGCTCGCCCTGGATCAGGGCTCTGTAAGGGGGAAGAGGGTAGGAGGTGGGTGCAGGGTTGGGTCCTGTCCCTGCACCACCCTGAGCAACTAGTCTTAGGAAGGAATCCCAGGCTCTAGGCCACACGTGACATTTGCCATCACTTTCCTATTCTAGAAAGTTTATCTCAGACTAGCAGGGCTGAGGAGCGTCCAGTACCTGAGGCTTAACTGCCAGAGTACCTTTGGGATCTGAATAAAGGGGGAAGAGGCAGGAAGACACACTAATGCAGAAAGAGATTTCCCTGGCCTTGAGGGCCCTCTCATGCCCTCCTCACGGCCACCTCAGGTAAGTCAAGGCAACTTGTGAAGGTGCTTTGAGCTGTTCTTTCAAGCATAGTCTCATGCATCCCCACCACCAACTCTGGTGAGGCACACATTTGAATTTGGGTGCTCGTCCTACTCTGATACTCAGAAAAGTATAGAAAAGGTCTGGTTCCGATTATCACTGGCCCAAGAGAAGGTTCAGGTGTGTTCTGAATACTGCCAGTTCAGAGAGGCAGCACCAGGGCCTGAAGGTCCTAGATTCTCTGGAAACTGCAATCTCTTCCCAGTCCATGGAAATAGGAATGAACCAATGGGAACACAGTTTCAAACAACAATCTTCAGTCAAGTATCAAATGGAAACTGCAGGCAAAGAAGAGGACCAGCGGACCGCTCCAAGCTCTCCTTGGCGGACTGAGCAGATCCACTTGACTGCAAGCACCCTGCCTCACAGAATCAACGGCTCTTCAACCTGCACCCTGGAGAAATAACACGAGCTGCAGTCAAAGGGACTCTGCGACAACCACCACTCTAAGAGGAGAGCCGGAAAAGCCTCCTGCTTAGAGAAAGCCTTACTCCACCCAGGGAGACATTGGTTAGGGAACGCTTCCTGTCTGACCAGCCCATCTGCCCGAGGTAACAAAGCCAACCTGTTCCTACCGCATAAACTGCAGCCCAGGTTCCCTAAGGAGTCGGGCCAGGTCAGAGCTGCCACAATGTGACTAAGTGAAGTTGAGAGAGAGAGAGAGGTTAGAGAAGGGAACAGTTAAAAGAAGTCCCAGGGTCGCATTTAGAACAAGGGCGAAATAATTATGTCACGGAATCCTTTGGGTCTTCACGTTAAAAACCACAAAAGGATGGAAACAAGAGTCCTGAGGATCAAGCTGTCTCATGGTCTGTTTCGCTGTGCTCTAAGGAGCAAGACCAGATGTTGAAACGGCGGGGCCTGTCCCATACCCCGAGAACCTTCCAGAGGCCAGACGCCCCTCGGAGCTACAGAGGGTCCCAGCTCAGCGGGGTTTTGGAGAACCATTCATCTGGCTGCCCTGAGGTACAGCGTCTGTGCTGAAAAGGCTGTCCAAGAAGAAGGAGGACAATTCTGCCACCAGGTTCCTGTCGATGGTAGCCTGGGCCATGCCGTAGATCGCACCCTACAAACCCATCAAAGGACATCATTAGTGACAAGGGGCTCAAAGCCAAGATAAAGCTGTGGTCATGCCTCCTTTACCGGTCCTTGTTGTGCTCCCTGTGCTCCACCCCCCCACACCCCAACTCCATTCCCACCCCAGGTGCTCTTCTAGCAGAAAGACAGCTGGCCTAGGACATCTTTCACAGGGACCTGCCTCTGCCTTTCTGCCCAAAGAACTATCCTGTGGGATTTGGTGTAGAAAATTATAGAGGAAAAAGTCCTCTACTGTGTCCCTGTGTCAAAATTTTCTTCAAATGGACACTGCCCCCATCTGCCTTTGTCTAGCACTTTCAAATTTAGAGCATGCTTATTATATACAGCATAGCTCATTTGAGGCTAAAAACCCTGGGAGGGGTGAGGCAGAGAGCATCAGCTCCAAAGGAAGAGGATGGTGGAAAGGGGGGGCGGGGGCAAATGCAGCAACAGACTTGAGGATACCTGATTCTTTCAAACCCCCACCAACACCTACCCTTCGACAGGAAGGAACCCCCCCCCCTCCCCCGCCCAGGGGTCCCTACCATTCCTGTGGTCTTGGCTTTAGGATTCTTCATGATCTGAGTGACGGATTCCCGGATGTCCTTTAGGAACTGTATGGCCACTCGCTTCCGGGTGTGTACCAGCGTGATGCAGAAATGAATGCTACAGGAGAGGAAAGAGACAAAGTGAGATGAATCTTGGAAAAAGAAAATTCTAAAACCAAGTGGCCCCCAATACAGGAACTTATTGGTTGTGTCTGCATGTTGGGCCAAGTGTAGTCATGCAAGCCGTTCCCAGTCCTGGGCCTCAGGGCTCTCAAACACACAGGCTGGGGAGCGTAGGCTGGCACGAGGGCTCCATGGCCTGAAGCGTGATCAAGAACCGCCCTGGTCAGAGGAATACAGCTGGCTGTTCTGTCCCAACCCCTCCCTGTAGAAACTGCCATTCCTGCAACCATGTGCCAACCAATGGGGTTCTTTTTTCTTAGAAGATAAACCCTCATGGGAACAGAGCTACATGGCTGGGGTCTCGAAGGACTTCAGGGCACAGAAGAAACTCACTCCCCTTGGAGGGAGACTGGGGTACAGAGGGATGGTGAAGGGGGAAAACTGGGTCTAGATGGGACTGACAACAGCGCCGAGAGCATGGGTGGATCAGGGCTGCATGGAGGACACTGAAGAGACCTATTCTATTGGGCAGGAGTGTTTACTTAAAGGCATCACAGAAGATTAGAAAAGCACCATAAAGATGACAGTAGCAGCCCTGAATGATTAGAGGCCCTCTGGAAGGTTCTGAGCTCAGTATTACTCAGGTAATGAGAGCACCTGAGGATGGGAGAGTACAAAGCCCAGAAAGAGTGTGTGTGGTGGGGCGGGGATGAGGGGGATCTCGTGACTGACCGCTGGTCTCAAGAGGCTGCCACCTAATCTGGCCAGTTTAAAGCTAGTCTTGGCTATAAAACTGAACAACTCCAAGTGGCAAGACAGACACTCTGGAGAAACTCCAGTTGCCACTAAAGTGCTGGGCTCTGGCAGGCAGTCTCTGCACTCTAGGTCACCTCATGCTCTTCAAAGGTCCTGGAGCAGAGGAAGGGGAAGAGGTTTCTTCAAGCTCACCTGGGTGGGAACTGCAGTTGGTTCAAGTTCCACCCCTTGGCAGTCATCAGGTTAAATAGTCGGAAGATGTCAAAATCTCGGGAGCCCAGAGCAATGACTGACAACTGAGGATTCCCAAAGACAAAGATGCCTTTGATATTTTCCAGTCTTAAAAGGAACAGAAAGAAAATTTAGCCATATACATTCCTCTGGCCATCATCTCATGTCTCTCTTATAATACAATCTAACCTTTGGGGACTCTAGATTCCTCACCTTCTAAAATAAGGTGGCTAGGAGTTCCCGTTGTGGCACAGTGGTTAACTAATCCGACTAGGAACCATGAGGTTGTGGGTTCGGTCCCTGGCCTCGCTCAGTGGGTTAAGGATCCGGTGTGCTGTGAGCTGTGGTGTAGGTCGCAGGCGCAGCTCGGATCCCGTGTTGCTGTGGCTCTGGTGTAGGCCGGTGGCTACAGCTCCAATTCGACCCCTAGCCTGGGAACCTCCATATGCCACAGAAATGGCCCTAGAAAAGGCAAAAAGACAATGAAAAATAAAATAAGGTGGCTAGACTGGATCAATGGTTCCTAAATATTACAAGTATTTAAAGGCCCAAACCCCACTAGATCCAATGAAATCAGGACCATTGGCTCCTAACCTGTCTTCCTAACTCCCGAATTATGATCTGCCCCCAGGATTGTTGAGGGATAAACAATGTACTTTAAAAAAAAAAAAAAACCAAACCCTGGAGAAATAATCCCTCCGTCTCTCTTTAAAAACTTATCCAGAGTTCCCATCATGCCTCAGCAGAAACGAATCTGACTAGTATCCATGAGGGCACAGGTTCAATCCCTGGCCTCTCGCTCAGTGGGTTAAGGATCTGGCATTGCGCTGTAGGTCACAGACGCAGCTCAGATTCTGCATTGCTATGGTGTAGGCCATCGGCTACAGGTCTGATTCAACCCCCTAGCCTGGGAACCTCCATATGCCGCAGGTGTGCCCCTAAAAAGACAAAAACAAAAAAAAAGACTCATCCACATAATCCCTAAAGTAAGAACTGGCACAGTAGTTCTCAGCAGATGGGCCTAGCAGGACCATCTGTAGGCCTTTTTCAAATGAGCCGGGTCTGCTGGCCACTTTCATTCACCTGGAGATTTTGAACAGGCCCCTCCAAGCCCAGTGACACACAGACAGACAGGCAGGTAACACATGAACAGATACGACAGACAAAGCATGCAGCCTGGTTCTAGCGTTAACCTGGGGTTTCATTCCCTCACCCCCCATTCAGTCTGCCTCCCTCCAGTTCCTTCTCATTCCACTGATTCTCCAAGTATGATTATTAGGCCAGCAGCATCCAGATATCCACTGGGAACTTCCCAGAAATGAAAATCCTCAGATTCCAGTTCTAGACTTACTGAGTCAGAATTCTAAGAGTGAGGCTCAGCAATGTGCATTTTAACAAGCCCCCCAGGTGATTTGAGATTCCACCTCAAGTTTAATAAGCACCACTGTCTGAACCATTAAGCTGTACATCAGTACTTGGTAAGAGCTGCCAGCTGTTAAGACATCCTTGGAGGCAAGATGGCCTACAGATGAAGCCCGGATCTGACCCTCCAAGTCACAGGGCAGTAAGGAAGCTCCTCCCAGGCCAGCACCACACTCCTAAGCTGTATCTCTTGGGACTGCAAACAGCCTGAGGCTATGGCGCTTGGCCAGGCAGATGTCTTGAGCCTACGGGGCAGACAAAGCAAGAGACAAGGCAGAATCCCAATCTTCCGCACATACTCTGCCTTGAGGAAGCGAGTGGTTTTGATGATCTGTTTGGTAGCTTCAACGTAGCCGTTCTCACCGAAGTACATCAAGGCGGCCCAACAGGCTGCACTAATGCCGCCAGGCCGTGAGCCCGCCATGGTGGGGGAAGCGTAGATGCCGCCTTGCCAGTCCGTGGCAACGAAGAACTGATAGTTTCTATACTTCTTGTCGCTGTATAACACCACTGAAGAGCCTTTGGGGGCATAGCCGTACTGGGGGGCGGGGGAGAAGCAGACAGGTGAGTGTACAGCTCCGTGTGGCGGGCCTGCCCCAGAACTCTCAGCATCCCGCAAAGTGTGTCAGCGTCTCTGTGCTCCCACTCACATTGAGATTTCAAACTTACAGTCTGTCAAAGTGGAGAGGAAACTTAAGGGATAGGGTTTACATTCTCTATTTTAGGGATGAAGAATCTAAGGCCCAGGAAAAACAATGTCTTCTTCAGTTAATGGGTTTGCCTTCAGCCCTCTCATCCAGCATGTGTTTCTTCCTTAATTAAAACACTACCCCGGGGTGGTATATCAGGATGGAAGCAAAGATAAATTTCCACTGAAGGCAGGACAGGATGAAAGTCAGGTGACTTGGGGTCAACTAAAATCACAGTCTGATTCCCTTTCCATCTTCTTCACTTAGTATTTCAGTTCTTTTTGAAGAACACCATGGTGCTCAAAATCAAGAAGCTACTTAACCCAGCTTTAAAATAATGTGTGTACTTGACAATGTGCCATCCTAATCCACTCTCACTGAAGCTAAGATGGACTTAACTGCACTTCCTGAACCACACAAGGATGGACACGAAGAAAAGGGGTTGTAGACTTGGCCTCTATCACTATACCCTGTCATATGAATCAGCTGCCCTGGAGAGAGCAAAGAGCCAGGGTTAATTAAATATTTACAGGGCAAGCTAATACTTTGAGCAATGTATTTTGTTGGTAATAGTCAAAATAACCAACTGTCTACTTTGATTAACATGTGGTCCCTTCCCTCGCTCACCTTATGAGTATCAGCTGAAATGCTGGTGACGCCTTTCACGCGGAAATCAAAGGGCTGCTCCAATGGGTATCCGGCTTTCTCCATAAAGACGATGAGGAAGCCTCCCAGACAAGCATCCACATGAAGAGGTATTTTGTATTTGACAGCCAGCTAGTTCCAGAAACCAAAGACCATAAGAGAATATCATTTACAGCCCTGTAACAGAAACCTTGCAAGCCATGAGTGGAAAGTGGGATAGAGCCACAAGGCATGATGTACTATCTTCCATGTTTTAAAAACCTGGCCATTTTTTACTTATTATTATTTTTTTTTACTTTTTTTTATTTTAGGGCCACACTTGCAGCATATGGAAATTCCCAGGCTAGGGGTCGAATTGGAGCTACAGCTGCTGGCCTAGACCACAGACACAGCAACTCAGGATTCAAGCAGAGTCTGCAACCTACACCACGGCTCACGGCAACACCAGATCCCTAACTCACTGAGTGAGGTCAGAGATTGAACCCGAATCCTCATGGATACTAGTCAGATTCGTTTCCTCTGTACCACAACAGGAACTCCTGATATTCTTAATAAAGGTCATCTTCCAAAGGTATTCAGCCTTCAAAATAATTCATTTGAAATGTGGTTTCTATTTTATATTTAAACATGCATGGCTTCAAACTCACGCAAAATCAAAGTAAGAAATGAGCAGCACTCTGATTTGGGCTGGAGAGGGTAGGGGAGGTGGCAGGGGGTGGGGGGGCCATGGGGCAGTACAGTGAACACCACCATTTAGGCATGCGCCTAAATGCAGGTTATTTCCTGATCTGAATCAAAATGCCAGTACCAGTTCAGAATGTCCAGTTTAAGCAAAGCCTTCCACGTTGTGTTATCCCTCCCACGTTGTGTTATCCCTCCCACGTAGCAGAAGCCGATCTCTTTCAGAAGCTCAAACAGAACTGTGCAGCTTACCACAGGGCAGATGAGAGCTAGTCATCACCACTGGGCCAGAATCTAAACCCCAAATCGCTTCTCTTTGCCAAGTACTGCACCTTAGATTATACTATAAAACCTCGATCTGGATGTAGTCTGTTTCTCCCACGCACCTTGGCCACTTCGGGGACAGGATCTATCACACCGTGAGGATACTGGGGGGTAGAGCAGACGAGCATGGCAGTGTTCCTGGAGATGGCTCTCCGCATTGCCTAGGGGGTTAAAGTTAAGAGGAAGGTGAGGGGCCCCATCACAATTACTCTTCCGCTACCGAGATCAGCCTAGGCCACCAGCTTGGAGTGTCAGTTCCATGGGGCCCCCCTGCGTCACCTCTCCAACCTGGAGAAAGACGGCTCCCCACCATGGTGGCTGAATGCAAACACCTGGGTATGAAAACAGTCTGTGCGCACAATACAAAAACAAGAGAATCTCTGTGAGGCTGAAAAAGAACATGGGGCTCAGAGGCAAAATTGCCAAAGGTAAGTCCCGGCCCCACCTATCGGCAGTGAAATCTTGAGAAACTTCTTCATTTCAGCCAGTGCGTTTCTTCATCTGTGAGTAACACTAACAGCTTCTACGACCTCTCTGGGCTGTCATGAGGCTGAAGTGCGATTCTGATGGCACTCTGAAAACTAGAAAGTTCTTCTATATGAGTGCAAGGCATAAACATAATTACTGAAGGAGCTGGAAGATGAGGGACCTGGCGAGAGGTTGGCCAAGGGGTACCAAGTGTCAGGTATGCAAGGTGATGTACAACCATGACTGTACTGAACGATCCTACACTGTACACCTGAAATGTGCTTAGAGAACTAGGGGGTAGCCTTAAGTATTCGAACCATGAAAAAGAGAAAGAAAGAAAATGGTAACTATGTGAGGTGTTGGTTCTGTTAAATAGCTTGACTGTGGTGATTATTTCCCAGTGTTCACATATATCAAGAGGTCAAGCTGTATGCCTTAAATATACCCAGTATTTTACTGGTCAATTCATTAGTTAATACCTCAATTTCAGTTGGAGGTAATGATGCAGTGCTAATAAACTGGATAGTTTACTTATGGAAAAAGTATACTACTATAATGGCAATGGTACTCTTTCAGGATAATCAAAAACCACAGTGGGTCTCAGGGCAAGTTAGTCCAGGCTCAATTTACAAAGAGAAGAGAAAGTGATGGCACTGAGACAAAACCCAGATCGTTAAAGTCTCAAGTTAGTCTCACCTTCCCATCAGGGTTCATGAATCTAGGAAAAGCCAAAAGCTGCAAGGATTCACCACAGCCAGTGGCAGTGTTTGCAATTCTGGCTGCTACAATCAAGGCATTTTTGAGCCTGTCTGTGACAATGGAAAAAGCTAGCAATCAGGTGCACTTCTTGCTTCTTATGGCCCAAGACAGCCAACAGTCCTTCAGAGGAACTCACCCGAATATCCACCTCCATCATTTTGTTCAGTGGAACCCGTATAATCTTCATCCCAAAGTAATTGGCTGCTTTGTCAAATGCAGCATGGGCACTCTGGGGGGCTACGCTAAAGGGCAGGGAAGAAGAAAATAATGAAATTCAAATCAAAACAGGGTTCAAGAGACAACATGGTTAGCAGCTAATCTAAACCACCAGGAGTAAACTTCCGATTATTTACCCTCAAATTTTTAAAAGTGTTTATAGTGTTTTCTTTTTTAGCACAAATAGAGGTCAGCGGATTTTCTAGAGAAACCTTCTCCTTACTCTTTAGAAATCATTTTGGCAGCAGGAAGAACTCCAAGTAATGCCACACTGAGGGATCCTAAGCATAAAGCAAGGCTGACGGGTATAAAGACAAAGGATGGGGACTTTGGGACCACCGTGAGGTTGAGCCTTCTAGCCGCTGCTGACCCAAGGATGGGCACCTCAGTGAAGAGCAAGCTTCCTGACACAACACATGTTCAAGCAGAGAGCATAAGACTGCTTGCTTAGCAGGGATGTTAAAGCAACAGTCAAGCATCAGACCAGGGGGGCCCTCCATCTCGGAAAGACCATGAGCTACGAAAAACCAAAATCCCCATTTTCCCCCACACACTTGGAGGCAGCACTTCAAATAGTATTGAAAAAGGAAACCAAGCCATTTGTTTTCAGACTTCCCTCAATCACTCCACTCTTACAATTAATCTGTTCTCTTGAAGGGAGAAAATTCACTATCACTAAGTACAAAGAGACAAAAATGGAGTTCTCATTGCGGCTCAGTGGATTAAGTTACCCGACAGAGTCTCCATGAGGATGTGGGTTTGATCCCTGGCCTTGATCAGTAGGTTAAGGATCCGGCATTGCTGCAAGCTGCAGCATAGGATCACAGATGTGGTTTGGATCCAGTGTAGCTACGGCTGAGGCGTAGGCCGGCAGCTGCAGGTCTGATTTGACTCTTAGCCTGGCAACTTCCATATGTCACAGGTGCGGCCATAAAAAGACCAAAAAAAAAAAAAAAAAACTTTATGCATGAAGAAAGACGGCACCTGACATTCTCTTAGTCTAAGGATGAACCACAGCAAGAGGTCATGTGCAACAAAGCCCTTAATCACTGACACTTATGGGAAAAACATTAACCCAGAAGATGTAATATGAACACACTTATGAAAAGGAAGGGATCTTGAGAAAAAAAAAAAAAATGCAACCAAATATCAAAATTATGTCCATGGGGTGGCAATATGTATAAATCTCAAAACGATTTCTAAAATTTTTCCTTCCAGAACGCAGTCTTCAGGCTGAAATTTTCTCAAGAAGCACCCCAAAGCAGCCTATTATTTTTAAGTAATTTTCACTGAACTAAGATAACTGGAGAGCTTTCCTTAGCCTCCAGGTAAACTTACAGTAAATACCGCAGAATTCAAAGATGTATGTAGTCCTATAACTCTGTCACTTATAGAAAAAGGATCTTGTTCTTGTTTGCAATATACACCACATATAAATTGGGGGGGGGTGGGGGTGGAGAATGACCTTTAATATTAACTAGCAGATCCACTTAGGATTTTGCTGAATGTGAAGGATAAGTGGTCAAGGGCCAAGGGCAGGAAGGAAGAAGGAGAAAACAGCTGTCAAGCTATTTTACATGACAGTACTCTGCAGAGACAAACCTAAAAGGGGGAAAAAAAAAAAAAAAAAAAAAAACAGCCACACATATAGTCAGCCCTCCATAGCATGAGTTCAACCAAGCAAGGATAGAAAATACTCGGGAAAAACAAAGTTCCCAAAAAGCAGAACGTGAATTTGCTGCACACTACCAACTGTTTACACAGCATTTACATGTTAGATGTTCTAGGTAATCTAGAAATGACAGAAACTATACAGAGGACATGCATATGTTACATGCAAGTACTACACTGCTTCACACGAGGGACCTGAGCATCGAGGATTTTGGTATCCATGGGGACTGGAACCAAACCTCTGTGGATACCAAGGCACAATTGTACATACATTTCTGGAGTTTTGATCCCATTCTCAAAGGCCAGTTCCCGATAAGCTTTGCAGGCCATCAGTATGCTTTCTGTACCCCCAGAGGTCACCTGTAATAAAAAAGAGATGCCGTGTGTGTAGGGAGTAGGGATAGCTATTAGCATGCACTTGATCTTGACGGTGTCGGATGCAGAAACAGATGCATGCGTCATTAGTTTGGATATATGCTGCAGAGCAGACACTGCTATTTTCTGGAAGGAAAATTTTACTTTATTGGCTAGGCCCCAATACTGGTGCAGGAGAAAAGTAAAGCTACTAAATAAGAATGATGAGGGAGTTCCTGTCGTGGCTCAGTGGTTAGTGAATCCAACTAGGAACCATGGGGTTGTGGGTTCAATCCCTGGCCTTGCTCAGTGGGTTGCCGTGAGCTGTGGTGTAGGTCAAAGACATGCCTCGAGTCCCTCGTTGCTGTGGCTGTGGCGTAGGCTGGCGGCTACAGCTCCGATTAGACCCCTTGCCTGGGAACCTCCATGTGCTGCAGGAGCAGCCCAAGAAATGGCAAAAAGACAAAAAAAAAAAAAAAAAAGAATGATTGATGAGAAGTTCCACACTATACGGACAAATGCACATCTACCCAGATCCCACCTGTTCACAATCTACTTATATTTCTATTGTTTGTCTAGTTACAGATGTGAGAGAGCATTTTACTCTGTTCAAAAGTATCGGGATTACTGACTTTGATTTAAACTGTCAGTGCCCACTAAAAAATGTGAAACTGTGAAGTTATAACTCCAGTCAACTACGCAATATATTAGAAGACCAAGAATAGCCATTCAGACATTTCAGTAAACTTGAGGTTTTGACAAGTTTAAAGGAGAAAAGCAGAACTCTTTTCTTAGAAGTTTAACTGACTCATATGAAATCAAAACCAAAACTCTAATTCTTAAAGAAAATGTTTTTTCTGAAGCTAGGCCTAGCCACTTTGGTACATGCAAATTTCTTGACCAGAGTTGATATAAAAATACTCAGAGGTCATTTCACTCATCCTGTTTTCCTGACTGGACTACAAACTCATGAAGGTGGGGACCAATCTCTTTATGACAGTATTCCTAGCGCCTAGCCTAGTAGCTGACACCTAACAGATCTTCAATTAACATTTCTGAATGCCTGATCTGACTCTCAGTAAACCATGACCAATACAGGCATGTTAGACCCACCTAGCTATCCTTTGATAACATCTAAGAATGAAACCATTTCAAAACAAATGGGGTAGGAGTTCCCATTGTGGCTCAGCAGAAACGAACCCAACTAGTACCCATGAGGATGCGGGTTCAATTCCTGGCCCTGCTCACTGGGTTAAGGATCCGGCACTGCCGCAAGTTGCAGTGTAGGTCAAAAACATGGTTTGGATCTGGCATTGCTGTGGCTGTGGCATAGGCCGGCAGCTGTAGCTCCGATTAGACTCCTAGCCTGGGAACTTCCACATGCCGCAGGTGCAGCCCTAAAAAAAAAATTAAAAACAAACAAACAAACAGGGGAAATAAAAAGCCATAGCACTGAGCTAGGGATATCGGTGGAGATTTTCTTAGATTTATCATCTCCAAAGATTCATACAAGCTTAGATAGCTTTTCCATTTCTACAGGTGAGAAAACTGAGCCCCTGAGAGATTAAGTGATTACCCAGTATCATTCATCAGCATCTTTTTGTGGCCACGCCTATGGCATAAGGAAGTTCCCAGGCCAGGGATGGAACCCAGGAAACTTGTAGCAACCTAAGCCGCTGTAGTGATAACACTGGATCCTTAATCTGCTGTGCCATGAGAAAACTCCCCATCAGTATCTTCAGATAAAAAATAAAACTTTCTATATTTTTGTATTTAGTATAACTAAATGTGAGATGAAATGAGAGCAGGTAGTGACTGAAATTGCCTAAAATAATATCCACATGTAAGACAAAAATATCATAGGATACAAAATCCCAGTGGTTAGGAGTTAGATGGAAGATTAGCTCAGAAAAGTTAGCATTCTGTAATACAGGAAGGCTTCAGGAAACACGTGACTGTCATTCACACAGTAAGACACTGAACTCGGGCAGGAGGCACTTGTCTGGAGGTGGCTGCATTCCTATGCTTACAATTGCAGGACAGTCTGCAAATTGCAGCACATCCTGTGGTCTAGCATAAAACCCCAGAACATCACATGAGGAGCCTAGCCAGTTGTGAAGAAAGTTGGGAAAGGTCGAGTCCCCAGGGCACTGATCTCTCAGGTCCAGTAACAACCTAGGCAGAAATATTTCCAAACTGCTAGTCACCTACTCCACACGCCCTATTGTCAATCTAAGTAATCAAATCAATATTCTTATCTGTTAGGCAAAACACCAGTGTACTTTTTGACTGTAAAATCAGGAACACCTAAATTCTACTTACAATTTTTACTCCCCAAATTCTGTGTTTAAATATGTTGCTATTCTCCCATTTCCCTCTACCCTCCGTAACCAAAGGAGAAAAAGAACTCAATTCTAAACTAAGAAGACAGAAGCCTCAATTACTTGTCACCTTAGTCAGCATCTTTCAACATTTAAAAAATCTCTCACTCTAATAGATGAGAGCTGTGTCAAAAAACAAGAGTAGAACAGGACCTACTTGGAAAATTTTCTTTTAGATACTGTTTGGACCTGATGGCATCTGCACAAGCCAAGACTGTTTCCCATGGCAACCTAATTGCTTTTGGAATATAAAGTCACCTCTCACCCATTCTAACTGAGGCAAATGAAGTTAATACAAGGAAAGACAGTTGAAGGTTGAAGAATAATGAATGAGATTCAGAGTGTTAAGACCTTGGTTGGGAGCAGGCTAATGACTGCCAGCCAGGTGGCTTTGTCTTCTTATTTCCCAGCTCTGAACTCTGAGCCTTCTTCACCAAAAGCGGCCCATAAAGAAAGAGAGACAGAAGATATTCATAGAGAAAGACTAAAGAGAGAAACAAAGAAAATCACATAATCCCAGAAGTAACTGGTTCTCGTTTAAGTATTAGAAGAGACTGGGGATCTTAGACTCCATCTATCCTTCTCCTGATCCCTGACACAGCACTGAAAAGATCCTAACTCGAGAAGCATGGTTTAATTGCAGCAATGCAAAAACACTCCACAGAGTTGGTCTTGTGGATTAAGATGGAAGACTGAAACTACTTCACAGACTTTCTCTCCCCTAAGACACCCAAGGATGTAGAAAAGAAGCACTAAAACCCTACAATGATGACAAGCAAACAAGGAAAGAGAGATAATCTAACACAATATAACTTCAAATGCTGGCAGTGAAAAAAAGAAACAAGTTTCTAAAGCAAAGCAAAAGAGTTCCCTTGCAGCACATCAGGTTAAGGATCCAGCATTGTCACCACTGGGGCACCGGTTCAATCCTGGACCCAGGAACTTCCATATGTCACAGGGGTAGCCAAAAAATAAAATAAATAAATAAAGCAGGGTAGAGAGTTCAAACATAGTTCCTAACCCCTCCTCCAAGCCTTGGAAATTGTCCAGGCGAGTCAGCAAAATCATGAGAGTTCTCATTAATACCCCCAAATCTTCAGAGAAGCAAGTGGAGAAGGTTTTCTTATCTTCTTTCCTTATCTTCAGATCAGAGAGTGACAGACATGGCAGCTGGGGGGAAACCTGTGGACTGGGGAGAGAGAACACCGGGAGCGGCTCTTTTTTTTTTTTTTTTAGGATGGAGTTTTTGAAGTGAAGACTCCAGGGATACAGGGTGAGCTAAAGAAATAATCAAAACCCAAAAGGTATATATTATTCTCTTCCAACTAGGCACAGTGAACTCTGGTAGATAACTTTTAACGAAGCATCAGAAGAGGCCTCGATATTCTAATACAGGTGGGACAAAGCACTGGCTGAGCACTGCCCTTAACCAGATACTCTCAGACTGGAAATGACCACCAAGTATCAGAACAGACAATGTCTAGAGACGGTCACCCAAGCGTGAGTTGAGATGAAAGAAAATGGCATGGTAACTACACAAACATAGAAAAAGAAAAAAGGTAGCCTGTAAAATAAAACCCCAACTCAAAAGGTAACAACCTAAGGAAGGGAAGGGAACTAGTCCTTTTTCTCACTATAGGACAATATCATAAGAACATGAAAACAAGAGCAGAAAACTTGGACACTGAGACAACAGAATGAGAGCTCAAACCTTTAAAAAAAAGTATCAAACAAACAAAAAAAATACCAAAGAGCATGAATACAGAATTACTAACTGCATTAGGAAGAGCAAGGAACAGACTGAACACACTGCCGAGAATAAAAACATTGACTCAGAGAAAAGGTTTAAGGTAAGTTTAGTGAACCCAGATAAGTAAAGGCAGAAACTGAAAGCTCAGTGCCACTCTAAGTTTGGAGAACTGTGTCCCCCTGGCTAGTCATAGATAACCAATAACCAAAAGGCATTCAGAGAGGAAGAACAGGCTGGGGTGGATTTCTGTTAAGTCATGTTCTCTAGGAAACAGCTGAGTACCCTAGGAAAAATGGAGTGAAGAGAAGATTCCGGGAAGAGAGGCTTTCAAGCATCAAAGGTCTCCCACATGAAGAAAAAAAAAAAAAAAATCACAGAACTTCTATTTCCATCAATACAGATTTTATACCATGGGCAACCTCCAGCTTGAAACAACTAGAAAAGCCTGATAAAACATTTTAAAAAATTGTTTTACATCCAGCACTGAGTTAACAAAGGAACACACTGAAGCCCCAAACAAAGGAAAATCAAGACTCCTACAAGATGAGTGTCAAAGCTGGTTTTGGAGTTCCCGTAGTAGTACAGCAGAAACAAATCTAACTGGTATCCATGAGGATGCGGCTTCAATCCATGGCCTCGCTCAGTGGGTTGGGGATCCAGCACTGTCATGAGCTTTGTGTAGGTTGAAGACTTGGCTTGGATCCCCTGTCACTGTGGCTGTGGTATAGGCCAGCAGTTGCAGCTCCAATTTGACCCCTAGCCTGAGAACTTCCATATGCCGAGGTGCACCCCCCACAACAAAAAAGCTGATTTTAACTTTGAGGGTTGTTGCTAAGTCTTCCAAGAGATCTCAAACTTCCACTCTGACAAATAAATAGATAAATTTAGGGCCTGCCCAAGGTAAGGAGTCTAAAAAAAGATGGTGAAAATATTGAGACTTCATTCACATGCTTAGTGGTACAAGAAATAAACCCTGCTAAGTAAAAGATGGCCAAGAAAAATTGCTTTTCTCAACTCAGACACTCGGGTAAAGAAAAATAAGGATCTCATGAATGTATGCCAAGACAGCTTTTATTTGAGTTTGTGGTTTGAGTTTGAACTACTTCTGTAGTACAGAACTACATGCTGAGAACTGAACGTGAACTGGTTCCCACATGGTAGCACTTCCCAGCAATTCCCTAGTAACTGGCAGAAGTAAATACAAATCTTCTCTGGAAGAACTTCATTTCAACCTAGGCCTCAAAGTCAAGTTTCTAGGAAAATGAGTGACACAGTGTAAAAAAAAAAAGGATATAGGCTGACACAAATGAAACCAGCAGAAACAGACAGGTAAGGCTCATGAATAATGGAATTATAGAGTATAAAATAATTATATGCAGTATATTTATATAAAAACAATACACGCCAAGGAAAGGGACTACAAAGCACAACCAAGCAGATTCAAAAAAAAAAAAAAAAAAGAATTCTCAAGCATGAAAAATACAGTAAATGAAATTTAAAAACCCAATGGATGAACTAAGGAGGAGACTGATAAAATCCCTGTATGCATCACCCAGCTCCAACAATTATCAGCTCATAGCCCATCTTTCTCCTACCCCCAGCTGCCCAGCCATTGTTGCTATTGAAAATATCAGTTGTTCTAATAGTTACATCTTTACAGGTTACTTATTTTTTCTGGCTGCTTTTAAATATCATCTAAAGGTGTGTTATCCCTTCTCCATCCTTCAAGTCTCTTAACTTTCTATTTGTCTCTCTGGGTTTTATTCTGGTTAATTTCTTAAACTGTCTTGTTTGTGTGACTTACGAACCATGTAAATATTTTACACGGTTATAAATGGGAACTAGTAAGCTTCTTGAACAAATGGTTGATTCTGGGTCTCAAGCAGGAAATGCACAAGGGAACCTGGAATATTTCACCAAGTAAAAATATTTTCTAAAAAAAATAAATAAAAAAGGAAGGAAAACTATGAGTCATGCAGAAGGACCCAGAGGCCAAAATTAAGTTCCCAATGGCCAAAAATGGAGTAATTTGAGCATCAATCTGAGTGACAGCTACAACAGACTGAAGCACACAGTATTCTACAATTTATCCACCCTCCTGCTGATAGACATTTGAATTACTTCCAATTTTTAGCTATCATGAACAGTGTTGCTATGAATATACATCTATCCTGATACACACATGCACTTGTTTTTATAGGATGTATGTCCCAAGTAGTGGAATTTCAGGGTAATAAAATATGAGTATCTTCAACTTTACTGGATAAACTGTTTTCATGGTAGTTTAACCCGTGGTGTCTTAACAGTTTGTAGAGAGTCTAATGGCACAGTAGAATACCCACATACTGTAAGTATACTGGCATCTCCCCTCTATCTCACTCTGCCATCTAAACACCATAAGGGAACCCACTGCTAGATTATGGATGGTTCACTTTTTTTTTTTTTTTTGTCTTTTGTCTTGTTGTTGTTGCTATTTCTTGGGCCGCTCTCGCGGCATATGGAGGTTCCCAGGCTAGGGGTTGAATCGGAGCTGTAGCCACCGGCCTACGCCAGAGCCACAGCAACGCAGGATCCGAGCCGCGTCTGCAACCTACACCACAGCTCACGGCAACGCCGGATCGTTAACCCACTGAGCAAGGGCAGGGACCGAACCTGCAACCTCATGGTTCCTAGTCGGATTCGTTAACCACTGCGCCACGACGGGAACTCGGATGGTTCGCTTTTTAACAGTTTTGGAATATTTTTTTTGAAAATGAATGCCAGGAATACCAGTTTTGTTAACAATTGAATATTTGAACATGTTGATTTTTTCATGCTGCTAACATAACCAATGTTATCATAAAACAATGATGCTTATTAAGACCCAAAAAAAAAAAAAAAGTAACTCTAAGATGTTCTTATCTTTGACTAGGCCCCTCAATAATTAAATTTTTAGACTTTATAATGATCATTAAAGTATCTGAAAGGAGGAGTTCCCGTCGTGGAGCAGTGGTTAACGAATCCGATTAGGAACCATGAGGTTGCAGGTTCGGTCCCTGCCTTTGCTCAGTGGGTCAACAATCCGGCGTTGCCATGAGCTGTGGTGTAGGTCGCAGACACAGCTCGGATCCCGTGTTGCTGTGGCTCTGGCGTAGGCCGGAGGCTACAGCTCCAATTCGACCCCTAGCCTGGGAACCTCCATATGTATCTGAAAGGATTAGCACCTCTGGGTTACCATTATAGTACCCCGGGTTACATCTGACTATCTTGCATGAGCTAAAATTTAGTTTTTTTCTGGAGAAGGCAATATCAGTTTGTAGTAACAAACCTAAACAGAAGTTTATCAATCACAGTTTAGGAAAACTTAGCAAACATCTAATGGAAAGAAGGAATCCTCATGTGTACCTTTAAATATAATGACACCCTCTTCCTTTATTTTTTTTCTTTTTGTTTTGTTTTATTCTTTTTTTTTTTTTTTTTTGTCTTTTTGCTATTTCTTTGGGCCGCTCCCGCGGCATATGGAGGTTCCCAGGCTAGGGGTCGAATCGGAGCTGTAGCCTCCGGCCTACGCCAGAGCCACAGCAACACGGGATCCGAGCCGTGTCTGCGACCTACACCACAGCTCATGGCAACGCCGGATTGTTGACCCACTGAGCAAAGGCAGGGACCGAACCTGCAACCTCATGGTTCCTAGTCGGATTCATTAACCACTGCGCCACGACGGGAACTCCTATTCTTTTTTTTTTTTCTTTTGTCACACACACAGCATGCATAAGTTCCTGGGCCAAGGATCAAACCTGCATCACAGCAATGACATGAGCCACAGTAGTGACAATGCCAGGTCCTTAATCCCCTGAGCCACCAGGGAACTCCTCCTCTGCCTATATTCTTAAACCAACAGGAGACTTGATTTATAGCAAAATAATTAAGTCAACATTCAGCTCAATCAAAATAAGATGTATATCAAAAAACTATGAGATAGCTTGACAAAATTATATAGATAACTGGATAGGCAGGTGGGTGGATGAAAGAGGGGAGGGAGAGAAAGAGGAGTAGAGAGAGCAGATGTGGCATAAATATTTATATTTAGTGCATCTAGGATGGGTTCTTTAAACTATTCTAACAACTGAACATAAGCTTAAAGTTTTCAGCATAAACACCTGAAGATAAAAAAATATCTAAAAGATATTTACCAAAATGTTCATACTCCATTGATTTCAAAATTACAACCAATCTTCTGTGTGTGTGTGTGTGTGTGTGTGTGTGTGTGTTTTATCTTTTTTGGGCCACACCTGTGGCATACGGAAGTTCCCAGGCTAGGTGTCGAATAGGAGCTGCTGCTGCCGGTCTGTGCCACAGCCACAGCAACGCCAGATCCAAGCCGCATCTGCAGCCTATACTGCAGCTCATGGCAATGCCAGATCCTTAACCCACTGAGCGAGGCCAGGGATCAAACCCACAACCTCATAGTTCCTAGTCGGATTTGTTTCCACTGCACCATGACAGGAACTCCAATTACAAGTAATATTTAAAAACTTCTGTTAATCTGGATCTTCTTACAATAGTTATATACTATTCATGTGACAAAATGTTTTAATAAACTCTTCTATTTTAAGCTAAAAACATAAGATTATAAAATGCCCCTTGCGTGTACTTACACATCCACAGGAATCTGGTCCCCCATTGAACAGGGAACAAGCCATCCGCACAATCTCTGCCTCTATCTTACGCAGTCCTGGGAAGATATCTGGATGCAGCGGGTTACTCCATGCAAAATCTCCGTAAGCCTGCGGAGAAATGCAAGCAAATGTGAAGTATGGGAAAAACAAGCATACACCAAAGATTTCTAAGTATTAAACACAATGCTAGAAACTGGGGAAATGGTAAGATATGCTCCCCAACCTAAAGAAGATCCAAATATAGTGGAGGAGACAGACATGCATAAAAATGATTTTACCGTGTGGTAAGAGGAAAGTATAAAGGTGGTTAAAACACAGACTAAACCACCACACAGACCCAATCTGAAACCTTAGCTTTCCCTATCACTTCCAGCTGTGTAGTCTTAGGTCAAATAACCTCTCTGAGGTTCAATTTCCTCATACGCTGAAGGGGATAATTATAGTACCTCTCGATGGAGTTCTAGCCAGAAATAAATAACATGACACGTGGGAAGCACTCAGTAGAGTGTGTGGCACAAAGCAGCTATTGTTGTCAGTGCGAGACCAGACGTATGTATGTACATGACAGCAAGGGGCCCGAAAGAGGAACTAACGAACATCCTGAGTGGTCTGGAGGGTCTGTTGAGTGGAACCTTGAGACATAAATAGGAAGTCATCATTTAGAACAGACAGAATGAAGGAAGAGAAGGAAAACAACACAGGAGCAAGGTGTACTCAGTCAAAAGGGAGGAGTTAGTGTTTACGTGGGAAAATAACACGAATGGGAGGGGGGGAAGAGGTGGAAGCTGGCTTTCAAAAGGGTTTATATTTTCTGTTGCAAAGCAGCTTAAGTTTTGTCCTAGAGATAACGGAAAGCCACTGAAAGACTGAAGTGCAGACATACGGTCAAGTATTATGTTAAGATACAGCTAAGCAAAGCCTGTATCTTTAGTAAGGTATGAGCAGTTTCATAGTTATAATAATCAAACACAAAGATCTTAGAAACCATCGGTCTAATTCCAACTTTACATGGCAAAGTAGGGTTTAAAAAAGTAAATCTGAGTAGAAATGGAAGAAGCTAAAGGCATCTCTAAAGTCAACCAAAAAAATGAGGATTACCTGAATTATAATTGAGATCACTGCTCATTCTCAGACCATGTGATTTGGGACTCAGGTAGTACAGGAAATTGTGACCAAGTTTCCATCCCTTAACTCTTATCCAACACAATATATCTTATCATTAATAATCTCAAGTGATGGTCTACCTTCCCTAGTAATCTGTCTTCTACACAGGGCATCTATAAAGCCTGGAAACATAAGTAACATTCTACTTTTTTATAGATTGAAGATGTCTCTGATAATATTATGCATATTCACCTATGTTTGGGTAAAGAAACACTTTCTAAACCTCTCAGTTTGAACAATAACCTTCACGTGAATTTTTTTTAATTACAAAAATAAGGGGAAAATGCAATACTAAAAAGTGGCAGGGCCCACACGCCCTTCAAGCACTGGGCACTCATTCACCTTCACCAGGAGTTCGGTGAGCTCCTTCTCCCCACTGTACACGGCTCCGGAGGCTTTCCCTTCTTGCCACGAGACATCTGCAGAGCAAGGGAAGACACTGGATCAGTAAGTAGGAGCCTTTGGGAAGACAGGCTCTGATAAAGAAGAAATAGGAAGACACTCCTCTGCATACAAAAGAAAAAAAAAAAAAAGTTGGGAGGGAAAACCCAAAGGTATATTAAATTAAAAGCAGTGTGAAAAAGATAGTAACAGCATCGAGGTACAATAGGGAGCCCAGTAATAATGTTGTCACCATCTCCAACTGCTTTCTAATATTGCAACAATTTCTCTTTATCCATACTCATTTTGTGTTCTCTGTATGGCTCAGCTTGACCCTTCTCTGCAATGGCTTCCTTCTTCTCTCCCTTCCTAGCCAGTCAAAGGAAGTGTGGCAACTGCTATGAGTAGAGTTGGCAGAAAATAGTAAGACAAGCATGTGAAATTCAGTATATTACCACCAAAGTTGTAGCCAGGGAATTGAACCCTGACCAGATAAAGTGGTGAGATAGGAACCATCAGCATCCTGGTCTCAGGGACCCCTTCCTTCAGACAAGTCTGGAAGCCCAGAATTAGCCACTTGCTTCCAAGACACACTGCAGTACTTAGCACCAGGAACATAGCCAACACAGGGATACAGCTCAGAGGAAAGGTTCCTGACTGGAATATAAGGTCCAACTTCCCACGTCCTGTCTGAGCTGGTTCTTTGAAAAGGTAGACAAAATTGACAAACCTATGGCCAGACTCACCAAGAAGAGGAGAGAAAAAACCCAAATAAACAAAATAAGAAATGAAAATGGAGAAATCACAACAGATACTGCAGAAATACAAAAAACCCTAAGAGAACACTATGAATAAGTATATAGAGATACTCTGCGGTACCACCAAGTCTGCTACTGTGGGCACCTCAGGTCCTTTTATGACCACATGGCTGTGCCCAATGCAAGTGGGCAGTGAGAATTACAGAAGCACCCTAACTGCACTGAAAACTTGCCAAGGGCTCTACAAAGCCAAGCTCTTCAGCTCCAATGAAAGCAGAAGACTGAGCAGTGAATATCCAGACAACCCCTCCTTCTCACATGATCTCTGCCAGCTGTGGCCGGGGGCCAGTCTGACTCTCACTCTTCTTTAGAGGACACTGGTCTTCAAACCAGAAGTCACCAGCATTTCTTCTTTTACTGGGGCTACGGAGTATGGCAATGGACTTAAAAATGGAAGGGAAGGAAACTATGGTGCAGCAATCAGCCCTTGTAATCATAAACATCTTTAAAAACAAGCCTCAGAATGCCAATTCTTGCTTATAGCATCTATACATCCTGGACAATATCTAGTTTTATACCATCCAATGTCAAAAATTCATCTAATTTTTCAATTAGAAAATTTAAAATGTAACCCAATGTCCTGGACTAGATCCTAGAACAGAAAAAAAGGACTTAAAAGAAAAACTGAAATAGCGGAGTTCCCGTCGTGGCTCAGTGGTTAACGAATCCAACTAGGAACCATGAGGTTGTGGGTTCGATCCCTGGCCTTGCTCAGTGAGTTAGGGATCCGGTGTTGCCATGAGCTGTGGTGTAGGCTGCAGACGCGGCTCGGATCCCGCATTGCTGTGGCTCTGGCGTAGGCCGGTGGCTACAGCTCCGATTAGACCCCTAACCTGGGAACCTCCATATGTCGCGGGAGCGGCCCAAGAAATGGCAAAAAGACAAAATAAATAAATAAATAAAATAAAATTATGCCAAACTAAAAAGCCTGTTTTAAAAAGGTAATTGTAATATTATCTTAATGCATAACAAATATGTTTGTGTTAATAGGTTAACATTTGTTAGCACTTACTAGAAGCCAGGAATTATATGTTTATATGTGTGATTTCATTTAATCTCTACAATTATCCTTTCAGTAAGTACTATTATCCTCATTGTAGAAAGAGAGAAACAGAGGCACAGAGAAGTTAAGTAACTCACCCAAGGTCATACATTAAGTGGTCCAACCAGGATGTAAATCCAGGCTGAATCCATGGGCTGTACTCTTAAACACAAAGCTGCCTGGTGCATTTATCCGTCCCATGTGTGCTCCATGCATACATGTATGTGTGTGTGCTTTTTACACAAAAGCACTATTAACATTCTAAGATACACACACACACGTATATACAAACACATATATGTATCTATAGGTATGTACTATCTGCATTTATACTTTGAAGATAAAATTATATTGACATTTTATCTTCACTTGTGCCTCTACACAGATATCACAATTTCTCTAACGAATCAGTATTTCAGTTTTATTATATTTTCTCTTTCCAAAAACCAAATCTATTTTATTCCGGCTTAGAAAAGAAAAAGGAACCAAGTTCCCCTGTCTCTGAGATTTGTTTGCTTTATGGATAAAGAATGAATCTAAATGTAATTTTTTAAATATGAAATTCAGCCTCTGAGACAGGAAGGGGACCCTCCTGAATGTAGAAGCACTAGAGTGATGCTTCAGGATGAACACTTCTCAGACTCTGCAAACATCAAATGATGACCAAGTGAAGAGCCACCTTAAGGACGTAGGGAACCGTACCCAAAGAGCTATATTCCTTGAGCTTCTCCAGAACTGCAGCCGGGCTCAGGCCTTGAGAGGGCAGGGCTTTGACGTACTCTTTGTCCACTTTCAGGAATGACATGTTCTTGCTAATATCATCCTTGGTCTTGTTCAGCTTATCTTGGATCTCCAAAGGTAAGGAAGACAAAGTTAATAGGGAGATGGAAGAATACAGTCCAGAGAGTAGAAGAACCAGTTACAACATCAAGTCCACCACTCAAAGCTACAGAACAAAGATGGTATTTTTTTTTTCTTTTTTTTTTTTTTTTTGTTTCATCTTTTTAGGGCCACACCTGCAGCATATAGAAGTTCCCCAGCTAGAGGCTGAATCAGAGTTGCAGCTGCTGGCCTACGCCAGAGCCACAGCAACTCAGGATCTGAGCTGTGTCTGCAACCTACACCACAGCTCACGGCAAAGCCAGATCCTTAACCCACTGAACAAGGCCAGGAATTGAACCCACATCCTCATGGATACTAGCTGGGTTTGTTACTGCTGAGCCACAATAGGAACTCCAACAGGTACTCCTTTTTGGGGGGGCGTGGGGGGAGGTTCTTAAAAGAGATATGGTGACATTTTGACCAGCCAGGTAATTTCTGGCCTGGCCAATAGTCTCTTAGAAGTTTGAAAAGTCAGCTTTCTCTCTGAAGGTCACAAACTCAATTCTTTGCCCCACGACTGTCCTTTGCCACGTTGACATCACCAATGCTTTACTTGGTTTGCATTTGCTAAAGTAAGCACTTCTCTGAGGGCAATATTTGAACCTTGTTCCTGCCACAGCTACAGTGGAACCTGCAGGAACCTTGTTCCTGCAGCAGCTACAGTGTAACCTGCAGGAACCTTGTTCCTGCAGCAGCTACAGTGTGTGCGCCAAAGAAACCAAGGCAGAACCATGAACAGTAGCCAGAAAACAGGCCAAGCAGCAGTAAAAAGGGATTCTGGTGCTTGTCAAGTGATGAGTTCCTTCACCAGATGCTCAGAGAGCACACGGGGAACCTGGGGTCCTAGACAAGCCCCCACACACAAGCACCAGGCATGCTGGGAAGAGCCAGGAGGCTGCCTCCAGGCTCCTCAAGTTGACAGTGTGAACCATGCCATGCTGGAGGAGTTAAAGTCTTTCTGCTACATAATTTATCAACTATGGTTACTTCTTTTCCATCCTCATCAGACATTTTCTTTCATCCATTTACTGGATAAATATCTGTTTAACTACTATTGGGTAGGGATACACAGTGAAAGAGAGAGAGAGAGGAAAAAAAAAAAACTCCTGTTCTCTTGAAGCTTATTTTTAGCATCACAGACAGAAAATAGAAGTCAGGTGATAAAGAGTGCTGGGGTTGGGGGTAGGGTCACAGCAGAGTAAGGAGGCAGAATATGGCAGGGGGCTATTTGTGATGAGAGGCTCTTGGGTTGCAGATATAGGAAGAGTGGCTACATATTACAATTTGTGTGTGTTACAGTGATATGGTTTCAGCAATATGTTTGTTAAAGTTTGATGCCCAAGGTATCTTCTAAACATTTAGACTTTTTTTCATCTCTAGTCATGGAAGGTTAGAATCCAAGAGGATCTTCTTAGATGTGGTCCTCAATGAGACACAGAAAAAAAAAAAAAAAAAAAAAAAAACACTCCTTTCAAACATGTCTACAACAGTCTAACAGCCAGGTACTGGTAGGAAGCAGAGTCCACAATGCCAGGGCATGTGATGGACATGGAGGTATTTTTAAAGTTATAAACAAAAGAATTATGCTGCATAAACATACCAGCAACAAACTATAAAAACTGAGCTTCCATGCATAGACAATGCTGTTGTGATAAAACTGACAAAAACAATGAGACGTATGTTAGAAAGCGCAGCAAGTACTCCCCTGCTCCAGTTCTTACTTCAGAACCTCCCTCACATTTTAATTTCTTCACAGCATTAAATTTCAAAGTGAAATGCCTAGGCATTTATTTGTTCACCTTCTGGCTTTCTTAGTCCTGAAATATAGATTCTACAGAGGAGGGCCTTGGTCTTGTTCACCACTATATCTCCAGCACCCAGAATGGTACCCGACACCGTGCCCACTAATACGTGCTGAGTTAAGTGAACCTGAGTGAGAGAGGGACACACACTCACATACTCAGAACAAACGACTTTCATCTCTGAGCCTCAAAATCTGCTTCAAGAAATTGAAAGGTGATTATACCATTTCTAAGCACCTTCCAAGTCTGTTATATAAATTTAATGGGTTCTGGAACCCCAGCACTGATTTATCTCAAAATCTGCAACTGAAGGAGAAAAGTATGATGAATAAGGGCAGAAAAAACACAGAGAATGATAAGGGGAAAAGCTCGTCTCCTTTGGACTCAGTCCATCCTTTGTAACTTCCCTCTCCTCTGCCCTTTATCCTGTTAGGACTAAAGTAGAGTTAACGTTAGAGCTTAATATGATTTGGGATCAAATAAAAACCCTCATTTCCTTCATTCTCTTGCTCCACCCCCAGTTATTACTTCCACTTCCCCACAGGAAATGAACCTGGAAACACAAAGTTCTGGGAGGGTCAGCACAGTGGTCTGAGTGGATTTCAGTCAAAGGCTAGAGATAATTCCCACCTTTTCTGGACTGGCCAGGAAATGGGAAAAGGAACCGAATGTCAGCAGTGAAAGAAAGCTTGAAGACAAGCTGAGGGGCAGGGCGGGAAACGAGAGAAGGTGAAGCCATCAAGCATGGAGCCTGCAGTGGGGCCTGCCCGGTTTACCTTCATCTGTGATAAAGAACCCAAGATAAGGGAAGAATACAGAGGTGGGTGAGGGCAGAGAAGATCCAGCAAAGGGAACACACTAGGCTACTTGCTCTTCGACATGGATTGAGAATGGCTCTGCTATCTAACCTGGGATCAGCATGGCCTGTGCCTGTTTTTGTAAAGAACATTTCACTGGAACACGGCCAGGCTCATCCCTCCACAAGGGCAAAGGTGAGGAGTTGTGACAGACACGGTATGGCCTGCAACACCTAAAATGGTTCATATCTAGCCCTTCACAGAAAAAGTTTGCCAACCCTGATCTAAACCATGTAAGCACTCAGCCCTGGATGAGTGTCCAAATCCAGCCCAGCCAAATATTGCTCCAAAGCTTCATGTCACTTCTATCCGGTTTTCTCCTTTCAAAGTCTTCCTTAACAGTCATCTCCTTTCTCCTTTGGTCAAATGTGCTGGCAAAAGGGTGAGGTCAGGCTTCCAGCTCTTGGCACTTCTGAACTTTTGTGAGGTCCAAAAATGTTTCTAAATGTTGTCAAATGTTTCTTGGAGGTGGGGGACAAAAACCACCATCCCCCTTGAAAATCCCAGATTTCGGTAAATATAAAGAAAGAGGTATGATGATGGCGGAGGTGGGGACAGCTGAGGAGAAAGGTCTGCACTGACTCTACTTACCTTGCGACCAATAACAGGCATCTTCCTGATGAGCTTAACACATCTCTTTTTAAACCTCGACCATAAACCTGAAAGAAACAAATGGTTCTATTATCCAAAAACATTTCCGTGGCTATGACCTGATAGTCATAATGTGTGGACTCTTCAACCTGTCCTCCACAATCTCACTTGTCTTCAGATTGCAAAAGTACTTTCCTTCCTTTAAAAAAAATCTAAAAAAGAAAAAAACTTTTAATTTTTGAATAAGTTAATATGGCTCAAACATGGTTCAAGAGTAAAAAAATAACCACACATACACACACATTCTCATCTGTCCCCCAAACCCTCATCCTACCCCCAGGTAAACACTACTATTAGTTTCCTGATACTCTTCTCGAAGTTCTTCATACACATATAAGCAAGAATAAAGATATATTCTTACCGGTCTCTTTTACACAAAGGGCGACACACTCTGACACAGTACTAGACCTTGTTTCTATACTTAGGCATATTCTTTGTTTAAAAACATCAGTTCTGGAGTTCCCGTCGTGGCGCAGTGGTTAACGAGTCCGACTAGGAACCATGGGGTTGCGGGTTTGATCCCTGCCCTTGCTCAGTGGGTTAACGATCCGGCGTTGCCGTGGGCTGTGGTGTAGGTTGCAGACGCGGCTCGGATCCTGCGTTGCTGTGGATCTGGCGTAGGCCGGAGGCTACAGCTCCGATTCAACCCCTAGCCTGGGAACCTCCATATGCCGCGGGAGCGGCCCAAGAAATAGCAAAAAAGATAAAAACATCAGTTCTTCCTCACTCATTTTTATAGCTGTAGAGTATTCCATTAGAGGGGTATACCCTAATTTACTGAACCTGCCCCTTCCTGATGGAAACTTAGGTTGTTTCTAATGTTTGCTATTACATATCATGCAGAAATAAGCAGCCTTATAACACATACCATACTGCATACATGAGAGTATATCTACAGGATAAATTCCCAGAAACAGAACTGCTGGGTCAAATATAATGCAGAGCTCCTAACCTGCCCAAGGTTTCCAGGCGCCTAACATTTCTTTTCCTTCCCTCAACACAAATGACCAACCTGTGTGTTGTTTTTCAGGATCTATGCTCCAGTCTCTCATTCAACCCATATCCCAGCAACATTTTCTGGACCTAAAAAGGCTTTCAACTTCATGGACACCAGTCAGATTCCATTCTTTTGGGCAGTACATAGAATATGGAATTCTGATCCTGTCAATTACCATAATTACAGATACATGGCATCTACATAGATGGTTACACCTTTCAGTGAATTCATATTTAATGTATCTCACCTGACCCTGACAAGATGGTGAGGTTGGCAGCAGAAGGTTCTATCTACTATCCAAAAGCATTAATAACCTGCTCGGATCAGTACTGGGGCAAGGACTTCACTGAAGGCTTTGTTGTTCTAGTCCTAGACTCCCAAGACTCTGCACTGCTTCAAATGCAGAACAGGAATTCTCAGCCTAAATTCTAAGAAATCTAGACCGAGGGCTGATGCAGGGATACCAAGGCATAAACTGAATGAACTTCACTGCTTTCCTAGGAGACCCGAGTATTCCAATTTCCCTTGCCAGGAGGAGCATTCAACAACCACAGAATGTGTCTCCACATTTTTCAAGTATTTACTACATGATGCCTTGCATCTCTACTAGTTGTTTGTGCTTAGGCTGTATGTACCCCAAGTGCCTAGCACTGAAGTCAACTCTCTATACAGGTCTGGGACAAAACCAGGTAACTAAGACACAGACTGACTGAGAAGACAAAGGGATTACACTGTAAATCAACTATACCCCCAATAAAACTTAAAAAAAAAAAAAAAAAAAAAAAACAATAACGACAAAGGGATTGAAACCACTTCTGGTAGTTACTTTTTTGTTTGAATTTGGAGTATTTCTTTTCGGTTCTATGTTGTACACATTGTAATACACACCTGAGATCTTATCATATGTACAATATTATATCTTTTCACTTGTGGTATTTTTTACATTATTAAAAAATTCTTTCTGGAGTTCCTGCTGCAGCACAGAGGGTTAAGACTCTGACTGCTGGAGTTCCCACTGTGGCTCGGTGGGTTAAGGACCCAACATTGTCTTAGGATGTGGGTTCAATCCCTGGTCTTGCTCAGTGGGTTAATGAGATTCGGTGCTGCCACACGCCATTAAAAAGGGGGAGAAATCTTCCTAGATGTGTTTTTGTTTTGTTTTTTTTGCCACACCCACTGCATATGGAAGTTCCCAGGCCAGGGATTGAATCTAAGCCACAGCTGTCACCTATGCCACAACCACAGCAACACTGGATCCTTAACCCACTGCACAACAGTGAAAACTTCCGAAATGTATTTTTAGATTTTACTTTAACAGTCCATCAAATGAGTATAACTTAGGGTTGGCTATTTTAACTGCCTGTTGTTTGATTATTTCTAACAATGTTAAAGCTGTAATGATTCAGAACCACTTCCTTATTAATAGCTATAGTAATTTATTAAAGGTCTAATTAAAAGAGGTCTAGAAATCAGGAAGCTCAGTCAGGTGTCCAAAAGTACATTAGTGGAAGAGAAAAGAATACACTAATTTTGTGAAAGATGTGAGATAAAATGGTGTAGGGTAAAGAAAAAAGCAGAGAATACAGGATTAGAGATGGAGAAACTAAAAAAATAATGTGGTCATGTCCTAAAAAGACTATCTCACAAATAAAAGTCCTCAGAGGTACAGAAAAAGTACCTAGTATGTTTTACAGTAGTCAAGTAGGAAATGCCAGGTAAGAATAACAATGCATAGCTTTTTGCAGTTTACAAATTCCTTTCACACCAATGGGGCCACTGGATCTTCCTTCCCATCAGCCTGTGACTAAGTAAGGCAGGTATTATTACATTCATTTTACTGTGAGGAAACAGGCTAAGAGGCTTAAAGGTGTTGCCCGAGGTGCCATGGCTAGAAAGCTCCCTACCACAGAACTCTTGATTTCTGTTGATGACCTATGGACAATCCCACAGACAGCATCAACATTGGTTGTAAGGACAGGATGAGAGCTGATAATCACAGAGCCAAATTAAGGAAAAGATAATACCTTAGAGGGCTGCTAACCCTGCCCACTCCCATCCCCACCCCCCTGCCACGTCCAGGTCTTATCTACCCTTCCAGGTCTTATCTACCTGTGTCCATCCCGTGTTACCCTCTCCCCCTCGGAAGGGTATCCAGAGTTTGAAGATCAGCAAAATTATCACTTGTCCAGACTTTAGACCCTAGGGCACTACACTCAAAGCAACTCAATGTTCTTTCAGCAATACACAGAGTACGTCTATGTGAGCAAGGGGCTGAAAATACTATCAAAATTATCTCTAATCTCTGAAGAGAAGACATTTCTCTCTGTGTCTAAAATTCAAGTTGGGGAGTTCCCGTCGTGGCACAGCAGAAATGAGTCTGACTAGGAACCATGAGGTTTCGGGTTCGATCCCTGGCCTCGCTCAGTGAGTTAAGGATCTGGCATTGCTGTGAGCTGTGGTGTAGGTCGCAGACATGGCTCGGATCTGGCGTGGCTGTGGCTGTGGTGGAGGCCAGCAGCTACCGCTCCAATTAGACCCCTAGCCTAGGAACCTCCATATGCTGCTGGTGCAGCCCTAAAAAGACAAAAATAAATAAATAAGTTGGAAGTTACAAAACAAAAAGTGGGCTGGGTATGTAAATGTATTAAGTTACATGAAATTGCCAATATTCAACAATCTTTGACCTATGAACGAACTACATTTTATATGGTTCAACATGAATCTGATTGAGAAAGAGATTTATATATATAAACAGTGGTTACCTCTAGGTAACAAGATTTTAATTTTGTTCTAATAGCTTATCTATATTGCCAAACTTTATACAATGAACATGAACTGCTTTTATAAGAAAAAATGTTATTCGTAACATTCCCAATAGCTAGGAGTTCAGCTCACAAAGATTTCAATGGCACATACCACTCACACTGCTACTATTAATTCTCTCATGCAATGCTAAGAGGCCAGTACATTCTTTTTTGAACACTAAAGGCAGGTAGGTTAAGTGCCAAGACCTAAGACAGCTGTGCTTCTACTACTACCAGTCAGATGCAATGCCCACAGGCACCATGGGTTGCCCAACTGAAAGGTGAAGTAGATCCCAAAAGCTAATACTAGCCATGAGTTTCTGTCGTGGCTCAGTGGAAATGAATCTGACTGGCATCCATGAGGACACAGGTTTGAGCCCTGGCCTCGCTCAGTGGGTTAAGGATCCGGCGTTGCCGTGAGCTGTGGTACAGGTCGAAGACGCAGCTCAGATCGGACGTTGCTGTGTCTGAGGCGTAGGCTGGCAGCTACAGCTCCAATTAGACCCCTAGCCTGGGAACCTCCATATGCCGCAGGTGTGGCCCTAGAACAGACAAAAAAAAAAAAAAAAAAAAGGAAAAGTATATAGAATGGTGGCTGTCAGGAGCTGGGGAGACAGAAAAATGAGGGTTAGTGTTCAGCGGGTACAAAGTTCACAATAAGGAGAAAATTGTGGAGATAGGATGGTAGTGATGGTTACACAATGTGAATGTACTTAATGTCACCAAACTGTCCATTTAAAAATGGGAAAACTGGCAAATTTTTATCACAATAAAAAAAAAGAAAGAAAAGTACATTTATTGCTACTCTTTAGAGGCCTCTGGAATAGGACAGAATGGTGGGCAGCAATGAATCAAATGCTCCCCAGGAAAGGAATAAGCCTCAGCAGAAGGACAAGGGTTGTGTCCATTTCCAAACCATGGAACAGAGAAGCAGGTTAGTCTGTCTAATTTGTCAAGAGTTTATGAGAAAAATCTTGCAATGACTGGCAGCAGAAACTGAGGACAGGGGGTGTTTTTTTTTTTTTTTTTTTTTTTTTAAGCTGAAATGAACTAAAATTCGGACAGGGCAGTCATGTCTCATTTCCACTTTAATTAAGAGCAACGTTTACTCCACCATAACTTGGCAATGTTATTAGAACAACTGGATAGCTGTCTGCATGTAAATAGAGTAAACAGAATCTGGCCTCTAAGTTGACTTTCCCGGGGGAAGAGGAAGAAAACAGAAAAAAAAATTAAAGAGCCCCTTCAGGAGTTTCTGTTGTGGCCCAGCGGTAATGAACCCACATGAGGACACAGGTTTGATCCCTGGCCTCGCTCAGTGGGTTACGGATCGGCATTGCTGTGGCTGTGGTGTAGGCCAGCAGCCACAGCTCCGACTAACCCCTAGCCTAGGAACTTCCATATGCTGAGGGTGCAGCAATAAAAAGCAAAAAGCAAAAACAAAAATGGAGCCCCTTTAAACAGGTGTTATCAGGGAAGCAAATGGTTATGGAAATTTTATTACATTTTATTTATTATTTATAACCATGAGAAATTTTCATTTATTACTTTGAAAACACTTTTTAAAAAACTGAAGTAGGAGTTCCCACCATGGTGCAGCAGAAACGAATCTGACTAGGAACCATGAGGTTGTGGGTTTGATCCCTGGCCTCGCTCAGTGGGTTAAGGATCCGGCGTTGCCATAAGCTGTGGTGTAGGTCACAGACACAGCTCGGATTTGGCGTGGCTGTGGCTAGCAGCTGTAGCTCCAATTAGACTCCTAGCCTGGGAACCTCCATATGCCATAGGTGCAGCCCTCGAAAGACAAAAAGACCAAAAAAAAAAAAAAAAAAAAAAGAATAGTTGATATGTAACGTTGTGTTAGTTTCTGGTGCAGAGCACAGTGATTTAATTATACAGTGGTGTTTGCAGAGGGTGTGTGAAGGGTGTTAGGAGGGATGATTTATGAACTGATCGCTAATAGACTTCTCATCTTGCACACTCCCTGAGACATGGCTTCCTCTTTCCATGTCAATCTGGCTCCCCTAGTCACTACCCAGGGGGTTCAAAGTGCACGCTCCCCTGACAGCACAGGTTCAATTCCAAGAGGACAGGGACTCTGTGTTACTGTGTGGACATCCCTAGCACACAGCAGATATGCCAATGGTCACTACACTGAGTGCTGTTCTAATTGCTCAGAATCTTTATTGAAAGGATGGCCTAAAATAGAAGCAAGAAATTCGTGCTTGGGGATCTACAGGTGACACAATTATGTTCTAGGCAAGAAACTGAAAGTGAAGAAGGTTTAAGCCACAGGCTGACACATCTGTGGATCCTTAAACGACTAATCTTTTAGGGATTTTTATGTAAACTGCAAATTCAGAAAAATCAACATAAACAGTTAATTACACAAGTGTCCTGCTTTACCAGTCAGAAGCCAGTGTCCTGCTTTCCATCAAAACAAATTTTAAAAATCCAAACCAAACCAACCTGGAACTTCCCATGTGGTGCAGCCAGTTAAAAATTCAGCACAGTCTCTGGACTGGGAACTTACACATGCCACAGGCACAGCCAAAAAAAAAAACCCAACCAACCAACCAAGAAATCAGTCCAATCATGAATGTTCCAAAGCTAACATAACCACTACACCTTTATAGAGGGGACCATATACTTACTCTCTGGCTGGAAGACAAACTTATATACCCAGACTATCAGCAGGGTCCACACGACACTCCATGCAATGAGCTGCCAGGGCTCATACTTGGTGCAATGCCCATTTACATAATTCTTGGCCTTTGTGGAATACACCTCCAAAATCTCGAAGTAGGGCTCAAAGGCCTTCTAGAAATACAAAAGGAAAAAGAAATAGTCAGAAAGAGAAAGGAAATCTATTCTTAGTTTGTTCTTCAGCTCTTATTTTTCAAGGGCAAGGCTATTCATGATCTGGCCCTACTCCAGCAATAATCTTATCATCCTCTGAAGTCTGCAAAGCTTCTGCTCTGGGAACTCCAGTGTACATTGTCCCTTACCAATCATGTGGACTCTGACAAAGTTTGTGATCTTCTATCTGTAAAATTAAAAGTTAAGCCAGACCATCATTTCAGCTCTGAAGCTTCTATATGGCTGCAGTATTCACTGTCCCACTCTCTTAACTCAAAAGTAATCCTCTCAGTATAAATGTCCTTCTCCACTTTATTTGAATCTTTCTCATCCTCTAACCCAAAAGTCAACAGACTGTTTCTGTAAGAGGCCAAAGAGTAAATATTTTAGTGTTGCAAGCCAGTCTCTGTCACAGTGACTCAACTCTGCTGTTGTAGCACAAACGCAGTCATAAAATAGTGGGTAAACAAATAAAAGGAGTAATATTTAATTAGAGATGCTAAAAATTTGAATCATGTAATTTCGTATATCACAAAATCTTCTTCTTATAATCACACTTCAAAATTAAAATAGCATTCTTAGGTCATGGTCTATACAAAAACAGGCAGCAGGCCAGATTTAGCCCACAGCCTGCTCTGAGGTCCTATTTGACTTAAGAACTCTTAAAGCCGGGAACCGTATCTTATTATTACGTGCATCCCTCACAACACCTGGAGCAAAGAAGAAAAAATCCTCTTGTCTGAAAATTACTAGAATATCTGACTCATGAGAATTAATCGCCTCCATTATCCTCCTAAGTATCCATGTGTGCCTCTGTCCAGAGCTTGTCACAATGTGCTCTGCAGTCTACTCACCTGCTCCTCATCTCCCTGACAACATGATTAGATGCCCAAAGACTGACCAGATCCCAGTCCTACTCACAAGCCCCCAGAGTGGCCCGTACAAAATAAGGTCATCTTTGGTTTGCCATGCAGTCACTTACGCAACATTTATGAAGCATCTCCAGCATTTAAGGCATTGAGCTGGAGGAGCATTAACGTCATTATCTTAAGTTGTTGCCCTTACTGAGCTTACAATCCAGTGGGAGGGGTCTACACACACCCTTGCAGACACAGAGGGACACACATGTATATAAATGAGTAATTAGAACTCGTCAGGACAAACACCATAAAAGGATGGAAATGAAGTGCTAAGAGAGACCACTAAGGAAGGCCTAACTCGACCTGAGGGGAGGTGGGGAAATTATGACAGACGATAAAAATCCAAGCTGGTTGAAAGGGTAAAAGGATGATCAAAAAAAATTCTCTGGGCAGAAAAGTCAACAGAAAAACGAAGTCACACCAGGAAGAGAGACTAGTAGCTGCAAACGCATAAAAAGAGTCAGAAAGGCAAAAAAAAAAAACGTTCTGTGTAGTAAGAGCGCAGGCTAGATGAGGGCAGAGACCGTATCTATCTCATCCAAAGCTAAATCCTCAGCATATACAGAGTGCCTGGCAAACAATCTGTACTGAACAAAAGCCTGACAGTGATAAAGTAAATGATGAACAGATAAATTTACAAGAACACTGAGGCTGGGAGAAGTACACTAAGTCTAGATTTTAAATGGTCTGGGGGGAAAAAAAAAACATGGAGATGGAAGCATAAATTGATGGGCACTTTTTGTAAAGTGATTTATTTCTATCTCAACTTTTTTTTTTTTTGTCTTTTTTGGTCTTTTAGGGCCATGCCCATGGCATATTGAGATTCCCAGGCTAGGGGTCCAATCAGAGCTATAGCTGCCAGCCTACACCACAGCCAAAGCAACACTAGATCCAAGTTGCATCTGTGACCTACACCACAACTCATGGCAATATGGGATCCTTAACCCATTGAGCAAGGCCAGGGATTGAACCCGCGTCCTTGTGGATGCTTGTTGGGTTCATTAACCACTGAGCCACAACGTGAACTCCCCTATCTCATAACTTTTTAAGTGTATCTTCATTTTGACCCAGAAATTCCATTTTTTGGTTGCACTTACGTATAAAAAGACATGTTCAAGGATATTCACTTCAGTAATTCTTTGTAACAGCAAAAGAAAATATAAAAAATGTAAATGTCCACTCATAAAGGAATGGTTAACAAACAATAATATACATATTTTATGTACCCATACTATGCAACATTAAAAACAAGACAGATTTAATGAATTATATAGAAAAATTTCCAGAACACAAAGTTAAAAAAAAAAAGCAAATTGCAGAATGACAATAAAAAAAGACATGGTTTATTAATCAAGAGTAATTTTTTGTTAAAGATAACTCATAGGAGAGGAATAGAAAGAGGACAAAGATTAGAGACAAAAAGTTTAAGGACTGTTGAAATAATCCAGGGGAGAAATAAACTGGGTTTAACCTTAAGCAGTATGGTATCGGGGGCCAAAAAGTAGTATGGATTTGAAAAACATTTTTGGAGGAGGCAAAGAGGGTTTTGATAACTTATGAGAGATAGAAAGCATGGAGTGGGGAGAACACAGAACAAATTTTCAAGTTCAGGTTTGAGAGACTGGGAAAGTAGTGACAGCATTAACCATAGTAGACTACGAGGAGAAGGGAAGCGGAAGATGGTAGGGGAGATTTTGAGAAAAAGATAATGATACTGGTTTGCATTATGTTCCTGTTGGATGCAAGATTCTAACAGGAGCATGAAAGCTTAGGAGGAGGACAGGTGCTTACCTAATGTTTGTTGAAAACATTTATAACCTTAGCAACTAGGCTGCAACATAAGGTAATTAGCATTAAGCAAGTACTGTGTTCCCAGAGGGCTATCCATGGAAACACAGCCTGCCTGCAATCCCTTCACAGTTCCTGGAGGCCATTCCCTAGAGCCCACTGTTGCTATCAACAACCTCAAAGCTGCACAGCAGTGGTCGTGCTGGTCAAAACCTAGGAAAGACCAGAGGAGTCTACCATCGTCCAAGGTGTGTCATAATTTCCATCGTTATAAAGAATCTTCTAGTGTTAAAAGCTGTCATCAAACCAAATGGTTAAAGAGCGTATATGAATGGGATGATGGAAGAACATCATCATTTAGATCAGCTTTTCCCCTGGTAATTCCAGTTCCTAATTCACTAAGAAAACAGAAGTTACCAATGTCAAAAGATGACTGTAGATATTATCACCTCTTTGCCGCAGCACTGACTGAACAAAAATGTTAACTGGTATGAGGGAAAGAGCAAAGAATGAGCAAATGTCAGAGTTCCTGTTGTGGCGCAGTGGTTAACAAATCCGACTAGGAATCATGAGGTTGCGGGTTCGGTCCCTGCCCTTGCTCAGTGGGTTAACGATCTGGCGTTGCTGTGAGCTGTGGTGTAGGTGGCAGATGCGGCTGGGATCCCGAGTTGGTGCGGCTGTGGTGTAGGCTGGCTGCTACAGCTCCAATTAGACCCCTAGCCTGGAAACCTCCATATGCCTCGGGAGCGGCCCAAGAAATGACAAAAAGACAAAAAAAAAAAAAAAACAAACAACTTTCTGTAATGGAAATATAGATCCAAGGCATTAGAAAACAATAAAAATAAAAAAAAAAAGAATGAGCAAATGTAAACTACTCCCATTTTTAGAAAGTCTATTAAAATATGAAAGCATTCCTTGCTAACGTGTGTATAATTATATTCTGCAAAGTAAGTTTTCTTTGTAATTAGTATAAGAAAATAACGAGAATCTTGAATTCAAATCCACACACACACACACACATGTATCTCCTTAAGAGAAGATAAACAGAAACACCTCTTTTGGAGATATATTTCTTTTTCTTTTTTGCCATGCCCGAGGCATGCAGAAGTTCCCAGGTCAGGGATTGAACCCGCACCACAGCAGCGACAACACCAGACCTTTATCCTGCAAGGCCACAAGGAAACTCCAGGGAGATATATTTTGTACTCTCTTACAGGATGCTACTGCATTTGGATGGGTCCTAGCAAGCTTTCTGAGTAGGAAACCAGTTGGTCACAGAAACTGCATCTCCTGGCCTCACTCCCAGGTCCTCCTAGGTTACCACAGACCACCTAGGCTGTCTCCAATGAGGAAGCACCACACAACACCCGCAGTGCACGGTATTAGTAGGGCTCTGGGGGGTAATGCACGCTCTTCCTTGGAAAAGAGGGTGCGGCAGTGCCTTGGGGCCTTGTAAACAGTGCCAACCCCAGGCTGGGTTCTGATGCAATAGTCCAGCCCTGGGGAAGCTTACCGTTAAAGTGCTGAAGAGAACTTTATAAATCAAGCCCACGTTTGATATTTATAGAGGCCCGGAAGCAGGACGGAACAGCGTGCCTAAGTGCATGCAGACGGGCTTGCCTCAGATTGGACACTGGGAACCTGAGCCTCCTGGCAGTATTCAGCACTCTTTCGATTCATTCTCAGTTCACGGACAGACGATCACTAAACACACTGCAATCCTGCACCATCCCAAGAGTTTTCTCTTCACAACTTAGGTTCCTGGCAGAATACACCCTGGATATATGGTAACATCCAACAAACAAACTAAAATTGCATAGCTAGGTCCTGACTAGAGATGAACATCTAGATAGAGATGGCACAAGAACTTATCATAATTACCATTGCCCGCCACATCTTTTCTGCTTACAGAAATACATTTTTGTCTATATACACTACAAATATATTTATAATTACAGTATCTGGGCTTCTGTTTATTTCAACTGAATCTACACCTTGTGTCTCTGGAACTATAAGAACTATGAACGGTCATCTATGAAGGCCACTGGTTTATGATGCAACTCCAGGCAAATTACTTCACCCATCTGTGCCCCCGTTTCTTTATCTAGAAGTGACACAGGATAGTCACAAAATAAACAGTGTCTGTGGACATGTGTATCGGTATATATGGATGTTCATCCCCAACACTTGCCTGACAGAAGTTTCGGTAAAACTTCCACAAGTAAAGCATTCTTTCCTTCGCACCTTGTTATAAAACTGGAAATGTATTTCTCTAGAGGAAAAAGCAAAATACCATGCTCGATGAATGTATATAAAATGATGGCAGAAAATACCTTAAATCTTTTAAAAGTCTAATTTTAAAAGATAAACTTCTGGATGAAGACTTAAAATAGTAACAACTTCAAGATGCTATATGGTCAAATAAGGATGAATAAACGAAGCAGCCTTTCTCTTTTTATTCACCTCGTTTCCAATCTAAAGATTTAGCTTTTAGCTGATGCCTAAAAGACATTAATACTCAATAATAATATTAGACAAAAGACAGCTGCTAGACTTTATGGGAGTTTGGCAGCCTACCATTCTCACATTGATCTCCTTCACCCCCCAAATCACTGCAAGGGAGCAGACATTTTCGTGAACCTGACATGACAGTAGCAGTCTACAAACTCTGTAAACTTGGTCTTTTCTAGACCATTGACTTCCAAACATTACCAATATGGTCTCACAGAAATGCATTTTACAACACAAACTAGTCCACATAGCAACAGAAAGATATATAACTGTTAGGGGCTACTTGGGGGCTCATTGTTACAATGGCTCTTTCTGCTGACCCATGAGATGGACCACCTTGCTCAGGCGACATCCTGATTTCGCCGATGGTGGAGACTTTCTCAAGACCACGAGACCCTTCCCCCCACACCGTGGGAAACCACACACCTCCAGCTTTCTCAGGATTATGAGACCACCCTACCAGAAGACGCCTTCGACTTTCTGATGACTACGTGACCACCAGAGATCAGCTACAGGTGAAAGATAAATTAAACTCCCCCGGCTTCAGGGAATCCAATTTCCCATCCTCAGGGGTATAAGAAGGCCCCACAAGAAGGGGTGGGGGCGGGGCTGGCTCTTCTCAAGGGTGGTCACCCTCTCCCTTTCCCCTCTAATAAATTTTCTTCTCTTTGCCTGAACACGCGGCTCGTTCTATTTCTCTCCATGCTCGCCTTACAATAACCAAAACAAATGTTTCCAAACTAATACCTAACACCTTATTGCTTGAGATGCAGTTGCATCTCTTTCACTATTTCTTCCTTCTTTTTTCAAATGCTTGACCCACTAAATTGATTCTGCATCCCTCTAAATGGGTCATGACCTTGAGGTTTAAAACCAGGATCTCAGGGTGATTTCACTCCTGGCTTCCTTAAATTTAGAATGCAGCGAAGGGATTTAACACTACGGGTTTTTTTCCACTCAACACAATCTCGATGTTTTTTATACTTAAGATTTATTCTCTTAACATTTTTGTGAGGCCAGGATTATGATGTGATGAAGCAACTAAGTCTAAGAGATTCAGAATTCTTCCATCGCAGTTATTTTCCTACCAGTACAACCCCACAGCTCTCCCCAATGATATTAAACTCTTTTCAGTCCCTAAATCACTTCAAGAGAACAAGATCCCCTTTCCTTGAGAACTAGTACTGTACTTAACCAACTGCCAATTAGGCAGTGATTACTTTTTTCCTATTAAATTCCTTGGTTATCAAATTATACCAGAAGAAACATTCCAAAAATGAGTAACACTGAAAGGAGACACTTTCAGACCCATACGGGATGGTGTACCTTTCCTTGGAGCTAATACAAATAATAACAATCCTTTCTCCATTATTTAATAGGGGTGAACCAATGGAATACATCAAAATCATCCAGGAGCTTTTTTCAGAACACCCCACCCACAGGTTCTGAGTACAGAGCAGAGCCTAGCAGTACATGTATTTTGGAATCTCCCCCAGGTGATCGTGACAGACAACCTTTTCTCTCACATGCCCCCTTCTCTCCCCATGCCCTTCTTCTACAAAAGAATTACCCAGTAATTGAGACGGGGGTAAAAAGACATCCACCGAGCTTTCCTGGAAGTGTTAAAGGCAGGGCCCAGCCACATCCATCCACAAGAGCAACTCGCTGCTCATGGCCAGTATTTATTCTTTGTCCAAATACTAGTGAAAATCAAAATCTTCCACCTGCCAATGCTACAGAAAAAAAAGAATTTGTTTTTCCTCTTTCTTCCACTTCCTCACCCCTAATACGACTGCACAGAACAACTCAATAGTTTTTCCAGAAAAAAACAGAAACCTGAGCTTTAAAGCAGGAATGAGTAGTTCCCGTTGTGGCTCAGTGGTAACAAACCCCACTAGTATCCATGAGGACACAGGTTCGATCCCTGGCCCCACTCAGTGGGTTAAGGATCTGGCATTGCCGCGAGCTGTGGTTTAGGTCCCAGATGAGGCTCAGCTCTGGCATTGCTGTGGCTGTGGTGTAGGCTGGCAGCTGCAGCTCCAATTCGACCTCTAGCCTGGGAACTTCCATATGCCATAGGTGTGGCCCTTAAAAGTAAAAAAAAAAAAAAAAAAAAAGGCAGGAATGAGCTGCTGAGTCAAGAAAAACCTGTTTTACCCAGTTCACTCACTGCCTGTCTTCAGATCATATAGTACTCTAAAGATTGAGACTCAAACAAGGGAGTGATTTTTTTTTTTTAAGTGCAATATCCAAACCAATTAAATTTTTTTTTCTTTTTTTTATTTTTAAGGGAGTGAAGTTAAAATATAGAAGAAAGGAGTTCCCGTCGTGGCGCAGTGGTTAATGAATCTGACTAGGAACCATGAGGTTGCGGGTTCGGTCCCTGCCCTTGCTCAGTGGGTTAAGGATCCAGCGTTGCCGTGAGCTGTGGTGTAGGCTGCAGGCGCAGCTTGGATCCAGCATTGCTGTGGCTCTGGCGTAGGCCAGCAGCTACAGCTCCGATTCGACCCCTAGCCTGGGAACTTCCATATGCCGAGGGTGCGGCCCAATAAATAGCAAAAAGACAAAAAAATAAAAATAATAAAAATAATAAAAATAAAATAAAATAAAATATAGAAGAAAGTCAAAGAGTTAAGCATTTATTCTCACTCTACCACTGCCCTGAAAACAGAAGAAAAAAAAAATTAACTGAATCTGATTCCCTTTCATATTACAATGTACAGAACTTCAAACAAAGGAAACAGGTAAGAAAATACTATTGTCTTTAGAGCCGTAAAAGGCATTAAAGTTTATCAGCAAAAATAGATCACAAGCCCAAAGGCAAATCTCCTTTGGGTCATTAAAGAGGTAGGAATTGAGCAATAAACCAAACAGCCATTCTAGCCAACCAGTGGTGACTGTGATACAGAAACGTTTGAAGGGACTGAGTCATCATTTCTTAGGAGGCAAAGAGCAAACCAGATACTTCCCCCAAAATTCCAAAATATGTAACTCAAGAGCTTCAGTCTGAGTTTATCTCAAAAAGTTTAACTGTCCAAAATTTCCCTTAGAGCCCTGCCTCAAGGTTCACAAGTCTAACTGTTTCACACTTAACACTGGAGTATTTGGGCAAAGCACCTCACCATCCCTGAGACCCGATCTTGGCCCCAGAAAGGAGACGGCCCGGCAATGTTCTCAAGTCATTAGACGTGCACTCACAGAATATCCAAGCTCCTGAACTCATAGAAGCCGACAGCCTCCCAAACTGCCACATGGTCCCTGAGAAGTTTTTATTTTTTCACTTGTTGTCAGGACCAGGCAGCAAGTGAAGATGGATGCTGATTCTGTCAACTAATCACTCTGAACACCTCTCTTCTGCAAATACATCAAGAAAGGCACTTTGGAGAGCGTAAACTAGCAGAGAAGACTGAAATGCACAAAACTAAGTTCAACAAGCAGAGGAACAGGCTGAGGGATGAAGAGGTAGGGGCAATTATGGGTTTTCTTGGGGAATACATTCTCAGCCTAAGGGAAGTCAGAAAGACGGGGCACAAGTACCCTGCAAACTTGAACATGCAAAGCTGCCAAATTTGCTGTGAACACCCAGACTCTGTTACATTTAGTAAATGGCTTAATGTGCACATGCACAGAAGTTATCTTTCAAAGTACAAAGGATATTTTCATTATTCTCTGAAGACTGGAAGGGAGAACTCCTTGGATAACAAACAAGGTCTAGTGGAAATAATCCCACATTCTTCACACAGAAAGGAGAAGTCTTGACTTCCCTGAGCATACCACAACTGGGGAAGAAGTCTCCAGGCTTCTCCCTTCCTGGTCTGACCTTACTAACAGGATTATCTATTTACTTTTTTGGCTGAGTTAAGACAGCTAGATTTTCCAAATTATAACCAGTTATAGAAATCACTTTCCTTCAACAGTCATGCTGCTATTAGAGATGAGAAATACTGAATACATGCCCAAAAGTGTAACCTAAGTAAGCTGCAAGGGCTACTTCTCTAAAGATAACATGTAATCTTGTTCAAAAGAATAAACCAGAGACCTCTGGCACTTACTGAACTGAACCTCTATGCAACTGGACTTTGCTCATCTCCAAAAAATAGATGCCATTGTTAAAATTCAACAAAAACTTTACAAAAAAAGACATAACACCATTTACTCACAGGGTTGTTGTGACTATTTAATGCAGTAAGGCAGTAAGCAAATGACTGTAGATAATAAACACAGCTAAGTATCTGATGAATTTGAAATCTCTGATGATAAACATTTGCCTTTCCCTTTCAGTAAGCAGCAAGGAAAAGTAACCTTTGCAATGGCCCAAGCAAAGTCACAAAGGTGGAGCTGCAAGAGGCCTGAAGTGGTTTGATTCCCATGCCTGTGCTGTATTTTCTTACAGATGATGGTAATAAATGCATGTTAATAGTGTGCCGCTCCTCAGTTTTGTAAGATGGATGTTAGGTCAACTCTTAGCCTTCATTCAACAACCTAATCCATTCAAGAGAGTTCCCGCTGTGGCTCAGCAGTAATGAACTCGACTAGTATCCATGAGGACGCGGGTTCAATCCCTGGCCTTGCTCAGTGAATAAAAGATCTGGTGGTGCCGTGAGCTGTGGTATAGGTTGCAGACATGGCTCAGATCCAGTGTTGCTGCAGCTGTGGTGTAGGCTGGCAGCTGCAGCTCTGATTCGACCACTAGCCTGGGAACTTCCCTATGCCATGGGTGGGGCTCTAAAAAGGCCAAAAAATAAAAGAAAGTTCTAATTCATTCAGAAGGTCAAAAGTGTCCCCTTACCTACCTACAAAACAGGATTAAACCAATTACCTACTTATGTTTACAGATCGTAAACCTGATTTCGGTCATCCATGACAGAATGTTGATGACTGCTATGGTCATGACTCATGAGAAAGCATCTGAAATCTTAAGCTTATCAAAAAGGGCTGGATAATGTAATGCTAGGCTTTTCCTCCACCCTGGCAGTGATACAGCTCAACAAGGAGCAGGTCCACAATGGCCCATCCTAGACTCCTTCCCATTAGAATTTGAAACAGAATTATTGATTTGCCTCAACTATCTCAAAGACTCAGCACTGTTAAGACTAAAACCCAAGACAGGATTAATGGATTCCTTTCTAGACCCATCTGCCAAAATGCATTTCAAAGGAGTGAACTCAAATGCCTCTCAGGAAAAGCCTCCCCAAAAGAAGGTCTTCCCATTACCAAGCACAACAACAACTACTCAGGTTCCCCAGAGCTCCAGAGGATTATGATTTCAACCTTGGAATTAACTGCTACAAATGGTGTTTTACAAATCTAAACTGTGCCCTTAACAGAGCCCTTTTAATACTCAAAAAGAACCAAGGTTGCTTTGTTTCCATTGAATGTTTATTAATAGTTCTAGACTAGATAAACAAGAATGCAGAGAAAAGGACGGGCATTTCACATTTTAAAAAAAAGTGCCTACGCTACTTTCAAGTAAAGAGTTCTCAAAGCTCTTCCCCTGCTAGTGTGCAGGTAACAGAAATTTAAGACTTGTGATTCAAAGCTAAATCCAAAGGTTATATATTAAGAAAACCCTGGAGTTCCTGCTGTGGCACAGCAGAAAGGAATCCGACTAGGAACCATGAGGTTGTGGGTTCGATCCCTGGCCTTGCTCAGTGGGTTAAGGATCCGGCATTTCCATGAGCTGTGGTGTGGGTCACAGATGCAGCTCAGATCTGGTGTTGCTGTGGCTGTGGTTCTGATCATGTAGGAGAAAATGTCCTGATAAAAATGCAAAAAGGAGAGACCCTGGCCATGATGACTAAGCAAAACCTGGCCAACTACCCCTAACCACACCTCCGCCACATATCTGCTTCTGTAAACTTGCCAATTCTCACTCTGGTCCGCCAAGCACGGACCCGGAAGAACTAGCCCATAAAAGCCTTGTGAAACCCCTCTTCAAGGTTCAGACTCCAGAGAGCCATCTCCTCTGAGCCCTCCGGCGTAATAAGCCTGAGTTCTCCAACTCTCCAAGTGCTCACTTGGTTTCTCAATGGGTAAAAGAGCTGATACACTGCAGCCACAGAGCTGCTGGAGCTGGTACACTACAGCCACAGGGCTGTCGCCAGAGCTGATGCGCTGCGGCGCAAGGCTGCTGGGCAGCTGCCATAACAACTGGTAGCTATGGTTCCGACTGGACCCCTAGCCTGGGAACCTCCATATGCCACAGGTGTGGCCCTAAAAAGACAAAAACAAAAAAAACAAACAAACAAATATTAAAAAAAAAAAGAAAAGAAAACCCCATGGGAGTATAAACTGGTACAATCACTTTAGAAACCTGTTTGGCAGTATACCTCATAACCCAACAATTAAATAATTCTATCCAAAAGACATATTCAAGAACATAGCAGTATAATTCATAACAGCTGAAAATTAGAAACGTAAATGTTCATCAACTATAGAATAAACTGATATTTTATACACTAAAACTACCCAACAATAATTTTAGAAACCACTGTTACATAGGACCATGGCTGAAACTCACAGACACAATATTCAGCAACTAAGACATTCACAAAAGAAAACAGACTGTATGTTTCCATTTATATAAAGTTCAAGAATCCAGCAAAACCACCTATAATGAGAAGAATGACAACTTTTAGTGGGTATCAACTGGGAGGGATATGTGGAAATTGTGGGATGCTGGACATTTTTCACATCTTGATCTGGGCAGAGAATACGTGTATCCACATGAAAATACTCACTGGCCTGTATAATTAAGAATCATGTCCTTCAAAAAAAAAAAAAAAAAAATCATGGAGTTGCCGTCGTGGCGCAGTGGAAACAAATCCAACTAGGAATCATGAGGTTGTGGGTTCAATCCCTGGCCTTGCTCAGTGGGTTAATGACCCGGCGTTGTCGTGAGCTGTGATGTAGGTCGCAGACGTGGCTCGAATCCTGTGTTGCTGTGGCTCTGGCACAGGCCAGAGGCTACAGCTCCAATATGACCCCTTGCCTGGGAACCTCCATATGCCATGGATGCAGCCCTAAAAAGACAAAAAAAAAAAAAAAAAAAAAGAATTGTGTCCTTTACTACATATGTTATACCTCAAAAAAGAAAACTCCACACTTTTTTTTATTAATTCAAAAGTGATTTATTCACTTCATGAGATAGCAACACATGAATAAGTTTGTCAAGCTGTGTAGGAGCAAGAACTCTCACGTACTATTGTTAGGAGTATAAAGTGTATCAACCTCTTTTAAAAAGTTTGGCATTATCTAGTAATGTTAAGGATGTGCATTCCACTCCTAGGAATAAATCCCAGAAAAACTCTTATACTTGTGATAATTTGTTGTATATAAGAAAGTTCATAGCAGTAACATTCAAAAAAGCCCCAAGCTGGAAACCGCCCAAATATATCCATCATCAGTGGAATAGATAAATAAATTGTGGTAATCACACTGTGAAATACTACACAATAGTGACAATGAATGAACTAAACTACATGCAACAACATGGATGAATCTCACAGAAGCTAAGCAATATGGGAAAATCACCAATATTACATATCCATTTGTACCAAGTTGAAAAACAAACAGAACTAAAATCAGGGATGCACAGATTAGCTGGTAACACAGTGGTTTTTTTCCTTAAATAGCAAGGGAATAATTATTCCAAAAGTCAAGGTAGTAGTTATCCCTTGAGGAAATGGGAAGAAGATGTAACCAGGGTAGGGTACATAAAACTAGGGGTAAATATTCTGTTTCTTAACCTGGGTGGTAAATATATTTCTTTATCATTATTCTTTAAAATGAGGATATAGGCTTTATACACTCTTCTTAATACCTGAAGAATTCAGGCAAGCTCTTCTCCTTCCCCTTCCTCTTCCTACTGAATGAAATGCAATCCTGGGAGCTTAAGCTCAAAACAGCCATCCTGGACCTGAAGGGGGATGCACTAGGAACAGTGGAACCTTCTCAAAGACCTAGGAATCGCTGCATCAGCCACCAACTGTCTACTCTGGGTTTCCCTTACTTTAGAAAAATCTACTTCTACCTTTTAAAAATCTAAATTCCTTTAGATCTTTCTCTAATATACAGCCAAACCTAATCCTGATACACTCAGCGATCTGGACAAATACAAAACATTGTAACAATCAAAGCTGTCCAACAATGGAAGGGACTCCTGACAAAGTATCCGCACCCACTCGAGGTCGGGCATGGCAGAAGGGATTCCCATACGGTAGGGAAGCGGGACTGGAGCATTTCTAAAGGCCCTCCTGGCAATTAAGACTCTTGGGCATTCCCTTCGTCAGCAGTTAACCATCCCAACTAGGATCTATGAGGATGCAGGTTTGATCCCTCGCCTTGCTCAGTGGGTTAAGGATCTGGCGTTGCTGTGAGCTGTGGTGTAGGTCACAGATGTGGCTTGGATTCTGCGTCGCTGAGGCTGTGGCGTAGGCCAGCAGCTACAGCTCTGATTCCACCCCTGGCCTGGGAACCTCCATATGCCGCGGGTGCAGCCCTAAAAGACAACACAAAACGAAACAAAGCAAAAAAGATTCTAGGGCTTCTACAGGAACGGAGCAGCTCTGAAGCTGTGGCAATTCTTCACCTCTGCATCTATCCTTCTGCTATCAGTGAGAACATGCCTTTTCCATAACATTCCATGTCCTGTGTTCTTCAAGACTCTGCTCACACACTATCTTCTCACTTGTACTTTCCAAAACTAACTTGACCTTGACTTCAGTATGCCAGGCATCCTCCCTTTGCTCCTACAGATCCTCTACCGGACCTTCTCCAACTCTGGTATGTGCCTCACAGGGTGGTCCTCTGAATTAAAATCACCCAGGTTCTCATATCCTCTGGTTTCCGCTTGGGTTTGACCAGTGAAAGACTCTAGCATATCAGAGGGTGGGAAAGAAAAAGTCTGACGTCTTAATTTCCCTTCATTCCCTTCCAGGTAGGCCACTGGTTGGTAGTGGCTGCATTCCTACCCTCTCTCTCCTCCAGCTAAGCTCTCTCAAGGTTCCAGACTCTCTCTTGCCATTTCAGACTTAAAAGTGATAATGGCTCTTAGCCCTGCGGTGTTTCACCAATCCCTGGTGGGGTTCCTTAACCGTGGGCAATTACACAGCTGGAGTGTGCCAGGAGATAACTGATACAGGCAACAAACGACTTCCAACCTGCACTGTTCCATCTTCCCAGATGGCTCCTGTCTCCCCTTACCCCACAGCGAGGTTCTTCTCTCAGTAACTGCATTCTGTATGTTTCCACATATAGACTGATCCACTACAAATCAATTCCCTCTGGAAAAGTCTTAATCCCAGGCCAATTTCCATTTCTGCCACCAATGTGTACAAACTGTATACAGTATTAGATCAGGCAAAGCCTAATTAAGAAGGTAAATGTTACTAAAAATTCCTGACACATAGACTGTAAAGTCCAGCCAAAGACTGGGGTTTATCTATTTATTTGGGGTTTATCTACTTAAAACTCCTTTTTCCTTTAGACCAAACACTGGAGAAATTATCATAATTATGATTATAGTTTGCTTTATTTATAAGATTGGAACAATGCCCAAAACGGCATCCATCCTTCCATGGCCAAATTATCAACAAAATTTTAAACATCCTAGGAGTCCCAATGACTCTTCCCTCTTCCAGACAATCCTACAAATAAGACCCCCAGAATCAAATAACAGAAATGAGCTTTTAGTGTCAATCTGTCTATTGAATGCTTAAATCTTTTTTAAGATTTATAAAGAAAGCACCCCTGAAAAAGATTCAAAGTTCAAAGATAAAGCTCTAAGATCTGGAAAGATCTGATTTTTGAATCCCCAAAATAAAACTGACATGGGCTTACGGTTTCCAAATTGAGAAAAGAGTGCTGCAGAAATGCTGCCAAAAAAGGTTCTTGGAAAATTTATTAAGTTGCACAAAATCATGCTGTACACACCCCAATATATTTTCCAAGTAGCAGAGCTTGATCCATGGGCAAAATAACCCCAACTATCACTGTGACAGACCCAATAAACTCTAAGACTTACCGTCCCATTCATATGAATGCACAGTCTGCACAGGTGTTATAGAACCTAGACCAGGGTTTCTCATCCTTGGCATTACTACCAAGTCAGGTAATGCTCAGTTGCTGGGGACTGTACTGTGTGCACAGGAGGGCATTCATTTGTATCCCTGACCTCGAGCACTCTTCAACTATGACAACCAAAATGTCTCTAGACATTGCCAAATGTCCCTGAGGGGGCAAAAATTGCCCCTGATTGAGAACCTCAACCCTAGATAAATAATTATCACTCACACCCCACCCAGCACTACCATGGTGCTTATGGTAACTCTGAGTCATCCATGTGGATAGATCTGTGGAGTAAATTTAGCTTTATAAAGGGCCGTTTTCTTAAAAGCTAGAAGTATTTGGCAACATGTAAAGTGATACAGACCTCTAGCACTAGGAAGGAGGAGAGTATGGTTGTCAAAGTGCAGAAAGATTGCTCAAAAGTTTCCTAACTTGAATTTCCTCTGAAAGCATCACAATTCTCAGATGAATGAATATACTCACTCATTTAGTCTCTCTGAGACACAGGTGGAAAGTATTACAGCTCATGGCATAAATGAGCAAATGGAAAAAGGCAGGCAAACCACCTTAATCAAATGAGGGCAAAATCAAGGGCAGGAAAGCACTGAGGCATCACAGCCCAAAGAGCCCTCCTCTGGATCCCAAGGTCTGTCATATATGGACTCCAGCCTGTCTTCAAGTTTTAGTGCCAGGGTATACTGTCTACACAAGTGGTTATCAACCCTGTCAGACCCAATGCCCTCCTCTATAACAAATATTTTGTAAGGTCCCTTATTCTGAAATGAAATTCAAAGATAACATTATACCTAGACATACTTTAAAGATTTCAATATAAGACCCCATCTGCAATACAAGGGAAAAGAAACAAGAAGATCTACATAATAAAATATATAGGTTCAGACAAGAGTCGACTATGAAACAAAAGTATCCTCTTCCAAAGTACCCCCTAGAGGGTGGAGCTATCCTACCCCTCTTCCTCTACACAAACCCGCTCTCAATAGTCACAAGTTCAGCAACCTCCGTCCCTTACAATGAATATGACACAGAGGCAGTATCACAAAGTAGATAAGAAAGAGGAATCAACTGTGGTTAAAACACTGCTCCACTGCTACAGTACCCTCTAGTTCTAGTTCTTTACATATAAAGGGAGAATGCCAGTAGATTTTTCAAAGCATTTTTGTGAAAATTGGATGAGTATGTAAAGTATCTATCTCTGCATCTAACACGTAATACTTGCTCTATAAATGTCAGCTATCAGACTTATTGCTCTTGAATCTACCTCATACTGTGGCTTAGCCTTTGTCCATCTTATTCCCCCAAAAGAAAGAATGGATGACTGGCTATCCATTTCCCAGAGATATTCTAAAAAGGATTCATGTATAATATAAATAAGAAGTTGCATCATGTGATTTCTGAGGTTGCTTCTGAATCTGGGATTCTACCATACACTGCTTAGAACTGAGGTGGAAAGTATTATGGAAGTTCCCAGGCCAGAGAATGAACCCAAGCCACAGCTGTGACCTCCACTGCAGCTGCAGCAACACCAGATCCTTGAACCCCCTGCGCCAGGCCAGGGATCAAACCCGTACCAGTGACCATAACCACTGCAGCTGTATTCTTAAACCACTGCACCCCGGCAGGAACTCCAAGGTTGTTTTCTATTAACTGGGGTCCTTTCCAATTAAAGGGCCAAGAACATGTCTAATGCATCAGACTACACAAAGCAACTGTAGAGAAACATCTTGAACTCAGATCATGACAGTTTAGTGTCCTCACTGAAAACCCAACCTGGGTCATTGGTTCTCTACCATTTAGCCCAATACTCAAAGAAAGGACAATTTTTCCAAAGAAAGCGCCTCAAGTAACACATAGTGTCTTGAGAAAGTCATGATTCTCAAGGGCCAGTTGTTACCCATGTGAAATAATTCCTTACACCAATGAGCAAAGCAACACCAGATCTAGATTTTCAAATAAGGAAAACTACTGGTGACAGCTAGAAAAATGCTTCAAAACAAAACTGATTCCAAAGTTAATATTCTGAACAAAAGCACTCCCTGCTCAGACTGTTTAAGGGAACCCATAGGCCCGCGAAGCAATAAGCACATCTCTGAGCATGGAGGTATATGCTACTAACATACAGGAATCTTTTGCTGTTGTTGTCTTTTTTTTTTTTTTTTTTAAGGGCCGCACTCTTGGTACATGGAGATTCCCAGGCTAGGGGGTCACAATGGAGCTGTAGCTGCTGGCCTACACCACAGCCAGAGCAATGTCAGATCAGAGTCACATCTGCAACCTATACCACAGCTCACAGCAATGACAGATCCTTGACCCACTGAGCAAGGCCGGGGATCGAACCTGTGTCCTCACGGATAGTAGTCAGATTTGTTTCCGCAGAGCCACGACAGGAACTCTAACATATAGGAGTCTTAATTTGCACAGACATCTGATTTATAAGAGAGAAAACAGAAATTGCCAATTATTGCAAATCACTCTGCATTAACCCCCCTAAGGTGCTAATAATAAGTGGTTATCTCTGAGTAGTTAATTATTGGGGATCACTTCCTTTTGCTTCCAGTTCTTCTAACGTATTGCTCTTGTGATAAGAATTTTAAAATTAAGGGCGTTCCCATTGTGGCTAAGAACTCAATACAGTATCCATGAGGATCTGGGTTCGATCCCTGACCCCACTCTGTAGGTCAGGGATCTGGTGCTGCCATGAACTGTGGTGCAGGTCAAAACTGTGGCTCGGATCCAGAGTTGCCATATGGTGCAGTGCAGCCTTAAAAAAAAAAATTTATTTTATTTTTTTTTTGCTTTTTAGGGCCGCACCCATGGCAAATGGAAGTTCCCAAGCCAGGGGTCTAATCAGAGCTACAGCAACCTGCCACAACCACAGCAAGCCAGATCCAAGCCTCATCTGTGACCTATACCACAGCTGATGGCAACACCTGATCCCTGACCTACTACAGGGATCGAACCCGCATCCTCATGGATACTAGTCAGATTCGTTTCCTTTGCTCCACAATGGGGACTCCCCAATATTATAAAAATTATATTAAAATAAAATCACAAAAGGCTGGAGTTCCTGCTGTGGCACATTGGGATCTGCGGTGTTTCTGTAACGCCAGGACATGGGTTCAACTCCCAGACCAGCACAGAGGGTTAAAGGATCCAGATCCAGCCCCAGCACTGGCTTGGATCTGATCCCTGTCCGGGAACTCTTACACTACAGGGCACACAAAAAAAGGGGATTAAAAAAAAAAAAAAAAAACTACATACGGCTATTTATAATCTACTGACAATCCATGAAATTTGAGGCAAGAAAGAACTTTAGGTAAATTCTTCATCTGAATCTGTGGATAAACCAAATATTTCTCTGTCTCTAAAACCATCTTTGGAGTTCCCATCGTGATGCCACGGAAATGAATCTGACTAGGAACCATGAGGTTGCAGGTTCGATCCCTGGCCTTACTCAGTGGGTTAAGGATCGGCATTGCTGTGGCTGTGGTGCAGACCAGCAGCTGTAGCTCCGGTTGGATCCCTAGCCTGGGAACTTCCATATGCTGCAGGTGTGGCCCTAAAAAAAAATAAAAAATAAAAAATAAAAATAAAACCATCTTTGCTCCCCACCTCAAATCAGAACTGATCACAACTTAGTTGCCCTTTTAATTTCCCCCAAGGACCTTATGGCTTTTGACACTATAGGACATCAGCACTGGATATTAAAAAAAAAAAAAAAAAAAAAAACCCTATGGGTTTTTGTCAATTTCCCAGTAACAGCTACCAACTCTCTGGGACAATGAGATAAAGAGAGGGAAAGGGATTGTTTTTTTAAATCAATGTTTTTTCAACAAAGAGACATCAGACTCATATAAGTGATTTATTAAGAACTAACCCCACCGAAAGGAGTTCCCTGGTGGCTCAGTGGGTTAAAGATCTGTGGCACGGTTCAATCCCTGGCCTGAGAACTTCCACATGCCGCAGGTGCAGCCAAAACAAAAACAAAAACACAACCTAGGAGTTTGCATCGTGGCTCAGTGGTTAACGAATCCAACTAGGAACCATGAGGTTGCGGGTTCGATCCCTGGTCTTGCTCAGTGGGTTAAGGATCCAGCGTTGCCATGAGCTGTGGTATAGGTCACAGACGCGGCTCGGATCTGGCGTTGCTGTGGCTCTGGAGTAGGCCAGGTGGATACAGCTCCGATTCCTAGCCTGGAAACCTCCATATGCCGAGAGAGCGGACCAAGAAATGGCAAAAAAGACAAAACAAAAAAAAAAAACCCAAAAAACCCCCAAAACACAACCTAAACCTCTACATCGCTATTTGAATGCCACAGGCACTTCCCACAATTCTCACACTAACAAGCCTCTTTGAAAAAAATAAAAATCAATAAAGAGCCTCTATGGAATCATGAATGTCCCAAGAATAAAACGTCATTTTGGTAAACATTCATTTGGCAATTCTATTCTCTCTGCTCAGTGGAAAAACAGCACAGAAAGAGGAGAGGAAAAAACAGCCTCTACCAAGGCAGGCACACTCCTCAGCCCAGCAAAAGAAAGTAAATTCAAACTAGTTCAATTCAGCAGGCACTTATTAACCAACTTACTATATACAGAGCACGGCGACTGGTGCTTATACATCTCTAAACAAATAAGACACCTGCCCTCCGAGGAATCATAACTCTAGTCCCCAAGACAAACACTTAAAACTAATATTAGGCAGATTCACACAAAAGTTAATAGAAGTTTTAAAACTACTCGGGGAGCGAGTAAAATCAACTGTAAGAATTTTGAAAAAGATTCTTCGTATACATTAAACATATATATTCGTATATTTAGTTCAGTCATTTATCCATATCCATCATTAAACTCAAAATAAAAGATGGCAGAAATGCTCAGCTACCAAGAGCAAGCCTCAGAGATGAAATCTACACAGTCATACTCTGGACTAAAAATAAAACTTAAGCGACAAGTGCCTTATAAACAAGACGGTACTTGGAAAAGGACTCACCAACATGAGAAGGTCCGTACTCGGCATCTTCCTCTTCCAGCCCTCCTTTCGGTGCCTCCCCTCTGCAAAAGGGAACCAGGTTTGTTTACTTCTAAAGCTTTAAACTGTCCCGTCGGCCTGCCTAGATCTGCCAGAGCTGCAGAGAAATGGTTCTCTCCCAGCTTGGAGGGCTCAGATTTCACTCCCAGCTATCACACTCCACCTCCCCGGACCCCCAACCAGCGAATCAGAATCCTGCTGGCCCTAGGCTTCCCTCCCACAGCGGACCAAACGCAGCCCCATCCAGCCTCCCACAAAGCAATCCTCCCAGGTAGATTCCGGGGAAACGCCCAGCCCTCCCCAGACCAAGGCCCAGAGCCCCGAAGCCCTGCCCATTCAAACTAAACAGGCCGAGGACCGGACGCTACAGGCAGCCCAGTTCCAGGGTCCAGCCTCCACTGGACTCCCTTTAGAAACAGGCTGGCCACGTTCTGGGCTTCATCCTTCCCTCCCTACAACGCTTTCCTCACCTGTGAAGGATCAGCTAATCTGCCCGCCCCAAGACCACTCCTACCCCCCCCCCCCGGCGAGTGGAGTTTCAGACCGCGCTCCCTCCCGGCCCTGGCGCCCCCCCCCCAAACCCACCCACTCGCGAATCTTCCACTCACTCAGACCTCGGGTGGTCGGCACCCCCACCCTCCGCCCAAGCTCGCCCCGCATCTGCAAGCCCCTGGATCCGGCCGGCCCTTCCTCTTCTCATCGCCCTCGCAGCACTCTTCACCCATCCCCAACAGGACCCCCCCGCAGTCCCAACACTCCTCCCTTTTCCCGTCCGGGACCCGCCTCCCATTCAGTCCCAACTCGCCCCAGTCCCCATTCCGGACCCTTCTCCTAACTCTGGAGCCCTGGCGGCCCCGTCCACCTTCTCAGCCGGGAGCCAGCTTCCGCGCTCCTTCCCATAGACACTCACTCGCCGGTCCGGGTCCTCCTCACAATGAGACTGACTCGCCGAAGGATAGGCGCGGGCTCCCCCTGCAGCCTCCACCACCGCCGAGATTGGAGATCCGGCCGCCAGCGGCCCCGCCCCGCCCGGAAATGGCTCCTGCGGCGCTCGCCCCGTTCCCCAGGCCTGGCGTGCGCGGCCCCGCTGCCGGTGGCGCGCACGCCCCAACCTGGTCCCGGGAACCGCGGCTCCTCAGGGCCCCACGGCGCCTGCGCGCAGCCTGCTGCCCGGACTTGCGTGGCACCCCGGCCCTTTTGAGGTGAAACCCGGTGGCCCCAGGCCCCCGAGCTTTTTCAGTCTCCCTTTAAAAAAAAGAAAAACACAACTTACTGGCCACTGTTGGTCCCTTGGAGCCCTTGAGAGAGTCAGCCTGCAGAGCGCTGTACAAACTGATCCCTAACTACTCAATGTGGGTCTCTAGAGAGGCCTTTGGGATTTTAATGAGTGACTCAGAGGTTTGCTTCTTATCTATTTCCTGGAGATTCCATCGAGGTCAGCGATGCCTGAAGGAAAGCGATAGGACAGTTCCCTTAATGGAAGTCTTATCCCCATCCTCCTCTCCCCCCACAAAAAAGGAGAACAGAGATTATAGGTGTTGAGCAAAAATGCTAAAACTACTGCTTTATTTTCCTGAGCAATGTTGGGAATTATCTAATAATCATCAAGGGAAAGTGCCCACCAGGATCACAAAAGTCACCCTTCAGTTCCAGAAGAATAACTTTCAAGTCATTTTTCATGTCTTGCTCCTTGTCTTGACACTAATTCAGCAGACTTGGAAGGCAGTGTATTTGTGACTGATCAGCGATCTGCATATGGTATTTTTTTAACAGTTTAAATGACACATGGAATTTTGATTTCTTAATAGAAACAACACTAATGAGGATACCCAATTCCCTCCCCTTGCAAAATGTTGTCATGGCACTAATTTGGGGTGTCATCACTACCATCGTTATCTTCATCTACTGCTCTTAGGGTGAAATTCCTTGTTAACATATCTGCCCTTCTCTGCACAGCCCCTTAGCCCTTCCCAATTTCCCAGCTGAAAAGGTTAAGTCTCTGAGGAGTCAAGCAGGTTTTCTCTGGAATTCCTCACCCTCAACCTTCCATCAGAAGTCTCAGACATCTTTACTATCAGAGCTCCTGAATCAGGCATCCCATACCCTTAGCCCTCTTGCTGCTGCTCCCCAGCAGACACACATTCTCAGTGTCGAAGGGTCAGAAAACGTCCTTCTGCTTCATGCCAATGCCTACTATCAGGAGCAACTTTGGGATTCTAGGTATGTCCTCCCCATTCTCATGCTCTACCCCTTTGCTTTATATCATCTTCAGATTCTAGGATCTGCTCTCCCTAGTCTCCTACCATCCTTTATTTTTTAATTTTTTTTAATTTTTTTTTTCAGGGCAGCACGCGTGAAAGGTTCCCAGGCTAGGGGTCTAATCGGAGCTACAGCTGCCGGCCTTCGCCACAGCACTGCCAGATCCACGCTGCGTCTGCCATCTGCAGCACAGTTCACAGCAATGCCGGATCCTTAACCCACTGAGCAAGGCCAGGGATTGAACCCACAACCTCATGGCTCCTAGTCAGATTCGTTTCTGCTGCACCATGATGGGAACTCCTACAATTTTTTTTTATTATAGTTGATTTACTATGTTCTGTCAATTTCTGCTGTACAGCAAAGTGACCCAGTTGTACACATATGTACATTCTTTTCCTCACATTATCCTCCATCATGTTCCATTACAAGTGATTAGATAGAGTTCCCTGTGCTATACAGCAGGATCTCATTGCTTATCCACTCCAAATGCAATGGTTTGCATCTACTAACCCCAAACTCCCAGTCCATCCTACTCCCTCCCCCTCCCTTTAGGCAACCACAAGTCTGTCCTCCATGTCCATGAGTTTGTTTATTTTCTGTAGATAGGTTCATTTTGTGCCATATATTAGATTCCATATATAAGTGATATCATATGGTAATTGTCTTTCTCTTTCTGATTTACTTCACTTAGTATGAGGGTCTCTAGTTCCATCCATGTTGCTGCAAATGGCATTATTTTGTTCTTTTTTATGGCTCAGTAGTATTCCATTGTATATATGCCACATCTTCTTAATTCACTCATCTGTCATTGGACATTTAGATTGTTTCCTTGTCTTGGCTATTGTAAATGGTGCTGCAGTGAACATGTAGGAAAAGACAGCCTACAGAATGGAAGAAAATAGTTTCAAATGATGCAACTGACAAGGACCTAATCTCCAAAATATACAAACAACTCTTACAACTCAACAGCAAAACAAACAAACCAACTGAAAAATGGGCATAAGACCTGAAGAGACATTTCTTCAAAGAAGACATATGGATGGCCAACAGGCACATGAAGAAAAATGCCCAACATCACTAATTATCAGAGAAATGCAAATCAAAACTACAATGAGGTGCCACCTCACATTGGTCAGAATGCCCATCATTAGTCTACAAACAACAAATGCTGGCGAGGGTGTGGAGAAAAGAGAACCCTCCTACACTGTTGGTAGGAATGTAAATTGGTACAACCACTATGGAGAACAGTATGGAGGTACCTCAGAAAACTAAATATAGAACCATGTACCATATATGATCCAGCAATCCCACTCCTGGGCATATATCCAGACAAAACTTTCACTGGAAAAAATACCTGCACCCCTATGTTCATTGCAGCACTGTTCACAATAGCTATTATTTATTTATTTATTGCTTTTTTTTTTTTTTTTTTTAGGGCCACACCCTCGGCAAATGGAGATTCCCAGGCTAGGGGTCAAATCAGAGCTATAGCTGCCCACCTACACCACAGCCACATCAATGCCAGATCCGAGCCTCATCTGCGACCTACACCACAGCTCATGGCAACGTCGGATCCTCAACCCCCTGAGTGAAGCCTGGGATTGAACCTGCGTCCTCATGGACGCTAGTCAGATTCGTTTCCACTGAGCCACGACTCCCACAGCAGCCACCCTTTAATCTATAGTTTCTGTGCCAGCCGGCTGGAGGGTAAGGTCCAAGTCGGATTCCTCCTTACATCTCTTGTGGTAAAACTTCACTGTTCCTCACTCACACAGCAGGCAGTTTCTGTTCATTCTTCCCAGATGAATGAACCAATTCAACTATATTGTCTAATCTTTGTTATGGACTGAAAATTCTCCCCCACCCCAAATTCTTATGTTGAAACCCTTACCCCTCAATGTGATGGCGGGGCCTCTGGAAGGTAATTAGGTTTAGATGAGGTAATGAGGGTGGAGCCCCATTACAGGATTCAGGTCCTTACAAGAGAGACCAGGGAGAGCTTCCACCCCCTGCCCCCCTCTCCCTCTCTCTCCACCTACAAAGAAGAGGTCATGCAAGCACACAGTGACCTGGTGGCCATTTGCAAGCCAGGAAGAAGACCCTCACCAAAAACCAAATCTGCCAGCACCTTGCACTTGTATTTCCCAGTCTGCAGAACTGTGATACATAAATGTCTCTTGTTTAAGCCACATGGCCTATGGGATTCTGTTACAGCAGCCTGAGCTAAGATACTTCTGCAAGAACTATGCTAGGCACCTTTACAACCAAGGCCCTATATATGTCCTAACTTGCCCACATCAGGTGACTCTCATCTCCCAACTTATAAACAAGGACACTAAGGCCCAGAGAAGGTAAATGATCATTCCAAAGACACAGAAGAATGGGGTGGAGTTCAGATGGGAAGTGAAGGCTTCAGATTTTGAAAGAAGGACCTAAAATATGTTTGTTAATGAATTCGAATCAAAGAATGTTAGGGCTAGAGAGGCCATCAACTATTTGCAGCTCATTTCATAATGCACGCCTGAAGAAAGCAAGGCTGGGAAAGGAACAGGACTCCTGGTTGTTCCCAGCAGAGCTCCGGGGCCCTGTGTGGGGGTGGGTGGGGGAGATGAGCCCTCAGGCCCCTTTGCTCACAGGCCCTCTGACTGCAGCATAACATCAGGGATTACAAGAGAAGCATCAAGTAGAAAATGGCCAGAGATAAAAGATACACGAGGATTAAGAAAGAAAACTTCAGACCTAGAAATTATCATGCTAAGTGAAGTTAGACAGACACCAACATCATATGTTATCACTTAACATGTGGAATCTGAAAAAAGGACACAATGAACTTCTTTGTGGAACAGATACTGACTCACAGACTTTGAAAAATGTTTCCAGGAGTTCCCATCATGGCACAGCAGAAACGAATCCCACTAGGAGGAACCATGAGGTTGTGGGTTAGATCCCTGGCCTTGCTCAGTGGGTTAAGGATCCAGCGTTGCTGTGGCCATGGTGTAGGCTGGCACCTGTAGCTCCAATTAGACCCCTAGCCTGGGAACCTCTATATGCCAAGGATGCGGCCCTAAAAGACAAAAAAAAAAAAAAAAGAAAAATATTTCCCAATGAGACAGGTTGGGGGGTAGGGGGATGCACTGGGGATTTGGGATGGAAATGCAATAAAATTGGGTTGTGATGATCGTTGTACAGCTATAAATGTAATAAAATTTACTGAGTAATAAAAAACTTCAAAATAAAAAAAGTTTTTTTAAAAAAGAAAGAAAGCTTCAGCCTTCACAGGGGAATCCCAATGTACCCAAATGGAGCAAAGTCCCCACTGACTATCGCTCTTGCATGTCCTGGCTGCATTGGGTATTGGTGGGCCCTTGGGAGAGAGCAAGAGAGAAGAGAGCAAACAGGATATAAATAAAAGAGAGCATTACAGTTCAGAGAGAAGAGGAGTATGCAAAAGCAAGAGTGGTGGCTAAGGAGGGAACACACGTCCACCTTCTTCTCTGCTCCCCCCAGAGGCTCCCACACTTAGGGGCTTCAGAAGTTCTACACAGGGCAGGCCTCACAGGCTGGTGGAAGGCAGAGGCACCGTGCATGGGGCGGCCATGCTCACAGTGTGGTCTCCCAGTGAGCAGCCGTGGTGTCACCTGGGCGCTGAAATGCATGTTCCTGGAGCCCTCCCCCAGACCTGCTGAATCTCAATCTACACTTCAACAAGATGCCCAGGTGAGACGTATGAACAATAAAACTTGAGACGCCCATCCTCCAACACCCTGCCTGCGGAGAAAGCACAGTGTATTTTTTAATTAAGATTGTGTGTATGTTTGGGATGGTTTAAGGCAGTTGATGAGAAAAATGTTTGGAGGTGAAGAGGCAAAATAACACTCCCCAAATTGGCCTTTGGTGCCACGTGGTGGCTCTCAGGAGGACAAAAAGATTGGGAGGGGTCAGAAATGCCTATAGGGGGAGTTCCCATAATGGCTCAGTGGTTAATGAATCTGACTAGGAACCATGAGGTTGTGGGTTCGATCCCTGGCCTTGCTCAGTGGGTTAAGGATCTGGTGTTGCCGTGAGCTGTGATGTAGGTCACAGACGCAGCTCGGATCCCTCGTTGCTGTGGCTCTAGTGTAGGCTGGTGGCTACAGCTCCGGTGGCTATAGCCTGGGAACCTCCACATGCCGCGGGTGCGGCCCTAGAAAAGACGGAAAGACAAAGGAAAAAAAAAAAAGAAATGCCTATAGGGAACTAGGGAGGGACTGAAATAACTGCTGGTGACAGAGGGCTTGGGGTGGCAGGTGGCAGAGTGTGGAGGAAGAGGGCCTAGGATTTCTTTTTCCATGTGGCTTCTTTTAAAATAATTCATACCAGCAAATCTGGTTCTGCTTAAAATGGCAGCTAGCCACAGCCAAGGCAGTCACACCCCTGCCTCAGATATGAGCATACACTCCCCAGGCTAAAAAAGCAGGATCACGCTATCATGCCTCCATTCTTCGCTCTGACACTCCCCACCCAGTGGGGACCTTCTGTGAAAGCTCAGCTTGGGATAGAGCAGATCTTGGGGGGCGGGGGGCAATGCTGCTTTTGAACCACTCTTGGAAAGGAATGGCCCACGGGAAAGCCCCCTGCAGGACATCCTCTCACGGAGCCTAAAATGCCCTGCCCAAGGAGGGATAGAAAACCAGCCATCAGCAGCAGGCTGGGGTGGTTACAACAGAACTGGCCACCACTAGGGGAAGGGGCGCTAAGAGCCAGACAGACCAGGGAGGCATGTGCCCAGAGGTTGCCACATTAGGATGGATGAACAGCGAGGTGCAGTGGGTCACTGAGTTACATGTCCCAGACATTAATTCAGCCAAAAGTCAGAGTGGCCAGGCCTGATCCTGAGAAACGGGTTATTTCCCAAGGAAGCCCACCTTTCCTGAGGAAGCCCCCTGTTGCTCTCCAGCCTGCACAGTCATCACTCCCAGGGAAGCATCAAAGCCAGAGAGTGACTGCTTACGAAAACCAAATAAACACAAACGACCCTGGGCAGAGGAAAAGAGTGTTGATAACAGAACAGCTATGAAAGCAGACCAGCCTCTACCAGGAGATAACTGTGGCCTCGGGCCAGTGGGTTTAACTAAACCCGGGCTTCCTTGATTAAAAAACAAACGTTAATGGCATCTACCCTAAAACTATGTTGACAGGTGGAGAGATGCACCCAACACAGGGCCTAACCCATGGTACACGCTCAAGAGCTATTAGTCTAGACAACTCCACCATGACCAGGATGCATTCAGGAATCTTGGTGACTGGCTAAACCAAGCCCAGCCCTCTCACGCTGTCACTCCAAGTCTGGCTTCAGTCTCCATCAGGGCCTGATCCTGACAGTTGAATAATCCTTCTAGTGCCCCCTAGACCTTTTCAAGGCTTGTCCAAGAGCTACAGCTCCACTGTATTCCTGTAGGTTGTGTTGTTTGTAGAGAAGTCGCAAACAAGACCAAACACCCCGTTTATGGGACTTACAAAATATTTAAGTTATAAACAGGGGGGGAACCTGCTTATACATATAATTCTTTTGCAAAGCAATATAGTGTCCTAACTTTTTTTCTTTTTCTTTTTTTTGTCTTTTGTATTTTTAGGGCCACACCCACAGCATATGAAGGTTCCCAGGCTAGGGGTTGAATCAGAGCTACAGCTGCCGGCCTATACCACAGCCACAGCAATGCCAGATCTGAGCCACGTCTGCAACCCACACCACAGCTCACAGCAACTCCAGATCCTTAACCTGGGATCGAACCCGAAACCTCATGGTTCCTAGTTGGATTCATTTCCATGCGCCACGACAGAAACTCCTATAGTGTTCTAACTTTAAAAGTGAAAGCTGGGAGTTCCCATCGTGGCTCATTGGTTAATGAATCCGACTAGGAACCATGAGGTTGCAGGTTCGATCCCAGGTTAAGGATCTGGTGTTGCCGTAAGGTGTGGTGTAGGTCGAAGACGAGGTTCGGATTCTGAGTTGCTGTGGCTCTGGCGTATGCTGGTGGCTACAGCTGTGATTGGACCCCTGGCCTGGGAACCTCCATATGCCGTGGGTGCAGCCCTGGAAAAAGACCAAAAAAAAAAAAAAAAATAAAGTGAAAGCCGTCATAATAAAATTGTGCACAAAGTTAGCAGATGCATGAACTTACAGTGGATAAGCATGCATTTAAGACTATTTAACTAAATAGTAAATATTCAATTTTTTCCTTTTTCCTTTATATTTGCCATTTTGAAATAAAAGCTAAATTAGGATCTTTATCTAACTACATGCAGTTGTTGTGAACAGGAAAGCAACAAATGCAGACCAGTATAGAGGTGAGGCTATTACTTGGTGAGCAGCATTGCCATGAGTGATGGGATTTTCCAAAATAATAGATTTAAGAGTTGATAAAGTTCCAAACAAAATGAAGGATAACTTATGTGCAACTTCCAACCTGATAGATGGAGGAGTGTATAACCATGTTTCTATTTTTCTTTTTATGGCTGCACCCACAGCATATGGAGATTCCTGAGACAGAATCTGAGCCACAGCTGTGACATACACTACAGCTGCAGCAACACCGGATCCTTTAGCCCACTGTTCTAGGCTGGGGATCGAATCCATGCCTCCACAGTGACCTGAGCTGCTGCAGTCAGACTCTTAACCCACTGTGACACGTGGGGGAACTCCGAAGATGTTTTTAAAGAAATCCGCTTTTTCTTGTATGAAAATGAAATTCAGCTCTTGGCTCATGTGGCTATGAATTGGCTTTTCACCCGCATGATTATCCTTGCAGCATGTTAAAAGATGTGTAGACTCAAGACAATTCTCTATTGTGAGGGGCTGCCTTTGCAGCGTCTGTATTACAAGATATCTAGCATCCACCGCCATCACTCAAAGTCAGAACTACTCCCATCCTTGTAACAACCAAAACTTTCAAAATTTTTGGGATGTCCCCTAGGGAGCCAAACTGTCCCACTGAGACCTATTACTAAGGATTGATGAGAGGAATAGGCTCTAATAGAAGCCTCATTCTAATATCTACAGCTGAATACCTGTCAGGTTAAAAGGGACTCAAGCAGCATTCCAGCCCATCCATCCCACCTAACATTGCATGTCAGACTCTCCAAGGGGCCTCTACAAGTCTCCATGTCAGAGCTTTCCTCCAGACCTGGTGAAGGATGGGGAGGGCCCAGACATCGGTATTTTGAACACCCCTCAGATAAAAGTTGCTAAATTCTATCCATTCTCATCCATTTCTATGCCTTGGTCCCACAGCTCATGGAAAGTGAACTTGGAATTCCTGACATTCCAGCTCTAGATGCCCAGGCCCAGAAAATGCAATGAAGCTTGGAGGACAGCATGCTGGCTTTGAGACTCACGTGCTACATGGCTTGGGATGCACCATTCCCCACTACAAGTCTCAATTTTCTGAGCTCAAAATTGGATAGGGAGGAGAAGCTGCTTTCCAACACTGTCCGTCTAGAATGCTCTATGCCCACTTTGGGTTAAACTTTCCGGAAGCCTCTGTTTAAAAACTCCACGTTTCTGTGCTCAGGTTCCAGGAAGGGCCCTCGATCACACGCTTCTTTGGTTGGAGAGAGTGTCCAACCTGGTCCTGAGCTGATGATGAGTGATATGGCCAGAATGCCCTGGGAAGCCAGCCCACCCTCCCTCCCCCTCCCCCACAGTGTTGACACAGATGGCATTCGAAGCAGAGGCCCCCAAGGTTATAAAAGTCCTGTGTAAACAGAGGACCAAGGGGGTCAGTAGGAACCTTGGTCCATGGTCACTCCCTGCCTGGCCCTGCAGAACCGGTTTCCAGGGCTGAATCACCCAGAGGAGCGGGGCTTTTGACAGCTAGGTGGCACCTGTAGCCTGAGCTCAGGGTCAAGGCTGAAGGAGAGGGTGTCCAGCTCTGCACGCAGATGAAAAAGCTTTTAAGGCTTTAAAAATAGAATTGAAGAAATTTTCCCTAGTAGGTTTTTTGTTTTGTTTTGTTTAATTAAGGGCAGTTATTCTAGATGCTCCATGATTGGGGGAATGGACCTAGGCAGAGTGACCAAGGACAGCACGAGCTGAGAGCACAGGGTGATCTGGAGTTAACCAGGCAGAGAGATGCAGGAAGAGTGTCCCAGCTGAGGGAACTATATATGCCAAGGCCAGGATGGCAAGAGTAAGGGGGAGGGGAAGGGGAGGCTGGTGTACAGGTCAGTAGGGACAGATGTGTAGGGCAAATGCACATGCCTTCAGGGGCCCAAGCAGGAAACGTGAGAGTTACCATTTGGGAATGTAGGTCTCAGGATTATTCATTTATCCATGTAACTATTTAATGTTGGTTGCAATAGCCTGGGTGGGGGACCTATCACTGAGTAAAACAAAGATCCCTGCCCTTATGCAGTTTACAGTCTAGTGGAAGGAGAGAGACAAATAAATGGAATAAGTGAACTATATGGCAAGTTAGAAGGTGCCAAGAGCTATAGAAAAAGAAGCAAAAACCTAGCATGGGAAATAGAAATTGTTGGGCATAGAGTTGGCAGTCATGGGTACTGCTGTTTTATCTTTTGTCTTTTTTTGTTGTTGCTATTTCTTGGGCCGCTCCTGCGGCATATGGAGGTTCCCAGGCTAGGGGTCGAATCGGAGCTGTAGCCACCGGCCTACGCCAGACCCACAGCAACGCGGGATCCGAGCCGCGTCTGCAACCTACACCACAGCTCACGGCAACGCCGGATTGTTAACCCACTGAGCAAGGGCAGGGACCGAACCCGCAACCTCATGGTTCCTAGTCGGATTCGTTAACCACTGCGCCACGACGGGAACTCCGGTGCTGCTGTTTTAAATAGAACAGGAGAGTAGGCTCAACATCCCAATTTTCCAAAGAAAGTCAGAAGTGCAGTCTCTTTGGTAGAAATGTCTCAATTTTAAAATCATGATGTCCTAGGAGCCTGCCGGAGTAGGGGGTCATTGTCATTCTCCTCGCTAGGACTACTTTAGTTCCTTATGTTGAACAGTGGGAACAGTTTCAGCACCCCAAGGGACCAGAGCCCAGGAGAAGGGTTTGTCATTGCCCTGTGGAAGCACCTTCAGATGTCACCAACCAAGCCATGTGCAGAGAGCTCTTCCTTTCTTTTAGTTGCCCCAGCTCTTCAGATGTCCCATGGTCTTGGGGCAGACATGGAGCTGCCCACAGCCCCGCCCCTCTCCCCCCACCATTGCCCAAGCTCTGCTGGGAAGACCCGTGCTTTAGAGGGGAAAGATGACAGCCCTAGAGCAGAAAAATGCACAGTATGGACACCAATCATGTCTCCTGATCTCCTCTGGGCACTGGAGGCACATGCAACAGGCAATAGACTCTTTATCCTTAGTTAGCAAGAGGAAAGAGCAAGCCAGCATAATTTCTGGACAAAAAGAGCTCAAAAAGAGTGTAGGACCTTGACGTGTTCTTAGAATTTGCATAATATGTCTTGTGACCATGACATACTTGCTGAATCACCCCTATTTGTTTGGCTTTTTTTTTTTTTTAGGGTCACACCCTTGGCATATGGAAGTTCCCAGGCTAGGGGTCGAATCAGAGCTACAGCTGCCAGCCTACACCACAGCCACAGCAATGCCGGATCCAAGCCACATCTGCAACCTACAGCACAGCTCACAGCAACGCCAGATCCCTGGCCCACTGAGCGAGACCAGGAATCAAAACTGCATCCTCATCGATACTAATCAGACTTGTTTCCACTGCACCACAATGGGAACTCCCCCCCTCCCCAGTGTTTTGGGGTATTTTTGTCTTTTTGTCTTTTTAGGGCCATACCTCGACATATAGTTTTCCCAGGCTAGGGGTCCAATCAGGGTTACAGCTGCCGGACTACACCACAACCACAGCAACGCCAGATCTGAGCCACGTCTGCGACCTACACCACAGCTCACGGCAACACTGGATCCTTAACCCACTGAGCAAGGCCAGGGATCGAACCCACAACCTCGTGGTTCCTAGTCAGATTCGTTTCCACTGCGCTATGACAGGAACTCCATCCCACCTCCAATGTTAATTCCATCTTTCTCCTCCAAGGGAGAGAAAAAAATTGGAGATGAGTAGTGATTGTCAGGTGATCTAAAAGGTCGTAAAGAAGATCATGACCAAGAGACTGTCAGAACTTTGGGCAACTTATTCAGTTTTTTGAAGTTTTGTTTTTTCATCAAAATATACTACATGTACTGACCAGTCCATGAATCAAGCAATAGAGCTTGGTGAATATTCACAGAGTGAACATCAGTGCTCGGCACCCCTATTAAGAAATGGAATGTGGCCAATTCAATTGTTTTTAAATTAACGCACTAGAGGATGGGATACAGGTGGTATGTGTCCTGAGAACTCAGAGTGCTGTAGGATAAGGTATTTTTAACTTCATCGAAAGAGCAGCAAGCAGCCGTTGAGGTTGTTTTAATCAAGGAGCTGACTGTATCACATTTGTATTGTGAAACAATTCCTCCACATAATATAAAGGCTGGGAACAAATCCAAGTGGGCAAACTGGTTACAAGGCTGTTGCATTCATCTCAGCAAAGAGTGAAGCTACTTGGTCCTAGGCTAGAACAAGGCCATAAGCTCAGAAGATGGCAAAATGAGATAACAGAATAAAAAGAGCTTCCCAGAAGCACAGTCACACTGGTGCCCTGGCCAGCAGGCTCCCATGAGTGACTTCAGGCTAGTAGCCCCAGGGGAGAAGTCATATTCATTGCTCAAGACAAACTAACCCATATCTAGTGGGCTATACCTTGAACTTTTAGAGCCAGACTCGGGTATCTCCCCCTTAACACTAAGATTCTTTCTGGTCATTTTCCATGAAAAAAAAAGAGTTGGTTGGAGTTCCCACTGCGGCGCAACAGGATTGGCAGTGTCTCTGCAGCGCCAGGACACAGATTCACTTCCTGGTCCGGCACAGTGGGTTCAAGGATCCAGTGTAGCTACAGCTTCAGCGAGGTCACAACTGTAGCTCAGATCTGATCCCTGGCCGGGAAACTCCATGTGCCGCAGGGCAGCCAAAAAAGAAAGAGGAAAAAAAACAACAAAACATTGGTTGCAACAATAACTAAAAGAATGATTACATTCACGCTGATGTTATTTCTATCCACCCTAGCTTTGGGTGTTGAACTGTCTCCCCCAACCACTCCCGTGTTTTAGCCCTAACTCTCAGTACTTCGGAATGTGACATTCATTGGAAGTGGGGTCATTGAGGGTGTGATTTGATAAGGTCACCCTGAAGTAGGGTAGGCCCCTAAAACCAATATAACTGGTGTCCTTATACAAAGGGGAAATTTGGACACAGACACGCACACAGAGAGAACCCCGTGCGGAGACGAGGGTGATGTTTTACAAGTCAACACCAAAGACTGCCGGCAAACCACCAGGCTGGGGCAGAGGCACTGGCTGGATTCGTTCTCACAGCTCTCAGAAGGAACCGGCCCTGTCCACACCTGATTTCAGACTTTCAGTCTTCAGAACAGAGCGATGATAAACTTCTGCTGTTCAGACCCTGTTTATGGTCCCTGGTTACAGCAGTCCTAGCAGGCTAATACACCTAGAATCCCAAACTAGCCCCAAACCTCAGTGGGCTGACAAAGGAGGAATGGGAAGGGTAGGGTGACATGACCACTCCTAATAGACTCATGTCCCCTCTGAGTCTCGAAGTATCTGAGTAGTGGTTGGGGTGAGGGAGCCTCTAGAAGCCCTGGGGTCCACTGCCAGCTGGCTTCCAGCCTGGAACTGAAACTCATCCTTGTGGATCTGCTTGAGGGGACTACTACGCTCAGTTTGGGGGTGCAGACTGACACCTGCCACTCAGGGGCAGATGTTTCAGAGGGCTCCGCAAAGGAAAGCACTCACTCAGACATTTTTCAAATACCCATTCTTTTTTTTCTTTTTGCCTTTTTCTAGGGCTGCTCCCTCGGCATATGGAAGTTCCCAGGCTAGGGGTCCAATCAGAGCTACAGCTGCCAGCCTACGCCACAGCCACGCCAGATCTGAGCCGTGTCTGTGACCTATACCATAGCTCATGGCAACCTCAGATCCTTAAACCACTGAGCTAGGCCAGGGATCAAACCTGTGTCCTTATGGATACTAGTCAGATTCATTTCCGCTGAGCCACGATGGTAACTCCCAAACACGCATTCTTATGAATCACTTCTCATGTAATTCAAGTGTTCCACATGTTTAAACCATTTCCACCTGCTGCCCAGTCAAACATCTACCTCAGTACTCTCTAGTTACTGCATCGTCTTAGATTCAATTAAAAAAAAAAACCAAACCTCATTTCATTTGAATATTCTTACAAGTCTAATATACCTATCATTTCAGCCCTTTAAAGCAAGTTGTTTATAGCTATAGGCCTGCTTCTGACCCTGACTATATCCCTTCAGGGAAACATTGAAAAATTTCCATTTGGGAACAGAAGACCCCAAGGGGATTGCCAAATATTGTCTCAGGAAACAACCTCACAACCATAAAAACAAGCTAAAACCAAGGCACACTGGCAAAGAATCAATTCTAGAACATGCATGAACAAGGGTCAGTAGAGATTGCCTGAGCCATGCACCAGGCTATGTGGAAAGCACTTACCTAATAAGTCTTCCATAAACGGTGAACCATAACAACAATCCTCTCCCAGTAGATATACTGAGCTATTGGTGAATTAGATTATATCTAGACAGGATGAACTCCAAGGGAGGGTACCATAGGAAGCTCAGTTAACTGAATATTCTTGAACTTGGCCACAAGTCCCTTTATGATCAGCCCCTATCTCTCTTCACCTCCATCCCTCCCCTATTTCTTTTTCTTTTCTCTCCTTTTTTTTGGGGGGGGGTACTGCACCCGCTGCATATGGAAATTACCAGGCTAGGGGTCAAATTGGAGTTACAGCTGCCGACCTACACCACAGACACAGCAATGCAGGATCCGAGCCACATGTGCGACCTACACCACAGCTCTTGGCAATGCCAGATCCTTAACCCACTGAGTGAGGCCAGAGATTGAGCCCACATCCTCATGGATACTAGTCAGATTCATTTCTGCTGAGCCACAGTGGGAACTCTGATCTCTCCCATTTCTACCTCACCCTCAGATCTTGTAGCCCAGGCATAGTTACAGTGACCGTATAAGTAATCATCCAATCCAAGATACTTTTGAGACTGAGGACATATTAATAAGTTTTCAGGGACGACAAGCATAAATGGGACTGTGTTGTGCCGCCTGGGACTTCTGGTCTCCCTTGCCATTTGGAATTACTTAAAGTTCCCATAACATGCCACCAGCTCTTATGGCCCCAGATTTTTTTTTTTTTTTTTTTTTGCCTTTTTTGCCATTTCTTGGGCCGCATATGGAGATTCCCAAGCTAGGGGTCTAGTCGGAGCTATAGCCACCAGCCTACGTCACAGCCACAGCAACGCAGGATCCAAGTCACGTCTGCGACCTACACCACAGCTCACGGCAATGCTGGATCCTCAAGCCACTGAGCAAGGCCAGGGATTGAACCTGCAACCTCATGGTTCCTAGTCGGATTCGTCAACCACTGAGCCAGGACGGGAACTCCAGCCCCAGACTTTATATACGTGCTTATTTCTTCTTGGAACATCCTCTTCTTCCTGGTCCCCTGGGCACACATTCTATAGTCCACTCCTCTGTGGCATTCCCCAAGACTCAAAGATGGGCTTGGACTCTCCACTGTCCATATCACATTTTACCTTCATAAGGCTCCCCACAAGACCAGTAACCGCTTGAGAACAGGTATCATTTCTTTTCACCTCCATGCTCTCTAGCCTATACCACAATGTAGGTACTCAACCAATATGTGTCTAACCAATGATTTTGTGATTAGCTTGGAGAAGAGGGGGATGTGAAAACTAAGTTCAAATGTGTATAGGGTTGTAATCACAAAGAGGGCCTAGACATGATTTACGTGACCATAAGAATAAATCAAGAATACTCGGAGTTCCTGTAGTGGCGCAGTGGTTAACGAATCCGACTAGGAACCATGAGGTTGCAGGTTTGATCCCTGCCCTTGCTCAGTGGGTTGACAGTCCGGCGTTGCCGTGAGCTGTGATGTAGGTTGCAGACGCAGCTCGGATCCCGCATTGCTGTGGCTCTGGCGTAGGCTGGCAGCTACAGCTCTGATTTGACCCCAGCCTGGGAACCTCCATATGCCGCGGGAGCGGCTTAAGAAATAGCAAAAAGACAAAAAATAAATAAATAAATAAATAAATAAATAAATAAATAAATAATACTGACTGAGGAATTCCCTAGTGGCTCAGTGGGTTGGGGATCTGGTGTTTTCACTGCTGTGGTGCAGGTGTGATCCCTGACCCAGGAATTTCTGCATGCCACGGACACAGCCAAAAAAACCTAAAAAAAAAAAAAAAAAAAAGACTATTGACTGGAAGCTTCAAGGAGATATATTTCAGCTCAATATTAAGAACAACTTTCTAGCCAACAAGACTATGCAGAAAATGAATAGGCAACCTTGGGCCATAGAGAATTTCCTGCCACTGGAGCTGTTTTATTGACAAATACCAGAATACAGTGGATAGGAATATTGAGGCAAGGATTCAGGCATGTAGGGAGTGAACAGCCAGGATAACTACCTTAGACTCTGATTCACCTATTCATTCAATGAATATTTATTGGGCACCAGGCATTGCACCAGGAGTTTGATGAACGAGTACAAAACAAGCACACCCATATAAGCACCTTGTACAGCAAGGTGTTATGCTAGATGATGAACAAGGCAGATGTGGTCTCTAACCTCTTGGTTACAAACTCGCAGGAGAGATATGTGTAACTGTATGAATTATTGGGTATTAAAAGATAATGTGAGGGGAGCACTTGGGGTGCAAGGCAGAGAAGGGACATATAAGATGAAAAGAGATGAAGCCTGGGATCTTTTTTGGTTCCATGATCTTAGATCTTTCTGGAGAACTCAGGCTTATTCTGTCTTCTCTAAGGCTTGCTCCTTCAGCTGGGTAACCATGCTGAGAGCTGACTTAAAACTGTCTATACATGCCAACTCCAGAGCTGTGAGTCCTGCTCAGATGACAGGTTACCAGGTAACAGATCATCCAAGGGGAGACAGGTGGGGTGGATGAGCCATGTGGGGTCTTTAGTCACACCCCTTTCTTTCCTTCCCTCTTCTCTAAAGACCATCAGAAGGCTAGTTACACAGACTTCAGGACAATAGAGACACAGATGATCCCATGGTAGGTAAACCCCCAGAGACTGGCAGAGACTCAATTTTCAGAGCTGCCAACCCTCATCAAAGCACCCAATGATACTGGCCACAATCCAGAATTCCATATATGAAGAAGAAAAGACATGGCAGGTAAGATAAAGGGCATGTGATCACAGGATTTTTCTCCTAGACACTGATGGGAAAGAGCACCAAGGTAATACAGCAGCCATTCATGAAATGTTTGCTTGATTTTGGTAAACAATAAGAAAAAAATACCATGCATCAAGCCTTCCTTCACTATTGGCCAGGCACCATGCTGGGTGATTAGGTGTGCACTATCTTATTTAGGGATCAAACAACTCCATAAGGATAGCAGATTTTTTTTTTCCCTTCTCACTTATTTTTTAATTGTTATTTCCCCAATACAATTTTTTTTTCTACTGTACAGCATGGCGACCCAGTTACACAAACATGTACGCATTCTATTTTCTCACATTATCATGCTCCATCATAAGTGACTAGACATAGCTCCAGCGCTATGACAGCAGAATTTTTATCCTTATTTTACAAATGAGGAAACTGAGGCCTAAAAGGTGTCAAAACTTATCTAAGGTCACGTAGCTAGAGAATGGCAGGTTTGAATGTCATATGAGCCTGTGATTCTGGCCTCTGTTCTGAGGAATATTCATGGGGATAAATGAAAGCCTAACAAAGCAGAAAGTGTTTCTGAACTCCACAAGCAGGTGAGTAAACCTCAGCAGATTACCAATTTAGCAGGAGAGGAATCTAAAACCTGGAGTTCACAGCATAGGCAGGGTCAAAAGAAGATAAATGAAGTAGAAAAATATGTTTTAATTACTCATATTGCAAAAGATAATCTCTCTAATATATAAATCCATATATCCATACAAGAAGGGCTAGCAAAAAATAGAAAAATGGACAAAGCACATGAACAGAGATCACAGGAAACATGTACAAATAGTTCTTAAGCATGTAGAAAGATGCTCCACTCCCTTGATTAAAGAAGTGCAAATTAAAACTAAACTACAGTAGCATTTATCTCCTGTAAGCTTGAAAAATTTGTGGGATGTAACTATCATGGCCTTAAATGTATAATTTACTTGAAAAGAAGGAAATTGAAAGCCAGTGACTTAAGTATCCATGTTAAGAAATTACAAAAACACAAATTAAACCCCAGGAAAGTGGAGGAAAGAAAATAAGAGAATCAAAAAAACTACAAGTTGGTTCTTTGCAAAGAAACTCATAAAACCCTATGGTACTGATCAAGGAGGGAAAGAGAGAGAGATGGAGGGAGAAAGGGAGAGGGAAAGAGAGAGAGAACAAACGCAGTGCAATATCAGAAATGAAAAAGAAGATATTATAACACTATAGTTCCTAGAGACAATACAAAGACATAACCTATGCTATAAACTTGAAAATGTAGACGCTTTGGAAAAATTCCTAGAAAAGCACAATAGATGCCAATAGCAAAATGACAGAGATCTTAGAATCATCAGATTTATAAACATGAAGATTTTATAGCAGATATAAAATGCCTCAAGGAGCACACTTGAAATAAGTTGGGGGGGGGGGAATAGAAAGCCTTAGCAAAGAAATGGAAGCTTTAAAAACCAGACGGAAATTTTAGAACTGTAAAATACAATAACTGAACTAAATTCTCAGTGAATGGGCTCAACAGCATAATAGAAGTTAAAGAGGAAAGAATCAGTGAACTGGGAGATAGAAAAATAGAAATTACCAAGTCTGAAAAATAGAATCTAGGACCCCCACCCACCCAAAAAAACTGAACAGGGCCTCAGGCATCTGTGGGACCATAACGAAGGATCTAACATTTGTGCCATCAAACACCCAGAAAAACAGGAGAAAGAAAGAGTGCAGAAAAAGAACTTTACACAACAGAGTACCCACTATGGAGTAGTGGAAGTGAATCCAACTCACATCCATGAGGATGTAGGTTCAATCCCTGGCCTCACTCAGTGGGTTAAGGATCCCACACTGCCATGAGCTGTGGTGTAGGTCGAAGATGCAGTTTGGATCTCATGTTGCTGTGGCTGTGGCATAGGCTGTAGTTCTGATTTGACTCCTAACCTGGGAATTTCCATATGCCATAGGTTCGACCCTAAAAAACAAAAAAGAAAGGAACTCAAAAAAATAATGGCTGAAAATAAGCCAAATGTGGCAAGACACATAAACCTAGAGATTCAAGAAGCTGAGTAAACTAAACAGAATAAAGGCAAAGAAATCCATATACAGGAGTTCCCATTGTGGCACAGCAGAAACGATCTGACTAGGAACCATGAGGTGGCTGGTTTGATCCCTAGCCTCTCTCAGTGGGTTAAGGATTCGGCATTGCTGTGAGCTGTGGTGTAGGTTGCAGACGTGGCTCAGATCCCGTGTTGCTGTGGCGTAGGCCAGCGACTAAAGCTCTGATTAGACCCCTAGCCTGGGAACTTCCATATGCTGCAGGTTCGGCCCTGAAAAGCCAAAAAAAAAGAAAAAAAAAAGAAATCCACATAGAGACACATTATTATTAAACTTCTGAAAACTAAAGCAAAAAAAAAAAAAAACTTGATAGCAGCCAGAGAAAAACAACATCTTATTTATAAGGGAAAAACAAACAAATTGACAGCAGGTTTCTCATCAGAAAATCATGGAGATCAGAATAAAGTGGCACATTTTCAAGTGAGGGAAAAAAAAAAAAGAACTGTCAACCAAACTGTCAACCCAGAAATCTATACCTAAGTAAAAATATCCTGCAGGAATCCAGTGGAAATCAAGACACATTCTCACGAGTTGTTGTTGTGGCTCGTCGGAAACAAATCAGATTTGTATCCATGAGGACGCAGGTTCCATCCCTGGCCTCACTCAATGGGTTGGGGATCCGACACTGCTGTGAGCTATGGTGTAGGTCGAAGCTGTGGCCTGGATCCTGCATTGCTGTAACTGTGGCATAGGCTGGCAGCTGCAGCTCCAATTCGACCCCTAGTCTGGGAATTTCCACGTGCCGCACATGCAGCCCTAAAAAGCCAAAAAAAAAAAAAAAAAAGACACATTCTCAGATGAAGGAAAACTAAGATGTTCTGTCACCAGCAGACACGCCCTAAAATGGCTAAAGGATGTTCCCTAAAACAGAAAGGCAACAATAAGGAACACTGAGAAGGAAGAAAGATCACCGTAAAAAAAAAAAAAATGTGAGTAAATAAACTTTCCTTCTCATGAGTTTTCTCAATAATGTTTGACAGTTGAAGGAAAAATTATAACACTGCCTTATATGCTTCTAAATGTATGTAGAGGAAATATTTAAGACAATTATGTACAGATTGGGGAATACTGCCAATAACTATATAGTATGTTTACCATCACTAGACTTACCGTGGTAATGATTCTGAAGTGTTTAGAAATAGTTGTGTAACAGGCACTAACCCAGTATTATGGGTCAAGTACACTTCAAAAACAAACACGGAGGAGTTCCCGTCGTGGCGCAGTGGTTAACGAATCTGACTAGGAACCATGAGGTTGCGGGTTCGATACCTGCCCCTGCTCAGTGGGTTAACGATCCGGCGTTGCCGTGAGCTGTGGTGTAGGTCGCAGACGCGGCTCGGATCCCTCGTTGCCGTGGCTCTGGCGTAGGCTGGCAGCTACAGCTCCGATTCAACCCCTAGCCTGGGAACCTCCATATGCCGCAGGAGCGGCCCAAGAGATGGCAAAAAGACCAAAAAATAAATAAATAAATAAAAATAAAGGCATTAGTTTAAAAAAAAAAAAAACAAACACGGAGAAAAAGAGATCAGACTTGTGCTTGGGTGTGGGGGCAGGATGGGGGAAAGAAAGCAGTCAAAAGGTACAAACTTCCAATTAGAAGACACACAAGTACTATGGATACAACGTACAACATGATAAATATAATTAACACTGCTGTATGTTATCTACAAAAATTGTTAAGAGTGTAAATCTTAAGTGTTTTCATCCCAAGGAGAACATTTTTGTCTATTTCTTTAACTTTGCATCTATACGCGATGATAGATGTTATTGTGATAATCATTTCCGAAGTCCAATCATTGTGCTGTACACCTTAAATTTATATAATGCTGTATGTCAATTACACCTCAATGAAACTGGAAGGGAAACAAACCAGTTAAAAAAGGACTAAAATGCCAGCCAAGTTTTTGTAGATATAGATAAGATTACTCTAAAATTTATGCGGAAAGGCAAAGGAACTAGAAAAGCGAAGACTATCTTAAAAGAGAAAGCTGAAAATCTACTATCTTGTGGTTTATAATAAGAAACATACATGTAGTCTTCACCCTCAATCCTAGCTTCTAAAAATCGTGGAATTTCTAAGTGCTAAGAGAGATAAAAGTGTCTTTTGATGTTCATAACTGAGCCTTTCAATCACACACCTGAGTTTATGCTAATAATATAACTTTTGGGAGTTCCTGACGTGGCTCAGGGGAAACAAGTCTGACGAGCATGTATGAGGACTCAGGTTGGATCCCTGGCCTCGCTCAGTGGGTGAAGGATCCGGCATTGGCATGAGCTGTGGTGTAAGTTGCAGATGCACCTTGGATCCTGCGTGGCTGTGGTTGTGGTGTAGGCTGGCAGCTACGGCTCCAGTTCGACCCTTAGCCTAGGAACCTCCATGTGCAGCAGGTTCAGTCCTAAAAAGACCAAAAAAAAAAAAAAGGAATTTTGTTTGCTGGGGAATCATTCAATACTACCTGATGACCTGGGATTGTGGTTGGACTCAATCACAAATGGCCAATGATTTAATCAATTGTGTCTACCTAATGAAGTCTCCGTTAAAACCCAAAAGGATGGGGTTGGGAGAGCTTCCAGGATGGTGAGCATGTCCACCTGTTGGACACACCCCAGTTCCACAGGGACAGACTCTCCTGCACTCGGAGGATCTTGCTCTAGGAACTCTGGCTGTTCCTCTGTATCCTTTATAAAATCCTTTATAATAAAGTGGCAAACATAGGTACTTACCTGAGCTTTGTAAGCCATTCTAGCAAACTTTCAAACCCAAGGAGGGGATCATGAGAGCCCCAGTTTAACACTGGTCAATCAGAAATACAGAGGACTACCTGGACATGTGATGGGTGTTGCTATGAGCCAGGGTTTGGGTGCCCTTGGCCACAGAAAGCCAAATTCTGACAGTGGGTGCTTGCAGCACCGTAAAGGTTTTATTACATCACGCCTGGCAAAGGCAGGAGAGACACGTCTCAAATCACTCCCTTTGGTGTGTGAGTTAGGGATGTTCCCCCAGGAAGAACAAAGAGGCTGGGATTAATCATCCTCATATGACATTTCTGTGACTGTACGTTGGCGAATCAGGATGTCTCTGCTTTAGGATTCTCTGGCCAAGGGCTTCACGGCTTGGGGGCCCGTGAGCTCATCTTGCCCTGGAGAAACAACCCGAGTCTGTAGTTAACAATTTCCACAGGGGTAATTTTAGTACATTAACAATGTTATCTACAGTTAACAGTCATTTTAGTCATCTGATCCTGCCTGATTAGTGTTCATTTAGCACAGAATTGAGGTCAGAGGGGATAAGAAAGGGAATAAAGGGTTTTTTTGTTTGTTTTTTTTTAGGGTCATGTCCTCAGCATATGGAGATTCCCAGGCTAGGGGTCAAATCGGAGCTATAGCCGCTGGCCTACATCACAGCCACAGCAATGCGGATCTGTGCCGCGTCTGTGATCTACACCACAGCTCACAGCAACGCCAGATCCTTAATCCACTGAGTGAGGCCAGGGATGGAATCCATATCCACATGGATACTAGTGAGATTCGTTACCACTGAGCCACGACAGGAATTCCTGAGAATAAAGTTTTGAATAGAGAGATGAACCATCAGCTTGGTATAGGACCTCAGTTTTAGGGGGACTCAGGTTCAGTGTTGGAACCAGAGGGCAGCCTTGTGGAGTCTGAGGCTATCTCCAGGGTAGTGTCAGAATTAAGTTACACTTGCAGGACACCCAGTTGGTGCCTGCTGAACGGGAGAAATGCTTGGTGTGGGAAAACCTCCCATACATCTGCTGTCAGAAGTATTGAGAGTGGAGGAGAAAAATAGATGTAAGAATCCAAGTTGTCTCCAAAGAGGTAAAACTCAAAAAAGCCTCCTGCCAAGAGAAGAATTGCCAGACCCTGGAGTTCCCATCGTGGCGCAGTGGTTAATGAATCCAACTAGGAACCATGAGGTTGTGGGTTCGATTCCTGGCTTTGCTCAGTGGGTTAAGGATCCGGCGTTGCCGTGAGCTGTGGTGTAGGTTGCAGACACGGCTCAGATCCTGCATTGCTGTGGCTCTGGCGTAGGCCGGTGGCTCCAGCTCCAATTAGACTCCTAGCCTGGGAACCTCCATATGCCATGGGAGCGGCCCTAGAAATGGCAAAAAGACAAAAAAAAAAAAAAAAAAATTTGCCAGACCCTTATCATCCCACCTGTCTCACTGTAATAGTTACAATGTTCCTCAGGACCTCCCCATCCCAGAAACTTGGCCTACTCCTTCCCACCCCCACTAGAAAAGGTATGTAGCCCACTCCTTACCCCAGCCCTATAAGGACAACATACGCCCCCAGCCAACCAGCAAGGGTATCCAAAGACCCCATCCTTCCCCAACCAACCAGCAAGTGTATCAGAAGGACCCCATCCTTCTCCAAACAATCAGCAGGTCAAGAGGGAGCACAGGGCTGGCAGGACCACTCCTCATACTCCTTTGTCTTTGGGCTATAAAACCAGACACCACCAGGTACCCAGAATCGGCTCTCCCTGGTTATCAGGAAGTCGGCCCACTGTGTTAACAGTGTCTCTTGTCTCAATAAACTTGTCTTTTCTACACCTTGCTTTAAATCCAGAAAATTTTTTTCCCACCAGCGTGCAGAGACTGCAACAACAGAGTTTTCCCCAAAGAAGTTTTATGCCACTAGATACCAAGATGTATCTGAAATTGCAGTTACGAAAAGAATGTAGGGTCAATGGAATGGTAGACCAGTAGAGCACTGGAGAAGAACAGAGACAGACCCACATGTATACAAACATTTGAATTTCTTTTTCTTAAGTTCATGGCTATACCCACAGCATATGGAAGTTCCTGGGCCAGGGATGGAATATGAGCCACAGCTGTGGCAATGCCGGATCCTTTAATCCATTGTGCCAGGCCAGGAATTGAACCAGCATGTCCGCAGTGATCCAAGTTGCTGCAGTCTGGTTCTTAATCCACTGCACCACAGTAGGAACTCCTGAACACTTGAGTTTTGATAAAGCTGACAGCACAGAGAAACAGGAAAAGGATAGAGTCTTTTAAAATTGTACTGGTTAGGAGTTCCCATTGTGGCGCAGCAAAAACGAATCCGACTAGGAACCATGAGGTTGCAGGTTCAACCCCTGGCCTCGCTCAGTGGGTTAAGGATCCAGTGTTGATGTGAGCCATGTTGTAGGTCACGGACGCAGCTCGGATCCCGCGTTGCTATGGCTCTGGCGTGGGCTGGCAGCTGTAGCTCTGACTGGACTGCTAGCCTGGGAAACTCCATATGCCGCAGGTGTGGCCCTAAAAATAAATAAATAAATAAATAAAATGGTACTGGTTAGATAGCTATTTGTATGGGGAAAAATATGGCTCTTGGCCCCCATTTTATACAATATACACAAAAACCAGTTCCAGATTGATCTCAATGTGAAAGGTAAAATAGTAAACCTTCTAGAAAATAACATGGGAAAATATCATCCTAACCTTAAGTAAAGCTCTCTTAAATAGGACATGAACACTGCTCATCATTAGGACAAAATTAATCAATTGGGCTACATTAAATTAGGAATTTCTCTCTATCAATATTGCATTTGGAGGAGTTCCTACTGTTGCATAGTGGGTTAAGAACCCAATGGCAGCAGCATGAGTCACTGAGGAAACTCAGGTTTGATCCCTGGCCTGACTCAGTGGGTTAAAGGATCTGGCATTACCACAGCTGTGGCGTAGGTAGCAGCTCCCTGGCTCAGGAACTTCCATATGCTGTGGGTATGGCCATAAAAATAAATGTTTTAAATTTAAAAAAAGACTGCATTTGGAGACAAGCAAGCCATGAGGGGAAAAAAAAATTTTTTTTGCCTTTTTGGGGCTGCACCTGTGGCACATGGAGGTTCCCAGGCTAGGGGTCTAATCAGAGCTACAGATGTCAGCCTCCAACACAGCCACAGCAAGGCCAGATCTGAGCCGAGTCTATGACCTACATGACAGCTCATGGCAACACCAGATCCTTAACCCACTGAGCAAGGTCTGGGATCGAACCCACAACCTATTGGTTACTAATTGGATTCGTTTCTGCTGCGCCACAACGGGAACTCCAGGGGGAAATAAATTTAAACACATATAAGAAAGGCTTTCTCTGATTATCAATTTCCTCATCTATAGCGTTAAAAGAGATACTATGCTTAAAAGGGTGAGCACAGTGCCTGGCACATGAGAAGCATTCCATGGAATTTTACATTGCTTCTCTCATAACTGAGGCATCCAGCCCAACAGGAGGACCATACTTCAAACCATTTCCCAGCAAACAGAATCACTCTCCGATGTGACGCTATATAAAGCACAGCAGAAGGATTTCCTCTCAATTTTCTCATAAACCTAAAGTTTCGCCTTCAGTTCCAAAGCTGCAATCCACACACAGACCTGCTGTTCAGTTCTCAACAATACAGAGGAAGGGGTGAGAGGTGCGACGTGGGAGGATGAGAGCGGGTTTTATTCTCAGCTGTCTTACATCCTGTTGAGGGAAATCCCCAAGGGAGCTGAAAGTGACAGGGAGGGGATGGTCAGGAGGAAAGACAAGCCCTCTCTTCTTTCAAATACAGTATTCTTTGGCACAGTAGCCCCCAGAATGCCCAGAAGCATGCAGGAGGGGGCTTTCAGAGGGTCACCTCATTCCTGCAAAGACAAGCCCAGGTGAAGCCAGAGCTTAAAGGGGGAATATTCTGACCTGTGTGGATGGAGAAGCACTGGGGGCAAAGCCAAATGCAGAGGTCACCCCCCCACCCCCCACAAAGGGGCACCACAATGGTTTGAGGCCCCACCCCTCAGCAGGGGAGGGACAGAACTTTTGAAGGTCTTAGATTTGCCTCTAGCAATCCTCCTCCCTTCCCTCCCTCCCCAGAAGAAGACATGGAGTCTAGAAGCCCCAGGTCACCGATAAGAAGTCAAGGATGCTGAGAAGGAAGACCCTCAAGGAGGCCCACCCCCATCAGTTTTGAGGACCAGCAGCCTCATTCCTAGAACAGCATCAAGAACCACCTGCAGGAGTTCCCATCATGGCACAGTGGTTAACGAATCCGACTAGGAACCATGAGGTTGTAGGTTCAATCCCTGGCCTTGCTCAGTGGGTTAAGGATCAAGTGTTGCCGTGAGTTGTGGTGTAGGTTGCAGACAGCAGCGCTCAGATCCCTTGTTGCTGTGGCTCTGGTGTAGGCCGGTGCCTACAGCTCCGATTAGACCCCTAGCCTGGGAACCTCCAGTTGCTGCAGGAGAGGCCCCAGAAAAGGCAAAAAGACAAAAAAAAAAAAAAAATCAAAACAAAAAACACCTGCAAACCCTTCCATCATTTATGCAGCCTGCTTACACCCCTTGCAGCCCCGTGGGCAAAGGATTATCTTGACCCTTTTCACAGCTGTCCAAGTTGAGCCTCAGAGAAACAAAGTGAATTACCTATGATAGTTTTCATGCTCAGACCTCATCCCATCCACCTCCTCAATGCCAATAACAGCAATTATTATTATTACCCTTTTTTTTTTTTTTTTGCTTCACCCATAGAACTTCCAGGCCAGGGGCTGAACCCACACCACAGCAGCAACCTGAGCCACAGCAGTGACGACCTGGATCTTCAACCCACTCAGCCACCAGGGAACTCCTACTATTACCATTTATAGCATCTCTCATGCACCAGGCATTCAACTAGGTACTTTACTTCTATTAGCTCATTTGTCCTTCAGAACAACCCGAGAAGCAGGTTGAGGGTACCCCATTTTACAGGCCCAGAGAAGGTAATGACATGAGTGATCGCACTTGATGGCAGGTACTATACTACACACTTTCGAGTGCATTAAGTCACTCATATCTCAAAAAGCCTGCGAGAATAAATGCAGGCATCATTTCCACTTCAGAGACACAGGAACGGAGGCTCAGAGACAAATAAATTGCCTGAGGCCGCACAGCTAGGAAGGAAAGCTGTGATTGGAACCCAGCCTCCTTACCACTGTTCCACATCTCTGGCAGTACAGGCGACTTACCCAAGGTGACACATCTAGGAAGTGTCAGAATTCTGTTGGAACCCCTGCCCAACTGAAAGTTCAGGGTCCTCCCACCCAGCTCTCCTGCCTAGAGAAGGGCTGCAAGAATGCTTTGGATCCTGTGAGCAGCCTCCTCCTCTCCATCCAAGAGCGCTCTGCAAATCAACCCTCAGAAATAGGATGCTCCCTCCATGGTGGCATCCAGCCTGGTGAGGCTGACAAAGCTGGGACACAGCCCAGCCAGACTTTTTTTTTTTTTTTTTTTTTGCCAGTCTTTCTTTGCCTGCTGCTTGCTGGCTGAAACCAGTCCCTGATTTTCATTCTCTCCCTTGGTCCCCATTGAACGCGCTGAATGAGAGGTAGAGAAAGAGTGTGGAGGAAGAGCCAGAGGGTCTTAGTGAACCCTGTCTGCCCCTCCAGGAAGGGTAAGAGGAGCTGGGTAGGGGCAGGGAGAGGGGTGCTGGGGAGTGGTTCTGGAGTTGTGGGCCAGGGGTAACCTAGCAACCGCTGGCTCATGCAGTCACAAAGCAACAGGCTTACCCCACAGAAGTGACAAGGCTTCCCGTTGACATGTCCTTTTGCTTGATCCTGCTTGGACAGCAAGGACGACTTACCCACATGCTATAGCGGCCACGTTCCTCGGTGAGTCCCGGGATCACCACAGGGGAGGAAACGGACATTCGAGCCAGGCCGGGGCCTTAGGGCAAAGCCCAGGGAGGCTGAGATGGAGGAAGGAAAGCTCTGTCTCTGAATTGGTGTGAGGCTTCAGCCCCCCCCCCCGTGCCTGGCTAGCTGGAGGCCCCAAGGGCGAGGGAAGGGAAGCCAGGCGCAGACTCAGTGGGGCAGCCTGGCCCACTCAAGCCTCCAGTGACCCCTTCACAGCAGCTGAGGGATATGACCCATTAGTGGCTAATAAAATCAATTTAATGGTTTGCACCTAACGCTGACAAAATGAAAACAAAAAGTAGGATGAAACTATTAGCCTTTCAAGGGTAAGTATTGCTTCAGTTTCACATACACACGTGTGTGGGTGAGTGTGTGAGAATTGGGTTATGATATAAAATGAGTTTCTTACTGTGGTCACAGTCAAAAGTATTTAAATTCTCTGTTCTAAAGAGTACTTTTCCTGCAGGCAGGTGCTTCCAAATGCCGAGCCCTCAACCCTGCAGCATCTAAGTGCTCTAGAGCCTAAGCCTCCACTATCAAGGGCACCTGAAGCTTCCTGCCAAGAAAGTCCTGCCAACTGGTTTTCCCTTTAGAGAAAAGACCAGGAGACTTTGAGTCAGGATGCCTGGCTCCTTGCTCTTTGATCTTAAAGCCGCTCCTTTTCCCCGACCTCAGACAGTGCTACCCACTCCCCTCCACCCCGACCTGATGGAAGGCTGGCCCTGGGGGATGTCTTGCAGATTCTGTGACTCAGAGGGTTATTTCTCAGAATGCACTGATTTCCTGCCTCAACCCCATCCTTGGCAATTGCAATATATATATTCAGATCCATAGATTTAGATCCACAATTCTTGGCTTTAGCACCTATTTTCCTTCACTCCTGTCATTTAGTTTATTTAGTAATATAACGAATACCAGTAAACACACCTCCTAAACCAAGAACTAGAAAATCAGAGTTCCCGTTGTGATGCAGTGGTTAACGAATCCGACTAGGAACCATGAGGTTGCGGGTTTGATCCCTGGCCTTGCTCAGTGGGTCAAGGATCTGGCGTGGCTGTGGCTGTGGTGTAGGCGGTGGCTACAGCTCTGATTAGACCCCTAGCCTGGGAACCTCCATATGCCGTGGGTGCAGCCCTAGAAAATACACACACACACACACACACACAAACAAAACAAGCAAACAAAACTAGAAAATCACCAACATATCACATGTATGCCTTTTCCTCCCCTCTCCCCTCCCCACTTGCCCTCAGAAATAGCCACTATCTGAATTTTGTGTTTAGCAGTTCCTTGCTTTATCACATTCAAGATAATTTTGCTAGCTTTTGAACTTTATTTTTAAAAAGGATCTCAGGCTGGAAGTTCTCCTGCAACTGACTTTCCTTGATTTAGCACTACATTGGCAAGTTTCATTTTGTTGTCACATGTCATGGTGTCACATGAATGTGGTTCATTCATTTTCATTGCAATATGTTCAATTGTCTGAATGGACCACAATGTATTTATCCTTTTTGTGCCTCTGGACATTTGGATTGTCACCAGGTTTTTTGAAATGTGGATTTGAATAATCCTACACTTTTGCACATCTGCAAGAGTTTCTCTTGGGTATATTTCTGGGAGAGAAATTGCTGGGAGATAGGGCATGCAAATGTTCACTTTTATACAATATTGCCAATTTTTCCGCCTCAAGTATCTGTTCTGGTTTACACTCCCACCACCAGTAGATAAGAGCTCCTGTTACCATCTTCAATGCTCACACTAAGTACACCAGTCTTTACTCCAATAGAGGCCCAATAATGGCTACGGAAGTGAGAACCCAAGTGGCGGAGCATCCTCTGATGAGGTAAGTCCCAGATGCCTCCCCTGATGACCCATGAGGTGGAGGGGTGGGTGGAGGACTGAGGAACTCAACAGATGGAGGGGCCAAGTGGAGGTCACCTTCTACTGCCGTCAGCTAGGCCCCTAGTGGGTTCCCGCACCTGAGTTGGCACAGGTGACAGGCTGGGCCTCTCCTGGGTAGGGAGAGGGTGTGGTGGCAGGGGGCAGGAGCACAGAAATTCCAGGGGTTTTTTGGGGGTGACTTCCTCTGTTAGTTGGGGGTAGGGAAGGCTAGCTAACAGCAGCTTTCAGAGAAGGTTTGTTTTATGTCTTTAAGTCCCAGATCCCTTAGAGGCGAATCGAGGATGGAACAGGAAACTCAGCGAAATCCTCAGAAGGTCCCAGGGCAAAACACCTTGCTTAGCATATCCAGAGTCCATCTGTCCTCCTCCAAAGGGACTCCCTTCAGCCAGGGCCACGGGAAAAGAAAGCAGACAGCAAGCAGGCAGGTGGTCCCACCAGGCCCCTGGCGGAGAGCAGCCCACCTCTCCTGCTGGACCGACTCCACCTCTGCCTCCAGGGGCAGAGGCACAGGAGAGGGAAGCAGTGCGGGTGGAGGACGGAGAACCTGAGAAGGCTTGTCTCCAGCGAAGCGGAGCGAGCTTGAAGCGTCCCCTGCAGAGACGCGGCCAATAGCCGCCCATCCGCTCTGCATCTCCCAGGGGGGCCCCAAGGGAGAAGGACTTGCTGGCCTTGTCTGGCCTTGGTGCCAGATTGGGCCCCTGGATGCTGAGTCTGGGCCAAAACTGCCTCCAGGGGTATGGGGGGAGGGTGACAGCCTGTAGCTGGCTTCTCCTGGGCTGCCAGCAGTTTGGCTTCGGCAGAGGCCCTGGCTGGGGTCAGCCCTTGGGCCCTGGAGCTGTATATAACGCGCCTTTGCTCCAACCAGGTATTTGGATGGGAAGGTGGGTGCTCCAACCAGGTATTTGGATGGGAAGGTGGGTCTATGGCTTCTCTTTCTGGCCTTTTTTTTTCCCTCTTTTTGCCATTTCTTGGGCCGCTCCCACGGAATATGGAGGTTCCCAGGCTAGGGGTCAAATCAGAACCGTAGCCGCCGGCCTACCCCACAGCCACGGCAATGCAGGATCTGAGCTGTGTCTGCCACCTACACCACAGCTCATGGCAACGCTGGGACCTTAACCCACTGAGCAAGGCCAGGGATCGAACCTACAACCTCATGGTTCCTAGTCAGATTCGTTAACCACTGCGCCATGATGGGAACTCCTCTTTCTGGCTTTAGAAATGGTTTCTGAGAGGAAACTGGGGTCCTGGGAGAGTCCTCCTGAGTTCTCACAGATGTATCCTAGCTCCCTGGTAAGGCATTTTAGGGGGACAGAAGGGGGTTCCCTGGGGCCAGACTGTACTAGCTGCGAAGGGACCCTGGGGGAGGCCCCGCTTTGGGTGCCATGGGGTGGTGGTGAAGTCTAGGAAACCAGATTTCAGAGGATCTCTCAGGAATGGACTCTGTGTAAGGCACCAAGTTGGGTGGGCACTGCTGCCCGGTGGCTCCATTTGCTTCCCCTCGACCCTCTCCTTCAGTCCAGGCGCTGAGCTGAAACCTGAGAAGTCAGGGTGCAGGCCAAGGAGCCACGGGGACGGCGGTCCACGGAAAGAACTGCTGATCCCAGGGATCGCGGATATCGAGCTGATCCAAGAGGCACTGAGGACCCCCAAGGCGCAAACCCCCGGTGCCTACCGCTTCGGCCGGCTCAGCCACCACTCCTTCTTCTCCCGACACCACCCCCACCCCCAGCACGTGACCCACATCCAAGGTAGGGGGGAGGGTAGGCCAGGGCCTGGCCAGTGGTGGGGGAGGGTGCATGGTCTTCTAAACTGGAAAGGAGGGGACCCAGTCCCTGTTTCCAGGCTGAGCCCCAGGGAGGATGGGCACTTGGCCAGGATTCCAGGGCTACATGGCTACTTGCAAGCACTTGGCCAAGACACGACTCAAGCTGGGGCGGAGGTGGGGCAGTTTCAAGGGCCGCCTGCATAGCCCTGCAGGATTTACATCATCGCTGATTCTCCCCTCTTACAGATCAGAGAAAGGGAAGAATGTTGTGCTCCAGAGCTGTGTTCTCTTCTCTAACTCAAGCCATTCCATCCACTTAGCCATTCATCCATCAAATATCTATTGAGTATGAACTAGGGGTCAAGCACTTTTTTAGGCCCCAGGGTGTGACAGTGAACAAATCAAGAGTCCCTGCCCTCACAGAGCCAGCTCTCTGGTGGGAAAGGATAGAAAATAGATAACAGAAAATAGAAAATAGATAGAAAATAATGTGTCAAGACTATCAAGGGGAAGACTTAACCAATAGCATGATGTTGGAGCAAAGAACTAAAGGAAGGGGGGCATAAACAATGTGGATATCAGGGAAGGGTGTCCCAGGCAGAGGGAACAGCAAGTCCAGAGGCCCTGAGGCAAAAGCATCCTGGCTTTGTTGGAGGGAAAGGAAGTCGGTGTGGCTGGAGCACAGTAAGGAGAGGGAGAAAGGAGATGCTGCAGCGAGGCAGTGGGAGCCCAGATGGGGTGGGCCCTGGAGCTCCCCATGGTTGCCATTAAGCCTTCTTACTGAGTCACTGGAAGGTTGAGAACAGAAAAGTGATCTACTGGCTTCTGAATGGATGGTGACTTGGACCAGGGAGGTAGCAATGGAAGTTAGTGACTCTGCTCTAGAAATACCCAGAAGCTAAGGCCAGTGGGCTCTGCCAGCCTGTCTCCCAGGGGTTTGGTCTGTGAAAACTGGGGCTGCATTGACTGAGACAGAAGAGCCCACAAAGGGGCCAGGGGAAGGTGACGAGGGTCAGGGGTTTGGTCCAGGACACTGGAGATGCGCCATGTGAGATGCCTCTTAGATGTCCAAGAGGCAGGGCCGAGTAAGAAGCTGAGTGGATCGGGGCAGAGCTGCAGATGTGAGAGCCACTCAAGTGGGGGTGGTGTCTGAAGGGGTGTGCTGGGCGGGGTCATCAGGGGGAGAGCCTGGCCTGAGCCCGGGGCCCCGGGGCTCCTAAGGGGTTGAGGAGATGCAGAAGAGGCAGCAGAGGACCGGCCAGTGAGCTGGGAGGACCCTGGAGAGTGAGGGGTCCTGGCAGCAAAGGAGCATTTGGGGAAGGAGAGAGGGGGCAACCACAGTAAGTCCTAATCAGGCTCTTCCCGAAGCTTAACTGTCTAATGATGCTATAATATCACATAGACCTTATGCCGGAGGGTCCTCACATGTAAACGGTCTCTTACCACCTCCAGGCTCCCGGGCACTCAGCCCCGCCAGGCTGACGGACAGATGGCAGGGAGTTTTATCCAGAGGGTCGCACTCCCTGTGATTTGAGCCCTGGCCCCTCTGGTCACAGACTGTGGCTTAATGCCCCCACCCCCACATCCTCTTCTTTCGGCTGCCTGCCTCTGTGTGTTCACACCTGCGGTTCACTGCTCTGTCACGGAGAACCAAAAGGACCCCAGGACTAGGGTGCCAGGAAGCCCAGGTTCTTGTCTTCCCATGACCGATTCACTACAGGACCCTGAGCACATCCCTTCGCCACTTTCTCTGTGTCCCCACGGGTGAGGCCTCAGTGACTGCAGGGGCCCTCCCAGTTCTAGCAACCTCTGGGCTTGTGGTGACTGGAAGAAGTGGGACCACGAGCCCACCAGCCTCCCAGAGTTCTTGGGGTCCACTCAGGCCCCCGTCCCACAGCCTCTAACCCTTCACAGATCTCACCGGGAAGCCGGTCTGCATCGTCCGGGACAGGTTCCCTCTGGGTGCCTCGCCTCAAGCCACACTCTTATCCCGCTATCTGATGGGGATGCCCGCCATCTCTGTCCCCATTGGAGACCCGCAGTCCAATCGGGATCCCCGGCTTTCTTCTGGTGGGTATTTGGGCCACAGCACCCGCCCCCCAACCTTGGGGTTATCCCTGTTCCCGAGGGCAGCCTGGCTTGGGCGGGTGCCTGAGAAGGAAAGGGCCTTTGCTAGCAGGTCAGCAGGGTCTGGTGGGTACCCCATTCTTTTCCTCATTTTCTCAGGCAGCTACCTTTGCATGATTCCCCCTCCCCAGGTCCTCAGAAATGCACCCCTGTTGGGTTCTGAGGTATCTGAGGTGTCATCCATGCAGAGGACAAGCAGAGAAGGGCAATAGTCATGTGACTCACAACTCCAGACGGGAACAATATGGGAAAGATTGTATTTCATAACCTGTATGCTCTGCCACCAGCCAATCAGAACCTCGGCCATAGATAGTTGCTGGGGCAGCATTTCAGAGGCCTCAGCCTTCCCAAGCCTCATGCTTTCCCTTAAGGGCAGGGGGAGGATCCGGGGGAAGAGGCAGAAGGGTTTGGAAGGCCTGCCTGCCGCAGCGCTCTTTACCAACCTCGCCAGGAGTCACTCAATATTTTAGTAGCTGGCACCGCGTATCACTGAATCCCAGTGCTGGCTTCCAGTTCCTAAAAGAGGCAACGCTCAGTTAAATCACAGACCCTTTGGCGCGTGCAGCCAAACATTCTCCAGCATTTCTCAGTAAAGCCACAGGCTAGGACAGCAACATCAGCAGCAACCACACCCACCCACCCACCAATGGTGCAGTTCCTGCTCCTTCCCTCATACGAAGCCACTCTTCCCCATGAGATGCGGGGCCGGAAAGTGGGGAGGAGAGGAGGCTCTTCCACCACAGCCCTCCCCACACCCAGTGCTGCGGGGGTGGTGGGGGGGAAGGGGGCAGGTATCAGTTGGCCCAATGGTGTCCCCTCCTCCCAGAGACCTGGAAGAAGGAGTTGAAAGACCTGGCTTCCCGTGTGGCCATCTTCACCAAGGAGAATGAGCTGAAGAGCAAGGAGGTGGGTGCAGCACAAAGGCGTGGTCCGGAAAGGGATGAAATGCATCCGCCCCTTTGTAACGAAATCCCACCCACGCTCAGGTTCAACCTCAACAGCAGTGGCACAAAAGCAAGAGTGCTGCTATAGGCACAGGGAAGGGGCCCACAAATGCAACCAAAGGGAGGGGATACAGAACAGACCTTGATGGAGAAATCCACCAAGGGTTCAGAGTTTAGAAGTGGAAGAGGGGAGGCATTCCTAGTGGAGGCACACGGCACGAACACTCAGAAGCTGGAGAATGCAGGGCATCTTTAGAGACCAGAGGGCTACAGTCCAGGATATAAGTGGGCAGCAGTCAGGGAGAAGGCAGGAGGGGGTCGCCTTGGATGTGGGCAAGATCAGCTTGTTGCTCATTTCTGAACTTAGTTCCTAATCTGAGAAGGGGGTGGCGGGTCACTGATGGTTTTCAGACAACATGGGGGCGGCCTCCCATGTAGTATTTGCTGATAAACCAGTAAAGACAAGTGGGAGGCTGCTTGAAGGTAGTTGAACTGGTCCTAGGACAGGCCCAGCCCTGGTTCTCATCCCTGTTTTGCAGCTAACTCAGCTAAGCTGTCTGGGTCTCAGTTTTCTGATCTTTAAAATGGGGACAAGGATACTACCAGTCTTAACTGGAGTTGCCCGGGCAGGAGGTCCTAAGCCTTGTGCCCACAGACCTGGCTCAGGAAAGTGTCCCAGGGCAGAGAAAGGGTGCCAAGATGTGGGGGACTGACCTGGGAACAAGTGAGCTAAGAGTTAAGGTGGGTAGTGGGGGCCTTGGTGCAGGAGACTGTTTTCAAATCTTAGATGGGCTGGGTGGAGGGGTCTGAGCGAGGGCTTGCCCAGGAGGAGGTCCAAGGACCACCCAAGGACCATGGGGGGCAGCCAGCATTCAGTGAAGTTCCAGGAGGAAGAGCAATGGCTACAATGGAAGGGCACCCCCTGCTGGCGAGGGGAGTCTAGGACAGGGTGGGCATGTCCCTGGTGGACATACAAATCCTAATCAACTTCTCCCCTCTGCTTTCTCCTCTTTCTCCCCCCCTCTCTCTTGCTGCTTGGAGTCTCTGGCTGCTTTTTTTCCCAGCAGAAGGAGGAGCCTCAGCGGGAGCAGGGGGCAAAGTACTCAGCAGAGACCGGTAGGCTCATTCCTGCTTCCACCCAGGCCATGACCCGCCGCCACTCCCGCCAGGGCCTGCGAAGCCAGCCCAGGAGCAGAGATGGAGGAATCCAGGCCTTCATCCTACAGGATCAGGAGTTGCTGGTGAGGCCCTGGGAAGGCTGGAGGCTGTGGACCCTACAGAGGCACTAGTCTGAGGGCAGAGAACACAGCAGGACCTGCCCCCAGGCTCAGAGCAATCCCTCTAGGACCCTTAAAAACTGCTTCAAGCGTGACTCCTCCCAGGCAGCCTTGCACCTGAGACTATAAGACTCGAAAACCCCAAACCTGGGAGTCAGGAGCCTGGATTCTGATTCCCTGCTGCCTCCAGGGTTTGGCATGAGCCAGCTTTTCCCTCTCTAAGTCCTTTCCCCCCTAGGGACCTGAGTTCCACAATTTAGCCAAACTGGGAGCACCACACATTGTCACGAGGGCTGGTCCAGCAGTGGCACTTGATGAGCTGAGGAAGGGAACAGTGAGGTGGGGTCCTGCCTGGCGCATCCACATCACGCCTGGCCTGCCGCACCCTCATCACGCCTGGCCTGCCGCACCCACAGCCTGCAGGGCTGGTGCCAGCCACCTCCCCACACTCTAGAGGGGTCTGGTCTGTGCTGCGGCAAAGCATAGAGTCCCATTCTCTGTGTTTGATTCCTCATTGAGGCCTAAGAGGTGTGCAGAACTTGTGCTGGTAGGCGAGGCGGTAAGCATCCCTGCCCTCAGGCCCACATGTTCTCTGAGAGAGGCCAGACTGTGACAGCATCTTGACACCTGCTCTGCAGTCAGTGCTTTAAAGCACACAGTCCCCTTGGACAGCTCAGGAAATGGATAGAGCAGAGGGGGTCAGGATCCCCAGCCCACAGATGGGGACACTGAGGCCCTGCCAGGTGACAGCCCGTGGCTCAGGTCCCCAAAGGGGGGTGGGCAGCATAGCAGGGGCTAGAACACAGTACTTTCTCCACCATAGGGCGGCCTCACCTTGCCTGGAAGTAGGTTCTCGGGTCCTGTGGGGAGGGGGCACAGGGCAGGTAAGTGGGATGTGGAGAATGGAGGAGGGCCCTGGGCAGATGGAGGTACAGGGGTCCCCTCAGTGAGCGGGTATCTGGGGGTGAGGGTGGGCAGCTCAGCAGGCACAGGCCTGGGGAGAGACCCGGTCCAGTTCCCACTCTGCCCAGGGGAAGGCAGACCTGTTGGGCACTGACAGCCCCTGGGGGTCCTGGGGAGACTGACCACCCCACTTTCCTAGGACTCCGGGGGCTCCAACTCCCACTGCGGGCCCCAACTCCACGTAGCCACAGCCAGCATCAGCATCTCGGCCTAGGGATTCCCCATAGCCCTTCCAAGACAGAGCCGGATCTCGTAGCCATGATCCTTGACTGGAGGATGCAGTGGGGAAAGGGCCCTGAAGTGACAAAGATGCTGGAGGCTGAGAAGGATGAGGACACAGCTGGGAGCGAGGAGAGCATGGTGCCGGGTGGGGAGGAGCCCCCAGCTGAGCAGAGCGCAGAACCAGCCAGCCCCCACCCTTAGGCTGCCCACCTCTTTGCTAACCTCTCAAGACTCGGAACTTGGGAACTTCAGGGAGGGTAGACCCTTGGGATCCCTGAAATCCCCATGCCAAGGACCCAGGCGCATCTCTGAGGAGCTGATGGGTCAGCTCTGACCTCGCCTTCCCAGTGAAGGACCTTGGGTACCACCAGCCCAAGGACGGCTCAGGGACGAGGGGCCCATGTCTGACCCTGGGGCCTCCTTGTGCTACCTCTCTGCGAGCTGTCCTCCTCTCTCGAGACCTGATTCCTTATCTGTCCAGTGAGGAGGTTAAGAACCTTCCTCTAGGGCTGTTGGGGCAGGAAGCTTTCTACAGCGTGTGAAGTCCCATGCGGAGGGGAGGCTGGGACTACGGTGCGGACGGGTCTAGGCAAGCACGTGGCTCTGGGAGACCACTTCCAGGCTGAACTTGCCATCCAGCCACACTGACCCAGGCCTGTCCTCCTGCTCACAGATCCTGGAGCTCCTCTCTCAAATCCTGCAGACAGACTCCCTGAATGCTATCCAGTTTTGGCTCCTCTACGCTCCCCCCAAGGGTGAGGACACAGTCCCGGGCCCAGGACTTCGTCTGAGTGGAGGCTGCTGAGGGCCACGTGCTCCGGTTCTGCAGGACTCAGCTCCAACCCCAGGGCCTCACACTGGGACCCCTCCTTTCCAGAGCCCCAAACTCACCTTTTCTACTTAGACAAAAGTCCACTGCTCCCTCCGCCTCCTCGTTCCTCAGCAGGATTTCCACGACTCTGTTCCTTAGAAGGGACACCTCCTCCATGCTGACTGCAGGCCTTGGCCCCTGCAAGGGTGACATTCAAAGACAGTATTTGGCAGACACAGCCCCTAACCCACCACCATGGAGAACACACATGCACAAGGACATGAGAACACATGTGTGTGCGTATGAACACAGGAATGGACACACACACACACACACACACACAGGGATGGTGGGTGGAGGGTGCATCTAAGTGGGCAGGTGAGGAGTGTTAAGAGCCAGAGAGCTGACTGGACGGCAGAGGGGAGGAGGAGGGGAGGAGAGCAGGTCTCCAACAGGTTTCCAGGAGGGCCAGGGGGTATGGTGGCAGATGGACCAAGAATAAGGTATAAGACAAGAGAGGGGTGACAGGCTGAGGCACATTGCATACACAGGGCCAGGGAGAAGGGCAGACCTCCCCATGGGGCCCTGCAGACAGAACGTTAGATAGTTAGAGACAGCCTCCTGGCCTGCTGGGCAGAAGAGCTGGGGGCCCTGCCTCCCACCTGTCCCCTCTAGGTCCAGGATGGGGGCCAGGGCCTTGCCCCTGAGGATTCTACCCCCGACTGTGCTTACAGAGAAAGACATGGCGCTGGGGCTCCTGCAGACGGCGGTGGCTCAGCTTCTACCCCAGCCTCTGGTCTCCATCCCAGAAGAAAAACTCCTGAACCAGCTCCAGGAAATTCAAGAACCATCTCAAGAGAGGCAACAGCTACCTTACAGGTGGGCTTCACACCCCTCACCTGCCCCTCTGTGCCCAGAACTGATTTCTCATAGTCAGCCAGTGTCCTGCCAGTGGAGACTATAAGAGGGAGCCAGGTGCTGGCCAGGGCCTGGGCTGCCTGAGCCTATCCTGGAAGAAGAGGCCCAGGCTCTCCCCAGGGGCCCCCAGTCCTACCTGTGCAACTTGAAGCCTCACTCTACCTGAACACATTCTGGGGACCGGCTGTGGGGGATGCCAAGGGGGTGACCTGTGTCAGGTGCAGCAAGGCAGGGTGGGGAAGCCATAAGCATCTAGCTCTCTTGAAGCTCTTGGCCTTTGGGAAGACACAAGGAGAGAGGGAATGGTAACACTAGGCAGGCAGAATTCCCTTTAGGCAGGTATTATTAAGTCCTCCGCATGGCTGCAGGGAAGGCCTAGTTCCAAGCTGGGGAAAGGGCAGATGAGGGAATGCCACTCACAGCAGGTGAGTGGGGCCTGAATATCAGCCGCTGAACCAGCAATCTTGAGTGCCCACTGTGTTCGCCTGACCACTGGGTGTTTAGCCCATTTCTAGTCCATACAGCCACCCACAGAGGCAGTGGTACCTCCATATCACAGATGACAAAACTGAGGCTCAGGAACAGTTGAATGGCGGCCAACGTCACCAGGCTGGGCAGCAGAAGAGCTGGGATTCAGACTCAGGCTTATGTGACTTCTAGCCCCAGCTTTGCTCAGCTTCACTGAGGAGCCTGTTGAAAAAGCAGATGCCTAGAGATTGTCACAGAGTAGGGCTATGGTGAACACAGAAGAAGTGTTTTTTTGTTTGTTTGTTTGTTTGTTTTGCGGGGGGGGGGGCCTTGCCCAGAGCATGCATTCCTGGGCCAGGGATAGAACCTATGCTACAGCAGTGACCATGTCAGAACTTTAATGAGCTGAGCCACCAGGGAACTCCAGAAGATGTGGTTTCTTGTTTGTTTGTTTTGGTCTTTTTAGGGCCGCGCCTGCAGCATATGGAGGTTCCCAGGTTAGGGGTCAAATCAGAGCAGTAGCCGCTGGCCTACACCACAGCCACAGCAACACAGGATCCGAGCTGTGTCTGTAAGCTACACCACGGCTCACAGCAACGCCGGATCCTTAACCCACTGAGCGAGGCCAGGGATCGAACCTGTGTCCTCATGGATACTAGTCAGATTCATTTCTACTGAGCCACAACGGGAACTCCCAGAAGATGTGTATTTTTAACAGTCACCTGAGTATTTCTGCTGGCACTTGAGGGACACTGCTGGGATGGATAGGAGTCGAACAAGGCCGAGAGGGTGGAGGAGATCAGGTGTGAAGTCAGGAACATGCAGCATTAGGGAATGCTAAGGTTGAGAGTGGCTGGAAGTCGGTGAGGAGGGGCAGGTGCTGGGCTGGCGTGGGGATGTTGAAGGGGCGGGTGCTCGCTCTGGCCCTGGACTTGGGTTTCTTTTCCACTTTGAGACCAGGGAAGGCTTGGTAGTAACGCAGCTTCACTGTGAACTTGGGCAAGCCACCTCCCTTCTAGGAGCCTCCGTTTCACCTCAAAAGCCCTTCTCCCTGAATCATAGGGAGGAAAAATCACATTGGGTACATAAAAAGGCTTGCTCAAGTGCAAAGCCAGTATAAGACCTGGGTGTTATCCGTGGTCACTGGTGATTCCTTAGGGGTCCTGTCTTCTCCACTTACACAGGAAGGCTTCCTGTCTGCAGGGAAGCAGCAGGCCAAGGAGGGCCGGGACAGGGACAGGGGCCTCCTCTACTTCCTTTACCCTGTGGCTGCAGCAGGTGATGGAGTCACAGTTGTTGGGTCTGGCTTGGGGTGGGGCCAGCCCTGGACAGATGCCTGCTGGCTCTTGCCTCTCCCGGGGGCACTTTCCTTACCTTCCCACCAGCCCTGCCTGACCTACCCACCCTCTCCTCCTGTTGGTTTTAGCCAATCCCCGAAGAAGACGAAGACACCACCTCTAACAAAAAGCGAAAAACCAGGTAAGAGTCCGCACAGCAGGACACTGGGGGCTCGCTGAGGCCCACCGTGGGGGACTCAAGGATGCCTGGAGTTGGATCCCTGCCCAAAGAAGTTGCTCATTTCATTCATCTATTCAACCTTCATCCATCCATCCATCCATCATTCATTCCTCCATTCATTCACCAGATCCTTAATGAATGCCTAGGTGCCAGCCTCTGGGGGTCACTGGAGAATTTGGGGACAAGTTTCTGCTGCCGTGGGACTTATAGCCTAGGGAGAGGGGTGCAGACCACAAAGACATCTGAGGAAGTAACAGAGCGATGTGAGAGTCAGGAAGACTGGCAGGGTTGGGGGAGAGCTCCTTGAGCCGAAAGGCTGGAGGACCCAGCCCTCTGTGGGTCAAGGGAGAACCTGCAAGCAGTGCTTCCACCTGCCAGGTGTGTTGGTGAAAGGACAGACAGGCCAGGGTGGCCGGGGCCTTGTGGGTTGGGGACAGCGGTAAGAAATGAGACAGGCCAGGCATCAGGCTTCATGCAGAGGGCATGGGGCTCATGGGAGGGTTATAAGCAGGGCGTGATGGGACCCCTCTGGCTGCTGTGTGGAGAAGGGATTGTGGGGGTCCAGGGGGTGGTGATGGAGACCAGGGGGAAGGGGGAGCCTTAGGCCAGGGCAGTAGGGAAGGGGAGGAAGGTTGAGGGGAGAGGACAGATATTCTCAATGTACAGTTTTCCCCACTAGACTGCAAAGGGTGCTATGTGCTGGGTGCAGTGTCTGATAGAGAGTAGGTACTGCATAGACGTTTGCTACCTGGATGTAGAAGAGGGCTGGGGTGAGGCTCAGGGAAGGAAGTCGACCCACCCAGGCAGCAGGAGAGCCCAGTGCACAAGCCAGGCTTGACCCAGGCGCTCACTCACACAACCGCATCCCACTCCCCCCCACCTCCTGGGCAGCTCCCAGGCAGGGCCCAGCCCCTCACACTCTCCTCTCTGCTGTGTCTTCCCCTCCCAGAGAACATTGGGAAAGCACAAGTTCTTCGCCTGCACTCGAGCCCGAACCCAGCAGAGAAGGGGTCAAAGGCAAAGGCAGAGGGCTGAGGAGTTCGCGCCACTTTGCCCACCTTTCTCAGGAGAAGCCCCTGAGTCCGAAGAGTCAGCCCCCACCTCCTCAACAGCCCTATCGGTTTTCCTACCACGTGGAGCCTATTAAAAGACTGTCTTCCCCTTAAGAGGACAGTTCTGCTCTCCTAGCAGTGGGAGCTCTGCGTTTGCGTAGTTTGTTCCTGGAGAAAGGATGCGCTATACCAAACCACCCCGAGTCCCTCGGAGAAAGCACCCCCCCCACACACCACCACCGCACCGACATGGGGCTTCCTGGCTCTTTTAGGTTCCAGAAAACTGAAAGGCAGAGGTCAGGAACACACAGGTCACTTTGGAACACTCATCCACACCAACCACTGAGTTCCTAGCAGACCCCGAGCCAGGACGGGGGTACTAGCTATTGAAGAGCACTGAGTGAGCAGTTATACATACTTTATATGTGGTTCTGTATTTGATGCTCCCCAAAGCTTTATGAGGTACAGAATCCTTCCCATTTTATAGGTGAATCTACTGAGTGAGGCCCAGAAAGCTGAACTAGCTTGTCCAAGGCCCCACAATAAGTGAGAACCAGGATCTAAACCCCAGCTGAGTTCTAGAATCTTTGCTCTTATCTGCTGTATGCAGCGGCCTTACAGATGGCAACCTTCACCAAAAGTCGTGATTACAATCCTGAAGGGCACAGGGGTAGCAAAGTGGTGGCTGGCAAGTCCAAGAAGGAAAAGGACTTTATATAAATGTGACCCAGATGCAGCTGGGGCATCCCTGTCCTTTAAGATGTAGAGAAGATGGTCTTGACCCTCTGGGAAGTCCAATGTCAACTTCTGCAAATTGCTTGGGTAGGGGGCTGGCACTGAGGCTTTACATTGTCATGGTCACTTGTGACTCTGAGCTCCTACTTCTACGAACTTAGTTCAGTCCATGGATGGTGGCTCCATACTTAGAGCACTGTCTCCCTACATCAATCCAGATGACCCCATTCATACAGAACTTTCCTGTGCAGCAGGCTTCAGTCAAGACCAGGGGCTAGGAATTCCCATTGTGGCTCAGGGGGTTAAGAACCTGACAGAGCATCCGTGAGGATGCAGGTTCCATCCCTGGCCTCACTCAGTGGGCTAAAGATCTGGCATCGCCAGGGTAGGTCGTGGATGCGGCTCAAATCCAGTGTTGCCGTGGCTGTGTCGTAGGCCTCAGCTGCAGCTCCGATTGACTCCCAGCCCAGGAACTTCCATATGCTGTAGGCATGGACATGTTAAAAAAGAAAAAAAAAAAAAAAAAAAAAAAGATCAGGGGCTAGATGGAGATTTGCTGTGAATCCAGCAAAAGCTTCATGATCAACATTAAATCACTACTAAATCGCCTTGTTTTAAATGTTGTGGCCACTCACCCACTTTTCTGTTCCTCTGGTGACAGCATCTTGTATAACAACTAAGCCCCTTGCCGTCTTGCTGACGTCCCTCTGCAGGAAATGTGGATCCTGCCTTGGATCTGAGATAGGATCTTGCAGGATCTGTTATAGGATCTCGTGGGAGTTGTGGATCCTGTCCTGACTCGGGGTCTTCTATAGGAGCAGGTGCCCGTTCTTGCAGGATTTGTGGATCCCAAGCTGGCTCTGGGTCTCCTGTAGGAGCAGGTTTAGTTGCTTCTTATAGTTGTGGCCTGCTCTCAACCCTAACGACCAGTTTGCCCTGAGAATGCCCTATTTTTTTATTTTTCCAACTTTTTTCTTGTACAACATGCCTAACACAAAATGAACTAACCACCTTCAAGTGTACAGTTCAGTGTCATCAAGAACATTCACAGTGTTGGGCAACCATTACCAGCGTCCATCTCCAGGCCTCTCTTCATTTTGCAAAACAGAAATTCTGAAACCCATTAATAACTCCCCGCTCCCCGTCTTTCCAGTCCCTGGCAATCACCAATTGCCCTTCTGTCTCTCTGAATCTGATCACTGCAAATACACCTTCTTAGTGGAATCATATAATCTTACCCATTTATCCTTCTGTGTCTGGCTCAACATCACTCAGTGTGATGTCCTCAAGGCTCATCTATGCTACAGCATGTGTCAGAATTCCACCCCCCAACATGTCTGAGTTTAATCAATGCAGCCGTTCAGCTCCTTCAGCCTCTGTTCCCAAACCCTCCAGCCCCAACTTGGCCTGTCCAACCTCATCTTGGGGTTGGGCTGAACAGGAGAACTGCATGGAATAGGGTCCTTGCCCCTTAGCAAGTTGTGGTCACACAAATACATCCCACCTCTCTTACGGACAACTTGAAAATTCACACAGTGAGAGTTCCCGTTGTGGCGCAGTGGAAACGAATCCGACTAGGAACCATGAGGTTGCGGGTTCGATCCCTGCCCTTGCTCAGTGGGTTAAAGATCCAGTGTTGCTGTGAGCTGTGGTGTAGGTCACAGACACAGCTCAGATCTGGTGTTGCTGTGGCTGTGGTATAGGCCGGCAGCTGTAGCTCCAATTAGATCCTTAGCCTGGGAACCTCCATATGCCGCGGGTTTGGCCCATAAATAAATAAATAAACAAAATCCACACAGTGAAAAATTCACAAAATGATCTGCTTCCAAAATAAATCCTACTTGTTGACACCAAAGCCCTGGGTCTTAAAGTAATCCTTCTACCTCACCTTTAATTTTTCAGGAAATATTGCTATGACATTAATATTTGCCCCCACAGATTCTCATACTTTTCTCATTCCCTAGCATGTACCTCTTAAGTTTCTTAGCACCTCCTTCAAATCTATTTATTTTGCTTTCTTCAGTTCAAGCTTACTTTTGCATCTCCCTGCAAAATGCTCATGTCACTGCCTGGGCTTTTGCACCCACTGTCACTGCATTTAAAGATAAGATGTTCTGGGCCTGGCTTCTTTTTTTTTTTTTTTTTTTTGGTCTTTTTGCCTTTCCTAGGACCGCACCCGTGGCATATGGAGGTTTCCAGGCTAGGGGTCCAATCGGAGCTACAGCCACCGGCCTACGCCAGAGCCAGAGCCACAGCAACGTGGGATCCGAGCTGTGTCTGCAACCTACACCACAGCTCACGGCAACGCCGGATCCTTAACCCATTGAGCAACATCAGGGACCGAACCCGCAACCTCATGGTTCCTATTTGGATTCGTTAACCACTGCACCACAGCGGGAACTCCTGGGCCTGATTTCTTACCCATGTCTTTTGAGGGTAGATTATGAAACAGAAGCAATCCATCCCAGCCACTCTGTAATCTTTTAGGAGAAATATAAGGGGATTGAGCTGAACCATGTACACGTTAAAAACACTGTGGAAATAAACATGTGATAAGCAAATGGGAAATTGCTATATGGCAAAAACAGAGATGGCTGACCTGTGGTTGCTCAGGATGATCTGACTTCATTTAATGCACACAGCAACCCCTAAGGCAGGCGTGACTATCCACGTTCACAGGTGGAAAATCCAAGGTTTGGAGGAAAAGAAACGTTAACATTCACACAGTCAATAAGCAGTGGGTTCAAACTCAGGGCTCCTCAGTCAGTGCCCTGTACTCTCTGCCAGCTGCCAGCTCAGGCTCACCCCAAGGCCCACTCATCTCCAGACAGAGAAGTGGTCCCTTCTCTCCCTTCCAGCCACTTCCTCCTCTCTTCATCCTAGTTCCTCTTCCCCTGTCTCTTGGATATGGAGCTAGACAGGGTTTTCTGTGACTCCCTGACCCTCTTTAAAGTCTGCCAACAGGGAGTTTCCATCGTGGCTCAGCGGAAATGCATCTGATTAGCATCCATGAGGACACTAATCTTGATTCCTAGTCTTGCTCAGTGGGTTAAGGATCCGGCGTTGCCATGAGCTGTGGTGTAGGTTGCAGATGCAGCTCGGACCTGATATTGCTGTGGCTGTGGTGTAGGCCAGTGGCTACAGCTCTGAGTCGACCCCTAGACTTAATAAATAAATGAATAAAGTAAGTCTCCCAACAGGCCTGCATCCTCTCTCAGTGTTTTAAGAGAGAGAGGGACGGGCACTAGAGCAACTGGAAGCCTCCAGACATCTCACGAAGCACCTGTCAGAATCATCGCTGGCCTTCATGGAAATGGAAGTGGTGACGGGCTTGCCTCCCTTGTCACCTACACGGAGCCACCTTGACCTCAGATCCTGTGCAGGTGGGGGGCCAGGCTGCTTGGGGGGCTGTGGCTCATAAGGTTTGCTTGGTTGTGGCCTCTGTATTCTGCTTAGCAGGGCTCCCTGTCTGCAGCGGCTTAGCCCCCATTTGGGCATCAGGGTAACATCTTCTGGGTATCAGGACACCATGGCCACCCTGGGTCTCTCCTAAGTTTCCCCTTGGCATCAGGCCCTAGAATCTCTCCTCTCCCTAGCCTCTGCTTCTCTGCTAGAAGCATGAAGACAGATTTTCCCTTCTAATTGTCTCTCCTACGGCTCCCTGTCTTCCTTGGAATCCAGTCTCCTTAGCCCTGTGGAAGTCACTGCTGGGTCTGCCCAGATGTTCCCTACCCCCTTCCAGATGGGCCTGAAACTTAGCTCCATCCAACCAGAATGCCCTGGGCACAGTGATGGGTTCAAGGGTTGGGTAAGCATGTGACCCAGCTGAGCTAATCACAGTCTTCCCGTGGGATTTTTCTTTTGCAGGGCAAAGCAATGTTGGTGGTGGTGGTGGTGGATTTTTTTGCTTTTTGCTTTTTAGGGCCATACCATATGGAAGTTCGCAGGCTAGGGGGTCCAATCAGAGCTGCAGCTGCCGGCCTACACCACAGCCACAGCAGCAATGCCAGATCCAAGCCACATCTGTGACCCACACTGCAGCTTGCAGCAATGCTGGATCCTTAACCCACTGAGTGGGGCCAGGGATCGAACCCACATCCTCATGGACACTTGAGGTTCTTAACTTGCTGAGTCACACAGAAACTCCCATAATGTTGGCTTTTGAGTTGATGCCATCATTGGTCATCATTGCTCCAAAGCCATGGATTCAGTCACACCTGATGCCCCTGAGTCTCCCTATCCTTCCCCCATTATATGAGACAGTAAAGTTACTTCTTAATCGAATTGTTGATTTTATGCACCTTTAACATAAAACTTACCATTTTAACCATTGTTAAGCGTACAGTTCAGTAGTATTAAATATATGCTTATTTGGGGGCTACCATCACCACCATCTGTTCCCAGAACCTTTTTCATCTTGCAAAACTGTAACTCTATACTCTATGCAATATCTCCCCATTCCCTCTTCCCCCAGCCCCTGGCGCCCACCCTTCTACTTTCTGCCTCTATGGATTTGATTCTTCTAGGTATCTCATATAAGCAGAATCATACAATATTTGTCACTTCGTGACTAGCTTACCTCACTTACCAATGTCCACAAGTTTCATCCATGGTGCAGCAAAAAAAAAAAGAATTTCCTTCTTTTTTTAGGCCGAATAATATTCCATTGTATGGATACACTTCACTTTGTTTATCCATTCATCCATCCATCTGGATTGTTTTTCTTTTTAACTGTTGTGGATATTGTGGAAAATGCTGTAAGAACATAAGTGTAGAAAAGCAGTTGATTTTTTTTTTTGGCCATGCTTGCAGCATATGGAAGTTCCTGGGCCAGGGATCGAACCTGTGCCACAGCAGCAACAATACTGGATCAAAAACCCACTGTGCCACGATGGAGCTCTGAAAAGTAGTTGATTTTTATATCACATGTGATCAAAGGGATCCTGGATAATCTAAGATCCTATGGTTAGTAAGTGGAGCCTCTGGAATTAGAATCCAGCTCATCAGACTCCAGATTCATGATAAGAGCCCTAGGTTTCCACACTTGAAGCATTTTAATACCCCCATCAGGAATTTGCTACAACTGTTTTTTCTGTTGTTGTTGTTTTGTTTTTTGTCTTTTTGCCATTTCTAGAGCCACACACATGGCATATGGAGGTTCCCAGGCCAGGGGTCTAATCAGAGCTGTAGCTGCCACTGGCCTTCACCAGAGCCACAGCTACGTGGGATCCAAGCCACGTTTTCTACCTACACCACAGCTCACGGCAATGCTGGATCCTTAACCCATTGAGTAAGGCCAGGGATCGAACCTGCAACCTCATGGTTCCTAGTCAGATTTGTTAACCACTGAGCCACGATGGGAACTCCTTGATGTGTTCTTTATAAAAGTTTCTCATACACAAGAAAATACATGGAAATGTTTAAACTGATAATGTTCCTTCAAGTGACACCTAAGTTCATCTTGCACTGCCAGAGTACATTTACCATACTTGGGTAAACACTGACTGGAACAGACTGCAGTTTGAAGATGAAAGAAGCACCCTTGGGACTCTTGGCTTAAGGATACACGTGGGGGCCAGTTTCTCCCTGCCCAGTTTGCTGGCTCAACAATCGGCCCCCTGACCCCACTCCACTTAAACAGATGAGAATAGGCTGGAGACCCATTTTCAGCAAAGGCAGGGGAAAGCTGTGCCCTCCTGGCTAGAACATTAGGATCCCACTGTTGGGACATCCCTCAGAAGCTCTGCAGCACCCTTACAGTCCATGGGAGACCCCACTGGAGCACCCATGGCATGATGTCCAACTTCAGCTTGGACAAACGACAGCAATAGAAATCTCACCACCCTGCCTGCTCCAACATCAATCAGCTCTGTCCCTAGAGCCACAAAGATCAAGTCTTTCCCTCTTCCTCTGGCCATCTAATGCTGCCCTTGTCAGAACCCTTTTATGACTCAAACCACACCTCCTTTCATGTATTTATACCCTTTAAAAAAATTTTGGATCTGATTGCATTATCTAGTACTCCCAGAGAATCATGCTAATTAATAATGATAGAGAGCATTTTATTTAATGGGAATGCCTTTCACTTTAAGCATGAGTTGAAATATTCACATATTCATAAAGTTAGGTCAAGAAGTGTTCTTTCCAGAGTTCCCATCGTGGCTCAGTGGTTAACGAATCCGACTAGGAACCATGGGGTTGCCGGTTTGATCCCTGGCCTTGTTCAGCCGGTTAAGGATCTGGCGTTGCCGTGAGCTGTGGTGGGTAGGTCACAGGCACGGCTCAGATCATGTGTTGCTACAACTGTGGTGTAGGCCAGTGGCTACAGCTCTGATTAGACCCCTAGCCTGGGAACCTCCATATGCTGTGGGAGCGGCCCTAGCAAAGGCAAAAAAAAAAAAAAAAAAAAAAAGGAAGAAGAAGAAGAAGTATCCTTTCCTGCTATATAGCACAGGGAACTATATCCAACCACTTGTGATAGAAAAAATAATATGAGAAAAAGAATGTATATATTTGCGTGACTGGTACACATTGCTGTATAGCAGAAATTGACAGAACATTGCACATCAACTATAATTCTTTTTATAAAAGGCAATATCCTTTAACTCTTAAGTGTGTAATCCTTACCTAAACTTTATGAGGTAGATACTATTGTTATGATGGTTTCATAGATAAGGAGCTGAAAAAAAGAAGTAACATGTTCAAGGTCATATTAACAATTAACAGTCAGGATTAAAATCTGGCAGCTTGAATGCGCAGAGTCCATCCTCTTAACCCCACAGTAACTCACCATAATAAATTCCACGTGGTAGATGTTATTAGCACAATTTTATAGATGAGAATTCAGAAGAGAGGTTAAGTGATTTGTCCAAGGTCAAACAGCTCCCAAGTACATCCTTCTCATGGGTTGATAGGGTTTCTTAGCATTTACCTCCCCTGCACGCTGGGTTAATTTCTTCTGCATGCTGTGTGATTTTTCTCAAATCTGTCTTCCATGTCACTGCCTTGGTTTTCTATCATGTCAGCTATACTCTTGACATCCCTTTACTCATTAACTCTGCAGTGGTATTATTTTTGTCCTTGTTTCTTTTCTTAGTCTCCACTACCTCCTTTTCAATTTATTCTGTTGCTTTGTCTCAACTTCAGTCTCTTGTTTCAGAATTCAAGTTGTCTTTAATTTCTTGGGAACGCAAAACATTTCCTATTTCGTATTTTCTTCTGTTCCCGGCTGTGTTCTGCCAGATCGTAACACGTCATTTTCCCCTTGCATGCTCTCCTCCTTCTGTCCCTCTCCTTACTTCTTTGATTCCTTCCACCTTCCCTCCTTTCCCAGAGAATTTTTGCATAAGGTACCCTGTCTGTTTGCTTTCGATTAATCTGGATCCGGAGAGCCTCTAGCCAAGCCCCTCATTCACACAATAATGTGTTTTGTCGATTCTCCTCTTTGTTTACCTGGACCCTGTGTGCAGCCTCCTCTCTGAATATTAGCTTGAAGATCCTAGTGTCACCAGTTTATATTCTCCCCATTTCCTTCTTCAGCTGCCTGGGACAGTAGGGTTGCAGAAGACCGGATCCTGGGAAGCCAGTAAATCAACTGTGTTCTCTTCATCCGTAATTTTTCTTTGTTCTTTTTTTCTTTCTTTCTTTCTTTCTTTTTTTTTTTTTTTTTTTGCTTTTCAGGGCCACACCCATAGCATATGGAGGTTCCCAGGCTAGGGACTGAATCAGAGCTGTAGCTGCTGGCCTACAGCATAGCCACAGCAATTCCAGATCTGAGCCGCATCTGTGACCTACACCACAGCTCACAGCAATGCCAGATCCTTAACCCAATGAGCGAGGCCAGGGATCCAACCTCCTCATAGATACAAGGTGGGTTTGTTTCCACTGCGCCGCCATGAGAACTCCTTTTTTTCTTTTCTTTTTGGCCAGGTCCACGGCATGCGGAAGTTCCCCAGGCTAGGGATCGAACACACACCACAGCCGTAACCAGAGCCACAGCAGTGACAATGCCGGATCCTTAACCCACTAAGCCACCAAGGAACTCCTAGTTTTTCCAACATAAACTTTTAACTTTAGAGCTGTTTTAGGTTTACAGAAAACTTGTGAAAATAGTTTCCATATGTCTCAGACCCACTTACCCCTACTCTTTTTTTTTTAATATAGCAGCTTTATTAAGATCTAATTAACAAACTGTAACTCCACTCATTTAAAGTGTACAATTTAATGGAGTTCCATTGTATTGCAGTGGGTTAAGGATCTGGTGTTGTCACTGCAGAGGCTTAGGTCACTGCTGTGGCACAAGTTTGATCTCTGGCCCAGGAACTTACATATGCCACAGGCACAGCTTAAAAAAAAAAAAAAAGTATGTACTTCAATAGGTTCTTAGTGTTCATAGAGTTGTGCAACACAGTCAATTCCGGACATTCGTCACGCCAAAAGAGAAAGTCTGTACCCATTAGTAGTCACTTTCTATTTCCCTCCAAGCTTCCCTACCCTATGCAACCACTAAAGCATTTTCTCTCTCTATGAATTTGCCTATTCTGATCTTTATATATTAATGGAATCATATAATATGTGCTTTTGTGACTGGCTTCTTTCACTTAGCATAATATTTTCAAGGTTCATCGAAATTGTAGTTTGTGTCAATACTTCACTCTTTTTACGGCTGAGTAATATTTCATTGTGTGCTCATACTATTTTTTTTTTTATAAAACCAAACAATTTATTAGGAAAAAAATTTGTCAACTATAAATGAAAAGGACACTGTGCTATATACCTGAAACTAATACAATATTGTAAATCAACTACACTTCAAAAAAACCCAGGAGTTCCCATCGTAGCTCAGCGGAAACAAATCTGATTAGCATCCATGAGGATGCAGGTTTGATCCCTGGCCTCACTCAGTGGGTTAAAGATCTGGCATTGCCGTGAGCTGTGGTGTAGGTCGCAGATGTGGCTCAGAGCTGGCATTGCTGTGGCTGTGGCTGTGGCCAGCACCTACAGCTCTGATTTGACCCCTAGTCTGAGAACATCCATATGCTGTGGGTGTGGCCCTAGAAAGACCAAAAAAAAAAAAAAAAAAAAAAAAGAAAGAAAGAAAGAAAAGCTAAATTTTTCTGGTCATAATTGTTAGATTTAGGTAAAGTCCATAGACCACATTTTGTTTATCCATTCATCAGCTGATGGACATTTAGGTTGTTTCTACCTATGCTTATTGTGAACCGTGCTACTATCAACATTCACGTACAAGTTTTTTGTGGGCATAGGTTTTCAACTCCTTTGGGTATCTACCTAGGTGTAGAATTGCTGGGTCCTACAATAACTCTATTTTTAATATTTTGAGCCATGGCTAGAATGCTTTCCAAACATTCTGCATTCCCACCAGCAGCGTGTATGGTTTGACTTCCTTCACATCCTGTCAACACGTGTTATCATCTGTCTTTTTGACTGCGGCCATCCTAGAGGTTGTGGAGAGGTATCCCACTGTGTTTCTCATCTTGCATGTCCCTGATGGCTCCTGCAGCTGAGCATCTTTTCGTGTGCTTATTTGACTGTTAGTGCATCTGCTTTGAAGAAGTGTCTGCTCAGATATAATTTTTTTTTTAGAGGGTAGGTGCGGCATATGGAGGTTCCCAGGCAAGGTGTTGAATCAGAGCTGCAGCTGCCGGCCTACACCACAGCTCACAGCAATGCCAGATCCTTAACCCACTGAGTGAGGCCAGGGATCAAACCCACATCATCATGGTTACTAGTCGGCTTTGTTACTGCGGAGCCATGATGGGAGCTCCCATAATTTTGTTTTTAAGAACAAAACTCCTGTTCTGTGTATGAGGATTCTCCCTCCAGTCTGGAACTTTCCTAGTTCTACAGGGGGCACCCTGCAAGGAAAGCCCACCAGCCACTTGGGTTTGAGGGTCCCAGTTATTTGTGCTTTTGGTATAGCCCAGCATTCTCTGAATTCCATTCAGCAAAATCTTTGTTTGCCATCAGAGATTATTAGCAGAGGGTAATTATCGCTTATATGCTTCTTCCCACCAGCTGGGAGAGGGACAAGAGTATTAGCAGTTCTTCTACCTCCATCTGAGAAGCTCTTTATCCCTACAGGAGAAAGTGCCCAGTTAGGAATCAACTCCCAAACCCACAGTCCCTTTCCACCAAGGTGGGGGGAACCTGTGAGGTTGGAGACCTCCCCCCAGTTTTTCTCATTGTACCACTTGTAGGGATCAAAGCACGTGCCTGTCTCTGGAAACTTCATTCAGCTTGGCCCAAATCGTTGCATCTCGCGGTTTATCTTCCTGAAGCATGTGATTTTGGTTGAGACCCTTCTTTGTAACCCATTTCTTGCAATTCTTATTTCCTTTGGGCCATTTGAAGATGCAAAAGGAATTAAAAATAGCAACTGAGATGCTGTCCTGGTAATTGTGTTTCCATTTTTGCCGACTTGGCTGTGAGCGAATTAAAAACCTGGATAAGACTAAACATGTGGAAATCAACTGGGACTGAAAAAAACAAAAGCAACCCTGCCATCATCAGGTTGGGGACAAACACGGACAAAGCCTGCTGCCAAATGAACAGAAAATGCTGTCTTTCCCAAAGTCATGCCACAATTATAAAATGCCATAATCATCCCCTCTCTGTGGGACTGCTGTGTGTTCCTACACGAGCCCCCCCAGAGCGCTGTTGCTATTGTGAGCTGAAGTTTGGACTTGCCATCAGCCTCTGCATGAAGTAGAGCATGAGCCACGGCAGCTGCCGACCCACAGCCCCGCTGCGTGGAGCTCAGGGTGGAGACCAGGAGTGAGGCCCTCTGTGCTCTGGGAAAACTGGAAGAACAGGTCTCCAGGTAGATATTTTCAGGAGAAGATTTTTATGAGCCCCATTCTCGCATCTCCTCGTATCTAGAAAAACACTAGAAGTCCTTCAATGATGACTGATGACTGACTAGTAGTAACTGTCAGGGGACCAGCAGCAACTTCTGTTAAGTTGAGTGCGTGACTGCCCGCAACTCCCCCTTCACCTTTATGACTTAATCTTAATATTCCCCCTTTGCTCTTGGGGGCAGTATTTCAGAGCGATCTGAAACACTGCCTCCCGGGCTGCAGTTAGGTGGACAAAAGAAAAGATGTCATGGTCACCTGTGCGAACAGCCACTCCCGAGGGTGGGCCAGTGAGCCCTGAGGGAACACAGGAAAGCAGATCAAAGGAGTGATGCCAGTTAGCCCACGTCTTCCCATAGAAAGTTTTCTGTACATTCTCCGTAAATCTGGTTATCTGTAAATCTTTTGTTCCTACTATCTCCCCATTGTTGCAAAAACCCATTCTTATTGTTGTTGTTGTTTTTTGTCTTTTCTAGGGCCACTCCCGCGGCATGTGGAGGTTCCCAGGCTAGGGGTTTGATCAGAGCTGTAGCTGCCGGCCTACACCACAGTCACAGCTACGTGAGATCTGAGCCGAGTCTGCCACCTACACCACAGCTCACGGCAACGCCGGATCCTTAACCCACTGAGCGAGGCCAGGGATCGAACCTGCAACCTCATGGTTCCTAGTCAGATTCTTTAACCGCTGAGCCACCACGGGAACTCCCAAAAAGTCTTATATCCTTGCTTCCCCCCTCCGAGCCATTTCTCGGGGCTCCCTGAGATGCTGTCTCCTGGGCTTAAGTCCTAATTTCACTCCCCAAAAAACTTAACTCTCAACTTTGGAGGTTGTATTTTTTTAGTCGACACTATCTTCCTTTATTCCTGGGCTGCCAGACTGCTAACCTGCCCTCACCCCAGGACAGCCCCCATCCCTGGTCAATCTCTACGTCTCCTCCTCCTGCCTGGGAAACAGTCACTAATCCAGATCTGACCCCTGCTTTCCTGCGGCCCTTCCCAAACCCATCAGGGGGAGCCCAGCCCTTAGAAAAGACATTCCCGCTTCCTTTCATCCTTGGCATCCACACTCCCTCACTGGCCGGAGTTAGTACATTTGATTTGGTCGGACCACAGGCTCATCCTCTGCATCTGGGGCTATGAAGGGTGTGAGATGGGTGTAGCCCTGCTGTTCTTCCCATTCAGCTCAGCTTTGCTTTGCCATCAGAGGCACAGTGACTGCTTAGGTTCTTTCTTCCTGCCATTGGGAAAGGAGAAAAACAGTACCTACTAGAAGCTGTTCCAGGTCCGTCCCCCTCCTCTAGGATAGGGGGTGGGCCCTGAATCCCATTCTCCATGCAGGAAGGTGGACAATCGTCCAGCCCCGACCACAGATAGCACTTGGATGAAGGGCCCATGATCAGTGTGCCCATCCCAGGGTCTCTCCTGAAGCCAAGGAACAGCCTTGGTGGTACTGGTCCTGCCGCCCACAGGCTATCTGTCCCCAGGCAGTCCCTCCTCTCTTTGGGCCCCCTGGTCATCCCTCGGCTCACTCAGGCCTCTTCTTCCTGCTTGAATGTCCATGATTCTCAGTTCAAACAATAGAATTCAGTGGGATTCCCAGTAATAAACATCACCATCCCTGCCCAAAGCCCGGTCCCCTGGCTCCCAGGCCTCTCTCTCGAACTGCTAGCAGCATCCACTCCAGACTGGTGTAGCCAGAGCAAAGGGCAGGGGTCTTGGGGGGGTTGGGGCTCTGCTTGCAGTGTCCTGGCCCTTCAAGGTCACCAGACCTGCAGCCGCACACCTAGGACTTGGAGAACCAGGTAAAGGAGAGGAAGGCTCCAAGGCACGATGCTTGCATGGTGGGCTGGGAGGGTCCAGCCCACCTTGGCCCAGCTTAGCAGACCAGACTCAACCCTCAGGTTTTAGGGTTTCCCTTAAAACACTGGAAGCTGCGGAAACACTAGATCCTTGTTCCGCCAGCACAGGCTCTCATTCCCGAGTCCACAGCCTCATGTACAAGATTTGCTTCACATCTGAGAGCCCTGCCCTGGCCCCGCAGGCTGTGCCTTTGTGGCTGCCTCGCTCACTTGCTCGCTCAGCTCCTGAGCTCCCCACCCCCTTATGATCTGCATCCACATAACAGTGGCCTCAGGGCCCTGAGACTAGGGGGCAAGCTCTTGGTTGGAACAGTTGCCCAAGGAGCATTTAGCGCAATCATGGAGCCTTAGAGAGAAGGTTTCGCCCACAGTCACGGATCAGGGAGCGTTTCTGAGTGAAGTATATGTTACCACATGCTAAATTACACACAATTCTCAGGAGGCGATCCAGTTCCACTCACTGCACTAGGTGTTGATTGGCCCCTTGGTTTTATGCAGTGGTCAGATTGTCACCTGACCATGTTCCAGCTCTGCAGTTACTTGGTGAAGTGGAAGGGTTAGCTTGGTGGCTTTAGAGCCAGCTTGAATTCTCATTGTGTGACCTTCTGTGGTTACCTCATTGCTCTGAGTCTTGGCTTCTACAATTGTGTGAGAACTTTAACTAGCTAGAACATTTGATTAATTAGCAAGTGGATTTCAATCCTAGGAGCCCGAGTCCTTTTCTTTTTGCAAATATCATCACTTACTGGATAACTGATGCTGTCCTGCATACGAATTCCAGATGTGTTTTGTTAATTGTGCCATCTCCCTTCGGCTGCCTACATAGAGATGGTTTCTACCCTTTGCTAGCTGTGTGACTTTAGGCCAGTGACTCAACCTCTCTGAGTCCCCATTTCTTCATCAGTGACATGGGAATAACAATAGCACCAGATTACAGCTGCATGTAAATCAATGAAATTAGAACACACCCTCACACCATGCACAAAAATAAACCCAAAATGGCTTAAAGATAAATATAAGACATGACACCATAAAACTTCTAGAAGAGACTATAGGCAAAACATTCTCTGGCATCAACCGTACCTGTGTTTTCCTGGGTCAGCCTCACAAGGCAACAGAAATACAAATTAAAAAAAAAATGGTACCTAATCAAACTCAAAAGTTTTATACAGCAAAGGAAACCAAAAACAAAACAAAAAGACAGCCTATAGAATGGGAGAAAATGTTTGCAAATGATGCGACCAACACAGGCTCAATTTCCATAATATACAAACAGTTCATACAACTCAACAACAAAACAATAAACAGCCTAACTGAAAAATGGGAAGAAGACCTAAAGAGACATTTCTCCAAAGAAGACATCCAGATGGCCAACAGGCACATGGAAAGATGCTCACACCACGTGGCATAGGTCACAGCTGCAGCTAAAAAAAAAAAATCTTATGTTTCAATTATTTCTAGAATCCCAATATCAAGTATTTGTAGGATTCTATGATTCAGTAATTCTGAGATTTCATTATCCTAAGATTCTCTGGCTGCAGGAAGGGAGACCAAAGTCCCCCTTTCATTACCTTGTGAGTTGCCACCCGGGCAGAAGGGAGAGAGAATGGGTCAGTCCAGCCTCTGAGCACCCAAGAGCTGGGGTAGGTTGGGCATCCATCTCATCCACGCCCATACCAGCCCTCCAAGGACCACCCCCAGCCCCCACCAGCCTCTGCACCCTTCCTGCACTGAGACAGCCCCAGGGTAGGCTTTGGTGTTTGCTTCCCAGAAGGTGTTTGGGGGGTGCTGGCAGCTCTGGAGCCTTGGCCATGATGGCCTTGGTGGGCTCTGATTCATGAGGGGCTGGCCCAGGAGGCCCACACCCTCTCCCTCTCCCGTCACTTGCCCGTGGGGGCCAGAGACACCTCCAGGTGGGTGCTGCCCCACCATAATGTCACCCAAAGGTTCCAGGCCTAAAATAAGCTGGCGGGGGCAGGGGGTCTGAGCAGATTGGGAGGCCTCACCGAGGAACTTGGCATCTGGGCATCGCCGATGGTGGGGCCAGAGTGGAGGTGGTGGTGGAGGGGGCTCCGCAGGCTCCCCACAGAAGAACTTCATCCTCTGCTCATGGCGGTGTGATAGAGGTGGGGCTGGGGACTGCGGGTGTCCGATGGATGCCTTCTCTCTGCCCTTCTCCCTCCAGGCAATAGCCAGAGCTGGTCTCTTCCTCTCTGCCCAGCTCCCCCAGGCAGAGTCTGCAGGAGGCCCTGGCAGCAGCTGGACAGTTCCCCCCACCCCACCCCTAGCCAGGCCCTGTGGCCTCCCCGATCCCCCAACCCCGTGTGTCTCTCCTGCCCCTGCCATTCCAGCCTCTCCCTCACTTTGGGCTTGAGACTCCTCTGACAAAAGGAGCCACCCAGCTCTGCCCTAAGCCTGCCATGTGTCCCTGAGAAGGTACATGCTTCTTCTCTGGGCTGGTGTCCCCATCTGTAAAGCTGAGGGTCCAGGAAATACTTAGGCTCCTTCCAACTCCACAAAGGCTCTGACTCTGGGAACAAGGTGGAGTCTCTTGCAGGTACCCCCGTTCAACTTCTCAACACAAACACTTGCCACGTCAACAAAGATGCTAAAGTGGAAGTGATTTCTCTGCTGAAACCCCCATATCAGGGTGGGGTCTCAATGGGCTAGGATCTCTGTGGAGAGTCTGGTGTCTTCCCCAGTGTTTCTGTGACTTCCTGGAGTGAGTGAGTGAGCGAATGAGTGTGTGTGTGTGTGTGTGTGTGTTGTGGGGTGCTGCCTGCTCAGCTCCTTATTTTCTGCTCCCCCACCCCCACCCCTCCAGGGCTGTGCTCACTCTTATCTTCACCCATGCATCCTTTCGTTTTTCCCAATTTCCACCAACATAAACGAAAATCCTGACTTCTGCAAGCCAAGCCCTTAATTAGGGTGGGTGGAGGGGGGTGGACATTCCCAAAGGATTGCAGGGACAGCACTGCCAAAAAATTAATTAAGAATTGGTCACATCAGGCAAAGTGCCTCCTAAAAGCCCCCAGCCATTCTCCCCAGCTCCCGCTGCCATCTGTCTTTGCTGTTCCCCCCACCCCATCTCCACAACCATTTTCTCTCTGCATGAAGGGTGCTCTCTGTGGCTGCAAAGGGCCTCACCTTTTCTCAGTGCCCCCAGCAGAGCAGACCTGCTTAACTCAGTGATACAAATTCTGCCCTTCGACTAGAAGGCAGAAGTGTTTACAGTCACTGTTTTTGGTTTCTTTTTTTTTTCTTTTTTTTTGGTCAATAGTGATAACTGATAGGTTCCCAGGAGGATGGAGACAGAGCCCCCACCACCACCCCCCCCCCCTGAGGACATGGGTAGGGCCCAGCACAAGATCTACAACCTTTCCCAGGATGTGGAGCATAGATTAACCACCTACAAGGATTATCTGCTCTCTGTCCCAGGACTCAACCACCTACCCCTCCTCAGGCCTCCCCTCCTCCTTCTTCGTCGTTCCTACCACACGTTTCCGCCAAGAACTCCAGGCACAGAGCCCTTATAATCTCAGCAGCTCCCCAGGGTCAGGGCTGGCTCCATCTTGAGCCCAGCCCGTGCCCCTCGGATGCCTTAATAAACCTCTTTTGCTTCACCAACTAGGCCTGGCGCGTTGCTCCCTCAGCAAACCTAACAATTACTCGATTAAAGCCTCCTGAGCTTTCTTTCGTGAGCTCCCCTAGTTCCATTTAGAATGGGATGAGATTTTCATACATTTGAATCCCAGAGATTTTTTTTCTTTCATGCAGCACCACGCTGAAATAAAGCGCAGTCCTGCAGTTTGGGCCCCAGGGAAGCGGGAGATTCATTAGCCCGCGACTTGGTAGGAGTCTCGTGCCAGACTGGCAATATTCAGCGTGGGTGGAAAGGTCAAGGAGGGACTGCCCCTCCCCAGGCCAGCGGGTTGGGACCCACTCACCCTGGAGCCCCAGCCCTCAACACCCCCTTCCCTGCTTGCCGACTCCTGTACCCCCAGCAGAGGTCACCCCAGTGGCTCCTGGCTTTGGGTCCCCTGGGAGCTCCTGGGAAGATCTCTAAGTTCAGAGAAGGCTCCAGGTGGGGAGCTGGAGATGCTGCAGGTAGGAGGCACCCCCTCTCCCCACTGCCGACCCAGCAAATATCCCTCGCCTGCCCCCACCTGGTCCAGGGGACTTGGCCAAGTCCCTTCACTCACCAGCCTCCTAGGCGTAGGGCCCAGATGCTCTGGGGCCAAACCCTCACTTGGACTCACCTTCCAGCTCTGGATGCTTTCTTTGGGCAGTTTCCTTTCTCAGGGTGTCAGTGTCCACGTCTGTAAAGTAGAAGAATAAACAGAGAATGAGGGAGTTCCCTGATGGCCTAGTATGTTGGGGATCTGGTGTGGTCACTTTTCTGTCATGGGTTCGATCCCTGGCCTGGGGAGTTCTGCATGCCGCAGATATGGGCAAAAAAAGAGAGAGAGAGAGAGAATGCGATTATTTAGTGAAAGCTCCTTGCAAACTGGCCCACTGCTGCTGTCAGACCTAAATAGAGTATCAGCAAAAAATATCATCCCGGGCTTCTGGGTCAGGGGTCCTGCCAGGATTTCCCTGTGGCTCTGATCCTCTGCTCCCCTGCCCATGGCATTCCAGGTAAGAAATCCATGAACCCTCCCAGTTCCCATAGTCTAAAGATTTCTGGGGCTCCTATAGACATAGAGACTTGGGAACCCACTGCCTCCAGCCTTAGGTCCACCCCTCATATCAGCCCAGAGGCAGAATTTGGTTCCAGCACAGATCGCTAGGAGGAATCCAGTCCTAATGAGCGTTTGGGATTTCCGAAGATTTTGTAATAGTGTGGGTCCCAGGGAGGGGCTCTGTTGTTAAACCCCCCAACTCCCTACCATCAGGCTCCCTGCCATCTCTCTCCTCCCATGGCCACCTCCCTTCAGCTCTCACAAAAGCACTGGTATTACCCTCACTCACAGCCACTCCCAGCATTGGGCAGTCTTTGTCCTAGGGCACCCCTGCCTTAAAACAGCATCCCCCAAAGTGGCATGACCAAGGGTCCTCCCTAAGAGGCAGCTCTATTTGTCGGGAATGGACATCCCCAGCATCCCCATGTAGCTGAAAGCCTCTTGCCTATGCCTTCCTTCTTCCCTCTCAGCCCCGACACTGTGAACTTGCCCAAGTCCACTGCCATGGCTTCTTGGTGGACACAGCCACCTCTGCTCAGAGTCTCCCTGGCCATGTTCCTGGACTTCAGCAGCCCAGAGTGGGACAGCCTGCTGGAGATATTCTTGGCCATCCCCAGATCCGCTGCATCTGCTGCGTGGGACCCCCATCAACACTCTCCTGGTGGGAGGCTGTGGGAAGGGCTGGGGGAGGGAGGAATGAGGATGGTAATGGCAGCTGACCATGTGCACACACTGTCCTAAGGGCTTTGCAGGTATCAAAAGTAGGTATGGGATACATGCAGAAATAAACCATTTACGCCTCACACTAACCCAGTGAAACGGGTTATTATTATCCTTCCCATTTTGTAGATGAAGCAACTGAGGCTCAGAGAGGTTAAATAACTTGCCAAAAAATCACACAGCGGGTGATGAGTCGGAGCTGGAACCCAGGCGGTCTGGTCTCTGCTCTTTTCCCCTCAAGGCTCCTGAGGCCACGCCCCCATCATCCCCCTCACCAGGGCCTATGCTCCTCCCACCTGCATGGATAACACCTGGAGCTTAGGTGGGACAGAGGGTGGGAAGCCACGGGCCTGAGAGGAGACCTGAGACCTGCCAGGAACTGCATAACCATCGGCAAATCTTGACTCCTGACCTGTCCCCTGCCACCACTGGTTTGGGAGTAGTCATTTGCTGTCTCTCTGGGCCTCAGTCTCCCCATTTGCATAAGGGGATCAGACATTTCTACACATTCTCCTGCTGCTCATCTTCTCTGCACTAAAGGCCTAAGTAGCTGAAGGCCTGTTATAGATCCTACAGTGACGGGCTCCTCCAAGGGGACACTGCTTCCAGCTGTAAGACCCAGTGGGTCCCCACCCTCTTCCCTGGCTTCTTGGTTACCAGGGACCAGTCCCCACGGAGAATCTAGGGAGCCCTCTAGGACCTTGACAGGAGGCAGAGAACCCACCACCTCTGTGTAGGCCTGTTTATCCTGCAAATGTTGCATTTATTTTTTTTTAACTTTTTCCTTTTTTTTTTTTTTTTTTTCTTTTTAGGGCCACACCTGCAGCATATGGAGGTTCCCAAGCTGGGGGTCGAATCGAAGCTGCAGCTGCTGGCCTACACCACAGCCACAGCCATGCCAGATCCGAGCCGCGCCTGCAATCTACACCACAGCTCACAGCAACGCCAGATCCCTGACCCACTGAATGAGGCCAGGGATCAAACCTGCATCCTCATGGATACTAGCTGGAATCGTTTCCGCTGCACCACAACAGGAACGCCAACTTTTTCTTTTTTTGGCCATGCATGTGGCATGCAGAAGTTCCCAAGCCCGGGATCAAACCCATCCCACAGCAGTGACCCAAGCCACAACAGAGACAATGCTGAGTCCTTAACTGCTAGGCCACCAGAGAATTCCAAATGCTGCATTTATGGAGAGCAAGTCCTACCTTCATGGAGCTCATGGTTATGGGGGGCAGACAGGCCTTATTCAGTCACCACTGAGATCAAGTCACAAGTGCACCAAGTTCTCTGAAGCAGAGGTCGGAGCATCCCCTGAGGATGACCAGCAGGGCCTTGGCAGCCATGGGAAGGGTTTTCGTCTTCTCCTTAAGTGCAATGGAAGCCCCCAAATGGCTTTTAGCAGGGCCCTGTGAGGTAGAACTGGACCAGCCCTCAGCCCCCAGCCCCCTTCCCCAACTCCCCTGTTGGTCTCTTTAATGTTATTCATCATTAGATTTTGAGAAACAATAATAACCCCTCATTTGCTAAGCACTTTCACAGACACTGTCTCCTTTGCTCTGAGTCAATCTTGTGAGTTGTTCCATATTCTTCCCATTTTGCAAATGGGGAGCTGAGGCTGGGAAGGAGGTCGTGGCTGGGCAGGCTGCACACAGGGCCAGAGCTGGTGTGGGGCCCGGCCTCCCTCCTGCCTCCCTGAGCTTGTCCCAGGACGCTGAGCTTGGGCAGGCGCCCTCTTGCCCCCATTGCTCTGGGGAGGGTGAGGCACTGCCAGCCCCGGGTGGTCCCCCTGCCCAGGGAGCCCTGGCATCAGGAACAGATCCTTGGCCTAGGAGAGGAGAGCTTGGCCTGGATGCCTCTGGCTGTCCTTACAAGTTCCTTTCAGCATCATGCAGCCAGGACTCCCAGAGGCCTCTGGGAGGCAGGGGGTGAAGGCAGAAAGATACAAATATGGATCATGCCGCTGCTCCAGCAGCCTGCAGCTGAGGTATGTACGCAGAGACACAGCTCTCAGCACCTCAGGGAGTGATCAGCAATTCTACAGATGAGAGTCTGAGGCTCAGAGAGGTTAAATAACTTCCCCGATTCCACCCAGGTGGCAAATGGTGGTGCTGGGAATCAAAAGAATCCCTGTCCAAGTGGGGGAAGATGTTTTCCCCAGAAAAACGGTGCAGCGTGTTGAGACACTGGGTGACAGACGTCTCCCATTACCTTGATTATGTGATTAAAATTATGTGTATATGGGAGTTCCTGTTGTGGCGCAGTGGTTAACGAATCTGACTAGGAACCATGAGGTTTCAGGTTCGATCCCTGGCCTTGCTCAGTGGGTTAGGGATCCGGTGTTGCCGTGAGCTGTGGTGTAGGTCGCAGACGCGGCTTGGATCCTGCGTTGCTGTGGCTGTGGCGTAGGCCGGCGGCTACAACTCCGATTTGACCCCTAGCCTGGGAACCTCCATATGCTGTGGGAGCAGCCCAAGAAATGGCAAAAAAAAAAAATTGTGTATATGTATATATATGTGTGTGCGTGTACATATATATATATATATCTCCTGAGATATACTTTGCATATAAGAAAATTCACTTTAAAATGTATGTGACCAAAGTGTGTAATCACCACCACAATCAAGACACAGCACCTCCATCCCTCTACCAGTTCCCTCACAACCACTCCCAGCTAACCCCCGATCCCACCCCCGGCCCTGGCAACTATGATTTGTTTTCTGTCCTCACGTTTTCTCTTTTCCAAGATCTCCTACTAAGGGACTCGCCCGGTGTGTTGTCTTCTGGGCCCGGCTCTTTCACCCAGCAGAACAACATGCAGATCTGTGCGCGCTGATGCTGCCCATAAGCCTGAGCGTTTCATGCCTTTTCATTGCTAACATTCTGTCCGATGGATACACCACCGTGTATTTATCCATTCACCATTTGGCACGTATTTGTGTTGTTTCCAGTTGAGGGCTCTTTTGAAGATAGTTCCTGTGGATATTTGCCTATAGGTTGTTTTGTGGGTAAATGTTTTCATTTCCCTCATGTGAATACACAGGGCAGCCGCTGCTGATCTGTAGGTAAGTGTATGTTCAACTTTATAACAAACAGTTCAGATGCTTTCCTAAGTGGCTGTACCACTTTGCATTCCCACCCAAATGTATGAAGGCTCTAGTTGTCCAGCATCCTCCCGACCCTTGATGTGGTCAATCACATTAATTATAGCTGTTCTAGTGGGTGTGACATAGGATCTCTTTGCAGGTTTAATTGGCCTTTCCCTAATGACTACTGATATTGAGCATCTTTTCCTGTACCTATTTGTCATTGTATAGCTTCAATAAAGTGTACAACTTTCTTGCCCATTTTTTATTGACTTGTTTGAGAATACTTTATGTATTTTATTACAAGTCTAATATCTGATTATGATGTGAAAAGATCTTTTCCCAGTTTGTGGGTTGTTTTTTTTTTGTTGTTGTTGTTGTTATCTTTTCATTTTCCTACCACTTTTTGAGGGGAGAGGTGCACCCGTGGCATGTGGGAGTTCCTGGGCCAGGGATCAAACCCACACCACAGCAGTGACAACATCAAGTCCCCAACTGTTAGGCCACTAGGAAACTCCTTACCACTGTCTTTGGAAGAGTGGAAGTTTTTATTTTTGGCCAAGTCCAATTTGTCAAATCTTTTCTTCTATGGCTTGAGCATTTAGTGCCATCTTTGCCTAACCCAAGGCCACAAGGATTTTTTTAAGTTTAATGGGTTTAGCACTTACCTTTAAGTTGATTATCCATTTTTTTCTGAGTCAATTTTTGCCTATGATATGAGGTGGAAGTTGAGGTTTATTTTTTCCCCATATGGACCATAATTTTCCCAGCACCATTTTATTGAAAAGACTATCCTATGCTGATTGAATCACCTGGGTACCTTGTTGAGAACGGACCATGGTTGTGTGGGTCTATCTCTGGATGTTCGATTCTGTTCCATTGTTCTATGCATCTTTTCTTATCCCAATACCATACCGTCTGGACTACTGTAGCTTCGCAGTAAATCTAAAATCAACTGGTGTAAGTCATCCCATTTTGCTCTTTTTCATAATTGTTTTGGCTATTCTAAATCCTCTTTATTTGCACAAAAAGTTTATAATCAATTTGCCAATGTCACTTTTTAAATTTTACATAATTTTTGTCACACAAAGGTTGTCACATAATGAGATATTTCTCTACTCCGTACAGTTATTTATTCTTCCTCTCCACAGAAAGGCGCTTTCTTAACTTCTCATCTGGTGATGGCAAGTATTGAAATCCTGGTTTTAACAGAAGAGTAGTAAAAAGGCCTCAGAGATTTAAGTTGAAAGCAGTACATTGGTACATGGCTCCTGTACTTATTTATCAGGAATGTGCAAATGTCTTTATTCAAAAATACCAAAAACATTATCTACAGGCAGAGACGATGACAGCAGTAAATCATCTGATGTTGTCACCTGAAACTAGTAACTGATGGCTACAAGTGATTTTCTTTTTTTTTTTTTTTTTGGTCTTTTTGCTATTTCTTGAGCCGCTCCCGTGGCATATGGAGGTTCCCAGGCTAGGGGTCGAATCGGAGCTGTAGCCGCCAGCCTACACCAGAGCCACAGCAACGTGGGATCTGAGCCGAGACTGCAACCTACACCACGGCTCACGGCAACGCCGGATCCTTAACCCACAGAGAAAGGGCAGGGACCGAACCCGCAACATCGTGGTTCCTAGTTCGGATTCGTTAACCACCGTGCCACGACGGGAACTCCTACAAGTGATTTTCTTAAACGTCAGCCAGACTTTTCCCCAGTCACCTCCTTCAGTGGACCTCTCTCGAAGTTATGAGTGAGGAACACGGCCTTGGCTTCCTCTCACGGTTCGTCAACGTCGGTAGAGCACCGTTCTGGGAATTAGAACATGCCACCCCCCACACCGCCTCCCATTCCACCCATTCCAGGATCCTTCTCTTCTTTGAGAATTTCTGTGACACTACCTCCACTGTAGTTAACAGAGAGGCCACTCCAGAAGCCTCCAGTAACACAGTTCTTACACCCTTAGTTGGATCAGTGATTCCTTTTTCCACCATATTCACAGCACCTCCAAGCAGAGCAACGTAACCCACTTCTGAAGGACTTTGCAAAACGTTCTCAACTTTCAGTGATCCTTCACCACCTGCACTCTTAGCAATGGTCGCTGCAGGAATTTGAGTGCTTTTAAAAATAATTTCTATACCAACATTTTGATCTTCAGTGGCCCGAGTTATTGAATCCAAAGCTGGAATTCGCCAAAGCAGAGCATAGCCCCTCCCAGAACAATGCCTTCTTCAACAGCATCTCGAGTAACCTTCTTGTGCAATTCTTTCTTTTCATCCACTTCAATACCACCTGTCCCACGAACCTTCAGCAAAGCTATACACCATCTGAGAGTTTTACCAGAGGGTCGTTCAGTTTTTCCTTTCCGCATTCACTAGTTGGGATATCTAACTGCTCCATGATTTCTTGAATGTGCTTTTCAATTTGAGCCCTGTCACATTTTCCTTTTAAGAGCATAGCATCATCGCTGGTCACAATGACCTCTCTGACTTTTCCTAAGTCATGAGGATTTAAAGCTTCAAGATTTAAGTCCTTCTCCAAATACTGCACCACCAATAGCAATAGCCAGGTCTTTAAGCTGGTTCCTCCTATTGTCGCCAAAACCTGAAGCTTCCCCAAGCCCATGGTATGGGGAATTCCCGAGACCAGGGATCAAACCTGGGCCACAGTTGCAGCCTGAGCCACAGCTATGGCAATGCTGGATCCTTAACCTGCTGCACCATATGGGAACTCCTCAAAACCCGAAGCTTTGACTGCTAAGACCAACTTTCAGCCTATTCAAAACAAGTGTCCTTGGAGCTTCTCCATCCACATCTTTAACAATTAGGACCAAGGGCTTACAGTGAACTTCGGTAACAATGGACCAGACACTAGCAATTTTTTTTTCCCACAATAGAACACAGGCATCTTGGGAATCACGTTTCTGAACTTTTGATATATTAATAAAGTCTGAAGAAATATAACTTCTATCAAATTTCATGCCTTCGATAATTCCTAATTAATCATTCAGTGTTTTTCCATCCTTTACTGTGATAACACCACCATTTTCACTGCTTCAGAAATGATGGTGCCAATTTCTTTGTCCCCATTTGCAGAAATTGTAGCAACCTGTGCGATTTCTTCAGGGGCTGTCACAGGTTTAGACTTCTTCAGTTCAGCAATTACAGCATCACCAGCTAATCCCGCACCTTTCCTGATTTCCACTGGATTGGCGCCTTTGCCAATCTTCCCAAATCTTTCCTTGGCAATAGAACAGAATAGCAGTATGGTGCCACTCCCATTTGTGTCACTGGTAACATCTTAAACAAGTTTAGCACCAGTATTTTTATATTTGTCTTTTTAAGTCAATAGATTTGGCAACAGTCACACCATCCTTTGTCTCTCTGGGACTCCCCCAGCTCTGTTCAATAATCACTGTCCTTCCCTTCAGCCCCATAGTAATAGCTACAGCCTGGGCTAAAAGGTCTATACCTTGAAGCATTAAGACTCAGGCATCTGCACCAAATTTCATATTTTTGGTGTAAGCCCGAGTGAGATGAGGAGCCAGTGCCTTGGATACTGGCCTAATCTTGTAAAGGACTGAGGATGGTCAAAACATTTCTGCGGGGCCAGAAGCATGGCGTGCAGGCAGCGAGACAGGCAGCAGTGGTGAGTGAGAAAGCTTGCCAATGCAAAAAAAAAAAAAAAAAAAAACCAACAACGACAACCCTCTGCCGGAATTCTGAGTGGAATAGCATTAAATTTACAGGTCATCATGTGGAGAATTTGATTTCTTAATAGTATTGAGGCGTTTGATTCATAAACACAGTCCATCTTTAATTAGAAACTCTTACATTTCTCTCAGCAAGGCTTTCTAGTTTTCCATGTGCAAGTATTTTGTGCCTGATACACTGTAAATAGGCCCTGCTTCCTTAATTTGCCCTCTCAAACTTGGTCAGAGCCCCAAGGGATGCTCTCAAGGGTCTGCTGTCCTGCCCCAGCTCTTTCCCATGTGTGTCCAGTGGAGGCCCATGGACGAGAGCTGGTGAGTAGGCGATGACTGCCCTTGTGCATGGGGCTGCCCACAACTCCAAAGTCCCACACCAACCTTTAAAAATGTGCTACAATTTCAGGAGTTCTCCTGTGGTGCAGCAAGTTAAGGATCCAGCTTTGCCACTGGCTTGGGAAATTTTGTGTGTGGTGGGTGCAGCCAAAAAAAAAAATAATAATAATTTTTACGATTTCAGTTGTATTTTCTGCCTCTCTGTAGGACACCTTGTCCCATGCTCCACCAAAGGAGGAAGAGCATGTGTGCCCTCTTTCTTCTTGGAGGGACCTGTCACCCTCTGCAATTTAGTTTGCTTGCTTCGCAACCTCAGTCCCCGATGGGCTAAAAGAAGTTTGACTCGGTAGATTATTGGCTTTTTCTTATTGTTACCGTAGGACTTATATTCTCTTGTAGTTTCCTACATCCTAAGTGAGGTATTGGTAACTCAGGGCTGTGGCCTGGGTTTTCAAGGCCAACAGTCCCCACAGGGGTGGAAGGGCCACAGAGACAGCGGAACTAACCCAATGACCAATGTCACCGCTGGGAGATACTCTCATTTATCACCATTGTGCCTTGTGATTTCTGGCCACCCTGTTTTCACAGGTGGGCAAGGCAAATGCTTTCACCAACACTTTTCAGATGAGCAGAAGGGCTCAGGGGCCCTCAGACGCTTAAAGCCCAAAGGCTCCATAGCACTGTCTCACCCCCACACTGGACTCTGCAGGGCCCTAGAGCTCAGAGGAGGTTCCTTGGGTCTGGCTGCTTGGTCCCCCTGCCTCAGCTGGAGCGCTGCAGTGCTGCTTTGAGATGTTAAGCTTCTGCCAGTGTTGACTGAACAAAGGTTCCAATGGTGTAGGATTTTTAATTCCTGATCCTAACGCTGCTGCTCCTTGTCCTGATGATGGCAGCTGATCGAGGTCAGTTCCTGGAGTACTAGGTGAAGGACTCTCAGGGGGAGAATGCAGGGATGGATTGGCCATGTCTGCTGTGGGCAAGATTGGGGGAAGCCTTCACATGTTCCCATGAAATGTGCCAGGACTGCTGTTAGAAACAGGGCGCTGGGGCTCTTAGAGGCCCCCACTCTGACCATACGACCCACCACGGTAAGGACTACACTGCACTCGGAGGCCCATGATCTCCCTCTCCCCCCAGCCTTGCAGGCTACACTCTGGGTACCCTGGCCCACAGAAGCCCCTGCCCAAACAGTCCAGAGTGCAATTCTAGGGCTTGTGCTAGCATCTCCCTAGGTCAGCCCCCCTAAGGTGTGACAAGTATGCACCCCTAGACCCATGTGTAGAAAGGGTAGTTTCCATGGGAAAGCTATTTGCACGGAGATGTACACGGAGCTTGGACTTGAAGGCTAGACACACGCAAGTACGTGGGGTCCTGGAGGGGGTCTCTGTGCCCTTGTCTTGGGTCCCAAAAATGTCACGGAGGGGCCTATGATACACTCATTGAAAGAGTATGGTAATGGATTAGTGATGTCTGACATGGGCAAGGGGTGAGGCGTGGATTGGTGGTTTTAAGTCACCTGGCACCTTTCACGTCAGCCCTCCTGCGCAATAACATGCATCATATTCCCTCTGCCTCCTTTCCGGCATCCGTGTCCTCCATAGATTTTTCCAGGGAACAAGCACTCACCGCCTTCCAAGGAAGCCACACCCTGCATGTTTGAACAGCTCTGCTCATACTAGAACACCCTTCCCTATGCAGACCCCCAAACTGCCTCCCAGGGGCTTCCACCTCTCAGACCAAATTCTGGATGGTGACTTGCCCAAGGCCACCCAGCACTTGGCAGAGGAGCCTAAGTGAGCCCCCAGGCCCCCAGCCCCATTCTTGCCTCTCCGCCCTGAGCTGATGCTCAGAAGAGTGGGGCTGGTGTGGGAGTGGGGGAGGCTGAGAGCCAAGGCTTCTTGTGGCTCCAGGCCCTCCTGGTCCACCCCCAACCCCAATCATCTTACCAGCTCAGCACATAGAGCTCTGGCTTCGCTGTCCCTTTCCTCTAAAACAGAGAGAAAAAGAAAAATGCGGCACAACATTCTGGGGTCCAAAACAGAACACCAAGGACAATGTTAATAAATACATAAAAGTGTAAAGATCTGGATCGCAAAGGCACTTAACACAGGCCGGCCAGGTGGCACAGGAATGGTTCAGTGTGTGCCTGAACATCCTAGGGCGGGGGGCAGCAGGGGTGGAGAGGGCACCTGGGGAGCCCCCTAGGGCCCCCATTCTCCAGGGCATTGCAGGCCAGGGCCCACTGCTTCCATTCCTCTCGCCTGGCTCAGAATGGCCTGATGGATGAACTGGTAAGCACCTCTATGGCCTGCTAAGGCATCTGGGGACCCCCTGCAGGACTCGGAGTGAGGACCCCTGGGAGAGATCCCGGGAACCAGGCAGCTTCCTGAGAACCAGGGGGTCTAGGGAAGGTACCTGCCCTTGAAAGTCATGTGGGGGTGGCTGAAGCCACAGCACTGCTGGCCTGTGTCTCCTCCCCACCCCTGCATGGGGCAGAGGCTCAGGGCCTGCTCTGGAGCACTTGCCATGAGTGGACTCTGGTCCACAGCCTTAAGAGACTGGTCACCCCCGAACCCTACCCCAGCACCCAAGCCTCTGGCCCAGCTTGAGCCAGGTGGGAGGAGAAGACCCCCAACTCCAGCAGGGGTGGCCCTTGGTAGAGGGCCGTGATTGACGGGGCAGAGCCTGAGAACGCAAACCTCCTCTGTGCCCACAGCCGCCTTCCAGGCTGCGCTCCTTTCACGCCCCAGAGTGATGACCAGAGTTGCCATTCCTGGTCCAGCCGGGGGTCTAGCACCAGTTGGGAAACCCCTGGATAATAAGGACACCTGCTCCAGAGTGTCCAGAGCCCCCTTCTTGGATGGGCAGGGGTGAGGTGGGAGGTCTGCCTGTAACCCGGAGGCAACAAAAGTAATAGGAAGTGCCATCGGCAGCAGCAGAGGTAGCCACCGACACTGCCCTCCAGCCTGCAGAGGCAGGCTGGGCTCTGCTTCTTGGCTTTGGATGGAGGAGCTGTCTGGAGCTCCCATGATGAAGGGCTGGGCCTGAGGGGAACTTGCCTCCCACCCACCGCAGCCCTGCAGCTGGAGCCTCAAGAGCACATGCACCCCCGGTGGCTATGAGGGGCATGGTGTTACCTGGTCCCCAGTGCTGACAGGAGAGACAGACAGGGGCACCATCCCTCCCAGCCCCACCCCACCAAGGTCCGAGTCAGTCACCTGGGCTGCTTGCTGAGGTATTTCCGGTTAGGGATTCCCTGATCTTTTTCTTCCTCACACACCCACTTCATGGAGTGAAAAGGGTCACAGCCTCAACTAGAACAATAAGAAGACAAATAATTTAAAAGGCAGTCTGTGCTCCTCCCTGCCCCACTGTGCGTCCTCCAGCGGGGGGTCTCTGGGGGCAGCACAGAGTGTAAACTTGACTGGCGGGATGGGCGAGGCCGGGCTCATGTCACCGGGGTGGTGGCAGGCAGGCTGGTGCCTGGATGCTTGGGGTCTTCCCTGAGCTGCCCTTTGTTTTCGGAGGCTGGTGTAGGTGCCCCGGTCCAGCCCCAAGATAGTTCCTGGGGGGTGCTAGGGGAAGTGCCCCCGAATACTGTAGGGCTCAGTTTCTGGAGAGCAAAGCTGCGCTGGGTCACCGGGGAGCTTGTGCTCAGAGGTCCTGGGAGCTGCGTGGGTCGGCCACGCTGATGTTCGTCTGATTCCGTTGGCCCCAGAGTGGGCTCCGCAGCATCTGGAGGGGCCTTGGGTCCTGGGAAGGGGCTCCCAGGAGTGGAGAAGGGTGGCGGTGAGACCAGGCCAGGTGGGCTTGCGTCAGGGTCTGAGGCCGTCTTGGTACAGGACTCACAGCACAGCCGGGGGTAGCTGGGGACGGAGCAGTAGCGATGGAGCAGTTCCGGCTGGCAGAAGATGGACCTGTCCCCCACGCAGGGCTCCGCTGCACACACAGCACAAGGACCGCTGCGTGAGGACACTCATCCACTGGGTGACATCTCCCGCTCAGCCCTCCAACCTGTCTGGACTTACTAGAGAGCTTTTTCCCAGAGGGGATCACAGGGCTGCCTGACGGGAGAGACTGGCCTGAGTAAAAGCCCTTATATATGGTAGAGGAACAAACATCTTCGGGGGTGTGGTTCTCTAAGTGGGGTCCCCACACATGCAGCATCAGCCTCACCTGGAAGCTTGCTGGAAATGCCAATTCTCAGCCCTCATCCAGACCTACTGAATCAGCAGCTCTGGGGGTGAGGCCTGGATCTGTGTTGTAACAAAACCTCCCAGGCGATTCCACACAGGGAACACTGAGGACCACAGCCCCACACCATTAGTCATCAGACTTGGCTGCAAACTGGAATCACCTGGGAGTTTTACCAATGGCAGCTGCCCACTTCCCACGCCCAGGGAGACTGGGCAGTCTGGGTGTGGCCGGGATGCTGGGTGATTCTCAAGGGCAGCGATGCTTGGGAACCCTGCTCTAAATGAAATGCGAATGCTTGCCTCCTCCCAGTCGACCCAAAGGAATCGTATCCATTCTGGCCAGGGCCAGGCAAATGCAGATTAAACATCCTGCCACCAGTCAGCACACATTTTGGAGCATTAAGCCCTCTGCCAACAAATTTGGAATCAAGCAGACATAGGTTCCAATCAAGGCTCTGCGAGGCCTTGGGTAAGTCACTTAAATTCTCCAACCCTCAGTGCCTTCTCCTGTAAAATGGGGATAATGCTGACATTTACCAGTGAATAACAATATTATAATTGTAGATAGCATTTGTAAAGTTCCTGGCATAGAGGAGGCGCTCACTGTACTGGTTCTGTTCAAATGTCATCTAAGAATGTTTTTGAATTTCTGTGATAACTTCAGGTAGGTCTCTCCAGACAATGTGAAGGCAGGAGCTTTGCTTTCTACTAATTTTTGCTAGGGAAAGAGAGCAGGAGGAGGAGAAGGAGAGGGAGTCGGTGGGGGAGAGGGAGAAAAAGAGAAAAGAAAAGCTGAGCAGGAGAGGAGAGAAAATGGAAAGGCAGTGGCCTCCAGGTGGCGCCAGAATTCTAGGACCAGAGTCCAAGCTCCCCTCAGCTCCCAGGAGGAAAGGAAACTGACGCTTAAAGAGCAGGAGCCTCAGCACAGGGGCAGAGCAGCAGCAAGAGTGGAGCCAGAAGACCCTCCAAGGACATCTAGTCAGACACTTTTATTTTACAGGTGAGCTCTGGGAGGTTCAGGGATTTGTACAAGGTCACACAACAAATGGGTCCTCTAACTAGGAATTAGGGTCTGCTACTCACCTGGTCAGACCTGGTCCTTGGGAAGGTGAGGAAGGGAAAGAAAGAAGGAACATAGGGAGGAAGCACGGAACACAGAGCCTGGCATATAGCAGGTGCTCAGTTAATATTTACTAATGGATGGATGGATGGATGGGTGAATAGATGGAAAGATGAGGGGGTCAAGTGAGGCAGAGAAATCACTGCTACAATTTTGTTGTTGTTCGCTGACAACTAGGCAGGAGTGCATAAATATTCTCATCTAACTGGTGGCCCTCTAAAGACAGCTCAGAACTACAATGGCTTACCCAAAAATCTTGGAACCAGATGAGATTAATAATTCAGAACTTTTGAAGTTAGATAGTCAGTGTCTGCATAGTATATAATGTCCCCAGTGTAGACTGGGAGGTCACCTTGTAACCAAATGGCAATGGTTCTGGAGCAAAAGAAAAACTCATCTCTTGTGAGTTCTGGGCAGATTTTGCTGCCCAACACGTTTGCACCAAATTTAGGGAAGCACTCGCAGCCTTCGATATTTTGGAACCATAGACAAGGAATCATAAACCAATACAAGCATCATCCCCACCTCACGGCTGAGGGATCCCAAGCTCCAGGAGGCCGAGGTCACATGGACGGGCTGGAAGCTGGGTCTGTTCCACCGCGTGGCCCATGCTGGTGATGCCATGAACGCTGAAGGTTGGGTTGGGGACGGGGTGGGGTCCAGAGATACACTTACTTGATGATATCCTGTTAATGGGATCTAGGGGCTCAGATGGTGGCACCCATTGCTCCTCTGGGGTCACGAGTTCTGGGTCGTCAGCCCTCACTGTGGAGTTCTGGAGCTGTCCTGTGAGGGAGAGAAGCAGCTCTAGTATTTGGGATTTCTAGGGGACCAGGAAGCAAGCCAGGCTGGGTCTCAGGTCTAAGCCAGAGGAGCTGGGCCGGACCCCCATCCTATCCTACTCACCTTCGCAGGCGGGCAGGCTGCAGACCTGGACGGTGTCCGGCTTGTCCCCCTCACACTGCCCCAGGCTGTTGGCACTGGTCCGGCATACCACCTGCCGCTGCTGGATGCCCTCTCCGCAGGTGACAGAGCACTGCCGTGGGAAGGCCAGGGCCAGGCCAGGCACAGCGGCCAGCAAGGGGTAGGGGGAGAGACAGAGGAAGAGGCAGTGAGCTCAAAGCCCAGCTAGTGCCCTGGATGGAAAGGGCACAGAGGAGGGTGCCACGTCTCTGCCTGACCAGAGGGACATGCAAGGACTGCTCCAAACAGCCTCTCCAGGACAGCACAGCAATTGTCAAATTCCCTCGTGCCTGGTGGGGAATAGCCATTGCCCTGATCTTAGAACCCCTTGAACCTTCCCACCATCTGCAGAGAGCCTGTGGGACGAAATATTTTATGTATTTGCCGAGCTCCCTCTTACCATCCACCAGCCCGAGGGACCTGGAGCAGATCCATAACCTTGATGATACCTTGTTAATGAGAGGTGGGCACCCAGATTGCGACACCTGCTAAACTGAGAGAGCAGGATGGCCAGGTCACCGTGCAACCCTTTAGCTTTGACAGTCACTGACCTGGTGACGTTCGGCTTGCAGAGGCATGCTCAAAAGTGTCCTCTCCCCCACGAGGGACATGTGTGGCTCCCACACCCTGGCCTTCCATACTCTGACAAACAGGGGTGGGCTTTGGGGAGAGCAAAGCTGCCCGCGTGCCCAGGTCACTGGGTTTTGTAGGCACTGACCATGGATGGACAGAACGTGCCGAGGTCTACTGCTCATACTGGGGTGGGCGACAACCCAGGGAGATGCAAGGGTCACAGGCCACACAGAACCATGGGACAACAATGGCTCATCTTCCCAGGAGGAATAATTACCAACAAGAGCTCCTGAGTGCTTGGCCAGCCTTACGGGGACAACTCTCTTCCACTAGGTGTCACCTCTGTTTTACGGAAGGGGCCCTTTGTGGCCCAGCAATCTTTCTGTTGTATATTCAAACAGATAAAGCTATATATTTTGGAGAAGAAGCTAAAATGGGCATGGCTTGTGTGGGGATTTTTAGTTATTTAAGTCTGTGTTATGCAATACTTCAAGCCCACAGAAAAATATGACGAAGTTGGTCGTGAACACCTATTCAAATACCTGCACCGGCAATTTTAATAAGTCAGCATCCTGGCATATTTTCAAATATTGTGGCGTGCCTTTTAAAACTTAAGTAAATGGTAGTCCCCATTGGAAATGATCTTTTTCTTCATACTTCAATGCTTTTTCTCACCTAGTTTTCTGAGGTTTATCTATATTAAGTACAGTTCAAGCTTATTCATTTTTCTCGCTGTATGATGTTTTATTACATGAACAGACCATGGCGCGGGGGGTGAGGAGGTGTTTGTTGGTCCAATTTCCTACAGATGGATAATTATTTCCTGGTATTTTTCTATTCCAACAAGTATCATTGTGCTTATCTCCATGATGAAACGAAATTTTAAAAATTGTGATAGGAGTTCCCGTCGTGGCGCAGTGGTTAACAAATCCGACTAGGAACCATGAGGTTGCGGGTTTGGTCCCTGGCCTCGCTCAGTGGGTTAGGGATCCAGCATTGCCGTGAGCTGTGGTGTAGGTTGCAGACACAGCTTGGATCCCGCGTTGTTGCTGTGGCTCTGGCGTCAGCCGGCGGCTACAGCTCCGATTCGACCCCTAGCCTGGGAACCTCCATATACCGCAGGTGCGACCCTAGAAAAAGGCAAAAAGACAAAAAAAAAAAAATTATGATAAAATACATAGATCATAAAATTGACCACTGGAACCATTTTTAAGTGTCCAGTTCAGTGGCATTAAATACAGTCCTATTATTGTGCAGCCATTGCTACCATCCACCTCCAGAACTGTTTTTTCTCCCCAAACTGAAACTCTGTGCCCATTATTTTTTTATTTACTAATTTTTTTATTTTTTGCCTTTTGTCTTTTTAGAGCCACACCCATGGCATATGGAAGTTCCCAGGCTAGAGGTCCAATCGGAGCTATAGCGGCCGGCCTACACCACAGCCACAGCCACGTCAGGTCCGAGCCCCATCTGCGATCTACACCACAGATCATGGTAACGCCGATTCTTAACCCACTGAGTGAGGCCAGGGATGGAACCCACAACCTCATGGTTTCTAGTCAGATTCATTTCCACTGCGCCACGACGAGAACAACTCTGTGCCCATTAAATACTAACCCTCCACCCCCTGGCAACCACCCTTCTACTTTCTGTCTCTATGAATTTGACTTTTCTAGGTTCCTCACATAAGTGGAAACATACAGTAGTTGTCATTTTGCATCTGGCTTATTTTACCTACATGATATCCTCACGGTTCAAATTCACTGAATTTTTAAAAGAAAACCCAAGACATGAAAAAACTTCCCTGTGGCCCCTGAGCTATTCCACAGCCTTCTCACTGTTTCCCCCTTTCTCCCCTGGCCTCCTAACAATGAACTTTCTGCAGAGCTGCCAGAGTGATCTTTAAAACTGAAACTTCTTTAAGCTTCCTACCGCTCTTAGAATAACTCTAACCTCTCAAAAAGCCCTGCAGGATTTGGCTTATGCCTGCCTCTCCAAAGGCAGCCAGTAGCCCCTGTACCTCTCATTAAGCTTGAGTCCCACTGTCTTTTCAGTTTCTGGAACATGGTAAGGTTGGCCCTGCCTCAGGCTCTTCCTATGGCTCACACCCTCGGGTCTCAGCACAAATGTCACCTCCTCAAAGAGGCCCTCCCTGATATGTTACCCTGTTTACTTCTGCTCAGCTCCAAGTGCAAGCTGGAAATGCTACTGTCATTTGTACTTGTCTCTTACGTCCCCCTCACGGGACTGTAAGCACCCCGAGGATAAGAATCAGGTCAGTCTGGTTGGTGATGGGTTCCAGACATTCTTAGTACAGTGTGCCTGGAATGCAGCTGGCACTCAGTAAATATTTCTTGAATGCAAGAATGTACTTCAGTTTTCTCGTCTGTAGCACGGGGCTGTTAGCCCATGTCTCCTAGCTCTGAGTGAAGGTCAAAGAAGAAAGTGAATGAATATAAAGGCTGAGCCCAGAACATGGCCCAGCATACACAGGAGCTGCTGGACTTGGTTTTGAGAAAAATCAGATCAGATGTGGGGAGAGAAATTAAGCCAGAAATTCTCCACCTGCAAGGAGTACCAGATCTCTCCACAGCTCCCCGACCCAGACCCACCTCGTCCTTGACTTTCCAGAGGAGGTGGCTGTTGGGCCAGTCCCTCCCATCCTCTGATGACAACTCACCTGGGACCAGGCTCCTGTCCGCCACTGGACTGGACAAGGCACACGGAAGCAGGGCCGACGGGCCTCGGGCCGGTCCCCAGGGCAGGCCTTGGCTGGCATGGCCTTGTGGGTACCGTTGGAGAGGGGCAGCAGGCACTGCACGCCCCGGGTCTGCACCCCCAGCTTCCCACAGCTCCGGCTGCAGGTGCCCCACTCCTCTGTCACCCACCTGGAGACAGATAGGGCAAAAGATGGGGCCGGGTGGGGGGACTATGGGGACACCTCTTCCCAGGGCCACTTCCACCCCCTGAGCCACCGAAGGCAGGAGCCGAGAGAGGGTTTGGGCTTCAGAATGCTTGCGGAGTGAGCCAACCATCCACCTGACTCTGCAGCTGTCAGGCTGTGTGACCTTAGGGAGGTCACTTATTCTCTCTTCCATTTCCTCATCCGAAAAATAGGTCTAATGCATATTTATTTTTTTTTATGTTTTATTTTTATTTTTTGTCTTTTCTGCCTTTTTAGGGCCTCACCGGTGGCATATGGAGGTTCCCAGGCTAGGGGTCCAATCAGAGCTGTAGCCGCCGGCTTAGGCCAGGGCCACAGCAACTCGGGATCTGAGCTGTGTCTATGACCTGAACCACAATTCACAGCAACGCTGGATCCTTAACCCACTGAGCGAGGCCAGGGATCGAACCCGGAACCTCATGGTTCCTAGTCGGATTTGTTTCTGCTGCACCACGACGGGAACTCCTCTAATGCATATTTAAATCCAGGCACCCTATACATCCTTGGGTAAGCTATCAACCCCTCGAAGCTTCAGTTACCTCATCTTTACAGCAGGATTTTTCAATACTTCATAAATATTTGAGTGTCTACCATGTCCTAGGTACTGAGATTCAACAGAGCACAAAACCTGAAAATCAGGGCTTGCAGAGTAGAAGCTACTCCGTGGGGCTCTTGGGACAGTTAAGGGACTTGTATATGTACCGCACATGGCAGAGTGCATGACATGCATGCAGTAGGCATGTCATAAAAGCAGGCACCATTACTATCACTGGTGCCTATGGAGCTTCATTGCTGATCAGCTAAGCTGGTGGTCTCCAAGCATCTTTTATTTTTTTGTCTTTCATCTTTTTTAGAGCCACACATGGGGCATATGGAGGTTCCCAGGCTAGGTGTCGAATCGGAGCTGTAGCTGCCAGTCTACACCACAGCCATAGCAACTCAGGATCTGAGCCGTGTCTGCGACCTACACGACAGCCTCACGGCAACACTAGATCCTTAACCCACTGAGCAAGGGCAGGGATTGAACCCACGTCTTCATGGATGCTAGTCAGGTTCGTTAACCACTGAGCCACAATGGGAATTCCTAAGCATCTTTTAACCATGAGCAACTTCCAGCTGCTCAAACCCACTGGATGAGTTGGACAAAAGCAAAACTGCTCTGGTGGGGAGGGGGGGAGGGGCAGCCCCCAACTCCCACTCCCCTCTGTTTCCTGAGGCATCATTTAGTATACCAGGGCTTTCAGCCAAGCTCTTCCTTTAAAAAAATAAAACAAAAAGCCCCCAAACTTCATTTGGCATTTTACAGATGAGGAGACAAGTGGGGTGGGGTGATTTGCTGGGGGGCATGGCGGAATTAGCCTCACAGGCTCTGTGACTACAGATGTTTGTGGGGAAAGTGGCCTGAATCAGTGCAAAGTGAGACGTAAAAGAGAAGTATGGAGGGCCAGGGGGCTGGGGATTGTGGCCTGAGCCAGGCACAGGGAGGCCACATCAGGCTCTGGCCCTGGTCACCAGCTCCCGCCCTGGCCTTGAGGTCCCCCCAGCCTGAGGGAGCAGAGCTGCTGTGGGTCAGCCAGGGAGCGTTGGAATCCGCCCTCGGAATCCACCTCTACCTCCACAATCCTGGGAGGACAGCTGGGGAGGCAGAAGGAGGGACTTGGCTCTCTGCGGTTTCCTATTGGCCAGCTACCCTGGGCCCTGCCTGGGGCCACTGGGGAAGCCTGCTGGGGCTGAGGAGGTGCTGGGTCAGCTCTGCCACAGGCTTAGAGTCCAGACCTCGGTCCTCCACAAGCCACAGCTCTTTCCTCTCCCTGAAGCCCCATCCAAAGAACCCATGAACACGACCTTGTGCTCAGGACAGCCTGTGTCCTCTGGCCAGGAAATCCCAATCATCAGGAGCTAGACCAGGCTGGGGGCTGGCAGGCCAGTCTGCGGCCCTGAGCTCAAGATGTCTGGGCAGAGAGGAGCTGGTGGACAGTGTCCTGGCCTGGGGCCTGGAAGCACTGAAATTCCTGGCTCATTAAGGGAAATCTGTGTCCCCAAATTAGGCTTCAGTTTCCCCATCTGTAGAAGAATGCTGGGAGGTCAGCACAAAGGGAGCCTCTTCATCCTTTTGGGAGTGGAAATGATTCCAGAAACCCCATAGGGGGTGGATGGGCAGGGAGGACAGGTGGGCTGCAGGGCAGAGTCAGGCAGGTGGGCTGCTCTCAGCTCAGGGTCCCACTGCAGGGGCCATGGGTCTCCAGCTCCAGTGCTGGAGGAACTGCAGCCCCACTCTGAGGTCAAGATTGAGGGAGGGTCTGTGGTCAGCCCCCCTGGTCCCTCCCGTGAAGTACTCACACAGGCTGGGCACACGGGTGCTGGTTGCAGCGCCGACGGATGGGCTTGGGCCTCTTCCTGTGGTCGCACAGGTGCCGCTGGACCATGTGGTGGTCTCGCCGGCGCCGGCAGCCATACTTGGTGAACTGGATGCCTGAAGGGAGGGCAGCCTGCTGTAGGGGCTCGGTCCCATCAGCCGCCCCCACCCTGCCCAGAGCCTCAAAGACACTGGTGAGCTCTGGGGAGCCCGGAGCCAATCACACTCCCTCTGAGCCTCTGCACCTCCTCTGGCCCAAGTGACCTACTGAAAAAGCCTTTCTCAACCAGCCTGTCTCAAGGTCCCCGATATATGGTGCTGCCTCTCTGCACAGCTGGGGAGCTTCCAGGGCAGAGGCCCTGCCTCATACGGCTCGTACCCCCCGCCCCACCCCAAGGCCCTGCCCAGGCTGCCACACCCCCAGAGACCTTCGAGGAGAAACTGAGGCACAAGCTGGGGACGTGTGAAGAGGAGACAATGTGAGGCCCCTGACCCCTGCTGCTCCCTTTCCAAGAGGCCCTGAGCTGCCCCCACAAGGCAGCCACGTGGTCGGGCGGGCACTACCTCCTCCGCAGGCCTTGGTGCAGGGCGCCCAGCTCTTGAGCGCCCACTCGTAGGTGTCCGTCTCCTCCAGGAGCACGTTGTTGCTCCCAATAAGGGGCAGCAGGTCCTCATGGATGATGTATTTGTAGGCCAGGCTGCTGCGGGGGCCGCCCTCGGCTGGGGGGAACACCTGAGGGCAGACGGAGGAGGTGGCACAGGACGGGAGGGCAGAGAAGCAAAGCCAGCTAGGGGGACGGGGAGGAGGGGTCAAAGGGGAGGAGGTGGGGTCAGAAGCAGAACCAGTGAAAGCCAGGAGGGGGACAGCATGAGTGTGGCCCGGGGAGGCCTTACAGCCCAGTAGCCACACAGCAAACTCAGGCTAAGCACCTCCTGTGTTCCAGGCCTGGGAACAGCCTGTGTGCCCATTGGTGATTCTCCCTTCCACAGACCTAAGCTCCAGCAAGGGCAGGACCCATGTCTGTTGGTCTGTCCTGCTCACCAGCGCATTCGCACTGCCTGACTCTAGAAGATGGTCTGCAATAGAGATTCTTATCACATATATGATTGCAAGTATTTTCTCCCATTCCATTCAGGTGATCTCACTTTCTTGAAAATCTTTTGATAGATAAGAGCTTTCAATTGCCATGAAGACCAATTTCTCTCTCTCTCTCTCTTTTTTTTTTTTTTTTCATTTGTTGTTCATGCTTTTGGTATCATATCTATGAATCCAAGGTCATGGTCATGAGCTGTATCCCTCTATTTTCCCCAAGAGTTCTAGGGTTTTAGCTCTTCTTGTTACTTGAGGCTTTGATCTATTTTTGAGCTGATTTTTGCATATGGTGTGAGGCAGGGGTTCAACTTCATTCTTTCACAGGTGAATATCCAGTTGCCCCAGCACCATTAGTTGAAGAGATTTTTTTTCTTTTCTCATCAAATGGTCTTGGCACCCTGGTCGAAAATTAACTGGTATGGGTATATGGGTGGGCAATAAATATAAGGTGAACAGAAAGCACATGTTGGCTTGAATTAATAGGCCGACAGCAGCAGGCTTCACATGCTGCCCTCCAGGAGCTCCCTGACTAGTGAGGGTAGCACCACAACCTGTCCCAGGTCTCCCTGCCACCAGCCAAGGCCAACAGAGCCCCTGCTGGTCTGGGGTCCTGGGTTACCAACCCCTGGTCTATGGTCTAAGAAGAAGGGGTGTGGGCAGAGGTGGGCCCCGGCTAGGACAGTGGCCCCATCCCCCTCTCAGGCAGCTGTAGTGCCAAACAGCACCCCCGGGCCACAGGAAGCTGCTCCTGGACACACCTGCTGGTAATGCCATAATGCACATGGACACTGAATGATGGCAGAACCAGAGCGGTAAACAAGCCAGGTCCTTCCAGCTCCTCCTGGGCCCCATTTCAGACCTCGAATTAGGGAGAAAAGACTCCCTGTGTGTGGCGTCTCTGATGGGACAGTGAGACAACCATTTATTTTTCCCTCCTCACTTGTCATCCTGCCAGCCTTGAAGCATGGGGGCCAGGCTCCTGGAGACACTAGAACAGAAGGATTTCCACCAGCCTGTGCTGGCTGGGCAGCAGAGACAGTAAGCTGTAGCACCGGGCTGGGGTAGCAGTGGCTGGGCAGGAGCCACTGTGCAGGGTCGGGACTCACCAGGACGGCAATGGCTTCGGGCAGGGGCCCGCTGGTCTTGAGGCTCTCCTTGGCGTCCTCCACCGCGTACTCCCACTCCAGGCCCATTGCAGTGAAGGTCCGGCTCGTGGCTTCCTTGCCCTTGGGGTTGAGGATGAAGCTGCCTGTGACCTGGTTCTTCACCGCTGGCCATGGGAAGAGGGTCGCACAGATTTCTATTCCCCTCCACAGGAGCATGAGCCACACCTCGAGGGCTTCAAGGCCGTCCCAGTGGGCCCCTCGGGGCTCCCTGCCCACCTGTCGCTCCTTCCCACCTGAGCCTTTGCCCAGAAGGATGGATCATTCCCCCCTCCCTGCAGCCTGGCTCCATTCCTGGACCATTCCTCTCCCCATCTTCCTGCCTGACTCATCTCCAACCATATTTATGGCTCGGCACAATTCTCCCCTCCTCCAGGAAGCCTTCTTTGATTGTCCGGTCCTCAGGGATTGGCCTCCCTACAACTTTTATAGCAGAACATAGAGGCTAAGACTACAGTCTCTAGAGCCAGATTGGTCTGGCAAGGCTATTTAGCCTACCTGTGCTGCCTCAGTTTCACCATCTGTAAAATGGGAATGATAATTATACCTAGCTCATGGGGCTGCTGCCCCATGAGGATAATCACAGTACCTTATGCCCACCTACCCTGCCATGCGGCTCTTGGGAAAATTAAAGGGGTTCATATATGTAAGGAACCAGACAGTGCATGGCATGCAGGTGGCACTTTTACTGTCATCAAAACAGTGCCTGTCTTTTAGCACTGTTGTGATTATAGACACCCTGTCTCTCCCACAGCCTGTCAGTGTAGCTCCTCCATCTCGGTGTCCTTGGCCCAGCACAAGGCCTGGCACAGAGTGGGAGTATAAGAAATATCTGTGAATTTTTAGCCCTTAAACCCTCCATCAGTGAGTAATTCATAGTATGTCACTGAAAGGCGCTGGTTGCCAGTGGGCAGGAGTGTGTACCTGCAGACCCCCCAGCAAAGGCCTCAGAGTCACAGCCTTATTCGCCCTGGAAGCATCAGGGATCCAGGAGGGGCTGCACCCTGGGGCCTGGGCCCCCAACCAGGGTGGGAGGGCAAAGTTCCGGAGCCTGGGGTTCTCCCCACCGGGTGTAACTGTAACACAAGAGCTAAGGAAGGAGGGCAAGAGCCACGTGACCTGCTGGTCACTCTGCTGACTGCCTCAGTGGGACCCTCACACGCATCCTGGGGTTGGTAGTTATTAATCTAGATAGGGGATCAGAGGCTCCTCAGTTTCCTTAAAGGCAAAATGGGATAACAAGAGCCTCTGTGTGCTGCCATGAGGCTTCAGCGAGATGGCAAATGAAGAGTGATGGCTCAAGGCCCTGCACACAGGGGACGTTAACAGCATGGCCTCTCTCCCCTTCACTTCCTTTCAGAGTCCATGTCCCCAAATTCCAGGATTGCCCAACATGTTTGGACAGGGCTTTGGCCTTCATTGCCAAGACCACCTCCTGTCCTGGACTTGTCCAGAGGGCACAGACCCTATGTCAGGCAGATACACACACACACACACACACACACAGTACATTTACACCAGGGCTGCCGTGGATCTTACATGCATGTCACCAGACACCCTGTGCCAACAATAGGTCTCAGTTCTGCTTCCCTCCCCACCCAAGATCCTGGAGAGCTTTAACACAGCGAGTGTGCCCGCCCTGAGCCTGTGCCAGGGCCAGCTGTCTCTTCCCCAACCTCCATGGAGGCCCATCTGCAGCCTCCAAGGGGTGCTCCCCAGGAGCTAGACTTCTGGAGATGGGGGACAGGAAGGGGCGGGCCCAGGCAGCCTTAGGGTGCAGCAGGAGGAGGGTCTGTAAGCACCACCCTCTTCCAGAGTAAATGACCTTCTCTCCTTGAGCCCCTGTCTCTCCCGGCCCCTGAGCTCAGTTCCCCAGAGCCAGGCAGGCAAAGTGGGCAGTGGGGTGCCAAGCTCACACTCCTGGTGCCGATGGGTGAGGCTGGCAGGGGCCTGAGGCCGGGAGATGGGAGATCCAGCCCCAGACCAGCTCAAACCCAGGTGTGAATGAGGCTGCGCACAGGGCCCGCCCACAACCCACGTGGGGCCTCAGTTTCCTCTTGTGCCTTGTGCCTATTGGGGTTGCACTCAGGTGCCCTCCAGAGAGCACTGGGGATTTTTCTAGCTGTGCTAATGTAGGTGTACTTCCCAGAGAGTCCAAGTTCTCCAGTATTTTGTATTATTTTCATAATAATCTAATGCTCGTCAGCATTTCAGTAATATTTGAACTTGCCCAGCGATGTTATGTTTTGTGTTCATTTTTATGACAAGCCGGTGACAAGCAGTGTGACTTGGTAGGCATAGTAGGTAAGAGGGGCCTCTAGGACGTGCCAGTGACATCTCAGCCCACATGCCCTCTGTAAAGGATCTGAACATGTACAAGTACCAGAGAACCGGCCACTGCCCAGCGTGTGGGCGGCAGCCTTCTGCCCATCTGCTCACCAGGAACTTGATCCAAGCCATGCCTGTGTGTTTTTAATTGACATATAATTCATATACCATACAGTGCCACCTTTTAAAGTGTGCAATTCAGTGATTATGCAATCATCACCATTATCTAACTTCAGAACACTTTCATCAGCCCCCAAAAGAAATCTGAGACCCATTTGCACTCACCATATCCCCTCCCACCAGCCCTCGACAACCATTAAGCTACTTTCTGTCTCCATGGATTTGCCTATTCCTTTTATTTTATTTTATTTTATTTTTTTTGCCTTTTCTAGGGCCGCACCCGCGGCATATGGAGGTTCCCAGGTTAGGGGTCTAATCAGCTGTAGCCGCCAGCCTACACCACAGCCACAGCAACGCAGGATCCTAACTCACTGAGCAAGGCCAGGGATCGAACCCACAAGCTCATGGTTCCTAGTCAGATTCATTAACCACTGCGCCACGATGGGAACTCCATGGACATGTCCATTTTTTGACAGCCAATTTAGTTTCAGCAAAAACAGTACAAAGCAACAAACACACAAAAATCTCCATTACATTTATGTTCTTAATTTGAATTTTGTTAATTGACAGCAATTCAAATCACTGGAGAAAGGATGGGCTCTAATAAATAATATTATGAAAAAATTAGTTATACATTTTGAAGGAACTATAAAAATACTGAGAACCTAGAGTTCCTGTGTGGCTCAGCAGGTTAAGTATTCTGCATTGTTGCTGCTGTGGCATGGGTGTGATACCTGGCCTGAGAACCTTATTCCTGCCATGCATGCACCCCAAAAGATTACTGAGAAATAATACAAGGAATCATTTTTAGGACATTGATTTGGGAGCATTTAACCTAGGCATGACATGCCAAAGTTCACAAAGGAAAAGGCTGACACAATTGTGGGTTTTTTTGTTTTTTGTTTTTTGTTTTCAGCCTTTTTAGGGCCACACCCATGGCATATGGAGGTTCTCAGGCTAGGGGTCAAATCAGCTGTAGCTGCCAGCCTACACCACAGCTCACGGCAACACCAGATACTTAACCCACTGAGCAAGGCCAGGGATGGAACCTTCGTCCTCATGGATACTAGTCAGGTTCATTTCCATTGAGCCACAACAGGAACTTGACACAATGGTGTTATATACACACACACACAGACCCATTTAGATGAAAAATGACAGTTTGGAAATAATATTTCCAACATACCCAAAAACCTTACTATTTAATTGTAGAAGTCAATAAAAGAAGCAAAACAACCTAGTAGAAACAGGGACAAAATATTTATATAAGAAAAAGATAAATATGAATATCTAAAGATATGCTCAATACCATACAAATTCAAATATCTCACTACATGTTAAAAAAGAATTTTGTTGATTGATTTGGGGGCTCTAATTTTTCACATCTTAGCTTTTTTTGGTCTTTTTTCCTTTTTCTAGGGCTGCTCCTGTGGCATATGGAGGTTCCCAGGCTAGTTCTAATCGGAACTGTAGCTGCCAGCCTATGCCAGAGCCACAGCAACGTGGGATCTGAGATGCATCTGCAACCTACACCACAGCTTACAGCAACGCCGGATCCTTAACCCACTGAGCAAGGCCAGGGATCGAACCCACAACCTCATGGTTCCTAGTCGGGTTCATTAACCACTGTGCCACGATGGGAACTTCACATCTTAGATTTCTAGCTGTACAACTGCTATGCTATAAAGGGTAGGCAGCTGGCTTAGAGACGCTACAAAGCATCATTATAAAAACAATGACTGGAGGGTCCATGTGGCCAACCACAAAAATGGCTGGGGTTTCCTCCTATTCCTGTGGGTTCACCTCTCTGTGCTGCAATCTACCACATTTCCCATCAAGACTCTGTTTTGAGGGAGTTTCCTCCATAGCACAATGGTTAATAAATCCGACTAGGAACCATGAGGATGCAGGCTCAATCCCTAGCCTCGCTCAGTGGGTTAAGGATCAAGCGTTACCATGAGCTGTAGTGTGGGTTGCTGATGCAGCTTGGATCGCCTGCTACTGTGGCTGTGGCTGTGGCATAGGCCAGCAGCTGGAGCTCCAATTCGATCCCTGGGAACTTCCAGCTGGGGACAGGACCCTGTCTTTCCCATGACCCCAGCTGACAGCCAGTACTAAGCAGGTCCCCAGAGACCCACGAGCTGACTGTATTTGCACGAGTGAGCCAGGCAGATGGGAACAAGAGGCACCTAGCTGAGCCCAGCCCAGACTGATGGCCCACAGAGCCGTGAACTAACAGACACTTGTTATGTGAAAAGGCTAAGTCTGGGGGTGGTATGTCAGACAGCAAACATGAACTAACGCATTCTCTGAAAACAGTTTACCTTTAAAAGGTACCTAGGTGGACAAGATATTAACAGTGGTTGCCCCTGGGAAGGAAACTGCTCCTGGGGGCTGGAGGTGTGTGTGTGGGGTGGAGGGAGTGCTTCACTGGATCCCCTTTCATAGCTTCTGAAATTTGAACCATGAATCAGCTTGCCATTTCAACATAAGTAAAAATCAATCAATAAAAAAGGGTTCTCTCCTATTATTCAAATTTGTGAACTATCTCCTGCATTCAAATCCTGTCTCTGCCTCCCAGGTCCCCCACACCCGAGGGCAGGCTGCCCCTCACTGAGCACCCTGGCACACTCACCAATGTGGTGGGGAACCTTCTCCAGCTCCTCGATCTGGATGTGCCTGGCACCTGCTGGGATCTGCACCAGCTTGAGAGCTCCTGCCACAGAGGAGAATCCAGAAAAACCATGAGCACCCTGAGCTGGTGGCCCCACTTCCCAGCATCCCCCATCACCACCTCTCCCTCATAGGTACCCAGGAACCTCAGTCTCTTTATCTGTAAAATAGGGATGGGCCTTTCTCTACAAAGTACTGAGAGGATCAGAGTTTGTACCATTTAAAATGCTCTATAAACACCACAGGGCTCTGTGTGTGTGTTAGTTGCTATTATTTCCCACTTACTTTTTCTTTTTAAAACAAATTTTATGGCCACACCTGCAACATATGGAAGTTCCTGGGCCAGGGATTCAATCTGAGCTGCAGTGACCTACATCAGATCCTTTAATCCACTGCTCTGGGCCAGGGAGTGAACCTTCACCTTCACAGTGACCCAAGCCACTGCAGTTGGATTCTTTTTTTTTTTTTTTTTTTTTGTCTTTTTGTCTTTTGTTGTTGTTGTTGTTGCTATTTCTTGGGCCCCTCCCGCGGCATATGGAGGTTCCCAGGCTAGAGGTCCAATCGGAGCTGTAGCCACCGGCCTACGCCAGAGCCACAGCAACATGGGATCCGAGCCGCGTCTGCAACCTACACCACAGCTCACGGCAACGCCGGATCGTTAACCCACTGAGCAAGGGCAGGGACCGAACCCGCAACCTCATGGTTCCTAGTCGGATTCGTTAACCACTGCGCCACGACGGGAACTCCGTGCAGTTGGATTCTTAACCCACTGTGCCACAGCAACAACTTCTATTTCCTGCTTTCTTTTCTTTTTTCTTTTTATGTCTTCTTGGGGCCACACCCACAGCATATGGAAGTTTCCAGGGTAGGGGTCATATCGGAGCTGAAGCCGCCAGTCTACACCACAGCCATAGCAACGCCAGATCCGAGCCACATCTGTGACCTACACCACAGCTCACGGCAATGCCAGATCTTTAACCCACTGAGCGAGGCCAAGGATCGAACATGCAACCTCATGGATATTAGTTGGGTTCGTAACAGCAGGAACTCCCTATTTCCCGCTTTCTTGACCTTCTTTTCTCCTGACTTTCCCTACCCACCCCCCTTCCTCCTACACTTTGAGCCACTGCAGGGATTTAAAAGAAATAGGCCATGAAGATCCAGCATGGGGGGTCCCATGGTCCTCTCAGTCTAAGGCCTAAAGACTAACCTTTCTCAGAGCTACCAACTTCCCCCCAACAAGAGGGAAAGGTGAGATGAGGCAAAACTGAAACATTCCCAAAAGGGAAATGAATCTAGTTCATACTAAAGTATAAAGGACTAATATGTGGTCCTTTTCAACAGCAAGTGTGGCCAGTTTGGAGGTGAGGAAGGAAGTCAAGGAATTCAAAAGTACCAGGAATTCAAAGGAGGAAGCACCATAGTTTTTTAAAAAGTGAGAGAAGAGAGTGGAAAGGAAGACCAGTCCAGTCTGGGCCACATCCTCAGACCTGTCTGACTTCTCACTCCCACTAAGAGCCCCGGGGGAAGAGACGGCTGAACTCCTGTGACAACACAGCGCTGGGTAGGAAGGGCTTCTGAGCGCCTGGGCCCAAGTGCAGGTGCAGCCTACCTGGAAGATGAGGGGACCACAGCCAGGGGCAGCCTGGGAAGGTCTGAGACAGGCTCCAGGGCCCCCCACCCCACCCTGAACTGTAACTGGCTCAAGGAGGGAGGGCTCATCAAAGGGCTGGCTCAGGCTCTAGGGACCCTGGCTGGGCCAGAACCCCAGCACCCCCTGCTTATTCCCCCAACCCGAGTCTGCTCACCTGCCTGCTTGGAGGCCTTGCCCAGGGTCCCCTTCACAGTCCTGCAGTGGGAGTTGTCACCACCACAGACCCCACACTTGTCATCTGTCTTCATGGACCCCACCTCCTTGTCACAGCCGACGGGCTGAAGGCAGAGATGGGATCATTGGGAGGAGGCTTCCATGCCACCCCACCCCCCTGCCAGGCCAGCAGCCCTGGGCTCCCTCCCTGGTCCCCAGGCCCCAGATATGAGAGAACCCTAGCCCAAGAGGCATTCCTGGACAGGGCTGTTACAAATTCGCCGTGTGACATGGCAAGGTCTTAAACCCGGCCATGCCTCTCCCTCTGAATGGGCCTGGGCCATAACCCCTTTCCAGCAGCCCAGGGTCACACGGAGGGCCAAGGGGGGTCATGGTGGGGAAGGTGAGACGACGCTTATCTTCCTAGGGAGCAGACAAAGGGGCAGGCAGACGGCGGGTGGCCAGGAGCAGGGCACCTACCACACACTCGCCACGGGCGCAGACACTGTACGGGTCCCGGTAGCTGCAGCGCGTCCCGTCGTGGACCACCTGGTTCATGAAGACCACGTCCCCTGTGTCCTCTGACTGGCAGATCAGCTCACACTTCTGAGCATCTGTGGGGAAAGGGGTCAGCTGGGCTTGGAGAAAGTGGGCCGGCTTAGGGCGACATTAGCACATGGCCCAAGCAGGAAGCTCGGGGGGCCAACCCTGGGAAACGGGGGGAAGTGGGGTGGTGGTACCAGGTGTGGAGCTAGGCTCAAAATCCCTGCCAGGTCCCTTAGGAGCCATGAGACCTTGGGCTCTGACCTCTCTGAGCTTCAGTTCCTTATTTATTACCCTTGATCCGGTGAAACACCAAGCTATGTTGTTAAGAAACATCAAATGATAAAACAATAATAACAACGGTAATAATAAGCCAACCCTTAAGGAACGTTTCCTATGCACCAGATACTTTCGAAACCTTATATACTCTTTTTAATTTTTTCTTAATTTTTGGCTGTGCATGCAGGAGGTTGGCACGGGATCTCAGTTTCTAGACTAGGGATTGAACCCGGGCTGTGGCAGTGAACGCTCTGAGTCCTAACCACTAGACCACCTGAGAACTCCCGCTTTATAAACTCTTTTTTAAAAAAAATATTCTAAAAAGACTTTATTTTTCTAATAAATGATTATTTTAAATGATATTTATACAATTTTTTGTGGGTGACAGGTAATACAAGGAGGTATTTTAGAGTTAAACCATTAATAAGGTAATATCAACAAGACCCTGATTTTATGCAATAATGAAGGGAAATTTTCTCAAGGATGTTACAAAAGAGAAGTGATGAAAATTATAACATCTTTGATCTTAGAATAAGACATAATACTTACTTTTGAATATTGAGTTATCTCATAATCTTTCCCAAAAAGTAACTACCCTAATTATATCACAGGAAATATCTGAATAATCACCAATATATGCACAAAACAGAGATAATTAATTTCTCTCCCCTTTATATACTCTTGAGGTACAACTTTAAATGCTTCTTTTGTGACTTCACTAATTTAAACCTCTCAATACCCCCAAGGAAACAGATTCTAGCATTACAGGGGAAGAAACCAAGGACCAGAGAGGTCAAGGAATTTGCTCAAGGCCCCACAGCCACACAGCAAGTGGCAGAGCCAGAATTCTAACTCAGGCAGTCAGGCTTGAGTCCTGCCCTGACCGCTACATATACATCACCCATCACACGTGCACGGTGCATCTTCACACGTTTGCAAAGTTTACAAGACTGTGTGTAAGGAAGGCAGAGCAGTAATCTGTGTTTGGGTTTGCAAACGGAGCAGCAGTGAGGGAAGGAAGGAGGTCCTTTCTAGTTCTAACAATTAAATGTTCTATATCTGGGCTACTGACGTCGTGCAAAAATAGGTTCCGGAGAACATATAAACACTTGCTGTGTTTCTTGGAAAAAAGGAGGTTGGGGCTCAGCTAACTTCCTGGAATTTGTCTAAAAGTCCTGGGAAAACCCCAAGTCCAGCTGCCCCATTGGCCTTGCAGCTCCTTTCCACCCCATGCTGCTGAAGCTGGTGTGGATTCTGGTGGGATCTGCCAGGCTTTGAAAGTAAAATTTCTTTTCTTTTCTTTTTTTTTTTTTTTTTCTTGTTTTTTTGCTCTTTAGGGCTGCACCCATGGCATATGGAAGTTCCCAGGCTAGGGGGTGAATTGGAGCTACAGCTGCTGGCCTGCACCATAGCCACAGCAACACAGGATCCAAGCCATGTCTGCGACCTACACCACAGTTCACAGCAACACCAGATCCTTCACCCATTGAGCGAAGCCAGGGATTGAACCCGCAACCTCATGGTTCCTAGTTGGATTCATTTCTGCTGCGCCATGACAGGAACGCCTGAAAGTAAAATTTCTAAGGAACCATCTAGCTCCCAGCTCCTCATCCCTGAGCTCCCAGGATACCTGGTGACGTTTCACCCCAGCCCTCAGGATTCAAGTTCAGAGCCACAGCATCTAATATCACTTTGGATTTCATGCACAGGGAGCTGGATTCCTGATGGACCTGGGCCAGGGGCTGAGGAGTGAGGGGCTGACACCCTTCAGAAAACAGACAGGACCCTGGCCAGTACACCCCAGGCAGGTGGGTTTCTGGAAAGTCCTGGGAGCCAGCTGACAGTGGCAAGGGAGTGGTGAGCCCCCCAGACTGGGAGGAATCCAAGCAGGGGGACGACACCCCTACAAGCATGTTCCAGAAGGGTCTGTGTACTGGCAGGCAATACACAGGCCTCTGGGGTCCCCTCCAACTTGAAGACTGTCATTCTAAACATGAGCCGAAGAACTGAGGGTCTTGCAACTGACACTTCGGAACCATGCTTACCAAGAAAGAAGTGGCCCTGGGCTCGGAAGAGGAAAGGTCATTGTAATCACGCCATCTGAGGCCAAGGGCTGGATGGTGGGGAGGGGGAGCACCAGTCCATGGAGGGACCGTGGAGAGGCTGGCCCCGGGAGGTAGGCTCAGAGGGCTGGTAAGGGCCCTTCCAGTCCGAAGGCTCTCAGATGGTGTGACCCCTAGCCTGTACTGGCTTCTCCTTGCCCCTCCCAGAGCTATCACTAGACATGCTCCAAGACAGATCAGCACTGGTGTGGCCCCCAAATTTAGACCCTCTGTGTGGGTCCCAAGGCCTGCGACTCTCCCGGGATAGCCTGGAGGGGGTCAGTTGGAAGACTCCACAGGCTCCCATGGGTCTGCCTTTCAAATCATTTTCATTAACTGCTAAAATGGAAGCCCAATCAGTACAACCTAAAGATGGGGTGAGTAAGAGGACCGAGCATCTCAGGACACTGGTTATGCAAAGCACAGGGCACCTATCCAGGCCTTTTCCACACAGGTAAGGACAGCCAGCACTGCAGCCAGCCTCAGGGGCACCTCTGGGCCAAGCAACCCATGCTCAAGATATGTCCCTCCTTCTGCCAGGAAAGAGCAAGAGCACACAAATCAAGGATGTGGTTTTTGTTGTTGTTGTTGTTGTTGATTTTCCTTTTAGGGTCATACCTGCAGCGTATGGAGGTTCCCAGGCTAGGGGTCGAATTGGAGCTGCAGCTGCCGGCCTACACCACAGCCATAGTCACTGCAACACCAGATCTGAGCCTCATCTGCAACCCACAGCTCACAGCAATGATGGATCCTTAACCCACTGAGCAAAGGCCAGGGATTGAACCCCACATCCTCATGGATACTAGTTGGGTTCTTACAGCTGAGCCATGACAGAGACTCCCAAGGATGGTTTTGATAAGGACAGCAGCCCCAAGGTGCACAGTGCAGAGGCCTGCACCAAGGCATGTGGCAAACCCACCACTGGAATGTCCCTTTTGGTGCCACCACTGTCCCTCCACCTCCACTGGGTGGGAGGCCCTGCTTGGGAAGACATGGACCCAGCAGATGCTGAAGGACATGGCAGGGGTTGGGAGGGTGGGGAGCAGGGCAGGCTCACCGTCATCAGGCTCGAAGGGGACCCAGCTGTGCTTGGCATTCTGGTGGACATAGTAGGAGTTGCGCTTGGCACACTGCTGGGCCCGGAAGTCTTCGTAGGGCCCCGGACACTCCTCGCTGTTGCAGACCTGATACTGGAATGTGGGCCCTGAGCACAGGCGGCCTCCGTAGGCTGGGCTGGGGGCGGACACAGAGAGACCATGCTGGCTGGGGAGGGCCAGGCTTCCCACCTGGCCACCCCAGGTAGCCCAGCCTTTCACAGTAGCCTAAAAAGGGGCTCCACTAGCTAGAGAGGGACCCCCACTGTGAGGGCTGCTGAGCTCAGAGCCTTTTGGTTCCTTCAGGCATAAGCTACCTATTCCTTGGGGAGGGGGGAGGGTGTTTGTGTACGTGGTGTGTGTGTGTGTATGTGTGTGTGTGTGCGTGTACACGGTGTGTGATGGGGGCAGGGAGAGAATGGGTAAAAGAAAAGGGGGAGGAGATGGGGGAGGGAGGGGGGCAGCTGGGAGGGCTGGAAGAGAAATCAGCCTTATTCATCTTTGTATATTCTTTCAACCATTGCCCAGGGCCTGACATAGAGTAGCCCTCAACACATGAGTCAGCTCTTCCCATCGGCATCCGCTTCCATTTAATAACACAACAAAGAGAGGGGTGGTAAGAGAGACCTGGATTTGGAATCAGGAGATCTGGCTAAATCTAAGCCCAAGTCCTGACTAAGACACCTTGGGTAGGTCACTCAGTCTTGCTGTGCCTTCACTTCCCCCTTTAAAGGAAGGACCATAACACCCCTCATTGCACCTACCTCCTGGTGTGTCTGCAGAGAATAAATAAGAAAAGGTATTTTAAAGCAATCTGTACTCTCTTCCCCATTAAATTAGGAGGATTCAGTGAAGATTATGGCTGCAGGAGTTCCTGTCCTGGGGCAGCAGAAATGAATCCGACAAGGAACCATGAGATTGCAGGTTTGATCCCTGGCTTCGCTCAATGGGTTAAGGATCTGGCGTTGCTGTGAGCTGTGGTGTAGGTCACAGATGCGGCTCGGATTTGGCGTTGCTGTGGCTGTGGCGTAGGCCAGCAGCTACAGCTCGGATTAGACCCCTAGCTTGGGAACCTCCATATGCCACAGGTGTGGCCCTAAAAAGACAAAAAACAAAACAAAACAAAAAAATAGATTATGGCTGCAAAGGAGCCAAGTGCACGAGGTGATTGGATCTCTGCTCAGAGATGCTGGGAGGATGACATGGGTTTACGCACAGAAATGCTCACTCCCCACCTGGCACAGAGAAGGTGCTCCATACACTGGAGTGATTATAGCAGCAGCTGTCCTTTATTAGCGCTTAGACTGCTCTGCGCCTGGGGCTGAGAGTACATAGATTATTTCCTCTAAGCCTCATAAAATAAACACAGTTATTATTACAGAGGAGATCAATAAACGGGAGCTTTGATCAAGGGGTTGAGCATGACCGGAAGGTGGTTTTTTTCAGAGTGGACACCACTGGGTCTTCCTATAACTCGGCTTTCAGACCCCCAACAGGTCAAAGTGACAAGGCAGTTCATTTCAGCTCCTATTTGCAAAAGGTCAGTATAGCCATCCATCTGACACAGGAGCAGGCGGCTCCAGGAGGCACGGAGCTTCCCCTCCCTGGAGGCACACAGCCGACCAAGAAGGACCACTCCTCAGGATGCTGGGTGGACCACGACCACCACCAGGCTTCTGTGATCCTAGGATCCTGCCATTCCGCAGCCCCCATCACATCCCTCAGCGCTGCGAGGGGCAGGGCCAGGCCCTGCCCCAGGGGTTCAAAAGCCCTGGTTCCTGGAGCCCTGTGCCCCACACGGCCAGCCCCGGCCAGCTCCCATCTCTCAGGAAGCTGTTCTAAGCACGTTGCTTCAGCCCGGGAGATGGAGGCATGCAGAGCTGGTGTTCAGAGGTTCCAAAACCATGGGAGGGGATCCCCACTGAGGGGATAAAAAGGAGAAATAGACCAATCCCCTAGAATGCAGAAATATGAGTGAGGGGTGCTGAGAGGGGAATTTGACATGAGAAAGAGGTAATTTAAGAAAAACTGAAGGGAGTTTTGCTTCATGAGGTAGGAAACAGACTAGGGGAGTTTATCCTCCCAAGACATGGCCAGTGAACATTTAGATCAGCGTTTTCTCAAAGTTTAGTTGGAGGGTGAGGGTCACAGGAGGGCTTGGTAAACTGGCCAAGACATGGGCCCACCCAGACCCTCTGTGGAATCTTCTGCATACAGAAGAGAGTTTGAGAGTCCCTACTTTGGACCCAATGGGAGATGTCAGGCCCAGTGGGAAGTGATTTGGCCCCCCCTCTCAAAAAAAAAATCTGGGGTCCTCATCCATTGGGATATACAGCCACCTGCAGGAGACCTTCTTCCTTGTACCCTGTACCCCAGTGCCTTTCCCTCCAAGCCCCTTAGGCCCCTGCCCTGCCCACCTCAGACAAGTGCACTCACGGGGGATTGTCACAGCTCCGGCTACGGGATCGAACTCCACCTCCACATGACCGTGAACATGACCCGAAATGGGTCCAGGAGCTCCAGCCTCCATCTTGGCCATACATCTGCTCTGGCGACTTCCAGATGCAGTGACCTTTGAAGCACCACTGGGAAAGAGCAGAGGGTGTGAGATTACCCTGGGGCCATTGCTGCCTAGCCTTCCACAGAGAGTGCCCAACAGAGCACACAGCACAGCCAGTGGGTACCGTGGGTGAGCCCAGAGAAGGGGCATTAAGAGCATAAGCCTTGGGAGTTCCCGTTGTGGCACAGCAGGTTAAGAACCCAACTAGTGTCCATAAGGATGCAGGTTCGATCCTTGGCCTCTCTCAGTGGGTTAAGGATCTGGAAATGCCACAAACGGCAGCACAGGCCTCAGCAGCAGCTCCGATATGAACCCTAGCCTGGGAACTTCCATATGCCACAGGTGTGGATGTTAAAAAAAAAAAAAAAAAAAAGGCATAAACTTCAGGGTTACACAGAATCTCACCTCCACCCTGAGCTGAGTGATCTTCAGCAAAGGGCTCCCCTTTCTGAGCCTATTCCTCAACCGTACCATGTCGCTAACAGCATCTACCCACAGGGCTGCCATGAGCATTCAATGAGATAACGTCTGGCACACGCAGCCCTTCAGAAATGGCAGACAGTATTACTCATGATGCTAATCACTGTGCAGTTATCTGGTTTTCCACCCCAAGAGAACCAAAGGGCTGATAAGGGAGAGAAGACACAATCTTCCCACATTATCCAGAGTTGATCTTGGCTCAGTACGTCAAAATCACTATCTAGGGGGCCCCACGCAGGTATGTACAAGGGAGGGAAGCCAGCTACATGGGAGGTCTGTTCATGCAGTGGAGGGAGTATATGCCTCGAGTCCCAGAGGCCTGGGTTTGAATCCCAGCTCCGCCATTACTAGCTGTGTGTGGCTTTGGCATAGTTTTACCCCGTGGAGCCTCAGTGTACTTGCCTGTTAAATGGGACTGTTCTAACAACTGAAAGCAACACCACTGGGCACAGAGTCAGGCACAAGGGTGGGCTCAACCAAAGTTAACTCCCTTCCTTTTCCCGTAGGGCCACAGATAAGAAGTACAGCGGAGACTCTCAGTGGTTCCCAGCCTTAGAGTCACTTGGAGAACTTTTAAAATTCCCAGTGCCTTGGCTTCACCCCAGACCAACTGAGTCAGACTCTCTAGGGGTAGGGACTTTTTAAAAAGTGGTATTTAAAAAAAAAAAAAAAAAAAAAAAGCAGGTATGAAGTTGACCACTGAATGACTCAGGGGTTGGGGCACAATAAAAAATCTTCATGTAACTTATAGTCAGCCCCCTGTATCTGAGGTTCCACATGTGCAGATTCAACCAAGCACAGGTTGGTAGTATGGTGGTATTTACTATTGAAAAAAAAAGAATCGGCATATAAATAGGCCCACTTAGCTTAAACCTGTGTTGTTCAAGGGTCAACTGAACTTTGTATGCCATATCTCAGTTCAAGTGTACAACTCATTGATTGTTCATAAATGTACGGCATTTGGCAACCACCACGATCCAGTTTCGGAACAATTCCATCACAAGGAAGAGCCATCTTGTGCTCATTTGCTGTCACTTCCTGTTCCGGGCGGGGGAGGGACTTTGAAAGCTCCCCAGGTGGTTCTAATATGCAGACAAAACCCAGAGCCACTGATGGACTCTTATGTTTCATTGTGACAGGAGAGGGCCTGGGGCTCTGAAAACACTTGGAGCAGGTATACCCCCAGCTCGAGGATAACAGTCTGCCAGGTTTGGAGCCCCATCTATCTGTGAAGGGCCAGATGTGAGTGGGAGGAATCTGGTGAAGTCAGAGCGGGAAGGGCAGAGACAGGCTGGTGGGGTAGGTCTGTGCCTGAGCTCCCAGCTGCTGCTCTTCTTTGCTTTTTTTTTTTTGGATCTTTTTAGGGCTGCACCTGTGGCATATGGAAATTCCCAGACTAGGGGAGCTCAAATTGGAGCTATAGCCCCTGGCCTACGCCACAGCCATAGCAACACAGGATGGGAGCTGTGGTTGTGACCTACACCACAGCTCATGACAATGGCAGGATCCTTAACCCACTGAGTGAGGCCAGGGATTGAACCTGCGTCTTCATGGACACTGGTCAGATTCGTTTCCACTGAGCCTTGATGGGAACTCCTCTCCTTTGCTTTGACGTGACTCATAATTTCACAACAACCCAAGAAGCAGGAGGGACACTTGGTCAGGGGTCAGCTGGGGTTGATGAATGTCCCAAGGTCACTACACAGAGAAGGGGGCAGGGCCAGCAATAGAGCAGAGGTGGGTTTAAGACCCCAGCTCAGGGGTCTCAGATCCTGCCACATGTCCCCCACCCACCTACACAAGAGGGTGCAAACACACACCTGGAAGTACACGAGAGGGCGTGTTTGGGGGGAAGGGGCGAGAACACGTGTGTGGGAGAAATAGCAGGGTGGACGGGGTGGAAGGAGGAGGCGGGACACCCAGAGTCTTCCCTCCTTCCCTTGTCTGCTAATCACCCTCTGTCTGACCTCCACGAGTTCCTTAACCGGCCTGGGCCTCAATCTCCTCATCTGTAAGATGGGAGCAAACATTATCAATGATGGGCTATGAGACGAGGCCGAACTCTGCTCGCTGTAGAAGCTGAGATGCAGGGTGGGAGAGAAGGTGTGGGTGTGAGTGTGAGTTGGCGTGAGGATTCCACGTGTAGCTGCGTGCACGGGAGGCTTCCTCCTGTCCTCTGGCACCGCCCCCCACCCCATGCATTCAAATCCACACTTGGCAGGGAGGTGAGGGCTCCCCAGGGTTTGTACCCCAGGAGGGCACTCCTGCTGCAGCTTGGGGCCCGCAGGTACCTTGCCTGGCGCGCACTCAGTCCCGTCCAGCGGGGGCCCCTTCTTGGTCTTGCAGAAGTATGGGTTGTCAGGGTGGCTGCACCAGAGCTGCTTGCATGCCTCAAAGGTCCTGAGCTGTGTGACAAGGGGAATGGGGTCACTGGGCTGGACTGGCTCTCTAGCTCTGACAAGTCATCCAGGAGACAAAGGGTGGTGCCAGAGAGAGGGAAGGGTGTAGGGGCGCTGGGGCCAGAACACCGCAAGGGAGGCAGGAGGGGCCCATCCACCCAAAGCCCCACATGCCCATAAGCTCAAGCCCACCCAAGTGCCAGTGACCTCCAGCATCCCCTGACTCCCAACAGAGCACCACGAGGAAGGGGCCAGCCACAGCCCACATTCCTCTGTCTCCCTCCCCAGGCCTCCCTCCCTGCCTTGGCAAAGGCCACTCTGTCACTGGGCAGAGCCTAGGGTTTGGGTCCACTGATGCCCCCTGAGTCCTGTGCATATGGGAGGCTTTGAGGGTGGTGCCCAGTCTAGCCAAACCCTGCAGCCCCCAGACAAGGTCAGGATTCCCACCTCCCTCTGATGTCACTCAGCCATGCCAGAGGGTAGTTAACCTTGCTTCAGATTGTCCAGGAAAGTTCCATCCCCCTTTCTCTCCTAACAGCCCCTGCCCACCAGGCGAGTGTCCTACAAATGCAGCATTTGGGCACTGAAGGCCCAAACTCCAGCTGTTTCTCCATCCCCAAAGCAGCAACCAGATGTTCTGCTGTGGCTGGGCAGAGGGCAAGGTGGCCACACAGGGCTTTCTGGTCCTGCAGAGCTGAGTAGGGGGCTGCATTCCTGGATGGGGGTTTGAGATACTCAAGGTACCCAGGCTTGACCCCTCAGAGAGCCTCCCTGCCCTGGGATGTGCCCTTCTCTGAGCCTTGGCCTGGGCACTGATTAGCGCCAGTTCAGTTCTCTCCTGGGTGGCTCTAGCCGATCACTGGGCTCCAGGCTCTCTCTTGCCCTGTCCTGCAGAGACTGGGCTCTGCTCCCTTGTATCTGTCTCCTCAGGAGGCGGGGTGAGGCATGCAGTTGGGCCCCCTGGAGAGAGGGCATTTAGGGCCCTGGAGAACTTCACCAGGGTGAGAAGTCTATTCCAAACATCCTGCTAAACACCCCAACAGCAGAGTGTGGCAGTTCTTTCTCCCCCAGGCTAGCACCTGATCTGACACAAGGACTGGCTGGCAGACAAGTTCCCCTGGTGACCAGCCCACCCAGGATCCCATCAGCAGCCCACCCTCTCTATTCTCCATTGCCATCTTTCCCAGGGCCCAAGCCTTCTGCGGCCACCACACACAGTGCCCCTGCAGGTGGGACTGGGTGGGGGAGGGGATGCTACCCCCTCCATGGTGGCTGACACAGAGCCTGCAGGCCCACGGCCAGGCTGCCTGGGCGAAGGTGCTCTATGAAGGACCAGCCTGGGTCCCAGGAGGACCTGGCCCGGTGTCCTGGCTGGCAGAGGCAGTGGGAACTCACCGCCGAGCAGGTGTGGTACCCAGTGCCAAAGTCGAAGCGGCACTGCTCATCCATGGAGTAGTCAATGCCGGGCAGCTCCGGGGGCTGGGGCCAGGCGGGTGCGAAGGGATCGTCAAGGAGGCAGTCGTAGGAGCTGGTGGCAGAGGCGGGGAGGTGAGCCAGGCAGGGGCAGGAACCTCCTGTTCTCTCTTCCTTCCCAGGGCAGGGGTGGAGGGGTTACCAAGCAAGGTAGGCCTGTAGGAATCTGCCCCCACTGCCCTGTGCCAGGAGCTGCATTTCCCAGGGAGGATGGGCTGTCCCGAGCGCCACCCGGCTTTCACTCCACATCTGAGAGCTCTAGAGCCATGGCGCCCAGGACTGGGGTTAGGCACTCAGCTTGTGGCTTTCTCACAGGCCCCAATGCTCATGTTAGATGGACACACCATGGTCTGGATTCAGGGTCAGCTCAACTGAGGGGAGGCAGACACGTCCGCTCACCATGCAGGACGTACGCTGGGCCTGGCCAGCTGCCGCGGGAGGTTAGTAACAGTATCTCTGCAGGCGCCAGCCCCACCCAAACCCACGCTATGCCCCTTCTCTGCCAGGAGCTCCCAAGTCTAACACTCGTCCTGGGCCTCCACGTCCCTGGAGTCCCAGCAGCTGACCCACAGACCCGAAATCAAATCGAGCGTGTGTCAGGGGCGGGATGGTGTCGGGAAGGGAGGGGACTTGGGCGGAACAGAGTGGCAGCCCGCACACGCTCCCCTGTCCAGCCCAGAGGGTGGAGGTGACCTACGGGAGGTAGCGGCTGAGCTCCAGCTTGCTGCAGCGGGACCAGTGGAAGCGGTGGAAGGCGGCCTGCACCAGGGGTGCCATGACGCTGCCCAGGCTGGTCTCATCTGCACAGCCGTTCCCCTGACCGTCATGCTCCATGCCGAGCCTGGTGGGTGGGCGAAGAAGGACAGAGGGGAGCCCTGAGTCACACCTGGGAAGCCCCCCCACCCCCCCTCCCCAGGGATGATGGGCAGGTGGGCCAGAGACCCTGCCCTGACCAGGCTGCAGACTGTTCCAAACATCCTGCTAAAACACCCCAACCAGCAGGGTGTGGCAGCTCTTTCTCTCCCAGCCTAGCACGCAGGGGGGAGGGCCGCCCTCTGGATGGAAGCTGAGTCCCAGCCCTGCCCCCCAGTGGGGCTGGGCTCATGCTGCCCTCCTGTCGCTCACAGCTTCTGAGGTCAGCTGCCGCCCCACTCCTGGCCCAGGACACCCTTCCTGGCCACCCTGCCCGTGGGCTGACATCCCACAGCAGGGGCTGCCTGTACTCCCTTAACAACTCGCACGCCATGCACTGGCTTCCCTCCAGACCCAAGGAGGAGGTCATTCTGTTCACTCTGACCTTGCTTACTGAGCCCCGCCTTGGGCACCAGCCTCTTTAGCCTCTCCTAGACCCCACGGTACCGAGCACAGAGCTTTGCGTGTGGTACACACCTGCCGTGATGAGCGTTTAAATGTAAAAGTTGCTCTTTATAGTTAGTATTTAACAGCAAAGCCCAAATTCTTAAACACTTCCAGGTGGCTGCATCTGGCCTTGACCGCTAGACAGACACATAGGCCTCTAGGCTTGACCTTGTCACTGCACAGGGAGGGCCTCTGTCAGGGAAGAGTGGACACTCCCTGCCCCCCCCACAACACACATATAGGGAGACACACTCCTGGCTCCAGAATATGTGAAACCATTGGCTTCCAGGGTGGGAGGGGATCTCAGCAGTTTCCCTGTGTCGACCACCTCTGTGTTGAAGGCGGGGGATCCCCAAGAGGAGGCGCTGCCCACCAGTGAGGGGCAGATGCAGAGAGGGACAGACTGAGGGAGGGAGGCCCACTCCTCTCCCTTCCACGTCCTTCCAGCTACAGAAAACAGCCCTCACTCTGCGCGCAGGCTGAGGATGGGGCGAGCTGGGAGGCATGTCCTCACTCTGCCCTTATGGATGAGCAAAGCCAGGAAGTGGGACTGTGATATAGGCAGGTCACCATCGGAATTGGAAACTTTGGGTGGAGGCTTGTGTTCTCCCAGCACGTAGCATCTCGCACGATTCTCTGTCCCGCTCTCCGCTGCAGCCCCATTTCTAGAGTAGGGCCTGGCACAGGGAAGATGCTCAAGAAAATACTGGTTGAATGAATGAATGAATATGCTTGAAGCCAGGCCTGAGGATCATGCAAGCCAGCTGCCAGCCTGGCCCGAGGCCTGGGTCCAAGCGTGCCTGTTTATGATGGACACAGGCCAGCGCTCCAGGGCACTGAGCACCAGTGAGGGCCCCGAGCTATTTCTGTGACAGAGGGATAGAGACCACCCAGGGAGCAGGGCATTCCCTAGGAGGGGATACTGCCACTAACCTGCCAAAGGCGGGGCCACATCTAGTCCCCCATGGCCCTGAGATTTGGGGGCTGGGCTCAAGGCAGGCCCAGAATTGCTTTCTGGGCCCTGGGGCCCCCTCCCCCTCAGGGCAGCTCCTCTGGCATCTCCTGGGAACTTGGACAAAGCCTCCCACACCCACAGACCTCCTTGGAGCTCAAGGCAAAGCCCGCCTTCCCAGTGTCACTTACACGTGGCCGGTCTCGTGGGCCACCACGAAGGCCGAGGAGAAGCCGTCCTCGTGGTTGAGGGCACAGCTTCTCAAGGGGTGGCACATGCCAGTGACAGGTGCATACCCTGCCGGGGGGAGGGAAGAGAAGCCAGACAGAGGTCATGCACAGGTGAGGAAGGACTTGACCTGTCTGGACCCGGTCACTGCTGGGGGGTAGCATCCTTGTGATATAACCCCCATGGTATAGCACCCGGGCCATGCTGCCCCCACATCCTAAGGCTGAACCCCTTCCCACTTGTCCTGTAGCTTCCCTGCACCTGTCAGTCCCTCCTCTAAACTGGGCAGTGGGCCCTCCGCCTGTACCCTCTGCCCCCAGCCGGTCAGCCAGCCAGTGGGTCAGTCAACAAACAAGCTCCAAACACAACTATGTGGGTAGCAGGTGGCATTGCGTGAGACACAGTGGGGACAACAGAGGCATCAGGAATAAGCCTACACTCCCATCCTGTCACACATCCACATGCTGGGGCAGGTGGCTTAGCAGGGAGACTAGGGGTTAAAGAGGTCAGCTGGGTGTGGGCCCGCAGGGCCAGGGTTCAAGGAGCACAGAAGGGGGTGTGGGGGTGACGGGAAGGAAGGGCTTGAGGGGGACCGGGAATGACTTATGGGGGCCTAGAGCTGGGCCTGGAGGACAGGTGAGCCACCCCAGGGGGCAGGGAGAAAACAGTAAGGTGCCAACGGCTGTGTTGGCCTCAGGCAGTGCAGGGTGCAGCACGTGGCAGCCACAGCAATACTGACTATGCAGCTTCTAAGGGGGCTGCCTCCCAGCCTCCCCAGGGCCCAGTGATTGGCTGGGAGGGCAGCTGGGCTGGGGAAGACCTCCAAGGAAGTGGCGAGCGTAGAGAGTGCTCCCTGCCCTAGACTTGGGGCCGACCAGATAGCTAGTCCCTGTCCTCAGAACTGTGGAAATGCCCTCTAACTGGAGATGGTTTGGGAGGTTGTCCTGGAGGTCTGAGATGTGCTCCAGACAGCCATCAAGTACACACGTTTATGTGTGATGTGTGTGTTTGTGTGTACATGTGTCTTGTGTGCAGTGCCTCTGTGAGCATGTGTGTGTACACATATGTCTGTGCATGAGTATGCATATATCTAGACATGTGTGTGTCTGTACCTGTGTGTGTGCAGATCTGTGTACATACAAGCCCACATTTGGGATTCAGACAAGCAGCTCTTTTGGAACAGGTGTAGCTGGCTGACTCACATCCAGCACCAAACCAGAAAATACTAGATGGAGTTCCCGTCGTGGCTCAGCAGTTAACAAACCCGACAAGTATCCATGAGGATATGGGTTCGATCCCTGGCCTCGCTCAGTGCGTTAAGGATCTGGTGTTGCTGTGAGCTGTGGTGTAGGTTGCAGATTCAGCTCAGATCTTGCGTTGCTGCGGCTGTGGCTGTGGCTGTGGCCGGCAGCCACAGCTCTGATTTGACCCCTAGCCTGGGAACTTCCATATGCCATGGGTGAGTTTGCAAAAAGACAAAAAAATGAAAAAGAAAAAAGAAAAGAAAGAAAAAGAGAAATACTAGAAAGCCCTCGACTTGGAGCCTGGAGACCCAGCCTGAGTTTCAGTTCTATCTCCTCTCCGCTGTGGGGTCTGGGCAAGCCTCTCCACTCTGCGCAATGGTTTCCCTAAAGAGAAAACTGGGGTGGATCAAACTTCCGGTGTTTGCAGAGCACTTTTAGCATATTCCATCACAGACGCTGCATGCATCGCCTGGCCCTTTTAGCAGCCCGGGGATGGAGGAAGGCAAATACTATTTCCCTCCTTCCACAGCTGGGAGAATCCTGGGGATGAGCAAGTTTGGCTCACTGGGCTGGAGAGGTGAGGATCTGGGGGTGGAGCAGGGCCTACCTTTTCCAAGTTCATGCCAGCCCCACCCTAGGTGGCCCATGGCCTGTGATGAGGACAGAAGGGTACCTACCATGTGGGCAGATGCATCCTAAAGATCACTGAGGTTTTTGAGCAGCCAGGCTCTGGGATGGGAGGCACAGGGCCCAGGGCCTGAGTCACAGGCTCAACTAAGGCAGCAGGGACCAGACTGGGGACCCCTTCACTTCCCCTGGTCCCTGAGAAATCATTCCAAAGCTTGCCCACCTGTCTGGCAACCGGTTCTGTCTCCAAAGCCCCATAGATCTCTTTGCTGACAGAAAACTGGCCCCTCAAATCCTCCTGCAGTAGCCACAGAGATAGCCTTGGCCTCTGCCCTGCAGCTGAACACACCTGGCCCCAGCAAATATAGCACCTTGCCTACCTGACGGCCCAAAGTCCTGCCGGGTGAGGAAGATGACATGGTCGTGGTGCTCCGCATGGCCAGGGTCCTGGCGCTGCTGAGAGTGCGCCCAGCGACACACCTGCTCCAGGCTGCGAGAGGGGTTCCCGCGCTCGATCAGGTTCAGGGACTGTGGGGCCAGAGGATGGAGTGGCTGGTCAGAGCACCCGGTGCTCCACTCCTACTGGCAGGGGACACCGAGGCCCTCGGGACGGCTGTGTCACCACTGTCGTGACCCCAGCTGCTGGTGGAACACAGCCTCATCCTGCTTTAGGGGAATGTTCCTGTGCCAAGCTCTGTGCTGGGACACCTGTCTGCTGAGAACGCAGCACACATCTCTAATCCCTCAACTAACCCATGAGGCAGGTACCATTCTGAGCATCTCCTCTGTTTATTGTCACACTTCATCTTCATGGTAGCCCCCGAGGAAAGTCCTGTTTTTACTGCCTTTTATAGGAGAATGAGTAACAAAGCCCAGGACCCCAGGGCCCAACCTAGAAGGACTTGTCTCAGTTGCTGCTGCCTTCGAAGCCCTACTTTCCTCATCAATTCAGGGAGAGGGACTTCCAACTATACGGATTGAAGATTGTCTGTTTATCTGATTGGGGGGGGATTCATGATCCCCACTTACCAACTCCAGATGCCTCTGACACTGAAGCCTCAATTCTTGGGTTTTTTTTGTTTTTTGTTTTTTGTCTTTTTAGGGCCGCACCTAGCACATGCAAGTTCCCAGGCTAGGGGTCCAATCAGAGCTGCAGTTGCAGGCCTACACCACAGATGTAGCAACGCCAGATCCGAGGGTCAGCAGTTGCCTACACCGCAGCTCATGGCAACACCAGATCCATAACCCACAGAGCGAGGCCAGGGATCAAACTCGCATCCTCAGAGATACTAGTTGGGATTGTAACCCACTGAGCCAAAGTCTCAATTCTAATGATCTCCTGATTCTGGTTCTGGAGATAAAATGTTTCCTAGACGCTGTCCCCTCCCCAACACTCTAACTGGTCTGAGGTGCTGGCCCCACACCCCTTCTCGCCCCAAACTCTGCCTGCTGACAAGGGGATTTACCTGTCGGTAGCCAACCATGATTAAGCGGACGAGAGCGATGTTGATGTGGACCCCCAGGGACTCATCGTGGTAAATCTCATTCACCTGCAAGAAGAGAGACGTGTGCCGTGTCGGGAGAAGTGCCTGCCAGGCACCTGACCCGCAATCCTCCTTCATCCTTCCCGTGGCCTCATCTGGCAGGCATTCCTATCCTACCCACTTGACAGATGAAGAAACTGAGGCCGATGGAGGCAGGATGACCTGCCCAAGGACACTGAGCTGACATGCTGCAGAGCTGGGATGCAAGTCTTGGCTCGCAGAATTCCAACTCTGAGCTCTCGCCACAAAGCCAAAGCGGGAGGGGGCCTGGTCTCAAACCCAGCAACTCGGACAGTGTCCTGTCTTTCCACATCTCTGAAGGGTCCTTCCAGAAATGTCACCCAGCTTGGGCCACCCGCCCTCACAGCCCCATGTGCCTTTCCACTTGCCCCTGGAATCATTTGTCTGCCCTGTGGTGCTACGGCACGCCTCCAGAGCAAGTCCGGGGGTGGAGTGGAGGGGGAAGTGCTCTAAGGCCTTGGACCAGCAGCATCAGCACCACTTAGAGCTCATGAAAAAATGAAGAGTCTTGGGCCCATCCCCTGAGTCAGGAGCCAAGTTTAAACAAGATCCCTGGTGATTCTTGGGCACGGTCAAGTTCGAGGAGAGGAGCACCACATTGGATAGTTCCTTCTCCCACAGGCCCAGGGACCTGTGGGCCAGTCCTGGCACAGTTCATCAAAGAATGCAGCCCCACCCACCCCCCTGTATAGGAAGTCCCGGAACAATGTCCATGACAGATGGACACTGCCTTCTGCCTGTCCACCCCCAAGGACACCCCACTGGATTTCGGCTTTTTTTGTTTGTTTGTTTGAAATGTTTTTATTCCTGAATATAAAACAGTTTTACTATAACAGCTTTGAAAAGTCTTTTCTAAAAGTAAAAGAGAAAAATTAAGTCACCTATGATATATCTGCCATATATATAATAAACCCATTTAATATGGCTTCCTACTGAGTGTGTGTATATGATTTTGCAAAATTGAAATCACACTGAATATACCATTTGCAGTTTTCTTCATTCATAAAACGTCATTCTGTGGATTTAAGAGCATCACCTCTAATGTGTACTCGTGATGGGCTATCACTTAGGTAACTACCCACCTTGTTGGCTAAAACCCCAGGGAGAAGCGACTTGTCTGAAGGAGAAATGACATGCTCAGCGAGCGAGTGTCAGGACTCAGCAATGCAGCTGCCAGGAACCAGAGTCCTGTGTTCAAATCCCAGCACTGCCCCTTACAAGGACATCGGGTAACTCCTTCGAACCCCTGTTCTGTAGAATGGTGATCCTAATGGCTGCAGTAGGGCCAACACATGGAAGTTTCATGCCAATTCAACATCTGGGAACCATGAGAGAGGACCACGGGCACCATCAGTGATGGAGGCAGAAGGGGAACCCAGCCTCTGACTCCTGCCCACAGGGCTTCCCGGGAGCTGGGATGGACACCCATGCGTGACCCTGTTCGCCCCACATCACCTCTCCACGCCCTTCCACTCATAAGCCAATGAACTAGCCTACAACCTGCAAAAGGGCGGCTGTCAACCAGATGCGGAGGAACCGTGTGGCCAGCCCTATATAGGAGAGTTCCATGGGGAGGGGAAGGCCAGGAGGTGCTGACGGCCAGGACAGAGCCAGGTTGTGGGTGCAGAACTACGACAATAGAAGCCACATGAAGCATGGAGCCCCAGCCCATTCTCCCAGAACTGGCAGCTGTCCCCGACTCATGAGCGCGCAGGCTTTAGAGCAGCCACATCAGGCTTTCCCTGAGGGCCTGCCTGGCACCCATGTGTGGACCCAGTTGAGACCAGAGATCAGTGCTTGCTGTGGGACAGCAGGGCCTCCATCTCCGACCGCGTGTAACAATGGAAAGTCCAATGGGTGGGGGCACCTCCCTTTTCCCTCCTCTTCGGGAGCAAAGATGTGGGAGCAACGTGCTCAAAGGCGTAAAAAGACGATTTCCTTTTCCACCGGCCCTCCCCTGACTTGTCCTAGAAGAGCACACACAATTCGAACTGAAAGACTCTGTGCTGACCCACTGAAATGATGCTCAATCTGCAGTTGACTGAAACAACCCAATGTCTCAGCCCCTCCAACACGGGTACCTTCTGCACAAGGGTGCATCCAGTGTTTCAGAGTTCGCTGCTGTGCCTTCTAAGTGCAGACCAAGGAGGGCGGGCCACAAGAGACGCATGCTCCACACAGCCTCGTCTGTGCACATGTAAACCCACCAGGGACCCCAGGGCAGGGGAAGGGGGCGGTCACCGGGATACACAGGTGGGGCAACCGCAGAGCCTCTGGGCATCTGGAGGACCCAAGGCCATCACCTTCCTGCCCTCATCCCTCTCCACAGTGGGCCAGGCAGATTGCTGCCAGAATCCTGCCACATTGCTCATTTCTGTCCCACACTCAGCCGGCCAAACCCACTCATCAAGGCCTGTGGTGACACCTGCCCTGACATCACATCTCCAGTCCAGGACACTGAGAGGTCCTCACGGTGGGGAGGGGGCTGCTGCACTCTGAGCAAGGGTCCTCTACAGGGAGGGGGTGGAGGGAGGCCTTCTGACACCAACTCCCAGGTAACCGGCCTGAATGCAAATACTGAACAAGCAGAAAGGGGCATGCCGTCTGGGGGGACCACTCGGTGCTCTAAAAGAACCCAGAGAACAAAGGCTTCTGGTGACTGGTGTGCCAGGCTCTGCAGCACAGACCCTGCATGCCCCAGCAGAGGGGCTGGGGGCAAAGAGGATGGTGCGTGAGGGAAGGAGGGCTCAGGCAGGTCTCGCTGGAGGAGGCGGAATGACCCTTGACTGAGAAGCTTGCTGACACTTCTGAGGAAATGGGCAGAGGCGTGTTGCAGAGGAAAGGAAGGCAGGCATCGTGTGGAGCCACCGAGAGAGCTCCAGGGTCACAGGCCATCAAGGGAACTGAGGCCACGCCCTCACGTAATAACGAGTTTCTCGCCAGCCTATGCCAGCACCCCTCCAGCACCAGGGTGCTCTCGGCTGCGAGAAAGTTCTCTGTGCCCTGAGCCCCATTCAGCCTTTCTGTCCACTGCCCCCCCACCCCCACTGGCCTCAAGTCTCCCTCTTGAAGCCTCATGGAGCACATCGGCTCCGTTTCTGGAGACAGGGGGCGACCACCATCTCCCAGGGACTTCTCTCCAGGCTGAGGTCGGTCAAAGACAAGGTGTTACAGGCAGCAGGAGAGAAGACAGAGCGCTCACCAAGGAAGGGCCGCTGGGCTGGGAGGAAGTCTTCAGTCATAATGAGACACCAAAGTAACGGCAGCAAAACACCAAGACAAAGAAACTCTCATCAACGGCGAATCCTGGGCTTGGCAAACCATCTTTTAAGAACCAGGATGAGGGAGATCCTGCTGTGGCCCAGCAGGTTAAGAACCCACCATAGGGTCCAGGAGGACTTGGGTTTAGTCCCTGGCCCTGCTGACCAGGTTAAGGGTCCGGCGTTGCTGTGAGCTGTGGTGTGGGTTGCAGACGAGGTTCGGATCCGGTGTTGCTGTGGCTGTGGCGTAGGCTGGAGGCTACAGCTCCAATTAGACCCCTAGCCTGGGAACTCCCATGTGCCATGGGTGCAGCCCTAAAAAGAGAAAAAAAAAAAAAAAAGAACCATGATGAAATGAAGACATTATCAAGTAAAAGAAAACTGAGCTAGTCTCACAGACCACATGAAAGGCTCTGCAGGAAAGGAAGATGAAAAATGATCCTCCAAAGACCGCCTAAGGGCAAGAATGAATGAATAGTTTTGAGGCTGTGATAGGAGCCAGGTTCAGTAACAAAAGAGTCTTGGTCTTATATTAAATAAGGATAATGAAAATAAAGTCGTTAAATTTTCTCCCTTATTCCTCTACCCTCCAAACTGGGGCTTGCCCTGCCATTCCAGGTTCCCTGGGCCCTGGTGCGTTCAGCTGCATACACCCCATGGTCCCTTGAGTAGGGACTTCAGCAGCTTTGGTGCAGCTGGAGCCCCCCTGATGCTCTGCACAGGCCGAGGAGGTGGCTGGACAGGGCTGCAATGTCCAGCAGGCTCTGAGGGCACATGGGTTGACCCACAACCCTGAGCTGGTGCTGGAACCCCAGCAAGGAGGTGCGACTGCCCGGGAGGCCCAGGACCGCAGCCCTCTGGAACACACACGGGTGGCTCCCTGATGGGCTCTGGCCGGGCTCTGTCAGTCTCTGCCCTTTACAGCTGCCTCCCAAAGGCCAGCGGTGAGGCCAGCGAGCCCGCTCAGGGGAGATCAGGAATTGCTTCCTGTGGTTGAGGGCACAAGTGGGACTGTTGCAAGACACACCTCTGAGCGGGCTTCCCAACCTCAGCCAAGTTCAAGGTCATCTGCCAAGACCCCAGGATAGGGTTCCACTTAACATACTGCCCTGGGATGGCCACTGGCTGTGGACCCACCAGAAAAACAGGTGAAGGTCAGGACTCTGGCCAAGGGGAGACACAATAGCAGAAGGGAGAGGATGGCTAGAGGGGCCTGGGGCTGGAGGGTGAGCAGCTAGTCCTTGAACACCTATGTGTGTCAGGCACTGTGCTCAGGGCTTGGATATAACCTCATGAAATCCTATGGAAAGAGGAATTATCCCTGCTTCATGTGTGAGAAACCCGAGGCTCAGAGAGGTTAAGTAACTTGCCCAAGGCCACACAGCTAGAAAGTGGGCAAGCCTGAATTTGAACTCAGATCTCTGTGACTCTAAGGCACCACACACAGCTGCTCCCCAGAACCAGCTTCTGCGGCAGGCTGGCTGGGGTGGGCTTCCTCTGGCCCAGAAGAGAAGATGAGGGGAGTGGTCTTCCACATCCAGTAAACAGCAGCATGGGGAGTTCCCGTCGTGGCTCAGCGGAAAAGAATCTGACTAGTATCCATGAGGATGCAGGTTCAATCCCTGGCCTTGATCAGTGGGTTAAGGATCTGGCGTTGCTGTGGCTGTGGTGTAGGCCAGTAGCTACAGCTCTGACCCGACCCCCAACCGGGGAACCTCCATATGCCGTGGGTGTGGCCCTAAAAAGACAAAAAACAAACAAACAAACCAAAAAAACCCCAGCAGCGTAGCCAGCTAAAGAATTGTGGAAAGGACTTTTTTCCTATTCTTCTGTAACCCTGCATGGCCAGGCCTCCCAGGGGCCTTGTGGTCAAGTCCAGGGGGCAGGAAGAATGAGGTGGGAGCTCTGAATCTGTTTGCCTGCAAAAAGGGAAGGTCAGACTCAGGGCACCTTTGGCAGAAATGCTCAGGCTTCTGGACAAGCTGGGATGGGCTCCTCCTTGGCAGGGCAGGGACAAGGTTGGGGGCAGCAGAGAGTGGTCCCCAGCCAACCCCAAGTTCCCTCACTGCTAGGGAGCTGTGCTTCCGAGGGACTGCATAGCAGAATGTCCACCCACTGCCTGGCAGCCAGGATCAGTAGGGCTCCAGGGGGAGCGTCAGTGCTGAGAAAGCTAGACCCTGGGGTCTTAAGCCTACCCCATGCTCAAACAGGACAGGGCACTAACCACCACCTAAGATGGCACAGCCCTCACCTCCCAGCATCACCTCACCAAACCCTCCTAGTAACCTGCCTGAGAGGGAGTCATAGCCCTTCTTTCCTTTTCAATCAATATACTTTCAATTTTTTTTTTTTTTTTTGGTTTTTTGGACACACCCATGGCAGATGGAAGTTCCCAGGCCAGGGATCGAATCCAAGCCACAGCTGCAACCTACGCCACAGCTGCGGCAACACTTGATCCTTAACCTGCTGTGCCAGGCTGGGGATCAAACCCACGCGACCACAGAGATAACACTGGATCTTAACCTGCTGCACCACAGTGGGAACTCCAATGTACTATTAATTTTAGAATAGCTTTAGATTTTCAGAAAAGCTGCAAGGATGGTACAGAGCTCCCTGATATTAGCAGCTCCCATTAGTGTTTGTCACAGCATATGAACCAATAGTGACACATTATTTACTTACAAAAGCCCACGTTTTTTCAGATTTCCCTAGTTTAGGGATAATATCCTTTTTTTGCTTCCAGGATCCCATCTGGGCCACACGTCACATTTTGTCATCTTATGTCCTTCCACTGCCCCAAGCTATTTCTCCTCTCTGACATCTCTCAGACTTTCCTGGTTTTTAATGACCTAAGCGGTTTCAAGGAAAATGGGTCAAGTATTCTGCAGATTGCCTTTCAATTTGGGGGTGCCTGATGTTTTTCCCATGGTTATAATGAGGTTATGGCTTTAGGGAGGAAGACACAGAGGTGAGCTCCCTTCTCAGCACATCGTGTCAAGGGGGCGTGCTACCAACATGACATCACAGGTGATGTTGACTTGATCCCCTACAGAGAGGCCACCTTCCAGGTCTCTCCATGGTAAAGTTCTCCTCCCCCCACCCCCTTCCATGCTCTGCCTTTTTTTTTTTTTTTTTTTTTTTTTGTCTTTTTAGTGCCGCGCCTATGGCATATGGAGGTTCCCAGGCTAGGGGTCTAATCGGAGCTACAGCTGCTGGCCTACACCAGAGCCACAGCAACGCAGGATCCAAGCCACATCTGCAACCTACACCACAGCTCACAGAAACACCGGATCGTTAACCCACTGAGCAAGGCCAAGGATCGAACCCACAACCTCATGGTTCCCAGTCAGATTTGTTTCTGTTGCGCCATTATGGGAACTCCATGCTCTAATCTTTAGAATGAAGTCACTATGCAAGCCACACTTCAGGAGTGGGAGTCAAAATCCACCTCCTTGAGGGCGGGGGATCCACATCGGTTATCTGAAAATCTTCTGCACTGATTGGTTTCTTCCCCATTTATTTATTTATTCAATCATTCATTTATCAGTATGGACTTATGAATATTTATTTTATACTTTGGGTTAAAATTCAATACCTCATTATTTATTTTATTGCTCAAATTGTCCCAGCTTTGGCCATTGGGAGCTTTGGGTTGGTTCCTGCGTCCCTTTAACACACTCCCACATCATTTGGGGCTTGGGGTTTTTTTGAGGGGGCCGGAGGGAGCCCTTCCTTACTTTCTGGCACTACGAGACACTGCCCCAGCTCTAGACTCAGCCGTCCCTCCAAGGGGCACAGTAACTTATCCCTCTTCTCGTGGCCAGAAAAACAGGCTCAAAGTGATGCAGGCGCTTGCCTGGGGATGGCAACCACCATCGGAGCTCAAGTCCAGCCTCTCCTTGTGTGCCTCCCCCGGTCACTCAGTGCCTCGGAACCTGAACAGAAGGGGGACAGCACTGCTTGAAAGCAGGGGAATGGCTAATGATGTCTCCGCCTATCTCCCATTCCTGGGCCCTAGTGCCCGCCCTACTGTCCCCAAAGCCTTGACCCTCCTAGCAACAGGGTGTTCGATGACCCTGCCAACTGGGTGCTCCAATGTGCCCTGCATCTCATGAGACCAGGATGCTTTTCCTTCCCCCCAGGTATGGTCGCAGGCAGCCAGGTGGCCCTTCAAGTGTGCCGCCACTGCCTGTGCAGGCCAGAACCTTGTGCTATTGCCGGTGGCTGCAGAGGACACTGCGACCCCTTGACATTCCAAGCACTGAACTGTTTAGAGATTGAGGAAGGCATGTGAGGCGTGGTTGTCTGAAAACCTCCCTTGGCACCTTTCTGTAGGATCAAGAAGGCACCACATGGAAGCCTGCAGAATGGGTGTCTGTGGCTTGGGTGACATCCCTGAGGAAGAGTGGAGCATTCCTGCATTGTCACCCATGGTCCTGGTGGCACAGGGGACAATCCTGTGTGGAAAAGCAGACTTTGATGGCTCTATGTGGAAACCAACTTGGATAAGGAATATTCTGAATATGGGGAAGTTATAGAAATAACTCACATCCCCATGCTGTCACATCTGTGTACACAAAGAGCAACATAAGTTCAAAATCCAAGACTAAATAAGCTAAAGAGCTCTTCCAATAAATACAAAAACAAACGTCAAATGGTTAAAAAAAAAAATCAGGAGTTCCCATCGTGGCTCAGCGGTTCACAAACCCAATTAGTATCCATGAGGATGCAAGTCTGATCCCTGGCCTTGCTCATTGGGTTAAGGATCCAGGATTGCCATGAACTGCGGTGTAGGTCTCAGACGTGGCTCGGATTCCACGTTGCTGTGGCTCTGGCGTAAGTTGGTAGCTACAGCTCCGATTCAACCCCTAGCCTGGGAACCTCCGTATGCCTCAGGTGTAGCCCTAAAAAGACAAAAAAACAAAAAAACCAAAAAAAAGACCCTCATATCAGAGTTTAACTGGTAACATTTTTTTTCTTTCCCAATTACATAAAATAATGTAGCATCTAACATTTGATGGGGTCTTAGATTTCATGAAATATGCAAAGTATGAGATTACTCACATGTGTGAACTGATCTGTGTGTGTACGTGTGCAGGTATCCATGTGACACACATCGGGGACTAGATGTATGCCTATGGACATGCTCATGTGTGGACACGTGTACTATGCACACGCATGTGGATGTATGTCAGCAATAAATGCTGCCTGCAGCCTGGGGTCCCTGGTCTCCCCTCCGCTGGGACACTGAGGCCTCACCAGGGCACCATGCTGACTCATATGCCACATTGGCAGGCCCTGCCTATGGGGTCACCAGTGAGTCTGAGGCCGAGGCTGCTCTCTGGGCAGTGGCAGGAGGGCACTGGATCTCCTGGTTTCTTCTTCAGTTGCCACAAGCTCAGATGCTCCATCTCGTCCCTACAGGTTCATGATCATGGGCTATGCGGGCTCCAGGCTGACACTTTAAGCTGCATTCTAACAGGCTCACCTCTTCAGGTGTGGCTATCTCCGGGGTGCCCAGAGCTTGCAGGCTGGACTGCGCAGTCCTCCTGGGAACCCCTCATGCTCAGATGGTTTGTGTAGGCTGGTTCCAAAATGCATGGGGCCAGACCTCCCAGCCCAACAGAGTCCCTTTCATGAGTCCACAATGCTCAACATTTATCTCTCACAACATGTTTCCAAAGTGCAGGAGCCGTTATGGCCCAGGACGGCCTGCATGTGTGTGAAGAGAGGCTGGGAGGAGGCCCAGAAACCTGAGCTCAGCACGTGCTCTTGCCTTGGGCCAGACTTCCTCTGAGCACATGGAGCCTGAGGACAGAAGGGGAGGCTGATGCCCTGTTCCAGGGTCTGGAACTCAGCCTGGGCTCAATCAAGAGCATCTGTTAGTTTCGAACTGCCATTTCCCACTTTGGGGGCTGAGGAATGGCCTATCAGATCACCCCAGAAACTTGAGAAGTCTGACTTCCAGCATGTTCCATACCTGTGGAGTGAGAAGCTGGATGCAAGAGTCCTCTGTGAACCTGAAGGCTCTCTGGACACCTGTGGGAGGGCTCCTCTTTCTCATGTCTCTCCTGCCAGGAGCCCCAGCCCTGGGCCTTTGTGGGAAGCGCTGTTCTCTACCCAGTGGGCTCGCTTGCATGTGGCAACTGAGCTAACATCTTAGGGCGGAGCTCAAACCTGGCTGCGACTGGTACCCCGACACTGCTGGTTCTCTCTTGTGGGGGCATCCCGTGCACTAGAGGATGTTTGGCAGCATCCCTGGCCTCCTCCCATTGGATGCCAGTAGCACCCCACCCCCTCCAGCTGTGACCACCAAAATACAATCTCCAACCCCTCCCCAAATGTCCCCTGGGGAGCAAAACTGCCCCCAGTTAAGAACCATGATCTTCAGTCTCCCCAAAACAAAAATAAACAAATGGGACCTAATCAAATTTAAAAGCTTTTGCACAGCAAAGGAAACCATAAGAAAAAACAAAAAGACAACCTACAGAATGGGAGAAAATATTGCAAATGATGCAGCCAACAAGGGTTTAATCTCCAAAATACACAAACAACTCATAACTAACAGCAAAAAAACAAATCACCCAATCAAAAAATGGGAGAAATAGACATTTCTCCAAAGAAGACATATGAATGGACAGTTGGCACACAGCACATGCTCAACATCACTAATTATTAGAGAAATGCAAATCAAAATTACAATGAGGTACCACCTCACACCCGTCAGAATAGCCATCATTAATAAGTCCATACATAACAAATGCTGAAGAGGGTGTGGCGAAAAGGGAACTTTCCTACATTGTTGGTGGGAATGCAAAGTAGTACAAACACTATGGAAAACTAAAAATAGAATTGATCCAGCAATCCCACCCATGGGCATATATCAGGATAAAACTACAATTCAAAGACACATGCACCCGTATGTTCACTGCAGCACTACTCACATAGCCAAGACATGGAAACAACCTAAATCTCCATCGAGAGACGAATGGATTAAGAAGATGTGGTACATATACACAATGGAACACCACTCAGCCATAAGAAAAGAATGCAATAATGCCATTTGCAGCAACATGGATGCAACTAGAGATTCTCATGCTAAGTGAAGTCAGTCAGAAAGAGAAAGACAAACACCATATGATATCACTTAGATGTGGAATCTAAAATATGGCACAAATAAACCTAACTACAAAAGAGAAACACACTCACAGACATAGAGAACAGACTTGTGGTTGCCAAGAGGGAGAGGATGGACTGGGATGGACTGGGAGTTTGGGGTTAGTAGATGCAAACCATTAGCAATGAAGTCCTACTGTACAGCACAGGGAACTATATCTAATCTCTTGGGACAGCACATGATGGAAGATAAGATGAGAAAAAGAATGTATATGTATGTATGACGGGGTTACTTTGCTGTACTGCAGAAACTGGCACAACACTGTAAATCAATTACACTTTCATTTTTTTTTAATGAAAGCAAAAAAAAAAAAAAAAAACCATAACCTTACATTAGATGAATTTTTGCTTTTCCTTTCTGGAGGATTGGTGTGTCAGTGCTATAAAAGCAGTGGGAAGTTTCTGGATGGGGAGACAAAATAAGAGAAAGGACCAAAAAGAGCGGAGGGGTGGGGCTTTGCATCTTTTCAGGGGAGCCGGGAGGTTGAGCTGCTCCCTTACTCCCAGAAGGAAGAGATCTGTCAGAGCAACACGCTCTGTTAGCAGGAAAGCAGCTTTTGCAGTGTTCCAAACCTGCCATTAGGATCAATATCTAACATGTGTTTAGTGTCAACAGAATGTCACTATCCCAGGCTGAGGCCACCAAGGTCCTGGTCTGAGAGTTGTCCACACCCAAACCTCCTATGTCAAGAAGGGGCACCAAGCAGGGCAAGCAGGGCATCTGAGTGGCCATGGTGCTCAGAAAGGGGCCCTGAGGTGGGTCTGAGCTGGCAGGACCCTTGCAGAGACACCAGCCAAGGTCTCCATGGCAACCACACCCAACACCTTTGTAGTGTCAGCCAGGTGGGGCAGGCTAAGGGGCAGCATGACCAAGGGGCCTATTGCTCAGACAGGCAGGATGCCCAGAGGGGTCTGGCTGCAGACGGGCTTAGAGAGGACCTGTGCCAGGGCCCCTTCTGCTCTCCTTCACTCCCTCTGCTCTGGTGTCAAGCCCGAGAAGGATCCACGAACTCTCACATCCAAGGGAGTCTTCTCCCCGGAGAGGATTTGAGCGTCACCCTGGGCAAGGAGACGGCCCCTGACAGCACCACAGGCAGGACCCCCAACCGCCAGGAGCCAAGAGCAGGACACACACCCAGAGGAAACGCTTCAGGATCCTGACTGTGGAGGGAGCTACATCTCAGGAAGAGGCTCCTTCTGTGAAGGGGCAGCGTTTTTCCCAGCTGCCAGGCTGGGAGCTTGGGGACCTTCCTTCTCTAGCCTCAAGCTCTGCAACAGTAGCAGTGGAAGGAAAGCGGAAGCTTTGCAATCAGACAGATAGGAGTTCAAATCCCAGCTCTGTCACTTGTTAGCGATTTAGATTCGGAGCAAGTCACCTAGCTTCTCATAGCCGCAGAACATCGCCCACATAAGGCAGCAAAAAGGATTCAAGGAGCCTGTCGGTAAAGCGTTCGGGTCTGTGCCTGACACATGGTAAGTACAGGAACAACAATGTGATATTTGAGATACCCAAGAGGGCTTGGAGTCCCCCTGTCTTGGGTGTTTCTGCTGCCCCATCACGGCCTCAGCTGGCCTCTGGCATCCGTCTTCTCCTGCCCTAAATCCACCTTGGTGTCACCATCAGGCACTGTTCTTCTTGCATTGTCTCTATTCCAGAGGCCACGCTACTTCAGGCTGGACCATCCTGCCACAGCTAAACTCCTGGGAGTTCTCTACAGGCCTCCATCACCCACCCCAACCCCTGCACACCCGGCTCTGCTGCCTCTCAGCCACTATGCTTGGTCTGCACCACGCCAGGCCCCTCCCTGCAACAAAAGTCTGTCTGTCATACTAGGTACACACTAGGGACTCACTCAGTGCAGAAAACTGCCTCATATGTTCCAAATGGTTCCCCAGCCATGAGATCTAAAGCAGCCTTAAGGAAAGGGACCCAGTACAGATGGGAAAACGGAAGCACAAGGGAAAGCCAAGCCCCTCCAGGGCCTGTGAGCGGGGGGGGGGGGGGGGGGTGCTGAGGGGCAGTCCTGGCCTGCCATCTGGAGCTGCATGAATATTTAGAGCATGTCCCCAGGTTCATGCAAAAGGAAAGGGAGAGGCACGAAGCCCCTGAGTCATTCTCACAGCTGCCTGACAGCTGCAGCAACGGCACCATCCACAGACGCTCCGCCCCCTCCTCCTTGGGCAAGCACAATGCAACCATCCATCCTGGGAACCAGATCTCTCTCCAGATCTCTCTCTGATCCTGCCAGGTCAGCCCTGGCCCCAGAAATCAGGATAAGAAAGGGTGGCAGGCAGGGAGGCGCCGCAAGGGGAGAGCAAAGGGATACTCTTTTCACCGGCTTCGTGAAATCCCTAAGGGAATGAGTGCTTCAAGCATCCTTGCCAAATAAAAGCTCCCATACCATGGGCAGGATGAGCTGTTGGTCCCCTGGGAGGAAGAGGCTGTCCCCAGGTGGCACTCTGGCTGGTGTCCTCTGCACCCAGAACCCCGCAGCTCCCCTTCCCCCTGTGGCAGCTGCAGGCTTGCAAGGCAGCAGCTCCTTAGGCATGGCCCATCTCAGTGCCGTGAGCCCCTCTCCCCCGCGAAGAAAGAGCCCCCGGGAACCCCTCACACACCCCCAGCCCCGCTGTCCCCACACCCACAAGAGTAAGGCCACGGCGAGCAAGGAACCAGCCTCATATGGCCCTCTGGAACCTCTGAGAAGACAGTAACTCTCCTCCTCACCTCCCTGCTGATGGGTCGTCCAAAGGAAGATGAAACCAAGACAATGGAAATGAGCCTCCTAAGCAGGGCTCCCGGCCCACTCCTCAGAAGACAGACACTGAAGGAGTTTCCGTCATGGCGCAGTGGTTAACGAATCTGACTAGGAACCATGAGGTGGTGGGTTCGATCCCTGGCCTTGATCAGTGGGTTAGGGATTCAGCGTTGCCGTGAGCTGTGGTGTAGGTTGCAGACGCGGCTCGGATCTGGCATTCCTGTAGCTCTGGCGTAGGCCGGCGGCTACAGCTCCAATTCGACCCCTAGCCTGGGAACCTCCATATGCCACAGGAGCGGCCCTAGAAAAAGGCAAAAGACTGGAAAAAAAAAAAAAAAAAGAAGAAGAAGAAGAAGACAGACACTAAAGAGTTCCCTGGCCAAGGCCATGAGGTGTGGCTCAGAGGTCCAGAGAGCTGGAACAGGTCACTGATTTACCCTCCTCCTATAGTGAAGTTCAGGGCCAGGAGCGGGGGCAGCTTCTGCATTGTGAACTGTAGAACTCAGTGGAACTTCCTACCCACTCCCCGCCACCAGCCACAGTCCCTTACAGCTCCAGAGCTGAGGGATTGAATTAGACCCTCTGAGCTAGTCACCCTTCAGCCTGGGCAAGCCTGTGCAACACCAAGGTTCCAAGGTATATTTTGCTCGATGGAAAGAAATATCTCCTCATATGATCCATCTAAAGATCTCTTCCAGTTCCTAAGGGAAGCCCCCAAATCCTGTACGGGGATCGAATTCCTGTGGACTCTCCCATCGCCATCCTAACTTCGCTGCTTCAAATCTACACCTCGCAAGTGGGTTTCACCTTCGCCGTGGCCCCAAAGAGCCCCCTCAACCCCCCAGGTCACTCAAGCGACCTTCTCAGACTCCTCTCTAGAGGAGCTCAGACTAGACCAGACTGTGGGTTTGGTGGGGGCCTTGCCAAGGGCACTCAGCGGCCCAGAACCCACAACATGTGGGTTCCCACCCCCAAAAGGAGACCTCAGGGACTGGCACAGGGTCGTGGTCCATCCAGGACACACACATATACAACCACTCACTTCCTGGGGTCACTCCTGAGCTCCCATTTCCGGACTGTGTGGGGACCCACTCAGAACTGCAGAGTTGGTATAAATATTATTTTAAGCTGAAGACATTTGAGATTCAACAGATGCAGAAAGAAACTGTCTCAGAAATTTCCGCATCTGACAAAGTATCAACTTCTAGGAAATGAATAAATCCCCTCCCCAGGGCAACCTCATGGCCATCAAAAAAAAAAAAAAAAGACAGAAAGTCCATTTGCACCTGCATAAACATATATTATCACAAACTTTCTAATTTCCCACTTATTCTCCTAAGACCCATTAACTTTCCTAAATAAACCTATTTGCCCTTCCCGCAGAGCCCCTTCTCCCTGCTTTCCTTTATTAAGTTAGGTATATAGGCCCCAATTTCTTTTTCTTCTTTTTGCTTTATAGGGTCACACTCGCGGCACATGGAGGTTCCCAAGCTAGGGGTCCAGTCGGAGCTGTAGCTGCCAGCCTACGCCAGGGCCACAGCAATGTGGGATCCGAACTGCATCTGCGACCTACACCACAGCTCACGGCAATGCCAGATCCTTAAACCACTGAGCGAGGCCAGGGATCGAACCTACAACCTCATGGTTCCTAGTCGGATTCATTAACCACTGAGCCACGACGGGAACTGCTATAGGCCCCAATTTCTAACTACCCCTTTGAGTTACTCATCACTGAGCATTTGCACAAATAGGGACGTTGCACATGCAAATAAACTTCTTTTCTCTCTTGTTACTCTGTTTTTTGTCAGCTTAAACCTCACCTCCCGAGACACCCAACCCAAGAGGGTGGAGGAAAAGCGATTTTTTTCTTTCTTGACTCCTAACTCACCAGCCATGGATGGCACTACCTGGATGAAGCTACAGACCATGGGAGGCCGTGGGAAGAGGGTGGCTCTGAAGTCAACAGAGTAGCACTCGGATCTCAGCCTCATACCCGAGCAGATGGGAGACCAACGAGTTGCAGCCGGCTCTCTGCAGCCCCGTCTCTGTGTGAGGACATCGGGGAGACTCAGACTTCTCACAGGGTGATGGGGAGACTTCAGCAAATGAGGTCTCATTTATTTATAAAGAGTCTGGCTTCTGGTGGTTGCTCAAAAATGATTCTAATGATTTAAAAAATGATGAAATTTGCAATCGTTTATGGACACACAACAGCATAAGTGCTCTGCAGGTAGGGACTGCATACATGTTCCACTCCTTCTGAGCCCTCCACCTTGGAAGCTATCCTTTCGTCTGCATGCGTCACTGCTTGACTTCTAGGAACAGATACCATCCCACCTGGCTGCACACACAGCGGTGGATGCCACCTGGGGGGCCCAAGCCAACTTGCCAGTCACAGCAATTAGTGCAGCATGACCATGTGGCTCAATCCAAGCCACTCCTCCCTAGGAGGGAAGAGAGGATCTCTTTGCCTTTGGGTCCTAGAAGCAGGAAGTGTGGGAATCTGGGGTTGCCAGTGGTCCTCCTTCCTGCCATGGAAAGAAAGAGAGAAAGTCTGGCTTCTGTTAGTGTATAGTACCAGGCGGACAAGCATGGAGGAGAAAGAGAGGAGAGAGAGCATCCCAACGGACATACAGCTCTAGTCCCTGTGGTCCCTGTGGGTACCCTAGTCCACAGCCTCCTTCCAATAAATCCCTTCTTTGCCTTAGGCTAGTGTGAGTCGGGTCTCTGTTACTCGCCACCAGAAGAGCCCTGACTCACATCCTGCCCCATGCTGCCAAATGCCTAGCACAGGGGAGGGCCCGCTGAGGCGGTGTGGTACCTGGCATTGAACAAATGATTGAGAACTAAGACTAGGGGTGAGGCCAGCTGGGGAGTGGGGCTCCAGGAAGTCTGTTCCACCCTTCTAGAACCGGATGATACCCTACTCACATTTCAGTCCAACCAAGAGACATTTAAGGAGAAGCTGAGCAACACAAGCCTCAGTGAAGGTTCCCAGATGGGAGGCTTTCTCTGAAAGATCCGAGAAAGATGGAGTATATGGCCCAAGAAAGAGTTCCATGGTCTTCCTCAGACTACCCACGCTCAAGGACTCGCATCCCTAGGCCTTTTCTCTACATCCCACCCCCACCCCCTAAGCCAGAATCCAGAAGGAAAGAGGTGAGTGGCAGGTCAGCTCCTGGGAAGGGATGGGGTGGGGGGCAGGGCAGGGAGGGTCCCCCGCCCTTTCGTTGCTTAGTCCTGTCACACAGTCAGAATCCAGGATGTGTCCTTGTGTCCCAGGTGAAGCTGTCACCCCTCTAGCTCCAGGAGCAAGGATGCAGTCCATAAGCCAGATGGGCCACCAGACTCCCTGCCACCCTTGGAAAGGGCTCTCTACCTGGGACCCAGCACAGGCCCCAAACTCAGGGAATAAAAATGTGTACTTCCATGGAAACGATGCATTGTCCACAGCACACCTGTTGGCCTTATCTGAATCTGATGCTACGGAAGCTGCTTTACAATGGAGAGCATTGCTAGGTAATTGATAGCAATGCAAAGCTCTGTCTACAGATGATTCTGTTTCCCCTTCCATCTTGTGAAAAAGCCAATTTTGTCTCTATGTGCACATTCATTTCAATATTCCTGATCCTGGAGTTCCCGTCGTGGCGCAGTGGTTGGCGAATCCGACTGGGAACCATGAGGCTGCGGGTTTGGTCCCTGCCCTTGCTCAGTGGGTTAACGATCCGGCATTGCCGTGAGCTGTGGTGTAGGCTGCAGACGCGGCTCGGATCCAGCATTGCTGTGGCTCTGGCATAGGCCGGCAGCTACGGCTCTGATTGGACCCCTAGCCTGGGAACCTCCATATGCTGCGGGAGCAGCCCAAGAAATGGCAAAAAGACAAAAAAAAAAAAAAAAAATCCTGATCTACGAACGTTTCTGTTCTTTGAGGGGTGCTCTCTTGAATGGGTTCTAACATCCGGCTGCTTTCCTCACTGATTAATGAGTAGAATAAAATCTTTAACACAACGCCCATTTTTATTTCTGTATGAGAGTCATGGTTTTATCTTTTTCTAAAAATTACCTTTTAGCAAACTGAAGGATTCTGGGGATGTGACTAGAGCCTGGCTCACACGCCTGGGGTCTTCAGGATCCAGGACCCTCCAAAGGTCTCCCCTGCCCCCTGTCCCCTTCTAGATTCCCCTCCTGTTCTCCACCTGCTGGCTCTCCCACTAATGGGATTAGTACTCAGCTGTGTGGTCTTAGGTGGGGCTAGCACTTTACAGAGTCTGGGTGGGTGGTCAAGTGCTCCACTGAGGTGGGCGTGTTCATGTTCAAAGTCATCCTCCTTCCCCCCACCTCTTGCTCAGACAGCCTCTCTTGGTAGCCTTTGTTCTTTGAGTCACAAACCACAAGCTACCTCAGGGATAGAGGAATTAGTATCCAAACAAAGAGGTGGCAAAGGGCAGTCTTCCTGGCACCCCTCCTGGGGCTCCTGTAATCGGAGGCAATTTCTACCCCGGCCCTTTTCTATTTTTTTATTTTTTTCTGTCTTTTTAGGGCTTCACCCAAGGCATATGGAAATGTCTAGGCTAGGGGTTGAATTAGAGCTACAGCTACCGGCCTACACCATAGCCACAGCAATAGCAGATGCCAGCCCCGTCTGCGACCTACACCACAGCTCACAGCAACGCTGGATCCTTCACCCACTGAACAAGGCCAGGAATCGAACTGGCATCCTCATGGATACTAGTCGGGTTTGTTACTGCTGAGCCATGAGGGGAACTGCCCCCTGCCCTTTTCTTTTCTTTTTTTTTTTTTTTGTCTTTTTGCCATTTCTTGGGCCACTCCCTCGGCATATGGAGGTTCCCAGGCTAGGGGTCAAATCAGAACTGTAGCTGCCAGCCTGTGCCAGAGCCACAGAAACACGGGGTCTGAGCCACGTCTGCAACCTATACCACAGCTCACGGCAACGCCAGATCCTTAACCCACTGAGTAAGGCCAAGGATCGAACCTGCAACCTCATGGTTCCTAGTCGGATTTGTTAACCACTGAGCCACAACGGGAACTCCCCCCCCACCCCCGCCGCCCTTTTCTTAATGCTGGCCTTGCAGACAGAAATCTGCATTCTTCCCCTTTTCCATGCTGCTCCCTTCTTCTCCCATTGACATCATTTGCTTCCACATTTTAACAATCACCTATCAGGCACTGGACTAGATGCCGATGCTGTATGCTGTTGGGGTTCAAAAAAGTCTAAGATGAAGTCTTCCCTCTCAAGGAGACTTGGACAAAGAACCACTTAAACACACATACAAAGACACTATAGCTCTAAGATGGCGGAACACACTGCTTGAGAATTTCCTATGTGCCAGGCATGAGCTAAATACTTTACACATACTCAATCTTCACAACAAACCTAAGAGCAGATACTATTATTAAAAACAATGGGAGTTCTCATCATGGCTCCACAGAAACTAATCTGACTAGTATCCATGAGGATGTAGGTTTGACCCCTGGCCTCACTCAGTGGGTTACGGATCTGGCATTGCTATGAGCTGTGGTGTAGGTCAAAGATGCAGCTCAGATCTGGCATTGCTGTGACTGTGCTCCAATTAGATCCCTAGCCTGGGAACCTCCCAGTGCTGCAGGTGTGACCCTAAAAAGACAAAAGAAAAAAAAATGGTGGCTCTTGGGGATTAAATGTTATAATAGACACAAACTGGGGTGTCTGGTGAGCTCGGGACAACTTCTCCAGTGGTCATGCCTGCATCAAGTCCCTCTCCTCCTTTGGGAAACCCTAATAGTGATTGCCTAAAGAGTGATCATGTGACCCAAACTTAGACCAATCAGAGTCCTGCCTGGGACTTTTTGCCTCGGAACTGGAAGGGAAACTTCTTTTGTCTTTGGCCATGGAGCTACAGGGATAAGAGTCAGTTTCATGATGCTAATGGCCAGAATCTATTTTGTAGAGAAGTTGCCTAGAGAGAATTAGGATGTCACACAGAAAGAAGGGAACCCAAATATGGAGCCTATAATACCAGTGACACTTACAACCAGCTCCATATTGTCCTTCTCACAGTCTGGCACAGCTTTCTAGCCCTTTTTTAAAATTAATCTAGTTTGAGTTGGATTTCCATCATTTGCAAGCTGCAGAGTCCAAAGAATGCTGGTCCCCTGCCTGAGGTCACACAGCCAACAAGGAGCTGGCTGCATGCCCTCTTAGCAGCCACCTCACCTTCCATGTGGCTGGATCATGGACCCCAGAAAGCACAGGCAGCATCCTACAAATGTTTCCAGGGGGATCACCATGACTGTGAAGTTGACACTTCGGCTCATCAACTGTTTAGTTCCCAGAAATGTGTTAGAGCTGCACTCATGAAAGTCATATTATCATCAACTACCACTTATTGAGGGCTTATGTTATGCGAGGTAACCTGTTATGTGCTGAATGCCTTATTTAATCTCCTGGAATCCTTGCATGGTAAGTATTAGTAATGCTGGGGTTTTTTGTTGTTGTTGTTGTTTTGTTTTGGTCTTTTCTATGACTGCACCCGTGGCATATGGAGGTTCCCAGGCTAGGAGTCTAATCGGAGCTGCAGCCACAGGCCTATGCCAGAGCCACAGCAACTTGGGATCCGAGCCGCATCTGCGACCCACACCGCAGCTCACGGCGATGCAGAATCCTTAACCCACTGAGCGATGCCAGGGAACGAACACACAACCTCATGGTTCCTAGTCGGATTTGTTAACCACTGCACCACCAAGGGAACTCCAGTAATGCTGTTTTAAGAGTGGAGAAAGGGACATCCAAGAGAGTTAGTAGCTTGTCTTGTTAGTAAAAGACAGGAAGGGGGGCAGAGCCAGATTGTGTGATTTCAAAGCCCATGCACTTGGCCAATCCACTAACATTTCTCTCCATGCAGTACTGTGATCATTGTGATTGGTTGCATGTCCAATACAGCCTCCCAGAAGCTTCTATGTTAGACTGAGTGTAAGCTGATCCTATCCCAGTCTGGCCCACCTGCAGTCATCTTTTGGTCTTCAAGAGAATGCAGCCAGACAACCTTCTTACAGGCCTCAGGTCAGAGGGCCCTAACCTTAAGGCCAGGCCCGTACAGGGCTGGAAACCTTGGCTTTCTAAAGTGGCCCTGTCGGGCATGTGTGTGTGTGAGTGTGTGCGTTTTCCTTCTCAGTTCTGATGTTTCAGATGAATGTTTATGACGAGCTGTTGAGCTGGATCACCTGCAGACTCAGAGGTGAAGGCCCTGCCCTGTTATGATGTGGCATTTGCTGACCCATTTTGTGGCTTGCCTCCTCCTGCCTGGACCCCAAACCACCTCGGTATGCTGAGCTGGAGCCTGGCCCCCATGTCCTACCTCCACCCGGCTTAGTAGAGGAGCCCCTGGGGTCCTGCCCCATTTCCCCAGCATTCAGGCGTGGCCCAAGCAAATTCCACCATGTGCCCCACTTGCACCCAGATGGGTCCCCACCCTCCCAGAGCCACAGCCACAGGCACCTCTGACAAAGTCCTCTTGCCAGAAGAGAAACAGGGCAGAGCCTTACCTCTGATGCTTTCACCCTCCTCTCTTTTCTCCCTCGTTTCTGCCCCTTTAGCTCAGAGGTGCCCATCTGTAGCTCAGAGACCAGTGTGGCATGTATATAGGTTTTATTCAGCATCACACTTAGGGGGGTGGGGGGTTGTTTCTTTTGGCCATGCCTTCAACATGCTGTTCTCAGGCCAGGGATGGGACCCGCACCACAGCTGTACCCAGAGCCACAGCAGTGACAATGCTGGATCCTTAACCTGCTGAGCCACGAAGGAATCTCCGCAGTGTTTTGTTTTGTTGTTTTCTGGGTTTTTTTTTTTTTTTAGCATTTTTAAAAATTGGGAGTTTTACTTAGATACATCCATTTAAATTTATCATATAGAAGGTTTTTTTTAAATAAAAATATCAGCATTTCTGACTTTTCTTGAAAAACTTGCATCTCTGCACTAGACCCTCCAGTAGCAGCTGAGTAGCAGCCACCCACTTTGGATAGGTCATGGCCTCTATGCTTCACCAGTCTCTAAATTTGCCCGTGACTCTCATTTTTCCCTGCCTGTCTGATTCCTGTGAATACCCAAGGCCCACCCTGGGGGCCTCCGATCTCCTCCCAGCAGACTGCCAGCTCACAGGCCAGTCTCCCCATCCTGGGATTGGGCATTTTCCCCAGGTGACGAATCTGAGAGTAGTCCCTTCAATTTTAAGGCAAGTGAGACCCCAGCCATGCCTAATCCAGGCTCTGAATGTGTCCAAACCCAGAACTCACTGTCTGTGGGCCCCAGTTTGCCTGTAGGCACCTGAGCACAGGCAGACCCAGCAGAGACAAGGCGAGGCCAGGAACCAATGTCAGGTCAGCTCAGGCCTATCTCACAATGAAACCCACTGTCCAGCTGGACCAGGGGCAAGCAGTGGCTTCCCTGAGTCCCCCAGGAACGCACCAGGCCCAGGAGAAGTCTTCCATCAGCCCAGTGCTGGTGGCCCCACCCCAGCCCCAGCCCCACCCAGCCCAGGCCTTGGGGACACTCACGATGTTCATGAGCGTGAGGACGTAGTTCTGCACATGCTCCCTGCCGTGGAAGCGGACCACCGAGTCGTCCACCGCCAGCAGCACCTCGATGCTGTAGCTGCCCGTCTTGGCGTGTCGCCGCTTCCGCTCAGCTTCTCCCAGCCGATCCCCCACCAGGCCCAGCAGGTTGGAAAGGTCGCCCAGGCCAAAGGCTGGAACCAGGAAGGGAAGAGACCAACGTCAAAGCCACATAAGGGACGGCGGCCCTGACACTGCCGCCGAGTCACTTGCCCCATCACGTGTGCCCCTCTCCCTGCAGCATGAGGGTGGGGACCAGACCAGGCAATGCGTGGGCACGAGCCCCTTCCCTGGTGTGAGGCCGTGGCTGAGTCTCAGAGGCAGTGAGGAGCAGAAAGGCGCAACGTGGCCCTGGTTCCAGGTCCCACCTGGTCCTGTCTCCTGGGGTTCCCAGCCCAAGCCACTCTGCTGCTCCAGGCTCTGCTCCCCTCCTGTGACGAAGGGAGGAATACCCCTTGATCTCCTGCCCCACAAGAGCGCCATAAAAATCAAAGGCGGCAGTGGGTGGGAAGATCTTAAAGGAAACAAACAGGGGTGTTGCCGTGGCCCAGGCAGGGCGTTTTAGGGGCCCCTGGAGTATGCCTCACGTCCCCACAGCCCTCCCGATCACTGCCAGCAACTCCAAATTTCACCATCACAGATTCGGCCTTTTGGCTGAAAGCAAAATATTTATTTAACCAGCATTTATTAGCTTGTATGATGTAATCTAGGAGTTGTCAAACTTTTCTGTAAAGATCAAGATAATAACTAGTTTAAGGCTTGTGGGTCATCTGGTCTCTGAGCTCTTCAATTCAAGCACTGGAGCCTAAAAGCAGCTACAGACAGTACATGAACCAGTGGGTTTGTCTGGGTCCCAATAAAGCTTTATTTACAAAAACAAGAGGTAGCCCATATTTGATCCCTGGACCTTAGTTTGCTGACCCCTAATCTAATCCAATCCAGTCTAATCCACTCCTTACAACAACTCTATCAGGTTATTGTCCCGTGGTACAGGCAGACAAACTAAGATTCAAAGTAATGAGTCCATGGAGTTCCCGTCATGACTCAGCAGAAACAAATCTGACTAGTAACAGTGAGGACACAGGTTCAATTCCTGGCCTCACTCAGTGGGTTAAGGATCTGGTGTTGCCATGAGCTGTGGTGTAGGTCACAGATGCAGCTCGGATCTGGCTCTGCTGTGGCTGTGGCATAGGCTGGGAGCTGTAGCTTGGATTGGACCCCTAGTCTGGGAACATCCATACACTGCAGGTGCGGCCCTAAAAAGCCCAAAAAAAAGAAAGTAGTGTGTCCAGATCTATCTGAATCAAAAAGCCATGCTTTGAAACATGACAATCTAAACTGCTCAGGTGTTACCTTTCTGAGTAACAGTAATCAGTCATTTACACCATAGCCTGAATAAGGATGGGGGCAAGTTTGTTAGGGCAGTGAGTGAGGGTGCGGGAGAACACCATAGGGGGAGCTAAGAAAGCAGGATAGTAGGCTGGGATCTCTCAAGAAAGCTTCAAATATCACTCAATGGCTTTTCTGCCCATCCCATCCTGAAGCTCTGATACTGCACTGATTTCTAAGAATTCACTTATCCATAGTTATCCAGAACCACCGCCACCACCCACAGAGAGCGGGCCGGGGTTCAGGCTCTAAAGACGCCACCACTACAGTCCCAGCATGTATCCAGAGGTGCGGCTGTAGGAAGGGCCACATTTACTAGAAGGGTGGATAGTGGGCAGGCGATGAAGGCAGGGCCCCATCCTTGAACCCCTCCTCCCTTGTGCATTAAGAAACCAGATGGTAACACCAGACTAATGTCAAGGGCTACAGTAGGGCTGACTTGGGCAGGCTTCCATGCCAAGACCCAAACCAGGACTAGGGGAGGCTCCTGGAGGAGGGGACATCTGAGCTGCCTGAAGGGAGATCGGGACACAGCTCCTAGAGCATGGGGTCAGAGCATAGCGAGCTCCCCCTGCAGAATCCATTGTGAGTGAAGGTGAGGCAACACCATCCACAATGTGGGGGGCCCTGGGGAAGAATCCACAGGCACCCAAGTTCTGCCTCTAAGGCTCCATGCACGTGGGTACTTTGGGGCGTGAAGTCTGAGCACCGGGCCACACAGAAACACCGGGCTCAAGTGCTACTGTTTCTATCTTCCTTTTGTGCTATAAAGCAAAGGAAGGAAAGTGGTAGGTGTAAGGGCTGGGAAATGTGTGGCCACTGGTCTATTGGAGAAACCAGTAATGGGCAGCCAGGCCTCTGAGCAATGCATAGCCCAGTGAGCAGGGCTCAGGCCAGTGTCCACCTTACCACCCCTGGGGCCGGTGCCTCCTCCATCTCCACAGGTGACACTGCGCCAGAGCTCCTGGTGACTCTGCTGTCAACAGGGGGTTTAACAGCCCAGTGACAATGTCCTGGGAGAGGAGTTCCCGTTGTGGCTCAGCGGTAGCAGACCTGACTAGTATCCATGAGGATGCAAGGTCAATCCCTGGCCCCACTCAGAGGGTTAACCATCTGGCGTTGGCGTAAGCTGCAGTGTAGGTTGCAGACGCGGCTCAGATCTGGTATTGCTGTGGTTGTGGTGTAGTCTAGCAGCTGTAGCTCTGATTTGACCTTGGAACTTTCATATGCCGTGGGTGTGGCCCTAAAAAGCAAAAAAAAAAAAATTCCTGGGAGAGACAGGAGAAGACTCCCAGGAAGGGGGAGGGGGGAGGGACTCTCTCCATGGAGTGAGTAGAATGACAGCAGCCATTTCTCACGAGAGAGCAGTGCTCAGAGGTGTCAGCACTGCAAGTGAAACAAGGAGCTTGACCCATCACAGCACTCCCTGCCAGGCCTGTCAAAGGGAGGCTCAGAGAGGTTACCCGACTCATCTCAGGTTGCATAGCAAGTCCATGGCCAAAGGCCAGCATGCAAAGCCAGGTCTGCCCCTCCCCATTATCAAACCCTAACAGGGCCCACCCAGATTTTTCTCTCAACAAAAACAGTGAGGGGCTCTGGGGAGGGCCTGCTGACATCAGCCATAGACTTTGGAGACGTTCCCCATCCTTCAGGCCAGACAGAGGGGATCCTCCAAGCGGGGAGGGTGGGGGCAGTAGGCCACCAGGAGGCTTTCAATGAGCCCACCCAAGAGGCCCCAAGAGAATATAAGATGGTGCAGCTGCTTCGAAAAACACAGTGTTACCATAGGATCCAGCAATTCCACTCCTAGGTATGCATGGGAAAGAATCAAAAACACATGTTCACACAAAAACTTGTGCGTGGATATTCACAGCAGCATTATCACAACAGCCAAAGAATGGAAACAACCCCAGTGTCCATCAACAGATGAGTAAACAAAATGTGGTAGAATGGAACGGAATATCACCCTGCCACAGAAAGGAGGGAACTGGAGTTCCCGTCGTGTATAGCAGAAACAAATCCAACTAGGAACCCTGAGGTTGTGGGTTCAATCCCTGGCCTCGCTCAGTGGGTAAAGGATCCAGTGTTGCCATGAGCTGTGGTGTAGGTTGCAGATGCGGCTCAGACCTGGTATCGCTGTGGCTGTGGCATAGGCCCCTAGCCTGGGAACCTCCATATGCTGCGGGTGTGGCCCTAAAAAAAAAAAAAAAAAAAAGACAGAAAGGAGGGAACTACTGATACAGGCTTGGCATGGATGAGTCACATGAGCTAAGTGGAAGTAAGCCAGTCACAAGAGCCCAGAGACCGGATGATTCCACCTACAGGGGATGTCCAGAGAGACAACGCTCTAGAGAGAGGAGGAATGTTAGTGATTGCAAGGGGCTGAGGAAGGGAAATGGGAGTGACAGCTAAGTAATGGGTATGAGGTCTTTTATGGGAATGACGAAAATGTTCTCGAATTAGACAACTGGGAGTTCCCGTCGTGGCACAGCGGAAACAAGCCCGACTAGTATCCATGAGGATACGGGTTCAATCCCTGACCTTGCTCAGTGGGTCAGGGATCCAGCATTGCTGTGAGCTGTGGTGTAGGTTGCAGATGCGGCTTGGATCCCGAGTGGCTGTGGCTGTGGTGTAGACCTGCTGTGGTAGCTCTAATTCGATCCCTAGCCTGGGAACCTCCACATGCCGTGGGTGAGGCCCTAAAAGGCAAAAAAAAAAAGAATTAGCTAACTGTTGATGGCCACATGAAATTGTAAAAATAGTAAAACAAAAAACTGAATTGTAATTGTACATGCTAAAATGGTAGATTTTCTCTCAATTAAAAAAAAAAGACCCAAAAAAATCAGTTCCCACTGGGATTCAACAGGACCAGTGCGTCTCTGCAGCACCAGGATGCCGGTTCAATCCCCAGCTTGGTGCGGTGGGTTAAAGGAGCCAGTGTGGCTGCAGTTGCAGCAGCCTGAAGCCCCCTCCTGGCCAACTGCCCCGGAGGGATGAGCTGCCCTGGTATCTGGCAGCTCCAGCCCCTAGCTGAGGAGCCAGAATGCTGGCCATGGGCACACATGGCCCATTGATATCCAGGTCCTGGGTAGTGGGAAAGGGGCTACAGAGCAGGACCATGAGTTGAAGAAGGACAGGACAGCACTAGGAGTTTGGGAGCATCCAGGGCGGAGCATTCAGGGCGCAGCCTCCAAGGCCAAGGTCCGTGAGGTATAACTTTTCATCTCAACCAAAAATGGTAAAGGGAGTCAGACACACCCAGAAACACTCCACAGACTGGGCTCAGACCCACTTCCAGCCTTAAAGTAACACAGCAAGTGAGTTGCAGGTTTTCACCTTCATCTTCCTGTTGAGGGGGAGTCATAGCAGCATCCAGGCCTGAGCTCCACCCGAGCTCAGGGCTTTCTGCCTCCCTCGCCCCCCAAAGTCAGGCCAGTAGACTCTGAGGTTGGTCCCAGACTCACAGGCCTAGCGTGCGCCTTCCTCAAGGTCTGTCCCCAAAAGGGGGGATTTATGGTCTTTTGATTCATGATTGGCCTCAGATAAAATGGAGCCCAAGGGAGGCTTGTTGTTCTTTACAGGCATGGTGGAGGGATGGGTGCGGGGCTTCACCCTGCTCCCCAAAGCCTCCCCAGCCGGCAAGGCCCTGCCTGGCCTCTCACCACCCCCCTCACCCCAGGCCAGCGGAGCTCTCCACCATCATAACACAAGTGCAGCCTCACTTACGCGCAACCAGGGAAGAGCAGCTGGGGCTTTAAAGGCGGCATTTCAATGTGGGGACAACTGGTTTCCAGGCATTCCTTCACGCTAGGCTCTACCCCGCCAAGGCCCTGGCATGAGGGTGGGATCACTCACAGCCAGATTCCACCCAGGACTGTCTTACATCCTCCTGGCCAAAGGGGCTTCGGGGCAAAGCTCAGTCGGACTATGAAGTGGGCACAGGCTCAGGAGAGCACATGTCCTCCACCGCTTCCTTTGCTCAACCAGGGGTCCTAAGTACTGCTGGGGTACAGGAATGCCCCCACAAGGGCTCTCCCCCGTACGTGGCAGTAGTCACCGTAATAAGACCATAATAAGAACATCTATTCATCAAACTACGTGCCCAGCCCCATGCTGGATTGCTCAATACACTATAACTAATACACACAGCCTCAAAGGTAACAATCATTACCCCTACTTTACAGACTACAAAATGAGGCTCAGAGATGTTAAGTAACTTGCTTAGGGTCACACAGTAGACAGTGTTAGAGGTACAATTTTAAAATAGTCTGTTGGACACAGAGCTGACCCTGGCGCCCCGATCCCAGGCAGCTCCCCCACAAGTGCCCTAAGAACCTTCTTCCTGTGGTTCCCAGGGGTTAAAATGATTTTTAGGGGGAAAAGCTAACTGCAGCCATTCAACCATCTGCCTTGATGGAGAAATAGCCTTGCACAGCAATGTTGAGCCCCACAGAGATTCGGGAGTCCCAAGGACCACAGCTCAGGGGGCTCAAGTTGCTCCTCTGGCCCCCAACTCCAGCCTGCAACAATAGGCCCTAAAACCCAGTGGGCTTTCTCTGCTGGAACATGGGCTACACAGCCCAGGCCCATTATACAGATGGGAAGACCGAGGCCAGGAGTTGAGAAGCTCAGGCCAGAAGTTACCTAAAAACACTCTGGAGGTGTGGATGGAGGTAGAGCTGGAGGCCCCACCCTCAGCCTACCTTCATTGTGAAGGTCCCCGAGGGGCTCTGTCCATGCCGGCTGGATGACGTCCCGGCGGTACACCACATGTGTCCTCCCGCTGGCCTCCATCTCCTGCTGCCCCCATTCCAGGGGCTCAATGAAGTAGTCGGTGCTGTCTGTGCGGATGAGGCCCGCCTGTACCGCGGACACGGCGAGTGGGAGCCAAGAGGGGAGAGAGAAGAGGCGTGAACACACGGCAGTGCGGGTGAGAGTGACCCCGTGAGCACAGGCTCTTCCTGGAGGGGCCCGGGGAGCCCTGGGGTGGCAGCAGGGGAGGGGGTGTCCGAAGAGGGAGGTTCATGTAACATTTCATTTAAACAAAGGCTCCCAGTGCTTACAGGGCGGGGGGGTGTCACTGCCACAATGACTATGCACACACATCACAGCACCACCTCCCACCTCAAAGCCAGACCACTGTCCCATAGACTTGCCTTTCCCTACATGCAGACGGGAGGGGAAAATCCTATCAGTAAAGGTTAATTACCCCTAAGCTGGGCACCAGTCCCCCAGCTCAGTACAAAGCGCTATTATTTCAGATTCAAAGCACATGTGCACACACGCCAGGAAGGGCAGCTCTCATTTGCTGACAATAAATGAGCTGGGACAGTGCCCCAGGAGTATATGCTCTGTTTTTAATCAAAGAATTTACCTGCATCAAAATGGTCCCTTTAAAAAAAAAAAAATCAAACGTTGGCCTTGGGGAAAAAAAAACACATAACCTTGGCCAAACCCAGCCAATGTGTCATTAGGCCCCGATGAAGGCAATAGTCACCAGGACCAATGAAACACACAAGGCGATGTGTGTGAGTATCCCCATCGCTGCGCGGGCCCCCACCCCACCGGGGCCCCACGCTCGCGTCAGCTCTATAAGCCGTAAGGGACACCCACCACGGGCCTGGAAAATAGTAGGCAATGCTTCATAAATATATACTTGTTGAATTCCTTCACTCATTTGGCAAAGACCGATGGAGTGCCTGCTACCTACCACTACTGGGCCAGACACTGGGAATATAGCTGTGAACACAAAGCAGGGGATGCAGGAACCACTCTGATAAATCTAGTGGATCTTCCTACTTGAATAGGAGCTACCTCTTTTGAAAACAGCCACTACTCTGCATAGCTAAATTCCTCCGGTTTTCCCACCCCAGCCCGTTTTGCGATTGCTCCTTAGGGAACCCCTCCAAGGCTTCCTCCACACACACCACCCAGCCTCCCAGCGGGGGCCCCCTTCTTCCCGTCCCTTCCAGCTACGTCTGTTCATCAAACTGCAAACACCATTTTGGATCAACACTGAGACAGCGAGCATCTGCGCCCATCAGGAGGCCAAAAAAAAAGTGTCCTAGGGGAGACATAGAGGCATTACCGGAATAAGTTTGGGGCTTCCCAAGGTAACCATTTTATCATGATATCTAATTGCCTGCGAAAGCTCTAGACTGCCTATGAAATGTCAACGTCAAACTCTATTAGCACACATTCTTTCATTTAAAGCACGTTCCCTTTTGCACCTGCCATGCTCCCAGTGCAGGGAGAGACAGATAAATTAGACCCAGCCTTTGGCTGTAAGCAGCTCAGTCTCTAGAGGGAGAGGCCCATTGAGAAGCAGAGGGTGGCCAAATTGCTGTCCTTGGCAGGTGTACTTGACGGACAGGTTTCCATCAGGCTCTTGGTTGCAAAGGGCAGAAATTCAACTTGAACCCTCTGGGACCCAAGGAGAGTACGTTGGCCTTCTGACAAGACATAGCAGGTGCAGCCCTGGCAGTGAGGGGCCTCATGCCCCGTCTGCATCAGCTTCATTCTCCAGACAAGGCTATGTTCTTGCAGGCACATCTCTGCCCTGACGTCAGAGGCAAGGAGACTTTCCTCCCACAGGTCAGTGGGGAACAGCCCATGGGAGACGGCGGTCAGTCCATTCTGAGTCACACGTCACCCTGAGGCTGGCAGTGCCCACTAGACCCCATGGCCAGTGGAAGGGTTATCCCTGCATCAGAAGGAAGGAGAAACAGTTGGGGTGGCAAAAGACACTCACCTGAGCTGGAAAGGGCACAAGGGGCAGGGCACCTGGACACAGGTGTGGAAGCGGGAGGGCAGCGTGGGGCTGGGGAGGCATTCAGGCTCATAGGCAGAGGCTAAGCCAAACCTGCATGAGTGATGCCAACTCAAGGGGCCTCTGTGTGAGTGATGCCAACTCAAGGCCCCTCCCCCACCCCAAGGAAGCCCTGCTTCCAGGTATACAGGGCTGACGGATGGGAACACCCAGGGCATTCCCCCCAAAGCTACTGCAGCTTGGCTGCCACAGGGGCTCATGAGATTCTCCGCCAAGCCCCACACCCATCCATCCCACCCCACCTTTGATACCCCCGTCTGATACCCAAAGGTGCTCTTCCCACCCCGGTGCAGCTACCCTGGACCAAGCAAAGCAAAAGACCCTCATGGCGCAAATCAGACAACCCGCGCTTCATCCAGACTGAACTCATGCACACCCGGGCTCACTGAGGGCTGTGGCCACACTGTCTCTGCCCATCACAGCTCTGGAAGCAGCCCGTCAGAGAAGACTTCTCCAGGCCAGCCAGTGGGGAGCTGGGGAGGGTGCTCCATTCAACTACACCCACACACTAGGCCACTTCACCACGGCCTCCCCATTCTGGAACAAGGAGGATTCCTCAAAATCTGGCATTCTCTGCCTCATCGCCCACTGAGGCACTGTAGCTGCCAGACCTCAGAGCCTCAGATGAGGGATGCAGATTCCAGAAGGATGCACACAGCACAGACTGGGCGGCACTGCTTTCCAGCTCCCCCCTCCCTTTCAAGATTGTTATGCTGCCCCCGTCTGAGGCTTCAATTCTCTGATAACATCCCCAGCTAGGGGCCCTCTGACATTTGATTGGATGCCTCTAGTGACAGAGAGCTCCCTATTCTGTGTAGGGCCACTGCTAATGCTTTACTGAGCTGAAACACACTTCCCTACACACTGCCCTCTAGGAAGAGTCTTACTATCACTGATATTAATAACAGTATCTGCAGAGTTCCCGTCATGGCACAGCGGAAACGAATCCAACTAGTATCCATGAGAATGCTTGTTCGATCCCTGGCCTCACTCAGCGGGTTAAGGATCTGGTGTTGTTGCAAGCTATGGTGTAGGTCACAGATGTGGCTCAGATCCGGGATTGCTGTGGCTCTGGTATAGGCTGGCAGCTGTAACTTCAATCAGACCTCTAGCCTAGGAACCTCCATATTCTGTGGGTGCAGCCCTAAAAAGCAAAATAATAACAACAGTATCTGCCACTTACATTTACTTATCTTACTTTATCTTTACAACCCCATGAGGTAGACACTGATGTTAGACCCATCTTAGAGAGGCGCAAACAGAGGTTCAGAATGGTTAAGTAACCTGTCCAAAGTCAGCCAGCAAGTAAGCCACAGCACTAGAATAAGATTCCAGTTCTGTGTTGGGGTTAAACCACCAGGCTATACCACCTCAGGCCCTCCGTGGGCCCTGCTCCTGGCCTAGGGGGCCTATGTGGAGCAAGGAAACGCTCTCACAGTCCCTGCTGCAAATCCTTGGGCCTCTGGTCTGGTCTGAATTTGAAGAGCAAGCAGAATGTTCACTTCCCACCTCTGGGCAAGACGCTTCCATGGAAGCCAGGCCACCAGCCATCTCTGCTGTGAGGATGGGGAGAAACTTCAGCACGAGGCCCTAAGAGGAGCAGACCCCTCCCACTGCCCAGGTGACCCTGCCCCCAGCCTGAAAGGATTCCTACACCATCCTTGTCACACCCTCAGCTTTCCTGGGCCAGACTGGAAGCCTAAGGCATCTCCCCAGGGAAGAGTTAAAAGAACCCCTACTTCCCCATCCCAGTTAACTGTTTAGGGCAAAAAGCTGAGCCCCATCCATAGCAACCTGAGAAACAAATGTCAAATGTCTTTGGATGGATCTCACCATCCCCCCATCCCTGACCCCGGGATCAGGGCAGAACCCCCCCCCAAGTGATCATCTTCATCCACTTTGGGCATCATGCCAGGGCCTTGACAGGCAGTTGTGGTCCAGGTCTGGGCTCCCTCGTGGCCTCTGAGGCCCTCCTCAGAGGTGGGAAGGCAGGCCCAGGCACCAGATCAGGACGCAGCCCTCGGTTTCCCTGCCTGCACCAGGAGAGGTCTGGCCCATGCTCCCATCCAGCGCTGCCCTGGCCAGGAAACCAGGCACCGCTCAGGGCAGACAGACTGGCAACGGGAACCTTCTGGCTCTCCGCCTCCTCGCCAAATTACACTCGTCTCTCAATTTACGAGATGTTTACGTTTCTAAAAAGTGGTGGCTAATTTTAAAGCACTAAAAATCAAATTTCTGTAAGAAATCAAGAAAGCAGGAAAAACGAAGTTCTGCTAGAATGGAAAATATATGTCAGCCATATCTGTTTTCGCCCAAACTTAATCTTCTGGAAACAGTAAATAAGTAGGAAATATACACTAGAAAGATTCGTCATGCGATAAAAACAACAAACAATCCTGATTATATCCAGTTGAGCCGTATACTATACAGGGTCTCAGGCAATTTCTCCAAATGGAGGCCCTCCTATAGGCAAGCCTGGCCCCCTTGGCCCTGCTCTAGACTCTTTAATTCCGCTGCTTCTAAAGACCCTTTCCTGGAAGGTGTGTGGCTGATGGAGGTGGGGGGCTGTCTGAATTTTCCAATGTGGCTGTGACATTGTTTTGGTTGCAAAAGTGACATCTTTTGCTGAATCTTCCTCCAGAGGCCTCCAGGCCATGCTCACTGTTTTCCAGTCCAGCTTCCCCTCAGGAGAAACTTCCAAGTCCAGAGTGTAATTCCAGGGCACCTGAAGGAGACCAGGTGATGACCGGGTAGGTGGGTACTGGCGTAGAAGTCACCTGTATCCTGCCATGGGTCAGAGCTGAGGAGTTCAGTTGGTCACTAGCAGCTGTCTATCATCAGGATGAAGTTCCACATATTTAGCAGGTAATTGAAGCCATATTATTTTGAAATTAGTATGTATATGTGCATGTGTACATATAAACATGTTTATTCTAAAACTGCAGGTACTTGCATGTAAACTGGGAGGCAGCGAGGGTCCAACGAGCCAACAAACAGATCTGCAGGCTTGGTACAGGAAGAGACCCCCAAGGACTGGAACATGTCCTTGGATGGCACAGAAGTCCAGACTTGGGCAAGGGCAGTGGTCCATCTGTGCTGAGTCAGGTACAGAGACAATACGCAAGGACCCAGCCAGGGTCCAGGCAGGGCAGGTGGCTTAGCTCTGAGAGGACAACTGCAGGCCCTCTGGGAAAGGGGCATTCTGAGCCCCCTTGCTGAGCCCTCAGATTGGCCGACCTTTGTCAAATGCCCAGAAGGAGCACCCATCTCAAGAGGAAGGCTCCAGTGGAGCCAGCTGAGGTGTAGACCAGGTCTCTCCTTCCTTCTTCATCCAAGGTGGGCCAAGGTGGGACCACCCCAGACAGAAAAGTAGAGCAGACCATCCATCCATCCCACCACCTCCCAAGGAGAGTGCATTCTGGGGCCGAAACTTGTTCTAGAAATTCCATTATGAGGGTTTTTACTGCCAGTTGTGCTGTCTCAGGTTCTAGGCTTCCAGCAAATTCAGCTTGAAACTGTTCCACTGGAGGAAACAAAAGAAAACCCAGCAAGTGGAGGCTGGGCCAATGGCATAGGCCTGGGAGTGGCATGAGCATCAGAAACAATTTCCACCAGGTTCACCCCGACCCCGCCACCTGCTTCCGTTCCCAGCCACTCCCACGCACGCCCCCTCCCGAGACCGCATCCCTGCTACAAGTACCTCAGAAAACCTCGACTGCAGGCATCTCCTTCTCTCCTATCACCATCTGCTCACCTGACTCGAGCCCGCTAGCTCCAGCTGCTGCTAAACATCCAGCCCCCCGACATGTGAGCCCACGATTCTATCATGGTCAATCTCTCCTCCAAGGCCTCACCTCCCTTCTCACCACTTTGGACTTCTTGATCCAGATGCACAATAATCCTTTAACTCTCTCCTGCCTTTCCCTCCATCCCACTGTCCCTGAGAAGTTTCTGCCCTGGTTCAACCCCAGCAGCCTCCCACTCCATGTCTGCCACCGATGGAGAAAACACACACGGTGCCCACTGGTCTCACGTGAGGTCCATGGTCACAGCTCTCACGTGAGCACGACACTGGCGGGGGATTCTGCAGCACTGCCCTGTTACATCTGTGACCCGGTTTTCCCAGGGGCTTAGATGTCTAACACTGTCCCCACCCCTACCCTCTCCTGTTTTCAAGGAGAAAACAGACACCAACAGGCAGGCTCTCCCTGCCACCATATGAACTCCCACAGCTGTACCCTGTGCTCAAGACCACCTTCCTCTCACCTCCTCCAGACTTAACTCCTGCAACGAGCATCCCTCTTTCTACCGGCACCAGCACCACCCCGGTCCTGGACCATTCTCATAGTGCATCTGAGGATCCCCCATCTGTGAAAGGCCCTCCCGGCCCCGGCCAGCTAATCCCTCCACAATGGAAAGAGCTGTCCACACTCACTGCCTGCACCTCCATGGCTTGTGCCTCTCCTCTATCCACCCCACAGGGGCTTCTAGAACCATTTCCTGGAAACTGCTCTCATCACGGTCACCCGTGATCTCATGTGGCCAGAGCCAGGAGGCACTTCTTTGTCCTGATCTCATTCAGCTCCTCCAGCCACACACATGCTCCCTGGAGACTGCCCCTGATCTCATGGCTTTAAAAACCATGTATTGCAGATAACCCTCCTCGTCTCAGCCAATGACACAATTTTTTCCCAGTTGCTTAAGCCAAAAATCGAGTAGAGCAGTGGGCCGACAGATTTGGTTTTTCCAAGCTCTCCCATCTCCCCAAGTCAGTTCAACTGAAAGATGCACCCAGCATAACCTCCAGCCCCTCCAAGGGATCATCCCGAGCCACTGTCTCTGATTCACAAATGTGAGGGGGGCCAGCCCCACTCCACACACTCCCTATACCCCGGGACCATCTTTTCTTCCCTCAATATGTCCTTATGTCTTTATGAACCATCTCGTATATGCCCGGCTTGATGTTGGGGCTGGGGATGTAAAAAAGATGTGAGGAGTTCCCTTCGCAGTGCAGTGGCTAACGAATCTGACTAGGAACCATGAGGTTGCAGGTTCGATCCCTGGCCTTGCTCAGTGGGTTGAGGATCCAGCATCACCGTGAGCTGTGGTGTAGATTGCAGACATGGCTCGGATCCCGCATTGCTGAAGCTCTGGTGTAGGCTGATGGCTACAGCTCCGATTAGACCCCTGGCCCAGGAACCTCCATACGCTTCAGGAGTAGCCCTAGAAAAGGCAAAAAAAGATGAGAAAAAAAAAATATATATATATATGACCAGCCTCTGCTCTCCTGATGGGTGACTTGTATCCAGTATATATAAAGAACTCTTACTGCTCAACCACAAAAAGACAACCCAACTTAAAAACAGGGAAAGGATCTGAGTAAACATTTCTCCAAGGAAGATATACAAATGGCCAATACACACATGAAAGGATGCCCAACATCATTAGTCATTAGGGAAATGCAAATCAAACCCACAATGTGATACCCCTCACACCCATGAGGATGGCTAGAGTCGAAAAGTCAGATACTAACAAGTGTTGACAAGGATGTGGAGAAACTAGAACCCTCATGCACGGCTGGTGGGAATGTAAAATGATCCAGCCACTTTGGAAAACCATCCGGCAGTTCCACAAAATATTAAACAGTTTCCCTGTGACCCAGCAATTACATTTGCTGGTATATACTCAAGAGAAAGGAAAACAAATGTCAACACAAAAACCTTTACACAAATGTTCACTGCAGTCTGACTCCCAGTAGCCACATGGAGACAACCCAAACGCCCATCAGCAGATGAACAGATAAACAAAACATGGAGTATCTGTATAATGGGATGTTATTCAGCCATTAAAAAAAGAATGAAACTCTGAAAAAAACTGACAACATAGATGTATCTTGAAAACATTATGCTAAGTAAAGACAGTCACAAAAGCCCACATGTTACATGATTCTAGTCATACGAAAATCTAGAATAGGGGAATCTCTAGAGATAGAAAATAGATTAGCGGTTGCCAGGGGCTGGAGTCATGGATGGGGGAATGGACACAATAGCTAAAGGACACAGAGCTGCTGCTTTGTTTGTTTGCTTTTACTTTTTTGACTGTATATGGCAGTTCCCGGGTCAGGAGCAACACAGGTGGGGCAACACAGGATCCTTAGCCCACTGTGCCAGGCCAGGGAGAGAACCCCCGCTACTGCAGAGACAACGCCAGATCCTTAACCTGCTGTGCCACAGCAAGAACTCCTTTTTGAGATAGTGAAAATGTTATAAAATTGAACATGGCGATAATCACACAACTCTGCAGATCATAAAAATCCATTGAACTGGATACTCTTTTTGTTTTTTGTTTTTTAGGGCCACACCTGCAGCATATGGAAGTTCCCAGGCTAGGGGTCAAATTAGAGCTGCAGCTGCCGGCCTATAGCACAGCCACAGCAATGCCAGATCCTTAACCCCTAAGTGAGGTCAGGGATCGAACCTGTATCCTCATGGGTACTAGTTGGGTTCTTAACCCCATGAGCCACAACAGAAACTCCTAATTGTACACTTTAAATGGGTGACTTGCACGGTATATGAATTGTCTCTCAATAAAGCTCTTAAAAAGATGACACACATACAGGGAGGTAAGAAACAGGCACAGAGGTGACACATGCACGGAAACAAGAGACACACAGGCACCCAGATAACACACAAAGGGCTGACCCACACACAGAGTCTCGCACACACAGGCAGAAACACACATGCCCGAGGCCCACAGGCTGCCGGCTACCACAGAAGCGTGAGTCAGCACGGCCGGGATGAAAGCCTGTGGACGCTGAGATTCCACTTAATTCAAACCTGATGTGGAAGCCACAAGCCACAGGAGCGCTGCTGGAGGCGGGGCTGCCAGGGCCTGGGCCCAAGCCAAGACGAGTCTGAAAGCTGATTCATGCCGAGCTGCATCTTTGGGGACAGGCGGGAGGAAGGAGCCTCGGAAGATGGAGCTGAGAACGGCCAGGCTTGTCCTCAAAGGGTAACACACACACACACATCCCCCCCACACACAGGGAGCATCACAACTCCCAGAACAGCCTGAGGCTCGGGGGCGGGGGGGGTGGGGAAGACCAGGGAGTAGAGAGCCTCTGCCAGCTGGAGGCAGTTATCTGATGACCCACTCCCTCACTCGGCCTACTTCCCAGGGTCGTGACCTCTGCAGGCCCCACACCCTGGGAGGTGCTGGGTAAAAGGTTACTGAGATCTTGCTGGGCCCAGTCCATCTGCAGCAAGGGCTCCCCTCAGGAGAGAAGCAACGTGGCGGGGGTGCTGGGTAAATGCACAGACCCTAGAGGCAGAATCCCTGAGTCCTGCCACTCTCAAACCATGTCATCTTGGGCGAGTTACCTAACATGCCTGTGCTTCTGCATTTTAAGAGTACTGACCTGATGGGTTGCGCTGAGAAACATACACAGAGTTCCTAGAGTCTGAGCTGTTAGCATGGACCATCTGTGTTCGTCTTTGCTGCCATGATTACCACAACCATCATTCAAAGTGTCCTGGGGGTCCCAGTGGCTCATGAAAGGAATCCACAGGTTCAGGGCCGGAAGCAACATGCTGAAACCATGGGATGGTTCGTCCCTAACTCGTGGCTCCACTGCAGCCTGGTTTGGATGTGCTCAGATCCCCTATCGTTACACAGGAAGAAATCTCTGAGAAAAAAAATACCAGTGGTTGAGCATCCTTAAGGGGAACCTACCAAGAAGAAGAGTCTGGTTCTCAGTAATTGTAATGGTGAGAAGGAAAACAGACAGATAAAAGGTTGGTGGAAATGCATCACCTGGGTGCAAAAGTGTAGGCAATTTCCTTCTCTTTAGTGTTTTTTAACTTTTATCTTTTTTTTTAGGCCCGCACCTGTGGCATATGGAAGTTCTCAGGCTAGGGGATCAAATTGGAGCTGCAGCCACTGGCCTACACCACAGCAATGCCAGATCCAAGCCGCGTCTGCAACCTACACCACAGCTCACAGCAATGCGGAATCCTGGACCCACTGAGCAAGGCCAGGGATCGAACCCGTAGCCTTAGGGAAACTAGTTGGATTCATTTCCGCTGTGCCACAATGGGGACGCCCTAACTTTTGTGATTCCCCTATCTGAAAGGGAAAGTGGATTCTGCAGCCAATGTCTGCCTGCTACAATGAGCAAGTAAAAACTATGTAACAATTATTTAAAAACAAAGTTTAGGAGTTCCCACTGAGGTGCAGCTGGTTAAGGATCCAGCATTGCCCTAGCTGTGGCATAGGTCGCAGATGCAGTTTGGACTCAATCTCTGGCCCAGGAACTTCCATATGCCAACGGTGCAGCCAATACATACATACATACATACCTAGTTTAAGAAAAGAAAACAAACCCCACAGAACTCTCCAGTTGTCCAACCTCCCTGCAAAGTGATGCAGAGGCTACATCTGGGAGTGAAACACCATCCAAGCCCTAGGCCCTCCCAGCCGGGGGGATGCTCTCCAAGCCTTCGTTTCCACGTCTGAAACCAAAGGGTTACTGGAGGAATGAATGACGCCACAAAGGGGAAATGCCCCCTCCTGAGGCCCAGGCCATAACAGGCAGGTGGCCTTTTCCTTTCCTTCCTTCTACTTGGCTCTCCTGGTCCCCTCACTTTCCCATCAAACACAAAGTGGACCTCTCCAGGAGGCTAGTCATGGGTCTTACCCCAGATGCCCATTAGAATCACATGGGGAATTTGTACAAAGACTGCCCCCCCCACACACACACCCTAAGCTAATGAATAACATCGGGGGTGGAGGCACTTGGGGAGGAGGGCAGGGTGAGCATCAGCAGGGTCTCGAAGTTGCCCAGGTGATTCTAATGTGCAGCCAGGGCTGGGAAATCCCTGGTCTCAACTCTGGAATCTTCCAGATGGTGGCAGGGTACTAAATAGGATGTTTAAGTGATCACCTATGCTTCCCAAAGAGAGAGGGAGCCATATGGGGTGTGCCCCAGGGTTAGTTCATCCAAATGCAGGAAATGGGCAAGAAATTCACAGAGGGGGTGGGAGGACAAGGAGTGCCCACCCTGACTGAGGGGGGACGGGGAAAGGGAGTCCAGACAGCCAGGTTACTGCACATTTCTCACACCGTGAGCATCCCTTCGGGGGCTCAGTATGACCAAGGATCACCTGGACCAAGTGTGGTTTGTGCCTTAGGTGCTGTCTTAGAACCTAACCAACACCACCACTCCCCACCTCAAGGTGCCAGTGCGTGAACAGTAATTCCCCAAAATTCCCCTGAGCTGGGTGGGTCCAGGAGGAGGGGAGGGAGGCTGTGATCTACTGGGCAGCCAGTCAGTGATGTCACAGCCCTTCCCAGTGGGGAGCCCACAGTGCCAAGTGAGGACAATTAGTAATGGTACCTCTGTGATGATGTGACAGTGATGAAAGTGGTGACTGATTCTGTCCTCTGGCCCAGTGGAGAACAGAGTTGCTTAGATCTTCTTGCAATTCTTCTTCCAGCTTGGCAGATGTTCTTAAAGGAAGGTTGCTTGCTTTCAGTGACACCCCTTCCCCCTCCCCCAGGGGCAGGGGTCCTGGCCCAGGGGCGGGGCAGGCAGGGCAGGGCCTCACATTGCAGGTGCTCAGAGACTCCCTTACTGCTGCAAACCCCCACCCCAGAGCCCAGCCAGAGTCAAGGGCAGACTTTGCCAGGCTGACAGCCATCACCATTTTCCATTCCCCCTGCCCAGGAGCGACGTGGCTCTAAGGCTTCCCCCTCTATCACCACCACAGCCCACCAAGTTTGGGCCGGGAGTTCAGCCTGGCCCCCTGCTTGGCCCACAGTCCTGGCAACAGTGGAGGCTTCAAGACAAGGAGACAGGAAGCAGCCCTCAAAAGCCAGGAGGCAGTGTGGCTGCCAGGCCTTGAGCTGGGGAGCAGATCCCATCAAGGGCCTGCAGGTCAGAAGCGAGAGGGTAGGGGTTAGCTCCAGGCAAAAGGGGAAGCCAGTCTTACCTACAGCTGAGGGCTGGCCCCCAGCAGGTCACTTGTCCCAGCCAGGCCTCCCGTCTGATCCACCTTTACATCAGCCTGCCCCAGAGGGCCCCACAGAAGGCAGTTCAGGGAGTTCCTGCTGTGGCTTCAGCGGGTTAAGAACCCAGCTAGTATCCATGAGGACATGGGTTGATCCCTGGCCTCACTCAGTGGGTTAAGGATCTGGTGTTGAGGCAAACCGCGGCATAGGTTGCATGTGCAGCTCAAATCTGGCATTGCTGTGGCTGTGGCGTAGGCCGGCAGCTGGAGCTCCAATTTGACTCCTAGCCTGGGAACTTCCATATCTTGCAGGTGTGGCCCTAAAAAGCAAAAAAGAAGAAGAAGAAGAAGACGGCAGGTCAGCATGGGAGAATGGAAAGATGAGTGGACCTAGATGCCTAAACTCCTGTGCCAGCCCATGTCTAACCCCAGGGGCTCCTGACAACACCGACCCCTCCAGGCATCACGGCCTTCCTCTGCCTAATGGGGACAAATGGACAAGATCATGTTATCTGGAAAGCACCATCAAATGAGGCACATTACTGTCCTTGATCCTGTCTGAGGCCCAGCTCCATTAGCATGTTTTCAGGATTTATTAGAATTGACATTTCACTAACACTTGTCTTGCTAACCCCTGTCCGTTACTAGTGGCTCAAATGCCCACATCCCAGCCACTCACCAGGCTCCCCACTCACTCTACATGTCCACATCCATCCCTGCGATTGACCTGTCCTAAACCTCAGTCTGTATACTACTCAGCAGTTCATTCATTCATCAGATAATTACTGAGCAGACCCTGGTCTGGGTGCAGGGGATGCAGCCAGAAATCCCTCCTCATCTGGAGCCAACCTCCCCCCGAGGAGTAAGACAGGTGATCCGTACAGAAGACTATGGCATACCAGATGGAGAAAAATGAAGCAAGGCGAGAACTGGAGGTCAAAGTTTTAGCTAAGGAGTCAGGGAAGGTGTCAACAAGAAGGTGACACTGGTGCACAAGCCTGAGAGAGATGAGGGGCAGGCCTGTACAGCGTCTGGGGTGGAGGACAGGCAGGAGGGATGGGGGGGGGGTGCTGTGGAGGGAGGACAGGGGAGTCACGGCAGCCCCCGAGGAGGAATATGACTGCCCAGGACCTGCTTGGCTTCCCCGGAGGACAATCACAGGAAGCCTTGGCTCGAGCAAGGCTGCTCTGGCCGCTGTTGGTGAAGAGAGGCAGGAAGGAGGGAAGCAGAGAGGTAAGGAGGGAGGCCACTACCACCACCCCCTGACCACCCGCCACCTGTTATTCTTGTCAAGCCCTGTGTGTCTCCCTTTCGGGATTATTAGCAACAAAAATCCCTCCACCGCAGCTACATGGGGCCTGTTCTGTACCTGGAGCCACACCTGTCCATGGGGGTCTCCGCGCCTCTCTGTCTCGGCAGGATGCCCTCTGGCCTAGCTCAAGTGTCACCCTATTGTCACCCCTTCTCCACATGCCCAGTGGCTCCCTGTGGCGCTCTATCCCCACCTGATCTGTCTCTCTTCCAGACATGAGCTGCAGGTGGACGAGGACTGATCCACAACATAGGGCAGACTCCAGAACAAAACCACCCTCAGCAAACATCCTTGGGGCCAAGTCTCCAAAATGCACTCCCTCGGGCCTGCCACCCTCAACGAAAGCCCTTGCCCACAAGATGCGGCAGTGGCTCAAGGGACAGCTTCAGGCCTGTGAATTACGAGGTGACAAAATAGCAAGCATCCGGTGCACCCAGGCCAGCAGCCTGCGCAGCACAAGACCTCTTTGGGCGGCAGGACCTAATTCAGAGTGGGGCTCCTGCCAGCTTCAACGGGAGGAAAGGAACCTCTGCTGGGGGGGTGGGAGTGGCCTGGTGGGGGGACAGGTGTTTTCCGGACAGATCAAAGGGATAAATGCTTGGCGGGCTTAGCAGCAAAAAACCGACAAAGGGCTTCAAGCAACCTCTTGGGAACTGGCTTTATATTCAGACCAGTGGTGTCCTGGCAAAGGCTCCCATCTTCAGGCATTTCTCTCAAAGGGCCTGTTCTGTTGCCACCCCCCTCTGCCCCCTGCCCCTTAGCCAACTCAGGGAACGCAGAAGAAGAGGAGGCTGCGGGGTTTTAATGTCCCATGACAAACAGGGTGTGCATAACAGCGGCCCGCAGCCCTCCCAATTTTGAAAATGGATAAAACAGTGGCGATGGTGACTTAGAGCTGAGCCACACCAGAAGGTTCCATTTGGGCCTCAAATCCCACTAACTGGGAGGTTGGCATTTGTTTTGTTCTTCACTGGTTTCCCAGTCTCAGCACAACAACACGCAGAAGTCGAGCCGCCCACCCTCACAGTGGGAGCCTTGGAAACACCTCCACGTGGGCCCCAAGCCCAAGGCCGCCCAGGACGCCACTCCTGGGGCAGCCGTTGGACCAATCAATCCCTTCAGCATTTGTGCTCTGAAGCCGTTGCCATGGCCACGGAGGCCCTGGCTGTTATATGCTTTATGACCTCGAGGAACGATTCCTGTTTACCAACTCAGGAGAGGCTGCACGGGATCACAGGGGGAGCACTGGGCTGGGAGTCGGGGGGCCTGGACTCCCTTGGCCCTGACAGTCACCTACTGTGTGACCCTGGGCGAGTCTCTTCCTTTCCCTGAGCCTCAGCTCCCTTGTCTAGAAAGAAAGGAGGGGACTGAGAAGTCCCCAAAGCCTCTTCCAGTGACAGCTGCCCATACTCAGACCATTGCCGGAGGCGTTCAAGCCATGAAGGGTATTTTGCTGGCCGGCAGCTCCCGGAGCTGCCAGAGGATGAAGGAGCCTGCAAATATTGCTGCTGTTGTTCTTGTTCTTATTGTTGTTCATGTGATTTCTAAGGCTGTGAAGGCAGGGCAAGGGCTGCAGGCTGAAAACAGAAGGCCGGGCCTGGCAAGATGGTTTGGGAACTTTCCACTGCAGGGTCCAGGGACAGCGGAAATTCCCCAGGTCCTCAGCAAAAGCCCACCCCTGGGCCTGGACCACAGTGAGGCTGGGAGGCAGATGGAAGGCAAGCACAGCCCCCACCACACTCACCAGCCCACAGAGCGGCCCAGAGGCCACCCTCCCTCCAGCCAGCCTGAAGATGCCAGGGGAGAAAAATAAAACCAGCCCCCAGACCAGCCCCCACTGGAAAGGGAGGCCAGCTCTGCTCGGAAGGAGCGGCAGTGAGGTGATGTCTGGCTTCTATTCCATATCATAAATAAGTTATTAACCCAGGGCAGACAGTAAGGCACAGCCATGAGGAAACTAGGGAGGTGAGACTGCAAGATCAGACTGCCTTGAGGACTGGAAAACCAGCCAGGACCTTGACCCTGGGACACTCAGACAGAGGCCCCAATGGGATGGGGCCTTCCGGAAAGCAAGAGCACCAGAATGGGTGTCCAGGGGTCTGGAAACGAACCCACTGTGGATCTTGCCTGAGTTTCTATATTTATGCCAAAAGATAAATAATAATAATAACAGCAAATGCTACCATTTACTGTTCTGGGCACCATAGCAGCACTTTTAAATGCCTGATTTCTAATTAACAAACTGTGGTAAGGGGGTTCCTGCTGTGGCTCAGCAGGTTAAGAACCTGACATAGTGTCCATGAGAATGCAGTTCCCATCCCTGGCCTCCCTCAGTAGGCTAAGGATCCAGTGTTGCCACAAGCTATGACAGAGATCACAGATGCCGCTCAGATCCAGTATTGCTGTGGCTGTGGCATAGGCTGGCAGCCTGGGAACTTCCATTTGCCATGGGTGCAGCCTTTAAAAAAAAAAAGAACTACAGTATGGATGCCTACTTCACAGACACAGGAAAAAAATAACCAAACGGCAAATGGGCAGAAGATTTAAACAGACATTTCTCCAAAGATGACATACAGATGACAAGTAGGCACATAAAAAAGATACTCAATATCACTAATTATTAGAGAAAGGAAAATAAAAACTACAATGAGGTACCACCTCACACTGGGCAGGATGGCCATCATTAATAAGTCTACACATAACAAATGCTGGAGAGGTTGTGGAGAAAAGGGAACCCTCCTACATGGTTAGTGGGAATGTAATTTGATACAACATTATGGAAAACAGTATGGAGGTTCTTCAGAAAACTAGATATAGAATTACTATATGATCCAGCAATGCCACTCCTAAGCATATATCGGGACAAAACCATAATTCAAGGAAATACACACACTCCTATGTCCACAGCAACACTATTCACAATAACCAAGACATGGAAACAACCTAAATATCCATTGACAGATGAATGGATACAGAAGATGTAGTACACATACACAATGGAATACTATTCAGCCATGGATGCAACTAGAGACACTCATACTAAGTGAAGTAGGTAAGAGAAAGACAAATATCATATGATACCACTTATATGTGGAATCTAAAATATGACACAAATAAACCTATCTACAAAACAGAAACAGACTCTGTTTTGTAGATAGAGTCTAGAGAACAGACTTGTGGTTGCCAAGGGAGAGAGGGGAGGAAAAGGGATGGACTGGGAGTATGGGGTTAGTAGATGCAAATTATTTCATTTAGAATGGATAAACAACAAGGTCCTACTTAGCACAGGGAACTATATCCAATCTCCTGGGATGGACAATGATAGGAAAGAATATAAAAAGAACGTATATCTGTATATCTACATCTATCTACATATGTGCATGTATGTATAACTGAGTACTTTGCTGTATAGCAGAAATTGGCACAACATGGTAAATCAATTATACTTTTTAAAAAAGTAAAGTATGCTGATTAAGGCAGAGTTGATAAATATTGGAAACATGACTAAAACAAATCAGAGACTGATCATTAATTAAAAAAGAAAAAAAAAGAAGAAGCTGAGTCTCAGAGAGGTCAAGTCACTTGCCCAGGGTCAGTATGAGAGAATGACTGCAAAGATGGCTAAAATAATTCCTCCCGCCCCTGCCCACATGACTCTTTGAAGTAAGACTTTGTCACCCTTCTCCTCGAGAGTCCATATCCCCACTCTTGGAACACCCAGTCTGGCCTGCGGCTCCCTCCAACCAAGAGAATGCATAGAAGCAACATCATGCAACGTCCAAGACTAAACTTGTAGAGGTCTTGCAGCTTTGGCCTTCACCCTCTTGGTATGCTACCCTGAGACGGCAGTGAAAGAAGCTGGTCTTGCCTCCTGGAGGAGGTGAGGCCAGAGAGAGGAGAACTGAGGCCACCCAACCCATAGCCAGCACCAACACTGGACATGTGAATGAGGCCAGCCTGGACCTTCCAGTCTCGCCCCCTCTCCAGGGAGCAACCAGCAGAGGAAGCCCCCAGACAACCTACAGACCTGGAGAAAGAAAATGTTATTTTAAGCTCAGCAGTTTTAGGCTGGTCTGTTTCACAGCTGTGGATAACTGATCAGTCACTCACTTTCCCCCCACTGCCTATCTCCCCAGGAAAACCTGGGCTGCCTGCCACCCAGGATTTGGCTGGGGTGAAGGTGCCTCATGCTGACCGCTGCCCCTGCCTGCAGTCCCCACACCATAGCCCCGCAATAAGGAAGTGGACATGGGGGACACACGCTACAAAGAACAAGGAGGGCTGCAGGTTATTATTAAATACCATAAATGTGAGAAATACCATAAATATGGTTGGAACCCCTTGTACTGCAATAGTAGGTAGCTTATCAGTGCTCTCTGATGTGAAACCCGAGCCGCCTCTGGTTCCCCTCTGTGGGGCTGCTTTCTCTGTAGAATGGGCCAAGTCCTGCTTGCTCAGTGCCTGGGACTGTATTACGTACGACTGGCCCGTAGTAACCCTAGATGCCTTCCAGGGGACGGACATACTGAGAGGTGCCAAGGGGAGCATTCTGTTAACAATCTGTGGGCCCCTTCCCTGATCAGGCCCTTGACCAGGTCCTGGGGATGCAGGGGTAAAACTCTCCCTCTCTCCCTGTGCTCCAGAACCCACGGGTTAAGAGAGGGCTGACACGCACAGTAGACAGCGTGGAACAAGACAGACCACACTAAACCCCAGTGTTTGGTAGGTGGCCTGGAGGTGGGTACTGAGAAGGAGAGGTGCTCAGGAAAGGCTTCCCAGGGGAGGGGACATTTAGACTGGGTTTTAAAGCATCAATAGGAGCTTTTAAAGTCAAAAGGTAGGAATTACGGGCATCTGCAGGGAAAGAAATCCTGTGTCTTTGCAGGATTCAGGAAATGGAAAGTCTTCCCAGCTCTCCATGGGAGAGCGGAGCAAGGAAAATGTTTGGAGAAGCTCTGCCTCACCGTGGAGCTTAGACTTGCCCCTGTGGCCATAGGGAGCCATGGGAGGTGTGTAAGCAGGAATCACATTAGTATTGGGGGAAGATGCTAATCTTTCCAGTTGTATGCTGGCTCAGTGCTGTTGTAGCAGATTTGCCTGTGGCTCACTGATGTCTTTGTGCCAGTGTCTGTCCTTGCCCTGGGGTTGCTCCTTGCGGGCTGGGGAGTGAGTGGGCTTTCCCTGAAGCTCCTTGAGAATCCCCGGCTCTTGCCTTGCCGTCTGTGCCCGCCCTGGGATATAGAATGGGAGGCCTGGAGTTTCAGAGATGCCCTCACGCAACCAACCAGCAGGCCTGTCCCCATGCATCTTGGCCTGGGGGCTGCCAGCCCTCACACCCCGGGAGGAGCTGGGGATATCTGGCGCCAAGTTGGTGCAGAGCCTGCTTCCTTGCTCTGCCTGCCTCTCCAGCCTCTATGGTGGCTCCTGTTCTGCGGCCCCTCCCCACCTCCCCAGCCTGGCTGGTGTGCTCATACCTCACTTTGCAGCGACAGCTCCAATTCGACCCCTAGCCTGGGAACCTCCATGTGTTGCAGGTGCGGCCCTAAAAAGACAAAAAATACAAATAAAAAAATGAAGTGTAGAATTTATCGTTTTTAGTATCTGCAGAGTTGTGCAACCACCACCACAATCAATTTAGGACGTTTCATCAGCCCATAAAGAAAGCCTGGCATATGTAAACTGTCAATCCCCAATACTCTCCCTCCCCAACTTGGCAGGCATTAAAATCCCATTTTAAAGACAAAAGGACTGAGCCTCAGGAAGCTTCTGGGACTTGCATGACAGGCAGGGTGTAGGAAGCAGGGCTGGGACTCTGCCTCCCCTGCCCTCTCCCCTTATCGCCTGCCAGGGGTCTACTCTGTAACCAGTTAAAAATGCACGTTCTGCAGAGGGTGGAAAACAGAACCAGATGGTGACAAATCTTACACGTGCGGCAGCTTCCGTGCCAGGCTCATGACTCACAGAGGCACTGAAGGCAAAGCGGGGAACACGAGGCAGCCCAGCCCCCATCACCCCAGTGGAGGGGCAGCGACAGCAGTGGGGCAAGTGGCCTCCAGGAGGCTGGCAGTCTGGGTTCCAGATGGTATGGGGGCCTCACGTTGCTGACCCATTCCTGCACTCATAACCCCGCCAGGACCCACAAAGTACTGGCCCTCACCCCATGTCTCCATGTGACTCCCGGGTATTCAGAGCCACAATTGCAAGCAGAGGCTCTGTTCTGCACCTGGCCTCCAGCTGGGGGTCCTGAGATGACCCAGGCCTGCATGCCCTGAGGTTGGGGGGGTGGTCACAGGAGCACTGGGGGGACCTCTGCATGGACTGGCCAAGCTCCCTAAGAGAGCAGACTGCCCCCCGCTGCCTGGGCACATTCCCAAGTTGGGACCCCAGCGTCTGAAAGCTGCCCCCAACCCAGAGGGAACACTCTGCAGGTACAGCTAGGCCTCCCCACACCCTGTATTTTCCTCCCTAACACTCTCAGGCCTGCCCTGGCTCAGTAGTTCTCTCTGCTGGCCAAGGGCCCGGCACTTTCTTTCATGTTTATTATGTCTGAAGTTTTGAGCCAACACCACCTCCTCCAGGAGCTTTCCCTGATGCCCTAACCAAATAACCGGGTCCTCCCGCTGCTGCCTCACATAGGACTGGAGCTGTCTGCTTTGATGTCTGGGACCCCATTACCTTCCAGGCTCATCCAGGGCAGGTGTCCCAGCTTCATTCCTGGGTCCCTTCTCCAACCCCCTCTCCCCGCTATGATACACCAGGCCCTCCAACAGCGCAGGTGGGAAGTGAGTTAAGGGCCCCTTCCTCAGTTTCAGGCATGATTTAATCTCAGCACAAAGACGCTGCCCAGTGTCTATCCCAGGGGCCGTGACTACGGGATGGCAGGAGAAGTGGAAGGGGTCACGGTCATTGACTCCTGCTGCAAGTTCCAGCTGGAAATGAGGATCATTGAGTCACCCGTTGAGACATAGTGCCTCTCACCAGAGCAGCTGAAGTCCAAACGGCTGGAAGTCTGTCCACACAGAGGAAGGTTTGTTCACACCATCTTACAACTGGAAGGTCTGCTTGGCCTGAGGGCCGAGCTCAGGACTGGCATCTTTCCTCGCTGCACCTGCAGCCCCACCAGCCTGGCATGGAGCAGGCCCCAGGCCTGGCCAGGAAGGGAGGTGTCAACGATTTACAGCAGCCTGGTTTCAAATCCTCCAGCGAGGCCTGCCCCATGTCACAAAGCACCAAGGCCAGAACAAAAGGGGCTCTGAGCTCATCCATTCCCAGCTCCATGATACACCCAGGATGCAAATGAGGCCCAGAGAAGGATGGCAGCTTACTCAAGGACACACAGTCATGTCTCCCAACTCCCGGCTCAGACTCTCTTCAGGTAACAGGCTGATGCATCCCCACCCTGAGCCTGCTCTCCTAGCCTGCCTTTCCTTCAAGGTCAGAAGACCCACCTGCCCAGTGTGTCTTCTAGGATACCCTTCCTGGCCCCTCTCCAGCATGGTGCTATCTCACTGGCAAGCTCTTTCCTCTGCCCAGAATGCCCTCCCCACCCTCTGGCCCCAGAAAACTTCTCTTCATCCCTCAAAGCCCAATTCAAACATTACCTTCTGTAAGACAAAGATAATAATCACTCCCATTTACCAAATACCCACGCCCACTGTGTTATGGGAAACCAAAAAAAAAACTATTTTTTTTTGGTCTTTTTGTCTTTTCTAGGGCCATTCCTGCGGCATATGGAGGTACCCAGGCTAGGGGTCAATTTGGAGCTGTAGCCACCGGCCTACACCACAGCCACAGCAATGTGGGATCCAAGCCACATCTGCAACCTACACCACAGCTCATGGCAAATCCTCAACCCACTGAGTGAGGCCAGGGATCGAACCCGCAACCTCGTGGTTCCTAGTCGGATTCGTTAACCATGGAGCGATGACAGGAACTCCGAAAACCAAAAATTAATGTTAAAACAACTTGGGGGGTGCTTCTAGCTTAGTGCCCAAGTTGTTGAGGGTAGGGAACTGACTCTCTGCAAAGTAGGGTAACAGCAATAACTGTGGACACACCTTACACAACTGAAATGCTTTACAAACTATAAAGTCCTGTGCCAACAGAAGCTCTCTCTATTAGCTTCACGTTTCCTCCCCGTGACTCAGTTTCCCCATCTACACCTTGGATGAAGCTAAAGGATACACATTAACGGTATGTGTGCTGTACCCAGGCTATGGCAAAGCGTCATGATTGTCAGTGTAATAAATAAAAAATTTATGTCACTTTCGTTTTCTTACATTTCCCCATGGACCGTGCTAAGTCCTTTTTTTTTTTTTTTTTTTTTTTTTGGAACAAATGACTTCAGCATTGGAGATGTGGAAGGAGATGGGGTTAAGATCCAGAGACCATGTAAAGATACAGAGTTAAATCTCATCAGAAAGGCAGCACTGTGGCCTTTGAGTCCAAAGGGGCTCAGTTAGGTCACTCCGAATAGCCCTTGCTCTCACGTGACACAAGGCAGTTTTCCGGAGTGGGCTGAAAGTGAGGAACTCCCTGCCTTGGGCCGGGGGGACCCTGTGCTGGGCTGGGGTCCCTGTCAGGGACCTAGCTGGGGAGACCCCTGGGAGCTAGACTTAGGGAGCAGCCTCTGGAGACAGCCGGGGGCACAAGCAGGGGCCCAGCCTGAGGCTCAGCTCGTGAGGTCCACCCTGGCCTCTCAACAAAGGCTAGGGGACCAGGTGAGCCACTCCCTGAGCCTCAGTTCCACTACAGAACAGGCTTCCAGAAGCCACAACCATGGATAGCCTCCAAGGCCCGACCCAGCTTCTGCAAAGGTCACACAAAGCCAGGGGGCAGTGAGCACTGCCCCTCTTTGGATGAATGAGAAGAGTAAAGCCCAGAGAGGGGGAGTGACAGGCGCAGATCACACAGCCGATGAGGCCACCAAAAGTCAGCCACGTTGGCTGAGCACCCAGCACGCAGTGACCACGTGTCAAGGGCTGCTGAGCTGGTTCAATGACAAGGAAGTTTCAAGGGTGCAAAAGAGATGGGCAGTTCCTTAGTAATGACGATAGTCATCCACTCATGCTTTTAGGTTCCCATGGACGTTTCTGGAGATAGTCAAAGAAACAGCAGAGCAGCTTTGTCACTGAACAGCTTACAGCACCCACGGCTGATGACTGCAGGAGGTCAGCCTGTCATTCAGCCAAGCCACCAGCGAGCACTGGTGCTTGCCGTCTCTCCACCTGCACGGACCCCGCACCTCTGGGTGATTGCTCACATCACTCGGGATTGTCAACCAGAACTTGTGGCCGCAGCACAGCGCTAGCCACAGGCTGACCAAGGGCTCTTGCTGAGGAGCGTCCTGGGGCTGCTGAGCCAGGGCGGGCCAGCAGCCAAGGCTCACCCTGGCATCAGGACAAGGTCTCAGCCTTCTCCAGCTGTCCTTACAACCTGCATTCCTCCACAGAACCCTTGCATTCCAAGTGATTTCAGAGCAAACCCAGCTCTGAAAACCAACCACTGCCTAGACCATGTTTCTCCATGGGGGGAGGAGGAGCTCTAGTGCCCCCAATGGGGCAAAAATTCATTCTTCAGAAGGCAAAAAAATTACTCCTTTCCAAATACAAAGCACAGCTATACACAGAATTCATAAACAGATATCCAGTATATCTGTGGTATTAAAATTTCATTGAAGAGTGATTAGGAAAAAAATGTCTAAAAAGGTTTCTCGTGGAATGGATGATGAAAAAAAGGAGGGAGAAACCCTGGTCCAGATCAAGGTAGCCGGGGCATTCAGTGGGAAGACACCTCTTAAAGTTGGGAAAACTGTACAAAGGGCTCCCAGCCCTGCCCCTCAGGAAAGACCCCCACCCCCACCTCCTTACCACCCACTCCTGACTCCTCCCCTTTCAAGCGGAAAGGCAGAGGGGCAAGCAGGTCCTTTCCAGGACATCGGCTCGTCCCTGGCAAAGTAGAGACCCGGGAAACAGCAGCCATCAAGGCTCTGGGGCTGCCGCACAGGCTCACGAGGGCCTGACACATCAAGGATGGAGCCACAGGAATGGGATCCAGCCTGAGTTGAGTGTGAGAAGGAGAGCTGTTTGGTTTACAGCATGGAGCCAACTAGCAGGGGCTTCCCTGTGCCTGGGAGGAGGAAGCAGGTCCTGAGAAAAGGAACTCAGAGCAGAGAGTCACAGACGAGCAGGCTGGCTTCAGGACTAGAGATGGTGGGGCATGAGGAAGAATAGAGAAGTAAAAACAATAATAGCAGCTGGTGCCGACAGTCTTGACCACGTGCCAAGCAGGTGCCAACCACCGGCCGCGCTGCCTGGCGAGGGAGGTCATATTTTCATCACCAGCACGTCAGCTCCAGGAGGCCAGGGGCTGTGTCTATCTCAGGCACAGCACCCGGACAGTGCTGGGCACGTGGAGCACACACAGGAAGTATGCGCCAAATGAATAAATCCCCGCTTCACACAGAAGGGAAAAGATCATGGGAAGGCAAGTGACTTATCAAAGTCTCTTGGCTAGTGAGTGGCACAGACAGGATTCAACCCCAGCAGAGCCCACCCTCCGCAGGCCTGCAGGTGTCTACACTCAGAGACCCCTCACAGGTAAGCTGTGGTCCCGGTGGGTCAGCACACAGTAAGGGGATGAACAGGATAAGGTGCCATCCAATCTCAGCCACTGGTAGGGTGTGAACCTGGAGTCAGGGGGGGCATGGGGCATGCAGGGTTCTCTCTGGAAGGCAGCGCGGTCCCCAGCTTGGCCCAGACTGCAGGCCGTGCCCACAGGAATCCCAAACACATCCGAGCCAAGGAGGAAACCATAACGATCTGGTTTGGGAGGGGGATGGAGTGGGGCGGGAGGATGAGGGATGGGGGTGCAGCTTGATGAAAGGCTTGTCCCTTACCAATCCATCGCAGTTGCTGATGGCGACAGCCGCCCCTGGCATGCCCGTGACACCCCCGGTGTAGACACACTCCCTCCGCAAGGGCTGTCGGAACAGCTCCCGGAAATCCTCCTGCCACTCCACCGAGGCTCCGGGTACCACCAGCCGCCGGTTGGGCCGCAGGTGTAAGTGCAGTTCCTCCCCAAAAACAGTGACATTGAAGTAGAGGGAGGAGCGGCCCACCCTGCCCGGCTGCAAGGTCACTCCTTTGGGGCGCAGTGGGCTTCGAGCCACCCGCAGGTGACCAGAGTGTGACAGAGGTGCAGGTGGCCGGTCCGCCTCTGTACTCCCTGCAGAGGCTGCTGCTGGCCCAGATACCACGTGGGAGAGGAAACGTCCCCGAAAATCTGTGCTGCAGGGCACTGTCATACCATAGTCACTGAGCTTTCTTGAGAGGCGCAGCTCTGTTGGACACAAAGAAAGAGTTATTTCAGTACCATCTGTGCAGAGAGAGGCAGGGAGGTGTAAATCCCATGGGGGCAGATCGGCAACCTTGAGCATCACCTTGGAGAGACCCCTTAGCCTAAGAGCATCCATTTCTCATCTAGTACTTCCTGAGCGTCTGGATCTCTGCACATGGATGACCGGTGTTCAAGTTCATAAATTGCTGGATGTAAATTGCTCTCTATAGTTCCCAGGTCCTTGCTACACTTAGCAGAGGAAAACAATCGATGCCAAACAGAGTCCTGTCACTCTAGCAACAAGCCTTCCAACCTTGGCACTACGGAGGAAATTCCCCGAAAGCCCCTCGGGCAGAGAGGGATGGCTGAGTGTGCCCAAACTCCCCCGCCCCCCATGCACTGAAGTCACCAGCCCAGTCTGGGGTAGGGCCCTCCTCGCTGAGCTCCTGGAACACAGCTGGCAAAACAAACACACCTAGAAACCCAGGGGATCCTGGGCACGTGTCAAGGAGAGAGGAGGAGCCAGAGAGGGAAGGGATGGAATACAGGTTCTACATTTTTCCAAGTTTAGAAAGAAAACTTTTTTAAGCAGCACAGTGGCTGCGGAGATTTCTACATGGCCCAGCCCCAAGCCGGGTAAATATAGATCTTCAAAAATAAAAGGAGACTTGCAGGGGTGACCTGCCCACTCGGACTGAATTAAGTGTGAGGTCATGGCCCCATGCTCCAGGCTGCATGCCAGCGGCCCGTCCTCACACAGCTCTCGCTGAGCCCAGCCAGGCCGGGCAGGAATGACAGCTCCCTGGCTTCCAGGCCTAGTGATTCATGGAAAGGAGTTTAGGAGGAATTTTCATTTCCACACACAGCTCTATCTCTTGTCTCCCCAGCCAGCCCTTCACCGCACAGATAAAACCTAGAAAATGATGTGTCCTGAAAATCCCTCATGGCCAAGGCTGTTATTGGTAGGGGAGGATTAACTCTCTTCTGGTTTGACCCATAATGGCAGAAGACCCTCAAGACGTCAGCAAGAGGGATCTGGCTGAGTACATGAACAGAGCTCAAAGACAAGGAGGCACTCTGCCTGGAAATGACCAGAGGGGCCCCCGCCCCCCCCCCCGGCCCCTGCCCATGCTCAGAGCCATCAGGAGGGCACCCCACACTGCAAGGTGAGGGTGGAGTGTGTGTGAGAGGGAGTCTGCATAGCACAGTGTGAGAATGCTGGGAAGGAGGGAGGTACGTGTGTTTCTGTGCAGGAATACGGGTGCCCGTGTTCGCTGGCGTGTGGGGCAACCACCTGCTAGCCTGATTCTGTGTGAGGGACAAACACACGCACATACGTGTACACATGCGTACAAACTGGAGTTAGAGAACACACTGAAAGAGAAAAACACACAGGAGAGAGGGTGAGGGAAACAGAGAAATTAACAGAGAGACAAAGAGACAGACACACGGCCCTTAAGAAAAAACTCCTATCTCCAAATCCTCTCCTGGGCTCTCTCGTGCCAGAAAGGGACAGAAATCACCGGACAGCGTCGGTGGCACCGGGGTAAGGAAAAAAAGAGCTCAGCCCCAGTGTGCGCACCGCCTCCCATCCTGACACTCTGAGGCCGCCCTGACCCTCGCGCACCCTGGACCCCGCGCGCCCGACCCGCACGCACCTGGGGTCCGGCTACCCGCGGCAGCGGCGCAGAGCGCACAGTGCAAGAGCAGCAAGCAGGACAGCAGCGCGCAGTGAGAAGCCATGTGGCCGCTTGGGCGCGCCAGCCGGGCAGGCGCCGAGCCCCGGGCTCCGGGCTGCGGGCGAAATGGGGCGCACTCAGGGCTCGGGCTGGCCTCCGCCTCCTCTGCCGCCGCCTCCTGCCTCGCAGCCTCCCGCCGCCCGCTCCTGGCCCCCCGTGCGGCGCCGCCGCCTAGACCGCTGGCTCCGGGCGCCCGAGGCTGCCGGCGGGAGAGCGGAGCGGTCGACGCGCCAGCGCCCCCAGTGCCAACTGCCGGCGGGTCTGTCCGCCAGCGCCTTGACGCTCCAGTACGCTGCAGGAGCCCGGCTAGGGGACTACGGGGCGGGCCGGGGGTGGGCACACTGGAGGGGCGGGGCCGGGCGCGGGTTGGAGCTGGGGGCGCAGCGCGCCCGGGGGCGGGGCGCGGGCCTGGGGAGCGCGGCCCCAAGGATCGGAAGTGCCACGCGGAGCCAGAGCTGGGGCTCGGGGAGCCCTGGACGAGTGTCCCCCTCAGCCACATGGGCTCCCGCGGGACGAGGGGCCTTACTTGCTTTCCCAGGCTCCTCTGTCCCCCTTGCTTGACTGCGGCGGGACCCCTCTCCAGAGCCACTGGGCTGATGGGATGTTCCACTCCTTTTGGATGGGGAGACAGTGAACGCTCCCACTCCCAGACCCCCACCCTCCGCTCCAAGAGAGCATCTCCTTTCTCTCCTAGTGGTCTTGATGCCCCCAGCCACCTTCCACACCTTGGGTCTACTCAGTTTGCAGACTACAGCTCCCTGGGCCCCCAAGTGCCGTGACTGGCCTGTATTCCAGTCAAGAGCAGGGCGAGGGGAAGTGAGAAGAGAGCCTGGCTTTACAGTCAAACAGCTCAGATTGAAATCCTAGCTCTGAGCCTCGGTTTCTTCAATCTGTGACATGTGTGTTAATGATAACACATAGTATGTGTTCAATAAATAATAAATGTCTTCCAATTCCACCCCTGGCACTGCCGCACCACACACACAGCCTAAGGTGGGAAAAACTGAGTCTGAGAGATGACAGTGGGTGCTGGTCTTGCAATGTTGCTGAGACCCATTTAACAGTCAGGGCAAACGGCCCAACTCCCGCTTTACTCTATAAATGGGTTCCTAACAATCTGTAAATGCACTGTAAATCTAGAAGTGGGAATTGGAGAAAGGAGTTTTGTATTTTGTTTTTGAGACCAGTGGAATAAAAGAATCTTTCTGTAAAGTGTAAGAAGACCCTTAATCTTTCAGCTTCTGAGTTCAGAGATTTTGTTGCAGGACCTTCATAAAGGGAGGCCAACTTACGGATGCAAATTCTCTGACCAGACTTCTCTTGGGAGCCTGAAAGAACTTCTGGGTCCCCTGAAAGAAGACTTGGGTTCCTGCCCTCTTTTCCCCACACGAGGTCTCCCAGTCTGCACCCTCCCTGGGCTCTGGATGGGTTCCCACTTTGTGGGCAGGAAGCTGGAATCTTCATCCTCATGGCCCCAGGACCTGACTCAGGGCCTCTGGAGAGGCAGCACTCGTGGAATGAGTGAAATGATGTCAGGGTTTGGGAGGGCCAGTACACTTATGAAGAGGGTTCAGAGAGCAGAAGTGATGTGTCCCAGGTCACACAGCTCATTCGCAGCAGAGCTGGCATCAGAACCCAGCATCTAGTGCCAAGCAGGAGGAGAAGACCAGAGAGGGGCCAGGCAACTATTCTAAGCTAGACTCTGCCAAGTACAGCCTAAGTGACCAAGGGTAAGTCATTTCCCTCCATGGGGGTATCAGAGCTCATCTGTCAAAGTGGAAATGCTGAGGATCACGGGAGTCACAGATGGAAACTTTCAAGTTCCTTGGAAAGGCAGAGTGAGTCCCATCCCAAGCAACATCAGAGCAGTCAGTGATTTGAAATGGCAACTCCAAACTATATATTAAGTTGGGGAAGAATAGAGTTCTGGTTCTTTAAGATCCGTGAAGTCAAGGGCCAGACTGTGGGTTTGTTTGGGTTTTTGTTGTTGTTATTGGTTTTTTTGGGGGGGTGTGGTTTTTTTGTTTGTTTTTTGGGGTTTTGTTTTGTTTTGTTTTGTTTGTTTTTAGGGCCACACCTGCGGCATATAGAGGTTCCCAGGCTAGAGATCGAATCAGAGCTGCCTGCCACAGCCACAGCCACAGCAACATGGGATCCAAGCTGCATCTGTGACCTACACCACAGCTCATGGCAATGCCAGATCCTTAACCTGCTGAGTGAGGCCAAGGATCGAACCCGCATCCTCATGGATACTAGCCAGATTCGTTTCTGCTGAGCCACGATGGGAACTTCCCAGATTGTGGTTTTGTGTGTGAGAGCTGATGAAGCAAGGATGTGAGGGGTACACACATGTGTGTCAGTGGGAACTTGCATGAGAGGCTGTGAACCGTCGCCACGCTGGCCCTCCACAAACCCATTAAATGAACTCAGGAAAAAACAGCCTGCCTGCCTTCTCAGGGGCTCAGTTTTCCCAGCTGCAGAGTGGGGGCCCTGGGCAGCAGATGGGAAAAGCCATGGCATGTAATTGCTAATTTTCTCTCTCTGCAGGACCAACCCAGAGAAGCTTGCCTAGAAAATTCAGGGGCCTGAGCCCCCTCCCTGGACTCCACCCCATACTTCCTGCCTTAGACTCAGTAAGTCAAGAGGGAGCGACTACAGTTGGGACCCCAGAGCTTGACTCACAAACTGTGGGCCGGGGCCTTCCCCGGAGCCAGTCTTGGCAAGCAGTGAGCAAAACCTCACGCTGGCTCTCCATCCCCACCCCCTTCCCTGGGGCTACAATGGTTGCTTTTGTTGGCAACTGTTGTGTGTCCAGGCTCTTTTCTACTGAGGAAGCCTTTGTTAGGAAGAGGGGACATGGGAGCATAGCTCAGAGCCGGGGCCAGAAGGTGGGGGAGATGGCTGGGTGGCCGGCCCCATTTCTGGAGATGATCAGAACCAAAGCAAAGCAATCTATGGGCGTCTGCTGAGACCCTCGGGAGGAAGGCAAGTTCTGGGTTCCCAGTCTCTCACCTGAGATTCTGCACAGGGGAAAATGGCTTGGATGTGTCTCCTGCTTACAGCCCTCTGACATTTGTCCAACATCCCACCCATCCGAGGCCCTGGCAGGGGAGGGGAGTCGCAAATAGCTTGCACTGTACCTAGTCAGCAACAAATTGGAAGATGTGACAGGTGCATGAGGAAGCCTGCCAAGCACGGGAGACAAGTGTGCTCTGGATGAAGGAGCAGGGTCAACCACGAGCACCCCCTGAGGAGGAAGGCAGCCCCGGCCACTGGCCCAATCTCCTTTGAGCATAGACAAAACCCCCGAGACGTGAGCGGGAGGTGCCCTGGGACAGGTTCCAAGGCAGAGCCCCACCCCTAACTTGACAGGTTGCCCTGGAGAGGGAAGGGACTTGCCTCTGGTCACACAGCTGGTTTAGAGTAGGACCAGCTTCCCCAGCTTCAGACCCCAGGCACCTGCCCTCTCACCTGCAGGGGCACAGCCTCTCCCCAGACACCAGCTTTTCCCCTGCCTTGCTTCACCTTCCAAGAGGAGGTGGTTTGAGGTTTTGACCACAAAATCCGCCCTCCTCAGGGGCATTCAGAGCCACGCCCCCAAGGGTCTTTGTAGGAAAGGCCAGCAATCCCCTGGGGGATGGCAAGGGCGAGGCGTAGTGGTAGCACAGGCTCGTCACGGCTCAGGGGCCCTGGCAGGTGGCTGTCATCTGTTGAATGCCAGCTGCTGTGCTTTACATGGTACCCTGAAACACACACAGAGCGTCCCTTTCTTACAACTCCTGCTGTGACCAGAGACCCCCGGGCTCTGACATACTCAGGCGAGGAGAAAGGAGATTCTGCCCTAGCTCAGTGAGAGCTACCACCGTCCACCCAGTTTGGTAGCCAGACAGCCAGGGCCACCCAAGTCACCAGCGCATCCCCAAACCCTGTGGGGTCTGCTGCAAAGCTACTTCCATCTCAAACATGCCCACACTCCCTCCCCACCAGGTCACCAGCATCCCTTCATTAGACACTGACATTAAGTCTGTCTTAACAGATCCTCCCCCTAACTCTGGCCCCTGGACTTCTCCAGCGGGATCCGAGGACATACTAAAAACACACCTTAGGAAGTTCCCATTGTGGCTCAGCGGGTTAAGAGCCTGACTAGTATCCATGAGGATGCCAGTTCGATCCCTGGCCTTACTCAATGGGTTAAGGATCAGGCCATGAACTGTGGTGTGGGTCACAGACACGGCTCAGATCCCAAGTTGCTGTGGCTGTGGTATAGGCCCTCAGGTGCAGCTCTGATTCAGCCCCCCACCTGGGAACTTCTATAAGCTGCAGTTGCAGCCCTAAAAAGCAAAAAATAAAAATATAAATAAATAAAATACACCTTAGATCATATAGTTGCTTCTGCTGTAAAATCTCCAAAGGCTCTGTTACTCTTTGGATAAATACCAGACTCCCTAACTCAGAGTAGGAGGCTCCACGCAGGGTGGGTCCCACTGACCCACTTGCCTCCACATCCCCCCACTCCCAGCCCTCCAGGTTAGTTCCTTGTATGCCCCAGGCTCATCTTGCCTCAGGGCCTTTGCACAGGCTGTCCCCTCCCCTCTGCCCTCAATGCTCTATCCTGCCTCTTTGCCCAGTCAATCCCTGCTCATCGTTTGTATACCAGTCTAATTGTCACTGCCTAAAGCCTGTCCTGCCGTCCCATCTAGGCCACATCCCCCTGTTGTGGCACCCTCTCCATCTACTTTACAGCACTTCTCACTACTGAATTCCACCTGATTCTCTGTGATCCACGGATTAACATCTGCTTCCCCACTAGATCATGAGTTCCACAGGGAGCAGGGCCCTTGTCTGGATTTTCTTCCAAATTACATCCTCAGTTCCTGTCCTATATGTGGCATTTAATGGGCCCTCAATAAATATGTGTTAAATTAGTAATCAAATGAATGGGAGCTGGAGAAGGAGCATGGACAATTTGGGGAGTTAACCAATTACAAAAACTGTCTAGGGAGTTCCCATTGTGGCTTAGCAGGTTACAAATCTGACTGGTATCCATGAGGATGCAGGTTCGATCCCTGGCCTTGTTCAGTAGGTTAAGGATCTGGCGTTGATGTGAGCTGTGGTGTAGGTCGCAGACTCAGCTTGGATCCTGCATTGCTGTGACTGTGGTGTAGACCAGCAGCTGTAGCTCCAATTCGACCCCTAGCCTGAGAACTTCCATATGCCAAAGGCGCAGTCCTAAAAAGCAAAAAACAAAAACTGTCTAAAATAGGTAAATCTATGGAGATACTGAGGAGGTTACCGGCTGCCAGGGTTTGGGGAAGAAAGGATTGGGACTGACTGTTAACGGATAAGGGGCTTCCATCTAAATCCCTACAGTAGTGATGGTTGCACAATTCTGTGAATATACTAAAAACACTGCGTTCTTCACTTTGGAAGAATGAATTTTACAGTATGTGGACGTTTATCTCAATTAAGCTGTTGAATGAAAAGAAAAGAAAATTGGGGGAGTTAAGCATTTTCCAGAATAACCAATCCAGGGGAAAACCTGAAATATACACTTGCAAGGTCTGATTCTACCATCAGCGGGAAGGTCATGAGACTCCACGGCTGGGCAGGGGTGGGAGAGAAGAGTCGGCTTTCTGTTCCCCCGGCCAGCCTTGAAAAGATATTCAAGATAGCAAAGCAACCATCACAGCTGCCCCTCGCTGACCAGGTGCTTTGCATGGTCTCCTCAGACCTCACAACAGCCCTGTGAGTGGTATCATCACAGGTATCCTTCCAGGCAGGATGCCCCGGTCAGTACCAGCAGCTACTTAATTGCAGTCTTTTTTTTTTTTTTCTTCTTTGGCTGCCTGCAGCATATGGAAGTTCCAGGACCAGGGATCAGATCTAAGCTGCAGTTGCAATCCACACTGCAGCTGCAGCACCACCAGATCCTTAACCCACTGTGCCGGAGCCCAGGACCGAACCTGTATCCATCCCAGTGCTTCAGAGATGCAGCTGATCCCCTTGCGCCAGAGCAGAACTCCGGTATCAGTCATATTTATTCCCAAGTTGGAGTCCAACCCACAGGCTTCTGAGTGCACCATGGTGCCTCATGAAATCCGCCCACCCTCCTCCCCTTGGAGGTCGCCTAGTCCATTTTGTCTTTTTTCTTTTTTAAGAAACTTTTTGTTGTGAAAACAACATTCAGAAAAGTGCCATCTGCTCACTTTACAGAGGGCTGAACTGAGGCCCAGAGAGCAGAGGTGAGTTTTTCAGGCAACACGGTGAGATGGCTCAGAGACAAAAGAACAGCCCAGACTCCTAGTTCCTGGTCACATGATCTCTTGCCTCTGACCCAGGACCACAATCCCTCTGGCTATTCACCATTGATTCCCACCTCAGCCCAAAGGGAAGATGAAAAAAAGTCTGGATGTCTTCTTCCTGACACCCGAGAGCCGCTGTCCTGCCAAGAAGTTCTAGGCCCGTGGTTCTCAAATCGGGGTTCCCTGGAGCAGCAGAGTCAGCATCACTTCAGCATTTGTCATAAACGCAGATTCTCAGGCCCCACCCCAGACCTGCTCAATCAGAAACGCAGGGGGTAGAGCCTGGCAATTTGGGTTTTAACAGGCCCTCCAGGGGATTCTGCTGCACATTCCTATTCGAAAATCGCTGTTATAAGCAAAGCCTTGAAAATCGGGGCCAAATTAGGACCAGAATAAACTGTGACCTTCTCCTTATTGAAGGCTGCCACCCTCACCTCCCATTCTTGTCTCCAGAGTCTGGGCTGGAGTTTACCTGAGCCCCAAGTCCTGGGCAGCGCTCCGGGGCATCGGAGGACGCAGAGACCCTGCCTAGTGGCCCCTCTTCGTGTCACCCTTCTCCTTCTCTTCCCCCTGCATTCCCTCTGCACATTTTTTGGCAAATGTCTGAGGACCGTATCTAGGAGACCCGAATGGGCTAAGTTAACCACAGTGATTTGTCATGCATTACAGAACAGCTGATACCCCCGAGACTGGCTGAACCATGAGATCAGTTAGAAACAATGCTGTTTGTGCCCTGTGTGTAGATGCTGTGGGCTTGTGGTTGCTGTGTGTTGAGGAGTTCAGGGAGAAGAGGTCTCCTTGTCCCCGTGACGAAGGCTGCCAGAAAGGCCAGCTGTCCTTTGGGAGCGCTGCTCCTGCCATTTCCTCTCCTGAAACGGTACGTCTATGACTGCACCATCAGCATCTCTCTAGCCAAAGTCCAGTGCAGTCCCTGACATTGGCCCTTTGGAGGTCGAGAGAGTGGGCAGAAAGCAGAGACCAGTCCCAATTCCTGGGGCCCCTTGGGTGTGAGAGAAGGACTCAGAGGGATTTGGCAAGGATCCATTACAAGCATATCTTTCAATCCTGGTGTCCCCTGAGATGCCATGGGTGGCATCCTGCAGCAGAAGGCATCCAACTTCCGTTCTGTCCTTTCTCTAGATCAACTGAATTACACGTAATAACAACAACAACAACAAAATGGTATATGGCTTAATGTGTTACCCATATAATAGGGAACACGGGAGCAGGCCCACTCCGGTCTGGTTAACTGGGTGACCCAACAGAATCCTCCAGCACCCCCATTCCTTCCTTCCCCTTTCCCCTCTGCCATGTTTGGCGGTTAGTCTCATCCTCAGGCTTGTCCCCTTTTAGTCGCTAGATGGCTACAATAGCGCCAGGCAACATATGTTCACCAGATGCCGTGATCACCAGAGGCAAAGGGAGAGGACGTTCTTTCTCGTCCCTGCTTTTGAAAAATTTTACAACGCAAATTTTCAAACACACACAAAAGAAGACGGACTAGTACAAAGACATCCCCCCACCCATATTTACCCAGAATGCAGCTTCAGTCCTTATCAGCACATGGCCAGCCCCGTCTGTCTTCTTTACTCCCTCCCCTCCATACATCCGGATATTTTAAAGCTAGTTTCAGGCATCATCTCCCATTTGGTATCAGGAGCTAATAGATAAAAGACTCTCTTCTTTTGTTGTTGTTTTTTTGTTTTGTTTTTTTGGTTTTTAGGGCTGTACCCACAGCATATGGAGGTTCCCAGGCTAGGGCTCCAATTGGAGCTACAGCTGCCAGCCTACACCACAGCCACAGCAGTGTGGGATCTGAGCCGCGTCTGCGACCTACACCACGGCTCATGGCAACACCGGATCCTTAACCCACTGAAGGAGGCCAGGGATCAAACCTGCAACCTCATGGTTCCTAGTTGTATTTATTTCCACTGCGCCATGACACGGGAACTCCAAAGACTCTCTTCTATAAAAATAAGAAACAACAGAAGAGCAACAACAAAAGACCATAGCGTCTTTGTCACACCTAATGACTCCAAAGACTCTCTTCTATAAAAATAAGAAACAATAGAAGACCAACAACAAAAACCATAGCGTCTTTGTCACACCTAATGAAATTAACCATAATTCCTTAAAATCATTATATATCCATTCATTGCTAAAATCTCCCCAACTGGTCGTGCAAATTTTTTGTTTACTTTTGTTTTCAAGACTTGGTTTGTTCAAATCAGGGTCTAAACAAAATCCACACATTGCATTTGGCTGATGTGTCACAGAAGAGTCTTTTAATCTAAACCATGGGCGGGCAAATACACCTAAGGGCCAAATCCAGCCACCGCCTGTTTTGTAAATACTCCCAGCCACCTCCATTTGTTTACATGTTCTTTGGTTCATTTCATGCTACAAAAGCAGAGTGGAGTAGTTTTTCCAGAGCCAGCATGGCCCACAAAAACTGAAATATTTATTATTTGGTCTTTACAGAGGTTTGCCAACCCCTAATCTAAGCAATTTCCTCTTTTTTTTTTTTTTTTTTTTTTTCATCTACCTTTTTTTGGACTGAAGAAGCCAGGACATTTGTCCCACAGAATTGTGCATTTTCTTGGGCCCCTTTTCCAAGGACCCCTTTGCAGCAATTTGCCTTCAGGGTCCAGAATTACCCCAGCCCTTTCTTTTGCCAATCCCCTGACACGGGTAGAGGGGCAGGGGCCCTCCTCCACACCACGGCTGCTCTCAAGTTCCTATGAGAAAGGAGGGAGGGGAGTGAAACCAAGGATGACTCCAACCTTCCAAAATGGGCCAGCTCAGCAAAATGCCAGAGCTGGTCTCATCTTTAAACCTCAGGGCGCCCCCTCCTCATTCCCAGGACACGGATCCTCCCCACTCCAGCTTCCAACTCATGGTCAACATCTAACAAACTCCTGGCATGCCCCCCTCCCAGCTCTATGCTGGATACGAGGATCCCAGAGGTGTCCGTAGCAGACCAATCTGTGTGTTCTATGCTCACTGCCTGGCAAGAGTCACAGACAAGGACTTGGGTCTTCCAGGTGGGAGTGACCTGGTGGGAGGAGGGGGGAGGCACAGGCACTTGAGGGCAGAGAGCAGGGACCCCAAACCCTTGTGTGAGTCACTGGAAGATGCTTCCTGGAGGAAGTGCCCAGTGGCTGGTGGAGAGAGGTGGGCAGGGATCAGCTCTCAAGGGGAGCCTGAAAGGCTGTGTCTTGGGGTCCGGCCCATCCAGAGGGCTCTCAGCAGCCACTGGAAGCTTCTTTGAGGTGCAGAAGCTGTGTTAGGGTTTAGAAAGCTAGTGAGATGTAAAACCTGCTCTGAAATTCCTCACTCACACTGTGGCACCATGTACGTGAGGGTTTAGAACCCAAAGGGTTGAAAGCATTAAGATGTGTGGGAGGGGGTGCTTATCATTGCCATTCTCTATCTTTCTGAAATATAGCAAATATACATATATTAAGATGTAGATCTTTGACAGACAAAACTATAATTCAAAAAGATACATGCACCCCTATGTTCACAGCAGTACAATTCACAATAGCCAAGACATGGATATAATCTAAATATCTATCAACAAAACCCACAGGTAACATCATTCTCATTGGTGAAAAACTGAAAGCACTTTGGCTAAGATCAGGAACAAGACAAGGACGTCCACTTTCACCAATGTTATTCAACATAGTTTTGGAAGTCCTAGCCATAGCAATCAGAGAAGAAAAAGAAATAAAGGGAATCTAAATTGGAAAAGAAGAAATAAAACTATCACTGTTTGCAGATGATGTGATTCTAAACCTAGAAAATCCTAGACACTATCAGAAAACTGTTGGAGCTCATCAATGACTCTGGTAAAGTTTCAGGATACAAAATTAATACACAGAAACTGACTGCATTTCTATATACTAAAAATGAAAGGTGAGAAAGAGAAATTAGGGAAACCATCCCATAGCAAAGAATCAAATATCTAGGAATACACCTACCTAAAGAGACAAAAGACCTGTGCTCTGAAAACTATAAGATGCTGATGAAAGAAATCAAAGAAGACACAAATAGATGGAAAGATATACCATGCTCTTGGATTGAAAGATCAATATAGTCAAAATTATGATACTACCTAAGGCAATCTACAGATTCAATGCAATCCATATCAAATTACCAAGGACATTCTTTATAGAAATAGAGCAGGAGTTCCTGTCGTGGCGCAGTGGTTAATGAATCCGACTAGGAACCATGAGGTTGCGGGTTTGGTCCCTGCCCTTGCTCAGTGGGTTAACGATCCGGTGTTGCCGTGAGCTGTGGTGTAGGTTGCAGACGCGGCTCGGATCCCACGTTGCTGTGGCTCTGGCGTAGGCCAGCGGCTACAGCTCCGATTAGACCCCTAGCCTGGGAACCTCCATATGCTGTGGAAGCGGCCCAAAGAAATAGCAAAAAGACAAAAAAAAAGAAAAAGAAAAAAAGAACAAAATATTTTTAAATTTGTATAGAAACACAAAAGAGCTCCAATAGCCAAAGCAATATTGAAAAGAAAAAATGGAAAAGGAGGAATCAGGAGTTCCCGTCGTGGCGCAGTGGTTAACGAATCCGACTAGGAACCATGAGGTTGCGGGTTCGGTCCCTGCCCTTGCTCAGTGGGTTAACGATCCGGCATTGCCATGAGCTGTGGTGTAGGTTGCAGACGCGGCTCGGATCCCGCGTTGCTGTGGCTCTGGCATAGGCTGGTGGCTACAGCTCCGATTAGACCCCTAGCCTGGGAACCTCCATATGCCACAGAAGCAGCCCAAAGAAATAGCAAAAAGACCAAAAAAAAAAAAAAAAAAAAAAAGAAAAGGAGGAATCAGGCTTCCTGACTTCAGACTATACTACAAAGCTACAGTCATCAAAACAGTATGGCACTGGAACAAAAACAGAAATATAGACCAATGGGACAGGATAGAAAGCCCAGAAATAAACCCAAGTACCTATGATCAACTAATCAATGACAAAAGAGGCAAGAACATACAGTGAAGGATGATAGTCTCTTCAACAAGTGGTGCTGGGAAAAGTGGACATGTAAAAGAATGAAATTAGAATACTTCCTAACACCATACACAAAAATAAACTCAAAATGATTAAAGACCTAAATGTAAGGCCAGATACTATAAAACTCCTGGAGGAAAACATAGGCATAACACTCTTTGACATAAATCACAGCAACATCTCGTTTGATTAACCTCCTAGAATAATGGCAATAAAGACAAAAATAAACCAATGGGACCTAGTTAAACTCAAAAGCTTTTTGCACAGCAAAGGAAACCACTGAAAAAGTGAAAAGACAACCCATAGAATGAGAGAAAATCTTTACAAATGATGCAACCAACAAAGGCTTAATCTCCAAAATATATAAACAACTCATACAACTTAACAACAACCACAAAAAAAAAAAAAAAAATATTGAGGCATTCCGGTTGTGGCTCAGTGGTTAGCGAATCTAACTAGGAACCATAAGGTTGCGGGTTCGATCCCTGGCCTTGCTCAGTGCATTAAGGATCCGGCATTGCTGTGAGCTGTGGTGTAGGCCACAGACACAGCTCGGATCCTGAGTTCCTGTGGCTCTGGCATAGGCCGGTGGCGGCAGCTCTGATTAGACCCCTAGCCTGGGAACCTCCATATGCCTCGGGTGCGGCCCTAGAAAAGACAAAAAAAAAAAAAAAATTGAAAAATGGCAGAAGACCTAAATAGACATTTCTCCAAAGAAGACATACAAATGGCCAACAGGCACATGGAAAAATGCTCAACATCACTAATTATCAGAGAAATGCAAATCAAAACTACAGTGAGGTACCACCTCACATCCATCAGAATGGCCATCATTAACAAGTCAATAAACAATAAATGCTGGAGAGGATGTAGAGAAAAGGGAATCCTCCTTCACAGTTGGTAGGAATGTAATTTGGTGCAACTACTAAGGAAAACAGTATGGCGGTTCCTCAAAAAACTAAATATAGACCTACCACATGATCCAGCAATCCCTCTCCTGGACATATAACCAGACAAAACTTTCACTGGAAAAGATACATGCATTCCTACATTCATTGCAGCACTATTAATAATAGCTAAGACATGGAAGCAACCTAAATGTCCTTCAACAGATGAATGGATTAAGAAGATGTGGTGTGTATATGCAATGGAATACTATTTAGCCATTAAAAAGGATAAAACAGCAACATGGATGGAACTAGAGATTCTCATACTAAATGAAGTAAGTCAGAAAGAGAAAGAAAAACACCATATGATATCACTTATATGTGGAATTTAAAATGTGGCACAAATGATCTATCTACGAAGCAGAAATAGATCATGGACATGGAGGGTAGACTTGTGTTTGTTGGGGAGAAGGGGGAAAGAGGGGGATATGTGGGGAGTTTGGGGTTGGTAGATGCAGACTGTTACATTTAGAACGGATGGGTGATGGGGTCCTGCTGTTTAGCATATGGAACTGTGTTCAGTCTCTTGGGTTAGAGCATCATGGAAAACGAAAAGAAAAAAGAAAAAAAAGAAAGAAATGTCCATCAAGAGATGAATGGGGAGTTCCCGTCATGGCGCAGTGGTTAACGAATCTGACTAGGAACCATGAGGTTGTGGGCTCAGTCCCTGCCCTTGCTCAGTGGGTTAACGATCTGGCGTTGCCGTGAGCTGCAGTGTAGGTTGCAGACGCGGCTCGGATCCCACGTTGCTGTGGCTCTGGCGTAGGCTGGTGGCTACAGCTCCGATTTGACCCCTAGCCCGGGAACCTCCATGTGCCGTGGCAGTGGCCCAAGAAATAGCAAAAAAGACCAAAAAAAGAGAGATGAATGGACATAGAAGATGTGGTACATATATACAGTGAATATTACTCAGCCATAAAAATGAACAAAATAATGCCATTCACAGCCACATGGATGCAACTAGAGATTATTATACTAAGTAAAACAAGTCAGAAAAAGACAGACAAATACCACATGATATCACTTATATGTGGAATCTAAAATATGACACAAATGAACCTAGCTGTAAAACAGAAACAGACTCACAGACGTGGGGAACAAACTTATGGTTGCCAACGGGGAGGAGTTTGGGGAGAAATGGAATAGAAGGTGGGGGTTAGAAGATGGAAGCTATTATACCTGGAGGGTAGGATGATTAATAAGATCCCACTGTATAACATAGAGAACTGCATTCAATGTCCTATGATAAACCATAATGGAAAAAACATATATATAATTGAATCACTTTTCAGCAGAAATTAACACAAAATTAAATCAACACTTCAGTGTGTGTACAAGTATAACTAAATCACTTCATTGCACAGCAGAAATTATTACACTGTAAACCAACTATGCATCAGTAAAACTTAAAAAAAAAAAGAATACTTCAATTTAAAAAAAAGATGTAGGAATTCCTGTCACAGCTCAGTGGTTAACAAATCCAACTAAGAACCATGAGGTTGTGGGTTCAAGCCCTGGCCTTACTCAGTGGGTTAAGGATCCGGCGTTGCTGTGAGCTGTGGTGTAGGTTGCAGATGCAGCTCAGATCTGGTGTTGCTGTGGCGTAGGCCGATGTTTGCAGCTCCAATTAGATCCCTAGCCTGGGAACCTCCACATGCCATGGATGCAGCCCTAGAAAAAGACAAAAAGACCAAAAAAAAAAAAAAAAAAAAAAAAAAAAAAAAAAAAGATGTAGATCTGTGTTATAGTATATATAGTTTTTTTTTCTTTTTTTGTCTTTTTAGGGTCATACCCATGGCATGTGGAAGTTCCCAGTGTAGGGGTTGAATCAGAGCTGCAGCTGCTGGCCTACACCACAGCTACGGCAATGCCCTATCCGAGCTGTGTCTATGACCTACACTGCGGCTCACAGCAACACTGGATCCTTTAATCCACTGAGTGAGGCCAGGAATCAAACCTGCAGCCTCATGGATACTAGTTGGGTTCATAAACCATTAAGCCACAATGGGAACTCCATATAGTTTATATTTAAACATATAATTTATATAATATATACTATAAAATATATATTATAAATATTATATAAAATTAGACAAGTAAATGTATGTTTTATGGTATGTAAAATGTATAACTTCTGGATATTTAATATGTAATATAATATATAACTTTATATGTTAATCATGTATAAGTAAAATTATATATCAATATACACTATAATATAAACATATATACCTTTACATATATATATATGAGATATACCTGAGAAAGAGAATACTGACAAGAGAATTGTCAACACAGTGGAGCAGCAGTCTGGCGGTGGAACTGAATCTCTGAAATGCAATTCAGGAGGGGTGATTTCTCTCTCTTCACCCAAGGACCATTTGGCTCCAATAGGTTACCCTGAGCTATAGCCCCTCTCAGAGCCTCAGTTTTCTAAATCTGGACAAGGAGACGACAAAGATTTATCTCCCATCGAGAACGGACACATGCCACACCAGCCATGCCTGAAAGCTCTTTAAGAACCAGGACAGAGAAAGCATAATAGTATTGGCTCTTCTGCTTCCTTCTTAGCCCTAAACCTGAAAGCCCTGAGTGACTGATAAGGCCTCTCTCTCTGCGCCACTCAAAGCGCAGACTGGTTGGAGGTAAATCTAACATTTGCTCATTTCCACGAGGACCTGCCCACCTTCAAATGGAGGGGCCCCAGGTGCTCACACCTTGCCTGTGAAATTCTTGCCTTCTAGTGCCCTGAGCTTTCACAAGCCCTAGCTTCAAGTCTGCATGGGTTGAAAGCGCTCATCCATGCATCCTGCAAAAGAAGGAGAGGCCATCATCCACCATCCAGCCACGGAGAAGGCTGCAGACATTTAATGAGCATCATTTCTGTACCTGGCACCGTGATGAGCACTGCACAGACCCCTTTAAACATCAGCCTCTCTAGCTGTGCTCTCCATTTACAGACTTTGAACTAAATTCAGATGACCTGAATGTACTTGTGATTTAAGTGAGGAAGATAATGTTTTGTATGATATCTAGCATTTGTCCAGCAAGAAAAAAATCTTATCATTGTACAACTACAAATGTAATAAATTCAATTAAAAAAAGGAAGAAAGAAAAAAATCTTGGCTGGGAAGTTGAGAGGCTGGAATTCCAGTTAGAACTCTGCTGCTGACTGACTGGGTAGCCCCAGGCAGCCCCTGCTGCCCTCTGCATTAGCGGTGGGTAGATGAGATCATTTTTGTGGTGCCTCTGAGCCCCAGCCGTCCATGACTCAGCGCCCAGGCCGTTTCCTCCACCCAGGTGCCTTTGCCCCATGCCTCCATCGGGCAGACCAAGACTCTGCTTTCACATCCTTTGTCAGTGGTCACCTCCTCTATGAAACACTCCCAGACAGACCTATTCCCACTCTCCCACCAGCCAATCATCTGCTCACTTCCTCTTCTGCACCATGTCTATATCTTAGACAAGTCTGTGGGACTCCCTGTGCCGAGATCATGCATCGGTTTAATAGCTGTGAACTAAAGGTCTCATGCTACCTTTACTTACTGCCTGCCATATAATCTGGAACATAGTAAATGCTTTGTAAATGTTTAATGAATCAATGAATGAATGCATCAGTTAGTCATTTGTGGTTTCTTAGGCTTGCTGCAGTGTTAGGAGCTTCCTATCACGGTCTGGGAAAAGGCACATGCTACTTATTGAAGCACTTCTTACAAACGTCTTAAGAACAGGGGCCATTCTTGGCTCAGGTTTTGTCTCACCCAAGTTCGATGGATGCTTGTTTCATGGCCCAGCATCAAGGTGCCCTCCCCTCAGCCCTTCACACCCAGGTGAGCCACTCTCTCCAGAGGGCTCAAAGTTTCCTCTAAGAGTCTGAACTCATTACCATGTAGAACATGTGGATTAGGGATCAGACTAGAATAGGAAATATCTATCCTGGCACCAAAGTGGGGAGCTACAGGCCAGGCTCCCATTGGCACAGTGATGCTTGCAAAGAAAAGTCCACCGGTTCCTATAGCTTGCCCAAGAGGGCCATCACCGCCATGGTCTATGCACCTGGGTTTAACTAAAAAGCCACCCTAGGAGAGAACTCCTATCTCCCGTTACTATAATAACAGTGATCGTGCTATGTTTGTAGAGCAAAGTGAGGGAACTGCAGGCTACTGTTAAGCCCTGGGCTTGATCCACTCAGCCTTCAGCTACTGGGCTGCATATTGTAAGCTGACCCAGCCAAGGATAATGTCTCCTTCCCTTAGGACCCAATGTTGGGTTAAAATTGATTTTACTCTCTTGCCTTGGGGCAACCAAAAATGAAAAAAAAAAAAAAACAAAACTGATCTTACTCTCTTGATTCATGTAACTCCTGTGCGGTTAGGTCTTATCCCCACTTACAGATGAGACTTAAACAGAGGTCCAGAGAAGTTCATAAACAGCCCAAGGTCACACAGCCAGGAAGCAGCAGGGTTAGGATTGGAGTTGGCCCATCAGACTCCATAATCCATGCTCTCCATGCTCCTGCAGGGTCTGCATCACATCATCTCTCACCAAATTGTTAGCTTCTTCATGATGGGTCCTCAGGGTGCACGCCTCCCCACCATGCCTAGAACTGGGCTGGACCTACAGCCAGCTCTCTGGAGCCTGCAGGCCACTGATTAAGTTCTGTGCTCTGATCAAGCTCAGGTCCCTGCAGCCCTGCCCAGAAGTTGAGAAAGGCTACCAGCCTCTAGGGATACTCAGGCCTTGGGAACCGAGTGAGGCAGGATACACATCATCTCACCCAACAGCTGATGGCAACACCCCCAGTGGTCACCATTAGTCACCCAGCGCTACCAGCACTTATGTTCTTTTAATAACTCCAAGCAGCTGAGGCCAGGCGAGCCCCACAGCCGGCTGCACACATTTAGGCTCCACAGGCCTCCAGGATATGCTTTTTGGCAAGACCTCCAGATCAATTAGCCAAGTCAGCCTGGGAAACTGGGAGGCTTGTGGGGGTGGGAACCGGGTCAGGAATCCCTCCCAGGGCCCCTGACTCGGTCACCGAATGGTCACTTGGGGGTCAGCGGAGCTGAGCCTCGGGCGGAGGGGTACAGAGAGCCGCAGAAGGCGAGGTCAGGCAGACAGCAATGTGCAGGGAAAACTGAAGTACAGAGTGAAGACCCAAATCCGGAATAAGCTCAAAAAAGGATTCGCGATTACACGGTACAATCTGCAAAACCCAGGCTCCCGAGCCGCGCGTGCTTTCCCGAGTCCACTCCAGCTGGCCCGGAGGAAGCTCCCTCCCACTCGGAAGTGGCGGACCTTCTCTGAGTGTTCAAAATAGGTCCACGTTCCCCTGCAGCCCCACAGGCCGGAGAGCAGCTGAGAGAGGAGCCCTTTCTGGAGGTGGCCACGCCCGGTGACCTAACTGCCTTACAGAGCGGAGAGCCCTCCCTCTGTCCCCTGGGAGCGGCTTTTGGAAGACGCATCGCTGTCAAAGCGCAAAAGTTCCTGAAAGCAGGTGGCTTTAGCTGTTACCGGAAGAAATGCCTGCAGCTGTGGTCTACCCTGTGCTTTGGGTTTCCATCAAAACTGCAGCAGCCTGGGCTCAGATGGGATCCACCCAGAGATGTCTGCTTTGAGGACTCCTTGCCCTTCCTTCTCCTGGCTGCCGGATGTGAAACACAGCCAAAGTGACAGGCGGTCTGCACGCTTCCCTCTTCTGCTGACCCCAGGGCCTCACTAACAGGAAGGACAGCGAGGGACATTGACTCCCTCACCATCTACTGCCACTTGAGGGAGAGTCTTTGCTACCGCTTCTTTGGGGTACCTCCCCATGGGCTCTTACCCTCTCCTCTTCCAGAAGGACCTGTCTCCATCAGCACCCATCCTTGTCACCAAACCTGTGTAGAGCTATGAAGGGGCTGAGAGTCACCCTACCTGTAGGCTAATCCCCAGTTTCCAGGCAGAAGACACTAAACTCTCATGTCGGAAGGGCCTTATTGCTCACGGCACTCTTGGCAGCATGAACTTCACCTTCCCTTGTCCCCAAGTCCCATGGGGCCGAGTTGGAGGCGGGTCTGAGTGAATGCCATGGCCACAGTAGGTTTGTGTCACAGCTGAGGAACCCAGAGTTTAGGAAATTATAATCTTATAAGGGGCTACTAGCAAACCTGCCCAATCATTGCCCTGGAGAAACAGCAAACAAATCTGCCCTCTGCCCTGGGGAGAGATAAGATCATCTTGCAGGGCCATTTGCGATGAAAAATTTTCAAGAAGATGATTCTATACAGACACCCATAGGAACTGTCTCCCAACAATTATTGCAGGGGTGATGCAAGCCCGCGAGCTGAGTGCCTCCCTAAGTACCAGGGAAAGTAATGAGCCACGTTCTTCCCTTCCCTCAGCTGAGCTCCCCCTTGGACTAGAGCATCTGGAAGCACACTCCAAGACAAGCCAGGGAAGGGCTGATGGTGGAGCCACATAACTGGAGTCCAGGAGAGGGAAGAAAGCTGGGGATAGGGTGGGCACTTCCAGGGCCACATCAAACTGATGCCTCTGATTTAGATGTGACTTAGATGTGACTGCCACTGAGGACCCCTAGCCTTGGGATGGCCTTCCTGCTTGATCTGCATGACGTCTCTGACCCTAGCAAAAGAGAAGGGCCCAGAGGAACCCAATCTCATCCAGCTGTAAGGACCTAAGGGCGCCACGAATTTAGCCCAGAGGTTAAAGCTTTGGGCTCTGGAATCAGACTGGTCTAGGTTCAAGCCCAGGACGCCCCTAACCAACTACCTTGAATGTCTTGGTACAAGTCACTTCACCTCCCAAGTGTCTCGCTTTCATTCTCTGTAAAATGGAAAGAAACAAAGTACCCACTCAGGAGGGATCTTGTAAGAATGAATCTGATAACCCACGGGAAATGCTAAGCTATCCCAAAGCAGCTGTGCTGTGAATAATGACCAACAATTTTTCTGATGGGAAAACTGAAGGCAGAAAGTGCAGGTGAGTTGGCCAAAGTCACACCAAAGGGGAACATAAGCTCTGAGAGTCCAACCCCAGGCTCCCCAATATCCTGTTTAGGGCACCCACACCAACCGGGGGCATCCTGTCCACCAACTCCACCTCCTTCTTTCCATCTTCTGTCCAAACTCAGCAGCCTGGCACCCTTGACTCAGGCAGAAGTGAGGAGTCCATGTGCTGCTCCTGGTTGGTCCCTGTCAGATGCAAGATCCAGAAAGGCTCACGGAAAATAAGCAATGCTGGCTCATCACTTACCAGCTCTGTAACTTTAGGAAATGTTTCTTAAACACCCCCGAAGTCTGAGTTTCCCCATCTGTAAAAATGGGAAAATCACAGAGCTGGTTTCCTGGGCTGTTAACTGTATGCCAAGTACTTAGCAAAGTGCCTGGCACATTGTAAGGACTCAACAAATGTCAGCTATTGTTCTGACTCCATTTAGTGTTCTTTTTTTTTTTTTTTTTCCCAGCCACCCACATGGCATGTGGAAGTTCCCAGGCCAGGGATCAAACCTGCGCCATAGCAGCCAACCGAGCTGCTGCAGTGACAATGCCGGATCCTTAACCCGCTATGCCATGAGGGAAATCCTGTATTTAGTATTCTTGCTCTAAATGAGGATGACAAAAAAGACATGCAGGTCTCGAGGTTTTGGTACAATCTGTGCTTTGTAAATGAGAAATAAGATCGTGCATGGATATGAAAGAACTTCTAAACTGTACTAAACTGTGCAGGTAAGGGAGACAGTGATTAAATGGACACGCTTCTATCAGAAAAGCCTGCAATCAAAGCAAGTAAATAGAGCAGGGTAAGGTCATGGTGACCGCAGGCTGGTCTCAGTTTTCTAAACTCCCCTCGCTGGAATGAGAGCAGGGTGAAGAGGACCAAATGTCAGCAGTCACCTATCAAAAGTCCTCAACAGGTCTTTTCATATCCCCAACCATCCAATATGATTTGTTGGGCAGGTGGGTATCAATACTCCTCTTCACTGATAAACGGAGTAAATGGAGGTCCTGGCCCATGGTCACAAAGCCAGAACTGGAACCCATGCAGCAAAGCACCCAAGGTCCCAAAGATGCAGGAACCACAGTAGGGCCAGAGTCAAGTGGGTCTGCAGCATCGAGAGGGCCTCTGTCCTATTTCTCACAGATCAGATTAAGTATTAGATGAGTGCAGGACAAGTGTGACCAACTCTTCCTGGTTTGGCCAGGACTTTTCCTGTTCTAGCATTCAAAAATCCCTATTGGGTAAACTGGCAGGGCCTTTCTGAGACAGACTTCCCATGTCCCCCACTTCTTATTTATAGGAAAACTTTAGCCTCCAAGACATTCCCCGAGTTCCAAAGAGCACATTCAATCAGTTAATAATTAGAGGAAAATAAAGGAAAGCAGTTAAACAAAACAAAATAATAATAGCTTAGCCATAAAACAAAGTCAAGGATACCTCATTCCTTCTCAAGGGCTATAAATCGTATCCTGACGCATATCCTTGAGTTGTTTTGCAGAAACTAAGCCCTCCCCATCTCCCATCCCCGCAACCCCATACCATGTAGAAGACATTAACTGCATGATGATCACTAGAACAAGTGGACTCCAGACAGGCTGGAACCAGAAAATTGATGATTGAGATTCATGAAATACCACCCTGTTACTTTTCCACCAGCCAATCAGAAGAATGTCCATGAGCTGATCACATGCCCTGCAACCATCACCCCTAATGTGTCTTTAGAAACCCCTGTCTGAAAGCCATCAGGTAGTTCAGGTCTTTTGAGCATTAGCTGCCTGCTCTTCTTGCTTGGTATCATGCAATAAATGCTGTACTTTCCTTCACCATAACCAGGTGTCAGTAGATTGGCTTTGCTGCATATTGAGCAAGCAGACCCAAGTTCCATTCACCAGCAGTGCCCAAGACCCGCTGGCTTCAGAATGGGGCCTATTCCCTTCCACAGGGTCCCTGAGTACCCTCAGCGGAGCTCTTCTCAGCTCCTGTTTTGCACTTTACACTCACTCTACTGTTGCCAAGGAGACCAGCCCAGGCTGGAGGTGGAGGTGCTAAAAAGAGGTGTGGCTGAGTCAGCAGTGTGTGGAGAGCCTGAGGAGGGAAGGAGGTGAGAAGCTGCAGAGACCTGCCCTTACACTTCCTTCTCAGGCTCACCTCTATGTGAGCCAGTGCCCCCATCTCTACAGACCTTCCCAGGCATCCTCCTCCTGCTGTTGCTCTTATGGCCTGCTCATGGCTGCTAGTTTGTGCCAGTTTATGCCCTGCTTATGGCTGGCAGGGAGCCCATGCATGTACCAGCCTCTGGCACTTGGGCCCCTTCCTAGAGAACACATGGCACCTCCTGTGGCCCAATAGCATTTGCACCCTCTGCTGCAATGCCCTGCAGCAGGGCACCCTCCAGCACCTGCCCTTGGCCCCCATCAACTGGCCTACCCAGGGCTCCAGCTTCCAGCATAACCTGACCAGGGCCAAATCCATCTTCCCACTCTCCCAAGGAAGTGACCCAGGATTTGGCTGATGTTCCAGGACCAGGAGAGTTTCAGCACAAATGTGGTAGAGTGTTGCTAATTGCAGGGGTGAGGCCTGCTGGGTGGGGGAAAGGGCAAGGAGAATGCAATGCTGGGAAGGAAAAAGCTGTGGTAATGTTCTTTGTTTGTTTGTTTGTTTGTTTTTGCTTTTGCTTTTTAGAGCCACAGGTATAGCATATGGAAGTTCCCAGGCTAGGGGTCGAGTCAGAGTTACAGCTGCCAGCCTGTGCCACAGCCACAGCAATGCAGGTTCCATGCTGCATCTATGACCCACATCACAGCCCATGGCAATGCCAGATCCTTAACCCACTGAGCGAGGCCAGGGATCGAAGCCACAGCCTCATGGACACTAGTCAGGTTTGTTACTGCTGAGCTGCAATGGGAACTCCCAGCAATGATCTATTTGCAATGAGCAGCACAGGGATGGAGACAGGCAGAGGTTACTTGGGATGCCCTGCAGGAGGCTTCCTGGGATAGGATTGGTCCAGCAGTGCTAGTTTACTAAGAGGGGGTCAACGATGTTGATGGTGATACTGATGGAGAATTCTGCCAGGAGAGCATTTGCTGTGTTGTTAAAATGATTTTTCTATACTTTCCAAACTTTCAGAGTGAGTAAGTATTGCTTTCATAACCAGTGGGAAACATTAAACAAAATCAAAGCTATAGGCTCATCCATATCCATCTTCTAAGTTGCCTCTTCCACGGTTTTTTCTGGCTCCAGGAGGGACAGCAGAAAAGCCCCCCCCACCGCCTCAAGCCGCCTCAGTGTGTGTGCCATGGCTCGGCAGCCACCAGCCAGGACTGCTTGTCCCCAGCAGAGAGGTCTGGCCAGGCTGGAGGTCATGAACTTCCTGGCGATGGGTCTGTGGGGAGACTGGACCACGGGCGCAGACACCTATCTGAAGGTCTGCTTGGGTGTCTAGGAGCTGCGGACCAGCACCTTGTGGAACAATGACCAGCTCCGGTGGATGACACGTCTGGGACGTGCTCCTGGCCATGTGGTGGGAGGAAGTGGCACCTGAGAGTGTAGACTCTGGCCGGGATGGTGACTGTCTTCGCTCCTATGACCCCAAACTCACTGTCCAGAAGTCAAGGTCAAAGACACCTGTTACACAGGAGCCCCCTGGTGGCTCAGTGGGTTAAGGATCCAGTGTGGTCACTGTTGTGGCTTGGGTTCCATCCCTGGCTGGGGAACTTCCACATATTGCGGTGGGACAAAAATAAAATAATTTAGAAACAAATTTAAAAAAAAAAGCCAAAGACACCTGTTCTGTCAGTGAAGGGACTCTGAAGTTCATGCACAAGGTAACTGGAGCCCACGCCTGAGGGGAGCTGAGTGCTTGTCCTACAGCCACAGGAAGTCTTGGGGGAGCTCCCAGGAAACACAGTGGGGCTTGTGCTGAGGGTTCGTCCCACTGGCCCAAAGGCTGGACCTGCTGCCTACACCGTAAGCAGTCCAGGCCTCCTGGGTTCCCAGATGCTTAAATGCAAAGGACAAAACTCCTCTGAGGCCCTTCATCCCAGGAAAGAGAAGGATAGGAGGTGGCTGACAGGGCAGATCAAGCCATGGGGAGGAGGTAGGATGGGGATGGGACCTCCCCAGCTTTTTATTTCACCAGCTGCTCTGCCAAGTGTTTTCCTGAGACACCCTTGCCATGCAATGGTTCGTGAATGGTTCATGAATGCAACTTCTAACTGGACCCTGCAAATACTGGGCCAGGTGCTAACATCCAAGGGGCTCATTCCCAGAGCTGCTGGGCTCTGAGAATGGGGACAGCCTGTTGCTAATCATGCAGACCCTGCTATGCGGGCTTTGGGCAGCTCTCAGGCCCTGACCATCGTGCTCAGAGTCCCTCATTGCCCAGGAAGGGAAGAGGCTGCAACGAACTTGACTTTACTCTAATCCCAAATCGCCTTAGACCACTAATCTTTCTCCCCCTGATTAGGAACCAAACAGGGGCGTCCTAGCCTCTCACTACCTCCCCCCCACCCCAGTTCTGATAACCCTCTCCAGGTGGGTCTATTCATAGAAAACATTTAAGTCCCTCTGAAGTGAGTAGAAGCTTCTCTGGGGTTCCCAAGGAACAACAGACATGGAAAGTCTTTCCTAGGAAAAGAAAGAGGTGTACAAGCCTTCCTGCAACATAGACAGTTCTAGAGCCCTGTTGTTAGAGGCACAGAATCCCTGTGTCCTCCAGATGGTTGTAACTCTCCCAACCCAGAAGAGCCCTCTCCCCTCTAAGAACCACTAGCATTCATCGCAGCTATCACTGAATGGACCAAAGGAAATCCAGCCTTCATTCGGGGCCCCCCTCGCCTCCCAGATAAATTCTGCCAGCCCCTGAGAAGAGGTGACCTCAGCTCCACAAATCTGTCCCAGGGCTCCCTGACCCCCAGCCGATGCTCCACGGTAGACAGTGTCTGCTCCTCTCCACTCCCCTGTGGGCCCTGACCGGAGGGTGCCTGGCTCAGCCACTGGATGGAAACACTCAACAAAACATTCTGAAAGTCCTCAAGAGGCCCTTAGGCCACACAAAGGACACTTTCAACCGGCCCCTGGATTTAAAACCCATGGAATCGGAGTTCCCGTCATGGCACAGTGGTTAACGAATCCGACTAGGAACCATGAGGTTGCGGGTTCAATCCCTGGCCTTGTTGGTCAGTGGGTTAACCATCCAGCGTTGCCGAGAGCTGTAGTGTAGGTTGCAGACGCGGCTTGGATCCCGCGTTGCTGTGGCTCTGACCTAGCCTGGTAGGCCAGTGGCTACGGCTCCGATTAGACCCCTAGCCTGGGAATCGCCATATGCCACTGAAGCAGCCCTAGAAAAGGCAAAAAAAAAAAAAAAAAAAAACCCATGGAATCAACTGGCTTGCCCCCTCTACAGAGGCTCCCGATGTCCTCTGCTTGCTGCTATGTCACATGTTACCTGCCCTGAGTGGGACAGGAGATAACGACACTCTCCACCCCTCCTCCAGAGGCCAGGCCCTGAAGCCTTTGCCCCACACTGCCCACCTCAGACCCGCAGCCTTGTCCCCAACGCCCCTTGGAATCTGGTCTTTTCTCTTCCTCTTCTCCAAAGGCCCATTTTATTTTATTTTTTGGCTGCACCTGTAGCAGGTGGAAGTTCCCTGGCCAGGGATCAAACCTGCACATGGCAGCGACCCAAGCCACTGCAGTGATAATGCTGGATCCTTAACCTACCGCACCAAGAGAACTCCGAGAGGCCCATTTTAAAGTGGTTTTTGTTTTTAACCAATGTTCCATCTTTAACCTAAAGATAAATTCTATCTTTCGGCTCTTCCCCAAACCAAATGAAAACAAACAAACAAATTTGCTGGTAGACACTGGTCAGAATGGCCATGCTCAATGGATAACTCTAACCCTAACCCTAACCCTAACCCTATTGTATAGCATAGGGAACTATATTCAATACCCAGTGATAAACTGTAATGCAAAAGAACATTAAAAAGAATATATGTATAACTGAGTCACTTTGCTACACAGCAGAAATTAACACAACATTGTAAATCAACTATACTTTGATAAAACTTAAAAAAAATAAAAACAAGAATTGTCATTAGCAAAAAGTCTGGAAATAATTAATGTTGGAGAGGATATGGAAAAAAAGGAACCCTCCCACACTGTTGGTAGGAATGTAAATTAGTGCAGCCACTATGGAGAACAGTATGGAGGTTCCTTAAAAACTAAATATAGAACTACCATATCATCCAGCAATGCCACTCCTGGGCATATATCTGGAAAACATGAAAACTCTAATTCAAAAAGTTACGCACACCCTAATGTTCACAGCAGCACTATTTATAATAATCAAGATATAGAAACAATCTAAATGTCCATCAACAGAGGAATGGATAAAGATGTAATACACACACACACACACACATATACATACAATGGAATATTACTCAGCCATAAAAAAAGAATGAAATAATGCCATTTGTAGCAACATGGACAGACCTAGAGATTATCATACTAAGTGAAATAGATCAAAGACAAATATCATAAAATTTCACCTAATGTGGGACATAAAAAATGATACAAATGAATTTATTTATGAAACAGAAATAGACCCACAGACATAGAAAACAAACTTATGGTTCTCAAAGGGGAAAAGGAGGGAGAAATAAATTAGGAATTTGGGATTAAGAGATACACACCACTATATATCAAAGAGATAAACAACAAGGACCTACTGTATAGCACAGGGAACGATATTCAATATCTTACAAAGAACTATAATGTAAACGAATCTGAAAAAGAATCTGTATATATTTATATACATGTGTAACTGAATCACTAAAACACTGCAAATCACCTGTGCTTCAATTAAAAAAATACCTGCTGGTAAACCTAAAACAGCATTTTCCTCACTTCTTGACAATAAATTTTCAAACCTAGTGGGGTCCACTCACTGAACTCTCTCTGCATTTAGAAGCAGAGCTTCCCAAAGCTAGAATCTCAACATGAACTGGTCCGGAAACTGAGATGACTCATCTCCAGTCTCCCCCAGGGCACACCCTCCAGCAGCTGCTTGCCCCTCCCCAGCGGTGGGACGCTCACTACCTCTGGAGGATGCTCATTTCATAACAGGATGATTCTAACTTGTTCAGACAATTGTTTCTCACCCGAAGCTCATGCCTGCCCTCCCTATCCAATGATCTAGTCTTTTCTCCGGGCACCCAGAGCACCCTCCTCCCTCAGCATCGCTGGACAGTGGTAAGGACCCCTGGCATTTTTTGCACCGGCCTTTGTTCAAACAAAGTGTGCTTCTGGTCCCTGGAGCACTTGACTGGCTCCAGCTCCTTGGGCCTCGTGACAGCCCTGGCAGTGGGCAGGGCTAGTCTGGGGACAGATGGAGAGGTAGACGCTCAGGACATTTTCCCATCGCCTCCAGTTCATGCATAAATGAGCACACTGAGTGGGAGGGTGGAGCAGATGTAAGCTATTATCCATGCAGGAGATAAACAACAAAGTCCTACTGTATAGCAGAGAACTATATTCATTGTTCTATGATGAACCATAATGGAAAAGAACTTTTTTTTTAGGGCCGCACCCACGGCATATGGAAGTTCCCAGGCTAGGGGTCGATTTGGAGCTACAGCTGCCAGCTTACACCACAGCCACAGCAACACCAGATCCGAGCCACATCTGCAACCTATGCCACAGCTCACAGCAACACCGGATCCTTAACCCACTGAGCAAGGCCAGGGATCAAATCCTCATCCACTTGGGTATTAGTTGGGTTCGTTTCCGCTGCACCACAATGGGAACTCCGAAAAGAATATTTTTTAAAAAAGAGTGTATGTATATGTATAACTGAATCACTTTTCTGCACAGCAGAAATCAACACATCATAAATCAACCATGCTTCAATTTAAAAAAATAATGATAAATAAATAAAGGAGCATACTCATCTGGAAGCTGGGTCTCTCCATTCCTTGGTCAGTGCTACATTCATCATATAGGATCCCATGCCTGGAAAGCTCTGAGGTTGGATGGCCTATGCCAGTCCAAGCTCTGCTTGCTGCTGGCTGAGGGACCTCTCAACCTCATCCTTCTCATCTGCAAAATGAGAAGAAGGACAAGAAAATGTGGGGTCAAAGCATGAGAGACTGTTCAGGCAAGGACCGCTCTTCTTCTTGGCACTTCACCCCAACAGCTATGGTGCAGGACTGGCTACCGGCAATATGGCAAGGAAGTCATCTGGTGGCTAGGGGCAAGAGTTCTGGACTGAGCTGACCTGGGTTTGAATCCTAGCTCTGCCACTTACAATGTGACCTTCTGTAGGGTCCTTATAAGGATTAAATGAGATAATACACATGAAGTACTTAGCACAGTGGGAATCATCCCATGAAATGGGAAAGAGAAGGTCAAAAGGGAAAGGGGAAAAAAAAAAAAAAGGAGTTCCCGTTGTGGCACAGTGGTTAAAGAATCTGACTAGGAACCATGAGGTTCCGGGTTCGATCCCTGGCCTTCCTCAGTGGGTTGGAGATTCGGTGTTGCCCTGAGCTGTGGTGTAGGTTGCAGACATGGCTCAGATCCTGTGTTGCTGTGGCCCTGGCATAGGCCAGTGGCTACAGCCCTGATTCAACCCCTAGCCTGGGAAGCTCCATATGCTGTGGGAGCCGCACAAGAAATGGCAAAAAAAAAAAAAAAAAGGGAAAGGGAAGGGAATTCTCTGATGGCCTAGAGGGTTAAGGATCCAGCACTGCTGCAATGCAGGTTCAAACCCTGGCCAGGAAATTCCCCATACCGTGGGAGCAAGCAAAAAAAAAAAAAAAAAAAAAAACAGAGAGAGAGAGGGAGAGAAAAGAAAAGGAAGCGTTCACTGGGACAAGGGTTTGAGGTTTCTGGAACTCAGTCAAGGGAACCCATCCCAGCTCCCAGGACTGGGGAGAAATCTGAGAATCATCAGCCTCCGGGTGGCAACAGAAGCCACAGGAGAGGGTAAGCTGTGTCCAAGGCAAGCACATTCAGTCAGAAGAGAGGCTTGATGGTGGAATTGCAACAAAATTGACTCCTCGTGACTGGAGGTCTTGCCATTTAAGAATGACCTTTGTAATGTTCTTATGTGTGAGATAAGGAGAGACACATATCAATGAAATAGACTTGAGAAACCAGAAATAAACTTACAGTCAACTGATTTTCAAAAAATGTGCCAAGACCACTCAATGGGAAAAAATTAGTCTTTTCAGCAAATGATCTGGAATGACTACCTGTACATACAGGGAAAAAGTGAAGTTGGATCTTTACCTCACATCACACATAAAATTAACCCAAGGAGTTCCCGGGTGGCTCAGCAGTTAGAGAACCTGAATAGCATCCATGAGGATGTGGATTCCATCCCTGGCCTCGCTCAGTGGGTTAAGGATCCAGCATTGCTGCGAGCTGTGGTGTAGGTCACAGACGTGGCTCAGATCCCGAGTGGCTGTGGCTGTGGTATAGGCCGGCGACTACAGCTCCTATTGGACCCCTAGCCTGGGAACCTCCATATGCTGCAAGTGCAGCCCTAAAAAGATAAAAAGACCAATAGATAGATAAATAAATAAATAAATTTAATTACGTAAACTCAAATGGATCAAATGATTTAACTAAACTTAATGTGGTAGTCATTTCACAACATTAGATAAATCAAGTCGTTATGCTGGACATACACTTTGAACTTAGTACTGTATGTCAATTACATCTCAATAGAATTGAAAGGAAAAAAATAAGATTAAGCAGGAATTCTATTTATTCCACCACTATAATTTCACTCGGACTGTACTCTGCATGCTTTAGGACTAGATTTCCCGTATCCATCCATGTAATGCTTAGCATTGATAGCAGTCACATTTTTTCTTTCCATTATTGGAGATTTTCTAAAGATATTTAACAAAACTGATTTACCACCTGGAAAAAAAAAAGGATCAAAGACCTAAAGGTAAAATCCAACACTATAAAACACTTAGAAGAAAATATAGGTATAAATCCTCATGGCCTTGTATGGATTGTTTCTTAGATATGACACTAAAAATATAAGCAACAAAAGGAAAAAATAGATAATTTGAATTTTATCAAAATTAAAAACTTTTGAGCTTCAAAGAACACTATCAAGAAAGTGAAAAAGACGACCCACAGAGTGAAATTTTTGCGAATCATATATCTGAAAAGGGTCTGGTATCAGAATATATAAAAGAACCTTGCAACTCAACAATCAGACAAATAACTCAATTTTAAAATGGGTAAAGTATTTGAAAAGACATTACTCCACAGAAGATATATAAAATGACCAAAAAACACATGAAAAGTGTTGAACATCATTAGTCCTTAGGAAAATGCAAGTCAAAACCACAATGAGGAGTTCCCATCATGGCTCAGCGGAAACAAATCCAACTAGGAACCATGAGGTTGCAGGTTCGATCCCTGGCCTTGTTCAGTGGCTTAAGGATCCGGCGTTGCTGTGAGCTGTGGTGTGGGTGGCAGATGCAGCTTGGATCTGGTGGTGTTGTGGCTGTGGCATAGGCCAGCAGCTGAAGCTCCTACTGGACCCCTAGCCCAGGAATCTCCATATGCCGAGGGTATGGCCCTAAAAAGACAAAAAGACAAAAAAACGAAAAAACAAAAAAACTACAATGAGATGCCATTTCACAAGCTCTAGAATGGCTATAATCAAAATGATAGGAATTCCCATTGTGGCTCAGTGGTAACAAGCCTAACTAGTATCCATGAGGATGCAGGTTCGATCCCTGGCCTTCCTCAGTATGTTAAGGATCCATTGCTCCCATCAGCTATTGTGTAGATCTCAGACATGGCTCAGATCCGGTGTTGTGGCTGTGGTGTAGGCCAGCAGCTGCAGCTCTGATCTGACCACAGCCTGGAAACTTCCATATCCTGTACCTGTGGCCCTAAAAAACAACAACAACAACAAAAACAAACAAACAAAAAAGATAAATAGCAAGTCTTGACTGGGTTGCAGAGGAACTGGAACCCTAATGCATTGTTAATGAGAATGTAGAATGGTGCAACTGCTTTGGAAAACAGGTGGGCAGTTTCTCAAAAAGTTAAACCTAGAATCACCATATGACCCAGCAATTCCACTCCTAGGTATATACCCAAGAGAAATGAAAATATCGGTCCACAAAAACTTGTACACGAATGCTCATAGCTCCATTGTTCATAATAGTCAAAAAGTAGAAATAATCCATCAACTGATAATTGGGTAAACAAAATGTGGTATGACTATACAATGGAACATTATTCAGACATGGAAAGAATACTTCTAAATGCTACAAACGGATAAATTTTGAAAGCCTTATGCTAAGTTAAGGCATCCAGACACACAACGCCACACTACATATACATGATTCCATTTATATGAAATGTCCAGAGTAGGGAAATCCATAGAGAGAGAAAGTGGATAAGCTGTTTCAGCGACTGGCATGGGGAGGGGAGGAGAGACTGGGGAGTGATTGCTGACGAATATAAACTTTCAGGGATAATGAAAATGTTCTGAAACTGGTAGTGGTAATGGTTGCACAACATGTGCATGTACTTAATGCCATTAAATTTTGCACTTTGAGAAAGTGACTCAGAGTTCCCATTGTGGCACAGTGGAAACAAATCCGACTAGGAACCATGAGGTTGCAGGTTCGATCCCTGGCCTTGCTCAGTGGGTTAAGGAACCGGCGTTGCCATGAGCTGTAGTGTAGGTCGCAGATGCAGCTCAGATCTGGTGTTGCTGTGGCTCTGGCGTAGGTTGGCAGCAACAGCTCTGATTCGACCCCTAGCCTGGGAACCTCCATATGCTGCGGTGCGGCCCTAAAAAAAAGACAAAAAGACAAAAAAAGAAAAAAAAGAAAAGAAAAAGGGACTCTAATGGTGCTCAAATCTTAATTTTATAAAAGAAAATGCTTATTTTCCAAGTACAGGCTTATTCAGATTTTTTTCTTTCTTTCCACATTACTTTTGGTAAGCTCTGGTTTTAAGAAAATGTATCAATTTTATCTAAATTGTCAAATTTATTGGCATGAAATCCTTCATAACATCTTATGATCCCTTTAACGTTTATTGGCTCTGTAGCGATAGTGCCTTTTTCCTTCTAGATATTGTCAGCCTGCACTTACTCTTTTTCTATATGTCTCGCTAAAGGTGAATAAATTGTATTTGTCATTTTAAGAAACAACTATGGCTTCTGATTTTCTTTACTGTATATCTGCTTTCTGTTCCTGATATTTCTTCTCTATTATTTCCTTTGTACACTGTTTGGATTTTTAAATTAACTTTATTAGAGTATAGTTGACATGCAATATATTAGTTTCAGGTGTACAGCAAAGTGAATCAGTCATACATATAAATATATAAATATTTTACCATATAAGTTATTACAAACTATTGAGAAGAGTTTTCTGTGCAACAGTCGGTTCTCATTGATCATCTATTTTACACAGTAGCGTGCATAAGCTATTCCCACCCTCCCAGTTCTTTCCTCCCCTCAACAGTTTCACCTATGGTAACCAAAAGACAGGTTTTGAAATCTGTGAGTTTGTTTCTGTTTTGTAGATAAGTTCATTTGTGTCATTTTTATTAGATTCCACACATGTGATATCATATGACGTCTGTCTTTGACTTACTGCACTCAGTATAATTATCTCTAGGTTCATTCATGTTACTGCAAATGGCATTATTTCATTCTTTTTTATGACTGGATAATAGTCCATAGTATGTATGTACCACACCTTCTTTATCCATTCCTCTGTCGATGGACATTTAGGCTGCTTCCATGTCTTGGCTATTGTAAATAATGCTGCAATGAATACTGGGATGCATGTTATCTTTCTGAACTATGGTTTTCTCCAGATAGATGCCCCAGAGTGGGATTGTTGGAACATACAGTAGTTCTGTATTTAGTTTTTTAAGGAACCGCCATACTGTCCTCCATAGTGGTTGCACAAATTTGCATTCCCACCAACAGTGTAGGAGTCACTGTTTGGATTTAATCTGTCATACTTTTTAACATTTTGAGGTAGATACTTTGATTATTGATAGCACATCTTTCTCCTTTTCTAATATATGCATTTGTGACTATCCACTTCCTTTTAAGCATGACTCTCATCATTTCCCACATACTTTAGCATGCTGTATTTTTATTACCCTTCAGTTCAAAGTCTTGTCCAATTTATTTTTTGACTTTAGGGTTCTTTTGAAGGATACTGGTTGATTTCCAAATCTCTTGGGATTTTCTTTTGTTTTTTGTTATTGTTTTTGACTTCTAGCTAAGTCCATTAGATAATAGAACATTATCTGTAAAATTTCAATCCATTGAAACATTCCATTTTTGAGACTTATTTTTTGGCCCACATAGATAAGTTAGAAAAACATTCAATGTGCACTTGAAAAGAACATGTATTTCTTCAGCACATGGATACAGTGTTCTGTGTGTGTTAATTGGGTCAAGTTTACCAATTGTATTATTCACATTTTTTTATACTGATTTTATTGCTGTCTGCTTGTTTAACCGGTTACAGAGAGAGGGAAGTTAAAGCTTTCATGATGATTGTATATTTACTTAGTTCCACTGCTTGAGTTTTCTTCCTTAGGTTCTCTTTTATACACAGGTTGGATCTTCTCTATCTTCCAAGGCTATCATTTTCTCCATATCCTTTTCCCTCCCATTTTTCAGTTTATTTTTATTTCTTTTAAATTTTCCTCCTTTTCATCTTCTATTTCTCTTATGATATTATTTGTGTTATTTATTCACTCTAGTTTAGTTTTCATTTCTGAAATGGTCTTTGCTTAAGTTTTAAATTTTATTATTTTTTTAAAAATTTTTGGCCATATCCACAGCATATGGAAGTTCCTGGGCCAAGGACTGAACCCAAGCCATGGCAGTGACATCGCCAGATCCTTAACTCCTAGGCCACCAAGGAACTTCAGTTGTGCTTTTTAGAAAAGAAAAAGAGGTTTTAATTACTGAATTTTACAGTCTTTCTTTTGTCCAATCATCTGATTTATGAATTTTTATAATCCTGTGTTATGCTTTAACTTCATAACTTCAGTCATTTTTTTAAAATCCTTTTAGCTTGTTTTGAAATAGTAAAATAAAAATTTCATTTGTTTTGTAGGCATGTCTTTCTAGAGAACTTCATTGTCTGATGACCTATTATTATGCCCGCTAGTCCCTTTTCATATAAGAACCCTGAGTGGGGCTGGGTTCCTTCCCTCAGGTCTGTTGCCCATGTTTAAGTGAGGTAGGTTTCCCTATGTTCCTGAATGGGAAGAATGGGCAAGGATTTTTTGGCCAAGATTCATGACTCTAGGGCTCCCCCTTCTGTTCTACTGGAAACTGTCTTTTAAACATGGCTTCACAGGACTTTGAGAACCGCTTCCTGTTAACAGTTCCCCACTTCTATCTAGATCTTCTTTTTACTTGGCTTCTCTCTGTCCTGTTCAGCTTAGGTTCCACCCCTTGTCATTTCACCTCAGTGTAGGGCTTTGTCCTAAAAGGAGTATTTGCCTGGCACATTTCAACAGTTCATAGGGAGATTTCATGTGCTTTTGCAAGGATTAACTTACATCGTAATTTTAAAGCACTTCCCAAGGTGCCTGGCAGAAGGTGAGTGTTAAATACGGGATGTTTACAATAGGGATAGTTATGAACACCTACCCATTTCTTTTCCCTACATACTAGTGCCACCCATAGAAACAACCTATTTCCTTGATATGAGTCTCTCTTTTCTTGCCTCGATGCCATTGCTCCTGGTATTCCACGCCCTGAAAACTTCTGCACAATGTCTCCTGCTGCCAGTCCTCCAGAGCATCTGCTTCTGATGACATTAGTGGATTAACTGAATCCAAAACTACCACTCTGGACTCATTTCCTCATTTCTAAGCCACACACCCCAAAGCTCCCTTAAGATTGTATGCCAGTGACCTACGTTTTCTTTAGATCTCTTACTCCGTCCCAAGCCCTTTACATATATTACCTTTTAATCTCCGTAGCCACCCTCTGAGTTATAGGCATAATTGGGTAGGTAAAACTATTGGCTTTATTTTACATACGAGGACACTGAGGCATGAAGAAATTAGATCCAAGGTTGATTGTTAGTTGTGACAAAGCAGTGATTTTGACCAGGCAATCTGGCTCCCAAGACTATAAATTCAATCATGGTGCTAAAACTTCTCTGTACTGTGGTCTCCATTAAAGACAGAATCCTGTCTTGCATGGCTCTGTAATCAGTAGCACCTAGCAGCACCTAGCATATACTAGGCATTCAGTAAAGGCTCCATCAATGAGTTACAACAGATGTATGTACACAGTACACCATGCTGATCAAAAGCACAGGGCTGCAGGGGTTTAAGATGAAACTTTTCTAGCTGAAAGGCAGATGGAAAAGTCTCAGACACTGCTCCATTTCTTCCAAAGAGCCATTAGTCAGACTCTTACTCAGAATTTTTTTTTTTTCCATTCAGGTTTAAGCTCAGTGAGATATTTATATTTTCACAAGCCCTTGGCCACTAGTAACCCACTGCAAAGCTCCCAGACATGGCCAAGCAGGGCCTTCAAGACATTCACAAAACCTACACCAATTTTCTAAACTCTATAATCTGAGTTTAGAAAAGACATCCCAGACCTACTGTTCTTTAATAGAAATATCAGAAAACAAGAGCTCACTGATGAGTTAGAAATCCAGTTTTTCCAGATGTTGGAATTTCACTTGGATATGGACTTACTAGGCAGCTGTATACGAGCTGCACTCCTGAGAGAGCCCCAGCCTTGCGCCAGAAACCCTGGGTTTGGTCCCTGCTCTGCCACTTGTTGGCCGTGTTATGCTGGGCAAGTACTACTTACTGGGTCTCAGTTTTTTCGTTAAGTAAAATAACTAGGAATAACAATATTCTGCTTATGTCACAACACGGTTAGGTGTAGATTAAATAATGTATCTGAAGGTCTTTGTAAACTGTAAAGTCCATGCTATCCAAAAGCAAAAGAGTGAGCCATGGAAGCCAACTGGGAAGGCTGGGCTGCCATTGCGGGAGCAGATGAGTGAGCCAAGAAGTGAAAGTGAAGAATGGAGCAGAGAAAGAAGAGATGAGAGACTTCAGAATCTGAAGAGAAATCCAGAAAGCACAGGAGAGAGGGAGGAGCCTGGTATCGTCACAGTTTCAGCATTCTGAGAGTCCTATAGTATATATTACTATAGCAACACTCATTATCTCCATTGTTTTGTTTTGTTTTTTTAAAGCAGGAGATTCCACTCATTTCCATGATATGCACATTGGCAATCTAGAGTCCTGTTCTACTAATCCATGGAGATCAATGTGGTGGGGTGAACTTCGAATCAAAGGTGTTACAAATGCCCTTGCAGTGCTCTCTAAGTTGGGTTGATTTCATATGAAAATGTCATCACATGCCATGCTTAGATCTCTTTGTTGAAAGAGGAAAATTTTTCGTTTATGTAATAGCCTGTGAATTAGCCGGTGAGTGCTATACTTATCAGAGTCTTTTGAATATCTCGGAATGAAATAGAAAGCATACAATAAAATAGTTTAGTACATAGTAGGTGCTGCCTTATTTGAATAATATGAATAAAAGATTTATTGCATGAGTCATATTTGTGAGATCAAATATTATAGATCAATAATCTCTGTAGCAAAACACTTAGAAAGGCCAGATTAAATACAGCAACATGTAGGAGAAAACCTAGATGAAACTGAAAATAAGTAAAAGAAATCCCAAGAAATAAGATCTACGGAGCGAAGCAGGCAGACCAGCAGTGGAGATCCGGAGGGTGTGTACCTATCCAGGAAAACCAGGGCCCAAGTGAAAGGCAAACATGTCTTCGGGTGGGGGATGGGGGTGGGGAAATTGAAGCTGAGATCATCCCACTTAAAACCTAAATAAATGCTCCAAGCGCTAATAATGCCAATGAAAGGGGAGACTAGAAAAAGGATCTATTTACTAGGAAAGTCAAGAAAGACACTTGTTTGTCTCACTCTCAAGTCTGAGTGGAAGGACAAAGATCTCCCCTAAAACATCAAAACCACAGACTTACCCTCCCTTCATCTGAGGTTTAAACTGACCCCACATGTATGGGTCAGAATATGCCAAGCCAAAAAGTAAATATAAATAGATGGGTTGGGAAAACTGGGAGGTGCTTCACACAACCAAATGCAAACCTACTTTGGAGGAATTTCTGAACCCAGGCTTTGGGGGATTCCCACAGATAAAGACACTCAATATAGACCTTTTTTTTTTTTGTCTTTTTGGGGCCATACCCATGGCATATGGAGGTTCCCAGGCTCGGGGTCAATTTGGAGCTGTAGCCACCGGCCACAGCCACAGCCACAGCAATGTGGGATCCAAGCCGCATCTGCGACCTACACCACAGCTCACGGCAACACCAGATCCTTAACCCACTGAGCGAGGCCAGGGATCGAACTTGTGTTCTCATGGATGCTAGTCAGATTCGTTTCTGCTGAGCCGTGATGGGAACTCCTCACAATATAAACTTATGAGCAAAACACTCAAGGATACAAGCCACTAAGATACCTGTCTGATAAGGTGTAAGGTATAAAATAAGCTGATGTGACAAGATAGAGAATTAGATGCACCAAGGGCTACAGGATGTAAAGGGCATAACTAGATGTAAAATTCTAATTGAGTACATTTTTGAATGTTTTTTTTACATTTTTTTAAAGGAATAGAAAGCATAATCACAAAAGTTGGAACAGAATGAAAGAGAGTTTATAAGCAGAAAATAAATAACTGAAAGTAGAAATGAACGTAACAAAAATCTAGAAGTTTGACCACATACTCTGTAAGTAAAACTCAGGAAACAGGTCCATTCATGCATTGCTGTAAGAATGAAAGCTGATGCCAGCCCTATGGAGAGTATGCATATGTGTTTATATGTAATATGTATGTATATATACATGCTATGTGTATACATGTAATATTTGTATATATGTATGTGTGTGTGCATATGTGCATATATACATATAATTTATAACAAAATTGTACATATACAAGGTTCTGACCCAGCAGTTCAACCTCTGGAAATTTATACACAGATAACATCTTTACATACCCACAATGAGGTATATACAGGTTTTTCACTGTAGCATTGTTTGTAAGAGCAAAAGACTGTTAAAAAAAAAAAATGTCCATTAATAGGAGGCTAGTCAGGAGTTCCTGCTGTGGCACAGATCCAAATAGTATCTATGAGGATGTGGATTTGATCCCTGGCCTTGCTCAGTGGGTTGGGGATTCAGGATTGCTGTGAGTTATTGTGTAGGCCGCAGATGTGGCTCAGATCTGGCCTGGCTGTGGCTGTGGCTATGGCTGTGGCTGGCAGCTATAGCTCTGATTTAAATCCTAGCCTGGGAATTTCCATATGCCAAGGGAGTGGCCTGAAAAAGCAAAAAAAAAAGGCTAGTCAAATAAATTATGGTTCATCCATATAATGAAACATTATCCAAGTGTTTAAAAATAAAAGAACAAGAAAACTCTCCATGTGCTGATATGCAAACACCTCCAAATTATACTATCCAATAACAAAATCAAAGTACAAAGCAAGATGTATAACATGCCTTCATCTGTGTGAAAAAGGGAGAAAATAAGAAAACATTTCTACTAGTATTTGCTTATATTAGTATGAAAAAATTCTGAGAAGACGCAAAGAAACTAAAAAAGGGGGGGTGAAGTGGCATCTGTGGAGCTAAGTTGGTAGGGAGCAGATGGGAAAGGAGCAGGAGGGAGATTATTCACTATATATCTTTTTATAATATTGTGATGTTTGCATCTTGATAAATATATTACCTAATTTTATTATTTATTTATTTATTTATTTATTTTGTATTTTCTAGGGCCGCACCTGTGGCATATGGAGGTTCCCAGGCTAGGGGTCTAATTGGAGCTGTAGCTGCCAGCCTACACCAGAGCCACAGTAACGTGGGATCCAAGCTGCATCTGCAACCTATACCACAGCTCACGGCAATGCCGGATCCTTAACCCACTGAGCGAGGCCAGGGATCGAACTCACAACCTCATGGTTCCTAGTCAGATTCGTTAACCACTGAGCCATGACGGGAACTCCTATATTACCTAATTTTAAAAGTCAATGTTTAAATAGCAGATTAGACAAAGCTAAAGCCAGAATTAGTGAACTGAAATAAAGAACTGGAAAAAAATAATGAGAACAAAGTTCAGAAAGACAAAAAAGTAGGCAATAAAAAAGAGTATAACAGACTGGGAAGACAGAGTGAAAAGTCCTGTTATACGGCTAATTGGCATATGCCACCAGGCAAAAATAGACAGAATGAGGGAGACGGACTATATGAAAGGATAATGCTTAGGATGTTTTTCAGGTTGATGAATGATGGGAATCTTCAGCTTCAGGAGGAATAAATCCCAAGCAAGATAAATTAGAGGACATTCATATCTAGATAACATATTTTGTCATCTAAGTTCAAAAAATCAAAAATGAACAGATCTTGAAAACAGTCCCTCCCCCCTCAAAAAAAGACAAATTCTCTACAAAGGAATGACAATGAAACAGGAGCAACAACAGAAACCAGAAACAGTGAAATAACTGCAAAGTGCTAAGAGATGTCAACCAGTAATAACATCAAAGTGTCAGTCACCCGAAATTATGATTTAATATCAAGGGCGAAACAAAAACTGAAAGCCTGTGCTGCCACAAATGCTTAATGAAAGCACTTTTAATGGGTTCACGTTCAGAAAAAGGAAAACTGGAGTTCCCATTGTGGCTCATCAGATTAAGGTCGCTGTGAGGTGCAGGTTCTAAGGATCCGGCATTGCCACAAGATGCAGCTTGGATCCAGTGTTGCTCTAGCTGTGGTGTGAGCCACAGCTACAGCTCCAATTCAGTCCCCGGCCCAGGAATGTCCATATGCTGTGGGTGCAGCCGTAAAGAGAAAAAAAAGAAAAGAAAAAGGAAAAGGAAAATTATTTCTAAAGGAAGCTCAGAGATGAAAGAATAATGAACAAAGACATTGGTAAATGCGGAGGTAAACATAAGCAAACTTTGACTGAATCAAGTAATAGTACCAATGACTAATTTAGTAGAGGAAAAGTAAATAGAACTAGAAAAAAATAACCCTCAGAATAAGCAAGGGTGATTTTTAGATAACAGTATACCAAAGAGAACAATAGTAAACCCAGGGGGATGTTAACCTCCAGATGGTGACCTAGTCCATCATACCTATTGCATATTTGTAAGTTGTTAAGAGATCTTTAAAATTCCATCACAAGTAAAGGAAGACTCTGTAACTAAGTGTGGTGACAGATGTTAACTAGACTTACTGTAGTGATCATTTCACAATACACACAAATAGCAAATCATTATGCTGTACACCTGAACCTAATAATAAAGTTCCATGTCAATTATACATCCATTTTTTTAAAAAAAGATTGAAAATTAATGAACTAAGGATTCACCTCAAGAAGTTAGAAAAAGATCCATTTACAGCAACATAGGTGGACCTAGAGATTACCATACTGAGTAAGTCAGATAGAGAAACAAATATCATATGATATCACATATTAAGGAATCTAAATTATGACACAAATGAACTTATCTACAAAACAGAGAACAGACTTGCAGTTGCCAAGGGGGAGAGGGGAGGGAGAGGGATGGATTGGGAGTTGGGATTAGTAGATGCAAACTATTATAAACCAAGTGGATAAACAATAATGTCCTGCTGTAGAGCACAGGGAACTATATCTAATATCCTGTAATACACCATAATGGGAAAAATAGTAAAAAGAATATATATGTATGTATACCTGAATCACTTTGCTGTGCGACAGAAATGAACACAACATTGTAAATCAACTATATTTCAATAAAGCAAATTTTTTTAAAGATAAAGAAGTTAGAGAAGAACAATAGGAGAAGCCCAAAGAATACAGGGAAAAGGGAGGAAATGAAAAAAATCAGAATGAAATTAACAACTTAGAAAATAATGATACAATAGAGAGGATCAATAAAGCCAAGAACATATATTTTGAGGACAGTAATAAAATACATAAAAATCTCTAATAAGACTGATACAGAAAAAAGAGAAAAACCATAAGAAAAATTGTAATCAAAAAAGAGTCATCACTACTGATGCAGAAGGATTTTTTTAAGAGACAGACTGTTGTAAATAACATCATGCCCACAAGTGTGAAATTTTAGACAAACAAGAAGGTTTCCTAGAAAAATGTAACTGGCCAAAACCAATACCAGAAAAAAAGCCAGAAAACCTGAATAAAGCTATAACTATTGAAGGTATGGACCTTGTAGTTACAAATCTACTCATCAACAAAAACTGAGTGCCAAGAAATTGGCACAACATTGTAAATCGACTCTATTTTAACAATTTAAAAAAAAAAAAAAAACTTTGCTACACAGCAGAAATTGGCACAACACTGAGAATCAACTCTATTTAAAAGAAGAAAATTTAAAAACAACTGAGTGGCAGCCTTCCACAAACTCTGCCACAGCATGGAGAAAAATGGAAAAACTCTTCAACTCCTTTCATGAGACTAAGTTATCACCATAACTCAAGCATAACTGTGGGTAACTCATTTGAGGGGTAAGGAAAACCGCCAAAGTGTCACAAATCTGTATCGAAAAAGGAACAAGGAAGGTTCGATCACAGGATGAAGGGAACAAAGCCTGAGGCTGCACTCTGGATCTCTAAAATATGCCCAATAAGTGCACTCTAACCATGTGATTTGTTAAAGGACTTCTGCTTTTATTACAGTTTGTGAATGCAGTAGGTATAGATCATGTAAGTAGATGGCATCAGAATCAATACCTTCCTCACACATTCTGTGCCGAGTATCCATGGAGCTTTTTGGCAAGAGGAAATATCTTGTAACCTTAAAAATGTATATATTAAAACCTTATCCTTGCCGCACGTGTGGCCATTAAAAAAAAAAAGAAAGAAAAAAAAAAAGCATATCCACATGCAAAAGAATGAAGTCAGAGTTTATATATATATATATATATATATATATATTTGTTTTCTTTTTACAGCCACATGTACAGCATAAGGAAGTTCCTGGGCCAGGGGTCGAATCAGAGCTGCAGCTGCCAGCCTGCACCACAACCATGGCAACACTGGATCTGAGCCACATCTGTGACCCACACCGCAGCATGCAGCAATGCCAAACCCTTAACCCATTGGGAAGGCTAGGGATCAAACCCATATCCTTACAGAAACAATGTCAAGTCCTTAACCCACTGAGCCACAACAGGTACTCCCTGAGTTTATATTGTTACCCAGACCTAAAGGTAACTATAAGACTCTCAGAAGAAAATATAGGAGTAAATCTTCATGACCTTCAGCAGAGACTTTTAGATACAACATTAAAAACATAAAAGAAAAAATAAATTGGACTTCATCAAAATTAAAAACATTCCATCAAAATTAAAAACATTCATGTTTCAAAAGACACCATCAAGTGAGTAAAAAGACAATTCACAGAAGGAAATATTTGCAAATCACATACCTGATAAGCATATAGAATCTAAAATATATAAAGACTTTGTTTTGGAAAATAGAATTATTTTCCAATATGCTAAATAAAATAAAATAACATATATAAGAACTATTATAAGTCAACATAAAAAGACAAAACCCGAGTATAGCACAGGGAATCCTGCCCAATATTATGTGTGGTCTACATGGGAAAAGAATCTGAAAAAGAATGGATGTGTGTACATGTACAACTGAATCACTCTGCAGTACCGCAGAAATTATCACATTATAAATCAACTATACTTCAATCAAACTTTAAAAAATGAAAGAAAAAAAAAGACAAAACCCAATCCAAAAATGGCAAAGAACTCTAGTAGACATTTTTCCAAGGAAGATACCCAAGTGACCAGTAAGCAAATGAAAACATGCTCCACATCATTAGCTAATGGGGAAATCCAAATCAAAACCACAATGAGACAACACTTCATACGCACAAGAATGGCTGCAATCAAAAAGTAAGATAATAAGGAAATGGAGAAATCAGGACCCTTACATACTGCTGGTGGGAATGTAAAATGGTGCAACCACATAGGAAAACAGATCCTAGAGAGTTACCATAGACCCATCAACTCCACTCCTATATATACCTGAGAGAAAAATATATGTCGACACAAAAAAACTTATACACAACTGTTCACAGCAGTTTCATTCATAATAACCAGTAAGTGAAAACAACCCAAATGGCCATCAACTAATAAGCGGTTAACCAAATGTATTATGTCCATACTACCGAATATCATTCAGCCATGAGAAGGAATGCAGTATTGATACACACTACAGCTTGGATGACCCTTGAAAATATTCTGTTATGTGGAATAAGCCAGATACAAAAGGTCCTATAAGACTTAATTAACATGCAATGTCCAAAATAAGAAACTCCTTAGAGACAGAAAGTAGACTGGTATTGGGGAAAATGAGCAGGGACAGCTCGTGGGTACAGCGTTTCTTTGGGGGAGCAATGAAAATGTTCTAAAATTGACCGTGGCGATGGTTGCACGATTCTGTAAGTTGTTCTAAAACTCACTGAATTGCACACTTTAAATGGGTGAATAGTATGGTATGTGAATTCTATTGTCGTTAATAATAAACCATACAGATGGTGTCTGGAAATTGCAACATATCTCTGAGGAAAAACTGTGCTTAAAACACAAGTCAGGAGTTCCCGTAGTGGCGCAGTGGTTAACGAATCCGACTAGGAACCATGAGGTTGCGGGTTCGGTCCCTGCCCTTGCTCAGTGGGTTAACGATCCGGCGTTGCCGTGAGCTGTGGTGTAGGTTGCAGACTTGGCTCGGATCCCGCGTTGCTGTGGCTCTGGTGTAGGCTGGCAGCTACAGCTCCAATTAGACCCCTAGCCTGGGAACCTCCATATGCCACGGGAGCAGCCCAAGAAATAGCAAAAAGACAAAAAAAAAAAAAAAAAAAAAAAAAAAAAAACACAAGTCAAGTGCTAGGTTGCAAGAGGAAAGGACAGCTGTCATCAGTTATTCAGGCCAAATCAGTTGTAAACTTGGATGTCATCACAGCTCTTTAACGGACCGCCACCTCCTTCCCGCCCCACCAGCATCTCCCAAACATTAGCCACTTCATACACCAGGTGAAAACTGCTAAAATGCATATTTCATCATTAGGAATCTAAGGATCCTTAGAAATGCCACTACGTCTAGTCACTTATCATGGGGCAAGATAACAGGAGAAAAAAGAATGTATACATGTATGTGTAACTGGGTCACCATGCTGTACCGTAGGAAAAAAAAAATCGTACTGGGGAAATAACAATAAAAAAAAATTTTTGAAAGAAATCCCAAAGTCCTCCTTTTTATTTTATTTTTTATTTCATTTCTTTTCATTTGCTTTTGAGGGCTGTACCCACGGCATAAGGAAGTTCCCAAGCTAGGGGCTGAATATGAGCTGCAGCTGCCAGCCTACCCCACAGCCACGTCAGGTCTGAGCCACGTCGGTGACCTACACCACAGCTCTTGGCAACGCTGGATCCTTAACCCACTGAGCAATGTCAGGGATCGATCCCGCATCCTCATGGATACTAGTCTGGTTCGTTGCTGCTGAGCCATGACAGGAACTCCCTCCCTTTGATTTTACAGATGAAGAAACCAACCTAGAAAGGAGTTAAAGCTCTACTGCCAAGAGTCACACAGCAAGTTTGCGTCAGAGCTGGGTTTAGAACCTGTCTCCCCTACCTTACGTTTCTCTTCCTACAGATTTTCCACAGGGTCCACACCCCTCAAAGTTGTCAAAACTCAAGTCCCCACAGCCTGGGGGCTCGAGTTAGGCCTCGGATGAGGCCGGAAGGCAGTCAGGAGGCCACAAATTCTGGAAGAGGGAGGAGGGACCCTGCGGGGAGGAGATGGGGCTGGGTTTTGAGAAGACAGCTTAAGGCGCAGTTCCCGTAAGAGCAGGGGTGCAGTGGTGGGCCTAAACTCAAGGGATGAGCCATCCCCTGGTGTCACACGTGGTCTGGGGCCTGTGGCTATTTTTTCCTGTCACTTACGCCATCAGAGGGTGAACTCATGAAAACAGCCCCCCCACCCCAACCGTCTCCACCTCAGACCAGTAAGATTCGGACCCCCAGATGTTGCCTGTGAGTCAGTCAACCCATGGAAACCTCACCTAAGTCAGAGGGTGGAGAAGACCCTGGGCCCTGGTCCCACCCAACAGGGTCACAGGGCTGCCTCCCCCCCAACCCCCCACTGCAATCACAGCCCAGGACTAGGGTGGGGGCTGGAGACGGCAGGGCCAAAGTGGGGAGTGGGAAACCCTGTCCCAGGGTGCGTGTTTGGGGCCCAGAACCCACCCTGGGCTGGGATGCAGGTGTAGGCAGGAAGTGGGCAAGGGGGGTTGAACAATGTTTATTTTCTCCCCGCTGCTCTGGGAGGAGGGAATGCACAGGTGCTTGAACACCCAGGGAGGACCAGGCACCCTTCTGAGCACTGTCTGCATGATAACTCCCCTGATCGTCACACCCCATGGGGTCTAATACCTGCCTGGCAGATGAGCATCTGGCCGTCACTGCTGGCTTCCTGAGAGAGCTGTCAGCGGGCCGGATGAGGAGGTGAGGACAAGGTGGGTGCTGGGGGAGGCAGGGGGAAGGGAGAGCAAAGGGGACTCGTGACCACAGTTGGGGGGCGGGGCAGGAAGCAGAAGTGAGGAGAACTGTGGCCTGGGTGATGAGCTATGTGGTGAGCCTTTCTGGGGGGCTGCACTACCATTTCAACAGCCTCCTGCCAGGAGAGAGGGTGACTGCCTAGGAGCAGCTCAAAACAGGACTCCAGGTAAGGGGGAGGCAGGAGGACAGGGAGGCTGGGAGCCCCCGGGTAGGGACAGACAGAGGGCTACTCCATCCGGGGAAGAGCCTGATGGAGCAGGAAGTGCTGTGAACCAGAAGACGAGACACTTGGGTCCAGATCGCGCTCCGTCACTGATTGGGTGGGCAGCCTCATACTTACCACGGGGCCTCAGTTTTCTCTTATACAACATGAGGTTCGAGGACACAGTCTTTACGGCCCCTTCAAGTGCTGACAGTTAAAGCTAAGAAAGCAGGAAAGAGGCCCTTGGGAGATAATATGATGAAAGTCAGGATGGAGATGGAGTTCTTTAGATCAAGGTTATGAACTGCGCTGGCCCCCTAAGTGGGCGAATCTGAGGGCCTTTAAAATCCTCTCCTTCTCCTAAAACTCCACCACTCAAGCCAGACCTCTGGGAAGGGCGCAGAAGGCTCCGGCTTGACTGCAGGGGGAAGTTCCTGCTCTCCATATGCCCCCGAGGCTCAGACAAGCTGCTGTCCCTGGCAGGTGTCACAGGGCAGAGGCCTCTGAGGAACTCAGTTTGAACAGAGGGTACAGAGAGGGGATTCCAGATCATAAGCAGGCCAGGTACGTCTCCAGAGCCACCTCAAATTGAGGCAGAACCTTTGAGCTTTGTTGTCCGATGGTCAACAAGAAGAAGCTCGCAGTCACTGCCAGAATCCCGCAGAGCATGGCAGGGAATGCCAAGGAGGAGACGGGCATCAGGGGAGCAAACCAGACGGCCCCTCCCTATACAGGATCTAAGGGCATAGGTGCATGGGCAGCTTTTAGTCTAGAATTCAGGCTGATGTTCTTCCATGAACCCAGAGAGAGGACCCCCAAAGGGGAAATGGGGAGAGCAAGGGTGATGCACAACCTCCTTTCTTTCCCAATTCTGTTAAGGGCTCAATGGGAGGGAGGGAGGAGGGGGAATGAGAGAGGTGAGATGGGAAATGCATGGCTGGTTCTAGGGTCTGATGCTTCTCCAGAGTCCAGGCTTCCTAGAGTCCCCAAATTCCTCTCCAAATCCTTCAATAGCTACTCCCGGTCCCCTCCTCGGCAAGCAGAGCCTCCTCCCCAAAAGCAGTAGCCGTGGTCCTGGGGACAAAGCCATATATCTAGATTTCCATTTGGCCTTAAATAAGGACATTCTAGCAAGGGTCTCCTCCTGGTTGTGTGACCCTGGACAAGTCCCTTCCCCGTTCTGGGTCCATCTGTACAATGTAGGGGGTGGACCAGGTTAGTAGGGGCCATTCCAGCCTGACATCCAAAGACTCTTAGAGATATCTCATTCCATCCCCATTCCATACACCCTGAAAACCCATGAAGGAGCCAGCCATCCTCCATGGCCCAATTCACAAGACCAAACGCCCCCTGTCTCCGCAGCTCCATGGCCTCCCCAGTGCTCCTCCTCGGCATCCTCCTCCTGCTGCTGCCCACGCCCGCCCCCGCCCCCTGCTACACGGCTGCGCGCTCTGAGTGCCGACGCAAACTCAAGTTCGTGCCAGGCGCCTGGCTGGCGGGGGAGGGCATGGATGTGACCAGCCTCCAGCGTTCACGCTCCTTTCCGGTGGACACACAGCACTACCTGCGACCTGACGGCACCTGCACCCTCTGCCAAAATGCTCTGCAGGGGGGCGTTCTCCAGCGCCTGCCCCTGGCGCTCACCAGCTGGCGCGCCCAGGGCACCAGCTGCAAGCGCAAAGTGCTCAGAGAAGAGGGCCGCTCCACCGAGGAGGTGGCTAAGGAGGCAGCCAGCAATATCCGCAACGACTGGCGGGTAGGGCTGGACGTGACTCCCAAGCCCAGCACCAATGTGCAGGTGACTGTGGCGGGCTCCCACTCCCAGGCAGCCAACTTCGCGGCCCAGAAGACTCACCAGGACCAGTACCGCTTCAGCCTGGACTCAGTGGAGTGTCGCTTCTACAGGTGAGTGCTGGGGGTGCGGGTGGAGGACTTGAAAAAGGCGTGGGAAACTCCAGGTGGTCTGGGAGCCCTGGAATGGTGGGTGGGCACCCAGAGGCTGCTTCCACCAGGAGGAAATGGCCATCCTGGTGCTCATATACCTTCTCCCCTGAGACCTGATCTGGAAGAGCCCAGGGAGAGAACAGGTGAAGGGAAGAAGCAAGGCTGTGCTTAGAGCCCCCAACCAGTGCCATTCAGGTCTACTGGGCACCCAGGCCCCTCTTTCCTGGGCTTTGCCAGCCTCCTGTGGTCAGGAGACCAGGTAGGGTCCCTCTTGTCCCTGGGCCTTTTTCATTCGTTCAAGCATTCTTCATCTCTGCCTGGTCAGCCTCTGTGCTGGAAATTAGGGCTACAGGCCAAACAACAGCAGCCATGCCCCCAGCCCTCGAGGACCGAGGCGTTGTGAGAAATGCACTGTCTCCATGGGGCCCAGAGTCACCCACTCTGATTTCTCTCACGGGAGACCATACTTCCCACAGAGTGAGACAAGGTACCTTCTGCCTGCATGGTGAGAGCTGTCAGTAGGACAAGGGACAGACAGACAAAACCACACGACTAGCTTTCAAAACCAGAGGGATACCATCAGTGCAGTGTCATCGCTTTTAAAATTAGAACATAAAAAGGAGGAGTTCCCATATGGCTCAGTGGGTTAAGGACCTGACACTGTCTCTCTGAGGATTCAGGTTCCATCCCTGACCTCACTCAGTGGGTTAAGGATCCAGCGTTGCCATGAGCCATGGTGTAGGTCACAGATGCAGTTTGCATCTGGTGTTGCTGTGGCCGTGGCGTAGGCCGGCAGCTGCAGCTCCAATTCACCTCCTAGCCTGGGACCCTCCATATGCCGCAGGTGCAGCCCTAAAAAGAAAAGAAAAAAGAAAGAAAAAAAATCTTTTTTTTTTTTTTTGGAAAAAGGCAAAAATACCTATACAGTCCCTAGGTCACCACAGAGCAGTGGGCACGGTGGGTTTCCCTGATGCTCAGGGGTTCAGAGCTTGGGCTTTAGAGCCAGGCCACCTGGGTTCAAGTCGTAGTCCTGCCACTTAACGTGACCTTGGGCAACTCTGAGGAAGCTACTGAATGGGGAAAAACAGTACCTACCCCTGGGCCCATCTGAGGTTTTTCTCTCCCCTGCACAGTTTTCACCTGGTGCACACGCCCCCACTCCACCCTGAGTTCAAGAAGGCCCTCAGGACGCTGCCCCCCCACTTCAACACCTCCACCGAGCCCGACTACCTGAGGCTCATCTCCAGCTACGGCACCCACTTCATCCAGTCCATGGACCTGGGTGGCCGCATCACGGCCCTCACTGCCCTGCGCACCTGCGAGCTGGCCCTGGAAGGGCTCACGTCCAAGGAGGTGGAGGACTGCTTGTCCGTCGAAGCTGAGGTCAGCATAAGTGGCCGAGCCAGCTCCTCGGCGGCGTACAAGGCGTGTGAGGACAAGAAGAAGCAGCACAAGATGGGGTCCTCCTTCCACCAGGCCTACCGGGAACGCCATTCTGAAGTCCTTGGGGGCCACCACACGTTCACGCACGACCTGCTGTTCGGGAACCAGGCTGGGCCTGAGCAGTTCTCGGCCTGGGTGGCCTCATTGCCGGACAGCCCCGACCTGGTGGACTACACACTGGAGCCCCTGCACGTGCTGCTGGAGAGCCAGGACCCGCGGCGGGAAGCGCTCCGGCAGGCGGTGAGCAAGTATGTGACGGACAGGGCGCGCTGGAAGGACTGCAGCCGCCCGTGCCCCCCGGGACAGCGGAAGAGCCCCCAGGACCCATGCCAGTGCGTGTGCCATGGCTCATCGGCCACCAATCAGGACTGCTGTCCCCGGCAGAGGGGCCTGGCCCGGCTGGTGGTCATGAACTTCGTGGCAACGGGTCTGTGGGGAGACTATTTCACTGCCACGGACGCCTATCTGAAGGTCTTCTTTGGCGGCCAGGAGCTGCGGACCAGCACCGTGTGGAACAATAACCATCCCCAGTGGATGATACATCTGGACTTCGGGGATGTGCTCCTGTCCACAGGGGGGCCCCTGAGGGTACAGGTCTGGGACGCGGACTATGGCTGGGACGATGACCTTCTTGGCACCTGCGACCGGACACCACAGTCTGGCTCACACGAGGTGATGTGCGCCTTGAACCATGGCCACCTGAAATTCTCCTACCATGCCAAGTGCTTGCCTCACCTGACCGGGGGGAAGTGCCTGGAGTACGCCCCCCCGGGGCTTCTGGGGGAACCTCTGGGAAACCGGAGCGGGGCAGTGTGGTGAGGACAGCGGGCCCCCAGAGGACCAGTGTCCTGGACTGACAGGGTCTCATGCAGGGACCCAGGAACTATCTTCATATCCCATTAGATAGCTGGAAAACTGAGGTTGTTTTATTTTGTTTTGTTTTGTTTTCAATGAGGTGGCTGATTTTACAGGGCAGCCCCGAGTCTCCCTGTATGAATTACCTTTGCTTTTCGATATTCCTGAGCCCCAGAAATGAACGGGGGCTGGGCCACGCCCTACAGCCACTGCTACACAGTCCCCGGCTCAGGTCAGGAGCTGGGCAGAAGGCCAAGAGGCGGCTCCCACTAGGCCGCCTGGTGTCATTCACACCATTCTCTCGCAGCCCTTTCCAGCGTGGTCAATTCTTCACCATATTTGATCTAACCTCTCTGGCTCCAGCTATGGTTTGCTCTATTCCCTTTGCCCAGCAATTTTGCCTCTCAAGACAAATCCAGGGCTGTCTTGACCTGTCTCGTTGTGTACATAGCCCGACAAAGGATGAATAAATGTGATGTGATAGTGACCATGATGGTGGTGGTTGAGGCAGAGAGGATGAGGACCAAATACAGCCTTTGACATAAAGTTCTAGCAACCCTACCAAGCAGAACAGGTGGTTCACCCCTGGGGTAAGGCAGGTGGTGTAAATAAACCTTTTCCATTTTTGTTGGAAATGGTGAGGGGGCGAGACCAAAAATATTTTACTTTGCTCACAACTCTCTGGTTTGAGAAACAGAAGCATACACTCAGTGGTAACTGGCCTTGGACATGCAGCTCCCCACCAGGAGGCAATAAGGAATGGTGAGGACTATGGTGAACTGAAAGGCACATGAATCATCCAGCGGGCACAGCGACAGCTCTGCACCAGCCAAACACAGGCACACATCCCAGGCAGGAATGTGAGCCCAGTGCTACCGGGTCTTCTAATTTATTAAAGTAACCAGAAATCCAGATTTGACTTCTCAGTGTTGACAATTCATTTTGCTTTGTAAAAATAAACCAATTTGGGCAAACACGGTACAAGCCAAAGAGAACACATATGCCAACCATGTTTGATCCAGAGAAATCCGTCTGAAAACTCTATAATTTCAACAAAATCCATCTGCAGGCTGAACAGCTCCCTCCTGACCCATAGTTCTAGGGGAGAAGGCAGTGATTCCAAGCAGGTGGTGTCTGAGGGCCTCCTGGCTTTGGCATGCAGGCAACTGCAGCACAGGTTATGACATACAATGAAATAGTCCTTGTTTCATGTGCCTGGGACACAGGCCTCAGAACACAGGGTTGGCAGCAAGATTCAGGGCAGCCTCCCAGACCCAGTAGGATTTGGCTGTGGAGGGCCACTGTCATAGGGGCTCAGAGTAGCTGGCATGGCCCTCCCTACTCTCTTTGAAACTCGCTACAAATTAAGCCCTTTGAGGCCCGTGTGGACCCAGATGCTCAAAAGACCAGCAGTGACATTACACTGACTCTGAATCCCCCAGTGAGGTGAGGTGGGGAGGGGTGGCTGGCGAGTTCTGGAAGTCTGATCGAAACCACCGTTCTTATACCTTTCCGTTCACAGCCCTACACACAAACAAGAAAAAGCACAAGAGAAATCACAAAATGTCACCCTGGCTACTGCACTAATTGAAAATAAACATGGAGGAGTTCCCACTGTGGCTCAGTGGTAATGAACCTGACTATATCCATGAGGATGCAGGTTCCATCCCCGGCCTCACTCAGTGGGTTAAGGATCCGACATTGCCGTGATCTGTGATGTAGGTCGCAGATGCAGCTCAGATCCCACATTGCTGTGGCTGTGTAGGCTAGCAGCTGCAGCTCTGAATCAACCCCTGGCTTGGGAAATTCCGTCTGCCACGGGTGCAGCCCTAAAAAGATGAATGAAAGAAAAAAAAGAAGGAAGGAAGGAAGGAAAATAAACATGGGTATGACCTTACACTCAGGGAAAGCAGGTCCAGGGCATGCCTGGCTCTGGGAACAGCCCTTGCAAGAGATGTGAGTCTTAGTCTAGGTCCCACATGGTCGGTGACCTCCAGCAAATCCCTCTGCTCCCTGAGCCTTGGCTTCCCTGAAGGACACTCTTTGTTTTATTCCCGGGGCTGTCTGGGAGGGGCCCATGAGCCTTTCTGGAAGGTCAGCGCTATAGAAGAGGTCGTGGAAGGTCATCTGGCTAACCCTCCTGGCTTTGCATTTAGGCAAACCGAGGCTCAGAAGAAGGGGTCTGACTGTGGTTGCAGAAGTGAGTGGCCCCGTGTGAGTCGTGGGCACTTCACTCTGAGCACAGCTTTGGAGAGACCAGTGGGACGAGGCCAGGAGGGCCCTTGGGGAAGGTGTGGCATCACTGAGAAGGAACAGCCCGTGTTGTGGAGGGGCAGCTATGGAGCCCTTGGCCCTAACTTGACATATTCATTGACATTTCATTGCCACACTTGAGGCCCCTTGTTTGTTGGGGAATTTCCTTGCCTGATGTCTTCCATCAGCTCTCCAGGTCTCGTCCTCACCCTCCTCCACCCTGCCCTGGCCTGGAGGTGGGCAGATCTGAGCCTGTGCGACGGTGGGTGGGAGATTGGCAGGAGGGAGGCGGGGACAGCACAGGGAATAGGCCGTGGGCCTCCCTCAGGGTCTCTCAGTAACCCCCCCATCCCTCAGACTTAGGGACAGTAACCTCGCCACCACTACTAATTCTGAGTCACTGTACAGCTTGCTACATCTTTGTAAAAAGGCCCTTAAATTATCAAAATTTGAATATGCTGTTGGCTTTGGCTGTGGTCTAAATGTTTGTGTCTCCCCACAATTCAGGTTCAAATAGTAATTCCCAAGACGATGGTATTGGGAGGTGGGGCCTTTGGAAATGATTAGGTCACAAGGGTGGAGCCCTCATAATAGAGATTAGTGCCCTTATTAAAAAGGCCCCAGAGAGAGCCCTGGCCCTTGCCCTATGGGAAGACACACTGAGAAGGTGTCTCCTGTGAACCAGAAAGCAAGCCCACTGAATCTGCTGGCACCTTGATCTTGGACTTCCAGCCTCTAGCACTGTGAGAAATACATTTCTGTTGTTTATAAGCCACTCTGTTTATGCTGTTTTGTTACAGTAGCGTGAACAGACTGAAACATCTTCCTACAGGGACCCTTACAGCACACTGCCCATTAGTCTTGGGAAGCAGAACCACCTACCCACCCCCACCCCGCCCCCAGAAGCTGAAAAGATTCTTGCTTTTCCAACTTCCTTTCCAACTAGGAAAGGACGTGTGACTGGGTCTGCCTGTCGGAGGCAGCTGGCCCAGGTGTGGGGTCCCTTCAGAAACAGATGCTGAAACCAGATGTGAGTACAGGTAATTGTGTGGGAGGCGATCCCAGGAAGCCCAGTAGGGGAGAGGGGAAGTAGGCCAGCGGAGGGAGAGTGGCCCACGAAAGGGGAATGACCTGGCAAGTCACGGCTGTGGGCACCCAGAGCCAATGAAGAGAGTCAGCCCGGCTGGGGTGGAGGGAGCTGAGTCCACACAGCCCCTCCCATCCATCACTGGTGAAGGGCTATCTTCTTTTTCAACTTATTTCATCCAGACTCGGCTTCTGTTTCTTGCAGCTAGAAACCCCTGTGATGACTCCCTCCCCATCTTCTCCCTCACAGTTCCAACACTGCCATCCCCTTTCCCAACCATCCTCCCACCCCATGCTGGTGGGCTCATGTCCTTAGAGCCACCACTCAGGTGTCCCCAGAGCCTCCCTCCCAACGGCATGGAGCACAGAAGGGCAGGGACCACTCACGGATTCCATCATTCCCAGAAGGTTACTGAGCACCTTCTGTCAACCGGGTCCTGGGGCCAGTGAACAAGCTGCAGAGCATCTGTCCTCTTGTGGCTTGTGTCTGATGGATGTGGGCACAGAGGGAGATTTAGGGATCAGGGTGGGAGCTGGGCTGGACTGCTTCCCCCTGCCCCCACCTCTCCCCACCCAAGTGATCTCTTCCAAGGCTTGGGGCTGGGTTGACAACAGCCCAGTTTCTGTTGTTGAAGCGGTTGCCACAGAGCCTTCCTCTCCCTTCAGACACACTTCGTGGTCTCTGAGGTGTGGCCCCCCCAGCTGTTGTGGCGGCCGCGTCAGTGTCTCTGACGTGTGTGAGCAGAGGAGTGTCTGCTGGAGGACAGCAGCGTGGGGGTGGGGAGAGCCGGAGGGGAGGGGCAGGGCAGGCTGTGAACCCTCTCTACAGTCATCTGCGTTCCCCCACCTGTCACCAAGGCCAGTCACCTCTGCCTCCTGACATTTGTCCCCTTCTGCCCGTGACCACAGCGTCTCTAGCCCAGGCCACCATCTCTTGCTTGGACTAGTCTTCCTGTGGCCTCCTTGCCAATCTCCAGGCTCCTGTCTGCCCTTCATGGTCCCTCCACCCGACAGCCACAGCGGTGCCAGCATGCTGCCCATCCCCCGCTCAGCCCCACCTCCAAGCTGGCCCTGCATCTCTGCCTGAGAGCCTGTGCTGGGGAACAGCCTTCAACTGATGGCTCATGGGAGGTGGCGTATTGATACCCCAGCTCCCTCCTCCTCATGGTTGAGGGCAGGGGCGGGGGTGGATTGCTCTGAGGGACACATAGGCACTGGTCCCCAGGGTTAAGTTCCAGCACTCACAACAGTGACTTGCTCGACTATACCTGCTCTTTGGGCAGGCCCCCTTCCCTGTCTCAATCCCCCACTGCCCTACTGGTATTTTCTGGAAGCAGCTCCCACATACACAACCTGTTTGCAAATCCCTGTCTCAAGACCCACCTCTGGGAAAACCAGCTAAGATGCCCCTCTGACCACGTTGTTGCCTTGCTTAAAACTCTTCATTGGTTCTGTGTGGTTCTTGGGATAAAGTTCAACCCCCCTGATGTGACCCACAGGCTGACCTCATGCTCAACTCTGCCCCTGCCAACGAAGCCCTGCTTCACTGAGCTTGCTGATTCTTCTGTTGGTCACGCTCTCTCTAGCCCTTTACACGCACTGCCTCCTCTTTCAGGAACTTTTCTTTTCCTCCTCAGCCTTCAGGCTTCAGCTTCAAAGGCGGCTTCCTCCAGGAAGCTTTCCATGGTCCCCTGTACCCTGCACCCATTGTCCTCATTTTTCCCCCATCACAGCAACATGAGGTCAAGGGCTATTTCTATCAGGAATCTACTAGTCTGGCATCTGACATAAGTTTGATGCTTGAAAAATACTGAAGGGATGATTGGATGGATGGATGAATGAATGAATGAGTGAAACCTACCAAAGAATCTTCCAGCCTCTGCTTGAACTCTCCCAGAGACAGAGAGCTCATTACCTCCAAAGACAGTTGTTCTACATGCGAAGGTTTCAGCTATGAACTGTCATGTGACCCAGAAACCTGCCTCCTTATAACGTCCAGCCCTGGTCGTGGATCAGTGATTCTGCGTCTCAGTCTCGAATCCCGTCTCTGACTTGGTTGGGCAGAAGGATCACTAAGCTGATTCCAGTGCAGGCAGCAGCTGGCCCTTACTCCTCCTCCTGCGACGGGGACACAGAAGCTCCACACAGTGCCCAGGTCAAGGCGGACGTGGACTGGGTCGGCCACCCTCCTCTCTGTTAACTGACAGTAGAAGCAAGGAATCCCTCGTGGAAGAATTAAGTCACCAACTAAGTCAGTTCCAAATGGGGCAGCTCTTTCTCTGGGCACAGCTGACACCCCCTTGGCCTAGGCAAGTTGTGACCCCAGAAGGGCCAGGGGTCCTGCTTATGGGGCTCCCCTCCCCCACTCTTGCCCACTTCCCGACATGGTCCTTTCCAGCCAAGCCCCACAACCCAAGTATCCCCACACACAGGCAGGAGCAGACTGGGCATCTGCCTGGCTTTTTACTGTTAGGGAGGGGGTGGGAGGAATGGGGGGATGGTTCTGGTAGAGCTGAGACCGTGGTCACAGGTGAGATTCTCATGGGTGGCTAGACTAGTGTCGCACGGAAAGAGACAAACCTCTGTCACAGACAGGACCCTTGAGAGCAGCCAAAGACTGACAGCTAACCCAGGCCATAGATGAGAGGATCACGGCCACAAGTTTACCCCAAACTAGCTATAGCGACTTAACCATATGAAGCTTGGCTTTGATCCAGCCAGTTCTCATTAGTATATTACACTCACATAAAACTACCTCCAGACCGCCAGTCCCCAGCTGTCAACAAGGAGCTGCTAGAAGAATGATTTCTGCATGGCTTTCCAGCTGGGAGGGGCTGGGCCCTGACACTCAGTGGGTATGGCCCAAGGTCACGACAGCCCGGTTGCCCCAAATCTGTTGGGTGGGCATACCTCACAAGCACTGCCTTCCCAGTACCTGGAAGAAGTCCTGATCCACTGGCCCTTCTCTTTCCAAAGACCAGATAAGCAACCCCAGCCTGTCAGAACCAGGACAGCTGCTGCTGTTTTGCAGGCCATAATGGCAATCTGTTTACCACGCAGCTCTGACTGCACATCTGGGCTTATAGTTCATCTCCATAACAGCTAATTCCCTGTTTCTCCTTAAAAGGACCATGACATCAGCGTGCTGGCAGGATGCTGACTTTTCCCCTGGGAGACCCAACCTCCCCACGAGATCAACCACCATAAAAGGAGGCTGGCCCCCAGGAATACATCTGTGTCTCCCTTTCCTCTGATTTTTTTTTTTTTTTTTTTTTTTTTTTTTTGCCTCACCCATGCCATATGGAAGTTCCCTGGCCAGCGACTGAATCCAAGCCACAGCTGCAGCAATGCTGGATCTTTAACCCACTGCACTGTGCTGGGGATCGAACACACGTCTCCACAGCAACCCGAACCTCTGCAGTCAAATTCTTCAAACGCCGTGCCACAGCAGGAACTCCTCTCTTTTTGCTTTATTCACAGGGGACCCTCACCCTGCCTCTGGTGGGAGGCAGTCACTGAGGACACCACTGCCACCTCCACCTCCACCCGCCCCTCTCCCGCAGAAACGTGGGGCTTCTTTGGAAGGCATTTTTCCAAGCTGCAGTAATTGAGAGACCGCACTGTCTCTTCACGCTTCTAAACTTCCCTTATATTTTTCTCACTAACACCACAAGTGAAATACGAATAAATCACATTTCTTGAGGGCTTGTCGTGGTTTTTTGGGTTTTTTTTGTTGTTGTTGTTGTTTTTTTGTCTTTTTGTTGTTGTTGTTGTTGTTGCTATTTCTTGGGCCACTCCCGCGGCATATGGAGGTTCCCAGGCTAGGGGTCGAATCGGAGCTGTAGCCACCGGCCTACGCCAGAGCCACAGCAACGCAGGATCCGAGCTGCGTCTGCAACCTACACCACAGCTCACGGCAACGCCGGATCGTTAACCCACTGAGCAAGGGCAGGGACCGAACCCGCAACCTCATGGTTCCTAGTCGGATTCGTTAACCACTGCGCCACGACAGGAACTCCGCTTGTCGTGTTTTAAGAGCTATATGCGTATTAGCTCATTTCATGTTCCAACAGCCCCACGAGGCCGAGGTAGTCAACCCCGTTTTAGGGATGAGGCCTCCCAGGAAGCTGGGGAACGTGCCCTCACATTTGCCCCAAACCTTCTCCAGCCACCCCTCTGTAGGACTCCCGAGGTGTGGAGAGGGTCTTTGGCACCGTCTCCCTCATGTGGCACCTGCACAGACTTCCCAACCATCTTCAACACAAGGCCTTCAAGTGGCTGAAGAGGACCTGCTTTGTGAGGATGGTCTCAGGAAGAGCAATCTCCTCGTGCCACTGCCACTCACTTTTTTTTTGGCTTTTTTTTTTTTTTTTTTTGGTGTTTTTAGGGCCATACCCACCAATCGGAGCTGTAGCCGCCGGCCTAGGACCCAGCCACAGCCCCGCAGGATCCGAGCCGCATCTACGATCTACACCACAGCTCACAGCAATGCTGGACCCTTAATCCACTGAGCGAGGCCAGGGATTGAACCCGTATCCTGGTCCAGCTCATTAACCGCTGAGCCATGACCGGAACGCTTACCACTCGCTTTTTTTTTAACTTGATAAACTATACGGAGCATAATATTTATCATTTTCACTCTCTGAAAGTACACAGTTCAGTGGCGTTAAACAGAGTCACGATGTTGTCTGAGCATCACCCCTTATATACCTGGAATTTTTCATCATCTCCAAGAAAAACTCTGTACCCGTGAACATAACCCCCGCCCCAAGCCTCTGGTACCTTTATTCTGTTTTCTGTCTCCATGAAATTGCCTACTCCAGGTATCCCACAGAAGTGGAAGCAAACAGTATTTGCTTTCTGTGTCCAGCTTCTTTTACGCCACCTAATGTTTTCAAGGTCCACCCATGCTGGAGGCGGTGTCGGGAGCTCACTCCTTTCATGGCTGAATAATATTCCGCTGCACAGATATATCACTTTGTTTATCTGTCGATGGACACCTGAGTTGTTTCTACCTTCTGGCTATTGTGAATAATGCTGCTATGAACACTGGAGTACAAGTTTCTTTTTGAGTCCCTGCTCGCACTTCTTTTCTATATACATCGAGGAGTAGGGCTGGCGGGTCATATGGTTCTATGTTTAACTTTTGAGATACCACCAAACTGTTTCCTGCAGCCTGTCCCTGGCTCCTGGCTGGCCTCTGCCTTGACCTGCTTGTGCCTCTATTCCCATCTGTCAAATCAAGGCTTGAACAAGATCCAACTCAGCTCCCCAGCATCAGAGAGCCCATCCTCACACCCATGGCAACGCCAAGCCTTCTTCCACGAAAGACCCGGCTCTGCCCACCATTCCACCCTTCCCTAGAGCTCCCTGCCAGAGCAGTGGCCCTGGGGTTGGGGAGGTGGGCAGAGGGAAGACAGCTGAATGGGTGGGCACTGTCACGAGGCTTCAAGATGCTCTTGCCTGGCACTGTTTCATTCTGTCTCAATCATCTCTGCCTTCCTGCCCCAAGTGGGCCTGGCACATAGTGGGTGCTCAACAGATACTGTTGAATGAATGAGCAAATGCTGGCAGGACTATGAGCTGAGGGAGGTGAAGGGGAGATAATGAAACTGGCATGGGGGAGGGGGGGGCGAACACTGGAGCCCTACTCCTGGGAAAGAGAGCTAAGAAGAGCTCCGGCGGTCCCTCCAGTCCAGCCTCGGCTCCTCCCTTCTCAACACCCCCTGCCCCTTCCCCACCCAGAAAGGCCAACTCTTCCTTCTTTTACCTAAAAACAATTTGAGACCCACTGTGTGGGGAGCCAATGTTTGGGAGGAAGGGACTTCCAACCAGAGCCGACCAAGGTGCCCCTGCCCTCACCCACAGGTGCATGAGCGCATGATAAATGCCAAGATGACGTGAGCCCTCAGGGTTTCTGGTGTGTTTTTACCTTCATCGACCATTTCTTAAGGGCCTACGGAGGGACCCACTCTGTGTAAATACACATGATTTCATTAACTTGTCCAAAGAACCCCACTTTACAGATGAGGAAACGGAGGCTAAGAAAGGTTTGATGACTTGCCTGAAGTCTCCCAGTTGCTTAGTGCTGGGAAAGGTAAGATTTGAACCAGGGGTTCTGCTGCCAATGGCCCTGAGTATGTCCTGCTCCTGCTCCGAGGCCACACCCAGCCCAGCTACCACAGACCTGAAGCAGTGCCCAGGCACCTTCTGTCACCCCACCGCTCCTGGCCAGGGCACAGGGGTCTCATTAGGGTCCCTTCCCTCTGGCCCCTCAACCTCCACTCTGTACCATCTTGCATTAAAGGCTCCTGGCCCACCCCAGCTGCCCCCTCCATCCTCCACAGCATTTGGAAATGACTCTCCCAGCTGCCCATAGCTCTCCAGGGGCTAGAAAAAGGGGCACGCTTGGTGTCCCTTTCGGGGACACTCACTGAGCCAGACTCCCAGCTCCCAGGCCCACCCTCTGGACCAGAAGAAGGTGGGGAAGGCTGGCGGGAATCTCGGGGAAGCTGAAGGGAAGGTAGGGGACACACACTTACTGGGCATCCTTGTGTCAGGCACTGGGCTGCTCTGTCACTCTAACCCCCTCGGCTGCCAGGCAAGGACCCACAGGCAGGACAAGAGGGGGACGTGCTCAAAGCCATGCAGACTGGCTCAGAAGGCCCCACTCCTCAGCAGCCACTCCCTTCCATTCCCAAGGGCTCTCTCCTCTCCCACAAGGCCAGCTGCTAAGGGAGCAGCCAGATGCCAGAGGCAGCTCAGGGGAGGGACCTGGGGACAGGACTCCAGCTTGGCTAGACCACCCCCCCCTTCCCCTTAAAGAGCAAACTGGGCAAAGGAGAGACAGAAAGACTGTGTTTAAGCTGGAGCCGCCAGTCTAAACATAAACATCTGTTTATGATCTCGAAAACAAAACAAAAATACGGTTCGCCGAACCAATTCACAGGGCAAATGACATGGTAGGAGATTCTATAACTTTGTTAAGAACGTCGACTGCTTTCAAGTCCTTTGGAAACCATTTAAAACCATGTAAATGTCTTATTAAGCAAACCGTGCAAATTAGCTTAGAAACCATGAGTAAATCCCTCAGGATTCTTATCCGGTACTTTAAGCAGGTGCTGCAGGGGCCCCAGCTGGGTCAGACGGTAGCTTAGCCTTGGTTTTCAGCTGCAGCATATCTGAAAATAACACTAAGGCTTTCCTTGAAAAGGCTGAATGATTTAGATGCTCTGGGCAGTTCCTCCCTAATTATGTTCCCCCAACGGTTTCCAAAAGGCATTTGGTTTGCTTATTGTTTTGTTGTATCAGCAAAATGGGCAAAAGGGCCTTTAGTGGTACCATCTGGAGTGAAGAGCGTTCCCACAGTCCACCCAGAACAGATGGGTGCAGCGGGCCACACCCTTGCTCACTCCGTGACCTCGAGCAAGTGGGTTCCCCTCCTGGTCCGCATGCAGGTCCTCACATCACCTGGACATGCTAACAGCTAGATCAGTTCGAGATCCCAAATGGGTCCTCCCTGGGAAAGGGCCGGATGTGGGAGCCCCCACAGACACGTGGGGCGCAGCAGCATCAGGAAGGGGTCCCAATGAGGGTTGAGGCCAGTCCTGCCGCAGATCCCACAGGCAGCTAAGGAATCTAGCCTGCAAGGCCAGAGGGGTCAGGAGCAGGAAAGCACTATCAATGCCTTTTAGAGACACAGAAACTGAGGCTGGGAAAGTTGAAGCAATCTTTCAGGCACATGTTAGATAGTACCTGTCACTCAAACACTCATGGAGCCTACTGTGCGCAGAGCTGCAGAGACAAGAAGACACACCCTGCCCCTGCTCTGCCGCTCTCACCTCCCAGCTGAGACCTGCTCCTGCTGAGGTCGATGCTCCCCCTCAGCACACCTGCTCTGGAAAATCTGTTTATGAAGACACGATCCTGCCTGTCCTCAGCCAGGGAGCGTGGGGCTCCCTGGAGAGCATGCCAGCCACGGCCCGCATGGGGAATCCGAGGCAGGAGGGACCAGCGCTTGTCCAGAATGCATCAGCCTAGGACAGGAAGGAGGGAGACAGGGATCCAGGCAGCCTGAAGGGAGTGGGGTCATCTCACACGGCCACACACCCCTCGTGCTTCCTTTCTAAGAGAGTTATAGACAGGAGGTTGCTCTGGCCACTCAGAGTCTGTATTTTTCAGATTCTCACCCAAACCCCTTGTGAGAAAACTTAAGCCACTGGACCATGACATAACCGCCCCATGTGACCTGAGTTCATTCCCATCTTGCACGCCCAGTCACCCTCAGTCATCCTGATGGAAATGCCATCCAGGGATCCAACAGAACCCATGCCTGACCACCTCAGGGGGCGCCTTTCAGAACTCTCTGCAGCCACCAGGACACAAGCTCTAAGTGGCTGCTTCTCTGTGAAGGAAAGGCTCCCAAAAGTTGATGCAAAATGATATTGCAGGGCACAGTGAGCAAAGTAACGGTTGTGTAGCATGTTAAAGCCACACCATCTAATTGAAAGGCCTGTCAATTTTATCCTCCAAAGAATTTGTCCTTCTTATTTGGAAGGGTTAAAATCATCCTTTTATGATATGGTAATGTTGTGAGCATGGTTCATTTCTTTCTTTCTTTTTTTTTTTTTTTCTTGCTTTTTAGGGCCACACTCGAGGCATATGAAGTTCCCAAGCTAGGGGCTGAATCGGAGCTACAGCTGCCAGCCTACACCACTGCTACAGCAACACCAGATCCCTAAGCCACTGAGCAAGGCGAGGGATCAAACCCGCATCCTCATGGATACTAGCTGGATTTGTTTCCGCTGCGCCACAAAAGGAACTCCCGGTTCATTTCTTTTTAATGGACCAACTTTGCAAAAATTTGCATCCTACCATTCTTTTGAAAATTCTCTTTGTCTCTGCAGTCAAAAAGCTGAGGAACCACTGGAGAGAACACATAAAAGAACCCCCACCCACACTGGGGGCGGGGAATCACAGTTTTTATATTTGTTTTGAGAGCCTGATATAAACTCTGGATCTTTTCCTAGAAGTTTTTAAACACAATTTCACACATAACTTCAAGACTGAAGCCCATGGAACCCTCAGTGAGGGAAAAGGAAGACAGGCACCACCATGAGCAAGTGCCTGGCCAGGCACTCAGACAGCCAGAGAGGCTCTTAGGAAATGCAGTTTCTGTCTGTCTCCAGGCTCTGGGTTAGTGGGTGGTACCAATCCAGATGCTTGCATGGATCCAGAGAGGAAGGGAAAAGAAAGAGCACTGGGCAGGGAGTCAGCACTCTGGCTCTGGCCCTGGCTCCCTACATGACCTTGGCTATCAATGCCCCTCCAGCCTCAGATCCCTCCTTTGTTAAGTGAAGAGGGGTACGAGCCCCCTTTAGGTATCATATCCCTGGAGTGAATGAATTTCCAGCACTGAATGCCATATTCCAATAGTATGAAAACACTCACCAAATCTTCATTCATTCTTTCTTTTAAAAAACATTTACTGGAGGAGTTCCTGTCGTGGCGCAGCGGTTAACGAATCCGACTAGGAACCATGAGGTTGCGGGTTTGATCCCTGCCCTTGCTCAGTGGGTTAACAATCCGACGTTGCCGTGAGCTGTGGTGTAGGTTGCAGACGCGGCTCGGATCCCGTGTTGCTGTGGCTGTGGTATAGGCCGGTGGCTACAGCTCCGATTCAACCCCTAGCCTGGGAACCTCCATATGCCACGGGAGCGGCCCAAGAAATAGCAAAAAGACAAAAAAAAAAAAGACAAAAAAACATTTACTGGAGTTCCCATTGTGTTGCAGTGGAAACAAATCCAACTAGGAACCATGAGGTTGTGGGTTGGATCCCTGGCCTCGTTCAGTGGGTTAAGGATCCAGCGTGGCTGTGAGCTGTGGTATAGGTAGAAGAAGCAGCTCAGATCCCATGTTGCTGTGGCTGTGGTGTAGGCCGGCAGCTGCAGCTCTGATTCAGCCCCTAGCCTGGGAACTTCCATATGCCACAGGTGTGCCCCCCAAATAACAAAACAAAAAAAACAACAAATGAGATGCCCCAAAGCAATGTATGAAACCCCCCTGCAGGCATTCAATAAATAGAATTCTCTTTCCCCTTCCCTGGGAAATGCCAATGTCTTGTGAATGATCAATTTATCAAACATTAACTGACCACATTCTGTGTGCCAGGCCATCACAGACCCTGAAATGCAAAGAATGGTCAACTCCCAGCCCTTCCTTTAAGGAACTCAAGTTAGTGGAGGCACACACGGTCGACGCACAACCTTGTGAAAGTGCTTTTGAAAAGTGGGCACAGGGGTGCGAGGCTGTTCACACAATTCTTCCAACTTTCCTGTGGTTTTGAAATTTTTCACAATGAAAACTTGGAGGCAATGTGGGCACAGCATCTTGAGACGTCAGAGCCCTTTCTCTGGGTATCTTGAGGGCACTTAGATCATGGTGGTCAGGAGATGTGACTCAAGCTGAACTCGAAGCAGAAGGAGCAGTGGGTGAGAGAAAGGGGGGAAGGCACGCCAGGCAGAGGGAAGAGCAGAGGGGAATTCCGGAGGTGTCCCTGGATCAAGGTGCCCGGGCTTCCTCCTTTGCCAAATGAGGACAGTAGCATGCCTACCTCCTCAGGCTGCCATTGAACTACTGGAGGTGACGACATCCTCGGAGCGCTTGAAGGAGGGCTGTGCTGGACATGGTCTGCTTGTCTCCCCCTCGACTCCCCATCTCTGGAAGCAGACCCACCCTGTGGAGTGGACCATGTCACTGGGACTCCCTGCAATCAAAGGAAGGCACTTATCAAAACCAGAGAACAAGAGAAGGGAGACGTCAGGACATCTGTGCCCCTCCACCAGCCCCAGGCTCAGGGATGCTGCTCTGGCCCTGGCTGTCCCCTCCACAACTCAGTTTCTGAAGACACCCACAGAAGGCTCGGGCAACACTGTGCTGCTCTCTCGTCCCTTCAGGTCTAGGGACAGATACCGCTTCCCCCCTGTAACCAGTTCCTGATCACCTCTCATTCCAAGCTGGTTCCCTTAACCCTGCCCATACCTCTGCAAATGGTCCTTTAATTAAATCATCTTTGCAGTGGCGCTGAGGTTGCCATTGTGAGCTGAAGTTTGGACTTGCCATCACCTCTACCTGGAGTAGAACATGAGCCACGACAGCTGCCGACCCGCAGGCACCCTGCGTGGAGCTTGGGGTGGAGACCAGGACTGAGGCACTCTGTGCTCTGGGAAAACTGGAAAAACAGGTGTTTAGATAGTCAGATATTTTCAGGAGAAGATTTTATGTGCCCACTTCTTGCATCTCCTCATATCTAGAAAAACACTAAAATCCTTCATGGTGATGTCTGCTCCTTGTGACTGGTGGTCACCTTCAGGAGATCAGCAACAAACTTTTGTAAGATGTGTGTGTGCTGCATGCACTTCCCCCTCAACCTTGATCATCTCCTGATATTCCCCCTTTTCCTCCTTGGGTGGTATTTCAGCCCAGTCTGTAGTTAAGGATTAAGAATGTCAAGGTCATCTGTAAATGCAGTCACCTCCAAGGGTGAGAGCAGGTGAGCCCTGCGGGCTGTGAAAACTCCGGATACCATACCGGCCCAGAGAGTGGAGGCGCATATCAAAGGAATGATTTCAGTGAGCCCAGGTCTCTTTTGTTCCTGCTCTTGGCCCTTTGTTGCAAAGATTCCTATATATCCTAGCTCCTCCCTCACTGCCTGGGCGCAAAGGTTTCTCAGGGTTCCCTGAGATGCTGTCTCCTGGGCCTAGGTCATTTCACCCCAAATAAAACTCTCAACTTTCAGGTTATGTATTTTTTTTAGTCAACACCATCTATTCTTCGTCAGGACCCTAGTTTCTACAGGGCCTGGTATATAGTGTGAGCTATTTTTATATAAACATTATGTTTAGGTATATGTTCAAGTTCCCTCTGCCAACCCAGTCCTCAAAATGTCATCAAGAATATTTATTTGGGGAGTTCCCGTCGTGGCGCAGTGGTTAACGAATCCGACTAGGAACCATGAGGTTGTGGGTTCGGTCCCTGCCCTTGCTCAGTGGGTTAACGATCCGGCGTTGCCGTGAGCTGTGGTGTAGGTTGCAGACGCAGCTCGGATCCCGCATTGCTGTGGCTCTGGCGTAGGCCGGTGGCTACAGCTCCAATTCGACCCCTAGCCTGGGAACCTCCATATGCTGCGGGAGCGGCCCAAGAAATAGCAACAACAACAACAACAACAACAACAAAAAAAGACAAAAGACAAAAAAAAAAAAAAAAAAAAAGAATATTTATTTGGGGGGAGTTCTCATTGTGGCTCAGCAGGTTATGAACCCAACTAGTATCCATAAGGATTCGGGTTTGATCCGGGCCTCACTCAGTGGATTAAGGATCTGGTGTTGCCATGAGCTGTGGGGCAGGTCATAGATGTGGCTCGAATCTGGCATTGTTTCAAGTGTGGTACAGGCCGGCAGCTATAGCTCCAATTTGACCCCTAGCTTGGGAACTTCCATATGCCTCAGGTGTAGCCCTAAAAAGTAAAATACTACTACTACTAATAATAATAATAATAATAAAATTATGTCTTAAATTCAATGCCAGAATTGAATAATAATAATAAGTCAGAAATAATGAGGAATTCCTGGTAGATGTTGATGGAACCTGATAGGCAGGGGAGATGACAGCCATGCAGGTGAATGCCTTTGAGAGAAGATAAGTTTTAAGACAGCTTTCAGCTCAGATGCCAAGCCAGGAGGAAGGAGGAAGCCTGGACCCCCAACAAGACATAGATTGGAGAATCCTAACAGAGACAGCTGGAGAATCTGGCTCTCCCTGTACCCCTTCAGGAGCCCGGGTCAAGTCAGGGTACCAGTAGAGTCTGCCAGGTGGTACCAGTGACTGGGACACTTGGAACAACATCCTAGTGCTGATATATACCTAGCACCCTTGTCCAGAAGGGCAGCCACCAACACATCCTATCATCAGCACGTCTCATTTGTCCCCAGTAGTCAGAAGTCCAGGCTGTGCTAAATACGCACAGGTCTTCCAAACAGGGAAACCTGAAATCTCAAGACAAAGATGAGTATACAACCCAAACGCACCAAACACTGAGGAAATTCACCAACATGAAAAACAAACACCAGGAGTTCCCATTGTGGCGCAGCAGAAACAAATCCAACTAGTATCCATGAGGTTGTGGGTTCAATCCCTGGCCTTGCTCAGTGAGTTGGGCATCCGGTATTGCTGTGAGCTGTGGTGTAGGTCGCAGATATGGTTCGGATCCTGCGTTGCTGTGGCTGTGGTGTAGGCGGCAGCTGCAGCTCCAATTTGACCCCTAGCCTGGGAATTTCCATACACTGCCGGTGTGGCACTAAAAAGAAAAAAAAAAAGAAAAAAAAAAAAAAACACACAGACACACAGCAAATTCAATAAAAAGAACACCACCCAAGGAAAAAGAGCTAACTAAATAAGCCTTCAAGTTAGAATGAATTGGAAAACTTTCAAATTAAAAATGTGAGCTGGAGGGGTGGGGGTAGGAAATACATCAACTATACACTGATTAGAATGGCTAAAGTCAAAAAGAGAGACAATTCCAGAGTTCCATCCTGGCACAGTGGAAACGAATCTTACTAGGAACCATGAGGTTGTGGGTTCGATCCCTGGCCTCGCTCAGTGGGTTAAGGATCCCATGTTGCTGTGGTTGTGGTGTAGGCCGGCAGCTACAGCTCTGATTAGACCCCTAGCCTGGGAACACCCATATGCCATGAGTGCAGTCCTAAAAAAAAAAGAGAGAGAGAGAAAGAGACAATTCCAAGGTTGATAAGGAGGTGGAGGCACTGAAACTCTCACATGCTGTTGGTGGGGATGAAACCGTCTGGGAAAATAGGTGGGCAGGTTCCTAAGATGTTAAACATACACACAGCATATGATTCAGCCATTCTTCTCCTAGGCATTGACCCAAGAGAAATGAAAACATAGGTCCGAAAAAAGACTTACACATGTTCATAACCGTTTTGTGTGTAATAGCCAAAACTTGGAAACAACCCAAATATCCGAAAACAATTTGGAGTAAGCCACTGAGGGTAGGCCATACAGTGGAAACTGCTGAGCAACAAAGAGCAGTGACCAACGGATGTGCTTAAACATGAATGATTTCAAAATAATTATGCTGAGTAAGAGAAGCCAGATAGTAAAGAATACACACTGAGGATTCCATTTATATAAAACCCTAGAAAATGCAAACAAATCTATGATGACGAAAGCAGAACAAAGAGTGCCTGGGGAGAGAGGTGGGGAGGGAAATTACAAAGGGACATGGGCGAATTTTTGGAGAGGATGGATGTGTTCATTGTCTTGATTATGACAATTTCACAGGTGTATGTATACATATGTAAAACAACAAATTATACACTTTAAATAGATGCAGTGTACTGTATGTCAATTATACCTCCATAAAATTGTTTTTTAAAAACTTTATGGAACTGTAAAAGCAAACAACCCAATTTAAAAAAATGCACAGATCTAAATAGACATTTCTCCATAGAAGACATACAGATGGCCAAAAAAACACAGGAAAAGATGCTCAATGTCACTAATCATTAGAGAAATGCGAATCAAAACTATTATGAGTTACCATCTTTCACCAGTCTACAAATAATAAATGCTGGAGAGGGTGTGGAGAAGAGGGAACCCTCTTATACTGTTAGTGGGAATGTACATTGGTATAACCACTACGGAAAACACTATGGAAGTTCCTTAAAAAATTAAAAATAGAACTACCATAGGATCTAGCAATCCCACTTCTGGGCATCTATCCAGAGAAAACCATAATTTAAAAAAATACACACAGTGCCTGGCCGCACTCAGCTCCCTGCAGGCTGTCCCGCAGCCATCACCCCAAGCTGGATACTGCACACTCTTTAGCCTCATGCCAATACCTGCACACCCGCCATCTTCCTGCCTCCCTTGGGGTCCTGGGCCTAATACCCCACTGCCTGCAGAATAAAGCCTCAGCCCCCGTAAAAAAAAAAAAAAAAAAAAAAAAAAAACATACACCCCAATGTTCATTTCAGCACTATTTACAATAGCCGAGACATGGAAGCAACCTAAATGTCCATCGACAGAGGAATGGATAAAGAAGATGGGGCACATATACACGATGGAATATTACTCAGCCATAAAAAAGAGTGAAATACTGCCATTTGCAGCAACATGGATGGACCTAGAAACTATCATACTAAGCGAGGTTAGAGAATGAAAGACAAACACCATGTCTTTCTATAGGTAGAATCTAAAAAAAAAAAAAAAGGATAACAAATGAACATATTTGCAGAACAGAAACTGACTCATGGACTTTGAAAAACTTATGGCTACCCAAGCAGACAGGTTGGGGGTGGGAGGGATGGAGTGGGGGTTTGGGATTGGCATAAGCACATTGAGGTATACAGAATGATTGTCCAACAGGGACCTGCTGTACAGCACAGAGAATTCTACCCAGTATTCTGTGATAATCTATGTGGGAAAAGAATCAGAGAGAATGGATATGTGTGTGTTTGTGTATGACTGGGTCACTTTGTTGTAAACCAGATATTATCACAACCTTACAAACTAAATATACTTCAATAAAACATGGAGTTCCTGTTGTGGCTCAGTGGTTAACGAATCTGACTAGGAACCAAGAGGTTGCGGGTTTGATCCCTGGCCTTGCTCAGTGGGTTAAGGATCCGGCGTTGCTGTGAGCTGTGGTGTAGGTCACAGATGCGGCTCGGATCTGGCATTGCTGTGGCTGTGGCATAGGCTGGCAGCTACAGCTCCAATTGGATCCCTATCCTGGGAACGTCCATATGCTGTGGGTACAGCCCTAGAAAAGACAAAAAGACAAAAATAAATAATAAAACTTCAAAAAAAAAAAAACTTTTTGGAACTAAAAAAAAAAAAGAGAGAGAGAGAAAGCTTTGTATTGGAAAAGCACTATTAAAATGAACAATATTTTTCTCACTTATTTTTGTGGATGTTGGTTTATATAAGGTACCTCCAAGTGAAAGAGTGAGAGGTATAACTAGCAGTGACTTGATAAATCTTAGTAAGCTTTTGGGGGCATGTTTCCATAAACGAGAGAGTTAATGACTCCTATATCCAGGGAATATATACTTTTGCAATTCAGGTGTTCCCCACATTCTCTTGCTTGTAATAGAATTGAGGAGTACCCACTTGACTGGCAGCCAATGGAAAAAAAAATTTTTTTTCATGTTTTAATGAGAGCATGACGTGATTTTTGCCATGTTACTCAGAAAAGGCTTGTAGAATTGAGTGGCACTACTACAGCAAAAATTCACCTTCATCTGTAGTTTACGTGATCACAAATTCTCAGTGCTCACATTTATAAGAATGAAAATAGGAGTTTCCGCCATGGCTCAGCAGACAAATCTGACTAGTATCCACGAGGACACAGGTTCAATCCCTGGCCTCACTCAGTGGGTTAAGGATCCGGTGTTACCATGAGTTGTGATAGAGGTGGCAGATACAGCTCCGATCCCGTGTTGCTACGGCTGTGGCGAAAGCCGGCAGCTACAGCTCCAATTCGACCCCTAGCCTGGGAACCTCCATATGCCATAGGTGCAGCCCTAAAAAGATGTTAAAAAAAAAAAAAAAGAAAAGAAAGAAAATAGGTTATTTGACTATAACTATAAAGAGAAAAATGTATAATTGTGACCAAGAAAAACATGTAAGATATTCATAAACATCAAAATTGAGAAAGACAATCACAGATGTAAAGGAGGCTTTTAAGTATTTAAGAGACTATTACATATGATTTTACATTTAAAAATTTTGAAAATCTTGACAGACGTCCATGTGTTACTCTGGGAAAAATGCTGACATTTTGCCAAAATTGATGCAAGAGAAAAGTAATTGGCCAGAAAAGGACAAAAAAAGATTTAAAAAAATTTAAAACCTGGAGTTCCTGTTGTGGCACAGAAGAAACGAATCCAACTAGGAACCATGAGGTTGCGGGTTCGATCTCTGGCCTCACTCATTGGGTTAAGGATCTGGTGTTGCCGTGAGCTGTGGTCTAGGTCACAGACACAGCTCAGACCTGGCATTGCTGTGGCAGTGGCTGTGGTGTAGGCTGGCAGCTGTAACTCTGATTAAACCCCTAGCCTGGGAAGCTCTATATGCCACAGGTGCGACCCTAAAAAGCAAAAAAAAAAAAAAAATTTTTTTAATTAAAAACCCATTCGAGATTTTAAAAAATTAGCCAAGGGCGGGGGGGAAGGGAGTGGGATGGACTGGAAGTTTGGGGTTAGAAGATGCAAACTACTGCATTTAGAATGGGTAAGCAATGAGGTCTATCTTGGGATAGACCATGAGAGAAGCTAATATAAGAAAGGGAATGTATATATATATATGACTGGGACACTTTGCTGTACAAGTAGAAATTGGCACAAAAGAGTAAATCAGCTACACTTTAATAAAAAAATGAAAAATAAACAAAAGATTTTTTATGTTTTAATTTTTGTCTTTTTAGGGCCGCACCCTCGGCATATGGAAGTTCCCAGGTGAGGGGTCCAATCAGAGCTTTAGCCACCAGCCTATGCCAGAGTCACAGCAACATGGGATCCAAGCCATGTCTGCAACCTACACCACAGCTCATGGCCACACTGAATCCTTAACCCACTCATCGAGGCCAGGGATTGAATCCACATCCTCACTGATGCCAGTTGGGTTCGTTAACTGCCAAGCCATGACAGGAACTCCAAAAGATTTTTTTAAATTAGGATGGAAAGTCAGCGATGGTCACCAGAATGTGAGTGGATGTTAGGGGCAATGTCAACCACGTGTCTACTGTATGGACCCACGCGCACATGAGGACCTGCATATGACAAGGGCTGCAGTTCATGGAGTAGGGAAACTTGGCAACTCAATAACGTAGGGTCAATAGGATACCCATTTGGAAAAAATAAATTATTTTCTCTACCTTGTATCATTCACAAACATTTATTCCAGATGAACTGAAGAACAAAACATAAATGACAATACTGTATGAATCATCAAGGATAACACAGGAAGGAGATAAATAACTTTGAGTTGGTAAGGTCTGCTGACACTAAATCTAAAATAGGAAATGCAGAAATTTGAAAAATACACTCTAAAAGAATTACAAGACCAGATAAAATGGGATGAGAAAGGGCCATATATATTTCTATTGATCAATCTATCTACCTCTCATGAATGAAATAGATTGTATTAAAAATTTATGCCTAAAGGAGTTCCCTGGTAGCGTAGTAGTTAAAGGATCCAGCATTGTCACTCCTGTGGTGTGGGTTCAACCCCTGGCCTAGAAACATCACACACTGCAGACAGAAAAAAAAATTTTATGCCTATTAATTTTAAAAAGACAACCCAGAAGCTCCTGCTGTGGCGCAATGGGATCAGCAGTGTCTTGGGAGCACTGGGACATGGGTTTGATCCCTGGCCCAGAACAGTGGGTTAAGGATCTGGCACTGCTGCAGTGGTGACTGTGGCTCAGATCTGATCCCTGGCCTGGAGCTCCATATGCTGAGGGGTGGCCAAAAAAGAAAAAAAGAAGAAGAAAAAAAACAGTAACAAAAATAAGCAAACACATAAGAGAAGAAATTCAAAAGCCTGATAAACATGTGAAGAGATGTTCCATCTCTTTAGTAACTGGGAAAATCATGTTAAGATAAAAATAAAAGACTGTTCTTTTTCCTTATCAGTTGGGCAAAAACTAAAAAGACTGGTGACTTCAAACACTGGGGTGGAAATGGGTGTTTTCATAAATTGTTGGTGTTTAATTCAGCCCAGAAGACAGGCTCTTTTAGCTCAAAGAAAGAATGAAAATTACTTTTGGATAATGTCACCACACTGTCACGTAGGGTATACTGATGTGTGAGGTGGGCAGAGGGTAGGAAAAGAAAGAATACGCTAAGGGGAGGCACAAAATGAAACTTAAAAGATACTGTCATGGATAATCTATCAGAGTGACTCATAGGAAACAAGCAGTCTTGTGGGTGTTGAGGGGAACCTCTTAAAAGCACACAGAGGTTTGAAAAGCATCAAGTATGAGAACCACAAGACCCTGGAGGAAAGGTTTTCAAAGTGCTCATTCTTTCCCCTCATGCCCTGCCCTACCCACCCCAGGGAGGGCACACTTCCAGAAGGGCTGACATTTCTCTCCCATCACTGAGAATGTCAGAGAGGATTCTAGTACCCAGAGCTGGCACCAACATCTAACTCTGAAATGAGCATGGGCTTAGAGTCAGATATTCTGGGCACACAGATCAGTGGAACAGAATAGAGCCCAGAAATAAACCCATGCACTTACGGTCAATTAACTTTAACAAAAGAGGCAAGAGTATACAATGGAGAAAGACAGTCTCTTCAATATCAGTATGGAGGGGCCTCAAAAAGCTAAAAATAGATCTAGTAATCCTACTCCTGGATATGTATCTGGAAAAGACAAAAACACTAATTCAGGGGGAAAACAAACAAACAAACATGCACCTCAATATTCATAGAAGCACTATTTTCAATAGCCAAAATATGGAAGCAACCCAAGTGCTCATCAATAGATGAATGGATAAAGAAGATCGATCTATCTATCTAATAGAATATTACTCAGCCATAAAAAAGAATGAAACTCTGCCACATGCAGCAACATGGATGGACCTAGAGAATATTATGCTTAATGAAATAAGCAGACAGAAAAAGACAAATACTGTGTGATAGGACTTATATGTGGAATCTCAAAAATACAACAAACTAGTGAATATAACAAAAAAGAAGTAAACTCACAGGTATAGAGAACAGTTTGTTCTCTAGTTTAGTGGTTACCAGGGGGGAGATGGAAGGTGGGAGGGGCATGATTGGGGTAGGAGACTAATAGGCACAAACTATTAGGTATAAAATAAGCTACAAAGATATATTGTACAACATGGAGAATGCAGCCAATATTTTATAATAACTATAAGTGGAGTATAATCTTTAAAAATTTGAATCACTATATAGTACACCCATTAATTTATATAACATTGTGGGATGGGATTAAGATGGAGGAATAGAAGGACTGGAGCTCAACTTCTCTCATAAAAACAACAAAATTGCAATCAAATGCTGAACAACCTTCAACCAAATGGACTGGAAACTTTCAAAAAGATATCCCATTCCAGAGGACAAAGAGGAGGCCACATCAAGAGGTAGAAGGGGCAATTATGTGATATAAGCAGCCCCATACCTTCCAGGTGGGAAGCCCACAGACTGGAAAGTAACTGTACCACAGAGACTCACCTACAGGAGTGAGAGGTCTGAACCCCACGTCAAATCCCCACGTCTAGGGATCTGGCATTGGGAGAAAGAGCCCCTGGAGCATCTGGCGTTGAAGGCAGTGGGGCTGTGTACAGGAGTTCCAGGGGACTGAGAGAAATGGAGACCCTATTCTTGAAAGGTGCACACAGAATTTCATGGGCACTGGGTCCCAGGGCAAAGCAAGTCTCCATAGGGATCTGGGTCGGACCTGACTGCAGTTCTTGGAGGATCTCCTGGGAAAACAGGGGGTGACTGTGGTTCTTATGGGGGAAGGACACTGGAGGCAAAGCTCTCGGGAATATTCATCAGTGTGCCTTTCTCTGGAGGTGGCCCTTGGGAAAATCTGGCCCCATCCATCAGTGCTGAGAAGCCCCAGGCCAAATAATAATCCGGGTGGGATCACAGCCCCACCCATCAGTAAACAGGCAGCCTAAAAACCCCCCAGGCACACAGCCGCCTCTAATCTCACCCAGTGACAAAGCCCCACCCACCAGAGGGATAGGAATCAGCCCCACCTACCAGTGGGCAGGCAAAAGTCCTTCCCATCAGGGAGCCTACAGCAAGCCCCCATACCAACTTCAGCCACAAGGGGGGCAGACACCAGAAGTAAGAGAGGCTACAATGCTATTGTCTTCAAAAAGGACACCACACCAAAACCCTATAAAAATGAAAAGACAGGGAGCTATAACTCAGATAAGGGAGAAAGAAAAAAACTCCAGAAAAACAGCTAAGTGATTTGGAGATTATCAGCCTCCAAGAAAAAGACTTTAGACTGTTGATGCTGAAGATGTAAGACACTGGAAATAAACTGGAGACAAAGATTGCTAATTTACATGGAACACTGAGCAAAGAAATACAAGATTTAAAACTTAAGCAAGCAGAGATGTAAAATACAATAACTGAAATAAAAAATTCATAGAAGCAGCCAACAGCAGAATACAGGAGGCAGAACAAATAAGCAAGGTGGAGGACAGACTAGTGGAAATCACTGATCTGGAACAGGAAAGAGAAAAAAGATTGAAAAAAAATGAAGAGAGTCTCAGAGAACACTGGGACAATGTTAAACACACCAACATCCATATTATAGGGGTGCCAGAGGGAGAAGAGAGAGAGAAACAGACAGAAAAAATATTCAAAGAGATAATAGCAGAAAACTTCCCTAACATGGGAAAGGAACCACTTTCTTTCAAATCCAGGAAGCGCAACGAGTACCATATAAAATAAACCCAAGGAGGAACACCCCAGGACACATATTAATCAAATTGACCAAAATTAAAGACAAAGGGAAAATATTGAAAGCAGCTAGGGAAAAGAAACAACATACAAGGGAACCCCTATAAGGTTATTGGCAGATTTTTCAGCAGAAACTCTGCAGGCCAGAAGGGAGTGGCACAATATACTTAACGTGGTGAAAGGAAAAAACCTCCAACCAAGATTACTTTACCCAGCAAGGCTCTCATTCAGATTTGAGGGAGAAATCAAAAGCTTCACAGATAAGCAAAAGCTAAGAGAATTTAGCAACACTAAACCAGCTCTACAACAAATACTAAAGGAATTTCTCTAGGCAGAAAAGGAAAGGCCACAACTAGAAACAAAAAGACCACAAATGACAAGGCTCATCAGTAAAGGCATATATACAGTAAAGGTAGGAAATTATCCACACACAATTATGCTACCAAAATCAGAAATCATGAGGAAAGGAGGGTACAAGTGCAGGGCACTGGAGATGCACTTGCAATTAAGAGACCAACAACTTAAAACAATCTCATATATACATAGACTCCTATATCAAAACTTCAGGGCAACTGCAAACCAAAAATCTACCATTGATACACAAATAAGAAAAATTGACTCAAATACAACACTGAAGATAGTCATCAAACCACAAAAGGACAGAACAAGAGAAGGGAAGAAAAAAGAGCAACAAAAACAATCTAAAACAGTTAATAAAATGGCAATAAGAATATACCTATCAATAATTACCTTAGGAGTTCCCGTCGTGGCGCAGTGGTTAATGAATCCGACTAGGAACCATGAGGTTGTGGGTTCGGTCCCTGCCTTTGCTCAGTGGGTTAACGATCCGGCGTTGCCGTGAGCTGCGGTGTAGGTCACAGACGCGGCTCGGATCCTGAGTTGCTGTGGCTCTGGCGTAGGCTGGCAGCTACAGCTCCGATTCGACCCCTGGCCTGGGAACCTCCATATGCCAAGGGAGCGGCCCAAAGAAAGAGCAAAAAAAAAAAAAGACAAAAAAAAAATAATAATAATAATTACCTTAAATGTTTATGGACTAAATGCCCCAACCAAAAGACATAGACTGGCTGAATGGATACAAAAACAAGACCCATATACTTGCTGTCTTCAAGAGACCCACTTCACTTCTAGGGACACATACAAATTGAAAGTGAGAAGATGGAAGAAAATATTTCATGCAAACAGGAATCAAAAGAAAGCTGGAGTAGCAATACTCATATCAGACAAAACAGACCTTAAATTGAAGAATATTTTAAGAGACAAGGAAGTATGCTACATAATGATCAAGGGATCAACCCGAGAAGATATAATTATTTTATTATTTATTTATTTGTTTATTTTTGTCTTTTTGCCTTTTCTAGGGCTGCTCCCATGGCATATGGAGGTGCCCAGGCTAGGGGTCTAATCCGAGCTATAGCTGCCAGCCTACACCAGAGCTACAGCAACATGGGATCTGAGCCGCATCTGCGGCCTACACCACAGCTCATGGCAATGCCAGATCCTTAACCCACTGAGCAAGGCCAGGGATCCAACCCGCAACTTCATGGTTCCTAGTAAGACTGCGCCATGATGGGAACTCTAAGAAGATACAACAATTCTAAATATTTATGTACCCAATATATGATCACCACAATATATAAGGCAACTGCTAACAATATCAAAAGGAGAAATTGACAACAACACAATAATAGTGGGACTTTAACACCCCACTTACAGCAATGCACAGATCATTCAGACAGAAAATCAACAAGGAAATACAGGCCCTGAATGAAGCATTAGACCAGATGGACTTAATATTTATTGGACACTCCATCCAAAAGCAACAGAATACACATTCTTCTCAAGTGCACACAGAACATTCTCTAAGATTGATCACATCCTGGGCTACAAATCAAGCCTCGGTAACTTTAAGAAAATTGAAATCATATCAAGCATCTTTTCCGACCACAACACTATATGACTAGAAATCGACAACAAGGAAAAAAAAGTACAAAAAACACAAACACATGGAGACTAAACAACATGCTACTATATAACATTGTGAAGCAACTACAATAAAACAGAAATAAATACACACAAAATTAAACACGTATGAGATTCTATTTTGAGCCACGAAAGTAGCATGAATTTTTTTTAAGAATTTTTTTTAATGTAAGAGGTAGTGCTAGCCAGGCTTAAGAAACAGTGGGCTCATTAACTGCTCTTTGAAATCATCAAATAGGACAGTTTGGGAAGACACACTGAAGGCGCCTCTCAAAAACCTTTGAATGGGCATTCCCCTTATTGGGGAAATAACCAGAGGTTTGCACTGCCACACACAGACTTGGGGGTATCTACCCAGATCACTCTATGTGCCTTGGTCCTGTCTTTCCCACCCAACCCCAACCCCTGAAAAGGTGAGCAACAATCTCCCGCCCTTCAGCCACCATCCACAGGCCATTGGCCCCACAAAGAAGTGCCAGAGCAGCGCAACTTAGTCAAGCTGGAATGGTAACATATGAAGTTAGAAACCCAGCTGGTCCTCTCCCTAAGCAGTGCCTCAACCAGAAAGAAATTCATTTTCAAAAGTATTAAGTATTCACACAACGAAATGTTATGCAGCCCATCAAAAATGTTTCCAAGGTTAAAGTCATAGTGAGATGTTTTTACATGTACATTTAGAGAGACAGAGAGTGATCAATTTCTTATACTAAATTGACTGATGCCATGTTGGAAGCTGGCAAGTCCAAAATCTGCAGAGCTGATGTCCCAGTTGAGGGAAAAGTCAGGCTCTTGGGCTAGTCAGGCCTTCAACTGATTGGGTGAGGCCCAACCACATTCGAGAGGGCCATCTGCTTTACTCAGTCCACCCATTCAAATATCAATCTCACCCCGAAACACCCTCACAGACACATCAGAATTCTGTCTGACCCAATATCCAGTCACCCTGTAACCCAAGCAAGTTGACACAAAAAAATCAACCATCACAATCTGGTAAATGAAAAGCGAGAATAATAAATAAAAGTTTCTGGTCCTAATTGCATCAGGCCTACGTGAATGAATTGTGTGCTTGTGGAAGAGATATGGCACACACGTGATGGGTATATTCATAGACTCAAGCAAGAAGGAAATGGATGCAGACGTTGAGAACATGATTTTGAGCCTTGCGAGACGGCACACGATTTTTGTTTTCTTCTTTCCTTCTTTGTTCTCCAAGCTCCCTCTGGGTTGAAGGAAGCTCCCATCTCCTATCAGACCTTTGTTTCCCCCTCTGCAAGTGTCATAACCCCGGACCTGCTCCTTAGTGTGAATACAGAAGGGAGCAAGCAGCACAGGGCCCAGCACAGACCAAGTGCCCAGCGGGCCTTAGCATGTGTCCTGTCTGCCCTCCTTTAGGCCAATGTGCAGAGGGAGACCAGGTTTCCCATTTGCCCATTATCCCTCAGCCCACGTCAAGATAAGCGGGGCCAGGGCCCTGCTGCCAATTCACAAGAAGGGAGGCCTCCCCAGGTAGCCAGGCACTGGCCCCAGCCCCCAGCAAACTCTAGAACTCAAATCACCCTGGAGCTTCCTGAGCCCCTTGCTCCGTCCTGAGCCACACAAAGACAGGGAGGTTTTCCAGAAGTCTGGATGTCTCCCCTAATCCACTTGCAACAAACCTGCAGAAAGGCTCTCCCAGTGGGCTCGGTGAGGACTGCCCGCTGCTGTCGGCTTCCCCTGGGACATTGGTGAGTCAGCCCTTGGTTAGGCCTCTCCCTGGCCTGCCACCCACCACCCACCACCCCACATCCTAGGCTGCCCCACGCCTGCTCTGGTTGTTCCAAAAGTCAATGTTTTCCTAAGAGAATGGCTGCATGAGATGCCAAGGAATGACTCTGTCCCCTCAAACTGGGGCTTCTAGGACAGAAGACCTGGACGGGGCTCATGCAGCCCCCAACAGCCAGACGTCCCCACCTGCCCCAACCCCCTGCCATGACCCCCTCCCTCCCTCGGGCTTCCCTGACTTAGGGAACTTGTCTCCACGTCGCTACTTGGGTGACACCCCAGCTGGACTCCTTGGCTCCAGATCTCATAATAACAAACTACAGAACAAAGACAATTCCTGCAGGAACACCTATTGTGTATTAACACGGGTCCCACCCTCCAAAATAGATGTAGAAGAAATCAAGACCCAGAAACGCAAGGTGACCTAGAGCCACAATCTCAACTGCCAGGGTCTTGATGCTGAAACCATCCTTGCTGCCTGGGCAGAGAGGGGTGTGTGCGTCACAGACTATTAGGAGGCCAGAGAAGCAGGCGGGGGTATTATGTCCAGGGACCGCGCAGCCGGGAGAGAGCCCAGCCAACCCACGGACTGCTCCACTCACAATGGGACCTTCTTGCCATAATCAGAAGGTGGGAAGTGGGAGGGGGACCTCGGAGGATAAAGTCAGTGATTGAATTTTCGTAGCTAGCATATGATCATGTCTTAATCGTGTGCATAAAAGATGAACAGCTTGTGTTCATCTTTTTGTTAAGATAAAGATGAACAGAAAGGACTATGCGGATTCTTTTTTTTTTTTTTTTTTTTATGGCCACACCTGCAGCATCTGGAAGTTCCAGGGCTAGGGGTCAAACCGGAGCTGCAACTGCAACCTACACCCCAGCCACAGCACCGCCAGATCCAAGCCGCATCTGTGACCTAAGTGGCAGCTTGCAGCAACGCCAGCCCCTTAACCCACTTAGCAAGGCCAGGGATTGAACCTGCATCCTCACAGAGACAACATCAGATCCTGAACCCACTGAGCCACAGTAGCAACTCCTAGGACTGTGCTGATTCTACAGGTGAAATTGGGGGGAGGGGGGTCTCTACTGGACACAGCAGGAAAAGGTGAGGCAGACTACATCTGGGTGGATGAGCCATCCTTCCAGCTTATCCTAAACTGGTCCTTGTGATGAGCCGAGAAACCAAGAGCCTCTTCCACGGAGTAGGACCGATTCCCGGAGTCTGTCCCAGGGACAGTAAGGGATGACTGAGGTGAACAGAGTCATGAGCAGCTCAGACCATCAGTACTGGATGGTTTCCTGGGGCACAGCGGCCCGACCTCAGACACAGCATGACCCCCGGTTCCCTGTCCCCAGGGCCCATGACATCAGTGTCTCTTTGTCCTAGGATCTCTATAAGAGGAGAACAACAGAAATCAGGGCCCCAGGCTGAACTCTGATCACATCTCACTGCCCTGTTCACGGGTACCCTGCACCATCCCAGCTCCTGCACCACCCGGAAGAAAGAACTGCTTCACTTTCTCTTCCCTGAAATACCATAGGCTCCAGGAAGGCAGAGCTGTCCCAGTACTCAGCCCAAATTTTACCTGTTGAATCACTGTCCACAGCCCATGTGCCAGTATTGCCACCTTACACACCCCAGCTATGCAGAACACTGCACCAGCTCATTACCAGGCACAGGTGCATGCCTAAGTCAGACAGGGGCCCAGCTGGACCCAGCTAAGGCCCATCAAGTCTGGACATGGTGGCAGAGGGCTCCTGGGAGGCTCCAAGAGAGAAGGCATCGTATGGGAGTGGGAGCCAGGCGCATTGAAACCACAGGCCTAGGGTACCCGGTCCTCTGGGGGCAGCAAGAGGATGGGGTAGCAGTTCAACCAAGTGACCTAGTCAGCCTCCTTAGCTCCAAGCAAGCACAGACACGGGGCTCGTTCCAGCTGAAGTGGGGGAGGGCACGGGTGATGTCTGAAGCTGGGGACGCAGCAGGCAACAGAGGGTAACCAGAAGTGTGGTAAGTGGGGAGACGACTCCTAAGCACCCCAAAGGTGAGACGGCAAAGGTGCCTAAAACTGATTGGGAACTTCCTGTGTGTCAGGGGTCATTCCAAAGTTTCACAGGTATCCATTCATTTCATCAGAAACCTCAGATGCTGCTGACAGAGAAGCTACTGAAATGCGGGCCAGTGCCATCCATGTAACTGCCAGATGCCGGCCCACGGCTGGAGCAGCCTAGGAGCATGCGGCCACGCACACGGACACACCAGCCACTGCTGTGTATCCCCACCCACACCTCCTCGTGCAGGGCAGAGAAGTGCAGAGCTAACACACATACACACTCACAAACACAGTGGTGCACGTACTGCTTCACTCACATTTAGAAGCCATACAGAGCATCCATGGACTCTGCTGTGCTTGGAAATAACCCCAGGAGGCCACCCAACCTAGTGCTGTAGGTTCCATTCTGACCACCCCCAGCTGACCTTCAAACTAAAATCCAGAGGATCTGGAGTTCCTGTTGTGGCTCAGCAATAATGAATCCGACTAGTATCCACAAGGACAAGGGTTCGATCCCTGGCCTTGCTCAGTGGGTTAAGGATCTGGCGTTGCCATGAGCTATGGTGTAGGTCACAGACACAGCTTGGAGCCTGCGTTGCTGTGGCTGTGGTATAGGCCGGCAGCTACAGCTCTGTTTAGACCCCTAGTCTGGGAAGCTCTGCAGGTGGTTGCTGCAGGTGCAGCCCTAAAAATACAATTAATTAATTTAAAAGACCCCGAGGGTCTAATTTCCCTAATTCTGGAAGAGCTCATGGAGAAGAAGCCTGGGCTCGCACTCTCTCTGCCTCACTCTCCTTACTGCCTCTTTACACACCAATTTCTCAATGCGAGTGTGCACAAGCCTTCAGGGGCCTCAAGGGATCAAGGGGGACCTGTAGGGATGAGAAAAAGAAGTAGAGGCCGAGGTACACCCACCTTCACAGCCCTCGAAATTCCATGTTGCTCCATTTCCCTGGATAGAACAGTCCTTCACACTTGTGTGTGAATTAGCCTGTTCTGCTGTTTTCTTCAAAGAGGGGCTCAGCATAGCAGCCCTGGGCATCCAGGGTAAGATGGTAGAGCACGACGAGGGATGGGAAAGAAGAAGGATGTCCAGAAAAACCCACCTTCCGTGAGAATCAAGAGCACTAAGGGGGGGTGCTCTCAGCTCACTCTGCCCTCCTACCCTTACTCTGAAGGAGCAGGGACCCCAGCTTGCATCGGTTCTATAATACCTTCCCCACACTAAAGACATCAGCAGCCAGGCGCACTTCACATTTAGCTGTTTTTAATGCTCAAAAGCTCTGTACAAAAACAAAACGAAACAAAACAAATCACAAATGAATCCTCACAACACCCCTGTGAGGTAGGTAGGCAAGTATTATTCTCCCATTTTACAGATGGGGAAACTGAGGCAGAGAGGTGAAGTGACCGGCCAGTAGTCCCAGCACAGCTGAAAGTCAGGGCCAACCGTGAGAACACAAAGGATCCCTCTCCATTCAGCCCCGATCTCTGACCCCTCACCTAGACTCTGTCTGCGAAGAAATTAACACTTTTTATTACATGCGAAAATAAAACCAAAAATAACAAATCTGAAAAGGTAGTGAACAGACATACAGTAGATTTGCAAAAGAATTCAGCCAAGATGTTCAAATATTTTCCAATACTAGGTAGATGTGAACAACTTTGGCCTCGTCTCCCTTTTCAAATATCACCAGTGACACATCACCTGTTTTTCTGCACAGAGGTCGGTACGCAGCCAATGGAGGCCTCTTTGGCCCCAACGAGCCAGGCCAGGTGGAGAGCATGCCCACGGTTCAGCCCCTGCGATTCGGCGGAGACCAGTCCCCAGAGGGAGAGCCACATTCTCAGATCAACAGGCTTGCCTCGCCAGCCCCTCCGAGCATCCTTCCACCACCTGCCCGGAGCTGCCTGGCAGCTGCTAACGCAGCAACACTTGGCCCCTGCTGCTCCCACTGGAAGGCAGCTCAAGGGCGCGCAGGGAGGAAGGCCCCTCATGTCATCCCTGGCCCCCCACTCTCACACGCCCCAGTGCTCACTCAGGGTCACCCAGGAGTCCACGGGCTCCCACTGCAGCAGGTGGGTGCACGGGCGGCTGGTGTGGGGGGGGCAGTGAGGACATGCTTCCCCAGCCCTCCTGTCCACGCTCCCAGGGAACTGAGCTCCCAGGGAGCTTTTCCATGAGGCTGCACGCACCTTCTGGAAGCTCCTTCTTCCCCTCAGCTCCTTGGAAACCTTCATAGTTCTGCCAGCCCAGGGGTGGGGAGAGGCCCAAGGAAGGAGGGACAGAGACCTCTGCCTGGCCAGCGGGCGTGGGGCTGTCCTTCTTGAGGTCTCCAGGCTGGAGACAGGGCACATGAGAGGCAAGAAAACCGGGGAAAGCTGCCTGTAAGGGAACCAATCCAGCTGGAGCACTGTCCACTCCCCGGGAGCCCAGGGCTCCCAGGGCTCCCAGGGCAGTGCTCAGGCAGCAAAAGGGGAGAAGCCACGTGGGAAAACAGCGAGCGAGGAGAGAAGGAAACCAATGCTGGCTGGGGCCACTCTGCGCTGGGGGTCATGAGAACAGCTCAGGGGAGGGGAGAGGGTGGAAGTGGCGAGGAGCTTCCCTTGGCAACTTGCGGGGGTGAGCTCCTTGGAGCACGGATGCCACATTGGGCATCTGCCACTTACAAGGTGTCCCTCTGCGCTAACGGTCCTGAAAAAAACACCTTCAAAATTGAAAAGGGGTCCCCGCTGCTCCCAGGGCCTCCCCCAGTGAAGAGCACCAGACACCCCCAGCCTGCATAGGGGAGGTGGCCCTGCGGGCGGCGGCCACAGCAAGGGCAGCAGGGGGCGCGTCCTACAGGAAGTCCCCTGCGGCCGAGGGCTCGGGGCTGTGACTCTGCTCCTGCCACCGGCAGCGCAGCCTCGAGAAGGGCTGGTCCTCCACGCTCTCGAGCTCAGGGAAGCCCAGCTGGTTGAGGATCTCGTAGATGCCGGCCTTTGCTGCCACCTGGGGAGGACAGCAGAGATGCGGGCAGTGCTCCAGGGGAGGGAAGGTGTCATTCAGGTCCTCTGCCCCCTCCATCACACTGTCCTCCCCTCTCGGGGCTCGACAGACACAGAAGAGCCGGCCTCTTGCCAGCTCAGTGACCTGTACAAGGTTGCATATTGATTACCATTAATTTGCTCTGAGCTCCTGTTTCCTTATGGTGGGAAAGCAGTCGCCACCTCTGGCACCAGCGCTGCACAAAGCACTCGGCAGGTAGGAAGCGGAGAGCAGCGCAGGAGGCCACGCACGCCCTGTGCCTGTACAGCCCCATGCCTGGGCAGCCCTGCCACTCCCACTGGGATACTCAGGAGCAGATGCCCAGCTGCTCCAGGCGTCACAGCTGGACCCACAGTGAGTGCAGCAGAAGGGAGCATGGTTACCGGGCTAGCAAAAGCCCCTAGGCTGTGAATTCTGGCCGTGGACCAGGTGGGCCCACCATGGGCCTCAGCTCAGGCAAGCTACCTGGGGCCTCCCCAGATACCCTCCCTGGACAGCCCCATGGCCCAGGCCCTGGCACTAGACTCACACCATTCAACAACCAGTCCCCCACTCTCTCCACCATCCTGGGGGAGGGGGAGGATGCAGACTCCATTCCAAACCAAGGTCCCCAGGCAACCCTCCCCCCGCCCTCTGCTCATTCCCCGTGGCTGGAACCCATGCTCCCGGCTGGACCAGCAGTTCTCTCCCTCCTTGATGCCCTCAACACCCAGTGCCCAGGCTCCGCTGCAGAGGGCATCAAGCCCTTCTCCAGCCCCTGGCCCCACTCAACTTCCACTCTCCAAGCAGAACTTAAGTGGAACTGTCCTAGGTCCCCCACTTCCTCCACCTCCCAGAGGAAGCTGGGCCCAGGCCCGCTCAAAACAGTGACCCAAGGTGGCCTCAGTGTGACCCACCCCCGACAAGTCTCCTTACTCAACACTCATCTCCCCATGAACCACCTGAAGGTTCGTCTTCAGCGCAAATGCCCAGCAGCCACCATTCCTGCCACTGGGCACTGCACCGGCCTCCCTGCCTCTGTCGCCCTGGTTCCTCACAGCTCTGACCCCACACGCCTACCTGAGCCCCTATACCGGTCCCACACCCACCCTGTCTGAGGTCACCAGCCTCTTACTCTCCTGCCCTCCTGCCCCACCAAAGCTAATTTCATCCTTGAGTCTGGATTAGAACCGCCAGGACAGGCTCTTGAGGTCAGCGGGGGCCTGCATCCTGGTGGAGGGGTAATTACAGGTCACTTTGCCAAGGGGGAAGGAGGCCTTTCTCCTGAACTAGAGGTGCCGAGGTGGCAGCTCTGCCTCGAAAACCAGCCAAGCCGGGGAAGAACCCGGAAGGGCCAGAGAGGGATGGGGGAGGTGGCATGAGAGGACACTGGCGCAGGACAGACACGTGGGCTCTGGAGCGACCTGCTCTAATGCTGACTGTGAACAAGGCACGTAACACCTTTGCACTCAGTCTCCTCCTCTGTAGGATGGAGGGTAAGAGTCGCCACGTAGGGCAGACCTGCTGGCACACGCTCTGGCCGACGGCACCGTCTGTACCCCACAGAATCCCCACCACGACCTCCTGAGATGGTGCCAACTGTGCCAACATTATTTCCATCTTTTTTTTTTTTTTTTTTGTCTTTTTGCCTTTTCTAGGGCCGCTTCCATGGCATATGAAGATTCCCAGGCTAGGGGTCCAATCGGAGCCATAGCCACCGGCCTACGCCAGAGCCACAGCAACGCAGAATCCGAGCCACGTCTACAACCTACACCACAGCTCACTCACGGCAATGCCGGATCTCCAACCCACTGAGGAAGGCCAGGAATCGAACCCGCAACCTCATGGTTCCTAGTCAGATTCGTTAACCACTGCGCCATGATGGGAACTCCGTTATTTCCATCTTAATACTGAGGACAGAAGGTCAGTGGGGTCATCTAACTAACTAGTCCAAGGTCAGGGGTGAAAGGTGGCAGGTGGCCAGAGCGGGAAGCTGGAAGGGCACAGGAGAGGGATGCACACAACCATCGGCAAGCAGCGCCCAGGGGTCGTTGGCCGTGGGGACACATGGAGCAGGGCCCATCTGGCACCAGCTCTGTGCTGTCCCCACACGCCTTATCCCCCCTCTCCTCCTTGATCGTCCATTCGCTCACTGCCTGCCTAGCGTGGGTGCCATGCTGGGGACCCAAAGCCGAACAAGACAAGACCTCAGCCAGAGGGAAGCTTCCTGCAGAAGAGTGAGATGAGAACTCTGCCCATGCAACAGGCAGCTTGTCCCCGGGTGCCCACGGAAATCACACGGGGCAGTCTTGGCCTCCCGCCCTCACCTCCCGCATCCAGACGCTGAAGGGCCTCTGCCAGGAGCCGGCCTTCTCCAGGTGGAGGTACGCGTTGAAGAGCACCAGGCAGATGTAGCGCTCCAGGTACTGCACGCTCCGCAGCTGCAGCTGCCGCGCCTCCCGCTCCGATCTGGCTGCTCTCGCCTGGAGGACGGCACGGGGTGGGCATCAGAGCGGGAAGGGTCCATCCCCCCAAGGACCCTACACGCATCCCCCCCCACACACACACCCCCTACACACTATCACACACCCCCTACATGGTCACAGACTCACAGACACACCTCCCACTCCCATACACGTCACACACACCAACACCCCACAGTCATACACATATACACACTCACACACACACCCCGCTCACACCCCACATGCACTTGGTCACACACACCCTCTACACAGTCACAGACTCAAACACACACCCTTCACACACACACACACCACCTCCCCCGTACACGCTACTGCCCTCAGCCCCAGGGCAGGGATGGGAAGCAGAGATTCAGAAGGCAAGGCCAAGGACGTCACCCCTGCCCAGGTTACAAGAGTGGCCAACAGGGCGCACTGGCACCCAGAAGTCAGAAAACATCTCCCACCTGGGAGCTGGGGGAGATCAACCCAGCTTCCCTGAACCCAGCTTCCCTGAACCGCCCCCCGCTTTTCCTCGGGAGAGAAGAGGCAGCCGAGAGATTAAGGCAAGCTTCCCAGAGGGTGTGGGATTCAGCTGGGCCAAGAGGGCCTGGGCGGACTGGAATGGAGACAGCGACACCAGATAAGGTGACACAGAGGAAGGATGCTGCCAGCAGGTGGCGACTGGGAAGGGGCTGGCTTGGCTGGGACGAGGGAGCGAAGGGATGAGAGGGGAACAGGGCTGACACCCAACTGTGGAGTGGCCCTGGCGCCTGGGCAGTCTACCCTCGAAGCCGGACTCCCAACCCTGGTGGGCAGATGGCCGGGCCCCAGCCCAGACCCATCAGATGAGAACGTCCGAGAGATGGGCCTGGGCACCAGGATGTGAAAAGTTCCCCGGGCGACTCTGGGTGGTCAGGGCTGGCTTTAGTACTGGGGACCACTGAAGGTTGGAGCATAGGAGTGACCTGTTAACAGATGGCTCGTGGGAGACCAAAGCTCAGGGGAAGGGGACTTCATGGGGTCCTCTCCAGTTCTCCTCAGTGTGCGAAGCAGTAGTGAGCAGACCAGCAGAAAAGGCCCAGGACACACAAAGCCTGCAGGGTGTCTCCGCCACCACACCCGCTGCTCTCCTAACTCACCGAGGATGGACGGCTGCCCTGGGGGGAGCCTGGAGGGGGGAGCACCACATCTCACCTTGCACCCCCACTTCTTACCCAGGGCCCACAACAGCACCCTAGAAAAGGATGTGGCATAGCGGTCACGCCCTCTGGCACCCAGAACATCTGAGAGAGGCACAGCCAGCCCCCAGGCCTCCGGGAACCAGGGAGGGCAGTCTCCCAACAGCTGGGCCACAGCTGGAAGCCTTCCCACGCAGGCACACAATGTCAGCCTACGTGTGTCTCCTCCAGGCCACTTCAGAAAGGCTGCAGGGTACATCCCCCACCCCAGACATGACATGACCCACAGCCCCAAGAACCGGAAGCTGGAGTGGCCTTGCTTGTGGGGTCTGGGCTCCCCTACCTCCTGCTTTTGCCACGGGTGCCTCTGCTGCCTTTGCTCCCAGGGTCACCCAGGGTCACGTGAGTGGACAGTAACTTGCACAGCTGGCCCACCCACACTACCCAGAAGGAGCTCTGGAGTTGTGGGGATGGAGCAGAGGTGGACAGGGCCTGGGGCGGGGGTGAGGGAGTGCCCTGACTCCCTGGGAGACAGGATTGGGTTGTGGTCTTGGTTCTGCCATTTAAACTCTCAGCCCCACATTGCTGGAGGTCCGCCAGTCAGGAGACTACAGTGTGAGGAGGCACCTGGAAGCCCTGCAGAGCCACACGGGTCCAACCAGTGATGGAACGGGAAAGGAGCCACTGCACAGAAGTGGGGCTCGCCCAGGCCCCACCCCATGTCTGATGCAGCCAGTCCTGTGGCCTGAGGCACAGCGGGCAGCTGGACCAGGGACGACCTCCAAGAAGCGGAGGTATTGGAGGTGGGTTAGGGAGAAGGGGGAAGAAAGACGCCCTGAGAAGGGAAGGAAAGGGTCAAAGAGTGAGGTGGGTTCAAGGGGGACGGGGGTGGGAGGGCTTGTAGCAGCTGGGGGCCCAGATTCCAAAGCCCTGACTCTACAGACAGCGGGGCCAGTGAAGGCTTCTGGTGGATGTGAGCTTTGAAATGAATCACATGGTAACAGGGGTGGGGTGGAGTGGGGGCAGGGGACCTATTGTTTTAAGGATCAACCAACCAAGTACTCAAAAAAAAAGAAAAAAAAAAAAAAGCAACTTTGTTTACAAATGAGGCAGTGGACCAAAAAATAAAAGCTTTTACCTAAATACCAACTGTGGCCAATACAACACGACTCCGCGTGTCTCTAAGGATGACTCTTTCATGCCACGCAGGCCACACCAGCCCTTACGCAGCTGCCCAGTCTCCATCCAAAGGCCAGGAGCCTAGTTAGAAACACTTTCTTAGAAAGAAGGAAGGGGCATCGACCACAGTCTCACCAGGGCCAGAGTCACTTTAAACTACTTCCTGGATCTCTGAAGTCATGTCCTGCGGGGTGAAGAGCCCTCAGCTTCCGGCCTGGCACAGGGACACAGCCACACCAGCCCTACCCTCTCGTTCCCCTGAGCCCGTGGGCACAGAAGCCAGCTGCCCCCAGAGACACCGGTGAGGATAAGGAACATTTGGGGTGGGGAGGTAGAGCGATTTCTTCCAAGCTGTTCTGGCAAGGTAGGGTGGAATTATCTCTAAATTCAGGCCCCTGGGTCAAGGTGACGCCTGCCAGTCCCCCATAAGGTTCCGTGGGCACATCCTGCCCGACTGCAGTCTGTGATTTGAGACAATGACCCATCTTCCTGGCGAAGCCCTGGTTTCCTTAAAATCCCCCCCCCCTCCCATGGTGGCACTGTCTGGGGAGGACAGGCCAGCCGCCTCCAGGAGATAAAAATAGTGGAGCTGTCTTTAAATGGCCCAGTAGGCCAGGCTGTCATTAGCTGAGGTGGAGCAGACAAGCCTTCCTCGTCCTCTGGGGACTAAGCTTTAAAATAGACAGGGTCCAGGAATGGTGGCCGGGGCGCTGGGCATCTCAGGCCTCTCAAGCCTCTGGTCTGCACCGCATCCACGCCGGCGTGGCAGTGCCAGCAGTGGCTCTCCTGAAGCTCTGCTCTTCACTGCACCACCGGGAAGAGGCCCATGGGTGCCGGGCTGCAAAGCCCCCCAAGTGTGTCCAGAGCTTTCTGCACACTGGTGCCGGACCGAGCATGTCACACACAGATCTGATGATGAGATTCTAATATACCCTCCCAGCAACCCCATGAAGCAAGAGGGACTTTCCATCTTGCAGACAAGACTCAGCAAGGTCCGAGTTCCAAGCCAAGACATGAAGTCCAAAATCTGACCTCTCCTGCCACCCCAGCCCCTTTCACCACAATCAAGTTCAGCCACTTCCTGCCTCACTCTTGCCTCTGTCCTTCTTTCTACCCCCTCCTCTCTTCCCCCTGCCTGGATGCCCTCCCCTCCGCCTGGCCTGGCCTGTTCAGCTTGCCTCTCCAGGGCCCAGGATAGGCCCCCTGCCCCGCCCCACACGGCGCCCTTCTCCGCCTCCTCTGTCCTGAGCCAGTTCATTAACTGCTGTGTTACATTCCATCTTGAGGGGTTCTGCTTGCTCTGCCAAGGCACGAGTGGTCTCTCCAGGACAGCGGGCAGCCAGGGGAAATGCACCAGATGATAACCAGGTTTCCAGCTCCACCTCCCCCCCACAGCCCCAAGTGTCTGACCAGGACCCTGTGTGCAGAGGGTGCCTGGCTGGTCAGTAGGCACTCGCCTTTCATCGCCTGACTCCGTCTCAAACACTCAGCGTCATCTGGAACCCAGATCCCAGACTCGACCCTGGGGACTCCCACACAGGCCCCTGTACCCGGGACTCCAGACTCAGACACGCAACCGCTGTTCAAGCGCTCCACGCAGATACAGTTCAGGCTCCACAAATTCCAAAACACCCCAAACGGACCTCCAGAGCACTGCCCACACCTGCCCCCTGCACAAGCTTGCCATGTCAGAGGCAACTGCGTCCTTCCTGCTGCTCAGGCCATTTCTTCTCGACCTCTCCCTCTCTCAGCCCCGCATCCAACCAATCAGGGAATCTTGTGGTTGCTGCATCAACACACTCCCAGAGGCCACCCAACTCTCGCGCCCCAGTCAAGCTGCCTCAACTCCATGATGGTGCCTGATGAGCTTCCCTGCCACCGCCCACCCCCTGCCCCTGCTGTCTATTCTCAACCTGGACCAGAACGACTCTGCTAGGATGTGACATCATTTTGGAAGCCTCCCCACCCACCCCCCAGGAACAAGCATGGGCTGGTGACCACTGTCCTTCAGCTGAGGTGGGGTCCAGGCTGGGCACGCAGCTGACAGCCCTTCAAGATGGTCAGTTTCTGCGGGGCAGGGTCCCAGAGCTCCAACTGCATCCTCCTTCTCAAAGTTCAATGTCACCCCTCTCCTTGAGGGTTTTGCATGCACCCCTGCAGGCTCCATCCTCAGGCCTGTGGGGCAGAGCGGCCTCAAGCACCAAGAAACTTTCCAAAACTAGTCCCTAGAAGAGAGAAAGTGGCCCTCCGCCCAGAGGCAGGTAACTAGTTTTCCAAAGATGTCATTATTTTTTCATTTTAGGGCCGCACCTGCGGCATATGGAAGTTTCCAGGCTAGGGGTCAAATAGAAGCTGCCGCTGCCGCTGCCACCTACACCACAGCAACAGAAACACCAGATCTGAGCTGTATCTTCAACCTACACCACAGCTCACGGCAACACCAGATCCTTAACAAGCTGAGCAAGACCAGGGATCGAACCTACATCCTTATAGGTACTAGTTGGGTTCTTAACCCGCTGAGCCACAATAGGAACTTCTCAAAGATGTCCTATTTTGATCAGCACTTTCAAAGCATGAGGGGCTAAACTTGGCACCAGGGGCTTTTCTGTGTGCTCTTCACTCAACAAATATTGTTCACCCCGAGGCCAGGCTCTGGGGTTCAGTGGCGACCAGACTTGGTCCCAGTCCTTGGAGCCCAATGTCCCTGCTCATAGCCCAGGGAGTCAGCCTGGTGTCCCAGCCACCTTACACTCTACTCCCATCCCACCAGTACCCAGACTGGTGCTCCCACTCCCCGCCACCCCTCAAAGTAGGCAGGGCAGCAGTAGTGTCCCCAGGTGACAGCTGGAAAAGCAGAGGCCCAGGCAGCTTAGAGCGACTTGACCAAGGTTGCACTGGAAGTTACTAGCAGAGCCAGAGCTAGAACCTGAATTTCTAACCCCAGAGCCTGGGCTCTTTCGGTTGCTGGAGAAGAGTGCCCTCTCCTGGAGACCAACAACAGGGACAAAGAACCAAAAGGTATAGAGACAGTAGGGAGCAGGTTTCCCATTTAATTACAGAATGACTTATGACTTACTCAACTTTCCCCTTTCCAGCCACTCAGATCAGACCTCTGTGGAGCCCTACTTGTGTCAGACAGGGTCTGAGTCAGGAGTTGGCAGGGTCTGATGAGCCCGCGCACATGGAGCACAGACGAGCAGCAGAGACAGGCACCCCTGGTGACAACCACAACCCTGACAATGACAGTAAGCACAGAGGCAGGGTCCCAGGAGACGGGGAGTGTGCTGGCTGAGGAAAGGGGGGAGGGGAGGCTGGGGCTGAGATCTACACCCCTCCCAAACTGCTGAACATCTCAAGCCTGGTGGTACACCCTCAGAAACCAAGCCCGGGCAGGCTGGCAGTGCTCACTGGATGGCCGCTGCTGAGCCAACTAGGCAAATCCCCCCGGGGAAGGCGGAAGTAGTTCCAGCTCCGGTGGACAGTGGGAAGGAAGGGAAAGTGAGGGAGGTCTCGGCCACTGGGAACATGAGTGCACTCACACATACTCACACTTCCACACTCACATGCACCCCGTCACGCACACACTCCGCCCAACAGCCGACCCGCTGGCCCTATCTGGGACCAGTGAGAGCCTTGCGAAACAATCCTTTCCTTCTGTCTTAGTTCTGTGACAGCTCCCCAGCATCCCAGGGCTGCTCTACTTGCACAGCCTGGACCCAGGAGACACATGACCTACTGCAGTGAGGTCTCCAGGGAGTGACTTGGGCCAAGCGAGAATCTTAGAGAGACTAAGAGAGACCCCAGCTGCGGCTCAGAGCCAGCGCTGTCTCTCTTTACGATTTTCTTAAGAAAAGATCTTGGTCCTTGGGGTGCTGAGCTGGACCTCTCTGACTCTGAGCAGCTCTGCACCAGCCAAGGGTGGGGCATCCGGGAGGGGCTGGTGGCTTCCTTGTTAACCCCTTTTTTCTGCCACCAGAGAACCGTCCCCTGAGCTGTGGCCGTCACGGTGAGGGGAAGGAAGGTAGGTTGAGGAGCTGGGAGACAGGTTCAGATCCTGCCTCTGGCTGGTCTCCAAACTTCATTAGGCCTTGGTGTCTCCCTCTGTAAAATGGGTCTAATAAAACCCACCCTCATTACCTCACCAGCTACTCTGAGGGCCAGAGGAGACAGGGAAGTTCTCAGAAAACTCAAAAAGCACTGCTCCAAGCTAAAGCATCACAGCCTTTTTAAAAGAAATCTCAACTGGAGGCCAAAAGACAGTTTACTTCTCTCCCTGTGGCCACCTTCACCTCAGATTTCCTTCAAACTCTTTCTGAAGAGACCAATGGGAGACACATCATACAGTTTTAAACACAGGATACTAAGAATCAACATCACTAGCCACGGCTAAGGAAAGTTCCCCTGGCACTAATGAGTCTAACAGGACTTCCTCCAGGAGCCCTGACCTTGGTTTCTGTCACAAATATTTTCCTTTTCCAGGCCCAGCAGAAAACAACTCATTCACCAGATGGTGTCACCGCTGTGGGCTGGGCCATCCTGGGTTCTCCTCACTCAGGGGCCCAGTCTTCTCACCTCTATCCCAACCTCACAGAGTGGCTTAGTTCAAAGGGTTTTCTCTTTCATTTTTCCCTTTGAGGAATTTTTTTTAATACCCTGAGCATTCTGGAGTTCCCATCGTGGCTCAGTAGTTAACGAATCTGACTAGAAACCATGAGGTTGTGGGTTCGATCCCTAGCCTCGCTCAGTGGGTTAAGGATCCGGCGTTGCCGTGAGCTGTGGTGTATGTTGCAGACGTGGCTCAGATCTGGCATTGCTGTGGCTGTGGCATAGCCCAGTAGCAAGAGCTCCGATGAGACCCCTAGCCTGGGAGCCTCCATATGCCACGGATGTGGCCCTAGAAAAGACAATCAAAAAAAAAAAAAAAGGCAAAATACCCTGAGCATTCTGGACACACAGCGGGTGATCAGGCCTTGACCCGACCTCACTGACACCCAAGAGAATGGAGGGGGCATCATGGACTGCAGCCCCCGGAGGCCAGGCAGCCGGAGACAGGCCTGCTCAGACAGCGGGGCCAAGACCGCTACATCAGGGAAGGCGTGTCTCCATGGAAAATGTGTGTGTGGCTTGGTCCCATGCTCCTCTGCAGCCAGGACTGGAGTCTGGGATGTGTTCCTGTCCTCTGGTCTCCTCCCCCTACGCAGGCTGGGAAGACAGGGGCAAGGAGCACGCCTGCCAGGCCTTATTTTTCTCCCAGTGAGGCTGGCCATGGGCAAGGGAGACAAAGCTGTGCCACCTCCTCCTTGGGCGGCCATGTGGCCCAGTGAAGGGGGCCTGATCTGGAGCCAGGGCCTGGGGTCTCAAAAGTAGTGTGTTCTCAGGCAGGCCCAGTGCCTCCCTTCCCCAAATGGAGGTAACGGCACAAGCTACTGTGCCGGGCACAGGCACAGGGAAGATGGAGCCAGACTGTGGATGGGAAAATGTCCAGTCCACCTGGCGTGGACATCTCCCAGGCTGGTCCTGGGTTGGCCAAGGACACATGGGGCCTGGGTCCCCTGTGACTCCCCTCTCCCAGCCCACCCCACCCAGGCACCAGGACCCTCATCACATCCGGGTATGGGGGAACAGCAGGGCTCACCGAATCCTTTGCCTCAGCATCACAGAAGCCTCTCCCATACCTCATCTAGGGACACGTAAATCCAGCAAGCAGTGGCCCTGCCTCCCTGCCCTCACTGCACCTCGGGGAAGACCCCTGCTGGAAATACTGCAATTACCTAATGCAGAGGGAACCAGAGCCTTTTTGCAAACCCCCAATGAAATCAGGAATCCAGGGGATGAGCACTGGCAGCTGCCACGTCACAAGAGAGACCATGGGACCTTCCGTGCCCCGGTGGCAGCCCCCGGCACCACCCATGACTGTGACAGCCAAAACCAAGCCGAATCTGATCAAGCCTCCATTCCACTCAATTACAGGAAGCCCAGGAACTGCAACACAGGCTCAACTAAATCCAGGGGTGCAATTAGCAAGACACAGACTTCGGGATGCCAGGTAAGACAACCCCGTTACCTCACCACACTCACTTTGGGGGGAGGAAAGGAGGAGAAATGTTCTAGATTCAATGCGACCCAAGGGCCTCAACAGCCAAATGCCAGCTGTGGCTCTTGTCTGGGTCCTGATCCAGTTGCAGAAAGACTTTGTGAGATGAGTGAGAAAACCTAACACGGACTGGGTACTGGAGGATGAGAAATCACTGCTGCTTTAGGTGTGATAATGGCGTTAGGATGATCTGTGTTAAAAGCTCCCCCTTCTTTAAGGTATGTGCTGAAACGTTTACAGAGGAAGTAACATGAGGGCTGTGATGTGCTTCACAATCATCCAGTGGGGGTGGTGTGGGCACTGTCGGGGCTCTGGGTGAAATCAGACTGGCCCTGACTCCTGAAGCTGGGAGGTGGGCACACAAAGCTTCATGAAATTATTCTCCCTGTTTTGAAATTTTCTGTTAGAAATTTTCCAAAATAATTGAAAAAAAAAAAAAAAGTTCCTACTTTTCAATTCGGTCAATAATCCTACCTCTAAGAACCAGCCCACAGAAGCAAACTACACAAATGAAAGAGCAGCTTGCACTGGGAGGTTCACTGTATCATCACCTGTCCAGAGAACAGGAAGTAATCTCATGGACCACCTCCACACAAGAGCAGGTGACACAGGGCATACCCACTCACCTGCGTGTTATGCCGACATGAGGTATGATGATTTAAAGGTTCTTCAACAGACAGGCTGAAGTGTCCATGAGCTATGTGTCCATAAGCCCCTCCTCCTTCTACTAGAATATAAGCTCAGTGAAGCTTCACTCACCGTTCCACCCCCAGACACAGGACAGGCGCACAGTAAGCATGCGCCAGCTGAGCGCATTTAAATGCAACCTCATCCAGGTCAATGAGCAGGTCAGCCTGTGCACGCACAATGGTCACACCTGGGACAGGAAGTGCGTGCAGGTGCACGAGGACCAGAAAGGGAGAGGCAAAACCGAAACCATCGCTGGGAGGCTGGGCAGTGGTCTAACATCGCTGCCATAACCACAGACAAGCTACCGACAGTCCTCATCACTGCTGGGTGACCTCACCATGCAGACGGGGACTTAGACACACTCTGAGCCCTCCTTTCTGATCCAAGGCAGAGCGGCAACCTCCGTGTTCCCCCACTCATCTCCCCGAGGGCCCTGAAATAGTTTTATCGCTGGCAGAAGTGCCCTCGCCAAGTTCCAGGAGCTGTTTTCTTAATCGCTTGTTACTGAGGTGTCAGCGGACTGCTGGAGCTGGCAGGGGCCAGGGAAGGGAAAGGCACTGTCTGGGGCTCCAGGGGCAGGGCAGGAGGCCAGGGAGCCATGTGCTGGGGAGAGTCTCAGAATCCCGAGGCTGGGGGCTCCTGGGAGGAAACCTTCCAATGCGCAGGACGTGGACGGGACCTGAGAAGCTCCCAGACAAATGGAGCCTGTGTAGGCGGTACAGCCCCACCTGAGCCTCGGCTTGGGTCCATTTCCATTCAGAGGTTGGGGGGGCAACCAGGTAAAGGAGCCTCACCTGCATATGCAGGATCCCCACCTGTACCGAGCACCTGGGGACTTCCAGTGTGAAAGCAAACAGCCAGAAACCAGGGTTAAGACACAGAGGAGTCAGCCCATCAGAGGGAAAGCAGGGAGAAGCAGCTGCCTCTGAAGCCTCGGCAAGCGCTCCACTACTCACGAGGGAACCAGGGGCCAAGACTCTGGTCACAGGTGCCGCAGGGCAGGAGGGCTCAGGGCTGGGAGTTCCTGCTCTGCCATCAAGTCACATGGGGCCGGGGCAGCCTGCTCTGCTGCTCAGCTATACACAGAGGGGCCAGATGCTCTCCAAGTCCCCTTGGCACTAAAACTTGAGAGTCCATTCAGGGGGAGCTGAAGTTAGGAAGAACATCACAGGACACTCTGCCGTACAGTGACCCTTGGGCCTCCCATTTTCCAGGATTTACCATGCGCCAGCCAAACCCGGTGCTTCTAGACCCCACATCCTTCCCACACACAGCCCAGGGCCAGGAAGGAGCATCAGTTCAGCCAGCAGGTGAGGGGACATGCGGTCAGAGTATGAAGATGGTGCGGCCAGAACCCAGCTCCCTCCAACTCCCACACCCCTGCCCTCCCCCTTATCAGCCCAGAACTATCTAACCTGCTTTCTTCCCATCTACATGTGGATTGACGCTGGGCCACAAAGCTCGTAATAAGTGCGTTTCAGGATCCACACACACAGGCCCGGCTGGCCATGTGCCCCTTCAAATCAGCTGGAATGGCTCAGATCACCCTGGCCTTAGACCCGTCTTGGGCTCTGGGTCTGGCCAGGCCAGGCAGAACACAGGGGGACCCAGCAGGAGGCATTCTGCCTTTCTGACTAAAGTAAACACTGGCCTCGTCGCCAGAAGCAGCAATAATTCCCCAAATCTAGGTCCACGGCCAGTTTCCCAAGTCCACAGGCATTTAGAAATAGAAGTCTTTTCAAGGACTGTCCTCTAGCCTGAGAACAGCCACTCTATTTTGCTGGTGTTAAAATATCCTTTCTCTTATGAGATGCCAGCCATAGGAGATGGTAGTTGGGTTTGTTCATTTTTGCTCCTTTCCTTCCTTCCTCCCCCCCCACATGGGCGTGTTTAACAAGGTCACACATTGGCAACCCTAGAAAGGTCCTTCCTTCTGTTAACACGGGTGTGTGACACCCTGACTATAGGAATAAGGGTGCTTGGGGTTCTTTCTGTTTTCTCCAACAGCCCTTCCAGGCGTCTATGAATAGACAACCTCTGAGATTCGTGTCCTTATAAAGAGATACCAGAGAGCCCCCCCTCCCTTCTCCTCTCTGTACACACACACATACACACACACATACCCGTGAGGACAGGCCATGTGAGGACACAATGAGAAGGCGACTGTACGTAAGCCAGGATGAGAGCCCTCACTAGAAACCCAATCAGCCAGAACCCTGACCGTGGACTTGCCAGCCTCCAGAACTGAGAGAAAATAGATGTGTGCTGGTTAAGGCATGCAGTCTGTGGTATTCCGGCATGCCAGCCCCGCTGACTAATGCGCTTGTGATACCCTCTCTCCCTCTCCTGTCTCCGCATCTGTAAAAAGTGAGAGGGTAACATTCTATGATGAGGCCAGTGTCATCCTAATGCCAAACCAAACACCTCATAGGAAAAACCACAGATCAATAGCACTGATGAATGGGAGGCAAAAATCCTCAACAAAGCAAAGGCAGCAATATCTAAAGACAGTCACATACCATGACCAACTAGGGTTTAATCTCAGGAATGCAAGCTTGGTTTAATACCCAAAGATCAATTCAAACAATAACCTATCCCAAAGGAAGAAAGGGCAAAAACCAGAGAATCATCTCAATGGACAGAGAAAAAGCATTTGACAATATTTAACATCTCATCATTAAAAAAAAAAAAAAAACACACACACACTTAGTAAACTACAAATGGAAGGAAATTTCTGCAATCTGACAAAAGAAGTCTATGAAATCATACTTAATAGTGAAAGACTGAAAGCTTTCCTCTTTTATTTATTTTTTTTTTTTTTGCCTTGCTTTTTAGGGCTGCACCCACGGCATATGGAAGTTCTCAGGCGAGGGGTCAAATTGGAGCTGCAACTGCCGCCTCCACCACAGCCACAGCAGTGAGGGATCCTAGTCTCATCTATGACCTACGCCACAGCTCACGACAATGCCGGATCCTTGACCTACTGAAGGAGGCCAGGGATCAAACCCACATCCTTATGGATACGAGTCAGGTTTGCTTCTGCTGAGCCACAATGAGAACTCTGAAAGCTTTCCTTTTAAGATCAGGAATAAGACCATGATGTCTGCTCCTGGCACTTCTAGTCAACATTGTGCAGGAAGATCTTGCCAGGGCAATCAGACAAGAAAATTAATAAAAGGCATCCCTCCAGATTGAAAAGAAAAATCTATTTGCAGACGACATGATCTTGCATATAGAAAATTCTTAAGGAATTCTCTAAAAAAGTAAAAGTATTAGAACTAATAAATGAGTTCTCCAAGACTGAAGACAGAAGAACCATATACAAATATCAGTTGTATTTCTATACAGTAGCAGTGAACAAACTAAAAAAAATGAAATTAAGAAATCAATTCCACTTACAATAGCATAAAAATAGTAAAATACTCAGGAATAAATGTGACATAGGAAGTATAAAATTTACATTGTGGAAACTTTAAAACATCATGTGAGAAATTAAAGAAGACCTAAATACATGGAAAGCTATCTCATTTTCATGGATCAGAAGAGTGACTATTGTTAACACGGCAATACTCCCTAAACGGATGCAGTGCAATCCCTATCAAAATCTCAGTCGGCATCTTTGCAGAAATTGACAAGCTGAGCCTACAATCCGTGTGGAAATGCAAGGGACCTAGAAGAATAAAAAAATCCTGAAAAAGAAAATCATAGCTGGAGAACTTACACTTCCTGGTCTCAAAAACGTCAATACAAAGCTACAGTAATGAACACACTATAAATTGTCATAGGGTAGACAAACAGATCAGTCAATAGATCAGTGAAATAGAATTGAGAGCCCAGAAATAGATCCTCACATTTAGAGTCAATGCTTTTCTTTAAGGGTGTCAAAATAGTTCATACGAGGAAAGAATTATCTTTTCAACAAATGGTGCTGGGACACCTGGTTATCTACATGCAAAAAGAATGACGTTAAACCCCACCTCAAATTTTAAAATTAACTCAAAATAGATCAAAGACTAAATAAGAGTTCTAACTATAATATTTTCAGAAGAAAACAGGGGTAAAATCCTTATGGTCTTAGATTAAGCATGTCACCAGAAGCACAAGCAACAAGAGGAAAAACAGATAAACTGGACACAGTCAAAATTTAAAACTTGGCGTTTCCATAGTGGCTCAGTGGAAGTGAATCTGGCTAGTATCCATGAGGACGCAGGTTCGATCCCTGGCCTTGCTCAGTGGGTTAAGGATCTGGTGTTGCCATGAGCTGTGGTGTAGGTCACAAATGTGGCTTGGATCCCGTGTTGCTGTGGCTGTGGCATAGGCCAACAGCTATAGCTCTGACTCGACCTGTAGAATAGGCCTGGGAACTTTTTAGGGCCACACTCCAAATGCTGCGAGTGAAGCCCTAAAAAGACAAAAAAAAAAAAAAAAAAAAAAAAAAAAAAAATTTAAAACTTGCATGCTTCAAAGGACGTCATCAAGACAGTGAAGACAACCTCAAAAATAGGGAAAAAAGTTTTGCAAATCATATATCTGATATGTCTCTGAAATATATAAGGATATTTAGCATATATGAAAAACTACATATGACTTAATAATAAAAAGATTAAAAAACCAATGTAAAAATGGGCAAAGGATCTGAATAGACAAATCCCCAAGAAAGATACAAAAATGGCCAATAAGCTCAGGAAGAGATGATTAACATTAGTCATAAGAGAAATGCAAATCAAAACCATGATAAAGCAGCATTCACATCCAATGGGATAGCTCGAATCAAAAAGGACAATCACTAGGAGTTCCCGTTGTGGCTCCTGACTAGTAACCATGAAGATGCAGGTTCAATCCCTGGCCCCACTCAGTGGGTTAAGGATCCAGCGTTGCCGTGAGCTGTGGTGTAGGTCACAGATGTGGCTTGGATCCAGCACTGCTACAGCTGTGGCGCAGGCCAGCAGCTGTAGCTTCGATTCAACCCCTAGCCTGGGAACCTGCATATGCTGCAGGTGCGGCCCTAAAAAGACAAAAAGAAGAAAAAAAAAAAGGACAATCACTAGTGCTGGAGAGGATGTGGAGAAACTGGAACCTTCGCACACTGCCAAGGAGAATGGATAATGGTGCAGCCACTTCAGAAAAGTCTGGCAGTTCCCAAGAGACGAAACCTAGAGTTATAAAATGACCCAGCAATTCCACTCCTACATACCTATCCAAAAGGACTGAAAACATGTCCACACAAAATCGTGTACATGAATGCTCACAGCAGCATTATATTCCTAATAGCCGAAAAGTGGAAACAAGCCAATGTCCACCAAAGGCAGAAGAGACAAACAAAATGTGATAGATCCACACAACAGAACAGCATTCAGTCATAGAAAAGAAGGAAATACTGATTCATGTTCAAACATGCTAAGAAAAAGAAGCCAGTCACAAAGGACCAAAAAGTGTATAGTTCCATTTATATGAAATGTCTCGAAGAGGCAAAGGTCCAGAGACAGAAAGTAGATTGGTGGTTGCCGAGGGCTGGGGGAAGAGGGAAATGGGAAAGACTATGAATGCGTGTGAGAGGTGTCTCTTAGGGGTGATGAAAATGTCCTAAGCTTGATTGAGGTAATGATGGTTATGCAGCTCTGTGAATGTGCAGAAACCACTGGCAGGCACATTCTTTTTTTTTTTGTCTTTTTAGGGCCGCACCTGTAGCATATGGAGGTTCCCAGGCTAGGGTTGAATTGGAGCTACAGGTGTTGGCCTACACCACAGCGCATGGCAATGCTAGATCCTTAACCCACTGAGCAAGGGCAAGGATCAAATCTGCTTCCTCATGGATACTAGCTGGGTTCGCTGCCGCTGAGCCACAATGGGAACTCCTGATCTGCACACTTTAAACAAGGGAATTGTGTGGCATTTGAGTTAGATCTTGATAAATCTGTTATAAAAGGAAAGGGCAGAGTTCCCTTGCAGTGCATGGGGTTAAGGATCCAGTGCTGTCACTGCTTTGGCAGTGGTTTGATCCCTGGCCCAGGAACTTCTGCAGGCTGCAGGTATAGCCAAAGAGGAAAAAAGAGAGAGCACAAGAGGGTGAGACCGTCCAGCGGCAGATCACTGGTATGGTCCCCACCTAGAGGCATCAGGAGCTAGATGATGCTTGCTAGACACCTAAACCTACAGAATCAAGAGCTCAGAAGTAGACCCGGCAACATGCATTTTAACAAGTCCTTCAGGGATACAGAACCTCGCTAAAGCTGGGGACCCCTACTTAGAATATGTGGATCTTAACCCTCACTGTACTTGGCAAATATTAAGAAAAGACCCATGCCCTGGCCTCCAGTAGATTAACTAAATCAGACTCTCTGGGGATGGAGCTCAGGCATGGATTTGATTTAAAGCTCCCAGGTAAATCTACTTGTAGCCAGGGTGAGAAAGGCTGCCTTACAGGATGTCTCAGGCCCCTCTGCTCTTCAGCTCTTGAGAGTTTGGCCCAAGCAGAGCTCACTGGTGCCACCTGGTGGCCAAAGTGGGGAATGACTTTACATCTTGTTTCTACTGGCCACTGGCCCTTGGCCCCACCCACCCCATCACCACCAGGAAGCCCAGGGATGGGCTCAGGGATTTCCATCCTCCCACTGCAGAGACTGGCACTAACCTGGCCTGTGGGTGAGGCAGGCCTGGAGGAAAGAGGTGAGAGGCCTCTGCTAGCTCTGCTTCGTGCCTCCTCAATAAATACCCCACACCCCAAAGGCACCCACCAAAGGCAGCCGGAGCACCTACTGCTAAACAGAGTCCCAACCACACCCTGCTTCACTCCCACTCCAGCAGAATAGAGCCAACCTATCCATCCAACCTCATCTCTGACAACTTCCAACACAACAGTGTTCGTGGGCACCAAAGCACCTTCACTGCCTCTGAATTTACTTTGCATCTTTTGGCTTCTGACTCTTTGCCCATGCAGCCCTCCCACCTGGAGTGCCTTCCCCCGGCTCTCATTATAGCTCTGTGGGACCTCTCCTCTCTCCCTGTGGCTCGTGTCCCCCTCATGCTCCCGGATGCACCCTCCGTGTGCCCCACAGTGAACACCCACAGCTGCAGAGCTCCGGGAAAAGGGGTGACTATCATTTTGGCGGGAATGTGTGTGGGATACCCGGATTGCCTGAAGGCAGTGAAGAGCCAGCAGGGCTGGAAGGACAGGGATGTGGAGGAGAGGACTCTGACACCGTGGGGCCAGTGTGGGGAGGGGCCCACAGTGCTCTGAAGCAGAGCTAGGCACTCCTTTTCCACGACTTGAGTCTCCAGTACAGAGGGACACGGAAGCCTCCGTCCTCAGCCCTCTCAGTGCCTCTTGTCTACTGAATCAGCTCAGTCACTCAGGGTGGCAGCATATGAAACCACCACGAATGAAACCCACAGGCAACTCCAAAGGGGATACAATGGAGCTGCTGGCCCTGGAGAAAACTAGTCCATCTTCCAAAGCTCTGCAAAGCCCACTTTCCGAAACTCCTTAACCACCCTCCCCGTGCCCAAAAACCTGGCAGCCCTTCCAACTGATCTCTGACCTTGGGCATAGCCCGACTCCAAGTGGCCCTTTTTCTGAAACACAGTCTGATCCATGACCCTGAGCGAAGCCGTTCACAACATGAGCTGGGTGCAGGCTGAGCACGGGGCTGGCTTGGAGCTGCCCCTCCTCTGTAGGGGCCACAGGCAGGAGCTGACCTTGGGGACCGCTGGCCAGCAGCAGAGAGCACAATGTCGGCACCAGGGGGTGGTCCTCACTTCGGGCACAGTCTTCTCGAATCCTTGGCTCCCCACACACAGTTGCCCCCCAACCCCACTCCAGCACCCTCCTCTGCCCCAGAGGCCAAACAAGTTCACTGGGCCAGAGAAGAACAGAATTAGGCAGGTCAGCATGCTCCGCCCAGAGACCAGGGACCACCTCCACACTGATGCCCACAGCAGCCTGGTGGGTTACACCACTGGGCCAGGTGGTCTGCGTGTGAAAGAGCGCTGGGGACCACAGCCAACTGGAGGGCACACTTTTTCTAGGTAGGCTATAAATCTGAATTTCTATATGAAATCCGGACTTTTATAGAAAATTTCTGATTTCTTTGATTAAACGCCCAGTTCCTGTCATGGTTTAGCAGTAACAAACCCAACATGTATCCATGAGGATGTGGGTTTGATCCCTGGCCTTGCTCAATGGGTTAAGGATCCGGCATTGCATGAGCTGTGGTGTGGGTCACAGATGCGGCTCAGATCTGGCGTTGCTGTGTCTGTGGTATAGGCCGGCGGCTCCAGCTGATTCAACCCCTAGCCTAGGAACCTCCATATGCCGCAGGTACAGCCCTAAAAAGATTAAAAAGAGAAAAAAAAAAAAACCCAGTCCCTCAGGCAGCATCAGCTGTGAGAACACTGACCTGCTTCCCTGCTGGGCATTAAACAACCACTCTCCAGGGCCGCACAGGGGCCTCATCTGCCCGCCTGCCTCCAGCCCAGGTCCCCCAGGACCCTCAGAGCCCCCCGTGGCCCAGAAACTGGAGGGCGATTGCCTGGCACCACAGCGCTCTAGGACAAGGTGTTCCCTCTGACTGGTCGCATCCTCAACAGTCCCAGGCCCACAGCCGCTGTTAAATACCCTGAAGATCACCCCTGCCCACACCCGGCCGTGCGCCCCAGAAGGCAGCCAGGGCAGGGAGTGCTTCCACGGCAGGGATCGCCGCCACTTCCAGAAGGTGGAGAAGTGCCCGAGAACCCCTGGGGGTCCCGTGGGCCCCATTGCCACCCTGTGCCCACACTGGCTGCCTCCTGGGCGGGGCTCACCTGGCGGAAGGTGCAGATGATGATCTCGCGCAGGTGGTAGTGCATGGGCGTCATGGTCTCACTGACCGTGTCCAGCGCCGCGTCCACCTCCTTCTTCACGCGGTGCCCGTCGGGAAGCAGCTGCACCACCTTCATCACCACCTGGGGCCAGAGGATGGGAGATGAGCGGCGCGGAAGCCAAGGGGGCAGGGCAGGGTCTCCGGCCCTGGCGACAGGCTCACCCCACACCAAGGGCCTCAAAACCGGCCCGGACTGGCCCTCGGTTCTCAGATGGGGAACAAGGGCTTTGCCGGATCTCTCTGAGGCCCCAGGGCTCCCAAGGTGCTTATTTTTTAAGCTGTAGGAACCTTGCCACCAACAAAACCTTATCCAGGACTCTAATCCATACGACAGACAGCTGTCCTGTAACTGGGGCTGGTGGGGCGAGGAGAGCGTGGATGATAAGCCCTGCGGGGGCCCTGCCAGCTCCCTGTCCACTCCACAGCGGCCCCCAGGCACTGTGGGGACACTCAGCTCTGGGGACCCCACTCCTCTGATGTAAACTGAGGCCCGCTGAGGTTACTGCGCAGGGCAGGGCTCCTGCCCTCAGTCGCCCTCCTGACCACACCCCTATGGACCCCCCTCCAAATCTGTCTACCCTGCACCCCCACGGCAGCACCAAGCCAGGCCTGCATCACCTCTCACCTCCACCGCAGCAGCCCCCCTCCTCCCCTCCCTGGCAGGCAGAGGGGTCTTTCCAAAGTATAAATGTGAGCGTGTCTCTTTTGTAAAATTCCTGGCTTCGGTCTCTTCCTGGCTCCCTTGCCCTCAGCATAAAAACCGAAAGCCCTCTGAAGTCTACAAGGTCCCCCAATGCCTGACCCCACTGCCCTTCCACCCCAGCCTCAATCATAACCCCTCCCACAGCTTCAATGCCTTCCTGGGGCCCCCTCAGTGCCTACCCAGCAGCCCAACTCAGTCCATTCAGAGCCCTGGTGTCAAGAGCTGCTGAGCTCCATGTCCTCGCTGTTGCCACCAGCACCCCACAGGACGAGAAGTCCCCCTGATCCCTGAGAGCAAGAGCTTCCAGCCAGGAGGCGCCCCATGCACAATGTTAAGCAAACGAAAGAGCAGATTCCTACCCCACGCACCCTGCTCTCACTCTGGCCCATCTCCACGAGTGGGTCCCAGTGGGGTAGTGGCAGCGAGGCTCTCCCTTACCCTGTGGTTCTCAGGAGGAACCTACCCAGGGTGAGAATATGGGCAGGGTTGGGCTTCAGCCCAATGGGAGGAGAGAGAACCCATTGCCTGGGAGGACCCTCGGCTAATGTGGCTCGGGCCACAGCCAGGTCTGGAGCTCTAGGGCGGACACCTCCCTTGAAAGGAGCATGGGCTACAGACAAGTCCCCAGGAAGGCCTGGGGGAAGGTCTCCAGGCAGAGCCAAACTCCTAGCCTCTCCCCTTAAATCACTCCTCTTCTTCAATTCGTCATCTCCACGGCTGTCACCAGCACCAGCTAGAAACCCCAGGTCATCCTGGATGTCTCTCTTCTCCCATGACCAATGGCCCCCAAGACTGACCAATGGGGCCTGGGCATCTCCTGTTCACAGGGCGGCCCCTCCTCACTCAGGCCCAGCCTCTCCACTCCCTCTTCCACACAGTGGCCCCCCAGAATGAGAATCTATCAGGACCCCTATTTCCCTGCTGGCCTCAAGGTTAGGGTCAAACACACAGTTGGGCCCCCCAGGGTCCTCAGAATCAGGGGTCGCCACGTCAGCCCTGCCTCCTTCCATTCTGGCCAACTGCAGCCTTCCACAGTTCCTGCCCTTTCCAGACTTGTGCTTGGCATGCTTGATCCTCTCTGCAAACTATCCCTCCACCCACCCCTGCCCCGGCAGACGGACACATCTTCCTAAAATGCACTCATAGGTCATCTCCTCCACGAAGCCTTCCTGGACTCCCCCAGCTGCACCTTCAGCTCTCTCCACACTCTATTGAATGCTCCACTGGAACGTGGGCTCAATGGGCCTGAATTAATTACAAAGGAAGCTGGTCCAGACAAGAGAATGTCTTGGAGTAGGTGAGGACGTGGGTACAGGAGTATCTCTGGGGTCATATGATGTAACTTTAGAACCCTGACTCAGAGGTCAACCACCTGGCCTGTGCTCTGACCCTGTCGCCCCTCTGACATGGCTCCAAGGTGATGAGCTTGGCTCCCCACACCCCAGTTTCCTCATCTGTCAACTGGAAGTACAAAGGGCATCTCACGCTGAGGGCTTGAAGGGTGAGGAAGGCAGGGCACCCAGAGCTCCTGACCCAAGACTGGGTGGTGAGAAGAGAGTCCTGGAGTTCCCGTCGTGGCGCAGTGGTTAACGAATCCGACTAGGAACCATGAGGTTGCGGGTTCGGTCCCTGCCCTTGCTCAGTGGGTTAACGATCCGGCGTTGCCGTGAGCTGTGGTGTAGGTTGCAGATGCGGCTCGGATCCCGCGTTGCTGTGGCTCTGGCGTAGGCCGGTGGCTACAGCTCCGATTCAACCCCTAGCCTGGGAACCTCCATATGCCGCGGGAGCGGCCCAAGAAATAGCAACAACAACAACAACAACAAAAAAAAAAAGACTCAGAAGCTGAAAGAGCTTGGCAAGTATGGGAAACTGCACCAAGGCCAGGGTGTCAGGACAGCAGGGAGGGCAGGGGAGGGGCATGGGGTGAGGCTGGCCAGGTGGGCAGGAGCCGACCACCAAGGTCACCAACCACAGCTGGGTCCCAGGTGCCTGAGAGGTTGTTGTCAATGTTACCCAGCCAGTGGGGGCCAGATGGCCTCCCCAGGGCACACAGCAGCCCAGCAGCAGAGCCAGGAAGACTGGGGTATACCAGCCCCCACTTCTCCAAGGCCATCTGCCAGGGCCAAGCTGCCCCGTGCCTTGGTTTGCTCATCTGTGAAATGGGAATAGGAGGCAGTGATATGATGAGGTGGAAGCAGGCAATGGTGCTTCCAGACCTGCCAGGAAGACGCATCCTCTCCCCTCCCCCAGGTGTCCCGTGGGGTCCCCACGGAGCGTGCTCACCTCAAACTCGCCCTTGGTGAACTTGGCGTCAGGCACACTCACGAGCTCCTCCTCGCCCACCTCGGGGAAGCCCTAAGGGAGGACAGCTGCTGGGCTGGGAGCACCTCTCCCGACGTCCAGAGCCCTGACCGAGGGCCTGCCCAGGGCTGACCGGAGAGGGCTCTGCCCCCATCCACCCACCATGGTCCAGGTCCCCAGGGACTGACACCCACCCTGCCTGGGCAGATCCCTGTTCTCACACAGGAGGCCGCACGTACTTGGATGTGCCAGAAGACAAGCACAGCCACCACCATGGCGGTCGTGGTCCGGCCCTGGCCGCTGAGGCAGCTGAACACGAAGCCAGTACCCGGGTCCTTGGCAAGGGCAGCCTGCAGGGCCTCCAGCAGCCTGTCAAAATCCTGCACCGGGAGACAGAGGTCTGAGTCAGCCATGCTCCCGGCTGCACACACTCCCAAGCTGGCCCACACCCCCGCCCCATCCGTCCCAGTGGCAACCCAACCGCTGTCCTGGGAGTGTGTGCCCCAAGCCTGGCTCTGCTGGCTCAAAACCTTGAATACACACACTGAACTCACTGGGGTGTATGCACACAAGACTGTGCGCACATAAAGAGTCACACCCTATGTGCAGTCCAGCTCCCACCCCGGGATTGGACTGTGAGCAAACACGCTGCCCACGATGCACCATGTCCTGCACTCCCAGCCCTACTGCCCATGTGAGGTGGACCCAACCCAAGTCCCAGATAGAGGGAAGTCCCCACCTCAGCTGATCATTGCAGGGCTCGGCCACTAGGGGGCAACAAACTACAGGCAGCCAGACCCGCAGGGCAAAGGGAGGGGGAAATAGAAGCCCCATCACCACCCATCACACAGGGCACATCACAGGCCCTGCACAGACAGACACAGACACGTGACGCAAACAACTGACATATCACACAGGCACACAGAGAGCCCCACATAATACATCCCTGACACACACACCACACACACCTTAAAGATACACAGGCTACAGTGACATCCACAGGCAGAAACCTGCAGATACCACACGTTCACACAAACACCCTCAGTCACACACGGCATTCCACGCATCCTCCTCTACAAACCCCACACAACACACACCACACCACACATACCTCCCCACAAGACACTCTCTCCGCACACACATCCCCTAGTAAAGACGAGAGGTACATCACGGCCTCCACAGACACAGACACACCACATACATATACACAATCCGCACACACACGCCCTCCCAACACATTCCCCAACAGACACACAAACTCCACCAAGACCAGGGAAGTGCTTGCTCACCCACCCTCCCGCACACCTACAACACGTAATAAACACACACACACAGCCTGGAAGGCATGTGAATAGACCACCTGGGTCCATCTGAAACTTTGTAGAACAAGCTTAGTCCCTCAGGGGAGCAATATCCACAGCCCAGGCCCCAGGGAGGCAGGAGGGCGTCCTGTCCCTCCCCAGGGGCCTCAGCCACACAGCCCCTCACCTCCTCACGGGGGGCGCAGAAGTCTGGCACAGGGATGCGGTGGTAGGTGAGGCCAGGGCAGGCCCCACGCTGCTGGCTGAAGACCTCCTGCATGGTGAGGCACGTCTGGAACCTGCGGGTCCGGGGGCCCTCCGCCCCTGGGAGGGGCGTGCTCAGGTGAGCCTTCAGCTGGGTCTCTAGGTTCTAGGGGAGAGGAGAACAGAGGGCTCAGGCCGCTGAGGCCACCCCCTGACAGCCCAGAGCCTGCTGCAGCCAGGACGAGGCAGGCTTCCGGGCCGATCCCAGCCCATTCTAGAGCCTCAAGGTTCAGAGCCAGGCCCCAAGCTGGGGAGAGGGCGGCCAGCATGGGGTCCTGAATCAGCCACACCCCCGGACTGCTAATCAATTTTTCCATCTGCACAAGGGGAGCATGGAAGCTCCTGAAGACCCTTGCAGGCCACCTCCCCAGAAGACCTCCAAGGCAGGGGTGCTTATAAGGCAGGAGGGCCTCACCTCCAGCTGATGGGGGGCCATGGGGGGCCCAGGCCACCGAAGGCTGTGGGTGTGCCCATCACACTCCAACACGGCCTCCTCCCTCAGGCTGACCCACACGACCTGCCGCAGCTTCCTCCTGGTGTCAGTCAGGTAGGCCAGGATACTCCCCAGGGCCTGGGGGACAAGGGGCGGTTAGTGAAAGGGCTCAGCTCCTCCCTCGCCCACCCCACAAGCAGGCCCACTGGGTGGTCACCTTGGCACTGGGCTGGGCCGTGCCGTAGATGGGCATACGGGGCACCCGCCGGAAGTTGGCCACATCCATCTCTCTGACGGTGCTGAGTGCATCCGGGGAGATGAGGTCATCCACCCCCTGCAGGGAGAGCGGCAAACCTGGGACCCACAGCAACCCACTGAGGTTCAGAGCCCAGCCCAAGGTGGGCAGAGGGGTGGGACCACCAGCGCTTTACAGTTTACAAAGCACTTTTGCACCCTGGAGCTTCACAACGACCCTGGCAAAAAGAGCGATGGTGCCCATTCTCCAGATGAGGAAGCTGAGGCTCAAAGGTGAGACCCTGGCGGTAAAGATACCAGAACCAGGTCTCCTGACTCCCTGCCCAGAGCACGTGGGCTTGAGAATGAGAAGCGGGTATTGGAATAGCAAGCAGAGCTGCAGCCACTTCTTAGGGCCTGAGAATGGCCCCGTTTTGTTCACAGGAAGATCCCGACACTGCCACAGGCTGTCACTCCTTTGCCTCCTGGGAGGGCAATGCTTAGTTCAACCCCACAGGAACCCGGCTCTACTAGCCCCAGCCCACATCTACACCCACTCCCACTTCCCAGCCAGCCAGCCACACTCACCAGGGAGCCCGTGGCGATGAGGTCCCCGGGGGCCACAGGCTCCACTGAGCTTAGTGTCATAGGCAGGCGGTAGAGTTCAGGATGGGCACACAGCCAGCGGCTGAAACTGAGGGCAAAAGCCAGCGGGTACTACAGCCCGAGGCAGAGAGAGATGGGGGTTCAGGGGCACAGGGCCACCCCAAACTCTCCCTGCCTGCCCTGTGGTGGGGGAGCCCCAGGAGACAGCCATCTCGGCCCAGGGCAGGGACGAGGGGTGGGGAGAGAGGACCAGAAGTCTAAAGCGAGATGGTGCCAAGCCCCGATGCCCTGACTATGGGGACAGAGACGGGCCCAGAGGAAAGAGAGGTGGGGTCTCCCTTGGCCTGACCTGCTCAGGGACCACCCCTCTATCTAGGATTCCCCTTGCCCCCCCCCCCATACCCGCCTTCCTTCCTCTGGAACCAACACGCATGTCCCCTCACCCCTCCTCAGCTCCACAGGGGTCCCCCTCAACCTCATGCCAGTCACTGTGTGGGGAGGCTGGAGAGGCTCCAGGAGAGGGGGCGTGGGTCCACTCACCCCCGAGGGCCCCACCTGCTCATGGAGATAGTAGTTAAACAGGATCAGGTAGAAGTAGCGCTCCAGGCTCCACAGCGCCCTCTGCCGGACACCGTGCTGGCTGCCACTTCCCTGAGAGAAGAGAATGGGAAGGGCGGCAGGTAGTCAAGATGGGGATGGCTCAGGCCGCCCATCCCCATCCCCAAGGGGCAGGAGTTAAGCCTCAGAAATTCTCAGAAGACACTCTATCCCTCCCTTGATAACACCGCTCTCCCAGGTTGAAAGTTCTTCCGACATCTAACCCCATGCCACATGCTACAGTTTCTCTGTGGTGCAGGGAGAGCTGGTGACTAGAGCAGGCATTACAGCTGCAGATGTGGGTCTGCCTCCCTGCAGGCTCTGTGCCTAGAGACAAGCTGGCGCTCCCCGCTCTGCTCCAACACTGCCACCATCTGCGCTGAAGCAGCAAGTGCTCAAACAATCTTCCTTGATCCAGAGGCCCTCGCTTAAGAGCTGTGACGCTCCTCATCCCAGCATCCCCTGGGCGGGGGGCTGTCATAGAGAATTCCAAGGGCCCCTCTCTCCACTTGTGGATCTCAGGCTTCTCCTTGGGTCAGATCAAGCTTCTGGATGGTAAGGGAGAGTGTTCAGTCCCAAAAGAAAGGGCATGCCCTTGGATGACGTTCAGTCCCGTCTTTGGGAATCTAGGCCAGTGGTCAGCAAACTTTGATTCTATAAAAGGCCAGACAGAAGTTCCCACTGCAGGTTAAGGATCTGGCATTGCCACAGCTGTGCCATAGGTCGCAGCAGCTGTGGCTTGGATTCAATCCGTGGCCCAGGAGCTTCCATATGCCACAGGCCAAAAAAAAAAAAAAAAAAAAAAAAAAAAGCCAGACAATAAATATTCTAGGTTTGCAGGCCACACAATCTGCGTTGCAACAGCTCAACTCCACCCCAGCAGCCTAAGAGAGCCATAGACAGTATATAAATGGACAGACAGGGTGTGTTCCAACAAAACCTATTTACCAAAACAGGTGTGGGCTGGATTTTGGTCCATGGACCAGAGTCTGTCAACCCTTAATCTACACATTATAAGGGGAAAAATCCTAAATGCACAAAAGCCTCATCTTTATAAATTAAGAGGCTCAATACAAAGTATTCACACTGGTGACGCCACTGTGCTAAAAGAAGGGGCCTGCTGAGTAAATCCCCGCAGGTGACAGTCCAGGACCACCTGCTCTGCTGGGCTCCCTTCCAAATGCTTTGTGATCTTAGCCCATCTCATCTTCACAACACCCCTACGGCGCAGTGATCGTTAGAGGCCCCCCTTTTAAAAGTGGGGAAACCAAGGCACTGAGCGATCAAGCAGGTAGCCCACATCCACCCAGCTGGTGGCAGAGCCAGGAAGAGAATGCCAGCAATCGGGCCGGAGTCCTGCTCCTAGCCTGCCAGGCCAACGATGGCTGAGCCATGCAATGGCTTTGGTTACACAGCCAGTAAAAACCTCAGTGACAAGCAGGTACAGAAAAGACGGCCGTACGTGAAACAAGCAGGGTGTAAACGTGCCCTGGGCACCCACATGAGAACATCAGGAACCTCAGAAATGAAGGCAGCCAGGCCCAAAGGCCCACAGCAGCTGTGCTTAAATGACAGGCAAGTTTTCCTTCTCTAATTTCTCAATTTTCCATAATACGATATTGCTTTCAAAAGACATTTTTTAAGTGTTAAAGAAGAAAAAGGCTCTGCGGGCTCTAGATTCTTTCCAGGCGCTGTATGCAAACACTGTCAAGCCGACCTCCTCTCCCCCGAGCACAGGGACAAGGCTGCTGAGACAGCCCAGAGCCCATCACTCTTCTCAAAGCAGCGGCTGGACCAAACCCCGGCCTTCCCAAAGACACAGCAAGGATTTTATTTGCAGGGGGAGCCAGGAGCAGCCTGGGAAGGATCTGGAGCCAGAGGCCCCCAGCACCTCGCCAGCAGCCCCTTCCTCCATCCTGTTTATTCTGCAGCGAGGGGTCCTGGTCAGGGAAAGTAAACTTCCTCTCTTCCTGCGGGCCCAGCTCCCCAGCTCCCCTTCCTCTGAAAACTGCTCTTCCCACAGGAGAGGCAGCCATCAGGAAAAGCCAGTCGGCAGACCTAACCGAACAAGGCTGCCAGGCTCAGGCCAAAGCAGCAGCTCTCCGCGCCTCACCTGGGCCAGGCTCTCCAGCCGGACGCCCTCCAGCTCCTTCTGGTTTTCCAAGACAACTTCCTTCAGGTCGTGCAACTCTGCGCAGGCGGCGATGGCTCTGTCCACCTGATGCCAGGGACCAAGGCAGGGAAGAGGGGACAGCAGCGGGAAAGGGAGCAGGGCCAAGGAAAGATGGCAGGAGGGAGGAGAGAAGAGAGAGGGGCAAAGAGAATGACTGGCCCGAAGGCAAGGGGTGTCAGGGGAGGAGGAGACCCCACAGGTCTCAGCTCCTTGCCTGGCCCCCCTCACTCACCTCCTCCACCATCCTTCTCCCCTGGGGCACCAAGTGGAGAAAGCTCTGGACCACCTGGAGCTGCTCCATGGCCAGTGCCTTGGTCTTCGTGGGGACAGACCTGACGAGGAAGGGGCCATGGCATAATTGGCACACCCAAAGGCTTCAAGGATGGCCCTGCCGTCAACACCCACCCAGTCATCTGGCCACTGAGAGCCACCGGGCTGCAGGCTCCATGTTTTCCTTCTGAATCAGGGTGGCAGTGGGGGGAGAGGGGTATTTGCTCCACTGGGGACACCAAGGCCCAGAAAGGTTAAGCAATTTCCTCCAGGTCACCAGGCAAGTCTGTGGCACAGCAGGCAATGAACCCCTGATGTGCAATTTCCCAGCTTTAGCTTTGGCTCCTGATATGTCCCCAGCAGCGCCCCGGCCCCTCATGGGCACAGCCCCTCGGGGCCCTGGGTCCCACGCCACTCACTCCGGCCTCAAGGCAGTGCTGCTATGGTGAAACAGGACGAGGGTACCAAGAACCATGCCCAGGTTGGTCCTGCCCACGCCCGTCTGGCAGCTGAAGAGGAACGCAGGAGGAGGTCCGTGGGCATCTCGGAGCAGCAGCAGGCTGGGGGTCTCCTGGGGAAGAGCCACGAATAGCGAGTCACGGTGGGACCGCAGAGCCCTCAGCGTGTGTGGATAGGCGAGGCCAGACCAGCAGCTCAGCCACTTTGGCCAAACCCCACAGCAGGATCTGCTCCACCTGCACTACTGACCCAAAAGCACAGGCCCTGCCCCTTTTCCAGGCCCTGGAGGTGAAACTGCTCAGAGCAGTCACATTTACACCACTGTGAGATGCAGCTTAAACATGGTGACCTCCCAAGGCAGCTGGGGCAGAAAACTCAGAAAATATCAGGCAATGACTGGAGGGTATGACTTTTTAGCTCCAATAAAGAAAAGAGATGCTTGAGGCCTAGAAGAGTTAAATTTGTCCAGAATCACACTGCAAGTTAGCAGCCGAGCCACAGCCACCATCCAGCCCCCCAGATGGTCAGTGCTCAGCTGACATTAGAGAATGTACACACACACACACACACACACACACACACACACACTGACACACCTGACCCCTTCACCTTCCTCCAGAGGCCACACCCACCCTAGCATCTCCATGGAGACAGAGCCAAAACCTGGACCCACTCTCCAAGAACCAGCCCCCCCCTTACCCCCCCTTCTCCCGCCCTCACTTACCCGCAGGACACTGACAAAGGCATCAAACTGGGCTTCCAGAGGGGCCCCTTGCTCTGGCAGGGGCAGGCGGTGGTACCTGCCAGGTGACAGGGAGCGGCCCATCAGATAGGCCACACACCCCGGGCACCCCCACCCCTCATTCTCATGGGAGAGGTAGGTGTGGGGAACTCAGGCCAACCTGCAGGTGGCCAGACTGAGGCCTCAGCCCGAGAGCAGACCCAGCAAGCACACGTGCCGGTCACGCTGGGGTCCTACATGGGACAGGCCCCTTGTACCTGTAGGTGGGCCACAGGAAGAGGGGCCGCTTATACACCTCCTCGGTCACGTGCACATCGTCCTCGCCCCGGACGGCCACAGTGTGGGGCTCCCCCCTCAGGTCGTTGGTGTCGTGGTACACGTAGTACGTGTTCTCGCTCAGCTGGGCAAAGTCGTGGATCTGGATAGAGGTGGGGAGCCAGGGGCCGTGACGGGACTGTCCAGCTGAACGCTGGAGCACCAAGGCCACGCAGAGGCCACAGACAGGCTGCTTCCCCTCCAGGGAGACCTACGTGGCCAGAGGGGCCCCCTGTGCCCTGGGAGTCCTGATGGGACCGGGGTGGCCACTGGCCCAAAGGCAGCCACCTACACATGAGTGACATGGCCCACACTAGAGCCTGGTTAGAAGGGGCAGCAGGAACCAGCTAAACCGCCAGACTGAAGGACGGGAGGGAGCTAAAGAGGAGGGGGCCTGAGAGGGAGATGGGGAGGCAACCAGGGCCAGAGTGGTCTCTGTCCCTGTGAAGTCTCGGAGAAGGGGGACACCATGACCCCCACGCTCTATTTCCACACCCCTGTGGCGTGTCACAGCCTCAGAGACCCTGACAAACCGCCACGCTCTGGAGGGCAGTTATTTCTTCAGCTGTTCTCCCTCCCCATGGAGCCTCAGAACAGAGGCTCAGAGTTCCCGTTGTGGCTCAGCGGAAATGAAGCCAACTAGTATCCAAGAGGACGCAGGTTCCATCCTTGGCTTCCCTCAGTGGGTTAAGGATCCAGCATTGCCATGAGCTGTGGTGTGGGTCACAGATCCGGCCTGACTCTGGCATTGCTATGCCCGTGGTGTAGGCCAGCAGCTGCAGCTCTGACTGAACCCCTAGCCTGGGAACTTCCATGTGTCACAGGAGTGACATTAAAAAGCAACAGAGGCCCATCGAGAGCATGCCCCAGCCCAGGTCTCACAGCTCACAGAGGCTGAACTTCAATCTTGGGACTTTTAGTCTAGTACTCTTTCCCTGCACCAGACCCTTTTCTAAATAAGGGGGCTGAGTTTGGAGGAGAAAAGCAGAGTGGCAAAGGGGCAAACGGAACCAGGAAGAGAAGTCCTTCCCCTGGCCACCCACAAGCTGGCCTTGCAGCAGCCACTCGCCCAAGCAAGGCAGAAAAGCGGGCGAGCATGGGCCCGGGAGAGCAAAGTGGGGCTGTAGGCCGGGGCTCAACTCAGCTGTCTGAAGGCTGCCAGGGAGGGCGGCCTCCCACCCACACCGGTGGCCCCCACCTCCTTCCGCATGGCCAGCTCCAAGCGCTCCGCCTGGACCCCGGGGCCGAGGCCCTGGAGGTTCTCATGAAGACTCTGCTTGTCTCGAGGCGTATAGGGCACGAAGTCCTCGTCAGCACGCAGAAACAGCACGGGCTCCTCCCGCACACAGATGATGATGCACGCCTGCCAGGAGCCCAAGCAGGGAGGAACCATCACTACTCCCGCTGTGGACACCCGGACCCCCTGCCCCACCTCCGGCCCTCAGGTAGACTGTCCCCCCTCCCCATAGGCTCATCACCCCACTCTACCCCTGTAAACTGAATCCCACCCCAGAAGCAAAGTTCAGCCCAAATGCCACCTGTTCCTGACCCTCCCTCCTCTCAGGGCCAACAGCCCTTCATCTGAATCTCCTAGTGTTAATTCTTGCTCTGTATTAACATTATCAATCCATACATCTTTCTCCCTTCCTAGACCACAGGATCCTCTCTGTCCTGGTCATTTTCACATCCCAATTCCTACCGCAAAGCCCTGGGTAAGTCAAGTGCTTGATAAACATCAGCTGAAGAAATAACTGCCCGCCACCACCCTGCAACCATTCATTCACTGAGCACCAAGCAGGCAGATATGGGGGCGGGCCCCGCCCTGGAGGAAACTGCTGGCAAGATGGGGTCCAAGCTCAGTTAACAGCCCCTCCCCACTCTGGTTCCCCTCGAGGACTCTCCAACTTAAACCAGGTCAAGAGGCTGGGCTGCCCCATGCTGAACACAGGGGCCCCACCCCGCACCTGAGTCTTCAGGTCGCCCACCATGAGCCTGCAATCACGGCAGACCCTCAGCCTCTGTCCTGGAGGCACATAAAACCCCGCCTCCACATCAGGCAGGAGGGAGGAGTTATTAAAAGCAGACACGGGGAGTCTCAAGTGTCTGGGTCTTGGGACACCACTCAGGGGCTCTGTCACTGATCCTCGCTGGGCCTTGGTTCCCCCACCCTCCTAGGGCTGACATGAGGACATGAGTGTTAGCTGTGATCATCCTGTAAGCTGTATAAGGGACTTCTGACCTCAGGGCTCCCATGTCCATATGGGACAATGCAATAAACATTCACCCAGAATTCCCCAGTCATGCTGACCACAATGACCATCATGGCATTCAAGGCCTGGCAGGGCCTGGTTCTGGTCACCAGTTACCCTCCCCACCATATGGCCCGGTCCCTCCAGAGGCTCTGAAGTTGCCCCTCCCAGAAACCTCTTTGCCCAGATTTGGGGGGCTTGGCCCCTGCCTGGACAGTGGCCATGCTTACCCTGTGTCCATCCTTCTGAAGTTTCTGGAGGACCCGCCTGAATCCCAAGAGGCTGGGCTGCCCCATGCCGAACACAGGGGCCCCACCCCGCACCTGCCGGAAGTTGGGGGCCCCACAGCTCTGCTGAGTGCCCAGCACGTCTGTCTTCTCGGCAACATCCCGCACCAGGAAGTAGCGTCCCTGGTAGGGAGATAAATACTGGGGGTCACGCCAATGACTCAGGGACATCTTTACAGACGAAGCTCTGTCCCAGGCCCCAGGAGACATGGAGCAGGGAGATGGGGCAGGGGACATGGTGCTCAAGTTGTCTGCAGCCTCATGGAAAAGGCAGACAAAATACGTGACTATCTGTGATGCCGGGGGCAGTGGTGTCAAATAGTGGGGGGAAAGGAAAGACAACTCCTCCTGAAGGGGAATCAGAGAAGGCTTCAAGCAGGAGGTGGCATCTGGGCCAGGCCTTGAAAAAGGAGGGCAGGGAGAGGCACTCCAGGGAGAGGATATGGAAGATCGAAGCCGGCTCTTGAGTGGGCCTGCAGCTCCCCAGGCAGAAGACAAACATCTCTCACCCCCCAGAGGAAGCTCATGGAAAGGGGGCCCGAGAAGGGAGTCACAGCTGGGGCACTAGGAATCAACTAGAGAAAACTGCAAGCCACTTCCTGGGGTCTGTCGTTCTGAGGATGGGCAGGACTCTCCCCTCCCCAGTTGGGGGCTGCAGTGGCTACAGGGAATACAGGAAAACACTACCCAGGGATCAGGTAAGAGCAGGAGGGACCAGATTGGTTCATTCTGGGGCCAAAGGAACCACAAGGATATCTCATCCGCCCGTTCGCTCATCTACCTATCCATCACCGCCACCCAGCCAGACCCTCTTTTAACAAATACAGTTTAGGGAGTTCCCGTCATGGCTCAGTGGTTAACAAACCTGACTAAGAACCATCAGGTTGCAGGTTTGATCCCTGGCCTTGCTCAGTGGGTTAAGGATCTGGCATTGCCGTGAGCTGTGGTGTGGTTGCAGACATGGCTCAGATACCGCGTTGCTATGGCTGTGGTGTAGGCTGGCAGCTACAGCTCCAATTCGACCCCTAGCCTGGGAACCTCCATATGCCCCAGGTGTGGCCCTAAAAAGATAAAAGACAAAAAAAAAAAATACAGTTTAAGCACCATGATTATCATTCATTCATTCATTCACTGACTATTTATTAAGTACCTACACTATACCCAAGCACTGTTCTAGCACTTGGGGTGTTCTAGGGCCTTGCAGTGAACAAGATGCATGAAAAGTCATTCATCCCTGTAGACTAGGAGATATTTAAGGGGGGGGGAGATAAACAGATAGATCTATCTAGATAGATCTACATCTACATCTGCATCTCTATCTACATGCCAGAGAAGTTCTGAAACTTCAAAAGAGAACAGAAGGAGATTTCCTGTCTGGGGGCAGCAGTCTGGGGCCCTGGGGGCTTTCAGACTCCCATCTCTGTTCTCCCTGGTGCTCTGAGGAGTGGGGGTGGGCAGGCTGGGGACAGATAGGGCCAGAAGAGCAGGAGGCTCCGCAGAGCAGGAAGAAGAGATCCCCAGAAACCAGGGGGTAGGGTGAGGCAGTAAGGGGACACTGGGAAAAAGCAGGAGTGGATTAGGGAGGAAGCCTGTGAGGAAGGTGGGTGGGACAGGTGGGAAGAGGCTGGAAGAGGGAGAAGGGACAGGGCCCACCTCACCTGCACCAGGTAGTGCTCCGGGGTGGAGTCCGAGAGCCGGCCCAGTGTGTAATGGGCTTTGAGCAGCTCATCGTGGATCTGGAACTCCTCCTTGCAGTTGTACCTGCCAGGGGAGGGATGGAGACTGAGTTGGACAACTGCATGGCTAGGATCCACTCCTCCTTCGCCAAACCCCATCCCACACCACTCCACTGATTTATGGCAGAGGCTGCCCACTGTTCCCCAACATCCACTCTCCCCTTCTTCCTTGGCAATAACACCCTGGAATTGTGACTGGAACAACCGGCTTCAGACTACATGTCCCAGCCTCCCTTGCAGCTAGAGTGATCATGTGATTCAGTTTTGGCCAACGGGATGTGAGGAGACATGACATGTGCAATTTCCAGTCTATTCCCTTAAAGGGAAGGCAGGAAGTAGGTATTGACGGTGGCAGGGCAACAAGAAAGGAGGAGCCTGGCTGCTCATGGAGGAGCCAGCCATACCAGTCTGGAGTATCTCCTGGACTTTTGTGTAGAGAGAAGCTTCTGTCTTGCTTAAGGCCTCCTGAAACAAGGGTTGCTTTGGTTCTCGGTGGTCCCTCCATCAGACTCTCTCTGAGAACAACCCCCCACCAACAATCCCACAGGACAGTGAGGTGGTTCAGGACACAGACTTTGGGGCCATGCAGCTTGGGCAGGAGTCCAACCCCCCTCCCCATGACTCCATGGCTTTAATTACTTGCTCTTTAGTGTCCAGCAATTCCCACCGTCTAAGGGCTGCTGTGATAAGACAATGCGCTAAGGAAGAAAGTGCTTAGTTAGCCCAGTGCCTCAGGCATAGAAAGCATTCAGTAATCCAATTAGTATTACTAGTAGTAGTTCTGCCTCCACATGGGGCCGTTTCAAACAAAACCCAGATTTCTGTAGATGCTAAATGGGGCAGGGGTGGGGGGGGTGTCCTGTGCACTCAGACCCAAAACAGCTTTTGTGTTGATTATAACAAAAAAAAAAAAAAAAAAACAGCCTCCCAGAGTCTTCGATCCGGGGTCTGACCCTCTTTATAAATGAGCTGCCTTTAGGAAAGGCAGGGTGCTGGAACAAGTGGGGTGGGAGAACTAGACAGGAGTCCAGAGGCCTGGGGTCCCTTGGCCACTTCTGTCTCCATCTCACACATGACCTGAGGAGGGCAAATCCCTCTGCCTCCCTGAAACTCAGTTTCTGTACCTAGATCCGTTTTCACATCAGATCGAAAAGGTATTAGATCATGGAGTTCCCACTGTGGCTCAGTGGTAACAAACCCAACTAGTATCCACGAGGACACAGGTTCGATTCCTGACTTGGCTGAGTGGGTTAAGGATCTGGTGTTGCCATGAGCTGTGGTATAGATCGAAGACATGGCTCAGACCCGGCGTTGCTATGGCTGTGGTGTAGGCCAGCAGCTGTAGCTCTGATTCGCCCCCTAGCCTGGGAACTTCCACATGCTGCAGGGGTGGCCCTAAATAAGATGAAAGAAAGAAGGAAGGAAGGGAGGAAGAAAGGAAGGAAAGAAAAAGAAAGAAGGAAGGAAGGAGGGTAGGTGGAAGGAAGGAAAGGTATGAGATCAGGAGTTGGCAAACGCTGTCTGCAAAGGACCAGACAGTAAATACCTCAGGCTTTGTGGACAACTACTCAGTGCTACCCTTGCAGCCCTCAGCATCCACTGACAAGATGCAAATGAATGCAAGTGGCAGTGTTCCAATAAACCCTTATTTACAAACACAGGGGATGGGCCAGATTTGGCCAAAACCACATAGTTTGCCAGGCACCGTGCTGGCTGATCTCTAAAGTCCCTTCTACCTCAAATAAGCTATAACCTAAGAATCACTGTGTCATGGATGGCTCTGGGGACGCACAGGACCACTGAAGTGGATTTTTATAGTAGGCCAGAGACTGTTCTGAGCCATATCACATCTAAATATTTTGAATGTCATCCCCACATACCTTTTTTTTTTTTTTTAGGGCTGCTCCTGAGGCATGTGGAGGTTCCCAGGCTAGGGATCAAATTGTAGCTGTAGCTGCCGGCCTACACCAGAGCCACAGCAACACAGGATCCTTAACCCACTGAGCAAGGCCAGGGATCAAACCTGCATCCTCATGGATCCTAGTCAGATTCATTTCCACTGAACCATGACGGGAAATTCCACCCCCACATATCTTGATAAGGAAACAGAGGCCTTGAGAGGGAAAAGTATCTGCCCAAGGTCAGAGGGGGAGGGAGCGGCAGAGCCGGGCTTGGGACGCATGGTTCCAACACTGTGCTCGAGACCCAAACCTAGTTTTGTCATCTGCTAGTCCAAGGACTACATAGCAAGTCCATTTTCTTTAAAATCTTTTCTGCTCCCCTATCATGAGCGCAGCAATGTATTATGACTACAATGCCCCTGTCAGGCCCCAAAGCCAGCAGGCCGGACTTATCACTCCCACTCCTCAGGTTTCCATACACAGAAAGCCCCACCTGCTACGGCTCTGCCTAATGTTTACGCATGGCACATATTTAAATCTTAGTTCATCAGGTCCCACTTCCTCCGTCCTGAGGGGGTCCAGAGGCAGGGGAGCTCAGCGGGCAGATGGGATGGAAGATAAGTGTTCTTGATGCACCAGGAGGCGGGTCCAATGCCCCTTCTGTCTCCTAGCCTCAGGCTGCCAGTATTCACTCCTTCACTGGCCCCAGAGGACACATGCAGCGTGTCCGGGTCTCTCAAAATATGGGGCAGAACAAACCCTCGGTCCCCCTGGGAATGTCCCTGAAGGACCTAATTAGGAAAGCTGACCAACAGCCTCCAGCTTTTTCAGCCCAAGGCCCTTTAATAGCCTGGGGTTAACCTCAGTTTTGAACCATAATTACAGGTGGTGGGGGATAAAAAAAAATCTAAATTTTATGCATCAAAGTATATAAACTTCCTTTAAAAATGTTTAGCCAAACTCTACTCTCAGGAGCACCCGCTGTGGGACAATGGGATCAGCGGTGTCCTGGGAACCCTGGGACTCTGGTTCAACCCCTGGACCAGCACGGTGTGGCCCAGATCTGATCCCTGGCCTGGAAACTCCATATATGGCAGGGCAGCCAAAAAAAAAAAAAAAAAAATTTACTCAACAGGGTGCCCCCATTCAGGCAATGCCCCCTCTTCATGCTCCCTAGCCATGTGGACATGACAAATAACATGGGCTAAGAGACACTGGCTCTACCATCTACTTGCTGTGTGACTCCAGACAAACTGCTTCACCTCTTTGGACCTCAGTGTCTTCATCAAGGAACAAGGTTTGGAGACCTTAAGTGCTATAAGCCACCAACCCTCCCAGAGGCTCCCCCCAGCCATGTCTTCTGGGGACATGGTCACACTCGTCCGGCCACTCACGTGATCACGACGGGGGCCACCTTGTTGGGGATGATGGACTTGGCCTTACTGTTGGGCAAGCTCGCGGTCTGGAAGGAGTGGACGCTGAGTGAGTGCCGACCATCCATCGTGCTGCCGTCCTGGAGGCCCTCAAAGGGGGTGCTCGCTGAGACCGTCTGCTGGGCTGTGCTGGCCGTTGTACCCATAGTCTGCCGGCGGCCTCAGGACCCAAGACCTGTGGGGTAAGAGGGCACGTGGTCAAGGAAGGGTGGGAAAAGTCACAGCAGGAGGGACCTAGGCCGGAGTCCCCATTGCAGCGCAGTGGAAATGAATCCAACTAGCATCCATGAGGACATGGGCTGGATCCCTGGCTCGCTCAGTGGATTAAGGATCCAGGGTTGCCATGAGCTGTATTGCAGGTTGCAAATGTGGCTCAGATCCCACGTTGATGCGGCTGTGGCATAGGCCGGGAGGTGCAGCTCTGATTCCACCCCTAGCCTGGGAACCTCCATATGCCATGGGTGCAACCCTAAAAAAGAGAGAAAAAAAAGCGGGACCTAGGTCACCCCTCACCCCCACCCTATGTACAGAGTCTGAAACCCAGAAAGAGCCAGCTCACTCTGCAGCTGAAGACAGAGGTGGGTCCTGCTCCCCCCACCACCCCCACCCCTGCACTGTGCCCAGTAAAGCACATGTTCACCGAGTCCCTACTGTGTGCACAGCCCTCTGCGCTGCTGCTTTGGGGAGAATTATGGACATGGAGTGACAAGACAGCGTAGCCCCTTACCCCTTATGGTTTACACTCCCTCCCCGGCAAAGGTAAGACAGGGAGGGGTTAGCCATCCCGCCCCTCTTCCCCGCCAGGCCTAGGGCGCTAAGTGGCTGGGTCCTGGCACACGGAGGGCAGGGAGAAGTGGAGGCTGTCACCGAGCGAGAGGCAGAGGGAAAGTCAGCAGAGGATTTGAAGGATTTAGATGAGGTGAAGGATTTGGATGGGAACGGGAGGCAAAAGGACATTCTGGCTGTGAATGTCACCAACAGAGGCCAAGCGAGTCCAGACTGGGCAGGTTCTCAGCAAACCAAGGATACAAAGAAAGCGCCAGCGCCTGATCTCTACATCAATAATCTGAACATCGTCAACAACACCCCAACAGCAAAGCTTCTGCCCGACATCTGGCAGCTGGGCATCCTAGTGGACTCACAACTCCCCCTGCAGGGCTTGCTCCTGGGGAGGGTTAAGGACGTGTGCAGACTGGGCTGTAAGGGTGTTTTGGTGGTAGCAGTGTTGTTGATAGTATCCAAACACTGGAAACAACCTGCAACAGGGGATTTGTTGAATACATTACAGGACATCTCTAAGGTGCAATGTTAGCCTGAAAAATACCACACTGACTGACATGGAAGGGTATCTAGGCAACAGGAATGGAAGGACAAGGATGCAAACCAAGTACAGCCATTTCATTTTATTTTATTGTATTTTGCTTCTCAGGGCCATACCCATGGCATATGGAGGTTCCCAGGCTAGGGGTCCAACTGGAGCTACAGCTGCCAACCTGTAGCAGCAACTCCAGATCTTAGCCTCGTCTGCGACCTACACCACAGCTCACGGCAACGTTGGATCCTTAACCCACTGAGCAAGGCCAGGGATCGAACCAGGCTTCCTAGTCGGATTCATTTCCGCTGCGCCACAATGGGAACGTCTATGGTCCCATTTCAATACATGGATTTTAATACACGAATGTGTATCAGGAGAAAAGCCTGGGAGGATACCCATCAAGATGCTAACCTGAGTCATCCCCTGGCGATGAGATTAGAGACCATTTTAATTCTCTCCTTTCTCCTTATTTGCATTTTCTACAATTTTTTTCCTCTGATCACTGGGTAATAAAACCTACTTAAGACAAATAATAGAGTGGCTGAGGAAACAGGCCAGGAGAGCTGCTAAGAGCTGGAAGAGGATGTGGGAAGACTGGCTCAGGGGTCTGAGAACCAGGGCCACTGGGAAAGGAAGGGGCTGAGAATTCCACACTTTCTGGGAATTCAGCAGCAGCGGGCTCCACATGGCACTGATGGTCCAGGATCAGGAGAGGGAGGGAGCGACCTGCCCCGCCAGCCCCTATCCCCGCCTGGACCCTGAGCTGGCTCCACTCCGCAGAAGCAGAGTCCTTCCCTGAAGATCCCCACCCCCTTCCAAGCTGCCCTCAGCCATCCACACTCACCCCCACCCCTGACCCCACTCTCACCCCTGCCCTCTCATAAGCAGCAGCAGCACCTCAAGAAGCCAATGGTGGGGTCAGGGGTCACCATGAAGCCTAGGCAGCAGGTAGGTCTGAAGGCTGAGCTCACAGTGCCCTCTCGCCCCAGACCCCAAATCAAGAGTTCCTGGTCCTGAGGCAAGTGCTTCCCATGCCTCCCGAACACACTGACTGCACTCGGGCTCCCTGTCCCCGGGGCCACCTGGACAGCTCCCTATCATTCCAGTCCTCCCTGCTGGAAGGAGCTTCCCCCTCCCTCTCCCATCTGGAAAGGGCTGTCTGCGGCCCAGCCTTGTCAGCTTGACAACTCCCAGCAGCCGGGGGACGGCTCGGCTAAGACGCGCGCCTTGGGTTTATAAGAGTCTCATCACGGCTCTCCACACCCAGGCTCGCTCTCGCTCGCTCGCTCGCTCGCTCTCTTTCTCTCTCCTTCTCTCTCCTTGGTGGAAGATGGAAGGAATGAACCTCTGTTCCCAAACAGAAACAGAGGCGCTCAGAGCGGCTAAGGGGCTCCATAGTGGATCCCCAGCTGACCATCAGCAGGGCCAGAACCTTCTCTCCACTTCGCCTGCCGGGGTGGACCCCCAGCATGGCTCACCAGCGTTCCCCAGACCCCTCTCAGCAGTCTGGGCCAAGGAGGCGTGGGTGGGAACAGCCGCCTCCAAGAAGAGGGGCACAGCGACAGTCACTGAAGGAGGGGGTGATGGACATGGGAAGGGCCTGTGGGAGGCAACAGCTGGCTACAGCTGCCAGGCCAAGGCTGGGCCCTGCTAGAACGGGGCTGGGCCTGACACCTCCCACTCCCCTCCCCCACAGCTCCAGCTCTGGCCGTCCTCTGCTCTCTCGGGCTCCACAGGCAATGGCAGTCCCAGCTAATCCCCGTAAGGACAGCTGGAAAATACAGATGTGCACAGCTGCAGGCTGCAGCAATGAGAGAAGGACCGTATCCTCTGAAAGTTGACCTATTTCCCAAATGTCTAAAGGCGGGTGAAACCCCAGGCTTCCCAGGCTTCTCAGTCGGTAGCTCTGCCCCTGAAACCTCCCAAGCCCTTCTGAAGTGAGCCTTGCCAACAAAGGGGGCTCCATCCTGCTGGACATCCTGCTGGGCAATTTACTTTTCCTCTCTGGGCCTCCGTGTCCCCAGCCATAAAATGACAGTGACAGATGGGATGGTCTGAAAGCCCTTTCCATCTAGCCAAGTGGATCTGGCTACTAAGATTGGCAGTCTGACCATCTGTGACCAGGGCCGGGGTGAGCAAGGGCAGGGATGTGGGTGGGGGCCCTAGTGTTCAAACCTCTGCAATGGGGAGGGTGGGGGAGAGACTGGGATGAGCCCAAAGAGTAAGTGGAGTGGCGGGGAGGTGGCTATGAGCCAGGATGATTTGCAAACAATTATGCCTATTTCCCTAACTTCTAACTAAAACCTAGCATTTTCTTCAATCATGAATGAAGGCCAGAGTTCCCACTGTGGCTCAGCAAGTTAGGAACCCAACTAGTATCCCTGAGGATGCAGGTTCAATCCCTAGCCCTGCCCAATGGATTAAGGATCTGTCATTGCCATGGCTGTGGTATAGGCCAGCAGCTGCAGCTACAATTTGACCCTAGCATGGGAACCTCCAAGATGCCATAGACCCTAAAAAGTGAAAGGAAAAAAAGAAAAAGAAAAAAAAAAAAAAAAAAAGGAAGGCCAGCCCTGTCATGTCACGGAGTCTGGGACATGGCCACCACTGAGCTCAGAGACATTTTCTCATCACACGGCAGCTGGGCAGGTTCTGGAAACGGGGCAGGCACTCAGCACGCCCTTCACATCACTGTAATCAGACCTTAGCTCCTTGCTCCCAGACCGCAGATGACAGGACTGCACAACTCTGGACAACTCTGTGCCTGGTGGTCTCGGGGCCCCACATCGGATCCCAGGTTCTCACGGCTGCATCTCACTCAACAAGTGTGAAGAACACAACAATCCAAGAGGCAAACCTAGCCTCACCTTAGGAAGCCAGCTGTAGGGAAGCTGCCATGCAAAGTGGGGTTCTCAACACCTGGGACAATCAAACTAATTGCCATCGCTCCGAGTCCATCATGCTAGGCAGTGTCCTCAAAGGCATGCCCCAGCTGAATGTCTCCATCAAAGCTGAGCAACACCAGCCCTTTCTCTGGAGTGTCTTTTTTTTTTTTTTTTTTTGTCTTTTTGCCATTTCTTGGGCCGCTCCCACAGCATATGGAGGTTCCCAGGCTAGGGGTCGAATCGGAGCTGTAGCCACTGGCCTACGCCAGAGCCACAGCAACGCAGGAACCGAGCCGCATCTGCGACCTACATACACCACAGTTCACGGCAACGCCGGATCCTTAACCCACTGAGCAAGGCCAGGGATCGAACCCCCAACCTCATGGTTCCTAGTCGGATTCATTAACCACTGAGCCATGACGGGAACTCCACCCTGGTGTGTCTTTAAAAATAAAATTTAAGAGTTTCCATCGTGGCTCAGCAGAAATGAATCTGAATAGCATCCATGTGGACGCAGGTCCGATCCCTGGCCTTGCTCAGCGGGTTAAGGATCCAGCGTTGCTGTGAGCTGTGGTGTAGGTTGCAGATGCAGCTCAGATCTGACATTGCTGTGGCTGTGGTGTAGGCCACTAGCTGCAAGCTCCCATGCGACCCCTAGTCTGCGAACTTGCATATGCCGCAGGTGCGGCCCTAAAAAGACAAAAAATAAAATAAAAAATATAAAAATAAAATGTAACCTTAACTTACTTAATGGATTATTTCATGGACTCAGGAGCAGATATTACAACTATACCAATTTTGGTTTAGTATATTGACAGCCCTCTCAATAAAATGTACTTCCTCTGTAACACCATATACTTAGTTTTGTCTCTTTAAAAAACCCCTTCTCTGAGAAGGGATTGATGAGCTTCTGCCATATTGCTAGAGGGGCTCTTGGTAAATCAGAAAAGGGAACCATTGGAGTTCGCATGGTGGCGCAGCGGGTCAAGAATCCGACTGCAGTGACTTGTGTAACTACAGAGGTACAGGTGTGATTCCCAGCCCAGCACAGTGTGTTAAGGACCCAGTATTGCTGCAGCTGTGGCTCAGATTCGACCCCTGGCCTGGAATTCCTATATGCTAGATGCAGCCGAAAAAGGAAAAAAAAGGTAACCCTTGCTTTAAGGGAAGACCATTCCTGCCCCAAATACAGGTGCTGGGTGCTTTACAATATCCAGTTTCCACCCCCCCGCCACCTACAACCTTGAAAGGTCCAGGCTTCACTGTGTCCATTTTCACAGTGAAGGACAGCTGGTCTTTGGTAGGTGGCAGCATCAGCTGGCCTCCCTGCCTCTTCACAGCTGACCCTGACAGCGAGAGCACCCCACACACGCTCCCTCGCTCCACACGAGGACGTGCCATCCTCCTGACCCTTGGCAAGTATATGGCAGTTGGTCCTGAGAGAAAATAAACCGCCCTTGGGAATCCTTGGCAGAGAAGTAGTCTCATTTCTCCAAAAAGAATCAAACTTCAGGAGTTCCCATCGTGGCACGGTGGAAACAAATCCGACGAGGAACCATGAGGTTGTGGGGGTTGTGGGTTCAATCCCTGGCCTCACTCAGTAGATTAAGGATCCAGCGTTGCCGTGAGCTGTGGTGTAGGTAGCTGCGGCTCGGATCCTGCGTGGCTGTGGCTGTGGTGTAGGCCAGCAGCTGTAGCTCCAATCTGAACCCCTAGCCTGGGAACCTCCATATGCCATGAGTGTAGCCCTAAAAAGCCAAAAAAAAAAAGGAAAGAAAAGAAAAGAATCAAACTTCAGGAGCTGGACTATTAGCTCCAACTCCTCAACTGACTGCCTGACTCTATAGCATAAACACCCAGCCTGCCGAAGCAGTGAGCCCCTTGTCAATGGCAGTATTCAAGCCAAGGGGTCACGGCAGACAACCATTCTGGGTCCTAGAATAGGGGATGACCCACAAGAGGTTCAAAGCTGATTTCTAAGGCCCCAGCTCTAAACATCTCAGGAGCCCAAGTCCATTTCTTTTCATATGGTTCTTGGTAGAAGTGAAACGTCAGCATCCCTGTCTCAGTTTCCCCATCTCTAATACAAAGCTCACAGTACTCACCCCCCCAATTCTTTTGTGTGTGTGTCTTTTTTTGCTTTTTTAGGGCCACACCTGGGGCATATGGAGGTTCCCAGGCTAGGGGTCTAATCGGAGCTGTAGCCACCAGCCTACACCACAGCCACAGCAAGACTGGCAGCGACCTACACCACAGGTCAGGGCAACGACGGATCCTCAACCCACTGAGCGAGGCCAGGGATCAAACCCACAACCTCATGGTTCCTAGTCGGATTCATTAACCACTGAGCCACAACAGGAACTCCAAATTGTATCCTTAAAATGGGTGATTTTTTTCATATGAAGTTTGCCTAAATAGATCTTAAAAACAAGAGGAGGAGTTCCCTGGTGGCCTGGCAGTTAAAGACTCGGCATTGCCACTGCTTTGGCTCAGGTTCAGTCCTTGGCCTGGGAATTTCTGCATGCCATGGGCGAGGCCAAAACATTTAAAAATTTAAAAATAAAAACAAGAGGAGTTCGCCCCTCTCATCACACCTTCCTCCCTAGCTCCACAAGCTACCTCCCTGGACCTCAGTTGTCACATCTCTGAAATGGGGACAACAGCAGTACTTCCCCTGTGGGGTTGAGTGAAGGTTAAATACCACAGTTGACCCTTGAACAACTCGGGGGTTAGGAACGCTGACCCTCCAACAGTCTAAAATCTATATATAAAAATAAAATCAAATCTATATATAACTTTACAGCCATACCCACAGCTCTGCATACAAGAATTCAAGCAACCACAGATCATGTAATATTGCAATGGGTACCTAATGAAAGGTATTCATGTGTAAGTGGCCCTGTACAGTTGACACCTGTGTTGTTCGGGGGTCCACTGTACACATATATAAAGTCCTCAGAACAGGGCCTGGTCAGTGAGTGTTCCACAAAAACCAGCCAGTACCACGCCCTGCAGAAGTGGGGGCACTGATCAATCAGATTCTGGAGCTGGGCTGGCAATATATTCACCACCAACTGCACGTGGGTGCTGAGCCCTTTCAGTGTGCCTGTTCCACAATGGGATGTGCTGCACGGATAAAATGCGCACTGGCAGAGTTCTCTGGTGGCTCAGCAGGTTAAGGATCCAGTGTTGTCACTGCTGTGACACAGGTTCAATCCCTGGCCCAGGAACTTCCACATGCCAGGGATGCAGCCTACATAAATAAATACATGAAAATGCACACTGGATTTTGACAACTTAGTGTAAAAAGAGAAACATCTCAGGAGCAACTTATTATGCTGATAATGTGTTAAAAGGATAATATTTTGATATATTGGGTTAAATAATATATGGACTCAAATTTAGTTCAACTATTTCTCTTTACTTTTTAATATGGCTATTTAACATGACGCATGATGAAACTAACACAACATTGTAAACCAACTTTACTTCAGTTAAAGGACATGTGGCTCACTTTATACAGGTTTCCCCCATTTTTCAAAAGCCTGTGTGGAGTTCCCATCATGGCTCAGTGGTTAATGAATCTGACTAGGAACCATGAGGTTGCAGGTTCAATCCCTGGCCTTGCTCAGTGGGTTAGGGATCCGGCATTGCCCTGAGCTGTGGTGTAGGTCGCAGACTTGGCTCGGATCTGGTGTTGCTGTGGCATAGGTCAGCAGCTATAGCTCTGATTGGACCCCTAGCCTGGGAACCTCCATATGCCAAGGGAGCAGCCCTAGAAAAGGCAAAAAGACAAAAAAAAAAAAAAAGCACGCCTGTGTAACTCTATTTGCTTTAACAAAAGACATACATTAGCAACTCTTCACTAACAGAAAGGAACCTAGAAAGGACTTTACTTTTACCAAAGCAAAATGAAAAGCAAAAACAGTGTTGAGAGTTTGTTCTGCAGGAACCTAAGTTATGGAGAAAATTCACCTCCAGCAGCGGGAGCAGCCCCGCCAAGCTCCTTTCCAGGAACCACACTCAGATCTCAGCATCCAGCCCCAGAGCTCTGACCTGTGTGGGTGAGCATCTGTGCTTTATCTAACTTATGTTGTGCACTGTTAGCAAGAGGTGCCCTAAGGTAACTGCTTCTCTGCTCTATGCCCGTTTCGGCTCACAAAGCTTTCGTAGACTCACTCAACTTTCAGACAGCAGGGGAAGCTGTGCTCCCGTCGGACAGCACGGCCGAGTCTCAAGTCCGCTGTGGTCCTTGAGGGACCCCCTCAGTCAGCTCTGGGTCCTTAGAGTTGAGCCCAATGCCTGTTGCAGGTGAGAACTTAACCTTCTGTTGGAGGCATGAAGAAGCCCCAGGTAAGCAGTGCTAGCATTCTCAATACAGATAGAAAAGTGAGGGCCCCCAGTGTCCTTATACCTGGTTGGGGATACCGTGGTTTCAACTCTATGTGAAGCGCGGTCTCTGGGGGCCAGAATTTTCCCATCTCTACCACATATTAGTTGCATAGCACATGGCTTCACTTCTCTGTATTCCTAACTATAAACTGAGGACCGTAACTGTACCTCCCTAATTGGATCACACAGGAATGAAACAAGTGAACGTGTGTTTAAGACAACACCCACCCAGCCCAACACCCCGCAACAGCACCATCGGTATCACCACAGGCCCCGCCCTCCCTGCACAGGCTCCCCGCCTTCTCCACATCCCCTCCTTGCAACCACTGGTACCAGATCTAAACCTTCCGAGCCAGGACCAGGGCCACGCCCAGATGCTGCCTATAAAAAGAATGTTTGAGGAGTTCCCTGGTGCCTCAGAGGGTTAACGACCTGGCATTGGCACTGCTGTGGTGTGTGGGTTTGATCCCTGGCCCAGGAACTCCCACAGGCTGCAGGCACAGGAGAGAAAAAAAAAGGAATGCTGTGGAGGAATAAGAGTGCTTAGCCACTCCTGGCTCACATCCTGGGCAAAGAGCAGGGCAGAGAGGCGCTGGGCCACAGCAGCAGCCCTGCTCTGGTAACACACAATTATAATTTTCCCCGTGTCGCTCTGTCCAGTAAGCCACCTAGGGAGGTTTCGGTCTGCTCCTGGCCTTAATCAAGACTGGAGGGCCCAGCTCTACTCAGGGGCCTTGGGCAAGTCCCCTGCCTGCTCTCAAACCACACTCATAGATGAACCATTTGCACCCCTAGTTGGCCCAGCTGCTCTGCCATCACTGGCCCCTGGCCCCTAAGGAGACGACTACATGGCCTCTAGGAGTCTCTCCTTCCCTCTTTCCCCCCAACAATCCACCCTCCATGCAGCAGCCAGAAGGATCTCGAAAGCTCTAAATCACTTCACTGGCCCTGCTTAGCTGTTTGCTCCCTGTCAAGTGGGAGTCATAAACCCTGTCTCGCCTCTGGAGGTTAAGGGCTGTTGACAGTAGCAGAGACAGAAAAACCACAAAGACACAAAAAAGCCCAGCAGGCTGTAGGAACAGAATAGTTATCATGGGAACACAGACGACCCCAGGCAGGGGGCACTCAGGCAGGGGTCATGTCATTTCCTTCCATCACACTATCACATGCAAACCTCTAACCTGGCAGACAGGCCACCCCACCCCATCCCACCCCCGCCACAATGCCCCATGTCCTCCTCCTTCCAGCATGTCAGGCCCTCTCCTCATCATGAAAGCTTCACACCCACCACCCTTCCGCCTGGAATGCTCTCCGGCTCATCCATGTGGCTGCCCCTTCCTGTAGCCTTAGCTCAAATGTCCCTCCTCAGAAGCCCCTCTGAGGCCCTGGTGATGCTGTCTACCCACACCACCCTCCCTCAGTCCTTCTCCAGCTTATGACTCCCTTTCATTTCTCCATCACCTCACGGACGGGATTCTGTGTGTAGCAGCAGTTTCCCTGACTTCCCAAGAGCAGGCTGGTACCTAATTTGTCCAGGCCATGGCCCCAGCACCAGACGTCTCCTGGGCCCCAGCAGATGCTCAGGAAATATTTCTGAGCTGAACAGCATCTGCAGTTTTCAGGACTCACAGAGGAGCGCCAGGCACCAAGCAGCACATCTCGCACCCCACCCGCCTGGTCTGCCCTTCTCCCCCACCCTTCCACACTCCACTCATCCTTAGAAATTAAAGCCCAGCTCCACCAGGAAGCTCTACCAGACAACACGCCCACCTTCCTTCTCAACTCCCATAGCCTATTGTGAGCATCGCAAAATGAGACACTCCATTCCCTTCTGCTGCACACTGTTCCCAGAAGGGCCCAACTTATGTCCTTCCCGACTCTGCCCAGCTGCCTGGCTCAGAGAAGGAGACAGACACATAACTGCTGACAGAATAATAAATCAGTGCCATCCCTTCACCTTCCCACCCTGCCTGGCGCTTTACTGATGGGACCAAGGACAGCTCTCAACAAGTTGGCACAAAACATTTAAGACATTCAAATATTATATTCATTCCTGAGCTGAGGGACCAAATGTGGTATTTCTTTTTTGCTTATCCATCACTTCTAAATTTCCTACAATGGAAGTTCCCACTGTGGCTCCACGGGTTAAGGACCTTACATTGTGTCTGTGAGGATGCGGGTTCAATGCCTGGCCTCCCTCAGTGGGTTAAGGATCCAGTGTTGTCGTGAGCTATGGTGTAGGTTGCAGATGTGGCTCGGATCTGGCGTTGCTGTGGCTGTGGCGTAGGCCAGCAGCTACAGCTCCGATTCGACCCCTAGCCTGGGAACCTCCATATGCTGAGGGTGTGGCCCTAGAAATGGCAAAAAGAAAAAAAAAAAAAAAAGATCTAGTGTTGCCAAGAGTTGAAGCATAAGTGGCAGATGTGGCTTGGATCTGGCGTTACTGCGGCTGTGGCATAGGCCAGCAACTGCAGCTCCCATTTGACCCCTAGCCTGGGAACTTCCATATACAGCTGGTGCAGCTGTAAAAAGATTGTAAAAATTAAATAAATATCCTACAACGGAAATGGTAACTTTGGGAATGTTAAAAAATCAAATTAAAAAATAAAAAGTAGTTCTTTGGGCGTTTCCACTATGGCGCGACAGGATCAGCAGCCTCTCTGGAGCACTGGGATGTAGGTGAAGGATCTGGCATTGCCGCAGCTGTGGCATAGGCTGCAACTGCGGCTCAGATCTGATCCCTGGCCTGGGAACTTCCACATGCTGGGGGGGGGGGGGAGGGGGCAAAAAAATTAAAAAATTCTTTGTAAAGTTTCAAAGTTGGATAAAGGCCACAGATCCTCACCCAGGCCATCCCCAGCCCACCCAGCCCCAGGTTCCCCAGGCTCCCTCAGCTCCATGCCTTTGCCGCCTGAGTGACCTCTGCCTGTTGTCGTCTGTGTTCCCATGATAGGCTTTTTTGTGTCTTTGTGGTTTTTCTGTCTCTGCTACTGACAACAGTTCTCAAGGGAGGTAAGACAGGGTTTACAAACTCCCTCCTGACAGAGAGGAAACAGCTAAGCAGGGCCAACAATGTGGAGGTCCCCAGGTTCCACAGCATGACAGAGGCAGAGTCCTGGTTTCTGCTGCGTGGCCCGTCACCTCACATCTCTGAGGGTCACCCAGACCTGTCCCTTCACAGCCTCTGCCCTTCAGCCTCCTTCTCATTAAAACTAGGATAAGGTCAATTTAAAAAAAATAATAATAATGGAATCTGAAATCCCAGGTGACCTTTGCCCGCTAAATTGTTTCCAAAACGTTTTTGGTTTTTTAAACTTGGAAAAAAAAAAAAAAAAGAGTTTAAAAGTTAAAAACAGGCGTTCCTGTCTTGACGCAGTGGTTAACGAATCTGACTAGGAACCATGAGGTTGCAGGTTCAATCCCTGGCCTTGCTCAGTGGGTTAAGGAGCCAGCGTTGCTGTGAGCTGTGGTGTAGGTCACAGACGCAGCTCAGATCCTGTGTTGCTGTGGCTCTGGTGTAGGCTGGTGGCTACAGCTCCAATTAGACCCCTAGCCTGGGAACCTCCATATGCCGAGGGAGCGGCCCTAGAAATGGTAAAAAGACCCAAAAATTAATTAATTAATTAATTAAAAGTTAAAAACAGAAGGTAGAGGAGTCCTCGCTGTGGTGCAACAGGACTGGCAGCATCTTGGGAGCGCTGGGATGCAGGTTCGATCCCCGACCCAGCACAGTAGATTAAGAATCTGCAGCTGCAGTTTAGGTCAAGACTGCAGCTAGGATCTGACCCCTGGCCTAGGAACTCCACATGCCATGGGGCGGCCAGAAAGGAAAAAAAACAAAAAACAGGAGGAGGAGGCGGAATGTTTGGAAATACTGCCCGGTGTCCAGCAGGTGGGCTGCCTTGGTGAAGTGGGCCTGCGGATACTGGCAAGCCTTGTCAGAAGGTCTGAGTTCTGGCAGGGAGATGGATGTCATCATTGTCACACATTGAGATGATACCTCAAGGTGGCCTGGAGGTGGGACAAAAGTGGGCAGCGTGACTGGGCAGCTGGCTGAGGAGCTGTGGTAAGAGGGGGCCAGCAGCAGAGCAGGGGGTTGGGGGGGTCCCTCTGTAGATGGACCCCTGGTCTGGGAGAGGCTGCAGGTGGAGCAGCAGGCCCCTGTCCTCAGGGAGGGGCGAACGCATCCCCTTTTGGCTCACCTGACAGGTGAGGAGCAAAGAAGGGGCTATGGCCTGCTCTGCAGTCAGCAAAGATCCTGGCGATTGTCACCAGATGCTCCAGTAGGGAACTCCTAATTTGGGGCCCTCTGGAAGGAAAAGGGCCCTTTCCAGCACCCCTAGTTGCCTGCATGCAGGCCTTAGAGAGCCCCCCACCTCTGGAGGTCCCCATGGTGGGTCAGCTGTGCCTGACAGGAAGCTCAGTCTGCATGGGATCTTGGATTGGGGACGGGCAGGCGACTATAATGGACATTTTGAGGACAAATCAGGAAACTTGAACCCAGACTGTCTGTTGGATAAATGAGGTAACTTCTTTGGTGTGATAATGACAGTGGAGATACCGAGGGCAATATCCTTGTTCTCAGAAGATACAGGCTGAAGTGTTCAGAGATGAAGCATCTTGATGTCTGTGACTTTCATGCGGTTGGGGGATGGGGTGAATGGAGCAACCGGTGAGGAGGGACCTGCATGTACTGTACCCACCTTTCAACTTGTAAGTTGGAAATTTTTCAAAATTAAAAAAACTGGTATTGAAAACATTTTTTAAATTAAAAAAAATAATAATAATGTTAAGCTATCTTACGAGAAGCTACTTTTCCACAGAGTCCCCGGTTCTCCTTTCCCCCCAAACTGAAAACTCCAACAGGCCACCTCATCTGGAGGGAGAACCTTTTTTGTTTGGTTGGTTGGTTGGTTTTTAGGGCTGCAAGCCACGGCATATGGAAGTTCCCAGGCTAGGGGTCGAATCAGAGCTTCCGTTGCCGGCCTGCAACACGGGATCCAAGCCACATTTGTGACCTACACCACAGCTCACGGCAACGCCAGATCCTTAACCCACTGAGCAAGGCCAGGCATCGAACCCACAATCCCATGGTTCCTAGTCAGGTTCGTTTCCACTGCGCCACGACGGGAACTCGTGGAGGGAGAACATCTGGAGTCCACATGTGCCAAGTGCTCAAGCCTCATAGTTTTGGTACTTCCCACTCTCATTAGCTGCCAGTACCTGAAAATCAAGAGATTTCATTTAAAGCTCCAGATCTCTGCAGAACCCAACAAGAGACAACAATGGGGCACATAGGCGATGCCTAGAGCGGCCCTGCACCCTCCAGACTCAGCTACCCCAGAGACTGGGTGGGGGGAGCACTCCTGTGGAGCCCCATCCTGGGGAAGCCCCACCATCACTGCATCCAGGCCACATGTTCCTGGTGCTGGCAGCTCTTTCTCTCTTCTGAGCCTCCGAGTCCCCCTGCCTCCTGAGCCCTGTCTGTCAGTGAGGGAGTCCTCTCCTCAGGCCCCACAGCCCAGGCACAGGCCACACTTTCTCAGTGACGACGTCAAATCCTTAACCACTAGGTCACCAGAGAGCTCCACAGGCCACATCTTCTCAACCCGCCCCAACCCTCTGAGAAAAGAGTGGTCCACCCCCCCCCCATTCTGACCATGCCACCAGGCTCCCTCGAAAACCTCTCACCCTTCTGGGCCTGGGGCATGTGGCTTTCTGGTCCCAAGGCAGGACTGGCCCCCTCCTGAGAAATCTCCCTGGGTAAGGCTACTGCCCCCAATGCAATGACCCCACTTCTCAGCCTGGGAACATCCTCCGGTTTGATCAAAATGCCTGCAAAGCCTTCTCCACCTCCCCCAAACCCCTGTGTTAAAGAAATCAGATGAGGGTCAGGGACAGCTGAGCACGCGGCTGCCCAGAGCCAAGACTATGCTCCCCATCCCCCCTGCAGCTTCGAGGGGCCAGGGGACTAATTCTAGCTGAACGGAACATAAGGGGCAGTGTCCCTTGGCAAGTTCCAATCCTTCCCCAGGAGCCCCCCTTCCTCCACGCTGCTGCCTGGAACACAGACGTGATGCCCGAGGTTTCAGGGCCATTTGGAGCCACAAGTGCGTGGAACCGCAGCCTAGGAACCAGTGGAGCAGGACTGCTACACCAGGCCTGCACCGCAAAGCTCTGGGCTTGGATAGGACAGAGAAATAAACTTCCATCTTGCGTAGACCGCCGTTACGTGGCTTTTCCTATTACTCACAGCCAAATCTGATCCTGACTAATTAGAACTAATTAACAAGAGTGACTAACACTCCGATACGTTTAGGGTTGGCCCTCAATGACCGCACACCGCAAGGCACAATTTCCTTCCTCCCCTTTTTGCAGGAAAGCATGGGGTTCTGCGCTGGTCTGGCTCGAACAGGGCAACGCCAGGATCCCGTGAGACCAGTCCACATGGGGGGCCACGGAAGCTCAGAGAATACAAAAGACACTGTCCCCGGCCCACAGGGTAGCTGAGGAGACTCACATGCATCACAGCACCATGACTGATAGATAGTCGGTGTGGTACAGGACCTTTCCCTAAGCCAGCTGCAGGAAGCCAGAAAGTTTCAAGCTGCTAAATGTTCGTTCCCCACTATCGGTGGAAGCTGGGGCTCTATTCCTCCAAAAAGGCAGAGAGACCACAAGAGTCTCCCCATCTGGAGTCTCTCATCCCTCTCAGGGCCCTTCAGAGCAGGGGGAACTCCCTGGCAAACAAGAAAGTATTATCTGGCTGGGAGGGACCCTGCCTGTAGGTTCTTTCAGGGACAAGCAGGAGGGGAGGGTTGAAATCCCCAGGGGGGCAACAGTCAACTCAGAGAAGGACATTCATTCTGTGCCTAAAAGAGCCTGAAGCTCTGTCCACCTCGGATTGGGAGGACAAGGAGGGTGGAGTACTAGGGGGAGGTCTTGGGCAGAGAGGGGTTAAGAGTGCCTGGACACGTTCGGAGTTCCCACTGTGGCTCCGGGGTAACGAACCTAATTAGTATCCATGAGGATGCGGGTTTGATTCCTGGACTGGGTCAGTGGTTAAGGATCTGGCGTTGCCAAGAGCCGTGGTGTAGGTTGCAGACGTGGCTCAGATCTGGCGTGGCTGTGGCTGTGGCGTAGGCCGGGGGCTACAGCTCCGATTGGACCCCTAGCCTGGGAACCTCCATATGCCATGGGTTCAGCCCTAAAAAGCAAATAAAAAAAAATAAAGATAAAAATAAAAAGTACCTGAACACACTCACAGGCTTAGGGATATTGCTCCAAAAAGCTGGGAATTTGGGCATTTCAAGGTCAGCAGAAACCTAGATTCCTGAAACCCCTACCAACACTCTCCTGGCTGCTTCCAGGGACCAGGGCTCAAAGAGCCAGTGGGAATTTAGGCCTGAACCCCACTTCTGACCTCCAGCAACACTGTAGGGACCGGAAGTATCATTTTAAGGAGCTGGGAAGAACCACAACCCAATTCAGAATTCTGTCCCCATCCCTCCCACTCCTGCGGCCTCCAGTCTTAACTCCCTGGCCTGGCACTTCAAGACCCCCATTCCCCACCCTCACTGTCCCCTCTTTACCCTCCCCACACCCTGCATTCCAACCCCTGGTCCCAGCTGCCCTGTGACATGGAGCAGGAAAAGCCCCAGGCAACGGTCCCCTCCAGCGCAGGCTCTCTGAAAGGCCTGAAGTTCAGCGCACCCCTCTCTGGCCAAACTTGGTTTCTGCCTAGAAAGCGAGCCAGCTAGACGAGATGGGTCGTTTTCAGACATTTTAGCAGCTTGACCGTTTGTGCAAAATCAATCTTTCAAGAAAGTCCAATGTGCAAAACAGCCACAAGCAGAGCTGCTGCGCCAGCTGCCAGCTCAGGAGGGGAGCTGCAGTGCCTCCTGCCCCCAGACCCACCGTGGGGCCGCTCCTAGGAGGGAAGCAGCTCCAGAGCTGCCAGCCAGAGAGAGAGGCTTAAGGCCCTTCACTGCTCAGTCCTCCCAGGACACATCTAGCTCTTCCTGCCTCCACACGTCGGCCCTCCCTGGCCGCTCAACCAGGAAGGCATTCCCACTCTTGCCCCTTCACCCCATCCATCAACGTCCCGTGGAAACATCCCCTTCCCCTCCAAGCCTTCCAGCACACAGCCTGTACCCCACCTGGCCCTGGCCCTGAGCCCACCGGCCTGGTGTTTGGTAAGACACGTCATCTCCCAACTCTGGATCTGATGCTCCTTTGGGACCCCCACAGGGTTGAACCCACAATAGGTATAGGTTCCAAACGTCATTTTGCTAAACAATTTTTACATGCACGCTCTCATTTCGGCTTCAAGAACAACCCTACGAGAAACGCAGAAGCAGAAGCTATTGTGCCATTTAACAGATGGAACGACTGAGGCTCAGAGAATTCCCTACATGACATAACATCAGAGCCAGGCCTCTGGTTCCACAGCCTGGGCCCTTTCTACTGCATCATCCACCTGTTACTCCCCCCTTCTCCTGAAGCCACCCTCACTTTCTCCATGGACGCCGGGAAGCTTAACCCAGGGACGTGGCAGAAGGCAGAGAGCAAGCCCGTCCCAGGGAAGAGTGAACCTTTCAGGGCCACAGCCTCTTACACACCCCCAGCAGCCAGATGCCTGGGGTGGGTAACAATGGAGCTAAAAATAGGGCAGGAGGCTGAGTGGCCAGCTGCAGGAAACATCTGCCTCAGCTGCAGAACAAACACAAAGGAAGTCAGCATGTTGCAAGGCTCCCCCTAATCCCCACCTCCCCCACCCCCCCACCTCTCCCACCCCCACCACCCACCGGGCCAGGGGAGAGCTGGGGAAGAAGGCTGGAGAGGGAAGGCGGATAGAACTTTCAGGTCTGGGCAGGGGCTCAGACCAGCCCACCACCTGCCCTGGGCCTCACCCCCCCACCCCCGCCAACACACACACACATACACACGCGTGCAGACACGGTACAGGGTCTAAAACCTTGGGCACTAAAATGTTCTTAGAGTCATCGCTGCCTTTGAAACTCTAGTCTATTCCTCTCGTTTTACAGATGAGGAGACAAAGGTCCAGAGTAGACCAGAGACCTGCCCACAGTCGCAGAGACAGTGGGCAGCAGGGCCAAGACCAAGGGCCTCTTACCCCTCTCCCTGCATCTCCCTGCTCATCTGCTTTGCTTTATGAAGCATGTCCACCCATTGCCAGGGAAGACCCTGACCAGAAAGAGCTCTCCTGCTTCAAAGAATAAAGCACAAGGTCAAAAGTGTTCTCAGGACAGTACTAAGACATCACTGCCTCCGTCATGAGGCGCAAAGGCCAAGGTCAGCAAAACTGCCTGAGGCTCAGCAGGAAGCATGGCAGTGGCCCCAAATTGGGCTCATCACTCACAGTGACAAAATTCACCAGTGTTACTTCAGAGTCCTTGATGCAGCAGTGAAACTGACAAATTTCACTGACTCTCAGCCCTTGTGCACACATGCTGTGTGTGAAGACCTGGGAAGAGCACATGGGCTGGTTACTAGAACACAACAGGTGTCTGCAGCTGTCCTGAGCAGTCGTCTGAACCAGCCTCTTTGGCTATGGAGCACTTTTACCTGAAAGCACAGCTGGCAAACAAAGGTCGGTTATTCAGAATTGGGGACAGGCAGACATTTCCTCAAAAAGGAACAAAGTGAAGGAGTTCCCACTGTGGCACAGTGGGTTAAGAACCCAGTTGTAGCAGCTCATCTCTCTGTAGAAGTATAGATTCAATCCCTGGCTTGGCGTAGTGGGTTAAAGGATCCGGCATGTCTGCAGCTGTGGCTCGGATTCCATCCCTGGCCCAAGAATGCCCATATGCCATGTGTGCAGCCATAAAGTTTTCTTAAATTTAAAAAAAAAAAAAAAAAAGTGAGCCTGTCTCTTCAAGGAAAACAACTGATAGACTTGGTGCTGGTGATAAAGTTTGAACTTTTAGGGGAAAAATCAGAACTCTGGAAAATTTGCATCAGCCACTATGAATTTGATGGCTTCTCAAAACATTAAGCTTCAGTGAGGATATGGTTGATGATGTTAACATGTGCAATTTTTGGTTAGGATGAAATGAAACATGCCCACATTTGGAAGATCTGTGCAACTCAGCAAACCAATATTTTCCCAATGACTGATACACACAACCTGGGGCAAAGAGCCATTCATAGAGCAAGAGAGTCCAACAAAAGGGACCCCCCCACACACTGTTGGTGGGAATGTAATTTAGTACAACACTATGAAGAAAAGTATGAAGGTTCCTTAGAAAACTAAATAACTACCATACGACCCAGCAATCCCACTCCTGGGCATATATCCAGAGAAAACCATAATTCAAAAAGATAGGAGTTCCCACTGTGGTGCAGTAAATTAAGGGTCTGGTGTTGCCACAGCTGTGGCACAAATTCAATCTCTGGCCCCCAGAACTTCCATATGCTGCAGGTGCAGCCAAAAAAACTTTAGGAAAAAAAAGATACATGCACCACAGTGTTCCCTGCAGCACTATTCAACAACCAAGACATAGAAGCAACCTAAATGTCCATTAAAGAGATGAACGGATCAAGATGTGGTACATATATACAATGGAATAGTACTCAGCCATGAAAAAGAACAAAATAATGCCATTCACAACAATCTGGATGGACCTAGATATTTTCATACAAAGTCAGTCAGACAGACAAAGACAAATATCATATGATATCACTTATACGTAGAATCTAAACAGACTTGCATATTTCGAAATCAAACTTATGGTTACCAAAGGGGAAACAGGGAAAGAGGGGTGAATTGGGAGGTTGAGACGGACATAGATACACCACTACGTGTGGAATAAATACCTAACATGGATGTGCTATATAGCACAGGGAAATCTACTCAAGGTTCTGTGATAAACAATATAGGAAAGAATCTGAAGAGGAATGGATATACGTATATGCATGGCTGATTCGCTTTGCTGTACACGTGACAAGACCACAACAGTTTAAATCAACAATATGCCAATAAAATTTTTAAAAAGAGAGTCCAACGAACTTTCATGTAACAAAATACGAAAAGGTCATTAATATGTTTTCAGATTCCATATTCCCTTTAAGAAACTCTCATTTGTTGAACATTTACATAGTATCAAAGGAAAATATCCAGAGGCTAACGAAACACTCCTCCCCTTTCCAACAACTTATCTGTGTGAAACTGGATTTTCTTCCTATACTTCAGTTGAAACAACATATCCCAACAGATTGAATGCAAGAGCAGATCTGAGACTCCAGCTCTCTTCTATTAAACCAGACATTAAAGAGATTTGCAAGGCAGCAAAACACTGCCACTCTTCCCACTATATTTTTTGTTTTGGAAAACTATTATTGTTCAGAAAAAAAATTATATGTTAACATATAAGGGGTTTGCTATTATTATTTTTAAGTGAATGTATAAATACATTTTTTAAATATACTGTTTCAATTTCTAATATGGTAAATATCAATTTATGTATATTATCCACATAAACAAAAGCTCTTTGCGGTCTTCAATTTAATTTTTTAATTTTTTTTTTTTTTGCCATTTCTTGGGCCGCTCCCACGGCATATGGAGGTTCCCTGGCTAGGGGTCGAATGAGAGCTGTAGCCACCGGCCTACACTAGAGCCACAGCAACTCAGGATCTGAGCCACGTCTGCGAACTACACCACAGCTCATGGCAACGCCAGATCCTTAACCCACTGAGCAAGGCCAGGGATTGAACCTGCAACCTCATGGTTCCTAGTTGGATTTGTTAACCACTGAACCACTTAACCCCTGAGCCACAACGGGAACTCCCACGGTCTTCAATTTTTAAGAAGGAGTATTGAGAATAAAAGGTTTGCAAATAGCTGTGATTTAACCCCCACCCTATCCTTTTGGTCACTATGTCTTAGCATTACTCCCATTTTGCAGGTACAGAAACTGAGGCATGAGAATCTGAGTAACCTGCTCAAGGCTGGTGGCTGAAAGCCTCCAAGTGCATGCTCTTAACCTCTAATCTGTCCCTCACCTAACATCAAGCTTCGGAAAGAACTACAGAAGGATGAACAATGACACGCTACAGAGGGAACCAAAGAAGCAAAAAAGAGATAAGTAAATATTTATATATCCTTGGGGCAGAAAAGGACTTTCTGTGCAAAACACTAGAGAGGACACAGTTAAATATCAATAATCACACTACATCAAAAAATGGTCAGCTTTTCACAAGGAACTATAATATCCTATGATAAATCATACTGGAAAAGAATACTATATATATATATATACACATATACATATATGAGTTCCCTGGTGGTCTAATAGTTAAGGAATTGGCATTGTCACTGCTGTGGCTCGGGTCACTGCTATGGTTCAGGTTTGATCCCTGGTCCAGGAACTACTTCATGCTGTGGGTACAGCCAAAAACAAAATAAAACAAAACAAAAAGAAAATACGTATGTATAAATGAGTCACTCTGCTGTACAGCAGAATTTAATACAACACGTAAATCAACTATATGTCATAAAAAATTTTCTTTAATTTTTTTGGCCATACCGACGGCATAAGGAAGTTCCCGAGCCAGGGACTGAACCCAAGCCACAGCACTGACCCAGGCCACTGTAGCAACAATGCCAGATCCCTAACCCACTGTGCCATAAGGCAACTCCCCTAAAAATTTTTTTAATAGTCAGCTTTAACCAACACAGAAACCACAAACTTAAAAGACAAATGACAACTTGGATAAAAGACATCTGCAACATATTTTTATTGTTTATCATATTCAATATGGAGGGGTTTTCTCCCACATGAGAAAACAAGTATGTCTTGAGAGTAAACATACCAAAAATAAAAATCCAACAGAGAAGAGATGCAAATTGCCAATAAATGTGAGAAAAGATGTTCACCCTAACTTGTAATTTTAAAACTGGGAACAAGGAGTTCCTGCATGGCTCAGTGGTTACAAGCCAGTCTAGTATCCATGAGGACACAGGTTCGATCCCTGGCCCCGCTCAGTGAGTTAAGGATCCGGCGTTGCCATGAGCTGCGGTGTAGGCCAGTAGCGGCAGCTCCGATTCAGCCCCTAGCCTGGGAATTTCCATATGCCATGGGTGCGGCCCTAAAAAGCAAAACAAAATAAAAAATAAAAACTGGGAACAATGAGATGCCACACATTGCCTTTCACAGTATCAAAGGTACAGCAGGATGAAAACACCTGGTCTCCACATGGTAGCAGGAATTGGCTCCCTCCTAAGCGCCTGGCAGGATGTAACTTATTAGCACAGCTCCCTGGAGGACAATCTGGCAAAAATTCTAAAATACTGGAAGTTCCTGTTATGGCTCAGGGGTAACAAGCCTAACTAGTTCCATGAGGATTCAGGTTCGATCCTTAGCCTCCTTTATAGTGGGTTAAAGGATCTAGCGTTGCCATGAGCTGTGGTGTAGGTCGCAGACTTGGCTCGGACCCTGCGTTGCTGTGGCTGTGGCATAGGCCAGCAGCTGTAGCTCCAATTTGACGCATCGCCTGGGAACTTCCATATGCTGAAGGTACAGCCCTAAAAAGCAAAAAAAAAAAAATTCTAAAGTACCTTAAAAATGTGCCACCCTTCAACTCAGCAATTCTTCAATTGAGTGAAAGGAAAGAATCAAAGATATGACTACAAAGGTGTTCGGTACAGATTTGTTTATATTAGTCAAAGACTGGAAATCTTTTTTACATCAGTAGAGTTCAAAGTCCAACATATCATCACATTGTCATTAAACTGGATGGAGCATCAGGTGACTGTCACTAACAGAATGTGGAGCCAAAGAAGCCAACATAAGCAAATACCATATGACTCCATTTATCTAAAACTCAACGTCAGGCCAAACTAGTGTAAGGTGCTGGAAGTCAGGCAAGAAGTCACATCTGGAGCAGGAAGGAGAGGTTGGTGATGGGGCACAGGGTCTAGGGGCTGGAGGAATCCTACTCCTTGACCTGGTGAGGCTCTGAAGGCTGTGCTCACTTTGTACAGTCATCAAGCTGAACACTGGTGATGTGTGTTCAACCTCAAAGGAGCTGTTTACTGACAGAGGAAAGTGCCTACTGCATTTGTTCAGTTGTGGCGGGGGAGAGACACTAAAGAGTAATTTAGGAGTTCCCGTCGTGGCGCAGTGGTTAACGAATCCGACTAGGAACCATGAGGTTGCGGGTTCGATCCCTGGCCTCATGCAGTGGGTTAAGGATCCGGCGTTGCCGTGAGCTGTGGTGTAGGTTGCAGACGCGGCTCGGATCCTGCGTTGCTGTGGCTCTGGCGTAGGCCAGCAGCTACAGCTCCGATTCGACCCCTAGCCTGGGAACCTCCATATGCCACGAGAGCTGCCGAAGAAATGGCAAAAAAGACCAAAAAAAAAAAAAAAAAAAAAAAAAAAAAAAAAAAATCCTGCTAAAGAGTAATTTAGAGTTTTGTCCCATTAAAAAGAAGAGAGGGCTCCTATGTACAAACACACACAATCACGCTTACACACACACCACCAACACCTGGAAGGACAAGTCTCCAAATATTAGTGGAAAACTGTGGCTATCACTGGGAAGTAGGATCACAGGTGATTTTTCTAATCTTCCTACATATCTTATTTTCTCTGATTTTCCTATATGAACATAGACTATTTATAGAAAGGGGGGGGGAAGAACTATACAGTACGTACACCGCACCGAGGCCAAGACCCATGGTTCTGTATCGACTGCCCAAGGAGAGTCTGACCCTGCGGGAGAAGATGAGAGGCGTGACAATGTCCCCAAGTTGCCCTCCCCCGAAAAGAAACCAGGATGCTGGAGTCAGAAAATCCTGGGCACACTCCCAGCACCATCCCCCACCAGAGACCCAGGTCAGTTCCTGAACCTCCAATGAGCCTCAGGGTCCCTGCAGTGGAGAGGGTTTAACAAGGTCAAGGACTTCCCTGGCAGATGGGATTTGTTCTCAAGGCAGATCTGACACACAGGTGCCCCCAGGTTCCACGGAAGAAGAAAACGAGGCTCAGGGAGACTGAGTGATCTCCTCACCTTATGCGGCAGCCCTGCGACCCCAGGGGGAGCCCAGAGAGGCCCCACAATGGGAGTGTGGCCCAGAGGCCTGACCCCGGGAAGTGCCCTGCCCTCCCTGGGCCTCAGTGCCCTCAGAATAAAGGGCGTAGGCTGGGCACTGAACTTGACCTCGGGTAGCCTCCCTTGAAACCCACACCCATGTATCCCATAAAACCCCCACGTGGAAGGCTGTGGCAGGAAAAGTGGCCAGCTTATCCAGACAGGAAGTGACCTCACCGGATGAATGACAGGCCAACATTCCAACGGGAGCCCCACCTGCTGGCGACCTTCAGGGTCATGGGAGCCTGGAGTGGGTGGGCACGCAGAGGCCAAGGAGGAAACAGGATTTAATGCAGAAGGCCAGGCACACGGCAGGCCCCCAGGCAGGGAAGTGACTTCATCTCACACTCTGTCCTCCTTGCTTCCGCCCCTGGCACGGCAGGGAGTTAACCCTGAGGGGGCCAAGCTTCACCCGCCCTGGCCAACTCTACACAGGCCAGGAAATGAGAACCCAGGCTTTCTCCTCTCCTCGTCCTATGTGCCCCAATCCACACATGAGGAAACTGAGTCTCAGAGAGGCTGACAACAGGCCAGAGACCCCATGGCCTTTCCCATTACACTGAGCTGCCCAGAGGAGGGAAAGACTAACTCAGGGCCGGGAACTCCAGGAAGTCTTCTTGGAAGACGAAGCCACTAAACTGGGCTTTGAATGATGAAAAGCACCTGACTGACAAGAAAATCCTTCTGCACACAGGAAACAGCATAGACAGAGAGAGGCTTGGCACTATGCAGGCTTCCTAGGAAGTATTAAGGTACTTGTGAGGCCAGAAAAGAGGATACGGTAAGGTCGGTCTGAGCCCCAAGAGCACTGGGGACCATGCTAGAGAGTTAGGATGCTGCTCTGAGGGGTGAGATGGGCTGGCCAGGCTGGGGCAATAGGAAAGAGGCATGATGACACCCTGTGTCAATCTAAGATGGCTGCATGGAGGAGGCAACATGAGGGGAACCTCCTGAGCAAAGGTTAAATATTGTTCTGGGACTGTGGGGGCCAGAGCTCTGCAGGCCTCACCCCAGCACCCCAACTAAACTTGGTTTCTCTGTAAAAAGAGAAGGGAAAGGAATTCATAGCACCAATAGTCCAGGGTGCCAAGTTCTGCACCAGAGGCAAACTGATAAAATAGTAGGACCCTAAGTACACAGCTACCTAAGTTCCAGCCCAAGCTCTACCACCACCAGCTGTGTGACCTTGCACTTGACCTTTCTGTGCCTCAACAGCTATTCGATAAAGACAATAACCCTGCCCACCTTCAAAGGCTGAGAGGATTAACTGAGATAATCATCCCTATAGATGCCTTCCTAAGCACGCATGGCCAGTGTTCAATGAATGTTCACTATGTTATTTCTCCATTCTGACCCACACTGAGGCTGAGTGAATTAACTTGGATCACACGGCAAAGACACAGCAAAGCCAAGATTCAAAGTGGGGCCTCTCTGGCCCTGGCGCTCAGGTTTATTCCAGTCCAACAGGCAAAACAAAACCTGGACCAAAAAAAAGGAGTCCCCTTTGTGGCTCAGTGGGTTAAGAACCTGACTCGTATCCATGAGCATGTGGGTTCGATCCCTGGCCTCGCTCAGTGGGTTAAGGATCTGCCGTTGCCGGGAGCTGAGGTGTAGGTTGCAGACGTGGCTCCGACGCAATGTTGCTATGGCTGTGGTGTAGACCAGCAGCTGCAGCTCCAATTTGACCCATGGCCTGGAAATTTCCATGTGCCATGGGTGTGGCCCTAAAATGACCAAAAAAAAAAAAAAAAAACCTGAAACCCTAAAACCTAACACCCGCCAGGCGTGGCTCCTCAGGCCTCCAGGTGGTTTCTGACAGGTGAAAGGTTCCACCAGCTCAACCCTCCAGGGTCCAAGGGACAATAGGGAGGAAAACAACAGGGCACAAGAGCAGGGAAAATAGCTCTCAGTTTCTCCCTCTTCCTGTTTATCTCTCCTCTCAGTCCTGAAGCTCCTGGTAGCTATTTGTTCAGGGAAAAGTCCTGCCAAGAGTGACATCCTGCTAGTGGCTGCCCTGCCAGCCTGTGCTGGGGGCACTGAGGCCCACGTCCCTGCAGTCCCTGCAGACCCCTGCCCAGCCCCAGGAGGCTGCTTCACAAACAGGCTTTCATCAGAAGCCAGGGCCCAGGAAGGGGGACCTGGGCCAGGGAGCAGGGGCCGCTGCCACTGCCTCCTTGGTGCCAGCTGGCCCCCCTCAGTTCCAATTGAGCAGCTCTGATCAACTGATGAGAAGGATTCGAGGAAATGACTGTATGCCTGGGATGGGTGCTGCTCTGGGTAGCAGTGGGGACTCAGAGCATGGGCTATGCAGGCAGGCAGACCCAGTGTCCAATCGTGGCTGACCAATGACTTGCTGTGTGACCCTGGTCAAGTTACTGAACTTCTCTGAGCCTAGGTCCCTTACCCGTAAAATGAGGCTAATATTAGTACGAATTCATAAGGATGTGATGAGGATTACATGAGACAACATAGGGGAAGGGCTGGCACCTAGTAAATGTGAATAAATATTATTTATTTTCATTTCCACTGTCAAGTGGATGCCTTCACTCAATCCTGAAGATCTGAAGTGCCTTTAAAATATGTTCAGGGGAGTTCCCATTGTAGCACAGCGGAAATGAATCTGACTAGTATCCATGAGGTTGCAGGTTCAATCCCTGGCCTCGCTCAGTGGGTCGGGGATCCAGTGTTGCCATGAGCTGTGGTATAGGTCACAGACATGGCTCGGATCCCACGTCGCTGTGACTGTGGCGTAGGTCGGTAGCTGTAGCTCCAATTCAACCCCTAGCCTGGGAATTTCCATATGCCCTGGCTGCAGCCATAAAAAAAAAGAAAAAAAGAAAAAAGAAAAAAGAACGCTCAAAAGAATGATTACAGCCTTCAAAAGGAATGAAGTTTTAACACATGCTAAGACACAGATGAACCTTGAAGACATTATGCTAAGTGTTTAAAAAAAAAAAAAACTAGACACAAAAGGACAATTACAATGAATTCCACTTATAAGAGATACCCAGAGCAGGCAAATTCAGAGACAGAAAGTGGAAGGGGGGTTACCAGGGCCAGGGGGTAATGGGGACTTAGTGTTTAATAAGCACAGAATTTCCACTTGGGAAAAAAAATTTTTTTGGCCATGCCCTCAGCATTCAGAAGTTCTCAAGTCAGGGACTGAACCTGAGCCACAGCAGTGACAACACTAAATCTTTAACCCATTAGGCCACCAGGGACAATTTTTAAATTATGGAGCTGGAAGGTGGTAAGGGGTGAACCAATAGTGTGAACACACTTAATGCCACTGAATTGCCCACTTAAAAATGGTTAAAGGGGTAGATTTTATGTATGTGTGTATGCACTATTTACTGAGGTGTGTCTATTTTACCTCAATAAAAATAAATAAATAATTAAGGCCCATTCAAAAAGCTGAATTTCCATATTCATTTCTGTCCTGGTCCTTGGAGAGTTCAGGGTCAGGTATGATACAGGTGGGACAGGTATGGTACTGGCTAAAGCACCACCTCCCAGGAAGCTGGTACCACAGAACTGAGTGGAGAGAGCTGAGGAAGAGATACACAGGCTACCTCCAAGGTCAATGAGGGCTTCAAGGAGGTAGCTCCCCCGCCAGATGTGCACCAGCCCCAGACTGAGCCACTCCTCCAGGCTCTTTCCAGCACAAGGCCACTCCCCTACACAAGGCTGGAGGGAGAAGCAGCAGACCACAGCTGGGGGCAGAAGGTGGGCAAGGCCAGGGGTGAGAGGGCTTGGAGGCTGGGGTAGATAGGATGAGCTCCCCCATGAGTCACCTTGTGACCTTGAGAAGTCACTTCCCCTTCAGAGCTTCTGAAGCCTCTTTAGTTTCCCTCCTAATAAAACAAGGATTTTACCCCATCCCCCAGCAAGTACCCCTGGATCTACACCCTAGAGAAGTGTTTGTGTCCACCAAAAGACAAGCAGCGGTGTTTAGCAGCTTTCTTCATAATCCTCCCCCAAACTGGAAATAAGGCAAAAGTCCATCTATAGAAAAAAATACACATACTGTGAAACACCCAAACAATGGAATACTATATGGCCATGAAAAGGAACCAGCAGCAGCATCACAGATGAATCTCTGAGTTTATGTTGAGGAAGAAGCCAGAAGGAGCCAGATTAAAAATAGCTCACACTGTTTGATTCCATTTACATCAAGTTCAAGAACAAGGGAGACCAATCCTTAAAAGGCACTTGGATGCATGACCATTTGAGAGTATAGGATGTTCCAGTAATTGACTAGAAACAGATCTCAGGGATTCCAGGCCACTGAAAATGTTCTATATCTTGATCTGGGGATGGGTTACATAGGTGATATATCTTTAACAATTCATCAAACTATGCTCTGATTAACTTTCTGAAATTTACATCTCAATTTACAAAATAAAATACAACCAACTACTAATGCATACTCTGTCTTCCTCTGAGGACCCCAGTGAGGTGACACTGAGAAGCCGTATGCAGAAGAGTTACACAGGTTTTGGGTGGTAGATAAGAACACAGGTTGGGAGTCAGAAGGCCTAGGGATCAAGTCCTGATGCTCCCTCTGACCAGATACAATTTTTTTGTTAACCAAAAAAAAAAAAATTCTTTTTTTTAACTACAGAATTTATGCTTACTGTCACAAGTCAAACAAAGATGTATAAAGAAAAAGGTTTTGGAGCTCCCTGATGGCCTAGTAGTTAAGGGTTCGGCATTGCCACTGCTGTGGCTCAGGTTTGATCCCCTGCCCAAAAACTTCCACATGCCATGGACGCAGTCAAAAAAAGGAAAAAAAATGTGTGCCCTTCCCATCCAGTGCAAGCCCAGCTCTTTTAAGCTTCCTTCTAGAGCGCAAGACAACATAGACATCCCTCCCAGCTAATTACATCTAACTCCAACCCTGACTAAGGGTGTCATATCATTTCATTGTATCGCTACTCATTCAACAAATAGCTACTAAGTATTGACCATGTCAACCAGATAGGCAACTAGGAGCAGACCTCCCACAAGACAGAAAAAGAGAGAGAGAGAGTCAACAAATACAATAATGACACATTGTGTACACTGTGATGAGGGCTCCAAGGGCTGATATGCTGAGATAGAAAATGAGAAAGGCAGGAAAAGGATATACAGGAGTTCCCGCTGTGGTGCAGTGGGTTAGGAATCTGACTGCTATGGCTTGGGTCACTGTGGGGGTGCAGGTTTGATCCGTGGCCTGACACAGTGGGTTAAAGGATCCAGCATGGCTGCACCTAAGGCATAGGTCGCAGCTGCGGGTTGCATTCAATCCCTGGCCCGGGAACTTCCATGTGCCATGGGTACAGCCACTAAAAAAATATTTTTTTAATAAAAAATTGTTTAATTGTTAAATAAATTTAAAAAAAATAAAAGGATATACACATCTTCCTCGACTTATGACAGGGTTACATCCCAGTAAACTCAACCTAAGTTGAAAATATCACAAGTCAAAATTGCATTTAAGGAATTCGCACTGCAGTGAAACAGGATCACCCAAGCCCTTTCTGAACATGCTCAGGACACTTACATTAGCCTATAGTTGGGCAAAATCATCTAACCCAAAGCTTATTTTATGATACAGTGTCAAACCCCTTATGTAGTTTACTGAATACTGTACTCAAAGTGAGAAACAGGACAGTTGTGTGGGTGCAGACTGGTCGCCATCACCCATGTGACTGTGCGGCTGATGGAGCTGCAGCTGCACTGCCCAGCAGCACCAGATTTGCACAGCACATATCACGAGCCTAGGAAAAGCTCCAAATTCCAAATTCAAAGTATGGTTTCTACTGAACATGTATCGCTTTCACGCCATCATGAAGCTGAAGAATCCTAAGCTGAACCATCGTGAGTTGGGGCCTGTCTCTATTTTAGATATGATGGTCACAGCACACCAGGCAGAGGATGCAGTCTGTGCCAGCAGCCCGCGCGCATGGAGAACACAGAAGTGAAAGGAGACAGTGTGGTCTCTGGGGCGTGGCTGCACATCCCTGGGCACTTACGTCCTATCGGTCTTACTTCTTTAGGACAGGCTACCAAAATGTGGACTGTTGAGACGAAAAGCCCTATGTGTTTTAAAGACCAGATAACTGCCATATTACTACTTATCCAAAAGATTGTGGCACTTTGTACGGCAGGTGGAATGGCTTCAGAGGGCTGTTTTCCCCACATCCTCGCGGTTCCGGAGCCTTTCCATTTCTGCCCACCTGACAGCTCTCTCCTTCTACGTGACAGCACTCCATGCCCAATCCGCAGAGTGGGGGAAATGACAGTTCCTCCGCTTCAGGCGGCTGTGGTGAGGTTCAGCGAGAAGTAAATCCACCTCACCTGCTGAACCCAGAGTGCGCGCTCAACAAGGGGGGCAGGCTGCTACGGCATCTGCACAAATGCCGACCCTGCAATTACGGTAACAAAGGGAGCTTCCTAGGGGGAGCCTGGAAGCCTCAAACCCACAAGATGTAGCACGGCTGCCCCTGGAAACAGGGATACAGGGAGGAGGAGGCAGAAACCAGAAACCAGGGCTCAGCCAAAAAAGCACCGGGCTGGGAGTCAAGAGACTAGGCTCAAGTCAACCTTTCTGAGACTCAGTTTCCTCCTCTATTAAGTGGGCTGATTTCCTCCCTGTTGATGCGGCCACTCTAAAATCACTTCTGGGGCACCTACTATGCAGGGTATTGCTCTAGGAGCTAACTGTACAGAATAAAAATTCCTGCCTCATACTCGCTAGCTAGAGACACAGAAATAAACTATGTAAAATAGTAAAATATACAGTATATCAGATGATATGTGATTAAAAAAAAGCAAAGGGTTGTGGTGACAAGGTGGGACAGTTTAGGGCATCCAAGGGAAGCTCCACCTTTGAGTAAAGACTTAAATGAAGGGACATGGCGAGCTCTGGGGCTCAGGGAGGAAAATCACCCCAGGTGGGGAGGACCAACTGTGCAAAGGCCCTGAGATGGGTTTGCAGGGGCCATGAGGGGGCCCATTTGGCTGGAGCAAGGTAAGCCAGAGGGCGGGTACCAGGTGGAGGTGTGCTGGAGGCTGGGGTGAGGACACTGGCCTGCACTGTAGGCAAATGAGGAACCACTGGGGGACATGGGGCAGAGAAGTGCCCTGATCTGACTTCTATACTCTAACAGGGTCACCCTGGCTGCTGTGTCAGAAGAATCTGTCAGGGGGCAAGAGCAGAAGCCAGCAGCCTGCTAGGAGTCCACCGTCATTGGGCAAGTGGTGCTGGCAGCCTGGGGCCAGCAAGGCGGTCTGTGCTGGAACCATCCTGAGGGTGAAGCCAAGAGGACTGGCTGACGTGCTTCTGAGGTGGGAGAGAAACAGATGCACCATGGACGACTGCAGGTTTGGCCTGAACAACCAGAGGGAAGGGCTGCACGAACAGAGGTGGAAACAGCAGGCCTTGAGACGGGGAAAGAAAGAGGAGCTGGTCCAAGACCTGTGTGGCCCCCTCTGCAGAGCAGCGAGAAAGCCAGAGAGGGGGAAAGGCAGGGTGGAGGGAAGTCAGGGCAGCATGTCTGAGCCGCTACAGGCCTTGCTGCTCACAGAGCCCCAGCCCCGGGCAGCTACTCAGGGACCCACTTCCCAGGTGGGGAGACAGGGGACGGACTTCCACAGCGAGCCCTTCGCACCCAGAAGCCTGAAAGTGCGGGATGAGCCCAGGCAGGGAGGCAGGAAACCGCCACCCACCACCCCAGACGAGGACCACCACCCAGGAAGTCCGCAGGATCCCAAGAGGGGATGGAGGACTCTGGGTTGTCCAGAGCTGAGACCATGACTCAATCCAGACTCCAAGCTGTCTGCTTTAGGATCTGTGAGCTCCTCCCTGCCGCCCCAGTTGGAATGTAATTCACATACCATAAAATTCACCCTTATTGGCGTTCCCATCATGGCTCAGGGGTTAATGAATCCGACTAGGAACCATGAGGTTACAGGTTCGATCCCTGGCCTTGCTCAGTGAGTTAAGGATCTGGCGTTACCATGAGCTGTGGTGTAGGTCGCAGATGCAGCTCGCATCTGGTATTGCTGTGGCCTCTGGGAACCTCCATATGCTGCGAGTGTGGCCCTAAAAAGACAGAAAAAGAAAATCACCCTTATTAAATTAATTAATTAATTAATTTCAAGGGCATTTAATACGTTCACAATGTTGTGCAACCACCACTACTATCTAACTCCAGAAATCCCAAACCCCCAAAATATAACCCAGCAACTCCATTCCTAGGTATCCAAAGACTTGAACATGAATGCTCTAGTCACAACAACCAAAAGTGATAAATGGAGAAATGAGGCATATTCATACAGTGGATTAATATTCAGTTATAAAAAGAAATGAAGCACTGATAGACACTAAAGATAAACTTTGATGATATTAAGCCAAGTGAAAAAAGCCAGACACCAAAAGTCGCAAATTATATGATTCCATTTATGAAGTACCCAAAATAGGTAAATCCATAGAGACAGAATGCAGATTAGTGGTTGCCAGGGGCTGGGGAGAGGGGAGCATCAGGAGTGACTGTTTTATAGACAGAGAGTTTCCTTTTGGGTGATGAAAGGTTTTGGATGCTGAATATCATTAATCATCAAGGAAATGCAGATCAAAAGTACAATGAGCTATCACCTCGCACCTGTCAGGATGGATATTATAAAACAAAAATAAAAAAAGAGAAGTGTGTTGGCAAGGATGTGGGGAAATTGGAACCCTAGCATGCAGTCGATGGAAACGCAACATGGCACAACCACCATAGAGAACAGCATAGCAGTTCATAAAATTTAAAAACAGGAGTTCCCGTCGTGGTGCAGCAGAAAAGAATCCAACTAGGAACCATGAGGTTTCGGATTTGATCCCTGGCCTCACTCAGTGGGTTAAGGATCTGGTGTTGCCGTGAGTCGCGGTGTAGGTCGCAGATGCAGCTTGGATTCTGCGTTGCTGTGGCTGGGGTGTAAGCCGGCAGCTGTAGCTCCGATTCGATCTCTAGCCTGGGAACCTCCATGTGCCCCAGGTGTGGCCCTAAAAGGCAAAAACAAAGCAAAACAAAAAAAAACCTTAAAAACAGTATTGCCAGATGATCCAGCAATCCCACTGCAGGTATTTACCCAAAAGAATTGAAATCAGGGTCTCAAAGCAGATATTAGCAGATCATGTTCACTAGACATAACAGCCAAAAGGTAAAAGCAGTCCAAGTGTCCACTGATGGATGAATGGATAAAGAAAATGGAATATTATTCAGCCTTTAAAAAGAAGGAAATTCATGAGAACTATGTCTAGATACTCATGTTGCAACAGAAGAAAGGGTGGGGGAAAAAATGTAATGTACACATGTAAGGATAACCTGACCCCCTTGCTGTACAGTGGGAAAATAAAAAGAAATATATAAAAAAAAAAAAAGAAGGAAATTCTGCAATATGCTACAACATGGATGAACCTTGAGGACATTATGCTAAGTGAAATAAGCTAGTCACAGACAAATATGCATTCACTCATATACGAGGTATCTTAAACAGTCAAATCCATAGACTCAGAGTGGAAGAGTGGTTGCCAGGGGCAAGGGGGAGAGGGAAGTGAGGAGCATAAAGGTTCAGTTAAACAAGCTGAATAAGCTCCAGAGATCTGCTGTACACCACTGCCCTTACAGTCAAAAAAACGATATTAGGAGTTCCCATTGTGGCTCAGTGCAGTCTCCATGAGGATGTGAATTCAATCCTTGGGCTCACTCAGTGGGTTAAAGATCCTGAGTTGCTGCAAGCTGTGTTACAGGCTGCAGAGGCAGAACAGGTCTTGCGGTGGCTGTGGTGCAGCACAGTTGCAGCCCTGATTTGACCTCTAGCCTGGGAACTTCCATATGCTGCAGGTGTGGCCATGAAAAGAAAAAAAGAAAAGGGGAGTTCCCGTCGTGGCGCAGTGGTTAACGAATCCGACTAGGAACCATGAGGTTGCGGGTTCGGTCCCTGCCCTTGCTCAGTGGGTTAACAATCCGGCGTTGCCGTGAGCTGTGGTGTAGGTTGCGGACGCGGCTCGGATCCCGCGTTGCTGTGGCTCTGGCGTAGGCCGGTGGCTACAGCTCCGATTCAACCCCTAGCCTGGGAACCTCCATATGCCGCGGGAGCGGCCCAAGAAATAGCAACAACAACAACAAAAAAAAAGACAAAAGACAAAAAAAAAAAAAAAAAAGCTATTGTACACTTAAAATTTTGTTAAGAGGGGAGTTCTCAGGTTAAGTGTTCTTACCACAATAAAATTCAACAAATTTTTAATGTTTGGCAACTAGGGAGAAGTAAAGGTTGCACAACTTTGTGGCTGTACTAAATACCATTGAATTGCATACTTTAAAACAGTTAACTTTATGTGAATTTTACCTCAATTTAAAAAAAGGAATGAGCAGGCCCTAGATCGTTCAAGTGACCATCTCACAAGCAGGCGCCACTGTGCAATTTGGGGCTGGAGCCTGCTCTTGTGTTAGTGATCCAGTTCCTTCTTCGGGAAGGCCAGATAACATCACTGCACACAGCACAGCCAAAGGCTGTGGTTCAAGTAAGAGAAGGGGAATGGGGTGGAGAACTGAGCCACCCAGAGCCCCTGGCAGCCTGGATGTGCCCAATTCAGAGGCCTGGCATCTCAGCAGTCAGGACCCTGTTCTTGCTGAGAGCAGGCCTGTGAACTGAGCATCTCCGTTTGTGCCAAATTCTTGGAGGAATTGGGTTTAAGAGCCATTAGATGCAGATTTCAGTAGCGCCAATATTTCACCCTTATCTTCGATCAAATGAGCTAGTTTTCCAGGTTATCAAGTGATGCACTATTAAAGCAGACATTTGGGGACTCACTCACTGGCAGTTTAGGCTCAGATGTGAGTGGGGTCAACCACCCATATCTTTTTGAGTTCTGCATCCTCGGATTCAACTAACCTCAGATCAAAAATATTTGGGAAAAGGGAGTTCCCGTCGTGGCGCAGTGGTTAACAAATGCGACTAGGAACCATGAGGTTGCGGGTTCCATCCTTGCCCTTGCTCTGCGGGTTAAGGCTCTGGCATTGCCATGAGCTGTGGTGTAGGCTGTAGATGCGGCTCGGACCCAGTGTTGCTGTGGCTCTGGTGCAGGCCGGTGGCTACAGCTCTGATTCGACCCCTAGCCTGGGAACCTCCATATGCCGCGGGAGCGGCCCAAGAAATGGCAAAAAGACAAAAACAAACAAACAAACAAACAAAATATTTGGGAAAAAAAAATCCCAGAAAGTTCTGAAAAGCAAAACTTGAATTTGCTGTGTGCTGGCAACTATTTACATAGCATTTACATTGTATTTACAACTATTTACATAACATTTACATTATATTAGGTATTATAAGTAATTGAAAGAGAGAGAGAGAAATTTAACAGATAGAGGAGGAAGTGCATAGGTTATATGCAAATACTAAGCCATTTTACTTAAGTCACTGGAGCTTCAGCAGTGGTTTTGGTGTCCGTGGGGGTCCTGAAACCAATCCCACCCAACCCCCCAGGATGCTGCCACGGGACAACTGTAATCAAAATGATCCCCCAACTAGCCAGCCAGGCCAAACTTTAGAAAGGCCACTCTGCACAGCTGGCCCGAGCGACAAAAGCAGGGGAAACAGGCCAGCTCTCCGCTATCAACCCAACATGGGCAATTTCATTTCAATTCACTTCCTTCCAATTAAATGAACACTCTTCATTTGAAATGGGTCAGCTTTCTGGCTTTATTGTTTCACTCTGGGTTTATTTCATGTTGGCTTTATAGTTAGATGAAAACTATGTAAGTCTAAGCACTTACACCTAGTTTTACATTTTGTACATTTAAGGTATAAGAAAATGTAAGTCAACAAGCAATGCTTTTTTTTTTCCTTTAAAAGGGAGTCCACCAAAAAAAAAAAAAAAAAAAAAAAAACCACATACTTATGATTCCATTTGTATGAAATGTCCAGAACAAGCACATCTATAGAGGCAGAAAGTGGACCTGTGGGGTGGGAAGCAATGACTAATGAGAACAGGGTATCTTTTGGGGCTGATGAAAATGTTGTAAGATTAATACTGTAGTAACAGATGTACAACTCTGTGAATACACTAAGAGCTACTAAATTGTGCACTTTCAATGGCTGAGTTGCACTTTCAATGGTTGAGTTAAATCTCAATAAAGCTATTTTTAAAGGGGGGGGGGTCGACCTATTACCCAAGTTTGAGCAGCATGAAGCTGGAGAAATCACAGGGAAATCAACAAACCCACCTATGCATCGCCTCCCTTCCAGGCCCACTCCCCTCTCCCTCCTACATTGTCCCCAAGGGCTCAGGAGACAGAGGCTAAAACAAAACTCTTAAGTGACAAGCCAAGCCCACCCTGGGTGAGCAGGTGGCTGCCTGAGAACACCACAACACGGGATTCCTAGCTCCTGGAATCTACTTCCCACACAATAGTACGAAAGCACTACTTTGAATTATTAAAGTAGGAAAAACTTAAAAACAATGAAAACAGCCAATGTCAGTAAGTATGCAGGGAATGGGATTCACATATACATCAATGACAGTGTCATGGAAAGAAGCATGACACTGCAGATTCCGAGCTTCAGTGACCCAACTGGCTGGGGTTGGGGGACAGAGCCAGGAGTAGGCAAATCTGAGCACAGGTGGCCCCCCTCCTGGGGAGGCAGCAGACATATCCCTACCCTCTCTCTACCCACGCGCCAGCACAGCCAGCCACAAAGGACAGGGTCCCTATCAGTGAGACTCCAAGCACGCTGACCAAAACAGTCTGCCTCAGCAAGGAGCCACTCCGCTATAACAGGAGGGGAAGCCTCAAGGGTTCCTCTTCTGTCGACCCAGCAAATTTCCCTCTCCTTGGGCCTGTTCCTTCCGGCCAGACACTTTACCGAGACAGGAAGAGGAAGCCCCCGCTGGCAGCTGTGGGTGGGAGGCAGTGAAGGAGCAAGCAGGCGTGCACGTCCACCCTGACGCCCAGCTGCCAACCTGTCTGCCCCAGGACACACTGACCCCTTCTGTCCCAAAGCCGCCCTCCTCCAGAAACCTGCTTGGAATCAACCACCTCCAGGAAGCCTTCCTTCTGTCTCCGCAAAGCCTCACTGAGCCCCAGCTCGGAACCAGGGGAGGGAGGAGGGAGTGGACACCTGTTTGCATGGTCCAGGCCCTCACCTCTCAGCCCTCAGCTCAGGGGTGGCAGATGGCAGGGCTGGGAGCACGCTCCTAGGGCTAAGGGCTAAGTGAGAAAGCGGGCGCCCACGACCTTGGACCAAGTGCAATGCCAAATCAAAACTACACAAATCCACACAGAGGCACAGGAGAGCCAACTACAGCTGGAAGAGGTCTTCTAGGCCCTGCCAATCAGGGCCCTGGGAAGCTGAGGGGGTCAGCACCAACCTCAGGGATGCAGGAGAAAGATTCAGAAACTACAGTACAGCCATCAATGTGGACACATCCACCAGCCACTCTGTGACCAGCAGCCCTGGGATTGACTCCTTCCTGGGGTCTGCAGTTCCAGGGAAAGGAAAAGAAAAGGGGAGAAGTTCCCCTCTGTGCTTTCTAAACAGAATCTTCCAAAATGCCCAGTGTCACCGCCCTTCACCCTGGGGAAGGCCCGCACAGAGGCCACATGGCCTGCCAGGATGCAGAGGCTGGCAAAGTCCGAGATCATCTGAGGGCACCCACTTCTCTCCCCCCTGCATGCCCCCGACCTAACCTCTTGGCAGTGGGGCTGTTTCTCATGGGTGAGGGCGGGAAGCCCTGGACCCACAGCCAGTCCAGCACCACACCCTCCCTCCCTCCTGGAATTTCCAAAAGCCCTGCTCCCTGGGAGCCCACGGGGTCAGAAGCGGCACACCCAGTTCCCAGCTGCTCCCCATGGCCTGCCATGGGCATAGAGGTTACCCCAGATGCCCCGTGTCTCTCCCTCATCAAAGTGCCCCAGCCTCAGGACAAGCAGGGGCATTCTTTAGACCTAAAGCCAGTCCACTTGTCAGTTACAGGAAATAAAACACCTTCCAAGGTCCAGGAATTCCACTATTAGGCATTCACTCCTTAGGAGAGGTTTCAAAGGCTTCGATGCATTCCTGAGGAGGGGGACCTATTATTTACCTATGGGCATCCTCAGCTAAGAGCAAAAGTAGGCATGTTGATACTGGGGCGGGAGCAGTCTGAAGCCCCAGCTCAAAAATGAGGGGCCCCCGGGAGGGCTGGTGGGCATTTATAAGAGGATCAGGGGGAGGGTGTCCCCTGGGGAATGAGGGGACCACGAACATGATTCCTTAAAGGAGAGCGGAAGGCCAAAACTCCAGAGGGCCTCTAGCTTATGTCCTAATAGGGACACCAGGGCTGCCTCAGAGCCCAGTGTGGGAGGGACAGCAGGTCCCAGCAAGGTCTCTCCTGACAGGCCCGAAGTGCTGAGGGTGGGCCCCACCCCAGGTCTGTGGATCTGCGCCATGTTCCCAAATACACCAAGCTGTCACATCTCTGCACAGGCTGCTCCTTCTGCTTGGGAAGCCGTTCTCATCCTTGCAAACTCTTGGCCATCCTTCAAAGCCCACCTGAAGTGCCACCTCGTCCCCAGGCAAGCCCTCCCCTCATTCCAGCTCCAACCGTAGCTGGCACCACCCCGGGAAGCAGTGGGGTGTGGCATAAGGTGCCTCTCTCACCTGGCAGGGGCTGAGTCTCACTCACCTTTGGTCCCCTGTACCTCAGACTCAACCCGGGTCCAGGAAAGGCCAGGAACCAAATCAAGATGCCATCCGGGTGCCTCCCTGCCGTGAGGCACTGTGCAAGTACCCGGCCTCTGTGGCCTCAAAGCTCTCTTCCTCTGCTGAGAAAACTAGAATCATGGCAAGAGTGGCACCTAAAGAGCACTTACTATGAGCCACAAGCCACCCCAAGGGCTCTCCGTGTGCTATGGAGACCTTTCATCCTTATGACCTTCTTATAAAGGAGTTACTATTATTAATCCTGTTACACAAGGAAATCAGGCACAGAGAGGTTAAGTGAGTTGACTGGTGCCAGAAAGCTAAAGAGGAAGAAAGCCAAAATTCAGACCCTAGTGGTCTGGTTCCAGACCCGGTATTATTATTATTTTTGTTTTTTTAATAGGGCTCCATCTTGTTCTTTTTCTGGGGGGAAGGGGATCATTGTGAGATGGTTTTACATGAAGTTTTTTGTTTTTCTAAGTTTTATTGAAGTATAGTTGATTTACAAGGTTGTGATAATCTCTGCTGTTCAACAAAGTGATTCAATTACAGATATACACACATCCATATTCTGTCTGTCTGTGTGTGTGTGTGTGTGTGTGTGTGTGTGTGTCTTTTCTAGGGCCGCACCTGTGGCATATGGAAGTTCCCAGGCTAGGGGTCTAATCGGACCTGTAGCCACCAGCCTACACCAGAGCCACAGCAACGCCAGATCCGAGCTGCATCTGCAACCTATACCACAGTTCACGGCAATGCCGGATCCTTAACCCACTGAGCAAGGGCAGGGATCGAACCCACAACCTTAGGCTTCCTAGTCGGATTCGTTAACCACTGAGCCATGACGGGAACTCCCACACATCCATATTCTTAATCATGTTCTTAATCACTACAGGTCTACTGAGGGGTAGGAAGGTGGTCAGCTGTCAGGACAAGCTCTGAGTGGAAGAGGAATTCAGAGATTTGAAAGGCTAGTTCTCCCCAGGCCTTCTCTTTCCGAAGATCCCAGCCACAGACCTAGGAGGAGCAGCAGGGCCTCCTCCCACACCCAGCCTGCTGCTCCTGAGCTCAGCCCCTTGCTGAGTGCCAGTTACAGGAAAAATGAAAGGCCCATCTGCAAGCCCCTTGGCCCAGACCCAGGAGGTGCATGGCTGCCCACTGGGAAGCAGAGCCATAATTTGGGGCTATTCTTAGCAAACCACTGGCTCCCCTCCCAGAGGCCTGGCAGGCGCAGGCCCAAGCTTCATACACCCTGCCTGCAAGCATGTAGAGGTCCCACAGGGCTAAGGAGCGACTGGTGGGCAGGAAGTGAGGACAAAGCCCTCCAGCTTTCAAACCAGAGGAGTCTGGCCTAGCCAGCCTTCCCAAGGCCAAGCACCTGGGTGCTGAAGTAGCTCTGGAGAGTCCTGGCCACAGGGGAAGGCTGGTCACCAAAGCTCCACTGCCTCCATGTCTGCTCTGCACCAGACCTTGGGCCACGTGCTTTCCACTGATTATCTCACTCTCACCAGGAGGAGCTAGACTTTAAAGATGAGTGAGTTAAGGCAGTAGGCAACTTGCCCAGGTCACGCGGTGAGTTAGTGTCCAGCTGTATCCCCCCATCTCCAGGTTGGGCCACAGCCCTTCCTGTCCCACCGTGGGGTTTGGTGGAGGGGCAGTCCATACCAGAGAGCAAAGGTCTCATCAAAGACCCAAGGGCATGTCAACTCTTTCTCTCCCCCTGGGATTGTCCCTTCCCTGCCAGAAACCCTCAGGCCTGGGCTCAGAAGGGGAGTCCCCAGCCAGGTGCCTCCCCTCCCTTGGCTGCCACACTTCAGGAAACTCTGGAGACACCAGGGAGATGAGCCTCAAAGTCTGGAGCATCCCTGCAGGTGCGTCAGGTGTGCACCTGGTCCTGTAACTTAGCGAGTGAGAAGGTCAGAGGACTCAAAGGGTGAAACAGAGGATACTGAGCCCTTTGGGATCTTCAAACCCCAAAGTGGGAGTCTAGAAACAAAGCCACACCACACAACACCTGCACCGCCACCACCCCAAACACGTCAACTTTCAGGCTCTGCTGCCACTGTCATAGGGATACCTGAACAGCAGGTGCCCCGGACTCCCTCTCGGTTCCCACCTCTGACTGTGTCTTGGCCTCGCTGCCAGGTGACTCAGCGGGTATAAGGGTCTATGTCCCGGGGCTCACAGCCAACTCCATCCCTGCCCAGGGGTTCAAGCCACATCCGTGTGGCTCCACATCTCATGCACGTGAATGCCAGCTCACAGCTATGTCTGTGCTCCCATGAGCCCGCCCATATGTCTGTCCACTTCCATCAGCCAAATCTCCATGCCCGAGTAGATCCGTCTACACAGTATCTGCAGCCCGTGCGTGGTCCACGTTTGTATGTTCACACTGTCTACCCCTGCACGTGTCTGTGCCCTGAGGTGCTTGCCCGCCTCCCATTGTCTGCCTTTGTCTGCCTTCCCACCCATCTGGACGCTGTTCCTCCCTGGCCCTGCCCATGCAGCTGTAAATCTGAGCACATCTGCCCATGCCAGCATTCCCCACCTGTGCCCCGGTGACCCTGTGTGTGCCATCTATCTGGAGTCAGGTGGGTGTGCTCCCCCATGTGCTCACAGTGCTGGCCAAGGACTAAAGGGTGAGTTCAGCAACTCCCACCCCCAGAACGGCACCCAAGGCCATGGGCATGAGCACACTGCCACCTCCGCAAAGCATTCCAGAAAGAGAGACCTGCCAGGGATGCTGGGGGAGGTGGCAGAGCCCTAGACACAGCAGAGCCTCAGAGATGACGTCAGTGATGCCCTACGTACCACTCACCTCAATCCAGCCTGGCCAGGTCCGCCCACCTCCACCACCCCAACTCCAACCCCCTATGGCCAGTGAGGGGAAGATTGTCTGCACTCACAGGAAACAGTGTCTGGCTCAGGGCCTCCAGCCTGCCAGGCTCATCCCCAGCCTCCCTGCAACAGACTCTTCAGAAAGGAAGTGAGGACTTCCTCCTGTAAGGCTGGATCAAGACCCCAAACCTCAGGAACTCCAGGGAGGCTGAGAGAGTCCTGTGGTCTGCCTGACCCCAGAAACCAATATATTCCTTCAGAAATCCACCAGGAAGCAAAAACAAAAACAGGAGTTCCCGTCGCGGCTCAGTGGTTAATGAATCTGACTAGTATGTGTGAGGATGTTCGATCCCTGACCTTACTCAGTGGATTAAGGATCCAGCATTGCCTCGAGCTGTGGTATAAGTTGGAGACGTGGCTCAGATCCCGCGTGGCTGTGGTACAGGCCAGCAGCTGTAGCTCCAATTCAACCCCTAGCCTGGGAAGCTCCATATGCCACAGGTGCGGCCCTAAAAAGACAAAAGACAAAGAAAGAAAGAACAAAAGCAAAGAACCCACCTGGGAGCGGGGCTGGGGAATACCCCTGCTGCTCCCTGTCCATGAAGGGGGGTGAGAGGCCCTAACAACTAACAGGGAAATAAAAAAGGATGGATATGGAGCCAGAACATTTTAAACATACCTGCATGGTTGCACAAGAACTGGATCCCAGCTCCCTGGTGATCCAGCCTGTGTCACTCATTCAGCAATTAATCATGTGTAGCCTTTTGGTATTTTCACTAATATTATTCGTCTGGGAGCAGTATGGAAACCCAGTATTCACGAACTTTCTCTGTGCTCACATCGTGTCTCCCCCAAACGGCTGAGGACGGACCCCTCCAACTCCTCCCATTCTCCCTGGCAGAGCCCAGTGCCTGGCATTTAAGCGCTCAGTCCCTGGGTCCACGGTGCTCTGCAGGAAGCCAAGGACTTGGTGCCCAGAACTCTGGTGGAGAATAGAGAAGCTGGGAAGCTTCCTGATGTTGGGGAGCTTTATTTCCATTTCTGACTCCCCAAAAGAGAACACAACCATCCCTTCAAGAGTCCAGGGCAGCCATCTCCCACACACCGTGCTCCGCTTTTCTGACAGGCCACTTGCCCCTTCGGGGAAAAAAAACCTCTGAAGATTAAAAGGGTGCTCCCCTGGGAGACACAGGCATACAGAGGGAGAGGATGAAAATGAGGCCCAGCAGCAAAGCTTGCACCCGCGGGGACCACAGGACTCTTCCAATTCCATGGACCTCAAGCCCCTAAAGATGAGCCCAGGGCGCCAGGTGTGCATCATGAAGAAGCTTCCCTCCCCGCAGCTGCACAGGAAGCCCAGTTTACCGGCCTTGCTCCCAGGCCTGGCCATGAAGATTGGAGGTGTGGCCAGCCCACATTTAGCCCAACATCTACCCCAGGCCGAAGGAAACCTCCTGGAGGAAGTGGGTATAGCCCAGAGCCAGACAGACAGAAAGACTCAACTGCGCCTCACTGTTTAATAGCTGAGGTTCCGCTTTTCTCCCAGGCACCAATCCCCTATGGGTTTGGATGGGGGCCCAGGACCTCTCCACTCCGCGAAGCCCAGGTGGGCGTGCGCTCTGGGGGATGGGAAGTGCGCGGTCGGGGCATCCCCCTGCCCCAGGAGTGCTCAGATGACTCCCGAATCAACCCTCCCTCCCCAGCTCCGGGTCCAGACGCATCCGTACCTGCCAGCCCACCGCTCCAGGGGGCATCCGCGCTCCTTCGGCCGGCGAGCTGCGCCCGGACTGCGGGCGCCGAGTCTGGCAGCAGCGGGGTGCGCACGGCGCGGGCTCCGGCTCGCTCCTCCCAACTTCCCCAGCCCATCCGTGGGCAGAGGCGGCTCTGGAGGCTGGCAAGCCAGGCGCGACAAGGCGAGGCCAGGAGATCCGGAGCCCGCGCTAGCCGGCGAAGAGAGCTGCCCCAGCTAGAGCGCGCCGCCCGGCTCCTCGCGCCCCGCGACCCCCACGCCGAGGGGCGGACCTGGCCAGCCCGCCAATCAACGCGCCCGCCGCCTCCCCGCCAGCTCAAGCCCCGGCCCCAGCCTCGGAAGGGGCGGGGGGCTCGGATTTAAAGACACACTCACCAAGCCGCGTCCCGATTGGCATTCCAGAGCCGAGGCGGCCGGGCCGGGAGGGAACGGCTGGCCCCACCTTCCCCAGCCCCGCTTCCTCCCTTCGCCCGCCCACCCTCCGCTTGGGAGGAAAAGTTTGGGGCGGGGGAGACTGCCTGGGAAGCCAGTTCCTCTTCCCTTGTCATTAGTTCGGCTCGTTCTGGAAGATGACCAAACCGTACATCCAGTCTCCCTGGCAGGAGAAAGAAGCGAATGCTCTCGGCGCCACACCCCCTCCCAGACTCCAGCTCTCCGGGAGATCGGCGGGCCTGGGCTACCCTCGCCCATCTCTGTTTTTTAAAACCAGGCCAAGCCTGGGCAGGACCGAGAATGCGGGGGGGGGGGGGGGGGGGAAATTCCTCGCTGTGCTGTGCAAACTGAGCCAGGTGATTGCCCTCTCTGGACCGGTGCCACAGGAGTCTTTTAACGGAGCCCTTAAAAAGCAGATTGCCCATGCTACTGGTACAAAAACAGAACCATAGATCAGTGGATCAGCATAGAAAGCCCAGAAATAAACCCACGCACCTATGGTTATCTACGGACAAAGGAGGCAAGAATGAAGAAAAGACAGCCTCTTCAATAAATGGTTCTGGGAAGACTGGACAGCTACATGTAAAAGAATGAAATTAGAACACTCTATAACACCATACGCAAAAATAAACTGAAAATGGATTAAAGACCTAAACAAAAGACCGGATACTATAAAACTCTTAGAGGAAAACATAGTGAGACACTCTTTGACATAAATCGCAGCAATATCTTTTTTGGTTCACCTCCTAGAATAATGAAAACAAAAACAAAAGTAAACAAAGGGAACCTAATTAAGCTTAAAAGCTTTTGCACAGCAAAGAAAACCATAAACAAAATGAAAAGACAACCCACAGAATGGGAGAAAATCTTTGTAAATGAAGCAACTGACAAGGTGTTAATCTTCAAAATATACAAACATATCATACAGCTTTATACAAAAAAAAAAATTAAAAAATGGTCAGGGAGTACCTGTTGGGGTACAGTGGAAACGAATCTGACTAGTATCCATGAGGATGCCGGTTCAATCCCTAGCCTTACTCAGTGAGTTAAGGATCTGGCATTGCTGTGGCTGTGGTGTAGGCCAGCAGCTGTAGCTCAGATTTGACCCCTAGCCTGGGAATTTCCACATGCCTTGGGTGCAGCCCTAAAAAGCAAAAAACAAAACAAAACAAAACAAAACAAAACAAAAAAAAAAAGGTCAGAAGCTCTAAAAAGATAGTTCTCCAAAGAAGATGGAGAGATGGCCAAAAAGCACATGAAAAGACGCTCAACATCACTAATTATTAGAACAATGCAAATCAAAACTTCAATGAGGTATCACCTCACACGAGTCAGAATAACTATCATCAAAATCTACACACAGTAAATGCTGGAAAAGATGTGGAGAAAAGGGAACCCTTCTCCATTGTTGGTGGGAATATAAGCTGGTACAACCACTATGGAGAACAGTATGGAGGTTCCTTAAAAAACTAAATATACAACTATTATATGATCCAGCAATCCCACTCCTGGGCATCTATCTGGAGGAAACCATAATTTGAAAAGATACCTGCACCCCCATGTTCACTGCAGCACTATTTACAATAGCCAAGACAAGGAAGCAACCTAAATGTCTATCCACAGATGATTGGATAAAGAAGATGTGGTCCATATGTACAATGGAATATTACTCAGCCAGAAAAAAAGAATGACCTAATGCCAGTTGCAGCAACATGGATGGACCTGGAAATTATCATACTAAGTAAAGTAAGTCAGTCAGAGAAAGACAAGTTATCATATGAGATCAATAATGTGGACTCTAATAAAAATGATATGAAAGAACTTATAAAAGAGAAGATTTTGAAAACAAATATATGGTTACCAAAGGAGAAACATGAGAGAAGAGAGATAAATTAGGGGGATTGGGATTGACATATAAACACTACCATATATAGAATAGATAAGACATGGAAACAACCTAAATGTCCACCAACAGATGAATGAATTAAGAAGATATGGTACATAGACACAGTGGAATACTACTCAGCCATAAAAAAGAACAAAATAATGCCAATTACAGCAACATGGATGGAACTAGAGACTCTCATACTGAGTGAAGTAAGTCAGAAAGAGAGAGACAAATACCATATGATATCACATATCTGGAATCAAGTATACAGCACAAATGAATCTTTCCACAGAAATGAAAATCATGGACTTGGAGAACAGACTTGTGGTTGCCAAGGGGGAGGAGGAGGGAGTGGGATGGACTGGGAATTTGGGGTTAATAGATGCAAACTATTGCCTTTGGGATGGATAAGCAAGGAGATCCTGCCGTATAGCACTGGGAGCTGTATCTAGTCACTTATGATGGAGCATGATAATGTGAGAAAAAGAATGTATACGTGTAACTGGGTCACCTTGCTGTACAGTAGAAAATTGACAGAACACTGTAAATCAGCTATGATGGAAAAAATAAAAATCATTTTTAAAAAGGAATAGATAGGTAAAAAGGACCTACTATGTAACACATGGTAATCTACTCAATACTGTGTAATAACCTGTATGGGAAAAGAACCTGAAAAGGAATGGATATACTTATGTGTATGACTGATTCACTTTGCCGTACACCTGAAACTAACACAACTTTGTAAGTCAACTCTATGCCAATAAAATAAAATTAAAAAAAAAAAAGTGCAAGACTGTCCACTCAATCATGGGCTTCTCCCACGCCCTGGACACCCAGAGAAACGTACTTCTTGGTCCCCAGAGACAAAAAAGGAAGAACAGGGCTCTGCTCCCACCCCATAGCTCAATCCCCACCCTCAGGAGGGCTGTGCCTACCTCCCAGGCTACAGGGAGCTCCCCAGATGCCCCAACAGCCCACGCCAGCCCTCGGCTCACACCCACCAAGAGCGCCCACATGCCTTCACTCTCTGGCCACTGTTTCCTCTCAGGGAGATGGGCTTTGTTACCGCTGGTAAGTCACTTCCTCCTTCTTTCTGCTTCCTTCCTCCTTCTTCCTCACCTGTCACCACCTGCCTCTCCTCCAATCAGAGCTGGAGCGGGAGTCAGGGAAGTCCTGGTTTCCCTGGGATGAAGGTAGCGCAGGCCTCACCTGGCTCCAAAGTCAGGCCAGAAGGCGCCTGGGCTAGAAGAGGGGCACGCGGGTCCTGTGCCCGTGTGAGCCCTAAGAACAGACAAAGACAGGAGGAATGGCTATTATTTGTGGTGTTCTTACAAGGTCTCCAGCACCTAAGTCTCAAGTGCCCAGGGGATAATATTATGAGATAACTACTTTTATTATTGCTCTTTTAATGGACGAGGAAACTGAGGCCCAGGGAAGACTCGCCCTCAGCTCCAGGCCTCCTCCTGTCCCATCCAAAGCGTGTGAGGACAACAGGAGAAGAAAAAGTCCAGATTTGACTTTCAGAATCCAGAAGAGCGAGGCTCAAGTTGGCTCATAGTTACTGCCTGTGTGGTCTGGGGATAATGACAGAACCTCTCTGATCTTCGAGTTCCTCAGCCAGAAGATGGCCTGACCTCCTTCAAAGAGGTGTTGAAGAATGAGGGAGCTAAGGTGCGTGATGCCCTGGAGCGTAGCAGGTGGCACATGGTAAGCTCCATCCTGGGGTACTCTTCCCTTCCTTCCTCCTCTTTGCACCACCTCATAACCCGCCTACCCTCTGTCAGATTCCCTGACTGATGCCCCTGCCATACCGAGGATCCTGAGTTCCAGGATAATGTCCCTTTGTGCCAAGACTAAGGTAGGGGTACACATGTGCATACACACGCACACACACTACTCCCCCTCCCTCATATGCTGGGATCTGGGGCTTAATGCCTCTCTAGACTGAGCTCCTGGAGACAAAAGTCCGAGTCTGATCTGTCTCTTGGTCCCCTGGCACATGGGTCATTCATTCATTTGTGTTCACCGTGTACACTGTAGGTGTTCTGGTTGAATCCAGCAGAAAACTCAGAGATGTCCCCAGAAGAGCCAAATGCACAGCCCTCCTGGCTCCAACAGAGAGCCTCGGGCTCAGCTGAGAGACCCTAGAGATAGAGAGCTAGGGGGCTAGAGGTATCTCAGAGACCAGGTACAGACGGCATCCAACCCACCACCAGCCCCTGAGGTTCTGCTAAGTCCCTGTCCAGAGCAGCAAGTCCTAGGGGGTCCACCCAACCGCGCAAAAGCCTGCAGGATCAGATTCTTTCACAGACACACTGGCCCTGAGAGGGGGATGGAGACAACGTTGAAGAAGGGAAGAAGGAAGGGACACAGCAGCCCTGGGTACACCCAAAAGAAGGCACTCTGCCTGCCCTCTCCAAGCCCAGGCAGAAGGAAGAATTGATTGAAGCAATTCTCTCAGCCCAAACTGCCACAGAACCTCCCCCAAGACGTCTGGAAGCTCAGAGCAGGAGCCCAAGAGTCTCCCAAGAAAGGAACAATGGTCCCAGAACAAGAACTCAGAAACTAGAGGGCTCAGGACCTACCCCCACCCACCCAGCGTCCCCACCAGCACTCCCACCACCCCCACATCCGAGAAGCACAAAGATATCACCTTATTTTAAAAATGCTAGGGCCCCGTGGGTGGCCCTGCAGTACAGCTGTGTGCTTATGTGTGAATACATGTGTGTACACGTATGTGCTTGTGTTGCTCATGTGTGAATGCAGGTTTGCAGAGATGTGATTGAGGGTGTGCATATTTGCACACATGTTTGATGGGTGTGAGTATGGATGTGTGGGACTGTGTAGCACACACACAAACAACCCACCACCAGCCAACACCAGGCGAGCTGCTGCTGCAAAGGACAGTGAAACACCCCATTACTCACGTGTGTAGGAGAATCGCCAGGGGCCGTCCTCAGCCCACTCTCCCTGGGCAAGCAATCCCCAGTTCAGTCCCTGTGCAGAACCACAAGCTGCGGGAAGTCCCAGCTCCCTCATGGGAATGCTCGAGCCAAGAATTATTTCCTGACAGGCACAAATGACTCGCCGGAAGGCAGAGGAGCTGGGTTCAAACCAGCAAAGATGAGACTTGACAAAAGATGAGAAACAGGTCCTACTGCGCTTCTCTGCTCCTCGCTCCCAGCCAAGGCCGCCACAGGCTGGGGGACACTGGGCCCAAGAAATGGACAGCATCAGGGCAGGGAGCCCATCTGGCTTTGCTCCCCGTGGCCGTGTTATTGCCAAGCCCAGGTTCACAGGGGCCCTCCAGCGTGGATGTCTCAGGGCCTGCCGTCTTCCCCCTCCCCGAGCCTGGCGGTCCCTGAGCCCAAACACAGACCTGTCCCCACCTGCCCTGCCTGCCCGGGGTCCCGCTGTGGCTGCTTGCCCTTTCAGGCCCACTACCCCACTGCCAGGACCTAGCAGCCCTGGCTTGTTCAGGCCCTTCTGTGTGCAGTCCAGGGCTGGTAGACGCGAGCTTTGAGAAGGGCTGACTTGCCCTGCATCTCACCTCAGCAATTTTACCACCATGTGACCCCTACCCTAAAAGTTACCACATTTCTCTGAGTCTTTTTTTCCCCTCCTTTACAAAATGGTGTGGGAGTTCTTGCGGTGGCGAAGTAGATTAAGAAGCCAACTGCAGCAGCTTGGGTTGTTGCAGAGGTGTGGGTGAGATCCCAGCCCCCAGTGCAGTGGGTTAACGGATCCATTGTTTGTTGCCTCAGCTGTGGCATAGGTCACAGCTGGGGCTCAAATTCCATACCTGGCCCAGGAACTTACATATGCCACAAGTGCAGCCATAAAACATTTAAACATTAGGAGCTCCAGCAGTGGTGCAATGGGGTTAGCAGCGTCTTGGGAGCAATGGGACATGGGTTTGATCCCCGGCTCTGCACAGTGGGTTAAGGATCCAGCGTTGCCGCAGCTGCAGCTTAGGTCGAGATGGCAGCTTGGATCTGATCCCTGGCCCGGGAGCTCCGTATCCTGCAGGGCAGCCAAAAATGAAAAAAAAATAATATTAATAATTTTTTAAAAATTTAATTAAAAAATTGAAAAAGTTAAATGGTATGAAGAGCAGTTTCTGCCTCCCAGAAATGTCTGGAGGATCAAAGGGTTGCCTGGCACTCAGTCAGAGCTCACTGACCGAAACTATTGTCATTGTTCCCATTCTTGCCACCTGAGCTCCCACCCTGGCCCAGCCCTGAACCTGCCAGGGCAGAGGGGTTCTTGGAGGGTGAGTTCCACCTCCTCCAGGCAGTCTTCCCTGCTCACAGGATCTCTATCTGATCTGAACTCCTTCCCCCTCTGTGCAGGGCCCGGGACCTGAGCACCCCTGCCTGGCACAGAACACATGTTCAATAACTGATGTTATAATTATCAGCTGGATTATTAATTTCATTGGTTGTGCCCTCCTTTGGGTCTAGGTCCAAGGATAACTCTCCCACCTCCCAAATTCACACTCTAGATTCAGACGTTTCTGACGGAAACTCAAAGTAAGAAATACATTTTAGGGACACATCCAGATCAATGAAGTCTCTAGTTGAAAAAGTTGCATGCACCCCAATATTCACAGCAGCACAAGACACTATGCTTGGCAAGACATGGAAACAACCCAAGTGCCTATCAATAGACGTTTGGCTAAGGAAGATGTGGTATATTTATACAATGGAAAATTACTCAGCTATAAGGAAAAAAAGAACGAAATATCACCTTTGGCAGCAACATGGATGGACTTAGAGAACATCATACTTAGTGAAGTAACTCAGGCAAAGACAAATATTATAGAATATCACTTATATGTGGAATCGGAAATATAATGCAAATAACTACATACAAAATAGAAACAGACTCAGAGACACAGAAAACAAACTTATGCTGACCAAAGAGGAGAGGGAAGAGAGAGGGACAAATTATGGGATTAACAGATACAAAACATGAAATAGATACAGCAACAAGGATTTACTATATGATACAGGGAATATATTCAATGTCTTGTAATAACCTACAATGGAACAGAATCTGAAAATACATATACATATGTGTGTGTGTATATATATATATATATATATATATACACATATACAGTAATTCAGTTATATATATATATATATATATATATATATATACCTGAAATTAACACAACATTGTAAATCAACTATGCTTCAATTAAAAAAAAAAGAAGAAAGAAAGAAATTGGAGTTCCTGTTGTGGCTCAGCAGGTTAAGAACCCAACATGAGGTTGTGGGTTCAATCCCTGGCCTTGCTCAGTGGGTTAAGGATCTAGTGTCGCCGTAAGATGCGGCACAGGTCACAGATGCAGCTCAGATCTGGTGTTGCTGTAGCTGTGGCATAGGTTGCAGATGTGGCTCCAATTCAGCCCCTAGCCTGGGAACTTCCACATGCCCACAGGTGCAGCCATGAAAAGAAAGAAAGAAAAAGAAAGAAATTTTATTTTGGGACCACCAGCTACACAGAGACATAAATATACAAGAACTGGAGTTCCCATCATGGCTCAGCAGAATGAATCTGACTAGAACACATGAGGATGCAGGTTCAATCCCTGGCCTTGCTCAGTGGGTTAAGGATCCAGCATTATCATGAGCTGTGGTGTAGTTCAACTCAGATCTGGCACTGCTGTGGCTGTGGCAAAGTCTGGTGGCTACAGCTCCGACTCAACCCCTAGCCTGGCAACCTCCATGTGCCATGGGTGCGGCCCTAAAAAAAAAAAGTGCCAAAAAAAAAAAAATGCTCAGCCTGGCTGTGTGCAATGTACTCTGATACTTTCTAATCTATCCTATCCTATTTCTTTTCATTTGGCTGATTGTAGTGCAGAAAATTGACTTTACCTGTGACCTGCAGTTTGAAAATGCTTTGAGGAACACTGAGGTCCCTGAGGGAAAGGGGATGTCCCCTCCCTCCCCTAGCAACACTCAGCACCTGACTGAAGCATGCCCAGGACATGTGGGAGGAGGGCGATTCTGTCTCCAGAACATTCCTCAAGTACTACAAGGAGAGGGCTCATCAGAAAAAAGAAAAGGGAGAAGGAACCTGGTTCATTCCTTCAACAGACATTTCATTCATTCATTCAGTAAGTTAGTCAATCAACAAACATTTACAGAGCCCCCTTCTATATTCTTAGTCCTGTTCGAAGTCTTGAGCAGTGAATGACACAGACAAAGTCCAGCCTTCAGCTGACATTTCAGTAGGGTGGGGGCAGAGGATAAACAAGTAAATAAAAACAGAAGCAGATTGTTCCTGAGTGATTCATGCTATGAAGAAAACAGTACTAACAGAAGGTATAGACAAGTGTCCTGGCGGGGCTACTTTAGAAATGATGTGGAGTTCCCATTGTGGCTGAGTGGAAACAAATCTGGCCAGTATCCATGAGGACACAGGTTCGATCCCTGGTCTTGCTCAGTGGGTTGAGGATCCAGGATTGCCATGAGCTGTGGCGTAAGTCGCAGACGTGGCTCGGATCTGGCGTTGCTGTGGCTGTGGCGTAGGCCAGCAGCTACAGCTCCAATTAGACCCCTAGCCTGGGAACCTCCATATGCCGCAGGTGCCACACTAAAAAGACAAAAGCAAACAAAAAAGAGAGAGAAATGATGGTGTTCTCTGAGCCTCACCTCAGGTAACTCATGACACTTACCTGAGGTGGTGGTTGCGGGGCTTGAAGGAGGTGATGAATTCAAAGTGTGTGGCACCATCTGGCACACAGTGGCCTTTATCGTCACTATTAGATGGATAACTAAGGGTGAAGGCGGTCCGTGATAAGGTTCTGCGAAGTGTAAGGTGGGACCTCGGTTCAGAGGAAGATGAGGGACAATGCTGACTAGAGCACAAGCCCAGGACAATCAGGTATTGGCTTGTCCCTCTGCACAGCTCACCTGGCTTGTCTCTCCCCATTCCCCTGGTCCCAGCCCACCCCACGAGTCAGCCCAGCCCAGGTTGACCTGTAAAACCCGAGGCACAGAAGAGTTAACGTCCTTCTAGTGGGTGTCCCAGGCCACACAGAGACAGACACCCAGAGGCCTTTACCACCCACCCTGCACCTCTGTGGACTCCCACGCATCACATCACACCTGCCCAGGAGCACGGGTGCTGAATCCCAGCACAACTGCACAAGGATAGTGATCTGGAGCCCAGCCCTGGGAGATGCTGAAGAGTCTGGGTCTATTCAACAGGAGTGAGAAGACTCAGGGGCAGGACATTGTCTTCCAGTCCTCAGGAAGGAAGGATCCCTGTGTCAGGTGAGCTGTTCAGGCATCTACACTCCAAGTGGCAACATTAAGTACTTACTGGCTGGGGGTGCAGACGTGAGCCAGACCCCACCCTGTCCTGGGTGCCTACAGACAAGTAAACTGATCTTTCAGAGTGATGTGTTTCCTGCAAGGTGGAGCAGGGATGAGGTGGTCGGGGAGCAGGTGATGGGGGAGCAACTCAAGACTACCTCCCAGGTCAGCTCACAGTGAAAGCGGACATCCTTCGAGGGCCCTACCAACTCTGTGAGGTGCATTGATTTATTTCAGCTCTGGCATCAGACAGACCTGAGTTTTCATTCATCGTCTGCCTCTTCTTAGCTCTGTGACCTAACACAAGTCTCTGAGCTTCTCTAAGCCCCTGTTTCTGTATCTATAAAATGAGGATAGTCATACATACCTTGACAGGATTGTGAGATCCGATGAAAGACCTTAACAAATGGGCAGACAAAAGGAAGCTCCATAACATAACAGGGGTTGTAGCTGCTACCAGCTGCCCTCCAAGGCAACACCCTTGGCCCTCCCCACCCCCCACTTGTGCAGTGCCTCCCTAGAACTTGCAAAGAATTCCCTGCCCCCACTGCCATCAGAAAGGAGCTCCAAGTGGCCTTCTGCTGGGTCTCACTGCAGAATCCCAGGCCCCGGACACTGAAAATAATAAGGCGGGTGGGATGGGGGGGGTTGAGAGGGGGTCTGCCAAACCCTGCAGCAGGAAGACCATCCATCCCTGAATAAACACGCTGTCACCCCTTCCCTCTCACCCTCCCTCTCCCTTAAATAATCCAGATCCGTTGCCCAGTTGTATCCAAGCAACACCACTCAGGCTCCCAAGGATGTCTCGCTCTGACAGAGCCATTTACGAAGACACTGCGGGGTTAGGCGGGGGGAGCGCAGTAAGGGGGTCAAGGGAGCTACAGCGGCCTGACAGTGTCTTCCCAAGGCCTTGCTATGGCGAGCTCCTTGTCCCCAGGTACAGAGCTCCTGGGCTGACCCCTCACCAGAGCGGTGGGCAGGGAGGAGTCCTTGCTCACCAGAAACATTCCAGGAGAGGCCACAGCCTCCCGGACTTACAGGGAAGATCCCGGACTCCACGAAGCTTGGAACCCACAGGAGCCGGCAAAGTGCCCTGGAAAGATCACTGGCTCAGGCTCAGCCTCCTGAGTTCTGGTCTCAGCACCAGTGCTCATGGGCTGTGCTATTCCATCCAGGTCACCCACCCTCTCTGAGCCTCAAAGAACCTTAGTGCCAGAAGAGGGGTAGGAAAGGGACACTCTCACACTCTTTGACGGTATCTCTCCACATGACAAATGCACAGGCTCTTTGCCTCAGCAATTCCATTTCTAGGAATTTAGCCTCAAGACATGTCTATACATATGAGATTGACAACTGCGCAAAGTTAGTCCTAGTCTGCGATGGAGAGAGATTAGAAATAGCCAAAAAGTCTGTGGACAGAGAGGTAATGGGCTAAATAAACTCTGGAACATCCAGAAACTAGAACTGCCATGCAGCTCTCTTAAAACACAAGGCAGGAGTTCCCATCGTGGCTCAGTGGTTAACAAATCCGACTAGGAACCATGAGGTTGCAGGTTTAATCCCTGGCCTTGCTCAGTGGGTTAAGGATCTGGTATTGCCGTGAGCTGTGGTGTAGGCCGCAGACGCGGCTCGAATCCCACGTTGCTGTGGCTCCGGCATAGGCCAGCAGCTGTAGCTCTAATTTGACTCCTAGCCTGGGAACCTCCATATGCCATGGGAGCGGCCCAAGAAATGGCAAAAAGACAAGAAAAAAAAAAAAAAAAAAAAAAAAAACAAAACCAAGGCAGATGTTATGATGGCTGATTAAAAAATGATCCCTAGGAGTTTCCTGGTGACCTAGTGGTTAAGGATTCAGCATTGTCACTGCTGTGGCTCGAGTTACTGCTGTGCCTCAGGATCGATCCCTGGCCCAGGAACTTCTGCATGCTGCAGGAGTGGCAAAAGAAAAAAAAAATATGATCTCTAGAGCTGGGAGCAAAGTTCAGGAGTGGACAAGGACAGAGATGATCAGGGCAGTGTGGTCTGTGACAGTGGGTGCTCAAGCCAGCCTTAGCATCTGTCTCTAGGGAAATAGATAAGTCATGTGGACTCCCATCCAACAAGGACACCCAACAAGCCAGGTGTACACAACCCAGAAACATGAAAACACAGTATCCTGCAAGAAAAGTAATAAAATAGAGCTGTCAGCCATACAACAGCATTGATGGAAAGTAACAACATCCATACAAAGAAAAAAACCATAGTTTGTAAAAACGAGGATATGTGCATTATGCAAAAACATTTATCAAACATACTACCATGGGTGCCTATGAGAAAAACGGATGAGATGAAGGGAAAATGAAACAAAGAGACAGGCTTCATGTATAGCGATGATGATTAAGGAAAATTAAGTGATTAAGGTAAGCAGGAAGGAGGGAAGCAGGGGAGGAAGTCAGGAGAGGAAATTTCAGGACAAGATCTCTAATATTTTAGCACTTTAAGAGTTGTAAATATACTGTCCCCCCCTATCCGTGGGGGATTAGTTCCAGGACCCCATGTGTACAAAAATCCACAGATGCTCAAGTCCCTTTATTTATTTATTTATTTATTTATTTATTGTCTTTTTAGGGCCGCACCCACGGCATATGGGAGTTCCCAGGCTAGGGGGTCAAATTGGAGCTGTAGCCACCAGCCTACACCAGAGCCACAGCAACGCGGGATCCGAGCCGCATCTGCAACCTACACCACAGCTCATGGCAACGCCGGATCCTTAACCCACTGAGTGAGGCCAGGGAGAGAATCTGCATCCTCATGGATGCTAGTCAGTTACATTTCCGCCAAGCCACGGCGGGAACTCCTTCAAGTCCCTTTATAGTAGTACAGCCATGTCACCTCTGTGTACAGTACGTATCAGCTGATGCAGAACCTGTGAATACGGATGGCTGCCTATGCAAACATACACACGCATACTACAGCTGACCCTTGAAGAACACGAGTTTGAGCGGCAGGGGGCCACTTACACGCAGATCTCTTTTCCATGAATACATACTACAAGACTCACGGTTGGTTGACTCTGGGGATGCAGAAGAGGGGGTGCAGCCAGGGGCCAGCTATAAATTAAATTACACGTAGATTTTCGACTCACAGAGGCGGCACCCCTCACCCTTCCCATACATTAACTGTACAGATCAACCATACATTAATGACCTCTAAAGTACAGGTAAGAAACCAGTGACTTCAGTTGCCTCCAGCAAACTAGGTGGCTGGGGCCTCGAGCAGGAGGGAAACTTTTCGCTGCATACCTTCTTATGCATTTGAACTTTGTTCCGCGTGGATGTGCTATCTAGTTTTAACTAGGAATTAGCTGGTAGGCTTGTATACACCAGGTCAGTCTCTGGAAGGATACAAAATATGCTGGAAAGAAGCTTAACCCTCAGAGAATCAAAGAGGCTGGAGGAGGGAAGCAGAGTTTCTCTTCACTTGCTATCCCTGTGCACAGTTGGGTCTTATTTATCCTGTGCACCTGTGATGTAGTCTAACATTTGTCATGTTTAATTTTTCTTTTGAACACTCTACATATGCAAAAAAGTAGAGATTCACATAATTGATTCCATATACCTATTACCAGGTAGGACAATTATCGATTTTGCCACACTTGCTTCATCTATGGTTATATTGTTTTTCTCTTTTGGTTTTCTTTCCAGAGTCTTTTAAAGCAACCCCCCAAACAGCACACAATTTCGCCCCTATATCCATCACAACATGATAAATGTAATAAATGCATATTAAAGCAACAAAATTAAAAATTCCTATTGTGGTTCAGCAGGTTAAGAATCCAGCATAGTGTCCCTGAGGATGTGGGTTTGATCCCTGGACTCGCTCAGTGGGTTAAGGATCCAACACTGCCCTGAGCTGTGCTATAGATTGCAGACGCGGCTCGGATCCTGTATTGCTGTGGCTGTGGTGTAGGCCAACAGCTGTAGCTCCAATTCGACCCCTAGCCTGGGAGCCTCCCTATGCTGTGGGTTCAGCCCTAAAAAAGAAAATAAATAAATGAATAAATAAATACATAAATTAAATAAAGCAACAAAATCCAAGAGGCCAGACAGCATACCCTGCCAGAAATGGAGGATTTCCTGCATGAAATCTCTGAGGGACAGCAGTCCTTGCCTCTGCTTGACTGCCCCCAGAGACAAGGAACTCACTCCTGACCCAGTCTCCTTGTCTGTCTCTTTGTTGTTGTTGTTCTGTATTTTTAGGGCTGTACCCATGGTATATGGAGGGTCCCAGGCTAGGGGCCGAATCGGAGCTGTAGCTACTGGCCTACACACAGTCATAGCAATGCAGGATCCAAGCTGCATCTGTGACCTACACCACAGCTCACGGCAACGCCGGATCCTTAACCCACTGAGCAAGGCCAGAGATCAAACTTGCATCCTCATGGATATTAGTCAGATTCGTTTCCACTAAGCCACGACCGGAACTCCTCCTTGTCTGTCTTGACGGCCTAGAGTGAGGTGTCTCAGAAGGGGCAGATACCACCCACTTTCCCTTTGTTGTTGTGGAGGCACCCAGTCACAGGCAGGGACAGCTCAAAGCCACAGAGAAACAGCCCAGCTCATCAGAACCCCTTCCTCCCCAAAACAAACTCAGAAGCACAATGAGTACATACTACAAGACTCACGGTTGGTTGACATTCCTGCACATTCCTGTAAACTGGACGCCACTAAGCCCTGCTGGCTGGGAAGGCCTCTCCAGGCACCCTCCACCCGCCCCGGGCCATCTGAGACAGGCATTCACTGTCCTGGCAGTCCAGAGTAAACTCAGGGCCAGGACTCAACAGTTGTTCCCACCCAGCCTCCGTGTGCACTTGAATCACCAGCGGGAGGGGCTGGACCACAGATTCCCAGGCTCCACTCCAGGCCTCCTAGGCCGGAACCTGCAGGGTTGGAGCCTGGGAAAGCCCCCTGGGTCGTTCTAAGGCAACAGTCAAGTGTCTGGTGCTTGGGAACGACTGGGCCAAGTGGCTCTGAGGCCCTCTTCTGGCTGCAACAGGCCAATCCAACTCTCAGCAGCCTGCCTTTGTACCAAGACTCTGGCCTGCCGCCAGCCACCAGCACAGGGTAGAGGGTTTCCACCTGTGGCTGGCAGGGGATCAGGGTATGTCAACTCCTCTTAAGAGTGTGCTGGCAGAAATCCCCTGGTGGCACAGCAGGTTAAGGATCAGGGGTTGTCACTGCTGTGGCTCAGGTCACTGCTGTGGCATGGGATTGATCCCTGGCCTGGGAACTTCCACATAGCGAGGGCAAGGTGGAAGGAAGGTAGGAAGGAAGAGGGAAAGAAACGGGGTGGGGGGGGGAGGAAAGAAGAAAGAAGAAAAAGAGAAAGGAAGAAAGACAGATGGAGGGAAGAAAGGAAGGAAGGAGGAAGAGGGAGAGAGGAAAGGAAGGAAGAAAGAATGAATGAATGAAGGAGGGAGGGAAGGAAGGAGGAAGAAGGGTATGCTGGCCACAGCTCAGAGGAACACGCACAGCCCCCCAAGTCCAGGGTGCTGAGACTAAGGGCGTGGATTCAGAGACGGCCTCTTGCCCCCTCCCCTGCATGGTCTTCCTGCTTCCAGAGGAAGGGAGACACGGACCATTTACTATGCACCCCGGTTCATGTGCCTTAACTCACGGAAGCTCCACCCCTGCCCCATAAGGCCGAGCCCCCTGATCCTGCTCAGCAGATGAGGAAACTGAGGCTCAGGGAGATGCACTCAGCCACTCCAGGGCACACAGCTGGTAGGGGACAGAGCTGGGACTCACCCCAAAGCTCCCTTTTCCTACCCACAACAAAAGCTCAGGCTGCCCTATGCTCTAGCAACCCAGCTAGACATCCAAGGTCCCCTCGGTCTGCCCTGAAGTGTGGTCAGCATATTCTACTCAGCAAACCGGGCAGGCGTCCCCGGGTCAGGGCACGACTTCCACAGCACATGTCAGTTACAATCCTCTAGAGGCACGAAGGCAAAGTTAGCAGTGCAAACGGGTTACTGGGGGAAATGCCTGTGAGAGACAAGGGGCAGAGGGGCAGGGGGGAGAAGGCAGAGCCGCACACCAAGCTGCAGGTCTGACACCTGCGTGAGAATGGAGATGGATGGAAGGTGGGGAGGAAGAGCCTCAGGCTCAGCGCCACCGCGAGACCTGAGGAAAGGCTGCCCATTAGAGGCATCCTGCATCTGGCAGATGTGGCCCAGCTCTAGCACCCCTGCTGGGCTCAGCCACTGGCCAGGAGCAGCCCAGGAAAGGGGTGGCCTCCGTGTGAATCGGCAGTGGATCCCAAAGTTGCGGCAGCGGAGGGCAGTCAGCTAACTGCATCCTGCAGCAAGTTCTCTGCAAGGGGGCTCAGATCAGCACACCTCAAGGCTGTCGCCCCTGGCAGGACCCGTGAGCTTGCTGACCCCTTCACCACTAGGCAGTGAGCTTCTCAAGGGCAGGGGAAGGCACACTGTTCATTGCTGTGTTCCAGCCCAGGGCACAGCATATAGTAGGAGCTTAATAAACGCTTGTATAACTGGCCAGACCTGCCCTCCAAACACTGCAGGGCAGCTGCTTCCACTTTACGAGGTGGTCTTGGGCAGAGGAACATTTTTGAAGGAAGAAGTTCAAATCCTGAGTTCTTATATTTGCAAAGTTTGGACTCAAAGACTGCTTTGGGGTTACAAAGGGCTTTCTGGAAATTACCATGAAATTACTATTTTCAGCAAATGGGAGAAGGTGCCACTCCCACCTCCCAGAGCACTGAGGTGATGTCACTCATCTGAGGATGGCTCTCCTGATGCCAAAGCCCGCTGTGCCCTGTCCACCACAGCAGGTTCACAAGAAGCCCCGGGCAGGGACTCCTCTTGGGGCAAAAGCAGGGAAAGGGGGGTCACACTTGGGCCCTGGGGAAAAGAAGCTTCCTTAACCTTACCTCATACTCCCTCACCTCACCTTCTTTTCAGCCAGACAGTCAGGCCACCCCTCTAACTGAGCAGAAAACCAAGAAGAAGGTCCTCGTGACCTAACAGTAGAGCATCTGACTCCAGAAAACCGAGAGGCGGGGCTTGATAAGGATCATGACCAGAGAGGCAGGGTGCACAGAGCCCCTGACTGGGCTTCTGGGGACCTAAGCCCTAGGCTAGTTCCTGCCTCACCATGTCTACACCAGGCAAGTCAAGGAAACTCTCTCGGCCTCAGTCTCCTCATCTGTAAAATGGGATAAAAATTCTTGCCTTGCACACAAACACAGGTACTCTGCTCAGACCCCCCCTGTGGTGGGTAGGTGGGCAAATTGCCCATGTGATGGCAAGTGACAAACTTCACACAACTCTGGTACACGGTCAGGATACGCTCCATGGTTCTCCTTCCACTGAACATCGGGGCTGAAGGGCCTTTTGTGGAGATTTCACCCAACTCCCCACCTCACCCAAGAACACTCCCCACAGTACTCTTGCTCCGTTACGGGTGCTTTCTACATACCAGATACTGAGTTAGACTTCAGAGCCACAATCTCACTGTTCACTTGTTTTTTGGCCACGCCCACGGCGTGTGGAAGTTCCCAGGCCAGGGCTCTCACCTGCGTCACAGGAGTGATCTGAACTGCTGCAGCGACAATGCCAGATCCTTAACCTACTGCGCCACGGGGGAACTCCTCATTCCTCACTTTTGAAAAGTGTATTTCACTATTATCCTCATTTTTTAAGTAAAGAAACTGAGGCTCAGAGAGGTTGAGGAACCTGCCCAACATCTCCCAGCCGTCTGACTCCAGAGCCCTTGTGTTCAGCCACCCGAGTGTCTCTCCCAGGGATGGGGGCTCATCCCCCGAGGAGACATCTCCAAGAACTGTGCCACACTTAGGACGTCCTTCCTCCTGCCCCTCACATGAATCTGACCTCCACTTCCCGCCAATCTCCTTGGACCCCCGCTGGTCCTGTCCCCCCACCCTGGGACCACCAGCGCACAAGTACTTACCTCTTCCTTTCAAATATTTGAGAAATGCCATTCCATACCCCTGCTGCCCACAGACATCAACTAAACACCCTCAGGGCTTTCAAAGACCGATGGGAACCTCCAAGACCAGAAGGGGCCTGAACTCTTGTTCTACCTCCAGATCCCCCCAGGGGGCCCTTTCCCAAGAGAGTTGAGAAGAGAATGAAATCTTTCTTTCTCTCACCACGCAGCACCTCCCTCCTCCCCCTCCCCCCCAGGGAGCTGGTCTCCTGAGTCTGAATTCACACCGAGCTGGCATGTGATGATCAGACACCTGCAAAGTCCGGGGCTCCCACGTACCTCCAAGCCCAGCATCCCCTGCAAATCTCTGAGGGTCGTGCAGCTGGCAGGAGGCAGCAAAGTGGTTAAAATGCCCACTATCCTGCAGGGAGAGAGGGAGAGGCCGGGAGGGGGGTGGGGGCAGCAGTCAGAGGCAGGCAGGAAGGAAAGAAAGAGCCCACACAGGATCTAGAAAGCCCCGGGCAGGCCTTGGAGGGGAGTAGGCCAAGCCTCCTGTCTCAGGGGCCCTGGTTTCTCCCCCAGATGCCTGCCTTTCCCACCAGTCTGTTCTGAATTCTCTCACTTCCTGTCACAGCTTCCCACCTCCCACCTCCCCTGCAGAAACCTCTGTTCAAAAAGCTACATTTAGAGTGGGTAAGCAAGGAGGTCCTGCTGTACAGCACAGGGAACTATATCCAATCACTTGTGATGGAACATGATGGAAGATAATTTGAGAAAAAGAATGTATATATACGTTAACTGGGTCACTTTGCTGTACAGCAGAAATTGACAGAACATGGTAAATCAACTATAATAAAAGAATTAGGCATTCCCGTCTTGGGGCATCGGAAATTAATCTGACTAGGAACCATGAGATTGCGGGTTTGATCCCTGGCCTCTCTCAGTGGGTTAAGGATCTGGTGTTGTCATGAGCTGTGGTTGCAGACACGGCTCAGATCCTGCGTTGCTGTGGCTCTGGTGTAGGCTGGCGGCTGTAGCTCCGATTAGACCCCTAGCCTGGGAACCTCCATATGCCGCGGGTACGGCCGTAAAAAGCAGGAAAAAAAAAAAGAACTAAAAACAAAACAAAAAGCTAGCATTTAATGGGTATGGAATTTCACTGGGGGAAGATGAAAAAGTCCTGGAGATGACAGTGGTGATGGTGGCACAACAATATGAAGGGACCTGATGCCACTGCACCATGGCATTTAACCAATTAAAATTAGCCAAAATGGTCAATTTTATGTTATGTATATTTTACCATAATAATTTTTTTAAAAAACCCACAGAATGGAGAAAATAATTGCCCCCTCCCCCACATACATAAAAGGCCTCCCCAAGGAGTCCTAAGTGGGCTACCGTCCAGCTCTGGGTAGGAAGACCACTGCGTGGGAAGCAGAGCCCCATGCGGTGATCCTGGAAGTCCCAAAGCCACCTCCAGCCTCGCCAGCGGCAGCCCTGGAGCCAATGAAGGCCTAGAGACCCCTAGTCCCAGCCCCACGTCAGAGGCACAGAGAAGCAGCACCTAGCCCAAGGTCACACAGCAAGTTAACCACGAAACTGGGGCTTGAGGCCCAGAGAGCTGACCCAATTCAGAAGTGCCCTCAGAAAGGAAATTGCCCTTGGGCCAGTTGGCATCTGGCAGGGGTTTAAAACAGAAGGACCCCAGCCATTTCTCCCTGCTGCTTCTTATCACATCTGGGGACCTGTAGATGTGACAAGCCCCCAAAATTTCTTTTTTTTTTTTTTTTTGTCTTTTGTCTTTTTGTCTTTTGTTGTTGTTGTTGCTATTTCTTGGGCCGCTCCCTCGGCATATGGAGGTTCCCAGGCTAGGGGTTGAATCGGAGCTGTAGCCACCGGCCTACGCCAGAGCCACAGCAACGCAGGATCCGAGCCGCGTCTGCAACCTACACCACAGCTCACGGCAACGCCGGATCGTTAACCCACTGAGCAAGGGCAGGGACCGAACCCGCAACCTCATGGTTCCTAGTCGGATTCGTTAACCACTGCGCCACGACGGGAACTCCCCAAAATTTCTCATTGCACTGCAGGTTCCAAGCCTTCACCCCCCTGAGTGGCAGCATGTTAAGGTCAGGTGTTAGAATCAGATGGGCCTGCCTGAGTCCTGACTCCACCTCTATAAATATACCCTCAGACTAGGCCCCTTGTCTGTAAAACAGGCGCAATAATGCCTAATTGGTGTGGCTCTTTTGAGGATCAGTACAAATGGTATAATACCTACAAAGGGCCTGAAACATAGTAGGTACTCAAAAAATATTGTTTCTTTCTTCTTGCCTCCCAGTGGGGGAACCCAGGGCCTTCTGCCTAGCACGAGTGGTTGTGCAAAAATGGTCAGCAGCATCCCCCTTGTGCATGGACTGCCAGGTAACCTGGGGGCAGGTCCATTCCCTTCTCTGGGCCTGTTTCTCCACCTGCAAAATGACAGGGTAGAGCTCTCTGACCCTTTACTGGTGTGTAGGACATACTAAACATGTGCTATAATACCTGTCAGGCACATCGTTTTTAAGGATATTCTTAGCATGGAGTTCCCACCATGGCTCGGTGGAAATGAATCTGACTAGTATGCATGAGGACACAGGTTTGATCCCCGGCCTTGCTCAGTAGGTTAAGGATCTGGTGTTGCCATGAGCTGTGGTGTAGGTTGCAGACGCGGCTCGGATCTGGCATTGCTGTAGTTGTGGCACAGGCCAGCAGCTACAGCTCTGATTGGACCCCTAGCATGGGAACCTCCATATGCCACCAGGGCAGTCCTAAAAAGACAAAAATAAATAAATAAAATAAAATAAGAATATTAGCAGCATTATTCAGAATAGCCCCAAACATGGAAACAACTCAAATGACCATCAAGAGAAGAATGGGTAGATTGGGAGTTTCCCGGTGGCCTAGCAGTTAAGGATCTGGTGTTGTCAACACTGTAGCTTGGGTCACTGCTATGGCTTGGGTTTGATCCCTAATCTGGGAATTTGGGCATGGCTTAGGCATAGTCAAACAAAAGAGAGAGAGAGAGAAGAGTGGATAAACAAATTGTGGCGTGGTATTGTGACAGAATACTTCCTAGCAGCTAAAATGAATGAACTGCTGATACAAAGCCTCATGGATGAAAATCACAGACTCAAGAGTGAAAAGAGGATTTCCTGCTGTGGCATAGTGGGTTGAGGATCCTGTGTTGCTGAAGCTGTGGTATAGATCACAGTTGTCACAGTTGCAGTTCAGATTCTATCCCTGGCCTGGGAATTTCCAGATGCCATGGATGCAGCCAAAAAAAAAAAAAAGGAAGGAAAAGAGCCAGATCCAAAAGAGAATGTAGTATAAGATTCTACTGTTAGACAAAAAAAAAATAAACAAATAAAAATAAAAACAAAAGGAATTCCCGTCATGGCGCAGTGGTTGACGAATCCAACTAGGAACCATGAGGTTGTGGGTTCAATCCCCAGCCTTGTTCAGTGGGTCGACGATTCGGCGTTGCTGTGAGCTGTGGTGTAGGCTGGGTGGCTACAGATCCAATTAGACCCCTAGCCTGGGAATCTCCATATGCCGCGGGAGCGGCCCAAGAAAAGGCAAAAAGACAAAAAAAAAAAAAAAAAAAAAAGATTCTACTGTTGCCATCATCATAGGCAAATTGAGCCTATGATGAAGGAGAGCAGAAAGGTGGTCTCCTCTGGATGAGGGTGACCTTAATTGGGAGGGGACCTGACAGGGCCTTCCGGGCTGCAGGAATGTTCTGCATCTTGATCTGGATAGGGGTTATGCGGATGTATACAACAATGCATCAAATTATGACTTTAGGATCAGTGTATTTTATTATTCATTTATTTATGTCTTTTTAGGGCCGCACCTGCAGCATATGGAGTTTCCCAGGCTAGGGGTCTAATGGGAGCTGCAGCCAACGGCCAACGCCACAGCCACGCCAGATCCGAGCCACGTCAGCAACCTACACCACAGCTCACGGCAATGCCGGATCCTTAACCAGGGATCGAAACCGCAACCTTATGGTTCCTCATCGGATTCGCTTCTGCCGCGCCATGATGGGACCTCTGGGATCAGTGCATTTTAATGTGTTATTTTCCTCATCCCCTTCACCCACTAAGTTCCAGCCTAACTTCTTTCTGTTCCCTGAGGTCTTTGCCCTTGCTGATCCCTCTTTTGGAAAATGTTCTTCCTCCAGACCTTCCTTCCTTCCACTTAAATCTTTGCTCACCTCTCACCTCCTTGGAGAAGCCTTCCCTGCCACCTGCACCTGAAGCAGCCCCTTGTTCTCTCGTGATTTCACCACCCTCTTATAATCCTCAGCACAGCACCCATCACTATCTGATACTTTCCTTGTTCTGTCTGTTGCTTTGGTTACCTTCTTTCTCCCATTACTAGGATGTCAGCTCCCCGAGAGCAGGCACATGTCTACCTGGATTCAAATCTTAGCTCCACCTGGAGCAATGGCTGACACACAGTAGGTACCAAATAAATACTAGGGGGATGAACAGGCCATCTCTAGAGCGGGTCAGATTATGTCTCAAAACTTTACTCTTCAAGGCAGTAAGAGGAAATTCATTTTTTGTCTTTTCATTCACCCCAGAGACAGGCAGAAGAGGCCTACTAGGTGCCAGGCACAACCTGAACTCTCCAGGGCTTCTGAGGGAATGCCCAGAAGTGAGCGGCTGCCTCAGCCCCCTCGTTCCCAGGGCAGGGAGACTGGTGGGCTCTGGATGTGGTCACGGCTGAATGTCTGGGCAGCAGGAGGGCCTGTGTCTTGGCAGGAAGCCACCTCTTCCTCAAAAGCCAGATTGCTCAGCCAAGGACAGCCACTGTACCTGCCTGCAGGCCCAGTCATCTGCTGCCATGTAAACTGTCCTAACAAGCCAGTGGCCCTGAGTTCAGGAGACACAGGGCCAGGAGGGTGGCTGGGCATCCGTTGGGCTCCCCTGTCCTGGCGAGAGAGGTACCTTGGCCTGCCTGAGCTGCAGCCAGGAGAGGTGTGTGTTCCAGTGTTTTCTTCGGCATGTGTGTGTGTGTGTGTGTGTGTGTGCACCATGCACAAGCACAGGGGACTGTGCCCTGTGCCCTGTGTAGCAGCGGGCCGTTTCTCCTGCATCTGGAATGGGGGTTCCAATAGGGGGTAAAGACCTGTTTGATAGTAAAAGCTGTCATTCACTACACATTTATTACATGCCACTTTCCATGCTAAAGACTCATCATGTATTTTTTGTTGTTGTTGTTCTTTAGGGCCGCACCCGCGCATATGGAGGTTCCCAAGCTAGGGGTTGGACCGGAGCTGCATCTGCAACCTACATCACAGCTCACGGCAACACCGGATCCTTAACCCACTGAGCAAGGCCAGGGATTGAACCTGCATCCTCATGGGTACTAGTCAGATTTGTTTCCACTGCGCCACAATAGAACTCCAAGACTCACCAGGTTCTTCTATATTCTAGTCTCACAACAACCCTATGACGCAGGGACTGCTCCCCATTTACAGAGGAAAATAAGGCACACAGTAGTTAAGCAACTTGCCCAACATCTCACAACTAGAAAGCAAGAGAGAAAGGATCAGAAGCCAGGCAATCAGGCTCCAAAGCCTTAACCTTAACCATTGGGTGCACAGCCTCCAAGGGAGTGCGTCATTTGCTTCCCCCACTGGTCATTCAGTTTTTTGAGCTCTGCACAGGCACCAAGGAAAAAGAAAATGGGTTTGATCTGGCTTCTGGCTTCAAGTTGCCACTAGCCCCCTGCAGGAGATGTGAGTAAACACCACCAAGATGCGAATGGAGCCCGAATCTCAAAGAGGAAGTAGTGCAAAGGGTTCTGTGGGACAGGAAGACCAAAGTGGGGAGCCTGGCTCCCCTACCTGCCGCTGGGATCTCCAACTGGGGCCATGGGGTGGGGCGGGAGCACCGCTGGAATTCTGCCCTTGGGTGCCACCTGCTGGACAGATGGCAGCAGGACAGCCTCGGCAGCGGCCTCGCCTCTTCACCGTGTTGAGTACCATGCTAAGTGCAGGAATGCAGAGGCAACGCTGATGATAAACGCGACCGCCTTTGTGATGCTTACAGTCTGCTGGGGGAGGCAGACATGAGCCAATAGCACCCCCATCCCCCCCAGTAAAGATATAATGGCAACTGACAGTAAGTGCTCTGAAGGAAAAATACAGGGCGCTCTGAGGGAGTGTGAGACAGTCATCTTCAGACAGGGTGGGAGGGGAAGCTCTCTCCAAAGGGGTGACATTTAAGCATAGACTTGAAGGCTACTGGGTGTTTGCCATGCAGAGTGGGAGAAAGGGCACTTGGGCAGAGGGGATGGCAAGGGCAAAGGCCCTGTGGTGGGAACAAGCTGTCAGACTCTAGGAACTGAAAAAAGGCTGAAGGCTGCTGCAGCTGGAGGCTAAGGAGGTTCCCAGGCTTCAGGAGCCTGTATGTGGATCCTGAGGCAATGGGAGCTCTGAGGGTTTTAATGAGGGAAGTGCTGCAGTTACAGGGACCAGCAAGGAGGCCAGTGCGGTTGTCCAGGAGAGAGATGATGGTGGCTGGGACCAGGGTGGTGACAGAGGAGATGGAGAGGGACAAATGGGTTCTGGAGATTTTTATTTTTTTTAATTTAATTTAATTTTAGGTTGCACCCACAGCATGCAGAAGTTCCTGGGCCAGGAAACAAACCTGAGCCACAGCAGCGACAATGCTGAATCCTTCCTTAAATGTTAGGCCACCAAGGAAGACCCAAATGGGTTTCAGTTTTAAAAAAGAAACAAGGAGTTCCCACTGTGGTGCAGTGGGTTAAGGGTCTGGCATGGGTCTCAGATACAGCAGATTCAATCCCTGACCAGGAACTTCCATATGCCACAGGTGCAGCCATGAAAAGAAAAACTGAAAAAAAAAAAAAAAAAAAAAACAGAAATGACAAGGCTAATATTGGACTGGATGTTGGGATGCCCGGGAGAGGCGGGAGGCAGGGTGTCTGGCCTGAGTGATGTGGGAGCACTGGGTCAGGAGCATATGAAGGGCTCCATCTTGAGTAGGACAGGGAGCTGGAGATGCCCATGAGGGAGCCCAAGGGAGATGCACAGGTGGGTGGTGGAGGGGGGTCCTGGGCTCAGAGGAGTGGTCTGGGAAAGAGAAAGGTGGGGCACCATCAGCAGCGGGCAGGCTTTAAGCCTTAAGCCTTAGGAAGACAAGACCCTTCAGAAGCAGCACACAATGGGAGGGGTGAGGGCCTTTAGTGCTGAGTGGCGGATGGGTGGCAGGCACTAGAGAAGGGGGAGGAGCCAGGCAGACTGAGGACTGAGCAGGAGTGGGATGAGGGGGATGGAAGCTTGGTGGTATAAAAGCCAGTGGGTAGGAAGCATTTCAACTGCACTTCACCCATGTCAAAGGCTGCTTCGAAGGTCAATCAGGGCTAAATCAATTTGCAACAGGAGTGTCCCACAACCCAAGCTGGGACAGACCCCATGGTGGGTGGGGGTGGCAGGAGCTCTTAGGGGAGAAGGGTGACCAGGAGGCAGGGAGTATGGGGAGGCAGCACCATCGATCAACAGCTGGGCTGTGAGAAGACACAGCAGCTGGAAGGGGGTTGGGGTGTGTGGCTGTAAGGAGGCTCTCAGGGCGGGGTGGTGTGTGCTCACACCTTTCTAAAGCCTCTTGTTCTGCTCCTTCTACTTTCACCCTCCTTTGTGTAGTCATCCTCTGATGAGGGAAACTGAGCCCCAGAGAGAGGCTCAAGGTTACGAGGGCTCTGCCCAAGCTGGCTCCTGACACGGCAGGCAAAGTGTTGGGGGGCGGGGTGGGCAGGATGGTGGGCAGGATGGTGGGCAGGCTGTTTGGACTCCTGGGAAGGCAAGAATGGGGCAGAGTTCCTATAGGTCCCCTGAGCAGTCTGCAGGCCCTTCTCTCCCCGCCAGACCTGCACTGCCTGGCTCCAGGAATCCCCCACCCCCACCCACCTGGGCAGTGCAGCAGAAGACAACAGGCAGTCCCAGGAAAGATCACTTGTTATGGGGCCTGAGCCTCATCTTGTTCGGGAGGGGGCTTTTGAAAGAGAATACAAAAATACAAATATAGGGAGTTCCCGTTGTGGCTCAGCAGGTTAAGAACCAGACAAGAATCCATAAGGACGTGGGTTCCAGCCTGGCCCCGCTCAGTGGCCAGCATTACTGTGAGTGAGCTGTGGTGTAGGTCACAGAAGAGGCTCGGATCTGGTGTTGGTGTGGCTGTGGTGAAGGCCGGCAGCTGCTGTTCTGATTTGACCCCTAGCCTGGGAACCTCCATATGCCACAGGTGGGCTCTAAAAAGAAGGAAAAAAAAAAAAATATATATATATATATATATATATATGTATTAGGGCTGGGAAACTTAGAAGGGTCTGAAACTACTACTTCATTAGCCTCAAAGTAACTCCACCTGTGGTTGCCATTGCCTCAAATAAGTGACCTCACCTCACAGTACCCACCCTACAGGGCAGTATCCGGGTGAGGGATGGGTGTCTGGTGAGCCCTGGCAAACCGTGGCCTGGATACAGTAGACTGGGCTCCCCTGGGAGGGATGCGCCCTGCTCCTTCTGAGCCCAGCGGCAGCAGCAGCTCCTGGGTATAAGAAGCCCTGTGGAGGACAAAATGGTTGTGACCCGCCCCACCTGTCCTACCCCCAACCCCAGAGCCACCTGGGCACCCAGGGTTGGGGGCAGGGAGGTTCTGCAGATGGCTCTGGACCATAACTTCATCCTGAGTCCCCTGGTCCACAGAGTGGGCGTGTGCGGCCCCTCCCCGCCAGAGCAGGAGAATTAGGCTCTTGCACAGAGAGGCCCAGAGTGGGGACAGATGGAAGGAAGACACAGCCAGCTGACCCCAGAGCCCTGACCACTCGGCCCAGGAGGCGTTTCAGGGGCTGGAGGCCTGGACCCGGTGGCAGGGTGACGCCAAGTCGTGGGCCCGCTGCCTTGCTCAGACCCGGGCCTGGGGAAGGGGCTCCCCACCATCTGGGGACCCGCGACAACGTTTCGGACCACTCACCGCCGCCTCTGCCCCCCCCCGGTCCTCTCGCACCGCAGGCTGCTCTGCTCGCTCCGCTGGCCGGCCGAGTCGCCGGGTCGCCCTCTCTCCCCGCTCTCTCCCTGAAGGCGGGCGCCTGGACCTCCAGCGCAGCGGGCAGATGCGCTCAACTCCCAGCCCGCAGACGCGGTCGTTCCGCCCGCCTCCCCGCGTCTCCCCGCGCGCCTTGGCTTAGCTGGTGGGACTGGGCACCACTCCGCACGCACCTCTTCAGGACTTTTCATCACAAACAAGAAAGCAAAGCCAGAGGCAGGCACTCACACTGAAGGGCACGACTTGGACTCCAAGCCCAGGGCTCCCTTCCATTGCCTTGGACTGGACACCTCCCAAAGGCAACCACCAACCTTTCTGGGGAAAGCAAGCTGTATAAAGAAAGTACTCTTGGAGTTCCCGTCGTGGCTCAGGGGAAATGAATCTGACTAGCATCCATGAGGATGCAGGTTCAAACCCTGGCCTGACTCAGGGGGTTAAGGATCCGGTGTTGCCTTGAGCTGTGGTGTAGGTCGAAGACGCAGCTGGGATCCTGAGTTGCTGTGGCTGTGGCAGCTACAGCTCCAATTCAACCCCTAGCCTGGGAACCTCCATATGCCGCGGGTGCGGCCCTAAAAAGACAAAAAGCAAAGCACCCTTTTTCAGCCTCTATTAGCACCTATTGTACACAGGCCATTGAGTGCAGGGGTCCAGAGGAGACTTCTGCCTCCCTAGAAGCTCATAGTCTAAAAAGGAGATGGTTAATAGAGGGCATGAGATAAAGGTCCTGAGAGAGGGGCTAGTGGGCTGGAGAAATCCCGGCTGGCCTCCTGGAGGAGGGAGTCTTTAAAATAAGCAACATTTATTTTATAAGGTGGTGCATAAATATACTTATTGGCCTGGGAAGATATTCAGGTTACATGAAAGAAGCAATTTACAGTCACATACTATGACTCTTCTAAGTAAAAATGCATGTGCACAAAAATGCCTAGGGGGTAAAAACAGGATGGATATGCCCCTAAATGCTAACCATTGTTAGTTACATCATCTGGATTGCAGGATTAGAGGGGCGTTTTCTTTTCCTATATATATAGTGTTACATACTAAAATTTCTACAGTGAATACACATTAATGCTGCACTCAGAAAAACACTATATAAGAACTAATGGGAAAATTTTTGTTAACATTTCATCAACTGGTTGGGATAAACAGAGGAAGAAGCTGCAACGCCCACATGTGGGTGGTGAATGTTAGGAAACTCTTCCACCTAGTCCAGGAGAGCCAAGCCAAATGGGGGATAGCGCTGGGAACCAACCCAGCAGAAACTGAGGACTTGGGCCCTGGCCAAGGTCACACACTGGTCTGGCTTGAGCTGAAAGGAGGGCCTAGGTGTCCCTGCCCCCACCCCTCCCCACTTCAGGTTAAGTCTAACTGGTCTAACTAGTAATTTAGACCAACACCCCCCTCTCTCCCACCCACTCTCTGGAAGTCTCCTTGATGGGACTCCCCAGCTGGCCAGGGTCCTCTTACGGGGGGCGGGGGGGAGAAGGAACAGGGTTCTGAGGGGTGCAGCCCGCAGGGAGGGCAGAAAAGGGGAGCTGAGGGCTGAGGTGGGAGGGAGGAGGGCACAAGTGCTGGGAGCCAGGGGTAGGCCGGGAGGGGGGTTGGGCTGGGGTCTCCCTGAGTCGGAAGCCAGTGTGTCACAGCCTCCCTGAAGCCTCATAACCCTGGTCTCTGGCCCTGCACCAGCAGAGGGTGTGTTTGCTGTTGAGAGTGAATGGGGGGTGGGGGATGGAGCTGGGAGGCACAGGATAAGGTGGGGGTAATGGGGTGGCCTTGTAGACGTAACATCTCAAATCATGGGGACATTCTCTCAGCAATGGATCGCCTGGTCTCTGTTCCCCAAAGATGCAGAATAAGTGAGCAAACAGATGCAATGCTATCTGCACCTGCTGCCCTCACACCAGAGTGGAGAAAAGACCAGAACCCCTGGGTTCTCAGCTCTCTGTCCTTCTCTGAATAACAGGATGGAGAATGAAGTTGAGAGTCCAAACAGACCTGGTCTCCAATTCCAGCTCAGCTGCTAAGCACCAACTTGACCCTGGGCAAGTGTTTAAGCAATCCAAGCCTAAGTTTTCTCATCAGTAAAATGGGAATAATTAGACCTCTAGAATACAGTGGGTTTTTGGGTTTTTTTTTTTTGTCTTTTTGCCTTTTCTAGGGCCACTCCCATAGCATATGGAGGTTCCCAGGCCAGGGGTCTAATCAGAGCTGTAGCCACCAGCCTACACCAGAGCCACAGCAACACGGGATCCGAGCCTCATCTGTGACCTATACCACACCTCACGGCAACGCTGGATCCTTAACCCACTGAGCAAGGCCAGGGATCGAACCTGCAACCTCATGGTTCCTAGTCAGATTCGTTAACCACTGCGCCATGACAGGAACTCCCTAGAATACAGTGTTAAAAGGAGCTCCTTAAAACTGTACATAAGTCTTGTGTCCAAAGCACTCAGTACTATTACAAAGGTAATGCTGGCTTTCAACATGTTTTTCCGTCTATGAAATGGACACACATTTGGCACAGCCTGAACCCAACTCCCAATTCCCGGGCGACTAGAGATTCTGTCAGTAGCCATAGAATGAAAGGCTCTGAGGGTGAGTGGTAGGTGAGAATGCATTCAGACTGCTTCCACTGAATTACCTGCTTCATGAAAACTCTCCCTGCCCCACTGGGTCTCTGGTTAATCATATTAGCTCTCCGGGGCTTCCTTGCATACCCAGCCAGGTAGGTGCCTCCCCTTTCAAGCTGCCTTTGAGGTCTGGGGCTCTTTGATGTGTGTGAGGGGGTGCACCAGCCTGGGATCCCTCTAGCCCTAAGGCCAGTGGCTAACAAGGCACAGGGCTTGATGGGGGTCACTCACCCTGCCTGAGTGACCCCATGTACAGGCTTTGGAGTCAGATCGCCTGGGCCCCAATCCCTGCATTACTGTCAATTAAATGCATGACCTTCAGCAAGTCACCTAGCCTCTCTGAGCATCATACTCTTCATCTATAGAAAGAAGGCAGCAGAAGCAGCTACCTGGTGGATTCATGGAAAGACAGAAGAAAGGGAAAAAAAAGAAAAAATGATGCTGTTTTCTATCTAATAACTTTCTAGAAGAGCAGGGATCCCTGGGTCCCACTCTAGGTCTATTGTGCCCATAGACCTATGAGACTTTGGTGTCCCCAAAATTTAGTGCATTCTTAAGTTTTAGAAGTATATTCTCATCTGTATACTTCCATTTCAGTATAAATGCTACGAACTTACAAAGAACACAGTTTATCTAAATTTCTTTTATGTTTATTTTTATGAATTTTGAATAGTAATTTCTGTGTGTGTGTGTGTGTGTGTGTGTGTTTCTAGGGCCACACCCATGGCATATGGAGGATCCCAGGCTAGGGGTCCAATTTGAGCTGTAGCTGCTGGCCTACACCACAGCCACAGCAAAGCAGGATCCTAGCCGTGTCTTCAACCTACACCACAGCTCACAGCAATGGAGGATCCTTAACCCACTGATCAAGGCCAGGGATCCGACCCACATCCTCATGGATGCTAGTCGGGTTCATTAGCTGCTGAGCCACTATGGGAACTCATAATTTTTCTCTTTTAAGAAGAAAGGGAATGTTGGAGTTCCTGTCATGGCTCAGCAGTTAAAGAACCCAACTAGCATCCATGAAGATGTGGGTTCGATCCCTGGCCTTGCTCAGTGGGTTAAGGATCTGGCATTGCCATGAGCTGTGGTGTAGTTTGCAGACGCGGCTCGGATCCCTCGTTGCTGTGGCTCTGGCATAGGCCAGTGGCTACGGCTCCGATTAGACCCCTAGCCTGGGAACCTCCATATGCCGTGGAAGCGGCCCAAGAAATAGCAAAAAGACAAAAAATAAATAAAAAAAAATTTTTTTTAAATGTATTAATAAAAATTCACAAAACTGGAGTTCCTGTTGTAGTGCAACGGAAACAAATCTGACTAGTATCCACGAGGATGTGTGTCGGATCCCTGGCCTCGATCAGTGGGTTAAAGATCTGGCGTTGCCATGAGCTCTGGTATAGGTCACAGACACACCTCGGATCCCTCGTTGCTGTGGCTGTGGTGTAGGCTAGCAGCTGTAACTCTGATTTGACCCTTAGCCTGGGAACTTCCATATGCTGTGGGTTTGGCCCTAGGGAAAAAAAAAAAAGAGAGAGAGAGAGAGAGAGAGAATTCACAAAACTAAATAAGTGTAAAGGGAATTTAAACAAACTATCAAAGGAAGGTTTTTGTAAATGTCTAGCATTTATACTTTTGAGGCTGTTTAAGCTTAAGAGAGTACACTATAACTTTGGGGACTCTTTTTATTTTTAGTAAGTGCCCCAGGAGATTATCATGGTCAAGTAATTTTGGGAGACACTGAACTAATAGTGCACATAAATCTCTTTGCATAGTCAGCGACCCACACTCAATGCTCTTCAAGCCCTCCTTTTTCCCATAGTAAGCACTGAGCTAGGTGATGTGGTTCTTTCCCTCGCGCTCGTGCACACATACACACACACACACTCACACACACACACGGCATTCTCCCAGCCCCAGGCTCAGCTGGGTCATCAAACTGCAGCTGGACTCCAGTACCAGGGATACTCCCTGGAAGGGAAATGGGGAGGTGGGAGGCCGGAGGCAGGGCTGGCTGGCTGCGTTGTGAGAATCGCCGCAAAGCTTCAGGGTGGGAGGAGAGGGATCCTCCTGGTGCTTTCTCTGTTTGTTTCCCAGGGCAGCCTGAGCCTTCACCTTCTGACCCTGTGGGAAGCACAAGTCGGGCCTGGGCGCCATTCGGGGGGGGCCCTGGGAGCTGGAGGGGGCAGGAGATTCCAAGTCAGACAGGCCTGGCCCTACCAGTTCTACCACCTGAGAGGGGCCCGTCCCGTCTCCGAGGGTGAGAACAGCCCTGCTCAGGGCACTCAGCCCCTGCAAAGCTCAGGGGAGAGAAGGGAGGTGAGAGGGCAGCAGGAGTGATGCACACAAAAGGTGCAGTAATTACGTGTCCCTAAGGAGCCCCAAGCGCTGGTGTCAAGACATCCGCAGTCCAGGAGTTCCCGTTGTGGCGCAGTGGTTAACGAATCCGACTAAGAACCATGAGGTTGTGGGTTCGATCCCTGCCCTTGCTTAGTGGGTTAAGGATCCAGCGTTGCCATGAGCTGTGGTGTAGTTTGCAGACGTGGCTCGGATCCCGTGTTGCTGTGGCTCTGGCATAGGCCAGCCGCAACAGCTCCGATTGGACCCCTAGCCTGGGAACCTCCATATGCCACAGGAGCAGCCCTAGAAAAAGCAAAAAGACAAAAAAAAAAAAAAAAAAAGACATCCACAGGCCAAAGCAGGGGTACCGAGCACTTATTGAGCATCTACTATGTACCCCTTATGTGCTCAGGAGAGTGAAGACCTTGAAACCAGAGGAAGCTGGTAGCCTGTAGGACTCATGTCCTTCTGGTGGCCACTGGATGAGAAGGGACTCCCCTATCCTCACCTTCTTACCTCTGTGTCCCCTAGTCCAGGGACTGGGTTCAATGTACTTATTCAACAAATATGTACAGAGTTTTTGGTGTGTTTGGTTTGGTTTGGTTTGGGTTTTTTTGTTTGTTTGTTTTTTAGGGCCACAGTTCTGGCATGTGGAAGTTGCCAGGCTAGGGGTTGAATCAGAGCCACAGCTGCCAGCCGACCCAATAGCCACACCAGATCTGAGCCATGTCTGTGACCTACACTGCAGCTCACAGCAACACCGGATCCTTAACCCACTGAGTGAGGCCAGAGATCGAACTTGCATCCTCATGGATCCTAGTCAGATTCGTTTTCCCTGAGCCACAGCGGGAAATCCTGTACTGAGTATGGGCAGCTGTGCTAAGCAATGGGGGTTCCGTGGTGAACCGAACAGACAGGAATCTGGCTGACAGCCCAGTGCTGGGGGAGGGGAGCAGACAAAAAACAAACAAACAGTACCAAAATAAACAAGTTAATTTCCAAGCACAGAAGTGCTGTGAAGGAAATGAACAGGGCGATGTGACGACGTGACGGAGTGCAGGAGGTCAGTTTAGATGGGTGAGTGGGGAAAGGGCTCTCCATGTAAGGGAGGTAATAAATGACTGTCGGGACACGGCAATATTCAGTCTGGCTTCCAAAGTCCATCACAGCTTTACCATTTGCAAGGCCTTCCATCCTGGGCAAGGTGCCTAACCCCTCGGAGCCTCGGTTTCCACACTTGCAAAATGGGCGTAAATGTCTAATCTGCCTCATAGGAGTGCTAGGAAGGGTAGATTAGATCATTCAAGCACATTAAGGAAAGTACTTACTACAATGGATTATTTCTCTCTCATCCAGCCTGAGCCAGGCAGTCACAGTCCATGGGTTAGTGCCCGTGGAGAAGGACAGCAGGGTGGGCTACTCCAGAGTCTGCAGTTCCAAACTAATGCTGGAGATCTTTCTCTCATCTGACATACAGCAGGAGTATCAAACTCTTTTGTCTTTAGGGCCAGGCACATGGGTGCAGTAAATTAAGGAGCGGTGGGGACTGTGGTGCTGTTTAGAGAACAGATCCTGCCTCAAGGAAGCAGCTCCTATATCGCTTAAGGGAACGCTTGTCATATTAAAATGAGGGCCGAGACCTCTCCATTTCTCTCTTTCTTTCTTTCTTTTTCCCTTTTCTTTTCCTTTTTTTTTTTTGTTGTTGTTGTTGTTTGTTTGTTTTTGTCTTTTTGCCTTTTCTTGGACCACTCCCATGGCATATGGAGTTTCCCGGGCTAGGGATCGAATCAGAGCTGTAGCCACCGGCCTACGCCACAGCCACAGCAACGTGGGATCCGAGCCGCATCTGTGACCTACACCACAGCTCACGGCAACGCCGGATCCCCAACCCACTGAGCAAGGCCAGGGACCGAACCCACAACCTCATGGTTCCTAGTCAGATTTGTTAACCACTGCGCCACGATGGGAACTCCTTTTTTTTTTTTTTTTTTTTTTTTTTTAAGGGCCACACTTGCAGCATATGGAAATTCCCAGGCTATGGGTTGAATTGGAGCTGCAGCTGCTGGCCCACACCACAGCCACGGCAACGCCAGATCTGAGCTGCATCTGTACACTACACCGCAGCTTGTGGCAATGCTGGATCCTTAACCCACTGAGCGAGGCCACGGATTGAACCTGTATCCTCACAAACACTATGTTGGGGTCTTAACCCGCTGAGCCACAATGGAATTCCCCTTTCCATTTCTTAAATGATAAAAACTAACAGTTTTGTCCAAAACCTTAAGAATTTTCAGCACTGATGATTTAAATTACAAGCTTTCAAAACAGGGAGTTCCTCTGTGGCTCAGCAAGTTGAGGACCCAGCGTTGTCACTGCTTCAGGGCTTGGGTCATTGCTGTGGCATGGGTCAGTCCCTGGACCAGGAACTTCCATAAGCCACAGCCAAAACAGAAACAAAAACAGGGGAGTTCCTGCGGTGGCTCAGTGGTTAACGAATCCGACTAGGAACCATGAGGTTGTGGGTTCGATCCCTGGCCTTGCTCAGTGGGTTAAGGATCTGGCATTAATGTGAGCTGTGGTGTAGGTCACAGATGTGGTTTGGATCCCGCGTTGCTGTGGCTCTGGTGAAGGCCATCAGTTACAAATCCAATTAGTCCCCTAGCCTGGGAACCTCCATATGCCACGGGTGCAGCCCTAGAAAATACAAAAAAAAAAAAAAAAAAAAAAAGACAAAAAACCAACCAACCAAACAAAACCCCAACCTTGGGAGGAGAAAAAACTCTATGGATCAGCCAAGGAGGGCTGCAGGCAGGTCTGCAAGCTCCATCCACCGAAGCCAGACCTTTGCTGAGTATCGCAGAGTACAGAGCCAGCCAGCAGCAGGCTGCCAGTGGGAAACTCCTAGAGGCTCCAGGGACCAGAGCCTGAAGGGAGAGGGAGTCCACATGGAAGAGGAGACTTTTTTTTATATCTAATGATTGAAGAGGAGACTCTTGAGCTGGATTCTGAGAGATAAATAGGTGTGGTTTTGTGAATGAAGAAGGTAAAGTCATTCTGGGCAGAGGAAGAACAGCTTTGAACTCTGGGGAAGGTTGGGAATTTCCTTGGGGCTAGAGTACACGTGGGGTACCAGGGGATGAGAGAAGAGGGCTGAGGTCTCTATCTCCAGGTCACAGAGAGCCACGTGTGCCCAGCAGAGGGGTCTAGATGGAGGTCCCTCTCAGCTCTTTACTAAGAGCTACAGTGTGGGGTACAGAAAGGGTGATGGATACTGGAGGAGGAAGCCAGAAGCCTGGGCTTAATTCCACCTCTACCATTTCCAGGCTTGCATCCATTCACGTAGGCTGAGGATCACAGCAAGTGATGGTCAGTTACGAGCCAGGGCTAGGGCTCCTAGGATCTGCCTGCTTCCAAGGAGCTCACAGTTTGATGTGGCTGCTTATGAGAGCTTGGACACCTGCTTCACGGTGCTCGGCTGAGAAGAGGCCTCCACCAAATTGCTGGGGGAGCTAATGACAGGTTTGTAGAGGATGGAACAAGGTGTAAGCTGTGTATTGATAGGTGAGAAGGAGTTTATCAGGAGGATAAAGTGGAAACAGCAGGAGACTGCAAGTGGAAGGAGCATGTGAAACACAGAGGTGTGCTGGGAACCTGCTTCAGGAATACGGACCTCATTCAATCACTGGACAGATCCTTACTGACTTGCCATGTGCCAGAAGCTGTGATTAAGCTGGGGGGAATGAGATAAAGAAAATGCCCTCCACCTTCAAAATAATGATGCTATTTAATTCCCCAGTACCTTAGTTCCCCCAACTTGAAATGATTTATCTCACAGAGCTTCGTGGAGGGGTGAATGAGAGTACATAGGCTTCTATGGGCTAACATGTACGCGAAGTCAGCCAGCATCACACTGGCATATAAGAAATGCTCGTTAAATATGTGCAGAACTGAACTGCCTTCCTGCCTTGACTTTCTGAGCCTTGAGTACTTGCAGTTAATCTGCCTTAGACTCCTAGCTAAGCAGGTTTGTTCAATGAATGAATAAATGCATGCTATTTTACATGCATTTATAGCATTCCTGTGAGTAGGTACTATTCTTTATTCTGTTTTTTTTTTTTTTTCTCTTTAGGGCTGCACCTGCGGCACATGGAAGTTCCCAGGCTAGGGGCTGAATCGGAGCTACAACTGCAGCCTACACCACAGCCATAGCAACGCAGGATCACAGCTGCATCTTCAACCTATGCCACAGCTTGTGGCAACACCAGATCCTTAACCCACTGAGTGAGGCCAGGGATCCAACCCATATCCTCATGGGTACTAGTCAGGTTCTTAACCCCCTACGCTACAACGGGAACTCCTCTTTATCTTCATTTTACAGCTGAGGGAGAAAACACTTCAAGATGGTAAGTGACTGATCTAATACGCCCTGGTAGCGATTGAAAAGCATCCAGATTCTGCTTCCCTGTGGCCTGACCTCAGAGCCCCCACACTAACTCTGCATATCCTTGCTCATGTGGAGGAAGGGTCCAGAATGGGAAGCATTCAAGAACGTCGAGGGACTTTGCTCCCCATCCTCCAGCCTGCACGGTTGGCCCTAAAAGGTTATCTCCCAGGTCAGGTAATCTGTCGGTCAGTCTGTCTGGGGCAGGGGAGGCGAGAAGGTGTCATTTCCCTCCTGGGAAGAAGGCACCTCTGGTCCTTCTTGCAGGAAACGGATCCTGGATGAACAAATACCCCTTTAAAAAAATGAGAAGAATGACTGTTAGCCTCCATCCTGAATGGCACCCCAGCTGGAGTAAGTTCAGTGATGAATGGGCCTTGTTGGTCAAAGAGCAGTTCCGGTCCTAAACGGCCCTGGGGCCAATACACATCAGAAATGAGTTGTCTGTGGCTCCTGGGCCCTGGGAAAGCAAGACTTTGAGAGGCTGTGTTTTGTGGCTGCATATGGAACCTCCCAGCATATGGAAGTTCCCAGGCTAGGCATCTAATTGGAGCTACAGCTGCCAGCCACAGCTACAGCAACACCAGACCCGAGCTGCATCTGCGACCTACACCACAGCTCACAGCAATGCTGGATCCCAGCCCCACAATGTGAGGCCAGGGATCGAACCCACAACCTCATGGTTCCTAGTCTGATTTGTTTCCACAGCGCCACGACAGGAACTCTGAGAGGTTTTTGACTTGTTTGTTTTGTCTTAGTACAAGGCTCACGTCCACCCTCTCAACTATGGGGAAGCAGTAGGGCTACAAGCATGGGTAACAAGTAGAACCGCCCTTCACCATACTGGCTATTTTTACCTGTAAACGTGTGGCCTTGAGTAAGTTACCTGGTTCCCTCTGAGCCTCAGGTTTTTCATCTCTGAAGTAGGGATGATACTAAATTCAATGTAGTGATTACCAGAATGCCTACTGCATTTGGCGCTCAATAAGTGTTAGCTGTTAGTATCATTCATTTTAACTGAAATATTTACTGAACACCTACTACATGCCACATAGTTCAAGGAACACAAAATGAATAAAGCTTCGGAGTTCCCACTGTGACATACCAGAAACAAACCCCACTGGTGTCTATGAGGATGCAGGTTCTTGCTCATTGGGTTAAGGATCTGGCATTGCCGTGAGCTGTGGTTTAGGTCGCAGGCATGCCTCAGATCCCAAGTTGCTGTGGCTGTGGCTGTGGCCGGCAGCTGTAGCTCCAACTGGACCTCTAGCCTGGGAACCTCCGTATGCCTAACAAGACAAAAAAAAAAAAAAAAAAAAAAAAGCAAAGTGAATAAAGCTTTATTTGTAATTTCCACCTGGATTCTAGGACATCCTCTGCATCTCTGTTTAACCACAATCTCTCAGTGTTTTTATTTATATATTCATAACCTGAGTGAGGGTGTCTTTTGCCTCTGGGGAGGGGTCTGATGAAGAGGTCCAAGGCTGACAATCTCCAGGACTTCCCATGTGGCTCCCAACAAGGCTGACAATCTCCAGCCTGCAAGCCCCCAGGCTGGGAAAGTTGAATGACAACGGTGGAGCACCCATCACAATATCTATATGCGGAAGGCATTACAAAAACACCAGGTTTTCAGAGCAAAGCATTTGGCATTTATTTTATTTAATCTGACTGCAAGGAGGCAGCTCCAGTCATGGTTTACAGATGAGACACTGAACACAGAGAGGTGGGTTCCAAATTCCAGCTAGGCCCTACCGGAGTCCCCCTTGTGGCACAGGGGAAACAAATCTGACTATCCATGAGGACATGGGTTCAATCCCTGGCCTCACTCAGTGGGTTAAGGATCTGGCGTTGCTGTGAGCTGTGGTGTATGTAGGTCGCAGATGCAGCTTGGATCCTGTGCTGCTGTGGCTGTAGTGTAGGCCGGCAGCTGCAGCTCCGATTCCATAACTTCAACCCTAAAAAGCATAAAAAAAAAAAAAGAAAAAAGAAAAGAGTAGATTACCATACCAAGCTCTCTCTCCAAATCTGAATTGTGAAGGCCTGGATTGGGATTCAGGAATTAGCAGTTAAACACGCACTCCAGGTGATACTTCTCCTCAGGCAAGTCCCGACACAGTGCTATTCACTGATTCATTTACTCAGCTAAGATTCTTTGGGTCCCAACCATGATATGAATTTCAGGGAGGGCAGGATGAACAAGACAGACCCCAAGTTTAAAAGGAACTGACAGTCTGGCTGAGCAGATTGTTCCAGTCCAATGTCTACAACCCCCATCTCTCCTTGGCCGGGTCCCTTCCCGCTGGCTGGGCTGGCTTTCAGCAGGACACAGGTTTGGAGCTCCTGGCTGAACATGTTGGGTGGGCCTCCTTCCACTATCTAACGCTTGCTCAGGGCTCAGCCTGTAGTGCTTTGGAGCTGGAGCTGTCCTGTGCAAGAAGCCTAGGGGTGCCTGGCACATGGTGTTTCAATAAACGCTGGCCAGATGCTAATGCGCCAGTTAGGGCTAGGAAAGGACAAGGGGGTGGGGGCTGGGGCTGGGGGCAGGGAAAAAGAGCCCTTGGTTTTGCAGAAAACCACTGGGGCCTGGCATGGGGCAGAGATTTACATTTCTTTAAAGGTAATTCCAGCTTTGACCCGACTTTGCACCTGAAGGGAGGGAGGCCAGACAAAATCATTCCTGTGTAGATGAGGAAAGCAGAGCCCAGAGAGAGCTAAGCGAGAGCGCCTGAGCTGAAATCCAGGTCTCCGGGGTAACTGCCAGGGCCAGCAGGGACTGTGGGACATGGATGATATGGACAACACCTTTTCCTGAATTCCCTGGGGTGATGTGCACCTGTGAAGGAAGATCCTGTAGCCCCCACAGGCGCTCCCCTCGTGGGGGCCAAGATCACCCCATTAGCTGTGCCCTGGGCTCCAGCTTCTGGACACTTCCTTTTCCAGTGGAGAAGTCCATCTTTCATCTTGGTCACTCCTACCCTCTGTCTTCTGCAGGAGAGAGCTTCAGTATTTGAATCAGGTCCCCAGGGAGCTTCCTCCTGGGATCACCCTTTTTGTTCCAGCAACTCCGCAGTACCAGTACTTTTTTAGAGGAGAACCGTCCAGATAGGCCCTGCCAGATAAGGCCAGGGGTGCTCCCAGAGGCCATCTGGTCAGTGCCCTGGAAGGCTGCACAGGGCCAGGCTGGGCTGCATCCTTCTGAGAACCGACAGGATCCACAGCCTCCATCCCCTGCCTGCTCCTGGTTGAGCCAGACATCGATTTGGAAATTAGAGGAAGAGGAAAGGGCAGGGATCCAGGTGGGACAGAGTAAGGAAGCTGTAATTCTGACCTGGGGGATTGGGAGGCAATCCTGCTGTATTTCAGAAACAAGGCGTTTGGTACCTGGAGTAGCAGAGTTCAGGGGTGCCTAGACAGGACAAACTAGACGGACCCTGGACCTAACAGCTCCTCCAGTTTTGCAGGGCTCACCCGCCCTCAGCAGGTGGTCTCAGGGGGGCGCCACCTCCGGGGACGAGGCGGGGTGGGGTGGGGGAGTGGGGGGGGGGCGTGCGGGCGTGCTACACGATCTTAAAGCTTCCCCAGGGAGGAAGGGCGGGGGCGGGGCTGCTGAGGAGCCCCAGGATATAAGGGGCGGAGGCTGGCTTCGAGGCCCAGGCAGCCCACCATGCACGCCTACAGTCTGCCCTTGCTCCTCCTGCACGCCTGGTGGGGTCTCCTCCAGGCCGGCGCCGCGACCGTGGCCCCGGTGCCTCTACGTACGTGGGAGCATCCTTCGTCGCCATCTCCTCTCGCTTATATGCTGAGTCTGTACCGCGAGCCGCGACCCCGGGCGGACATCATCCGAAGCCTGCAGGCGCAAGGTAGACTGCCCCGTTTCGCCCCGCGGGCACCCCGAGACGCCTTGGGCGCTCCAGCCCCGGACTCAGGGAGGGCGCTGAAGCGACCGGGGCTGCGCACGCTTGGAGGGCACGTCCAGGGGCTGGAGCTGGGGCTGCTGGTGTTTGGGCGTCTACATTGGCTCTGGGTGCAGGGTTGGTGGCTGGGGATTCTGGCATCCCGAACAGGACGGAGACCTCGGTGTCCCGGTCTTGTTTAGAGTGGGAGCCCAATCGTGCCGCTTCTTATCCTCTTAAACGCCAGGCGCCTCGGTTTGCACATGTGTAGAATAGGGATAATAGTACCTCCCTTATAGGACTGCCAGGCATAGGGATAAATGGTTATTATTATTGGTACGACTATTTTGTCTTGCCAATTTTTTTTTCCTTTTCACGAGTAAGTGTGAATGGGCTCCGGGGTCTGGCATTGGAGTGCCTCAGGCTGAGAATGAGTTTTGAAACAAGGTATCCAGCTTGCAACATCAGGGATTAGGGTTCACAGATTCAGGATTGGGGATGGGGTGCCCTAAAGTTGAGAACTGAAGCAGGGTTGGGTCATCGAGCCCAGGCTGGAGAGGTGTCCAGTGACTAGATTTGGAGTGTGAGGTCACTCCTATGGTGACCCTGGGAGACTTGCCCTAGAGGAAGGGCAGCGTGTTCTGGGCACTGGGTGCAGGTAGAACTTGAGAAGAAGGAGTCCTTTCTGAGGGGCTCCTCTACCCCCTCTCAATCCACATCCCAGCGCCCGGGGTGGCTTTTGACTCCCCGCACCTCCCTCTGCCTGCCTGGCCAGACGGCTCTCCCCCAGGGCTCGTGCGAAATCCACATCCGATAATCTGATTGACTGGCCACCCGCCTGCCCCATGTGATCTGGGGGTGGGGTGGGGGGCCTCCTAGCTCCCTGGCCTGTCTGCCCTTTTTGAGGTCAGAGAGCCAGTGACCCTCTCCAAAAGGGTCATCTGGGGACTAGCCAGACGAAGGACACCCAGGGGGTGGGGCAATCTGAAAATTAATGGAGTATTCGACCCTGCTGGAAAGTTGGGGGGGTGGGGGGTAGCTGGCTGAGCAAAGAGAGAGGTGCATTTTTCTAGTTCACTCCTCCTTCCAGAGAGTTCCAGAAGATTTGTGGTGATTCCACAGCCTGAGAGTTTGGAAAACTGGGTTCTGGTCTGCTAAATTCTGCTTCCCAGTTCCACATGTGTCCCTAGCATATCAGCTGACCTCTCTAGTTTTTTGTGAAATGAGGCCTTTCTTTTTTGCTTCATTTGTGTATATATAGCATAACACACATAAAAAGGATATGATGGCAATTTTTATGTGTACAGTGACATTAAGTACATTCACGTTGTTGTGAATTGGCTTGCTTTTTAAAAAGTGGCAGGGAGAGCCTGCCTGGAGGGAGCCTGATGGAGAGGCGATGTCCCAAACCAGCTCCTTTCCCTTTAGGTTTTCCTTTTTTTGGGGGAGGGATGTGTGTGTGCTGCATTTGTGGCACATGGAAGTTCCTGGGCCAGGGATCAAATCCAAGCTTCAGTTGCGTTTCCTCATCACAAAATGATGACCATGGTGGGGAGGATTTAAGGACACAAGGCTTGTAAAACTCTTAGCATGAGGGAAGCAGTTAATGATAATTACCCTATTTATTTATTTCTTTATTTATTTGCTATTTTAGGGCCACACCCACAGCATATGGAGGTTCCCAGGCTAGGGGTCAAATTGGAGTTGCAGCTGCCAGCCTACACCACAGCCACAGCCACATGGGATCCTAGCTGTGTTTGTGACCTACACCATAGCTCAGGGCAACGCCGGATCCTTAACCCTCTGAGCGAGGCCAGGGATCGAACCCATGTCCTCATGGATCCTTGTCCAGTTCGTTAACCACTGAGCCACAAAGGGAACTACAACCCTTAGAATTTATGATAATGTAGGATGGGAACCCAGTGTCACACCCACTTTCTTTTTCTACACCCTGTTTGAGGGGAAAGGAACCCCAGGTCAGAAGCCCAACCATTTCCTTCTTTTGAATTGGAAATGGGTCAAGATTTCACTGGGGCCCACGTGGCCAAGTCTGCATTCAGTGCATGGATGGGTTTCAGGGTGTGCATGAACCCCCAAATCATATTTATTGTGTAAGTAGGAGATGCAGTTTTTCTGGGGAGCAGTCTTAGCTTTTATCAGGCCTTGGTGACCCACAACGATTAGAACTCTCCTTATTCTAAGATGAACCAGCACCAGATCTAAGAGAACCTCTTGGCTCTGTGTCCCAGGGAGCCCTTGGCGGTGGGTGGGTGGCAGACTCTTCCATCCTCCTCCCTGCACCTGCACACACACTGCAGCCCCAGTAACGGAGAGCTTGGCTCCCCTGTCTGGGTCCTTCACTGCCTGGACATTTTCATTTCTAACTTGGACCTGGGTAATAATAAGGAGGAAGTTGATGATGGCTGCTTTGTGTGCTTTGTGGTTGTGCTGGGCAAAGCCCTTTACAGGCATTATCTCAGTAAATCACGACATCCCTGTGTGGTGGATACTGTCACCATCTCTCTTTGACCAAGAGGGAAACTGAGGCCCAGAGAAAGCCTGCTGCCCGTTGTTAAACAGCAAGTGGCAGAATTTGATCCATCATAGGAGGTACCAGGCCCCTGCTCTTAACTACTGAGCCAGAATGCCTTCCTCCAAAAAGCCATTTGTGGATGCTTGAGATAATACATTTTAATTCCTGGTGTGGGTGGCTGGGAGTTGCTACATGTCTCACCTAATCCCCAGGTGGCCAGGTGGTGCTGTAATGGGCAGGGGGTGATGTCAGCCTCCTCCCCACACCTCTGGGGAGTTGCTAGTCTGGAGCCGGTTATTGCCCCCTGCAGGTGCTAATGAGAAGGGAAGTGGAAATTAAGTGAAAACAGCTAGAGATGGGCTGGGAGAGACTTAAGGAGGCTGAAGCTAGGAATTACCCCCTTCTAATGGAGGCTGGATTTCCCAGAGAAATCCACTTTTATCTGACCAAAGATGTTCTATAAGACAATAAAACTAAATTGTTACATGGTCTGCCCAAGTAGACCTAAATTGGAGATCATCACTACCTTCAGGATTGATTGACGAAAGGGTTACTCTTTTTATTTCCTTTTTTTTGGCTTTTTTTTTTTTTTTAAGGGCTGAACTTGCGGCACATGGAGGTTCCCAAGCTAGGGGCTGAATCCGAGCTACAGCTGCCAGCCTACACCACAGCCACAGCAACATCGGATCCGAGCTGAGTCTGTGACCTACACCACAGCTCATGGCAATGCTGGATCCTCAACCCACTGAGCGAGGCCAGGGATTGAACCTGCAACCTCATGGTTCCTTGTTGGATTTGTTTCCGCTGCATCACAATGGGACTCTTTATTTCTAATAATTAACACCTGCCTTTTATTTAGCAATAGACCTTCAAACATCATCTCGCTGGGTCCTCATGATAATGCAAGGAAGGATAGGGTATTACTGTTCCCATTGCAAAGAAAGAAGAACTGGGCTTGAAAAAAGTTACAGATCACTTTTAGGTGACCCGGAAATCTACCACTACATGCTATTCCCAGATGTTAGACCAAATTGGTCCAGGACTAAAATAAATGAAATGTGCTTCCTCATTCCTTTTCATCCAATTGGGGTTTCATTGTCCTGGTTGTGTGATCGCTGTGTCTGCCCCGGGTGTGTGGATGACCTGGGCGGGAAGGGGTGAGTGCCCTGCAGGTAGGTAGGAGGACCACTGAGTGGAAAAGTGTGAGGTCAGTGCAAAGGCGAGCTTAGAATGCCTTTAGAAACCTACTTGTAAGGTTGCCAAGAACTCTGGGAGTGTCTGCCTGTCTGTAGGAATTGGTAGAGGAGAGGGTGGCTTCGCTTCTGCTGCCTGTGGCTCCCTGGGAGCTGGGACCCTTCCCGTGATCTGTGCATTGATCTCACTGTCCCTGGGAAACAGGCCACCGTCTCCACTGAGAAGACAGAACCTGAGAAGCTGATTTGCTCTAGGACCACACAGTGAATGGAAGCCCAGGGTTTCTGTCAGAAAGCTCAGGGTTGACTGTATGAGTATGACTGTATGACTGTATGTGTATGTATGAGGGGTGAGAGAAGGAGAAAAACTCATCCAATTTTTACCAACTGTTCTCTGGAGTGTCTTGAGGAGGGAGCTGCAGAACAATGATTTGGAAGTTGGGCTTTGCATTCAGCTTATTCTTGGCTTTGCAACCTTCCAGGAATGACCCCTGGGCAGGTAATTTAACTTCCCTGAGCCTCAGTTTTCCTCATCTCTAAAATGGGTTCAGTGACATTCCCAGCTCATAGGGTTGGGGTGAGGATTAAGAGTGATAATTCATATAAGGTAAGGGCCCAGGCATGAGCTGTGGATGTTGTTACACCAACCGAGGTTGCAAGAGGCCCCCACTCACCTGCTTCCTTCCCGTTTTTTTTTCTCCCCACTCAGACGTGAAGATGGATGGACAGAACTGGACCTTTGCCTTTGATTTCTCTTTCCTGGGCCAAGAAGAAGATCTGGCATGGGCTGAGCTCCGGCTGCAGCTGTCCAAGCCTGTGACCCTTCCTCCTGACATCCCGCTCTCCATTGAGATTTTCCACCAGCCGAGGCTGGACGAGGATCAGGTCCCACCCGACTGCCTGGAACGTCTCCAGATGGACCTGTTCACTGTCACTCTGTCCCAGATTACCTTTTCCTCGGGCAGCATGGTCCTGGATGTGACCAGGCCACTCTCCAAGTGGCTGAAGCACCCTGGGGAGCTGAGGGAGCAGATGTCCAGCTTGGCTGGCGAGTGTTGGCGGCGGCCTCCTTCACCACCTGTCACCAACGTGCTCCTCATGCTGTACTCCAACCTCTCTCCAGAGCAGAGGCGGCTGGGTGGCTCCACCCTGCTGTGGGAAGCTGAGAGCTCCTGGCGGGTCCAGGAGGGTCAGCTCTCTCGGGAGAAGGGAAGGAGGCACCGCCGATATCACCTGCAGGACAGAAGCCAACTGTGTCGGAAGGTCAAGTTCCAGGTGGACTTCAACCTGATCGGATGGGGCTCCTGGATCATCTACCCCAAGCAGTACAATGCCTATCGCTGCGAGGGCGAGTGTCCCAACCCTGTGGGGGAGGAGTTCCATCCAACCAACCACGCATACATCCAGGTGAGATGCCAGGGCTAGGGGAGGCAGTAAGCTGTGCAGAAGTGGCCTTGCCACCAGATCGGGGGAACAGGACTCCAGCTTTGCTGTTAAGTTGCTAGGTTCATTCATGCATGGCTCTTCAAGCACCTACAATGTGCCAGGTCTTAGGCTAGGTTTTTAGGATATAGAGATGACCAATGGTAACATCCTTGCAGCGCCTGCCGGGAGTCATGCCCTGTTGGGCAGCCTTGAACACATTGCTTTCCTGGGACTTTTTCCTTCTTTCATAAAATTAAGGCATATTTTATGAAAATACAGACATGGGGCATATAGTTCCTTTCCCCTGCCCTGACATTCTAGGAACGGAAGTTTAGAATCTGGAGTTTTGGGGATAGACAGGCCCGGGTTTGAATCCTACTCACTAGATATGTGATATTTTCAAGTTGTTTACTTGTTCTGAGTCTCAGTTTTCCCACCTGTTAAATGGGGCTAGCAATGCCATATTTCGTGGGGCTGTTGTAGGGTTACAAGAGATGATGGGCATGCTGTATGTGTAGTGGTTAGCAGATAACAGGCATGATTGGTGTATTGTTATTACTAGAAGTCTGTGATTCACTGATGCAATGGGGGCCAAGTTTATGAGGCCGAGGTAGAAATAATACTGTTCCAGCCACTGTACTCTTCCTGCCTAAAAACAGGAGTTGGACACCTATTTTGCAGGAATAGTAAAGCCAGAGGCTACTACTAATCAGCCATTAATTAGCCCATGGTCTAGAAGGTGATGGAGGGGGAGGAATGGAAGGAAAATGAGATGGAGAAAGCAGAAAGTAGAGCCTCATATGGTGGTCCTGACCTGGTCTCAAAGTCCTACAGGACCAAAGTGTTTTTATTTCACTCCATGAAGCCTAGACTGAGAATCTCTTGGACCTGGAGGATACCCTCCATGCCAAACCTGAGGCAGGGTTCAGAGGCTCTGAGCTGAGCTCATGCCAGGGTGGTAGTGGTAGGCGCTGTTGCCCCAGGGGATCTGTCCTGAGCCTCTCCTAGGCCCCACTTCACTCCACCAGCCTATCTACAGTGTGATCAGAGGGAAATACAGAGACCCCATAGTCCCAGCTGCCGAAATCTGACACAGTGGTCTGAAAAGCCCCCACTGATCCACAGGGACAGGGCCTGGTTTCAGAATGCCAAAGGCTTGTTACCTTTTCTCCCATTGACTCTGTTTGCCCTTCTCTGGGCAACAAAGCAAATCCCACAAGAATATCCGCATGACTCTTTTCTGCTTCATATTTCTGGAACGAAACCAGGAGTTTCTTTGAAAATTTTTAAAGTTGGCATTCACTCTAGACTAGAACAATGGGAGAATATACAAGTTAGCTACTGCTCTAGCAGATAAAGTTTTTATTTATTCATTTATTTTTCTTTTTAGGGTCACATCCAATGCATATGGAAGTTCCCAGGCTAGGGGCTGAATCTGAGCAGCAGCTGCCAGTCTACACCACAGCAATGTGGTATCCGCTCCACGTCGCGACCTACACCACAGCTCGCAGCAATACCAGATCCTTAACCCACTGAGCAAGGCCAGAGATTGAACCCGCATCCTCATGGATACTAGTCGGGTTTGTTACTACTGAGTCACAACGGGAACTCCAAGATATAGCTTTTAGAATCTTCTGTTTAAAGAAAGTTATTTTAGATATTAGAGTTGATGAATGGGCATTCTGATTCCTTTATGAAAAGAATTTTCTTCTGTTTTTTTGCACCTAGAAATTGATTTTAACTCTCTGTAACTTTTTCACTCTTTACCCAGAAATGACACTATTCTGATCTGACAACTGGGAGGTGAACTGATCCCCCTCTCTCGTCCCTTTCAGAGTCTGCTGAAACGGTACCAACCCCATCGAGTCCCTTCCACCTGCTGTGCTCCAGTGAAGACCAAGCCCTTGAGTATGCTGTACGTGGACAATGGCAGGGTCCTCTTAGACCATCATAAAGACATGATTGTGGAAGAATGTGGGTGTCTTTGAAGAGTTCCTGCGGGCATGTTGAATTTGCCTGCACCTGGAAGGTTGGGAAGCTCCTGGAAGTCACACTAGCCATCTAATCCAAAGAGGAGAAACGACGAGGGGGAAAGGTGCTCTGTCCAGCAGACCTGAGGAGGAGGAGGAGGAGGAGGGGCTGCCACCTTGTCCATGAAGGGTCTGTGGAGTCTGGCTGGCACAGAGGCTGCTGTTGGGAGAGGAAGGAGGGGGCCTGTGAGGCAGGTTTGCTGGGTCTAATCTTTGCTGAACAGACAGTGGCGCGTGAAAGCACCGGGGCCAGAGTACTTTAGCTGACTTTCTTCAACCTGTGAATCCCTGGAAATTATATGCAAGCGTTGGAGCATATGTGCATTTATCTTTGAGGTGAGCAAGGTTTGTCTGTCACGTTTGTGTATTCTCAACAGTGACCTTTGACATACACCGCCTCCCATGCCCCAAGATTAAGTATCATGATGTGAAATTAAAAACAGTCCATTGGCTCTGGTTGCCCCTGGCTGGATTGGGGAGCCCCTGCAGCTTTTTGGCTGGTCTGTAGCACTCTTGTCCAGAGGCTCTCTGGAGTGGATCTTTGCTAATGAGTTGTGCAAACAGTAAAGCCATTGTATAGTCCTCCTAAGCCAGCTGGTGCCTTTGAAGGGCGAGGCAGGAACTCGTCCAAGACAACTGGCCACAATGGGCTAGAGAAGCCGGAGCCCTGGGGCATCCTCAAGTCAGCCTGCTTTGGCAGACACGGTTTGGGTCTATTAAAAGTTGGTGACAGTTTGCCTCAGTCTGTCAGTGTGTGCTATTAATGAGGCCTTGAGCTTCTTATCCATAGGGGTGAAGGCCCTGTGGCAGGACACATAGGTCATGGTCACGGCTCTGCCACTGAGAAGCTGTGTGACTTAAGATGAATAATTCACTGCCCAGCCTCATCTTGTGAAATGAAAGCAGGTGGATCCTAGTGCGTTTCTGTTAAATGCCCTTTGTCAGGCTCACAGGAACCATGAGCTTTCAGCCATAGACTAGCCTCTGGACTTAACCCCATCTCCCTCTAGATCTTAAAAAGCCCAGGCCCTGCTGTATCCCCTTGACTAACCTGTATCGGTTCTTCTGTTGCTCTGGGTTCTAAGGCTGGCTTAATTTTGGGTTTCACGTAACACTGTAGCAAAAGAAACCCAAGCTTTCCAGTAGGAAGTTCTACCACCAAAATACTTGGGCTCAAGTCTTCGCTTACTGGATGAAAAGGCCCCAAAGGTAGTGATTCTGCTTTTATCTTATCAGCTGGCCTTATTGAGCACTGCCAAAACAGTGGCTCTATTTTTGGTTTGGCAGGGCGAGGGGGCCATTATTATTGGGAATGCCAGTTCTACCCTGCATTTTCTAAGAAGCCCATCGACCAATGCTCCAAACTTAGGGAAAATGATTCCAATCGCATGAGAACAATTGTTGAGTTCAGAGGTGACTCAACCTTGACTTGGTTGAGTCAAGGTAGCAATCCTGGCCCAGGCGGCAGTTGGCTAGACTGAGCCAGGCCTGGGCTTCTGAAACCTCAGTGCCCTGATTCAGCAACAAAGCTGATCCAGTTGCTCATTCCCTGGAGTGGAAATAACCTGCCCCCATCCCCCCCCCCCCAATTCAGAATCACAAGAGGGTTCTGCATTTGACTCAGAATAACTGTGGAGCTGGGAAGGTCAGTTGTTGTCCCATCCTCTTTTCTAAGCGACACCCCATTGAGGCCTCGTGGCCTGACTCCGCTACTAGGGGTGGTGGGGCCAAGTGCTGAGCTCTGGTCTCTGGAGACCAAGGGGCACCATCCTTTATAACCTCTAGAGGGGTCTGCGCTCCCTTAGTTTTGGGTCAAGGCCTTAGCCTCAGGCACCAGACTTTGAAATCCCAGTTCCACCAGCGAATTGAGGCTCAATAGAGTGAAAACCCCATCCCAGGCCTTTAGAGCATCCTCTTTATTAAGTGGGTGTCCAACTGTTCTTTATGATTGGGGCCAGGAAAGCAAAAGGTCAAGTTATCTGTGGCTGCAGCTTGTGGGAGTGTTTACAATTAGCAACTCAGAGAACAAACCCCACTGATGACAGGACATTGCTTCATATCAAGCAGAAGACGCAGGCACAAAGGAGTGAAAGGACATCTTGATGACCCCTGCTGAAAGCCCAGTGTGCAGTGTGTCACCAGCAGTGCCATTCTGCTGCCACGCTGGAGGTACTTGGGGCTGAGCCCAGCAACACAGCTCTGTGCTTTAGACCGTGGGTGGTGAAGGCTAAGCCTGAGGAGATACTGCCTCTGAGAACTGAGTTCTGCCCTAACCTGGGGGCCAGGAAGGGGCTTTCAGAAAACAGTTGGAGGTATTTTAACTTGCTCTCAAGGCAAAGATCTCGCCCTTTTCCTACAGTGCCAGTGCCAGTCAGTGGCTGAGGGGGGGAATTGGATGCTTTACTCTCCTTGGCTGGGGGAGTGAGCAGGGCTGGAATAGGGAGGACTGGAGAAAAGATAAAAGAAGCTCAGAAGCAGTTGTGACTCATACAGAAGCACCATTGGGTTCACCTCTATCTTGTATAGTCTCCCCTTTTATTAGCAGTAAAAAGTTGATATCCTATTTGCCTTTGCAACAGAGAAAAGGACGTATGAAAGTGCTTTCAAAATTATCTGGCCCCATCTTCCCTTGAAGAGATTTAATTCTTCTAGCGGTTGCGTAAGGCTTCTGTACTCAAACTTGCACATTCTGAGAAAAGCTGACCCCTGCTTGTCCCAAACTGAGATGTACTTTCCATGATCTTGCTTGAGCCTCACAACCACCTAGGTAAGACCTACTTCTTAACCCTGTTTTTTTGAGAAGGAAATCCAAGCTTAGAGATGAAGAATCTTGTTGGATAGAATGTGGCCACTATTAAATGGCACAGTGGGAATTCAGCCTGCCTTTCTCCAAAGCCTGTGCCCTAAACCTCTATACTGGTTTGCTCTGTGGACCTCTGTTTATAGCATCTAAAACATGGAAGGACAAGATTCTTGCTCTCAATACTAATACATGAGCCTCACTGGATTAATAATAGCAAAGGAGGGAGTTCCCGTCGTGGCACAGTGATTAACAAATCCGACTAGGAACCATGAGGTTGCGGGTTCGATCCCTGGCCTTGCTCAGTGGGTTAAGGATCCGGCGTTGCCGTGAGCTGGGGTGTAGGTCGCAGACGCAGCTCGGATCCTGTGTTGCTGTGGCTCTGGTGTAGGCCGGTGCCTACAGCTCTGATTAGATCCCTAGCCTGGGAACCTCCATATGCCGCAAGAGTGGCCCTGGAAAAGGCAAAAAGACTAAAATAATAATAATAATAATTAATAATAGCAAAGGAGTATGATGCTCATGCTGCACAGTCTAGTCTACCACATCAAATGTGATGTCTTTCTTTTTTTTCGTCCTTTTGCCTTTTCTAGGGCCACTTCCTGCAGCATATGGAGGTTCCCAGGCCAGGGCTCGAATCGGAGCTGTAGCCACCGGCCTACACCACAGCCACAGCAACAATGGATCCAAGCCGCAGTCTGCGACCTACACCCCAGCTCACGGCAACACCGGATCCTTAACCCACTGAGCAAGGCCAGGGATCGAACCCGCAACCTCATGGTTCCTAGTCGGATTCATTAAGCACTGAGCCACAACGGGAACTCCAAATGTGATGGATTTCTAACAAGTGCTCCTAAGGGGCAGAGGCAGCTATTCAGCAAAGCTACTGTCCAGGCTTCCTCCAGACTGGTATCTAGAGAAGGGCCTTCTTGCGGGGGATCCAGAGGGAAAGGACAGATCACCTCCTTGCACACACAGGGCCAGGTGGACAAAGTAAGTCTCCATAACGTTGAGCAGAACTGACACAGGAAGTGGCCAGCTGCCTCTGCCCATCTCCCTCACCAGCCAGGACACCCAAAATGTCAACAGGATTTCACCTGAAATTTAAAAAAGAAAAAAATTCAAACACCAAGTTGACACTCAAGATCTTTATTGATTTAACTGTAACAGCAACCATTGGTGAGAATTTAATTTTTTCCCCTAGTTTCCAAACACTTGCTGGTTTGGAAGGACAGTTAGAAAAGACAAAAAACAAAAACCTGATCCTGGAGTCACATAGGACTGCCTCAGGACTGCATGGTGTCCTCAGCTCTCCATCCACCACAGGGAGATGGACAGGAGGGGGAATGGGACACCCGCAGCAAGAGACCAAGGGAAGACCAAGAAAAGTACTGGCAGTCTCCGCTTTTCCATTCAGAGTGGATGGAACTGGGCCACTGGTGGCACAAAGACAGGGAAGAGCGTTTTTTTTGTTTTTTGTTTTTTTTAATATATAAAATATTTTAAGGATGCTTAAAATAGACACCCAAATATGTGAGTGTCCTCTGGGCTCTCCCAGACACCCTCTTTAAGGGTCACCCCTGGTTAGAAAGGGTCTCCTCACCCAGTGGAAAGAGATGGGCTCCATCTCCAGGCGAAGGAAAGGCACTGGCTGACAGTCCTCAGTGACTGGAACAGACACCAGGAGCAGGATGACTCCCTGCACAGCTCGCCCCTCATCTCTAGTGTTCCTCCCCCACTCTCCTGGTTTCAAGTAAAAATTACCCTTGGCCTGGGCTTTTTCTTTTTCTTTTTTTTTTAAGCTTAAGACAGAGAGGAAGGGGGTACACTGGGGCAAGAATGGATATTTTGTGCTAGATTCATTCAATCTTACATGTCCAGGAATTTTGGTTTTAAGCACCAGCAAAAGCTCCCTTTGGAAATTTCAATGTGGCCAAATGATTATCAAGCATTGCAGCATCTCCCTGCCAGCCTCCCACTCTTGGAAAGGTGGCAGAGTGAGAGTTTAAATACCCCAGGAATGTGTTTCATCTCTGCTGTTTTCCACTTGGGATCCACACAGTGTGGCTGGCCAGGGCTGCTGGCAGAGGAAGCAAGGAGAAACCACAGATCGACTGAACAGGGCTTGAAAGACTTCTCCTAAAGCTAAGCTTTGCCAAAAGGTATCAACTTCCAAGACCAGTCCAGAGAGAGAAACATTAATTCCGGGGGGTGGGAAAGGTGACACGAATGACTGTATCAATCACCCTAGCCTCGCCGTCGGTGAGCTAGTCTCAGAAACTCTATTACTCGACTGGAAAAATATGACTAGAACAGAAAATGCCCTGGGGAATAAGCATTCTAAAATATTGTGACCCAATTGCCTCAAGATCTGATGTCATCTTTTATTAAAAGCTGAGAGGTAAAGAAAAGAGTTGTTGGGGGGTAGGTGGTAATGAATGGTAACTATGTCCCCTTCAAAGTCCAGACAGAAGTTTGCCCCCTCCCCAAAGAAACAATGCTTCTTTAAAACAAATACTATCCCCCACCAGACGTCATGGGTTGGTAAGAGATTGGGTTTCGCGGTTAATAAATAGCTGTCCACAGGCATGTGGTCCAGAAACATGCCGAGAAGGGGAAATTCTGACCCAGAGAGCAAAGCAATGGGCCTCCTGTCTAGAAGGGAGTGCAGAGGGCTGAGGGCCCCTAGCTTCAAGCAGCCAAGACACTTGACACCTCATCACACCTCCAAGGTGAGGAGGAGGGAAAAATTGTTTCTGGGATACTGCTGCCAACACGATGAGCACTTTATGAGCACCTTACATGAGGTGTCTTGATCCAAGCAGGCAGTCAACGTGTACTGGCTGTGCAATGGCCTCTGAGTGGAGCCTACACCTCTAGCAGGAACTATCTGAACTGGGGAGTGAAGTCTGAGAGACCCAAAGAGCTGGTAACTCAAACAGCATAAACAAAGACCATTTATTTTGACTCCATCTCAATATCGGAAGGAAAAATTTCATTTGAAGGTGCTTTAAAGATAAGTTCCTTACTCCTGGAAGAAGTACCTTTTTAAAAATAGCTGCCTCAGCAGCAATGCTTTCTCATTCAAGTATACTCTTTAAAGAAAGCAGGGCTATAGATAAGAAAATGTGGGGAAGAGGCGGAACATAAATCCAAACAAGAATTTGCATTCTTAAGATGTCTGGAAACTTAATAAACTTGGTTGGGCGTGGGTGCCAGAAACAGCAGACATTCACTAAGAATGTGTTGAACTGACGAGCCTCATCTGAGTTTCCCTTGAGCGTGAAGACAGGACTGGTGCTCTTTAAGAACCCATTTCCATCACGAAGGCCAGGATGAGGAGGGCATGAAGAGTTAAGCTGCACACTGGATTTAAAGAATCAAGCAGACATTCTACTTCCCAGATGTTCCATTCTTATTAAGAAAGAAGTGGCTTCTCGGGTGAGAGACCCAACCCAAGTCTGCTTCAACCGGTGTGGTTTTCGAGCAGATGCCAAGGATTGACTCTCATGGGGACCTGGCTTTCAGATGCTGTGAGCCCCATCACCCTGAATCTGAACAGTTAGCTTTTCTTTAGCCCAATAACCCTAGAGCTAATTCATGTTTGCTCCCTTTGCTTAACAACCCTAACTCCAGTGAAGTCCACTGGAGTGGCTCAATTAGAAGAATCCAATTCCCTCTGTCAACACCTGGCTGAGGGGACAGTAAGGAAGTGGTACCGAGTCTTAGAGATACCAGAACAAGGACTTGCAATGCATCCTTGGGTTGCTGGTAGTATACATCAGGCAAACGTATAGATATATTCTCCTGGGGATTGCCATTTCTTGCCACCCCCTCATAACTGGCAGGTGGCCGTGAGGAGAGAGTCTGTTTTTTATGTTTTTCAACTCATGTCTTAGAGAACTGTCTTCAGTAACAGTACCTCTCTCAGTACGTCATCTAATTTAAAGCTACCCCCTCCTGACCTGGGTTCGCCCTCTGTTGGAGGTGAGGCGTTTTAAGGTACTACCACAAATGCTTTGGTCCTGCTCCATTCATCAGGGCAGGGGTAGTCCCCTCCCCGAGTGCAGGATGGGCGTAGTGGCTTGTTGTTAAGGGACAGGATGAGGAAGGAGTGCTGGCGTGTGCTTTCAGAGACTGTCAGAGAGCTCAGAAGTGGATTCTTAAGCCCTAGGTGACTGCAGGCCCTGAGGACTCTTGACTACAACTTCCTATGACTTTGTGTCAGAACCACCAGGCTAGGCTGTTTCCCAGCTCCTAACCACAGAAACTGACTGATAATGCTTGCTCTTTTAAGATTTTTAATTGGGGGTAATCTATTAAATAGCAATAGATAACTTACACAGGTGAAAAGATAAAACTCGGCTTGGAAGCCTAACAGCTAGAAGCCAGCTTCTCTACAAGGTGCTCTTGAGAACACTACAGCTATTTAAACAGAATACAGGGAAATGGTGAACTCAATACATCACCCTATGAAGGAGGCAGAATCATGACAATGCATGTCTCCTGCTGGAATTTGGAGGGAGAAGGTCCTTTCGCATTCAGATGGATTATCCCAGAAGTACGGAAACATGGTTTTCTCATAAAAAGAAAAGTACAAATAATCACTACAATTTTAAGAATTGTCTCACACAAATGATATCTTAAGGGCGTTCCTGCTCCAGGAAAAAGCCCAGGTATACCGTTCATTTAGGGTTTCAACTGTGAGATCCTCTCAAACATCCAGGAATAAACCACCTACTGGATTCTGGCTTGCCCTGAAAATGAATCTATGAGGCCGAATTTTCAGGTGTTACCTATTGCCTTGTGAAATTATCTTTAAAACATAGATTTTTGGGAGATCCTGTCATGGTGCAGCAGAAACGAATTCAACTAGGAACCTTGAGGCTGTGGGTTTGATCCCTGGCCTCACTCAGGGGGCTGAGGACCTGGCACTGCTGTGGCTCTGGCACATGCAGGCAGCTGTAGCTCCGATTCGACCCCTAGCGTAGGAACCTCCATATGCCGCAGGTGCAGCCTTTAAACAAACAAACCCCAAAAAACACAGATTTCGGAGGCCGAACAATCTCCAGAGTAATGGCCTCTGGGGAACAATTAATTGCCCCGAGCAGTAAAGAGGGTCCTTACTGAGACAGCTAAGGGGTTTGGCAGCTGCTATATGACATAGATGATGCTCCCCCAAAATACTACAAGTGTGGCCTCTGATTAGGGGGCCATGTGCAGAGATTCCTTAGGATAGCAAAAAAGGAGAAAATGGCATCTGGAGCCTACTCAAGTCAGCAGGTCTTCCAATTCATTCCCTGTTGCTCAGTGAGCCAGACGAATTTTCATACCAATTAATACCAAGCCAGGGAAACACTTCCACTCACTACTACTTGCTGTAGCTGGGTAATATTCCACAGGGTGCCAAGGTTGGGGTTTGAGAAGAATGAAAGCTTCATTCCTGAAGAATCAAGCTCCCAATGCACCTTAGGTTTTCCCAAGAATATGTAAAATGAAATTTGTAGTTTAATTAAAATCAGAACAGAGATACATTAAACAAACAAACAAAAAATACTTTTCTGATCATCAATTTTTGAGATTGAAAGCATCTCCAAAACTGGAGATCCAGCTTATTCCTGAGAGACATCAACCATCACAAAAGGTTTCACTCTTTGAACTATTCACATTTTGTAGCAGAAAACAGAACAAAGTTCCTTGGATATCCTTCCTCTCTTCTGTATTTGCAGAATGTATTTGCAAAAATGTATTTGCAAACAGGGTCTTTTCGTAGCTCAAAAGAAAACCAAACAGCTTTCTTTATTAGCCAACTGGCCTGTTACTCTTACCCCGGGATCTGATCTCTTAATAAGAGGGTTCAGGGCACCAAATACAACCAGGAATTCCCAGGATACCAGTGGCTATTTTACTTATATTTCTATAAGGGGAGTCACTCTCCCGGGATTACAGTGCCAGTCAACAGTCAGGACCTCTTAGTGGGGAAGGAAGCAGCAAAGGGTAAAAGAACGAGGCTTCTGTGAACAACCCAGGGAAGGCAGAACGGTCCAGTTTCACAAACCACCCACTACAAACTCCAAACATGCACACCCAAAACTTGAGGGAGAAGAAAAGAGCTCATAAGGGACTGGGGAGACAAAGGTAGGTGACATGGAACAGCAGACTCGCCTAAGGACATTTCTCACCTTCCCAACACTGGAAGATGTATAAGTAAAAAGTTGCTGTTCAAAATTGTACTGAAAACATATCTAAAAATAGGTCTGTACTCATCTTAAAAATAAAAGGTCACTCCTCAGATAAGAGGAGGGCCAGATATTATCAGATACCAACACTTGAGGTATCCTGGATGTACATCTGAAAAATGGCCTTGCAGAGAAAGGGGAAAGAGAAAGGGAGGGAGGGAGGGGGAAGGAATTCAGAGTACCATGGGAAAGGCTGGAAAATTGGGAAGAACACATTTTTAACCCATGCTTATCTATCCCAGCAGCCAAACAAAGCAGGTCCACAAAGGAAAAAAGTCTAGCTCTGTTCTACAAACACTCTGAAAGTCAACTTTAAGTTCAAAATATAAGAAACTGCAATCAGAGAGAACAACTATCACAATGCTCACTGGACTGTTTGAGTGCACTCAAACAGTGCGACATCTTCCAAGGTCATCACCCTGCAGGGTAGCATCCTGCAGAATACTACGATCCGGGCCTCATCCAAAGCACCTTGTCACGTGGTAGGGACCTGCTTTAGGAGCAGGTGAAACCAGCTGGATAGCTCAGCATACAAAAGGACTTGCAAGCAACAAGATACAAAGCAGGGAAGAATGGGAGAAGGGGAGGAAGGAAGAGCTGGTGACTGAGGACTCCCTTCTGATGCAGAGTTAAGAAATGTTTGCACAAACATGCTAAGTAAAGGAATGGGAAGATGAATTATAATACTAAAGACTGAAGACATTCCTCCCAGAGGAAGGAGGGGAAGTGGACCTCAAAACAGTGCCACAGAGTAATGCTACTAGAGTTGTACGAACAGTGCTCTGTCCCCAAGGACAAACACTTCAAGGGAAAAGGGAAAGCAGCTCTCTTCCTGTTTACCATTTCCCTCTAATGGTTTTCAGGACCCCAAACTCAGACTCCTGCAGCAGTGAACCATGAGCAAGACAAGGAGAGACAGAGAGGGTAAGAATACGAATGCTGCGGAACCCATCCAACCTCCCTATCACGTCCCCAGACTTCCCAGCCAGCCAGTTATTGGTAGGTTGATATTTGATTGGGGATTTTTTAAAAAATGGGGGCAGGGGAGAGAACCAGAGTTTAACCGTTTTCCTCTGTGGGCTGCTTAGTTCTACAGAAATATGACAAGGGCCTTCAATCTAACTGTCTAAGTGAGAAGGGGAACAGGAAACAGGGATAAGAAATGGCTGGATGCGGCTTATCTTCGCATCCTTTGGCACCAGGAGGAGGTGGAGACTGCAACGGGGACTGCTGGTACTGCCTCTTCCATCTCTGCATTGTTGATCCCATCCGCCAAATCATGTACACACAGCTATCGGTGTTACTGCTTTTCTTCTGATCCTCGTAGGACAGTCAGATGTCCATCTCAAACTGAGCATCATCCCCTGGTAAGAATAAAGAAAAAGTTGAGCACTAAGAAGAAAAGCAAAACAGTTTTAACTATCATTCCCTCAGCACAAGATCAAAAAATAATTCAGACCATTCCATTCTTTGCTGCCTTGAAACAACTATTGGGCTTTCCTTGGCTGACCTTTTGAATCTGGGTGGGGTTGAGGGGAAAGAATGGCAGTCAAATCACCCATGAGGAGGAGCAACTGGGGGAAAGGACGCAAGAGAAAACTTTCCAAGTGTCCCTTTGTCTGTAGGTTGACCAAACAGGAGCTCCTGGGGAGCACTTGGCCATCTATCAAGTTAGCACACTCTTGCAGAGGCTCTGAACTTTGGTCCTGTGCTGCATCGACACTGTGTCCAGTAAAAACTCATTTGGAATTTGAGGAGGTAGAATGCTGGCTTGTATACAGGGGTCATGGAGTGCATCCCAAGGTGTACTTTAGGAGCTGGCCATTTCCACCTCCTTCTTGTTTCCACAGACACAAAGAGGACTCACTAATAAAGTTGTGTAGGAGGAGTTCCCTTATGGCTCAGTGGGTTAAAGATCTGGCATTGTCATTGAAGTGGCTTGGGTCACTGCTATGGCATGATTTCGAACCCTAGCCTGGGAACTTCCACATGGGTGTGTGTGTGGGGTATTGAAATATTACAGGCAGTCCTAAAAAACAGGGTGAAAAATCACACTGCTTTTCCCTACACCATAAAAAGGACATTCTTCCTGTAAGAAGCAAGGTCTACTTCCTGAGAGTGATAGAAATGGGAGCTAGTAAATTGTTTTGTTTCCATATGTGTATTATCCTTAGCCTAACAAAGCCTGGGTTCAAGGAATCATCTTTGGGATTTACTATTCCTTGATTTTGAGTTCTTCCCCCAACCCCCAGCCTACCCCACCTTGATTAGATTTGATTATGGCTTATTTATTTATTTATTTTTGCTTTTTAGGGTTGCATCCTTGGCATATGGAAGTTCCCAGGCTAGGAGTTGAATTGGAGCTATAGTTGCCGGCCTACACCACCGCCATGGCAACACCGGATCCAAGCTGAATCTGCGACCTATACCATAACTCATGGCAACACCAGATCTTTAACCCACTGAGCAAGGCCAGGGATCAAACCCGCATCCTCATGGATACTAGTCAGATTTGTTTCCACTGAGCCACTCCAGGAACTCCTGGTTATGATTTGGAACTCAGGGCTTCTAGAACATTTCAACAAGCATTCGTGAAGGGAGTAGGGGGAGGTGGGAATCTTAGCAACATATAACTGAACATCAGTTACAACTCAAGTGTCGGCATTTTTTCAAACCTACAGCAGAACTGATATTCAAATCCTAGGGCTACCCTCATGGTCCCCAATACCAGAATTCTCTTACCAACTGCATGCTTCCTGTCATGATTGTTCAAGTTGTTCAAATTGTTTACTTCTACTTTGGAGTCTTCAATTAAGGTGCCAGGGCTGGTGACTCCTGGGATGTTGGGCAGATGGCAGGGTGGGGTCTGAGCCATGGGAGAGTTGCGACGATCCAACAGAAACTTTCGATCATAAATGATTCGAGTTCCTGGAAAACAGGGTTTCATTTTAGGACAAGGAAAGTAGAAATTTACCTTCACTTTTTTTGCTCTGAAAAATAAGAATTTAGTAATAACTCAAAAAGGCTGCTGAAATTATGAGGAATGAATCATTCTGGAGAGCAGAAAACTTAAAGTTCAATTTTCAAAAAATGAATGATGTCAATTATTTTGGATGGAAATTTTTCTAATACAGATTTAAAACTTCTTACTGCCTTAAAAACAGTTCAACCCTTTCTTGGTGAGTCAGGGTCATTATTATGAAAATCATTCATTACAGTGACCTAGGAGGTCTCAGGGCCTATCCGGTTGAGGCTCTGCATTTTCCGTATACTATACAGGATAGGATTGCCAAGGTTGTGCTTGTGGCCCTCCTCACCATGGTTTCTTTGCTCCTCCCCCACTGTTAGGCTAAGAATCATCTTTTTTCCATGTCTTAGTCCGCCTGGCTGCCACAACCAAACAGCATAGACTGGGTGTCTTATACAAAAATATATTTCCTCACAGTTCTTAAGATGTGCAAGATCAAGATACCAGCATGGTTTGTTTCTGCTGAGAGCTCTATTCTGGACATGTAGATAGACACCATCTCATTGTGTCCTCTCATGGGGAGCAAGCTCTCTGGTATTTCTTTTGATATGGACACTATTGCATTGGGAAGGTCCCCACCCACAGGACTTCATCTAAACCTAATTATCTCCAAAGGCTCCACCTCTAAGTATCACCACATTATGGGGGTTAGTGCTTTAATTTATGAATGGAGGGGCATAATTCAGACTATAGCACACTCTTTACACCCATTCTAACTTGATGGATCTAACCTGTTGGGTTTGGGAATTCGTGATTTGCTTAACACTATGTAAAATAAGAGCAAATAGGCTGGGAAGAGGCCTGATGGCTTTCCAATGAACAAAGGGAAGTAACCTTAGTGGATAGATTTTGCACATTTGTGTCACCCTCACTTTTTTCACAGCTATGTTTCAGAAGGGTAAAGTTCGCTGTGAGATGTTCTTATTAACATTCAACTTGCAAGTCAGAATAAGATTTTCTCACTTCTATAGTACACCAACCCTAGAAACTCTGGGGGTGAGGTGGTGAAAAAAATGCAAGGATACAAGCAAACTTTCTCTCTAAATTTATTAGCAATGACATAGAACGAACTGTAATTGAACCAAGTGGAAAATAAGTAGTAGAGATTCTACCTAAATGTGTGACATATAAGAGGCACTCTGAAGAACTCCTACAGCTTTGCAGAGGTGATAAAATACATTCTTACTCTTTTGAGATATAACTCATGTTCAATTCATTCATTTAAAGTGTCTGAGTCAATAGTTTTTAGTATATTCAAAGAATTGTGCAACCATCATCACAATCTACTTTAGAACACTGTCATCATTCCCAAAAGATAACCCACTTAACATTTTGCAGTCCCTCCTCTTTCCTCCAATCTCTCCAGCCTAGTCAACCACTAATTTCTGTCTCTATAGTTTTTCCTATTCTGAACATTTCATATAAATGCAATCATGCAATATATGGTCTTTTATGACTGCTTCTTTCACTTGCAGGTTTTCAAGATTCATTCGTGTTTAGCATTTATCAGAACAGCTGACCCTTGAACAGTGCAGGTTGGAATTATTTTTCTTTTTTTGTCCTGTGGCATGCAGAAGTTCCAGGGCCAGGGATCAAATCCACGCCACAGTAGTGACAGACTAGGATCCTTAATCCCCTAGACTGCAAGAGAACTCCTGAACTATTTTTCAGTAGTACTATATGGTCAATGGTTGGTTGAATCCGCAGATGCAAGCTCCAACTACAAGTTATACTCACATTAACCCCTACATTGTTCAAAGATCAACTGTACTTCATTTTTTTTTATTGACAAGTAAGACTCCATTGTATGTACACATCACATGTTATCAGTTAATCAGTTGATGGAACCTGGGTTGCTTCCACTTGAATAATGCTGCTATAAATTCATGTACAAGTTTTTGTGTGGATGTGTGTGTGTGTGTGTATTTTTTTACAGCCACACTTGCAGCTATATACGGAAGTTCTTGGGCCAGGGACGCAATCAGAGCTGCAGCTGGGGCCTAAGCCATAGCAACAACAGCATCGGATCAGAGCTGGATCTGCAACCTATGCTGCAGCCACCATGCCACAGTGGGAACTCCCCTTTGGCCATTTTTTAATGGGTTGTCTTTTTATCACTGAATTCTAAAGAGTTCTTTATATGTTATGAATACAAATTTCTTATTTATATATGCTTGGCAAATATTTTCTATTTTATGGGATGCCTTTTCACTTCTGTGATGGTATTCTTTGAAGCCTCAAAGTTTTTAATTTTTATAAAGCCCAATTTATATATTTTTCTTTTGTTCCTTGTGCTTTTGGTATAATAGCTAAGAAACTATTGCCTAACTGAGGTCATAAAGATTTGTGCCTACATTTTCTTCTAAGAGTTTTATGATTTTAGCCCTGATGTTTTTGATCTTTGAGCCATGAGGTCCAATTTCAGTTTCTGTATGTGGATATCCAGCTGCACCAGCATTATTTGTTGAAAAGACTATTCTTTCCCCATTTAATTGTCTTAACACCCTTGTCAAAGACTAATTGTGAGGCTTTATTTTTGGATGTCCATGGATCTATATGTCTCCTTATGGCGGTAAGACACTGTCTTGATTTGTAGTAACTTTTTCAAATCAAGTGTGAGTCTTCTAAATTTGTTTTTCTTTTTCAAGATTACCTGGGCTATTTTAGTTCCCTTAAAATATTGTATGAATTTTAGGGTCAGCTTGTTAACTTCTGCAAAGAAGCCAGTTGGAATTTTGACAGGGATTGTGCTGAATATTGGGGAGTAGTGCCATCTTAACAATATTAAGTCTTCTGATCCATAAATCCATGAACATGGAATGACTTTCTATTTATTTATTTTATTATATTTTATTATTTTTATGAAATTTTCTTTTTCTTTTTTTTAATTGTCTTTTGTCTTTTGAGGGTCACACCCACGGCATACAGAGGTTCCCAGGCTAGGGGTCTAATCGGAGCTGCAGCTGCCAGCCTACGCCAGAGCCACAGCAACATGGGATCCGAGCCGAGTCTGTGACCTACACCATAGCTCACGGCAATGCCGTATCCTTAACCCACTGAGCGAGGCCAGGGATGGAATCTGAAACCTCATGGTTCCGAGTTGGATTTGTTTCCGCTGTACCATGACGGGAACTCCTAAAATTATTTTCTTGATTTTATTTTTGGATTGTTCATTGCAAGTGCATAGAAACACAATTGGCTTTTGTATACCAATCTTGTATTTTGTAACTTATTAAACTAACTTATTAGTTCTAATAGTTTTTTAGATATTTTAAAGATATGTTTGGTTTTAAATGTACATAGTAAATAATTTTGAAACGAAGACACCCTGAAGAACTAGTGTCTTAACTGATGATGTTAATGTTCTCAAATATGGGCAGGGAAAATATGAGAACAAAACCATACTGTTTTAGGAGTTTGAATTTTAGATTACTGCAAGCCAAAAAAAAAAAAAATGTAGCAGATATATAGGCCCCCCCCCCAAAAAGAGAGAGAGAGACAGAGAGAAAATCAACCTCTCAGTGACTAAGGATGCTATGGTGTAATTCAAAAGCATCTGACATTCAAAAACCAAAATTGTTAAAAGAAAAGCATTAAGATTTGACTATGAATAAAATGCTAGGGAATTACTTTGTTGTGTTTACTGGGAAATAATATGAATTACAACTAATTAAAAAAACCTAAAATATTCAGGGTCACTTATACATAGACATGTATAGACATACAGTTTCTAAACCAAGAAATTCAAATTTCAACTGCCAGCCCCATTCATATCAGCCCAAAGCAACGTCAATCAATGCATCTACAACTAATTAGAAACAAGTTAGCCATAAATTCCTAAGGGTAAAGAAACCCCATCATACATGATATCCATAGCTTGCATATATAGCACAACATTAAAACAGAGCATGATTTTAATCAACTGGATGGAGGGTTTAAAAGAGAATCCAGGAGTTCCCACTGTGGAGCAATGGGATCAGCTATGTGGAGAGTATAATCTCATACAGTGGAGCACTAAAATTGACAGACTGAGACAAAGAAGTTTAACTATGTCATTTAAAGTTTTAAAGGTAACTACCCAGAAAAACCAAAAACTATAAAACAATTTACAGAAATGGGTAAATGGAGAGAAGGGGAAAGGAGAGGTAGAAAGTAATGAAAGTGTCCCATATTCCTCATTTTCATAACAAGGAATCAACAGTATTACCCAATGTTAAGAAATCAAGGAACTGTGGTATACATGTATTATTTACAGCAACAGTGGTATAACCAATAAAATCACCATAAACGGAAACTGTTGAAAGTAGTAGTCTACCGGCTTTTGCTTTGCAGTTTATGTGCTTCTGTTCACTTTTTCTATTTTGTCTTTAAAACATGCATATATTACTTTAGTCTTCCTATTTGGATTTCAGAACAAAAAGGAACCTTTAGATCTAGGATAACCCTGGATATTTATAAACGTTCTTCAGCCCTTGGGGACTAGATTTGCTTATCAAATAAATCTAATACCCTGACCAAGCACTTTCTAAATGCTCACAGTTAGGAAAACATGAGAGTAAAACTGAGTCCCTTTGATGGAGAAAAGAAAGGAGGGGGAAAAAGCTACTTTTTGATCTAAAAACTAGTGATTTTCAAATGGCAGAAACAAGGCAAATGAATGAGACCTCAAATTATGCTTGCCAAGATGGCTGGTATAGAAATAAGGTCATTCAAGTCTAAGGGCCTCTTTCAAGACCAAGGGGCTTAGATTAAATGGTAATTAATCCATGCATTAAGCTATGTATACCCAATAAACTGCATAACCTGAAATAAAACCATCTAGAAAAAGTCCACTGTTACATGGTTAACTAACAGGTAAGTTATTACACTTTCACAGGGTCCTTATCATAAAATTGCTTAACTAAAGGTGCTTGCAGAATTAGAATTAAGCATCCACTTATGCAAACAGACAGCTCAGAACAAGAAACATTAAGTAACTTGCCCAAATTGAATAGCCTGAAGAGCTGGTGACAAAACCCTCCAAGAAGGCTGAGATGAACCTACACCCTCCCAACAATATTCCAGGTAAGAAGGGAGAGTGTGGAGTCAGACAGGGCTGGCCTCCAGGAGATTTTCTCCACTGGAGAGTAACATCTTTCTCAGAAAGCCTTTAGTGGACTTCCCCCTACAATCATTAGGCCAAAACTCAATCAGATGTCCAATAGACCAGACACTAGGGAAGCCATAGAGTAGTCAGGGTGGATTTTTTAGGGCTTGGCACATTACCACTTAAAAAAAAAAAAAAAGAGGAAATCTGGGCTAGCATGGAATAGTGAAAAGCTGTTGGGTTGGAAACCAACAGTGTTAGCCACATTTGTATTTAATATTTACCTAAATTTAATATTAATTTAACCAAAATGGATTAAAAGATTAAATTAGGAGGATGGGAGGTAAAAGTATATATATTAGAAGGAAGGTGTATATAGCAACTAGATCCTCTTCTTCTATAGTAGAAACTGTTAATATCTAAAACAAAGAAACAGCATTAAATCATGTTATTCAGAAATCCAAAGATAAATGCTAGAAGAAATAGCTAAAAGATTTTAAAATGGTTTCTCTGGTTAGTAGAACTAGATAGATGAAAGGAGATGGGGCCTAAGAATGCTGCTTTTGGAGGGGTTCTCCTGGTGGCACAGCAGGTTGAGGATCCTGTATTGTCACTGCTGTGGCTTGGATTTGATCCCTGGCCTGAGAACTTCAGCAAACTACAGGTGCAGCCAAAAAAAGAGTGCCACTTTTTGTTACTAGCCTAATAATAATACTATGTGACTTTTTTTTTTTTTTTTTTTTTTTGGTCTTTTTGCCATTTCTTTGGGCCGCTCCGGTGGCATATGGAGGTTCCCAGGCTAGGGGTCGAATCGGAGCGGTAGCCACTGGCCTATGCCAGAGCCACAGCAACGCGGGATCCGAGCCGCGTCTGCAACCTACACCACAGCTCACGGCAACGCCGGATCGTTAACCCACACTGAACAAGGGCAGGGACCGAACCCGCAACCTCATGGTTCCTAGTCGGATTCGTTAACCACTGCACCACGATGGGAACTCCCCTATGTGACTTTTAAACTTAATTTTCATAGGTATAAAAAATAAATGTAAAAGAAAAATAAAAGGGTAACTGCATGAATATTGAAGACATCTTGCTAAGTCAAACAAGCCAGTCACAAAAGACAAATATTTCATGACTCCATGTATATGAGGTACCTTGACTAGTTAAATTCATAGAGACAAAAAGTAGAAGGATAATTGCCAAGGGCTGGAGGGAGTAGGTAACAGGGAGTTACTGCTTGATGGGTAAAAAGTTTGCGTTTGGGAAGATGCTGTACACTTAAAAATGGTTAAAATGGTAAATTTTGTGTTATTTATATTTTACTACAATAAGAAATATACTTGACTTCAGACTTCCAGCCTTCAGAAAAGTAACAGAATAGAACTGAAATCTGTTTTTTAAAGCTTCCTCCCCTCCAAAAAAAAAAAAAAAATTTAAGATCAAGAGAAAGTGTTAAAATAGCAATGAAAACCATAAACAAAATTAAAAGACATTCTACAGGATGGAAGAAAATATTTGTGAACAACAAAGACTTAATTTCCAAAGCACACAAACAGCTCATACAACTCAGTAACAAGAAAACAAAAACCCAATAAAAAAAATCAGCATAACACCTAAATAGACATTTCTCCAAAGAAAACATACAGACAGCCAACAGGCACATGAAAAGATGCTCAACATGACTAATTATTAGGGAAATGCAAAGCAAAACTACAATGAGGTATCACCTCACACTGGTCAGAAGGGCCATCATTAAAAAGTCTACAAATAACAAATGTTACAGAAAGTATGTCGAAAAGGGAACCCTCCTACACTGCTGATGGGAATGTGAACCCATGTAGCCACTATGGAAAACACTGTGGAGGTTCTGAAGAAAAAAAAAAAACAAACCTAAAAATAGAGTTGCTATATGATCCAGCAATCCCACTCCTGGGTATATACTTAGAGAAAACTCTAATTCTTAAAGATACATGTACCCAATGTTCATTGCAGCACTATTTATAATAGCCAAGACATGGAAGCAACCTAATATTCAGCTGCAGATGAATGGATAAAGAAGATGTGGTACATATATATACAATGGACTACTCAGCCATAAAAAAAGAATGAAATAATGATATTTAAAGCAACATGTACGGACGTAGACATTATCATACTAAGTGATATTAAGTAAGAAGGAGAAAGACAAATACCATATGTTATCATTTGTATGTGGCACCTAACATGTAATACACATGAACTTATTTACAAAACAGAAACAGACTCACAGACATAGAAAACAAACTTACGGTTACCAAAGGGGGAAGGAAATGCGGGAAGGATAAATTAGGAGTTCGGGGTTAACATATACACACTACTACATATAAAAAGGATAATCAACAAAGACCTACTACATAGCACATGGAACTCTATGACAAGAATCTGAAAAAGGATGGATAGACATATATGTCTAAGTGAATTACTCTGCTATACACCTGCAACTGACACAACAATGTAAATCAACTATACCCTAATGTAAAATAAAAATAAAAATTTTTAAAAAGTGGAGAGAAATTACTAAAAATATTATAAGGAATTGGGAGAGCAAGTGGCTCAAAAAAGTATTTGCAAACGTTATAGTATATCTAACTATATATACATATAGTTATATATATATATAGTATATACATATAGTTATATATACATATAGTTATATATATATATAGTATAGTTATATATACTTATATAACTAAAGCCATGAAGAAGCACGGTATCCTTCAAATTTAGAAACTGAATTGACAAAGAAACAAAGCACTTGGCAAATAACCTAAGTGTTCCATTAGGAATTCTTGATAATTCTCTATCTATGCCTCATGTAAGAGCCCATCGAGATATAAGAAACAGATACAAGATGCACAAGCAGCAAGTACTTCTAATACACTCAGAAAGGTAAGAGGTTAAGTCTGCCTCTTTTCCCTCTTTCCTCCCCCACCCCCCAATAATAAGAAAGGAAACTAAGAAGTGAAAATACAGAAAGGACTTAAAAAGAAAGTGGTTTTCTCTTTTTATTCTTCCTGCTTGGGAGGATGATTAAGAAGGTCTGTGTTAGAGAACATTCTTGAATGAACTTCAGTTTTAGACATCTGTTCTTCATGGAGGCTCTGGATGAAACAACAGACTCCTAAAAGCTCTATGCCAGGTAACTTAGAGGAATCTAAAAGCTGCCTAATCCAGTTTCCTCCAGGGAGGCTGATGGTGGCCAAACCACGTTTGGTGTGTACAACCATCAAATCCCTAAAGTGCTAATACAACCAAGAGAGGAACAACTTTTACATCAACAAAAGGCACAACTGGAGCGTCAGGATCTTATAACTTACTATGGCTACATAATCATGGCAAATGGAAGATAGCCGAGGTTTGTGAAAAGCCAACCCTACCGTCCTTGGATTAACTGTGAATCTCAACAACCTGGAGCAAAGATTTCTGAGATATTAACGTCGAAGGATGGCTCCCTGCCCAATCATGTTGGACACGGCCAACAGAAGGACACACACCTAGGCTGAAAGGGAAGCTGATAATGACAATGTTCCTATTCAGAAGGTCCAGTGTTAGAAGAGGCTTAGACAGGCTCTGGAAGAAGCCTGCCATTTTACAGATGAAGAAACTAACATCCAAAGAAGTTAAACATATTTGTGCAAGATCACACAGTGACATGAGTCAGGAGACCAACACAAATAAGCAAGGCACTCTAAGCAAATCTGGCTCGCTTGAGTCTTGGCTGCAAAATGATGTGAAACAATCTTTTCAGTTAATATCAGCTCCAAAGTGGTATACAAACCACAAACTAATCTCAAATAAATGCCAACCAATTTTAAGTCTACCTAGCCTTGACCATCAGAAAATCTGGGTCAAAATAAAAGTACATCAAGTATGTCCACGTCTGTTTGGGCTTGAACATTTATCTTGAAATAAATTTTCTCCAAAGAAATGCCTGACTCTGATTCTAGGAAAATGCTGGTTGGATTTGCCAGATTGTTGCATCCTGGATCAATTCTTTGGATTAGATTCCACAGATGTGGTTCAGCCTCTAATGCTAATAATTAATGAAGGCTCACTGCTTTGGTATGGGGAAAGCTCTCAGATCCAAGCCTGGCTTTCATTCCCACTATCTGTTTTCCTCCCAAGTTCACTCCTCTCAGGCACTGGTTTCTTTTTTTGTTTTTCTTTTTTCTGGTTATGCCTGCAGCTGATGGAATTTCCTGGGTCAGGAACTGAACCCACGCCTTAGCAGCGACCCAAGCTGCTGCAGTAACACCAGATCCTTAATATGCTGCACCACAAGTGAGCTCCGGGCGCTTTTAAAAAAATAAAAACAATGCATATCTATCAATATTTTCTACTTTCACTTACAGTAAAAGAACTTGAACCTTTATCAATAAAGTTTGTAAGAGGCAAAAGCCTACTGGAGATCACTGGTTTAGGTCACTGTTTTTATGTGCTGCCTATTCACAATGGTTCTAGGAACTTATCAGGGGAGAGTGGTTTTATTTCAATGTAAAAGCAGCTCAACTTTAAAATAAATATTCTCTGGTGATGAGATGAACACTTCTCTGAGTTCCAAAGGATTAATTATAGCATTTTAAAATGAAACACAAGGCTCTCACACTTTCTGAGAGGTACCTCTTAGAAGCTAAAGACCAATGGTCTATCTTCACCAGTCAGTACTTCTGCTATACACACCAGGCCATTCCCCCAAAATTTAAAATTGAATAAGGAGAGCATTGCCCCCCTCCCTTATTTTTTTTTTTTTTTTTTTTTTGCTTTTTAGGGCTGCACCCACAGCATATGGAGGTTGCCAGGCTAGGAGTCGAATTGGAGCTATAGCTGGTGGCCTACACCACTGCCACAGCAATGCAGGATCCAAGCCATGTCTGCAGTCTATACCACAGCTTACGGCAATGCCAGATCCTTAACCCACTGAGCGAGGTCAGGGATTGAACCCACAACCTCATGATTCCTAGTCAGATTTGTTTGCGCTGCACCACGACGGGAATTCCGGTGAGCACTACCTTTGATACCAAAGCCAGCAAATGATATCACTAGAAAAATATAGACTAATATCCCTTGTGAATATAGATGCAAAAGTCCTCAACCAAATATTAGTAAACTGAATTAACAACATATAAAAAGGATTATATACCATTATCAAATGGGATTTATCCCAGGAATGTGAGGCTGGTTCAACATCTGAAAATAATTAATGTATCATATCGATAGAACACAAAAGTCACATGATCATCTCAACAGATGCAAAAAAAAAAAAAAAGCTTTTGACAAAATCCAACACCCTTTCCAAATAAAAACATTCAACAGACTAGGAATAAAAAGGAATTTCCTGAACCTGATAAAGGACATCTATGAAAAACCACAGCTACCACCCTTCCTAATGATGAAAGACTGGAGGTTTCCCCCTAATACTGAGGACAAGTTAAGAGTCCCTGTTCTCACTCTCTTGCCATTTTTGTTCATACTATACTGAAGGTTCTAGTTCTAACCTGGGCAACTAGGCAAGAAAAACAAATAAAAGCCACCTTGAATGATAAGGAAGAAGTAAAACTATCTCTGTGCAAGGATGAAAATGCCAAGGAATCTACAAGAACTGAACTGTATTCTCCAGTTAATTATTCCCTACCTGTTAAGATTTTTTACTTTCTAAAACTACTTAATGAAATGAACAGCTTCAGTTTGTCAGGGCATTTGCTCTAAAGAGGTGAAAAGATTATTTATTTAGATGTAAATACATAAAATTTCTGAACTTTTAGCTTCAAGCTATGGCCTGAGAACCAGGTGAAGGCCTTTAAAAACTAGCCACACATGGGAGAGATGGCTACTGGGTGTTAAAAACAGTGTTTTGTTTTTGTGTTTTTTAGGGCTGCACCTTGGCATATGAAGTTCCTAGGCTAGGGGTCAAGTCCGAGCTACAGTTGCCAGCCTACACCACAGCCACAGCAACTCCTGATCCAAGCTGCATCTGCGAACTACACCACAGCTCACGGCAATGCCGGATCCCCTATCCCCTGAGCGAGGCCAGGATTGAACCCGCATGCTCATGGATACTAGTCGGGGTTTGTCACTACTGCTGAGCCACAATGGGAACTCCTAAAACACAGGTTTTAAAGGGTCTTCAAAAAACCAAGTTTGATGATGAAATTTGAAAGTGGTAGCATAGGCCTTACCTATTCAATAAGCTGAATGACTATAAGTTTCAACTAACTTTTGTTCTAGCATAAATGGAGCAGCAAAAATCTTTTAAACATTAAATGGGGGGGGGGGGGGCTGTTCCCAAGACATGCAGAAGTTCCCAGACAGGGATCAAACCCCAGCCAGAGGAATGACGACACCAGATCCTTAACCCACTGCACTGCCAAGGAATTCCTTAAACATTAATTTTTTCACCTAAAGACTTGGGAGCCAAGAAAAAGGTCTATCCTTCACCAAGATTGTCCTGCTCATGCTCTCTTCCCCTCCAACCAGATGAACCAGCTTTCCCACATTATCTTTACCGTTTGGTTTGCAAATCTTTACACACACACACACACACAAAAGCAGTCAAGCCTACAGTATCTCCAAACCATGCACGAAGCCTCCAGTCCTCATAAAAAGTCTTGCAGAACAACCCTGGTAGTGCCAGTTTGCAGGCTCATCCCTCCTGTTTCACACACAGGCCTCAGGAGAGCTAAAAGGAGTTGTGTCACCTGCCATGCATGCTGCACTATCAGCACAGAAGAGCTGTTTGCCCTGGTCAGGCTGCATCTGACTGGGGGCAGGCAGAGGCACTCCTTCCACATAATGCACCGCTATATGCTTTGGACACCAGGACAGCTACCTTCCCAGGCTTAGGATGCAGTCCCTCAACAGTAAACTGTATGATACCAACAGTACCCAACATAAAACTGAGCTACATCTTCTAATATATACTTTGGCAGCTGATAAAGATGAGACTAAAGCCAAATCTCCTCTGGAATGACAATACACATTAATTTGTCTTACTCTGAGAAATGCCATCTTCCCTGAACACAAGACAAACGGATTGGACACCTTTCATCATGTTTTCCATGCACTTCTCACATGAAATCATGACGCCCTTTGGTTAATAACCCAAGCTAGAGAGCCAAACAAGTACATTTGCTGGTTCAGAAGTTTTCGGCCTGAAATAAACTGAATTAGAAATTTTATGACAGTGAGAAACTGGTCTTCATTCCCCATATCTACACAGAGCCCCATTCATTTCTCTCAAGAAAGGAAATGATTAACACACAGGATCCCCCGCTCCAAATACTCTTGACTTTATTAGAGCTCATTCCAAGCTGCTTTTCTTCCCTCCTTGCTGTCTTCTCTTTTACTCCCAGACACTTCCAATGGCCTTCAGATAATTCTGCCCCAGCCAGTCAGTCACAGCAACCCTCCAGCTGCCAGAGAGGAAGCTCAGGCTATGAACAAGACTTCAGTCCATCATAGTTAGTTCCTCTCTGGTGCTCTTGTTATGGCAACAAGCCTATTTTTCCATAGCTGATGAGGATACTATGCAGGAAAAGAGAGGGAAGAAAAAAAAAAAAAAAGGTAAAAGAGGTCTCTATGTTTCTGCTCAATCCCCAGAGCACAGCTCTCCCACAAGGAGGCAGTTCAGAACCTATTAAAAAATAAAGTAGCAGAAAGCACTGCATTAGCTAGCATTCTAGAGGAAGAAGATCTCTTTAAGTGAGGCCAACTGTAGTAACTTTACCTTTCATTGAGTCTAGAAGCGGATCCCGCGTTGCTGTGGCTCTGGTGTGGGCCACAATCTCTTCTGGGCGTGGGCCGGTGGCTACAGCTCCAATTCGACCCCTAGCCTGGGAACCTCCATATGCCGCGGGAGCGGCCCAAAAAATAGCAAAAAGACAAAAATAAATAAATAAATAAAATAAAATAAAATAAAAATTTTGAATAAATTCAAGACCAAAAAAAAAAAAAAAAAGCCATTAGATATGTTTTGTTTTGTTTCTTCTGCCTGTAGAGGAATGGGGATGGCATTTGGTTCTTCCTTTGACAGGAACTCCTCAAAAATTTTAGAGTTAAAAAACTCTTCCTGGAGTCCCCGTTGTAGCGCAGTGTTTAATGTATCCGACTAGGAACCATGAGGTTGCAGGTTCGGTCCCTGTCCTTGCTCAGTGGGTTAATGATCCGGCGTTGCCGTGAGCTGTGGTGTAGGTTGCAGACATGGCTCGGATCCCACGTTGCTGTGGCTCTGGAGTAGGCTGGTGGCTACAGCTCCAATTAGACCCCTAGCCTGGGAACCTCCATGTGCCACTGGAGCGGCCCAAGAAATAGCAAAAAGACAAAACAAACAAACAAAACTCTTCCTGGAGTCCCCACTGTGGGGGAACGGGATCAGTAGCATCTCTGCACCACCAGGATACAGGTTCAGTCCCCAGCCCAGCACACTGGGTTAAGGGATCTGGTGTTGCTGCAGCTGTGGTGTAGGTCACAACTGTGGCTTGGCTCAGATCCCTGGCCCAGGATCACCATATGCTGCAGGACGACTGAAAAAAAAAAAATTACCCTTCCTTAATAATGAGAAAAGATACTCTTCTAAAAATATGAAAAATAGAAAAGGCTACAGCAATTGTGTTTTCACCCACCTCTCATCTTTCAAACCGAAGGAAGGCAATTTTGAGAAAGCTTTTCAAGACTAGGGTAAGCTGTATCCTCTGTGAGTAGAGGCCCTTAAGTTCACCGTGGTTTTTTTTTTTTTTTCTTTTGTCTTTTTGCCATTTCTTGGGCCAATTCCATGGCATATGGAGGTTCCCAGGCTAGGGGTCTAATCGGAGCTGTAGCTACCGGCCTACGCCAGAGCCACAGCAACATGGGATCCAAGCCTTGTCTGTGACCTACACCACAGCTCACAGCAACACCAGATCCTTAACCCACTGAGCAAGGCCAGGGATTGAACCCAAAACCTCATGGTTCCTAGTCAGATTCGTTAACCACTCACTGCGCCATGACAGGAACTCCCACCATGTTGTGTTCTTATGCTATGAAGGTACCTGCCCAGTCTCATCATTTAGGGCCTTCAGCACATCAACTGTTATTCTGAAATGCTCTGACATGTATATGACACTCTAGAAGATTTCCAGAAGTTTGAGACAGGAAATTCTAATTCCCTTCCTTCCTACTAAATAGAGATTTCCAGTACAAACCTACTATCACTTTTCTAAACATTTTCAAGTCTGAAATACATGTTAGCACTTGACTGTTTATAAGTTTTTTGTTTTAGAGATAAAAAGCTTTTCCACTCCTAAGCCCCACCAAGATTTTAAGACCATTCTGAGCAAAGACTGCATTTCCAACTTTGTCCCCTTTTGTGCAAAGCACTGCGCTGGGCCCTCAAAACTCATTTAAGATAGCTAACCACATTAATTCAGGTGCCTAGAGTTGACCAAACAACAACCCTGCTTCAGGGAAGGAAAATTACATTGGAGGAGGAAGGGAACTGTAACAAGAGATAAACAAATCATCAGAAAATTGGAAATTTTTGGAGTTTCCATCATGGCTCAGCAGAAATGAATCCAGCTAGGAACCATGAGGTTGCGGGTTTGATCCCTGGCCTCGCACAGTGGGTTAAGGATCTGGCATTGCTGGGAGCTGTGGTGTAGGTCACAGATGTGGTTCGGATTTGGCGTTGCTATGGCTGTGGCAAGGCCGGCGGCTACAGCTCGGATTTGATCCCTAGCCTGGGAACCTCCATATGCCACGAGTGTGACCCTAAAAAGCAATAAAATAAAATAAAATAAAATAAACTGGAAATTTTCCAAAAGGGCAATGTTAAATCATTAAGTACTGAACATCTAAGCAGCACTTAGAGTTACTTGTTATAAAACAGTGATTAAATCCAACCCCATAAATACATTCTCTAAGTCTTTGTGTTAAAAATCTACAATGTGCTCTACCAAAAAATACCAGCTTACTATAATTGATGAGGTAAGACAACAAGTATTTAAATCTGAAATAAAAAATTCTGTAGAAACTATCTGGAGATAGGTTAAATGATATTTGAGAATGCAGTGGTGACTATTCATGCAGGGAGGAAAGGTCAATGAATCAGTAATTCTGGCAGAATCTTTCCAAGCATTGAAGGAACTAATCCAGACTATGAGACAGGCTTAAAGACTATGCCCTTACTATAAAAGCATGGTGGCTTGGCTGTTTAAAACAGGCCAAAAGGGTGCCCCTGAGGTTCTTCCCTCAGGGGATTAATGATTAATATACAGCTAAAAGTTTAGTTCCTTCCTCAAATAAATAATATCTGAGTGTAGTTGTTACTATGACATATGTTCTGAAGTGCTGGAAGCACTGCATTAGAGAATTCACAAAGAATTCTGGAAGAACTTACAAATCCCTTTACGTCACCTTTGAAAACAATATCCATTTCTTAAAAGCTGTCAGTTCAAGATCGAGGCAATACTATCTGGAGCAGATTCTGGTCTGCCAAAATCTTTCACAATTGAAAGGCAAGATTTCAGTATGCTCAGAGGCTGGCCTTGAGCAGATAGATCAGGAGCCACTACACTAGAAACGTCAGTGTTTTACAAAGTTAAAATTTCCTTAAGACCCGCTTTCCATACATATTGATGAACTTCATCATGCCTGGGTCACTGAAAAGTCTTCCAAGGCAGCCACCCCACCCCTAGAGTGGCCTGGCAGGGTTCCTCCGTACAGCTCTCCCCTGGATTTTCATCCCTTGTTGGCAAGAAGATCTTATTCTACCGGCCTTGCTATTGTGCAACCGATGAAAGGATTGCCAGGCCTAAGTGCAGGGGGATTGGTTGTAGTACAACTGGTGAGTCCAGCCCACAGGAATGAAGCTAGCAATCTTGTAGACTGCAGAGGCTGCCAGCAAAGCCCCAATCCTCTAGCCAGAGGCCATCCCAACACCGTAAGGCAAAGTTAAGAAGTTAAAATGAAGCACCATTTCCTTCAAAATGTCCCTCAAAAATCACTCTCCAGTCTCCTCCCTCTGGAGAAAAGCCCAGTCAGGAGACAAGACAACCTTTGAGCTCCCTTTTCCCGTGACCAATTAATTCAACGCTCTTCACCTCTACCCCAGTGTTCTTCCCGGTAAACAGTTCCTGGTCGTACTTTGAAAAGCAATACTCAGGAACCTCGCTCTGCACGGCCCTTTCCCCAGGATCAAGCAATCCCACCGGCGAGGGTGCCCTCCTTGCCAATGCTCTCTTCAGCTTATTTCCAAAAGCGTGGCAGCTAGAACTCTACCCTCAAGGCTGCCAGTGCTCCTTTCCCTGGGCCATTACTTGAGCATTATTTTAGCATTCCTCCTCCAGCCTGGGGACTCCCCCCACCCGTGGGGCCTCGTCCAGCAGTGTAAACAATGCTGTCAAAGCAGGATAACACTGGGCGAGGCTTCCAAACTCCGCATTCCAGTCTCCTCCTGGTGTTCTAAAAGCAGCAAAACAAGTCATCGCAGGGTCCCAGGAGCGAAATCTCTCGACTTCCTTTCTAAAAACGTCCAGGAGACAGCTCCGAAATCAAGCATGAATGTGCACAAATACACAATTTGTAAGAGACAGAGGTAACGCGGAGTGAGGGAGTGAATGCAGGCCAAGTGTAGACAAATTTGCTCGGGAGAGGAGCGAAGCGGAGAAAACTGGGTCGAGTACAAAAACCTGCCACGAAGCGGGAACAAGGGCTTTTTGTCGCTACAGGAGAGCCACGTTCCCAGAGTGGGCACGCGCTGAATCGAGCTGCTGGCGAGAACGCGAAGTTAAGGTCCTCAAAAGCAGTCTCACAGGGGCTTTGGTGGGGCTGGGGGGGAGGGGCCTTGGTGGAGACGGGTGGCCGCAGCGGCCCAGCGTGGACACGCCCTGAGTTAAAGGACCGTGGCGGGAAACTGCGGGGACACCGCGGAGGCGGGCGCGGACGCGCTCGGAAGCCCGCTGCAGGCTCCGTGTGAGGGCCGCGCGGGCGGCCGGCGCTCACCTCCCGGCGTGGTGGAGAAGAGGGTCCCCCCGGGCGTGGTGCAATAGTCATGAGGTAGCTGCGCGGCGTCGCTGATGGGCACGGTGCGGGTGGGGATGGCACGGCTCTGGCTGGGCTGGTGGCCGCTGCCGGCGGACGAGGACATGGCTCTGGGCGCGGGCTCTCAGGCTTTGTCCCGCGGGCTGGCAGGCGGGCGGCGGCGGCGGCGGCGGCAGCTGGGGGCCCGGGCTGCTCCTGCTCTGGCGGGCGGAAGGGCGGGCGGGGCTGGACGTGCTCCGCTCGCTCCCCACTCGCTTCCTCTCGTTCCCTCGTCCCGCTCCGCTGCCGCCGCCGCCCTCTCAGCCGCCGCTGCCGCCGCCGCCCGATCCTCCGGCCTCCGCCAGCAGCCTCAGCAGCAGCAGCAGCAGCAGCGGCAGCAGCGGCTACGACGACGACCGGAAGCGGGCGAAGGCGGGAGCCAGGGAGAGCCCAGTGTAGTGGGTCGACCGGACGTTACGTCACGAAGGGCGTGGGCACGATGGTGGGCGGGGTTGTGATAGGCGGGGCTTAAGGCCTGAGGGTGAAGCTCTAGCTGGGCAGAAGCAGCGCGAAATAGTGAGACGAAAGTGATCGTGGGCGCGGAAAATTGTTTTGTTTGTTTTTGAATTTTTTTGGTCAGTCAACAATACTTAAGCTGACTTCTGTTTACTATCTATCTAAACAAAAGCGTAATTTTACTTTTAATGGCTCAATATTAAATATAGGCAGTGCATGCACCGTGTACTAAAAAACAGAGCATACGTGGGTGCAGCAGCTAAACACACACACACACACACACACACACACACACACACACACACACACCAAGCAATAATAGCAACTTATATCTAAGAGATTAAAACTTGAGATTTAAAGTAGAAAATGTATGAAAAAAGTTGTGATTCTGAGTAAGCCTTATAATATTTCTTTATCGCTCTTGGCTGCATTAACATTAATTAACGCTTCTTCTACACCAACAAACCACTGAGAACTTAAATGCGTGATAATGAAGAGGGGATTCTTTCATGTTGATACTTTGCTCTGAATACTCCAACTACATGCAAAGTTACAGCTACAGCTTTTTCAGCTCTGTAAGTGCAAGTTCAACCACATAATCACAAATAACATAGACGGCCAAGGTATCAGTCCACTACTAATTTAGCCATGTTTTCCTAACCAGAATATGCATTTGTTTTTGGTGACAGTAGTAATAAAATTATTTTTTAATTAAAAAAAATAAAAAATAAAAAACAGAGCATAGAAGTTTACGGTGCCACTGTCTTCCAGTTTCGCAATTCCTCTTGGTACCAGTTTATTGTGTATTCTTCCAGAGACAGTCCTTATATACAGATATACTGCACCATATAAACATTAATAAAAGAAAGAGTAATAGCTGCCCAAGTCACATGGATGAGTACTGTGTTAGAGATAAAAGAAACCAAAACACAGGGGAAGGTTAAGACCATGAGGTACCTGGAAAATCCAAATCTGGAACACTTTCCTCTGGGGATTCTCAAACTTTCTGATATTAAAGTTTACATTCTTAAAAATTACCGAGGGAGTTCCCTTGTGGCACAGCAGGTTAAGGGTCCAGTATTGTAACTGCAGTGCCTTGGGTTCAGTCCTTGACCCAGGAACTTCCCCATGCTTTGCGCACTGCCGGAAAAAAAAAATTATCGAGGATCCCAAAGATCTTTTGTTTGTGTGGATTATATATATTGATAACTACTGTATTAGAAATGAAAACAGAATTTTAAGTGTTTGTGAATTCATAAAATAATGTCATCACATTATGTTAGCATAACATTTTTATTTTAAAAATTATATATATATATATATTTTTTGTCTTTTTGCCATTTCTTGGGCCGCTCCAGCGGCATATGGAGGTTCCCAGGCTAGGTGTCTAATCGGAGCTGTAGCCACCGGCCTACGCCAGAGCCACAGCAACGCGTGATCTGAGCCGCATCTGCAACCTACACCACAGCTCACGGCAACGCCAGATCCTTAACCCACTGAGCAAGGGCAGGGATCGAACCCGCAACCTCATGGTTCCTAGTCGGATTCGTTAACCACTGCGCCACGACGGGAACTCCCTAAAAATTATATTTTCAAAAAAAATAGAACAGTGGGTTTTTTTTTTAACATTTCAGCAAACATTTCAATGCCTGCATAATAGAAAACAGTTGGACTCTTACATCTGTTTCTGCATTCAATCTGTTGTGTTGTTTTGATTCAAGTATATGAAGAAAACTCAGATTCATACACGTATGTGGTTGAAAAAGAGGGAAACTCACAAGTCCCTGGGAGGGGTCTCAGCAATGCCGAAGGATCTCCAGACAACACTTTGAGAACCACTGCCCTAGACAGCACTGCTTCTGCCTACAACAAGTCCAAAATGGAATTGAAAAGAGACCCATGGGTACCACAAACATAACCATCATTCTTATTTGATGAATGAGGAAACTGAGGCTAAGAGAACCCAGTATTCAGTCCAAGTGAAACAGCTACTACTTCCTAACAAAAACATGGACAAAAGAACTTACATAGCAAAGCAAATATTGTGGTTGGTGGTCAAATGGGGCCAGGGCATGGCAGGGAACAGATTTTGTGGTGAATGTCTAGGAATCCAGGAAGAAGAGCCCCCTGCCTACCCTGCAGTCTGGAGGTCCCCAGAGTTGGAGGGGAATGAACTCAGTCTTGAAAGATCCTAAGTCTTTGCATCTGTCAAAAGAAGAAGGCACTTTCTAGAGGAAAATGTAAGATGCTAGTTTACATCTGTGCAGAACCTACAAAGTATATGATCACAACATGCACTCCTCCATGATCTCTCTTTTGACCATAGATTTTGGGATGTTCAGGGAGAACAGGGAGATCTTTCTGCCCAGAGCAAAGGGTGAAGATAGTAGGAAGGTTGAGATTAGGTTGGAATAGACAATGAAAAGAAGTAAACAATGAAAAGAAGGAGTTCCCGTCTTGGCTCAGTGGTTAATGAATCCGACTAGGAACCATGAGGTTGCGGGTTCAATCCCTGGCCTTGCTCAGTGCGTTAAGGATCCGGCGTTGCCGTGAGCTGTGGTGTAGGTTGCAGACGCGCCTTGGATCCATTGTTCCTGTGGCTGTGGCGTAGGCTGGTGGCTACAGCTCCAATTAGACCCCTAGCCTGGGAACCTCCATATGCCACGGGTACAGCCCTAGAAAAAGACAAAAAACAACAACCAAAAAAACCCCAAGTAAACACAGATTGACATTAGGGTACAATTTTGAAGTTTTAGGGACAGGGGAGTATCACCTTTTAAAATTCATTTTGGGAGATCCTGCTGTGGCGCAATGGGATCAGCAACATCTTGGGAGCTCTGGGACACAGATTCGATCCCCCACCCAGCACAGTGGGTTAAGGATCCTGCGTTGCTGCAGCTGTGGCTTAGTTCAAGGCTTCGGCTCGGAACTGATTCCTGCCATGGGAGCTCCATATGTTGCAGGGCAGCCTAAATAAATTTAAAAAAAGTTCACTTTGACAGGTAGATTAGAGTAGAAAAAGGAGCTTGCCCACTAATGTGCTGTGTAACCCTACACTTTTTGAGCCTCATCCATAATATGAAGATAAAGATACTACCTCACTGATTATTTCTGTGTCTAGCAAATAAAGTGTCTAGCAAATAAATTCCCTCTTAGCAAAGTCATATTGAAACTACTGCAGTTCCCATGGTGGCGCAGTGGAAACAAACCCGACTAGGAAATATGAGGTTGTGGGTTCGATCCCTGGCCTCACTCAGTGGGTTAAGGATATGGCATTGCCGTGAGCTGTGGTGTAGGTTGCAGACGCGGCTTCCATATGCCGTGAGTGCGGCCCTAAACAGCAAAAAAATAAAAATAAAAAAATAAATTGTTTCCCTTTTTTTGTTATTATGAATAATGCTGCCATGTATAGTTTTGGTGTGAACATATGTTTTCAGTTCTTGAGTATATACTTAGGAATGGAATTTCTGGGTCATGTTGTAACTCTAGGTTCAAACATTTGGGGAACTGCTACTCTGTCAGAATGGCTGCACATTTTATATTCTTTTTTTTTTTTTTTTTTTTTTTTTTGGCTACGCCTGTGGTATGGGGAAGTTCTGGGGGCCAGGGATCGAGCCTGTGCCAAAGCAGTGACAACACCAAATCCTTAACTGCTAAGCCACCAGGAAACGCCTGGAAGATTATTTTAATCTCAATAAAGCTGCTATTTTAATCTCAGTAAAACTGGACAATGCTAGATCCTTAACCAACTGTGCCCCAAGGGAACTTCTTAAATCTTCTTTATATATTTTGAAAACTGGAGCTTCATCTGACACATGATTTGCAAATAATTAGTCCCATCCTGTGCACTGTCTTTTCACTTTACGGTATCCTTTGAAGCACAAAAGTTCTTTTAATTTCAATGAAGTTCAGTTTATCTTTTTTTTTTTTTCCTTTGGTTGCTTGTGCATTTGGTGTCCAATCTAAGAAACCACTGCTTAATCCAAAGTCACAAAAACTTATGCCTATGTTTTTTTCTAAGACATTTATAGTTTTGGCTCTTACATTTTGGTCTTTGCTCCATTTCGAGTAAATTTTTGTATAAGGTATGCGGTAGGGTGTCCAAGTTCATTCTTTTGCATGTGGACCTGGCACCATTTGTTGAAAAGGCTATTCTTTCTCCCATTGAGTTGTCTTGGCAAAAAATTGCTTCTTAAGCTGACATTCTCTGAGGAAATGTACTCCCACATGAGAGACACAAGGATGTGGGACCACTGCAGATTAGCAAAGAACCTTTTAGAAACGGCTGAGCGATAACAACTACAGCAAGGCTAACTATGATGCTCCACTCTTCGAAGCCCTTTATGTACACCATTGCTTCATCTTTTCCTGTCCACAACCCGGTGTGGTAGTCTCCATTGTTGTATCCATTTCACTGAGACTGGGAGAAGTTTGAGTAACTTACGAATTACCCCAAAACTTGTGGCTTAAGACAACAAATATTTGTTATCTTTTGGGTTTTGAGGGTCAGGAATGTGAAAGCCACCCTATCATGAGGTTGCAGTGGAGATGTTTGCTGGGGAGTTCCCATCGCGGCGCAGGGAAAACGAATCCAACTAGGAACCATGAGGTTGCGGGTTTGATCCCTGCCCTTGCTCAGTGGGTTAACGATCTGGCATTGCAGTGAGCTGTGATGTAGGTTGAAGATGCGGCTCAGATCCTGTGTTGCTGTGGCTCTGATTGGACCCCTAGCCTGAGAACCTCCATATGCCACAGGTGTGGCCCTAAAAAGCGAAAAAAAAAAGATGTTTGGTGGCTTTGTAATTATCTGAAGACTGGCTTGACTGGGACCAGAGGTTGTGCTTCACACAGCTGGGGACAGGAGTTCACACAGCTGGGGGCAGGAGGCCTCGGTTCCTCAGCAAGCCGACAGCTCCATAAAGTTGCTTTCACATCCTCATGACATGGCAGCTGACTTCTCCCAGAGTGACTGAACCAAACGACAGTGAATTTTATGACTTCTTCTAGGAAACCACTTATGTCATGACGTCTGCCACATTCTAATCATTAGAATTGAGTCGCTAAGTACTGTTCTCGGGGAGGGGAATTGGGCTCCACCTTTTGAAGGGAGGCATAGCAGATAATTTGTGGACCTGTTTTAAAACCGCCCCACTTGTCCAAGCTCAAAAAGATTGTAAGCGGTTTTTAGCAGGAGAAGCCCAGTGTGCCAGCGCTGATAAACCCCTGCTTGCACCACACTTGTTAATGTCCCATTGGCTAAAGCAAGTCACATGGCTAGGCCCAGACTCAAGGTGGAGGAGGACAAAAGCCTACGATCCAGGAGTTAGAGTTCACTGGGGAACACCAATATAACTGCCTACCCTGATGCAGTATCTTTTATCTCCCTGAAGTATTAGCCTTTTTTTTTTTTTTTTTGTCTTTTTAGCTACTTCTTGGGCCGCTCCTGCGGCATATGGAGGTTCCCAGGCTAGGGGTCGAATCGAAGCTGTAGCCACTGACCTACGCCAGAGCCACAGCAATGCGGGATCCGAGCTGTGTCTGCAACCTACACCACAGCTCACGGCAACGCCGGATTGTCAACCCACTGAACAAGGGCAGGGACCGAACCCGCAGCCTCATGGTTCCTAGTCGGATTCGTTAACCACTGCGCCACGACGGGAACTCCATATTAGCCTTTTTAAAGTTGTCTTTTCAACTCGCATTGCCTATTTCCTTTGGGTCTACTTTACTTGTGTTTAAGGCCCTGTCTTTCAGGTTAGCAGTGTTCCCCACATGTCTGAGGATCTTTGGCTGTCCTTCCATACTGAGCCACCAGTAAGGGGCTAAAATATTTAAAGGAGGCTCTGAGTGAGGAGGGGTAGGTGGGAAGGCTTGGCTCAAGATGAGGTTCTTTGTGGGGTAGTCAGATCCGGACCAGCCATTTCACTGGGGAACTCCACAAATGTTGATATCTATAGATGTTTTATCTTTTGCTGGTCAATGTTCCCCAAGAAGGATCCTGAGAGACAAGCTGGCACTGGGCAGGGAGTGGGATTCTTCATCCAGAATGCAGAATTTCACAGACTCCCTTGCTTTCAATACAACACCTTCCCCAGGCCACACCTGGGCGGAGGTGGGGGGGGGATGTCCAGTGACCCAGGTGTCACCAAGATGCATTGTCTCTATTGTTCAGCCTTTCTATAAGGTGACCCTCTCATCATCTGCAGGCACTGGGGAGGGAGAGGTGCAGGGTAGTGGAAATCTTGGGGGATTCCAGCTGCTCTTTTTAAAGTTTTTGAACTAGTTTTTCTCTCCCCAGCTCCACCTTATACCACTGACTCTGATTCATGAGCCTTCCTAGAGTGCTGTGCTGTGAACTGGACTTTTTTTTTCTTTTTTAAATCCAGGTAGAGCTGACAATCTTATATAAGTGACAGGTATATAACACAGTGAGTCACAACTTTTTAAAAGTTATTATTATTTTTTTTAGGGCTGCACCCACAGCATATGGAAGTTTTCAGCCTAGAAGTTGAATCGGAGCTGTAGCTGCCAACCTACAGACAGCCACAGCAACGCCAGATCCGAGCTGCGTCTGTGACCTACACCACAGCTCATGGCAATGCCGTATCCCTAACCCACTGAGGGAAACCAGGAATCGAATCCAAGTCCTCATGGATCCTCATCAGGTTTGTTACTGCTGAGCCATGACAGGGGCTCCCCACAATTTTTTTTTTTTTTTGGCTGCATCTGCAGCATGGCAAAGTTCCTGGGACAGGGATCAAACCTAAGGCACAACAGCAACCCAAGCCACTGCAGGGAAAATGCAGGATCCTTAACCTACTGCGCCACAAGAAAAACCCAGCGATTCACAGTTTTTAAAGTTTATACTCCATTTATAGTTATTGTAAAACTTTGGTTATATTCCCCGTGCTGTACAATGTATCCTTGTAGCTTTTTTTTTTTTGGCTTTTTGCTATTTCTTTGGGCCGCTCCCGCGGCATATGGAGGTTCCTAGGCTAGGGGTCGAATCGGAGCTGTAGCCACTGGCCTACGCCAGAGCCACAGCAACTCGGGATCCGAGCCGTGTCTGCAGCCTACACCACAGGTCACAGCAACACCGGATCGTTAACCCACTGAGCAAGGGCAGGGACCGAACCCACAACCTCATGGTTCCTAGTCGGATTCGTTAACCACTGTGCCACGACGGGAACTCCCCTTGTAGCTTATTTTACACGAGGTAGTTTGTGTCTCTTAATTCCCTACTCCTATCTTGCCCTCCCCCTTCCCTCTACCCACTGGTAACCACTAATTTGTTCTCTATTATCTGTGAGTCTCTTTCTTTTTTGTTGTATTCACTAATTTCTTGTATTTTTCAGATGCCCCATATTAGTGATATGTATAGTATTTGTCTTTCTCTGTCTGACTTATTTCACAAAGCATAATACTCCCCAAGTCCACTTGCATTGCTGCAAGTGGCAATATTTCATTCTTTTTTATGGATAAGTAATGTTCTGTGTGTGTGTGTGTGCACCCCATCTTCTTTATCCATTTCTGTTGATAGAGACTTAGGTTGAATATCTTGGCTATTGTAAATAATGCTCCTATGAATATTGGGGATGTATATCTTTACAAATTAGTGCTTTGGGGTCTTTTTGGATATATACCCAGGAGTGGAATTACTGGGTCATATGGCAAACTAGTCTTTTTCTTGTCAGTTTTTCCACCTTCACTTTTCCCACTGTGCTAAGTCATTTACCACTTGCCTCTCTGCTTTCCAGCTTCCAAAATGGATAAAGAAGATGTGGTGTATACACACACACACACACCGCAGCCATAGCAATGCCAGATCCAAGTCAGTGAGTGAGGCCAGGGATTGAACCTGCATATTCATGGATGCTAGTCAGAGTTGTTTCTGTTGTGCCATAATGGGAACTCTGCAGAATCTTATTCTGAATGAGATTAATGAGATAGTTGGTGACTGGAAAGCTGCTGATGCAATTATGACCCCTGGATCCAGACTCAAAGTACTGCCAGGATCGAGCATGCAACATATACCACATTTGGGCAGGCCCTTTCTTGGACCTTTTAATGTTTACTACTATGACTTGAGTTGCAAAAATTAGAAGTGGCTTGGATGTCCCCAACCCAGAGGTGCTCCATCTGTAGCTTTCCAGTGTTTAGCCACCACGGCTTCCCAAACTCATTCCTTCTACCTCCCCTGTCCTTACCAGCTACCTCTGTTCCCTCTGCTCTGGGCTTTCCCAGGGCCAGAGGGAGGCTGTTTTCAGCCTCTGTAATGAGGCCACCCACGCTCACTCTGTATCATCATAAGGATAATAGCCCCTTTCCTTTGGATAACACTTCCACTTTACCAAGCACTTTCAGACCATTATTTCACTTAAGCTGAGCCACCGCCCTGTGATGGAGGCAGCCTGCTTATTATGGTTTTCATCATTATTATCAATACAATTATCTTTACATTTCACAGATAAAGAAACGGAGGCTTAAAGAGGGTTATGACTTCTCTGTGGTAGAGAGCCGGGACCCGTGGAGCTGGGACTGGCGCTCAAGCTTCTGACTGGCCATCCTCTGCACGTCCTCCTGTGCCCACTGGCCTCCTGCACTGTAAAGAGGGCAAGGTGCCTCTGGAGTCCCCACTTTTATGGTCACATCTGCTGAACTCAGCCGCAAGCCATTTCCTGAGCTCCTGACACACAGAAGACAGAGGGTGTCCAGAAGTTGATGGTAATCGCAGATAACTTTTATAGACAGCTATGCTGAGTCAGCTGGTGTTCTAGGTCTTCGAGAGATCTTATCTCTAAACTCCCAACTTCCTTACAAGATGGGTATTATTATGCCTATTTGATAGATAAGGAAGCAGCCTGAGTTTGCCCTGTGTCTCTGAAAATTCTTTGGGGCAAATGCTGGCTCTCCTACCTGCTTGCTGTATGATCACAAGTTCTGAACCTCTTCTCTCATCTGCAAAATAGGAGGGGTCCCTCATGCACAGGGTGCGCTTTTTTTTTTTTAAAGTTTAGTCTTTTTTTTTTTTTTGCCTCTTTAAAAATTTTTTTTTTCTTTTTCTTTTTTTTTTTTTTTTGGCTGCTTTATGGCATATGGAGTTCCAGAGCCAGGGATCAGATCCTAGCTGTAGCTGCCACCTAAGCCAAAGCTGCAGCATTGCCGGTTCCTCAACCCACTGTGCCAGGCCATGGATGGAATCTGCATCCTAGCATTCCCAAGAAGCCACTGATCCCATTGCGCCACTGAGGGAACTCCCACAGAGTGCTCTTCTGAGGATTAAATGTTAGGTCCAGGCAAGGTCTGGCCGATGGGAATGGTGGTTAGGCACCAATATGAATCCAGGAAGATTCCAGGGGCCATGAGGCTGGGAGAAAAGGGGCAGGCTAGAGGGCAGGGTATCTGTCGGGGGCCATGCTTCAGTTTCAATATTTCCTCCTTCAGAGGCCGTGACAGGGGATTCCAACAAAGGTCTGCAGTTGTAGACTTGAGATAATAAAGCACAGTTTGTTCAAAGTTACTTAGGTATTGTAAGTCCTCCACTTAAGCCAGGCTATTATCTGGCCATTTACTACAATTCATTTACTGTAATTTACTTTAATTCCTGCCTTTCTCTCTCTATCCCAATATTTAGTAGAAGATTTTTCATGGGTACAACCCTTCCTCTGTCACCCATGGTCTGCACGGTGAAAGTGGGCAGTACACTAAATGCCACAGCACCTCTGGTGGCATGTGCTAGTGTGGACAGCTTGAGCTCCAACCAGAGGGAGCAGCTTTGAAATGGAAATGTACTGTCATCTACAATGAACGGTGTGCCACACCCTGTGCCAGCCACAGCCCAAAGGCAGGGCACACAGTGTACACAGGTTGGCAGCCAAGAATGGGTGCTCGCCAAGTTGAGTCAGGAGGTGCTCTGCCCGGGAGCTTCTGCCGTTTCTGGAGCCCTGGTGGAGCCCGAGGTTTTCAACAAGAATCTTGCAATCATTGAGGGGGCGCTGTCAAATTCAGGCTAGAAGACTCTGACTCGATGACCAGGGATCTGATTCTCCACAGAGGCTCTGGACAAGCTACCTGGCTTCCATGTCTCCATCAACTAGTTCATCCAGAAACCTTGCTGGGGTTCAAGGGTGTAGAAGGGCAAACCTCATGGAGCTCCCATGGGATTCATTCAACTCCTTGCACCCAGGGCTGCTGGCTAGATTTACATGGGTTATTCATCTATCCACACTGAATGTGGGGTAGCATTGGCTGGCGATATAATTGCATTGCACTGCCACCCTCTTTTCCATGGCTCCCTATGCCTCTTGGGATCCTGGCTCCATCTCCTGTGTTTTTCCCTCTCCCTTTCTGTGTTCCCATTCTTCAAATGGGACTATGCTCTCTCCCATCACAGGGCCTTTGCACATGCTATTCCCTTTGCGTGATTGTTCTCTGTGATGAATAGACTTTAAGGTGACCCCCATAATCCCTAACACCTGGTGTTCACATCTTTGAGTGTGAGTGGGAACTGTGACTTGGCTTCTAAACAATAGAATATGGCAAAGGTAACAGAATGTCACTTTTGTGGTTATGTTTAGTTGCATAAGACTCCATCTCGCTTGAGCCGCTCTCTCTCTGTTGTTGGCTTTGAAGAGGCAAGCAGCTGTGAGTCCTACAGCCATTAGGAAATGAATTCTGTCAACAACCTGAGGGAGCCTGGAAGGGACCCTTCCCCAGTCAGGCCTCCATGTGAGAACACAGCCTTGATTGCAGCCTTGCAGAGGACCGAGCTAAGCCATGCTGGGACTCCTGACCCACAGAAGCTATGAGATAGAAAAAGTATTATTTTAAGTCACCAAGTTGGTTGTTTAAAAAGAAATAAGCTGTGTAAATGTGTTTCTGTTTTCTACATGCAGCATGGAAAGTCCATATATTCTCTAACATTCACCTAATTTACTCCTACGCATCCCTGGTCATTCCTATCCCACTGAGATCTTTTCTCATCAGCCAAGTTGCCAAGGCCTGGTATTCTCATTAGAGGCTCTCAGGCCTCATCTCCACACGACTTGTAAGTTTAACTGTGTGATTATTTACTCTTTATTTTATTGTACTTGTCTCTTTAGGGCTGCACCCACAGCACATGGAGGTTCCCAAGCTAGGGGTCGAATTTGAGAGGTAGCTGCCGGCCTACGCCACAGCCACAGCAACTCAGGATCCGAGCTGAGTCTGTAACCTATACCACAGTTCATGGCAACGCCAGATCCTTAGCCCACTGAGTGAGGCCAGGGATGGAACCTGCATCCTCATGGATGCTAGTCAGATTTGTTTCTTCTGAGTCATGATGGGAACTCCTTAATTGTATGATTATTTAACTAAGAGCTGCCCCCTTCCTCTAACTGTAAGTGCCATGAAAGCAGCCTGTCATGGTCTCTGCATTTCCCCAGGGACTAGTACAGTGCCTGGCATATGTAGGTGCCTGGTAAATACCTGTTGAATAAATAAATGATTTGTAGGACATTCAGGAGTGTCCAAAAAAAAAAAAAAAAAAAAAAAAGGAGTGAAGGGATAGGTAAGGGCCAGACTGTTCAGTGGTTAGAAGCTAAATTGATTTGGAGGGAATATAGAATTGTAGCCCTAAAAAAAAATCACTTTCATTATGAACAACAGAATAACAGAAGCTAAAAGTGTTTTGGGGAGCATCCTTGACGGGCATCCTATGTGTCCATTCAATGGTCACACTGAGCCACCTCATGGCTTGGCATGAGGGTGTTTCTCTTGGAAGCTCTAGGATTCTTCCTCTTTCTAGAATGGCTTGTATTGTGACTACCAGACAATACTCTTAACAATGTCCTTCTGAGGAAGGAGTTTCCACCATCATGGTAAGAGGAGGGAAAATGCAGGGGGAGAAGGGAGGAGTATGGGGGAGCCCCAGCTTGGCAGTTTCAGTGAGGTCCACAAAATGCCACACAGCTTGCTCCGGAAACAGGTAGGAAGATGAGTACATGGGGTGCTAGGTACTGAATTGTATCCTCTCCAAATTCCTATGCTGACGCCCTAACCCGTGTGTGACTGCATGTGGAGATGGGCCTATAAGGGGCAGTGAAGGTGTAAAGAGGGCACAAGGGTGGGGCCCTAATCCCACAGGGCTGGTGCCTTTCTAAGAAGAGAAGGAGATGCCAGTGTTCTCTCTCCACCACGTGAGGCTATAGTGAGAAGGTGGTCATCTGCAAGCCACGGAGACAGACCTCACCAGAAACCAAAGGGACTGGCCCCTTCGCCTTGAACTTCCCAGCCTCTAGAACTGTGAGAAAATAACTTCTGTTGTTTAAGCTGCCCAGTCCATGGTGTTTTGTTATGGCCGCCTTCCCTAGGGCAGAGACCACTAATTGTTCCCCAGTGTCCATTTCTTCCACCTCCCTCTTTTCTTTTTTGGCCATGCTCAAAGCATGTGTAATTTCCCGGGCCAGGGATTGAACCCATGCCACAGCAGCAACCCAAACTGCTGTAGTGACAGCTCTGCATCCTTGAACCATTGTGCCACAAGAGAACTCTTCCCCTTTTTCTTTTTATAATAATAAAATCCACGTGTTTTAGCTGGGCACAAAAATATCAGCTATAGACTACATTTCCCAGCCTCCCTTGCAGTTAGGTGTGGTCACATGACCAGGTCTGGGCCTTGGGATGTAAAAGGGAGGGCTGAGAGGAACATGTGGCTGTTCTTAAAGGCAAAGTGGCTTGTTCTAGACCTTTTCTTTTCCTCTTCCTACCAGCTCAGAAACAGTGTGACTACAACAGCGGCCTTGGACTCAGAGATGGAAGGAACATATTGAAGATGACAGAGTAACTGGCCATCTTGCTTTTAGATGATCTTTTGGACCAGAGTTTCCCTAGATTACCTGTTTCATAGGAGAGAAACTATTTTATAAGCTGAAAGATTTGGAGGTCTTTTTTTTTTTTTTTTTTTTTTGGTCTTTTTAGGGCTGTACATACAGCATATGAAAGTTCCCAGGCTAGGGGTCAAATTGGAGCTGCAGCCACTGGCCTACACCACAGCCACAGCAACACAGCATCTGAGCTGCGTCTGCAACCTACACCACAGCTCAGGGCAACGCCAGATCCTTAACCCACTGAGCGAGGCCAGATATTGAAGCTGCATCCTCATGGATATGAGTCAGATTCTTAACCTGCTAAGCCATGGTGGGATCTCCTTGGAGGTCTTTTTTTTAATAGCCTTGATGCACCCTAGTTAATATACTCCCTGAGAATAAAGTAGGAGTATTTCTTGTGTATTTTCAGATATACTTGTCCTTCAACCCTGTTAGGGGGGATACTCTCCACTCTGATTTTTCTTACATATACTTTTTTGTTGTTGTTGTTGTTTTTTGCCTTTTCTAGGGCCATTCCCCTGGCACATGGAGGTTCCTAGGCTGGGGTCTAATCCAAGCTGTAGCTGCTGGCCTAGGCCACAGCCACAGCAATGCCAGATCCAAGCCGCATCTGTGACCTACACCACAGCTCACGGCAATGCTGGATCCTTAACCCACTGAGTTGAGGTCAGGGATCGAACCTGCCACCTCATAGTTCCTAGTCGGATTCTTAACCACTGAGCCACGATGGAAACTCCTGATTTTTCTTACATATACTTTGTTTTCAAGTCACAGAGCAGTCTTCTTGCTGGTCTTCAGTTTTTTCAGGCTTTGTAGGTGTAGGATTGGCATCAGAGAGTGAGTGTGAAACCAAGCCCCCCTAAAACCAAGTTCCCTTATCTGAATTTATGATCAGTTTCTCTATCCAAAACTTCATTCCCTTGCTGTCACCTCTGACCTCAATCCTGTGCTAAACAGCCATCAACTGGTCAGATGACTAAGACTGCTGCTGTTGATAACACTGTGAATGTGCTAAAATTGCTATCATAGAAACTGTCATTAACTTACAAACTCGGTTGTTTCTCCAGGGCAAGATGAGCTTACAGAACCCCAGCCATGGACCACCCAGCCAGAGAATCATAAACCAGAGACATCCTGACTCCCCAAGCTATAGTCACAGAAATGTCACATGATGATGATTAATCCCAGAGTCTTTGTTCTTTCCCTTTATAAAAACTGATCATGGAGTTCCTATCGTGGCTCAGTGGTTAACGAATCCGGCTAGGAACCATGAGGTTGCGGGTTCAATCCCTGGCCTCACTTAGTGGGTTAAGGATCCGGCATTGCCGTGAGCTGGGGTGTAGGTCGCCGGCGCGGCTTGGATCCTGCGTTGCTGTGGCTCTGGTGTAGGCTGGCGGCTACAGCTCCAATTCGATCCCTAGCCTGGGAACCTCCATATGCCATGGGAGCAGCCCTAGAAAAAGGAAAAAAGACAAAATAAATAAATAAATAAATAAAAATTAAAACAAATCAAAGACTAAATGGAAGAGTTCCTCTTGTAGCTCAGTGGGTTAAGGACCTGACGAAGTCTCTGCGAAGATGCAGGTTCTATCCCTGGCCTCACTCAGTGGGTTAAGTCTCCAGCCTTGTGGTGAGCTGTGGGGTAGTTCACAGATGCAGCTCAGATGTTGTGCCGCTGTGACCGTGGTGTACGCCTCAGCTGCAGCTCTAATTCAACTCCTGGCCTGGGAACTTCCATGTGTCGCAGGTATGGCCGTAAAAAGAAAACAAAACAAAACAACTAAATGGAGTGGATCTGGAACTTGTCTCCCACTCCCTTGCTTGGTGCCCTGCAAATAAACCCTTATTTTACCACAAACACCCACTGTCAAACATTTGGCTTTCTGTGGTCCCTTAGCTCTGTTACAAATGCCTTCTTAAATTTTGTACCTTGGGAGCCTCTGGTACTCTCCCTAGTTTCAACTCTGGCAGAAGTGATAGCATTTTCATTAAAAAAACAAACAAAAAACGTTAAATATATGCTTGCTTTTTGTCCTAATTGCTAGGAATTCAATGCTAGGAATTCTTATTATGGAAATAAATAAACAGGTTTCTAAACCACATGTACAAAATGATCACTTTCTTGAAAAAGTTCCTATGTAAATATAAGACTGGAAGGATATGCATCTAAATGATGACAGAAGTTACATTTGGGAGATAAGGTTATAGGTAGTTTTTTTTGCTGTTTTTTTTTTCTTCTATTTTTTTCTTTTCTGATCATGGCCATGCCCATGCCATATGGAAATTGCTGGGCCAGGTATTGGACCCCTGCCACAGCAGTGACAATGCTGGATCCTTAACTGCTAGGTCACCAGGAAACTATAATAGGTGCTTTTTTTCCCCATAATTTATTTTGTTTTGCAAATTTTCTGTACTCTGCCAGTAATATTTTTACAGTTGAGAAAAAAAAAAAAACCCCACTATTTACAATGTTTTTAACTCCCTCTTTTCCAAAAGTGACCCACTGTGCCTGGGTGAAGCACCTTCCTGTCCTCCTCCCTTCGGGGGAACAGTTTCCCATGAGGCTTTCTAAGCCCTTCTGCAAAGAGCACCACAGTCTCATACTACAAACCTCTCAGACAGACAGTCCCAAGAGTCCTAGGGCTGGGACAAGCCTGTTGGTGGTGCTGTCTTCTCTGAGGTCACTATGGGAGGGAAGCTGATGGCTTAAAGGCCCTTTGTAGTGCTGCAAAGAACTGCCCCCACCCCAAATCTCTACTTCCTCTCCTGACTTATTCCCAGGTTAGCTCAGGGACCTGAGACCTTGTGGATGGAGTCTGATGGATGGGATTTTAACACTGACTCTGCCAGGTACAAGCCATGTGACTCTGGGCGTGTCATCCAGTCTCTGTGCTCAATGATGCCATCCCCAAAATGGAGCTAACACTAGTAGCTACCACTCAGGGTGGTCTTCTGGAGCCAGGAAGAAAATGCATGTGAAGTGGGGATCTTAGCTTGGCATTAGGTGACTCAACAAGAGGTAGGTGCTGACATTGTTACTGACACCCTGGTGGGTGGGTGTGTCTCCCTCATCAGAAACATAATATTGGATCTGCTAAACTTTTGATCAGCCTCCTTCCTCTGCAGGCCTGGCTCATGGCACCACCCAGTAAAGGCTCAAGCCAGAAGCCAGGATATCATCCTTAAGACCTCTCTTTCAGTCTCCAGATACAATTCACCTCCAAGTCCTGATGGTTCTGCCTTTTTTTTTCTTTTAGGGCCACACCCGAGGCATATGGGGGTTCCCAGGCTAGGGGATGAATTGGAGCCGTAGCCACCTGCCTACGCCACAGCCACAGTCATGCCAGGTCCGAGCTGCACCTACGACCCACACCACAGCTCATGGCAACGCTGGATACTTAACCCAGTGAGTGAGGCCAGGGATTAAACCTGCATCCTCACAGATCCTAGTCAGATTCATTTCCTCTGCACCACGACGGGAACTCCAGGTTCTGCCTTCTAATTATCTTACATCCTGCAGTCTCCCATTGCCATGATCTCTCCCCTGGAAGACGGAGTGAGCCTTCTAATTGTTCTTCCCATGCCCACTCTTGGTCCCTTCCAATCCTCTACATTGCAGCCAGAGGAATCTTAAAGTACAAATCAGATCTTGTCATGTCACTCTCCTATTCAAAACCCTTTTTTTTTTTGGTCTTTTTGCCATTTCTTGGGCCGCTCCCACGGCATATGGAGGTTCCCAGGTTAGGGGTCTAATCAGAGCTGTGGCCACCAGCCTACGCCAGAGCCACAGCAACGCGGGATCCGAGCTGCGTCTGTGACCTACACCACAGCTCTCAGCAACGCCGGATCTTTAACCCACTGAGCAAGGGCAGGGATCGAACCCGCAACCTCATGGTTCCTAGTCGGATTCGTCAACCACTTCGCCACCACGGGAACTCCCTCAAAACCCTTTTTGAGGAATTCCTGTGGTGGCTCAGTGGGTTAAAAACCCAACTAGTATCCAGGAGGATGCAGGTTCAATCCCTGGCCTCAATCAATGGGTTAAGGATCCAGTATTGCCACAAGCTGCAGCATAGGTCGTAGATGTGGCTTGGATCTGGTGTTGCTGTGGCTGTGGTGTAGACTGGCAGCTGCAGCTCTGATTCGACCCCTTAGTCTGGGAACTTCCACATGCTGCACCTATGGCCCTAAAAAGAAAAAAAAAGCCAAAAAACAAAACAAAACAAAACAAAAAACCCAAAACCCCAAAAAAACCCTTTATGACTTCCAATTGCATTTAAGCTTGGAATAAATTTACCAAGACCAGCACGGTTTGATTCCCTGCTCACTCTACCACTCTCATCCTATGCCTTCTCTCCCAATGCAGGCCAACCTCATAGACCCTATGTTGGTTCCCTGAAAATATAAGCTCTTTGCTCCTTCAGAGGCTTGGCACATGCTGTGTTCTCTGCCTGGGACACCCTTCTCCTTGTCTTATCCCTGTCTTTCTCACCTGTACTCATTCTTCAAGCCCCAGCCTAAACATGATTTCCACAAAAAGGCCCCTCCTAACACCCAGCCTAAATCAAGCCCTCCTGTTACTCCCTTTCCCTGTACTTTCCTTAACAAGCTATCATGATCAAGATGGATTTGTAGGAGTTTCCCAGTGGCTCAGTGGGTTAAGGATCTGGTGTTGTCACTGCAGTGGCTTGGGTTGCTGTTGTGCTGCAAATTCAGTCCCTAGCCCAGAACTTCTACATGTCTCAGGTGCAGCCAAAAAGAGAGAGAGAGAGAGATGGATTTGTATATTCTTTGGCTGTATTTATATATATGTAAATCACTTTGCTATATACCTGAAACTAACACAACATTGTAAATCAACTCTACTTCAATAGAAAAAAATGCTGGAAGAACTGAGATATCATGTAGTATAGTAGTTTGCAAGTACTTTTGATATTGATCTATAGCTAAAAAATCCAACACTGATATCATGACCCAGTACATTCATATATTTGTATAAAACTGAAACAAAAGTTTTGTTAAATACTACCCTTATTCACACGTGTGAATCTCCTTATTGTTCCCTATTATTTTCTATTCTATTCATAAGAAATGTTGGTATTACCCACTATAATTGGCAGCTTCTAAAATGGCTCCCAGTGGAGTTCCTGCCGTGGCTCAGTGGTTAACATATCTGATTAATATCCATGAGGATGCAGGTCCAATCCCTGGCCTTACTCAGTTGATTAAGGATCCGGCGTTGCTGTGAGCTGTTGTATAGGTTGCAGATTCAGCTCGGATCCTGAGTTGCTGTGGCTGTGGTGTAGGCCAGCAGCTGTAGCTCCAATTCAACCCCTAGCCTGGGAACTTCCGTATGCCACGAGTGCGGCTCTAAAAAAGCAAATGATGATGATGATGATAATAATAATAATAAATAAAATAAAATGGCTCCCAGTGATTCTAGTCTCCTGATATTTGTACCCTATGTAATCCCTCCCTTTGGCTAGATCTATGGACCTATGTCTAAATGATTAGAATACAGCAAAACGAGGAAATGTCACTTGCAGGACTAGGTGACAGAAGAGTATGACCTCTGTCTTGCTAGCACTCTCTCTTGCTGACACTCCCTCTTGCCCTCTTATCTGCTTGCTCAGATAAAGCAAGGTGCCATGGTGAGGGATGCTGCATGAAAAGACCCAAATGGCAAAGAACCAAGGGAGTTTCTTCCTAACAACTGGTAATGACTTGAGGTCTTAGACCAACAGCTCATGGAAACTGGTTCCTGCCAGTGACGGTGTCAGTGAACTGAGAAGATTCTTCCCTCTCAAGCCTTGAGAGTGACAGACTCAGAGCCAGAGGACCCAGCTAAGCCATTCCCCGATTCTTTTTTTCAATTTTAATTTTTTTTCTTTTTACAGCCACACTTGTGGCATATGGAGGTTCCCGGGCCAGGGGTTAATCAGAGTTGCACCCAAGGCTTATGCAACAGCCACAGTAACACCAGATCTGAGCCATATCTGTGACCTACACCACAGCTTGCAGCAACACCTGATCTTTAACCCACCGAGCAAGGCCAGGAATCAAACCCACATCCTGATGGACACTATGTCGGTTCTTAACCTGCTAAGCCACAACAGGAACTCCCAGATTCTTGACCCATAGAAACCACAATACAATAAATGTTTTAGCCACTAAGTTTTGGGAAATTTGTTATGCAGCCATAGACAACAAATTGAGTCAATTGATTTCTCAACCTGCTGATGAGTAATGACCTGTAAACTGAAAAACATTGATCTAGTTCTAGATGCAAGTCCTGTGCTGGGCCTCAAAACAGATTCGAGGATGAATAAGACCTGGTCATTGCCTTCAAAGGGCTTTTAGTGTTTTGGGGGGAATCTCAAAACTTAGTAGGATGTGTGTATTTCTAGGGCAGAGTTCAAAGACAGCAGAAGAAAATGAGAGCTTTGTCCAGGCTGAGACGGACCGCTGTGAGAAGCACAGAGATTGGTTGGGGAGTCCTTACAGGGAGCATCCAAAGGGATTTCCACACCCAGAAAGGCTTGGAAGAGAGAGGAGGTGCCCAGTGAAGAACTCTACTCGGGGGAAGGATCATACCAGCCACAAACCACATCTTCCACTGTGGTTAGAGCCTGAGAATTACTCGGAAGGCTGGGAGTGGTGGGGGGTCAGGTGGGGGGAAGGACGACAAGGGCTGTTGTAAGGAGTAAATGAGTCAGTATGTGTCAAATGCTTAGAGCAGTGCCTGATGCCTACTAAGTGCTAGTATTGTTGTTATTCCCCTGGTTTCGTTATTGTTGTTGGGTCCTGCCCCTAGCTGCTCATCAATAACTTTCCAATGACCAAACCCAGCAGCTTTTCTCCAACCTTCCCCTCCTCACATCCCTGTAGCTCTGTTGCTCGAGTCTCCATGGAAGCTCTCCAGACCCACGCCTTCTGGGAGCCTGCCCTGCCCTCTGCCCAGCTGACTTCTCTCTCATCCCCAGTGCCCATCTTGAGATTCCTCTAGTCGCCATCCTCAGATCTTGCCACCTCTCACTGCACCCTCCCCTTTCTTCTCTCTGAGGATCCTTCTCGCTCATGCTTTCAATCAGGGCTTCTGACCTACAAGACTGCAGCCTTGACCTTCAGCCCTGGTCTCTCTCTGGATCTCCTGACCCCTACTTCCAAGACTTGGTTGGACAGCTGCAAATGGACGTCTCCTTAACATCCTTCCCAACATATCCTAAATCCTCCTCTTCTTTATTCCCCGAGACCAGCAAGTCCTCCTGGTACCTTAATCCTGTCTAGTCCCCAACACTTGTCACCATTCACATTCATTTTTTTCAGCTCCATCCCCACATCAATTTCCAAGTGCTGCAGAGTCTATCTCTGAAGTAGCTCTCTCTCTCTCTTTTATTTATTTATTTTTTTTAAGGGCCACTCCTGAGGCATATGGAAATTCCCAGGCTAGGGGTCTAATTGGAGCTACAGCTGCCAGCCTACGTACACCACAGCCACAACAATGAAGGATCTGAGCTGCATCTGTGACCTATACCACAGCTCACAGCAATGCCAGATCCTTAACCCACTGAGCAAGGCCAGGGATTGAACCTGCAACCTCATGGTTCCTAGTTGGATTCGTTTCCTCTGTACCACGTCAGAAACTCCTCCGAAGTATCTCTTGAATCTGTCCCTTTTCTGCATCCTCTATAACTACCTTAAAGCTGGCCCTTGTCTTCGTCACAAAGACCCCCAAAAGCGTTGTTGCACAGGTCCTTCCATAGTGTAGTGGTTATATGTGCAGGATACGGAGTTAGGCTACCTGATTGAGTTCTAATTCTACCACTTAGCAGCTATGTGAACTTTGACAAGCTCTTTAATTTTTTCCATGCCTTGGTTTCCTCATCTTTAAAATAGGGTGACTAATACGTGTGTGTGTGTGTGTGTGTAAAGAATGAATAGAGTGCTTGGCAGTAAAAGTGACATTTTAGGGTATAAACCACCACTGTGATTATTTTGAATCATCCCATGCTCTGTTCCTTCCTCCCAGAGTGTTCCCCAAACACATCAACGCCAGATCTGAGCTGTGTCCGTGACCTACACCACAGCTCATGACAACACTGGATTTTTAACCCACTGAGTGGGGCCAGGAATCGAACCTGCGTCCCATGGATGCTAGTCAGATTCATTTCTGTTGAGCCAGGACACGAACTCCTTACTGTTTATTTTTAAGGTTACTTTCTATCTATGGCAAATTATACTAGTTTTCATGATCAGTAATGATACAAAGTTTCCTTTTAAAATAAATATTTAAAAAACCTAAAGTATAGTTGATTTACAATGTTGTGTTAGTTTCAGGTGCACAGCAAAGAGATTCTGTTACATACATATGAATATGTTATTTTTAATTAATTAATTTATTTATTTTTTGTCTTTTTGCCATTTCTTGGGCCGCTCCTGCAGCATATGGAGGTTCCCAGGCCAGGGGTCGAATCGGAGCTGTAGCCATTGGCCTATGCCAGAGCCACAGCAACGCGGGATCCGAGCCGCATCTGCAGCCTACACCACAGCTCACGGCAACGCCGGAAGGTTAACCCACTGAGCAAGGGCAGGGACCGAACCCGCAGCCTAATGGTTCCTAGTCGGATTCGTTAACCACTGCGCCACGAAGGGAACTCCTATTTTTTAGATTATTTTCAATTACAGGATATCCAATATAGGATACTGAATATAGTTCCCTGTCCTATACAGTAGGTCCTTGTCATTTATCTATTTTATATATAGTAGTGTGTATCTGTTAATCCCAAACTCCTAATTTATCCATCACTATCCACCTTTGGTAACCATAAGTTTTTTTTTTATGCCTATGGGTCTGTTTCTATTTTGTAAATAAGTTCATTTGTATCATTTTTTTGGATTCCACATATAAGTGATATCATATGATAACAATATCTGACTTACTTCACTCAATATGAGAACCTCTAGGTCCATCCATGTTTCTGCAAGTGTCATATTTCATTCTTTCTTTCTGGCTGAGTAATATTCCATTGTATATATGTACCACATCTCCTTCATCCATTCATATGTCAATGGACACATATGTTGCTTCCATGTCTTGGCTACAAAATAATCATTTTAAGTTAAAAACTGAGTCAAATTAAAGAAAAAGGTAAGTAAACTCTCTCTCCCAGAAAAAAAAAAGTCACGGAGTGTGTGATTTTTACACTGTAAATTTTCTCATCATGCCTATTTCCAAAAACCTACATGATGCCACTGAAGGCAGAGTTAGGAAAAGATGTGCAGGATACAATCCGTGTGTCCATACAAATGACTCAAGCTCACCACTCAGTGGGGCTCAGATATAGCAAATATCTGGAAGGTGGTCCAACAATGGCTGAAGTCTGAGAAAAGCTTTATTATGGTCACTTTTTATATAACTCTTATTCTCCACAGCAAAATGCATGTGTCTTGAGAGTAATGAATGCTTCTTGATCATCTCTGCAAACCGTGCAGTACCTGGAGGGGAGCTCACAGTGGGTACCTCTCACCAGGCTGAACTTTCTGGAAGAGGGACTGAGGTGAATCACTTTTCTGTTCAGGATGACAGTGACATGGAGTGACCTGGAGCCCCTGGCTATTGGTAACCTAGTTCTAGGCAGAGGTGTGGCCCCAGGGAGGACTGAGGGAGGAAAAGGATGATGCATGGGGTCTGGCTCACCCATGCCACTGAGACTCTACTCAAATGTACTCTTCCCTCAAAGGGTGTATGATAAGGAGCACGATGAGGAGAACAGAATGGAAAAGGCGAGACTGAAGGCCTTGGATTAGTTTTGTAATAGAGCGCCACATACAGGGTGGCTTGGCCACAGAAGTTCACTGCCTCACTGTTCTGGAGACTAGAAGTCTGAAACCACATGTCAGCAGGGTTGACAAATCAAGGGGACAGCTGTGAGGAAAGGATCTGTTCAAGGTCTCCATCCTTGGCATGTGGAGGGCCCCTTCTCCCTGTGTCCCTTCACAGTCTTCCCTTTATATGCGTCTGTATGTGTCCAGATTTTCTCTTTCTACAAGAATATCAGTCATAGTGGGTGAGGATCTACCCTTTGGCCTCATGTTAATTTGATTACCTCTGCAAAGACCCTATCTCAAAATAAGTACAATCTGAGGCACTAGGGAGTTAAGATTCCAATACATCTTTTGGGTAAGACACAATTCAAACCACACCAGGCCTGGAGATCGATTCTAATAATTCTCTGATGGGAAGTGCTCCCATAAGGGCTCTGTCATAGGAGTTGAGCTGTTGGCTCTGTCCACAGGATATATCCCTTTCACAAGTGCCCTGAGAATTTATCCTGCATAGCTGAGGGGTAGACCCTCCAGGAAACAGCCAGATACTAAATTTGTCATCATTGTTTCCTATCTGGCAGGCAGCTTGCAAGGCTATCAGGCTGAACAGGGGCTGTATTCAAGTCTTGGCTAACATCTATGTCTCTCCTCGTTCATAAGTAAAGATGTATGGCTTTCAACCGGGTGACCAGAGACCTAGTTCTCTAAAGATGCTCAGGATCCCCTCAGAGGAGGCTGTTTGGGGCCAGCTGCAATTCTCCACTCAGAAGCCTCGGCGATATTTCCCCTTGCACAGATCTGTCTTTCTGATCCCATCATGTGCTATTCCTTTTTTTTTCTTTTTACAGCCACACATATTGCATATGGAAGTTCCCAGGATAGTGGTCAAATTGGCGCTGCAGCTGCCAGCCTACACCATAACCACAGCAATGCCAGATCCGAGCTGCGTCTGCAACCTACACCACAGCTTGTGGCAAGGCGGGATCCTTAATCCACTGAGCGAGGCCAGATTTTGAACCTGCATCCTCATGGACACTATGTCAGGTTCTTAACCTGCTGAGCCACAGTGGGAATTCCCTCATGTACTACTCTGAACCTGAAGCTGGTAATAGATATCCTATGAGTTAGGGATAAAATTTTGCCAATTACTGGAGTTCCCATCGTGGCACAGTGGTTAACGAATCCGACTAGGAACCATGAGGTTGCGGGTTCGGTCCCTGCCCTTGCTCAGTGGCTTAAGGATCCGGCGTTGCCGTGAGCTGTGGTGTAGGTTGCAGACGCGGCTCGGATCCCGCGTTGCTGTGGCTCTGGCGTAGGCCAGTGGCTACAGCTCCGATTCAACCCCTAGCCTGGGAACCTCCATATGCCGCGGGAGCGGCCCAAAGAAATAGCAAAAAGACAAAAAAAAAAAAAAAAATTGCCAATTATTTGTGTTGAGTGAAGTCTGTAAACATTGCCATTGAAAATCTTAGCACTGATAATAAATATTTACTGAGCAGCATCCACTATATACTAGACAGTGTGGGAATATTTATTGAGTACTGCAGGGGATTGCAAAACTAGCCCCAATTCTCCATCTCATCCCTGTATCCATGCTCCTCGCAATGTGACTTTGCTGCTCCTGCCATCAGGAGATGGAGACTATTTCCCCACCCTTGAATCTGGGAGGCATTGTGACTTGGTTTAATCAACACAACTATGGAAATGACACATGCCAATTTGGAGCCTAGGCCTTGAGAGACCTTCATGATTATACTCCTGCTCTTGGAACCCCGCAGCTCCACGTGAGCCTGCTCATGCTGGTGCACGAGCAACATGTGGCCAAGTTATCTGAGTCGACAGCTAGCCACCCCCAAGAAGCAAAGCCTCTGGCTGCCTAGGAGCCACCCCAGAAACACGAGGGGGTCCAGCTGAGAGAGAACTGTCCAGTGGAGTCCAACCTAACATCATGACCCACAAAACCATGAACGAAATAATTTTTAAGCCACCTCTACGTTTGGGGGTGTTCTACTATGCAGGAAAAAAAAAAAATGTCCTGACTGATACAAGCACTTAGCACATGCCAGGCTCTGGCTCAGGATAATTTCATATCAGGCAGTCTTGGGAGAAAAGACCTGTGCAGAAGTGCCATATTAATGGGAATGATGCAGCAAGTGCTCTGGAGAGAAAACACACCAGGAAGAGAAGAAGTGGCCTTTGAGCTGGGGAGGAGTCATGTGGAGGAGGAGGGTTCAGGATGAAATTTCTGGGAGTGGAGGCTAAGTGATGTTAGGCACGAACACGAGAGGTCTCAGGCTGGAGCCATCAGTGGTATTTACTGAGTGCTTGCTTACCTTGTGTGTTGAAGCACTGTACAGGCCATCCCAGGTCTGCATAAGGCCTAGCAGGGGAGAGAAGATGGTCACATGTAGAAGTTGGCCAGAAATGTAAGGCTGGTTTTAAATGAAACAGAAATAGCAGAATCTGCTTTGTCTAAAATACTAAGGATCTTGGCTTGGGCAGAATGGGCCTTGATCTATGTATTTATATCTGGTACCTGGGTATGTATGCCAGGGATGGGGTGATGATGAGACTGTGGAGAGACTTTCATAACCTTCCTGAGAAGCACAAGGAGTCAGAAAACATGGCTTCTCCCCTCCCTGCCCCAAGTGGTCATCTCTCTTGAGGGCAGAGTCTGTACCCGATTCTAAGGGCCTTGCATACCCTAGGGATTCAGGTCTGAAAGACTTCCTTGGAGATGTTTCTCATTCCCTTCCCTTTATTTCTACTCACCCTCTGTATTTTCCCAGGGCTGCTGAAACAAATTGCCACAAACTGGATAGCTTAAAACAAGAGACACTTATTCTCTCCTCAGTTTTTGGAGACTAGGAGTTGGTTCCTTTTTGGAGGCTCTGAGGGAGAATCTGTTTCACGCCTCTTCTTTGTTTCTCATCCTCGCTCACAATCCCCGGGTTTTCTTGGTTTGCAGACTCCGCCTCCATCTTCATATGGACTTTCCCCGTGTGCCTGTGTAACTCTTCTCTTCTTACAAGAACACCAGTCACATCCTATGCCAGTATGACTTCATCTTAACTAATTATATCTGCAATGAACTTGTTTCCAAATAAGATCATTTTCTGGGGATGTGTATGGGGGTTAAGTCTTTAACATACCTTTTTTTTTTTTTTTTTTGGTGGAAGGGAGAGACATAAATTAACCCATAACATCCATCAAGACCCAGGCAAATGTGGGTTTCTTCTCTGACTGCTCCAATCCCCAGGGGTGGAATTAAATGTTCTTTCTTTAGGACTCACACATACTTAATACATGCTTCTGTTTATCAGAACACTTGACTCACTGACTGTCATTGCTGGTTGAGTGGGGGCCTCATCTCTTTCCTGTTCCTCACAGAGCCTAGTAAAGAGTCTACAGGGAGGAAAAACAACAAGGCCCTACTGTATAGTACAGGGAACTATATTCAATATGGTCCATTAAACCATAATGGGAAAGAATATGAAAAAGAATATATATTGTGTATTACTGAGTCACTCTGCTGTAGAGCAGAAATTAAATGCAACATTGTAAATCAACTATACCTCAATAAAACTGAAAAAACTTCACTAATTTGAAGGACCAAAAAAAGTCTATGGGGAATCCTCTGAAAATTTAGGCCTGAGAAGCAGCTCCCCTCCCCTGACCCGTCATGCTGGGCACTGCACGTAACTTTCCATGTAGCAATCCTCACAATGACCCCGTGAAGTAGGTATTTATACATTTAACCCCTATCTTAATAGGAAACAACACTGGGATTTGGAGACGTAGAGTAATTTCGTGTCACCAGAATTATTGCCTCTGAAAACAGAACGGCCGCCTTGAAGGCATCACGGGAAAAGCTCTCTAGTCCCCACCTTCACGCTTCCCAAAGTCCCCCTGATCTGGCTAATTCAACTCCCCTACCTTGAGAAAAACAAACCTGGAGGCTCAATCCTATTGATCCTGGATCTGTTGCACATTCCCGTCTACACTCCCGCCCCGCTAAGCTTTTTCCCTCCAGAAGTCGAATACAAAGCGGATCCACCCTGCGGACGAGAGCGCGCGGGCAGCTTTTCCGGGCGCGCCTTTCCCGGGAGCGGCGTGGGGACCCGCGCGCTGATTGGCTGCACTCGGCGGCATGCTCCCGCCCCCGCGCCGTTCCTAGCCCAGCGACTGGCCCCGCAGCAGCGCGCTCAGAACCCGCAGCCCTTCGCGCCCCTCCCGGCCGGCTCCCGCGAGCTGCTGTTGCATGGGGCGCCGCCGGCGGCCGAGGGAGCGTGACTGCGCTGCGCAGGGCGCTAGGAGGCATTGTCGCCGTAAGTGGAGCAGAGAGCAGCCAGGAACTGGGCCCCACCTTCGTGCCCCGCAAAGTAAACGGAGTCTGAGGCTAAGCGCCCAAGGGGCTGGGGGAGAGAGAGAAGTGTCCCCAATTCTGCAGCGTGCCCTCCCCTCCCCCAAGTCACCGGGTGGAAGGAGAAGCGGTGCACCAGCTGAGGTTTCTTCGGTGCCCAGGGGCCCGGCGCCGCGACCGCTCTGGCTTGCCGACTGCAGCTAGACCCCGGCTGGCTCGGGGAGCGGGCGCAGCGGTACCGGGGAATAGGGAGCCTGGGGAGGCGAGAGGATCTCCGTTCCCCGCGGGAGGCGCCCCGGTTGGGAGAGGCTCTCGTAAATTTCGTCCCTGAAGCCACATTTTCGGGGTTTGCTTTCTCTCTGGGGGGCTGCATACGCCTGTCCCAGGGCGTGCCTCTGGGCCTCCGCGATCACCAGCGTTCCCCCCTCTGCCTGCTTTATTCTCCCCAGTCCCCGCCTGCCCGGCGAGCGGAGGGCCGGCAACGAGGAGCCATTGGCTGCGGGAACCAGGGGGGTGGGGAAGACGGTGAGGCAGGCCCCCAGCGCGAGGCGTGGGGACCCCGGAGTGGCCACCGCCCTCAATCCTGGGAGGCGCAGCCGGAGGATGCTTAGATGCTCGTAGAGAGCCATGCGCGGGGCTCTGAGAACCCCATGGCTCAAAAACAAGACGCCAGCCCGTCCCGCTCACGCCCCAGCGGGCTTCTTTTCTTTGGGAGGAAAATTGGGTCAACTCTGCCTGGCCTCGAGTGGGCCTTCGGGGCTGCTTGGGTCCGATCCAGAAGACTGCTTCTCACTTCCCCAGCAGCTCCGTCCCTTGCCATGGTCCAGAGAACCCCGCTGGAGCCATTGGTGAGGGGGAGCTTGCACACATGGCTCAAGAGGCTCGAGTTGCCCTTCAGAGCGGCTACCAGGCTCTAAAGTTCCCAAGTGACCACGCCAGTAACTAAATATAGGGGCAGCTGGTGCAGGCGTGGTGTCGCAGCAGCTCTTTTGCACGGATCTCCGGGCTTCAGATAAGGTAGAGTTCTCACTGAAGAGGGTGGGAACCCTAGCAGAGGCTGCAGTCAGTATTTAAGCAAAAACCAACCCTTCCCAAACCTTGTATCCAGGTGAAACCAGATTATAGATGCAGGAGGGCCGAATTACCAGCTCTCACAGAGCAGGGCAACTTCTTTGCTGGCATTTCATCTTTTAGATCCTAACTTACCATCTGTACCGGTTTAATCACATATTAGTAATGCCTTAGTGTGGGAAAACTGGTTGGATTAGGCTGCTCTCCTCAAAAGACTTTCCTAGTTCCTTGCAGAGAAACAGAATAGATTGATAGGATGGCCTCCAGCCTTTCCCCACTAATCTGGGGGCAGACTGGCTGTCTGTCTCCCTCTTTCTCTCATCATTTTGGGTGCCTCTGCTTAGCCCCTGGCTCTGTCTCCTCTTCCCAGCCATAGCATGTGCCTTCATGGCAGAGGGCACACATGCTCCTAAGGCCTGGTGTTGTGGCTTCTGGCTTATTCTGCTTTCTTGTCACTTAGTCTCTCTTACCTGATGGAAAGCTCATTCTGGCTCATCCCCTGTCTATGTACCTATACTCCCTCAGTGTGGGCCTTATAGAACATGTTTGCTGGATTTAGACATTCCTTAGAACAGTGGTGCACACTCTGAGGAAAGAGGAGCTGGGACTTTGTGGAGAGGGATGTCTTCCTGGGACAGCAGCTGTGTGAGTGCGAGTTTGGACCCTATGCTGAAGGGTCTCCAGGATTTGGAGCACTTTCCTTGAAATTTTCTAAGGCTGCCCTCCAATGTCTGGGACCCCAACCCCAGAACAGACCAATGTGGGCTGGCAGTTCTTGTTTCTCTTTAGGACCCTCTCTGATCTGCTCTCACTACTTCTGCCTGTGGGGTTGACCAGATGCCTTAAGGAGCCAAGAACTTGGGCCTATGAAGTTGGGGCCCTGTGGTTGGGGTCTGGTTCCCTGAGGGCTTCCTTGTATACTGATGGCTGTCACTGGCTGGCATGATCTTTCTTTCATGGAACTGCATGACACTGGGCAGCCAGAATGGTGCTGACACACTGATTTTTGTTGACTCAAATTGTTTGCATAGACAGGGCCCCTCGCATCCTCAGGTGGCCCTGCCTAGGGGGCTTTGCACTCATTGAGGAAGTGGGTCTATACCTCTCTCCATCACTTTTATGTGACTCAGGCAATTCTCTGATTTTCTTCAAAACAGTTCAAAACAGAGGAAGAACAACTTTCTTTATGCCTCACTCCCACCCCCTTCTTTCTGGACTCCTGTTACATGCTAGATATATTCTTTTTTTTTTTTTTTTTTGGCTTTTTGCTATTTCTTTGGGCCGCTCCCGCGGCATATGGAGGTTCCCAGGCTAGGGGTCAAATCAGAGCTGTAGCCGCCAGCCTACGCCAGAGCCACAGCAACTCGGGATCTGAGCCGCGTCTGCAACCTACACCACAGCTCACGGCAACGCTGGATCGTTAACCCACTGAGCAAGGGCAGGGACCAAACCTGCAACCTCATGGTTCCTAGTCGGATTCGTTAACCACTGCGCCACGACGGGAACTCCATGATATATTCTTGCTGTTTTTAGGTCAAAGAGGTCCAGTGTTGGGTTGGGGCAGAAAGGACCAGTCAGGGAATTTGGACAACCTTGTAGGAGCCCTTATGGGGACCCACTCCAGATTCTTGTCATCTCAAGTTTGTTCTTCCTTCAGCGCTGGGGCCCTCTTACCCCATCTTGGGCTTTATACCACATGTGGCCCAGCCACCCTCTTTTCCCATAGCCCTGCTGGTGCCAAAGAGTGACAGGCCTTGGTCATGTGGCCTGGGAGAGGGACTGTCAGCTGGACTTTAGAAGGAATTCTCCCTGGGGGGATGGGTAGTTTTGGGTGAAGGGAGGGTGGTTTCCTCACCCATTAGTGGGGGTGGTGATTTTAGGCAGTAGGAACCTCTGGAGTCTAGAACACATCTGTGCTGTACCCAGAGCATCCTCTGGAATGTAAGGGGCCCCTTTTCCTAGTGACTTTCTCTGACACCCATACTTTAGGGCTGTTCCTATTCCTGCTTCGATGTCCAGTCTCTGAGCCACACTGTAGGGTGTCTGAGCTTGTCACCAGGGGTAAGGTCTTTAATCTGGTTGGTTTTCATCAAAGGGCTCTATGGCCTAAGGCACCACTTCTCCCACCTGGTGGCAGCTAGTAGAATTGCAAGCACAATGCCTGATTGAAAGTAGTCAGCCTAGGAGTTCCCCTCGTGGCTTGGTGGTTTAAGTACCTGACTAGTATCCATGAGGATGTGGGTTTGATCCCTGGACTCGCTCAGTGGTTAAGGATCTGGCCACCGTGAGCTGTGGTGTAGGTCGCAGACGTGGCTCAGTCTCATGTTGCTGTGGCATAGGCCCGCAGCTGCAGCTCTGATTCTGCCCTTAGCCTAGGCGCTTCTGTGTGCTGCAGGTGCGGCCCTAAAAAGACAAAAGAAAAAACAACTGAAAAAGAAAGCAGTCAGCCTAGACAATCCCACCAGGGTTAGCACAGACCCTGGGCAGCTTGGAGATTTATCTTCTCTTTCCATTCTGTTATGAGGCTCGGATTGCCTCAGTGATGTTCCTTAGAAAGGTCTTCCTCATCAGAATAGTAAGTCAGAGCTATTTCCTGTATTTCCTTCCTCTCACTTCATTGTTACACCCTATACCTTATGCTCAGTACATGTTTGTGGCTTTTGATGCTGAATGGGAAAAGGAGGGAGATGGTATGTAGGAAGAATTCTAGGCTGGGAATTAGGAGACCTAGATTTTGTCTTTCTGTCCAGCTGATTTACCTCTCTTCTTGTGTCCTCAGTGTTCTCATTTATAAAGGCATCACACTGAATCACCAAGAGTCCAGCAACATTGCTGTGACTCAGGCTTAGGGGGATGGTTTTAAAGGTAGCATGATGAAGGTGTTAGATCTAGTTTGCCATAGTCCTCACTATTCCCTAATGTGCTACCCTGGCCTACCTTATGCACATCGCCTACCTGGCATTGTTAGGAATTTGAACTTATGACCCTTCTCATTTACACCGTGCCTTAGATTTGTTGTAAGAGTCAATTGATGACTTATATTTAGATTTGAAACCCAAATAATGGCCATTGATTATCGTCAATGAGAGGTACTAACTGAGCATCTATTTTCAGTGTATGGTGTAAAGTGCCGGGGGAAGGAAGTTCCCTTGTGGTGTGGTAGGTTAAGGATCTGGCGTTGTCACTGCAGCAGCTTGGGTCGCTGCTGTTGCAGGTTCAACTCCTGGCCTGGGAACTTCCACATGCCGCGGGTGTGCCCCCAAAATAAAATAAAATAGTTAAAAATAAAGTGCAAGGGGGCAGGGGGAAACACAGTATAAATCTGCTCCCTGCCCTCAGCTGCCCTTAGGATAATTGGGGAGACAAGTATGTATATTTTTAAAAGCTTGTAAATAACCCAGGTGGCTTGTGCTAAGGCATTAAGTGCTACTGAAGCTCAAGGAGGAGAGAATACTGAGGGCTGGGGCAATCTAGGAAGACTTCCTGGAGGTGGAGAGATGGAATTTCTACTCATTCCTTAAAGATGTGTTCCTATGACTTGTTTGTTCAGAGTCATATGGGTATGTAGCTGGGATTAGATGCTCCTGTCATGTCTGCACGTGTACTGTTTCATCATTGCAGCTAGCATTTATTAAGTAACTTATGAGTCTTGGGCCCTAGGCTAGAAAGGTGTATATGTTTTTTCAATCCTCATATGAACCCAGTGAGGTAGGTCTTACTAGATCTACTCAGATAAAGAAACTGGGGCTCAGAGTAGTTAGGAATCTTGCCAAAGGCTTCTCAGCTAATAAGTGGCAGGAGTGGGCACCAGGCCTGTCTTCCTCCTCGGCAATTGGCACTCACACACACACACACTGAAGTCATCACTGACTCTCCCTAAGCATCTGGGTGGGCTTGGCTGTGCCAATCTGTCCACTTGAGCACATGGGAACTTTTTTTGGTATCTGTTTACAGCCGTGAATACTACTGTCACCCCCTTTTCTCTGCCCTTTATATTCTTCTGCCTTTGACCCTCTGATATGTTCATTTGAATGCCTTGAGCTATCTGTGATGCTGGGATTGGGATCCAGGAGCAAAAAAGGGCACTGACCTTGGTCTCAAGTTCATTCTCTCCATGGGGCACTGCTGCCAGGGGCTGTAGGTGACTTCTGTAAAGAAGTGAGCACTGGGTATGGAACTGGGCTGGATTATTGCCATTTACTTTGACCTTGGCCAGGCCATTTAGTCCCTCTCTCTGCCTTCCTTCTCTGTAATAAAAAGGAGTTGGTGACATTTCCAGAGTCCTTTAGGTCTTCAGCACCTAATCATTTTGATGGTGTCCTCACCCTTCTTTTTTTTTCTTTCTTTCTTTTTTTTTTTTTCTTTTCTGTTGTCTTTTGTCTTTTTAGGGCCGCACCCACGGCATATGGAGATTCCCAGGCTAGGGGTCGAATTGGAGCTGCGGCTGCCAGCCTACACCACAGCTACAGCAATGCCAGATCTGAGCTGCATCTGCGACCTACACCACAGCTCATGGCAACGCTGGATCCTTAACCCACTGAGCGAGGCCAGAGATCAAACCCACAACCTCATGGTTCCTAGATGAATTTGTTTCCTCTGCACCACCACAGGAACTTCCATCCTCACCCTTTTTTAAGACTTTTCTCCCCAGTGATCCAGTCTCCCTTCTGTCATTTCCCTACCCCCCCCCATACCTTTTCCCTTGGGCTCTTGCTGGTAAACTCAGCATCAGGCTGATAAACAGCTCGTTGGCTAAAACTGTAATCTTCCCTCCATATTTCTGCAAGGGAAGGGAATTCTTAGAGACCATCTCCCTGTGAGACTGTGAGCTCTGACCCAACAGGGCTCCTTCTCATTCACCTTTGTGTCCCCACTTCCGGTGGGAGGATCCTGGCAGAGGTAAGATGAATCAAGAGCTGAAGGACCTGTCCTGTGTACAGGGCTATGGGATGGAGGGCCAGGTGTCTCTCCCTTGCACTTGGCTGCATGCCCCCCCTCCTCTCCTCCCACTGCTCCACCTGTTAAGTGAGTCACAGGCCAGTGCACACCTGCATCCTCACATCCTGCTGGCCACTGGCTCAGGCCCTGGCGAGGTCGCACGTGTTGATCCTCCCAGGAAGCCAGCAGGGCAGGGCTATCCCCCCTTCTGATGGGCAGAGGCTGAGCTGATTGTAGCCCGGGCTCTAGGATACTCAAGAGGAGGTGAGTGGCCTGGGGCCCTCCCTGTGGGCCAGCCTCCCGGGGAAGGTGGATTCAGGAGGTGGGTCCCCAGCTGGTGGGCAGGTGCTTCACAGCCCTGTGTCTTCCCCAGGCACAGGTCCCCTTATAAGCAGCAGACCAGCCCGGTGGCTGGCATCAGGACACCTGCGTCTGCATGCTGAGGAAGATGGGTGAGGCCGTGGCCAGAGTTGCGAGGAAGGTCAATGAGACGGTGGAGAGTGGTTCCGACACCCTGGGTGAGTGAGTGCATGGCTCTTCAAGCTGCAGGTGGTTGGTGGGCTTAGGTTAGAGTTGAGATAGAAAGAGAAGGTTAAGGAGACAGTGTCAGCATGTACCCTTGGCAGGAGGAGCAGTGTTCCATGGATTTTTCCTGCAGTTCTGTTTAGATTGTGTATATGGAATTCCAGCGTAAGACGCATCTCTTACCATGGGTCATGGTCATAGAAGTTTGAAAAACACTGAGGGAAGAGTTCCATCCACTCGGAGCCCATCTCCCTGCCCTCAGTCTGCACATGACTCCAAGTGTGTGAATGTACCCTTGGACCAGAGGACAATAGCTGGCCCTGCCGAGTAGCCCCTTGAACCAGGCCCTGTGCAGGTGCCTCACAAGTGTGGCCTTAGTGAAGCTTCACAACCTCCCCATAATGGATGGTACCCACCAGGCATGACTAGCCACGGTCTTCAAATGAGGAGGATCGAAGGCAAAATGGGCCTTTTTTTCAGATTATCAAGCCAGGAGGTCCCTTTTCACACCACAGTTTTAATTGAATTGTGTCATGTATTGTTGAATTGGTCATAGCATTTTAGTTACGTAGGAACTCCAGCAGCTATGATTTTTTTTTTTCTCTTTTGGCTGCACCTGTGACATATGGGAATTCCCAGGCCTGGGATCAAATCTAAGCTGGAGCTGCAACCTATGCCACAGCTGCCACAATGCCAAACCCATAACCCATTGTGCTGGGCTGGGGATCAAACCAGCATCTCCACAGAGACAAACCAGATCATTAACCCACTGCACCACGGTGGGAACTCCCCAGCCATGATTTTTAATTTTTTCTCATCTTCAAGGGCTGGAGTGGGGCCTAAGTCCCTTCCCTTCCCCCACCACAGACACACCTACTACCTACTCCAGGTGTCAGCCAGCCTCCTGGCTCGGTGTCTTCACATTGCCTTGGGATGGGGAGTTCAGCGCAAATCACAAATTGACAGATCTCTGCAGTGAATAACCTACCCTTACCTTAAAATGTCACCGGGATAGAGACTGCACCTCATTTTCCTCCAGACGCGAGAAGGGGGCCCGGTGGAGGGGCTGCAGAGGAAGGAGAGCAGGATTCTGACCTCGTGGAGGAAGTGCTGTTTGAGGGAGGATTTCAGGGGACAGCAGTGAGGAGGCCGATGGCCCAGGCACAGGGAGGGCTGCACCCGAGTGGGGTTGCTGCAGAGTGGCGGCAGGGACACTGGGGAGGTGAAGAGAGAAAGCGCCAGAGAGCTTGGAGGGCTGTGCGTGTTGAGTCTAGACCTCAAGGTCTGGGGATCAGAGATTGCACTTTCAGTTACCACCGTGGGCCAGGGAGGGGGGTGATTTCTGTGAGCTGAGGAGTGGACGCCCTGCCTGGGGGGAAGTGCTCAGGGTATGTAAGGTAGGGCACCCTGCCACCAGCTCCTCTCCCTGCTCAGGACATGCCCACTGCAAAACCCAAGTCAGGCCTCTGGCCGCCCTGCCTGGCCTGAGATTGGAACCCTGACTGGCTGTCACCAGTGTCTGGGCCCTCTCCCCACCACGGTGTCCTGGGGTGGGGGTGGGACAGATGGTTGTGGATCGCTAGGCTTGTGAGATTTGCCAATTTGGGATTTGAGATTTGCCAGTTTGCCAACTTGGGAGAGGAGTTAATACTTTGGTCTTGGCGGTCTTGGTGAAAGCTGGAGACCTTCACGTGGAGGTGGCTGGGTGGCTCTGTAAAGTCAGGGCTGAGTGAGAGGGGCCCTTTTTACCTCCTCACTCTCCAGCGAAAAAGCAGGATGACAGAACGGGCCACTGTGGGTGCCTGTAGTCCTGACTCTCTGGCAAGTGGAGCTCATCAGGTTTGTGCAGTTTGAGGGGGCTGGGCATTAAGCACGTATTGAGCGCCTGCTGTGAGCAAAGTGCTAGGGGACTCCCAGGGATAAATGCAATGGGGTTCTGGACCTGGGACTGTGCGTGCAATGAGTGACACACAGGCTCCGTGCTGAGCTGTGTCAGAGGGATCACAGGTGGTCATAATTCAGAGGTGGGAGATGTTGCTGGGGGTTGAAGGAATCCGGGAGCCTTTCTGGAGGAGGTGGGAATTGGCATGGGTCTTGAAAGATAGGTGAAGTAACCCAATACGGCTCTCACATAAAATAGCAAACAATCTAAAGCAGCCTAAAAAACTAGCACCGGAACATGGCTTAAATAGCTTTTGTTACAGCTACATAATGCAATTTATGTAGGTATTAACCACGGCATGTAAATTTCATTATGTGCTCAAATGAAGATTAGCGAATTCTCATGTATAATGTGAACTGGAAAAGAACAAGGATCCCAAGCTGTATAGACAGCAAGATGCCAATTATGTTAAGCATGTATATATACATAGATAAAAATTGGAAAGCACTAGGACGAAGATGGATGTTAGAAAATACTGGAGTTCCCGTTGTGGCTTGGTGGGTTAAGAACTCGACATAGTGTCTGTGTGGATGCAGGTTCAATCCCTGGCCTCACTCAGTGGGTTAAGGTGTGGCCTGGGTCGCAGATTTGGCTTGGATCTGGTGTTGCCATGGTTGTGTGTAGGCTGGCAGTTGCAACTCCGATTCGACCCCTAGCCTGGAAACTTCCATATGCCAAGGATGTGGCCTTAAAAAAAAAAAAGAAAAAGAAAAAGAAGAAAGAAAATACTACTCTGAAATTCCCAAATGTTCAATGATGAACATAGTCTTCTTCTTCTTTTTTTTTTTTCTTTTCTTTTGTAGGGCTGCACCCACAGCACATGGAGGTTCCCAGGCTAGGGGTCTAATTGGAGCTACAGTTGCTGGCCTACGCCAGAGCCACAGCAATGCCAGATCTGAGCCACATCTGTGACCTATACCACAGCTCATGGCAACACCGGATCCTTAACCCACTGAGCAAGGCTGGGGATCGAACCCGCAATCTCACGGTTCCTAATTGGATTCGTTTCCACTGTGCCATGCCGGGAACTTCTATTATTCTTAAACAGAGAGAAAAATAGGTTTTAGGGAAAGGACCACCTGCCACTCTAGAGAGTGAAAGTAAAACCCACTTCCCAACAGCACAGTAGAGTAAGAAGCAAGTTCAGGTCTCAGCCCTGCCCCTGGGTGTGGAATGGGCTTTCCTTCTGCTGAGTTCCCCACCTTGTCTCTCTGGGCACAGACTAGGGGTACAGGCCTCATGGGATGGCTGCTCTAAAGCCCCAGACATTTGGCTGCATAGCGGGAACTCCCTGTAGAGACTGGGCTGGGGAGAGCCCCCTTACCGGCCACCCTCACCTCACTCAGGTAGGTTACCATGGTCACCCTCACTTGCGCCCCCTCAGGCATTTGTGGGTTCTCTCTGGAACCAAGATTGCTCCTCCTGCAGCCTGAGCTTTGGTTCCTAGCCCTTGTTGCCTCACTCCAGGCCTCTTGACCCCTAAAAGGTGAGCTCCTTTCTACCTGGTTCCTGGTGTGTCCCTTGGTTTGAGTGGAGGCCACTTTCCTTCAGCCCCTCACTCCTCAGCAGCATCTTCTAAATTTTTCTTTTCCTTTTTTTTTTCGTCTTTTCGTCTTTTTAGGGCCGCACCTGCGGCATATGGAGGTTCCCAGGCTAGGAGTCCAATCCAAGCTGTGGCCTCTGGCCTATGCCACAGCCAGGGCAACGCCGGATCCTTAACCCACTGAGCGAGGCCAGGGATGGAACCCGCAACCTCATGGTTCCTAGTGAGATCCGTTTCCACAGTGCCACGATGGGAACTCCAACTTTCTAAATTTTTCAAATAAGCTTGCAAAGAGTTAGAAACTCAGCACTGAACTCAGACTCCCCTCCCCTGAACCACGCTTCCCTCTCCATCCACCCCTTGTCTCCCAAGTTAGTTCTTCCTCTTTGTAAAGGCCTCATGCCCACCTGGACTTCCCTGGGTCCTTGTACCCCTGCGTGGCCTCTGTCTGACCTTGCTGGCTTCACGTGACAGCACATGCAGCCAGTGGACCTGTAGGCTAGGCCACTCTGCACCTCATTCCTCTCCAAGGGGGAGGCTTCCAGATTTGGGAGGATGGCTTTACAAACTGACAGTTACTGCAGAAGAGCAGGATTTGGAACGGCTTAGGAGAGGGAGGGAAGGGAGGGCTTGCCTGGCTGGGATCGAGGCACTGGCAAAATGGGAAGAGGGAAAGACCATGGTGAGCCAGGGGGCGGGGGAGAGGAGCTATCATTTCTGGGCCCTGCTCTGTCTCAGACTTCAATGCTGGGGGCAGATGTTTGATGTCTCTTTTCATCCTTTCTATACTCTTTCTCACTTCAAGAAGATTCTGAGTCATTAGGAGTTCCCGTTGTAGCGCAGTGGTTAACAAATCTGACTAGGAAACATGAGGTTGCAGGTTCGATCCCTGGCCTCGCTCAGTGGGTTGAGGATCCTGGCATTGCCATGGGCTGTGGTATAGGTCGCAGATGTGGCTCGGATCCTGTGTTGCTGTGGCTCTGGCGTAGACCAGCGGCTACAGCTCTGATTGGACCCCTAGCCTGGGAACTTCCATACGCCGTGGGAGTGGCCCTAAAAAAAACAAAAAAAAACAAAAAACAAAAAAAAAGAAAAGAAAATTCTGAGTCATTAGCTCTTGGCGTGTTGCTCTCCCCCCTCCCTCGAGTCTATTTTGCCTGGAATTTGTTTTGGTCCCTCCATTCTGTGCCTTCATTGCTCCCGTGTGTTTTCTTTCTCTTTTATTTCTATGCAACCTTCTGAGAAATTTCCTCAGATCTGCCTTCCATTTCACCATTTGCTTCTTCATGTGTGTTCAATCTACTCTTGAACCCGTCCACTGAGTTTAATTTTTAAGGCTGTATTTCTTTTTCCTTTTTCTTTTTGTCCTTTTAGGGCCACACCCATGGCATATGGAGGTTCTCAGGCTAGGGGTCTAATTGGAGCTGTAGCTGCCAGCCTACACCACAGCCACAGCAACACGGCATCCGAGCTGCGTCTGCGATCTACACCACAGCTCACGGCAACACCGGATCCTTAACCCACTGAGCGGGGCCAGGGATCGAACCCACAACCTCATGGTTCCTAGTCGGATTTTTTTTTTTTTTAGTTTACAACTACATGTTTATTAAATTAAATTAGGTTACAATGCAATATGGCCACTACCATTAAGCACTGATGGAAACTGAAATAACTCATTGTGGTTTCTATATATTTTGCTTTTTTCTTCTAAGAAATCTATTTTTAGTTGAATAATATCCACAAGATTGCAGAAATTCCTTTGATTAAGGGTGGTTTGTTTTCTGCTGATCTATATTTGATGCTTACTTTTTGGAACTTATTTATTTTTCTTTTATTTTCCCACTGTACAGCAAGGGGATCAAGTTATCCTTACATGTATACATTACAATTACGTTTTTTTCCCCACCTAGTCAGATTTGTTAACCACTGAGCCACAACGGGAACTCCAAAGCTGTATTTCTTTAAAAAATCTTATTTAATATAGTGAAACTTTTCTTTAGATCCAATAAATCTTTTTTTTTTTTTTTTTTTTTTTTGGTCGTTTTAGGGCCGTAGTGGTAGCACGTGGAAGTTCCCAGGCTAGGGGTCAAATTGGAGCTGCAGCTGCCAGCTAAATCCAATAAATCTTTTACCTCCTACTAAAAAATCTGACTTAAGGGAATACTAATTTATTCTTTTTTTTAAGGCCACACCCTTGGCATATGGAAGTTCCTGGGCCAGGGATTGAATCCGAGCTATAGCTGCAGCACTGCCAGATCCTTTACCAACTGTGCTGGGCTGAGGATTGATCCCATGCCTCCACAGTGACCTGAGAGGAAAACTTGGAGTCCTAAGCAACCAACAAAGGCTGCCTGTCCTTTCATACAGTTTTTTTTTTTTTTTTTTTTTTTTTTTTTGCTTTTTGCTTTTTAAGGCCACACCCACAGCATATGGAGGTTCCCAGGCTAGGGATCGAATTGGAGCTACACCCACCAGCCTACGCCACAGCCACAGCAACTCGGGATCTGAGCCACATCTTTGACCTACATCACATGTCACAGCAATGCTGGATCCTTAACCCACTGAATGAGGCCAGGGATCAAACCTGCGTCCTCATGGGTTCTAGTCAGATTCATTAACTGCTGAGCCATGACGGGAACTCCTTCCTTTCACACAGATTTGAAACCACCGTCAGCTACCTTGTCTGCTGAAAGTAGGGAAAAAAATCAGAGGCTAATATGTGCCTGGTCATTTAAGATGCCTCCCATGCTAAAGTGAAGGTACAGGCCGCCCTAGTGAGCTGTTTCTGCTTATATGAAGACTCTGGACCCCACTCTAGAGCTTTCAGAGTGGAATCGTAGTGGGTGGACATAGTGACCTGTGCGTTAACATGACCCCTGTATGATTCTTCCTGCCTTGAGTTTTTTGGGAACCACTGGCTTACTATTTATAGTCTGAAACTTTCTTCTCCTGATGGGTTCTGGCTCTGGGGACTGGGCAGGGGGTTGTTGTCTGGGCAGAACTCTGGACATCTGTGTGTGTGTGTGTGTGTGTGTGTGTGTGTGTGTGTGTGTGTGAGAGAGAGAGAGAGAGAGAGAGAGAAAGTAAATACGAACATGAACTTGATCGATCCCCAGGGCACTGAGTGGTGTGTGTGTGTGTGTGTGTGTGCGCGCATGTGCATCTGTGTGTGAGAGAGAGAGAATAAATATGAACATGGTCTTGATCCATCCCCAGGGAAGTGAGTGGCTAGGCTGGGAGGTGTGAGATAACCAAGTGGGGAGACCCAGGCTAGTGGGAGAAGGGCTGTGTTCCCCTCTTTCCCCTTCCCCTCCTGCCCCCGGCCCCCAGGCTCGCCCACACTTTGGCCACCTTTCTCCCATACTCACCAGCAGATGGAGCCCTGTCACTGGCCAACCTGGTGACAGGCGCCTGAGCCCGGTGCCTAGACCAGGATCTTGGTTGGATGTGAGCACCCAGGTCCTGACAAGGGCTTCCACACCCAGGCCAGCCCACATCCTGTGTCTGCATTCCCAGGTGACGTCACGGGAACGGGATTTTGCAGCCCCTTTCTCGAGCAAGGGTGCTGAGGTGTCAGGACCTCAAGTGGTGTCGGAGGCCCTGCCTAACACCTTCCCTCTAGACACGTCCACTGCCCCTTTGTCATCAGGCACACATTGAGCACGTACTCTGTGCACCTTCCCTGGAGGAGCCAATGCCCAAGGAGTGCCCAGTCAGGAGGGGGAGGCAGACACACACATATTCTCACACACATGTCCCAAGGGGCAGGGGGCAGCCAGGGACAGGCCTGGCCACTGTCTTTCTTGGCCCTAGGCGGGGCCTTTGGCCCATAGTTCCTGGCCCAGAGCCCAGGAGCCAGTGCTATAGTGAGGGAGTTTGCACGGACGAGGTGACCTTCCAGCTGAACCTTAAAGAACAGAGCAGGTTTTGGGGTGTAGGTGTGGGATCTGAGCAGACAGAAGGGAACAGCAAGGCTGCAACTGGGGGCAGGGAGGAGGGGGTGGCAAAGGCAGCTGAAGCCGGAGGGGAGGTAAGGGTTGGCTCGGATCCCAGAGGGCCTCGAGTGTCACCTGAGGTAGTTTCTGCAGTGATGTTCTGTCTTACCCTGGGGGTTCAGTCCTAAAGGTAGCGTGAAAAGTGAAGGTTGCCGAGAGTCAGGATGAGCCATGAAGAATTACAATGAGCTCACACTTGTTTCCTGCCCATGGCTCATTCAGCCCTCAAATGATCCTGTGATTTAATGGTGACGCAGCCTTGGGAGGTAGCTAGCTACTGTTAGTGTCCCCATTTCACAGAAGAGAAAACCAAGGGCACAGAAAGGCTAAGCAATGTCCCCAAGGTAGGGGAGGATTTGCACATAGGTGCCCTGACTACCGAGTCCAGGTTCTCACCCCCATGTGAGCTAGCAGCCCCCGGACACACCGTGTTGATGGTTGGGGACCATGTGAGTGTGCTGGCCTGTGGAGTGCACAGGTTGTAGGAACAGGTACCTTCAAATACCCAGGTCACAGTCAGCATCTGAGTTCAGTAGGTTCAACGAGCTGCCTCTGCTCTTCCTGATCTGGGCAGCAGTGGGGGCCGCAGCTGGCTCTGAGCAGGGAGTGATGTGATCGGGCCAGGTTTCAGAGGAGCACCCCTGGGTTTAGGATGGAGATGAGACCATGGAAAGGGTACCAGGAAAGGGCCCCTCCCTGTGCCAGGCCTGTGCTGGTGTGGCTTTGTCCTAAGTGAGGTCGGTGGGAGGAAGATGCAAGGAAGTCAGAGTGTGGACGGGGCTGGGCAGCCACTTGGTTGTGGGGGTGAACAATTTGAAACCTGGTCTTTTTTTTTTTTTTTTTTACTTTTCTAGGGCCGTTCCTGCAGCATATGGAGGTTCCCAGGCTAGAGGTCTAATTGGAGCTGTAGCCGCTGAACTACGCCAGAGCCACAGCAATGCGGGATCCAAGCTTCATCTGCGACGTATACCCCAGCTCATGGCAATGCTGGATCCTTAACCCAAGGCCAGGGATCGAACCTGCAACTTCATGGTCCCTAGTTGGATTCGTTAACCACTGAGCCCTAATGGGAACCCTGAAACCTGGTCTTGATGTAACAGAAAAAGGGAAGCCTGGGACGTTTATGTGAATAAGGGGATTCTGATGAGTCGGGGTCCCCAAGGGACACCCCTGAAGAAGCACGCAGTGGGAAGTGTGAGCGGAACCAGGTAGAAATGAAATTTCTACAAAAGTGCCTCTGTCCCAGAGGGCCCGAATTCTGGGGTCCCTGACAGCCCCAGTGTATCCTTCACCCTCCCACCAGCACAGTCCAGCAGGTACCCCAAGAAGCAGGTGGTTAAATAGCTCCTGCCAGGCTTCCTGGCTGCCCTGGGTCTCTGGCAGTTGAAGAAACATTTTTGAAGATGAAGAGAAATAGTCTTTGAAACCACATGGATAATTAGGCAGCTTTGAAAAATGAATGTTGGTAGGAAAATGAAAATGTTCTGCCTCTGAGTGATAATCAAATAGGTAACTTTGTGGCATCAAAAGCTTGCACTGCTTAAGTACGAGTGTGTTAGCCTGGGGGAGGTGATTTAGCAAGGCTGAGGAGTTTATTAAAATCAAACACAGCCAGAAATGCAAACGTGGCTCTGGCTGACAAGTATGTGATACATGGGCCTGGCAAACCAGCCACCCTGGGATGGAGCCCCGACAAGCCCCCTGCTGCAGGTGTGGTGACACAGGCTAAAATGAGTGATCCCTGCCTTTCCTTTAGACGTTAGGAAATTCTTATTTAATCTGAGACAGATGCCACAAAATGTCGCCAGCATCAAAAGACGAGGTTGAATTAAGAGCTGCTTAACCATCTGCCCTGCCTTTGTTGACTGTGTTTTGCTAAGACGTGTGTTTTCATCCTGCTCCCATTTATCCCTGGGATTCCTGACTCTGTCAAGTTCATTTTGGCAAATGCACATTTGCTGTGCTGTGTCTGTCTGTGTAACACTCTGCAGAGGATGGGAAGCTGAGAGGAAGAGGAGGGAGCTGATTCCTGAGCTCTGATAGGTGTCTCATTGGGCCGGGCATTTGCTGGTGTTTCTGCCAGATGGTACTTTGCCCAGATCTTTGCATGCCCCCCTCCTGTTTATTCACATCTCAGCTATAAATGCTACTTCCTCCAAGAAGCCCTCCCAGACTATTCTAGCGCAGGTTGCTGTTGATGCCGTTACCTGCCTTTGTGTTTACTTCTCTTCTTCCCATGCTAGAGTGCAGGCTCCTCAAGGCCAGGCCAGGGATTCTGTATCCTTGGACAGTGTCCTGGATACTCAGGAGGTCATATGAATGATGGCATCTGATTATCTCAGTGGTTCTGGATGGATGGTGTTTTCATGTCACTCATAGAAAGGAAGAGTGAGGGGAGTTCCTACTGTGGCGCAGTGGAAACGAATCTGACTAGGAACCTTGAGGTTGCAGGTTTGATCCCTGGCCTCACTCAGTGGGTTAAGGATCCAGTGATGCTTCGAGCTGTGGTGTAGGTCGTAGGCATGGCTTGGATCCTGTGTTGCTGTGGCTGTGGGGTAGGCCGGCAACTGTAGCTCTGATTTGGCCCCAGCCTGGGAACTTCCATATGCCATAAAAAAAAAGAATAAATAAATAAATAGATAAAAGAACAAAAACAAAAACATACAAAAAAAAAAAAAAGAAGGGGAGAGTGAGGCTTGGCGAGCTGCAGTGGTCTGCCTGGACTCTTAAGCCAGCGAATCTTGTGCTGGAATTTGAACTCGAGTCTGTTGGCCTCCTGGGCCTTCTGGAACATGCCACCTGTCTCAGTGGGACCTAACCCTTGCCTTCAAGGAGCTCTCTGCCCAGCCAGGAAGAGTGAAACAAACACATTAGTCATTCTCACGTGTGCCACATAGGCTAGGCGCCCTGACACCCAATGGGAGCTTCAGGACGGGAGCAGTTGCATCATTGAGGACAAAGGCTTCTGGAGAGGTGGCATTTAAACAAGACCTTGTAACATGGTATTGTCAGGTGAGAAGGATTTTGAGGATAAGGGAGGACATGCTACTTAATGGGAACAGGACTAGCAAAGATACAGAGGTGGGAAAATAAAGGGCATTTGCAGGGATCAGTGAGTAGTCTGGCTCGGCCAGAGCATGGGAGCAGGATGTCTGAAAAGGGAGGTTGGCCCCAGATCCCTTGGCTAGACTGCTGGGCTGCAGCAGGTGGGTTCATCCAGTGTGCCATGGGGAGTCCTGCAGGTTCTTGAATGGGGGGAGGTGTTCAGGTGATGGGAAGGGGAGGGTGGAGGCCAGGGAGAGGGAGCCCTCAGTGGAGAAGCAGCCATGGTCAGTGTCAAGGTGGAGATCAGGATTGTGAAGCTGGTTCCTTTCAGGTAACAGTAAAACCATATTAGAATAGTTACATTTTTGTTCAGGTTCTTGCCATGAGCTCAAACCCTAGACAGATATTAGCTCATTCTTTGCTTCGTTCCCCTAGAGGGCATTTGAAGCTTCATTTTATAAAGGGGAACCAAAGCCAAAGCTTGCCAGCAGTGAGGGGTATAGTTAAGTTCAGAAGTGTTGGCCCAGCTCTGTGCTAGGCTTAAGGGAGAGTCAGCAGAACATATGCCCTTCCAGTCAAGTTCACTGCCCCTGGATCCTGGAGGCAAGTATCTGCAGATATCTACATGTTCAGACAAGGTGGTCCAGCACAAGCACTAAGGCAGGTGTCCTGGGGTTGGAGGCGAGGTGGTTGGGGCACCCTCCCTGGAGGAGGTGGGGCTGGGCTGGCAGGAGGATCTGTGGGGGCAGAGGGGGGAGGGAAGGGCCTTCTAGGCTGTGGGCATGGTGTGAGCGAAATCTGGGCGATGAGAGAGGTAGAGGAGTGACAGGTGGACGTGGAGGGGTGTGCAGCTGGCGGCCCAGCCCCAGTGTTGGGCTGGGTCAGATGCTGAACCCAAGGTGGTACTTGGAGGCCTTTGCTTCTGCTTCCTTGGTCCGTGCATTTGTGCACCTGGGACCTCAGGAAGCCTAATTACTGCTCTGAGAAAGCATTCCTTACAGGGCAGGATTCTTTATTCTTTCAAGACTGAGCAACTGAGGAGAAAAGGTGTGGTAAAAATCCAATCAGTTGGAGTTTCTGTCATGGCTTTCAGTGGTAACAAACCTGACTAGTATCCATAAGGATGCAAGTTTGATCCCTGGCCTCGCTCAGTGGGTTAAGGATCCGGTGTTGCCGTGAGCTGTGGTGTAGGTCACAGACGTGGCTTGGATCCCGTGTTGCTGTGGCTGTGGTACAGGCCAGTAGCTGCAGCTCTGATTCGACCCCTAGCCTGGGAACTTCTATATGCCAAGGGTGCAGCCCTAAAAAGACACACACACACACAAAATCCTATCAGTCAATGACTGCAGCTCTGTTGTGCCCAGGGCTTTGTTGGGGAAGGGCAGTCTCCCCAGCTGTCAGTGTGGCCTCTGGCCTTCCATCCTGTGCAGAAGCGGGCTCCAGGCTAACTGAGTCGTCAGTCATCTCATCACCCATGGAGATGCACCCCCCCCCCCCATGTTGGCTCCTGCCCTGTGGCCAGTGGCCTTGGCTATAGCACAGTACCATCAGGCCTCCTCTGCCCAGCAAGTCAGGCCAGGGAAACGTGCTCCAGGATATACATTGTCGCCTCCTGTGGAATGGGCATTGTGCTTGACCCTGGGGCGTTGGGGAGGATGGGAGGTGAAAGGGCACTGTTCCTGCTGCAAGGAACAGGTGTTTGCCTCCCTTTGGCCATGTGCATGTGACGTTCACAGTTTTTGCCATGTCAGAGAGTACTCCCAGTCATGGGTGGAGTATCATGATCAACTCTGAAGTCAGGCTGCCCTGATTCGAAGTCTGGCTCGACCACTCGTAAGCCGTGTGAACTTGGGCAAGTTACTTCATCTCTCTGATCAAGTTGAGTCTGATCTGAGTCACAATTTTCTCATCTCTAAAAAGGTCCTTTCTCTCTGCTGTACTCTAGAAAATTGACAGCACGCTGTAAACCAGCTATAATGGAAAAAATAAAAATCATTAAAAAAATAAAATAAAATAAAAAGGTCCTTACTTTCTAGAGTTGTGAGGGTGAAAATTATGGAATGCCCCTAAATGTTTAGAATGGTGGCCAGCATGCTCAGTGCCATATAATAAAATCATCCACTGTGATTATTGCTACTTAACATTTTCCTTTAAATAAATTTAGCTTAAATACAATTTCTTTCTTTTTTCTTTTTTTTTTTATGGCCGCACCCACAGCATATGGAAGTTCCCAGGCTAGGGGTCGAATCAGAGCTGCAGCTGCCAGCCACAGCCACAGCCGCAGCAACTCGGGATCTGAGCCACAGCTTGTGGCAATGTCAGATCCTTTAACTTTCTGAGTGATGCCAGGGGTCAAACCAATATTCTCACGGACGCTGTGTTGGGTTCTTAACCTGCTGAGCCACATTGGGAACTCCTGGATACAATTTAAAAAGAACTTTATATCATTACCGTAAATGGAAAAGCAACATAATTTTCATTAATAATTGATAGCCATAAAAATAAATATGAAAACAGAACACCATTATAAAGTCTTAGGTATCCATGTTGGGCTTGAATCTGCTCCCCCATTAAAGAGGGGCAAACCAAAGAATTGAAGGGTCATGACCAACTGTGGACTGAGAATCTGAAATGGGACTTTCTCACGTGGCTGACTGTCATTTGTATAGAGATCACCAAGTCCTCAGTGTGGTCCAAGGACCTGTAGCACCAGCATCAACCGGAAAGCTTGTTAAAAATGCAGATTCCTAGGCCCCACCCCAAACCTGCTGAATCAGAACCTGCATCCTAATAAGATCTCCAGGTGACTCGTGGGCACATTACAGTTTGAGAAGTCTGGCCTGTCATTGCTAGATTTGCACATTCCACCCTTGGAGAAAGATGGGCTGAGTTCATTCTCTATTTTATGCATGAGGAGAGTAAGGTCCAAGAGTGACCTGCCCAGAGTCACTTGGTGAGTTAAGGGCAGCAGTAGATCAGAATCCGATTCTCCAGACTCACTACAGGATAGCATCCTTGAGAGGAAGCCAAGCTCCACGTCATCTTTACTTCCTGTGTGACTTTTGAACACATTCTTAACCTCTCTGGGCCTTAGTTTTCTTTTCCGCAAATAATGCCATTCCTCGGAGGTTGTCAGGATTAAACGAGATGATCCTCAGTCAACAGCAGTGTTGGCTGCTGCTGTCCTTCTAGAAGACCTCAGGGCCTGCCTAGGCCTCTCTAAGGTCTGGCTCAGGATGTGGCCTCCACCCAGACCGGCTGGGATTGCCTCAGAGCTGTTGGTGGACATGCTGTCAGTATCATTGTGGTTGCTGTTTCTATTCCCTGTGTTGTATGTGTTACCAATGAGTCATCAATTGAATTTAATAATTTAATATCTCAAATCAGTGACTGTGCCTCACTTGGTTGTATGCTGCATAGGATTAACTTGGATTTTAATCAAATACAGGTTTTTTAAAGGTGGTTGCCTGGATTGTCACGAAGAAGCAGGGAGTGGCTTAGCATGTCCCAGATTCTACAATCCCGCTCTCTCTCTCTCTCTCTCTCTCTCTCTCTCTCTCCCTCCCCCTCTCCCTCCCTCCCTCTCTTTCTCCCTCCCTCTCTCTCTCTCTCTCTCTCTCTCTCTCTCTCTCTCACACACACACACACACACACGGTTGTCTCTTTCTTGCGAGGTTATTGGAATAAGGGACTTCCAGGGATCCTCTCCCTCCTTCTGGGAGCAGCAGAGCTGAAGCACATTCTCGTAATGAATTCTCATGTCAAAACAATGTCTTTGTATCCTCATCACAGCATCTCCTGTTTACTGCCATCCTCGTTTCTGCCTCTTGTGGACATTTTATTTCATGCTTAGAACAACTCTGTTAGGTGGTTGGATCATTTTTGCCCTCATTTTTTTTTTTTCAAGTTAAGGGATAATTCACAAACCACAGAATTCACTATTTTAAAGTGTAACATTCTCTGATTTTAGTATATTCACAAGGTTGTATAAGGAATACCATGATCGATTTTAGAATATTTTCATCGCCTACAAATAAACCCTGTAAGCAGTCATTCCTGATTTCTCCCATCTCCCCCAGCCCCTGGCAACCATGGATCTCCTTTTGTATCTCTGGATTTGCTTTCTCTAGACATTTTGTGTAAAGGGAACCATCTAGTATGTGGCCTCTTGTGACTGACTTCTTTCACTTAGCATTTTTTTTTTTTTCTTTTGGCCTCACCCGAGGCCTGTGGAAGTTCCTGGGCCAGGGATCAAGTCTGCTTCACAGCTGTAACCAGAGCCCCAGCAGCAACAATGCCAGATCCTTAACCCACTGTGTCACAAGGAAACTCCCATCACTTAGCATAATGTTTTTGAAGTTCATCTATGTTGTAACAGTGCTTTGTTCCTTTTTATGGCCAAGTCATGCTCCAACTCCAGTGTTTTGCTTTTCCATTCCTTAGTTGATGCACATTTGAGCTCTTTCTGCTTTCTGGCTGTTGTAAACAGTGCCGCTGTGAACATGCTTGTAGAGGTGTTGCATGAAATCTTGTTCTCATTTTGTTGAAGGGGAAACTGAGGCTGGGGTTAAGTAACTTGCCTGAGACCCCACAGCAAGAGAGACCCGGCCCAAGAAAAGCCTTCATTTGGAGCTGGAGGAATCGAGAGCTCTGGCCCACGCAGTAGGCACCTCTTCCCTTTAAGGTCTCTGGCCGTTCTTGTGTGGTTAGAGCATCTCCTGACTGTTGAGTGTCAGGAGATGGCCAGGGGCCAGAAGCTCAGCTTTGCTTTGAAGGCAGACACTCTGCAGTCCCATCATTTAGTGGAGAGGCTGGGGCTTCTGCAGCAGGTCAGGGAGAAAGACCTCTGAGAGTCCAGATGCTCATGTGTGCAGTTTCGTCAGCTGCCCCCTGCAGTAGCCCCTCTGAGCATGGCATCCACGGGATTTTACCCTGTTTCCCACATCCCTATCAGGACTAATCTCACCTAAGCCAGCCTTCTTAACACATTCTCCATGCATAGCTGAATGTTAGGGATGTGACTTTATTTTTGTTTTATTTTAATTAACTTATTTTCTTTGTCTTTTCTAGGGCTGCACCCGCAGCATATGGAAGTTCCCAGGCTAAGGGTCTAATCAGAGCTGTAGCCGCCGGCCTACACCAGAGTCACAGCAACGTGGGGTCCGAGCCTCTTCTGCAACCTACACCACAGCTCACAGCAATGCCGGATCCTTAACCCACTGAGTGAGGCCAGGGATCGAACATGCTAGTCGTGTTTGCTAACCACTGAGCCACCACAGGAACTCCATGACTTTCTTTAAATTGAGGATATCTGTAAGAAGTAATAAGTGCTTACTGTAAAGATGTTATAGGATACAGAGATCTATAAAGTAGGTGGTGAAAAAATCAACACCCCTGGAGTTCCTGTTGTCGCTCAGTGGCTTAAGAATACGACATAGTGTCCATGAGGATGTGGGTTTGGTCCCTGGCCTCGCTCAGTGGGTTAAGGACCCAGCCTTGCTGCAAGCTGTGGCATTAGTTGCGGACGAGGCTCAGATCCGGCGTTTCAGTGGCTGTGTGTAGGCCGGCAGCTATAGCTCCAATTCGACCCTTAGCCTGGGAATTTCCATATGCCGCTGGTGCAGCCCCATAAAGGAAAACAAAAGAAAAAAGAATCAGCGCCCCCCCCACTCGCCGCCAGGGCCACGGCCATGTTCAAATTCAGTGGTCTCCCCATGTTCTTAGAAGATGCTATGCACATTTCGCCTTTCCTGAGTGCCTTTCTGCCCTTCTCTCTCTAACTCCTCCCTGCCAGGGCCCTGTATAACTGCTGCTGTGGTAGAACTTTCCGGACTTCTCTCATGCTTGGTGAACTCCCCCTCCAGTGACCTTTCCTTTCCAGGCAGCATGACAGAGATGGGAAAAGGCCAGAAAGGTCTTCTCTAGAGATTGGGAATTAAACACCAGCAAAATCCCTAAAGTTCTAGGGCAGGGGATTTGCCAGGAGGCAGTGGGACCAGGGCCTTTTTTGGCCTTAAACTTTCCAGACCTAGTTTGCTGTGTAAACACTGTGTACAAATAGCAATTAGAATCCAGGGAGGAGTTCCCGTTGTGGCTCAGTGGTTAACGAATCCAACTAGTATCCATGAGGATGCAGGTTTGATCCCTGACCTTGCTCAGTGGGTTAGGGATCCGGCGTTGCCGTGACTCTGGCGTAGGCCGGCAGCCGTAGCTTCAATTCGACCCCTAGCCTGGGAACTTCCACATGCCGCAGGTCTGGGCCTACAAAGACAAAAGGCAATAAAATAAAACAGCAACACCACCACCACCAACAAAAATCCAGCCTAATTGTGTGCAGTGGTGCATTGACGCCAGTCCTTTAAGATTGTTGTTTTGCTTGCTCTCTGCACCCTGCACCTCCTGGTTCTGGAGATTAAACAGCAGTTCAGAGACTGGTAGTCCAATCTCAGAGTCCCAGCTCTTTACAGTTTTGCTTCTTATGTCAGGATGCCATCTCCCAGCCCCTTGCCCTTGAATATACATGAAGGTGCTAGAGGTTTGATCCTCCAGGAGGGCTGCTGGCTCTTCCCAGCAGGCCCACATCTAAGTTTTCATTTTCATGTTCCAGAAAAATTGATTTTCTCTAACCCAACCTCCCGAATGAGAGTCTCAACCCTCCCACCCCAGCCCAGGCCCTCTATTCCAATGGCCTCACACAACCCCATGTCTTATTCTGCTAAACTGAGCTTTCTGAGGGTAGGGGAGCCAGACTGCCTGGGTTCTCGTTGCAACTCTTCTGTTTACCTACTAGGCCTTGGTTTCTACAGGAGCGAACAGGAGTTCCCTTGTGGCACAGCAGATGAAGGATCTGGTGTTGTCACTGCTGTGGCACAAGTTTGATCCCTGCCCTGGGAACTTTTGCATGCTGCAGGCATGACCAAAAAAAAATCCCTAAACCAAGGATGAACATAATATTCCCATTTTATGGGAGTGTTGTGAAGACTAGTTAGAAAAATTGTGTCAGAGGTTCCTATTGTGATGCAACAGGATTGACGGTGTCTCTGCCATGGCAGGGATGCAGGTTCAATCCCGGCCCAGAGCAGTGGGTTAGTGATCTGGCATTGCTGCAGCTGTGACATAGGTTTCGACTCTGGCTTGGAATTGATCCCTGGCCTAGGAACTCCATATGCCACAGGGTGGCCAAAAAAGAAAAAGAAGGAAAAGAAAAATTGTGTCAAATACTTAGAAAAATCTCAGGCACGTAGGAAGTGCCATATAAAGATAAGCTATTTTTTTTTAAGATTTTAATTTTTTCCATTATAGCTGGTTTACAGTGTTCTGTCAATTTTCTGCTGTACAGCAAGGTGACCCTGTCACACACATACATATATACATTCTTTTTCTCACATTATCATGCTCCATCATAAGTGACTAGATGCAGTCCCCAGTGCTACACAGCAGGATCTCCTTGCGAAGATGAGCTATTGTTATATGACCTTTTTGTTAGGACTCTCCTCTGAGCGTGCTAAGAATGAGTATAGAGTGGTGTAGACTAATGTAGGGTTGTGGAAAGAGCACGGGCTTTGGAGTTGGACCACTCTGGGTTCAAATCCCAGCTCTTCACGTGTGGGCCTGGGTGAGCAACTTCGCTGAACCTCAGATCCCCTCATTACAGCGCATGTTCTAGCATGTTCTAAGGACAGACAATTCAGAAATGCTTGGCTGCAGCTTGTGGGAGCACTGTCAAAGATCTTTGCTCCGTAGAATCATGGAGTCACAGAATATCCAGTCTGCCTGAGACCCACATCCATGGTCCATACCCACTTTTACACAAGAGGAGATAAGCCCCCTGGAGAAGTCATTTTCGTGAGACCCCACAGCTGAGAGCAGAGGGGCTCCAGATGCTTCCACACCGAGGGCCGCCTGTGCCTCTTTCAGAGCCAGAAACATGTATAAGCAGGAGAGAAGAATGAAGAGACAGTGGCTCTGTCTTGAAATAACCTGGTCTGAGGGAGGGGGGCAGGCACTTAGGGCAAAATAGCTTTCCATGAGTGAGCAAATTCAGAGGTGCCTGCAGAGGCATAGACCAGCCAGCACTGAGTTAATGTGAGGTGCTGTCATGTCACCATCCGTCCAAGTCGCCGCAGCTGGTGGAGGCGCAGTCCCTCAAAGCTAGTGACTCTCAAACTCGAGTTGGAGGGCTTGTTAAAGCATAGGTGGCCCGACCCCACCCCCAGAGCTTCTGCTTCTGTAGGGCTGGTGTAGGGCCTGAGAATGTGCATTTCTAACAGGGTCTGGGGAGAGGCTGATGCTGTAGGTCTGGGGACTCCACTTTGAGATCCACTCTGTTGAGTAGTTCTTGCTACTGAGAGTGGTCCTTGGACCTGCCTGACAGAAATACAGGTCCAGGCCTGCAGCATCAGAAACCTGTCTTTGCAGGATCCCCAGGTAATCTGTTGACACGCTGTGGTTTGAGAGGTGATGGCATAGTGCAGAGTTCTCTTCCCTGGCTGCATGCTAGGATGACATGGGGAGCTTGAGAACCCCTGATTCCCAAGCCCCAGTTCTTAGTAATTAAGTTGGAATCTCTGGGAATGAGGCTTAGGTATCAAGAGTCTGTAAAGCTCCTCAGGAGGTTGGCCCAGGGTGGGGCCAAGTCTGAGAACCACCAGCTGGAATCTGCAATGGCAGCTGCGAGTGGTCTCACTGGTGATCAGCTCTAACCTTGGCATTTACCTGAGATGCAGACCAAGGGTGTAGGAGCCAAAGGGTCCTGCTTGAGGTCCACAGCCAATAAATGATATATCTAGGCTCTGGATAACTCTTTCACCAGCTCTTTCAACTCTAAGTCCCCTTAATATAGCTCCATGGTAACTGCAATATACCAGTGGCCACAGGAATCCACTGTAAATCTTGAAAGACCTGTGTGTTCCCTGGAACTCACTGTTTTCTTTCAGAGCAGCTGATCATCCCAAGTGAGAACTGCATATTGAAGGGAGGCTGTGTACATAGCAGCTGGGACTGTGAGCTCCGGGCCAGCCCTGCCACTTACTAACCAAGCCTGGAGCTCTGTGTCTCAGATTCTTCCTCTAGAAACAAAGATGGGGATAATAAATAGTTTCCACCTCACAAAGCCATAGTGAGGATTAAGAGTTAATATCCTACTACTCGGCCATAGAAGAGGATGAAATTTGGCCATCTGCAACCACATGGATGGACTGGGAGGGTTTTCTGCTTTGTGAAACAAGCCAGAGAAAGACAAACACTATTGACACCACTTATATGTGGAGTCTGAAAACAAACAAACTATTGACTATAACAAAAAAGAAACACGGAGTTCCCGTCGTGGCGCAGTGGTTAACGAATCCGACTAGGAACCATGAGGTTGCGGGTTCGGTCCCTGCCCTTGCTCAGTGGGTTAACGATCCGGCGTTGCCGTGAGCTGTGGTGTAGGTCGCAGACGCGGCTCGGATCCTGCGTTGCTGTGCCTCTGGCGTAGGCCGGTGGCTACAGCTCCGATTCAACCCCTAGCCTGGGAACCTCCATATGCCGCGGGAGCGGCCCAAGAAATAGCAACAACAACAACAACAAAAGAGACAAAAAGACAAAAGACAAAAAAAAAAAAAAAAAAAAACAGACTCACAGATACAGAGAATAGACTAATGGTTACCAGTGGGAAGAGGGAAGGGGCAGAGGGCAAAATAGGGGTAGGGGAGTAAGAGGTACAAACTATTATGTATAAATAAACTACAAGGCTATATTGTACAGCATAGGGAATATAGCCAATATTTTTAAACTATAAATGGAGTATAACCTTTAAAAATTGGGAATCACGATTGTGCACTTGAAACTTATATAATATTGTACATCAACTGTACCTCAATAAATAAAGAAAAATAAATTTAAAAATTAAAGCTGAGATCACTGACTTGCATGTAGAAAGCACTTTATAAATGTTATTATTTCATTAACATGGGTGACCTAGGATAAATCATGTGACCTTGAGCAATCCAGTCTTTAACTTCTCTGTGACTCAGTTTCCTCCTCTGTTCAAGGAGGGTAAGTATAGAGCTGCCCCTACAGAGTAGTCGCAAGGAGTAGATGAGATTGTAGGTCTAAGGTTCTGAGCAGTTTCAGACACACAGCTGATGTCAGTGAATGGTAGCTGTGGTCATTCAGGACAGACTGAGAGCCTGCACAGGAGTCAGTTCTGGATGGGCCAGAGTCTGGGTTGGGCTGGTCCCAATTCTCTGAAGGAAGCATCTAAAGTCATGGGGATTGGAGTTCCCTAGTGTCCTAGCAGTTAAGGATTCAATGTTGTCACTGCTGTGGCTCGGGTTCGATCCCTGGTCCGGGAACGTTTGCATGCTGCGGGCACAGCCAAAAAGAGTCATGGGGATTGAGGTTTCTGGCATGTTTTGCCTGGAGTAAAGCTTATAGTGTCCTTCATCCTCATGCATGTAAAGCATTTTCATGCAGGGGAAAATATCTATATGTAAGCCAAAAGGGCAGAAGGAACATTAGGTAGTAGCAGGGTAGCAGTTATCATATAGTTGATGAAAGAACTCTCTAACAGTTAAAACCATTCTGTGGGAGGGAGGTGAGCCCCCCATCAGCAGAAGTGTTCAATAAGAACTCTGTGCGCTCTGATGGAGACATTGTAAGAATTTTAGGTCTGAGCTTGGAGGCTGCATTACTCAGTGTTCTCAAGCTTGCTTATTGATAAAAATCACCTGGGAATACTTGTTAAAAACACAAATTCTCGGGAATTCCCCCTTTGGCACAGTGGAAACGAATCCAACTAGTATCCACGAGGATGTGGGTTTGATCCCTGGCCTCACTCAGTGGATTAAGGATCCGGTGTTGCCATGAGCTGTAGTGTAGGTCGCAGATACGGCTCAGATCCTGAGTTGCTGCAGCTGTGGTGTAGGATGGCAGCTGCAGCTCTCCTAGCCTGAGAACTTCCATATGCCATGGGTGTGGCCCTACAGAGCAAAACAACAAAAACAAACCCGCCACAAATTCCCTGGTCCCATTCCAGACCCACTGAGGGGGTAGGGGCCTAGGAATCAGCTCTCCAGCTGATTCTTACTGGAAAGTTTGGGAAAGTTGGGCTAAATGACTTTCAACCTTCTTCTAATCCTGAGATTCCCTGAAAAAAGTCATTTGTGAAAAGAGACATTTTGTGAAAAAGAAGACGTTCTGGGTGGGAGCGGGTCACACTGGTGGCATATTTCCTCCTACAGCCTTGGTCAGGCCATGATGCCCAGGCACCTGCCAGCCTGTGTCCCCGACACTTTCTCCTTGGGCTCTGTGACTCTGTTGCCAGGGGCTCTGGGACTCTCGCTGCTCCCCCGCAGGGTCCTTCCACCGGGCCCACCTCTGAGCCGGGACTAAGCAGGGATCAGAGTTCCGTATTTTTAAGGAACAACACAAGCTTCACACCCCCCCACCCCCCGACCCCCTGCCCCCGACTTCCCGCAGAACGTTCTGTTTACTGCTTGGATTTTGTTGGTTTTGCCCACGAGTTACTTTTCATCAGGCATTCATTAGACTTGATGAGATAACCTTTAATGAAGGACCCATGCATTTTGAATTAAAAAGCTTCTTTATTAACACAAAGTACTATTCTAAATTAGAGGTTTGGGGATGTGCAATTTGGCCTTCTGGCAATAATAATTATGAGGATAATTATGCCTTGTGTTTATTACAGTGCCTTCCCCCCAAGGGTCTCTGGTCTCTGCTATAGCTCAGGTGTTGGTGGGGGCGCGTGGGGTGGGGCACCGGGGAAAGGCACACTCAAATGAATCCAGCTGCCATCCAGCTGTTGATGGAGGCCCCTATGGTTAGTATCCCCGAGTCCCTGGTGGAGTCTGTGGGCATGTATGCACCACCAGGGAGCTTGAAACGATTATGGGGCTGGAGCCTTCCTTTCTGGTGAGGCTCCAGGAAATTGCAGGAGGAGGCAGGGCTCAAAGGTGGCGCCCCAGAGGGCTTTCGCTCACGCCATGGCCCTTGCCTTCCCTTCTTGTCTGATTCTAATAATCTCTCATCAGTGCGCAGCTGGAATCTAGGGCCACCAATTGTTCTGAGTTGTCTGGGACCAAGGAGGAGTCCACCAGGATGCAGGACTTGGGGTGCTAAAATCGGAAACATCTTGGGCAAACTGGGACAAGTTGATCACCCTCCTGAAATCTTTGTGCTCCAGTTCTTTGCAACTCCATCACCTCTCCCCAAATGACCTTGGACAATTATCAGCAGAGGCCTCATTGTCCTCCTGAGAGGGTCACTCCTGGTTGTTATGGGAATTTAATGAGTTAATACATAAAAAGCACCTACTCCTGGCACATAGTACTTGTGACATTAGCTTTGCTTGTTCTTTTGAGTGGACTGAGACCTTTGAGGCCACTCGGCCTCCATCTGGTGCAGGGGTCCTCTCTGGTGACCCTGCCTGATCACCCAAGATGTAACATCCCTTCTTCATGTGTGGCCTTTTCCTATGGCTGGTGAACCAGCCACTATGCTCTTGGCTCTGAGGACCCAGAGAGGATGGGACTCTTTTCTTGGTGACATCCCATGGATCCTTGAGGACCACTCACCTGTCTCCAGCCTGGGTCTCCTCTTCCCTGGGCAGGTCTCCCTTCGTGGGACCTGACCCCTGACTGCATCCTAGTTGTGTCCCCCAGAAGTGGTGTTGTCTGCCCCCGTAAGCCCCAGGGCCCAGCCTTGAACTTGGCTGAGCTCTGGGGGCTTTTCTCTGCCACGGACAGTTATAGCAGGTGTAGAAGGTACCCATCCTTTGAATTAGACCTGGAGAAGAATTTTCTGAGGACAAAAGTCTCATGAAGAAGGCCGCAGGGCCTCTGTCCCCAGATCATGGGTGCTGAGCTGGAAAGGCCGACAAGAGTTTGTAGCCAAGCCCCTGCTCAGCAGGGACTCCTCCTTCTCTGGCCCAGAGGCAGGTCCCCTGCACTTGCTTGACTCAAGGTGGTGGGATAGCACAATGGTTAGGACCCCCAGCTGCCTGATCAGCCTAATTTGCATCCAAATCTTACTTCCCTACTTTCAGCTGAGGGACTTTGGGCAAGTCACTTGCAATGTCCTTATAGGTACAGAAGGGTTACAAGCTAGCTCATATGAAATAGTGACTGGGGGAGTTCCCGTCGTGGCACAGTGGAAATGAATCTGACTAGGAACCATGAGGTTTTCAGGTTTAATCCCTGGCCTTGCTCAGTGGCTTGAGGAGCTGGCATTGCCGTGAGCTGTGGTGTAGGTTGCAGATGTGGCTCGGATCTGTTGTTGCTGTGGCTGTGGCATAGGCCGGCAGCTGCAGCTCCAGCTCCTATTAGACCCCTAGCCTGGGAACCTCCATATGCCCGTGGGTGTGGCCCTAAAAGGAGAAAAAGACAAAAAAAAAAAAAAAAAAAAAAAAAAAAAGAAGAAAGAAATAGTGACTGGTACTATTTACAGTTGCTATTATCCTCATCCCCCAGGGAATGGCTGAGAATTTTTTTGCTCCTTCTGCTCAGATGGGAAGTTGACTGGGCCAAGTTGAGGTTTGCTCCTTCCTGTCTGGGTACCTGGATCTCCATATTCTTGTCCCAGGGACATGAAGCACTGTTCCCCGAGATGATGGACTTCTCCTCCCAGCATGGGGAGTTCACCGGCTGGGTTAGTGGCTGGTGACATGGCCTGGCTGGAGGGTGTTGGCATCACATCCCAGCCAGACTGTTTCGAGCAGGTGTTTCATGGCGCACCTTCCTTCCTGTGCACCAAAGGATGGAGGAAACGGATGGAACTGCCAAGAACCAAACCAAAACAAAAAAACAGGATGGGAGTTCCCCGTTGTGGCTCAGTGGTAATGAACCCAACTAATATCCACGGGGATGCAGGTTTAATCCCTGGCCTCTCTCATTGGGTTAAGGATCTGACATTGCTGCAAGTTATGGTGTAGGTTGAAGAGGTGACTCGGATCTGGTGTTACTGTGGCTGGCAGCTGCAGCTCTGATTCAACCCCTAGCCTAGGAACTTCCATATGCCCTAGGTGCCACACCACCGCCAAAAAACATAGGGAAGCCACAGGGCACAGTGCAGAATGGTGCCTGGCACACAGTAGGGCCTTGATAGCTCTCTGTGGAAGGCAAATGAAAGCAGCAAGTGTGGATGCATTCTGGGCCCTCAGCAGCCTCTAGGTGTGGGGCCATGTGCTCCTGTGACTATGTCAGTGGCCAAATGAGGCAAGGCTGTGTGTTGCTTGCACCAAGGACTGGGAGCGTAGGGTGGTTGGGATGGCTTGTGGCAAGCCCAGGTGGGAGGAACGAGACTGAGGGCTGGACGTTTCTGGGCTGATCTCAATAAGACACCTGCTTTGAGGACCCTTGGAAATAGCTTGAACAGCTTGGTGGCTTTCTGTCTCTTCTGCCTTCATCATGAGCAGGGAGCAGGAGTGCATTGTATGATTCTTCAGTGATGTCTGAGTCCTGAAAGTTCCATTTCCTAGCTTCTGCTCCATTTCAAGACAGAGATCGACTGTCTTTCTTTCACAGATCTTCCTTCTCTGTTTCTCACTTTCACAGGGAGCTGACCCACTTTATCCTTGAATTGGCCAGGTTATTTTTTCCAATAAAAGCTCTTTTTATGATACCTTTATTTTTTCTATTTTTAAAATTTATGTATTTATTTATTTAGTCTTTTTAGGGCCATACCTGCAGCTTTAGTTCCCAGGCTAGGGGTGGAATTGAAGCTTCAGCTGCTGGTCTGCACCACAGCCACAGCAATGCCAGATCTGAGCTGCATCTGCGACCTACACCACAGCTCACAGCAATGCCAGATCCTTAACCCACTGAGCGAGGCCAGGGATAGAACCTGCAACCTCATTGGTTGGATTCATTTCTGCTGAGCCATGATGGGAACTCCCTTTGTGATTCTTTTATGGCTTCGAGGTTTAGAAAGTCATCCTCTATTAGGAGGTTGTATGAATGTTAAATTATGTTTACTTCGGACTTTGTTTAATTTCAAAAACTATTTAAAATATAATTCTAGGGAGTTCCCTTGTGGCTTTAGCAGGTTAATGATCTGGTGCTGTCACTGCAGTAGCTCAGACCCCTGGCCCAGGAACAGGTGCAGCCAAAAAAAAAAAAAAAAGAAAGAAAAAAAAAAGAAAAGAAATAAAATAGAATTCTATCTCGAGTTTTGTTTTGATTCTTTGGTTAACTTAGAGTCTTTCTCTTGTTTGGGTTCCCAAAATTACTGATTTGTTATTCTGACGTCAGTTATTATTCCTTCCCTTCCCAAATTTATTTGTGAATCCTCCTTTAGCATTTATTAAATTAAGACATGTTATTTATGGACTGTACTTTCTGAACTGTGCATTTTCTTTCTATGATCTTTTTTTTTTTGTCTTTTTAGGGCTGCACCCATGGCACACGGAGGTTCCCAGGCTAGGGGTCGAATTGGAGCTGTAGCTGTGGCTACAGCAACACAGGATCCCAGCCACATCTGCAACCTACACAGCTCACGGCAAAGCCGGATCCTTAACCCACTGAGTGAGGCCAGGTATCGAACCTGCATCCTCGTGGATACTAGTCAGATTATTTTCTGCTGAGATTATGATCTATTTTTTCCTGTTATCCTCTATTTTAATTACTATAGCCTTATAAAATTTGTTATCACTCCATCTTGTCTTTTAGAGAATCTTACTTGCTTATTCCTCAGTTGAAATTTAAAACTATTTCATCAAGGAGTTCCCATTGTGGCTCAGTGGGAGTACCCCAACTAGTATCCATGAGGATGTGGGTTCAATCCCTGGCCTTGCCCAGTGGATTAAGGATCTGGCATTGCCAAAAGCTGTGATGTAGGTCACAGATGTGGCTCATATCTGGCGTTGCTGTGGCTGTGGTGTAGCCTGGCAGCTGCAGTTCCGTTTTGACCCCTAGCCTGGGAACTTCCATATGCCACAGGTGTGGCCCTAAAAAGAAAGAAAGAAAGAGAAAAACTATTTCATCCAGTTTAAAAAACAAACAAACAAACAAACAAACTTTGGGGATTTGAGCAGGAATTCCATTAAACAATTTGTAAATTTTTAAAAAAAATCACCATCAGGAGTTCCCTGATGGACTGGTGGTTAAGGATCCGGCATTGCCCCTGCTGTGGCTTAGGTCACTACTGTGGCACAGGTTCAATCCCTGGCCCAGGATCTAATTTCTTGCTGTGGATATGGCCAAAAAAAAATCACCTTCAGTTCAATATTTTGACATGTCCCTGAATGTTGTATATGTTCATGTATAAATCTAATTTAAAAATATCTTTGTGAACTTTTCTACCTTTCTTGATATTGGTCACATACATTTTCCATTATGATTTTCTCTATTTTATATTATTTTATCTTTATTGAAAAAAAATCTTTTTTTGCTTTTTAGGGCCGCACCCATGGCATATGGAGGTTCCTAAGCTAGGGGTCGGATTAGAGCTGCAGCTGCTGGCCTACACCACAGCCACAGCAACGCAGGATCCAAGCCATGTCTGAAATCTACACTACAGCTCATGGCAATGCCGAATCCTTAACCCACTGAGCAAGGCCAGGGATCAAACCCGCGACTTCATGGTTATTAGTTGGATTCATTTCTGCTATGCCACAGCAGGAACTCCTCTATTTTATATTATATCGTGGTTTGGAATAGAATCCTTAAAAACTATAGTTATTGCCGGCATATAGGAATATTATTGATATATCCAGGAGTGGAATTGATGGGTCATACAGTAACTTTAGGTTTAACCATTTGAGGAACTGCCAGGCTCTTCTCCACAGAGGTTTCCCTGCCGCCTCTTGGACAGGCTTGTCTTCAGAGTCACAGGACAGGGAAGAAAGTCAAACCACAGAGTCTGTGCGAATTGCCTGTTTTCAAAGCAGCAGACTATTATAAATATCCTTAAGACTACAGCTTCACCGTCAAGTCTGATGATCCCAGAGAAAGTTGTGGATCCTGTGAGGCCTCAAGCTCACGGCTATGAGTGCTGGTCATCGGGTGCCTTCTGCGTTCTGGCTAGCAGACTGTGCTCTTAGAGAAGGTGCTAGAATAAACTCTAAGGTTCAGGGTTCAAGACTGGGTGACACGGAGTTCCCATCGTGGTACAGTGGAAACGAATCCGACTAGGAACCATATAGGTTTCGGGTTCAATCCCTGGCCTTGCTCAGTGGGTTAAGGATCCGGCGTTGCCGTGAGCCATGGTGTAGGTCGCAGACGAGGCTGGGATCTGGTGTTGCTATGGCTGTGGTGTAGGCCGGTGGCTACAGCTCTGATTAGACCCCTAGCCTGGGAACCTCCATATGCCGCTGGTGCGGCTCTAAAAGGACAAAAGACAAAAAAAAGAACGGGTGACATATAGTGATGAAGGCTCTTGGAGGAGGGGTGGGGGTCTCAAGCCGGGGACAGGGAAGACGGGGGAGGGAAAGGAGACTGGGAGGAGAAAGAGGGTGTTGGGCGTTTGGAGTTTGGGGTAGGTCCATGGGCAGCTGTGACTGCTAACGCTGACCTATGTCCTTTGGCTGCAGATCTGGCCGAGTGCAAGCTGGTTTCCTTCCCCATCGGCATCTACAAGGTCCTGCGGAATGTCACCGACCAGATCCACCTCATCACGCTGGCCAACAATGAGCTCAAGTCCCTCACCAGCAAGTTCATGACGACTTTCTCTCAGCTCCGAGGTAGGTCCTGGTCAGCTCAGGCCAGGAGGGCAAGCTGGCCCTTGTCTTCCAGCTCCAGCCCTGTCTGACAGTGTCACCAGGGTCAGCTAGACTCAGAAAACCACTCCCAGGGGAGACTTTAAGGCTGGACCTATGCCTTCCCTGCAGCTGGACGTTTCTAAGTATCACTCATGCCTCTAGCAGCCTGTGAATCAGACTGACTAATGGCCAAGGGGGCGGATCCTGGAGTGATTCTCTTGTTCTAAACAGACCAGTGGGGTATTTGGCGTCCTGCAGCTCAGGAATAAATATTTCTCGGTAGACTTGAATGAGTGCCCTTCTGACTCCCCCAGTCTGCTTTGTTCTCGCACGTTGCTTTCTCGGTTCAGGAGTGACAGATGCCAGGGATGTTGTCTCCTCTGCTGTGCACACACAGAGCAAGCAGCCACGGATGCTCAGCAGGGAGGTGGATGGGAGGCCAGCAGGTCCGCCTTGTAGATTCGTTTGAAAGGGCGCCTGCGGGTGGACGAGCAGGATGCAGTAGCCACTGCAATGCCCACTCCCCTGCTGCTGCTTTCTTACCCGGGTGAGATGGGTCCTCCCAGCCAGCAGGGCCTTCAGAGCAGCAGCTCTCAGCCTGGCTAAAGTCAGAATCACCTGACGAGCTTTTCTCCAGGTACCATGGCCTTGCCTTCACCCCAAGACCCATTGAATCACAATGTCTGGATGTGGGTCTGGGCGTAGGCATCGGTTAAAACCTGTTTTCGGTCATTCTGAAGGGCTGGCAGCCAAGGTGGAGACCATAGTTCAGGAGTTATAAACACAAATGCCCAAGAGACTAGCAGGTAAGTAATGGGTGACTCTGATTGGGCCTGTGACAAGTGAGGCTGGTGGGGACTGGAGCCAACTGATCGGTGCCCTGCTCCGCCTTTGCCAGATGTGCCCTGGGATTGTTCTGATTGTGTTATTAAATTGAATCTGCAAATAGGGATGCTTTCATGAATTTTATCAATTTTTATATAATCTGGCAGCCAATAAAGCACATTTTGCAAGTTAGATTTAGCTTATGGGCCAAGTTGGGAGAGTCTCCCATAGCGTGGTAGAGCTGCCTCCGCTGTCTCATTTGATGGGTGGAGGAGGAAGGTCAGGAAGAGGAGGGACTGGTCCAGGGTCTGAGAGCCATACACCCAGGTTGCCCACTTCCCAGCCAGGGCTGTCTTTCCAGGCCACCTATATTAGCTCAAGGACCCCCGAGAGAGGACTTGACCTTCAGCAGCACCTTGTGGGATGAATAAGTGGGCCCACTCCAGGGGGCGTGGCAGCCAGTGCTGGAGAAATGTGCTTGGGGCCCCGTATTCTTGCCTCAGCTGTGGAAATATTTACCATAGCTCTCTTTCATCCGAATCTGATGAAGGGTGCTGTTTGAGCTCTCTCCTGTGTTCTGGTGGCTCCTACCTTCCTCATGCTGCTTGGGATAACCAAGGGAAGGCCGTGGTGTGCCCAGTAATTGGATTTCACAGAGGCAGCAGTGGACTGAGGGGTGGCGAAAAGGCAGGGATGGGCTGGAGCTGTGGACCCGCCTGGTTCCCACAGAGGTGGCTCTGGGCCCCAGCCTTTGCCGTGGTTTCTCTTTCAAAGAGAAAAACCTTTCCTTTTATGTGTGAGGGGGAGGCTTGCATAGGCTTTGCTGGGGTCCATACCACCTGCTAGCATCCTCTTCTGGGTTCCTGACAGAGGAGGTAGGCTGCCTTGGTGCTGGGGAGAGAGCTACCTGCTTGCTCCCTGTCTGCTAAGTTGTCATCTGTGGGGACCCTAGGGACTTTCCTTTGCTAGGGTCATGGCCACTTCAGAGTTGGGTCACCTTTATCTTTTTTTTTTTTTTTTTGTCTTTTTAGGGCTACCCCCGTGGCATATGGAAGTTCCCAGGCTAGGGGTCCAATTGGAGCTATAGCCGCTGGCCAATGCCATAGCCACAGCAATGCAGGATCTGAGCCATGTCTGCGACCTACACCACAGCTCACGGCAATGCCAGATCTTTAACCCACTGAGCGAGGCCAGGCTTCAAACCTGAGTCCTCATGGATGCTAGTTGGGTTCATTAACCACTGAGCCACGATGGGAATGCCCAGAGTTGGGTCACCTTTAAATGATTACATCCCCTTGACTTCCTTCACCGATCTTATGGCGAGAAAAAGCGAGACCTGGAGAGGACAGTGGCACAAATAGAATCTGTCCAAAGGGCAAGTGGACCCTGAAGAGAGTGGGTCCCCATGTCTGGCTGTGGCTCTTCCGACCCCTCTCCTCCTGTGTCCCTATCTCCCCACTTCCTCCTGATGCCAGTCATTTGGCCCTTTTTATTTTATTTTATTTTTTTCTTTTTAGGGCTGCACCTGCGGCACATGGAGGTTCCAAGACTAGGGGTCTAATCAGAGCTGTAGCTGCTGGCCTACGCCACAGCCACAGCAATGCCAGATCCGAGCTGTGTCTGTGACCTACACCACAGCTCACGGCAACACTGGATCCTTGACCCACTGAGTGAGGCCAGGGATCAAACCTGCAACCTCGTGGTTCCTAGTCAGATTCGTTTCCGTTGCACCACGAGAGGAACTCCTGGCCCTTTTTACTGAGTATGTTCTGGACCTGCCAGGCCAGAGGTGTAAGAGATGCACCTGCGGGAATAGACCGAGAGAGGGCACCCAAATGAGAACCAGCAGAGGCTGTTCATTCAAAGCTCGCCCTAGCATCAGAGTCAGCCACTGTCACTTGCATTTGGCAGGAACTCCAACACAGGCAGAGGAGTGGGAAAGCTTTCTGGTGGATAAAAGGGAGAAGGCTGCAGCAGTGGTTCTGCCTGTTGGGAGGCCTTTGGCCTAGGGAAGCTGGAGGCAGGCCAGCCGCAGGGCGCCCTATGCGATTGGTAATGATGCATATCAGTCTCGCTCTGGTTGCTCTTGAGTGGGATGTAGGGACAAAAATTAGGGAACCTGTTAACAATCAAGTCCTGGCCATTTGGGGCCAGTGGTTACAGGGGGTATTATTTGGTTTCCCTGGGTTGTGGATGGAGATAGTAGTCTCTGTTTCTACAAGTCTGACTTACAGGAAGACTGGCTTCCTAGGCTGGCTGCTTTGCTAGTGGATTGGTTCCCTGGGCAGGTTGCCTCAGGGTGTAGGTCCCAGTTCTCTTATCATACTTGGTCTGGCCATTGTCTATGTATGTATTTAGTCTCTCACAGCCTGCCTTTCAGCTCAATTCATTGTTTCCTCCTGAGCACCTGTTCTGGGGCCAGTGTGGGCACGAACAAGTGAGAAATAACACAGAAGCCCAGATTCACTGGGCGCTGAGCCCTTCCAGCTCCATGCTGAGTGTTTTACGTGCATCATCTTATTTAATTCCCAGGGCACTGACGTCTGGGAAGAATAATAGAACCAAGATCTAGACCTGGGCCTCGAGGAGCTCCCAGTCTCTCAGGGAGGCACGCAGATAAGCAGACGTCCACTTTATAATGCAAAGGAATATTTACTCAATGTCTGGTGGGTGTGCCGAGAAGCCAGTTCTGTTTTGGGTGGGTGGGTGTGTTAGTTGAGAGGGCTGCCGTGACACAGCAGTGCAGACTGGGTGGCTGAAACAACAGTTATTTCTCAGGAGGCTGGACGTCAAGCGTCAGAAGCCAGCAGGTTTGGTTTCCCTTGGCTTGCAGATGGCCCTCTTCTCCCTGTGTCATCTCAAGACCATTTCTCTATGTAGGATCCCTGATGTCTCTTTGTATGTCCTCATTTCTTCTTCCTGTTATAAGGACAGCCGTCAGATCAGATTAGGGCCCACCTCTGACTGCCTCATTTTAACTTGATCACTTCTTTTTTTTTTTTTTTTTTGCTTTTTAGGGCTGCACCTGCAGCATATGGAAGTTCCCAGGCTAGGGGTTGAACCAGAGCTACAGCTTCCAGCCTACACCACAGCCACCGCAACTCGGGATCTGAACCATGTCTGCAACCTACACCACAGCTCATGGCAACACGGGATCCTTAACCAACTGAGCAAGGCCAGGGATCAAACCCACATCCTCATGGATACTAGTCGGGCTCATTACTGCTGAGCCACAATGGGAATCTCCCTTGGTCATTCTTAAAAAAACTTAACCCCAAATACAGTCAAACCGTGAGGTACTAGGGGTTAGGGCTCCACCATGCAACTCTGGGCGTGGGGTCTCCTAACAGTAGAGAATCAGAAAACCTCCAGAGGAAATGGCTTACAAATAGCATTTGAGGAGTTCCCGTTGTGGCTCAGTGGTCAACGAGCCCGACTAGGAACCATGAAGTTTTGGGTTCGATCCCTGGCCTTGCTCAGTGGGTTAAGGATCCGGCGTTGCCGTGAGCTGTGGTGTGGGTCACAAACAAGCTAGGATCCCACGTTGCTGTGGCTGTGGTGTAGGCTGGCAGCTGTAGCCTGATTGAACCCCTAGCCTGGGAACCTCCTATGTCACGGGTGTGGCCCTAGAAAAGGCAAAAAAAAAAAAGCATTTGACAGATGAGGAGGCGTTTACCAGATGGATCAGGGGAATTCCTGAGGCCTTTCAGAAAGAGGAGAGGTGTGTACAAATGGTACAAGACTGAACATTTTACAGAGCAGAGGGACATAGTGTGTCATTGGGGACCGGCCTAAGAGAACCATCTGTACAACACAAGCATCGGGGAGGGATTCTGGGAGGGTGGGATGGATTGGCCTGGGGAAAGGGGAGAGAAAGGCATCCTAGGCAGGGAAGTGACGTGAGTTAAGGCCCGAGGCTGCCAAGGTCTGGGAGGAGGCATGGTAACTGGGGCAGAAAGCATTTCGGGGGCTGGGCCCATGTCGGCAAGACCTCACATACCAAGTCCCCAGCTGTATCTTTATCCAGCTCCCAAGTGAAGTCATAGGACCCTCTATAGGGCAGGCAACTCCCCTGACCAGGAGAGCCTTGGGTTCGGGGGTGGGGGGTAGGAAGGGAGCAGCTGCCAGGGATGCTGCGGGTACAGCCAGGTTTGGTTGCCTGACACTAGCTATAAGGCTTCATTTGAAATGAATTCTTATTATTTGTTTTTAAATAGATAATAGGTATATACAGTATTCTAAAGTTTGCAATATTATGTCTCCCCCTTACTCCTGTCCTAGGTATCCAGTTGCCCTGTCCAGAGGCTGCCACATTACCCAGTTCTAGAGAGATTTTATGCCAGTGTGGATATAAATGTAGTCAATGTTAGTAGTGTTTACAGTAGGCCATCACAGGCAGGCACTGTTTTGAACACTTAGCAAGTATAACATTGTTGGAGTTCCTGTCGTGGCTCAGTGGTTAACAACCTGGCTAGTATCCATGAGAATGAGGGTTCGATCCCTGGCCTTGCTCAGTGGGTTAAAGATCCACCGTTGCTATGAGCTATGGTGTAGGTTATAGGCACAGCTCGGATTCTGCGTGGCTATGGTGTAGGCTGGCAGCTATAGCTCTGTTTTGACCCCTAGCCTGGGAATCTCCATATGCTGTGGGTGCGGCCCTCAAAAGACAAAAGACAAAAAAAAAAAAAAAGGATAACATTATTTACGTCTTTATAACTCTGTGAGGTCAGGACTCTTATTATCTTTGTTGTATATGAAGAAACTGAAGCACAGAGAGCTTAAGTAACTTGCCTGAGGTCACACAGCGAGAAGGAATGGGGTGAGGTCTGCGAGTCCAGATCCAGAGCCCCTTTATACATGACCAGTGGGGGTAGAGTGTATGCATGGTTTTTCAATTTCCCTTTTTTACTTAGCAATATATTTTGGAAAGTGGTGTGTGTTGGTATGAGAGCCACCTTTTCCTTTTTATGGGACAGAATGGTTAACACTTCATTGTAGTCTGTCCCAGACCCTCCCAGATCAGCAGAGTTTTCTCACCCAAGGACAGTTCCTCTGTCACCAAGGAGTGGATGTGGCTTTCAGAAACTGCACTCCTTTCTGCTCTGTCCCTCCTGTCCCCCATGGGCTGCAACTGTCACTGGGTGAAGCTTCCTCAGTGCTGAGCATGGGCCATTTGAAGGACAATGATTGTCCCACCCAACCCGCTGACTCTGCCCTGCAGGAGGGCTCTTGTAAGCAGGAAAGTAATTGCTCCTTGATGTAGGGTCACAGCCAAGGCACTGATTGATCTTCAGTGGGTAGGTATTTTTGGAAATTCCTTTACCACCTGGCTGTGTAATTACTGCAGGCCAGTCTTATCTGTCCCTTAATGGAATCAGCAGACCTCGTCTCTCCACTGGGGTCAGTCTGAGGCCTCCGAGTCAGCCTTGACAGTTGTCCAAGATAAGAGTGATGCAGAAGTAATAAGAGGAACTTGGGAAAAGAGAGATCCATTTAGCAGACACCGGAAACCACAGTTCAGAAGTGACAGTGAATAAGGGAATGTCATGCCTGGCTGCGCTCAGGCTGGGGGCGGTCTTGGGAGTGAGATGGAGTAAGGCCTTCTCCCAGAGCCCCTGTCCACCCTGGGAGCCCAGGTTGTTTGACTCTGAATCCTGGCTTAAGAGAGCAGGAAGAACTATCTGGATCTCCCCTAGTACAGCCTCCTGAGGCCAGAGGGCAGTGAAAGCCTGCATAATTGTGACCCCAGCAATGAGAAAGAATGTGTCCTGAGCGGGTGAGAAGTAGAGCTGGACATAGTTGTAGGCTCAGTACACCAGCCAATCAAGTGGCTGGGGCTATAGCCACACCTTTTTTTTTTTTTTGGGCCATGCCCACAGCATGTGGATGTTCTAGGGCCAGGGACTGAACCTGTGCCACGGCAGAACCAGAGTCACAACAGTGACAGGGCCAGATCCTTAACATGCTGAGCCACCAAGGAACCCCTATAGCCACACTTACGTTCTTCCTTTAAAGTGGAAGCCACAGGGAAAACCTCAAATGCTCAGGTTGTGGTGACATAATATCCCAGGGATATTATGGGGACAACAGGATCAGTGGTGTCTCTGGAGTGCTGGGACATAGGTTCATTCCCTGGCCTGGCACACTGGGTTAAGGATCCATCGTTGCCACAGCTGCACTGTAGGTTGCATCTTGGCTTGGATCTGATCCTTGGCCTGGGAACTCCATATGCCACAGAGACGACCAAAAAAAAAATCCGGAGTTCCCAGTGTGGCTTAGTGGGAATGAATCTCACTGGCATCCATGAGGATGCAGGTTCAATCCCTGGCCTCACTCAGTGGGTTAAGGATCCAGTGTTGCTGTGAGCTGTGGCGTAGCTCGGATCCTGTGTTGCTGTGGTTGTGGTGTAGGCTGGCAGCTGTAGCTCTGATTTGACCCCTAGCCTGGGAACCTCCATATGCTGCAGTTGTGGCCCTAAAAAGCAAACAAACAAACAAAGCCCCTATTGGATCTGTTGTGAACAGCTTTGCTCTCTTAAATTTGACCACTTAGAAGAAATGGTCTAGTTTCTTGAAAACCACAAACTACCAACATACAACCAAGGTGAAATGGACAATCTATGTAGTCCTCTAACCATTAAGGAAATTGAATTTATAAATAAAAAGATCCCCCAAAGAAGTCTCCAGGCCAATATGATCTCACTGGAGAATTCTATCAAACTTTTAAACACGAATTAACATCAATTTTACATAGTCTCTTCCAGAAAATAGAAGAGATACACACTTTCCAGCCCCTCTTATGAAGCCAGTATTACTTTGATTTCAAATCTGGATAAGGATGGTATAAAAGATAGTATAAAAGAAAAGAAAACTAATATCTCTCATGAACTAAAACGCAAAAATTCCTAGCAAAATATTAGCAGTCAAATCCAAGAATACGTAAAGAATTATATGCCATGATCAAATAGGATTTATCAATAGATATGCCAGGCTGCTTCAACATTTGAAAATCAATCTGTATAATCCATCATTTCAAAAGGCTAAAGAAGGAGTTCCCATCGTGGCTCAGCAGAAACAAATCCGACTAATATCCACGAGGATGCAGCTATCCACCCTTATCTCCCCTCAGTCACGCAGTGCCTGCCGCATGGAGATGCCGAGTTATATATGTGTTGAGTGGGCGAGTGGAGGCTGTTTTGGTATCCCTGACTGATTGACTTTTCTGTGGGCCATGTGTCCCAGCTAGGTCCACCTTCTCTTTTATTTTGCTGTTGATTCCTACCTTTAATGTTAGCTTTCAATTTTATTTCCACAAAAAGCTCTGTCATCCAATAATTGTCTCATGGATCTTGTACCCCCTAATAGAAGCAGTTCCATTTGTTGAATTCTTTCACTTTTCAAGGATTCATGTTCAAATACAGGGCTGAGTGTATAGGCAGTGCTTAATAAATACCTCTCTTGTGCAGCATGCCCTGCTTTTTGCAATACTCTCAATTCACTCTAACAGCCTTACTGTGAATGGGCAGGAAGGACCTTCTCATGGAGGCCGTCCAGAGGGAGGACGGGCCCAAGGACACACGATGAGTTAGACCAAAACCAGATCCTCCTGGTTCTTCCCCCTCATTCATTCATTCACTACTAAATAAGCAGGGATTGGGAGTTCCTATTGTGGTGCAGTGGAGATAAATCCAACCAGTATCCATGAGGATGCACATTCGATCCCTGACCTCACTCAGTGGGTTAGGGATCTGACATTGCAGTGACCTGTGGCTGTGGCATAGGCTGGAAGCTGTAGCTCCCATTCCACCCCTAGCCTGGGAACCTCCATATGCCGCAGGTGCGGCCCTTAAAAAAAAAAAAATTAAAAAAGCAGGGATTTGCCGAGTGTCTACAGGTGCTGCAGGGATTAGGGATGCAAAACTGGGAAAAGCAGGTGGCCAGAATGGCCCACTACTCTTGTGGAGGCTGGCTGGTGTTCACGTCCTAGTTTGGGGGTTGGGAGAGGAAAGTCAGATTAACCAGGGGAGAGGTTGGAGTTTGTGTGACCCTGGACAAGTTGCTTCATCTCTCTGTAAGTTGGGGGTAGTGGGTTATAGTACAATTAACCCAATGATCGCCTCTGAACCCGAGAGAACCAGTACCTGGAATGTAGTAGCACTTAACAGATGTGAGCCTTCATCATTACTTGTTATTATAAACCTCAGACCCATCAGGGCTGGGTATCTGGCACAAGAGCTCTTTCCTGAAAACCCTCCCTCACTCAGTCCTAGCACTTCACCCCTTTCTTAAAGCAGCAGGAGGCTGATGAACTTGAGGAAATGGACACTGTCTTTCCAAAGCATATCTGGGCTCGCTTTGAACCTAGGTAATGGCAAGCGTCCCCTTCCTTTCCAATTTCAAGGCAGCCCCTTTGATTACTCTAATGTGACAAAGGAACTGAATGTCAAGGGCACGAGCACTGCCTGCCCAGCCGCTCCTCCCTCTTCTGAAAAGCTTCTGAGCTGTGGGAGAGGTGGCTTTCGGCATTCAGATGGATCCAGCTCCTCCTCCTTGCAGCTGGCCCTTTCCTTGGAGCCTGCTACTGAAAAAAGGCTGGACTTCAGAGAGCAGCCTTCCCTGGAAAAGGTGAAGCCGGGGCAGGGCCGTGGTCTAGGGCAGTCTAGGGCAGTACCAGAGAAGGATGCACCAAGCAGTGACTCCCTGGAAGCTGCCTGAACTTTTTTTTTTTTTTTTTTTTTTTTTTTTTTTTTTTTTTTTTTTTGCTTTTTAGGACCTTGGGTGGCATATGGGAGTTCCCAGGCTAGGGGTCAAATCAGAGGTGCAGCTGCCAGCCTATGCCACAGCCACAGTGACACGGGATCCAAGCCACATCTGTGACCTACACTACAGCTCATGGCAATGCTGGAGTGAGGCCAGGGATTGAACCTGCATCCTCATGGATCCTAGTTGGGTTCATTACCGCTGAGCCACAAGGGGAACTCCTGCCTGAGTTTTTTCGAGTGAAAAAAGAAGTTCTCAAAAGTGTATGTAGGCTCTAATTCCATTTGTTTTGTTTTGTTTTATTGTTTTTTGGCCATGCCCATGGCATGGGAAAGTTCCTGGCCAGGGATGGAACATGTACCACAGCAGTGACCTGAGCCACAGTATTGACAATGCTGGATCCTTAACAGCTAGGCTGCCAGGGAACCCTGTTTTTTATTTTTATTTTTTATTTTTTTTTTTTGCTTTTGTCTTTTTAGGGCCATACCTGCGGCGTGTGGAGGTTCCCAGGCTAGGGGTCTAATCAGAGCTGTAGCCGCCAGCCTACACCACAGCCACAGCAATGTCAGATCCAAGCCGCGTCTGCGACTTACACCACAGCGCACCACAACGCGGGATCCTTAACCCACTGAGCCAGGCCAGGGATTGAACCCACAACCTCATAGTTCTTAGTCATATTTGTTTCCACTGAGCCACGACAGGAACTCCTCTCCTATTTTTTAAAACAAAACCTGGGGAGTTCCTGTTGTGGCTTAGTGGTAACGAACCTGATTAGTATCCATGAGGACACGGGTTCAATCCCTGGCCTTACTCAGGGTTAAGGATCCAGTGTTGCTGTGAGCTGTGGTGTAGGTCATAGATGTGGCATGGATTCCAACTTTCTGTGGCTGTGGCATAGGCTGGCAGCTACAGCTCTGATTCGACCCCCAGCCTGAGAACTTCCATATGCTATGGGTGCGGCCCTAAAAAAAAACCAAACAAACCCAAAACCAAAACCAAAAACATATTATCTATCTATCCATCTATCCGTCTGTCCATCTATCCATATCTATCCATCCATTAGCATGTACCCAGAAAAACGTAGAAGGATGAATACCAAAAAACACTGGTGTTCTCTAGGGATAGAAAAACATGGGATTTTCGTTTTTTCGTTGTTCCATATTTTTGTGCTGTCCCTACTTTTACAATGAGCACGTGTTGCTTTTATAAGCAGAAAAATGCATATCAAGTAAAGCAATCTGTACAGTCAGGATAAGCCAGTTTTGCATTCGGAACAAATATATTTCAACTCTCAGTGGCTTAAATCAACCAGATCTTGTGTTTACAGTTGGAATAACATTCGTTTTCTGGGGTGGTTTTCGGCACCGTTCACAAGCTAAGTTGCTAGGCCTCCTGCTACCTTCAGTGTTGACAGAGGACCGGACATGAATTTTTGAGAAGATAACTCCAGCACAAACAAGGCCCAGGAGGTCTATGCACAGAGTGGGGAAAACATTAAAACCATGATAGCAGCTCTCTCCCTTGGCGATAACAAATTTCAGCAATAGCGTCTAATTTTAAGCCGTGTATCTTTCTGAAGCTCCTCTAAGGCAAACCAGTGGCCAGCGGCCTCTGTGGTAGCTAGCCAAGCCTCCTGTGTGTGTCAGGGTGGGCCTCAGCTGGTGGCGTGGCTAACACTGTAAATCCTGGAGCCACACTGGCCTGAAGTCAGAACCCCCAGCTCTGGCATTTCTTTTTTCTTTTTCTTTTGTCTTTTTGCCATTTCTTGGGCCACTCCCACAGCACATGGAGGTTCCCAGGCTAGGGGTTGAATCAGAGCTGTAGCCGCCGGCCTATGCCAGAGCCACAGCAATGTGGGATCCGAGCCGCGTCTGTGACCTATGCCAGAGCTCACAGCAATGCCGGATCCTTAACCCACTGAGCAAGGCCAGGGATCGAACCCACAACCTCATGGTTCCTAGTCGGATTCGTTAACCACTGCGCCACGACAGGAACTCCCAGAGTGGTTGTTGAGCAGACATTCCTGGAGCAGGAATGCCTTGTTGGATTTGGACTTTTTTTTCTCTTTTGGGCTGCACCTGCGGAATATGGAAGTTCCAGGGTTAGGGGTCGCATTGGAGCTGCAGCTGCTAGCCTTACACCACAGCCACAGCCATGCTGGATCTGAGCTGCATCTGTGACCTATGCTGCAGCTTGCAGCAACGCCAGATCCTTAACTCACTGAGCGAGTCCAGGGATCGAACCCACATCCTCGTGGACACTATGTTGGGTTCTTAACCCACTGAGCCACAACAGGAACTCCTGACTTGGACTTCTTGATTGAAGACCCTGGCTGAGGGCGCAGCCTTGACCTTCTTACACATGGAGTGTCAGAATGTAGGCAGTTGACCTTGCCTTGAAAAGCTTGGAAGAGTAATAAGCCTCCCAGGGGTCTGTCAGGCTCTGTCTGAGCCCCTTCAACATCAGGGTTATTGTTCCCTCATTCAGCTCTGCCAATAAAGTCCTTTGCCCACCCCTTTCGAGAGAGTCCATGATGTCTCTGGACCAGAGATATTCAATATCAGATTTCAGCTGCCCCACTTATTAGCCTTACAATATTGGACAAATCACCTAACCTCTCTGAGCCTCTAGCTTTTTAGCTCTGAAAAAAGAGATGATAAAACTTACCTCAGTTGCTGTGAAATTACAGATGATATGTAGATAGCACTTGCCTACCTAGTAGGTGCTCAGTAAATGTTTAACCTTCCTTCCTTGCCTAAGGAGTAGGAAAGAGACAGGACATAAATCATTTTACAGTCAAGCAAACCCAGGAGTTCCCCGGTGGTAGAGAGAGAGAGAGAGAGAGAGAGAGAGAGAGAGAGAGAGAGAGAGAGAGAGAGAGAGAGAGAGAGAGAGAGAGAGAGAGAGAGAGAGAGAGAGAGAGAGAAAGAAAGAAAGAAAGAAAAACAGGCTGTAGAAGCATGACAGGGTGAGCGGGCATGTGATTAGGGCAGGTCTTTTCTTTTTTTGTCTTTTTTTTTTTTTTTTTTTTGTCTTTTCTAGGGCCGCACCCACAGCATATGCAGGTTCCCAGGCTAGGGGTATAATTGGAGCTATAGCCGCAGGCCTACACCACAGCCACAGCAACGCCAGATCCAAGCCACATCTGCCACCTATACCACTGCTCATGGCAATGCCAGATCCTTAACCCACTTGACAAGGCAGGGATTGAACCTGCAACCTCATGGTTCCCAGTCAGATTTGTTAACCAGTGAGCCACAACGGAAACTCCATGATTAGGGCAGGTCTTTTCATTTAATGAATGTGTGACCACCGTTCAGTAGCTCCACTTCCAGGAACACGTCTTGAGCATTCTGGGCAGAGAGGGTCCCTGCCCTCCTGCTTCTCCTCCAGCCCTGAGAGGTGTGGGTGTGAGCACGCAGAGGTTGGGATCAAGTTTGTTCTGGCTGTATGCGAGAGTGGGAGATATGCAGAGCGTTCAAGTTATGCATGCGGCAAGATAGCGACATGGAGAAAATCTATTGAAAGAGACCTGGCAAGACACGCTGAGCCTTTATTAAAAGGATATCAGTCAGAGGAAAAGCTTTTCAGCTCCCCGGCTATGGCGATGTCCCTGACTGATCCCAGGCAGGTGTCCCCAGCAGGAAGGCTACCACCGGCCTTCCATCCTGAGGATGTGCCAGCTGAGCTTCATGTGGAAGTCTCTTCAGCCTCCTCCAGAGACTCTGCTTCCTGAAGGTTAGACCCAGCCCTGCCCTAATCTTGGTGTCTGCTGGACCCCTCCCCAACCCCACGTCCGAGGAAATGGGACTGTCATTCCATTTCCCCCTTCCTTTATCTGTGAATCTATAGGAACATGGGGAGCCTCTGACTACCAGGCATGGATCTGCTAGCTGTGTTTGACCTCGGCAGGTTACTTGACCTCCAAGTCTCAGTGTTCTCATCCATAAATTGGGATCAAAATTTTGGGGAAGATTATATGAGATCTCATGAACAACTAACACATTGCCTGGGACATAGTTCACTCATTAAATAGTCACACCTATCTCTCTCTTCTGTTTTCTTTGTCAAAAGCCCCTTTGTCCCCCCCCCCTTTTTTTTTTACTGCCGAACTGGCAGCACATCGAAATTCCGAGGCCAGGGTCAAATTGGAACCATAGCTGAGGCCCACCCCATAGCTTGCAGTAACACCAGATCCTCCACCCACTGAGCAAGGCCAGGGATCAAACCCACACCCTCACGAGACCACATAGGGTCCTTAACCTGCTGAGCCACAGGGGGAACTCCTGTCCCATGTTTTATGACCAGCATGGGGTCATTCTGGTCATCCCAATCCTGGCTTCTCTGTCACCTGGTGGTATGATCTTGGGCAGATGGCTTGACCTGTCTGAGCCTCTGTTTCTGTCAAAAGAATAAGACAAATCTTGCAGAGCTGTTCTGAGGATCAAGGCAGACACTTAGCATCAGCTCCTGGCAGGATGTGGGACTCAGAGGAGGCCCTAAACAAAAGGAAAAGGGAGCTACTGTTACTACTTTTTTATGGGATGCAAACCCGTGCCGGACCATGGCGGAATCTAGCAAGAGGATGATGTGTGACATCTCCTGTGAGGTGTCTCTGTGGTTGAGATCGTCCCAGAAGATATTCTAGGGTGCACAGCCCCAGATGTGAGTGCTGGACCCGCACAAAGAGAGAGCTGTGGGGGATGATCACGAAGGGCCTCGATGGCCTGGGGTGGTGGCCTCGGGGAACCAGCGAAGGTTCGTGAGCTCAGGGCTGCAGGCTCATGAGATTAAATGGGCCCCACTGTGCGGTTGTTGGTTAGAGAGGGACGGGACTCAGGAGGCCAGGGAGGCGCCTGGTGAGAGGGACCACACCTGTCCTAAGGACGTGTTTAGGGGGAAGAAAATCTAGAGCTAAGCCTGTTTGAGCAGCCATGAGGAATGCCTCTCTGGTCATTCTGTGCATCTCGGTTCAAGGATGTTGTGGTCCCTAAACCAGCCTCAGGCATGACCCAGACTCGGGAGGCTGAGCAGGGGTGGAGACACTGAGGGCTTCCTAGACTGGTCATGACCCTCAGCTTTCATCGTCAGGGCACCGGGCAAAGCGTTCTCAGCACGCCTTCTCACACTAGATGGCCTGTCTCCACTGTCCCCAAGCTGACTGATGGCAGGATGTTCCTGCCCCGAGCAGCAGAGGTGGCGGAGCGAGTGAGGCTGATGCCAGTTAGGGACATTCCTTCAGGGTCCCAAATGGTGGAAGCAGGCTGCCCGGCAGGGTGCTGGGTGAGACTTGAGAGGCCTCCATGGAGCATCCTCCTGTCAGCTTCTGTGGTCCCCTGGCCCTGTCCTTGCAGGCCACACATAGAGGCCAGCTCCCAAAAAGCTCTCAGAAGCTGCCTCTAGGGCTGGATTCTTCTCACAGCTCTCAGCCACTTTGGGGCTGTGGTTAGACTCAGGCCTCAAATGGTTTGATAAAAGGCTGTCTTAATTTTTTATAGCAATTCTGAACATGTCAAAAATTGAGAGTAGGAGTTCCCTTGTGGTGGTCACTGCAGCAGCTCAGGTTGCTGCTGTGGCACAGGTTTGATCCCTGGTCAGGGAACTTCCACATGCCTTGGGTGCAGCCAAAAAATATCAAGTGTAACAAAACCAAGAGAGGAAGGATTTTCTTCCCCACTCGCAGCAGTTCCCTGGTGGCCCCTGAGCTGGGGGAGTCAGTCCTGCAGCATTGAGAGGCCCCCGCTTGCTCACGTGTCATGTGGCTGTGATGCTGTGGCTGTGTTTATCAGCTCCCTGCTGCTGGGCTCTCCAGACATCTGCTCCCCACTCCCCAAAGCCTCCAGATCCTGCAGGGGCGATCTGAAGCAGCCAAGCATGGTCTTGTGTTCACCAGAACTTCAGGAACGAACATTTTTCTTCTCTGCTAAGCCCAGGTTTGGGTAATTGGAAATACAGGTCTGGGAGTTCCCGTCGTGGTTCAGTGGCTAACAAATCCAACTAGGAACCATGAGGTTGCAGGTTCGATCCCTGCCCTTGCTCAGGGGGTTAAGGATCCAGTGTTGCCGTGAGCTGTGGTGTAGGTCGCAGACATGGCTCGGATCCTGTGTTGCTGTGGCTCTGGTGTAGGCCAGTGGCTACAGCTCCGATTCAACCCCTAGCCTGGGAACCTCCGTATGCCGCAGGAGTGGCCCAAGAAATGGGAAAAAGACCAAATAAATAAATAAATAAATAAAAGAAAAAGAAATACAGGTCTGCTAGGTGACTCAGTACTAACTGGGTTGCTGGATCCACTAGCTGCCCTGTGTGATTTGCCACATGTTACCTGCCTGCCTGTAGTCCATCCATCCTTCTGTCCATCTCACCTACTTGCATCGTATTGACTATGTGCTTAACAGTGTTGAAAACTTTTCTTTGTGTATTAATTCACTCAAATCCCAGTAGTCCTGGAGTTCCCGCTGTGGCGCTGTGAGTTAAGAATCTGACTAGTATCTGTGGGGATGTGCATTTGATCCCTGGCCTCACTCCATGGGTTAAAGGATCCAGTGTTGCTGCAAGCTGCAGTGTAAGTCGCAGACATGGCTCGGATCTGGCATTTCTGTGGCTGTGGCATAGGCCAGCAATTACAGCTCTGATTTGACCTGTAGCCTGAGAACTTCCATCTGCTACAGGTGCAGCCCTGAAAAGACTAAATAAATAAATAATAAGTAAGTAAGCAAGTAAATAAATAAATAAATGACTCTGACTGCAGCAGCTTGGGTTCCTGCAGAGGTGCGAGTTTGATCCCTGGCCCCATGCAGTGGGTTAAAGGATCCGGTGTTGCTATAGCTGTGGCATAGGTCGCAGCGGTGGCCTTGGCCCAGGAACTTGCCTATGCCTCAGGTACGGCCATAAATAAATAAATAAATAAATAAATAAATTCGCAACAGTCTTATAGAAGGTCTAGTACTGTCCTCATCTTATGAATGAAGAAACAGAAGCAAAGATAAAAATTTGCTCAAGGTCACACAGCCTGGAAATGGCAAAGTCTGAAATCAGAGACCTGGAGACCCCAGGCCCTTGAGCTTTGACTCTGTAGTGCCCATAGCATACAGCCTCTCACCGTAAGCCCCCTACTCCGCCAACCCTCATCTATATGACCCAGGGGAATGCGGCAGGTTCCTGGGAGGGAGGGTGCAGCTGTGAGGAAGCCTTCCCAGAGTGGTCAGATTCCTGACCATGGACATGCAAACAAACCTGGGGACAGCTGGGACAGCTAAGCACAGTGGCCACCTCCCTGTCTGTAACACAAAGTGACACCTGCCCCTGAGCTTGGCAAGCAGCTGTGCCCTCCAGCATGCCCTCCGTGACCAGCTGCTGCCCCGTGGAGGCCTGGCTACCTCCTGAAGTGGCCCGTTACAGGCCCCACTGGTAAAGTGGCTTCAAACGGGGCATTTGAAGGTGACGTGGTAGCCAGGCCACACACAGCATGGCAGGCAGGCACATTCCTAGAAAAGAGAGCTTAGAGAAACATATCAAACAGGAACTGAACACCTGGGAAAATTGGACATCATTCTTACCCAAGAACAAATGTCCTTTCCAAGGAAGCGGCTGCTAAGAGACTGGATGAGGTGGCTGCCCGCCCTGTGCCAGGTCCCCCCTGCCTGCAGTGCACCCTTCACCCTCACCCCTCCGTGGGTGTAAGTCTGCCTGGGGCCCAGACTCTTCTGGCAATAGCGTCAAGTGAGAATTGAATAAGGCTATTTGTATGCAAGCAATAACAACTTTTCCCATTTTTGTATAAGTAAAAAAGAACAAATCAATTTCAGGAAAAACAAAGGTATAGTTGGAAGAGAAATTTGGCAGAATTGGAGAGGGTGATACTTATATTTGGTCATTTATTCATTTGTGTACTCATCAAACACAGACCGAGTACTCGATGTGTACTGGGCACAGATATGGGCACTTTTCTTTCTTCTTTCCTTTTTTTTTTTAGGGCCACACCTGTGGCATGTGGAGGTTCCCAGGCTAGGAGTCAAATTGGATCTATAGCTGCCGACCTACACCCCAGCTCACGGCAATGCCGGATCCTTAACCCACTGAGCAAGGCCAGGGATCGAACCTGTGTCCTCGTGGATGTTAAATTCGTTAACCGCTGAGCCATGACGGGAACTTACTCTTTCCTTTCTTTCTTCCTTCCTTCCTTTCTTTCTTTTTTCCTTCCTTCCTTCCTTTCTTTTTTCCTCTTTCTTTCTTTCTTTCTTTCTTTCATTTTTTTCCTTTTTAGGCCACACCTGCAGCATATGCAAGTTCCCAGGCTAGGGGTCAAATCAGAGCTGCAGCTGAGGCCTACACCACAGCCACCGCAAAGCCAGATCCAGGCCACATCTGCTACCTATGCTTCAGCTCATGGCAATGTCAGATCCTCAACCCACTGAGCGAAGCCAGAGATTGAATACACATCCTCACAGACACTATGCTGAGTTCTTAACTTACTGTGACACAATGGGAGCACCAGTGTGGGCACTTTTCTACTACAGCATCCGTTCACAGGGCGGGAGGCAGGCCACCTACACGCACGTGGTTGTGTTAGGTAATGATGGATGCTACAAAGGCAAGTACCACGGGGGAAGGGGACAGAAACCGAGGGGAGAGGATCCTACTTCAGATAGGCCGGCATCTGAGTAGAGACGCAAATAAAGTGATGCAGGAGTCTTGCAAATGTATTGGCAAAGATTATTCTAGAAAGAGGGAGCCGTGAGTGCAGAGACCTAGGTGGTAGTGTGCTCAGTTTGTGGAAACACCATCTGGCAGAGGCTTGCTGGGGACACTGGAGTAGATATTCTCCAGCATCCCTTCCAACACCGCCCGACCTGATCCCCGGGATCTGGACAGGGCCATTGTTTGGTTGGAGGTGTGGCTATCTAAGAACTTGGTTGTAGAGGATGAGTGCTGGTTCTGCTGATGGAGCCTTGCATTGATTTTTAATTTTATACTTTTTTTTTTTTTTTTTTCTTTTTAGGGCTGCACTTGCGGCCAATGGAGGTTCCCAGGCTAGGGATGGAATCAGAGCTGCCCCTGCCGGCCACGGTCACAGCCACAGCCACACCAGATCTGAGCTGCTTCTGCAACCTACACGACAGCCCACAGCAGTACTGGATCCTTAACCCACTGAGCGAGGCCAGGGATTGAACCCACATCTTCATGGATACTAGTCGTGCTTGTTACCACTGAGCCATAACAGGAACTCCTTAATTTTTATACAATTTTTAAAGGTTGCTTATCATTTATAATTGTTACAAAATATTGGCTATATCCCCATGTTGTACCACACATCCTTGAGCCTGTCTTACACCCAATAGTTTGCACTTAGGGAGCCTGTTGACTCTTGCTGTCTGTCCCTATCCCTTCTCCTGGCACGGGGCCCCAGGGGCACCCCCCACGTCTCTCTATAGATCGCAGCATTTCAGCTTCAGTCCCTGCCATGCCCAGTGCTGCCTTGGTCAGGTTTCCCACAGAGTGACTCCCACTAGCCCAGCTTACTCTTTACACAGCCCTCCACTCAAGCTGTTGGTCAGCCTTTTCAGTAGCCACTCTAGGAGTGGGGACCCGGGCTCATCTGGCCAGTGGTGGCTGGGCCAGCGTGCAAGTTCATGTTAGGCAGAAGGAACTTGGCTGCCTGCAGCAGCTCACGAAGCAGGAGGGCGGTGGAAAGTGGCATCCCTCATATGGGCTGTGGCGTGTGGGAGTCCAGGCACTGCCCATCCTGACCTGCCCCCTCCAGGCCCGGGGTTGAGCCAGCAGATCTGTTGAGAGAGACTTCCATCCCAAAGCCAGAAGTAGGGGTCCAGCTGGAGTGATGGGTAGCCATGCTGGGGGTTACCCCTCCTTTTGCCTTAATGTGGAATTAGCCCCTCTGGGGACTTCCATTTCGCCTGGGTTTCCTTTCTGCCTTCTGGGTCCAGGCGGCTGTGGTCACTGTGGTCTCTGGGCTGCTTCCCTTTCACGCCTCCTCTCTCTTTCTCCCTCTACCCTACCGCCCCCCGCAGAACTCCACCTGGAAGGGAACTTCCTGCACCGTCTGCCCAACGAGGTCAGCACCCTTCAGCACCTCAAGGCCATTGACCTGTCCCGGAACCACTTCCACGACTTCCCCGAGCAGCTCACCACCCTGCCTGCGCTAGAGACCATCAATCTGGAGGAGAACGAGATTGTGGGTGAGTGCACCCAGCCTGCCTGGCCCCTCACCACCGTCTGTCTGCAGATCCTCCCTCTGAGCTCCCCTTCCTGAGTGGGGATCACAGCACACGAAGGCATGGGGCTCTGAGTTGGGCCCCAAAGACAAGAGGGCAGGGTTGGGCTTTCTGGTGTGAGATTCCTGAATACAGGGCACTGAGCTTGGAAAGGTAACCATTTGGAGCTGTGCCACCTGCCAGGGGCCAAGCGGGTCCCTGGCTTCTACTTGGCAGGTAGAAGGTCTTGGCTTTCCCCTCAGCAAGCCCTGTATCAGCTGGGCCACCTTGGACCACCAGCTCTCCCTCTCACCTCTCTATCTGCCAGCCTCGGCTGCCTCCAAGACCCTCCGCTAGGACCTCTATACGTGGACTCCAGCCCAAGTCCCTGGCTTCATAGGGAGCTCTTTGCCACTGTGAAGTAGGAGCCACTGGGCAGATGTGTTCTGCCTTCCAGGACAAATATACTCCCCCTAGGGACCCAGGGGGTCTCCTGCTCTGGGTTGGAGATGTGCCTTCTGCAAACAGGAGACACCAGTGAGCTGGGTCCCTTTCTTCCTTTTGTAGCAGTTACGTAGCTCTCAGTCTCATCAGGACCCGAGCAGCCTCTCCAGCTGCTGTCTATTGTCTCCAGAGAGCCTGGTTCCCGCAGGGTTCCTCCGCGCCCCTCCTCGGTTCCCTCTCACAGCTGCACTGGTGCGCTTGGGGAGCCCATCTCCAGCCCCATTTCACCCTCTCTCATGTTGCCTCTAATGTTGATGGTTAGTAATAACCCCCTTCAGTGATGCTTTTATTTCTGTAAGCGCTCTCACAGCCATTATGCCATTTGATTAAAAGCAAGAGGTCTCTAGTGTTTTGGAGCTGTTTGATGGAGAGCGGCCTGCCTTGTGCACTGATGAGCATCCCAAGTCTCAAGAATGCTGCTGGCTGAGTGGGAGGTGGGACCAGCTAACCTCTGAGCTTTGAGGTCCATCCTTTTACAGATGAGTAAACTGAGGCTCAGAGAGCTTCAAGTTGCACAGTGAGACCGCAGAAGTGCCAGGACGAGAATGCATGAGGCTAAAGCTCACCCCTGTGCTAGGAATGGGATTCCCTTGCCTGGCCTTGGGCTCTGGTTTAGTTTTACCCTCCTGAGACCAGGATCCCTAGGTGGCTGGTCCCTGGGTTGGTCCCCTTGGTACTTGCGCCCCTGTAGTGTCTTTAAGTGGAAGAAGCACGTCCAGAAGTGCCTTTGCACTGCAAGGCTCTTCCTTCTGTGATGTCCTGCCCTCTGGGGGTCTCATCCTGAGCCCTTCATTCTCAGCCAGGCCCTCCTCGCTGGGCCCTTCCTCCCCTGCCTACTGTTCTTGGAGGCCACTCCTGATGCCTCCACTTCCTTCCACTGCTTGTCCAGATAGGACAGTGGCTGATCCAGAGGGGCTACTTCAGGCTGATGCCAAGACCAGAGCTGGGTGTGTAGTTATAGGCCGGCAGGTCAGGACAGGTATTGGCCATTGGCTTCCCTGCTTCCTACCTTTGGAAGACTCCCATCCCCTCTGTGGGCTTCAGCTGCTTCTCAGCTTTCAAACAGAAGTTCTCCCTGCCCTCCTCAATCCCCCATCCTATAAGGTGGCTTTTCCCCAAGCAGGAGAACAGGGCGAGCCTATGCTGGCTGCAAGTACAAGAAGTGACTCTCCTCGGAGTTCCTGCCATGGTTCAGCAGGTTAAAAACCTGATGTAGTGTCCGTGAGGATGTGGGTTCAATACCTGGCTTTGCTTAGTGGGTTAAGGATTTGGCATGGCTGTGAGCTGCAGCATAGGCCACAGATGCGGCTCAGATCCAGCATTGCTGTGGCTGTGGCATAGGCTGGCAGCTACAGCTCTGATTCAACCCCCTAGCCTGGGAACTTCCATATGCTGCAGGTGCACCCTAAAAAAGAAAAAAAGAAAGAAAGAGACAGAAAGAAAGAGAGAGAGAGAAAGGAAGGGAGAGAGAGAAAGCAACAGCTCCTAGAGCAAAGATTGGCTGTTTTGACTTATTCTCTCATGTGCATATCTCTGCCTTTCCGCAGAGCGACAGTAAAATGCTACACATGGAAGCATTTGCGGTTTACCAAGAAAGCTCGCGTGCAGGCCCAAGGCAACAGGGTGATCATCCCATTTGAGAGATGTAGAAACTGAGGCACTAAAACTCTGCCCAGCCTTCATGGTCAAGTGTCTCTGGCACACCTGGCCAGGTAAAAGAGACATCAGCCACTGGGCTGTGCTTCTCAGCCAGTTCAGGCTGTGATGCAGCCCCATGCTGCCCAGCCTGGGGGACATGGAGATGCTGGGGGCTGACCCAGTTCACTCAGAGGCTCCCAGAGGTGCTTGGCTGACCTCAGGGTCTGCTCCATTTCGGAAGGCCATGGGTGCGCTCCCCTCACCAGGTGGAGAGAAGCGGCACATGGAGGCAGCTATGGTTCCCTTGCAGGAGATTCCTCACTTCCTGTTCCCCGATCCATCCTAGTTATAGGGATGGCTTTCTAACTCCCTGACCAGTGGAAGGCCAGGCCACAGCCTTCACAGCCCAGTGGCGGGGAGGAGGGCTGCAGTCCTCGCGAGGAAGGTAAGGGCTGCACAATCTTTTGCTATGGAAATAGCTCTTCACTGGTTACCGCTTGTAGCTGATCTCCTGCAGGATCTCCTTGGGATGATTGCAGTAGGAGCTCAGAATTTCCGAATGGCTTATTTTTCCCCTATGGAGCCCTAAGAGGGTATTGGAGATTTTTAAAAATGTTTTTTAGAGAAATAAATTGGAGATGCACTAGTTGCCTTTAAGCTCTCCTTCAGTAAGTAGAACACAAGCAGCTCTGCAACAGGCCCCCAGGTGCAGCCGCAGACGCCTCCAAAGGGAGCGCCTCCAAAGGGAACACCTCCAAAGCTGCCTCCAGCCTGGAAGGCCTGGAAGCTGCCAGGGCAGCAGCATCACCTTGTTTGTGAATAATGCCGCTGCCCGGTCTGCCAGCACTCTCTGAGCCAAGATGTGGGGAAGCAGGTGAGGGCTGCAGTCCAAGGAGAGGGCACGGGACCTCAGCGGGTCTGTTGGCTGGGAGGGACGGGGACACTGCTGCCTGCTTTCCGGTCTAGTCATTGGCAGGGGGAGGGTGCCAGTCCTTGGTACTCACCATAGTGAAATGTCCTCTGGTCACAGATCTGGGTAGAATGTGGTGGCCTCATTACTGCCACCTTGTACAGACAGTCCTCTAGTCTGGGTGTGTGGTGAGGTCTCTGTGTCCCCTCCTCTCCAGAGTCACCCTGCTCCCTGCCCCCACAGCCCAGGCATGGTGTCTGTGTCTAGTGGGCACTGTGCAGAGCAGGAGTTCCAAAGACCCTCTGAAATGACTTGACACACAAGAGGGCAGATTGCTTTGCGTTGCCGGCTGTGACCCACTAATGGGTCACAAAATCACACTGGCAGGTTGAGACCAGCGTGTGATGGAGCTCATGGTGTGAGGTTGGGCACTGAGACCTCGGCTGAGGGGATGAGCTATCCGCTCACACGAGTGGGGACCCAGGCAGATGACAGGTTCAATGCCACCCGACTCTTTTTCTCTACCCATCCCGCTCTTTATCTGCACTCATCCCCCTAAGCCCTCAGTCCTGAAGTCCCCAGTCCTGCCTCATGTCTTACCATTTTCTCTGCTTGTGGCCACTCCCCCGAGTCTGCAGGTGTGAACTGGTGCAGATGCACAGGAAGTGGTGCTGGTACAGGCCTCTTCCCTCCCCCAGCTGGCCCCCTGACACCCACACAGCCAGTGGCCCCCTCCAGTTGGGAGGCTTGGGAACAAGCCTGCCAGGACATGGTTGTTTTCCAGGCACTCCCGAGAAGGAGCAAAGCGTGTGTAACATGGAGTATTTATTTAGACAACAGTGAATTACAAGTTTCTGGGATGTGGGATGGTCCCTATATTTTCTAAATCAGAAAGAGGTACATGGAAGCTTCTCGGTATGTATAAACAAGATGGCTTGGGGAGAGATAGTCTCTGCAGAGATAGGGGCTACAGAGATGAATGAGATACAGGTCTGACCTCAAGCTGCTTACAGGCTGTAGGGGAGGTCTGGGTGGGAGCAGAGAGTTAACTCCTAGATAAGACATGCTCGGAGTTCCTGTCATGGCTCAGCAGTTCACAAACCCGACTAGTATCCATGAGGATGTGGGTTCGCTCCCTAGCCTCGCTCAGTGGGTTAAAGATCTGACATTGCTGTGGCTGTGGTGTAGGCTGGTGGCTACATCTCTGATTTGACCCCTAGCCTGGGAACCTCCATATGCCATGAGTGCGCCGCTCCCCCCGCCCCCCAAAAAAAGACATGGTCTGAGCCTGCAGGGGGAGGCTCCCAGGCAGAGGGTGGCCACCCGTGTGTCCTTGTGAGAGCGGGCTCCCCAGAGAGCCCTGGGAAGGTTTCAGAGGAGGCAGAAGCATTTTGTCTGACTGGAAGTGATGGCATGGGGAGAAGATGGGCCACCCATCCTGTGAACACCAGGGAGTCAGTTCTTTACCCCACAGCGGTCGCATAGGACTTGCAGGTGGGTGCAGGAGCAGTGTTCAGTCCTAAGCACTTACAGGTACTTGATGCTGCAGAGCAATTCAGCACGTTCCTGGAATATGTGGGGCTGAAGGGCAAATCAAGTATTTAGGAGACCTCATTTTGCTAGGCAGGATATTATTTTGGTTAAGCTAGAATTTAACTTTCCATACCCCTCAATTCACTGTAATTTTGTTTTTGTTTTTGTTTTTTCAGGGCCACGCTTGCGGCATGTGGAATTTCCCAGGCTAAGGGTCCAAACAGAGCTGTGGCCACTGGCCTACTCAAGAGCCATGGCAATGCTGGATCCTAACCCACTGAGCGAGGCCAGGGATCGAACCTTCGTCCTCATGGATGCTAGTCAGATACGTTTCCGCAGAGCCACGATGGGAACTCCCACTGGTGTTCATTTGTTTGTTTGTTTGTTTTTACCACCCCATGCACTCACTGTTCCAGAGAGAAAAAGAGATCACAGGGAAACAACACTTTGTTAAGAGTTTAACAAATAGGAGTTCCCATGGTGGTGCAGAGGGAATAATCTGACTAAGACCAATGAGGTTTTGGGTTCGATCCCTGGGCTCACTCATGGCGTTGCCATGACCCGTGGTGTAGGTTGCAGACGTGACTCGGGTCTAATGTTGCTGTGGCTGTGGCGTAGGCCTGCAGATATAGCTCTGATTGGACCCCTAGCCTGGGAACCTCCATATGCTGTGGGTGTGGCCCTAAAAAGCAAAAAAAAAAAAAAAAAAAAAAAAAAAAAAGAATTTAACAGAGCAATAGCACTTTTATTTTTTAAATTTTTAAATTTTTATTATTTATTTATTTATTTTTGTGGTGGCACCCATGGCATGGTTCCTGGGCCAGGGATTAAATCTGAGCCACAGCTGTGACCTATACTGCAGTTGTGACAACACTGGATCCTTAACCCACTGTACCTCCTTTTCTAACTTTTATCTCTTTAAAAGAATTTAACAAGTAGAGCAAGAGCACTTTTAAAAGAAAAGGTACAGGTATCCCCTGCTTTTCAAAAGTTTGCTTTGCGTCACTTTTATGAAAGACCTACATTGGTACCTGTTTTCACTAATCAAGGAATTCTGAAGAGGATTTTCACCTTTATGGGGAAAAAAAAAAATGGGAAAAGTGCAAACAGCATTCAGCATCTGTTTTGCAGTGAGGGTTGGTAGCAGAAGTTCGTACCCTGAGCTGAGAGAGTGGCACCACCAAGCTCCTCCCCCAGCACCACACTCGGCATCTCAGCATCAAGCTCCAGAGCTTTGATCTGTGTCTGTGAGCATCTGTGCTTTATCTCCATGTATTTTACTGTGTCCCTTAGCAGCCTATGTCCTCAGGGAATTGCTTCTTCACTTCATTTCTGCTTATAAAATCTTTCATCGGCATGCTCTACTTTTAGATAGCGGTGGAGATCTGTATCTCTATTATATGGGGCTCCTTTGGGCTGCCTTTACTTAATTCTGCCCTCATACAGTTTCACTTCTTACTGTCAAGGCAGTATTTCTCAAAGTGGGGTCCCAGGACCAGCACTATCACCTGGGAACTTGCTAGAAACACATATTCTTAGGCCCCTCCCCAGACCTCCTCAATCAGAAACTGGGAGGGGGGGTTAGCAGTTTGTTTTAATAAGCTCCCCTGCCCCCCTCCCCTGTGAGGCAGGTGCATGCTGAAGTTTGAGAGCCTCTGTCAAAGCTCTGGCTTCTCAAGTTGTCATCTGTAGACCAGCAGCAGGGTGGGCAACACCTGGAAGCTGGTTAGAAATTCAGAATCCCAGGCTCCACCTCCAACCTCTTGACTCAGAATCTGCACCTAAGCAAGGTCCCCAAAGGATGTCTATGCACAGTAGGGCCTTTTCCTGGGGCCGTCTCTGGGCAGCTGACTGTGCTTATGGCCCCAGCATCCTCGCCAGCACAGCTGCTCCTTAAACCTCACGGAATTCCTCAGAGTACACCCCACCGATCCCACATTTGGATCCCCCTGGGTGCTTATTAAAAAGCAAGGTGCCTGGGTCTTCTCTCAGACCTACCAAGTCAGAATTCCTGGGGATGGGGCCCAGGAATCTGCATTTCTGACAAGTGCCCTAATCGGGGCCCGGTGTGTTGATTGAGACTCTCTGTAATTGATGTCGCTACCTTCCTCTCCTTTCCCCCCATCCATCCAATCAGTGCCTCGTCCTGCCCACCCGACTTCCTGAGTCATCTGTTGTAACTGGTTCCTCCTTTCACATTTCACACACATTCCCCCCGTCCAGTCCCCAGTCTTTCATCATAGCTTTTCTGATCCTTAGCACCAGCTCTCAAACATAAGATTTCCACAAAATACAGGACCCTTGTCCCCTGTGATATTAGGATAGGGTGGGGGGGCACCTTGGGGACTCGGAGGGAGCACAGCTGGCCAAAGAAGGGCACCTGCACCCCTGCCATGGTCCAGAGCATCACTGGGGGCCCAGGCCCTCTGTTACAGCAGCTTCTCCCTTCTCTGGGCAGTCGGGGGAGGGGCAAATCCATCCAGGGAGCCGCAGCTTCTCTCTGGTCTCCATCAATAGAAGAGATCCTCCTGGATGTCCTCCCTACCCTGGGGCATAAATGCCCACTAGGACCTCAGGATCGGCCTTCCCTGACATTGACATCACTGTTCTAGCCCCACTCTGTTTCACAGAAGACATTGATCAGTGTCATGGGGGGCAGAGGAAACGTGGCTTCATTTCACTTCGGGGCTCCACCAAGCTACCCCTTAGTGAGAGGTTCTGCAGGCTCTGGTTGCTCTCAGAACTTTCCTGTGGTTGATGGATGAGCCACAAGCACTGAGCACTGTGTGCGGAGTGAGTGGTGCACAGGGAGTGGTGAGGCTGCACAGGGGAGAGCTTCCCCGAGGAGCAGGAGAGAGCGAGACTGGAACCAAAGTTCCCCAGAACAGCCCCTCTGTGCCGCGGTTGGACGGGAAGAGTCTCACTGGTTCTTTCGCTGGAGCCCAGGAAATAATTTTTTTTTTTTTTGTCTTTTTGTCTTTTTGTTGTTGTTGTTGTTGTTGTTGTTGTTGCTATTTCTTGGGCCGCTCCTGCGGCATATGGAGGTTCCCAGGCTAGGGGTCGAATCGGAGCTGTAGCCACCGGCCTACGCCAGAACCACAGCAACACGGGATCCGAGCCGCGTCTGCAACCTACACCACAGCCCACGGCAACGCCGGATCGTTAACCCACTGAGCAAGGGCAGGGACCGAACCCGCGACCTCATGGTTCCTAGTCGGATTCGTTAACCACTGCGCCACGACGGGAACTCCCCAGGAAATAGTTTTTAAACAGAGGGAGCCCTAGAAAAGCAGAAGTGGAAATAATGCTTTATTTGATCTGAAAAGATAAAATTGCACAGACTTTTCAAAACCTAATAGCTCTGGCTGCCTGGCACAGCTCCTCTGTAATTATCTCATTGAATCGGCTCAGATCTCTCTTCTGGATAGGGGGCATTATCTCCACTTGATAGCCAAGAAGAGAGAGGCTCAGACAAATTAAGCAGTCTGCCTAGGGGCATGGTGGAGTCAGGATTTGAACGCAGGACTTTGGCGCTCCAGAGCCCATGTGCCTTTGGTGTTCCAGAGCCTGCCAGGTCCTCGTGTGATGGAAAAGGAGGGTGGGGTGGTACCTGGGAAGCAGGTGCGGGTGTCGCATGTCTGGTAGCACCTGTAAGCCATTGGCCAGTTTCCCACGCTGGCCTCACTCAGCCCTGGCATGAGTCCTGCGGTTGCAGAGAAAGCAGTGCTTCCTGCAAGGGGTCCCACTGCAAGGCCTTTTAGCTGGTATTTGCAAGGGGGTGATTGGCAAGCACACTTCCTATACCCTGCCTGCCACTAAGATAGATCAAAGCAGAGAAGCTGGCCCTGTGCCCCCCTGGCCCTTCCCCATGAGGCTGCCAAGCTCTGTTGAGGGTGGGGCTGGTCTGATCTGAATGTGGATTGGCAATTGGTACATGTTTCCTCCTGCACCACCAAGCTGCTGTCATAGCCCAGGACTAGAAGGGTGACTCAGGAAATCTGGCTGGTTGCATCTTTTGAGCTCCATCATTTTCCATTTGGCATCATGTGAGGGACTTAGCCAAGCACCTGGTCCTGGTCAGTGGAAGATGCCAGGTCTTATAGAAGAGGCCCACTCACAGGAAGATCTCATCTTACGGGAGACTGTGCCAAAGCCTCGCAAGGGCTTTGGGAATCAGGCTTGCTGCCCCCTCTGGAGACCCACCAGTGCTCAATAGGATGGGGAAGCAGGAAGTAGGGCATCTTGGCCAAAACAAATGCCTCTGGACAAGGGCCTGCCTCCTGATCAACAGGTGTTGGCACAGTGGGGGGCTTTAGGTCTTCTCAGCTTGTCAGGGGGGCTGCTTTGATCTGTCAGCACCAGCTGCCCCTGAACGTCCCCTGGGACCAAGAGGCCTCTTGAAGCTTGGGCAGGAAAGGCTTCTCAGTGTATCCCTAGCCTGCCTGGCTGTCCTTGCTCTGGCTGGCACAGAAAGGGACCCCATGGTGATAACAAATGAAAAGTCAGAGCAGACTCCTCTTCTGCCTGCCACCCCCCTCCTGATGGTCTGTGGTCTGCCCCAGGTAAAGAGCCTCTGACTTGGACCCCACTCAACCTTGACATGGTTGCCGTTCTCCTTCCCTTCCCTCAGCTCCTCAGAGTTTTGTAACAGAGAAGGCATGGGGGAGTTCCCATCGTGGCGCAGCGGAAACGAATCCAACTAGGAACCATGAGGTTGCGGGTTCGATCCCTGGCCTCACTCAGTGGGTTAAGGATCCTGTGTTGCCATGAGCTGTGGTGTAGGTCGAAGATGCAACTCGGATCTGGCGTTACTGTGGCTGTGGTGTAGGCCGGCGGCTACAGCTCCGATTCGAACCCTAGCCTGGGAACCTCCATATGCTGCGGGTATGGCCCTAAAAAGAAACAAAAGGTGAAAAACAAAACAAAACAAAACAAAAAACAGAAAAGGTATGGCTTTGAAGCCCCACTTGCATCACTAGCACGAGTCTTACCTCACCCCTGCGAGCTTCCATCTCCTCCGCTCTGCAGACAGGGGAGGACAGCTCCACCCTTTGGGGTCACAGTCGGGTTCACTGTGCTCACTTCCATCTGCTGGTCCTCCAGCCATTCAGCCCACCCGGAATCCTAACCGTGTGCAGCCCTCTCAGACTTTCCCCTACTCCTTACCCTCCAGCCTGCATTTATCCCGGAACCAGGACAGCGGTGGCAGGGGACACTGCTTAAGGGTCAGACAGAAGCTAACCAGGGGCCACAGCATCCAGGGCAGGGCTCAACTGACCAGGAAATGTTTGCCAAAGTCATCCTTCTGGAGTGATTCTGAGTGGTCAGCCCCCAGCAGAATTGGTGGCATATCCTCCCAGGCACCTTGGAACGCCCCTCCCCTCCCCCACCACATACACACAGCCTGGAGTGGCCTGATTTATCATTCCAAGCCCCACTTGTGGGATTGAGACAGGCACTTAAGAGCTGAGAAGAGGGGGTGGTTGCAATGTGCAGCCTTCAAGCCTGACAAGGATCTGACTAGGCAGGTCCAGGAAGACAAGATCAAACCCCTGACACTTTTCTTCTGCTCCTGGATCGGGGCTCCAAGCCCGTTGGGGGGGAAATGGAGCTTCTCCTCCCTGGGCCTTAGGTTCGAATTTCCCACTCCCCACCATAACCATCTGGCAACAGTCTGAGCCTCATCCTGCCCCCTGGGCACTGAGTCCCCAGGCACTGTGACACTCAGGGCCCAGGGGGAAAAGGATTCACCCTCCAAGGTGGCAGCTCTCTGTGTGGCACAGCAGACTCAGGCCCACTGCCCGCTATGCCCTTGTCCAGCATCAGCAGAGTGCTGACCTGTGCCCACGGGCAGTGAGCAGTCTCTACAGGCATCAATCATAAAGCCATCACTGGACACAGTGGAGGAGCGCTTGCTGGCTGTGGAGCCACTCGAGGGAGAGGCCCTGGAGAAAACAAACAGGCTTCAACAGCAATTAGTACAAATTAGACGTGGCCCAGAGACACGAAGAGGAGGGAAGCTCCCGTTGCATCTCCTGCCCATGTATGTCTGCCTGGAGGAAACTAGCAAGCTAGGTCTCTGGGTAGAACTTTTCACACATTTGGTCTCTGTCCGAATGGCATTCTTTTTGCCAACTGCTGCATGGTAAAACCTTGATTACCCAGAACTTCCGGTTATCCAGGATGCTCTTGGCACTTGGGTGGTAGCATACAGGTGACCAGCAAGACAAGTTCTTTGGCATTTGCTTAAAACAAGACAAAACACTTCTAGCTCCTTCAGACAAGTCAGTTAAGGGACTCTCTGTCCCTGTCCCTGTCCAGAGTGGCTGGAGAGCAGCCCTGATGCTCCGACGCTCAAAGTTCAGCCTTAGAAGGGAGTAAGAGGCTCTCAGAGGCACCAACAAGGATTTAGGCATCTTGGAAATGTTCCCTCACCAGTTGTTTATTTTTGTTTTTTAGGGCCGCATCTGTGGCATATGGAAGTTCCCAGGCTAGGGATCGAATTGGAGCTGCAGCTGCCTGCCTACACCACAGCCACAGCAACGTGGGATCCTAGCCGTGTTTGTGACCTATACCACAGCTCATGGCAACGCCAGATCCTTAACCCACTGAGTGAGGCCGGGGATCGAACCCGTATCCTCATGGACACTAGTCAGGTTTGTTACCCCTGAGCCACAACGGGAACGCCACTCCCTGTTCTTGTGGGTGGGGCTCATGGGATGGTCAGCTACACTAGCTGATACTTACTGACCATTTGCTTCACATCTGGCTCTTCACTAAGCATTTTCAATTGTGCTCTTATTTAATGCTTATGACAACCTTATGAGGCCGGTATTATTATTCTCCCCAGGTAAGACAACTGAGGCAGAGGGAAGTTAAATAACTGGACCAAGGTCATGCTGTCTGGAAAAGCCAGGGTTCCCACACAGACGGTCTTGCTCCAGAACCCCTATAATTGAGGGCGGTGCTTTGCACAACGAGAGTCAGTTTTTGCATATAGCTGGAGGGGGATTGAAAACCACAGGAAAGCTATGACTGAAGCATGTAGCTTTAGTTGGAGGGAAACTCTCTTGGGGTAAAGAGAACAGTGTAAAGTAAGGAGGCAGAATTCCCTAAGCCACGGGCAGAGGCAATCAGCCTCGTTCCTCACAGCTCTTGCCTCACATGGGGGAGCGGGGGGGCTGTGTCCTAGGATGGAAGTGCTGTGTGAGTATTTTCACCAGCTTCTCTCATTAAGCCTCACTGGGAAGACTGGTGGTGCTCAAACTAGCTGTACATTCACATTATCTGGGAGATTTAAAAAACCCTGTGTCCAGGCCATACCCATGCCAATTAAGTCTGAAGGTGGGTGTGGGGCTTGATGCATTTTTAAAACTCTGCAGATGATACCAATGTGCAGGCAAGAGAGACTCACTGAGCTAAATCAGAACCTTCCATCCATAAGCACATCCTTTAAAGAAGCTATAACTTCCCCCTTTCCTCTTCCTCTCAGTGTCTGGTGTGTGGGAAGGTGGCTGGGGGGCTTGGATGGTGACTACCTCAGGATGAGAAGAGCAGTTGGCCTGGCCATGGAAGCTGATGGTTGTCTGGGAGGATGGCAGAGGTGAGCTCTGGGGACATGCTTCTTTCCCTTGGGGCTCCTCTTTGCCACTGACCCTAATGTGCCCTGGACCCTGAGTTGCCCCAGTGCCCACAACCTCCCCCCACAACCCCCACTGCTTTCTCTGTAATACGGTCCACTCACCTGGCATTTTCAGAAGTAACTCAGGTGTTCCTATCATGGCACAGCAGAAATGAATCTAACTAGGAACTATAAGGTTGCAGGTTCGATCCCTGGCTGTGCTCAGTGGGTTAAGGATCTGGCGTTGAGGTGAGCTGTGGCAGACACTGTGGCTTAGGCTGACAGCTGTAGCTCTGATTTTACACCTAGCCTGGGAACCTCCATATGCCACATGTGTGGCCCTAAAAAGCAAAAAAAAAAAAAAAAAAGAAGAAGAAGTAACTTTATTAATGAGACAAAGGCAACTGAGCATATATAGACAGCAAAACAATGGGCCAGTTCCCAAAGTTCAAGTTTATTCCAAAATATTGTGGAGTAAGTGGACCGGAGTTGGCCTGAGCTCCAGCACCTTTTACTTGGGGAGCCTGTGGTCCTGCCTGGGTGGGCTACTCGACTTGGCTGATCAGTACTGGAGGTGCTCACTCAAGTTCAATGACCTCACCTTGGTAGCTCGAAACTGGCCCTGGTAGGAATATGTACACCATGCAAAATCAGCAAATGCCCCAAATCAGGGATTTCCCTTCCAGGAGGTGGACTGTTAAACATGAGCCAGGGAGTTCCCCTTGTGGCGCAGCGGAAACGAATCCAGCTAGGAACCATGAGGTTATGGGTTCCATCCCTGGCCTCGCTCAGTGGGTTGAGTTTCCGGCGTTGCCATGAGCTGTGGTGTAGGTTGCAGATATGGCTCGGATCCCGCATTGCTGTGGCTCTGGTGTAGGCAGGTGTCTACAGCTCCAATTCGACCCCTAGCCTGGGAACCTCCATATGCTGCGGGTGTGGCCTGAAAAGGATAAAAGACAAAAAAAAAAAAAAAAAAATTAAACATGAGCCAGCACACCACTCCTTTGTTGGTGTCCAGACCTCACCCCCCCATGTCCCCCCCACCACCTTCAACTCATTTTGGTTCCTAGAAGCTGGTTTTCCTGGTGAGGCCCTGCCTAACTCATTCTCACCTGGTGGTTATCTTGGGAGGTTTTCTTCATGTATAGGAAGTACAGTAAAGGAGATCTTATTTTTCTGACAGTGATCTTAAGCCTGAGCAGAAAGAGTTGTAAAATTGTTAGCAGCAATCTTATTTTCCAAGCATGGAGAGGATTTACAAAGGAGCTATTCACACATCCGCCCTCACCCAGGAGGCCTTCACGTCCAGACTCCTGGTGTACACACAGCAGATGAGACAGCTCTAGCCCTCTGTGCGAGCGTTTGATACACGCACCTCCAGTGACAAAGGAGGGACCGGCAGGCATTTAATGGGAGGTCACAGCAAACTTGCCCTTCTTTCCTGAGGCTCTGCTCAGGGCATCGAACTGAAGCAGCTGGAGGATCTGAAAGAGGCTCGGAGCAGAGGGGCGGGGGTTGGGGGGGTGCGGCCCTCCAGTGGCCAAGTGCAAGGGGAGGTGGAGGTAAAGTAGGGACTTTGGTGTGGAGGGGGGATGGGCACAAGGAGCAAAGATGGAAATCTGACCGGGAAGATAAACACTAGGCTTGGGCCAGACAATCTGAGTTCCTTACTTGGCTGTCTCTAGAGCAGCCGTCCCGGCTCTGACTGCACATCCAATCTGGGTGCGGGGTGGACGGGGGGGTGGCGGCTCTGGCAGGTGGCCACACTTGAAGCCCTTGAGCCCACCTTGCTGGCCAGCTTGCAGTGTGGAAATGGGAATCACAGCAGAAGCTTTGCACCCCCTTTGTCCCCTGACCCCGCAGCCCCTGTGGCCCGGTGAGGCAGAGGACTGCTAGGAGGTTGAAATTCAGAAAGATTTAAGGGGCCTGCCTGAGGTTGCACGACTCCAGGTCGCGGATCCAAGGTCAAGGCCTGGGTCTCTTTCCCATCACCTCTCCCAAATGGACTCTCCCTCAGCAGAGAACAGAGAACCCCCGAGCCACCCCGCCTTCCCCGAGGGCTGAGGGACAGCCTGCAGGACTGTCAAGGGCACACAGTGTTCTCTGTGTTTTCTGAGCGCAGGGGCTACTTCTCCTTTCTTCTTGCACCTCATCTCCCGGCCCAGGGCTCTGTGGGATGGGTGAGGCTCGGTCTGTCCCCACCATGTCCCCTCCAAGCTTTCCAAAGGGACAGACCCAGTGTGGCCCGGGAGCCTCCTTGTTACAGGCACAACCCCCTGTCCCTCCAGGTTACCAGAGTTTGCCTGCTTGTGTCTTGTGGTGTTTTGAGCGGGCCGAAGAGCTGAGCTGAACTCAGCTCAGCATCCTTGATCTTAGCTATTGAGGTCTCCAGGCACCAAGAGCTGCTTCAAGGCTGAGGTATGGACACAGCCCTGGCTGCCAGGCCAGTCAGGATTCGTGAGCATGAACGTGCCCACGGCCACCTGGAGAGACTAAGGCAGGCTCGCAGGTGCTTCCCACAGGCTGGAGGTGCCAAGGCTGGGGCGCTGCCTCTGCATCTTTAGCCAGTGCCCCAGGCACCCTTGTAAGGAGGTGTCAGGCTCCACATTCACCAGCTGGGATCCCTCGGGGATTGAGGCAGAGAAGCTGAAAAATCCTAAAAAATCAGGCATTCTGGCTGGAAGGAGATGGTTTGCATCAGCAGTGAGGCAGCCAGTCATGTGTAAACTCTCCGGTGTGCTCCAGCCTGGGCAGTGATCAGGGTGCCATGATCTGTTCCTAAGCTGCCAGGGAAACCGGGGAACTTGGGCCCTGGGCCACCACACTGGGGAGCCTCTGATCCCAGGTCCAGAAGGGACCTTAGCTATCATGGGGCCCAGCCCCACCCAACGTGGGAATCAGAAGTCACTGGTCTGTGCTGGGTTACCTCTGTGCTGGGAAGCTCACTCAGAACTCCTTACCACTTCCCTGGACCCAGGCCCCTCCTCCTCCCAGCACCCTTTTAGATGGTGGCTGCCACATGTATGAGGAATAGTGCTCTGAACTATCGTTTTTATCATCTTGCCTCTAGCTGGTCCCATTGGCACCAAACAAGTTTGCCAGTCAATAGTGCCAATGATTAGTGAAGAGAGGTCAAGCCGACCTCGGAGAATCAGAGGGGGAGTATTTTCTCTAAATACTCCCCCTCTGATTCTGCGCTAATTGATTATTTTAAGCTTCCACACACACAGGCAGGAGTCTGGGAGGGCTGTGTGTGCAATGGAGAGGAGGTTGGATTCCATTGCCTGGAATAGTGACAGTTGGAAACAACCTGAATGTCTAACAGCAGAACATGAGCCAGAGTGTGGTTTCTCCATTCCACGGACGACCACGGTGGCCATAATAATGTCACCGACCTGTAACCTGAAAATATGTTTATAGGCATTCCCATTGTGGCGCAGCAGAAATGAATCTGACTAGGATCCATGAAGATGCCAGTTTGATCTCTGGCCTCGCTCAGTGAGTTAAGGCTCTGGCATTGCCATGAGCTGTGGTGTAGGTCGCAGACGTAGCTCAGATCCCACGTTGCTGTGGCTGTGGCATAGGCTGGCGGCTGTAGCTCCGATGGGACCCCTAGCCTGGGAACTTCCATATGTCACAAGTGCGGCCCTAAAAAGAAAAAAAAAGTTTATAATGGTTAATCAAGAAAAGTATGTCATGGCTTACTATCTAGGAGGCCATTTTTGAAACATAGTTGTGTATGCCCATACACACACACACACAAACACACACACACACACACACACACACGCATGTAAAAAAGTTGGTAAAGCCCTATACCTCATAGAGTAATTGGTTCTAGGTGGTGGAACATGGATGATTTTATTTTTGCTCATCCATATTTTCCCATTTTCTAAGTTGGATTATTGGTGCTAAAGGGCCAGTAATCCATCACAACCTTGGCCCACAGAGGCCTCGCCCTAACTGGCGGAAGAACCCAGAATGGGTCAGGCTCAGGGAAGGGCCCCGACTCTTGAATGTACTGAGGTCAGAGTTGTTTCGTCAGGTGGTGCTGATGATGTGTCCACTGTGTGCCCAGCCCAGGGCGGTCCTGAGCCCAAAGGAACTTAGGATCTAGTTTAGGAGGTAAAACATTGATTCATTTGTTCTTTCATTCATCCAACAAATAGCTCTTGAACCCCATGGGCACTGTGCCAGGTACTGCACTTACAGGGTGAACAAACGTAGTCCCCGAGTGTAACGTGTGATAGTCTCTTTTCAAGTGTTATGGGAGTTTGCACGGAGACCAGAGAGAATGACAGAGGAGGAGGCTTTTGAGCTGGAATATAAGGATCAGCAGGACATTGGTGAATGGGGATGAGGGCATGGCCCACAGGAGAGGGCAGAGCAGGGGCTCCTCTTCCTCTCCAGGTGTACCAAGGTCCAGGGACTTGGCTTCTGTGATAGCGAAGAGCCATGTGGCCCTGGGAGGCTTCTGTAGCCTCTCCAAGCCTCAGTCTCCTGATCCACAAATGCAGGTCATTTCACATCCTCCTCTCTTGTCAGGATGCTCTGAGCATAAATGTTCTTCTTTAAGCTCTATGCAGAAACTGCCAGTTGGCTCTTGGGCTTGTTTCTTGCTAGCTCGGCTGCTCCGGTTTGTTAACTCTGCCAGCTTGGACACAGTCTAGTGGCCCCATGGCTCCTTACTGTATGCTACTCAAACGACTTTAGCAGTTAAATCAGGGGCAAGAGGTACACTTAATCCCCACTATCACTGTCCTTCAGCAGAGCAGTTTGGAGAACACCAGAGACCCAGAAGAGGCCAGCTCAGTGGGTGGTACTTGGAGATGACAGGCTGAGAAATCAGGCAGCACTGTTCTCTCTAGGTCTGGAGTCAGGGGCATTTGCTCCAAGGCTGGGCTGTAACTGGTCATTGTGCCGCTCAAAGCAAACCTCAGCAAGGGCATCACGTGAACACCGGCCACTCTGTAGCCCACAGGCCTTCCTGGCTGAGGGATGGAGGAGTCATGGAGTCCAAAGAGGGAGAAATCCTTAGTGACTCCTGGTTCAGCCCTCTCTAGAGAAACTGAGGCAGAACCAGTGGTCTCCAGTGGCAGGTGGGAAGATGGGGTCACTTAGCAGCTCTGAGCCTTAGCCTCCATCTGTGAAGTGGGGCTGTATTGTCAGCTGATGTTATGAAGCTCTCAGTTTCTGGTCCAGCTCTTAGTGAGAGGTCAGTGGAGGGTGACCAGCTCTGGCCTTGGTCTTGGCCCTCTGTGTTGTGGAGTGAAGCACATGGGCTTTGGGACCAGGAACTGGCCTGCCTTCACCACTTATTGGCTCTGTCAAATAATAATTGGATCATTATTGATAACTATTGGATCCTGAGCCCTGTCAAAGAAAAACCAGAGCTGAACAGTACTTAAAGCAGAAAAAAAACAGATTTTATCCAGGACTATTGCAATAGGAGAAAAGAGACCTCAGTGTAGAACAGGGCTCAATTCCAAATACAGCATGGACAAGTGGGAGGTTATAGCCAAGAAGCGCTGGGGGGCAGGGGGGCAGTGGATGGAAAATTGAAGAGAGGAATCATCAGGGCTGAGAGGGGATTCTGGCTACACCGACCTCACAGGTGTTCTTGCTTGAAGGTAGTGATCAGACATCACGGGGGATGGAGGAGGTATCAGGGATGGAGGATTCTGGCTAAACCAACTTAGCAGAATTCTTGCTAAAATTGGACAAGAGATGAACACAGAAGCACAAAAGTTGAAAAGTTCAGGGGAGTCAGAAGAGAGTTAGAGAATCTTTCTCAACACAGAGAATCTGAGTCTCAGTTTCCTTATCTGCAAAATGGGTCCCTGTGAAGACCCATCTAACACAGGGCCTCAAATATCAGTTCCCAGAAGCAGCCTCTTTTGTTGGGCCCATTTTAAGAACGTGTTAATCTCTCTGGGCCGTGATTTCCTCCTGTGTCACATGGAGGTTATAATATGCTGTGAAGTCACCTGACTTCTTAAGAGCCCAAAGCAAGAGGATTTTCTTTCTTTTTTTTTTTTTTTTAATTAATTAATTTATTTTTCTAGGGCTCCATCTGCGGCATATGGAGGTTCCCAGGCTAGGGGTCAAATCAGAGCTACAGCTGCTGGCCTATGCCACAGCCACAGCAATGCCAGATCTTAGCTGCATCATCGACCTATGCCACAGCTCACGGCAATGCCGGAGCCTTAACACATTGAGCGGAGCCAGGGGTCGAACCTCATGGGTACTGGTCAGGTTCATTTCTACTGAGCCACAATGGGAACTCACGAGTTTCTTATCTGGGCCATCAGGGACACAGGGCATACTGTCTGTGCTGTCTGCCCAGCTGCTGGCTGTGCTGTTGACTGTAGCCATTACAAAGTTAATGTGGGAGTTCCCGTCGTGGCGCAGTGGTTAACGAATCCGACTAGGAACCATGAGGTTGCGGGTTCGATCCCTGCCCTTGCTCAGTGGGTTAACGATCTGGCGTTGCCGTGAGCTGTGGTGTAGGTTGCAGACGCGGCTCGGTTCCCGCGTTGCTGTGGCTCTGGCGTAGGCTGGCAGCTACAGCTCCGATTCGACCCCTAGCCTGGGAACCTCCATATGCCGTGGGAACGGCCCAAGAAATGGCAAAAAGACAAAAAAAAACAAAAACAAAGTTAATGTGCTAAGTCATTAGCCCATTTCTTCCCAGCCCTTATTAGTAGAGGAAATGGGGGCCCTGTTTGCATAAAGAGAGTCAAGAGATGGCCACAGGCAGCCCCTTCCTTCAGCCCCCACTCCAGCAGCCGCCCCACCCAGTAAGGCACAGAGAGGAGTAGCTGTGTAATGTGACATTAGCATCCTCTTGAGCTCCAGAGGATACAGATGATGGATGGGAACTGGTATGAGTTGGTCTTGCTTTTGCTCCCCTTGCAGGAGTAGTGTAACCTTGCATTCTGGAAATGCCTTATCTCTGCTTCTTTCCCTTCCTGAGCCTCCACATTTGCCTTGGACTCTGGGTCCCTCCCTACCGCCTCCTTTACTGCTCCTGTCCTCTCATCTATCATGTAGGCTCCTGCCTGCCAGAGGGAGCCCTGCTTGCTGCCCTATAGCCAGTCTAGTTACTTGGGACCCAAGCCACCACCCACCCTAGTAACTCTCTGCCAGCTGCCCAGAACATCTTTTGGTATCTCTTCTGTATATGTGCCAGGTGTGGTGTTTGGCCCTGGGGATTCAAGGACAAAGGCAAGACTCTGCCTTCAGGAGGTTAATAGTCTCCCCTGCCTCCAGGACTAGACCTCTGATCTAACAGAGCCAGCCCCCAGGGAGCTCAGAGCCAGGTCACCCCAAGGTGATGAGCATGTACTCCTGGGGTGGGGGTTGCTACCTGTTCACAGGGCCGGGGGACCTCATTTGACAGCTGAAAAGGCCGAGGTTCAGAGATCCAGCCTAATTCAACACGAACATTGGAAAAGTCAGTCTCATCTTTTTGATTCTAAAGACTCTGTTCAGCATCTTAACCCCCCTCCCCCTCTCTGACAATGTCACATGAAGTAATCGGGGGCATTTGTCAGAAAAAGGTGCTGGGCTACAAGTTTCAGAAGTGTTCTCATGCACTTCTCATGAAGTGTTCTGGGTCTGTGACCCAGAGGGGAATAACAAGGCATGGAAGATTCTGGAACCAACCTGAGAACCTCTCCAGGAAGCCCTTTCTGTCACGGCAGGTCAGCAAGGAAATGCCTGCTGCGGGGATCTTAGAGATTCTGTGACTCCTGCCCTGGGCCCCTGGCTTCTCTTGGAGGTGGAGTCTCTGGGCTGTGGAAGGGGCTGATCCTGGCTGGGTGGCCCAGAGGGCTATGAGCATCCCCATCAGGGGAAGCCAGACACCCCTGCTGGTCCCAGGAGTTCTTCAGGGAGACTGTTTTCCATCTCCCAATACTAAAGGCATCCTTAGAGGGGTCTCGCAGATGATGGGGTCGAGGGTAAGGGTGTACTAGGCTGGAGAGCAGGGACTCAAGCCAAACTGCCTGGCTTCTTACCCTGGCTCTAGTACTTCCTGGCTTTGTGACCTTGAGTGGGTTGCCTCACCTCTCTGCACTTTGTTTTCCTCATCTATAAAATGGGCATGATAACACTTCTCAATTCATAGGACTATTGTGAGGATTTAAAAACTCAAGGTAAAGAGCTTCACACATTAGTTAAACAAAAACCTACCATCAGAGTTCCCGTTGTGGCTCTGAGGGTTAAGAGCCCGATATAGTGTCCAGGCGGTTGCAGGTTCAATCCCTGGCCTCACTCAGTGGGTTAAGGATCCGGTGTTGCCAGGAGCTGTGGTGTAGGTGGCAGACATGGCTCGGATCTGGCGTTGCTGTGGCTATGTGTTAGGCCAGGAGTGGCAGCTCTGATTCGATTCCTAGCCTGGGAATGTCCATATGCTACGGGTGCAACTGTAAAAAGAAAAAAGGAAAAAAAGAAAAAAAGAAAAGAAGGAAAAGAAAAAAAACTACCAACAGCAACAAAATTTGATCTAAGACACAGATCCCAAAGGCCCAAATCCCTGCAACCTCCCTCCTTGCTGGGGTCATCTTGGGTTGACAGCCTCTGGGAGGAGCAGCCCCTGGGAGGAGTAGCCCCTGGAAGGAACAGTATCTGGGAGGAGCAGCTCCTGGGAATTCCCATGGGTGCTGAGTCACTTGAATCGGGTCTCAGGCCTTTGGGTTGTTTTCTCCCTCACATGCTCACCCCACCCAGCTGGACATGGACATTGTGGCGCTCGCTGTGAACCACAGGCAGCAAAACCAGGGCCCAGCTCTGCTGCTTCATAGCCAAGCCCCAGTCTCTTCTGAGCCTAGGTAAAGAGGGCAGAGGAGAACCCATAGGGTCTCCCCCCATGGCTATGGGAGCATCACAGATCAAAGTGCTTTATAAACTTGAGTGACAAATACATGTGCAGAACTATCCTGAGTTGGTGGCCTTTCCTCCCTTCTTCTTCCCAGAAAAGCTAGGAGGTGGCTGTATCCCATTTGTCAAGCCCAGAGGGGAGGAGAGTATCTGTCTCCAGGGGATGCAGCAGTGGGGGTGCTTTCCAAAGGGAGCAGAGCAGACCCAGTGTGGGCTCTCCTTGCCCTCTCTCGGCACTGCCTGGCGTTCCCCCCTGTCCCCCCGCCACAGAGCTCCAAGGCTTGGGAAGGAAGCAGAGCTGCAAGACCCTCGCTGAAGATCAGGGGCTTGATGTCCATCAACCTGGGTAGGGGCAGGCAGGTCCAGTTGGCCTCTTTTGAAAGCCCTGGGATGTGACTGGAGCTCCTGGTAGGCTCAACAGGAATTCTAGAGAGTGGTTAGATGAAGTCAGTCAACCTTGCTCCCGGGCATACATCCAAAGACATTCTCACACTGGCCCTTAAGGACAGATGGAGGCCTCCTGGTGTCCACTTCCAGCAGAGTAGAGAGGTAAGGTGTGGTGGGGGCCTGGCATGTTTTTCTAGGCAACAGTCCAAAGCAGATGGATTAGATAGACATCGAGCCTCATGGGGAGATGGTAGAACATAGTTTATTCCCCAGCACCATTGGTCTTGGGCCCCGATGCCCTTCCCGACTAAAGGAACCAGGGCTTCCTGATGGCTGATTGCAGAACTGAGCCTTACAAGACAGTAAGGAATGTATCTAAGAAGTGTGGGCATGTCCAAAGACTTCAAGCAGATCCAGGGGGTTCCCAATGGCCAAGTCAGGGACAATTTGAGCACCAAAATAATGAAATACAAGGATGAATTATAGACCACTAGATATACTGGAGTCTATATTGATAACAAAAAAATCATACTCAAAATGTCCTGGGTGGGGGGGTGGAAATGTCCCAAGGGGTTCACTGTGGCTCAGTGGGTTAAGAACCCAACATAAGAGTTCCTGTCATGGCGCAGCAGAAATGAATCCAACTAGGAACCATGAGGTTTTGGGTTCGATCCCTGGCCTCGATCAGGGGGTTAAGGATCCGGCATTGTCATGAGCTGTGGTGTAGGTCCCAGACGCAGCTCAGATCTGGCGTTGCTGTGGCTGTGGCGTAGACTGGCAGCTACAGCTCCAATTAGGCCCCTAGCCTGGGAACCTCCATATGCCTCGAGTGCAGCCCTAAAAAGACAAAAAGACAAAAAAAAAAAAAAAAAAAAAAAAAAAAAAGAACCCAACATAGTGTCCATAAGTATGTGGTTTGATCTTTGGCCTCACTCAGTGGGTTAAGGATCGGCATTGCCACAAGCTGTGGTGTGGTGACATTAAATAATTTAGAGGGAAAATAAAAGGCATGCTCATCAAATCTGTGGATAAGAGCCGTAACACCCACATGACAACAGATTCAAGATTTACGGGTATCTCACCATTCTAGAATGCTTGATGGAAGCCAAGAAAATGAAATGTAAGTAAAATGCAGAGTCCTGAATCTAGGTCCAAAGAATCAATTGCAGAGTTCCCACTGTGGCTCAGCAGGTTAAGAACCTAACCTAGTATCCATGAGGATGTAGTTTTGATCTCTGGCCTCGCTCAGTGGGTTAAGGATTCGGTGTTGCCTTGGGCTGCTGTGTAGGTCACAGATGCAGCTCAGATCGATCCCACGTTGCTGTGACTATGGCACAGGCGGCAGCTGTAGCTCCAATTCAACTCCTGGCCTGGGAACTATGCTGCAAGTGTACCCTAAAAAGAAAAAATCCATTTCCTACATTTCAAATAGGGGCGATACGGCTTGCAATCTGGAAGAAAGTTTCTGGGGCGATCAAAATATTGGTGGTGAGATGGGCCTAGAACCCCATTTGCTGAAGAGGCTCCGAAATGTTCAGGGTGGGAAAAAGGTGAGGTGAAAGAAATGACCTTGGGGACAGGGGCCCATTGTTCTCTGGGCTCCAGGGAGCAGAACTGGGAGAGGTGGGGACAAATTACAGTAAGACAACAACAGGAAGAGCTGTCACTGAGTTCTGAGCATTGGCCCAGAAGCTGTGTCACCAGGTCTCAAAAAAAAAAAAAGAAAAAAGAACCCAACCATGTTGGCACCCTGATCTCAGACTTCCAGTCTCCAGAACCTTGAGGAATAAATGTTCTTTAAGCCGGCAGCTGTAGCTCTGATTAGACCCCTAGCCTGAGAACCTCCATATGCTGCAGGTGCAGCCCTAAAAAGACAAAAACAAAAACAAAAAAACCCAAAAAACAAAAAACCCCAGGTACTCAGAATAGCGGCTGGACACACAGAAGGCAACTGATAAACAGAAGCCAATGCTACAACATACAGGTCCAGGGCTGGGCTGCCCTGGATGCAGACCCTGTCCAGGCAGAGGCTCCAGCTGCACTCACTCCTCCCCAATCCATGAGGGGTCTCATAAGAGCTGTAGCCGCTGGCCTACGCCACAGCCACAGCAACGAACCCACAACTTCATGGTTCCTGTTTGGATTAATTTCTGCTGCGCCACGACGGGAACTCCCTATTCTGAGTACTTTGTATTAATTCCTCTGATCCATACAACTGCACTGAAGAAACCGAGTCACAGAAAGTTTAATTTGCCCAAGGGCACAAAGCTAGAGAATGGCAGAGCTGGGATTTGAACCCATTTCTCTTCATATAAATAGAACCATACACTGTGACCTGTTGTGTCCGACTTGTTTCATTCGTCATAATGTTTTCTAGGTTGATGACTGTTGTAGTTTGTGTCAGTGCCTCTTTCCTTTTCATGGCTGAATAATATTCCATGGTCTGGCCAGACCACTTTTTGTTTACCCATTCATCCTTGATGGACATCAGCTATTGTGAATAGTGCTGCCATGAAAACTTGTGCACAAGTATTTGAGTTCCTGTTTGTGATTTTTGAGTTCCACTCAGGACTGGCATTGCTGAGATAAGCAGTAATCTTGTGTTTATTTTTTAGGATTCTTTCTTGTATGTGGGGCCAGGTAAGGGGCCCTGAGCGCGTGTGCAGCAGGTGATTCATCATAGTCCTTCTCTGTTGTGCCTCAGCCCCTAACTGTCCCTCTCTCCCCCCGACAGACGTGCCCGTGGAGAAGCTGGCCGCCATGCCCGCCTTGCGCAGCATCAACCTGCGCTTCAACCCGCTGAACGCCGAGGTGCGCGTCATCGCCCCGCCGCTCATCAAGTTCGACATGCTTATGTCCCCGGAGGGCGCGCGGGCCCCCCCACCCTAGGCCTCCCTCCTCATGCCCGCCCAGCAAGGGACAGAAGCCACCTGGCCTGGCACCCTGAGGGCAGGGAGGCCTGGCCTGTGGGAGGCCAAGCCTGGGGGGCTGGGGGCGGGTGGGCTGAACAGAGTGGCGGGAGGGGTGCGGCGTCCAGGATAGATAGCATAGAGCAGTAGTGGGCCCTGGAATGCTCGGAGGCAGGCGGCGAAGAATGGGCTGGAGCCCAGACTCAGGGTGAATCTGGGCAAATCCTCACCATCTCTGAGCCTTGTAATTAATTTGAAGAAAGGGGCAGTGGTGGGTTTTGTTGTTGTTGTTGTTGTTGTTGTTTGCCTCCTTTGGGCTTCGTGGAGGCTTTGGGGGGAACTCATGCCTCCAACTTACCTTCAAATCACCGATATCTCCTGAGCCCATGGATGAGCATCGCTGAGCATCTTCTGGGCCCTTGTGGGTTGGAGGCCTTGTTTCTAGTGCAGAGAGCCAGTCGCTGTCCTGAGAAGGACAGAAGACAACCTCCATCTATTTATTGCTTCCTATGATCCGACCCAGATGAGCCCTCCCCAGTGCTCCATCCTCAGCCCTGTGGGCCTCTGGATTGGCAGGAACCTGAACCAGGAGTCGTGGGAAAGCTGAGGAGAGTGTGTGGCCCAGCGCTGCAATGGGGCTGCAAACATTTGTATAGGAGCCCAAGGACCATCAGGCCAGCAAGTGGGGAGCAAACCAAGTTGGCTCTGTCTTTCCTCATGATGAAGAAATTAGTAGGAAGAAGAAAAAAAAAAAACAAAAAGGAGTTCCTGCTGTGGCACAGTGGGTTGAGGATCAGGCATTGCTGTGGCTGCAGCTCAGATTTGACCCCTGGCCTGGGAACTTTCATATGCCTCAGGTGTGGCCAAAAAAGAAAGAATGAAGGGAATTGGAGGGGTAGGAAGTCCTGAAGGCTCCGTCCCTCCCCAGGAGGGACCAGGTGTCCTGGCATCAGCTTCTGCTGCAGGAGCAGCCCAGAGAGAAAGAAAGCCATTTGCCCCTGTGGCACCATCGACACAGTTTCCCTCCAGCAGCAGTCTGCCTGCCTTGTTATTGGTCTCTGTGGGGGCAGAAGGCACTTTGGACCATTGGATTTGTGGCCAGCCAGCTCCCAGGCCACCACCCAAAGCCCTGATGACCTAGTCATCTCAGGGCCCTTGACCTGGAGTCTAGGGTGCGGCCAGGCAATTGTATGACCAACCATCTGTTCACCTGGACTGAGGGGTTTGCTAGGACGTGGGGCTTTCAGTGCTAACAACGGGACAGTACCCGGCAAACAAGGACAACTGGTCCCTCTACCAGGAGGTGGCCTGGGGCTCTTGCTTCCTGACAGCATCTGTGGTTTGGAAAACTCCCAACTCCTTGATCCCTGGTATCTACCTCCCACCTTCTCATCTGTGGAGCAAACAGACTCAGCCCAAGCCCACCTGGCCTGGTCTGTGGGAGACACCCACGGCCCCAGGACTGGAAGCAAGCAGGCTACGCAAGCCCTACATCCACGGACCAGTGGCCACTCTTCTACTCCTAAGGTTAGACTGTTCCGAGCTCAGACCACCACTCAGAGCACTGACCCTTTCTCAGAACGCTTCCAGCCCCATTCCCCGGCCCCAGCTGGGGCCTGCTCCTGCCCAGGCCTTCTGTCTCTTAGCAAGAAGCTGACAGGTTGGGCCACTGTCGGCTCATTGCTGAGTACTCGGTGTTCACTCTGCTCATCTCCCAAGGCCTGGCTGGTGAAGCTCTGGGAACAAAGGTTTTCAGGGTGGGAGGTTGAAACGGGATTTTCTAGGGCTTCTGAGATGAGCCATGGATGCTGGGGACAAGTGGGCCTGCAGGCCAGTGCAGGCTGGCCTGGCCCCACCCAGCCTGGGTCCTGAAGTGGGTTTTCTCTTTGTCAAAAAGTGGGGGGTGGGGCACTTTTCTGATCTGCACAAAGTCATTGTATGGCCAGAGCCCTGCGACTCAAGTGTGATCCATGGGAGCTCATTAGAAATGCAGAATCCCAGGCCCACCCCAGATCTGCAGAATCAGAGCCTGCATTTCAAAAGATTCCAGGTGATTCCTACAAGCACTTTACTGTGTGAGAAGCAGGGGCCTAGGGTGACCCTGGGGGGTGCCCTTGGAGTGGAGGGTGAAGGGTCTCAGCTCCTCCCTGCACCGTCAGGGGTCCGAGTCTGTGCTCATCTCCCCCTCCTAAAACCAGTCCCCAGAGACCCTGGACCTCTTAGATCTTTTCAGAGTCTGCGTGGCACTCCCGGTGAAGGGACAGCCACCAGGAGGTGAGGGCTGGATTTGCCTTCTGGAACCCTGCCTTTCTGGGTAACCTCTGCATGCCAAGCAGCTGCTTCCCCGGGTCCTCACCACAGGCCCTCTGAAGGGGTCGCTTCTGGAAGCTGCTTCCTGCTCTGCTTGGAGAGTTTGCCTTTGCCTGCTGGGAAAGCTTGGGCAGTCAGAAAAACTCCCAATCAAAGCCCACTGTGTAAGTGAGCCCTTAGCTTCAGTCTGCAATAAAGAACACGTTGGTTTCATCTGCATCCTTGGAGTTTGATTCATGCCCACATCTTGTGCGGCCCCAATGTCGATCCCATCCCCCAGTGGAGAGCAGGGGCCGCCCCTCTTGTTGAAAGAGTGAGATAAAGCAGCTAGCTGGGGTGTTACTTGGAGTAGTCAAAGTGGACACAGGCACAGCCATGCAGAACTGATGCCTGCTAAAGCTGTGTTGCCACAGAGCACTAAACATCAGCCTGGGGGAGACCTGGAATCTGTGAGGAAGGATGAAGGGGCCCGCGGTCCCCCATTTCTCCCTGACTGATACAGGAAATTACACCCTTAGCAATTCATTTCTCATTGACCAAGATTCTCTTGGAGGTGGTCTCTGGACCAATAGCAGCAGCCAGGGAGCTGGTTAGATATGCAAATCTCACCCTCCACCCCCATCTGCAGAATCGGACGCTTCTGAGGGTGGGGGCCCAGCGCCTTTTAACAAGCCCTCCAGGTGTTTGGATGCAGGTTAGATATGGCTCCTGGGTTGAAGGTTTAAGTCAGTTTTGGTTTTCTAAAGCTGGGAGTCAGAGTTCCCGTTGTGGCTGAGATGTAACCAACCCAACTAGTATCCATAAGGATGTGGCTTCGATCCCTGGCCTCCCTTAGTGGGTTGTGGATCTGGCACTGCCTTGAGCTGTGGTGTAGGTCGCAGACGTATCTCAGATCCTGCCGTGGCTGTGGCTGTGGCTGTGGTGTAGGCTGGCAGCTGCAGCTCCAATTTTCAACCCCTTGCTGAGAACTTCCATATGCCACGGGTGCTAAAAAAGACAAGAGAAAAAACAAGACTGGGAGGTCAACAAGAGTTTGCCTTGAATTTTAGGCCAGACTCTCCATCATTTTTATTTAACAATCCTGTATAGAGCTTAGTGCATACCAGGCAGAGTCTAAGCACATTAGAGATATTAACTCAATCCATCTAACAACCACGGCTAGCTCTGTGAATTGGACAAACCTCTTTGCCCTTTCTGGACCCCCTTTGCTGTCTATAAGGGACATCCCTAAGGGCCTTTCCAGAACTCGCATAGTCATTATCTCTCTGATTCTGGGGGCTCTGCTATAACTGCCTCCTGGGGGCTAGCCTGAAAAGTCAGGCTGCTGCCCACCCCCTACCCAAACGTCAAACGGAGGACTCCCACCTGACTCCGTCTCTTTTTGCTGAATGCTGGCTCACCAAAGACATCCCAGATCAACCTGTTTGTCAGATAAAGCTGAGCCAACTCTTCTCAAGGTAAGGGACATCTCTCCAACTCCTTCTACCTGCACTGGGGGCAGGGGCAAAGTCAGCAGTGAGGTTTCAGAGTCTGGCTTCAGGTGGGGCCTTCAGTGTGGGGGAGAAAACCTTGATTAGGATGCGTAAGGAGTTTAGGATCAGGAGACAAAACAAGGAGACGTTGTTTTGGAATTCCCATCATGACTCAGTGGAAACAAATCCAACATCCATGAAGACACAGGTTCGATCCCTGGCCTCGCTCAGTGGGTTAAGGATCCGGCGTTGCCGTGAGCTATGGTGTAAGTCACAGATGCAGCTCAGATCCTGCGTGGCTGTGGCTGTGGTGTAGGCCAGCAGCTACCCCTAGCCTGGGAACCTCCATATGCTGCAGGTGCAGCCCTAAAAAGACAAAAAAAAAAAAAAAAGACACTTTGAGGCAAGGGGTTCAGAGAGTCTTAGGTGTTAGCTCTCTTTTGATGCAATTTACTGAAGAGTTGGGCAATTTGATGTTCCTTTAAATGGTTCTTTTAGGAGTCTCCTAGAATGAATGATAATTTATGGTGTTTACTTCCTGGACAAGAGATTCCTGGAATAGAACTGTTATGTTGAAGATGGTGGAATACAAAGCATATTAATGGTAACAATAAACTGTGGGGCTAGAGGGTTGTTTGGTTTGTTTGAGAATACAGCTGACATATATTAGCTTCAGGTGTAAATATAATGATTTGATGTGGGTTTATACTGCAAAATGACCATCTCAATAAATCTAGTTAACATCCATCACCACACATAGAGGGTTTTGGTTCTGTCTCCCCAAAATACAATGCTGGACCCTAGGGTCTTACTTTGGAGCTGCCCTTTCTTTATGTGAAATGTGCCTGGGGTGGGGAGCAGTTCCTGGAAGGGGGAGCATTGGCAGCTGCCCCAGGATGCCTGGCCAGAGCCCTGGGAGAGATGCCATAGGCCAGGAAAGACCACCTAGCACTCCAGGGACACGGCAGTTACTCCTAAACTGCTCCCATTTTATAGACGGGAACACTGAGCTCCGGAGGGTGTTCCAGGGGGGCAAGTGATATGCAGGGCCCAGAAGAATGTCCAGGCTTCCTGGCTCCAGCTCTGGGTTCTTTCTGGGGCCCTTTCTGCGTCCTGAGCTGGTCTTCTTAGCTCTCCCGGTCTTTCTTCTTTGGCTGATTGGCCCTGGCGGAGCTGTGGGAATGTGTCAGCCATTAGAAGTCTGACTTGTCATTTATAAATGCAGATAACTCTTCCTTCGGGAGAGCTCACTAAGGAGCATTTTAAAGCAGTCTGAAGGAAGTGCTCCTCTGAGCTGGCTAATGGGTGGGGGGGCACCTTCTGGCTCCCAGGAAGGGACCCCACTCTGGCCCAGACCTCAGCCTCTCTGTAGCTGCCCTGCCCTCACTCTTCACAAGGACAGTCCCTCCGCTGCCATAAAACAGATGCTGAAAATGCTGGTAGTGTGCCAGCAGCCTACATCCCAGGAGCCATGGGGAAGCTGCTTCTCAGATACCAGGCTGAGACCCCCTTTCCCTTCCCTGTGGAATCTGAGCCTTTTCAAATAGGTGGCAACACCAGTGGACTTCCTCTCCCCAAAGGTCTGAATGCACTTCCAGCCAGGAAGAGAGAGACCGACCCAGTCTCCCACTGGAGATGCTTGACTTTCCCACCACCTGGGAGGTATTCCACAGGGCGCTCCGTGGCTTCATGCCAACCCTCCTCCTGGACACCTACCAACTCCCTCACACATCCTAGAACACATCTCAACTCTGATCAGAGGAGAGAGAGTGCCTGAGAGAAGTCAAGGCCTCATGCTTTCCATCCACACAGCAGGATGTAGAACGGGGCATGCTGCAGTCAGTGAGGTCCCTGCGCTTTGGGTGGCAGGGGGCAGGAGGGAGTGGTTATAGGCTAGTTAGGGAAACAGGTGTGAGAAGAGAAATGGTACCTTAGTGTCAAGACAGCAGTTCTCAAACTTTGCTGCACATGAGAATCATCTGGGGATCTTTAAAAACTACCAAGCTGGTGATTTAATCGGTATCAGGCATGGCCGAAGTATGGCGGGTGGGGCTTAAAATCTCCCTGGGTGGTACTAACAGGGAAATATGGGTCTAAAGACTGGCCTAGAGATGTGGGAGCAGAGAGGATGGGACAAGAGACAGGCTGATGGGCAGATGAGGTGGGATGAGAATTGGGATAGCGGGAGTTCCCGTCATGGCACAGTGGTTAACAAATCCGACTAGGAACCATGAGGTTGCAGGTTCAGTCCCTGCCCTTGCTCAGTGGGTTAACGATCTGGCTTTGCTGTGAGCTGTGGTGTAGGTTGCAGACGTGGCTCGGATCCCGCGTCACTGTGGCTGTGGCGTAGGCCGGCGGCTACAGCTCCGATTAGACCCCTAGCCTGGGAACCTCCATATGCCGGGGGAGTGGCCCAAGAAACAGCAAAAAAAAAAAAGACAGAAAAAAAAAAAAAGAATTGGGACAGCAAGAGATAGCCAGGCAGTGGGGAGAGCACAGAAAAGGGCATGGAGCACTTAAAAAGGAATCTCAGATGCTAGGTGAGGAAAGAGGGGATGATTAAAGGAGACACAGCAGGATTCGAGGCTATAGGTCATAAGGGACTTGTATGGCACATGGAGGAGTTTAGGTTTTATCTAGGTGGTACCTGGAAGCCTCGGGGGAGTGTAAGCAGAGGGTCACAGTTAGGGAGTTCCCGTTGTGGCGCAGTGGAAATGAATCCGACTAGCAAACATGAGCTTTTGGGTTCAATCCCTGGCCTCTCTCAGTGGGTTAAGGATCTGGTGTTGCTGTGAGCTGTGGTGTAGGTCACAGATGCGGCTTGGATCCTGAATTGCTGTGGCTGTGGCATAGGCCAGTGGCTATAGCTCTGCTTCAACCCCTAGCCCGGGAATCTCCATATGCCGCAGGTGTGATCCTAAAAAAAAGCAAAAAAAATAAAGAGGGTTGAAATTAGATTTATTATTTGAAAAGACCATTAGGGATAGTATGGGAGGTGGACCATAGGCATGGGGAGCATTCAGATCATTCATTCATTCAATCTCCTCATAGTTGCTGGTGAGCTCTGTGAGGCCAGGACCCTGGTGGAAGGGGAAAAGCCAAGGAGGGCTAGCAGTGGGTCTCCACTGGAAAGTTTTGAATAAGTTCTGATGCCTAGGCCCTAGTTGCCAGAAACTCTAATTCAGTTGGTCTGCACTAGGGTCCCAGCACTGGTGATTTTTTTTTTTTAAAGTTCCTTGTCTGATTCTCACGTGGAGCCAAGGTTGAGAACCACAGGCCTGTAGAGATTTAAGAAGTTGCAGAAGGGCTCTGAGCTGAATTCAGCTCATAGATGTATTTTGTTTAGCCTGCACAATGTTTAATTTTGAGTGAGTTGCCCACTCACCTTTTCATCAAAAAGATCTGGGTTTTTGGCTTCTGAAAAATCAGAAAAGCTGACCACCCCAAGCCTGCATTCTGACGGCAGTGATCTCCTGGAGCTGGTGGCAGAAGCCAGGCAGAAGTACCCAAGTGGCCATACCTTGCCACACTCATCTGTGCATTGGCTTCACCTGCCTGGCCCTTGTAGGCTCCTCACCTGCCACTTGGTTTATGCTCAGACTGTGCAGATGGGGGTTTTTTCCTAGGAGGACAACACAGCAGGAGGAGCAGCCAGCAGGGGACGGAAGACAGCTGATTTGGGAAGAGGGGAAACTTCCAGGTTTGTGTCCACTGGCAGCTCAAAATGCAAATACGAGACCAGGTTAGTGATCACCAAATGACTTGCTTCTAATCCCACCTCCCTTTTCACATTGATGCCCAGAGAGGTTGATGCCCAACTCATTCAAGGTTACGCAGGAAGCAGAAGTTGCCCTAGAGGAGTTCCCGTCGTGGCGCAGTGGTTAACGAATCCGACTAGGAACCATGAGGTTGCGGGTTCAGTCCCTGCCCTTGCTCAGTGGGTTAACAATCCGGCGTTGCCATGAGCTGTGGTGTAGGTTGCAGACGCAGCTTGGATCCCTCGTTGCTGTGGCTCTGGCGTAGGCCAGTGGCTGCGGCTCCGATTGGACCCCTAGCCTGGGAACCTCCATATGCCGCGGGAGCGGCCCAAGAAATAGCAAAAAGACAAAAAAAAAAAAAAAAAAAAAAAAGAAGTTGCCCTAGAAGTGGAGGCTCCTGACTCCCAGACACAGCATCACAGCCTAAGACGTGGCACCCTGCCAGCCTGGACCTCAGCCAGGTTTCTCGGCTATGCCTCAGTTCCTCCAAATTCACCGCAGCCCATTAAAGCATCCCTCCCTTGGGTGGCGGGGACTGTATTGCTTTCTCTAAGGGGAAAGGCCATCCTTCAGTCATGCTGTTGTCCCTTTGACCTCCCTCAGTGCCCACCCCCACCCTCAAAGCTTGATTTAAGATCACTCTCTACCGCCGCTCCCCTCCCTTCAGACCATTCTCCAAGCAGGTGTCCACAGGGATTCCAGTCGGCACAGGAGGCTCTTCTCCCTTCAAGGACCTTCTCCATCCCACTGCCCTCTGCCCCAACTGGCACCCAGTTTTCAGGTGGAAATCGGTTTCAAGGAAAGTGGGGCTTCCTGTGAAAAGATTCCTAGGATGGCACAGGAGCCCTGCCACAGCAGCTGAGGGTGGAGGGGGATGGGGAGCAGCTTCCCAAGGATGAGGGAGGGGCAGGGCCCAGGGCTTGGCCAGAATGGACAGAGAGGGAAGCCCTGCAGGGCAAGGAAGTGCTGGGGCTCCTCCAAATGAACAGGGTTTGCTTCTGTGCCCTGGATGACTTCACCCCCAGTTTCTCAGATGCTTCCAGAGGACTGAGCATCTTGGGGGTGGGCTGGGATGCAGGTGGGGAGCAGAGCCAATGCTCTCGGAGTCTGGAGGAACGTTCTCCTTCTATCGCCCACTGCCCAGCTGTATAATATTAGGTAAGGTATAGTGGCTTCACCTGTAAAATAGGAACAAAGGTGCTTTGCTTGATGGAGGGTCCAGGGCTGGGAAAGACCCTAGACAGAAGGTCAGATGAACCTGATCTGAACGTGATCCGAAACAGAGCAGTGGCAGCCAGGTTTCCTGGGAGCCCCTTTGGAGTACGTAGGGAGGTGAGAGGAGACACTTTTTACATCTGCATGGAAGACCTTTACCCAATCTCCCCGTTTAGCTTCCACCCATAACTTTGGGAATAAGAAAGGACACTGTGTTGGTGGCGCTTGACTTTTCATCCTCACAACAGTCTTGAGAAGATGAGAAGTTCCATTTTACAGATGGTGAAAGTGAGGTTAAAAGGCTTAAGCGACTCACCTGAAGCTACCAGATAATAAATGGTGGAGACAGAAATCACACCCAATTCCTTCTCTCCACGGCATTACCCTGCCTGACCCTCAGAGTCTGGACCGCTGAGTTTGTTTTGCATAGGGCCACACATACTTGGGCATGGCACAGAGTTCCAATGGTGAAAGAAAGAAGTCTGTAGAAGAGAAGGGAGGGAGTTCCCATCGTGGCGCAGTGGTTAATGAATCTGACTAGGAACCATGAGGTTGCTGGCTCGATCCCTGGCCTTGCTCAGTGGGTTAAGGATCCAGTGTTGCCGTGAGCTGTGGTGTAGGTCACAGACGTGGCTTGGATCCCACGTTGCTGTGGCTCTGGCAAAGGCCTGTGGCTACAGCTCTGAGTAGACCCCTAGCCTGGGAACCTCCATATGCCACAGGAGTGGCCCTAGAAAAGCCAAAAAAAAAAAATGAGGAGGGAGAAGGAAGGAAAAGAGGCTCTGTGGTCCAGAACCGTTCAAATAAAAAAGATGTCAGGTGGGGGGCATTGACTACAAGCTTAAGGCAAATGCACAAGAATGATTAAAAGGTGGCTGCTAAAGAAAGAAGAAAGGGGGAGAGGGAAAAGGAACAACAAAAAGAGATGAGACTGAACTATTCATAGTCTAGTGCCCACATAAATATAGCTCATATTTACTGAGCACCTGCTACGCACAAGGAACTGTTGTGCTTTACTATATGGTAGTAATATTATCACTATTTTGTGGATGAAGGGAAACTGAGGCCCAAAGAGGCTAGCCTTTCCAAAGTCACACATGCAATGAAAGGCACTGCTGGACTATGCAGATTTTACAGCTGTGTCCTGAACTCTGTGTTGGTCAAGGGGGCTTGATGTGACTTGTCACAGTTCTGGGTCCTGACTATCAGGAAAACTTCAGGAACTGTGAGCAATTCCACAGGAAGGTGGACTCAGGAGTAATGACATGATAACTTTTATCGAGCTCTTACTGTGTGCCAAGCACCGTGCCAAGAGCTTTACTTAGAGGAACTCCTTTCATCTTCACAAACTCTAGGGGGTAGGATTATCCCCATTTTAGAGGTGAAACTGAAGCATATCACAGGAAGCATATGGCCCAAAGAGCCCAGTGTTTTGCCTATAGATGGGCAGATTTGAGAGGGCACCCCCCCCCACCCGACCCCCCCAGCTCTCTGAAGGGCTGTCCTGCAGAGAAGAGAATGATCTGAAGTCAGAAGTACCCACTGCTGAGCATTAGGATCAGGACACCTGCCCAGGTCAGGGTTACACTCAGCAGCCTCTAAGGCCCTTCCAGTTCTGAGTCTCTGTCCGCCACACTGGGCAGAGGAGCGGCTAGAGGGAGAAGGGAGACTAGGAGGAAGCCTGATGGGTACCATTTCCTCAGAGCCTTCCCAGAATAAACCCTAATCCCCCATAATGGGAGGAATGGGCCATTCACTCTCTTCCCTCTGCCAGGAACCTGGGAGCCTCATTCATATGACAAAAAGTCTAGGGTGGAGGTGCCTGGCCAGGGTGAAGTGGGAGCGAGGTGGCCTCCAATGCTGCTCAAGGGACCATTTGTTGGGCATCTCCAAGGTACTGGGTAGAAACTTTGACATCATCTCATTTACTTCCCTCAAAGCCATTTCACAAAAGCAGGAACTGAGGATCAGATGCAGGTAAGACACTTGCCCAAGCGTAAACATGCAGGTCGGTCCCCGCTGAGGTAGCCAAATCAAACAGGCGGCGGGGGGCGCCCTTGTCCAGCCGGGCGCAGCGTGCAGGGGGCGCTGCGGGGCGACACAGGTGCACCGGGTACCATGGCGACGGCACCGCGCCGGCCCCCTCCCTCTGGCCGGGGAGGGCGGGGGGCAGGCAGCGAGCGGCAGAGCCGGGCGGGCAGAAGTGCTGCTTCGGAGCAGCGCTGCTTCAGCTCTTGCTGCCGCCTGGCCACCTCCGGGCAGTGAGGGGAGCGATACCTCGCGCAAGGCTGGGGCCCGCGAGCGCAAGACGCCTGTGCGCTTCCGTCAGGCCCGGGACTCGAACCACCAAGCCCAGAGGCAGGGACGTGTACCAGCAACCTAGAGCCAGAGAACCCCAGTTCCCTGCCAGCTTGGAGGGGCCTGCTGCCTCTTTCTGTCGGAGACTGTTCTGGAGTGGGCAGCATGGAGGGTGAGTGACCCTGTGGCTGGGGGTGGGTGGGTACTGACTGAGGAGCAGTGAGCAAACGGCGAGGAAAGGGGCTGTGTCTGATCACCGAGGGCTGTCCAGGGCCCAACACTGGTGTGTGTGTGTGTGTGACAGACACACAATGAGAGAGGAAGAGAGAAAGACCTAAGAGGGCTCTGTAGTGTGTGCATGTGTGTGTGCATGCAAATATGTGTGAGAGACAGGAAAGAGCAGGGAAAGACCTGGAAGCCTCTGTCCCTGTGTGCACAGTGTGGTCCTTCCTGCCTGGGCAGGGCATCCTTTGAAACCAGGTGAAGACAGCTTGCCTATTAGCTTTAGAGGAATTGTCACTGACTTTGCCTGCTGGAAGGGCTGGGAGTAGAGGGAGAGATGGAATTCTAGACAAGATCTCCTCCACGCAGAATTTTCCCCCATAGAGGACCCAGGCATGAGGCTGCTTGCCCCAACCTTATCAGGTGGGGGTCCAGACCCTGTGCCCCACCCCCCAAGCCAGTGTAGGCAAGAGAAACCACATGTAGGATACGAAACTGGAGGACTGAGGGCTGGTCTACCCACTTGCTGGGCATCTTTAGGGTTTTGCCTAAACCTCTCTGTGCCACTGGTTACCCATCTCTTGAATGGGGAAACTTACTTTCAGCTGGCTTCAGAGAGTAGCTGTGAGGGTAAAATAAGACAGACAAGATGTGTTGAACAAAATCATGCCCGTAAAAGAAAGCTGCTGCAGGAGGTAATAAAACCCAGGAATTCCAAGTAAGTAATTGCAGACACAGCTGGCAAAAAAGAAGTTTTACAGAACATCGTGTGCAACTGCATTTATAGCTTTCCAGTGATCTAGGCATTAAAAAATGTACCCACACAAGATGCAACTAGAGATGCAACGAGGGATGCAGAGTCCAAGATGAATCTAGAAGATTGGCGGGATTTGCAAGAACAGTGTTAGCAAAGCACTGAAGCCCAAAGTGAACAGAAGCCGAGGAAAATTGGCAAAGAGGAGCAAAGAGCTTTCAAAGTGTAAGTAAGGATAGCAAAAAGGAATCTGCTTGGGGCTTGGGTGTGTGTTGCATGTAATCTGAAAGCACAGGAAGGGCAGGCAGAGCCGGGCATAGGCAATTTTACCTCAAATGGTGGCATGAAGAGCATAAGGAGGAAAGTGAAGCCTAAGAAAGGTGACTGGATAAGGGACAAGCCACAAACAATCCAAATGCAGACAAATGGCATCCCAGGGACCTGGAGACCTTTGCAGATGTAATCATTGCCTTAGAGGAAATTACAGAGAATGAAGGAAGTGCCAGAAAACTGAAGATGGGAAAATGTCCTGATTTTCAGAAAGGAAGGAAAAGTAGACTAAAAAACAAACAAAAAAAACCCCTCTATACTGCTAAAATTAATATTGATTTCTGTTAAAATTCAAACGCATAGTGAACTCTGAGGAGAAAGTAAAGCAGTCACACATCTCAGAATTTTTTCGGAAGAGGCCATCCTGTACTTGCAAAGATATGTGCGCAGCATTTTCATCATAGTGCAAACTTGGAAATCATCTAGATGTCCATAAATGATGAGAACACCTGCAACAGCATACTATTACAGACATTAGGAACTGTGTTTAGGATTTTACATAATGACAGGAAAATAGGTTTACTGCCTACCGTGAATTTTTTTTTTTTTTTTTTTTTTTTTTGCTTTTTAGGGCATATGGAGATTCCCAGGCTAGGGGGCAAATCAGAGCTACAGCTTCAAGCCACTGCCACAGCAACTCGGGATCCAGGCCTCATCTGTGACCTACACCACAGCTCACGGCAAAACCAGAACCTTAACCCACTAAGTGAGGCCGGGGGTCAAACCTACATCCTCATGGATACTAGTCAGGTTTGTTACTGCTGAGCCATGAAGGGAACTCCTGTGAGTAATTTTTTTTTAAGTAGGTTTGGGGACTTCCCTTGTGGTTTAGTGGGTTAAGGATCTGGCATTGCCACTGTAGTGGCTCGGGTCGCTACTGTTGCATGGGTTCGAACACTGGCCCGGGAACTTTCGTATGTCACAGGCATAGGTTTTAGAACACATGTAGTATGATTCCTTTATTTGAAATTACATAGGCTTATTATTGGATATATACATGTAAAGTATATGCACAGAGGTGGTCACTAGCATCTCTGTTTGAGGGCTCCTGCTTCTAAAAGCACACCCTAAGGCAAGGAGCTGATGGCAGGAAGCAGAGGTTAGGAGAGTGAGAAGGGAAAGGGGAAAAAAAGGCAAGAACCAGAACCATTGGGGCTTGTTCTATCTCTCTGGATGCCTTCTGAGAAAAGCACAGAATGCATCTCCCCACATGAGATGGGGAGCTGACTGCTCTTTGCTCCTCTCCACTGGTTGAGGGTTGCTCCACTTCCCTACATCTGGGTTGTTCCTGTTTGTGGCTTCAAAGAAAGCAAAACAGAGAGCGAGCCCTGGCGCAGGCTTGATGGGGCACTGGAAGGGCAGGAAACTGTCCAACCAGGCAGAATCTTTGGGATGTGGCTGGGAGCATCACAAATGCGTTCATTGGCCATGGGGTTCATTTCTGGATGTGAAATTTCAGGGATTTTTTTTAAACTCTCTTATTCTCAAAACTGTTTTATAGTGAGCATTTTTTTTATGAAAAGAATTTTTTTTCAAAAAGAAACGTATTGTTCAAAAAGAAAAATATTGTTGGCTTTAGGAGCCAGTGTTAGTGCTGGCTAGGAACAAATCAGGCTTAACCTACCACATTTCCGCTTTCAGACTAGGTTTCTAAGAGGCAGAGGGGTGAATTGTGAGATTTCAACAGGACTCTGTCTCTCATGAGAGCTCTGTGAACTGACAGAGAGCTGTGCAATGGGGGAGGACTGACAAGGAGCTTTCATTAAGGCTTGGATGCTGCTTAGAGCCCCCTCAGACTCCATCCTTGACATGACATTAAATAATTTAGAGGGAAAATAAAAGGCATGCTCATCAAATCTGTAGATAAGAGCCGTAACACCCACATGACAACAGATTCAAGATTTACGGGTATCTCACCATTCTAGAATGCTTGATGGAAGCCAAGAAAATGAAATGTAAGTAAAATGCAGAGTCCTGAATCTAGGTCCAAAGAATCAATTGCAGAGTTCCCACTGTGGCTCAGCAGGTTAAGAACCTAACCTAGTATCCATGAGGATGTAGTTTTGATCTCTGGCCTCGCTCAGTGGGTTAAGGATTCGGTGTTGCCTTGGGCTGCTGTGTAGGTCACAGATGCAGCTCAGATCGATCCCACGTTGCTGTGACTATGGCACAGGCGGCAGCTGTAGCTCCAGTTCAACTCCTGGCCTGGGAACTATGCTGCAAGTGTACCCTAAAAAGAAAAAATCCATTTCCTACATTTCAAATAGGGGCGATACGGCTTGCAATCTGGAAGAAAGTTTCTGGGGGGATCAAAATATTGGTGGTGAGATGGGCCTAGAACCCCATTTGCTGAAGAGGCTCCGCAATGTTCAGGGTGGGAAAAAGGTGAGGTGAAAGAAATGACCTTGGGGACAGGGGCCCATTCTTGTTCTGTGTGGCTCCAGGGAGCAGAACTGGGAGAGGTGGGGACAAGTTACAGTAAGACAACAACAGGAAGAGCTGTCACTGAGTTCTGAGCATTGGCCCAGAAGCTGTGTCACCAGGTCTCAATGAGCAAGGGTCACTGACTAGCCAGCTTACTGACTGGAGGGCAGAAGAAGGTGTTCTTGGGTGGCTGGACCAAAAATATGGCCCAGAGGGTCTCTGAGGGCCTGCAGACAGACACTGTAGGGTGCCCACTCTCCTGCACAGTTGCCAGGGTCAGCCGGGCAGTGGTCCCCATCAGACCTTCCCCACTGGGCCTCGGCTTCAGCAGTGTGGCATGCTGTGCGGTGCAGTTAAGTCAGCAGAGGGCAGCATTCTCCACCCCACTCCCTGCCCAACCCCAGGCTAGTGGTTTCCTCAGAGCCCCTGGCAGCCTCCGTGGCTGCCTGCCCCACCTGGGGGCTCCGTGACTGAGGGAGGCCATAGGCCAGGAGGATGTCTGTCCATACTGCTGGAGCTGGGTGACCTGTGTGGAAGTGGCCAATGCAGGGGAAGGAGGCCACTGGAGAGAAGAGGCGGGAGGAGCAAGCTAGTTGGTCCCCCTCCAGTATGGGACACAGAAGCTCTTGGAAGTCCAGCTGGATTCTGCTCTTCCACGCTCCCAGTGGTGCTGCCAGAGGCACTGTCAGAGTTGAGAACCACTTATACAGTATTTTAATCATATTTATCTGAGCTTCCTTCTGATTAGAAAGTTTGAAATACAAGTGAAAAGGAAACTAAAAGTCACTTAAAACACCCCTTGTGTATTCACACTGACTTTTGTTTTTTGTCATCTGTTCATACACAAGTATGTGCGCGCACACACACACCCACTTTGATGCTGAATTTATAATGCAGTTATTTTATAATTTATATGCATTAATAATGCAGTTATTATTTTGTGACCATTACAACCCTTGGTCAGTATGTTCCCCGACACCACTAGAATTTGTTCTGTTCCTTAGGTAAGTCCCTAGAGGTGGAAAGGCTGGCTCAGGGTGTGGGTCTTGTGTCAGGTCACTGGATGGATGTGCCCCCATGGTGAAGACTGAGCTGCTGTGTATCTCTCCAACCCCCACAGTGCACGGCCACCCTCTGGTGTCACTGAGTGCTTTTCCTCTCTGCCAACCTGATTTTGTGTGTGTGTGTGTGTGTGTGTGTGTGTGTGTGTGTGTGTGTGTGTCTTTTTAGGGCCGTTGCCATGGCATATGGAGGGTCCCAGGCTAGGCATCAAATCTGAGCTGTAGCTGCGGGCCTACACCACAGGCACAGCAACACTGGATCCGAACCGCATCTGCGACCTACACCACAGCTCATGGCAACGCTGGATCCTTAACCCACTGAGTGAGGCTGGGGATCGAACCTGTGTCCTCATGGATGCTAGTCAGGTTCGTTAACCGCCAAACCATGATGGGAAGTCCTCTGCCAATCTGATTGATGAAAAGCTTATCTCGGTGTTCTTTTAAAATTGCATTTCTTTAATTACAGATGAAATTTCTGACCTGTGCGTTCCTTGGCCATTTGTACCTTGTTGTGCTGTGTTCTTTAGCGAGTTCCCAGTGGTTCTTGGGAAGTAGGTCCTGAATGGTGAACCCAGGTCTGCGGCTGAGCTCCTATGTGGTACTGGGACAAACAAGCAGATATGATAACAGTGGAGTTATTAGTGGGAAAGCTATGAAATCGAGGAAGTACCTAGGCAGATTCTGTGCTCAGAACCTTCACTTTAGTGTTGTTTTCTCTCTCAGGCATCTTTCAGGCTTTCCAGGGAGGAGTCCACACCAAGAGTATTATAAAAACATGATCCTCATATCCATTGTCAGTTTAACATGGTATGTCTGCTGCTAAGCTAACCACACATTGCATGCCATATGCCCTCACTGAGCCGGGTTCTCTTCACACATCGTCTCCCTGACTCTCCACCACAACCCCTTTTCAGTAAGTGTGTGCCTATCTCCATTTTACCAGTAAGGACTCGGGTTTTCACAGAGATGACATGACCTACCCAAGGTCATAGGCAGGAACTGTGTGTTTCCATGTTAAGGATGAGAGCAAGAAGTTCCCACACAGATGAGGAGAGGTCTCAGTCTGCTGGGGCTGCTATAACAAAATAGGCTTTTAAGTTTTTAAAAAACCATTTTAAAATATGGTTTTTTAAGCCATAGACTGGGTTGGTTAAAGACAACAGAAATTTGCTTCTTACAGTTCTAGAGGTTGGAGGTCCCAGATCAAGTGCAGATCCAGTGTCTGGTGAGAACCTGCTTCCTGGTTTATACAGTCATCTTTGCCTGTGTCCTCCCTGGATGGAAGGGACAGGGAACTCTCTGGGGTCTCTTTCATCAAGGTATCATGTCCATTCATGAGAGCTTGCCCTCATGACTTAATTATAGTTGGCCCTTGAACAATATGGGTCTGAACAGCACTGGTCCACTTATAGAGATTTTTTTTTTCTCCATAGATGCATCTTGAAGTAGCCAGTGCACAATGGGCAAAGGGGAGAGCAGCCTGGGGTGAGGCCAGAGTGATGGCAACAAGAATCAGACCATGCAGTGAAGAGTCTGGCTTGTACTTAAGATGCTGTGAGAGGTCTAGGCCATAATCGTTAGTGTTTCCTGCTGAAAACACTGGTGAAAAACTGATGGGGAACTTGACAGTGAAGGGATCAGGCTGATGTTACCTAGGTCCATGGATCAAGCTTGGCAAGAAAAAAGAGACCACCAGATTTAATCAGATCATGCCTCTAATTATCATTTACAGGAAATAGAGGGGACAGAGAATAAAACCTGTAAAATGATGTGGAGAGGGCGCAATGGGCAAAATCCAATCTGTGAGAAATTCTACAGATAAATGACTCAGACATTTTTATGACAAATAAATTGCAGGGGGCAAATAGAAACAGAGGAGTTCTCTGGTGACTCAGCGGGTTAAGGATCCAGTGTTGTCAGTGCTGTGGCTCAGGTCACTGTGGCACAGGTTTGATCCCTGGCCTGGGAACTTCTGTATCCTGTGGGCACAGCTGAAAGGAAGGAATGATAGAAGGGAGGGAGGGAGAGAAAAAGGAAGGAAGGAAAAGAAACAGAGAAAACCTGGAAACTAAGAGAGACTTAAGAGTCATATCAACCAAATACAATGCAGAGACGGTGATAGATTTTATAGTAATGGAACTTCTTGAATCATGGTTCCCTGTTTCACCCGCCTTTTGCAATGTAATGTTGCCACTCCTTCTATCAAGAGGTAGAAACTCTTTCTCCTTTGGTTTGAATCTGGGCCGACTTTGTGGCTTGCCTTGGCCAGCAGAATGTGGCAGAAGTGATGATTACACATTCTGGCACCTAGATCTCAAGAAACCTATAGCTTCTTCCCTGTTGTCTTGGAATCCTGAGACTGCCCAGCAGTGAAGAAGCCCAGTCTAGCCTCTTGGGAGAAGAGAGGCCACGTGGAGAATTAAGACACCACAGCACCAACCACCAGGCATGTGAGGGAGGTCGTCTTGGACCTACCAGCCATCAGGAGCCCAGCTGCTTGAGTGATCCCGAGAGATCTGCAGAAGGATCACCCAGATGACTAACCCTCGGTGCCATGTCACTAAATTTGGGGGTGATTTGCCACATAATGATACATAATAGAAGCAGAGGTCTTGTTTGGATCCTCACTCAAATTGTTTTAAAATTCTGCAGCAGGGAGTTCCCGTCGTGGCGCAGTGGTTAACGAATCCGACTAGGAACCATGAGGTTGTGGGTTCGGTCCCTGCCCTTGCTCAGTGGGTTAATAATCCGGTGTTGCTGTGAGCTGTGGTGTAGGTTACAGATGCGGCTCAGATCCTGCATTGCTGTGGCTCTGCCGTAGGCCGGAGACTACAGCTCCGATTAGACCCCTAGCCTGGAAACCTCCATATGCCGTGGGAGCGGCCCAAAGAAATAGCAAAAAAAATTCTGCAGCAGTCATGGATTTTGAATGATGAGTAATCGATGAAATTGTGACATAACTGTTGGCTTTGTTAGGTGTGATAATAATACTGGGTTTTTTTGGGGGGGGGTTAGTCCTATTTTTTAGAGATACAATCTGAAATATTTATGGATGAAAGGAAGTGATGTGGTTATGCTTCAGAATAATCCAAAGAGAGGTGCGGCTATGGATGAAACAAGATTGGCCTTGGGATATAAATTTATTGAAGGTGGATGATAAATAAATACATAGGGTTTTTTTTTTTTTTTCCCCTCTCCTGTTATGGTTTGTTAAACTATATACTTTTTTTTTTTTTTTTTTTTTAGGGCTGCACCTGAAGCATATGGTGATTCCCAGGCTAGGGGTTGAAGCAGAGCTGCAGCTGCCAGCCTATGCCACAGTCATAGCAACGCCAGATCCGAGCTGAGTCTGCAACCCACACCACAGCTCATGGCAATGCCAGATCCTTAACTCACTGAGTGAGGCCAGGGATTGAACCTGCAACCGCACGGTTCCTAGTCAGATTCGTTTCCTCTGTGCCACAATGGGAACTCCTTAAACTATATACTCTTATATACGGTCACTATATGTTTGACATTTTGCATATTAAGATAAAGATGTTTCGGTACTACTAGATGTCCTTGGAGGGCATAAAGAGTAGAGTATCATGTCTTCCTCTCACTGTGCACCCAGACTTCCAGCTTCTCCCTCTCCACCAGCAGGCCCTATGCCCAACACCCAAGTGCCCCGATACACCTGCTGGTCTCTGCGGCCCCCACTGTGCCAGCTCATTGGCCTGTGCTCCCCACCGTGTCCCTCCAGCCTCTAGGTCCCAAGCCTCTGGCGGGCCCCCAGGCCAATGGCTGAGCTCTGGATGCGACAGAAGATTCCCCAAAGACTCTTCATCTCCCAGAACAGTCCCCGGGGGGGACGGCAGGGGGATAGTTTACAAGAGAACATCCTGAGTCACCACAACTAATGACTTCCCAGAAGAGCTGTGGTTGGACACTCAGCCGCTCCCTTCCAAACGCGTCTGGAGAAACACACACTGAAACCTGGGATGAATTAAAGACACCCAGAGCAAGGCCACCTCTGTTGTAGATTTCTGTGTCCCCTTGAGCAAGCTTCAAAACCCCCTTGATCCCAGTTCTCCCAATTCAAATGAGGCTACTACCTAACCTGTTTACCTGACGGGGTAGCAGGGAGGGTTAGAGCAAATAATAGATATGGAAGTGCTTCCTTAAATGCTGTGCGAGTGAAGTAGCTGATCCCACGATGGGAGGAGGTGGAGAGTAGATGGTGGTCTTGGCTTTGGATGGTCTTCCAGGGAATTTACCATGTGCCTTTGCTCCTCAGCCCTGGTTCAGAGTCTCTTTTTGTTCTCCTTTCCTCTACTGCCTTCTTGCCTTTCCCAGCTACAGTTCTGTGAAGGTGACAAGAAGGGGCATCATTTTGAGGGTATAATAGCCAGGATCCCAGAAAAAAACAGGTGGTGCTCAGAAAGGGTTTAATAGAGAGACTTTACAGAGGGGAGGGGACGGCAGGAGAACCCCAGCAAGGGATGGTGTTGCACCCAGGGACTGGCTGTCACCAGAAGCAGCAGGTGAAGAGAGGGAATGGTGTCACCGAAGCCCTGAAAAAGCTAGAGCCACGGAAGAGGAGTTGTGCCCATGAAAACAGCCCCGTGGGCAGACGTGGCCTGGGCAGCGAGCAAGGCAGGAGACAATACCCTGACCTCTCTCTTCTCCATTCCTTCAGTCTCCTTCGGTGCCTCTGTTGACTGAATGCAGTCAAAACCAGAGCGCAGGGGAACCTGGGTGATGTAGTCCTGAGAGATCAGCTGCTGGGGCAGAAAGCAGGGCTGAGAAGGATGGAGGCTGGATGGGACAGAGGGGGATTGTGTGCAAATGACACTGGGAAATGAGTGGAGGACCAGATAGGGACAGAGACGTGAGATCAGGGTTTGAGTGGCTGTGGCTTGAAAGTCTTGGATCAGTATATCCAGTTACAATGGGAGTTGAGCCCATGACCCGGGTACAAGGTCATGGTCAGGGTTTGGACCTCGGAAGGATCTCCCTAGTAGCGAGAAGTCAAGCGTCTCTTCTTTGCCTGGGACCCTGACCCACTTGCTCCTTTGCTCGTAGGGGAGTCTTTCCAGCTGTCCAACAGCAGCCAGGCCCCCAGCCAGAATGGGAGCGATGCCGAGACCACCCCAGCCACAAGCCTCACCTTCTCCTCCTACTACCAGCACTCCTCCCCAGTGGCCGCCATGTTCATTGTGGCCTACGTGCTCATCTTCCTCCTCTGCATGGTGGGCAACACCCTGGTCTGCTTCGTCGTGCTCAAGAACCGGCGCATGCGCACCGTCACCAACATGTTCATCCTCAACCTGGCCGTCAGCGACCTGTTGGTGGGCATCTTCTGCATGCCCACCACCCTTGTGGACAACCTCATCACGGGTGAGTGGAGGCAACAGAGGCAGCCAGGGTCCCCTTCATGCCTGAAACCACGGCTGGCCTGGTCTTCTTGGCCAAGACGCCATTGTTTCAAACTCTCAAGGTAGTCTCATGGCTGAGGAATCACACTAGAACTAATAGACAGAGTGAATTAATCATTTTCTTTGTTCCAGGCATTGTGCGACTTAGTCTTCCTGTATTATCTTAACTAATCCTCATGGCAATCCAATGACATGCACGTTATTGTTATTCTCAGTTTACGGATGAGAAAACATGCCCAGAGGGATTCAGAGTGATTAAGTCTGTAGTTCACACAACTAAGCGCCAGGTCCCGTGTTCTCACATCCATGTTTCTAAGCACTACAGCATTCAGTCCTCCTCTCCCAGGGAGTTTCCACAGGCAGAACTAGGACCAGTGAGAAGAAGTAGGAGGAAGGCAGGTGTCGTCTGAATAAGGACCTAAAACCTTATTTGAGATGTTCTCCAACAAAAGAGTTCTCTCCTACAGATGTGATCCTTGTCCCTGGGAGTGTCTAAGTAGGGACTGGCGGGCTGTTTAGCAGGGATCTTGTAGGAGGGATTCAATCAGAATTAGACCAGCTGACTTCTCAATTCCTGCCTATCATCCTGCAAGTGTCAGAAGGATCCCGCTGTCCTTTACTCTCTCCTGTGTGATTCACCTTTCTCTCCTTTCAAAATAAGGCTCCATAGCCTTGAGTCTGGGTGGGAAGGACTAGTTTCCAGAGCTGTGGAGACCCCTAGAGGTCTGTGCCTGCAGGTTCTGAGCCCAAGATCCAGAGCCTGGACAGCACCATTCCGAGTGACTTAGCTGACTTGAGGTTCCAGGACCTAGGAATTGGAGCCAGGACAGCCTGCTCCCCCTCTGTTATATTGGCTCTGCCTGGTGGGCTCATTATTCATAGCTGAATCCCAGGTTCTTTCAGGGCTGCTGAACAGAAACTGAGCATCGTTTTTCCCAAAACTTGTAGACACAAACTTATGCATGCATGCACACATGTCCAAAAGCTTGCACACACTCACCAGTTACCAATGGTATGGTGAGGTCACTAGTTGGTTAAGGTAGTGTCTGCAAGTTCTCTTGACATGCCTAAATTTTAAAAATTGTTTGAAGAGACAACACATGCACATAGTTCAATAGTCAAAAGCTATCAAAATGTACCCAGAGAAAAATGTCCCTTTCACCCCTATGCTCTAGCCTTCCAGCTCTCTACTGGGAAGGAACCATTGCTGCCAGTTTCTTATATCTCTTCCTAAAAATGTTTTTGTGTAAGTACAACCACTTTCCAAAAATATTTTATAGAAGTACAAGCAAATTAAGGAAATGCTAACTTTCTAATCAGTCAGTTCTGCACCTCTGCTTTTTTTTCTTCTTAAAGATATAGCATGTAATTTGTAAACAGGATTCATTAAAATTAATGTATTAAGAAAAAAAAAATTAAAGTAGTTCCTGTTGTGGCTCAGTAGTAATGAACCTGTCTGGTATATATGAGGTTGTGGGTTTGATCCCTGGTTTCACTCAGTGGGTTAAGGAACTGGCGTCGCTGTGAGCTGTGGCCTAGTTTATAAACGCTGCTCAGATTCTGCATTGCTGTGGCTGTGGTGTAGGCCAGCAGCTACAGCTCCGATTAGACCCCTAGTCTGGGAACTTCAAAATGCCGCAGGTATGGCCCTAAAAAGCAAAAAAAAAAAAAAAAAAGTACATGGAGTTATTCTAGACTAATAAATGAAAGAGGTTTTGATTTTTGCAATTGCTTAGAATTTCATTGTAGGAGTTCCCACCACAGCACAGCGGAAATGAATCTGACTAGGAACCATGAGGTTGTGGATTCTATCCCTGGCTTTGCTCAGTGGGTTAACGATCCAGTGTTGCCATGAGCTGTGGTGTAGGCTGCAGACGTGGCTCAGATCCTTTGTTGCTGTGGCTGTGGCATAGGCTGGCAGCTGTAGCTCTGATAAGACCCCTAGCCTGGGAACCTCCATATGCTGCAGGTGTGGCCCTGAAAAGCAAAAAAAAAAGAAAAGAAAAGAATTCCATTGTATAAAGGTACTACAGTTTATTTAACCGGTCTCTTTTTGATGGGTATGTAAGTTGTTTCTAGTAGAATTGTCTGCAATGAAATAAAACTTCACTCAGCTTTTCTTTGTTTTTGTTTTCTTCTTCTTCTTCTTTTTTTTTTTTTTGAATGCAGGTGCAGAGAATTGAATTATTCACATTCATTGTTTATAGCACTGTGTAAATTCACTCTGTTGTGAAGCCCCTTGCTTACCTTTTATTTATTCATTCCCTGTGCACCCTTACCCTACTCCAAATCCTCTTTCCCCATCAATAGGCAGACATTCTATTAAATGTAATATGTGTCTTTTGGTTTGTATGCAGTCTTACAAAATGTGCATTGTGCATGTTTTACATTTGAAAATTTTTTTCTTTTTATGGCCAAACCTGTGGCATATGGAAATTCCCAGGTTAGGAGTCCAATTGAAGTTGCAGCTGCAGGCCTATTCCACGGCCACAGTGACACTGGATCCGAGCCACAACTGCAACCTACAGGGCAGCTTGAGGCAATGCCGGATCCTTAACCTCCTGAGCGAGGCCAGGTATTGAACCCGAATCCTCAAGAACACTGTGTCAGATTCTTAACCCACTGAGCCACAATGGGAACTCCTAAATAATTTTATTAAGGTATAATTTAACGTACAAAAAATCTACCCTTTTTTGTATACAGTTCCACAAATTTTGACGAACATGTACAGTCATGTAGTAACCATCACAAACAAGATATAGAACTTCATTGTCCCGAAAACTCTCCCTTGTTCCTCTATAGTCAGTTCCTCCCTCCACACCCTGGCACTATTCATCTGTTTTCTTTTTTTTAGGGCCGCACTCACAGCATATGAAAGTTCCCAGGCTAGGGGTTGAATCAGAGCTGCAACTGCCGGCCTACACCACAGCCACAGCATCTCAGGATCCAAGTTGTGTCTGCAACCTACACCACAGCTCACAGTAACGCTGGATCCTGGACCCACTGAGTGAGGCCAGGGATTGAATCTGCATCCTCATGGATACTAGTTGGATTTGTTTCCACTGTACCCAACAACTAAGTATTTTATTCATTTGAAATTTATTGGGGTTTTTTTTTCTTTGCTTTTCAGGGCCACACCCACAGCATATGAAATTCCCAGGCTAAGGGTTGAATTAGAGGTACAGCTGCCAGCCTACACTATGGTTACAGCAACATGGGATCCAAGCCATGTCTGCAACCTACACCAAAGCTCGCGGCAATGCCAGATACTTAACCCACTAAGCGAGGCCAATGATCGAGCCTGCACCCTCATGGATACCAGTTGGGTTAATAACCTACTGAACCAAACAATAGGAACCCTCTGCCTGTTTTCTTGTAGGGACAGAAAATATCATTTTGCCTTTGCAAGAATGTCATATAGTGTATAGCCTTTTGAATCTGGAGGGCTTTTGTTTTGCTTTGTTGTCTTTAACTTTTTATTTTGAAATAATTTTAGATAGATGTACTGAAAAGCTACAAAAATAGTATGGAATGTTCCTATATACTCTTAACCTACCTTCCCCTAATGTTAATATCCTAAATAACATAATACAATTATTGAAACCAGGAAATGAGCATTTATACAATACTATGAACTAATCTGTAGACTTTATTTGAATTTTACTTGTTTCCCCACAGATGTCCTTTTCTTTCTTTTTTCATTTTTTAGGGCCACACCCGTGGTATATGGAAGTTCCCAGGCTAGGAGTCAAATTGGAACTGCAGCTACCGGACTACACTACAACCACAGCAATGCCAGATCTGAGCTGCATCTTTGACCCACACCACAGCTCAGGGCAACACTGCATCCTTAACCCACTGAGCAAGGCCAGGGATTGAACCCACATCCTCATGAATGCTGTTGGGTTCGTTACTGCTGAGCCACAATGGGAACTCCCAAATATTCTTTTCTAGTCCAGGATCCAACCAAGGACCACATATTGATTTAAATATATACATTTTTTGTTTCCTCCAACCTGTGACGGTTCTGTGGTCTTTCTCAACTTTCATCACCTTCCCACATTTGAAGAATACTGATCATTCATTTTGCAGAATAACCTGCAATGGGTTTGCCTCATATTTTCTTATAATTAGATTTAGTTTATGCACAGTTGATGAGAATACCACAGAAGATATATTGATAAGGCACACGATATCTATATGTATTAATGGTGGTATTAATTTTGACCACTTGGTTAATAATAGCATCTGCCAGATTTTTCCATCATAAAGCTACCATCTCCCTCTTTGTAATTAATAAGTATCTTATGGGAAGATACTTTGAGATTGTGCATATGTCTTGTTCCTCACTATGCTTTTGCCCATTAATTCTAGCATCCATTTGATGGTTCCTGCCTGCAACAATGATTACTGTTGTATTTCCTTAATGATGATCTACTGAAATCATTCCTTCTGTGTTTATTCTACTCAGTCGGTTATAACCCAGTACTGCCATTATGTTGTTGCTTAAATTGCCCTCAGTTTTGACTCTTGGGAGCTCTTTCAGTTTGGCTCCTCTGTCCTTTCGTCATGCCAGCATTCATTTTTTTTTTAGTATGTCCTTAATTTCTGGCACCATAAAGTGATCCAGGCTCATCTTATCTTTTCTCCGTTCTAGCCCTGGAATCAGTCAACCATTTCTCTAAGAATGTCTGGTTCCTTTTATTGGAGAATGACAGTTAGAAACCAAGATCTGGGCACTAGATGTGCTTGTTGGCACTGGGGTTTCATTGCTTCTAGGCCCTCTCAAGGGACAGAGCTAGGAAATATATGTATGCGAACACACATACTTAACATGCACGTCTTTATTTCTATAGCCATTGTATGTCTATTGAAAATCATGAGGGAGTTCCCGTCGTGGTGCAGTGGTTAATGAATCTGACTAGGAACAATGAGGTTGTGGGTTCAATCCCTGGCCTCGCTCAGTGGGTTAAGGATCCGGCGTTTCTGTGAGCTGTGGTGTAGGTTGCAGACGTGGCTCAGATCCCGCATTGCTGTGGCTCTGGCGTAGGCCAGTGGCTACAGCTCCAATTAGGCCCCTAGCCTGGGAACCTCCACATGCCACAGGAGCAGCCCAAGAAAAGGTAAAAAGACAAAAAAAGAAAAAATCATGATACCGCTGATTCCAAACAGATATTACAAGATTCATTTTAACTTTCCTCTTTTCCTCACTTGTAACTTCTTTCTCTGACAGTGAGAGATCTATTTATCCACAATTTAGTTTTTAATTTTCTTTAATTTTAATGATTTTTATTTGTTTCCATTATAGCTGGTTTATGGTGTTCTGTCAGTTTTCTACTGTACAGCAAGGTGACCCAGTCACACATGCATATATACATCCTTTTTTCTCACATTATCATGTTCCATCATAAGTGACCAGATATAATTCCCAGTGCTATACAGTAGGATCTCATTGCTTATCCATTCTAAAGGCAGTAGTTTGCATCTATTAACCCCAAGTTTCCAAACCATCATACTCTCTCCCTCTCCCGCTTGGCAACCACAAGTCCGTTCTCCAAGTCCATGATTTTCTTTTCTGTGGAAAGATTCATTTGTGCCATATATTAGATTCCAGATGTAAGTGATATCATATTATCCACAACATATTTATTTATTTGTTTAATCTTGGTATATACATAAGGTTGTTTCAGTATTACTAACCTATACCCTTGTAAGAAATGAATATATTAATGGGTATTATTACAGTACAGTCAAAATACTGTTTTCCAAAGTTTCTGAGGTTAGTTTCTTGCTTCTTCATTCCCCTTCAATGTGGATATATTATTCGTTTATAATATACTTAGATTTATTGGTTATTGTTTGTATCCCACCTTGAGTTTCTCCTACATCTTGATGTTAATAAACTTATTTTTTGAGGGTGTGAAACACCGCTATAGTTCTGAAGAGTCAGATCCACACAAAAAGACATACTCAGAGAAGTGTCACTCCTCTGTCATCTCTACTACCCATTTCATCCTCATTTTTATCACCTCCCTGTATAGCTGGCCCATCATACTATCCTCTGATTTACCTTCCTGTATTCCTTTTGTACAAATGAACAGATAATGTGTGTATTTTCCTATAACCCCTTCTTTCTTACATGAAGGGTAATATACTATGGATACTCTTTGCATTGTGCTTTTTGCACGTAGCAATATATTTTGGAAATCTCTTCCTATCAGTTCATAGAGGTCTTCCTTATTCTTTTTTACAGCTGTATAATACTCCACTGCATACAAATACCATAGTTTATTCCACCAATTCTTTACATGGGCATTGGATTGTTTCTGATATTCTGCAGTTGCAACAATGCTACAATGAATAGCTTTGGGCATATGAACTTTATGTCATCAGAGGTATATATTCAGGGTAGAGCGAGATTGCCAGATCAAAAGATAAGTGCATCAGTTAGGCATTGCCTAACTCCCCTCCAGAAGGGCTGTATTGGTGCACATCCCCTCCAGCAATGTCTGAGAGCTCCTTTGCGTTTTTCTAATTATGAATGAAGTTTGAACATTTTTTCATATGTTTATCAGTCTGCTCCCTACAGTGATATTGACTTTCCATGACATTTCAACTCCCGAGCACCCAGACCAAACTGTCACCCCTAATCCATAGCGATTTAGGGGCAGAGATTGTAATTCAATCAATCTCCCCCTCAGTCTCACATCTGTAAGAAGGAGACAATAATAGGGCTGTTGTGAGGATTGAATAAGCCAGTGCCTGGCACTTGCTAAGTGTGCAGGCAGAAAGTCAACATGGGGGAGGCTGTTGGTGAAAGAAGAGCTTGGCCTTGGGAGGTGACTCCTGTCTGCAGGCACAAAAGACAAGAACAAGGTGGGATCCTCCCCCACCCCCCAGGTCTAGAAGGGCAGAAACACCAGGCAGTACAAACACATGGCCTCAGGTAACCAAGAAGTGGACTGGTTACTAGTCCTGAGGGCAGGGCTCATAAGAAAGCAGAAGCTCAGGGATCAGAGTGAGACCATCAGGTAGGAGGGGCTAGAGCTGCTTAGACCTTCCCCCACCTGAGAGTCAGGACTGATCTGTCCTAGTGGTTCTCAACGTTGGCTGCCACTAGAGTCTCCTGGGTAGGTTTGGAAAATATGGACGTCTGAGTCCCACCCCCAGAGATTCTGATTGTGACTCATCTGGCATGGGCCTGGGCACCTGTTCTTTTGCAAGTCGAAGTTGATTCTAGTGAGCAGCCCGAGTTGAGAACTACTGGTCTAGAACCTGGGACAGGGCTATGGGAGCAGAAAGCCAGGAGGGGGTGGATGGATCTAAAAACTTATGGAGAGAAATCATGGGTCAGTATAAAGACTGTCTCTAACGATCAGGACTGTCCACAGTGGTGGGGCCAGTCAGTTCCTCACTTCTGGAAGTGTGTAAGCAGAGACGAGATGACCGCCTCGCAGGACATGCAGGAAAGATGCCAGCCACAGAAGGGACTGGCCTAGATAGCCTGAGGTCTCTGGCTCTTTGTGGACGCGGTGTCTCTCACTCTGGTGGCCTCTGTCATTGCAGGGTGGCCCTTTGACAACGCCACATGCAAGATGAGCGGCTTGGTGCAGGGCATGTCCGTGTCGGCTTCCGTTTTCACACTGGTGGCCATTGCCGTGGAAAGGTGAGAAGTTCCTGGCTGGGTTATCCCGGGCTGACTGGGGGTGGGGTGGGGCACTAGGACAAGCAGCTGTCTCCATTGCTGTGCCTGCCAGAAGGCCAAGGCTGCTCTGCCGTAAGTAGGGCTGATTCCTGAGCCACAGAGGAAAGGGTTGTGAGGGAGCTGCCTTCTAGACTTGGGGAATGCAGAGAACACCTCCTTCTGGAAGGCCTGGAGGCAGCTCCTGAAGAGGTTTAATAGCGATTCCTGAGCCTTAAGAGGAGCTTGCGGGCAGTCCTTGTTTCCGGAGCAGCAGGACCCCTGCTACCCATGAGTGTGAGCCAGGGGAGCCAGCCTAGGGAGAGGGCCTCAGTGTGACTGGGGAGGAAGTGTTTCTCCTGCTCCTTTGCTCTACCCCGTGGCCTCCATGCTGGTCCCTGACTCCCCATCTCCACCTTCTCCAGTTACTTCCAGTCTTTCAGCCTGATTCCATCAGATTCTCTGATAAGCATGGGTCTGCTAATGGAGTGGAGCCAGGGTTGGAGGAGGCTTTCTTTGCAAGCGATACCTCTGACTCAATGTAGCAGATCCTCCTCCCTCCCTCTGAGCCCTTTCATTAAGGATTCACTCCAGGTGCTGCCCTAGGGTAAGGAAGGCAGGCAGGGCAGCTGGAGGGCTGCCTAGCTGTCTGGCCTTGGGTAAGCCACTCAACTACTCTGAGCCTCAGTTTTCTCATCTGTAAAATGGTAAATACCCTACAGGGTGGCTGGGAGGCTTCGGTGAACTTCTGTTTACAAAAGCTGATAGTGGGAGTTCCCCGTCGTGGCACAGTGGTTAATGAATCCGACTAGGAACCATGAGGGTGCGGGTTTTGATCCTTGGCACTTGCTCAGTGGGTTAGGGATCCGGTGTTGCCCTGAGCCATGGTGTAGGTCGAAGACACAGCTTGGATCCTGCTTTGCTGTGGCTCTGGCATAGGCAGGCGTCTACAGCTCCGATTAGACCCCTAGCCTGGGAACCTCCATATGTCACGGGAAGCAACTCTAGAAAAGACAAAAAAAAATTAAAATTAAAAAAAAAAAAAAAAAAAAAAGCTGATAGCACCACCTGGCACAGACCAGATGTCGGCTCTTAATATTACTCTATTTCTTCCTTACACCCATACCCTCCCCCGTCCTCTTGCCATCTGAGCACTTACTAGCTCCACCCTTTCTAGAATTTAGTGTCTTTGTCCTCTCTTCACCTCTGCTCTCATCAAACCCAGTCTTTTGTGAGCCAGTGAAATAGACATCTGGGAAGAAAGAACTGGGTTTCTATCTGCAAGGCCACTAACCAGCTTGGTGATTGAAGGAATTCCTCTCCCTCACTGATCTTCCTTTTGTTATCATTGTTAATGAGAGTGTCTCCCAGTGGTATTTGCAGTACTCTTCAAGTTCCTATCTCCTTCAGGAAGCCTTCCTGGCCTGCCCCAGGATTCTCCTCCGTCCATTAAGTGCTATTGCACTTTTAGCCAGTACTGTATGCTTTAAGAATTATTTGTTCTCTGGCAATTTCTTAAGTATGTGATGCTATGAAACCAGTAAGCCAAAGTCATGTCGATTGAGAAAACCAGGCTTGAGACAGGCTGTGGGAGAAGCTGAAAGTGCTGTCAGGCAGGGGAACGGGTAGGGAGGCAGGACGGCAGGACACCGTTTGGTGAAGGGTAAGAGCACTTGGCTGGGAGTCAGCCTAGGCCTGTGTTCTGGTACAGATTCAGCCCCTAAATTGCCCCTTGACTTTCCTAGACTATTTATTGGTCTTTCTAGGGCCACACCCATGACATATGGAGGTTCCCAGGCTAGGGGTCGAATTGGAGCTACAGCTGCCGGCCTGCACCACAGCTACAGTAATGCAGGATCTGCGCTATGTCTGCGACCTACACCACAGCTCAGGGCAATGCTGGATCCTTAACCCACTGAGCGAGGCCAGAGATTGCACTTGTGTCCTCATATATCCTAGTCAGATTCTCTTCTGCTGAGCCATGATAGGAACACCCTTTCCTAGACTATTTAGACTAGCATCTTTGACCAAGGGAAACTGGGCAGAGGTATTTTTTAAAATGTTTCAGAAGGGGTTCCCGTTGTGGCTCGGTGCAAACGAATCTGACTAGTAGCCATGAGGATGCAGGTTCCATCCCTGGCCTTGCACAGTGGGTTAAGGATCTGGCGTTGCTGTGAGCTGTGGTTTAGGTCACTGATTTGACTCAGATCCTGTGTTGCTATGTGCTGTGGTGTAGGTCAATGGCTACAGCTCCAATTCAACCCCTAGTCTGGGAACCTCTATATGCCACGGGTGTGGCCCTAAAAAGAGAAATAAATAAATAAAATAAAATGCTTCAGAAGAGTCTAACGCACAATGAGAGTTTACAGTTGCAGGTTTATATGGCATAGTAGAACCTACTTCTGGGTTCAGGGCTGGTCCTTGCTACTTGCTAGCTCTGTTACCTTGAGCCAGTTACATAATACCTTTGAATCCCAGTTCCCTCATCTGTAAATTAAATGTGTGAATAATAATCACTGTTGAGGCGTTCCCGTCGTGGCGCAGTGGTTAACGAATCCGACTAAGAACCATGAGGTTGTGGGTTCGGTCCCTGCCCTTGCTCAGTGGGTTAACGATCCGGCGTTGCCGTGAGCTGTGGTGTAGGTTGCAGACGCGGCTCGGATCCCGCATTGCTGTGGCTCTGGCGTAGGCCGGTGGCTACAGCTCCGATTCGACCCCTAGCCTGGGAACCTCCATATGCCGCGGGAGCGGCCCAAGAAATAGCAAAAAGACAAAAAAACAAAACAAAACAAAATAATCACTGCTGAGACATCCTAATGAGGAAATGGTGTAGCCCTCTCTTAGTACTGTGGAGACACTGTTGATTTGACATTGGCCAAGGTGATATAGGGACAACCTTTCACATAGATTCCACACCTGAATTCCCAAGGTTTGCTAGAGAAGCCATAAACAGCTAAAAATTGTTTTCTTTGCTACACCTACCCAATCAGCCTACCCCAGAATAGAACATGGGGCCTGATGGCTCTGCTACTGCCAGCTAATCGGTTATCCCCCAAAGTACACAAACAGGACTCCCTCTTGTAAACCCCTTTTTTGGGCCTTTGTTCCTTGGCCACTCAGGAGCCAACTCCCCCAGAGGTGAGAGACCAATTTGCTTGCAAATGAAACCGAATCAACATCTGAGCCCTCACTGACAGTACCAAAGGTGCGGTGCTGAAAGTGAAGTGCCCCCCCACCCCAATCGGGGTTGGCTCTCGTCCCAGAGATAACTGGGACCCGCCACCCGCCCAGAACCCCCGCTTCTTCTCTTTCCCTTGTGGCTGCAGGTTCCGCTACATCGTGCACCCTTTTCGTGAGAAGCTGACTCTGCGGAAGGCGCTGGTCACCATCGCGGTCATCTGGGCCCTGGCCCTTCTCATCATGTGCCCCTCGGCCGTCACGCTGACCGTCACGCGCGAGGAGCACCACTTCATGGTGGACGCCCGCAACCGCTCGTACCCCCTCTACTCGTGCTGGGAGGCCTGGCCTGAGAAGGGCATGCGCAAGGTCTACACGACCGTGCTCTTCTCGCACATCTACTTGGCGCCGCTGGCGCTGATCGTGGTCATGTACGCCCGCATCGCCCGCAAGCTGTGCAAGGCCCAGGGCCCTGCGCGCGCCGGCGAGGAGGCGGCCGCGGAGGGCAGCCGGGGGGCGCGGCGCAGAGCCCGGGTGGTGCACATGCTGGTCATGGTGGCGCTCTTCTTCACGCTGTCCTGGCTGCCGCTCTGGGTGCTGCTGCTGCTCATCGACTACGGGCAGCTGAGCGAGCCGCAGCTGCACCTGGTCACCGTCTACGCCTTCCCCTTCGCCCACTGGCTGGCCTTCTTCAACAGCAGCGCCAACCCCATCATCTACGGCTACTTCAACGAGAACTTCCGCCGCGGCTTCCAGGCTGCCTTCCGCGCCCAGCTCTGCCCGCGTCCGTGGGGGCGCCACCCCGAGGCCTACTCTCAGCAGCCCAGTGGGCTCCTGCGCACTCGGATCTTCGTGGAGGTGCAGCCTAGCGACTCGGGCCTGCCCTCCCAGTCAGGCCTGAGCAGTGGGGCCTCCAGGCCTGGACGCCTCCCACTGCGCCATGGCCGCGTGGCCCACCATGGCTTGACCGCCGAGGGTCCGGGCTGCTCCCATCTGCCCCTCACCATACCGGCCTGGGATATTTGAATGGGACGCGGAGGGCAGGCTCCTGGATCTGAGGGCCCCGACTGGGCAGGTGACATTCTGGCGTGATGTTGGCCTGGAGTGGTGTTAGGTGATGGTGCCATGTGCCTCCTCCCTCTCAAATACAAGGCACTGGGCAGCTGCTACTGGAACCTTCTCTGTCATCTTCCCCTTCAGATAGACGCAAAGGAGGGGAACGGGAGGGGAACTGTTTCCTTCTGTGTGGTAGACGCCACAAGCATCACTGAATTCTCACAGTGCTTTGAGCATAGGAGTTCTTATCTCCCTTTTACAGACATGAAGCTAAGGCTGGAGCCCCGGGCTCAGCTGGAAATCCTACGGGAAGGAGCCTGTGTGACTCCAGAGCCTGTGTGGTTTTGACCATCTCCAACTGTCTCCACAAGGCGCCTTGAGGAGAAGCACAGTGAAATGTGTAAATCCTAAGTAGGCAGCTGGCAAGAAGCGAAAAGCAAAGCTGGCCTGTCCATCTGATGCTTGGTGTCCGTGTCCTAGAGTCCTGTATATATGACTGGAGCCACTCCCCTGACCCATTCCCAGGAGAAGATGGTGTGTTCTGTGTAGGTTTGTCTTGTTTGTTCCAAGAGATGCCCAGAGCCAATCTCTTGTCCCCAAAGTACAGGACGTCATGCCTGGGCAGCTGCAGAACAAGCCCTGGGGAGCCTGCATCAGTTGCAGGTACGCTGGGTCTTGTCCTCTAGGTCTGAGCCCAGAGAAGGGGTGTCTCTATCCTCCCGCTCTCCTCAGAGGGCCCACCACTATCACACAGGCCCAGGTGAGAACCCACAATGTGACAGGCAGCTGCAAGCCTACAGGAGGCATCAGTTTATTTATCATGGACAGGAGGAAAGGAGGGCGCAGCATCCACTTGCAGCCTCCGGAAAGGAGAAAGGAGGCTCATTGGAGCTGCAAGCACAAACCTTTGCTCACTGGAGCTGTGGGTACAAGCCTTCCCCAAGACCTTTCCCCTGCCCTCCCCAGGCAGTTGTTGTGGAGAGGTTGGCCAAGCCAAGCTAGGGTGCCTCCTGGGGCCTCTGGGAGGACAAACACTAAATCCCTCCCCAGCATGGATAACTCATGTACTCTAAAAAGGGATGGGGACCCAGAGGTCACTTGTTTGCTCCGCTGTCACCGAGCACACCCGCATCACCTTAAGGAGAGAGGCTTCTCTCCAGGAGTTGGGAGGAACGTAGATTGCCTCATGATCCTTTTGGGACCCCCATAATCTACAGTTAACTGGATATTTCCCCCTCATCTCTATAGAAAATGTACTGTTGCCAATTCCATTTTTGTGTGTGTGTGTGTCTCTTTAGGGCATATGCAAGTTCCTAGGCTAGGGGTCAAATCGGAGCTGTAGCTGCTGGCCTAAACTGCAGCCACAGCAACGCCAGATCGAAGCCGTGTCTGCGGCCTACACCGGAGCTCATGGCAATGCTGGATCCTTCACCCACTGAGTGGGGCCAGGGATTGAACCTGCATCCTCATGGATACTAGTCGGGTTCATTACCACTGAGCCACAATGGAAACTCCTGTTGCCAGATTTTAGTGAATAAAGGAACATTTACTGGGCTCAGGTCAGAGAATGTGACTCTGAGGCTCCTTTTGTTTCCTTAAATGAAACACTATGACTTAACTCTGTTTATTCCACTCTAAGGATTAGATGTAAGGGCAGAAGAAAATTCCTAAGCCGTTGTATATAGTGTGTTCTCCAAGCAGGTCCCCAGACACTGTCCCATTTGACTCATGCAAATGAGGCTGGAGGAGATGTTTTTGCCATTTTACAGACAAAGTGAGGCTCAAAGGGACAAAGGTGGCAGATTTGGGGTTAGAATTTGTGTTCTGATGGTTCCTTCCTATGCACATCCTGCCTCTCAAGGAGGGTGGAATGAGCAAAGCTGGGAGAAGAGCTGAAAATTCCTACAAAGGCTTTCTGTCTCCTGGTGAACCAGAATGCTCACAGGCCAGAATCCCCACCCTCAAACTCTTGGTCTGGGAAATGAGAGTGTATTGTATTTACTCTTGTAATGTCTGGCCTGAGCTCTTCTTGTATGATATCTATAGCCCATGTATTGCGCAGGCTGCCAAGATCCATCATGACCCTGCTCCAGTGTCTGGGAGTGATGGAAAAAGGTCTCAGGAAAGGGTGTGCCATCCTGTCCGGTGCTATTAGCTAGTGCATGTATGAGCCACATTTCTGGTGCTGTGTCAGTGTTATGTGTCACACAGGCTGGAGAATTCCCAGCTGCTTGTTGTAAAGAACTCTGACTCCAGGCTCTGAAAATAGACCAGAGAGGGGGCCATCTTAAACCCATATGCTTGTCCCTATGGCTGGGGGGGGGGGAATCTGTTGGGAGACACTGCCTAGTCTCTCTTCTGCTAAGAGTTTCTCTCTTAGCATGGCCCCCCCAACCGCAAAATCACAGCCTCTACAGTGAGGGGAAACGAGGGCACTCACCCAAGCCAACCGTTCATCAAGGCCCCTTTGTTTTACTTCCCTCCAAAGATGCCATGCTGTGAAAGATTGGGCCTGCAAAAATAACTGCACTGGGCCATAATTCATATATTTTGCTATTTTATTTCTTTAAAAAAAATCCATCAAAGGCTGTGCCTGCTCGTTCAGAGATTTGATTTGAATCAGGCATGACTTGACACTTTCACGAGGGGTGAGGCCTTGTGGGTACCTATGGGGTCTTTGGTTTTTTGTGTATGTGGCAATATATATACAACATAAAATTTACCATACAACCATGTACAGTTCAGTGGCGTTAAGTGCCTTCCAATTGCTTTGTAATCATCACCACTATCCATTTCCAGAATTTTTTTTAACATCCCAAACTGGAACTCTATACCCATTAAACAATAATGCTCATTCCCTTCCCAGCCCCTGATAACCACCAGTCTACTTTCTGTCTCAATGATTTTGATTACTCTGGGTACCTTTTACAAATCAAATCATACAGGGTTTGCCCTTTTGTGATTGGCTTATTTCACTCAGCATAATGCCTTCATGGATAACGCTGTAGCGGGTATCAGAATTTTCTTCCTTTTAAAAGCTGAATAATTTTCTATTGTGTGAATATATGCCAGTCATTATCCATTCATCCATTGATGGACAGTTGGGTAGCTTAGCATAAATAATGTGTGGAGTTTTAAGATGTTGGAAGTAGATCCTGAAAATAGTGCCTGTGGGAGCCTTGAGGACAGAGGGCCCAGGTTGGGAACACAGGATCTCTCCTGACTGGCGTTTATGGTGATGAAGCAGAAGCTCAAGGAAATCTATGATTTGTCTCATTCCCCTGTCCACACCCCAGTTGCTCTGAGCTTCTGCTGGGCTTTGCTTCTTGACAACAGTAGCTAGAAAACTGTATGTTCCCTTCATGAGGTATTTTATTATTTTTATAGCCTTCTTATCCTTACTGGAATCCTGTGACCCAACACCTGAGCCCTGACAGGAGCCTTGTCCAGTTACCCCAGGGCACCCAAGGGTAAGCAAGCAGTGTGACTTCTCCTATGTGCCGTCCTTCACCCACAGGCTGGAGGGGTCTCCTAAGGTGACTGCCCTTTCACAGGCAGCACATGGAGATGAATGAGATGTGGGATGGGGGAAGAGGGCCAGACGCCTGTTGACACTGAGCACCCCCACCTGCAGGAGCTTTTGGAGGGACTCTGTGTCTCGTCCTGCCTTGTACAGCACGAGCAGCCGTTCTGATCATGGGTTTCCACTGATGAATGGCCTCTTGACTTCACCAAGCCCATGTAGCACTCAACAAGCCAACGTGAGCTGGGGACGGATGCCGGGCCTGGACCCCACAAACCACAATCTGCCCAGCCCTATGCCGAGGACTTTCTCTTGGGGCCTGGAGGACGCATAAGTTGATTTAGGTTGGAATGGAGGGTGGAGCTGGCAAAGGAGGATGAGAGCCCCCTATCATTAGTCTACTGTGTATTCATTCAGAAATCCAGGTGAGAGCCAAACCAAGAGCTGGATGGACAAAGCATTGCTATTAAGCTCTGTACCTTTTTGCATCTGTTTCCTCAGCTCACCCCTCAGAAGTGCCACCAAGAAAAGATAGATGAGAAGGAGGTGACCCAAATGGGCTTCCCTGCAAGCAAACAATGTTGAATCAACAATAGAATCTTTGTTGAATAACCCAATTATGTATGTTTGTGGCATTTTATTGTTGGTTTTTTTTCTTTCTCTACACAAACACTTCATTGTGGAAATTTTACAAAATTTAGATAAGCAAAGAGAAGAAAATAAAAAGCACCCAAATCCAACCACAAGAGATAAGCATGGAGTCATTTTCTCTTCATATATAACTCTATGTTTTAAAAATTTGTAACAGCTTTATTAAGGCATAATGTGCATACAATAAAATCCACCCGTCTTGAGTTACATTTTGGTGAGTTTTAGCCATTATGTACAATTGTGTAATCATTACTACACTTAAGACATTTCTAGCATCCCCCTAAAATTCCCTTATGCCAATTCGTAGTCAGTCCTCTACTCCTGGCTCCAGATAACAACCCATCTGATTTTGGAATGTCATATACATGAAACCACATGGCATATAGCATTTTGAATCTGGCTTCTTTCACTTGGCATAATACTGTTGAGATTCATCCACGTTGTAGTATGAATCAGTAGTTTGTTCTTTTTTATTGCTGAATACGGGATACATGACTTTTCATTTGCCCATTCATCAGTTGATAGACCGGTTACCAGTTTTTACGAATTAATGAATTATGAATAATGCTGTCATGAACATTTATATATAAGTCCTTATATGTATGTGTATTTCTGTTTTTAAAAAATTCATTTTGCTTCTATGTATGTGCTTTTAATTCTCTTGGGTAAATACCTAGGTCGGGTGGGTTTTATGGTAAGTGTATAGTTTAACTGCAGGAAACTGCCAAAGTGTTTTCCAAAGTGGTGCCATTTTGCATTCCCATCAGCAGTACATGAGAATTCTGGTTGTTCTTACCAAGATTTAGTGGTATCAGTCTTTTAAAAAAAGTCCTGATGACTAGGGATGCTGGGCTTCTTTTCATATACTTATTGATCACACTTATATTTTTAATTTAAAGTGTTTTCAAACCTATCTTTAAAAACATGATTATATTGAAATGTGATTAAACAATATATGATTATAATGGAGAGACTTTAGTGCAAAACCCTTCCCTAGATCTAAGAGGAATCTATCTATCACTCCTGTTTAAAAATAGAGGATTTTTAAACAAGAATGGGTTTAAAGCAAAATAGATCCTTCTAAAGGATCCTATTGATAGACTGCGATAGGGTTGGAGGACTATTTTTTTTTTCTTTTTTTTCTTTTTGCCTTTTCTAGGGCCGCTCCCGCAGCATATGGAAGTTCCCAGGCTAGGAGTCTAATCAGAGCTGTAACCACCAGCCTACGCCATGGCCACAGCAACGCCAGATCCCAGCTGCATCTGTGACCTACACCACAGCTCACGGCAACGCCAGATCCTTAACCCACTGAGCAAGGGCAGGGATCGAACCCGCAACCTCACGGTTCCTAGTCGGATTCGTTAACCACTGAGCCATGACGGGAACTCCTGGAGGACTATTTTAATAGGTGATTGGGAATGGCCTCTCTGAGGAGGTGGGATTTGAATACAGATATGAATGAAGTGAGAAAGGGAGCCAAGTGAGTAGCTGAGGAAAGAACAATCCAGACAGAGAATATGATGTGCAAAGGGCCCAAACAGGAGAGGGATCAATGATAAAGGAATGAATGCTTATCAAAATGGTACTGAATTTCAATAATTACACTCTGGTCCACTCAAAACATTTACTGATGCCTGTTAAAAGCCAGGCACAGTACTAAGTGCTTTGTGTCTATTATTTATTTCTCACAACAGTCCATAAGCTCCATAAGCAGCCATGTCTATTTCACTCATGTTTGTGGACACAGATCTAGGACACCAGCCTGGGGTACCTAGGGGACACTCAATAAATGTCTGTTGAATGAATGCAATAATTAAACCAACAGGCATTTCATATTATTCCCATATTATAGACAGAAAAACCAAGCTCAAAGAAATTAAGTAATTCACTGAAGGTCACATAACAAGATGGTGCTGAAGCCGAGATTCATATCTTGATAAGATCCCACCAGGAAGCCCAGGTTTTTGCCAGTCCCTCAAGTTGCTCTGAATTCTCCCTCCTATATTTGGGAAACTGGGGTTTAGAATCAAGAAAGAGGCTTGATGAAGGTCCGCATTAATCCTAAAAATAAAATCAGCCAGCCACAGGCTCCACACTGCTGCTTTGGCCAGAAGACCACATCTCTATCACATTCAGCAGCTTCCAAGGAGTTCAGATGGAAGGAATACCAGCAGTTTAAGAAAACAATGTCCATTTATTCTGATCCAAGGTCACATCAATCCTTCTTGTAGACTGGGGCTGAACAAAATCCTCCTTTTGACTTCTCTGTCTTGTGGGCATTGACAGGGCGAAGGCTGCTGAACTGGCTAATCGTGCCTGCCTTGGGTTGTTGGTGTTCTCTTGCTAACTGCAATGCCCAGGCTTTTGAATCCCATCACCCACAAACGCTGCTGTTATCGTGTGCAAGCAACCAAATGAATGTGGGTGGAAAAACCCAAGCTTGGTGATTTGGGCAAATGAGTTTATCTGTCACATAGCCAGTGGTGGTGTTAAATCACTCCCTGTTTGAGGCGTCATCACTCCTTACCCCCTTCTGTCCTCCTCTCTGCAGGGAGGTTAGAAGAGCAAAAGCTCAGCTGCTTTAGTGACAAACCCCACTTACGTGTTTCAACCACCCGCAAGGCAGAGCATTTGGCGCATCACGTATTTTGTTCATTTGTTGTGCTGTCAGGCCGTCCTCTGAAGCCACTGCTGCTGATCATAATAATTACATTTTTCATTCTCTTCTAGTCCACGTCTTTGAAAAATGATTCAGGTCTATGCTACAGATTATGGAAAATAAACTATGATGAAAGAGTTTGGTGTTTCCTTTTACTTCCCATGGCATTAGTTCTCCTGCTTGTACATCTTCATCGTGAATGAAAAGCTTCCAGGCAAAATTGCCATCCCCTCAAAAAAGGTGGATTGTAGGCTGTGTGACCAGTGACATCGCTGCATTATTCCCATGCAACAGATGGGAAACTGAATTGTGTAGAGGCCAAGGCTTCCATTGCCTTGAGGCTCCCAGAGCTCGTAAATGTTGGAATCAAAACAAAATTTCCTTCTTTGTGGGTTGCAGGCCAGTGTTCCTGACACCACGCCAAATTACCTTCTTAGCTCCCTACTTTTAAGCATATATGAAGGTGTTGTTGTTGTTGTTGTTGTTGTTGTTGTTGTTGTTGTTGTTGTTTTTGGCCCTGCCCATGGCATGCCAAAGTTCCTGGGCCAGGGATCGAACCCATGCCATAGCGGTGACACACCAGATCCTTAACCCACTGAGCCACCAGGGAACTCCATGATAGTTTAGATAAAAGTTATTTCCGGCACGTGTACACTCAACAAACTTAGTGTCTACTGAGTTTGGGAACATGGACCTCCCCACAATCCAGTGAGCAGAGACAGAAGAGAAAAATCATAATGTGCTATAGTACTGTCTATAATGCAGTATCATGGCTGGTCAAAGGAGCAATGGAACGGCCTGAGGGGTGTCCGAAAAGGGTTCCCATAAGAGGCCTGAAGTAAGTCTTAAAAACTGAATTAGGAGTTCCCGTTGTGGCACAGAGGAAATGAATCTGACTAGGAACCATGAGGTCACGGGTTCAATCCCTGGCCTCGCTCAGTGGGTTAAAGATCCAGTGTTGCCGTGAGCTGTGGTGTAGCTGGGATCTGGTGTTGCTGTGGCTGTGGCATAGGCTGGTGGTTACAGCTCCAATTAGACCCCTAGCCTGGGAACCTCCATATACCACAGAGGTGGCCCTAAAAAGACAAAACAACAACAACAACAACAAAAAAACCCCAAACCAAAAACAAAACACTGAATTAGAGGAGTTCCCATCGGGGCTAAGTAGAAACGAACCCAACTAGTATCTGTGAGGATGTCGGTTCGATCCCTGGCCTCGTTCAGTGGGTTGGGGATCCAGTGTTGCTGTGAGCTGTGGTGTAGGCCATAGACATGGCTTGGATCTGGCATTGCTGTGGCTCTGCCACAGGCTGGCAGCTGTAGCTCCGATTTGATCCCTAGTCTGGGAACTTCCATATGCCACGGGTGTGGCCCTAGAGAGAAAAGAAAAAAATAGGATGCTTTAATTGCCAGTAACAGCAATATGGTTGAAACCATGTTAAACTAAAAGGATATATTGGTACACATAATAGTAAGTGCCCAGGGCTGGCTGATCCAGAAGCTCAACAATGTTATCAAGGACCCAGGCTGTCCCTATTCTTCTGCCCTGCCATTTACAGTGTGAACTTCATCCTCAGGCTGGCTTCCTTCATGGTTCAGAATGTGGCTATCAACAATCAGAGCTATATACTTTCATGCTCACATTGAGAGGTGGCGGCGGGGGAGGGGGGAGGCGGCGGGGGGGCGGCGCAGGGGAGAGACTTTCTCCCAAGAAAGCAAAGTAACTTCTCACAAGGAGGTAGGAAACTTTCATTGGTTCAGCTTGGGTCAGGGATCCATTCCTGAACGAATTCCTGTGGCCCTAAAAAGATTTAAAAAAAAAAATGTTTTTCAGCTGCAAGAAACAGAATAATCTGAACCAAACTGGTTTAAACACAACACCATAACTAATATATTATCTCACATAATTTGTTAATTATTAACACAGTCCATTCATTATCTCTTCATAAGAAGAGGTGAGGCAGGAAAGGCCCCAGGTTTGTTAAATCAGCAGCTCAGGGACATCATCAAGACCCAAGATTGGGGTTCCCTTCTGGGGCAGCAGGTTCAGGATCTGGTGTTGTCACCGCAACAGCTCGGGTTGCTGCTGTGGTGCAGGTTCAATACCTAGTCTGGGAACTTCCATATACTGTGGGCGTAGCCAAAAAATAGAGAGAGAAAAAAGACCCAAGGTTTTTTCTACTTGGCATCTTCATGGAAATGTATCAGTATTACCTTCAACCTGGAGGAGGCTACCTCTCCTCCAGCTGTGGTTGGCAAATTCCACGACGCTATCTAAAGGAAGAAGAGATGTCCTCCTCCAGCGATTCTCTCATAGAAGCAAGAGAGACTTTCCCAGAAGGCTTTATCACGCCTCCGTTTACATCACCTTGGCCAGAACTGTGCCGCATACCCACGACCAAACTAGTCAAGGGGAATGGCAACCACTGTGATTAACAGACTAATCAGACATCCCCCCGGGGTCAGGATCCCACCGCATTTCCTGAAGCAGACGGCCACACAGGGTTAAGTGGGTGCATGTCTGAACAACAGAGTGCTGTTGGGAGGGAGGAAAGGTGCATGAACTGGTGCTGGGCAAGCAACCATCAGTGGCAGCTTTAGAGGTTAATCAGGAGGAGCCTGGAGGAGCTTCCAGGTAGGCTGGCTGGGCAAGGGAGGCACTGAGCTAGAGGACTCAGGAGAGGAAATAGCGAGCTTAGAAAAAACTGGCTGTTGTGTTAGCAGGGATGAATAGGAAAAGGGAGAATCTAGAAGTTCCGGGCTTGGCAGGGCAGAGAGAGACAATAAAGGATACAAATTGAGAAATACATGGAGTAACAAGACTGCTGAAGTCTCAAGTTAAAACTCAGTCTTAGGATAGAGACCAGATTAAGGGTGTGAACAGTGGCTTTGGTGGATAAAATGGCTCAGGGAAAACAAACGAAGAGCTTCTCTAATGGAAGCTTGCTAAATTCAAGCTGCCTTTCGCAATTATGCCTAGAGAGAGAGATGTTTTGGAAAGAATTATAGATGTGGTAACTAGCACACGGAGCTGACTAGATCAGACAGGTAAAATATATCTAAGTGTTTGTTGGTTGGTTTGTTTGTCTTTTTAAGGGCTGCACCCGTGTCATATGGAGGTTCCCAGGATAAGGGTCCAATCGGAGCTGTAGCTGCCGGCCTACACCACAGCCACAGCAACATGGGATTCAAGCTGCGTCTGAGACCTACACCACAGCTCACGGCAACGTTGGATCTTTAATTCACTGAGTGAGGCCAGGGATCGAACCTATGTCCTCATAGATACTAGTCAGGTTCATAAACCACTGAGCCACGACGGGAACTCCAAATATATAAATTTTAAAGAAAGATATACAGCCAAGATACACCAACTGGGGTTAAAAGATGCTGGAGAACAACTCCCAAAATTCTATGGGCAGGAAGGAAGCTGACAAAGCTGCTCAGCTCCCAAGGAGTGTATTTTTTCCAGATGTGGTCAAGAAGGATTTAAGAAAGAAAGAAAGAAAGAAAGAAAGAAAGAAAGAAAGAAAGAAAGAAAGAAAGAAAGAAAGAAAGAAAGAAAGAAAGAAAAAGAAAGAAAGAAAGAAAGAAAGAAAGAAAGTCAAGAGTTATGAAGAACAATAACAGGGGCTACTCACAAGGAGCTGAACTGGAATGTTCAGCAGGATTTCCAAATTCCAAGAACCAGCGATGGTTGTATGCCTTCCATTCTTTCTTTTGATGAATGAAAGTGTTCATCCCGGCCTTGTTCAATTACTTCATATTAGTATAGATGTGGGCAGCAGTGGAAAACATTTGTTTGTTTTTAAGTTCATTAGTCTCTGTTTCAAGAGGAGTCCTATCTGAACAAAACGCAGAAATTATCATGAGATACAATACTTTGACCCTGAAGTCATGATGAGTTGAGACTTTTGGGTGTCACTCTTTTCTGGAAGGAGAATGAATACATTTTTCCTGCAAAAAAGGGATAAATGAATATTTACTATCAAGAAGGTCGACTGTGATAAGAGAGTATTATTGCTAACATTTATGTAAGAGAATCACCTGTTCCTCTACATGGTTACCCACGTGCAGTGGCAGCTAAAGGAGAAGTATATTTCCACGATCCCTGGGCATCAGGCAAGGTCATAGGACTTGCTTTAACTAATTGAATTTGAGTAGATGTGGCATATACTGTTTCTGATCCAAAGCTTAAGAGCCATTGCGTGGTTTGGCCATTTCTTCTTCCCTCTGCAACGAGACCAACTGGGGATGTTACCGCCACCTCAGTCTGAAAATGGGAAGACATATGGGCCAGAACCACAGCTGACGCATAACACCACCATGGAACTGGAACAGGAAATAAATGTTCATTCATGTAAGCAACTGTGGTTTTTTATTTGTTTGTTACAACAGCATAAACTAGGCAAAATTGACTAATATAATTGGCTTCCATGTGGGCCCAGCCAATGGGAGACACTGCTTTGGGTTTTGGAGGGTGAGGAAGGGAAAGAGTAGGTCTCTCCTTTCCTTTTTGCCACAGGCAGCATCTCCACCAGCATGTCTCCAGATGCGCAGGCCCACTGTGCTTCCAGCTTCTGACCATAGCCCCTGAGTGCCTCCTTCTGGGTGACTCTGCCTCTTTTCCTAGCCTGTCCCTCTAGCCTAGTGACAGTAGTGGCTTCCTATTGCTGCTAATCTGCATTCGGCTTCTCAGTTCTCCTATTACTTACTGACCAAGTCCCTGCACCAATGTCCCTCTGTTATATCAACCTCTACGAATTTTGGAGCAACCAATGATCATAGATGTCTCAAACTTTGTGTCTTTTTAAGAGAGGTATACACGTATACTTTTTTTTTTTTTTTTTAAGGGCCTCAGGTGCATCATATGGAAGTGCCCAGGCTAGGGTTTGAATCAGAGCTGCAGCTGCCAGCTTATGCCACAGATACAGCAACGAGGGATCCGAGCCACGACTGAGAACCACATCAAAGCTCAAGGCAATGTTGGATCCTTAACCCACTGAGCAAGGCCCGGGATTGAATCCTCATGGATACTAATCCCATTTGTTGCCGCTAAGCCACAATGAAAACTGCTGCACAGAGGAGTAGATTCTTAAACAAATTTAGGATTCTGTTTAAATTTTATTTCAATTTTTTTTTCTTTTTACGGCCGTACCTGTGGCACATAGAAGGTCCCGGGCTAGGGGTCAAATTGGAGCTACAGCTGCCAGCCTATGCCACAGCCACAGCAACACTGGATCTGAGGCACATCTGCAATCTACTCAGCAGCTTGCGAAAACACTGGATCCTTACCTCACCGTGCGAGGCCAGGGATCGAACCTTCATCCTCAGGGACACCATGTAGGGTTCTAAACCTGCTAAGCCACAATAGGAACTCCAAATTTGGGATTCTTTTAGAAAGGAGAAGGTGATATGGCTATTGGGCAGGCAACTAGCTGTGTTTGCTATAATACTCCAAACACTTTCTTACCCTCCATCCCAACCAAACTATCTCAGTAAATGACACCATTAAACCAGTTGTTGTACCCAGAAACCTAGAAATCATCCTCAAATCTATTTTCCTTATCTTTCACTCTGTCCAACCAATGATCACTTTCATTGATTCTACCTTGAACTTAGCTCTGTAATCATTCATCTCTTTTGCCATCCAAGTCCAGGGTACTACCATCATCTTTTTACCTGGGCCACTGCAGCAGCAGCCTTCTCATTGTTCTCTCTGCCTCTGGTCTTGCTAAACTTCAACCCAGGCTCCAAGCTGCTAACAGAGCCATTTTTACAAGTAATTCTGATCATGTCACTTTCCTGCTAAAATCCCTTCTAGTTTTGCATTGCTCTTTCGGAAAAAGTTCAAACCCCATATTTCCAAGGCTCTTACTTCCAAGGCTCTGCAGCCTCTAATCCTGATCACTTCTCTGGTTTCATCTTTTTTTTTTTTTTTTGCTTTTTAGGACCCTTGTCATATGGAGGTTCCCATGCTAGGAGTCTAATTGGAGCTGTAGCCACTGGCCTGTGCCAGAGCCACAGCAATACAGATCTGAGCCGAGTCTGTGACCTACACCACAGCTCACGACAATGAGGGATCCTTAGCCCACTGAGCAAGGCCAAGGATCAAACCCACAACCTCATGGTTCCTAGTCGGTTTTGTTTCTGCTGAGCCACGACGGGAACTCTGGTTTCATCTCCTAATAATGTCTATCTGGCTTTTACCTTGTCCCTTTCGCTTTATTAAACCCCTCTCATCTTTTAGGACACAGGTTAAGGGTCACTTCCTAAGAGGTTCTCTGTTCCCATAATGCAATGCCTTGTACTTCCTCTATCACTCTACTTATCCAAACTTACTGTCAATATTTGTTGAAGTCTGTCTTCCCTTCAGACTATAATAGGGCCAAGACCATGTCTTTCGAAGCACTACATCCTTACCTCCTAGCACATACAATCATCCCAATAAGTGTTAAATAAAACACAGTTATAAATTTGAAAGCCTTCTTGTTATAGGACCGATAGGTGGTAGCCGACACCAAATATATACATTATATAACTTAGAAAGAGGGCATCTGTAGAGAGAGAGAACAGAAGAGAAGACAGTGATGATCAAGATGAAGCGATGAAGAGAAGGCTAAAGGGGAGAATGAGAAAGGAGTGGCCAAAGAAGTAGGAGGGATATCAGAAGAAAATGCAGTCAGAAGCCAAGGGAGAGACAGCATCGGGAAACTGGAGGGTCAACCACAGCAAAAAGGACAGGATATAGACTGAAAAGTGCTATTGGATTTGGTTACAGGGCAAGAAAGACAATGTTTGAGAACAGGTGGGTTCACGCTTTACCAAACTTAAGAAGGTATTTTCGCCCTTCTTTTCATCAATTCCTCTGTCAATTGGTCCAGCAAAGATTCATTAAACATCTACTCTAGACCAGGTACTGTGCTAGGTCCCAGGGAGACATGAGAACAAGGTCCGAAAGGACCTGTGGGGCTCACCACCCTTGCCTGCCAAAGAAAGTTACAAAGCATGGACTCATATGCCAGCAAAGGTAAGGCTTGGCTTTTTATTGGAGTTGGTACCAACTGGCTCTCTGAACACATTCAATAAAACAAGAGCTAGTGTGCAAGTCCAGAGGTCAGCGAGACTTTATTTTCTTCCTCTGAGCTGGCAAGAAGGAAAAGAGAAAGTGCCTGTGGCACACTATTGCATCATATCTCTTTGCTCACACATCAGTCACAGATGAAATTCTGGGGTTTTCCAAGAAAACTAGCTCCATCTGCTCAAAGGTAGAAAACTGATAGTGCAGTTCAATCAAATGAGCATCCCTTTAAGAAACTCTCTGAACATGAGCCTAGTGGTCACTCTGCAGAGATTCTTTCAGCTTTCAGTAATGCAAATACCCCTCTGCTATTTTTTTTCCTTCCCTTGTGTTCTAATTTCAGTAAAGTGGTGTGGTGTTGTGTTCAAAAGGTTGGCCTTCTGAAGATTGGTGGGAGTCTGGATGGAGACAAGAGAGGCTCAATCTAACTAGAAAATTATCCTACTAGGTTTTCATTTAATACAAGGCACTTCTCATTTTATATAGTAGATACTTTTTTTTTTTTTTTTTTGTCTTTTTGCCTTTTCTAGGGCCACTTCCTGCGGCATTGGAGGTTCCCAGGCTAAGGATTGAATTGGAGCTGTAGCCACCAGCCTACTCCAGACATAGCAATGCGGGATCCGAGCGGCGTCTGCAACCTACACCACAGCTCACGGCAACGCTGGATCCTTAACCCACTGAGCAAGGCCAGGGATCAAACCCACAACCTCATGGTTCCAGTCGGATTCATTAACCACTGTGCCATGACGGGAACTCCGATACTCCGATACTTCTTCTTCTTCTTTTTTTTAAAGTTTAGGAGTTCTCTTGTGCAGTGGGTTAAGGATCCAGCATTGTCACTGCAGTAGCAGGCCAGCACTGCTGTGGTGTGAGTTTGATCTCTGGCCTGGGAACTTCCTCATGCCACCTGCATGCCCCCCCTCCCCGGGCCAAAAAAAAAAGCCCAGCCCATCAAAACTTTTAAGTTAAACTAGACATTCTTTGAAATAATTTTGCAATCAAATTAGTGAATAATCACTGTCTAACGAGGATTTTGAAGCACACACACACACATATATATACACACACATAGAACTGGGGAAGTGAGTGAAGCAAACATCTGCCCATAACCTCGAACTTGCTTTAGCTTTTGGGGTCTGGCCTAACAACATGAAACAGTAGTATAAAAACAAGCTCCAAGGAGCTTGCACCTGAGAGAAATGTCCTCAAGGGACCATGAGCTCACGTGTGGGCTTTCCCAATGCTGCCATCTCAAGGCCTAGGGGACTTGGGGTGGGGTGGGGGCGGCAGACTGAATCTTCCTTGGGGAGGGTGGGAATAACCCAGCAACCCTTGAAATCATTACTATTATTATCTCTATTTCCCAGACGAGAAACTGAGTCAGAGAGCTTAATATCAATTTGCTCGCTGTCATATGCTGGAAAGCAGTGGAGATGTAACCTAGTTGGTAGCCAAAGGGTATCAGTAATGCAACTCAACTTTTCTCAAACAGATCAGAAAACTGCTCACCTTTAAGCAGCCTTAGCGGGGATTGCAAAGTGAAGCAGCTGATTCCTAAACGTCTATCTCCCCCTCCCCAACCCCATGTCCGCGGCGTTTGGAAGTTCCCGGGTCAGGGATCAAGCCTGCGCAATGCTGTAAACAAAGCCACAGCAGTGACAACACCGGATTCTTAACGTGCTGAACCATGAAACAACTCCTCAGCGTCTTTTGAGGTAAGAGGGTATGTGAGTCAAAGGTGTGTTCCCATTGTGTGTAGAGGGCGAGACGTCAGCGGTCAAGCCTCAGCTGGTCCAAGTTGAGACCTTCTTACTCTCTCCCTTCAGAGCCCAAAGCCCGCCAGCTGGGACAGAACGCAGCCACGTGGCCAAGCCTGGGGCTCCTGAGCAGTCCGCGGAGGCGCGGCCTGAGGGGGCGGGGCTGGGGCGCAAGGACTCGCGGGCACCGCGGAGTGCGCCTGCGCGCGGGGTGGGCTCGCCCGCGCCCAGCAAGTTAAAGGCGGCTCCCCGCCCCCAAGCAGGTCCAGTCACCGCAGTGCGCAGGCGCGGAGCCTTCTCCTTGTCAGTGAGCGCCGCGTGCGGGTTTGTGACTCTGAGCGGCGGCGGCGGCGTCCAGTCTCCGGCACTATGAGCAGCTTCAGCAGCGAGGAGCGCTCCGCGCCTTTCACCCTCGAGTACCGAGTCTTCCTCAGTGAGTGTCCGAGGCCCGCGGCCCCTCCCTGCCTGCCCGCCCATTCATTCCCTGGCCTCGTCTCCCCCCACCGCCCCAGCGGCTGCGGCCCGCGCCGGGCTCCTTGGACTGGTCCCCGGGGCCTGGGCTGCCTCGTCCTCTCATTTCACACGTCCCGCTTGCGAGCAGGAGGGCGTAGGTCTTCGTTGCTCTTGAACACGTTCGGTTGGACCTGAACCCGGGCCAGGCTAATTTTGCAGGTGTTCAGCTCGGGCAGTGTCTTAGGGGAAAAGGAAACCACTGAGTCACCCTAGAAAAGGTGCCTGGGAATAAACTAATCCCTGTAAGAGGATTATTCAATTTGGAGGAACAGGGAGGGGGAGGTGATGGTGGTGACTCCCTAAGATCTTAATTCCTACACAGTGGCTCAGATTGTGGGCACCAAGTCCAGCCCCTCGTCCTACAGACAGGGAAATCGAGGCCCCGATCAGGAGCAGTCAGTGGAGGACTGGACCCATCCCTCTGGGGTCCCAGTAGCGCTCCTGCCTCCCGGCCGTATGTTTTCCTGTAGCACTGATGCTGGGAAAAAGCCTTATGAAACAGAAAGCTGTTCCCCTCCGGTCAAGCAGATGACGTCAATCTGGGAAGCATGAGTAAGAAAGTGCCAATTTTTGGTCCCTGTGCAGGGAATCGCGTCCAAGGGGTATCTCCCCCACGTCTGCACCAAGAGCGAGGAGGCTGCAGGCTGGCAGCGCTCAGCTTCCCTTGACATCACCTTTAGCCTTGTAGATGGAGGAAAGCTGCCGAGAGTTTATCTTTATCCTCTTACCGAGTCCCCCCTGCTCCCCCTCCGGGGGAAAAAAAAAATTACTAGAGATAAGGGGGGGGGGCGTTTGAAAATGTGTCACCAAAGGCCTTTCGCTTTTAACTTTACAATTTTGTTCGGAAGGAAATGGGCAGGTGCCGCGGATTCTGTAAGGTCGTGTGTTGTATGAAGGGTAGTGAAGAGAGGGGTATAGGGGGCGAATGGTAGAAAATACTGAAAGAACAAAGCTCCTAGCAAAAAATAGCTTGATGTGAGAGGAAAAGGAAAGTGAACTCTAAAAGTTACACAACTTGGAGTTCCCGTCGTGGCGCAGTGGTTAACGAATCCGACTAGGAACCATGAGGTTGCGGGTTCGGTCCCTGCCCTTGCTCAGTGGGTTAACGATCCGGCGTTGCCGTGAGCTGTGGTGTAGGTTGCAGACGCGGCTCGGATCCCGCGTTGCTGTGGCTCTGGCATAGGCCGGTGGCTACAGCTCCGATTAGACCCCTAACCTGGGAACCTCCATATGCCGCGGGAGCGGCCCAAGAAATAGCAACAATAACAACAACAACAAAAAAGACAAAAAGACCAAAAAAAAAAAAAAAAGTTACACAACTAGTTTTAAGTTTAGACTGCTACGGGAAAATCCGAGCAAGGGTGGGACACCCCCCCATCTTAATTGATTTTGAAATTAAGCAATAAGGGCAGTGCAGAAACTTTTGACAAATAATTCACAGAACTATTTTTCTGGAGTTAGTGTTGATTCCAGAATTCTCTCTAGGAGAGATTTCGAGAGATGATTCTCTAGTTTGAAGGTGGGGAATGATTAGGATAATCGTCTTCAAGCTTTATTTGCAGAACACAGTTTTTTCTTAAATTATGTATTGGTAGTCAGTACTATATAATTTTAATTAAAAAAATAGAAGAAAATTAAAAATAGACTTCCTAGCATCCTTTCTTAATAGGAGAAGATTTTTGCCTTCCTAATGTCACATTTGCCATTGTCTATAAAACTGATAGTGGATTGGACCTCAAGTCATTATTGACTAAAGGGACCAATATTCCATTGCCGGTGGTCAGTGCTCCATTTTTGTTACTCCACTTTGATTTTTATTTATTTATTTATTTATTTTTTGGTCTTTTGAGGGCTGCACTCACGGCATATGGAGGTTCCCAGGCTAGGGGTCGAATTGGAGCTGTAGCCACCAGCCTACGCCACAGCCACAGCAACATGGGATCCGAGCCGAATCGGTTACCTGCACCACAGCTCACAACACTGGATCCTTAACCCACTGATCGAGGCCAGGGATCGAACCTGCATCCTCATGGTTCCTAGTCAGATTTGTTTCCACTGAGCCACGATGGAAACTCCTGATTTTTAATCTTGAAGGAATGTAATGTGGACTGTCCTCAAGAATAGTAAGGAAGTGTTACAATTACTTTTTGTATATGGTAGTTAGATTTCTAGATTACAGAAATTATTTCTTCAAGTGTTGTTACAACTAGATTATCCTTAAGAAAATCATAATTGGGAGTTCCTGTTGTGGCTCAGCAGTTAATGAATCTGACTAGCATCCATGAGGACACAGGTTCGATCCCTGGCCTCGCTCAGTGGGTTAAGGCTCTGGCGTTGTCATGAACTGTGGTGTAGGTCGCAGACGAGGCTCAGGTCCTGCATTGCTATGGCTGTGGCTGTGGCCAGCAGTTACAGCTCTGATTCGACCCCTAGCCCAGAAACCTCCATATGCTGCGAGTGTGGCCCTAAAAAGCAAAAGCAAAAAAAAAAAAAAAAAAAAATCATAATCAAAGATGTCTCTGTCTTCTTGGAACATCACTTAAAGCAACATGCTTTATAACTGGGCAAGTTGGTCCCCTCCTTTCTCCCTTGAGGCCAGGTATTTCATTAGCTCTGTAAACTGTTAACTGATGTAAAATCAATCCAAACAATTCCATTGCCTTTTGTAAAACAGGCTGTGGGATACGAAGGTTTGTAAGGCGTTCCCCACCCTCACCGTTGAGCTCAGTACCTATCAGAACCCTAAGGAACATGTAGGATGAAAACCTAACCTGATCTTGGAGCAACCAGGAAAGTGAAGTATACAATCAGTTTTTCTGGGGTGAGAATAAAATCTGATGAGTGGTGTTGATAATGAACAGGAGAATTGGGTATGTGGGAAATCTCCATACCGTTTTCCCAATTTTATTGTAAACCTAAGCATTCTCTTAAAAAAAAAAAAAAAAAGAAGTCTTTAAAAATGTGTACTTCATGGATCCAGGAATATAATTAATCAAAAAGAGTAATAATTTTTTCTAATACATTTTACAGAAAATGAAAAAGGACAATATATATCTCCATTTCATGATATTCCAATTTATGCAGATAAGGTAAGATGATCTTTTCTGATTGTAGTCTCTTTTCTAGTTCAACATATGGATTTTGGGGGGGGTTTTGGCCCTGCTGTTAGCATGCAGAAGTTCCCGGGCCAGGGATCAAACCCAAGCCACTGCTGTGACCAGAGGTGCTGCAGTGACAACGCCAGATCCTTAACCGCTAGGCTACCAGGAAACTCCTGGATTTTCTCATATGTCTTAACAAGTGCTTAAAATACCAGCTTATGCTGTGGGTTAAAGTTGCATGGATGAAAGGATACAGTCTTAAATCCAGATTATTTGATCAAAAGATTATTTTGTTCTAATTTGGAGGAGGAATAGAGGAACAGAAGCAAATGTTTTAAAGCTGCCTTGGTTAGAAAAAAAAAAATTTACAGGTCTTTTCTATGTGTATATTTGGAACTAAAATCTTAGTACTTCATAAGTGGTTTTAAAATTAACCAGGTAGCCAGCACAAAATTTGGGCTGTGGAGTATTAATTAAACAGTAAAAACTGACCAGATTATTAAGTGAATACATTAAATTTCAGTAATTTAAATGGACTGGTAGAACTAAGATCTGCAAATAGAGTTAACAAAAGGTAAGGCCACGGACTAAAGAGATACTTATTTCTATACACATGAGTGAGCTAAAGAAATCTAACTTTAGCACAAGTCACACAGGATAAGATCTGTACTTTCCTAGGGAAAAAAAAATCCAGTAATGTGTTCCAAAGTCTTTGTGATCCCTGGAAGGTAGGAGTGCTAATGGCTCTTTTTGTTTTTATTTTCATTTTTGCCTTTTTGTATTTCCTAATCTTTTTATAAAGAGCATGCATTGTTTGTACACATTTAAGTAGTTATTTTTTTTTTTAAAGCCATTGATTATTTTAGCCTCCTTCTCAACAGAAAGAGTTTGTGCTGTATTTAAGAATTGACACAAGGGTGTATGTCAGATTCTTTTTTATACCTTAAAAATGTTTTTTTGTTCAACCAGAAAGCTTGATCCACAGTGAGTGCAAATCTTTTTTTTTTCTTTCTTGGGGCTGCATCTGTGGCATATGGAGGTTCCCGGGCTAGGGGTCTAATCAGAGCTGTAGCTGCCAGCCTATGCCACAGCCACACCAGATCTGAGCAGCATCTGTGACCTGCACCACAGCTCATGGCAACGCCGGATTCTTAACCCACTGAGCGAGGCCAGGGATTGAACCTGCAGCTTCATGGTTCCTAGTGGGATTTGTTCCTGCTGAGCTATGACTGGAACTTGGAATGCAAATCTTTTTGAGTCGTAAAATCTACTTAGGTTACTGATCTCCCTTAGCTAGCTGTCAATACATAATACATGAGTATCATATTCCAATGCATGTCTGGAATAATAAAGATAAAATCTTATCTGTGTATATGCTAAGATAGTGCATTTTCCTGTGTTTGAGTATCAGAAACAGATAAAATGGTTGTACTTCTGGGAAGATTACTACAGTTCTATACTGACACTTGGTCTGTAGCAGAAAATCTAACCTGCATGTTGCTTCTGAGAAGCCTGCCTGAGCTGGGCTCTAACTCGAGGCAGTGGAGCAAACAGTCTGAAGCCAATTACATGCCATAGTTACGGGAGGGACCTCTAATTGGCATGTGTTCTCCTGTGGGATTCTCTAAGCTGTATTTATTCAGAAACTTTTACTTTGTTACATCTGATTTCCTGGGAGTTGATATGAACTACTGAATACTTCCTTCCTCTTGCGTTGGCATCATTTGGCCGGCTTGAATTATCTGTTGTATAATTAGTATGTATATCAAAGTACTTTGTAGTAACATCTCGTACCATTTTAAGTAGTGAAGAGGTATAAAATGATGACCTTAAGTTTATTGATGGTACTTTGGCATATACAGATGTGCTAAAGAAGGAAAATATTTTCTTAACATAACCGAGATTTTTATGTTCATAAGTGTCTTAGCCTGTTTGGTCTGTAACAAACCTACCATAGACTGGGTAATTTATAAACAGCAGAAATTTATTAAAAAAAATTTTTATTCCTTTTTGGGGCCACACCTGCAGCATATGGAAGTTCTCAGGCTAGGGGTCGAATCAGAGCTGCATCTGCTGGCCTTTGCCACGGCCACAGCAACGTCAAACCCGAGCCTCGTCTGCAGTATATACCGAAGCTTGCAGCAATGCTAGATCCTTAACCCACTGAGTGAGGCCAGGGATTGAAACCACATCCTCATGGATACTAGTAGGGTTCTTAACCTGATGAGCCACAATGGGAACTCCTAAACAGCAGAAATTTATTGCTTGCCATTCTGGAGGCTGGAAGTCCAAGATCGGGATGCCATCATGGTTGGGTGAGGGCTTTCTGGTTGCAGGCTTCTAGCTGCGTCCCTCTCTGGCAGGGCTAGGGCTTTCTCTGGAGCCTCTTTTTTAAGGCACTAATCCCATTCATGAGGGTTCCACCTTAAGCATTTCCCAAAGGTCCCACCTACCATACCATCACCTTTGAGGATTAGGATTTCAACACATGAATTTTGGGAGGACATAAACAGCCCAAAGCTATAAGTTATTGGGCAGTATTCTAGTCAAGGACCACAAGGATCATACCGGTGATGGTGCCTTATCTTGTTGCTGTTGCAGGTTACCCCCAAATAGGAAACTGAAACTATGTTTTGGTGTCGTTTATAACACCTTCACTTGGGTTACTCTGCAACTCTGAAGTCTTACATGGGATTGGTTATATCTATAATCTGGGATTACTCAATTGAAGATTCTGCCTTTGTACCACCCAAGGCTGGCTCAAAAGCCACAGCTCTTGCAGTGACTCTGGATTTCACCAGTAGTCCACACCTCAGTGAACTTCAGCACTTCAGACTCCTGCTTGAGAAGGCAGGAAAGAGTGCTTTTGTTTTTGTTCTGTTTTTAAGGAAGCTTAGTCTAAACAGAACACAAATAAGGGTGTGGTACTTAGTAATTTATTTTGGATTATAGCCTAAATAAAAGATCTGATTTGGTTGGCTACAGAAAAAATTCCATTGGTTTTTGAAAAAAATTTCAATGTGATTAGGTTTATGTGAATACATTTTTGTGTGGGTGGCCATAGACTTTATCCTTGATATATAGTTAGTCATTATGAGGCAATGTGCCTTTGACATAACTCAGTCGGCTCTATAAGGAAAAAATACCAAAAGGCTTGTAATATACTCCATATCAGGACTTTTCAGTATAGATAACATTTGATTTGGTATAATCCAACCAGTTCTTGAAATCCTTGTGACTCAGATATCCTGCTTGGGTTATTTCCAAATCCACTGGGTGAAAGGAAGGCAAGGATATATATATGTATCCACTCGAGATATATTATACAAAATCTTTATATATAAGATATATATAAAATCTTTCACTCAAAAAATGAATAAAAATTTTAAAAACACAAAAAAATTTTGGGGTCTTTTTAGGGCTGCACCCACAGCATATGGAAGTTCCCAGGCTAGGAGTCAAATTGGAGCGGCAGCTGCTGGTCTACACCACAGCTGCAGCAAGGCCAGGGATTGAACCTGAGTCCTCAAGGATACTAGTTGTGTTCTTAACCCACCGAGCCACAACAGGAATTCCCAGGTAAATTTTTTTTTTGTCTTTTTAGGGCCACACCCACGGCATATGGAGGTTCCCAGACTAGGGGTCAAATCAGAGCTGCAGCTGCCGGCCTATAACACAGCCACAGCAACTCGGGGTCCCAGCCATGTCTGTGATCTACACCACAGCTCTTGGCAATGCCGGATTCTCAACCCGCAGAGCGAGGCCAGGGATCAGGCCTGTGTCCTCATGGGTACTAGTCAGGTTTGTTAACCGCTGAGCCACGACAGGAACTCCTGACAAAAAAATTTTTGATAGATTTGACTTAAAAAAAAAAAAGTAGTGATGATTAAATATGCACTTATTGTGCAGTCGCAGTGAATGCCTGGCTTTTAAAGTCTCAATACCCAATAACCAAAAAAATTAAAAATTGGATAATGATGTTGACCACAATGACCAGTTATGTCTGAAGCCTTTCAGAGTTCTATTTTATCACTGAACCAGGAGTTAAGAAATCTTGGTTTTAGGGAAGTTCCCGTCGTGGCTCAGTGGTTAATGAATCTGACTAGGAACCATGAGGTTGCAGGTTCGATCCCTGGCCTTGCTCAGTGGGTTAAGGATCCGGCGTTGCCGTGAGCTGTGGTGTAGGTCGCAGATGCGGCTCGGATCCTGTGTTGCTGTGGCTCTGGCGTAGGCTGGTGGTTACAGCTCCGATTCGACCCCTAGCCTGGGAACCTCCATATGCCGCAGGAGCGGCCCAAGACAATGGCAAAAAGACCAAAAAAAAAAAAAAAAGAAAGAAAGAAAGAAAGAAATCTTGGTTTTAGTCCTGGTTTTATCGCTAACTGACTTTGCCATATTGAGCATGGTGCTTTACCTCTGGGCACTGTTGGTCTTAGTGCATGTTGTAGGTTACATTGAGCGCTATGCTAAAGCCCTTATGCGGACTCTCTCCTTTAGCCATCATTCCAAGCTCTCAGCTATGTTCTTTAACTGTCTAGGATTAACAACTAGAACTCGGAGTTCCCATCATGGCTCAGCAGAAATGAATCTGACTAGCATTCATGAGGATGCAGGTTCAATTCCTGGCCTCACTCAGTGGGTTAAGTAAGGATCTGGTGTTGCCATGAGCTGTGGTGTAGGTCGCAGACGTGGCTTGGATCCCATGTGGCTGTGGCTATGGTGTGGGCCAGCGGCTCAGCTCCGATTCAACCCCTAGCCTGGGACTTCCATAATATGCTGTGGATGTGGCCCTAAAAAGACAAAACAAAACAAAACTAGAACTCACAAGCAGCTTTTTGGTATTTTCCAAATTTTCTACAATAAATATATCTTTGATATTTACGCAGGAAAAAAGGCTTTTTTGGGGGGGGGGCTTAGAATTAGAAGGAAATAAGAATTTTCTTCATTTGGGAAGGCTATAAAGTCTTCTAGTCCAGGGATCTTGGTGAATGAAGCCCTGGAATACTCATTGATGAGTTTCTGAGGTTCTGAGATCGTATCCTTCTGAAATTGCAATCAGGGATAAATGTGCATATATCTTAGAAAGAACTTCTATGGTCAAAATTCATAGTCATTGCAAATTGCAAAAGGTTGACAGTTGGAAATGCAGACATTTGATTTTATAAAGATAAGTAAACAGATTATGGTTAGAATATCTGTTTTCAAAATTTAGTCATCCTAAAGTTCATCTTAGGGGAAAAGTAGGAGTTTATTCTTAGTAATGACATGCCAATTAAATTTTATTATTGTCTATGTATATGGCAGTATGTATTACTAAAATAAGAGTTTTGTTAAAACTGCTGTGAGTAGAAAATCTGTGTGAATGGAAAACAAATGAATATTACTGAAGGGTGTTTAACATCTGTTTTTAAATTTTAATAGGTTAACCATCTCCCCTGGGTGCTTAACAGTTCATTGAGCCAATTTTTTTTTTTTTTTTTGGTTGGGATCATGAAATTATAATGCTAAATGAATGAGGGGTGCACAGTGTGAATGTTGGTCATCATATTTCCTTGTGTCTGCTTCTCCAGTAGACGGTCATCACTTGTTATTGAAAGAACTCAGGAACATATTTATTTTTTTCTTTAAAATTTTGCTAAAGTTTAATCTTTCAGCTTTGTTAAAGTATAATTGACAAACTGTCATTGTATTTAAGGTGTTCATTGTGATCTCTTGATATATGTTGTGAAATGATCCCCCCCCCAAATCGAGTTAATTAACCTCTCCATCACCTCACATTTATTTTGGGTTTGTATCCAGTGAAAACACTTAAGATCTACTACTCCTTACCAAATTTCATAGAACCATGCTGTACATTAGGTCCCCAGAACGTACATATCTTATAAATGAAAGTTTGTACCATTTGATCAGCATCCCCCCACTTCTGCTATACCTCCAACCCCAGGCAGCCATCATTCTAGTTTGTTTCTATGAGTTCAACTTGTTTCGATTTCACATGTAAGCGAGATTATACAGTATTTGTCTTTCTCTGTTTGACTTATTTCACTTAGCAGAATATCTATCCATGTGTCATAAATGCATGGTTTCATTTTTTTGGCCACACCCATGGCATGTGGAAGTTCTAAGGCCAGGGATCAAACTTGCACTACAGATACAATACAACCTGAGCCACAGCAGTGACAACGCCAGATCTTTAACTTATTGGGACACCAGGGTTTCTCTTTTTTAGAAAAGCTTAATAATATTCCAGTGTGTGTGTGTGTATGACAGCTTCTTTATCCAGTCATCCATTGATGGACACTTAGGTTGTTTCCATTTCTTGGTAATTGTGAACAATGCTATAGTGAACATGGTGGTGCAGATATTTCTTCTGAGATTCTGATTTAATTTCTTTTGGATGTATATTCCCAGAAGTGGATTGCTGGATCATATGGTAGTTTTTTTTTTTTTTTTTTCAGTGTTTTGAGGAACTGCCTTGCTATTATCCAGAATGGTGCACCAATTTATAATCCCATTGACAGTGCACAGGAGGCACCCTTTAGTAAGAGTATATCCTGTAATCACAAAACTAGCTTTGGAGCAAAAACTTAAAACCAAGGGCTAAGAGACATTGTTACCTGGTGAATACTTGATAGAAGTGCATCTTAGGGAGTTCCCGTCATGGCTCAGTGGAAACGAATCTGATTAGGATTCATGAGGATGCAGGTTCGATCCCTGGCCTCGCTCAGTGGGGTAAGGATCTGGTGGTGCCATGAGCTGTGGTGTAGGTCGCAGACATAGCTCAGATCTGGCGTTGTAGCTGTGATGTAGGCCTGCAGCTACAGCTCCAATTCAACCCCTAGCCTGGGAGCCTTCATATGCTGTTGGCGTGGCCCTAAAAAGACCAGAAAAAAACCCAAAGAAGTGCATCTTAGAAGTGATGAAAGCTTCTATACCTTTACAAAAGCAACTTTATAGGAGTAGAACATTTCCTTATTAACTACAAGAGCTCTTTTGATAGGAATTTTATACACCAATAATACTCTAGTAGCTTTTATTTCTTTGTTTTAAAGGCAAATTTATTTTTTATTAACCTCTTGCTTTATATCTATTCTCTACATTTGGAAGAAAATCCCCTCTACCGTCATGGATTTTCTCCAAGTTTTATTGCAAAACAGAAAAATAAAAGGAAGGATGACAGAATAGGAGGAGGATTTTGTATTTCTTCCTAAGCCTGGTCTTTACTTGGTAATTTCTGAAGCTATCTAGAGAAACTCATGAAGAGTCAACTTGAAAATCCTAATTTAAGCCAGTAATGCACCTTTGCAATACAGTATGTCATGTTCATTGGGCTTCAGATCCAGCGTTGCAGAAAGATCGTTAAGTTATGAGGTGCTCCTAAGTCTTCCAGTAAAGACATATTTAACTTTACTGCCAAGATTCAGAGATAGGATGTAATTAAATGAAGAGCATGTTCCTTATATATGGCAGTAATATAAGATCTTTAATATAATTAAAGCTGTCAGTAATAATAACCTACCGAACAGCCATAGCCTGTTCCTTAGTAAGTGACTTGTCAGACTGCTGACTTCATCTGCAGTAAAAACTAAATGGTTTGGAGATAAGACCTATGATCACTGAACTACTGTAATATTCCTCTTTAATCGATATTAAAAACCTGATCCAGATGTGGATTATATTGCTTCTATCTCTAAAACTATTTTATTATAAATCTTTCTGATTACTGGAACGCTGTGATTTAGACTCACGTTTCTAATCTCCTCTAAATCTGTCAAAGTTAAGCTATGGTTTGCCTTTCCCTGTTCCCTATAGGCTTGACAAAATCATCTTACTGGGGATACTAACTCTTCCTTCCTTTCTCTGAAACTGCAAACAAGGAGCTGAGTGCTTGATGCCAGAGCAGAGATTTAGAATACAAAGCAGAGTAGAAGTGGAGAACAGAAGTCCTAATAATGGGGATTATAAAACAATAAATCCAGGATTGAGCTAAGTAACAGTTTAAACCAGTTAGAATTAGGAATTCCCGTTGGGCTCAGCAGTAACAAACCTGACTAGTATCAGTGAGGATGCGGATTTAATCTCTGTCCTCACTCAGTGGGTTAAGAATATAGCATTGCCATGAACTTTGGCGTGGGTCGCAGACGTGGCTCAGATTCGGCATTGCTGTGGCTGTGGCTGTGGCTTAGACTGGCAGCTGCAGCTCTGATTCAACCCCTCGCCTGGGAACGTCCATGTGCTACATGTGCAGCCCTAAAAAGACTGAAAATAAAATAAATAAACCAGTTAGAAATAGAGAAAGAAGCTATGAATTTGTAACTAGGTAGTATGAAATATCCTAAAATCTCGTCTTAGTATTTTAAATGCATTAACATTGGAAATATTAGAATGTATATTTTTTCAAATTTTAAATTGTAAAATACACAAAGCATAAACTTTACTGTACACTTTAAAGTATACAGTTCAGAGGTATTAAGTACTTTCATATTGTTGTGCAGCCTTTACCACCCTTCATCTCCAGAGCTCTCTTCATCTTGCAAAACTGAAACACCATACCTACCCCCTAAACAATAATTCTCCATTCCTCCCTCCCCCAGCCCCTGGCAACCACCATTCTGCTTTTGGTCTCTGAATATCACTACTCTAGTTACCACAGTAAGTTCAATCATATAGTAATTTATTTTTTTGTGACTGTGATTATTCACTTAGCATAATGTCTTCAAGGTTCATCCAGATCGTAGCAAGTGTCAGAATTTCCTTTTTAAGGCTGAATAATATTCCATTGTACGTATAGACCATGTTTTGCTTATCCATTCATCCCTTGGTGAACACTTTGGTTGCCTCTGGGTTTTGTTTTGTTTTTTTTTTTTTTTGTTTTTTGTCTTTTGGGTGCCGCATTCCCAGCATGTGGAGGTTCCTAGCCTAGGGGTTGAATCAGAGCTGTAGCCTCTGGCCTACACCGCAGCTCATGGCAACGCCAGATCCTTAACCCACTGAGCGAGGCCAGGGATCAAACCCACATCCTCATGGATACTAGTCGGGTTTGTTAACTGCTGAGCCACAATGGGAACTCCAGCTTCTGTATTTTAGCTAATGTGGATGTGCAAGTATCTCTTAAAGATCCTGCTTTCAGTTTTAGGGGGTATATACCCAGAAAAGGAATCACTCATTCATGTGGTAATTCTGTTTTTAATTTTTTGAGGAACCGTCATTTTGTTTTCCTTAGTGCCTGTACCATTTTACACCCCTACCAACAGTACACAGGCATTCCAGTTGGAATGCATAATGTTTGAAGAGTAAAAAATTTTTTTCTGGTAGCAGTGGAGTGATTGGTTGAATTTCTCACGTCAGTTGCCCTGGAAGTCCTAAGTATCATTGTTTACCTGGTGGCAACTCCCTGAATTGTAGCCATGGTATCCAGGAGAAATCAACTAACTGTTTTTTTTTTTTTTTTTTTTTTTTTTTTTGTCTTTTTGCTATTTCTTTGGGCCGCTCCTGCGGCATATGGAGGTTCCCCGGCTAGGGGTCTAATCGGAGCTGTAGCTACTGGCCTACGCCAGAGCCACAGCAACGTGGGATCCGAGCCGCGTCTGCAACCTACACCACAGCTCACGGCAACGCCGGATCATTAATCCACTGAGCAAGGGCAGGGATCAAACCTGCAACCTCATGGTTCCTAGTCGGATTCGTTAACCACTGCACCACGACGGGAACGCCAACTAACTGTTTTTTAGTAGTAGTTCCTTCTAAAGAATAAGAATACTCCACCCACCCCCATTTATAATATTAACATATTTTTAAAAACACCTGTTTTGATGATAATTGATGGAAAAAATAGTGATTAAAAGCTACTACAAATTCATTGCTTTAAAAAATATATGTGGTAATCACTGTGGCATTTACAGACACTTGAACATATGCTAAACATTCATTTTACGGACAAATCCCTCACCTAGATTTGTGGACCCCAAGTTGTAGCCCAAGGCCTATAAGCTGAAATGACCTGGCTTGGAGATCCAGCTCTTAGAGAGTTAAAAGAGCTTTGATTCGGTTGACAGTCTTCAGTGCCTAAATAGTGTCCGACACAAAACAGTGGTGCTCAATATGTGTTTGTTGACAAAAATGAATGAATTGTCTCTGAAGCTCCTTGCAGGATACTCTTTGCTATTTTTGCCCCAACTAATTTCTAAAAAGTACCAAGCCTTCAGGCTTTCAGAGTTCTTCTGTTTACGGTAGAGTCTTTTTCTAAAAGATGTTTTCTTTCTTTTAATGTCCTCCCTTCCTTTCTTTTTGCTTTCCTGTTAGTTATGTAGGTTTATAATGTTAAGTAACATAATTTTGATGATCTCTGTGTGTTTATCATTTAATTGCATTGAAATATTCAATATTGTTTCTAAACTTTGAATCAGTGATTTTAGCTCTATTTGCTACTTGTTTCCTTGAGACAATTCATTCATTTGGTAATGTTTTCTTTTAAAATAACTAGCCAATTTCCTTGGTTCCCCCCCCCCCCATGCTTCTCAGATGACATGAATATAGTAACAGCTCCATCTTATGGACCTTTAGGGTATTGCTTGTGAAAACTTTTAAAGTTCTGACTTATTTGTGGCCAGATAGTTCATTTTAACACCCAAGGCAAGGTGCTAGTTAGACGCAGCTCTCGAAAACTTACAATGAATGGAATGAAATTTAATCAAAGGTTGGTCCTGAGGTTTCCTACAATGTGTTATGTTTTCTAAAACCATCCAGTGATGACTTAGCAGTTTATTCTGTTCCGGATTTAAATAATGTCTCCATACTTTGTGGTTTTTTATGTTATATCAAGTAGGCATCAGAAGGCTTAGAGCAGAAACTGGAATACTTTAGTCTCCCTCAGTTTGACCAAGTACTTAAATACTTTATTTATATTCAAGTTTTAGCCTCTTGAATATAAATCTGTGTAGCTTTCTGCTTGGCTAAAGTAGCAACAGGGTAATTATTGTCTGGGAACCTTTAACCTATTCCCTTGTAGTTTATCAGTCCTTTTTTTTAAATGTAAAATAGCAGAGAAGTAACTCTAACAAATGTGTAACTAAGTGATTTTAATTTTAAGTCAACTTTTTAAAATAAGCATTTTATAAAAGTAATGGCAGATTTGGTTTCATGTGTACCCTTTGTAAAGTTATAGTTCTTGGCAAAAATAATTTCCTGACTATTTAAATCTCAGTTTTATTAAAAAAAATTTTTTTTTGGCCATGCCTACTACATCATATAGAAGTTCCAGGCCAGAGATCGAACCCATGCCATAGCAATAACCAGAGCTACAGCAGTGGCAATACTGGATCTTTAACCCACTGAGCCACCAAGGAACTCCTAAAGCTTACTTTTAATTAGAGAACCTATTTCAAGTTGATATTTGACTGTGGTGTGCAAAAGGAGATGACAAAATGGGATTTTTCTTTAATTGCATTTTTAAATAGTAAGCATGACAGTTTTTAAATACATCATCCAATTTCAAGTAGTCAGTTTAAGGCTGTAAATTAATTACAGTGGAACTGCCATTGGTTAAGTTTTTTTTTTTAAGATATTTTTGAAAGATAATATTGTATCTTCAGTTCAAACTTATAATCTTTCTGAGGAGTGCTTGATTTTCAAAAACAGCCAAGTGGAGTTCCCGTCGTGGCTCAGTGGAGACCCATCTGACTAGTATCCATGAGGACGAAGGTTCAATCCCTGGCCTCATTCAGTGGGTTAAGGATCCGGTGTTGCGATGAGCAATGGTATAGGTCACAGACTCAGGTCGGATCTGGTGTGGCTGTGGCTGTAGTGTGGGGCAGCGGCTATAGCTCTGGTTCAGCTGCTAGCCCAGAAACCTCCATTTGCTGCAGGTGCGGCCCTAAAAAGACAAAGGGAAAAAAAGACCCAAAAAGCGAAATTGAAAATTTATTTTAAAAAACACAAAAAAGAAAAACAGCCAAATTGGGAGAATAATGTGGGTTAGCTGATTGATTTTTGTCTTTCAGGCTAAAAAATAAAGTGTGATAAATAAATTAAACTGATTTTGGGGTTTTTCTTATAAACCACCTTTGAAACAGAAGATCCAAGAACATTTTGAGTAATTGCATTGTCACTGGAAGAAATGCATAGCCTTTGGAGATGGCTGCTTTGAAGATGGCCTTCCTCAGAGATACAAGTTCTACTATGAAAAAAAAAAAAAAAAAAAAAGTTCTGCTCTGTTTAAAATTTTCATTTCTCTATGGAAACATCCTTTCCACACTACCTTCCTAACATTTAAAAAATTTTTTGCAGTTTTTTCCTTTGTAGGGCCACACCTGCAGCATATGGAAGTTCCCAGGCCAGGGGTTGAATTGGAGCTGCAGCTTCCAGCCTATGCCACAGCCACACCAGATCCTTAACCCACTGATCAAGGTCAGGGATCAAACCCACAATCTCATGGATGGTAACAACGGGAACTCCATCTCCTAACATTTGATTGTGAAAAACTTACTATGTCCATTAAAACAAACAAAAAATTTAAAGATTATACAGTGAATGATCGTATACTCACCACTTTGATTCAACAGTTATCTTTCTATATTTACTTTCTTTCTTTTCCATCAGTCTACTTTATATGCTGATGCATTTTGTTAAAAACCCTTGACTTCAAAGATTTGATACAATGAACAGTTTAATTTGGGAAGAACTGGGGCATGCTCTTAGAAGTAAGACAACAAGTTAGCTCCCCTGCCCATCTCACCTTCTCTGTGTGTTTCAGGATGTGTTCCACATGGTGGTTGAAGTACCACGCTGGTCAAATGCAAAGATGGAGGTATGTGTCACCTTTGATAGTCAGGTGTAGGATGTTAGTTTTGATCTGGCTGCACTGATTTGCTCAAGAGTTAAACAGCTAAAGTTCAGGGTTTTCCTCTGTCTAATCCCAGTCTGTTTTCCAGGTGTATCCCCCCATGGCCTGCCAGTCTTCCCTTTGTGCTCCAACTGAATTTAACCATTTATTATTTGCAGGTGTGCTACAGACTTTCCTTCCCCAAACCTTTGCTTTTGGCATTCCCAAAGCCTAGAATTCCCTGTTGTTCTTCTGTCCTCAAACCCCCCCCCCACCCTTTGTTTTAAGGGCTCCACCTGCGGCATATGGAGGTTCCCAGGCTAGGGGTCAAATGGGAGCTGCAGCTGCCGTCCCGTCCCGTCCACACCACAGTCACACCAGTGCCAGATCTGAGCCACATCTGTAACCTACACCACAGCTCATGCAACACCAGATCTTTAATCCACTGAGCAAGGCCAGGGTTTGAACCCACATCCTCACGGTTTAATAGTTGGGTTTGTTTCTGCTGAGCCGCAGTGGGAACTCCTGTCCTCTTCCCTTTAATTGTATCTTTGACTCCTCCATGTAGTCAGCAGACTTTCTCCAGTCACCTCAGCCACAAAGAGTTTTATTGGAATTTCTGTCACATTTTGTTAATTTATTCCTGATGACACCTAAGAGCTTTGGCTTTTTGTTATGGATATTTGTAACATTTTTTAATCACTTCAGTTTTTTGGCAGTAGCAACACTTCTCATGTAATAGACTGTCAAATATTTGAATAATTTTAAATGCTTTAAAGGAAAACTGAAGTTAGATATTTTCTCAAATGTTGGGATTTATTCTAGCTGATTTTAGTTTTTGCTTTCTAGAATTACAAAGTGTTCTTTCCCCCTTCATAAACATATCAAGTAAGTTTTCCATTTAAAGACTGATTATGAAGAAATTTTTATATCAAATTATAAAAGTGTTAGGATAAAAATATGTCATTAAGTGGAACTAGGGAGTGTGCATTTCATAATTTATGCAAATATACAGTGATTTGAACCTTTTAGTTTTTTTTTTTTTCTTTTCAGGGCTGCAGCTGCGGCATATGGAAGTTCCCAGGCTAGGAGTTGCAGCTGTCAGCCTGCACCACAGCCACAGCAATACTGGATCTGAGCCACATCTGCAACCTACACATCTGTGAGCTATGCTGCAGCTTGTGGCAGTACTGGATCCTTAACCCACTGAGTGAGCCAGGGATTGAACCCACATCCTCATGGATACTAGTCGGGTTCTTAACCCACTGGGCCACATCAGGAACTCCTAATTTTTAATTTTTATTATTAAAGTATAGTTGATTTACAGTGTCATGCCAATTTCTGCTGTGCAGCAAAGTGACTCAGTTATGTATACATTCTTTTTTTTTTTTTTTTTTTTTTAATTTTTTAGGGCTGCACCCACGGCATATGGAAGGTACCAGGCTAGGGGTCGAATTGAAGCCACAGCTGCCGGCCTACACCATAGCCACGGCAACACTAGATCCTTAACCCACTGAGTGAGCCAGGGATCAAACCCACAACCTCATGGTTCCTAATCAGATTCATTTCTGCTGGGCCACAACGGGAACTCCAATACATTCTTTTTTTTTTTTAATGTATTCTTTTCCATCATGGTCTACCCCAGGAGATTGGATAGAGTTCCCTGTGCTATACAGTAGGACCTCATTGCTTACCCACTTTAAATGTAAGAGTTTGCATCTACTAACCCCAAACTCCCAGTCCATCCCACTCCCTCCTCTCCCCTTTGATAACCACAAGTCTGTTCTCTATGTCTGTGAGTCTGTTTCTGTTTTGTAGATAGGTTCCCTTGTGCCATATTTTAGGTTCCACATATAAGTGATAATGATTTCAGAATCTTTAATTTCAGATTGCTACAAAGGACCCTTTAAACCCAATTAAGCAAGATGTGAAAAAGGGAAAACTCCGTTACGTTGCAAATTTGTTCCCTTATAAAGGATATATTTGGAACTATGGTGCCATCCCTCAGGTATGTCTCTGTGGAAACTTTTTAGCTTACACAAATTTAACCTATTACTGTCAGTCAAAAAGACTGAGACACCCTCAAAAAGTTTTTGTTATAGTAGATTATACATAAGGGGTAATTAACTCATGTTAATACTTCCTCGGATAACTTATTTTCAGGATGAATTAAAAGGTAAATATTTTAGTGTTTAAATTCACATTTGAAAGTTTGTTCTTTTCTGAAATATTTCTTTTTTATATGGACTAGTTATAAACTACACAGTTCTTTCTTTACAGAATCAGTGGCAAATTAAGGAAGACCTTGTAGACTAGTGCTTAAAAGCACTGCTTTTTGGCACCGCACAGACTAGGGTTCAAATCCCAGGTTTGCCACTTGCTAGCTTACCTGCCTTGCCTCTGCTTCTTCCTTCCTGAAATGTTGCTGTTTCCCCCTGAGATACTATAAGTACACAGCTCATGTGGCGCTTTGAAAAATAAAGCATTGAGTACCTGGCTCATGTCGGTTCCAACAGCTGTTGACTTTTATCTTTATGGTCCTAGTCCTTCTTCTCTGTGCTAAGCTCTTTGTGGTAAAGTAATAATGGGGATTCTGTTTTCCTAAATAGTCAGCCTTTGAGGAGGGGCATGTCTGCATTGTCGGCCAACTTACCCCCAACACAAAACCAGTGTGTAGTAGGTTCTTATCTAATCGAATGAAAGATCACTAGAATTATGTCTATTACGAGTCAGTGTAGATTTAATTCTGGTTTGGCTAAGCTAGTGCTGTGACGCTTAGAATTTCTAAATGGATTTAAATGAAATATTCAATTAGTTTTCTTTCCATTGATAAAGGGTTCGTTTTTATTGACCATTAAGTCTATTAAGTGGAATCTACTATGAAACAGTCCACAGGTTACCAAAACATAGGTCAAATTCATCTAACTTGCCAGGTCATCATAAAGTTGTTTGCTTTCATTATAGCACTTCACCTTGTGCTTCAATTGATTTACTGTCTAGCCTGAAATGTGTCCCTCTGGGAAAACATTGCTGAAATGCTTATTCTTCTATAGGTTGGACCTGGCTTTATTGGAGCTGGTCTTCCTTTTCCCCCTTCACTTTTTTAAATTTATTTTTAATTAAGGTATAGTTGATTTACAGTGTTGAGTAAATTTCTGCTGTACGGCAGAGCGATCTCGTCATACATATATATACACATTCTTTTTCTTATACTATCTTCCATCATGGTCTATCCCAAGAGACTGACTATAGTTCCCTGTGCTGTACAGTAGAATTTCATTATTTACCTTTCTAAATGCAATAGTTGGCATCTACTAACCCCAAACTCCCGATCCATCCCCCTTCCTCCACCCCCCCCTTGGCAACCGCAGTCTGTTCTCCATGTCCAAGAATCTATTTCTGTTTTGTAGATAGGTTCATTTGTGCCATATTTTAGATTCCACATGTGAGTGATAGCATATGGTATCTGTCTTTCTCTTTCTGACTTACTTCACTTAGTACGAGAATCTCTAGTTCCATCCACCCCCCTCCTCACTTTGATCTTTTTTTTTTTTTTTTCCTTTTTGTTTTTTTAGGGCCTCATCCGCGGCATATGGAGGCTCCCAAGCTAGGGGTCTAATCGGAGGTACAGCCACCAGCCTACATCACAGCCACAGCAACACCAGATCTAAGCGATGTCTTCGACCTACACCTCAGCTCATGGCAACGCCAGATCCTTAAGCCACTGAGCGAGGCCAGGGATCAAACCCACACCCTCATAGATGCTAGTCAGATTCGTTTCCACTGAGCCATGACAGGACTCCTACTTTGATCTTTTTGCCTTTACTCCAGCTGAGTAAGCAAACAAATCCAAGAAATATGTTCTGGATTGGGAGAGAAAAGAACCAAAACAACAGCCACACTTTAAACCTAACTTCCTGGCAAACACAGCCATCTCTTCTTCTGTAAGAGCCTCTCCAAGGCCTCTGTCTTGAGGTTTAAAGCTTTAGAAAATCCCGATTCAACTTTTTACTCTTGGCTCCGGTCAGCAATGACACTTCTGCCATCAGGACACATCATTTCCATTTTAATATCACCCCCTACCTACCTCTGCTTCAGAAACTTCTTTCAAACAAAATCTAGTTAGCAGAAGATAGTAAGTACCAAGAGTGCATCGAAAGTTTTCTTTTAAAATATTTTTAAAGTAAACATATGGGTCTACATTTGTGTTTGTATATTGTCTCAGTTATTAGACGGTTGGAATTTGTTTGCTTAAAATAGTCTTTAATTAAGATTATTATGTGAATAACTGATTTTTAAATGAGAATAAATAGCTTGAAGATTCATATTTTTGCAGAAAGATCACAGAATGTTATCTTTTAAAACCAACAGGGTCCACTTTGTCCTTAGCATGTATAGGAATGTTATTCTCTAAGTCTCCTTTTATTTATTTATTTTTTTTCCAGACTTGGGAAGACCCAGGACACAGTGACAAACACACTGGCTGTTGTGGTGACAATGACCCAATTGATGTGTGTGAAATTGGAAGCAAGGTAATGTAATCTAAAATACTTTTCCTTTCTTTTTTTTTTTTTGCTTTTTAGGGCCGCTCCCGTGGCATATGGAAGTTCCCAGGCTAGGGGTCTATAAGCATAGCTACAGCTGCTGGCCTACACCACAGCCACAGCCACAGTAGATCTGAGCTGCATCTGCAACCTACACCACAGCTCACAGCAACGCTGGATCCTTAACCCACTGAGCAAGGCCAGGGATCAAACCTGCAACCTCATGTGGGTTTCTAGTCAGATTTGTTTCTGCTATGCCACAATGGGAACTCCTGAAATACTTTTCTTTAGTGTTGAGATGGTATCAATGAAATATACAAAGTTCATACTTTTAAAAACATTGTAAATAAAATATATGAATATGAGTGAAATAGTGCCTCTTTGGGTGATAAATTAAAAGCTTCCAATCCATTCTAAGCATTCAAAAGTGTGTATATGCATGGGGGGGCGGAGAACTGGAGATGTTGTGCATCGCTTCTGAAGGCAGGTGAGTAGGCAGTAGATGAAGGGTACCAGGAGGCAACAAGGCAAACCTTGTTGAAGGATTTGGAGTGACCAGTGAATTGTCCCAAGCCAAGTGCCCTCACGAGTTGGAGATTTATGGTAGGAATTCCTCTATCCAGTAGGGTGGCTCTAGGAGTTCCTGTCGTGGCTCAGCAGAAATGAATCTGTTTAGTATCTATGAGGATGCAGAGTCAATCCCTGGCCACCCTTAGTGGGTTAACGATCCGACATTACCGTGAGCTATGGTGTAGATCACAGACTCAACTCGGATCTGTCGTTGCTGTGGCTGCAGCTCCCATTTGACCCCTAGCCTGGGAACCTCCATATTCTGCAGGTGTGGCCCTAAAAAGACCATGCAGGATCCAAGACACATCTGTAACCTATGCTGCAGCTTGCGGAAACCCCAGATCCCTAACCCACTGAGTGAGGCCAGGGATCGAATCCACATCCTCATGGATACTAGTCGGGTTCTTAACCTGCTGAGCCACAACAGGAACTCCACTTTGTTGAGCTTTTTAAAAATTGCTTAGGGGAGTTCCCGTCTTGGCGCAGTGGTTAACGAATCCGACTAGGAACCATGAGGTTTCGGGTTTGATCTCTGCCCTTGCTCAGTAGATTAAGGACCCGGCATTGCCGTGAGCTGTGATGTAGGTCGCAAACGCGGCTTGGATCCTGAGTTGCTGTGGCTCTGGCGTAGGCCGGCAGCTACAGCTCCGATTGGACCCCTAGCCCGAGGGAGCGGCCCTAGAAAAGGCAAAAAGACCAAAAAAAAAAAAAAAAATTGCTTAGGAGTTCCCACTGTGGTGCAGTGAATTAATGATCTGGTTTGTCTCTGTGGCAGCACCGGTTCCATCCTCAGCCTGGCACAGTGGGTTAAGGATCTGATATTGCTGCACTTGCAGCATAGGTCACAGCTGGGGCTTGGATTCAATCCCTAGCCTGGGAATTTCCATAGGCCACAAGTGCGGCCATTTAAAAAAAAAAAAAATTGCTTAAAGGAACAGCCTTAAGGTAAGTTTGCAGAAACTTGGCGTCATCCTCGTTCCCTATTATCCACCAAGTTAAGCTTTTCTTCCAAAGTTTCCTTCTGTAGTATTGACCCAGCTGTGGTGTTTGCTTCTCAGGTATGTGCCAGAGGGGAAATAATCAGGGTGAAAGTTCTGGGCATATTGGCAATGATCGATGAAGGCGAAACCGACTGGAAAGTCATTGCCATTAACGTGGATGATCCGGATGCAGCCAATTACAATGGTAAGAAAATTTGTAGGGTCTGAAGTCTTTATACCTAAATTTTACACAGCACCAAACTTAACCTGTAGTGACACTTAGAAGGCCATGCCCTTCAAACCGTGAAAGGCTGGAGGAACAAAGCATTTGAAGACATTGTTGTTTCTGCTCCTGAGCTCCTCTGGTTCACTAAGTGAACTTTCTCCTTCATTCCAGGAAAGAAAACATCTAGTAGTTTGTGTTTCCTGTTCTCCTCGTTCCTTCCCCACATGCTAACACTTAGTTGCTCCATGTTTATTTATCTTAAAATTTTTTAATTTTTATTTATTTATTTATTTATTTTTGCTTGAAAGGGCCGCACAAGTTCCCAGGCATATGGAAGTTCCCAGGCTAGGGGTGGAATCAGAGCTGCAGCTGCTGACCTGCACCACAGCCACAGCAACGCGGGATCCTTAACCCACTGAGTGAGGCCCAGGAATAGAACCCGAATCCTCATGGGTCCTAGTTGGGTTTGTTAGCTGCTGAGCCACGAAGGGAACTCCCTCTCTTAAAAAGTTTTTTAATTAAGATATAATGTGCATGTTTTTTAACTGAGATAAAATGTGTTTTTTAATAAGATATAATGTGTACACCATTTTAAAGTGTACAAGTCTATGGTTTTGGATACCGTCATTTTCTAATTCTAGAACATTTTCACCACTCTTCCATTAGCAGTCACTCCCAAGACCCACTTCCCTCAGTCCCTGGCAACTACCAGTCTGCTATTGTCTTTATGGATTTACCTGTTCTGAACATTTCACATAAATGGGATCACACGGAATCTGGCTTCTTTCACTTAGCATATTGTTTTAAGGTTCATCCACATTGTAACATGTATCAGTACTTCATTCTCCCCTTTTTTGGTGGTAAAGTTAATATAAAATTCACCTTTTTAACTATTTTAAAGTGTACAATTCAGTAGCATTTAGTATATTCACCATGTTGTACAGACATCACCACTGTCTCATTCCAGAACATTTTAAAGGGTCCCACAGTCACTCCCTGTTGCCTCATCCTCCCAGACCCTGACGGCCATGAATCTGCTTTCTGTCTCTATGAATTTGCCTGTTCTGGATATTTAATATACATAGAACTGTAAAATATGTGGCCTTTGTGTCGGGTTTCTTTTACTTAGTTTAAGATTTGCTGGATTCACTCATGTTATAGCAGTTACTGGTACGCTTTTTTTTTTTTTTTTTTTTTTTTTTTTTAATGGCTGGAGTTGTATTGTTTATGGACATCTTATCACATTTTGTGTATCCTTTCATCTGTTGATGGACATTTGGGTTGTTTTTGGCTATTAGGAATAACACTGCTGCTGTGAACATTCCTGTACAAGTTTTTATGTGGATTTGTGTTTTTAATCCTCTTGGGTGTGAATCCCCAGGAATGGAGATCCTGAGTCATATGGTAGCCCTCAGGCTTAGCCTTGTGAGGAACTGCCAGACTTTGTCCAAGGCAGCTGTTAATTGCAGTCCTGCTGGCAGTGCGTAAGGGTTCCAATTTTTCCATCTCCATGCCAGTACTTACTGTTAGCTCTCTTTTTTATTATAGCCATTCTAGTGGAGTGTGTCTTTTTATTTTTGAGTTGTAAGAGTACTTTATATGTTTTGGATACCAGATCTTTATCAGATATGTGATTTGACTGCATTTTCTTTTGTTTTTGTTTTTGTTTTTTCTTTTTCTTTTTAGGGCCACACCCATGACATATGCAAGTTCCCAGTCTAGGGGTCAAATCAGAGCTGCAGCTGCCAGCCTACACCACAGCCACAACAACACGGGATCCACGCCTCGTCTGCGACTTATACCACAGCTCACGGCAACGCTGGATCCTTAACCACTGAGCAAGGCCAGGGATTGAACTTGTGTCCTCATGGATGCCAGTCAGATTTGTTTCCACTGAGCCACGACAGGAACTCTGAAGCACCACATTTTCATTTTGATGTAGTCTAATTTTTTTCTTCTATTGCTTGTGCTTTGGGTGTCATGTTTAAGAAACTGTTGACTAATCCAAGGTCACAAAGATTTACAGTTATGTTTCCTTCTAAGAATTTTATAAAATTTAGCTCTTCCATTTAGGTCTTTCATTTATTTTGAGTTAATTTTTGTATAGGGTGTAAAGTAAGAGTCTAGCGTTAGTCTCTTGCCGATGGATATCCAGTTGTGTCCCAGCACTCCTTGTTGAAATGACTGTTCTTTCCCCCACTGTATTGTCTTGGCACCACTATTGAAAATCAACTGACCATAACTGTATGGGTTAGTGCTATAATTTCATTGTCAAAAAAAAAGCTGTAACTTTGTAACTCTGTGTTAACTTATCTCCACTATTTTTCTATTAACTTTGCCCCTAGTTAATGATCTAATTCATATGTCTAGTTATTGCATTCATCTTCTCTGAAGTGTGGGCTCTGCAGTGACTTCTTCCAGAGTCTGCTATGGAAAGTGGCAGGTGGGAGAGAATTACTGCGGCAGAGAAACCTCACAGGCACTACCTCAGCCAGGCGGCCCAGGTCAGCATCCACAGTGAAAAGAGTTGTCTTGAGAGCATGTACTCTTGAAATGATGTTTTTTGAAGGGCATTTTACCTCTGTGGTCTTCCTCCCCCAAACCTAGTCTAATCTTGAGAAAAGGAAGACACGTCCCAACAGGGCAGCATCCTGCAAAACGCCTGACCTCTCACAACAGTCATGGTCATCAAAATAAGGAGACACGAGGACTAAATATAATGGGGGATTCTGGATGGGATCCTGGCATAGAAAGGGATGGTAGTTAATAATCACGTATTGATATTGGTTCATTAATTGTGACAAATGTACCATGCTTCTGTAAGATGCTAGTAACGGGAAAGCAAATGTAGGGTATCTGGAAACTATCTGTAGTATCTCCACAGCTTCTCATCTGAAACCATTCTAAAATTAGGAGTTTATTGGGGAACAGTGGCAACCAGAATGTTTTAAGGGAATGATTAATGGGGGAGTGCCTGTCATGACTCAGTGGAAACGAATCTGACTAGTATCCATGAGGACGCAGGTTTGATCCCTGGCCTCGCTCAGTCGGTTAAGGACCCCGCGTTGCCGTGAGCTGTGGTGTAGGTCGTAGACACGGCTCAGATCCCCTGTTGCTATGGCTGTGGTGTAGGCCAACGGCTACAGCTCCTATTCGACCCCTAGCTCGGGAACCCCCATTTGCCGTGGGTGCGACCCTAAAAAGACAAAGAAAAAAGAAAAGAAAAGAAAAGAATGATTAATGGGATGCAGTGCTACTGAGAAGGCCCTAAAACTGTGTGAGCCCAGTATATTTGGCTGTAAACACTAAAACAATTCTGTAGATGTTACAGGGCTGATGGCTACATTTCAGACATTGGGAAGAACACTTTAAGTCGGTGTCCAGTGGGCTTCGAAGTTTTGTTTTCTGTCCTTGAGATTCTGTAATGACACTTAAACCTGGAGTTGTGTTCCTGGTGCTTTGGAAGTACCTGCTGCAGTGCTCTCTGAAGACGGGCACCTTACACTGGTGGCGGAAGACTTCATGTGCACCTGCCAATAACTCCTGTATCTCATATCACCTGCTCAACCAGGGTTAGAAAAGAGTGGGAGTTCCCATCGTGGCTCAGAGGTAACGAATCCGACTAGTATCCATGAGGCCTCAGGTTTGACCCCTGGCCTCGCTCAGTGGGTTAAGGATCTGGTGTTGTCTTGAGCTGTGGTGTAGGTGGCAGATGTGGCTCAGATCTGATGTTGCTGTGCCTGTGAGGTAGGCTGGCAGCTATAGCTCTGGTTTGATCCCTAGCCTGGAAACTTCCATATGCCATGGCTGTGGCCCTAAAAAGACAAAAAGAACAAGAGTGTTTCATGGACTCCAAAGATGCAACCACTCTAAAGGGACTGGTGTACAGGAGCCTTGGTGAGCTTTGAGGCTGTATTTACCCCTTCATCTTTCATGTTATCAGATGCATTCATAAGGTGTATATGTCAAAGATCTGGGTGTTTCTCCAGAGAAATCCCATGGCTTCTGTGTCACTTAAAAGGTGGCAGCCTCAGAACTGTAGAGGACAGGGTTGTGATTCATCCATTGGGTTCTTGGGACTAAGTAAGGTATCTGATTTAGATAGCCAGATTAGAATTTGGGATTTCTTATGCAAGAGACAACATCTTTGCACTTACCACAATAGAGGAGTTCAAACTTTCCATACTTTTAGTGGTACCCTGATAATAAAATTAATGATATTCTTTAACTAAGTAGAGTATGAATTGGACGTAAGCAAAGTTATTTTACCAAAATATAAATAAGCTGTTATTGAATGTATTTCCTCCTTCCAATTACACTTTTCCTGATGGATTTTTTTTTTTTTTTTTTCACTTACATCTTCTATTTGTTTGCATGGAGCAGCAGTTTGGTTATTTAAAGTTGAGTTTGATGACATTGTTGGCTGTACAGAAACTTTTAAGTTTTTTTACATGGGACCCTTTTTTTTTTTTTTTTTTTTTTTTTTTTTTTGCCGTTGGCCTGAACTAACGTATTGCGATATTGAATGCCTGTATTGTACAGTGAGAAAAGCCTGGTCATGTTTAATATGTAACCTATCAATGAATAAGTGTAATGCATTTTTCTTGTCTTTTGTTAGTATGTAGGTGGGGTATGGTCCTCTCAGTACAGCTTCATCCTGTCTTTTAGTATCTTCTTTCCTTCTCTTAGAAGTTACATACACTTGCCAAATTAGTCTGTCATTATGTAGCCTCCAGTCATTTCTCCCTCCTCTTTCCTAATCAAAGTTACTGTGGTACTTGATTGTACTTGAGGTAAGAGCTAGTCTAAGACACTAGATGATTTCCTCTTCATGTGTATATGTGTTCTCTTCTCAACAAGGTGTTAGCTCTCCCATTATGTTGAACTTTTTTGGTAATCTATACCACAGCTCTCTCCAAGTGAGTACTTGACTTTTTCATTGAATGCATAAATCATTACATATTCCTCTTGCCACCTGCTTATTCCCTTCTTAGATATTAATGATGTCAAGCGGCTGAAACCTGGCTACCTGGAAGCTACTGTGGACTGGTTTCGGAGGTACAAGGTCCCCGATGGAAAACCTGAGAACCAGTTTGCTTTCAATGCAGAATTTAAAGATAAGGTAATGTGTCACTCAGAACGGTAGCTTTAGGGTTTATTTGTATAGGAACTTTTAATAACCATATTGTTATCATCTAAAGACTATATGATCATAAAACAGATGTCTCAAGACATAAGACAGCCTTGATGTTGATTTATTCATTTAAAAGTATTCTTCCATTTTTGGGAGTTCCCGTCGTGGCTCAGAGGTTAACAAACCTGATTAGCATCCATGAGGACGTGGGTTCAATCCCTGGCCTCACTCAGTGGGTTAAGGATCTGGCGTTGCCATGAGCTATGGTATAGGTCTCAGACTTAGCTCGGATCCTGCATTGCTGAGGCTCTGGTGTAGGCTGGTGTCTACAGCTTGGATTGGACCTCTAGCCTGGGAACCTCCATGTGCTGCATATGCAGCCCTAAAAAGACAAAAAGGACTAATAATAATAAAAGGATTCTTCCATTTTTGATACAAGGAAGTAATTCAAAACAGAGCTTATCAAGCTTAGGAAAAATTGTGATAATAAGGAAACACATATCTACCATTCTAATTAATATCTCTTCGAATTATAGGACTTTGCAGTTGATATTATTAAAAGCACTCATGACTATTGGAGAGCATTAGTGACAAAGAAAACTGATGGAAAAGGAATCAGTTGGTAAGCATTAACTCTTTTCTGTATGTTTAACACACAAAGCAGACCTGCTTGCTCCTAAGGTTTTAGTAACCATAACACACTGCACCATTACATTCACAGAGGAAAGAGAGAACTGGTTTTGTCAGTGCTTAGTCAATAGGAAGTGTCAACTGAAAGAAAAAGGCACAATATAAAAGTTGCGAGTTATGTTTTATTTGAGGGCCTTACTGAGAACTATAATCTGTAAGACAGCCTCTCGGGTGGCTCGGAGGAACTGCTCCAGAGAGGCAAGGGAGGAGCCAGGATATATGGGAACTTTTTTTGCTGAGAAAACATGTAGTCAAGCATAAAAATAATACTGCTACTGAAAAAGAAGAGACATCTCGAGTTAATAATTTTAGACAGTTACCTTGTGGCTCAGGGAGGTTAAAGGTTCGGTGTTGATGCATCTGTGGGGCAGGCCGCAACTGCAGTGCAGGTGTGATCGCTCGCTTCACCTGGGAACTTCCCTGTTCAGTGGCTGCAGTCAAAAAAAAGAAAAAAGAGGAGTTCCCGTCGTGGCTCAGTGGTTAATGAATGCAACTAGGAACGATGAGATTGCAGGTTCGATCCCTGGCCGTGCTCAGTGGATTAAGGATCCTGTGTTGCCATGGGCTGTGGTATAGGTCACAGACACGGCTTGGATCCCACATTGCTGTGGCTCTGGCTCTGGCGTAGGCATCAGCTGTAGCTCTGATTAGACCCCTAGCCTGGGAACCTCCATATGCCACGGGTGCAGCCCTAGAAAAGACAAAAAAAAAAAAAAAAAAGAAAAAAAAGCTTTTCTGTGTATGGGAAGAGGCAAGAATCTGGGCTCATTTGAAATTTTTTCTTAGATATGCATCTTAGTGATGTCGGGGCCAGTATATCTAAATGTTTCCTCTTTTTCTTCATCCTGAATTCCCCTCAGGGTGCATTGTTGGTGGGTGACTGCTGAGGCTTATGGCTTGATCCTTGTAGAACAGGAATGGCAGGCAACATTTTTTTTTTCCTTTACAGAAGGTAGCTTAGCTACATAAACAACTGAAAAGTGCCAGGAGATTTTCCCTGAATAAGTACAAACTAAAACTATAAAGGGGACGGTGAGATTAGACGTTTGTAAGGGGAATTGGGAAAGGCTGCCAGCATCAGGGTACTAAGAATGGGATGGTTATTATCAGGTTGGGTGCAAGGGTTGGTATTCTTTGATCTAAATATGTAAGATTCAACACAACTAAACTAGGATCTACCATGCACATTGACTTAACTACCACTAGTAACAGCTAATATCGATTGAGCAGTTAACATTTGCCAAGCGTGCAACAGAGATGCAGGGAGATTAAACTTAAACAGATTCACACCATAGTAAGTGCTCTGAATTTAGAACTTGCATCCAAGTCTGTCTGGCTCTGGCACATTTTTTTGTACAAAATACCTCCTCTTTTAAAGATTATAAGAAAGTACTCCCTATCACCACTTAACTAGTGTTGTTCTGAAAATACTAGTTGATAAAGTAAATAAGAGAAAGAAATAAGATGCAGGAGTATTGGAAAAGGGGGAGCAAATTGTTGCAGATGAAATGATTGCATATCTAGAAAACCTTGGAAAAGAGAATTCAGCAAGGTGAATGATTACAGAATGAGTGTATATGTACATTGCTAGCTTTCTAAACAAACTGTAACAGAAACTCTAATAGAGGAAAGGATCCCATTTAGAATAGTATTTAGAAAAAGTATAAACAAGAAATCTGAAGGACCCAGAAGAAAACTTCAAGACTCTATTGAGAAATATGAGAGATGTTGGAGTTCCCATTGTGGCTCCGTGGTAACAGACCTCGCTAGGATCCATGAGGATGCGGGTTCAATTCCTGGCCTTGCTCAGTGGATTAAGGATCTGGCATTCTGGTAGCTGTAGTGGAGGTTGCAGATGTGGCTCAGATGTGGCTCGGATGTTGTGTTGCAGATATGGCTGTGGTGTAGGCTGGCAGCTGTGGTTCCGATTCGACCCCTAGCCTGAGAACTTCCATATGCCGAGGGTGCAGCCCTAAAATCAAAATCAAAAAAAGGAATATAAGAGATGTTGTATGGAAAGGTATACTATGTTCATGAATAACATTCAGTTTCATCTAGAAAAAAAATTGCACGTGAGAGTAGTGGGGGAAATTCTGAAAAATAAGGGTGGTGGTGAGGAAGAGCATTAATTATTTTGGCATTGTTTAGTACTATTGTTTTACTAATAATTGATGTTGAAGAAGAAAGTCAAATTATTCAGTTCTGTTAAAGTTTGGTAGACCTAAAGTGGACCTAAAGAGGTATGAGAATTTGGTTTATAATAAAGAAGGTATTTAAATAAGTGGTTTGGACCAACTGACTATTTAGGAAGAAAATAAAACTAGATCTCTATCTTGCTTCTTACATTCCTTACACCAGATATGCACACTAGCAACCACTCTCATGCTGTGGCTGTTTTATTTTTTAAAAGGTGCTATAACCAGACAGGGGCTCCACGAGTGTCCTGTGCAAGCAACCCAGCAAGTTTACCTACAGCTACTTTATACTCACATGTTAATTGGGTACTGGCTGCTGGCATTTGAGTTTGTAGCTCTTGTCTTACATCAGTATTTAATTTCCAACAGATAACTTGTAATGTTAGAAAATTCTAGAAAAAGTATAGGTGAATTTATTTATTAGCATGTAGTAGGACGACCTTTCCAAACAGAAGACAAACTCAAAATCCATAAAAGAAAGGTTGACTTTTGATACATTTTTTTAACGTATCAGGAGACAGTTTTTCCTTAACGTATGACAAAGGGCTAAATTCCTTAATTTATAAATAGCTTATTCAAGTTGATAAGAAAGACTAATAATTCAGTGGGGAGAAAAAGATAGGAAAAGGAAGTTTGCATATAAGAAGTATGGTCTCACTTTGAAATTTAAAGTGCAGTTCAGTAAAGACAGTAAAAACTAGATGATAGCCTAGAATGGCAAGAGCATATATATGTAGCTGGTGAGACTAAAAGTGGGTACAAGCTTTGTGAAGAGCAGTTTGACAATATTCAGTTCCAATTTTTTTATTATTATTATTATTTTTTTTTTTTTTTTGCTTTTTAGGGCCACACCTGCAGCATATGGAAGTTCCCAGGCTAGAAGTTAAATCCGAGCAACAGCTGCCAGCCTGTACTACAGCCACAGCAATGCAGGATACAAGCAGCATCTGTGACCTACACGACAGCTTATGGCAACGCTGGATTCCCCAACCCACTGAGCGAGGACAGGGATCGAACCCGTGTCCTCATGGATACTAGTTGGATTTGTTTCTGCTGTGCCACAACAGGAACTCCCAGTCCCAAAATGTTAAATGCGTGTATTTCTTTTAACACCACTACTGGTAATGTATCATATAGATACAGTCCCCAAAGTTAACCAGGATATTCATTGCAGTGTCATAATAGCAAAAGGTTAGAAACAACCAAAATGTAATAGTTAAGCATATCCATTATAATAGAACAGTTTATATCACATTTAAAAATAAGTTTCAGAGTTCCCATCATTGCTTAGTGGAACCATGAGGTTGCGGGTTTGATCCCTGGCCTCGCTCAGTGGGTTAAGGATCCGGCATTGCTGTGAGCTGTGGTATAGGTCGCACTTGCGGCTTGGATCCCACATTGCTGTGGCTGTGGCATAGGCCAGCAGCTACAGCTCTGCTTCAACCCATAGCCTGGGAACTTCCATAAGTGGCAAGTGCAGCCCCAAAAAGACAAAAAAAACCCTTTAATCACAGTTTTTCTATTGTTAATAACATTCTTTTAGCAATCCTTTGTGTGCATGTATAATATTTTCAAAAATAATTAGGATCATATATATACAATTTATTTTATGGTTTAAAAATTAATACTCTAAGCATTTCTTTATGTCATTATATAATTTTTTTTTGTTTTCTTCTTAGGGCCGCACCCATGGCATTTGAAGTTTCCCAGGCTAAGGGTCTAATCAGAGCTGTAGCCGCTGGCCTACGCCACAGCCATAGCCAACACCAGATCCGAACCACCAGATCCAATGCCAGATCCTTAACCCACTGAGTGAGGCCAGGAATCGAACCTCTGGTCTCATGGATACTAGTCAGATTCATTTCCACTGAGTCATAAAAGGAACTCCCATTATACAATATTTTTATGATATATAACATTCCAACTGTATGATATTCCATCTGATGGATAATAATTTTTCATTATCTCTGTTGTTGGATATTTTGGTTACTTCTAGCTTTTCACTGTTTTTTAACTTTTTCTTTTTATTGGCCGCTGGGTGCACCGTCTTGATATGGGATCTCTATTCCCACACCAAGGATTGAACCCTGGGGCACAGCAGTGAAAGCACTGAGTCCTAACCATTAGGCCACCAGGGAACTCCCTCACTATTATTAATAGTGAAATTATATATATTGAACATTTGTACGTCATTGTTTAAATTTCTGAGTTTGAAGAGGTGGAAAGCATATATACTTTTTAAAAGGTCATGGGCACATTTTACCAGGTTATTTTTCGGGAGTATTGAACCAGGTGTTACTCCTGCCAGGAGTGTCCATCTCAGATATCAGCACTTACAGAAACTGAATTTTTCATTTTATTTAATTAGGAAGGGTCTGTTTCTCGTTTTAATTTGCAAATTTCTTAGCTATTTGAGTGAGCATTACAAAACATCAATCACAGCTTTTGAAATCTGAACTTAAAGTATTCAAGTAAAATTGACCACAAAAATAGCTGTACCTTGCCCAAATAAATAATTACATATTGAATATAGGCGAGAAAGCTTTACACTAAGCCAAACTTGAATCTCATCTTGCCTGCCACCGTTAATTTGGGATTTTTAGCAAGAGAGAAGTTTTTGTTACTGTGACGTGTGACGGCTTTCACTTTGTTCAATAGCATGAATACCACCGTGTCCGAGAGCCCCTTCCAGTGTGATCCTGATGCTGCCAAAGCCATTGTGGATGCTGTAAGTACAGTTTTCCTTCAAGAAGAACATACCTGGTGGCTAAAAAATATGGTATTGACTGGGGAGGGAAAGTACTTTCAATAAATATTTGAGGATGTCCAGTATGCATATTATGGTGCATCCTCCATCATGTTCCATCACAAGCGACTAGATAGAGTTCCCTGTGCTATACAGCAGGATCTCATTGCTTATCCACTCTAAGTGGAATAGTTTGCATCTATTAACCCCAGACTCCCAGTCCATCCCACTCCCTCCCCCTCCACAACCACAAGTCTGTTCTCCAAGTCCATGAGTTTGTTTCTTTTCTGTAGATAGGTTCGTTTGTGCCATATATTAGACTCTGGATATAAGTGATATCATACGGTATTTGTCTTTCTGACATACTTTTTTTTAGAACCTAAAAATTGGGGTAGTTGTCTGTTCAGATTTTTTTTTTAATAGTAAGAAAAGCTTAGGCTTTTAAAAAAAAAAAAAATTAAAAAAAAAAAAAGGAGTTCCCATCATGGCGCAGCAGAAACAGACCCAACTAGGAGCCATAGGGTTGCGGGTTTGAACCTTGGTCTCATGCTGTGGGTTAAGGATCCAGCGTTGCTGTGAGCTGTGGTGTAGGTCGCAGACGTGGCTCGGATCCCGCGTTGCTGTGGCTGTGGTGTAGGCCAGTGGTTATAGCTCCAATTGGACCCCTAGCCTGGGAACATCCATATGCTACGGGTGTGGCCCTAAAAAGCAAAAAAATAAATTTTAAAAAATTTTATTGGAGTATAGTTGACTCGATTCCTTTCAGTTTTTGTGTCAGTATACTTTTTAGCTTCTTTTTCTGGGATTAGACTAATACATTTTAATATTTTATTTTAGTTACCACCACCATGTGAATCTGCCTGCACAATACCAACAGATGGTAAGATCTATATTGTAGTAAAATTACATTAAACATGCATACGTGTGGGAAAATTACATCTCTAGCTGTAGATACGTCACATATACCACATACATGCAGAGAAAGAGAAGGACAGGGAGAAGCATTTATAGAGTTTCATAGCATGTGTGGGAAGAAAGATGGCTGTAGGTACCACCTGTAGTGCCACCCTCTGTGACAGCAGTTTCCAAACCCTGACCCACTGTTCTCTGAGTTCTGGGTAGATGCCTTGTGGAGATTGGAGTAAGCTGGGCTCCGCATCCTCATCTGGCCACAGGCTGCTTCACCCAGAAAAGAGTTCTCTCCAACTTTCTATGTTAGAATTCTCTGTAAGGTTCTTCTGGTGAGAATCCCCTGTGTGTGGGATCAGCATCAAGAATAAGGGAGCCCAAAAGAAAACACTGTGGTAACCTGTTTTGGAGTTCTCGCTGTGGCACAACGGCATAGGCAGTGGCTCTGGAGCACTGGGACGCTGGTTCAATCCCTGGAGGACATAGAGGGTGAAAGATCTGGCATTGCCACAGCTGCGGTTGTAGGTCCCCACTGCACTTGGATCTGATCCCTGGCCTAGGAACTCCATATGCCATGAGGCGGCCAAAAAAGACAAAAATAAAAATTACCTGTTTCTGCTGCAGTGGAGCTTTGCATGTATGTAGGTTTGTTTTACTGTAATCCACAGAATCATTGAAACAAATATATTATTCATTGTTATTTGTTGGGTATAATTTTGATTCTTAACAGGGATTCTAATTTATTTTTCTTTTCTCTGACTGCAGTGGATAAGTGGTTCCATCACCAGAAAAACTAAGATACTTCTCTGGAATACCAGCTGATCTGCTGCATCTTATGTCATGTCTGAAACCATTAGACACAAAGTAGTAGTTTTTCAAAGCTTTAAATTTATAGAACTTATCTAATTAATCAAATTCTGATGTGACCCATTCAATTATGTGATCATGGAAAAAAGCATTTTTCATGTCTCAATTAAAATAACTTTTAGTCCATGCTTAGAAGCAAGGCGGTTGTAGTTTGGAAATCATCTGTGAATAAATGTGTAAGAAAAGTACATGTTGGATGTATATGTTTGCCATGTGTTTGAAATAAAATTATTTTGCTGAAATGCGTTATATGGTGTTTTTATTTTATTCTGGAGCCTGACACTAACAAGCAGGCTTGGGTGCTGTTTGGTATTTGTTTTCTGTCAATAACCTTATAATTAAATTTTATAATTATAGACTAAAACTGACTTTAGGCATCTGAGAATAAACTCCATTATATTTACAAGTCCTTTGTGTGTGTGTGTGTGTGTGTGTGTGTGTGTGTCTTTTTTTGTCTTTTTAGGACCTCACCCATGGCTTATGGAGGTTCCCAGACTAGGGGTCGAATCAGAGCTACAGCTGCCGGCCTACACCACAACCACAGCAACCTCAGATCCGAGCTGCCTCTGTGACCTGCACCACGGCTCATGGCAATGCCGGGTCCTTAACCCACTGAGTGATGCCAGGGATCGAACCTGTGTCCTCATAGATGGTAGTCGGGTTCGTTTCCACTGAGCCATGACAGGAACTCCATATTTACAATAGTCTTGATACTATGCTCTTACCTAATTCCTAGCATCACTGTAAAGCAAAAGCTTTTATTATTTACTTATTTATTTAATTTTTTGGCCCCCACCTCAGCATGTGGACGTTCCTGGGTCAGGAGTTGAACCCATGCCACAACAGTTACCTGAGCCACAGCAGTGACAACACAGAATCCTTAACTTCTGGCCACCAGGGAACTCCCAGGTTGTCTTTTTTTGTCTTTTTAGGGCCTTACTCGCAGCCTAAGGAGGTTCCCAGGCTAGGGGGAGAATTGGAGATGCAGCTGCTGACCTATACCACAGCCACAGCAACATCAGATCCAAGCTGTTTGTGACCTATACCACAGCTTACAGCAATGCCGGATCCTTAACCCACTGAGCGAGGCCAGGGATCAAACCTGCATCCTCGTGGATGCTAGTTGGGTTTGCTGCTACTGAGCCACAACAGGAACTCCTGAAGTGAGTTTCTTATAAGTAGAATGTAGTTGAGTTGCATTTTTTATCAATTTTGCCCATCTCTATCTTTTTACTGGTATATTTAGACCACTTACATTTAAGATAATTATTGCTATTTAGCACTTTATCCTATTTGGGGTTAGCTCAGCTTCTTTGGTCTGCAAATTTGTGTCTTTCACCAAATTTGGGGATGTTTCAGCCATGTTTCTTCAAATACTTTTTCAACTCCAGCCCTACTCACTCTCCTGTTTATGAGACTCTGATGATACAAAGTTTGGGCTCTTTTGTTATTGTCCCACAGGCCTGCAGGCTTTGAGGTTTTTTTCTTCTCCCAGTCTATTTTTCTCTCTTTTTCTGAATGATGAGTTCTCTTGTTCTGTTCTCAAGTTCACTGAGTCTTCTGTCTTCTCCAATTTAATACTGAACCTACCCATTAAGTTTTTATTCTTGTTATGATATTTTTCAGTTTTATAATTTCCATTTGGTTCTTTTTTATAACTCATTTCTTAGCTGAGATTTTCTCTTTTTTAACTTACTTCAAGAGGATTTCTAATTGACAACCTAGTTGCAGTTTTAAGATACCTGCTTTAGGGAGTTCCCTTTATGGCACAGCAGAAATGAATCCGACTAGAATCTATGAGGATGCAAGTTCCATCTCTGGCCTCGTTCAGTGGGTTAAGTATCTGGCGTTGCCGTGAGCTGTGGTGTAGGTGGCAGACATGGCTCGGATCCTGCATTGCTGTGGTTGTGGTGTAGGCTGGCAGCTACAGCTCTGATTCAACCCCTAGCCCGGGAACTTCCATATGCCACAGGTGTGGACCTAAAAAAGCCAAAAAATAAAAATAAATAAGATAGCTGCTTTAAAATCTTTGCAGGGTTCATCACAGCATCTTGTCTTTTCTCATTTAGTTTGTGATTTTCTTAGTTGTTGGTAGGATGGGTGATTGATAATATCCTAGACATTTTGTCTATTACGTTAGGAGATGCTAGGACCTATTTAAATCTTTTATTTTAGCAGGCATCACCCTATTTATGGGTAGCACATGGGTCTTGGTCTACTTTTGTGAACTATTATTTCAATGGTAGTTTAATTTTCAGCAATTTTGCATTGTTATCTTGGTCAGCTTGGTTTATCTGGTGCCACTGGAGCTTTTGTTGGTTTCTGCTGGTGCTACCCAAGGGGGCTGGGTATCTCTTGGTGGAGTCTTAGGCTACAGGGATAAAGAAGCTTCCCGGGAGTTCCCATTGTGGCTCAGCAGGTTACAATACTGACCGGTATCCATAAGGATGCCGGTTCAGTCTCTGGCCTTGCTTAGTGGGTTAAGGATCTGGAGTTGCCGTGTAGGCCGGCAGCTTCGGCTCTGATTCAGCCCATAGCCTGGGAACTTCCATATGCTGTGGGTGGGGACTGAAAAAGACAATAAACAAACAAACAAATAAATAAATGTATGTTACCTATATACTAAAGCCAAAAAGAAATCCTAACCCCTGGGTTATTCAACATAAAATATTTAGGTGGAAGTTATCAATTATGGAATTCAGTTTCTCTTAATTTTTGTGCATTATTTGGTCATTGATTTAAGTACGATAAAATGAATTTTCCTTTTTTTTTTTTTTTTTTTTTTGTCTTTACCTTTTGAGGGCCACTTCCGAGGCATATGGAGATTCCCAGGCTAGCGGTCCCATCGGAGCCATAGCCACCGGCCTACGCCAGAGCCACAGCAATGCAGGATCCAAGCTGTGTCTGTGACCTACACCACAGCTCATGGCAACGCCAGATCGTTAACCCACTGAGCAAGGCCAGGGATGGAACCCGCAACCTCATGGTTCCTAGTAGGATTCGTTAACCACTGCGCCATGACGGGAACTCCAGAATTTTCCTATTCCTGTTTTATGTTTGTAAATATTTTCTTGTATTTCCTGTTTTTTTTTTTTTTGAAAAATATATCATAATGCATGATGATCATGCTTAAATGTTTAATTCATTATTGGGTGTTTTGCTCTGTTTTTACTATAAAGTGTTCTCTGTCTTAAATACTTTTTGAACCAAATTTATTGTAGTTGAAAATATGATCCTTGTATTACTTGGGTTTGCCTTATGTGTACGTGTCAATTATTGTACCTACTTCATATCTAGATATATAATTTTTGCACAAATTGTACTTGAAATTTTCATTTTGGAGAAGAAAGTGATTTTTTTTAACTGAGTCATAACTGAAACATGATGTAACATGCTGCTGTTAAGTGTAAACATTGATGAGTCAGTGTGTAACGAAAACTTGCGTAACCAAAACCTACCTGAAAATATAAATTTCCATCACCCCCCCCCCCGCAAAAAAAAAAAAAAGAAAAAGAAATCCTAACCTCTGGGACAATAGTCATTTTACAATCATTTCTTGAGAGCTGATTTTTGTGCCAGGCACTGTTTTAGGTCCTGCTTATGTGTTAAGCAGACAAGGTTACTCTCATAGTCTGGATAGGCCCATTGTGTTCTGCAATCCTCAAAGCTCAAGCGGCTCAAGGAAACAAGTTCATTCCTCACTCAGGCCAACTCTGAGTGGGGACTGCTCAGGACATTGGTGCCCCTAACACGCCCCCCTTCCATGTTGTTCAAGGGTCGGCTGTGTATAGATGGTATTATTGAATTACTGTTACTTTTTTCAGGTTTGCATAAGGTATTATGCTTATGTAGAAAAATGTCCTTGATCTTAGGAGAGAATGCTGAAGAATTTTGAGGTAAAGGGCCATGATGTCTGCAACTTACTCTTATGGGATCCCGCAAGAAAAGCTAGGTGTGTAGACCTAAATGTACTGACTACAGGGATGTATGCACATGTGTTGATACATGTCTGTGCGTAGATACAGACATAGTTAAACAGATAAAAACTAACACTTCAAAGTTAATTGATGAACCTACGCAAAAAATCATTTACTGTACTGTCCTTTAAAAAAAAAGTTTATTCCTCACGCCAAAGTTGGCTCTGTCTCTAGATAGCTGCCCTCCACATGACAGCTCGATATTAGCTCCCCCGCCCCTGTTAACATTTGTTTTCTCTTGATCACCGTCTCATGGGGAGAAAGGGCTGGAGCCTTGCACTACTAATTCATGCCCAGAACGGACACACATCATAGATGTTCCTATTTCTTGGTGAATGCAGGCCTCCCGGCCATGCCTAACCATGGAATGAAGTGTTACTATTTATATACAGTGGGAATGACACATACTTTGAAAGATTATCTTATTTATGCACAAAAGAGTAATATTATTATTATCAATGAGAAAAAAGAGACACAGAGCACCTAACTTGCCCAGGGTCACTCAGATGGTATGTGAAGACCTACCCCATCCTTGGACTTTGAGACCAGGGAGTTTCCCACTATTTCACACTGTTTCTTACATTTCACCGTTACTAATGGGTACTAAATAATCCATCAGATTATTTATTTAGTCATTTCTCTTTTGTTAAACTTTGTTGTTTAGCTCTTGTTATCTTTGGGCATGACTTTTTTCCTTTTGGATTATTTTCTAAGGATAAATTTCCAGGGGTAGATGGTAGGACCATGGAATACAGGCATTTTTGTTCCTCTTATTTTGTTTCCTGCAAGGCTTTTGTCAGTTTTATTATTTTCTGTTTTTTGTCTTTTTAGGGCTGCACCTACACCATAGCTATGGCAACACTGGATCTTTAACCCACTGAGCGAGGCCAGGGATCGAACCTACGTCCTCATCAATGCTAGTCAGACTCATTGCCACTGAGCCGCAGTGGGAACTCCTGCTTTTGTCAGTTTTCAATGCAGCATGTATAGTTTTCAATGCAGCATGTACTTTTTTCCATGGGCTTGGAAGTCAAACAGAGCGGACTATTGCTGTGGCTAAATGACTTAACCCCATTTGCCCATTAGCTTTCCCACCTGCTAAATGGTGATACCATCATCATCCCAAGGTGGAGGGACTGCAAAGGACTTAGCTCAGTGCCAGGGTCATAGCAGGTGTTCAGTGAAGGCTGGTTGTTCATAATTATAATCTCAGCAACACTGTGTGATTGATTTTTTCAGATCAGGGAAGCTGAAGCCTTGGCCCAGTTGTATAAAGGGTCCAAGTGAAAACTCTGATGGGAAATTCAAAATTCATTTTCACATCACTGAACCCAGGCCTGCATCTGCTGCAGCTGTAATGGTAATTATGTCCTATCTAAGCAGCATACTTGCTCCACAAGGGCTTACATTGTGATTTTGCACAGAATGTTCTTTACATTTAGAATAGCTGCCCTTACTGCTTTCTGGGAGTTTGGGCTGAAAGGAATTTGCTTTCATAGTGACAAGAATGCTATGCAAATTGCTTCACGAGGGTAGGTATTTACTGAAGAGTTACTAACTTGAGTCAATTGCTATGTTTATTGTTCCTTGTCTCTCTTTGGGATCTTTCCCCTAGTTATTACAAAACCTTTAAATTAACTGAAAATATTCACCAAGAATAAGATTAAGCAATGAAAATCACAAGGGTATGTAGCAATCTGAATTTTTTTTTTTCCTTTTTAGGGCCACACCCACAGCATATGGAGGTTCCCAAGTTGGGGGTCTAATCAAAGCTATACCACAGCCACAGCAATGCCAGATCTGAGCTGTATCTTCAACCTACACCACAGCTCATGGCAACGCCAGATCCTCAACACACTGATCCAGGCCAGGGACGAAACCCGAAACCTCATGGTTCCTAGTCAGATTCATTTCCGCTGTGCCACAGCGGGGAACTCCTCAACTTAAAAAAAAAAAAAAAAAAAAAAAAAAAAAAAAAAAAAGCCTGAGAGCAATCTGGCAGTCTCTACCAAAATTTTAAACTTGTCTTTACCCTTTGAGTCAGTAATTCTGCTCTAAGAATTCATTCTAGTTAACTAAAATTGACACCCAGGCACACAGTCTATGGCAGCTTTGTTTAGTATAGCAAAACCCAGAAAAACATCTGATGGTCCGGTTGAGAAATGGCTAAATATCTACAGCAGTTAATGAAGTCACTGCATGGGCTGATGTGGAAATGATGTTCAAAATATCTGTTGTGGTCTGTGCATGGGTTGGAAAAGAATTTCCAGACTTACAGTGGGGTGAAGGGAAAGACAAATTTTTTGAGGCAAGAAATGCTGCTAGCACAATGGGCTGACTTCCTGATGATCAGGGAGAGCCAAGGACGATGAGCCTGTGTTTGTGTTTTTATAGCCCAGGAACAAAGGAGAGAAACAGTCTTTTTTTTTTTTTTTTTTTTTTTTTTTTGGTCTTTTTGCCTTTTCTAGGGCTGCACCTGAGGCATATCCCAGGCTAGGGGTTGAATTGGAGCTACAGCTGCCAGCCTACACCACAGCCACAGCAACATCAGATCCGAGCCGCATTTGCGACATACACCACAATTCACAGCAATGCCGGATCCTTAACCCACTGAGCGAGGCCAGGGATCAAACCTGCAACCTCGTGGTTATTAGTCGGGTTTGTTAACCCCTGAGCCACAACGGGAACTCCAGACAGAAGGTCTTAACCTATCTGCTGATAGGTTGGTAATATATAATTTCCTTATGGGGAGAGAAGAGGAAGAGGCTAAATAACTTGCCTTATATGGGGTAGGAGTGGAGTAGGTCAGGTTGATCAGGAGAGACTCAAGAATTTTGTAACAGTTGCAATGGGATGGAAGGGGTGATAAGGGTCTGGTAATTTTTATCCTGACTACAGAGACATCTTGAGACTCTATGAGTTCATCTCGTTGGAGAGGCCTTGGAGTCCCACACTGCCCCCTCTTTTTATTTAAGGCCAAGTCTTTGGCCCCTTTGAATACTTGCTGTGTCTGTCTACCTGCCTATCTTCCTCTTTGGTGTTTTGGAACCTAGATTATAAGGGAAAAGGGCGATGACCACTCTGGCCGTTTCCACTGAACAGGGGCGTTGAAGGTCCCTGTGTTCCTTCCCCTTCTTCTCTGCCAGGTCATTCCTGAAGAGGAAGATGTGGCTCCATGGAACAATATGGCAGCTTGTGCCAATGTTGTCCGGGTGTTAACTGGTTGATTTTCTTGTTGCACTACCATCTGGAGAATTATTTGCTGTACTCTCTAAGACAAACTGTATAAGGATGTTAAAGATACATAGCCTGAAGTTTAACAGAAGTAGAAAGGCCACCATGATGCCTGAAAGAGGGGTTAACCAAGAGAACCAGGACCAGATGCTGGTTTCAAATCCTACCAGTTAAATCCTCCTGAAACTCTGTTCTTTTTTTTTGCTTTTCCAGGGCCAAACCTGCGGCACATGGAGGTACCCGGGCTAGGGGTCCAATCAGAGCTGTAGCTGCCAGCCTACACCACAGCCACAGTAACACGGGATCTGAGCTGCATCTGTGACCTACACCACAGCTCATGGCAACACCAGATCCTTAACCCACTGAGCAAGGCCAGGGATTGAACCCGCAACCTCATGGTTCCTTGTCAGATTTGTTAACCACTGTGCCACGATGGGAACTCCTGAAGCTCCTTTCTTATAAAACCTATTTGCTCTATGGAATTCCCGTTGTGGCTCAGTGGTGAGCGAATCCGACTAGGAACCATGAGGTTGCGGGTCCAATCCCCGGCCTTGCTCAGTGGGTTGGGGATCCAGCATTGCCGTGAGCTGTGGTGTAGGTTGCATGCGTGGCTCATATCCTGTGTTGCTGTGGCTCTGAACAGGCTGGCGGCTACAGCTCTGATTCAACCCCTAGCCTGGGAACCTCCATATGCCACGGGAGTGGCCCTAGAAAAGACAAAAAGACAAAAAAAAAAAAAAAAAAAAAACCTATTTGCTCTATAGATGATATCTCGAAGGTTAGCCTGGGCTTAGCTTGATTACCAAGAAACAGCACTCTTCCGTTAACATGGCGCAGGTTCTTCCTTGTTAGTAAATCCAAAGCTCTTCTATTCCGAGAATTTATTTGTTCTTGTAAAGTGTTAAGTTGGGCTGCTAGGTTAGTAATCTGCTGGGTGAGTTCTGGGGAAAGCTGTCAAGCAGTGATCATAGAATTTAGGAGCCCTGCTGAGCCTGTTCTTACCCAAGGATAATCCCTAGATCTGATATTATGGTGAGGGCTGCTCGCTTCTGCCTCAGGGGTTGAGAGTATAGCGAAGTGGTATACGGCCATTTATGAGAGTAAGGTTGGGAATTATGTATATGAGGGTGCAGGTTCCCATCTAATTGGCTAGAAGACATAAATAGGCACTGGAGCCACAGAGAAAACAGGTGCAGTTTGTAGAGTCTAGACAAACCTCTAGAGTGACGTTACAATAGGGTTTCCCTGAATGGGCAGAGGAATGTTCTGTGCCCTCATAGGTGGAAGCCAGGGTCATTTTGGCTGGGGGTTTGGGGTTGGGGGGAGACAAGCAACCTGTGAAGGGTAGGAAGAGGAATTGTTAGCCCAGTTAAAAGAAGGAATAGCGGGGTTCCACCCTATGTCATGATTTTTCGGTGTCTTAAGTTTCTTGCAGTCTTCTGGTTTAAGATTGGAAGGTTGGAACCAACCAAAAAGTATGGTTTCAAGAGGGGCAGCTGGTGGGGGGAGTGGGACAGATGGAAGTCCCAAAATAGCTGATTTGTGTCCAGTTGGTGGTAACATTAGGAGGTTTTAGTAAGTAAATGAACCTAGATATGATATGTTCCACAAAGGCAGTGGTGACCTCAGATGCCCTCTTTTAGTGGGGTAGGCGTCTATCCACCCTGGGGAAGGTGTCTGCCATAACCAGGAGGTATCCGTAGCCTTTACGAGGGGGCATGTGGGTGAATTCTATCTGCCAGTCTTCTTCAGGTTGGTTTCCCTGCCTTAGGATTGGGTGGAACAGCAGTGGGGGAAGCAGTTATAACACCCTCTGGATTAGTTTGGTGACAGATAGAACAAGCCTGGGCTATGGCGAGGAGGCTGGTGAGATCAGGCACAGGAAAGGGCACCTAGAATACCTGGCAGGGAGGCAGAAGGAGGGGACGAGGTGATAGAGCAGCGACAGAGAGACACATGCAGCAGGAGTCCCTTAGGTCCAGATTTTGGCTGAAGGCCTGGACATAAGGTCCCTGAGAGTTCTCTCCTTGTCTTCAACAAAAGAGATCAAGTTGGAGAATTGTAATCTAGTTTAGTGTTCTGTTAAGGGGCCATTGTTCTTGGTCCCCCAGTTTATATTGGGGCCAGGCTGTGTTACAAAAGAAAATGAGCCTTTTTGAGATTGTCTGGATTAAAGTCCTTCCAATTCCTGAGGATAGAGCTGAGAGCTAAGTCTGAGGGAGGCTCCTGAGATGTACCAGAACCCATTCCTAGCCTAAACATCATAAAATGGGCATACCGAGAGTCACTGACTAGTAAAAAGGTGTTCCTTTTTGCCTCAGTGACATCTCTGTGTGCCCGAGGCACAAAACACCAACCATATGACGGTTGCCAGGGTAGGTAGCCAGAGAAACAGGGAACCGAGGAACTAGGTACCCTTGGACAGGGAGGAGACATCCCGGGAGCCAGCCAGAAATGACTCACTGTTAGGTGATCCTCTGGGACGTGGAAGGAGTTCTTAGGATGACTCAGGAGCTGCGGGGTCCTTCAAAACCGATCCAGGCCGAGGAGAACAAAGCAAACAGGAGAAGACTGAGGATTCCACCCTCCCTCCTATGGGTGAGGGGTGGCCAGGGGATGGTGGGCTCTGTGTTCTGCTTTAACCATTTCATGCCTCATGTTGCATGGAAGTTGTCCTGATGGGGCAGACACTCTAATAGCTTGGTCCGTTCCATGACTCCCTTATCCTCTCACGGGAGTCTTCAAGCGGCAGGCGCCCTAATGGCTTTTAGATGCTTGACATGTGCCCATATGATATCAGCTGGCCTACTCCCCAGTTGGGAGGAAAAGGAAAAGAGGAATCTTCACCCATTCAGGTGGCAGTTCCTTAGGCGCAGTGAGCAGTGGGGCCTTTGGAACACACCAGACTGTAATCAGACTTCCACATATACTCATCTGTTCGCAGAGGGTCCCAGAAAGAGAGAAGGGAGAGGTAGGGGAGAGACCCCCCCCACACCAGTAGGTTCTCCATATGGGCCACCAAAATGCTGTGATCCATGTGTAAGCTGGAAAAGAATTCCCAGACTCAGAGGGGGGAAGAGAAAGATGAGTTTATTGAGGCAAGAAATACTGCTAGCACACTCAGCCGACTTCCTGATGATCAGGGAGAGCCGAGGACAATGAGCCTGTGTTCTTTCTCTTTTTTTATAGCCCAGGAACAAAGGAGAGACTAGAGGTCTGATGATACATTTGCTGATTGGCTGGGGACCTATAATTTCCTTATAGGGGAGGAGAGAGGAGCACTGCCAAATACCTTTCCCTCTGTGGAGCAGGAGCAGAGGAGGCCAGGTTGCTCAGGAGGGACTCAAGAACTTTGTAACAGTTGCAATGGGACAGAAGGGCCCATAAGGGTCTGGTCATTTTTATCCTAGCCACATTGACATCCTGAGACTCTTTGAGTTCATCTTGTTGGAGAGGCCTTGGAGTCCCACAGTATCTACATGAAAAGAGAAATTTGTAGGGAGTTCTCATTGTGGCTCAGTGGTAATGAATCCGACTAGTATCAATGAGGATGCAGGTTTGATCCCTGGCCCCGCTCAGTGGGTTAAGGATTTGATATCACCATGAGCAGCAGTGTAGGTCTCAGACATGGCTCAGATACATAGCTCTGATTCAACCCCTAGCCTGGGAATTTCCATATGCCACGGGTGTGGCCCTAAAAAGCCAAAAAAAAAAAAAAAAGAGAGAGAGAGAGAGAACTTGGCAGGACTCTATAGCAGCCAGCTATGACCTATGGGCCAAATCTGGCCTGCTGGCAGTTTGGTAAAAACACTTTACTGGAACACGGTCATTCATATGAATTGCTGTGACTGCCTTCTAGCTACAATGGAAAATTCAGTAGTTGGAATAGAGACCATATGACCCACAAAGTCAAAAACTGTTTAACCCTTTACTGAAAACATCTGCCGATGTCTGCTCTATCCTATGAAACTATTTGTGTTTTTCACAAAGAGGGAAAGAGATTCATTAACAGATATGCTTGTATGGGTATGGACAATTTCTGGCAACAAACAAAAACAAACCACAGCTAGCAATGATTATCTCAGGGGACTGGGGATATAGAGTGTGGAAGAAGTCCCATCTGGGGGGGTTTCCTTACACTTTATAAGTATCTATGCTCTTTGAATTGTTTTTCTAAAAGCATGGACAACTTATTTTAAATGTTCTCTTAAGAAAATCACATGAAGGATGGGAAGAACACCAGTGGACAATGCTCAGCGAAAACAGGGGCAGAGGGCTCCTGGATGTACACACACACATGCCCTTATCTATATATACGACCTATTGAGTTAGAACTGGGAGGGACTAGGCCCTAACATCTAATTTTTAGCTAGCTCCCCTGGTGATTCTAACCTACCCCTATGTTTGAAACCACTGCTCTAGTCATAAATCCGAGCAATAAGGGAAGATTTCTCAGCCAGTTGTAGTAGAATGAGCATGAGATAATGCAGCAAACAGCCACCACGGCAACAGCAGCCACAATAACAGCACTTTCTAAGTGTCAGGCCCTGTGCTATAAGTTCTGGGTATTTTATCTTGTTTAACTCACTTGCCAGGGAGGCTGAGGGACCTGCCTGAGGCCTGTGAGCACTGCTGGGGCCAGTGCTGTGCAAGGGGCGGGGAATGAAGGTGAAAAGACAGTATCCCAGCTCCATGGCCCTCCCTGCAGTGACAAGTTAGGTGAAAGAGGTGCTTTCACCTGGCAAATCACATACGTGATACTGGTTGCACTTTGTGGGGTGGTCACTTTTAGCACACAAATTCCACACGTGCAAACTCGGGGGCTTGGCCTGGATCCCCTAGAAGGCCTCTTCCAGTGCATTCCTCAGGCTGAGAGCTGGCACCTGGTGGTTGCCTCTGTCCACAGAGGAGGTTCTGCACGGGCATCACCATGGAGTGACACGTAGCCTTCCACAGCCTGGGCCAAAGGGTGCTAAAGCCACAGGGTAGACGGCGTGCAAAGACCTGGGGCTTCAATTTCACTGACGAGTGAAGCATCACAAGGGCATCCTAGATAATGTGTTAACACAGATGTGTTAATGGTCTTAAAGGCTAGTTTTCTGTGAATTTGGAAGAGACGCATGCAACTGAAGGGCAGTACGCTATTTGACACTTCTGTCTTAGGACTATGCCACCAGATCCCCATGATCAAAGTAATGATCTTGGAGTAGAAAGTCAACGGCAAAATCTGCAGAGCACCTTTTGAAAGAGCTCCGAGCTGGGAGTCAAGAGATCCAAGTTTTGGCTCTGGCTCTGACATTAGGCAGATCTCTTTACCCCTCTGGGCCTCACTTTCCTCATTTTGTGTAATAAGGTAGTGGGCTCCTTCCTTGAGCATATATTCTAACATGGGAGATGTCTCTGCGATTCTGATTCAGTCCGGTGGAGCAGGGACAGGTGGGAAAAACCTCCTTTCTGTGACTGAATGGGACAAGGTGGGTGCTTGGGAGACTGACATTAAGCTTCAATCCCCATGTGCCTGATTCTGAACTTGAATTTGCAGGCCACAAAGAAGGTCATGACCCTTTGCGTCAGGTATGTTCACAGCTTCTCTTGGAGGACTCAGTGTGAAAAGCTGGGACCTAATGCAGTGTCATCAGGTGGCATGCTGTGGTCGGCTTTGGTTCTCCCTCCCCGCCTCCTGCCATGGGCATTGTGTGCAGTAACAGGAGGTTAACGGATGTGGCTGGAAGTCCAAGGAAGTAGAACGAGCCCCTGGGTTGAGGAGGGCACCTTTGGGGGTAAAGTACTCGGGCTTTGTCCTCACTTCCAAGCTGTGCAGTCTCTTGGGAACCAAAGAGAAATCTACTGGAAGGATCTGAGTAGGTTAGAGTAACCAGGGAATTGAGCTCCCTTCTCTCTGATCAAATTCCTAAAGAACAGAGGGAACCAGAAGCCAGAAGGATCACTCAAAGGGAGACGGATGTGTTTCCCTTCTACTTCAAACCTTGACAGGAGTGCCTTGTGCCAAACACTGAAGTCCTAGGGATCCAGCCAGGAAGAAGATGGCGAACTTTTTTTCTTACACGTGATGTTACACATTTGTGTGCAAACCATATACTCAAACCATAGATTTTAAAGAATAACAGATATGCTCTTTTTCTCTTCTGTTGGGAAATGGGGTAATGATGGCTGCAGTACTTAGGGAAAGAGGAGTCTCTAAATATTACCTATTATTTATTTATTTATTTTGATTTTTAGGGCCACACCTGTGGCATATGGAGGTTCCCAGGCTAGGGGTCTAATCAGAGCTACAGCTGCCGGCCTACACACAGCCACAGCAACGCCAGATCCAAGATGCGTCCGCAATCTACACCACAGTGGACAGCAACGCTGGATCCTTAACCCACTGAGCAAGGCCAGGGATCGAACCTTCAACCTCATGATTCCTAGTCGGATTCGTTTCCACTGTGCCATGACAGGAACTCCCAAATTACCTGTTTATTTTAGAAAATTCTGAAAACACAGAAAAAAAATAGAGTAATGGTTTAATGTACGTCTCAACAGTGGAACAAAAAGACATCTGTGTATTATATACATGCATACCTATATACATACACACATGTATGTACATATTTACATATGCATACACATATGCATAAGTATGTGACAGCTGATCCTAATTATTTCTTTTTATATGCAGATTCTGTATTTACAAATTGGCCCACTCTATTATTTATTTGAAGCCACCAAATCAATACTTGGAGTACTTTTGTGATCATTTACAGCCCCCAGAGATTCTGATTTTCTAGATCTGGAGTGGAACCTGAGATTAGATGTTTCCAACAAGCTTGCAGGTGGCAGTGCTCTGGGGACCACACTTGGAGAGGACTGCAACAGGGACAGACTTTCTACATTTGTGGGGATGACTAAATGTTTCCTATGGAACCTGCTTTATCCTGTGCTAAGTGACATGTCGTGCTCTGCGCTCTGCATGTTGCTTCCTACTCGCAGAATGTGGACTTTACAGGCTTTCTAATAGCTAATAAGCATGTGTTTCTAGTTGACCCCAAGTTGGCACTGGGCTGAGAGCTGGGGTGGCAGGATACCAGAATCATACTCTTTGCCTTCAAGAAATTCACTAGTAAGGAGATACATTTAAAAATTATTGCAGGTGGTGAAGTTCCCACCATGGCGCAGCGTAAACAAATCCGACTAGGAACCATGAGGTTGCGGGTTTGATCTGTGGCCTTGCTCAGTGGGTTGAGGATCCGGCATTGCCGTGAGCTGTGGTGTAGGTTGCAGACGTGGCTTGGATCTGGTGTTGCTGTGGCTCTGGCATAGGCCAGCAGCTACAGCTCTGATTAGGCCCCTAGCCTGGGAACCTCTATATGCCATGTGTTCGGCCCTAAAAGGACAAAAAGACAAAAAGACAAAAAAAAAAAAAAAAAAAAAAAAAAAAAAGAAGAAGAAAGAAAATTACTGTAGGTGGAAAAAGGGAACCCTATTATACTGTTGGTGGGAATATAAATTGGTGCAACCACTGTGGAAAACAGTATGGAGATTCCTCAGAAAACTAAAAATAGAACTACCATTTGATCCAGCAATCCCACTCCTGGGCATCTATCCAGAGAAAACCATGACTTGAAAAGATATATGCACTCCAATGTTCACTGCAGTACTATATGCAATAGCCAAGACATGGAAACAACCTAAATTTCCATTGACAGAGGAGTGGATAAAGAAGATGTGGTACATATACGCAATGGAATATTACTCAGCCATTAAAAAGAAAGAAAGAATGGCATTTGCAGCAACATGGATGGACCTAGAAGTTAGCATGCTAAGTGAAGTTAGTCAGACAGTGAGACATCAACATCATATCCTAGCCCCTAACATGTGGAATCTGAAAAAAGGACAAAATGAACTTCTTTGCAAAACAGATACTGACTCACAGACTGAAAAACTTATGGTTTCCAAAGGAGACAGATGGGGGTGAGGTGGGGGATGCACTGGGGTTTGGGATGGAAATGCTATAAAATCAGGTTGTGATGATTGTTGTACAACTATAAACATAAAATTCATTGAATAATAAAAAAATTCAAAAAAAATTATTGTGGTGGAGAAACTAGATCCCTCCATACACAGCTGGTAGGAATGTAAAATGGTGCAGCTACCTTAGAAAATAGGCAGTTCCTCAAAAAGTTTATAGTGTTACCATATCACCTAGAAATTTTATTCCTATGTATATACCAAAATAGTGTGTCCACACAAAAATGTGTACATTCTATTATTTATAATAGACAAATGTAAATACCCCAACGGTCCATCAACTAATGAATGGATAAACAAAATGTGGTTTAACCATAAAGAAGGTCTGTTTTTTTTTTTTTGTCTGTCTTTTTGCCATTTCTAGGGCCGCTCCCACAGCATATGGAGGTTCCTAGGCTAGGGGTCGAATGGGACCTGTAGCCACTGGCCTACACCAGAGCCACAGCAACGTGGGATCTGAGCCGTGTCTGCAACCTACACCACAGCTCATGGCAACGCTGGGTCCTTAACCCACTGAGCAAGGCCAGGGATCGAACCCACAACCTCATGGTTCCTAGTCAGATTCATTAACCACTGAGCCGCGATGGAAACTCCAAGAAGATCTTAATAGTCATGAAAAGGAATGAAATCTTGATATATGCTACAACATTATGCTAAGTGAGAAAAGCCAAACACGAAAGGCTACATATTGTATGACTCCATCTACATGAATGCCTACATCTACATGAATCCATTGAGACAGAAAGTAGCTCAGTGGTGTCAGAGGCGAGAGTGAGGTAGGAAGGATGGGGAGTGATGCTAAAGGGTATGAGGTTTCTTTTTGGGACAGTGAAAATTTTCTAAAATTGGGGTGATGATTGCCCAATTCTGTGAACATACTAAAAACCACTGAATCGTACACTTTAAGTGGGTGAATTGCAGTTGTGAATTATATCTCAGTAACACTATTACCAAAAAAAAAAACCCCAAATCACTGCAAACCAATATCAGAGGTGTAATAATGTTAGAAAAAACAGAGGGGCAATATGGGGAGGAACCACTCAGCAAGGTATATAATACAGTATTATTAACTATAATCATTATGCTGTCTATTAGATCCCCAGAACGTATTTATCTTATAACTAAAAGCTTGTACCCTTTGACCAACATCTATTTTCACCACCTCTCACCCTCTGGTAAGCACCATTCTCTGTTTCTATGAGTTTGGCCTTTTCAGATTCCAGATATTACACAGTATTTGTCTTTCTCTGACTTATTTCACATAGCATAATGTCCTCCAGTGTCATCCATGTTACTGCAAACAGCAGGATTTCCTTCTTTCTCATGCTGAATAATATTCCATTGTAGGAGTTCTTGTGTGGCTCAGCGGGTTAAGCACCTGGCATTGTCACTGTAGTGGCTCAGGCCACTGTTGTGGTGTGGATTCAATCCCTAACCCAGGGATTGAATGCCATGGGTGCAGTTAAAAACAAAGAAACAAACAAATATTCCATTATATACATACCACATTGTCTTTATCCACTCAGCCATTGATAGGCACTTTTGTTTTCATATCTTGGCTATTGTGAATAATGCTGCAGTGAACACAGAAGCACAGATATCTCTTTGATATCCTGTTTTCATTTCCTTTAGATATATAAACCCAGAAGTGGAACTGCTGGATTATACAGTGGTTCTATTTTAGATTTTTGGGGGAATCGCCACACTGTTTTCCATAGTGGCTACACCAATTCACATTCCTACAAGCGCATAAGGGTTCAGTTTTCTCCACATCCTCAACAACACTTGTTTGTTTTCACCTTTTTGATAACACATTCTGACAGGTGTGAGGTGATATTTCATTGTGGTTTGGATTTACATTTCCTTGATGATTAGTGATGCTGAGCATCTTTTCATGTATCTGTTAGCCATCTGCATGTCTCCTTTGAAAAACGTCTGCTCAGATCCTCTGCTCATTTTTCAATCAGGTTATTTTTGAAGTTGAATTGTATGAGTTCTTTATATATTTTGGATATTAACTCCTTATCAGATATATCATTTGCAAATATTTGCTGTAGATTAATTGACCATATAAGCATAGATTCATTTCTGGACTCTAAATTTTGTTCCATTGATGTGTATGTCTATTTTTGTGCCAGTATCATACCGTTTTGATTCCTGTAGCTTTGTAGTATAATTTGAAATCAGGACATGTGATACTTCCAGCTTTGTTCTTTTTCTCAAGATTGTTTCCACTATTTCAGGTCTTTTGTGTTGCCATGCAAATTTTAGAATTATTTGTTCTAGTTTTATGAAAAATGCCTCTGGTATTTTGATACAAATTGCACTGTATCTGTACATTGCCTTGAGGGATATGTCATTTTAAAAATATTAATTCTTCAATCCATGAACATGGTATAGCTTTCCATTTGTTTGTGTTCTTTCATCAGTGTCTTATGTTTCTTTCATCAGTGTCTTATGGTTTTCCAAGTACAGGTCTTTTACCCTCTTACATTTATCTCTAGGTATTTTATTTTTTTGTTTATTTTATTTTATTTTATTTTTTGTCTTTTTAGGGCCACACCCACAGCATATGGAGGTTCCTAGGCTAGGGGCTGAATCACAGCTGCAACTGCCAGCCTACATCACAGCCACATCAATGCCAGATCTGAGCGGCGTCTGCAACCTACACCACAGCTCACGGCAATGCCAGATCCCTAACCCATTGAGCGAGGTCAGGGATTGAACCTTCATCTTCATGGATACTAGTCAGAGTCGTTTCCACTGAGCCACTATGGGAACTCCTGGTGTTTTATTTTTTTGATGCACTTGTAAATGAGATTGTTTCTTTTTGATAGTTCATTGTTAGCATACAGAAACACAACAGATTTCTATAAATTAACTTTGTATCCTGCAATCTTACTGAATTCATTTATTCTAATGGTTTTTTGTGTCACCTTTAGAATCTTCTGTACATAAGTATCATGTCATCTGCAAATAGTGAGTTTTACTTCTTTCCAATTTGGATTTATTTCATTTCATTTGCTTTTTAGGGCCACACCTGCAGCATATGGAGGTTCCCAGGCTAGGGGTCCAATCAGAGCTGCAGCTGCCGGCCTACACCACAGCCACAGCAACACCAGATCTGAGTGGCGTCTGCGACCTACACCACAGCTCATGGCAACAATGGATCCTTAACTCACTGAGTGAGGTCAGGGACCAAACCCACATCCTCACAGTTACTAGTTGGGTTCGTTACCACTGAGCCACAACAGAAATTATTTGTTTTTATTTTTCTTGTCTGATTGCTGTGGCTAAGACTTCCACTACTACACTGAATAAAAGTGGAGAGAGTGGACATTCTTGTCCTGTTCCTACTCTTAGAGGAAATGCTTTCAGCTCTTCACAACTGAGTTTTAGGTTGGCTGTAGATTTATCATATATGGCCTTTATTATGTTCAAGTATGTTCACTCTACACCCATTCAGTTGAGAGTTTTTCTCATAAATGGATGTTAAATTTTGTCAAAGCAGAGTTCCCCTTGTGGCTCAGTGAAAACGAATCTGACTAGTCTCCACAAGGATGCAGGTTCGATCCCTGGCCTTGCTCAGTGGGTTAAGAATCTGGTGATGCTGTGAGCTGTGGCGTAGGTCACAGATGCAGCTTGGATCTGGTATTGCTATGAATGTGCCATAGGTTGGCAGCTATAGCTCTGATTTGACCCCTAGCCTAGGAACCTCCATATGCTGTGGGTGTGGTCCTAAAAAGACAAAAAAAAGAAAAAATTGTCAGAAGCTTTTTCTGCATCTATTAAGATGACCATATGATTTTTATTCTGCAATTTGTTAATGTGGAGTTTCACACTGACTGATTTGTGGATTCTGAACCATCCTTGCATCCCTGGGATAAATCCCATTTGATCATAGCATATGGTCCTTTTAATTTATTGTTTATTTTTTTAATTACACAAATTTCAATACCTTAAAAATTTTTTAAAATACAATTAAAGTCCTATGTGCTTGCTGTCAATCCCACTCCCTTCTTAGAGATTAAACACAATTATGAGTTTGATATAAATCTTTCTTGATTTTTCTTTATGATTTTACATACATATATTTGAATATAAATATATAATTTAGTATTCTTTAAATATCCATAGGATCACAGTTAAATACATTTTTAGATTTCATGTTATTATTGATAGATACTACCTAATTCTTTTAAACTGGTATAAAGATAATACAGATATATTGTTGAACATACACTATTAATCCACGCCATGAGACATGTTCCCTAAACCTAATGTGTTGTAGGTAGCTAGGATACTTGGAGAATAGGAGGGCAGGCAGAGGTAGGCAAGGATGAGATAATGAGGCCCTGGAAAGGCACCAGCGGTTTTTAAAGCTAGAAAGAACTATTATCTTATTTCTGTAACGGGTACAGAAGCATTCAAGAAATCCTAGTGATTTGAAATGCTGTTTGACAATACATCTTCCTCCCTCCTTCATACCCTCCTCATTAGAAAATGTCCAAGTATATTTGTTGAGTGCCTGACTCCTCTATAAATACTGGAGTGGCCATGGTGTGATATGCCATTTGAACATGTTTTCCATAAGCATTTGCTGGGTGATCCTATGTGAGGCAGCGGAGGGCTATACAAAGTGGTATAGTGGTGTCCAAAGCAGGGTCCAAGGCCCTCTGGAGGTGCTAGAGGGTCCTCCTGTTGGGCCACTACCAATCTAGATGATGTTCAAGTGCCACTAGACTGTAAACCTCATGGGGGTAGGGACCTCATCTCTTTTGTTTCCCCCTGTATTCCCAGCACCTAACATATGTCCTCACATATAGTATGTACTTCAGAAATACTGAATGAGTTAACCAATCCCAACATACAAATTCTTTCATTGCCTCCTAAAGGGAAATAATTATGTATCAAAATATGACCATAATTGAGTATTCACAAGCAAATGTGTATTTCCGGGTTTTATTGAAAACTCTAATATAATATTCTACTAAATCAAACCAGATGTCATCTAATAGTTAGAAATTCTGTAAAGCTTCCACATTCAGGCTTTTTACTTTTCTTTTCTTTTACCGCATGTATGGAAGTAGTTGGAATTTCTTCACTGTAAGGGAAAAAAGCTTTATTCTGCTGCATCCTTAATGCATCTTGAGTTGACTGGAAATCTCAACTAAGGGCTTTTTAATTAAGAACTGTTGTTCATTCATTCCTGTAATATTAAGGTAGTATGCTGTGGGTGTTGGGTTCACTCTATAATGTGAACAGATGCAAGGTTATCTGCTAAAGCTGTCCCTCCAAAGCCAGAGCCCAAGCCTAAAAAGACCTCTTTTAAAGAAGGGAGAGAGAGGACTCAAGGAGAACAAGGGCAAAGCTGATGTTTGCAAGGATGGGAATAACCTTGCAGATAATGGAAATGCTGAAAACAACCAGGCACAGAAAGTTGAAGGTGCTAGAGTTGCCATGAGAAAAAAATTTTTTTTAATTGTGGTAAAATACTTATAACATAAAATTTATCATCTTAATCATTTTTAAGTGTGTAGTTTAGTAGTGTTAAGTACATTCACAGTGCTTTGCAACAGATCTCCAGAATTTTTTTTTTTTTTTTTTTTTTTTTTGTCTTTTTGTCTTTTGTTGTTGTTGCTATTTATTGGGCCGCTCCCGCGGCATATGGAGGTTCCCAGGCTAAGGGTCGAATCGGAGCTGTAGCCACCAGCCTACGCCAGAGCCACAGCAACGCGGGATCTGAGCCGCGTCTGCAACCTACACCACAGCTCACGGCAACGCCAGATCCTTAACCCACTGAGCAAGGGCAGGGATCGAACCCGCAACCTCTTGGTTCCTAGTCGGATTCGTTAACCACTGCGCCACGACGGAACTCCTCCAGAATTTTTTTCATCTTGCAAAACGGAAACTTTATTCTCTCTCTCTTCTTTTTTTTTAGGGCCACACCTGCAGCATTTGGAATTTCCCAGGTTAGGGGTCAAACGGAGCTGTAGCTGCTGGCTGATGCCATAGCCACAGCCACAGGGGATCCGAGCCACGACTGCGACCTACACCACAGCTCACGGCAACGCCTGATCCTTAACCCACTGAGGGAGGCCAGAGATCGAACCCACAACCTTATGGTTCTTTCACCACTGAGCCACGACGGGAACTCCTAATTCCTCCAATTTTTGATGGGTTGATATTCAGAATGATTTTTCTCATCAGTATTACATGAAATCCTCTAGCTGATAAAGACTAAATGTTTACATTCTTCTCAAGAGTTGATGAATTTTTATATACTAACACAGAGCAGGAATCATTCATTTGAATCATCCATGCCCTTTCAGCTCCTTGGTCTTTCCTCTCCTTCACAGCCACATATCTAATGGCACTCTCCAGGTTCACTGCCCTCTTTCCTCCCCTCCTGGTCTCTCCAGTCCAGCATCCATCCCCATTACGCCCTTGAAACTGCATTTACCAGGGTCATCCATGGACCCCATGTTGACAATTCCAACAGATGGTTAATTTTTTTTTTTGTCTTTTTGTCTTTTTCTAGAGCCACACCCACAGCATATGGAGGTTCCCAAGCTAGGGGTCCAATCAGAGTTACAGCTTCCGGCCTATGCCACAGCAACACAGGATCCAAGCCTCGTCTGTGACCTACACCACAGCTCACAGCAATGCTGGATCCTTAACCCACTGAGCGAGGCCAGGGGTCGAACCTGCAACCTCATGGTTCCTAGCTGGATTCGTTAACCACTGAGCTACGACAGGAACTCCAACAGATGGTTAGTTTTATGTGTTCACTCAACTGGACTAAGAAACTCCCAGATAGCTGATAAAATATTATTTCTGGGTGTGTCTGTGTTTCCAGAAGAGATTGGCATTAACTCAGTACACTAAGTAAAGAGATGTGCCCTCACCAACATGGATGGGCACCATCCAATTGGTTGAGGGCCCAAATGGAACAAAAATGCAATGGAAAGGCAAATTATCTCTTTCTTGAGCTGGGACACCCACTTTCCTGCCTTTGGACATCAGAATTCCTTGTTCTTGGATCTTCAGACTCCAGAACTTACATCAACAGCTCTTTGATTCTCAGGCCTTCAGACTGAATTATTCCACTGACTTTCCTGATTCTCTAACTTGGAGATGGCAAATCATGTAACTTCTTGGCCTCTGTAACTACATGAGTCAATTCCTATAAACTCTCTCTCCATACATACATATACAGATTCCTTTCTCTGGAGAACCCTCACACAAATGCTTTTCAGACTCCATTTCAGTTTCTGAGTGCCTGTCTACCTAATGTTGTGCAGGCACAGGGGAATGAGAATAGACCCTCCATCTCCAGATCACTCAAAACAAAAGCCAAAGTCCTCACAGTGGCCTACAAGGCTCTAAAATCTTGTCCCCGTTGAGAGACAATTCTTCATGAATATCTTATATTTTGGTACTTCTTAGAGCAGAGGTACTGGATGCCTTTATTTCAACTGTTTTCTCAAGGATGTTTCTATAAAGAAACAGAGCCTTTCAAAGAGAGTCTCCATCTGGGGCAGGGGACAGGTCTGTCTGCTGTCCCATGTAATACTGTTTCCCTCTTGGTCAAAAGTCAGCCAGGTTTGCTTCAACTGAAGTCCACTGGGTTCCCTGAGCTCTGGGTTATTCAGCTTTGGTGCAAACGCACTATATGAGCAGCATCCACCTTGGCTGCTCTGCATCACCCCCAAAGAACTTGGTGGGGTGGGGGTGGGGAGTGTAAAACACACAAACATGACGCTCATGCTACTTGCTATGCTTGGGTAATAAAATACTTTTCTCTGCCCTAAAACTCTTGTGTCTTCCAATATCCATGAAAGTGTGCCTGGCTAACTCATTTGCTTGCAAACAAGGTAGACTCAGAACTTTCCCGATTCTTTGGGGTTTTTTTTTGCTTTTTAGGGCCACACCCACAGCATACGGAGGTTCCCAGGCTAGGGGTCCAATCAGAGCTCCAGCTGCCGGCCTTCACCATAGCCACAGCAATTCGGGATCCAAGCTGTTTCTGCCATCTACACACAGCTCACGGCAACACTGGATCCTTAACCCACTGAGCAAGGCCATAGAACCCACATCCTCACAGATACTAGTTGAGTTCATTACCACTGAGCCACACAGGGAACTCCTGTTTGTCCTTTTGTACATTTGTACCAAACTGTTTTAATCACCTAAAATGTTTTACCATCTGGTAGTGCTAGATCCCTCTCCTTGTTCTTTTTCAGAGCCTCTTTTCTGAATATTCTTGTTTACTTTTCCATTGAATTTTAGGAACAAACAGGATAGTTTAAAAAAAAAAAAAACACATGGGAGTTTCCTGGTGGCCTAGCTGTTAGGACTTGTCCCTTTCACCACTGCAGGGGTCCAAACCCTTTTGGGAACTGAGAACTCACATTAGGCCGCTGCGCACTGGGGCCAAAAAATTAATTAATTAATTAATAGAAATAAGTTCTTTAAAACACACATTAATCCTACTAGTACTTTATAGTAACTATATTAAATTTGTAATTTTACTTAGCGAAAAGTGACATCTTTATGACATTGAGTCTTCCTATCCAAAAACATCATTCATTTTTCCTTTTGACTCAGTTTTCTTATCTGTAAGATGGGAGCAATAATGCTAATCTCATAGGGCTGTCCTCAGAATTAAATGAGAAGATGCATGTACAGGACAGCATAGTGGGAACCAATGTGTTACTTTCCCACTTCCCAGGGTATGAACTAGCACTTGGTTACTAGACTATTCTGAACTTCGGTTCCCCCATTTGTGAACTGGGTATAAGAGTATCTGCTTCACACGGCTGTAACGAGGGTTAAATGAGATGAGGCATGTTCTAGAAAACAGGCAATCTGAGCGAACTGACTTAAAGCAGAAGCTTTCTAGGATTCACTTTAGGTCGAGGGCTCTCAAATCAACTCATCCTTCCGAGAACCTACCTACGCCCGGTAGCCAGCTTTCCCCAGAGTGCCTTGGAATGCGGTCAGATTTGAAACCACCATCCGGAGCGTCTAGGTCCAACCCGGAGACTCCAAGATACTGCCCCACCCTCTGGGCTGAGGCGCTGCCACGTCTCGCGGGTTCAGCTTTCTCTATGGAAGAAGGCGGGGCCAACTCAGGCACGCCCCCAAGCGCAGTCGTCACGCCCGAGGCCCGCCCCTCCGCGGTCTGAGTCGCTGGTAGGGCGGCACCGGATGGCAGAACGCCATGACGCTACGAAGGGGCGGGGCGAGCACGCTCCCGGAAGTCCCGGGGGAGGAGGTGTTACGTATATCCGGCAAGTAGCTGGCGTTCGCGGGTGCTTCTGGGCGCTGTGCGCTGAGGGAGGGTCCAAGCCGCCCGCCACTGCCGGAGGAGTCCCTTGGGCTGTGAGTTAGGGGGGCTTCGGCGACGGAGGGAGTCGGGGTCAGAGGGCCTGCGGTGCCGCAGGGAGGGTTGGGGTGGAGGCCGGCGCAGGCAGGGTTGTGGGGGGGAGGGAAGTGACACGCAGGCGGTTCTGTGGGGCCGCGGGGCTCATTCTGGGCGGGGACAGGCCGGCTTGGCCGGGTCTCCTCGGTCCCCTGCCGACCTCTGGGGTATCGGGTCCATCTGCATTTCGCTCGGGGGTTTTTACAAACTGCTGAGCGGGATAACAGTTTTCCTGTTAGTAGGTGCGTTCGGGTTTACTAGTTGACTTCACATCCTCTGTCTCAGATGAGCCTCACTGCTCTCGGTGGGGTGGGTTGAAGTCCTTGATGAGTATCCTTTTACAGATAACGGGCACTAAGGCTCCCCAGGAACAGTGAAATGCCCAAGGTCCCGCAGATAGCATGAGCGTTCGAACACGATCGCCTTGGCTCTTAGACCAGGGCTCTACCACCCCCATTTCAGCTGTGTGTTAATAATCTACTGTCCTGGGCCTAAGCCTGTATTTTCTCCTTCCACCTCCTCCTCTTTTCCTCCTCTTCCGTGCATGTAAGAATTCTGTTAGTATTCTCTTGCTCTTGTCTTTTCTTCTTTACCTCAATACATCAGCTTAGTTTGTGACAGGAGGCTTTACAGAGTTTTCCAGTGGGCCTGACCTTTGACATTTACCCTGCAGCTAAGCAGAGTTTCTTTGTTAAAAACCTTGCTACCCCAGATCTGTCAGGAATGGTGTCCCAGAGTTGCTCTGAGCATGTATAAGAAGTAATGAATATGTATAAGATGTAATACATATGTATATATTTTTTTATTGGCTAATCGTCAGCCTAGTGCTCCACCTTTTTATTTATTTGAATCAGTCAGTCCTGAAATGTGAAAATGTTAGTTTTAGGTACATTGGCAGTGCTTTTTTTTGGTAGTTAAAGCCCTTAAATATTGGGGGTAGTCTAATTTGCTGGAAGATACCATAAGGTAGGAAAGCGTATCAAGGATAGAAAAGAAATACAATGCTAGTTGTTAACATATAATTCAAGAGTTGTGGTGAGTTGTAAGGAAGAAAACTTTAAATTATCATCCGAAGCTTTATTTCTTTTTTAAAGCAGTTCTGTGATTTGCATTGGAATTTTATGTGATATCAACAGGGAGAGCTTTGGCTTTGGCATTAAGAGGGGAAAGTTTAAGTCCTAGCATTGTTACTTTTTAAGCTGAGCAGTGTTGGTTAAGCTATCTAGGAGTGTTAGCATCCTCATCTTCTTAAGTGAGGCCACGATTCCTACCTGGTAAGGTTGCTGTGAGGTTGAAATGAAATGTATGTGCAGGCACTGTATAAACTGAAAAACTTTTCACAAGGAGGTACAGAGCCTAAGATCGCAAGGATAGAGGAGCCATCAGAGCTGTCTCCGTAACTTTGGGTAGCAATACAGTGCAACTTTTTGGGTCCAGTAAGAGTTTTTATTATTTATTTATTTATTGCTTTTTAGGGCCACACCCATGACATATGGAGGTTCCCAGGCTAGGGTTCTAATCGGAGCTGTAGCCACGGGCCTGCACCAGAGCCACAGCAGCTCGGGATCCGAGCTGCATCTGAGACGTGTCTGTGATCTACACCACAGCTCATGGCAACACAGTGTCCTTAACCCACTGAGCAAGGCCAGGGATCGAACCTGCGACCTCATGGTTCCTAGTCGGATTCGTTGCCAGTGTGCCACGACAGGAACTCCAGTTTTTATTATTTTTTAACATCATCCAAGAGTTTCTTTAAGCACTGTTCCATAGTTTTGGAAGGAGGAATTATAAGACTTTTAAAGCAGGGATGTCAAGGCAAAATAAATTAGTAAATCAAAGTAGTTCAGTTAACTATGAAAATTTCCTTAGAATGGGGTTTCCCCCTTGTCACCTAAGGTGACTTTATCTAATTGGGAATACTTTTAAAATGATGTGGCGGGAGTTCCTGTCGTGGTGCAGTGGTTAACGAATCCGACTAGGAACCGTGAGGTTGAGGGTTCAATCCCTGCCCTTGCTCAGTGGGTTAACGATCTGGCGTTGCCATTAGCTGTGGTGTAGGTTGCACACGCGGCCCGGATTCCCCGTTGCTGTGGCTCTGGTGTAGGCTGGCAGCTACAGCTCTGATTCGACCCCTAGCCTGGGAACCTCCATATGCCGCAGGAGCGGCCCAAGAAATGGCAAAGAGACCAAAAAAAAAAAAAAAAAAAAAAAAAAATGATGTGGCAAAACTTTACAAAGAGTCTGTAAAACACTGACTAGAAACCAGTGTGGTACAGATGAATATATAAGCGTTTGGTTTTAAAGGCATGGTAAGTGGGAGTGACCTTAATGAAAGGTGCTCTCTAAAAGTGAGCTGTGCTTCTCCAAGTCGCAGAAAACAGGGAAGGATGACTAGTTTGGTGGGATTGCAGTGGAAAGGCACGTTGTTTTACTTACCTACAGTGGAAACTTAAGCATAGGAACTTTGTGTGTTTAAGTCATTGGACTTCTTAAAGTGGAGATTGTTTCTGGATAAAACTACTATTTACCATACTAATATGGTCTCTTTGTATATTTTGATGTTACTGAAGAAGGTCAAAAACCTTTAGTATCTTTATAAAAAAGTCCTCAGTCTCCACCCCTACCCAAACTCCCAGGCTTCATTTGGCCCTCCATGGTAAGAGCCATAGAAGATAAGCACAAAGCTATCAGGGCACAAGCCTGATAAACAATCCAGTTATTTGATGAAAAAGACAATTAACGTACACTCTCTCCATATTTCAGTTTCTTCTTCGTCTAACATTCCTTGAGTGAAGAATGTAGATGGATTTTTGTAGCTAACCTTTTTACAGTTAACTCTTGTTGACTTTTAAAATAAAATTCATGAAATTTATTTGATAGCAGTTGGTCATATCTAGTATAAGGCCTTGTGTTCAGATGTTCGTGCTGATGGGTGGAGAGGAGTGAAAATGGGGGAATCATTCTTTTTACTGCACCGAGTTATTGAGGCAAAACTTCAAGGTAATTAGGAAATGCTGACTCTGAGAAACACCCACAGTTGGCTCTTACATTCAGAAGTCCTTTTGCTTATTACCAGTGGATGTCAGTAACTTTGGGTCATCTTTTGTTTTGTCTAGGCTTATGGGAAACAGTAGGAAGGTGGTGTTAGGATCAGTATTAATTAAGGTATGTACTTAGCTAAGAACCCACCTTTATGTTCTAAATGAGTGTTCTTATTTTAAGAAAGTCCTTATTTGTAAAATGGGTTAGGTCTTGATTTTTCAGATGATAGGATTCTCTTATCTCTTCATGGCTCTCCAGATATTTTTCTCTTATCTCTTGTGGCTCTCCAGTATAGAGATATCATCTTTTTCTAAATTGAGATGCATGTCTGTAAGAGGGTTTAAACAAATATTGTTTCAGAAGAGATAGCATTGCTAAGTGGAGGAGTGCAAATTGTGTCAGCCAGTAAGATCTTGGTGACCTTGTTTTTTTAGAGTTGTTTACAAGGATGGGTTAATATGCTTTTCATTCAGTTTAATATACCTTTTATTCTTATTTCCTGCTTAGTGCATCAGTGTGACATTTTGGTCCAGATTACTGATGGGGCTGATTTCCTAGAAGTTTTGCTAACTGGTAGACAGCAGTGGTGTATCTAGGGAATGTGAATGAGCAGCTGCCTGGAGGAGTGAGTCACAGTAAAAAAGAGGAAAGTATATCTTTAACTCCTAATCCTCCGAGTATCATAGATTGAAATCTATTAGAAAACCAGAAGTTTGTGCAGATCTGAGGACCCTAGAGACTTCCCTCCAGGGTGCACAATCCTTTGGGTGCCCCAAAACATGGGGCTGTAAACATGTATCAGGGCCAGTGAATGAGAGTTAACTTCTCCAGAACTGTACGAGCATTGAGAAAGCTTACCTTTGCTGCTTTCTTATTTTATGCAGGTAGTGAGCATTAATAATGTCTTTCATCTTTGAGTGGATCTACAATGGCTTCAGCAGTGTGCTCCAGTTCCTAGGTAAAGCCATATCCTTGAAATATATCATAGGTTTCAAAGTTTGTGCAATTTCTCTAAGTTTAAACATGAGCAGGCTTTGGTGTGTAGAGAGCAAATTATGTTAACATCTTCTTTTTCCCTTTTAGGACTCTACAAGAAATCCGGAAAACTTGTATTCTTGGGACTGGACAATGCAGGCAAAACCACTCTTTTACACATGCTCAAGGATGACAGATTGGGCCAACATGTTCCAACATTACATCCCAGTAGGTTTGAAAATAGCAGGTGACCATTTGATATTTGAGGGTCATTGTCAGGGTAAGAGGATGAATCCTCATTTGATGCAGTTGTTTTATTAACTGAAGCCCCAAAAGGCAGCTCACTTGAAAAAAAATTCCATATAAGACACACTCAGGTCAAATACCCATGAATCTAAACCTCTGCAACTTTGTCACTGTTTTCACTAGTCCTGCAGTGGGACACATCTCATATCTACTTATAAGGAGCAGCAGACACTTTAGAGAAAAAGAGATTTAGATTAAGAATGTTTTCACCCTTGTATCCTCTTCTTACCAAATGAAACCTTCATTAGGTTTTGCTTTTGTATTGGATTACAATACTGGTAACTGGGCCTTGTTGGATGGAGAAGTTTATTACTTTTCTTTATTTTTTAGCATCAGAAGAGCTGACAATTGCTGGAATGACTTTTACAACTTTTGATCTCGGTGGGCATGAGCAAGGTAAGAGAAAAAGCTCAATGGAAGCATGCTATTGACTTCTGGTTCGTTTTGTTCCCCCTCTTTTTTAAAGCAGCGTGTCATATTTACTTCTTAAGTTGCTTGCTTTTAGTTATTTTATTTATTTTATTTTATTTTATTTTGTCTTTTTAGGACTGCATTCACAGATATGGAGGTTCCCAGGCTAGGGGTTGAGTAAGAGCTGTACCCGCTGGCCTACGCCACAGCCACAGCAATGCCAGATCCAAGCCACATCTGCAACCTACACCACAGCTTATGGCAACACCAGATCCTTAACCCATTGAGAGAGGCTAGGAATCAAACCTATGTCCTCATGGATACTAGTCAGATTTGTTTCTGCTGAGCCATGACGGGAACTCCTTAAATTGCTTGCTTTTAGGATTGAAATCTTGATTAGTAAAGTTGTTTTATTCATTTGTTATTTTTAAGTAATTTCAAACTTGTCAAAAGTTGTGTAAATAATATGGAGCACTCCCCTCTTTATAACTTTTGTCCAAATTTATTAGTCTCCCTTTCTGTATAAGACACGTAAATATTTATTTTTCTTGAACCATTTGTGAGTTCATTGTGCTCTTTTAGTCTTTAATATTTTAATGCATATTTTCTAATAGTAAGAATATTCCCTTACATAATCATAGTAACTATCAAACCCAGGAAGTTTTATTTACTGTTCTATACTGTATCCCCCCTTTTTTGCTATTTGTTCTAATAATCTCCTTTATAGCTTTTTTTTTTTTTTTTTTTTTTTTTTTTTGTCTTTTTGCCTTTTTCTAGGGCCACTCCCGCGGCATATGGAGGTTCCCATGCTAGGGGATCAAATCGGAGCCGTAGCCCCCGGCCTACGCCAGAGCCACAGCAACTCGGGATTGGAGCCGCAACTTCGACCTACACCACAGCTCACAGCAAGGCCGGATCGTTAACCCACTGAGCAAGGGCAGGGATCGAACCCGCAACCTCACGGTTCCTAGTCAGATTCGTTAACCACTGCGCCACAACAGGAACTCCTATAGCATTTTTTTAAAAATAAGATCCAGTATGATATCACATAAAAAAATTTAATCATATCTCTTCTGTATCCTTTATTAAGTGGAATGTAAGTATGTAGGAAATTAAGTTATTTGTAAGTAATTTAAAATTTTTCAAAAGTTGCAGAAATAATACAGTGACTATTTGTGACCACTCCAATCTGAATTGCTATTTTTTAAATATTCTCCCCATTTGGGGCAGTTGGTGGAACATTTTCTTCTGCCTTCTTGTTCTCCTCAAATGCTTTTTGCCTTACTCAGGCTGTGTTCATTTGGTTCCCAGATTCCCATCAGGTGTTTTAGAGATATGCAGAATGGGACATCTTCATCTGATGGACACTTTACATTTGGCAAGACTCTAGGCTTAGGAGTAAAACATTTAAGATGCGAGAATAAATATTCTGGGAAGGCAGGAAAAAGAAACTGTTGAGTTTCTGTCAGGTTTACTTATTTGTTATTAAACTGAGTTGAGAAGTCTTCTTTTGGAGCATTATGTTATTAGGTAGAATTTAATATAGTTTTTCAAGTACAGTTTAAAAAAATAGAATATTGGTAATTATAATAGTAAAGTCAAGCAATTTTAGCCAAAAGGAGAGATCCAAATAATTTTGTAGTCAGTGATTTTGTTAATATATAATTATATATTTATTTTATTCAGTTAATATTCATGTTCTACAAAATTATTTAGTATGATCACTACATAAAATATTTGTATAGAAAAAAGATTGAAAGAAAATGTGGAAACAGTAGCAGTGACTGTGTATTGATGGAGGATTATAGATTATCTTCTTTCCTTTTTTCCATAATGAGCTTGTATTATTTCCATTTGGGTAGGAGGGGTGTAATGGTATCTTTTATGCTTCTTTCTTTCTTTTTTTTTTTTAGGGCCGCACCTGCGGCATATGGAGGTTCCCAGGCTGTGGGGCGAATCAGAGCTGTAGCTGCCGGCCTACGCCACAACCACAGCAACGCAGGATCTGAACTGCATCTGCAACCTACAACACAGCTCACGGCAATGCCAGATCCTTAACCCACCAAGCAAGGCCAGGGATTGAACCTGCATCCTCATGGATGCTAGTCAGATTCGTTAACCACTGAGCCACTACGGTAACTCCTTATGCTTCTTTCAAAAGTATTTATAATTGCTTACAAATTTAAATTCAGAGATAATGCAGTTATAAGCTGAACAGAGGCCATCTGGAGAATACAGAAGGAGTAGGTGTTTTTTGACACCTGAACTAGAAATTGTATGTTATTTTGAGTGATAATTTTAGCTTTTAGTTTTTGATAGAGAAGGGACATGCGTTTAGGTACAGATGGTCCCCAACTTAACAATGGTTCAGCTTAAGATTTTTTGACTTTACAGTGTTGTAGAAGTGATATGCGTTCAGTAGAAACTTTATTTCATATTTCGAATTTTGAACTGTTCCTGGGCTAGTGACCTATGGTACCATAGTCTTTCTTCAGGCTGGGCAGTCGCAGCTCCCAGTCAGCCAGGTGATTGTGAGGGTAAACGACTGATAAACTTACAATCATTCTGTTCCTATATAACCATTCTGTTTTTCACTTTCAGTACAGTATTAAGTAAATTACAGGAGGGAATCAAGACATTTTAAAATAGACTTTGTAGGGACTTCCCTAGTGGCCTAGCGGTTAAAGATTCAGTGTTGTTACTGCTGTGGCTCAGGTTCGAACTCTGGCCCCAGAACTTCCCTGTGCCCCAGGTATGGCCAGTAAATAATGTTTAATTAGGCTTTGTGTTAGGTGATTGAGCCCAATTGTAAGCTGATGTAAGTGTTCTGAGCACGTTTAAGGTCAGCTAGGCTAAACTATGGTTGGTAGGTTAAGTGTATTAAATGTATTTTTTTTTTTTTTTTTTTTTTTTTTTTTGTCTTTTTGCCTTTTCTAGGGCCGCTCCCACGGCATAGGGAGGTTCCCAGGCTAGGGGTCCAGTCGGAGCTGTAGCCACCGGCCTTCGCCACAGCCACAGCAACGAGGGATCCGAGCCACGTCTGAGACCTACACACCACAGCCCACGGAAACACCAGATCCTTAACCCACTGAGCAAGGCCAGGGATCAAACCTGAAACCTCATGGTTCCTAGTCGATAAATTTACCACTGCGCCATGATGGGAACTCCAAATGTATTTTTGACTTATGGTACTTTCAACTTACAGTGGATTTATCTATACATAGCCGTATTGTTAGTTGGTAAAGGTCTGTACATAGTTTTGTTTTATTGGACCGAGGAAAATTTACTTCAGAAACACTTTTTCATAATAACTTAGCCACCATTTTTCAGAAGTTACTAAAATGTTGTACATTTGGAGTTTTCCTTTATTATTTTTTTTTTTTGGTATAACTTTAAAATTTTTTTTTTAAGATTTTTTTTTTTTTGTCTTTTTTTTTTTCTTTTGCTATTTCTTGGGCCGCTCCGGCGGCATATGGAGATTCCCAGGCTAGGGGTCCAATCGGAGCCGTAGCCACCGGCCTATGCCAGAGCCACAGCAACTCGGGATCTGAGCCGCGTCTGTGACCTACACCACAGCTTACGGCAACGCCGGATCGTTAACCCACTGAGCAAGGGCAGGGACCGAACCCGCAACCTCATGGTTCCTAGTCGGATTCGTTAACCACTGCGCCACGACGGGAACTCCAATATAAATTTTGACTTATAAAAGTAGCTCAGGCTCAGTGTAACAAATTCAGTATACAGTCAGTATACAAAAATGGAAGGTAAAAGTGAAAGTTCCTATAGCCTCTCCTTCCCAGTCCTGCTCTTCAGAGGTAACCATTGTTAAATGTTTGATGTAGAGATGTTTCTTTTCTTTTTTTGTGTGTGTCTTTTTGTCTTTTTAGGGCCCCACCCACAGCCTTTGGAGGTTCCCAGGCTAGGGGTCAGATCAAAGCTGTAGCTGTCGGCCTATACCACAGCCATAACAACGTGGGATCCAAGCCGCCTCTGCAGCCTACACCACAGCTCACGGCAACGCCAGATCCTTAACCCACTGAGCAAAGCCAGGGATCAAACCCACAACCTCCTGGTTCCTAGTGGGGTTCGTTAACCACTGAACCATGATGGGAACTCCGAGATGTTACTTTCCTTAATCATCCCATTGAAAGGACCAAAAATGAATGGCTTAGAAGTTATAATACAATTAAAACATTACTACCCAAACCATTATCACTTCATGTTACAAACAACAAAAATAAAATAAAATTTATCAGGCACACTGGGCTAAATAAGGAGACTGAGGTAATTGGCCTGGGACTGCAACCACCTGTAAAAGCCCAGTCTTCCTACAGAGTGAGTGGATGAAGGTGTCAGTACACTTATATACTGGTTAGTTAGAAACTAACTTGGGGAATTCCCATCGTGGCGCAGCAGAAACGAATCCAACTAGGAACCATGAGGTTGCAGGTTCGATCCCTATCCTCGCTCAGTGGGTTAAGGATCCGGCCTTGCTGTGAGCTGTGGTGTAGGTCACAAACGTGACTCAGACCTGGCATTGCTGTGGCTGTGGTGTAGGCTGGCAGCTACAGCTCCGATTAGACCCCTAGCCTGGGAACCTCCACGTGCCACAGGTGTGGCCCTAAAAAGGACAAAAGACAAAAAAAAGAAAAAAGAAAAACTAACTTGGGACTAAAGTTATATGGACAAGTTACTTGCATTCTGTTATTTAACTCAGGGTTGCAAATTAAAATGGCTCCAGGAGGTAGGTCATTTGAGTGAGTGAAATTGGGTGTAAGACAGTAGGGAGTGGTGGAAACTTTGGCAAACTGAGGAACTGAGGCCTCACCTAAAGGGCAGCCCCCACTCAGTTCCAACAGATTATTATCTGTCCAGCATGGAGCTAGGTAGGCATAGGATTGCCAGATGTTGCAGCTTTTCACAAAATCAGGCAGAAAGCTCTGATTTTCAAATTTTTAAAAATCAGATTCAATTCATGGACCAGCAGTTTATACCCTTCGTTCTGACTTAATACTGGCTGGGACTTGGAGACTCCATACAGAGTCTAATGCTATTGAAACCTGACCAGGATTTGCCTACTTTCTAGACCATTAAGCTATTCATTTTGAGAATTTTTTTTTTTTTAATTGATGCAACTGCATACTTTGTCTTTTAGCACGTCGGGTTTGGAAAAATTATCTCCCAGCAATTAATGGGATTGTCTTTCTGGTGGACTGTGCAGATCATCCTCGACTCATGGAATCCAAAGTCGAGCTTAATGTATGTTTATGTTTTTTTCCTTTCCTGGCCTGTTTCTTTTAAGAATACAGCTCAGTAGTACCAGTACTTAATCATTCCAGTTAACATTTGGTAAAAGTTCTAATTAGAGGAAGAAAATGTTTTAAAATCTAAGACACTGCTTTTCAATGTCCTGAGAAAGCTCAGCTCAGACACCAGTAAATTGCTTTTGTTTTGTATGTGCACTTTGCTCAGGACACTCCTCAGCTAATGCCTGCTTTCCCAAAATAACTAATGTCTTTTCCTTTTACATAGCGGGTACAGTCACTCTTTATGAAGTGTTGGCGCAGTGAAACCTTAAAGGAGATACTAGGGATCTCTACATTTTTTTTGAATCTGTGTTCTCAGGTTGTGCCTGCCCACCCTTGGGCTGAGGGTAACTTACCAGACCTTAACAGTCTGTCCTCAGTCTGCAGTTTCAGTCACCTGCCATGTTTAATACTAACTAGGATTTACTTCAAGTTTTCTCCTTTCTCAACATTGTATTTTCTTGGCTTGATAATCTCTGTCATATTGCCTTTGTTTTCCCTACTATGTCTCCCTGTGCCTCTTCTTTCTCTTTGAGGACTGCCTCTCTGCATTCTTGTTCCTAGCAATTTGAACCTCTCTTAGGTTTGTTTGTACGTATGTTTGTTGAATCTAAAGTGCTAATCTCTTGTAGAATCGCCTAAGGGCAGTCCTTCCCTTACTTGACCTCTTGGCACTGGTCATTCTCTCTCTCCTTAAAGTCCCCTTTATATTCTTGACTTTGGTGCTCTCTCTCTCTCTGGCCAGTACTTCTCAGACTCTTTCAAGAGCACCTGTTCTCCTGCTTAGCCCTTAAATTCTGGTGTTCCCCAGGGTCTGTAATTTTTATCCAGGCTGGTCTAGGCTTCTCCCATTTCTTCATATGCAGCCTACATGGCAGTGACCCCCAAATGGATTTCTCTTCTTTAACCTCTCTTCAGCTCCAGCCTTATACATAATGCTACTTATTAGACAACTCTGCCTTCCAATTCTGTTCTCCCAGAATGGAACTATTCCTCTTCCCTCTCATGGATCTGGACATGCGGTGAATTACAGTAGATTTCACCACCCCCCTGCCACTTACTATAATGCTAGAAGGAACTTTCTCTGACTTGCCTTTGTCCTACTGAATGTCCTTTACTACTTTGGGGATAAAATCTGCAAATCTTTTTTTCATAGCACATAAGATCCTTCATGATCTTTCCTATTTATTTCTCTAGCTTTTCTCTCTGTTGTCTGACCTTGAACAACTTGTACTCCTCTGAGTATGCACAAGTGACTGACTGTTTCTGCCTTTTTTTTCTCACCTGACCCTTACCCCCTTTTGCTGGTAAATTTCAAAATGTCCTTTAAGAGAGCTCAGAGTTCAGGTATGTGACTGCTTCTGTGAAACCTTCCCCAGCCTCTCAGACTGTTAGACCTTATCACTGTCTGTTTTCTTTCTTTTTTTTTCTTGTCAGGGCCGCAGGTGCGGCATATGGAAGTTCCCCAGGCTAGGGGTTGGATCCAGAGCTGCAGCTGCCATCCTACACCACAGCAGCAGCAACATCTGTGAGCTGCATTTGATATCCGAGCTTCGTCTTCAGCCTACACCACAGCTCATGGCACCACCGGATCCTTAACCACTGAGCGAGGCCAGGGATCAAACCTGCATCCTCATGGATACTAGTTGGGTTCTTAACCCGCTAAGCCACAGTAGGAACTCCCAGTGTCTCTTGTCTTTACTGATTTTCTTATAGGTCTCTCCCACTGAAAGGTGAACCTAGGTGGTAGGAACCTTGTCTTATTTCTTTGTGAAACCCCTGTACCTAGCAAAGCATCAGGCACGTAGTAGGCACTGTGTTAGTATTTAATGAATGAATGACATCCTCACTCTGAGTCTGACATTTCCTCAAACTTGAGATGTTTGAAGTAGATTCCCCTTTATCCTTACAAATCCACTCTCCTTTCTAGTTTGTCCCCTCAGTGAGAACAAGATTCCCAGGCTTGAAATCTCTGCCCACTTTGACTCCTGTCTTATCTGTCTTATTGTTTAGACATCAGTCGTTTGCTTCTTTCTCCAGAATGCCTGTTGGGCTCTTCAGTACGTACTGCTGTCTTAGGCTAGATCATCGTCCCTTACCTGAGCACCACAGATAGATAACTATTTGTGAATTCATTGTACTGAAAGTGTAGATTCCAATAATTTCTGGATTTGGGGTCTTTAGGACATGTTGCAGCTAATAACTTCTCAGACTGGCACCATCATGGTTGTCATCCTTTCTCAATGCATTTACTCTGTCACCACATGTCAACATAATTGCTTTAATCCAGCCACATGGTACTCCATGTAGCCTATGAATTCTTTTCTTTCCGTAAGCTTCTTTGGAGTCTACCTATCCAAACCCTGCGCCTCCTTCAGAGTCCAATTTAGTTTTCCTTTGCTAAGACTTCCTTGAGCCTTTGTCACCATTTGATTTTCCTGAATGTCTGTTAGTATTTATATTTTCTTCCTATTCATTGTGACACTTAATCATCCACTTGCCTTCCCTTGTTGACAGAGGAACATAGAGTGAGGATTCCTTGAGCCAGGGATGTGTCTGATCCTTCCTTTTCTCTTCCTCTCAGAGTCTGATATGGAGCTTTGCACACATGGGGCATCTAGTGAATAGCTGGGGTCTAATGTCACCTTTGAGGCGTTATAGCCAGAGCTTTGTTCTAGGACACTGCTCAGTGGATGGAAGAGGATGACTCTGGCTGAATGATTTTGCCCAAAGTTAAGGTTGGGCAGTTCTACTGCTTCGAAAATAGACATAATTTTATATTATAATTGTTTTGAAGATAATGGGGGATTTTTACTAATATCAAGGTAATTTTTAAGGGGTTTTTGCCTAATGTTAAGGGTGTTATATAATGTCAAGATTAACGTTTAGTTAATCACTCAAGTATAAATATGATCAGATTTTCACTTTACTTTTGATACCTTCCAGACAAGTGAAAATTAAAGTTGTTTTCATTACCTGGTGGGCTTTTATAGATTGCTCACTTAACTCTTTTTTTTTTTTTTTTTTTTTTTTTTGACTTGTCTTTAGGCTTTAATGACTGATGAAACAATATCCAATGTGCCAATCCTTATCTTGGGTAACAAAATTGACAGAACAGATGCAATCAGTGAAGAAAAACTCCGTGAGATATTTGGGCTTTATGGACAGACCACAGGAAAGGTAGGTGAAGACTCTTCAGGGGATGTGTTATAAAGGAAATACGCAGCTTTTGAAACCTTCATGTTCTGCTGCCTAGATTTTAACTTGTCTTACAAACGTTTAACTGGGCTTTGGATGTGTTCTACTAGAGGTGATTTGTAGACGTCGGAAGCAGGAGCGTATTCTTTCTTTAACTTTTCTAATGAGCGTTTCCTTGGGTGAATGAGGATGAAGAGAATGGTAGAAAAAACAAACTTGTCATTTTAAGAATTTTCTGTCTTTCAAAACCAGTTCTGAGAAATTGCTTTTGAAAGGGTCCTTAGCCAGAATTTTTGTTTGTTTGTTTTTTGACTGGAAATTTCAGGTTATGAAGAGTGATCATTTCTGTCACTTTCTAAGCATTGAAGTCAGAGCACTGGGTCAGCCTCAGTGCTCCTTGCTGAGAGAGGTGGGACTAGTTCCCCTATTTTGAAGATAAGGGAACTCTGAGAGTGACTGGTTCAGGTCTACACAGCAGGTCAGTGACAAAACCAGAAATAGATCCCAGATCAGTAGGTTATGGTGTCTCCAGTAGGAAGGAGAATGCTGTTGCAGAAAAGTATGCTTGTGAAAGAAAAATCTAGATCAGCTGTAATTTACAGGAATCCTGGTCTTTTCAGCTTGGGGTTTTGGCATATTCAATTTAATTACCTTTTCTGGGATCTGTAACTTCCTAATTTTTTTGCATGGTCCTTAGTCTTTTTTTTTTTTTTTTTTTCCTTTTAAGGGCCGCACCCACGGCATATGAGGTTCCCAGGCTAGGGGTTGAATCGGAGCTGCAGCTGCTGGCCTACGCCACAGCTGGATTCGAGCTATGTCTGTAAACTACGCCACGGCTCCTGGCAACGCCAGATCCTTAACCCACTGAGCAAGGTCAGGGATCGAACCCTCAACCTCATGGTTCCTAGTCGGACTCATTTCTCCTGCATCACGATGGGTACTCCACATGATCCTTAGTCTTGCCTCTTGGTTATCTAGTTCTTTTCTAGAAATGCTTCCTTTAAGTAATTTAGTTTTCCCTCTTACACTCAAGTGAATTTTTAATTTTCTTAATATAACCTGTTATTAGTGTATGTATCTAAATGCTTATGTTAATGAGAATGTCCTTATTTCTAAGAGGTCCCAGACTTCTGTTGTCTGCTAGAGAGCATGCTGGTTCTGTGGGTCCCGGTGGCCTTTTTCTTGGTTTGCTGCCATAGCTTTCCAGATGAATGTTGGTGTGTCCAAAGCAGAGGCTCAGGGAGTAGGACTGTGCTGCTTATCTGTCCTCAAAGCACGAACCCCTAAGGAAGCCATCTGTGTGGCCTTGACCACATTTCTCTAATTCATCCCTGCTCAGATTTGCTTTTGAAGGAGAGAAAGTGATTTTTGTCGTCACTCTTTCAGGCTTTTCCTGAACACGCTAACAAGCCTTTCCTGGTTTTGCCTCCCCTAGGGGAATGTGACCCTGAAGGAGCTGAACGCCCGCCCCATGGAAGTGTTCATGTGCAGTGTGCTCAAGAGGCAAGGCTACGGCGAGGGCTTCCGCTGGCTCTCCCAGTATATTGACTGATGTTTGGACAGTGAAAATAAAAGAGTTTTACTTCTCTGGACTGATCCTATTCACAGCTTCCTCATGAACTTTTCTAATAGAACAAGGAAAGCTCTCCAACCATGTCTGGCGTTGAGAAGCCAAGAGTCTCTGTCAGCTCTCTCCTCGCCCAGTGGTGACATGTGCTCTTCTCCACACTGTTGGGAGGTAACGCTGCCCCACGTGCTGGTGCAGTTCAGCACCCCGGGACTTGGAAGTGGCAGGATTTGCCAGGTAGAGCTGTGTGCCATCATGGGCACTGGAAAGAAAAACACGTCTCACCACTGTGGTTGATTTCAAAAGAAAGTGATTCTATTTTTTAAAGAAAGTGTTGTTAATGTAATTGGTGTCCCTCCTAATAACTTTTTGAGTTCACAATTAACTTGGTCCAGAGTTTGTTTTCTTGTTTTTTTTAAATCTAGTGAATGGCATTTAGATACTTCATAAAATTATGCGCAGATACACATTGGGGGCTGGCGCTCAGTCAAGTGAACTTACTCCTGCTTGAGTCAGGAGGCTGGTGAGAGAAGCGCCCCTGTCTCTAACGGCCTTTTAGTGAGTGGCACCACCTTGTGTACGGAGCACTAGGAAGGGCAGAACCCTGGCCTCGCAGTTGAAGTCAGTTTCTACTGTGGTGAGCCAGGGTCATTCCTCATCCTGGCGTGTGCAGCAAATTGTTCACTGCAGAGGAGTTAATTCTATGGTGGGTTGTTTTTATTATTTTTACTCTTAAAGTTACAGGTTTCAGCCAGTCTTTGCTTTTATGTGGTTGTGAATTTCGTTTCTCTCTGTAGCACCTTTTTCATTTTCATTTGTAAAAAGTGACTTTCGCCTCATAAAAGACAACATCTCCCATGTTATCACACATTGCAGGTGTGTCTCAGTCATTTTTGCAGATTCTACGGGAAATTTTTCTGAACGTGAGAGTCACACAGGACAAAGTTAACAGCTTAAGGGGTCTTAATTCTGTGAGTTGAGAACTTAAAGGTCTGGTATTGGAGCATTTGTTTGAATCTAGGAAAGATATATGCCATGGGCTTCAGAATTTCCATTTGTAGAATTTGGTCTCTTTATTGGACTCTTCTTGAGCTCTTTTTATTGGCTATCAATTTATTTTTGGTATTTAAAGGTTAACTTCTGTAGCTTTTCCAGATTATTATTATTATTATTATTTTCTTGGTAGGGGGGAGGGTGTTATGAAATTGCCTTTCTCCAGTCCAGAAATAATCTGGGGAAGCTAATCCAAGAACTTTGTGTAGAGCTGTTCCTTTTGAGCCAGCATCGCTTGTCAGTAAGCACCGGGTATAAAAGCCTTAGCATCCACAGTAGTGTATTGAGGATTATTTTTGAGCATCCCATTTTCCTGATGCCATGTGTGAAACTGGGTTTTCATGATCTTAACCAATATTCTGCCCTTGTAAAGGATGAAGGGATAGGAGATGGACGAGATCTCGTATTCTCAAGATGGGAGAATATCTTCATTTTTCCATGAATAAAAGATTAGAGGATTTTCCTCAAAAACTGAAAATTGTGATGGTGATGCTTTTTTGGAGAGGACTGAACTAAATTCAGTGGATTCTTGCTCCTAACATGAGGGCAGGGAAAGTGGATAATATATTCCTTGGGTGAGAGAGTATTGTTGCATTTCCCATTGTTAGTCTTTAGTCCTGACCTGTTGGGAAAGCATACTTTTTCACTGCTCAGTACCAAATGCAGAATAAAGCTGGGAAGAACATGCCTTTCATTTATTAGCAAGCAGACCTGGTTTGGAAAGGGGTTAAAGCCTTAAGTGAGCAAATCAAGCTAACGATGAATGAACTAGATAGTTAACGTGTGTACTTTTAATTTCCTTTGGCTAAAGGTAACCCATACTTCTCTGTTCAGAGACAGGAGAGGTATAATTGCCTCAGTGTTAGTTTTCCTGTTTTTGTTTTCTATTTGTCCCTAATCACTTTGTAGCAAGCCAGGAAACTATGGATTCTATACAGGGCAGCTCTTTGTGAAAGTGGTTTATTTTGGCCACTGGAGAAAGAGTTGGGATTGAAAAATCAAGTGGTGCCAGTTTATTTCTTGCCCCACAGAAAACAAAGTTCCTATAATAAGGTAGAGGAAAGAAGCTACTGTGAGGAGTTTGGCTTCCTAACAGAATCAAAGCTTTGTACGGGAACTCCATGAATTGAAACCTTTCATTCTGTTTTATCAGAGTGCATATATGTCCTATTTCAGGAAAAGTAAAAGTCATTTACAGAAGAAAGTCAATCTGTATCCTAAGTGTTTTAATAAAAAGTTGAAACAAATTTACTATCTCTCTCTCTTTTTTTTTTTTTTTTGGCATTGGTTTGTTCAGAATTTGAACATGCCATGAAATTTGTTGGTGGGGGGAGCAAAAGTTCTTCCCACTTATGGGAAGAAATTAAGTACTATTTGAGAGCCTTGGAACATTCGGTGATCCCAGGGTTGGTGGTCATTTTTGCAACAGGATGGACATGGCAGACTTTTGAACAAAATCTCTTATTAACATGCTACCTAGAACTGGATTCAGTTTAGTTGTATTTCACTCATGATTGAATACAAAATTGGAGTGATGCAGTTGATTTCTTCATTTAGCAAAACGGGGAGTGCTAAAATCTGTGCTTGTGTATTTACTAGGCTTATAGGAAGCCTTGCTTTTAAACAAACGCAAATGAGTTTCTAAAACCAAAGTACTGTGGCAAAATAGAATGCGACCAAAATGCAGCAGGTTCTCTTTAGGTATTAAATTATTGAAAGCATCTTGTGATTGAAACTAATGTCCATGTTTACATGGATTTTATGTTTATATGGATTTGTGTTATTTGAGTTGGAGTGGAACATGAAAATTAAAGGCTTGAGTCAATGAGCCCAGCACTCAAGGGGGTCTCATCTTGGCTGTTGACTATGACTTGGGACTCTCTACTGTGATGTGCCATAAACAGAAAAATATGACTGATAACTTCATACTGGAGGCTTGCACATCATTAAGGGAGAATCACTGGACTCCAGAGAGAAACTCTATTGCTAGGAAGTTGGAATAGTTAAAAGAGTTTTTATTGTGATAGAGCCATCTTCTGTGTCACAGAACCAGAAGACGACAGTACCTGCTAAGGGAAGATTGCTTATATCAGTCCTGTATCATACTGTAGTGGAGTCTTCAACATGTCCCATTCTCAAACAGGTTTGTGTCACTGGGAGCAATGAGCATTACCCTGCATTGTGCTGGGGATACACCAAGCAGCAATAGTTTATTCAAAAATTTGAAGCAGAAGAGTTATGTAATTTAAGTAGTGATTGGTTTCCATTAATGCTGACATATGTACTAAAATAATCTTATTTAAATTACTATGTACTTCAGTGATACTGCGATAAACAGACCTTCAGAGATATCCTGCAGTGACCTCAAAACATCCTTGTCCCTCTGTCCTCAGAGAGATTTCTTTGGAAAAGTAGGGATGTTTTATATTAGCTTAGATCAGGGGTGGCAAACTACAACTTGTGGTCCAGATCTGGCCTGCTGCCTGTTTTTGTATGGCCTGTGAGAAAAAAAAAAAAAATGCAATTCTGTGGCATGCGATAACTATATGAAATTCAAATTTCAGAGTCTATAAGTAAAGTTATTGGAACACAGCCACCCCATTCCTTTAGCTTTTGCATGCTATAAAGGCAGAGCTGAGTATGTGAGGCAGAATGTATGGCCCACAAAACCTGAGTTATTTACACTTCGACCCTTTACAGAAAAATCATTCGACTCCTAACCTAGATAAATCTTGGATGGTGGTTATGTCATTGTGTGAAATGTGCATACCGCAAACTATAGGGTTGTATAATTAAAAACTGGCTGAAGCTAAGGTTCATCATAGTTTTAAAGGGCAATTTTATTTGAGCAAACCTGGTTTCCATGAGATATGTAGTGTGGGTCATCAAAAGGCCCTAGGTGTAACCTTGTGAGCTCCATGCCCCCCAGTAAACTGCTGTAGGGTTTACTTACAGAATTTCAAAATACTGAATGGGCCTAGTATTTCCTTGCCCGTCTTATCCCAGGCATCAGAGGTCGGATGTCCCCTACACCTGGGCTGATACTGACAGGTCCTGTCTTCGCCTGGGCAAGTCTAGCCATGTCAGCGCACATTTCTATTGTCTTTCCTGTAGCGCAGCCAACGGAGACGAGACTAGGCTTCCAAGGGACCAGCACGCCTCTTCTACCGGTAAAGCCACACTCCTGTCTCACTCCTGGAGCTGATCCTCGGGTTCCGCCTCTCCCTCTAGCTCTCACCATCTGAACCACTAGGACGGGGAAAGGCGGGGTCAGCCTCAGCAACCAATCAGGGCTCGGCCCCTAGCCCAGCCAATCAGGACAGGCCATCTGGGGCTCAGCCAATCCGGCCGGACGAAGAAGACTGGCGACAAGTGCCTGCACCTCTCCTTCAGGTTTGGGTGGCCCTTCGTGTGGTCAATCGGTCTCTGTCGCGGTTCTTGCTCGCTCGCTCGCTCATAGTCCTGGAAGCCCCTGTGTGCCGTCCCAGAGGCCATGGGGCGGCAGTGGGGGCCAGCCATGAGGGCGGCCGAGCAGGCGGGCTGCATGGTGAGCGCCTCGCGGGCGGGGCAGCCGAAGGCGGGCTTATGGAGCTGCAGCGGGGTGATCCTGAGCCGCCGCCCGGGCCTGGTGCTGTGCCACGGAGGCATCTTCACCCACTTCCTGCGGGCCGGCAGCGGGGCACTGACTGTGGCCGGCGCCGCCTTCCTACCCGGAGACAGTTGCAGTGACGACCTGCGCCTGCACGTGCAGTGGGGCCCAACGGCTGCAAGTCCCGCAGGCCGCGCAGAGCGGGGCCGCGCTGGGCTGTGCACACCCCAGTGCGCCGGCCTGGACCCTGGCCCGCCCGCCCGGCCCCGCGGGCGGCAGCTGCAGCCCCCGCGCCCCGCCGAGCTGTTGCTGCTGCTGAGCTGCCCAATCTTCCGGGGCCAGTTCGCGCGCCTCTTTGGCAGCGAGACAGCCGAGCAGTGGCATTTCGCAAGCGCCGCACCGGAGGATGAGGTGTCGGAGGAGGAGGAGGAGGATCAGCTGAGAGCGTTGGGCTGGTTCGCGCTGCTGCGCGTGCTGCCGGACCCAGAGAGGGAGGCGGAGGCGGTGGAGCGCGGGCCGATAGTGGCGGTGGCGCCTCTCGGGGCTGTGCCCAAGGGCGCGCCGCTGTTGGCCTGCGGCTCCCCGTTCGGGGCCTTCTGCCCGGACATTTTTCTCAATACGCTCAGCCGCGGCGTGCTGAGCAACTCGGCCGGCCCGTTGCTGCTTACCGACGCGCGCTGCCTGCCAGGCACCGAGGGCGGCGGCGTGTTCGCGGCGCGGCCCGCGGGGACTCTGGTGGCGCTGGTGGCGGCGCCCCTCTGCTGGAAGGCCCGCGAGTGGGTGGGCCTCACCCTGCTCTGTGCCGCCGCTCCTCTCCTCTGCGCCGCCCGAGACGCGCTCTGCCACCTGCACCCCGGCACCGATGCCCTGGCTGCCTTCCTACCGCAAGAGATGGGCGCCCCGTGGGACCGGCCCCTCCGAGATCCCGGCCCCCCGTGGGCAGCCGCGGCTGTGCTAGTGGAGTGCGGTTCCGTCTGGGGCTCTGGAGTGGCCGTGGCGCCCCGACTTGTGGTGACCTGCCGGCATGTGGCCCCTCGGGAGGCAGCCGGTGTCCTGGTTCGCTCCACCACCCCGAAGTAAGGCCTTCAAGGTTACCCCCACTCCACCCACTCACCAGGTCTCAGGCCTCGGATTATAATCCTGAGGATTATGGAGGCCTTCTGGCATCACACTCGTGTCTTGGTGGTGCAGTGTGGATATAGACTTAGGACCCTCCGCTTATCCTTGGCACCCAGAACTCCAGTTCTGGGCCCTCCTGGCAAGGGGTGAATTGGGTTTGGGCAAGATGCCAAGCAACTGGATTGGGGGACTGTGGGGTGTCCCACCTCTCCCTCCCAGACTGAATTCCTCCTGGGCAACTTCTCTGTCTCAGCCTTGGACCCATACACCAGTAGGCCCTTGAATAGAGACTTCTAACCCTGTCCTCTCTCCCCTGAAGGTGGTAGCGAAGTCCTGGGGGCCCAGGAAGGCACCCTCTAGGGGTAAGGGGAGGAGCCTGTTAATCTTACTTGATTTATCTCTTAGATCTTAACCAGAAGTCCCTTCCGGATCCAAATGAACAGAATATGACCTTCAACCTAATTAGAATATGGGAGGGGAGCCCAGGTAGATAGGTACATTTTGAATAGTGGTTGGGTGATCCTGGCAGCCAGGTTGGGACCTCCAACATTTGTTCCTTCTCTACTGGGAAGGCACTCCTGCCCTCCTTTACTTCACCTTGCTCTGACAGTGGAGACAGAAGCCATGGCTTCCTGGCTTGGTTTTCTAATTCATGTTCTTTCTGTTTCTTCTGTAGCCCAGGTGCTTAACTTAGGCCAAAGCAAAGCAGTATAAGACCAAGTGTTAATACTTGTTCTGCTGTACCAGTTCAACCCAGCCTCAGCCCAGGCCTTTCCAATTGCCTCTACTGAACTTCCGAGGTTAACCCAGCCCAGCTTTGCCATAGAAGTCCCCTCTGGCAACCAATGGAAGAGCCGTGATTTTATAAGGAAGACATGATGAGAATTTTCCTCTGCGTATGGTCCCCAATTCTTCACCCCTCCCCTGCCCCCCATCCCCACATACTCTTGATCCCAGGGAACTCATCAGTTCTGCTGGAAGCTACCCCTACAGAATTTGTAGCAGGAAGCTATAATCTATCTAGGGCAATTCCCTTAATCCATCTAAGCTGCTGTCCCATAACCTGACACTGTAAAGTCTTGGAAGACTCTGCCACCTAATAAGAGCTATAGAAGTGCTAGCATTTATGCCAACAGAGACCCAGAGAGATGAAATCATATGTCTGCCCCACCAACAAACAGGATTATGGGTATCAGATGAGGCAGTAAAGGGAAATGCTGGTAATCTTTGCCCTGGCTCCTACCACCATGTGACCTTAGGAAAGTTACTCAGCCTCTCTGGGCCTCGAATGTGCCACTAAAATGGAGGTGAGGGAGTTCCCATCATGGCTCAGCAGAAACAAATCTGACTAGTATCCACGAGGATGCAGGTTCAATCCCTGGCCTCGCTCAATGGATTAAGGATCCGCCGTTGCCGTGAACTGTGCTGTAGGTTGCAGATGTGGCTTGAATTCCTTGTTGCTACAGTGTAGGCTGGCAGCTGCAGCTCTGATTCAACTCCTAGCCTGGGAACTTACATACGCTGCAGATGTGGCCCTAAAAAGACTAAAATAAAATAAAATAAAATGGAGGTGATACCAGTGCCCAGTTCATAGGGCTGCTGTGAGGACTAAATAAAATGATGTCCACAGAACATTAACCCTAGGCCTGGCCCACAGTGCTCCCTAGGTGTCAGGTACTTGTGATCATGGTGATGGGCAGGAAGCTTTATGTAGACATGCTCTACCATTGGTAAAGCATGTTTGGAAATTCCACAGAACGGCTAAGTGGTGTGCCCAGTGTTGCCTGCTGGTATGTTTCAGGGCTGACACCAAATCTTGTGAGCCCCAAGTTCATGAATTACTGTCACTAATTATTTTGCTTCCTCTCAGTGCTAATGTTTCAGATGCTAGCCTGTCATTTTGTTTCCCTTGCTCACCAGGGGTGCCATAATCTGGGGCCACGTGGTGTTTGCCACCCAGGAGACATCTCCCTATGACATAGCAGTGGTGAGCCTGGAGGAGGACCTAGAGGGTGTCCCCATACCTGTTCCAGCTGAGGATTTCCATGAAGGTAAAGGACAAAGGAGCCCTCTGATCTGTGGTGGACCTTAGGAGGGAAGGTGGATGTTGATCAGGGAAGTCAGTCTTCTTCCCCACCTCTGCTGGAGTAATGAATTGGGGTGGCATCAAGCTGGCACTTTGTTACATCCTGATTATAGCGATTTGGCCAGAGTTGCCCTTGGAGGCCTCCTTGCTTCTGCCAAGCATGCCCAAGGTCCTGGAGGTCATGCTTTCTTCCTGAGGCCCTCCACCAGTCCAGTGTGGCAGTGAGGAGCCTTGGGGGCAGACTGGTCCAAGAGATTTTTGACGCTCCAGTGGCATGATTTGAGTAAAGGGCTTTATGATGCTGCCACAGAGGTCCCACTTTGTGAATGTCAAGTGACATAACAAAGACTATAAGCTTTCTGTGTTGGCCTCTTCTGTCACTAGCCCTATGTCCCTGGACAGTCAACTGAATGTTTTCTGCCTCCGTTTCCACATCTGTAAAATGGGCCTAATGCTCCCTATTCCTGGGCTTTGTGAGGCGTGTTTGAGATGTTGCCTGTAAAGCACTTGGTGAAGGAAGTTGGTGACCACTTTGTAGTCATCATCACCGTTTTATTTTCACCCAGAGACTTCTTAGTTCCAGGAGGGGAGGTGAGTATCAATTCCATAAACATTTATTGAGCCCCTGACTAGATACTAGGAATCCTAAAAAGGCCCCCAGTCCAACAGGGGAATGAAGGCTGGAGAACAGCCTGGTGCTGAGAAGTACTCGAGCAGATCCAGGGCTGGGAGCTCAGTGGAGATCCTGGGAAAGTTCTCGTGGAGGCAAAAGCATCTGAGCAGTAGCTCAAAGGGTAGAGAGGGGTTGGAATTTGTAAAGGGCAGAGAGGGGTTGGGGTGTTGGAGTCCTGTCAGACAGGGGAGGCTCCCCAGCTTAACCCGCCTTCTCTCCCCGGCAGGCGAGGCCGTCACGGTGGTGGGCTTCGGCGTCTTCGGCCAGGCTTGTGGGCCCTCAGTGACCTCAGGCATCCTATCGGCTGTGGTGCAAGTAGATGACACACCAGTTATGCTACAGACCACATGTGCCGTGCATGGTGGCTCCAGCGGGGGACCTCTCTTCTCCACCTGCTCTGGGAACCTCTTAGGTAACTAGTTCCTTGGCCTGTTCCCAGCCTTCCTCTTGCCAGAGCCTCAGTCCCATCCAGTGAGTGCTCAGCATCTGGCCCTGGGCACCACCCTCTGTCTGGAGACATGGTGGGCCTTATGTCCTCAGGTGGTTAGTCAAAGTTTTCAGGCTCTTGTGCTCCTGAGAGTAGAGAGGGTCGGATGCTGAGCATGGAGGGAAGAGAGCTGAGATTTTGGTCCCTTCTCTGCCACCAAGCCCTGCATGACCTCAGGTAAGTCAATCTCATCTTACCTGTGAAAATCAGATAAGAAAATCTGTGAGTTGAATTAGTACAAGGGTCACAAACTCAAAAGCCTGCAGAGCGAGTCAGTGACTGAAGACAGCGGTGGGTGAAGGGTCAAGTGTGAACGTAGTGAACACCACTCAGCTCCAGCACATTCTTGCCTCATCACAAAGATATGTGGGCCTAATGCTGCCTGACCAGTTTTTCACAAGAAGCTGTGATCCTTCTTCTTCTTTTTTTTTTAAATATGGTTGATGGAGTTCTCTGGTGACTCAGCAGGTTAAGGACCTAGAGTTGTCACTGCTGTGGCATGGATTCGATCCCTGGCCCCAGAACTTTTGCATGAAAAAAAAAAAAAAATGTGGTCATTAAATTTTCAATCTTAAAAATTTGGTAACTAAATCAGATTTTTTTTTTTTTCTTTTTAGGGCCGCACCTGAAGCATATGGAAGTTCTCAGGCTAGGGGTCAAATCGGAACTGAAGCTGCCAGCCTACACCACAGCCACAGCAATGCCAGATCTGAGCCACATCTACCACCTACACCACAGCTCACGGCAATGCCAGATCCTTTAACATCCCAAGCAAGGCCAGGGATCAAACCCACATCCTCAGAGGTATTAGTTGGGTTCATAACACAATGAGCCACAGTGGGAACTCCTCAGATTTTTTTTCTTTTTTTCTTTTAAGTGTGCTTATCTATTAAAAAAAAAAAAAAAATCCAGGAGTTCCCACCATGGCTTAGAAGAAACAAATCTGACTAGCATCCATGAGGACACAGGTTCGATCCCTGGCCTCTCTCAGTGAGTTAAGGATCTGACATTGCTGTGAGCTGTGATGCTCGGATCCCGTGTTACTGTGGCTGTGGTATAGGCCGGTGGCTACAGCACTGATTCAGCCTCTAGCCTGGGAACCCCCATATGCTGCAGGTGGTGCAGCCCCAAAAGACACACACACACACACACACACACACACACACACTCCAACCCTGATCTATATGGCTCCTGCAGGGTTCACCAAGCCTTCCCTTTCTTTTATTTCTTTCTCCCATAGTGAGAAACCTTGCCCTGCTCTTGCTAGCCAAGGTAGATTTACTTATTTCTTCAAATGTAATATACAAGTAAAGTACTTTCAGAACGCCTAACCCACAGCCCTACCAACTAAGAGTACAGTGTTTGAGTGTGTACAGTTCTTTTTATCTTTAGCCTTAAAATGTGCAGTCAAAATGCTGTTCTCCAAAGTGTCTTTGTTCATCTCCTTTCCTCCCCTTCCCCTTCAGTGAGGATTCACTTGAAAAACAGATACATTTGTCCTAGTCTGCATTCCATTTTTTTCCCATATACTGGTTGACTTTTGAAAATATATATACAGGTAAGTGGATACAGAAATAAATATAGAGGAGTTCCCATCTTGGCTCAGTGGTAACAAACCCAACTAGTATCCGTGAGGATGCAGGTTCAGTCCCTGCTCAGTGGGTTAAGGATCCATTGTTGCTGTGAGCTGTGGTGTAGGTCACAGATGCGGCTCAGATCCGGTGTTGCTGTGGCTGCGGTGTAGGCCAGAAGCTGTAGCTCCAATTAGATCCCTAGTCTGGGAACTTTCATATGCTGTGGGTGCAGCCCTAAAAAAAAAAGAAAAGAAAAGAAAGAAAGAAAGAAAAAGAAATATAGATGTATATATATGCATGAATTAGTTAGTGTGAGTTAGTGTGTGTAGATCTTAACTCTGTCTGCTGAGGGGGATAGAAGCAGTGACATCTCTGTTGCAAATAGCACACCGAAAGCCCAGATCTTGGTTTCTAAGAGCCATTCTCTAATAAAAGGAAGCTGGAACTGATTGATTCCAGGGCCAGGACAGGGAAACTCTGAGATGAGCCCGGAGCACCTTGTGATGCTGAAAAGGAAGGCAATGCTAACAACTGTCATAATAAGAACAAAATGATGGGCATGTCACATGTTGAAAGAACCAAGAGCCTGCCTGAAGGAGCTCCAGTGGAATAATTTGAGCAACAAATAGCAAAAGTACTGGATTATAACCCATAGAAAATAATGAATATCCATGAGTCCACACTGATATAAATACATAACTGAATAAAATTGTTTTGGCTATGCCCTCAGCATGTGGAAGTTCCCAGGCCAGGGATCAAAGCTGAGCCACAGCAGTGTCCCAAGCCACTGCAGTAACAATGCCAGATCTTTACCCGACACAGAGAACGCCCTCAATCAATTTTTAACAGGAGACGCAACAGCTCTTCCTTACAGAAGAATTCCAATGAATAAACATAGAAGAAACGAGGGAAATAGAAAATCACTATTAAGGCACCACAGTAGGAAGCTCAATATTACCATGAAAACATCAGGTAAACCCATATTGAGGGACATTCTATAGAATAACTGACCTCTACTCTTTGAAGTGTCAAGGCCATGAAAGATAAAGACCATGGAACTAACCCAGATGGGAGGAGACCTAGGAGACATGATGTCTAAATGCCATGTGGGTTCCTGGATGGGATCCTGGATCGGGAAAAGGGCATTAGTGCAAATACTAGTGACATGCAAGTGAATTCTGTACTTTCGTTAATAGCATTGAACAAGGTTCATTTCTTGGTTTTAATAAATGTGTGCTAACATAAGGAAAAGCTAGGTGAAGTGTGTAAGGAACTCTGTACTATTTTGGCAAGACCTCTGTGAGTCTAAAATTGTCCTTAAAAAAGGCATAGCACAGGAGTTCCCATCGTGGCTCAGCGGAAACAAATCTGACTAGGATCCATGTGGATGCAGGTTCAATCCCCGGCCTTGCTCAGTGGGTTAAGGATCTGGCGTTGCCACGAGCTGTGGTGTAGGTCACAGAGGCGTCTCAGATGCCACATTGCTCTGGCTGTGGTGTAGGCTGGCAGCTACAGCTCCGAGTCAACCCCTAGCCTGGGAACCCCCATATGCCTCGGGTGCAGCCCTAAAAAAAAAAAAAAAAAAAAAAAATGCATAGCATGCACTGAGCAGGCCAAATAAAACGTGTGTGGGTCTGATTCATTTATTCATTCACTCAGCAAGTATTTGCTGAGGTCCTGCTCTGTGCCAGGCACTGTTCCAGGTACTGTGGAGACAGCATGAACAAAACACAGCAGTCCTGCCCTCACGCAGCTGACATTATTTGGAGAGAAAGACATACGTTAAACAGAGCATGTTAGCTACTAATGGTGTTACAAAGAAGGTAAAGCCAGGAAGGGGATGGGCTGTGAGGATCCCATGTCCATGAAGGAAGCCTGGTGTCTGGCACTGTGTTTTTGAGCCACGATGGGAACTCCTGCGCTATGCCTTTTTAAGGACAATTTTAGACTCACAGAGGTCTTGCCAAAATAGTGCAGAGTTCCTTACACACTTCACCTAGCTTTTCCTTATGTTAGCACACATTTACTAAAACCAAGAAATAAACCTTGTTCAATGCTATTAACGAAAGTACAGAACTCACTCAGCCTACGGCCCCCAGGATGGAGGTGGTCCTTCCCCCATTGCCTGGCTCACACCCTCTTTTCCTCTCTGCCTCCTCAACAGGCATCATCGCCAGCAACACCCGGGACAATAACACTGGGGCCACCTACCCCCACCTGAACTTCAGCATTCCCATCACGGTGCTCCAGCCGGCCCTGCAGCGGTACCATCAGACAGGAGATCTGGGCGGCCTCCGGCAGCTGGACCGCGCCACTGAGCCAGTCAGGGTGGTGTGGCGGCTGCAGCAACCCCAGACAGAGGCCCCACGGAGCAAGCTCTGAAGCTGTGTCTCCCCTCTGGAGAGAAGAGCAGCCACTTTATGCCACAGGGAGTGCTAAAGCTGGTGACCTCAGAATCCTGACCCAGCACGCTGCAGCTGGGCTGCCTCCCGTCGCCAGCCCTGGAGTCTGGATCAAACTTCTCATTAGCCTCTATGGGTCTCTAACCTAGTCGCCCATTTGAGGGGTGCTTTCTCGAGCCCCCATCTCTCTCTGTCCCCTGACACTAGACTCAGCTCTGTTTTCTCCCCTTCTGGGGAACCCAGAATGACTGTACAACAGCCCTGGTCCTGACAGACGGATGGGAGTTGGAAGGCAGGTCCAGCCCTGGGTTTGAGTCTGCTCCCTGTCTCCTGATGGCCACCGGCCGCCTGGAGCAGTTGCTTCCTGCACCCTGAGCTCCTCGCTGCTCTGGGTCAGAATGGGGCTGGCAGAGCACTGGGGCTTCCTCAGAAAAATGGGCACAGAGGCCCTGTTCTGAAGACCAGAGGTGAAAGGAGGGCATCTTCCTGTTCCGCTAGACCAGAGGCGGTGGCGTGCCTGAAAGCCAGGACTCCTGGCTCTTCATATGCCAGGGGCCCTGACCTACAGGGATGCTCTGACACAGTGCCTTAATTTTCCAGCCCATAAAATGGGCCTCAGGGATCTGGGGACAGGGGGCTGGGATGTGTCTGGTTGGGGTTTGGGAATAAACAGGATCGATAGGAGACAGGACCTACTTCTATATATCAGCTTCTTTTTCTCCTCCTCCTTTGTTTCGAGAGTTGAGTGGGAAATAGGAAAGCACCAGGCACAGAAATACAGCTTTTCTGTCCTGCTTTCTCAGTGCGGCTTCATCTCACAGGACACTCGTGCCAGACTAGTCCTGGTAGCTGGTCCTGGTGCCAGTCACCACGGGGTGGGGCTTGCAGATCCCGGAGGGTGGTGATCTTAGCCTGGCTTCAGGTGTTCAGAAAGTGCCCAGGCCTTTGCCAGGCCCTGGAAGTGGGTGGGAGTGGGCAGTTCAAAGGGGAATGAGGCCAAGGCAGCCCCTTGGAGCTAAGACCAACCCTGGGGGTCAGGAGCATACACTGTGTGTGTGCCCAGGGCCCTACACACGTGGGCCCTCAAGCAATGATTGTTAAATCATCAATAGGTTGGGCCCCTCATCTTACTGCATCTGGGGCTGCCCTTTCAGAGGAGCCATGGCCAGGGTTGATCCATCCAGGCTGGGAGGGGTGCTCCACCATGGGTGTGGATTGCAGGTGAAGCTGGGTGCTGTCAACTGAAGCTGTGGGAGCAGGTGGAGTGAAGGGCCTGGGGCCAGAGCAGGAGCCTGCCAGGGGCTGAGAAGAGACAAGCAGAAGCACAGGAAGAAAACCGGGGAGGCTAAGACCTAGGTCAGTGGGGCAGACACCAGAATCTGTTTTCCTCACTTCTTTCCGGTCCTGGCCACCCTCGCAGTCAGGTGTGTCTGTGAGTTCCAACTCACGGTACCAGAGCAGAAGGGAGGTTTGCCACTTCCAGGCTGGCTTATAGAAACTTATCTGGACTTCTCTGCACCCTTACCCCCACCCCCCGCCCCTGGTGGGAGTGAAGGCAACCCTTTAAAGAGACCTTGGGAGCCATTTATTAAAGATGGCCCCCTCGTTCTGGTCCCTGGATGACGGTGTGGAGGGGGCAGCCTCATTAACCAGTCCATCGGCCAGGTACTGAAACCCAGGCCAGAATTGCACTTCTGCTGCATTTGAGCCATTAGACGGGGGGATCTATTCGTCACAGCCATAGAACCTGTCCTCATAAAGTCTTTGCCTACCTGGGAGCACTAGGCCAAACCACATTTCGAGGGAGAGTCCTCCTGTCATCTGAGGGTTATACATTTCACTAAAACCAACCAGGCTCTTTGGATGAAGCTAAGAGTTGTCTCTTCCTTGAGTGGGGTTAGCACTTCTATTTCTTTGGGTCCCCGGGTTGAGCCCAGTACCTTGGAGTTCCTCCCAGCCCTGGGAGACCATAGTAGGGTCACCTGTTGCTGTCAGAGACTGTCCTCAGGCCTGGGTGCGCTCACTCATCATGGCTGAGAGCCAGCAATGCTTCCTTCTCATAGACTCTGTGATATTTAATCTGTGTGCCATTCTGGTTAATCATTAAAGTTCCACAGAACTACCAACATTATGACAACCAAATCATATCTCCCTACTACCCCTTGGGACCTGGAAATTCAAAGATGACACTTTCTTGTTAGGCAAGGAGCCCTGATTTTCGGTGCCAAAGCTGTGCACGCTGTTGAGTGGGAAGAAAGGAGTGATTGTAGGGTGAACTGTCAGGGAACAGCCAAGAGGGACTGGACTGAGATTCTCTCCCCCAGCCCCACATTGTATTTTGGCTTTTTAGGGCCGCGCCCAAGGCATATGGAGGGTCCCAGGCTAGGGGTCGAATCGGAGCTACAGCTGCTGGCCAACACCACGGAAACAGCAACTCCGGATCTGAGCCGCAGCTGTTACCTACACCACAGCTCATGGCAACACCAGATCCTTAGCCTGCTGATCTAGTCTAGGGATTGAACCCAAATCCTCATGGATCCTAGTCGGGTTTGTTAACCACTGAGCCATGAAGGGATCTCCCCTCTCCCCTTCTTGAATCAAGGTGTCCTCTGGTTGCCAAGAAGGTGTTAAATGACCTTCTTTCCCTGGTTGGTGTGGTTTGGAGCAGGTCCTTGAAGATGGGCCACGCCAGTGCTACAAGCCACGCCTGAGTCCAGTATGGACCACTGCACACCTCTTCTCAATCCCAGGTTCAGGTTTGTGATGATTTTTTGAGTCTTTCCCTTGTAACCTGCTGATTGGAATCCTCTCCATCTTAGCCCAGTGTCTCCACAAAACTTTCCTTGACCTTCCCAAGCCCAAGGCTGTACTGCTCTTATTCACCTCTGTCTCCCGCAGAGCTGGGGCATGTGCCCAGTAAATTTCTGATGCCTGCTTAACTCACCATTGAGTCTCTCCTTTGCTTGGTTAGGCATGATGCGCTGCTTTAGGGTCAAGGCCCAGCTACTCTCCTTTACTAGCTGGGTGATTTTGCCTGAGTTATTAATCGATGAGTTTCAATTTCCTCATCTGTGAAATGAAGATTAATAAAACTTACCTTGGAGGACCCATATGTAAAGTAAATTTGAGAAGTTATTCTAGGCACTTAGCTTGTGTTCAATAAATAATATAGCTATTATGTTTCTAAGAGTACTGGTAGGATTGGTTCATCAGAAATGAATCACTCATGGAGTTCCCATTGTGGCACAGTGGAAACGAATCTAACTAGGAACCATGAGGTTGTGGGTTCAATCCCTGGCCTTGCTCAGTGGGTTAAGGATCTGGTGTTGCCGTAAGCTGCGGTGTAGGTTGCAGACTTGGCTCAAATCTGGCATGGCTGTGGCTGTGGCTGGCAGCTGCAGCTCTAATTAGACCCCTAGCCTGGGAACCTCCATATGCTGCAGATGCGGCCCTCAAAAGACAAAAGACAAAAAAAAAAAAAAAAAAAAAAAAAGGAATCATTCCGGTTGCCAGGGGCTGGGTGGAGGAAGGACCAGGTAGAGATTGCTGAGTGTGGGGTTTCTTCTTGGAGTGATGCAAATATCCTGGAGTTAGATGGCAGTGATGGTTATGTAGCCTTCACACCACTGAATTGTACACTTTGAAAGAGTGTATTTTATGGTATGTGAATTATATCTTAATTTAGAAAAAATCGTGTAAGCACACATTAGCGAATGTCTAGGGAACCAGGTGCTGGGGTCAGTGCCAGACGCCGGGGACTCAAAGTCCAGCAAAGCAAGGTCCTAGCCCCCAAAGAGCTAGTCAAAGGTGGGTGTTGCCCTAAGTGTCAGAGTTTAATCCCCACCCTATTTTCCTCTATGGGTTTCAGGAGGAAAACAAGGAGATACAAGCTATTTGGAAGTCTGCAAAACTCAGGAGAAATGAAGGGTCACTGCCCCTAGAGCATCAAAACCAACCTGTGATTCCCTGATGGGTCCCAGGGAGGTGGGTAAGGATGGACAGGGCTCGTGGGATCTCTTCACCCACACACAGGCATGGTTGCTCTTCTGTGGCCTCAAGGGCTGAGAGGAGGTGGAGACTCTCATCCCTCTGACAGTCTGTCCTCCTTCAGCCCACCTTCACAGGGCAGGGTGCCAGCTGGATAGGAAGAGAGGCAAGGATTCAAAGAACTGGAAGAGGCAGCCTGAGTTGTGTGAGCTAAGAATGAAAGCAGGGTGCTCACATCAGCTCCCCTCCCAGCTTGAGATGATTCCAGGGACCAATGTCTTCCAGGTGGAATTGATCACAATACTCCCTATGCCAGAGTATTGGATACAAGGTCTTTGACTATAGCTTTTAGAAAAGGTACAGAAATGGCTATTTCTAGCATAAACATTCATGAAAACCAAGACAGTAAAGGGCAGTATTCAGAAGAGCACTGGACTGGGAGCGAGGAAGCTGCCAGTGTACTGTGTAGCCTTGGGCAGGCTAATCTGCCCATCTAAACCAGCTGTAATAAATGGCTGCTGTGTATTCACTGCGGCTGTGTGCCAGGCACCATGCTATGGCACACTTCACCATAAATGATCTCCTTGAATCTTTGCTACAACGTTTCGGGTAGGTGCTAATATGTGCATTAAATAGAGGAAGATGGCTTATTTGTCACCAGATTGGCTCAATCCTACCTCCAGGTTGTGGCTCGCATCAGTACACAAGCACTTTCTTTCTCCCTCTTGACTTCCCTCCTACATAGCGTTAGAGCAGGAAAGGGCTGTGGGGTTTTGGAGCAGAACTAAATAGACGCAGAGAGTCTGGAGCATTGAGGTTTCAAGTGGTTTACTAACCAGAGGAGGAAAGGTTCAGGCTCTCTGCCTTTATTTACTTCTGCTCCCAAACCCCACAGCCCCTTCCCGCTATAACACCCAGTTCCCCCAATTTCGGGCAGCCCTCCTACTCCCCCCATCTTTCCACCCTTGAAGTAACTCAGACCTCACTCTTCTGCTGAAAACCCTGCGGTGGCATCTTGCTGCTCTTGGGACCACACAGTCTTCACCAGGGCCTGGAGGCTTCTGCTACCTTGCCAGGCTTGGCCGCTCTGCCTTCGACGCCTCTGCAACGCCCCTGCTCTCAGCTCGTTGTCTTGCTTCCACCTTTGCACACCCAGAGGCACAGTTGCCTTCCCTCTGCCCAGGGCCAAGTCCATCTCATCCTTGGAGAGACCCCAGCACCTTTCCTTTGCCCTGCTGTTCAAGTTTTACTTACTGCAATTAGCCATACGTGTTTTTTTCTTTCCCCAGACTCTCACCTCAAGGAAAGCAGAAGTCATGCCTGTTTTGTTCTACATTTTACAACCCCTCACCACCACCCTGCGCGCCAGCACAGTGCCAAGCATGGAGTAGGTGCTTAAGTGAGTTGGCATTTTGGTTTATACGCGCCTGAAGGCAGAAGGCTGGTGATCCGCCCGAGGTCGCACAGCTCGCGCTGCAGCTCGCCCTCTAAGGGACGGCGGCTGGAAAGGCGTCTGGCAGGGAGCCGGACGAACTTTGCGCGGAGTCCGAGGGGCCGGTAGGGCGCGGGCGAGCTCGGCCATAGGGCTCAAGTGCTTACGGTTGGGGCAGTTGGCTCTCGGGCTGGCCGAGGCGGGCGGACGACTGCAGTTCCCCGGGTGGCCGCCGGGGGCATAGCGGAGGCTGGAGGGCGGAGGCGCCGAGTCACGCCGGCCCGGGAGGGGCCTCGGCCCCGCCGGCGACAACCGGAGCAGCGGGCGGGAGCCGGAGCGGAAGCGGCGGGAGGAGGCCGGCAGGTGAGGGGGCGCGAAGGGCGGGCTCTCCCAGACCCCTGAGTCTGCAGGGCCCCCAAACACCCTGAACAGCGTCGGGGGCCGGGGCTCCCCAGTTGTGGCCCTGGGAGGAGAGGGAGGCCATCGAGAATGCGTTGTTCAGGTCTGCACCGGCCCAGGTCCCCCCAAACTCAGCGGAGAGGTTTGCTCCCCGCGAAGAAGGAGCAAACTTGTCCCCTCCGCGTCCGCCGCACAAATCCGTAAGTCTTCTCAAGTAAGACAGCTCCGCTATCACCTCCTCTCCCCTTCGGCCACCCCCCAACCCCGTAAATCCCAGGGTGTTCCGAGGGTCGCCGCTGGATGGTGGAAACTGAAGCAGGTGTCACATGGCAGGAGGGACGCCTCGGTATCTAGGAGGAAAATGTTCTGGGTTACCCTTCCAGGGTGCCCTGGAAGGTCCGCTTCTCCACGCAGCCCCAGCTTCTGCCGGGACTGAGGCGAGAGGTGGCCAAGATATCTGATGTGCCGGAGGTGATGGGGTGGGGAGCCCAGGACTCCTGAAATTCAGTCTGAGTGGCTTTTAGTGCCTGATGTTGGCTGGTTTTTTTTTTTTTTTTTCCTTCTTCTCCCAACAGCACCCCCTAAACACACCCTGCTTTTTCCCTCCAATTAGATTCCCTTTAATCCTTGGATGTGCCCTGAAAATGAGGAGGGGAGGGGCGCTTGGGAGCTGACAGTCCCACAGGAGGACAGGCACAGGGCAGAGGATCAGACACAGTTTGGGAAGGGGCTTCCAGGTGTCCTGGCTCTGCACCTTGAGATCAAAGGCCAACATGTAAAATACGTAAATATGTGCAATATCAAGGAGGCCTGCTTGGGTTCTTGGGTACTGCTCTAGACTCCCAGAGGCCCCCAAGGAACACTGTGTATAAGCCTGCATCTGGAGGGCCTCGGTGTCAGAGGAGGAGACTGAGGTTCAGCGGGGCTGGGCCTTGGTCTGGACTACCCAGCAGTTAAGTGAGGTGCTGAGAGAGCGGGTGTGCTCCAAGGCCAGCCTGCTCTTTTCATGTCTGGTGGTGAAAGGAGGAAGCCAGGGTCCAGGCACAGGCAGTGAGAGAGCAGATTCTGGGAATATTATGGGAACCACCGAGAGACTGGCTCCCAGGAGGCTGTACCAGGTTGTGGCCTAGCCTGTATAACACTCAAATGAGCCTTGCTGCCCAGAGCTGCCTCCTCTTTAGACTTTTTTTTTTTTTTTTTTTCTTTTTGCTATTTCTTTGGGCCGCTCCCTTGGCATATGGAGGTTCCCAGGCTAGGGGTCGAATTGGAGCTGTAGCCACCGGCCTACGCCAGAGCCACAGCAACGCGGGATCCGAGCCGAGTCTGCAACCTACACCACAGCTCACGGCAACGCCGGATCGTTAACCCACTGAGCAAGGGCAGGGACGGAACCCGCAACCTCATGGTTCCTAGTCGGGTTCGTTAACCACTGTGCCACGACGGGAACTCCTCCTCTTTAGACTTTGAGTCTCTTTCAGAAATTGGTCTTTTGAGGTTTTGTTCAGCATGTGTTCCCTGGGGCGGGGGGGGAGGGTGGAGGAGTGCCCGTCTCAGTTTGAGACCCGGTGTCTGGCAAGGGAGACTGTCCTGGTGCTCTGAGTCACACTCTGGAGCCTCTCAGCCAGGACCACCAGTCTGGAAGCAGTGTGGAATCCACCTTCCTTATAACCAGTGAGCACACAAAAGCCATGGGTTTGGAGTTCCCTTGGTGGCTCATTGGTAATGAACTCCACTAGTATCCATGAGGATGTGGGTTTGATCCCTGGTCCCACTCAGTGGGCTAAGGATCCGGCACTGCTGTGAGCTGTGGTGAAGGTTGCAGATGAGGCTCCGATCCTGTGTTGCTGTGGCTGTGGTGTAGGCTGGTAGCTGTAGCTCCGATTCAACCCCCAGCCTGGGAACTTCCATATGCCACTCCTTTGGCCCTAAAAATATATATTAAAAAACCCCCAAAAAACAAAATTCAACCCACCTGTTTTGTCTGTAATCTCTATGAAGCAACCCTGGGTGACATCCTTGCCTTATCAGAGCCCACAGGGTTTCTGCTGTGTGTCCTCTGAGGCATGACCTCTCCACAGCTTTGGCTTCCATGTTTAATTTCCTCATTTTTTAGTAGATTCCTCAAAGCCCTTTGTATTACTAAAGAAGAATCCCCCTGGGATCAGGCTGGGTGTCTGTGGCAGAGAAAACAGGATTTACTGAGAAAATTTGAGAAGAAACCAGATTGCGTGTGTGTTGGGGTAGGGGGCAAGGGTAAAATTACTTAGGCATCGCTGGATAGTTAGGACTTATTCTCTTGGACCTTCTTCTTTTTTTTTTTTTTTTTTGCTTTTTTGGCCACACTTGCGACACATGGAAGTTCCCAGGCCAGGGATCAATCCAAGCCAGAGCTTCAACCTATGCCGCAGCTGCAGTGATGCCGGATCCTTAACCTACTGCGCCAGGCTGGGGATCACACCCACAACACCACACAAGCAAGCCGGATCATTAACCCACTTCGCCACGGTGGGAACTCCTCTTCGATCTTGTTTTATTTTAACATTCCTGAATCTGGGCAGGTTTAGTTAAGATTCTCTGTGTTCTCTTTTTCATCTTTATGCTCTGTAAAATCAGATGGTGAGTTTGGCAGTTCTTCAGAAAGTTAAATCCAGAGTTAGCATAGGACTCAGCAATTCCATTCCTGGGTATATACTCAAGAGAATTTTTTTTTTTTTTTAATGGCTGCCCCCGTGGCATGTGGACATTCCCAGGCCAGGGATTGAATTTGAGTGGTGCTGCAACCTATACCACAGCTGTGGCGACACCAGATCTTTACTCTTTGTGCTGGGCTGGGGATTGAACCCACGCCTTTGCAGTGACCCAGGCTGCTACAGTCAGATTCTTAAGCCACTGCACCATGGCGGGAACTCCACTCAAGAGAATTTTTTTATCCACACAAAAAGTTGTACGCAGATAGTGGCATTACTCATATTAACCAAAAGGTGGACACAACCCAAATGTCTACTAACTGACAAATAGATAAAGAAAATCTAGTATCTTCATGCAATGGAATATTACTCAGCCATAAAAAGGAATGAAATACTGATACAAGTTACAGCTTGGATGAATCTTGAAAACATTGCACTAAGTGAAAGAATCCAGACCTAGAAGGTATGGAATAGGCAAATCTATAGAGACAGAAAGCGTATATGCCATAGAGGTTTGCAAGGGCTTGAGGGAATGGGGAGTGAATGCTAATAATGGATATAGGGTCTTTTTGGGGGGAGGGTTGATGAAAATGTTCTGATATTAGATCGTGGTGATGGTTACACAACTTTATGAATGTACTAAAGACCACTAAATTGTACAGGCTGAGATAGTGAATTTTGTAATATGTGGAAAAATCACAATTTAAAAAATTAGATGGGGGAGTTCCCGCCATGGCACAGTGGGTTAAGAATCCAACAGTAGCAGCCTGGGTTGCTGCAGAGGTGTGGGTTCGATCCCTGGCCTAGGAAATTCTGTAGGCTGTGGGTGTGGCCATAAAAATAAATAATAAATAAAAATAAAAAATTAAATAATAGGAGGCCTGGAGTTCCTCTTGTGGCTCAGTGGTTAACGAATCCTACTAGGAACCATGAGATCAAAGGCTCGTGAGGTTGTGGGTTCGATCCCTGGCCTTGCTCAGTGGGTTAAGGATCTGCCGTTGACCTGAGCTGGGGTGTAGGTCGAAGATGCGGCTCGGATCCTGTGTTGCCATGGCTGTGGCGTAGGCTGGCGGCTATAGCTCTGATTCAACCCCTAGCCTGGGAACCGCCATATGCCACGGAAGCGGCCCAAGAAATGGCAAAAAGATAAAAAAAAAGTAGGAGGCCTGCCATTTTTTTTTTTTTTTTTTTTTTTTTTTTTTTTTTGGTCTTTTGTCTTTTTAGGGAGGTTCCCAGGCTAGGGGTTGAGTCAGAACTACAGCTGCCGGCCTACACTACGGCCACAGCCACAGCAATGCAGGATCCGAGCCATATCTGTGACCTACACCACAGCTCACAGCAACGCCAGGTCCTCAACCCACTGAGCAAGGCTAGGGATCAAACCAGAATCCTCATGGATACTAGTTGGGCTCGTTAACCACTGAGACATGATGGGAATTCCACCTGTCTTGTTTTTAAAGCTTTATTATTTCTGTAAAATGACACACTCAAAAATGTTCAAACAGTACAAAAAAGAGGAAGAAAGCTCAAAAAAGAAACTAAAATTAGCATCTGGCAACCACTATTAGGATTTTGGTTTGGAGCACAGATCTGGTCAGGCTGTAGAGGATTGAACGTGGGCAAGTTACTGAACTTCTTCCCAGAATGAGGAGGAAACCCCACCTATTCAATGCAAAGATATTAGTAAAAGCACAGTGGATGCTCACTCTTGCCAGCATTGCCTGCGTGTGTGTATATGTAGCGAGGTACGTGTGTCTGATTGCCCACAGGTGAGATTAGGCTCTGCCTGCTGTACTATTACCTGACTTTTTCATGGACAGGCTTTTTTTTTTTTTTTTTTTTTTTTTCAAAAAAGACTTTATGTTATTTACTTATTTGTTTGTTTTTGTCTTTTTAGGGCCGCACCCAGGACATATGGAAGTTTCCAGGCTAGGAGTCAAATTGGAGCTGTAGCCACCGGCCTACACCACAGCTCACAGCAACACCAGATCCAAGCCACGTCTGCGACCTACACCACAGCTCATGGCAACGCTGGATCCTCAACCCACTGAGCGAGGCCAGGGATCAAACCCGCATCTTCATGGAATCTAGTTAGGTTCCTTAACCACTGAAGCCACGACGGGAACTCCTATTTATTTACTTTCTTTTTAGGGCCGCACTTGCGGCGTATGGAAGTTCCCAGGCTAGGGATCCAGGGGTCGAATCAGAGCTGCAGCTGCCGGCCTATACCGCAGCCACTGCAACGCCAGATCCATGCTCATGGCAATGCTGCGTCCTTAACCCACTGAACAAGGCCAGGGATTGAACCCGCATCCTCATGGATACTCATTGGATTCTTAACCACTGAGCCTTAACGGGAGCTCCAAGGCTTTATATTTTTAGATTAGTTTTAGGTTCACTACACAACTGGGTGGAAGGCACAGAGATTTCCCATAAGCCCCTGCCCCGTCCCATACATAGCCTCTGTCATTATCACCCACCCGTGTGGTACATTTGTGATCGTTGATGAACCTCTATTAACCTAATCCCCTAAAGAAGACCATAGTTTACATTATAGTTCACTCTTCATTTTACGTAGTCTGGACAGAGTATGAACAAACCATGGTGGAGGTTTCCAGTGATTGAGGCTGTTTGCCCAGCACCATTGCTTCGGTAGAGCACATAATTCAGCATCCTCAATTGCATACATGCTTTTTGAGTACTTGCAGAGTGGGTGGCTGGGGGTGCAGTTGTGTAGTTTAAGCTGAGGGTTTGGGTATCTGGCGAAGTAGGTCATGGGCGAACAGAGGGGAGTCTAGCTGTCCTTGGGCCCAGGTGAGAATCAGCATTGGAAGAGCCCAGAGAGAGTCGGGTGTCCAGGCGTGTTGGGCAAGGGAGGCTGCCGAGGATGAAGGGTGGAGTGGGCTGGAGAGCTGCCAGGCCCCTATTTCCCCTTTGTCGTGTGTCAGAGGTCAGTGGAAGAGAGAGCAGAGCAGATTCCAGGGAGGCCTCAGGCGGCTTATGCCGAAAAAGCTTCTCTCCTCCCTGGCTCAGCTCTGGCAGCCCGTCCTGGGCCCGGATGTGCCCTCAGGCCCTGGCCTCTGCACCTGGAACTCCAAAAATCAATTTACCTTTATGGAGGGCTAGTTGGGTGAGGCCAGGGTTTGCCCTTGGGGGAAGCCAGTCAATGATCCTGGGGGGCTGGGGATCAGGGGTCAACTCCTTTGGCCAATCCACTGCCCATCGGGCCTGTGCTCAGGCTCACTGCGTTTTCTTCCCTGTGAGGGCCCCGATGTGGCCCTGACATGACCAGCCTCTGTGTGTTGATGTATGTTGTTGAGTTGGCAAATATATTGAGTGGAAAAAAGTGCAAATCAGTAGATTAATGTGTGCAAAAAAGACTCATGATAGTAGGTGGCCAGAATATCTCTGGAAGGATTCGTATAAATTTGGTAACAGTAGATGCCTTGGAGGAGGGAGCTGGGGGGTTGAAGGGATGAAAGGGATTTAGAATACCCCAGGTTCCTTGGGAATTTAATTCCAATTTTATAAAAATTGGAATTTCGGGAGTTCCCGTTGTGGCGCAGTGGTTAACGAATCCGACTAGGAACCATGAGGTTGCGGGTTCGATCCCTGCCCTTGCTCAGTGGGTTAACAATCCGGCGTTGCCGTGAGCTGTGGTGTAGGTTGCAGATGCGGCTCGGATCCCGCGTTGCTGTGGCTCTGGCATAGGCCGGTGGCTACAGCTCCGATTCGACCCCTAGCCTGGGAACCTCCATATGCCGCGGGTGCGGCCCAAGAAATAGCAACAACAACAACAAAAACAACAACAACAAAAATTGGAATTTCGGAGTTCCCATTGATCCCAGCAGAAACGAATCTGACTATGAACCATGAGGTTGCAGGTTTGATCCCTGGCCTTGCTCAGTGGGTTAAGGATCTGGCGTTGCCATGAGCTGTAGGTCACAGATGTGGCTTGGATCTGGCATTGCTATGGCTGTTGGGTAGGCTGGCAGCTGTAGCTCCAATTAGACCCCTAGCCTGTCATGGGTGTGGCTCTAAAAAGCAAAAATAAAATAAAATAAAAATAATAATAAATAAATTTTAAAAATTGGAATTTCACTAGTAGGTGATTACATCATTTCAAAAGATCAAGTCTTGGCATTCACGGCCTTTCTTGCTGAGGGTCCCTGCCCGCCGTCCCAGCCTTCAGGACCCCCTGAATCTGATGTGGCCTGTCCTCCTGTCCTCCTGTTCCAGCAGCACCTGGTCCAAGATGGGGTCCCAGGTCTCCATGGAGGCAGGAACTGTGCACGTGGTGATCGTGGGCGGCGGCTTCGGCGGGATCGCGGCTGCCAGCCAGCTGCAGGCACTGAACATCCCCTTCCTGCTGGTGGACATGAAGGACTCCTTCCATCACAATGTGGCTGCCCTCCGGGCCTCTGTGGAGAGGGGTAACGGGCCCCTTTCTGGGCTTTCTTTGTTGGGTGCTCTTGGCACTGCTGTGGGTGGTTTTCTGCTTTTAGGGCAAGCTGCCTACCTCCCACCCCTAGACAAATTCCTGGGAATCTTAAGGTCATTGGCCTTAAGTAGCTACCATATTCAGAAGTCAGAGCGTGAGCTTCTCCGAGGACCTGGGGCCCAGGCTGGCACTTTAGGGGGTAGCGGCCACCTGGGGGTATACCACTGGCCTGGCTGTTTGGCCTAGGCCTCCCCTGTTGGTACACAGCTCAGGAAAGCTTCTGAATTATTCTGGCCTCTGCGGGCAGCCCAGTTTTACACCGTGACCTCCTCTGTGTCCCTTCCCCAGGGTTTGCCAAAAAGACCTTCATTTCCTACTCGGTGACCTTCAAGGAAAACTTTCGGCAGGGCCTGGTGGTGGAGATAGACCTGAAGAATCAGACTGTGCTACTGGAGGACGGCGAGGTGAACCCACTGGGGGCCGGCTGTCCTCGGCTGGCTTCAGGAGGCCCTGGGGATGCAGCTATTGGAGGGAGGACACCTGGGTGGGTCCCCTCAGGGCTGAGCCCCCCCTCCTCCCCCAATGCCTGCCTGGAGCCTGGCAGATAGCAGATGCCTCCTGAGCAAAGGCTGGGCCCTGGCAGCCACAGGACAGCGGTGTAGACATTCTGGGAGTCTTTCCTGTCTTCAGCTGACCATGATCTCCCTTAACACCCTCCGTGACCCAGTGAGGGAGGTGGCATGGCCTCAGTGTACCCAGAGGTTAAGAGGCTTGCCCAGGACCCCACAGCTGGAGCGACTCCACCAGGATTTTGAGCCAGGCAGTTTTATCCCAGAGCCCCATGCTCTGAAAGCCAGGGTCCCGGGTCCGGGAGCCCCCCTCATTGTCTGGAATCAAACGGTAGGTGCCATGGTCCCCGTCACCCGGACTGGAGTGTCACGGGTGCAGAGCTCTTCTCCCCACTGTGTGTGTTCCTCAGCCCCAGCCATGGTGGGACGGTGAGCTAAGTGCCGCACCTGGCAAATCCCTGTGGGACCATAGTTCCCTTGGCCAGCTGCCTGCAGTCCCCTCCCACCTGGCCCTCATCTCTATTCAAAGCTAAGTGGGGATTGGACAAAGGGGTCCCAGTTCCTGTCTTTGATGGGTATGTGGCATGGTGTGAGTCGGTCCTCCTTAAATTAATAGTGGGGCCATAGAATCTCTAGTTGGAAAGATTACTGAGAACCTCCTTGTCCCGTGATCTGGGGTCTATGATGGGCTGAGTGGGATGCAGACCTTCCAGTTCCCCTCCCATCAGAGCAGCTCTGGTGTTTTGTTTTGTTTTGTTTTGTTTTGTTTTGTTTTATTTTATTTTATTTATTTTATTTTCTTTTATTTCTTTTATTTTTTTATTTTATTTTTTGCTTTTTAGGGCCGCACCCAGGACATATGGGAGTTCCCAGGCTAGGGGTCAAATTGGAACTGTAGCCACCGGCCTACATCACATCCACAGTAACACCAGCTCCGAGCCATGTCTGCAACCTCCCATAGCTCACGGCCATGCCGGGTCCTTAACCCACCGAGCCAGGCCAGGGATCGAACCTGCATCTTCATGGATCCTAGTCAGATTGTTTTCCGCTAAGCCACGGGAACTCCTGGTTTTGTTAATTTTATATATTTTGGGCTCCAAACAGGATTTCCCTGCCTCCTTTGCCTTTTTTTTTTTTGGTCTTTTGCCAAGAGAGGGGGAAGTTTCTTCTTAAATAATGCTAGTAGATATAGATATAGATATAGATATAGATATTCCCCATTAGAAGCTAGAACCCTGCTCCTCCCCCACAAGTAGTTTCCTGCTCCCTGTTTACCTGCCCCCACTGCGTGGGGAGTGCACCCCTCCTGTTTTCACATCCAGTGGTTCTGGCAGGAGGTAAAATCTGCTTCCTTGGGTACTTCCTGGGTTCTAGCGCAACCCCTTGGCCTAACCAGTAGATGGTTTTGCTCCCCTCATCTGGGGCCTCTCCCGCTGGGTGCTCCTTGCCTGGTGGGGCCTGGCATTGGCTGCAGAAGCCCAGGCCTGTGCTCACCCTTCTTTTCCTGGCCCTTCACAGGCCCTGTCCTTCTCACATCTCATCCTGGCCACGGGCAGCACCGGGCTCTTCCCGGGCAAGTTTAACAAGGTCTCTAGCCAGCAGATGGCCATCCAGGCCTATGAGGACATGGTGACACAGGTGAGCTGCCCACTGACCAGGGGGGGTGGTCCCCCTGGGGAGTGGAACAGCTGTGGTGATGCCTGGGGCTGCAGCAAGGAGCTCCCAGAAAGTGCCTGGAGCCACAATGGTGCTGTTCGCAGGAAGGGGCTCCTAGGAGGAGACCTTTGGACTTGTCATGAGGTCTGGATGTGAGCACTAGACCTGCTCAGGTAGCTCCTGGCTCTGTTTGTACAGGGCTCTGTGTTTTATAGAGTGGGCTTGGATCTGTGGTCTTGGTTGGTTCTCTTGGGGATCTGGAGGGGTGGGTGGAAGGAGTCTGTCCCCACTGAACAGATGAGGCAGGGAGACCCAGAGAAAGGTCCCCAGGTGAGGGCAGCTGCGGGACCAAAGCCAGGTCTTTCTCGGGCTGAGGGGCCTGGGGAGCCTCTTACACGGTCGTGAGCAGATATGAGAGCAGAGATTAGGAACTCGGGCCAGCATCCTCTGCAAAGTGCACAGGTAGTGACACTGACCTCTTGGGGCTGTTTTGAAAGTTGAGTGAGAAGTGCAGGGTGATGCCCCATGAGAGCTGGTCCCGAGGAGACACATTTGGACCCTGAACTTGGAAACGGTTCTCTATGCTTCTTTGGCCAAGGAACCCACTCCCTAGATGGACCCCAAGGCAGCATGGATTTGGGGGTGTGCCTTATATTTCCTCCTTCTGCAGGTCCAGCGCTCACAGGCCATCGTGGTGGTGGGAGGAGGCTCTGCGGGTGTGGAGATGGCTGCAGAGATTAAGACCGAGTACCCAGAGAAAGAGGTGGGCTGGCGGCTGGCTTTGAACTCTCAGAGGCAGGCTTCTTTTTTATCTCAGGAACATCAGAATTTGCTCAGGGCCTGGGAGGTGGAGCTCCGTTAACATAAAAGGGAATGTGTGTTTCCCATCTCCTGCCTCCTGTTCTCTGCATTTGGGGAAGTCCTCTAAAGTCCCATTCTGCTGGGGAATTTTCCTGGAGAGCCAGGGTATGTCCTAGTTAAGTGAGGGGTCCTGCCCTCTGGGCCAACCTGGAGAATCAAGCCTGGGTTGGGGGAGTACCTTCCAAAAGGTTAACTCCTGTGTCTCCTGTAGTGTCTAGGCCTTTGTGATAAAAATGTAGACTTTTTTTTTTTTTAATGAATTTTGGAGTTCCCATTGTGGCTCAGTGGTAACGAACTCAACTAGTATCCATGAGGACGTGGGTTCGATCCCTGGCCCAGCTCAGTGGGTAAGGATCTGGTGTTGCTGTGAGCTGTGGTGCAGGTCACAGACACGGCTCAGATTTGGCGTTGCTATAGCTGTGGTGTAGGCCTGCATCTGCAGCCCCAATTTCACCCCTAACCTGGGAACTTCCTTAAAAAAGGAAAGAAAGGAAGAGAAAGAAAAGAAGGAAGGAAGGAAGAAAGAAAAAAGAAAAGAAGGAAGAAAAAAATTATTGGAGTACAGTTGTCTTAGAAAGTTGTGTTAGTTCAGGTACAAATCAGTTATACATATACAACTGTTTCTTTTCAGATTCTTTTCCCCTATAGTTTATTATACAGTAAAAACAGTATTGAGTAGATTACTCTGTGCTATGTAGTAGGTCCTTGTTACTTATCTGTTATATATATAGCAGTGTGTACATGTCAAACCCAACCCTCTAATTATCCCTCCCGCCCCACATTTCCCCTTTGGAGACCACGAATTTGGTTTCAAAATCATTAAGTCTGTTTCTGTTTTGCAAGTCAGAGAAAGACAGATATCATATGAGTTCATTAATATGTGGAATCTAACAAAAAAAGATACAGAAGAACTTACAAAACAGAAATGTAGACTTTGATTATCTCTTTTTGCTGATAACTAGCTGTGTCAAAGACATCCCCTTTGGTGTCTTATCTGGGGCAAGCAGCAGCCTTTTGATCTTTAAGAGACTATACCCTGGAGTTCCATCATGGCTTAGCGGAAACGAATCTGACTAGCATCCATGAGGATGTGGGTTCGATCCCTGGCCTCGCTTAGTGGGTTAAGGATTTGGCGTTGCCATGAGCTGTGGTGTAGGTCGTAGACGTGGCTCAGATTCCATGTTGCTGTGGCTGTGGTGCAGGCTGGCAGCTGCAGCTCTGATTTGACCCCTAGCCCGGGAACCTCCAGATGCCACAGGCGTGGCCCTAAAAAGACTAAAAAAAATAAAAATACAAATAAATAAAACAAGAGACAGTAGCCCTTGCCCTGAAGAGCATATAGAGGGACCCTGCAGTTCACCCCTCACAGCCTGTGCTGGGGAAGGACTGGCCAGCGCTGCCTTCTGCCTAAGGGAAGGTGGCCTGTTCTGTTTTAGGGGTGGAGGGATAGAGAACCTGCCGGTTCCCTGGAGAGAAAGGGAGCAGGCTGTAAAGGCTCAGCTGAGGGCTGAGTGATGACCAGCAGTTATGGGTCCTGGAGGGAAGCGCTTGCCTGCAGGTGATGCCAGATCAGCTTCTGGGAGCCACGAGGAGCCTGTGGCTGGTTCTTTTTCCCTAGAGGAAGTTGGTTTTGAAATGTAAGATCAATATAGGCTAACTTAATTATATGACTGTTCTCTGACAGATTCTTGGACATTATGATGAGCAGTTGGTGTAGAAGTTTATTAATCTTGATTGATGGGGTAAAGGCTAGTCCAAAGTAGTAAAATGACTCAATATGACTTCCATGCGTTTATAGTTAGTAGAATAAGAGTACTAGTAGCCATCCTGTATTGAGGATTCAGTATGTGCTGAGTTATAGGCTTTATATGTCTTTTCTCATTTCATCACATAAAATTCCTAGGAGTAGGACTGTGATCTATATTACTGAGGCTTCAGGAAGTGTCCGAGTGGGTATCTGAGAAGGAATTTCAACCCAGACGGTCTGATTTCAAAGCCCAAGCTTTGAACATCACTCCAGGCTGCCTCCCACTTCCCTGTGCTGAGCCAGCAGCAAGCAGACATGCCTGGAAGTGCCAGTTTTAGAACCAGCTCTAATATAGATGTCAGTCTGATTTACCGTCAGAATATTGATGGCTCATATATGGACTGCATAATTATAAGTACCCAGGGATGCTTGCAAATCATTTTCTGCATGGCCCTAGGTGAGTTGTGTGTTGCGGAGCCCTGGCACATCTGCAAGAATTCTCCCTTGGAGATGTTGGCTCCAGCCCAGCTTGCCATTAACTGGTTCTGGCATTGGGCAAATTACTTCTCTGGGGCCTTACTTTCCTCACCTGTAAACTGGATGTCGGGGGTGGAGGTGGGGAGGTGGGGCTGATGTGTTTTCAAGCCTCCTCGTGTGAGCACGAGACTCAGTGGTTCCTTCTCTGCCCTGTGGTCGTTTGTCCCCAGGTCACCCTCATTCACTCCCAAATGGCCCTCGCTGACACGGAGCTCCTGCCCTGTGTCCGGCAGGAAGTAAAGGAGATCCTGCTCCGGAAAGGCGTGCAGCTGCTGCTGAGTATGTGCAAGCCCCCTCCTGCCCTGCCCCTCCCCTGGCCTGGTGAGATTTGGCTGAGGCTTGGTCACTGCCCCCAGCCAGAGGGTGGCCGCCCTCGTCCCCAGGCTCTCTGTGTCCTGCGGTTGGGCCGCAGAGACCTGTCAGCCTTGTCATCCAGCTAGAGGTGTGCCTGTCCCTGGGCAGGGCAGAGGCCCCAGGACTTACCGAACGTCCCTGTCACGGAGGCAGCACTGTCCTGGCTGTTGCTGTGGACACACTACAGGTGGTACCTGTCTATTAAAAAATCATATGAAAGATTTGACTTGAATTGTGATATCTCCTTTGTGGAGAGAATGGGTGTTTTTGATTTTTATTTTTATTTTTTTGGTCTTTTTAGGGTCACACCTGTGGCATATGGAAGTTCCCAGGCTAGGGGTCTAACGGGAGCTACAGCTGCCAGCCTATACCACAGCCACGGTAATGCCAGATCCGAGCTATATCTGCTACCTACCCCACAGCTCATGGCAACACCAGACCCTTAACCCACTGAGCGAGACCAGGGATCGAACCAGCATCCTCATGGATACTAGTTGGGTTCTTAACCAGTTGAGCCATGACAGGGCCTCCTGATTTGTATTTTGAGTATAGTGAAGAGCATGGCTTTTGTCCAGAGCAGGAGGGAAGAGACCCATCCAGCATGTTAGGATGGGGCCCTCGCTCTGGCAGTGTGACCCCCAGTTTACAGGGTCCGACCCCCTATCCTTTTGCAGGGAGACCAGTATCTGCTCTTGAGAACCCTCCTTGCTCCCAGGCCCTTTTCCTGCCTGCACCTCCTGGCCCGAGGAGAGTGGGCTGGCCCTCGACTTCCCTTGCTTTCCCTGTTGGTAGTGAGCCTGGAGGTGCTTCTCCTGCCCGGTGAGGCTGGTGGATCAGACCTTCAGGGAGGTGTGGCCGAGGTCTTCCTCAAATAGCTGTTCCCAGAACTTCTTGGGAAGCTCAGCCTCACTTCCCCAAATTGCTTTTTGGGACTCTCCTTTCATTGCATTCCTTGGGGACAGATGTCCAGACTGAGCTTCTTGGGGAAGCAGAGAAGACTGGCCTCTAGCCCCCAGGCCAGCCCCTTGCTTGGGCCCCAGGCTTGGTGACATGCCCGCCCTCTGCCAACCTCCTGGTCACTGGCCTCCCCTAACAGGTGAGCGGGTGAGCAACCTGGAGGGACTGCCTCTCAATGAGTATCAGGAGTGCATCAAGGTCCAGACAGACAAAGGCACGGAGGTAGCCGCCAACCTGGTGATTGTCTGCAACGGCATCAGGATCAACACTTTGGCCTACCGCAGCGCGCTCGGTAAGCTGGGGGCCCAGCTGCGGCCGCTCCCCGGGCTGCCTCCTCACTCTGAAGCCCCCCAGAGGGCCCTGCAGCCTGCTCCCACAGGAATCGGCGCCACCCGCTCCCCCATCCCAACAGCTCATTTGGTCTCTCTCTCTTTTTTTCTTTCTAGGGCCGCACTTTCGGCACATGGAAGTTCCCAGGCTAGGGGTTGAATCAGAGCATTGCAGCTGCCGGCCTACACCTCAGCCACAGCAATAGCAGCAGGGGATCTGAGACTTACACTGCTGCTCATGGCAATACCAGCTCATTCATCCATTGAGCAAGACCAGGGATCAAACCAACATTCTCATGGATACTAGTTGGGTTCTAAACCCACTGAGTCATCACAGAAACTCCTCATTTTCTCTCTTCTGAATGGTGACATCAAACTTTCAATTCAGGTGTGGGTCCACTCTTGCTGTGCCTTCCTCAACTGTAGTAATAGTGACTTAGCCCCAGGTCGCCAAAATGAACAGAATCTTCCAAAAACCGAGTCCCACCCCTAGTGGTGAGATAAGGGAACAGGTGTCAGAGAGAGGAAAAAGATTTGGTTTCTGTCAGCTTTCCTTGGAACACAGACTCAGAGGAAATTCCAGGGTCAGGACTTTTCGGTTCACAGGTATGCTGCTGTTCCCAAACCCTGATTCAGATGTTTGGTGACCAAATATTTGGTCACTTGAGCTTGGAATGATCCTTGGGAGTGGGGGGCAATAATGAAGTCTCACGTTCTTAAAGCTCAATAAAAAACTGTTTAGCCAGCTGGAGGTAGGGTGGCCTGGAGACTCAGTGGTTCCTTTTCAGGCCCTGTGGTTGCCGTGTCCCCAGGTCCTTTCCTGGACAAGGAGCTCCTGCTATGGGATTGAGGGCTTATAATGTACAGAGATCCCAGAATTCAATACCTAATTGTCCTAATGTTGTATTTTCAAACATAAATTCCTTTAAGTCCCTTAAAAAGAAAGTTAATCATTTATTAAAGCTCTGCATTTATTTTTTTATTTTTATTTTTTGCTTTTTAGGGCCATACCCGAGGCATGTGGAAGTTCCCAGGCTAGGGGTCGAATTGGAGCTGCAGCTGCTGGCCTACACCAGAGCCACAGCAACGCAGGATCCAAGCCATATCTGCGACCTACACCACAGCTCATGGCAACGCTGGATCCTTAACTCACTGAGTGAGGCCAGGGATCGAACCCGCATCCTCATGGTTCCTATTTGGGTTCGTTAACCACTGAACTCCGAAAGCCCTTCATTTATTAAAAAACAAAACAAAACCAAAAAACCCCCCAAAGATCCACATCCAAAAGGAAATTCAAGACTTGGCTGAGTTGTAACTGAATCCTCATTTAAGTGAATCATTGTTAACCGTAGTAACTTATAAAGAATTACCGGCATTACAACACCTGCTGGTCTTTCTGACCCTTTTCCTTCCCAGAATAGTAACCTCACCTTTGCAGGGAGAGTTCTGAGGTGGGGACCTCAGGCAGAAATAAACGAGGAGGGAGGCTTGCCTCTTGAGGATGGCCAGATCAACACTGCAGCCTATTTTTACCGAGTTCTGGTGGCCACTTCCCATGGCAGCTCAGCCTCTTGGTTTTGGGATTGCCTGGCAGGTGATCGGCTGGCCGGCAGTGGTGCTCTGAGAGTGAACGAGCACCTCCAGGTGGAGGGCTGCAGCCACATCTATGCCATCGGTGACTGCGCCAACGTGAGGGAGCCCAAGATGGCCTATCACGCTGGCCTCCACGCCAGCGTCGCCGTGGCCAACATCGTCAACTCCGTGAAACAGAGGCCTCTGAAAACCTACAAGCCAGGTCAGGAAGCCCCGCGTGTGGCACTGCTTTAGGAGAGTTGGGGTTAGACACGGGGAAGGCTTTGTGGCTTTGGATGACCATCCGCTAGCACAAACTCTCAAAGCTGGGGCCAGAAACCAGATCTCGAATAAAAACTCAGGGACTTACTCATCTTCCTGAAAGCTGTGCGCATTTCCCTGCCCTGACACTGAAGGCCCCAGGAAAGGTTTGTGCCCTCGGAGTTGTAGGCGCATGAATGGTAAGCAGGGTTCTAGTCTGGTGTGTCTCTCTGTTCCACAGGTTCCCTGACATTCCTCCTGGCCATGGGGAGAAATGACGGCGTGGGCCAGATCAGTGGCTTCTACGTGGGGCGGCTCATGGTTCGGCTGGCCAAGAGCCGGGACCTGCTGGTCTCCACAAGTTGGAAAACCATGCGGCAGTCTCCACCCTGAGGGGGAGGCTGGGCAGGAGACAGGTACCACTGCTGCCCGGTGAACTGCTCTCTTGACAAATGGTACCCGCTTGACAAATGCCAAAGGGCCAAAGCTCTTTTCCTAGAGTAAGATGCCAGTGATACACTGACAAGAAACATAACTTACAGAAAACCAAAAAACTGGGGTGGGGAGTATTGGGGTCAAAAAGACACGTCTAGGAAATTCCCTTGTGGTGCAGCAGGTTAAGAATCCGGTGTTGCTGAAGCTGTGGTACAGGTCGCAATTGTGGCACAGGTTTGATCCCTGGCCTGGGAACTTTCACATGCTGTGGGAGTGGCCAAAAAAAAAAAGACCACCCCTAAAGGAGCCTTTCTGGGTTTGGAAAGGTCTGCCTGCACTCGTGCTGGATGAATGGTTCCCTTGGCCTTGGGGTGGGCATAGCCTGCTTTCTCTCCCCCAGCCTCCTCTTGGATGTGTGTGTGTGTGTGTTTGTGTGTGTGTGTGTGTGTGTGTGTGTGTGTGTGTACATGTGGGATATGGCATTCAGACGTCTCAGGAAGGGTCTGCCTGTCTGTTAAGGGCAGGAAGGAGGTCCTGCACAAGGAAACCAGCTAAGGGAGGGGAGCTGGGGTGGAGAGATGGCCTGCACCCCAACCTCTCCCATCTCCTCAGGGCGGGGAAGCCTGAATACACATCCTGCAGGTTGTCAGTAAGAACCTAATTTTATTTATTTATTTATTTTTAGGGCTGCCCCCGCAGCACATGAAAGTTCCTAGACCCGGGGTCAAATTGAAGCTGCAGCTGCAGGCTTACGCCACAGCCACAGCAACGTGGGATCTGAGTCACATCTGCAACCTGCACTGCAGCTTATGGAAACGCCAGGTCCTTAACCCACTGAGTGAGGCCAGGGATCGAACCCACATCCTCATGAATACTAGTCAGGTTCATTACCGCTGAGCCACAATGGGAACTCCAGGAGCCTAATTTTATTTTATTTAATTAATTAATTAATTTATTTTTTGTCCTTTTGCCTTTTCTAGTGCTGCTCCCACAGCCTATGGAGGCTCCCAGGCTAGGGGTCAAATCTGAGCTACAGCTGCCAGTCTACACTAGAGCCACAGCAGTGCAGGATCCGAGCCTCATCTGGGACCTGTACCACAGCTTACGGCAACGCCAGATCCTTAACCCACTGAGCAAGGCCAGGGATTGAACCCGCAACCTCATGGTTCCTAATCAGATTCATCAACCACTGAGCCACCACGGGAACTCCAAGGAGCCTAATTTTTTTTTTTTTTTTTTTGTCTTTTTGTTGTTGTTGCTATTTCTTGGGCCACTCCCGAGTCATATGGAGGTTCCCAGGCTAGGGGTTGAATTGGAGCTGTAGCCACCAGCCTACGCCAGAGCCACGGCAACGTGGGATCCAAGCCGCGTCTGCAACCTACACCACAGCTCACGGCAACGCCGGATCGTTAACCCACTGAGCAAGGGCAGGGACCGAACCCGCAACCTCATGGTTCCCAGTCGGATTCGTTAACCACTGCGCCACGACGGGAACTCCAAAGGAGCCTAATTTTAAACTCAGTCCCTATTGTCTGTAATCTTCATGAAACCTTCTATATTTCCATGCTTAGATATTAATTATATAACATAGGTTACATTTAGGAAGAGTTAGATAAAGTTTCCCTCCTCTTTTGTCCATCCTAATAGATAGTAAATTTTTCACAAAGCTAACAGATTAAGACAGAAGCCTGGCCTGCCGGCTGCTGGAGACAGTTAAGGAAAGGCAGCCAAGCTAGCCTACCTTTGGGTGGGTTGCTCTCTGATTAACATTCAGGGAGCTGGGTGGGATTCAGCAGGTGAAGCCCTGCATGCTTCCAGCCTTCTGTCATAGGCAAATTTGTAAGTGACAAAGCTCTAGCTGATGCTGCGGCTGGGGCACCCTGTGGGAACCTATGTGGTTTTGTGCCTCTGGTTTCCTGGCCAACGCCAGTGTCACTTATCTGGAGGCCCGGCAATGTGGCAATGTGCCTGCCACCAATTATGTTAAGGTAAAAAAATAACTCCTCTATTTGGGAGAGGACTTCTAATCAGGGCAGACCTATTTTGGGCCACACAGGTGAGATCTCTGTGGCAGAGTAGGCTGAACGAATTCAGCTGAGTAAGTTCAGGTCCTGCCCAGGCCCTCCCTGCCCCTCCCTGCCCACTTTTAATGGCAGCCTCAGTACTTGGCCAGAACCCTTTGGACACCGGGCTCACTAGGGTTCTCGAGCTCGGTCTGTCCTGATGGGCTGTGGCCCAGGTCTGTTCCACTTTGTGGCCCAGGCTTAAGTGAGACTGTGCCTTTTTCCCAAAGGATGACCACCTCACGGAGGCTTCGCCCAGGCCTCCATTCCCGAGGACGAGGGCCAGCCAGGCGCCTCTTCTGGAAGCAGGACCTGCCACCTGAGAAACACAGGCCATTCTGTACTATCTGACGGGGGCCTCGCATGGTGGGAGTTGCAGCCCCATTGTGACCGGCCTTTTTCTATTTTAACATTCCAGAAGTTTCCACCCAGGGGGACACAATTGATTCTCCAAACTGAGGAAAATGTTGCAATAAAAGAATATGTTGTAAGAAAGACACTGGATCTTTTATTATTTTTTTCCTTTCATTTTCTTTTTTCTTTAAAAAACAAAACAAAACAAAAGTCTGAAGTGAAACCTTTTTAGGAGAAGTTACAGATATTATAGGGGTATAGGGGTGGGGGCACTAAAACAGCAAAGAAAAGCACCTGTGAGATGCCTTTCCAATTTTCTTCTTTGCATCACTGAGTACAGACAGCCACCAAATCCCAACTCACTTTTATGCCCTCTTCCCTTGCAAAAAGGAGAAACAGAAGATTTTAAGAATTTTGAGAGGATTGTGTGTGTGTGTGTAAAAGTCAATGCTATAAATCTAAAACGAAGTCTGTTTTTTTTTAAAAAAGTTCTAAAACAACAGGAAGAAAACAGATGGAAAGAAACCCCTCGTGGAGACCTGGTTAATTACGGACTGAGGCTCTTTTTAACGAGAATATAAAAACGCAGCGGGCTCTTCCCGTGGGCAGGACCTGCTCCTGCAGCCTCTGCTACCCGCTCCCCTGCCGTCACCCTTCCTCTCTCCTTTTGAAAAATAAAACCCCGCTCCTGTGACTTCGATCCTCCTGGTTCCCGGCGGCGAGCGCGGCGGCTACTTGGCATCGAGCTTGGCCATCTCCTGCACGTAGATGCCGATGCTCTCGCTGTCGAAGAGCAGGAAGTAGACGTTCTTCAGCGAGGACGCGCTCGAGTCATCGAAGTGGGCCGAGATGGCTTTGAGGGTCACCTGGGCTGCCGTCTGTTTGGGGAAGCAGTTTCTGGACAGAAATAAAAGAGCCGATGTCACTTTGGCCCCGGCACCCGTGGAAGGACGGCCCTCAGCCCGGGGTAGGGGCAATGGGGTTCCTTCTCGCTTGGCACAAGGTCTTTGTTCCGTCACTCAGGGTCTCACCCTGTGCTGGCTGGTCCACGGATGATTCCCTTGAACCCGGGAAGAGGGACAGCCCAGGAGGGGGACAGGCAGGGGATACTGTCCCCACTGGACAGGTGCCACATTGGCTCAGAGAGGCATGGTGGTCTTAGCCATGGCCGTAGGGGGCCCTGTGCTTGAACTACGTTGCTTGACTCCAGTCCAGTTGAGCTTTAAAAACTACCAACGCAGCATTTAAAATACCCGGTCTTCAAAAAAGCAAATAGAGGTTTTATAAGTGCCCTCAAAACTATTTTATATGTTAAACAGATTGTTTGTTAAAGGGCAAAAATGTACGTTCAAAAGTACATCTTCCTAATTCCTGTTTCACACATCATGTTCCTCTCTATAACCCGTATGGACGCACCAGCGTAATTTTGGCAGTGACAGTTCTGGGCAGGGCCCCAAGCTCCAGGATGCCATGATAGAGCTGTCTGCCAAGGACACAGCCATCATGGTGACACCCCTGGTCATTTGGGGTCAGCCATCAAGCCCCCGGGGTGGGTGCAGGATGGGCCTGCCTAACAAGAATTCTTGTCACTCGGCTGTAGTGTCCCACCCAGGACATCCCAGTACGTGGTTCCAGCTATGCAAAGAATTCAGCTTGGGAATACCCATCATGGCCCAGCGGGTTAAGAACCTGGCTAATATCCTTGAGGATGCGGGTTTGATCCCTGGCCTTGTTCAGTGGGTTGAAGATCTGGTGTTGCTGTGGCAGTGGTGTAGGCCATCAGCTATAGCTCTGATTCAACCCCTAGCCTGAGAACTTTCATATGCTGCAAGTGCGGCCCTTAAAAAAAGAAAAATGAAAAAAAAATTCAGCCCTCGGCGCCTCCAGGCCAGGCAGTGGAGACCCAGCGCTGCCTGCTCAAGTGGAGATAGGATTATGGCAGGAAGCCAGTCTCATTCCTTCCCTCTTCACCTTCCCCTGACATGGCTGCAACAGGATGCTTTCAGTGTAAATCCTATCTGTGCTACAGAGGGGATTCTCAAGAGAGAGGGTGTTCAAAATTAAAGCAATAACTCGCTTTGGCTGTGAGCTTGAGGAAAGAGGCCATTCATCCTACACATGAGGACAGGCAGCCTCATTATTTACTGAAATGCTGCTCCGGAGCCCAGTTGGGGTCTGTGGCAATTAGAACCATCATTTCTCCTACCCGCTAAGAGCAATCCCTTGCCGAGAGCCTTTCATTTCTCTGGGTGTGCTTGTCAGAGCCTCAGCCTCAGGGCTCTCCCAGCCCCAAAGCAGCACCAGAATCCTCTGGGGATTCTGAGATTTGCATCTTGACCCGGTGGGCTCAGTGCTGTTGGTCTGTGGACCACAGTATCAGAAGCAAGCGCCTTCCAGCCTGGTGTTTCTGATCCTGTGTCTGGATGGGGACAGCTGGCGGGGAACGTGGGCTTCCTAGACAGCAGGCTCTCCAAAAAGAGCTCTGCCCCCTGCTCCGCCCAGAAGCTGCCTTTCTCTGGGTTCTGAAGGATGGAAAACTGGGTTTCTTCTTAGCCAACGTGTTTGGCTGCACTGGCAGCCTTCAGTCATGTCCCCTGGGATGGTCAGGCTGGATGTGACCAAGTAGGGGAGCCCTTGGCCCCCAGGGAGAAGGCTGGATGAAAGGACCCAGCCCCCCTGCCGCCTGCCTGGAGGAGGGCACCTTACCTGCCGCTGGGGAAGGGTGGGAACGCCACTGACTTCAGCTTCTTGTCCTCTGCTGCCGACAGGCAGTTTTTGATGGTCTCTTCCAGCTGTTCTTCACATTTGTCAGAGCCCCACTGAGGGATGTGACAGTGGATGACGAACTTGGCTGCAAGTCCGCTGGATTGGCTGACGGCCGCTGGGACACGAGAGAGAAATGCTGCAGATTATTCCTACCTGTTGACCTTAAGCCAGGGGGTTAGGCTGACCCTCCTGTGTCCCTCTTCGGAGAGCAGGAGCCAGGTCAGAATTGCTTTTGACAGTTTTGACAAGCTTCGGATAAACCTGTTTAAAGCTGATGTGACAGCATGTCCCCGACTTCCACAGTCTGCCTTCTGCTCACAGGTTAGGCTACTCCTAATCAAAGGTACACTTTGGAATCATCTCTGGTCGTTGTGGCAGCTGGGGAATGGCCTCCCCCGATGTCTGCATCCACACCCTGTGAATGTGACCTTCCATGGCAAAAGGGACTTTGCTGATGTGATTGATTGCATGAAGCAGTGTGTGGGGGGGAGACTATCCAGGCGAGCCCTAAATGTCATCACACACGGGCCCTAATAAGAGGGAGGCAGGGAGGTCAAAGGCAGGAGAAGGCACTGTGGATGGAGCAGAGGTTGGAATGATGGGTCTAGGAGCCAAGCAGTGTAGCAGCCCAGAAGCTGGAACAGGTAAGGAACCAGCCCTGCCAGCGCCCTGATTTTAGTTTCTCAAGACTCATTGTGTCATTTGATGCCACCAAGTTTATGCTCATTTGTTATAGCAGTGACTAAAAGCTACTATAAAGGGCTTTATTTTTTTTTTTTTTAGGGTCTCACCCCTGGCATATGGAAGTTCCCCAGGCTAGGGGTTGAATCGGACCTGCAGCCGCTGACCTGTGCCACAGCCACAGCCACACCAGATCCTTAACCCACTGAGTGAGGCCAGGGATCAAACCCGCATCCTCATATCCTCATGGATCCTAGGTGGGTTCGTCAACTGCTGAGCCATGAAGGGAACTCTCTCTCTCTCCTTTTTTTTACTACCACCTACTATAAATGCTTTTAGAAAAAGCCCTCCTCTCTCGTCCCCTCTGAGATCCTGACTGATGCAGACTCCATGCTTGGCGATTTTAGGCCCCTCCATCCACTGAGATGTGCTCTAGGAGGTCGTACACCTCCTTGGACAGAGATTATTTTTTGATCATCTCTACATACCTGAGGAGCCTGTAGGGAGCAGTGTTCAAAATGGGTTGTGAAATTGGATCATGCCCATCCTGTCTCCTGATTTCAGTTGGCACTCCCTACTTTTATTCTTTACTTCCCCAAACCTATTTCCTTCCCATCAGTGACAGTGCTGGTAACGAGGAACTCCAGATAAGTCTCAGTGGCTGTCAATACCTGGAGGGGTGGTTGGGTCTGATCCACTGGCCACTCTCTGGCCCCTTGTGGCATCTGTGGCTGCAGCCCCTAAACTACCCACCTTGTGGAGCAGGGGCTCTGTGCCACTCAAGAAGCCAGGTGGCAAAGGTCCCCAGCCCTCCCAAAGTGGCCAGCCTCTGGGATCCTGGGGGAGTTTGGGCAGGCCAGGGCTGCTAGGGGAGCATTTGTAACAAATGGGGCTCCGCCATGTACTAGAACAGTGTGTGGGGTTGGTTTGAAAGACTTATTTGAAATATATTATGCCTGCTGGATATGTGAGCAGTTTCCTAGTGATGTCCACAGTGTTGGAGAGGCTGTGACAGCACAGGCCAGGCTTGGTGGAGACAAATGCAAGGGACACCCCGCCTGACAGCTATGGCTATCATCTACAGCTTGCCTTCCCAGTGCCTAGCTGGTGCCAACCATCTGATTAGTGATGAGTGAGTGAAGGCATCAGCCAACCTAAATACTAAGGAGGCAGCGGGCAAGACTGGTTGACTCTATGACCATGTACATTTGTACACTGGAAGCAGAATGTCCCTTTGCCTTGTTCCAAGAGAACAGTGGGGGCTAAAGCCAGTATCCTGGGGACTGGCCTCGCTTGCTTAGGGTAATTTCCCTGTTGCCTTTACTGTTCTCCAAACCAGAGAGATACTGGCTCTTTACAAACTGGGTTGACTTATTTTATGTGTATTTAAAATACAACCATGTTGGAATTCCTGTCATAGCTCAGTGGTAACGAATCATTGGACTAGTATCCATGAGGATGTGGGTTCAATCCCTGGCCTCGCTCAGTGGGTTAAGGATCCAGCGTTGCTGCAGCTTCAGCTCCTATTCAACCCCTAGCCTGGGAACTTCCATATGCCCTAAAAAAAAAAAAAAAAAAAAAGACAAACAACAAAGACAAAAACAATCATGTTATCAGCTGAATGGTGCTCTATTTAAAAAAATTTTTTAAAAGCTTTATTTAATTTAATTTATTTTTTAAATTTTTTGGTCTTTTTTGTCTTTTTAGGGCCGCACCTGTGGCATATGGAGGTTCCCAGGCTAGGGGATGAATGGGAGCTGTAGCTGTCAGCCTACACCACAGTCACAGCCACACGGGATCCGAGCCACATCTGTGACCTACACCACAGCTCACGGCAACGACAGATCCCCGACCTACTGACGGAGGCCAGGGATGGAACCCGCATCCTCATGGATACTAGTCGGGTTTGTTAACCACCGAGGCATGATGGGAACTCCTGAATGGTGCTCTTTTAAATGTAAAGTCATTTAAAATAAGAGGAATAGACTCCTAACAGCAGTGTTAAGTCAAATATTTATAAAAGAAAAAAATGGCACGCTTTCTCATCCTTCTGACGCCCCCTATTTACACTAGATTTTGAAGGTAGCCCATGACACCCATGGTAGCATGTCAGCCTAAAACAAAGTATTTCCATGACAACTGGAAATGTAAAACTTGGCCTGTAGTGGTAACAATTTGTAGTGTTCTCTAGAAGTGCCAAGGTCAAGGTCAAGTGAACTTGGGGCTTGGGACACTGATAGTCGGTAGCAGCAGCTACTAATACTCTTTATCTGATGTGATGTCACCACACTGTGAGGATGGCAGTGCGGCTGCAAGGACCCTCTAGAACCTTCCCTCAGGCAAACACAACTCCTTCTCAGAGTCCTCACAGTCAAGGGGACTCCGGGGTGGCCCCTTGTCCTGCTGGGAAGTTGCAGCTGCTAATCCTTGGTCTCCCTTGGTCACCGTGCTTTTCCTCCTGCCTCAGTTTCCTGCAATGGTCTCTCTTCTTCTTGCCTGGGCCTGGTGCTCTTTTTTCTGCTGCCCAAGGTGCTCAGCTCTGGCTCCTAAGCAACCATCTGCAAACCAGTCTTGTCCTCAGCTCTCACTAACTGCTTACCAGTAACTTTGCTAGCGCCCCAGGTCTGGTGAAATCATCTCTCTCTCCCAAGGCCCTATTCCCCTCCCTCCATCTCTGTCACCAGCACCACCTGTTGGTCTTCCTCTGACTTGTGTCATTCCAGGCCCGTCTGCCTCATTGCCACCGCCACCTCCCACAAATGTCCCAGTCAGCTGTGGGCCTGGATCAAGCTGGACTCTTCCAGAAAGAAGTTGCATTTGCTTCTATGTCACCTAGGGACCCTATCATACTCTGATCACATCCCACTAACTTCCCTGCTTGAGGTTTTTGGGCCACACTGGATTCAGCTGCAAATCTATAGGAGTACCAGGGTGTGGCTCAAACTCCCTAGTGAGGTTTTATTCCCTCTCGGTCTAACCAATGCCAAGGTCTAGGCTGGCACTTGCTGCCCTTTCTGCACGGTGGGTTCATGTCTTGACCTGATGTGTCCTGGATTTTATGTGGGGTCTCCTATTGGACATTCCGACTTGGAAATTTATTCTTTCTTAAAATAGGGGCATATCTTACAACCGATGGTATTTTCCAACTAAATGAAATATGATGTTAGACCCTGATAAACTGTCTCCCCTTGTCCAGACTCACCCTCACCAACCCTTCTTCCCAGGGAGCTACTGGTGATTAGCCCTGGTCCAGAGGTATGCAGACCTAACAGATTTGCCCCAATTTCTAAGCTCAGGCTTGTTTCCTGCAGCCCTCCTCTCCTTCCTTCTGGATTCTCTTCCATTTCTCCCAGTGATCCTGCTTCTCTGTGGTCCTTTCAGCAAGGATCTGTGGACTTCTGACTCAACTTTTGCGAAATCCTGTATGTTTCTCTTTTTAGGGCTGCACCCATGGCATATGGAGGTTCCCAGGCTAGAGGTCAAATGGGAGCTGCAGCAGCTGGCTTACACCACAACCATAGTAACACAGAGCCAAGCCAAGTTTTTGACCTACACCACAGCTCACGGCAAAGTCGGATCCTTAACCCACTGAGCGAGGCCAGGGATGGAACCTGTGTCCTCATGGATTCTAGTCAGATTTGTTTCCACTGAGCCACTACAGGAACTCCTGAAATCCTGTATCTTTCATCCTCTTTGGAGCCACCCCAACTTCTCCAAGTAGAGAACCTGGCTCTCCCTCTGTGCTCCACTTGTGTGTCTGTCTCTCCTCCTAGACTGTCCAGGGCTTGAGGGCAGGGATAGGTTGTTTTTTTTCTTTTCGTCTTTTTAGGGCTGCACCTGCGGCATATGGAGGTTCCCAGGCTAGGGGTCTAATCAGAGCTGTAGCTGCTTGCCTACACCACAGCCACAGCAACGCAGGATCCAAGCCACATCTGTGACCTACACCACAGCTCACGGCAGCGCCGGATCCTTAACCCACTGAGCGAGGCCAGGGATCGAACCTGCAACCTCATGGTTCCTAGTCGGATTTGTTTCTGCTGTGACACGACATGATGGGAACTCCCAAGGGTAGGTTTTAATTGTCTCTGAAGCCCCAGAATGAGGACAGCACTTGGCACCAACTTCACTGGTCACTGGAGGTGGTGTGCATGGGACATGGATCTGGAGTTGGGTCCACCGGTCAAAAAGTTATCCAGTATCCTCAAAAAGAAAAGGAGTTCCCACTGTGGCTCAGTGGTAACAAACCCGACAAGTATCCATGAGGACACGGGTTTGATCCCTGACCTTGCTCAGGGGGTTAAGGATCTGGTGCTGCCGTGAGCTGTAGTGTAGGTCACAGAAACAGCTCAGATCTGACGTTGCTACGGCTGTGGCACAGGCTGGTGGCTACAGCTTCAATTTGACCCCTAGCCTGGGAACCTCCATAGGCCAAGGGTACGGCCCTAAAAAAAGAAAAAGAAAGAAGCGTTCAAATGAACACCTATACCAGCGCAACACTATTTACAAAAGCCAAAGTGGAAACAACGGAAGTGATGACCGAAAAAACCAATGGAATAGTATTCAGCCGCAAAAAGGAATAAGGCACTGTTGGCGGCCACAACATGGATGAACCTTGAAAATGTTTTAAGGGAAAGAAGCCAGACACAAAAGCTCATGTAGTACATGATTCCATCTATATGAAATATCCATAAGAGGCAAGTCCATAGAAAGAGAAGGCAGACTGGTGGTTGCCAGGGGCTTGGGGAAGGAAGTGACTATTTAACAGGTGTGGCATTTCCGCTGCAAGTGATAAAAAGTTCTGGTGATGGGAGCTCCTGTCATGGCTCAGTGGAAACGAACCTGACTAGCATCCATGAGGACGCAGGTTCGATCCTTGGCCTCGCTCAGTGCGTTAAGGATCCGGTGTTGCCGTGAGCTGTGGTGTAGGTTGCAGACATGGCTCAGATCCCCTGTTGCTGTGGTTGTGGCGTAGGCCAGCAGCTGCAGGTCTGATTTGACCCCTAGCCTGGGAACTTCCAAATGCCTCGGGTGTGGCCCTAAAAAGACGAAGAAAAAAAAAAAAAAAAGAAAAAGAAAAAGAAAAAGAAAAGTTCTGGTGATGGAGGAACAACATGGAGTGTGCTTAATGTCACTGAACTGTACACATTTAAAGTTTACAGTAGTAGATTTTGCCATGTGTATTTTACTGCCGTAGTTCTAGACCATTTGGGGGTAAGCTGATACAAATTGGCTTGAACTATCCAGACACTTTAAAGTCCCCAAAGTGGATGAAATGATCTTCACGGGCATGCTCAAATTATCTGAGAGATGCTAAATAGCTTCCTGATTGTCTATTTTTCTGTGCAAACTGAATGGGCCCTTGTTGCACGCCAGCCTGGAGGGGAAGGCGGAGAGGCAGTGCCGGACCCACCGCCGATTCTACACCTACCTTCAGCTACTTCCAAAGGGCCCTGGGACTTGCGAAGCTCCTTTACCGTTTCCAAGAACTCTTTGCCTCCAGCCTTTTCCAAGGCTTTACCTGTGAAAGAGAACAATGGAAAGCCATGGTGGTTGCTCTTTTCAAAGTCATTAGTGATACACACTGACATATTTTTACCAGGTCTTTAAAAAAAAAATGCTTAGGAAGTAGGAATCAAGCTTTGCAAATGAAACCGATTGCCAGGGGTCTCTGGTGGCAGGGTCCCTGGGCTTCTGTCCAGCGGGACTTAGGTGCTGGCAAAGTCTGTTTCTAAAAGAACTATTCAATACTTTATTTAATAATGTTTCTAATGTATCATAGGAGTTACCTCCCCAAAATGTGACTCACAACTGGATGGAAAGAGTTTTTGGGAAATGTGGCAATGTTGTGTGTCTGTGTATATATCACATTATAAGTCAGATCCGAAGGGATTTGCCTTTGTGGAATTTGAAACAAAAGCACAAACAGCAAAAGCTAGTGAGGCAGGTCCAGAACCTTTAATCAGAACATGGAAAAGGAACCGAAGTAGCTCTGAAGCTGGAGAGTGACTCCCAAGTCAAAAATTTTAAAAATGGCTCAGAAAGACAACAAAAAAAGAAGCTTCAGAAGTTTACAAAATTTGTACAAAAGTTTATGTACATAAGTGACTTTATGGTTATGACTTTAAGGTTAGGGTTAGATAAGTAAGGTTTTTTTTTTTTCCCTTGACTTATGTCTTTCTTTTGTTAATTAAAGTGTAGTTGATTTACAATGTTGTGCAGATTTCTGCTGTATAGCAAAATGATCAGTTATACCCCCCCCACACGCACACATAAACACTTTTTAAAAATATTCCTTTCCATCATGGTCTATCCCAGGACTTACATCTTTATTTTAATTAATTAATTAATTAATATATTTACGTATTGCTTTTTTAGGGCCACATCTGAGGCATATGGAAATTCCCAGGCTAGGGGTCAAATCGGAGCTACAGCTGCCGGCCTACACCACAGCCATAGCAATGCCAGATCCGAGCCATGTCTGCAACCTACACTACAGCTTATGGCAATGCCAGATCCTTAACCCACTGAGCAAGGCCAGGGATCGAACCCGCATCCTCATGGATACTAGTCAGATCATTTCCATTGTGCCACAAGGGGAACTCCCGTCTTTATTTCTTAATTTGATATTTAATTTAAAATTAGAAGTCTCTACTGAAGAGGGAAAGGATACTGGAGATTTAAAAGACAGATCCCAGAGTTCCCGATGTGGCTCAGGGGTTAACGAATCGACTAGGAACCATGAGATTGCGGGTTCGATCCCTGGCCTCGCTCAGTGGGTTAAGGATCCGGCGTTGCCGTGAGCTGTGGCGTTGGTTGCAGACGCGGCTCGGATCCCGAGTTGCTGTGGCTGTGGCCTAGGCCGGCAACTACAGCTCTGATTAGACCCCTAGCCTGGGAACCTCCATGTGCCGCAGGTGCGGCTCTAGAAAATACCAAAAAAACCCCCCAAAAACCAAAAACAGATCTTTTAAAAAAAATGAGGCTCCAGCGTTCTGATCTCTAGATTCGGTACCCATGTTGTGTTGGTTAAATTCAGTGTCTTGATTTTTTTAATCTTTTAAAAAAATGAGGCTCCAGTGCTCTGATCTCTAGATTCGGTACCCATGTTGTGTTGGTTAAATTCAGTGTCTTGATTTTTTTAATCTTCTTTTTTTTGGCCACCACTCAGCATATGGAGTTCTCGGGCCAGGGGTCAGATCCAAGCCACAGCTGCAACCCACGAAACAGCTGCTACAACACCTTAACCCACTGTGCCGGCCCTCCAGAGATGCCGCTGATCCAGTTGCACCCCAGCGGGAACTCCCAGTGTCTTAATTGATGGCAGCACCCCACACTTGGGGGGCATCTCTCAGACCCTGCACCTACCTCTTGTCATCTGCTCCTAAGTCTGGTCCCAGAGCCACCCTTGGGGATGCAGCCACAACGAGGGGCCCAGGCCCCAGGTGACAGATGGCTAGGCAGTAACCTCTGGGTGGAGCTCTGGGGTCCTGTCCCCATCTCACAACCTGTATGTTGTGAGTCCCCAGGGCCAAAGGACAGACACAAGCCCGGGCAGCCTGTGATCTTGTTTCCCCAACTTGAGCCTCAGTTTTCAATGGAAAACGCAGAGCTTCTGACAAGCTAATCTCCCAGGACTTTTCTGCTGGGAAATCCCTCAGGTCTTTGATGTTAGGACAATTCTCCTCTCAATATTTCAGGGTTGTGTTTCTACAGAGGCCAAGTGGAAGCCCTAGGAGGTGGCAAGACTCCATCTCTGGCCCAGCGGGAAACCCTCCTATGTGCACTGGGAGATTCTCCTGCCCCTGAGCTGACCTGTGGGTGTTTTGTCCAGATGAGGGTGACTGCTGCTCTCGGGTGGTAGATGAGGTATTTGCCTTCATGGATTTTCTTTTTTTTTTTTTTATCTTTTCTTTTAAATTTATTTTTATTAAATTTTTTTTTTTTGGTTGTTTTAGGGCCATACTCTCAGCATATGGAGGTTCACAGGCTAGGGGTCTAATCGGAGCTACAGCTGCCGGCCTACACCACAGCCATGGCAACATGGGATCTGAGCCGCATCTGCGACCTACACCACAGCTCACGGCAACACCGGATCCTTAATCCACTGAGCAAGGCCAGGGATTGAACCTGTGTCCTCTTGGATACTAGTTGGGTTCATTTCCACTGAGCCACGATGGGAACTCCTAAATTTTTTTTAGTAAATTATAGCTGATTTACAATGGTCCTTCAATTATGGATTTTCGTCTTTGAATGAATTTGGTGAACTGGAAGTCTGCGGCAAGTCTCAGCTCTCTCTCTCTTTGTGGTTATTATTATTATTGTTGCTGTTATTAATACTCAGTTCAGAAGCCTCCCTAGAGGCAGAGAGAAGCAGCTTCCCCACTGCACACTCATACCAGGAGGATGGAATCTACAGAGCCAGACTGCGAGAAACTCTCTAGCACAAATGATCCAGCTTCCTCAACAAATAAACTGCTAAGAAAAAAAAAGAGAGATAGGTGAAGGGGTAACAAATGGGCTATAGGAGACTTATCAAAAAACCGTAAGGGGTAGACTTATTGGAGCCTGAATCAAATACACACATTTTTAAAAAAATTGACATTTGTGACACAATTGGAACTTGAACACTAACTGGATATTTGATGATAATAAGTTCATATTTTTAGTTGCGATAATGTTATTATGGTTACGTTGCTTAAAAAATAGCCCTTGCCAGAGTTCCCATTATAGCTCAGAGGTTAAGAACCTGACTAGTGGGAGTTCCCATCATGCTCAGCGGAAACGAATGACTAGCATCCATGATTACACAGGTTCGATTCCTGGTCTCACTCAGTGGGTTAGGGATCCAGCATTGCTGTGAACTGTGGTGTAGGTTGCAGATGCAGCTCGGATCTGGCATTGCTGTGGCTGTGGTGTAGGCCGGCAGCTCCGATTTGATCCCCTAGCATGGGAACTTCCATATGCCACAAGTGCGGCTCTAAAAAAAAAAAAAAAAAACCTGAGGATGATGGTTTGATCCCTGGTCTCACTCAGTGGGTTAAGGATCCAGCATTGTCACTGTTGTGGCGTGAGTTCTATCCCTGGTCTGGGAACGTCCACATGCCCCTGGCCGTGGCCAAAAAAAAGGTAAAAAACTTTAAAAGATAGACTTGTTTTGTTTGTGAGAAGCTAGGACACACTTCGATACAGAGCTCAAGATTAAGGTCACTAAGGGAAGTCTTTCCACACAGCGGGAGTTGAGGGCAGTTGGTAGGGCCTGGGCTGGATTTGAAGAGTAGAGGAGTTTTCTCTGTAACACTGTTCTATGCCTCCCCGCCCCCACCCCCGAAGTGCTGTCCTCTCTCCTTTTCAGCAAAGCAAGTGGCCTCTGATGCCAAGAGGGAAACGTAAGTGAGCCCGGCAGCCTGGGGCCCTGGCTGCGCTGCTAGTATCCACCCCGTATTGCCTACCTCGGGAGCAAGTCTTGAATTCCGGCACAAAGCCTTTTCTTTACTCGTTTCAGTTTTTTTTTTCTTTTCTTTTTTTTTTTTTTTGGTCTTTTTGCCTTTTCTAGGGCTGCTCCCGCGGCATATGGAGGTTCCCAGGCTAGGGATCTAATCAGAGCTGTAGCTGCTGGCCTAGGCCACAGCCACAGCAACTCGGAATCTGAGCCGTGTCTGCAACCAACACCACAGCTCACGGCAATGCCAGATCCTTAACCCACTGAGCAAGGCCAGGGATCGAACCTGCAACCTCATGGTCCCTGGTCGGATTCATTAACCACTGAGTCACGACGGGAACTCCAGCTCACTTCAGTTTTGTAAAATTGGATAAGATGGGGACCATTTAGTCACCAAGAGCTCATACCCTCCCAGGTTCCTCCACTGAGCCTGGTGTTGGCTCCCCCCTCAACCCCTCGTGGGACAGGTGGCAATCCAGGTGAAAGACCTCCGCATAGAGCCTGATAGACACCGAACTTGTTCCAGATATGCATTTCCTTTTCATCAATGATATTCTCAATATTTAAGCTCAAAATGTATGTAGAGTTTTACCCAAAACATATACAGCAATGTTTATAATAACCCTAATTATAGCCCGGATTGCCCAAATGCCACCAGTGGTAGAATGGACCAATAAACTGCATTATAGACCTACCAATGGAATATTAGATAGTAAAGATAATGAATGAACTGCAGTCATACAAAACAACATGGATGGATTCCACGAATACAAAGTTGAGTGAAAGGAGCCAGACGCAAAAGAAGACATACTGTGTGATTTCATTTATATAAAATCCAGAACAGGTGACATCCCTCTATGCCATTACAAGACAGGATAGTGGTTATTCTTGGAGGGAAAGGGGACCAGGAGAGGGATGTGGGGGACTTGTGGGGTTCTGGTCCTACAACTTTGTTCACTGGGAGAAAAACGAATCAAGCTGTGCTCTAGCGATCTGTTTCTGAATAATATATCAATAAAAAAACTTCCAAAATATATGCATATTTAAAACAAAATTAGTTTTTCTCTAGGAATGCTGGTCCATTACACACAAAGGCAGAGTCCGATGGACTGGGTCTGCCAAGGGGGCAACATCCAGGTGGACAATGAGTTCGTCACGAGAATTTGGCAGAAGCGTTCCTGTTCTATGGCACCTCTTCCAAAATCTCAGCACCTTACCTATATCTTCCTTGAGGTCAATTTCGGCTGTGGTTGGGTGGACAATGCCCTCCACTCTCATGGAGCCAATATGGCTGATGTCACTCTGGGTCAAGGACAGCTGCATTAGGAAGAGAAGACGGAGAGTGTGGGGGAGATCAGGTCCCATGGGACACCTTCATGTTTTATCTCACATCTATGTATTCTCTCAATTACTTACACTGACTGTCAACAGAAAGGGCTGTACGCGGAGCGACCCTCTCAAGTTTCCCAGCTGTGTGGTTTCTAAGAGGCTCTTTTGAGCTCAGTGGATTGGATGTTCGCTCTGAGGCTAGCAGCCTGCAACAAATCTGCCTGCCCTTCTGGAAGCAGGACCGGGGCACCCCCCCCCGGGGCACCCCCCGGGGCACCCCCCCCACCCCCCCATCCTCCTTTCCTGATAGCTGATGCCTTCGTTTCCCATCCGGGTGGCTTTAGTGTTTGGTGTCATATTCTCTTAGTAGCTCCTGCAGGAAGCTACCCCAGTTCCCTGTATTCTTCCCAGAACAGCACAGACCGCCTGGAACTGGGGTGCATAGCAAACCACTTCGCTCGAGAGAAGCAGTAGGCTCTGGGATTCTGATCTGCCTATGTCTGGCTACCTTGCCTTTTGGGGATCACATTCCTGGGGCTACCCTTGTGGAATGCTGCCCTGTGTGTTCATAGCCGAGCGGCAAGGAAGACATTCTCCATCGTCTCCCCATGGGAGCTAGAACTTGGGGCTCCCCTGGATAAGTGAGAGAAAGCTAATTATCCTGTAACCAGGGACAGCCCCCGGAGCTGACATAAATCCCACCTCTTTGCTTCCCTGCTTTCATCAGTGATGAATTAGGAACCTGCCACGTTTATGCTCTGCTCAAAACAGGCTCTTCCCAATCGCTTCCACGGAGGTTCGCAGCGTCAGGCCGCAAACATTCGCTCCCTGAGATATGATTAACTGACTGTTTCCGCATGTATCTTATTTCAGCCCCAGCTGACTTGGTAGATAAATTGTCTGTTATGCTGGTGGGAATGAATTATTTGCATGTCTGGCCAGGCTGCTGTTGGGCTGTGAAAGACTGTTCAAATGAATAACCCTGTTTGTTTTCTTGCTGCAGCCTAGAAAGGCAAGCAGACTGAATTATTGGCAAATAATTCATCGCTAACACCAGGGATATTTGAGGAACCTATCTTTCTGTTTTCTTTCTTGGATCAACTACATCATACCATGTGAAGCAGGCTGGTCGAGGAAGTCAGCTATGGATCTTTTGGTGAGCACAGAGCTAACCGGGGCATGGGGACCAGACAGCTCTACGACGTGTACCTCGGGCTGACCAGTGCCAGCAGGAACACATCTCAGCACTAAAGGCTCGCTTAGCCTCACCATGCAGACACTGCCATAGCTCTTTACTTTAAACATGAATAATTCAAGACCGGAGTCAAAGTCGTCTTAGGGGAAGAGCAGATGAGTGAAGGAAGCATCATTACTTGTAAACAGTAGGTTATAAAAATGCAACAGTGTTTTATTACAGCACATTACCATTCTCTTCATTACCTTCTGCCCTAGAACAAGGCTTTTAGAAGACAGAATGGTGAATCCATCCCCTGGCCCATCTTCAGAGGTGGAATTTGAAGTTCCTTCTTTATCACTGTCCTTTGGTTTGGACTGTTGGTAGAAGTTAGAATGAGAGATGAGAAATAATCCAGAAGCCCTAAGTGGATTTCTTTCTTTCTTTCTTTCTTTTTTTTTAGGGCCACACCCATGGCATATGGAAGTTCCCAGGCTAGGGGTCGAATCGGAGCTATAGCTGCTTACACCACAGCCACAGCAATGCCGGATCTGAGCCATGTCTGCGATCTACACCACAGCTCACAGCAATGCTGGATCTTTAACCCACTGAGCAAGGCCAGGGATGGAATCTGTGTCCTTATGGATACTAGTCAGATTCGTTTTCCACTGAGCCACGACGGGAACACCCCAAAGCGGCTTTCTTAATTATTAAGTCCTTCCCATGGCTACCATGAAAGGCAGCAGTCAAGTGTTTTGTTCTCCTCTTCTCGAGAGGGGAAGCAAGGGAGAGCGATATGAGGAAAAGAAAAGGACACCCCAAGAGATAAAGTGTAGGAGTTCCCACTGTGGTGCAATGGGATCGGCGGTGTCTCTGCAGGGCCAGGACACAGGTTCAAGCTCTGGACCCTGTGCAGTGGGTTAAAGCAACCACGGCTTGGATCTGATCCCTGGCCTGGGAACCCCATGTGCCGCGGGGTGGCCACAAAAGAAAAAAGCATGTTCAAGGGGTTCACGTGCACCCAGAGTCCTCACTCAAACCTGGACTTGCTCTTTTCAAAGCCTGTGGCTTCTGATGATAAGCCAAGTGGGTTCATTCAGAGCACATTATTCAACTGCCCCTCTCCCCAGGAGTCCCTTGGGCACCGCAGCCAAGGAATGAACTCTTATGTCATTTTTTGTGCTCTTGTGTAGGTCTGTGGGATGAAAATCTGACAATCCAAAGCCATGCTGTCTTAATAGAACTTTCTTCCCTCATGGAAATGATCAATCTTTGTGCTGCTCAGTGCTGTTGAGCACTTGAAATGTGGCTGGTACAACCATGGAACTGAATTTGATTTCATTTTATTAAGTAATTAATTGTTTTTTTTTTCCTTTTTTTTTTTTTTTTTTTTTTTTTTGTCTTTTATCTTTTCAGGGCCACACCCGAGACATATGGAGGTTCCCAGCCTAGGGGTCCAATCAGAACTGCAGCTGCCCCCTATACCAGAGCCACAGCAATGCGGGGATCCAAGCCACATCTGCGACCTACACCACAGCTCATGGCAAATGCCAGATCCTTAACCCACTGAGCGAGGTGAGGGATCGAACCTGCAGCCTCACGGTTCCCAGTTGGATTCGTTTCTGCTGCGCCACGACAGGAACGCCCCCTTTACTCTTTTGCACAGACATTCTTGTCATTCTCTCCCAGCACCAAGAGGAGGCAAGGCCCCAGTCCTTCAGGCAATGCTGGCCACACCCCCCTCTTTGGATGGTTCAACTTTCCTCTTGTTCTGCGAGTCCCCGGCTCACCTTTTTGGATGACCGTGGTTTGGCGGCCTTGGACTTCTTGCCCCCTTTCTTGCCTGACGTGGCCTTTCTTCCTCTCTTCTCTGGGGGAGGGGAGAGGATAGTTTCCGACTTGCCTTTGGTCCCTCGCTTTTTCGCCAGCAGTTCAGGGTGAATTCTGGGCAGGACACCTCCGCTGGCAATGGTCACTCCTTTTAGCAGCTGAAGAGAGACAACACATGAGCTCAGACAGCAAAGAGCTTGTTGGTTCTGGATTTAATACAGTGCTAATTGTTGGCAAACCAAGTGTTAAGTCTGGTCTCTGCTTTCCAAAGAAAGTGCATAATACACGATTTAACTGGCTTTCCTGTCTCATGGGTAGGGCTTTTCTCTGTTGGTATCAAGGCCTCTCTCGATCTTGTACAGAAAGCAAAACAAGCAAAGCAAAACAAAGAAAGCAAACAGAAGTTGAAACCAGGGATGTTGCCCAGAGCTCTGAAATTTCAGACATAACAGAGGATTAAGAGCATCAGACGTGAGAGCACAGCTTGACAAAAGGAGGTTCAAAGGTTAATGCAAGGGGGACCCAGTTAACAACAGACAAGTGGCCGCCACACTCCTTTGATCATGCATTCCATCAGTAAACTATGGTTGACCAGGCATCTCTCAAATGATACCTGTTTACCTAATCGACGTGAAGAATGACACTAATACATTCTGCCATCCTACAGCTGTGCCACTCCAAGGGTGGTCTGCACAGGGCAGGTCCACCAGCTACTAGTTACCTCTTTGTGCCAACAGCACTACAGAAATCATGAGGAAGAGCCTAGTAAATTGACGGGGTCTTTGTATATCTATTGGATCTAGTAACAAAAAAAGTATAGCTTGTAGTTTTTTTAAATATTTAAAAAATTTCCAGTAATTATTATTATTATGTTTTGGCATGCAGAAGTTCCTGGGTCTGCACCACAGGGAACCTGCACCATAGCAGGGACCTGAGCCACAGCAGTGAAAAACCTCAGGTCCTTAACCCACTGAACCATCAGGGAACTCCCTCTAGTAATTACTTTTTATTGTATTTTTGGAAATTATCAGTCCATGATGGACTGGAAATAGGGATAGATTCCTTTTTTTTTTTTTTTTCCTTTTTAGGACTGCACCTGCAGGCCTACGCCACAGCCACAGCAACACCAGATGCAAGCCGCGTCTGCAACCTACACCACAGCCTGCAGCAATGCCAGATACTTAACTCACTAAGAGAGGCCAGGGATTGAACTTGCATCCTCACAGACACTATGTCTGGTTCTTAACCTGCTGAGCCACAACCGCAACTCCAGAACTGACTCGTAACTACAGTTTGAGAAAATAAATATAAATTAAAATTCTCATATTGTCTACCGGCTACCTTGCACATCCTTGGCAAAGGATGGGGTGGGAATTCACTTAATTTTGGAGTCAGTTTTAAAATATAAGGACGAATTTTCAAATAAAAAAAAGGACACCTTGGGAGTTCCTGTCATGGCGCAGAGGAAATGAATTCGACTAGGAACCATGAGGTTGAGGGTTTGATCGCTGGCCTTACTCAATGGGTTAAAGATCTGGCGTTGCCATGAGCTGTGGTGTAGGTCACAGACTCGGCTTTGATTTAGTGTTGCTGTGGCTGTGGCATAGGCCAGCAGCTGTAGCTCCCTTTGGACCCCTAGCCTGGGAACCTCCATATGCCACAGGTACGGCCCTAAAAAACAAAAAACAAAAAAGAAGGACACTTTTATCCTCATTTGAATAAATCAACATGGAGTTCCCTGGTGGCCTAGAGGTTAAGGATCTGGCATCGTCACTGCTGTGGCGTGGGTTCAGTTCCTGGCCTGGGAACTTCCCATGCTGCAGGCTTAGCCAAAAAAAGAAAGAACAAAGAAGGAATGAATTGTCAACAAAGTTGGGGTGAAGAAACTGTGATGAGAATAATACATGTGCGCTCCACATCCCTGGCAGCCACAGAGCTTGCTTTTTAAAGAAGTAAAGAAGCTCTGGCAAGACTCAGAATGTATAACGGGATCTATTCCAGAGACAATTTTATTTTGAATCTAAATGATATGGCTAGCAGAATTTGTTCTTCCCCTGTACGATCTGAATTTTTTTCGTATAAATGTGACTGGACACTGTAGCAGAAAAGATTCGTAGCCAGTCGGGTCCACGTGCAGTAGTGTGTTGGGCAAACCCATTCCATGGCAGGTGTCAGTGTCTCAGACGTACCTGATTGAGTTCCTCGTCATTGGCAACAGCCAGCAGGATGTGTCTTGGGGCTATCCGGGCTTTCTTGTTGTCCCTTGCCGCATTCCCAGCCAATTCCAGAATTTCCGCTGAAATGCCAAGGGAGGGTTAACAGGCAATCATAGAAGGGGCCTGAGCTTTCCAAGCGTTTCTCTGGAAATGGCCTTTGAGTCTGATCACTTTTACTCACTGATGATTTTTACGTCTGGGCCTGAGGAAATCCAGAAAACTGAAAAGCACTCAGGTTACTACAGACAGACAAGCTATTTTAGCAAAACCTGATATGTGATCCTGTGGCAAAGTCTCCTACTGTCTCTTGACATTGTCTCCCCCATCTTCCTTAGTATATGGACCTCTGATTACTTTTTTATTTTCGTTTCTTTTTGCTTTTTAGGGCCACACCTGTGGCATATGCAAGTTCCCAGGCTAGAGATCAAACTGGGGCTGCAGCTGCTGGCCTACACCGCAGCCACAGCAATGCATAATCCAAGCCGTGTCTGTGACCTACACCACAGCTCACGGCCAGACAGGATCCTCACCACTGAGCGAGGCCAGGGATTGAACCTGTGTCCTCATGGCTATTAGTCAGGCTCGTTACCCCTAAGCCACAATGGGAACTCTTGGACCTCTAATTTTTTGCTGAGCCCATAATCACAGGATTAAAGACAGTACTTCCCAACCTCCCTTCTTGACAAGCGTGGCCATGTGACTCAAGTTCTGGCCAATAAAAGGCATGCAGTCGTGTTGTAGGGTACTTCTGGGACATGTCCATCAGTGAAGGGAAAGTGCCCTTCCCTTTCTACTGGCGGACTGAGGACATGATGGCTGGATTTAAGCAGCCATCTTTGACCAAGAGGAAGAAGTTGTGGATGACAGAGCAATAAGATAGAAAGAACCAGGCTCTCTCATGACTCTGGAGCCTCCTGTCTTCTATTGACTTCTTTTGTATGAGAGAAAAATAAACTCTCATTCAAGCCACTGTCAGCAAAGTTAATCCTGACCCAAACGGAACCCTAACACAGAACCTGATTTCCCTTCAGTGTGCGGCCAACTCTGAGGACAAGAGTGATGGAAGTGGTCTGTCTTTTTACAGCTGAGACCCCTTTCAGAATCCTCTTTCCCTCTTCTCTTGATGCCCTGCTCCCTCTCATCCCGAAGAATAGTGGATAAGAAGAACTGATTTATACTAAGGGATGAGGAACTGCTTAACCTAAAAGTGAACTCCTAGTGAGAGTACCTATGAGACCTGGGAAGGGAGGTTTGCTGGGGTCCAGGGGTTTCCCACATATCCCTCAGGACCTGAGCGTGGCTCTGACTTTAACAAACATATCATTTGGGGGAGGTCCTGCTGTGGTGCCATGGGTTAAGAATCTGATGGGGGTGGCCAGGGTGACTATGGAGACATGGGTTTGATCCCCAGCCTGGCACTTTGGGTTAAAGGATACAGCGTTGCTGCAACTGTGGCATAGGTTGCGGCTGTGGCTTGGATTTAGTCCTTGGCCTGGGAACGTCCATATGCCACTGGAGCAGCCATAAAACAAAACAAAACAAAACAACAAATAAAAAAACCCAAATAAAAGCCCCCAAACATATCATTTGGTAAATGACAAAGAATTGGTAGAAAGGAACATTCCTAAAACTATTTCACATACTATCAAAGTTTTTAAGTTAAAAAAAAAAAAAAAAAAAACCAAAAAACCTCGAGTTCTCATTGTGGCTCATCCGTTAACAAACCCGACTAGTATCCATGAGGACGCGGCGTCAAACCCTAGCCTCACTCAGTGGGTTAAGGATCCGGCATTGCCATGAGCTGTGGTAGGTCACAGATGCAGCTCAGATCTGGCATTGCTGAGGCTGTGGTAGAGGCCCGCAGCTGTAGCTCCGATTTGAACCTTAGCCTGGGAACTTCCAAATGCCACAGGTTTGGCCTTAAAGACAAAAAACAAAACAAAACAAAAAAACCTATCGAATTGGTTCATGTTCCTGAATGCTTTCCCCTCCCTCCTTTGTTTGACTTTTTTCTTTACTTCTCAATTTAATTTAATTTAATTTAATTAATTAATTTATTTTTTTGGTCTTTTTGCTATTTCCCCGCCCATTCCTGCGGCATATGGAGGTTCCCAGGATAGGGATCCAATTGGAGCTGCAGCCACCGGCCTACACCAGAGCCACAGCAACGCAGGATCCGAGCCGCATCTGCAACCTACACCACAGCTCACGGCAACACCGGATCGTTAACCCACTGAGCAAGGCCAGCGACCAAACCCGCAACCTCATGATTCCTGTTCGGATTCGTTAACCACTGCGCCACTATGGGAACTCCTGAACCTATGCTTTTTTTTTTTGTTCTGGTTTTTTTTTTTTTTTTTTTTTTTTGTACTTCGCAATTTTAGAAGGCTGTTCTGCTAAATCAAATTTTTCTGCCTTCAAAAGTATGAATGACCCTTTAAAGGAAAATTCCTCCCCTAGGAAAAAATTCCTTTCCTAGAGAAAGAGGTAATGTGCTAAGGTGTTGTCTCACATATACATGGGGTGAAAACTGTACGTGCATGTGTGCACGAATGTGTTGTGTTGTATGTATGTGTGCAGGTGTGGGAGGGATTGGGCGGGTTGCTGCTACAATGGCATAAATACTAAAGGCTAACATTAACAGGCGACTCTGCACCAGTTTTTATAATCAACCCAATTTCAAATAAAACAGCACATACAAATGCCATCATTCATAAAATCTATGGCAATAAAATAAACACTTGGCATAAGTATGCCATATTAACTAAGCAAATGTGATTAACAAAAAATTAGAATAAAATGAGCATTAGAGTTAAATATTTATATGGCATTTCCATAATGAAAAGTGCTAAATCACTGCAAATTCATTCTCACAACATCTTTTCCAGGTTATTAAGCTTGGAATATTGTTTACCAACAATTCATTTATACAGTCACTGTGTTTTCTGAATCAAAGATTGGGGCACTGTAGTTTAAGAAATATGAGCCGGCTTTTTGGGACTGCAGGGCAGAGTGTGTGAAATTAATGCCATGTTAGATGTCTGGTTTGCTGCAGTCAGACTGCTGCCCAAGCTTTCTTCCTTTTAAAGAGGGTACCTGTGGAGTTCCTGTTGTGGCTCAGTGGAAATGAACTTGACTAGTATCCATGAGGATGCAGGTTTGATTCCTGGCCTCGCTCTGTGGGTTAAGGATCGGGCGTTGCCAAGAGCTGTGGTGTAGGTTGCAGACAAGGCTCGGATCCCACATTGCTGTGGCTGTGGTGTAGGCCAAAGGCTACAGCTCCGACTGGACCCCTAGCCTGGGAACCTCCATATGCTGTGGGTGTGGCCCTAAAAAAAAAAAAAGAAAATATAAAGGGTACCCATCAAAAATAGATGTAGTGGGAGTTCCCTAGTGCCCTGGTAGGTTAAGGATCTGGCATTGTCACTGCCATGACTTGGGTCGCTGCTGTGGCTCAGGTTCGATCCCTGGCCCGGGAATTTTTGTGTGCTACAGGTACAGGCAAAAACCAGAAAAATGTAATTATAAAATAATAAAGCCTTCACAAATAGGCTTACTTTATGACTCTAGGTTAAGTGCACAGCTTCCCATGGCGCACAATAGAAAGGACTTTCCTGCACCTTCTGATCCCAGGGGCCCCCACACCTGGGAGGAAGGAACACTCCACTCACACCCTTTTCCAGGTGGGTAGAAGGGGAGCCTCCCAGTTCCAAGCTTCTGAGCAGCTTAATTTAATTGAGCATCTTGAACCATCACTGTCTTGCCTCTGTCACCTGCATTTATAGGAAGCAGTTAAGCATCCTCTCAAGGTTCATCAAATTAACCATCAGCGTGAGAAGCAGGGCTAATGGGAATGTATCTTGCAGCCTTCACGTAGCCTCTGAAGTTCAGGTTATTTTCAGGTTGACAGATGCACAGACATCAGATGCTCAGATGGAAAATCTGCTGTCACTGAATGCAGCAACAGGGAGAGGCTAGAGGCAGTGACTGAGCAGGCGGCATGATGCAGGCACATATGTGAGGCTCTGCCTGTGTGCGGCGGGGCTCTCAGATGAACCCTTCTGAAATAATATATAAGAATGAAAACCTTGGAGTTCCTGTCATGACTTAGTGGTTAACGGACCTGACTAGTATCCATGAGGATGCAGGTTCAATTCCTGGCCTTGCTCAGTGGTTAAGGATTTGGCGTTGCTGTGAACTGTGGTGTAGGTTGCAGATGCGGTTCGCATCCCCCATTGCTGTGGCTGTGGCTGTGGCAGACGGCTGCAGCTTCGATTGGACCTCTAGGCTGGGAAACTCCATATGATGCAGATGGGGCCCTAAAAAGACGAAAAGACAAAAAAAGAAAGAAAACCTTGGTTGTGTGCTTGAGTGCAAAAGCAGAGGTAGAACTTTTTTTTTAAGGAAAAAAAAAAAAAAAACCCTTAAGAATACACAGCAAAAAATCTAGACCAAGGAGTTCTTTTCTCTGCTGGATGTTTAGTCTGAACATACCTTGGGGCCAGACTACATTTATATGTTTGAAATCGCATTAATCATTATTAATACTTTCAAATGTTGTTATGACAAATATATTCATGTGAACTGTAAAAGTCTGCTACATTCTTGAGTGATTTTATTGATCTTAGGAACACAAATATCCTTGTGTGAACTGGCAGTCAATAGGAAAACTCGATTTATATAGCACACATTGGTTTCACTGCAAATTTTGTGGGAAGATCGTTATTTGGTGGAGACTTCCACAGAAGTCTGGAGACTTCTATAGCAAACCTCTCACTTCTCACATGTTATACTTCCCGCATCACTAACCGTCTGGAACACAGCTGAGTATCTGATGGTAAAAAGAATGATTTCTGTAGCCAAAAACCATTTGGAGAGCTCATCACATTATTTTGGAAGAGCCCATGACCTCTCATTTCGGACACAATCTAAACCAACACTGGAAAGCCGGCCCCATGGAGATGGGACAAAGCACATGATTGCTCCTTTTTCGGCCTCTGCTCACTTGTCCACCTGCTCACTAACATGGCGGTGCCCTGGGCTCCATCTGGGCTCTTCGCTCTGCTCAGGCGCTGCAATCTTCTGGGAAACGCCATCCACTTACGGCGACAGCTTCCACTCTCCTTTCCATGTCACCAGATCTGCACCTCCGGCTGTGCCGTGTTGCCACCTGGTCATTCCACAGGTAAATCCAACTCACCACATCCCCGAATGGAAATCATTCTCCTGTCATCATCCTCCCATCATCCTCAGGACTGCATCCATATACAGACCTGGGAACCACTCCTCATCCTTGCCTCTTCTCCAGGCCTTGTCAGTCTTACACATCTTTGCTGCTCTTCCCCAAGCTTGTTGCCCTTCTCCTAGTTAAGGCTCTTCTCTTCCAGCCCAGGTAATTGTCGTAGCTAAGTGCTTTCCCTGCCCCCAGTTCTATCTTCTTCCAGATCCATGCCAACAAGGCCATCGCTGGCCCATGGCACTTTTGTGCAAATGATAAAAAGATGCCCCTTCCTTAAGACACTACTACGGTGATTTTTGTTGGAACAAGACCCTTTACTGCCATCTGCTGGAAATGCTTATAATAAGTTACAGTTCTTTAAGGTTTCTGATGTAAATGATACTCCTTTAAATGTGTGGCCTTGTGCAGTGTACAACCTGCACAACCACACGCATGGTCCTGGCTGCCACAGTGATTTTTTTCAAAACACAAATGTAAACATTGAAAAACTATTAGGTTAAAAAAAATTCTTGGTGTTAAATAGATAGACCCAATTGTCTGGAAATGATAGGTTCCTTTGTTACATTATGATTTCATGAGGTGCTCTGAAATTCAACCCTGCTTTAATACCTATTTGTCCTGTCTCTTAAAAATATATTACAGAACATTTTCTCACCATACAATGATTATAATTTACTCATTCTCAATATCTTACATTTACACTATATCTATTGTAGATGAATACAAAATTACTTTCCAGAATTTGGGGCTTGACTTTTCAGTCCCTTCTTCCTCATTTACATTGGGGTGTCAGCTGGGCCAACATTTACGGGTGTCAGCTGGGCCAACATTTACAGACTGATAAGCTGAAGTATGAATGTGATGGCCATTCTGATAGGCTGGTGGATATGCTGGGTGGAAGGGATCTTCTAGGTGAGCAGTCTAGCATGCATGCATTGCCGGATTGTGCAACCTCCCCCAAAGCTTGTGGTCAGAAATGTCATACGGCCCTAATGTCATGATGATGTGTGAATCTGGGGCCAGCCAGGCAGCCAGTTCGGAGAACTCAGGCAAGGTTGAGTGCTACCTCTCCCCAAGTTCCTGAAAATTTCTGCAGCTTTGTGGCTAAGTAGCATCCAGCCTTTTCTTACTTGGCTCTTTCTGTGGCCCCAGGTCCCCTCTCAAAGGCAGTGAGTGGGAGAGGGGACATTCAGAGACCACAGACATGAATCTGAGAGAAGTTAAATGGCCTCCCCGCTTCTCCAATTCATCACTGAGCAGAGTCTCTACCCTCCAGACAGCTTCTACACGTGTCTGTTTCTTCTCATTGTCCCCATGGCAGACCCTGGTCCTGGCCACTGTCGGTTCTCAACAGTGACCCTAGAACAGCTCCCATGGGTTTCCTGGACTCTGATCTTGTTTCCCACCAAGAGTTCTCCCCCAAAGCCCACGTGAGGTCCCCAGAATGTACCTCCTCCCTTTGAATGCACCCCCTGGCATGTGTACAAAATGTGCACATCCTCATGTGGTCCTCAAAGACCTGTCCCCCTGGTCCCCGCAACTCATCTCTCACCCTTCTCACTTCCCAGCTCTGCTCCAGGTACATGGAAATGCCTCCAGTTTCTGGAAGGGGCCACACGTATCCCCTACACTTTAGATTTTTATCCTTGTTTCTCCCCAGCCTGACAATCAACCCATCTGAATCTAGCTCATTCCTAATTCCCTACCTTGGCTGCCCATCAGAATCTTGGGGGGGAGGGCTTTAAGAAATCCTGATGCCCAGAAGTACCCCAAAATCTCTGGGGGTGAGACTCAAGCATCAGGGTTTTAAATCAATCATTTTGAGAGAAAACCAGGGTAGAGAACCTGGTTTAGGTGTTAACAAGCCTTGCTTTTTATTAGGTAGCCTCCCCCTGCTTCCCAAAGGTCCTCTGGCTTCCCTGCCCACCCGCGAGCTGTCTTACTGTGTTGTCTTCAATGCTCGTCGGCCCTGCTAGAATGTAAATGCAAGAAAGGCAGAACCACATCTGTCTGTTTTCCATTGTACCTTCAAGGCCTGATCCAAAGGAGAGACTCAGTCAATACTGCCATGAATGTTGAAGGTAATTTCAAGGGTGACAAGAGGTTTTCACACTTGGAACTCTCTTCCCTAAACAAAATCAAGTTCATGCTCTGTCCGAAACAAAACAAAACAGCAGCTAAAAAAACTCACCCTTTCACTTACTCAGTAATGGCTGCAATAATGATTCATTCCTTTGGCTGACATTTGTCTCATTAAAATGCAGTACAATCCCCAAATATCCCACCTTAATGGAACCCGAGTCATTACACTTTGCCCTGAATGATTTCATCACCTCTTAATACAAGACAGAGGAGAAGAATGACCATTTACTGAGCGCATCCTATGCCCCAATATAGGCTCATGTATTTTACATACATTGGCTCATGAATGGAATTAAATGAGCTCTGGAAACACCCAAAGCTCAGAGAGGTTAAGGAATTATCCCAAGGTAACACAGCTGTTAAGTTGATAAACCAGATTTAAACTGACATCTAAGCCTCTCCTCTCAACTCCAGCCCCAGTTGGGAGCAGAGAAGAGGCACAAAAGGAAGGGAAGGAAAGGACCCAGAGAAGACAGGTCTGGGCCTCAGAAGACCGGCTTCATCTTCTCCGTTGGAGCCAGGACGATACTGGATGTGGGGATGGGCCTGGGGAAGGAGCATCATTGGTAACAGCATCCTTCCAGGGGCTCATCCGCTCTCCTCCTACACTTTGTGTCCAACCGATCAGCAGATCCTACAGGCTTTGCCTTCCACATCTATCAGTCCTCTGACCACGCCCGAGAACCTTCAGGGCCCACTCCCCAGCCACGCGTCTCTCCCTCGGATCTCTGCCATTGCCTCCCAGTGCTTCCTCTGCCTCCACGGCGTATCCCTTCCCTGCAGTCAGATCCCTGTCTGCCTCCGCTCAAACCCTCCGGAGCTCTGTCCCCCCCATCCCAGCCCATTCTCCCTGGGGCCTCCTTTACCATCCAAGCCCCTCCCTCAGCTCCAGCCCTTGGTCCCGGTCCCGGATGCTGCTCCATGGACACCCCCACCACCTGCTCCCCTCTGCCCTGAGGGCCCACCCCCTGGCCTCCTTCAGAGGCCAGCTCCTCAGTGGGGCCTCCCTTGGGCTTCCTGTAAAACAGCCTAGCTCCCTTCCTGCTTTATTTGTGCCCGAGCACTTATCACCATCCAATGTACCACATAACTTCACTCCTGTGTTGGCAGTTTCTCCCTCCAGAATGCATTGTGCTCCAAGGAAGGGACCCCTGCCTGTCTTTGGTCTCCCTGTATCCTCAGCCTCTAGAACAACACCTGGCCTAGAGCAGGGGTTCAGTAACTGACTACGAAAAAATGGTGACCTTCTACTTTGAGAGACACTGTAAATCTTTAAGGACATGCTGGCTCAAAGTCCAGAAAGTGATATTCAGGCTATACTATGCACTGCCATGGGGTCTGGTGGCTCTAATCCAAGGTAAATGAAAATCATATAAAGGGCCGAATGCTTTTACTGGGGAAGGTCTAAGGATTTACTGATGGGTAGATGTTCGAAAAATACATGTTGAATGAATGAAAAGGAAAACATAAGCTTTTTCATCTCACACATCTGAAGCAGAGACTAACAGTTGCCAGTGATTGAAAAGGCCAGATTTTGTTCTATTATGCATGCTTTAGTCTTTTGCCAAGTGGAGGCACAGGAGGTACCAATTATTTTGATTATACAGATCTTATAATGGGGCAATGAAGTGAAGCAGAAAGGGCAAGGCTTGGGATTGCAGGACCTCAGGGAACCCCAGCCCCTGGCTTGGAGGCTATGGAATCTCTGGGTTACACAAGGTCTCCCAGTATCAATGGGTGATATGGACCTACTAGATTGTTTTATTTTATTATTTATTTATTTTTTTGGCTTTCTGCCTTTTCTAGGGCTGCTCCTGCGGCATATGGAGGCTCCCAGGCTAGGGGTCTAATCGGAGCCATAGCCGCCGGCCTATGCCAGAGCCACAGCAACTCGGGATCTGAGCCGCGTCTGCGACATACACCATAGCTCACGGCAACACTGGATCCTTAACCCACTGAGTGAGGCCAGGGATCAAACCTGTAACCTCACGGTTCTTAGTCGGATTCCTTAACCACTGAGCCATGACGGGAACTCTGATTGTTTTATTTTTGTCTTTTTTTAGGGCCGCACCCTCAGCACATGGAAATTCCCAGACTAGGGGTTGAATTGGAGCTGCAGCTGCTGCCTACACCACAGCCACAGCAATGTCGGATCTGAGCCGAATCTACAACCTACACCACAATTCACGGCGAGGGGGGCCTCTGAGGGGGGCCAGGGATCGAATTTGCATCCTCATGGACACTAGTCAGTTTGTTACCTCTGTGCCACAATAGGAACTCTCTGGTAGGATTTAAAGCTTCAGTCACTTTTTTTTTTCCGGTCTTTTTAAGGGCTGTACCTGTGGCATATGGATGTTCCCAGGCTAGGGTTCAAATCAGAGCTGAAGCTGCCAGCCACAGCCACAGCCACAGCAACACTGGATCCAAGCTGAGTCTGTGACCTATACCACAGCTCCTGACAATGTCAGATCCTTAACCCACTGAGCAAGGCCAGGGATTGAACCTGTGTCCTGATGGATACTAGTTGGAGTCATTACTGCTAAACCACAACGGGAACTCCTTCAGTCACTCTTTTCAAAGTTCCTCCTCTCCCTCCAAGCCAGGAGATTTTTCCATTAGATTTCAGAGTCCCACCCTAGACCCAGTGAATCAGACCCCCAGCTGGTGGGGTGCAGTCAGGAACCTGCCTTTATTTTTATTTATTTATTTATTTATTTATTTGTCTTTTTGCCATTTCTCGGGCTGCTCTTGCAGCATATGGAGGTTCCCAGGCTAGGGGTCGAATCGGAGCTCTAACTGCCAGCCTACGCCAGAGCCACAGCAACTCGGGATCCGAGCCGCGTCTGCAACCTACACCACAGCTCACGGCAACGCTGGATCGTTAACCCACTGAGCAAGGCCAGGAATTGAACCGGAACCTCATGGCTCCTAGTCGGATTTGTTAACCACTGCGCCACGACGGGAACCCCCTATTTTTATTTTTTATTTTAAAAAATGTTAGGGTGGCACTCATGACATATGGAAGTTTCCAGACCAGGGATTGAATCTGAGTCACAGCTGCGGCAATGCCAGATCCTTTAACCCACTGAGGGGTCAAATCCATACCTCTGCAGCGACCTGAGCAGCTGCAGTGGGATCTTAACCCACTGTGCCAAGGTGGGAACTCCAGAACCTCCATTTTATTTTATTTGAAATTTTTGTATTATAGTTGATTTACAATGTTCGGTCGATTTCTTCTGCACACCAAGGTGATCACACACGCATTCTTTTTCTCACAGTATCTACTACCGGATTCTATCACAAGTGATTGGATATAGTTCCCTGTGCTATACAGCGGGACCTCATTGCTTATCCATTCTAAATGTAATAGTTGGCATCTACTAACCCCAACCTCCCAGTCCATCCCACTCCCTCCCCCTTCTCCCTTGGCAACCACAAGTCTGGAACTTGCATTTGAAACAAGCATTCCCAAGGCCTTTAGACCTGCTCCTGAAAGAATGCCTGCCCTCTTGCTCCTCCAAGCCGTCCCTGTACCGGCAGTATTAGCATCACTTGGGGACGAGTTTGATATAGAGTCTTTTTTTTTGCTTTTTAGGGCTGCACCCGCGGCATATGGAGGTTCCCAGGCTAGGGGTCGAATTGGAGCTCCCATATTTATATTCTTACATATCTTGTGTCCGTAAATGTACATTTTTAAAGGTATCCTTGATATTGTGAAGTTGGGCTTCTGATTAAGACTTAAGAGAGCAACAACAACAACAAAGCTAAATGGAAAGTTACTCAAAGAGGAGTTCCCGTCGTGGCACAGCGGAAACAAATCCAACTAGGAACCGTGAGGTTGTGGGTTTGATCCCTGGCCTTGCTCAGTGGGCTAAGGATCTGGCGTTGCCGTGAGCTGCGGTGTAGGTCGCAGATGTGGCTCGGATCCCACGTTGCTGTGGCTGTGGTGTAGGCCGGCAGCTGTAGCTCAGATTGGACCCCCAGCCTGGGAACTTCCATATGCCATGGGTGTGGCCTGAAAAAAAAAAGAAGAAAGTTACTCAAAGAAAGAACACCCACAGCAAAAATGTCATCTTTGAGTAAAAAAATAATTTTAACGACCAATATGGAAAATTATTTCCTATGTACCCATTATAGACAGACAACCACCCCTGTAAAGGAGAATCAAATCAGAACATTATTGGCTTCATGGAACCAACTGAAGATGCTTTTGATGTCAGGGTTGATGTTATTTATGGACATTGAGTCCCGGGTTCAACATAGCAGAAGAACTGATATTTAGTGAGAACTCTGAAATACAAGTGAAGAGCCCTGCTGCAAAATGAATAGCAAGCCCCCTCTTCCCATAGTCTGTCTTCTGCAGGAACCTGGAAATTTACCTATTGCATTTGCCGAAAGACACACTTTTCTCGCAGCTGGTCTAGAAAAGCCACTTGATGGTGGATTCTCTTCATTCCATGTTGATCCTCTGTCCTTACGCCCTCTTCCCTCCCCCAAAGCCTGCAGGGGTCGGTTTTAGTCAAGCAGGCAAGCGGAAAGCCCCTTACCGCCCACGGTGGCCCTGAGATGCCACTGGGCGAACCAAGGCTTCCCTGGCCCGCCTGTTCGAGGGGCTGAGGGAGGGCTGGGATCTGGCAAGGGGTCGCCTATCCTGAGAGTTCACCTTACCTGCCAGGTATTCGATGACCGCAGCCATATAGACGGGCGCACCCACGCTGATCCGGTATTTGAATGTCCCTTTCTTTAGGTACCGCATCAGCCTCCCCACCGGGAAGATGACCCCGGCCCTGGCTGAACGCGACAGCTTGGACATTTTCTTCTTCCCGCTCCGGCCCGACATCTTGCCTTAGTTTCCCTCTCAGCTTGCTGACACGGTGGCCTCACTCAGTGCTGGAAAGGAAAGATGGTAGGGTGAGCAGGGGCGAAGTGCCAGTGGCTTGGGGTGGCCCCACAGCACATGGGGTGGCCCTAAAGCACGTGACACACCTGCCTGCCCTGGGGAGGCAGCTGAGACCTGGCGGCCACCACAGGGCATGCAGGCGGGAAGTTGGGCATCGGTGGGCCCACTCACAAACAGCTCCCCACCCCAGCCAGCAGCCCAACCTCAGGAGGTGAGGCCAAAGCAACTGTCAGGAGAGAGCAAGGTCATGGTTCTGTGCTGAGCCTCTGAGGATGTGCACTTCGGCATCCCCAGAATCCTGTGAGTATGTCACTGACATGGCAAAAGAGACTTTGGAGATGTGGTCACACTAAGAATCTTCCGACGGGGGAGATGATTCTGGATGATCAGGGTGGGCCTGGTGTAACGGCAAGCATCCTTACAAGGGGGAGGGAGGAGATGAGAGCAGTGACAGGCTGATCAGGAAATGGATTCTCCCCTCAGGGCCGCCTGAAGGAGCCAGTGCTGCTGTCACCTTCGTGTTAGCCCATTGAACGTGATTCTGGGAGTTCCCATTGGGGCTCAGTGGTAACAAACCCAAATAGTGTCCATGTAGGATGGAGGTTCTATCCCTGGCCTTGCTCAGGGGGTTAAGGATCCGGTGTTGCTGTGGGCTGTGATGTAGGTCACAGACGGAGCTCTGATCCTGCGTTGCTGTGGCTGTGGTGTAGGCTGGCAGCTGCCGATTCGATCCCTAGCCTGGGAACTTCCATATGCCACAGGTGGGGTCCTAAAAAGACAAAAAAAAAAAAAAAAAAAAAAAAGAATAAAGAAAGTGATTTTGGACTTCTGACCTCCAGAGCTGTAAGAGAATAAATTGCTACTGCTTTGAGCCACTAAATTTGGGGGATAATTTGTTACAGCAGCAACAAGAAAACTAATACGGTTCCTCTTTGTCCTGATTTGCTTCTGCCTCTTTTAATCAACAGTACAAAGTGAATAGGCCATGCCTAACATAACGGTTAGCTTTGACCCATGACTCAGAGCTGATGTGCACTTCTCAGATGGAAATATTTTCCTAAATTCTCCAATAATGTAGCATTCTTAAAATCAGAAATGTGCCAGAAGAGGCAGTTTTACCAAACATGCTAATACAGAGTAACCAAACACAGCAAATTAAAAGCCATAATGCAACCCAAGCTTTTGCTCCTTGGAATGGGGAATCCAGGTAGATTTGGGGGAGAAACTTCAGAATCAGCACAAAGACGTGGCTTCAGTACAATGCCCCAAGAGACAGGTACATAACTCATTGTAATTTCAGGAAGCTATCTTTTGTGTGAAGATAAAATAATTATATACTTCTGAAAAAGTCTTTGCAAGGCTAAGATAATTCACAGAATTATAATAGAGCTTCGCCTGTTGGTGGAGGGAATAACGTAACTAAGAAAGGAATACAAGCCAGAATAAGTAAAAGCAAATTATAAACCAAGCAAGAACAAAGACAAGGAAGCATAATTTTTCTATGAAAAATGTGAACGTATCAAAGCTCTCTGGACCAACATCATTCTCAGTGGCCATTTGGCAGGGGGAGATGGAAGATGAGGTCAAACATAAACTGAAGTCAGTTGTATCTGATTATTATTGAGGCAGCTATCTCAAATTTTGGCCAGGTCAGTCTACCTTCAGCAAAGATGGCAATGAAAAGGCCTAAGAAAGTGGGTAAAAATATGATAGAAGAAAGTGCTAAATAAATGCATGGCTAATACAAAAGATACAAACCTGGGATTTATGTAATCTGATTGGAAGGTTGAGCACAGAGTTCAATTTTCTAAAGTATCTGATTACTCCGTGCAACGGAGAATTTTATATACAACCTAGGAGTTAGCAACAAACCCCATTCTCAACACCCTCCGACCCCTGAAGTGAATGATGTGAATCTGCGGCTTTCAACTACACACTTCACATACAGTCTTTCAGAACGTCTGCACGTACTTACCACACCATTGTATGTGTGGTATTGCTACCAAGAGATGGAGGTATTCATCAGAGTTAACTACAAGCAAAGGCGAGGAGCAAATAACCTAAGAACCTTATCTCTTTCCCAGTAAGGCATAAGGATAAAACAGTATCACCACGTTTCTTTTTCCTTTGCTTTTTTAGGGCTGCACCCATAGCATATGGCAGTTTCCAGGCTAGGGGTCCAACTGGAGCTACACCTGCCGGCCTACAAAGTCGGGATCTGAGCCACGTCTGTGACCTTCACCACAGCTCACAGCAACATAGGATCCTTAACCCACTGAGTGAGGCCAGGGATCAAACCTGCAACCTCTTGGTTCCTAGTCCGATTCGTTTCCACTGCGTCACGACGGGAACTCCATCTTTTTTTTTTTTTTTTTTTTTTTTAATGGCTGCACCTGCAGCATATGCAAGTTCCCAGGCCAGGGTTCGAACTTGCGCCTCCACAGCCACCCAAGCTGCTGCAGGTGGCCTCTTAACCCACTAAGCCACAGCAGGAACTTCCGACTGTTTTCAGACTTGCACATTTCCATGCTTCTGCTGCAAATTTTCATAAATCCATTTACAGCTGTCCTCTCTCTGATGAAGCAAGCAACTGCATATTAGGATAAGAACCATCAATTCACGTTGAAGAGACTTAAGTCAGGCATCAGTAAATGTACAGAGTAACTGCCGGTGGTCATCAGGGTTGTCCCTGGGGACAGGGTACGTGCAAAGCAATGTGAAATGGCCTGTTCTCAGGGACAGCTCCTGACACATGCTGGCTAGCTGGTGCTGATGTTCAGGATGGAGGTGGCTCCCGGTCTGGTGGGAAGATCCCAGGACTGGGCAAGAAGCCCTGAGTGTAGACCCACTTCTACATGACTACCTATGTGAGCTCTCTGTGTCCTTTGCATGGGCCACATCAGTAAAGCTGGGAGGTGATTGATTGACCCTGAAGGTCCCTCTGGTCTTAAACATTCCAATTTTGGAAAAGACACTTTCAAATCTTTTTTTTTAGGGCCATACCTGAGACATATGGAAGTTCCCAGGCTAGGGGACAAATCAAAGGTACAGCTGCTGGGCTACCCCACGGCCACAGCAATGTAGGATTTTTAACCTGCCAGGGATCGAACCCGCATCCTCATGGATACTAGTCAGCTTCTTAACCCATGGAGCCACAACAGGAATTCTGGAAAAATCACTTTCAAATGGTCCTGGAAAAGAAGCTTAGTCTTTTTAAGATCTGAAGAGTTCAGAGCCTGTGCAGGTGCATAAAGACATGTTAGTACTGGTGCATAAAGCCCCCCACTAAGCTAATTATGTGCTTTTTTGTAGTTACTGGTAAGTAGGGGGAGGGGGATGAGTGGGTCCCGTTGCCAAGGAAACCACCTGAAAAGCCCATCACAGGATGGACATGCTCTGTGGATATGGTATGTGCTGAATGGTCATAATCTCTCCTACAGAGAGAAAAATGCATGGAGCACAAACACCGCAAGAACAGGCCCCCTCACCAACACCCTCCCCACCCCTGACCCCCAGGTCCAATACATTTTCCTTGAATGAAAACAGACAGGAAATGACTAGGTGTGTAGAATAAAGCCACCCAGGGACTTGCCCAATATCAGCCATATGGAGTCAAAAATGGCCCTGAAACTTGGCAATTAGGACTAGCAGTAGAAGAAAAATGGGACTTCAGGAGACTGGTGCCTAACACATTCATGAGGATAAAATAGCCAAGAAAAGAAAACCAGGACTGGATCAACAAGAGAAACATAAGAGCTGAATATTACAAAATGTAGGGATCACCCCAAACACAGCAATTTGTCACGAGACTTTCTTTCTTTGGCTTCCAGATATTCCTCTAGGTTAGAGACTTAAGCAGAGCTGGGGAGGTGGCACCTTTTGAAGTCTCGGCGTGAGGCTGGTCGTTGCATGTGCTTTAAAAGGACTGGAGAGTTCTCTGTGTCTGGGGACCCATCTTTTTGATGGGAACCACTGACCGAAACCACCCACCCTGGCCAGGTGCAATAACTGCTGGCATGAGTTGTCTCACAACTGGAGGTCCCGATAAGGAGCACGATACTGACTCGCTGCCATCAAGCACTAACTAGCAGAATTCAGGAGGGGCCCAGAGGAGCCCATAATATGTTCTGCCCATCTCCCAGAAACCTTCTTGCTGGAATCCACCTTGGCTGAGAGATGTGTGTGCCACTAGAAAGGACTCTGAGTTAGCCCAAATGTGGGCACAAGCAACATGACTGGCCAGAGACAACTTGGAAAACTACTCTCACCTCCTTAAACCCTGAGACTGTGAGTCACTTGGCAGAGCAGCAGCAGAGCAGGTCCCTGGGGTTGCCTTACCCTGCTGCTCTCCACCCACAGGGCCCCTCTGCAATAAAGCCTTTTGCTTGTTAGTAGGTGTGTCTCCTCTGAGTGGGTCTCCTCAGCAAGTCCATTCTCACCCGGGAAGGAAGGGGTCCCCCTCTGGCAGCATTTTCATCAGCCAAATGCCTAACTCCTGGCCCCGAGGGCTGGGAGGCCCCTGCATATTGACCACCTCCAGAAACCCTTAGGGGAGGCTGAGGGGAGGCTCATGGGACCTGGCAGGTCACACCTGCCAGAACCCACAGATGGAAGGAAATGTTGAGCCTCCTTGGCCCCCTCAAGAGAAAAGACTTTACTTTCTAAAGCCCACCTGTCCCCTGTTCCCCACCCCCACCCCCCATGCTAGACTCTGCCTGCAGGGGTGAGAGATGATAACCTTTAACTTCCTTCTTCTCCAGGCCAGCCCTTCCCCTGATTCTATGCAGTATTAGGAAGTCAGGAGTTAAAATACTTGAATGAGTTTTATCTACTTCCTGGGAAATTTTTTTTTTGGCCGCCTCTACAGTGTTTGGAAGTTCCTAGGCCAGGGATCAAACCTGAGCCACAGCAGCGACCTGAGCTGCCAGATCTGTAACCCTTTTTGCCCCAAGGGAATTCCACACTTCCGTGACTTTGAATCTTTGTGTGGAAAGAGAAAAGAACCATTGCAATGTGGAATTTGTTTCCATCAGACTAATTATTGAATGTTCACATTTATTTACCTTTTGCTCTAAAACAAGTTTTGTTCTAGTTAGGCAAAGCTCAAGGACTACAGTCCAGGATGTTTGTTTATAGGTTTGAAGACAGCATGTGGCTGGATGAAGCTTTTCCAGTGGTTCTACACACTGTGTGGGGGACTTAAGAGGAGCTGGGAAGCATGCCAGACACAGCCTAGACCTGCAACATACCTGCTTTCGGTGTGTGAAAGACCCAAGCTATGACCAAGGTGTAAAGTCTCTTAATTACTCACAAAGTGAATAGGCTAGTTTTAAGCATGTTAATTGGTGGTGGGTGGGGGCAGGAAAATAAAACCCAAAAGGCAGGGAAGAAGCAGGGAGAATGCAGAGAATTGAGTGTTACCTGCTTATTCCCTCTCACCTTCGGGAACACAGCAGTTGGGAGAACTCCACTCACGGGTTTGGTGTCAGCTGGGGAAGAGGACATATCAGACTCTGGTATGTTAGGATTTATTTTTATGTTTGGGTTTTAAGTCCATAAGAACACCGATGAGTTAGATTTTACAGATATCACAAGGGTGATGTTAAATTAAATTGTAACACTGACTCGGACATGGGTAATACATTCACACCAGCTTATTCAAATAACTACTGTATTTCACTGACATTATGATGCACTTAAAAAAATTTTACTATCTCTAAAAATCAGTATGCCTCTTGTAATCTATGACATCATTGAGTCAAAGAAAGACACTATTTATGGAGCATTTATTATTGAACAAGAAACTACATTAGATATTAGGGAATAGACGTGGCCTTTGTCCTCAAATATTTTCCAATAAAGTTGCATGACAGATCATAAAAAAGTTTCAAACAGATGCTAGAGCCATGGTTCTCAAACTGTGTGCCAAGGGACCTGGGACACAACAGTGAACATTTAAGCTTTCAAGTGAAATGCAGCGATAGTCAACCTCTATTGGCCCCTACAATGAACAGCTCATTGTGGTGCCACTGGTGGTTTGCAGTATATTATACCATCTTCCTCTTGGTGATGCCATACCTTTGCAAAGCTGAGTTTTTGGCCATTGTGATCAAGAGCAAGTGCTGGGCGAAAATCAGTGTGGAACAGAAAAGGAGAGTGGCAGTGTCCAATCTGATTGGATAAGCCTCTTTGTAATTCACTGTGGTTATCTGAGAATGGGATGCAAATATTCTTTATTCTTCTAATTCATGTTTGTTTGTTTGTTTTTTCTTTTTTGGGCCACCCTGGGCATATGGAAGTTCCCAGGCTAGGGGTCAAATTGGAGCTACAGCTGCTGGCCTCGTCACAGCCACAGCAACACAGGATCCAAGCTGCATCTGTGACCTACACCACAGCTCATGGCAACGCCAGATCTTTAACCCACTGAGTGAAGCCAGGGATCGAACCCTCAACCTCATGGTTCCTAGTCAGATTCATTTCTGCGGTGCCATGACAGGAACGCCTCATATGTTATTTTTTTTTTCAAACAGCTATTAAATTGTTAGGACAGAGATATTTATTTAAGTTGTTGAGACCTAACCACTTAATAAATGGAATGAAAAGCGTTTTTCCTGGTCTAGGGGCTCTGTAGAAAAAAATAGCTGAGACCCTAAGTTCTCTGTGAACTTATACATGCTCAAGCCTATAATTATGACTTGCTCAGGGTTACCCTAAAACAAGGAGAACAAGAAAGTTAAGGAAGTTATTTAAAATTTTGAATTTATCTTTAAATCTCATATTTGCCCATAGGAAGACAAAGAGGTAAAGAAATCCATTAAATGAAAAGCAACAAGCTCTCACTCCATCCTTTCTCCTCCAAGCTCACTTCCAGAGTCAGCTGTTCCATGAAACAATTTTCATTTTAGTTCTGGCAGTTGCCTCCCAAACTCTAATGTGTATACCTCTACTTCTCCATTTATTGTCACTTCCAGGCGGTCTCTTCTCAATGCACTGAAATCACTAACAGTAGGTACAAAATGGAAAAACATGGCATTAAATAGACCACAAAAGGGTCACGTGTGTACAGGGTGAGAGATGACACAAGGTGGCAGGGTGTGACCTTGTTTGACCTCAGCTGGGAAAGTGTACAGGGGATGGGTAGGTTATTTTCTGCTCTGCGCATGTCCTTGAATGACTGCAAGCATTGATCCTGGGTTACAAATTTTAGCGAGTAGGTGAGTTTGCCAATACAGGGTCGACTGTATTTTTCTTTTTGTTAATGAAAGAGATATATGCCTTTACCATATTCTAAAAATCACCCAGCTTGTCTGCCATGCTGTTTGCAGGGACCACTTTTTCCCCCAGAGACATTGTCCCTGCAGCCCTCCGACCTGGGTTCCCATGTCAAGTGGCTCTTTTACCCTGGGAACATCCTGGCGCTCTCTTCCCAGCTCACCCTTGTTGCCACGACTTCCTCTTTCTTGCCTTTTTCTCTTGTTTCCCTGTTATCTGCCCCACTCTCTTCCCAGTTCACCTTTGTTGCCACGACTTCCTCTTTCTTGCCTTTTTCTCTTGTTTCCCTGTTATCTGCCTCAGGTAGCTCTTCAGACACAGTATGGGGAAGTAAACTTGGTTTTCTTGGATCTGTCCTTATTGAATGATCTTTGGATTCTCATTTGGTGGAATATATAATTTCTAGCATCAAAATCATTTTGCTTCAGCATTTGGAAGCCACTGATCCATTATTTTTGGAAGCCAGTGTTCCAGAGAAGTTTGGAAGCCCTCATCCCCTGAGTTGTCAAGTTTTCTCTGTATAGTCTAAAATTTCGGAGTTTCCATTGTGCTCAGTGGTACAAACCCAACTGGTATCCACGAGGACACAGGTTCAATCCCTGGCCCTGCTCAGTGGGTTAAGAGCTGGCATGCCATGAGCTGCGGTATAGGTTGAAGACACAGCTTGGATCTGGCGTTGCTGTGGCTGTGGTGTAGGCCAGTAGCTGTAGCTCTGATTCAACTCCTAGCCTGGAAATCTCCATATGCTGTGGGTGTGGCCCTAAAAAAAAATTCACAAGGATTTTTTTAGGAGTCTAGGTGTGGGCTCCTCTTCCTGTTCATCTGCCCAGCACTTGCTGATAAGCCTGTTGAATCTAAAGACTCTTCATAGTTTCAAAGTCCCTGGAATTTTTTCCTGTTATTTATTTGATGATTTCCCCCCATCTCTTTAGTTCTCCCACATTTCCCTTTACTTGTCTCTTACTGGGATGCCTGTAAACCAGGTTTTGTGTCTCCTGGATTGTTCCCCCAAGTCTCTTATCCTTTTCTTTCCATTTCTTGGTCTTTCAAACTTCTAATTTTGATAATCATATTGTTAATTTCCAAGAGCTCTTTCTTGTTCCCTGACTGTTCCTTTTTCATAGGATCCTGTTCTTTTATGAAGGCACCATGCCTCCCAGTCTCTCTGAAACTACCTGGGATGTGTTTACATCATCTTCTTTCTCGAAATTATCATATCCAATCAGTGGTCCTATTTATTTATTTTCATCTTTGTCATGTTGGCTTTCCTTAAATGTTTGGTGATCTTTGGTTGTGCATTTGCATTCAAGAATGAAAGACAGGAGTTCCCGTCGTGGCGCAGTGGTTAACGAATCCGACTAGGAACCATGAGGTTGCGGGTTCGGTCCCTGCCCTTGCTCAGTGGGTTAACGATCCGGCGTTGGCGTGAGCTGTGGTGTAGGTTGCAGACGCGGCTCGGATCCCGCTGTGCCTCTGGCGTAGGCCGGCGGCTACAGCTCCGATTCAACCCCTGGCCTGGGAACCTCCATATGCCGCGGAAGCGGCCCAAGAGATAGCAACAACAACAACAAACAACAACGACAAAAGACAAAAAGACAAAAAAAAAAAAAAAAAAAAAAAAAAAGAATGAAAGACAAGGAGTCCCTGTCGTGATGCAGTGGAAATGAATCTGACTAGGAGCCATGATACTGTGGGTTCGATCCCTGGCCTCAATCAGTGGGTTAAAGATCCAGCATTGCTGTGAGCTGTGGTGTAGGTTGCAGATGCGAGTCAGATCTGGCATTGCTGTGGCTGTGGCACAGGCCAGCAGCTGTAGCTCCGATTAGAACCCTAGCCTGGGAACCTCCATATGCCACAGGAAGCGACCCTAGAAAGAAAAAGAAAAAAAAAAAAAAAAGAATGTAAGACACGGTTGCCTATTGCAGGCAGATAAAAAAGCTTCCTCAGGAGTTCCCGTCATGGCGCAGTGGTTAACGAATCCGACTAGGAACCATGAGGTGGCGGGTTCGGTCCCTGCCCTTGCTCAGTGGGTTAACAATCCGGTGTTGCTGTGAACTGTGGTGTAGGTTGCAGACGCGGCTCGGATCCCGCTGTGACTCTGGCGTAGGCCGGCGGCTACAGCTCCGATTTGACCCCTAGGCTCGGATCCCGCGTTGCTGTGGCTCTGGCGTAGGCCGGAGACTACAGCTCCGATTTGACCCCTAGCCTGGGAACCTCCATATGCCGCAGAAGCGGCCCAAAGAAATAGCAAAAAGCCAAAAAAAAAAAAAAAAAAAAAAAAAAGCTTCCTCAGCTATTGTCTGGTGGGCATGGTTTCTTTTTAGGAACTTTTAGGTACATGCACAGGGGGTTTCCAAGTAGCAGGCAGCACCATGGGGTACCTGGTTAGGAACTCAGAGTCCCCAAATGCCAGAATAAGGGGAGTTTTACTCGGTAGAACTCTACCCATTACTCCACCTTCTAGACCTGCCCTGTAGTTGTTCAATTTCATTAGTAATGAAACCTCAGATCATCAGTTGGGAGGATAAATGCTAGATTTCCACTATTAGGAAGCTCTACTAGGAGTAGGGGAGGGAGAGAGGCCAGTTCACCTAGGTATTCTGGGAACCAACTTGCAAGGGCTCCCCATTTCTCATCCTGCCCACTTTAGGGCAGCTCCCTCTTAGCTGTAGCTCTTCCTGTGGTGCTGTCCACATGTTCCTGTGTACTTTCGGTCACCCAGAAATGTGCAGAAATCTCCCATCTGCAGATGACCATCGCCAGCCCCTGCCCCTTTGTTGTGAAGTATTTATTTTCTTTGTACATCTTCACCATTATTTCTGTGGGCTCTAGAGAAAGAAAGCCCGTGTGCTCAGAGTCCAGCATTTAGAACTGGAAACTGAAAGTGTCATTTTAATTTAACATCCTCACACACATCGTTTGGGAATAAGCCTAGAAAAAAGTCTACATCAGTACAGAGAAAAAGCTCAAGTGCTTTGTAATTAAGAATGTCATATTGAAAAATTCAGCTTACTGTCACCACCAGGTGAGTCACTGGAAACTAACTGGTCTTGAGGTAATTGAAGAATATAAAATTTTGTATCAAGAGATTGTATAAGACTCACTAATATAATAGACTCCGATTCAGAGTGTCTGTATTTGCATGATTACAGCATATGGGATTTCTATAAACAATATTTAAAACTATACTATAATCCCAGATGGGAGAGGAAAGAAAGGAAACATCCCAAGCGTTTGCCTTTATTGAATGAATTGCTCTTGGTGAAAAATAGCAAACTTAATACACCAAGTGCCTTCATAAAAAGACAAAATCATCGGATTTCTCTCTCTCTTTCTTTCTGGCTGCAGCCATAGCATGCAGAAGTTCCCAGGTCCAGGGATGGAACCCATGCCACAGCAGTGTCCTCAGCCATGACAGTGATAATGCTAGATCCTTATCTGCTAGGTGACCAGGGAACTCCTTAATCTGGCTTTCTTTAATATTTTCCTTTAAATAAATTCTTGGAGTTTCCTTGTGGCTCAGCGAGTTAAGGATCCTGCATTGTCACTGCTGTGGCTTGGGTTTGATCCTTGGCCTGGGAATGTCTGTCTGCTGTGGGTGCAGCCAAAATAAATAAATACAGGTTAAAGAGTTCTTTCTCCGGCATAAAGAGCTGATAAAGAGTAAACTTTTGTTTTTTTGTTTTTTTTTTTTTGGTCTTTTTGCCATTTCTAGGGCTGCTCCCGCAGCATTTGGAGGTTCCCAGGCAAGGGGTCTAATCGGAGCTGTAGCCACCAGCCTACACCACAGCTCACAGCAACACAGGATCTGAGCTGTGTCTGTGACCTACACCACAGCCCATAGCAACACCGGATCCTTAACCCACTGAGCAAGGCCAGGGACTGAACGGGCAGCCTCGTAGTTCCTAGTCGGATTTGTTAACCACTGAGCCACGAGGGGAACTCCAAGAGTAAACTATTTTTTGCCTCAAACAACTTTTAAAGTTTTTATTGTGTGCAAACTGATGAGGCACGGGACACATTAGCCAATTGGCAAGATGGTCCATTAGCAGCTACCGGCAATCCCCATTCAAATGGCCATTTTTCTGCTGTTGAGCTTCTGCAAAGCATCTTTTAAAAAGAGAGAGCAGCCAGCATTTGAGATTGGGAGCAATAATTATCGGTCAGCCTGTCACAGGTGAAGTTTGGCGGGGCTGCTGAACCACCTTGACAAAAGATCTAGAATTCCAAGACAGCTTATTTTAAACACTCTTTTGAGATCATTCCCTTCAGAAGTATACAATTCAAAATGCTTCCATATATATATTACTTTAAATCCGGAACTAAGAGGTCTTATAGCTTTTTAATGATGGAAATGAATTAAAAAAAAACCTTTAAATGATTTTTGTAATGTTCATAAACATTAAATTCAGAGTGTCACCCCCTAATGGATTCGTGTAGTTTTAAAATTGCTGAAATTTATTCAACTTTTTCATTTTTAGTTTCCATGATATTTCCCTAATCTGTAGAACTGTGCTTCAGAATATTTCATATTGTAAATATTTATGAAAAAACAAAGGAAATACTGCAGTGAAGCATCTTTGTCAGTTCAAAACTATCCTTTGGGAGAATAAAATGACATGAAATAACACAAGGTAGGACATAAGGGAATTCAATGTAAATATATTATTAACTGTAGGTAAAATATATTTTAAAGGGTATGAAAAAAGTCTCTTAGCCTCATACCTGACAGAATTCGAATATATTTTGGTGTGTTACCCTAAGTACTGTATTAAAATAATAACAGTTTATTAGTATTATTTTGTGGCTGTAAAAACCATTTTCAGTAGTACTAGCTAAATCACTTGCTCTATTACACTTCCATTTATGAACTCCAAGGGCAAATCATTACTGCACAAGTAATACTTTCCAAACCATTTTCTTCCAAGGCCACCTTTAAGTGAATGAGAAGAGTCAATAATTTTATTGTCATATATGTTAAAGCACATTAACAATTTATAACATAAAGAGCAGTATCAAATGCAATTTCATCAAAATGACACTCGGATCAAATTAACCAAATTAACCAACCACGAACGTTCGAACCAAGCATTAACCCAATTCATTTAAATTATACTATTGGATTACAAATCATTCCCTTTTAAAAAAAGGCATTTCAAATCATGTCCTGGAATAACCTGGCGGGAAACTTAACTGCCAGCACATTCTTTATAATTCAGAGGCCAAGGCAGAGTGTATGTGGCTGCCTGGAGCATTCCAGAAGGCATGGGGAGTAGAGGAGGGGATGGAGCAGACGTGGGGTGGATTTAAGATTGCTGATACCAAGGTACACGTGACTTTTAACACGTTTCGTTGTCTTTGTTGAACCAGACCCAAGGTCCTTTTTGCTTATTATTAACCTTAGGTTATTTTCTAATATAAACACATTTGGCCACCTGTGGTACTAGGTGTATGAGAAATGAATATAAATGAATGCATAAAAATATTTTGAGTTCTGAGTTAGTAATATGCCCCAGAAGAAAATGAACAGCTTTGCCTCCCTGAATCTACTTACACACAGAAAATAAAACAAAAACAAAAGCCTTCACTGGGTCCAGCTTGGTCTCCTCTTTGGGCTCTTTGAGAATTAGCAAATTGGAACAGCAGGCAAGCTACTGTGTTTTCCTAAAATCGAAGCGTTTCAAATTAATAGTGAGGTGTATTGTTACATAGTGACCTGTCTTACTGCCCTGAGCAAGGGTCTGGCTTTGTCTGAACCATGATGAGCAGCTCAGATGGGAGTGAGGGGATGCAGGAGCTCCCTTTGGGGGGTGTGTGAGGGGAACAGCACCAGTCACTGGATGGGCTGTAGCCCCTCAAAGCTGGAACGGACTGTGCGCCTCCCAGCAGAGGCAACTCATTCCTCCTTCCCTTCCCCTGCCTGTCCCCCCACCCTATTTTCCTTGCTGTTAGTCCTCAGGCAGTGGCTGCACTGTGGGGACAAGTGGCTGGGGGGCTGTCGCTTCAGTTGCAGTGTTTTACGCCAGTGATGGGCGCCGTGCTGCTCCCTGGTCAGAGCTGTGTGGGTCCCCCATGGCCCTGAGACCTGGCATGTCGTATCACCTGCAGCAGGTAAGGATGACCACTAGCCATAAGGTGCTATTCCACCTGTGGGCAGAACAAGCTAGACCTCTATAGGGTGCATCATGGTGGATAAGGGGTGTGTGGGAGTGGAGTGGGTGGGACTCCAGTTCTGTGGAATGGGTGGGACACCAGCTGTGGCCCTTGGGCAAGTCAGTTGATTTTTCAGAACCTCCCTTTTGCTCAAAAAAACCTTCCAGAAGCTATAATATATAATATACAATATAATATATACATTATAAACACATATACATATCTATTATATACACATAATATATACATATTATATATAACACACAGAAGGAAGGGGAGCTATGAGGTTGGAGCAAGGAAGGCCTAAGAAACTTGAAGGTTTGATCTCCACCCTTTCCTCCCTTGGGCTGGTGAGGAACTCGGGGCCCTGTGGAGCCCCACCAGTGAACCATGGCACCGGTCGGCCTCTGAGGTCCTTTCCGACCTAAAACTTGCTGCTCCTCTAGGAAGATGCTCAGAATGTCTGAACATTTCAGTGGGGTTGCGTGCCCATCTATTACATTCATAGCGATGGAACCATCAGGTAGAATTAAATCACACCCATGTGATCTCTCCTTGGATGTCATCATTTCATCACCCACAAGCACAGAAAAGAAAAAGTGGGCCTGAAAAACTATTTTACTCTGTTTTTGGACTGCTTCTCATTTCACCTCAAGACAGTCATCCACAGTGTTTACAAAGAACAGCAGAGGTGAAAGTCCAGGTTAGAATTAAGGGGGTAGTGCTTGAGTGGATGATCATCTCACTGAAATTCTGGAAGACTGGTCTATTCGGAAGTTAGCGCTCTAGACGGGAATCCAGTGAATTATCATCTGATCTAAATGATATTGTATGAGCCGTTGGAATTTTCCTTTTTGTAGTCTACCACCACTGTTTACTATAATGGTTTTACTGAGCAGTGAAGGCAGCACCTCGTTCGAGCTACAGGATTCCGTATATGTATCATTACTGGTGCCACGCTGGTGAACACGGAGCCTTGGTTTTCCCAGACAGGTTTGATTTCATTTTGTTATATTTTTGTCCTGTTGTCACGGAAATGACCCACATTTAGGCGCAGAAACCATATCATCAGGACTGCTTCTCATCCCCAGAAATGACCTCCAAATCTTTGGTCAGACCAGGTGCTGCAATGGTGGCTTAAAAAAAATACACTCATTACTGTAGCTAATACTTCTGGCCGCATGGAATCAGCTGAAGTAAAGGTTGTGCACAAGGCCGTACAAAGCTGGTGATCTTACGCGTATTTCCACACACGTTCTGTCAAAGCGTGGGAATTTTGACTTGAATTACTTACTCCATTCCAAGCCCAAATTGGCAGTGCCAGTCAAATAAATCGGGGAAAGTATGATGGATGGTGAGATGGATAAATGAACAGCAAGGGCTTCAGAGAAACCACCAAATTTGTCTTAGTTAATACTTCGTGACAAGACAGTTTAAAGCACGGTGTGATGTGGCTCAATCTGATGCTTTTTATCTTTTATTGACATCGTCAGGTAAAATAGTGATGTGAATAGTAGTTTTAAAATCAAATTTGCATAGCCTAATGTGAAAATGAACATAAGCTGAGAATCTGAGGGACGCTGGCTCTCTTGTTCTCACCACAGGCAGGTAAGGGCTATGGGGCTGTGGAGGGAGGCTCCCTGGGTGGGAGTTTATCACCCACCAGTTGGGTGGTGATTTTGGCCATGTTCTTAAACCTCTCTTTTCTTTTCTGTGAAATGGGTATAACAACAGTAGCTATCTATAAGGCTATTGTAAGAATGCAAATGCATTGATACATATGAAGTGATTGGAATGGTACCTGGCAGGCAGTAAGGCATTTAAGAAACATTAGCTATTATGACTTCTTGTCAGGAAAGAAAGTCTTAGAGACTATCTTCATAGAATGCAGGCTAACATTTTAATTCAAAGGCAACTATTATAATACCACAGTGCTTGAGGTATGAATAACACGAAGCTTAAAACTCAGTGACGGTGTTTCTCTCCCAGATTTTGGGAGGCCATATAAAGGGATGGAAAACAAGTATTAGCTCTGGGTAAACGCTGAGAGCCAACACACTCTACCGAGAGTCTCCAGGACAGCAAATACTTGTGTTTTTCACAAAGCAGGGCACTTTGGGCTGCTCATTTTGTTTTATTTATTTATTCACTTTTTTGGTCTTTTTGTCTTTTTAAGGCCACACCCATGGCATATGGAGGTTCCCAGGAGAGAGGTCGAATCGGAGCTACAGCTGCTGGCCTACACCACAGCCACAGCAACGCCAGATCTGAGCTTCATCTTCAACCTACACCATAGCTCACGGCAACACCGGATCCTTAACCCACTGAGCGAGGCCAGGGATCGAACCTGCAACCTCATGGTTCCCAGTCTGATTTGTTTCTGCTGCGCCACAACTGGAAATCCTTGGGCCTCTCTTATTTTAATCCCATATCCCCGACCTTCCATTTGCCTGGGAATTCACAATCATTGCAATGTTAGACCCATAGGATTTAACAAAATCATAATCTAAGGCTGAAAGGGACCTGAGCGAGCAATCATTTAGACCCGGCCCCCCAATTTTAGCTACAGTAAAAGGGGGGGCGGTGACTGAACGACATGTCCACGGCCACACAAGCTATGTGAGACTAGACCTAGATCTGGGCCCCTCACCCCCACTTCTGGAATACCACTCTGGGGCTGTTTCCCCTTACACTCTGTCACATGTTTCAGGCCCACTGGCACTTAGGGTAGTATCACATACACATCTGACATTCAATAAATATTCCTCAAAAGAGTGAATGAATAAGTGAAATCAACTTTAAATATTTCAAAAGCATTTTGGGGTTCCTTTTGTAATTTTTTGAGGGGGAATGAATTATCTTCTCAAACACTCTTCCCTCCAACCTAATTTCCAATATACATCCCATTGTGCAGCCAGGGGGAAAACAATTCCTGATGCTCAAGTTTCCACTATGTTCCTTTTTATTTTATTTTATTTGTTTTTTAGGGCCGCACCTGCAGCACATGGAGGTTCCCAGGCTAGGGGTCAAATTGGACCCCTACATCTGCCGGCCTACGCCACAGCCACATCAGATCCAAGTTGCATCTGTGAACTACACCCAGCTCATGGCAACGCCACATCCTTAACCCACTGAGCGAGGCCAGGGATAGAACCTGCAACCTCATGGTTCCTAGTGGGATTCGTTTTCACTGCGCCACAATGGAAACTCCTTCCACTATGTTCCTTTTCAAAACACCACCTTCCAGTATCACGGTTAGAACTCATGTCCTCTCCTGGCACATCTCCCCACTCTACATCTAGCTTCAGATATTCAGAGAATCATAACAGTGAAAGCAACTGCGACCTGTTCATCTGGTTCACTCCCCAGCCTGTGTGTGGGCCGGGCAGGCCAGGCCTCAGCCAGCGAGGAAAGAGGAGGCTCTGGTTAGAGCTCTGTGTCTGCATCCAGCTTCCTCCTTCCTGCCTGGTCCCCTCTCCCCTCCAAAGCCTGTTACATTCTCCGTGAAGCCTTGCCCAAGCCCTCCCTTCTAGCTTAGAATTCTCGTCTCCCTTTAAAAAATTGTTGTAGCATTTTAATTATGGCTTTTATTACACATTATCAATCACTTTTAAATGAATTGTGTTTCGTTATCCAAGCAACATATAAATTAATTCAAGTTGTAAAATTTCGAGTATTATAACAATGATTATGGATGGGTATGATTAATGCGACTAAACTCCTCGACAAAGCCCCTAATTCTTGTCTCTTTTAGTGGGTGTCTTGTTCTATGCCTTTCCCATTCCATTTATGTATGCATTTTTACTTATAGACATTCATAGTTTTGTTTTTCCATAAGGGTGCCATGCAGTATATTTTGTTCTGTAATTTTCTTTTTTCATTAATAATATTCCTTGATGACCTTTCTTAGTATATATGGACTTACTTCATTCTTTTTAACTGCAGCCTAATTTTCCAAAAGATGTATCAGAGTTTATTTAGCCATTCCCGATTGATGGCCATTAGATTGTTTTCAATTTCAGAACTACCAAAACTCTGCCATGGAAGGAAATAACATAATCTGTGCACACGTGTGCCTGCTTCTCTAGGATCCATACCAAGAAATGGAATTGCTGGGTCACAGAATGTGCACATTATTAATCTGAAAGGTGCCCAACCTGCCCTCCCAACTGGCTATATCAATTTGCACACCTGTCAGCAGCACATCAAAGAACCCGTTTTCCTACTAGCTTGCCAATCTTAATCACATTTCTCCTTTTTCCTGCAAAAATACTTTATTTTCTACGTTTAGCGGTGTAAGCTCTCTGAGAGCAGGGTCCGTTCTCTCCTATTTGCATTTCTTCCCCCATCCAGAGGTGTTTTAATCCTTGGTGTTCCATAAATGCTTGTTCAATTGACCTCTAGCCATAAGCTCTTCATTCATCTCTGTGCATTACATGCTTTTCCAAAGCATTTACCAAGATAGCGTCTAACTTGGAGAATGAAAAACAGTCTTAAGAAAGTTGGTTGATTTTTTTTTGCACATTCCTCCCCCTGAAAAAGTTACAGATACATTTCATTTAAAGCTGCCTAAGATAGGATTCTCTCCTGCCTTGCTGGCAGGAGGCAGCGAAAACAGACCTAGTTGTCTCAGACAATAGCTAGCAGGGTGTCCCACCCACTGGGAAACAGCAGACCAAAGGCACCTCAGAATCCCTGAGAACTAGACTCAAGATGGAATAGTGAGGGAATAGGGTCACAGTCTTTGGAACATTCTGGATCCAAGGAGGTAAATTCTTTTATAGAGTTTTAAAACAGAGACCATTAATAATGTCTAAAGCATGGCAATAAATGGATCCAGGTGAGGAGGAACTGTGACAAGGGTAGGAAAAACTGGAATGAAGAACTGGGCATATTTTTAAAGGAAACTGGGATACAGGAAGTAGGGATTTTGAAGGTGTGAATTATGTGATTCAAGATAAACTTTTTCTTCAGGCGGTGCCTATATTGATTTATATGGTAATCTTGGGCTAAAGCAATTCTAAAAATGCATGAGTGTACTTCTCAATCTTGGCGCTCTGAACACTTATTTGAAAAATAAGAGTTTTCCAAAAGGGTATGAGATAACTTTCAGTTAAATATGAACGAATTGAGAATTATGTGTAGCTTGGTTTGTTTCACAAAGGAACTGCTCCTAAATAAGAAACAACATAAACGAAGACACATGTTCGCTCTTAATAATGTTTCTTTTTCTCTCACCTACCGAACCGTTTCAAGAGCAACTGCACAGCCCAGTGAGAGTACAATTGCTTTTCGACACAAACACCAATGAGAAAAGTGAGGAAACCATTTGCCGAGCTGGACCGATCGCCTCTGGGGGAATGGGCCCCTGAGGTCTCGGGGAGCTCAGACCTGGGTGCGGTTTTGAATTCCCCTGAGCTGGACAGAGGCTGGACCGATACCTCAGTTCATCAGCGCTGTTGGAAAACCCAAACTGCCTTTACCATCAGGGCCTCTGGGCTCTGCTCCCCGCTGCACCCCCTCAAATGCACATGGACCCGTGCTTTGCTTTCGCGGCCCTTCTCTTCTCTCCCCTTTCATCCCTTTGCCCATCCTGGGGCCGTTGCCAACAAACCCAGCGGTATGGGGGCCTAAATCAAACCTGCAGTGGCCCATTTCAGGCCAGGGACAATCAGTGGCTGGACACTCCTGGAGGAGGAGGCGCATTTGGCCCTTTGGGGGCTCAATGCCCTCTGGGCCATTGTTGTGTGGAACAAAGAGGGCAGGAGCGGAGGGCGCCCCCAGGAGGAAAGGCGGGAAAAGACACCCGCGGGCACGATTCAGGAGGCGCGAACCTGGAATTAGGGTGCTTCTGGAGAGTGGGCCCGGCGCCCCGGGAGGTAGGGCCGGTCCCCGCCTGCCGCGCCCTGCACGCAATTCGCTCCGCGGCTGGCGCCCGGCGCAAACCTTTCCTGCGTCGCAGCCACTTTACTTTTATCCTTATTCCGCCGATTATTATTATTATTTTTTTCCCGCGCAAAGCGGGAACCCGGGACTGCCCAAGCGAGCGGCGGAGGGGCCGCCATTTCCCGGGGAAAGCGCAGCGCGCGTCGGCACCGGGCGCCCCGGAAAGGGAACCGGAGGGGAGTGCCCGGCCCCGAGCCCTCCTCCGCGCCGGCCGGGGGCTTACGGCCGCCCGCGACGCCCAGCTCACAGCGGAGCAGCCTTCGGCCCTCGCCCCCGCCGCCCGCGTCCCCGGCCTGACCTTCTCAGGCGCGGCCCGCCCCCGGACCCCGGTCCCTTCCCTCCGCCCGGCGCCTCCGCGCCCCTTCCATTGTCAGCCCGGAGCAGCCGGCGCCCGACCTGGGCACCCTCGGAGCCCCCCCCGGGCGGCCCTGCCTGGGGTCCCTTGGCCCCTGCACAGACCGCTGCCCCCGATCAGTCCCCCTCGGCGGCCAGGCGCCTCCCTCCTCCCCCTTCTGCGCCCCGAACTCCGCATCCCCAGGAGCTCTCCGATCCTTCGGGTCCAGCCTCGCCCGGGGCCCCGCGGCTGGACCCCGCATCCTTCTTCTTCCTCCCTCCTCGCCCAAGATGCCCCCGGCTCCTCGCCGGCCGCAGGAATTTTACCGCTTCTTTAGCAACCCCTCCTTTTTTTTTCCCGAGGAGGCAAGTTGGGCAGCTTGATTTATTAATTTTTCTTTCTTTCTTTCTTTTTTTTTTTTTTTTTTTGCGGGGAGGGTCAGCTCTCGGGGGAGCGCCTGCAGCGGCTGGGCGGCGGGGAGAGGCAGGGGGGTTCTCTCTGGCCCCTGCACTGCCCCGGCGGCGCGTTTTGTTTCCAGACCCCGAAGCCCCCTGAACAATAATGCCACCGCCATGGCGGGCTCACCTGGTGCTGCGCCGCCTGTTCCGGGCGCCCGGTGCCCTCTGCGCGCCGCTCCCCGGGGCGCAGGTTCGGCCCGCGCGGCGCCGGTGCCGGGCAGGACTCTTTGCCTTTCTTTGGGTTCTATCTGTGCGTGTCAATGGCGGCAAGCGGCAGTTCTCCGGGCCGCGGATAGTAGCGGGGGGAGGAGGAGGAGGGAGAAGGGATTGCTCCTTCTCCACATAACCACCTCTAGGAGGAGTCGCTCAGCCTCATCCCCCGCCAGCCCAGGCTCCGCGACGGGTCCGGGGCTTTCGGTGGGGCTTGATGAGCTATTGTCCTTCAGGAGCATTAATGATGAAACCGCGCGGCCTCCGCGTCGCTGGCGGACCTGGGTGCGCCGAGGGCCACTTACTAAGATAAGGCTTTCCCCAGAGCTGGGGACAGAGGCGCTATGGTCACGATCCAGAGTCTCCTGGTAGCAGGGTCCACCTTGGGTGGAAGAAGGCGGCGTGGGCGTTCATCGGACTGTTCTGGGGAGAGCCTTAGAAGGTGAAAGGGAAAAAATGCCACCTTCGATGGTCTCGTGTCCTTAAATTATAATAAATACATCAACGATTGTGTCCACCACTGGGACGATAGCATAGGGTGGCCACAGCCACAAGAACTGAGAATTTATATCCATGCCCGCCTGTTGGCTTTTTGTAAATTAAGACAATCCAGCGTCGCGTATTATTTGGAGTTGCAGATGTATATTTTTGTGGGTAAGACGGAACATGGACATAATTTTTAATTCGATACCTCTACCATGTGTTAATTTGTAATCTCAGCGGGTATTAAGACTAGCATGAGGCTATTGTCTTAAGAACCAATTTCTATTAGTTTACAGAAAATACATTTTTATGAGGGTGTGGTGGACAGTATCAGGTGTAAAAATGGGCTTAGTAGTTGTTCTGTTCTCCTGGAAGCCAGTGTTGTCCTTTGTAACTTGAGAGGTTGGCTCCATGGCTATGGGGTGAGTCAAAGGAATGTGTTTATTTCGGTGGGAAATGCTAACTTGCTATGGGCCATCCATGCTTCCTCTGATCTCCTTTTCCCAGATGAGTCAAAGGACCGACAAAAGAGAGGCAAATTTTTGGTGTCCTCACAAAAAAGAAACCCACAGGAAAACACAGTTCTCCACCATGGGCCAAATGGATGCATTTCAAAGCCTCTTCCATTTGGTAATATTGTGTGTATTTGCCCCTGTAAACTTATAAATGTTTAGGCAATGGGGAATCTTGGGAAAGCCTCCAATTGTCTGAATGGGAAGAACTCGTGTCCATTGCCTTCTGGATTTAAAGTAGTTAATTGGGGCTGTTGATAGAATTAGTAGATAGTGCCTTAGACCTAGTGCATTTCAAGCAAGTGTTTCTGAGCAATCAGTTGACTTCCCAAAAGATTATGGATGAATCATAAAGGCATAAATCAGGCTCTCTGTTTAAATTTCTTATAGCTTCTCAAACTCTAATGGATCCAACGGTCTCAGTTCGTTGGGACCGCCTTTACTCTACTTCCTATTCTTTTTCCCCTCTCTGTGTGTGACCTTACTGTTCTTTGTCTTTGAAGGTGCTTTCCAGGTCAGAAATCTAGTCAGGATAAAGTCCTCTTTTTTCAAGACATATATTTAAAGGGTTTTAAATGATCTCCTGGGGCATCTCATAGAGGTTTCGATTTCCCCTTCCTAGAGGAAGCGCCTCTCTTCCTTCCTTGCATAGATTTCTGGTGCCCATACTTGATCAGAAATAACCTCCAGGCTAACATTCAAGAGGGCTCAGGGGCCTTCTGGGAGTGCTTGAAAAATCCTCCCACCCTGTGACCCAATCAGCCAGGCTGACGGAGATAGAGTTGAATAATTCATCAATATATATTAGATTCACAGTCTCCCTGTAACTTCCTAATAAAAATGGTATGTGTGGTCATTTTTATGTAACTCCTTTGATCCTAGCATCTTGTTATAAGCTCTCTTGAGAAAGGCTGGGCCTAGGAAATTTACCAGTCAGGATTTTCCCCTTTCATACTGGTTGGTTCTTTCAAATCGATAACGGAGTTGCCATTCAGAGAATCAGGGGAATGTCAGCTTCATAATACTCTGGTTCTGAGAAGAGTTCGCTTGGTCAAACGCTTTCTGTGATAGGAAGAAATCTGTTGTTCAGGATGTGTAGAGGACAAACATGCAACCTCATATGCAGATCCAGTTAACTTATCTAATATTGAACATTTAGAACATTGAACAGAAATTTAACATGATGATGTTGTATAGTTAAAACGCATGATCATAAGTTCAGTAATCTTGAGTTCTGCAGTGGCCTCCAGCTCAGGGAGCCTCTGACAAGGTGAACAATACGTAGTGACAAGAACTTAACACTCGCTGAATGCTTATTGTGGGCACTATGCTTTACCAGTACTAACTCATTTACTTCTGACCACAACCCTATGGGATGAGCGTTGTTTTTTTTCCTTTTTGCAGATGGAAAAACTGAAGCTGCAAGTGGGTGAGAAACCTGCCCACAGTTACAGAGTCAGGAAGGGGCAGGCTCATACCTTTATTCACTGCCTTACTCTGGTGGTAGGGCTGTGCACTGGCTTTAAGCATGGGAATTTTGTGATTGGACACATGATTGCAAGCCTCTTGGACCATTCCCAACACATATCCTCAAGGAGTCAGTGAGAAGGCTGATTACAGTAGCTTTGGTTGATTACCGTTGCAATGAACATATTTTCTTAACCCTTGACCTGTATGTCTGCATAATACTGTGAATAAATGTATTGATTGTGAGTTGACTCCATTAGCAACAAGGATGTCTCATAAACATTTTATTGAGATGCAGGATGAACTGCTTCTTCACTTAGAAATAGGCATGTAGCATGATTTAGATATTAAAAAAAAAAACAAAAGGATTAGCCGTGCAATCAGATTCATATTCAGTTGTGTTTACTAGTAATTCATCCACAAAATCATCCATTTTAAAAATAACTTTATCAGAGTTCCCGTCGTGGTGCAGTGGTTAACAAATCAGACTAGGAACCATGAGGTTGCGGGTTCGGTCCCTGCCCTTGCTCAGTGGGCTGACGATCTGGCGTTGCTGTGAGCTGTGGTGTAGGTTGCAGATGCGGCTCGGATCCAGCGTTGCTGTGGCTCTGGCGTGGGCCGGTGGTTGCAGCTCTGCAGCCTGGGAACTTCCATATGCTGCGGGAGCGGCCCAAGAAATGGCAAAAAAAAAAGACAAAAAAAAAATAATAATAACTTTATCGATTTTGCCCCCCACCAGCTTTTGATTTCTCATGTTCCAAATATGTGATGTTGTGTGAATTGAGTAGGTTTTTATTTTCCACGATTAGTTCTAATCTGGTTTATGACACCTACTATAATTTGTAATCATTTTACCCTTCTAAGGTCTTTGTATGCAATTATGCCACTCATTTCCTGACCTTCACCTCTTCCAGAAGACTATGTCATGTAGGTATATATATTTATATCTGACATATATGAGGATATGAGTATAAGATTTATATATCCAGATTAATTTCATTTGAGAATTCTGATCTCCTTTGAAGTAACCTGAGATTCCCTGGGAGTGTCATAAGAACAGATGGAAGTCATTGGTTTAAGCTCTTCTTTAAGTGTAAGTTAGGCAGTTCTAGATGGTGTATTAATTCTATCAAGGCACCAACTGGTATAGCTCTAAATAGCAACTTGGGAGCCTGAGGTTATGAATGCACACAAAGCACCAAGCTAAAGAGTACCCCACGAGTCTAAGCAATAAACACAGCTTCTAAATGTACCTTATAGCCTAGAAAATATTAGGCAATCTGACTTTAAAAATTTTTATTAGCTAGAAGAATACAAAGTCTCTCCTCTTGTTATATTTTGAATAGTGAACATGATTAATGCTAACCATTCATTTATTTGATCAGGACTGGTGGCCTTAGGATCTTAATCATTTATGGACCTGAGTAGTATCCTTAAAGAAAGGACACATGGGTGATCATTATGCCAATAAAGCCCATTCTTGGTATGTTGAGCTAAGATGAACATCTTCACTCCTAACAAAAGACATGTTTTACTGGCTCTGGTTCTTAACAACAACAAAATATGCCCTTTCTTTTTTTTGTCTTTTTGTCTTTTTGCTATTTCTTGGGCCGCTCCCGCAGCATATGGAGGTTCCCAGGCTAGGGGGTCTAATCGGAGCTGTAGTCTCCAGCCTACGCCAGAGCCACAGCAATGCGGGAGCCATGTCTGCAACCTACACCACAGCTCACGGCAACGCTGGATCCTTAACCCACTGAGCAAGGCCAGGGATTGAACCCACAACCTCATGGTTCCTAGTCGGATTTGTTAACCACTGAGCCACAACGGGAATTCCCTGCCCTTTCTTTTCTTAATTAAAACAAAACAAAACAAAACAATGTTGTGTTAAGTTTCAAGTGTACAGCAAAGCAATTCAGATATGTGGGTGTATGAATTACAGATTCTTTTCCAGTATATGTTATTACAAGATACTGAGTATAGTTCCCTGTGCTATACAGCAGGTCCTTGCGGTTTACCTATTTTATAGAAAGTAATTTTTTTTTTTTTTTTGTCTTTTTGCTATTTCTTGGGCCGCTCCCGCAGCATATGGAGGTTCCCAGGCTACGGGTCTAATCGGAGCTGTAGTCTCCGGCCTACGCCAGAGCCACAGCAACGCGGGATCCGAGCCGCATCTGCAACCTACACCACAGCTCACGGCAACGCCAGATTGTTAACCCACTGAGCAAGGGCAGGGACCGAACCCGAAACCTCATGGTTCCTAATCGGATTCGTTAACCACTTCGCCATGATGGGAACTCCATAGAAAGTAATTTGTATATGTTAAGCCCAAACTCCTAATTTATCTCCCCCTCCTCCACCCCCCTGCAAATATGCCCTTTTTGATACCATATTCTACCTCTTTGGTTCTGAGAAGGGGGATTTACATGAGTGGGTAGGTGTATGTATAGCTGCATATCTATGTATGTACGTCTCCATCTGAGTGAATAAATATTTGGTGTGTGTGTGTGTTACACGTGTGTATGTGATGAGATGAGTAGTGAGTGAGATTGCTGTAGGCTCAGAGTTAAGACTGATTTGGGGAGTTCCTGTCATGGTGCAGCAGAAACAAATCTGACTAGTATTCATGAGGATACAGGTTCCATCCCTGGCCTTGCTCAGTGGGTTAAGGATCCGGCATTGTCATGAGTTGTTGTGTAGGTCACAGATGCGGCTTGGATCTGGCACTGTGGCTGTGGTGTAGGCCAGCGGCTACAGCTCTGATTCAACCCCTAGCCTGGGAACTTCCATATGCCATGGGTGCAGCCCTAAAAAAAATAAATAAATAAAAAAAGACTGATTTGGATTTTAAAGGACTCTACCAAACGTTTAGCATTTAACCAACAAAATATATTGTAAAGGAAAATGAAATATTTCAGCTTTTTAAGGGAAATACATTGTCAGCCCCAATTATGTGTCGTTAGGAAAATAAGGCACGCTGATGTCATTAAATTTAATGGAAACAGAACCCGGAGCTAAGGGGAATGTGCCAGTTGGTATCTTGCTCTGTTTGGTGTTGGAGCTCTCCGGGAGATCGTCCCAATACCTCCAGGCGGAGCTCTTTGTGACAACTGTGACAGGAAGTGGCAGCACGAGTCTTGAGAGTTTGGACCTTAGCATCTGTGTTGGGAGATCTGTGCAATGTGGCCTCACACCCCGATGAAATTGCTCGGTGCAATTTAGACCCATTCTAGAGAATGGGGGCATTGGTTTTCCAAATGCACGAAAGCAGAATACCATAGTAAAACTATAATTTATTTATACAAATGGTGTGTTTTTACAAAGGCCATCTGTCAGTTGACTCTCTGATCTAAAACAAATCTGTTTGTTCCCCGGAAGAAATAACATGTCTGTTGAAAAAGGATTTATGGACGACAGGCTGCCCAATCCACCAGCCATTGGTATAATAGTAACTATTTATGATATATTTACTTCTAAGGGAGGGCTGTGAGTGGAAACTATTACTTGTAAAGTATGGTAATTAATTTTTCATTACCTCAAAGCCAAGAAATGGAGCCCAGTTGCATTTATTAAGATTGTCGCATGAGAAACATGCCTCTTCTAGAGAAAATAAAATAAAAGCATTCAGAGTTATGGCCACATGGTAGCTCACTGCTCTGATGAGTAGAATAGCACCATGGGTTTGAATCAAGTCCTGTATTTGTTTTGGGGAGACAAGAGGACAAATCTCTGTTGACTGACCTTGGCCACTTGCCCTCTAGGCATCATCGATAGCCCTTATTATTAGATCTTATCATTAATACTGAAAGAAAATAGGACTCTATGCTGGAAGAAACAGAACTAGAAGAGAAGGGAAGACCTCTTGTCCCTCCCCCCCTACACAAAGGAGAAGCTCCACTGAATATTCATTCATATTTTCATATTTCTTTTGGATTGGAATCTAATATTTCCTAATATGTATCATCTTCAAGGAACCGAGCTAGGTCACATAAGAGGTGCAAAAATGGCATGTTTTCTTCTCTCAGGAAACCTGCAGTCTACAGCTGATAACTCAGGGCATGGTGACAGATTCAGAAATCACCTTGACGTTATCAAAGAAAAATGGTTGGCCAGAGTCACTGGTTATCTTGTCCCTGAATCCCTTTCTTTTTAACACCAATTCTTCTATTTTGGTTTTCCAAAGTATTCTTCTTCTTCTTCTTTTTTTTTTTTTTTTTTTTTTTTTTTTTTTTTTTTTTGCTTTATAGGGCTGCACTCCCAGCACCCACAGGTTCCCAGGCTAGGGGTTGAATCGGAGCTACAGCTGCCGGCCTACACCACAGCCACAGCAATGCAGGATCCAAGCTGTCTGCCACCTACCCCACAGCTCAGGACAATGCCGGATCCTTAACCCACTGAGCGAGGCCAGGGATTGAACCCACAATCTCATGGTTCCTAGTTGGATCGTTTCCACTGTGCCACAACGGGAACTCCTCCAAAGTATTCTTAAAATTGGCTAAGCCAAGCATCCCCCCCACAAATGTTTAATTTTATTTACTTTTACTTTATTTTTGTTTTTCAAACATTTTTTAAAAATGGGTAATACTTGAATATGATGCACAAATCAAAAAGTACGAAGGTAGATGGTCCAAGCAGTCCTTTCCCTGTGTCCGCTATGCAGCTAGTGGACCTCCCCAAAGTAGCCAAAGTTAAGTTACTTCTGTCCTTCCAAGCACTGCTTTTCCCTTGGGTTTCTTTTAGTGGGCAGAGGTCTTATTTGGTCTCTCCCAAGGGACTCTGGAGGAGTCTTAATATTCACATCCCAAAGGGGACAGGTTCTATGGCAGTTCGTTTACTCCTCTCTGCTAAGGTCTTGGACAGAAGACTGGACATGGAGGTGAGGCCAGATGTGACTGTAACCATGCAGGATTTCCTGCTGCTTTGAGCAAAGTCAAAGTCTCCCCACCCCTTCAGATCTAGGAAAATCCCCATGTGATGTAAGTCAAAACCCAGAGACCAGAGTTCCCGTTGTGGCTCAGCGGTTAACAAACCCGACTAGGATCCATGAAGATGCAGGTTCGATCCCTGGCCTCGCTCAGTGGGTTAAGCATCCCGGCGTTGCTGTGAGCTGTGGTGTAGGTCGCAGACATGGCTTGGATCCTGAGTTGCTGTGGCTGTGGTGTAGGCTGACAGCTACAGCTCTGATTGGAGCCCTAGCCTGGGAACCTCCATATGCTGCGGGTGGGGCCCTAATAAGACAAAAAACAAGCAAAGAAAATCCCTAGAGACCTGAAATACATTGTGTCAGGCTGACAATCCAGGATCCCAGCTCTGGAGATAGGAAGATATTTCTCTCTTTTCTCTCTCTCTCTCTCATTTAACAGAAGTATAGTTAATTTACAAGCATAGTTAATTTGGTTTCAAGTGTACATCAAAGTGATTCAGTTTACACATATATATGTATTCTTTTTCAGATTCTTTTCCATTACAGGTTATTATAAGGTATTGAGTAGATTTCCTGTGCTCTAAGTAGGTCCTTGTTGTTTATCTTTTTTTTTTTTTTTGGTCTTTTTGTCTTTTCGAGGGCCGCTCTCATGGCATATGGAGGTTCCCAGGCTAGGGGTCTAATCGAAGCTGTAGCCGCCGGCCTGCACCACAGCCACATGAATGCCAGATCCGAGCCGTGTCTGCGACCTACACCACAGCTCACGGCAAATGCCAGATCCTTAACCCCCTGAGCGAGGCGAGGGAGCGAACCTGCAACCTCATGGTTCATAGCTGGATTCATTTCTGCTGCGTCACAACGGAAACTCTGTTTATTTATTTTTATATATAGTAGTGTGTATCTGTTAATTCCAGTCTCCTAATTTATCTCCCTCCCACCACCCTTTACCTCTTGATGAATCCTTGAAGATGCCTGGATGCTGTTCCACTTTATTGCCCACAAATTCCTCCCAGTAGTAGTGGTTAGAGATGAAGTGGGCACTGCCCCAGACCCCCATTATGTAGACAAGTCTCCCAGGACAGTTGAACTGAGTCTGTTTGCCCCTGAGCCCCACACTGCAAAGGGCATCAGAAACGATGAGGTGGTTGTTGCCCCGGATCAAATCCAAGGTCATGTCTGGTTGGGGTCTCTGCAGCTTGGAGTCCTTGGACAGGGTCGCCTTTACCTGGGGCTGCTGCTCTCTGGTTTGAGCTGCCAACCTTCCCATCTGGAGGCTTGGTCTCAGCTCAGCCCTTGGGGGATCTGAGGGTAGTGGATCAGGGCATAACATGGCCCTAGGACCTGCAGGGCGGGTTGATTCAGCCAAAGCACTGAAGAAGTATGAGCTTCAGGGACAGTGTGGGTAGGTAGGGGCAGTTCATGGTTTCCTGCAGCTGTTCAGCTGTGGCCTCAGTTCTGGTTCCCAGTAGCCCTCATGGTGCCCCCTCCCCCATCCTTATAGAGAAATTCCTATATACAGAGAGAGGAATTCCACTCTGGGGCCTCAACACAACACTTCCTGCCTGGCCTAAGTATTCCTTCCATTTCATTTGGTTGGAGAAAAGTATCAGAATGAGAGGGGGAGTTCCCATTGTGGCTCTGTGGTTAACAAATCCGTCTAGGAACCATGAGGTTGCGGGTTTGATCTCTGGCCTTGATCAGTGGGTTAAGGATCCGGCATTGCCGTGAACTGTGGTGTAGGTTGCAGACGAGGCTCAGATCCTGTGTTGCTGTGGCTCTGGCATAGGCTGGCGGCTACAGCTCCAATTAGACCCCTAGCCTGGGAACCTCCATATGCCGCGGGAGCGGCCCTGGAAAGGTCAAAAAGACAAAAAAAAAAAAAGAATGACAGGGGAGGGAGTTCATAGAGGTTTCTACCTCTATTCCTTTTTTTCCCTCTCTCTCCTGCCTTCCTTCCCTCCCTTCCTTCCTTCCTTCCTTTTTCTCCTTGAAAACTCGTAGCTTGGGATCTTGGACACATAAAAGTCCGCTGAGAGCTGCTGGGAGCTGGGATGTTTTGCATGTGTGTGTTTCTGTGGACAAGATCTGTCTTACATTGTTGGCAGCTTCCTAGCGGGATTTCCACCACAAAAAGATAGCTGCCCACTCAGTCTCGCCCCAGGCTCCTCTTCTCACCAGAGAAAAGAGAGAAATAGCTTCCTATCTTCAGCTCTGGCTCCTCTGCTACACGTTCTCAGAGAACTTCATTCCTCCCTTTACAGCACAGATTGATAAACTTTTTTTTAGTAACTATTTTAGGCTTGTGGCCTAAGAGGTCAAGTGGGGGATATTATGTAGGTACTTATATAACAAAAGAGAAAACAAATTTCCAAAACCTTTTTATTAATAAAATTCTAAATATAATAATAATAATAATAAAATATGATTTTTATTTTTGGTAATACAGACCTACTAATGAGAAGAGTAGAATTCTATTTTTAGGGTGATAACATTTCTCTTAACTGGGGTTCAGATTTCATGTTTGCTATCAGCAAAACTGATTGCAAACATTCATCTATTAATGCTGGTCTGAGAGATTTTATATATTAAATTAAAAAAATAAGATTTGAGTATCATAATTCTCCTGTATCACTAAATATTATTCTTCATTTGATTTTTATTCCAACATTAAAAAATGTAAAAAACATTCTTAGCTTATGGGGTGTAGGAAATCAGGGAATGGGCTGAAATTTGTATCTAGGGCCATAGTTTGCCAATTTCTGCTTTATAGGACTCTCCATAGTTTATGGGGTCCTCATTTGTTTCCTCCTCCTCCTTGCTTTAAATGCTTATGGTTAGTATATCAAATAATCCTAAACGTCTTTTAGTAAAAAACGGCATTCACCTGCTCTGTTTCTTCCTTCCTTCCTGCTAGTCCCTGGAGGCAACCACTTTAAATTCATCACTCTTTCTTCTGTTTGTCTACGTAGATCTAGAAAGAAAGATAAAAAAGAAAGACAGACAGACAGAAAGAAAGAAAGAAAAGAAAAGGAAAGATAAAAGGAATATAATGCTGTTTCTTGATTTATCTATTTTATTTTATTTTATTTTATTTATTTTTTTTGTCTTTTTGCCATTTCTTGGACCGATCCCGCGGTATATGGAGGTTCCCAGGATAGGGGTCTAATAGGAGCTGTTGCTGCCAGCCTATGCCAGAGCCACAGCAACGCAGGGTCCGAGCCGCATCTGCGACCTACACCACAGCTCATGGCAACGCCGGATCCTTAACCCACTGAGCAAGGCCAGGGATTGAACCCACAACCTCATGGCTCCTAGTCGGATTTGTTAACCACTGTGCCACGACGGGAACTCCCGATTTATCAATTTTAGAAACTACTTTTTTTTTTTTTTTTTGGTCTTTTTGCCTTTTCTAGGGCCGCTTCCCCTGGCATATGGAGGTTCCCAGGCTAGGCCTACGCCAGAGCCACAGCAACGCAGGATCCAAGCCTCGTCTGCAACCTACAGCACAGCTCACGGCAATGCTGGATCCTTAACCCACTGAGCAAGGCCAGGGATTGAACCCGCAACCTCATGATTCCTCGTCAGATTCGTTAACCACTGAGCCACGACAGGAACTCCCAGAAACTACATTTACTGACTTCTTACTATGGAATGAGATTTTAGTTCTCTTACACTTTTTCTCACCTCCCTATTTTCTTTCCTCTTACCCTTTAAGTATAGTTCTATCACAGTTTCTGGTTAAATTACTCTTCAGTCTTTATATGATTGTGATTACATAGTTGTAACTCACAGCAGAGTCATGTAGTATACTATAACTGCAGTTCCTATTTTGCCTAACACTTCTTTTTCCTGAAAGTAATAGTTGCTTTGTTGTTGCTGTTGTTATTGTTTGGCCTAACCCTCCTTGGGCATTTTGGCAGGTGCTGTGGAAGTTCAGAATCTCCCACACCCTGTAGTGTTGGAGATAATTCTCCCTAATAACATTGCTATAGTGTTACAATTCTTCTGCTCATGGGTGAGGCCAAGTCCTTTTCAGTACAACTCTGGACAATATAGCAAGATGGAGCTGGTGGTGTAGCATGACAGAATTGTACCTGCAGCCACGATGTGGATCCTGTGGCTTGCGCAGGGTAGTTTTGCAATCATGTATAGCAATGATGTTGGAGTTTCAGGGTGACCGGGCTAGAGGCCGCAGGGACTTGGTAAGGGCCTATTTAGGCTTCCTGCAATCTGCATGTGTCACTGTAGACAAACAGAATAGCTCTACTACCTTGAGCACATCTGTGAGGACCTGGAGACTAGAGGACCCACCCGCACTCCCCACTCCACCCAGTCAGATAGCCTCCCCCCCGCATCACTAGCAACACATACTTTCAGCTTGCTGCAGCAAAATGTTGCTTATTCCAGACTGAACATAATCTGTTCACCACACTCACCACCGATCTCTAGACCCCTCGGTAAGACAAACCAAACCGGTACCCTAGCACCTGTTGTTGATGCTTCTCCTCCTCTTCCTTCCCTCCTCCTTCCTTTCGCCCCCTCTTCTCCCTCCCCTCCCCCTTCTTCCTCTCCGTGTCCCCCACCCCCACCTCCCCCTCCTCCTTCTCTTGGACATGCCTCGCGTAGCTTACTCCAGGCTGTACTGGTTGCTTTCTAAGATTGCTGTCTAGTTATTTGAGGATATACCTTTTCTTCCCCTTTGGCAGTTTCCTTCACCCCTTTCAAATGTTGGATCCACTGTCTTCCTCGTTCTTGACTGACTTCCTTGTTTGTGTGGGGAATACTTTCCAGGAACGTCTTGAGAAAGGGTGCATGAGAGGTCAAAATATTTGCGTATCTGAAAGTATCTTTATTGTATGATCACCTTTGATATCGTTCATCTGTGGTCATTTCTCTTACTCTTTTTGTCCTTGAGCATTTAAATTGTCTTTAAATTCCTTTACTATTATTCTAGTGGAGTTTTGGGAGGGAGTGGAATTAAACATAGGTAAGAGTTAAATTTTTTTTTTCATCTTTTTAGGGCCGCACCTGCAGCATATAGAGAGGTTCCCAGAGTAGGGCTCAAATCAGAGCTGTAGCGGCAGGTTTACACCACAGCCATAGCCACATCAGATCCAAGCTGCGTCCATGACCTACACCATAGCTCATGGCAATGCCAGATCCTTAACCCACTGAGTGACGCCAGGGATCGAACTCGTGTCCTCATGGATTCTAGTCGGGTTCGTTACCACTGAGCCACAATGGGAACTCTAGTAATAGTTAATTTTCACAGGCTAGTCAATGTTTTTTTCCTTTATTAATAGAACCCCCCAATTTTAGCTAGTTAGCTGGAATAATGACTATATTTCTTCCTTTGGAGCTAGATATGGCTGTCATTAAGTTCTGGCCACTTCTGTATACGTTCCGTGTGGAACTTCTAAGTCCAGCTCTAAAGGTAAGAGTCGGGTCTTCTCCTTCACCCTTTTGCCTGGAACGTGGTTATGGTGGTGTGAACCATTCTCAGCCTTGCAGAAGCCGTGACACTCTGGGAAGGCCGCACAACCAGAGAGTGGGAATACGTGTTCCCAACATAGTGGAGCATCCTATCAGCCCTGGCCTTCTCATGATCCCTGTTATGCAGAAAAGAATTACACCTCTGTCTTTGAAGTCATTGTTAGTAGAACCTGCATTCTGATGAATCCACTGCCTGTGCCATGTTAACTGGAGGAGATCCTTCATTACATGTATAGAGTAAATTTCTTTTCTTACACACAATGGAATGAAAAGGCTCAGAAATGATAGACAGTGGAGGGAGAAACATATTTCTCAGTTGGGTGAACAGATAAACTGCTGTCACATGACCACACATCTAACTTATCCTATTTTAATTCACATCGTTCATGGAAGGAAGACGAGTTTGGAAATGAAAGATTTGGTTCTAGTCCCAGCTCTGCTGTGTGACTTTGAAGGTGAAAGATTCTCTTTGAGTCTTAGTTTCCTCATCTATAAAATGATAATAATGATTAGGAATGGGGTGGGTGGTTTACCAAATTCTGCTTTTGTAGTTAGGTCTTTAAATGTTTGCTGTAAGAGGTCCTGTTGTGGCTGAGCAGTAACGAACCTGACTAGTATCCATGAGGCCTCGGGTTTGATCCCTGGCCCTGCTCAGTGGATTAAGGATCTGGCGTTGCTTTGAGCTATGGTGCAGCTTGGATCCCCAGTTGCTGTGGCTGTGGCGTGGGCCAGCAGCTGTAGTTCTGATTTGGCCCCTAGCCTGAAAACTTCCATATGCTGTGGGTGCACCCCTAAAAAGACAAAAAAAAAGAAAGTATGCTCTAAAGTGAGTCTAAAATGAATCTTTAAAATGCATGTTGTTTAATACATAAGCTTAGTGTATTATAATAGCAATAGCTATTGCTTATTGAACATTTTCCATGTTCCATGTTCAGTATCAAAGCACTTTTCTAATGGCAATGATGTTAACAATAATAAACCCTTATTGCATGCTTCCAATGTGCCAAGTACTATACTAACTCCTTTATATGTATTAGCTCATAGAACTAACCGGGTGCGACTAGTTTCATTACCAACCCACTTTACAGATGAGGACGGTAAGACTGACAGAGGTTATGGAACCTGCCTAAGGCAAGTCTAGACCAACTCCCGTCTTTTCTTTTTTCTTTATTCCTTTCCACCTTTTCATAAAATGTTTTCTGTGATTTTTTTAAACGAAAAATTAAAACAGGCAGGTACAATGAGAGAACCACAAGTGAACCTCAAGCAAAATTTGCTTCTAACTTGAAATATACAGTCTTGAACCCATGGCCATGACCCAACTTAGAATCATGGTTGGGAACGTGGGGTCACCCCATCTAACCTCCCACCCAGCATGGCAATTCCCCCTGGGACAGCCTGGACAGATGGTCAACCCGCTCTTTTTTATTACCTCCGTGGCTATTTCCTGCCTTTTTAGGCTGCCTATTCTCTTAGAGAATCTCAACAAAGCTGATTTTTGGACTCCAGCCCCTGTGTAAGCCTGCCCTTCCAGTATGTATGGATGCTGCCTTTGCTATCAAGTGGTGGCAAATCTCTCTCTCTCCCACCTCCCTCCCTTGCCCTCCCCTCCAAGCACATTTGATAGAAAATTTTTTGAAGAAGATGGCATTTGAGCCGAATATGGAGGGCTGCATGGGATTTCGGCAGGTGGAGGCAAGAGGAGGCAGAGGATTAGAGGCAGAGGCTGCAGGTGGGGCGGGAGAGGGTGTGGCCAGTGTCCCAGCCTGGTGGGTCACTGGGCACCTGGAGCGCAGCTTAACCGGACGTTATCGCTGGGATGGCAGGGTGAAGCCCTACTGTGGGGAGCCTGGAACATAAGGATGAGGACTGGTACTTTCTCTGCTAGGCAGTGAGATCTTAGAGTAGGGCAGTGGACAGTCTGAGAATCATGCTTTTGAGAGATTCCTCTGACATCTGTATGCACAAGGGATGGCTTGGTGGGGAGATTCTGGAGAAGAGACCAGCTCTTTCCAACCTGCTGGAGCAGGTGCCTCATCAATAGTACCATTTTTTACAGTAGCATTTGTAGTTTCCCTATCGTGTAACAGGATGGCTTATTACATTAAAAAAAAAAACCTAAAGATATATGTTAAAACAAACATTTTGTATGAGATATGATGAAGAACAGCCTTTTGCAACAAATCATTGAAATGTACTGAGGGCCCCTTTTCCTTTCCTCTTCCAACCTTCTCTGGCAAGAGTACACCTATTTCACAGCCTCAGAGAGAATATGTCTCCTAACCTTGTCTTGTGGGTCCAAAGTCACACAGCTAGTAGCCCAGCAGGCATGAGAACTGGGGCTTTTTGATGGGGATTCCAAGGTTCTTTCCATTCCACCTACCTGCCTCCACGAATTTCACCGTCACTGTGTGTGTGTGTATTGTATCAAAGGTTAGAATAAACTCCCAGGGAGTTCCCATTCTGCCTTAGCGGTAACGACTCCGACTAGTATCCATGAGGATTTGGGTTCAAACCCTGGTCCCACTCAGTGGATTAAGGATCTGGCATTGCCTTGAGCTGTGGTGTAGTCACAGATTTGGCTCGGATCCCGAGTTGCTGTGGTTGTGGCAGCTCCAATTTGACCCCTAGCCTGGGAATTTCCATAGGCCATGGGTGCGGCCCTAAAAAAAAAAAAAAAAAAAAAGAATAGACTCCCAAATAACTCAACATAGGAATTTTTGCAATTGGGTTTTATGTGGACAAATGAAAATGGCCCAATCTCTTTATTTACATAGACTTATTTTCATAAAGAGATACTTTTCAAAGAAGCATATTAAGTAGATGTACCTAGAATCTTACGGCACATTGATAGATTTATGATGGCTGGACTGTGTTGTCAGAGTTTACTTTTTTTTTTTTTTTTTTGCCTTTTTTTTCTTGAGCTGCTCCCTCGGTATATGGAGGTTCCCAGGCTAGGGGTCCAATTTGAGCTGTAGTCACTGGCCTACACCACAGCCACAGCAACATGGGATCCGAGCCGCATCTGTGACCCACACCACAGGTCACGGCAACGCCGGATCCTTAACCCACTGAGCAAGGGCAGGGACCAAGCCCGCAACCTCATGGTTCCTAGTCGGATTCGTTAACCACTGAGCCATGACGGGAGCTCCTGTCAGCATTTACTGATGAGGTTAGTTTTTTCTCTGTACAATGTCACTGCTACCTGTCCTTTGAGTTGAGTTTTGTTAAAAGGCCCGGTTCTCTTTCTAGTACGCGGTGCTGCCTCCCTTTCTGGTTGCTTCTTTCATGCGACTCATTAGATGCAGATCTTCTCCGTTTCCCTGTCGATGATCACGAAATGGAGAGCTCCCAAAGAATATGACAAGTGAGCAGAAACCTTACCTAGAGCCAGAGGCATGGTCACAATGAAGATCTTTAAGGACGTCCATGAAGACGTCCCTGCAGGGTGGCTGTGACAGCTGCTGCTCATTGAGATGAGAAACCCCTGCCTCAGAACCAGCCAGTTCCAAACAGCAGGGCTTCCTGCACTACCAAGGTGTTTATTTCTTTGCGTGGTGGCTGCTGAAATGCAGGCGCTAGGAATCCTGTTTTAAATGTGCCGCTGGAGACTCTAGGTGATTAAGGGTTATTGCTAGTGGTCTTCTGTCTGGGAAATGGTCCAGTTCCACATTATCCATCTTGGAGTTGGCCTAAAGGCCCACATGTCTTACTGCAGCGTGTTGCAGTGATGTATGTGTTTGCTGTGGTAACCCATAGGGTCATCGGTATTGAAAATTATGTTGAGGATATTATAGTATGTAACCCAAAGAAGCAAATGTTCACCCATCAGATGCTTTTAATTCTTTTACGCTTTTTTTCCATTTTTTTTTTTTTAGGGCCACACCTGCAACTTAGGGAAGTTTCCGGGCTAGAGGTTGAATTGGAGCTGCAGCTGCCGGCCTTCACCACAGCCACAGCAACACCGATCTGAGCTACATCTGCGACCTTCACCGCAGCTTGTGGCAATGCCAGATCCTTAACCCACTGAGCGAGGCCAGGGATCCAGCCCAAATCTTTATGAAGACCCTGTGGCATTCTTAACTTGCTGAGACACAGTGAAAACTCCATGTCCTTTTTTTTTTTTTTTTTTTTTTTAGGTGCATTGTGGTCCCTTTGCTAATCTGTAAAGTGTTTTCTTGCAAATGCTATAGGGCTGATATTCTGTGTGGCTAATCTTACTTGACCCAACCCTAATCATTCACAAACAACAGATGTTCATGGGGTATTGTGCGCTTTCCTGCTTGTGCTGTGAGCAATTAAGTTTGTAGTAGGCTCTGTCTTTGTCAGGTCCTCAGATTTCCAGTCAACCTACTGTTTTCCTTGTATGGATTTTTTCTTCCCTTGGGACACAGTCGTTTGGTGAGGTTGGAGATTTGTGGCAGGCTTCATTTACGTTTGTTCTTGTTTTGGGTATAGCTGATTCAGGCATAAGGTTTCTGTCAGATGATATATAGAGGCACTCTATATTTCTGTTTAGAATACTGGAAATACAGGGATGTTTTTACAGATTTTTTTTTTTTTCTGTCCTTTTAGAGCTGCACCTGTGGCATATGGAAGTTCCCAGGCTAGGGGTCGAATCAGAGCTGCAGCTGCCAGCTGCAGCACAACCACAGCAACTCAGGATCTGAGCTACCTCTGTGACCTACACCACAACTCAAGGCAACACCAGATCCTTAATCCACTGAGCGAGGCCAGGGTTCAAACTTGCATCCTCATGGATACTAGTTGGATTTGTTTCCACTGAGCCACAACGGGAACTCCCTCTACAGAATTTTTAAGTGCAATACCTCTGTGTCCTTGTTTACAAAACAATCACAAGATATTTCCTGCTACACCAGAGCCTTTCAAAGAACCCTCCCAGCATCTCTGACTGTCAATTCTAGCTTCAAGATAACTGTTCTTCATTCCCCATCTCTCAGTGAAATATTATTAATTAGAACAAAAAGAGTCAAAAAAATGTGTTTTTAGCTGCCTTTAATTCAGTTCTGTACAAAATAAGTTTTGGGATAGCTACTCTTTACTAGATTTTGGCTGTTAGCATATACCCCAAAGCAACTTGGATAGGAATGGGCAGAACTGATATAATCAGAGCAAAGAAGCAAAGATCATGACGTGAGAGTGACTCTTCCCTCTAAGGACCACATGTCCAATTTGTGCATAAAGTATTTCAATTAAGAGTATTTACCTGGCTTTATTAATTTTTTTCCTGATTACAAAAATAAATAATATTCATAGTAGGAATTTTGGAAAAAATAGAAAAGTGGTCCTTAACTACAGTCTCAGCATTCATATGTTAACCGTTGTTAATGCTTTGTTTCACGTCCTTCCTGTCTTTTTTCTAATAGTTCAAAAAAATTTACTTCATACTGTTTTATGGTAAAAACAATAAAATTTATAAAATAATAGCTATACAGAAAACTGGACAGCTGCATGTAAATCAATGAAACTGGAACACACCCTCACACTGCACCAAAATAAATTCAAGGGAGTTCCCGTCGTGATGCAACAGAAACGAATCCGACTAGGAACCACTAGTTCGATCCCTCACCCCACTCAGTGGGTTAAGGATCTTGCGTTGCCGTGAGCTGCGATGTAGGTTGCAAACACGGCTTGGATGTGGCATTGCTGTGGCTCTGGCGGAAGCCGGCAACTGCAGTTCTGATTCAACCCCTAGCCTGGGAACCTCTATATGCTGAAGGTGAGGCCCTATAAAACAATAAAATAATGGCTTAAAAACTTAAACAAGAGGTGTAAGACAAGACACCATCAGACTCCTAGAAGAGAACATAGGCAAAACATTCTCTGACATCAACTCTACAAATGTTTTCTTAGGTCAGTCTCCCAAGGCAACAGAAATAAAAGCAAAAATACACTGATGGGACCTAATCAAACTGACAAGCTTTTGCATAGCAAAGGAAACCATCAAAAACCAAAAAGATAACCTATGGAATGGGAGAAAATAATTTCAAATGATGCAGCTGACAAGAGCTTAATCTCTAAAATATACAAACAACTTATACAACTCAACAGCAAAAAAACCAACAACCCAATTGAAAAATGGGCAAAAGACATGAATAGACATTTCTCCAAAGAAGATATGCAGATGACCAATAAGCACATGAAAAAATGCTCAACACCACTAACTATTAGAGAAATGCAAATCAAAACTACTATGAGGTACCACCTCACAACTCTCAGAATGGCCATCATTAACAAGTCAACAAACAACAAGTGCTGTCGAGGGTGTGGAGAAAAGAGAACCCTCCTACACTGTTGGTGGAAATGTAAATTGGTACAACCTCTTTGAAAAACAGTATGGAGGTACCCCAGAAAACTCAATATAGAACTACCATATGACCCCGCAATCCCACTCTTGGGCATATATCCAGACAAAACTTTCCTTGAAAAAGATACATGCACCAGTATGTTTATGGCAGCACTATTCACAATAACCAAGACATGGAAATAACCTAAATGTCCATTGACAGATGAATGGATTAAGAAGTGGTGGTATATATACACAATGGAATACTACTCAGCCATAAAAAAGAACAAAATAATATCACTTGAAGCAACATGGATGGAAATAGAGACTCATACTGAGTGAAGTAAGTCAGAAAGAGAAAGCCAAATGCTGTATGATATCACTTATATCTGGAATCTAATATATGGCACAAATGAACCTTCCCACAGGAAAGAAACTCATGAACTGGAAGAAGAGACTTGTGGTTGCCAAGGGGGAGTATGAAGGAGTGGGATGGACTGGGAGTCTGGGGTTAATAGATGTAATCTATTGCGTTTAGAGTGGATAAGCAATGAGATCCTGCTGTATAGCACAGGGAACTGTGTCTAGTCACTTGTGATGGAACATGATGAAGGATAATGTGAGAAAAAGAATATATATCTGTGTGTTTGTGCTTTTGTGTGTGTGTGTGTGTGTGTGTGTGTATGTGTGTGTGTGTGAGGCTGGGTTACTTTGCTGTACAGTAGAAAATTGACAACATTGGTAAACCAAGTATAATGGATTCAATACAAACATTTAAAAATGAAAAAAAGAAAATGACACAAATGTATGGCTTAATGTAAATTATCGCAAGATAAACAATCTTAAAATTAATAGCCAAATAAAGACCTAGAACTTTGCCAACATCAGGAATCCCTCAGTTTGTGCCATCAACCATCTCAATGCCCTTACTTCCCACACAAGTAACCACTATTCTGATTTTTATCGTGGGTGACATTTTATCATTGATAATTTCTGCATGTGTTATAAGCCTCATAATACATTATTTTCTTTTCACTAAACCATTGATTTTTTTTAATGGCTGCACCTACTGCATATGGAAGTTCCTGGGCTAGGGTTTGAATTGGAGCTGCAGCTGCCAGCCTATGCCAGAGCCACGGCAACAATGGATCCAAGCTGCATTTCTGACGTATGCTGCAGCTTACTGCAACGCCAGATCCTTAACCCACTGAGTGAGGTCAGGGATCAAAGCCGCATCCTCACAGAGGCAATGCTGGGTCCTTAACCCGCTGAGGCACAAGGGGAACTCCTATTGATGATCTTTTAAAGAGATTTTTTAAAATAAGAAAAATACTTCATATTTACTCAGATATTTCCATTTCTGTTGCTCTTCATTCTATTATATAGACCTAGATTTCCATCTGCTATAATTTTCCTTCTTCAAGGAAAGGTCTTCCTTCTGCAAGACCTCCTTTACCATTTTTTGAAGTGCAGGTCTGCCACTAATTCTTTTAGCTTTTTTATGCTTGAAAAAGATTTTATTTCACTTTTTTCCCATTTTCTTTCTTTCTTTCTTTTTTTTTTTTTTTTTTTTTTGTCTTTTGTCCTTTTAGGGCTGCACCAGCGGCTCATGGAGGTTCTCAGTCTAGGAGTTGAATTGGAGCTGTAGCTGCCAGCTGGCCTACACCGCAGCCACAGCAATTTGGGATCTGAGCTGTTTCTGCCATCTACACCACAGCTCACGGCAACGCTGGATCCTTAACCCACTGAGCAAGGCCAGGGATTGAACCCGCAACCTCATGGTTCCTAGTCGGATTTGTTTCCGCTGTGCCACGATGGGAACTCCTCTTTTTTCTTTTTAAAGCCACACATGCAGCATATGGAAGTTCTCAGGTTAGGGGTTGAATCAGAGCCACAGCTGCTGTCCTACACTACAGCCACAGCAATGCCAGATCCGAGCCATGTCTGAGACCTACACCACAGCTCATGGTAATGCCGGATCCTTAACCCACTGATCGAGGCCAGGGATCAAACCCACATCTTCATGGATACTAGTCGGATATGTTGCTGCTGAGCCACAATTGGTACTCCTCCCCCCACTTTTTTTTCTGTAGGAAAGGAATTTTTTTTTTAATCCTATATGATTAGATTTTATTTATTTTTTAAAACAATAAATTTTATTATATTCATAGTTGTACAACGATCATTGTCATAACTCACTTTTGTTTTTGAAAGATTTTTTTCTGGGTATAAAATTATAGGATCACAGGTTTTTGTTGTCATTTGCCCCGTGGTCTTCTGACTTGCAGTTTCCATCCAGAAGTCACTTGTATTCTTCCCTTTGTTCCACTGACTGGTTATAAGATTTTATCTTTATCACTGGTGTTAAGCAGTTTTGTTATGACGTGCCTTGGTAGTATTTTCTTCTTATAGCTTGCATTTTGGGTTCATCGAACTTCTTGGATATGTGGGTTTGATAATTTTGATAAAATTTGGAAAAATTTCAACCATTATTTCTTCAATTTTGGCCCCACATCCCTCCTGTGTCCTCTCCTTTCAGGCTGCAACTGTACTTTTTTTAGGCTGCTGGAAGTTATCCTATACTCACTGATGCTGTTTTTTTTTTTTTTTTTTCCTTGTGTGTTTTATGTGGGATAATTTTAATTGCTATATCTTCGAGTTTATTAGTTTTTTCTTCTGCAATGTTTAATATGTTGTTCCTCCTGTCCAGTGTGTTTTTTAAATGTCAGAGGTTGTGGTTTTTCACCTCTGTTAAGTTCATTTGGGTCTTTAAAAAACATATTGTTCATATTTCTTCATGCTCAATCTTCCCTCTATTGAATATATGTACTATTATTATGATTGTTTTATGTCCTTGTCTACTAATTCTATTTGCATCATTTCTGCATCTGCTTATTATGGGTCACATTTTCTTGTTCCTTTTCTTGCCTGCTAACTTTTTATTGGCTCCAGATCTTATGAATTTCAACATGTTGGCTACTGGATATTTTACATTCCCGTCGATATTCTCGAGTTCATTTCTGGGATTCAGTGAAGTTATTTGGAAAACATTTGATCACTCTGAGATTGCTTTTAAGCTTTGCTGGGTGGGATGAGAGCAATTTTCGTTCTAAGGCTGATTTTGCTTCACTACTTAACACCTCATGAATTATAAAGTTTTTCCATGTCATGGGCTTTCCCTGATTTTTTGTTTGTTTGTTTTTTGTTTTTTGCTTTTTTTAGGGCCTCACCAAGACATATGGAGGTTCCCAAGCTAGGGGTTTAATCAGAGCTGCAGCTTCCAGCCTACACTACAGCCATAGCAATGCAGGATCTGAGCTGCGTCTGTGACCCACACCACAATTCATGCAATGCCCGATCCTCAACTGAGCAAGGCCAGGTGTTGAACCTGCATCTTCATGGATACTAATCAGATTCATTTCTGCTGCACCACAATGGAAACTCCGACTTTCCCTGGTTTTATGTGAGCTCCGTAAATTGTTCGCCTTTGTCTATCTGAGTGGTTCTCTCCCCGGATTTGAGTGGTTTCCTTATATCTAAATGCTGACCAGGACTCGAGGGTTGCTCTCTGAAGATCTTTGGGGTTCTTTTCATGCATTCCTCTCCTTTTCTATAATTTGCTCTGTGAACTCAAGCCAGTTGGGCTCTGTGAACTCCCAATTTTGTCTCCTTAACTCAGGAAGACTGTTGGGTTCCTCCTGTCTGTGTTCTGGCCTGAATTTTTTCTCTGGGCAGTAAACTGGGGAAGGTTTATTTTTATTTAATTTATTTTATTTTATTTTATTTTTATTTTATTTTATTTTATTTTATTTTATTTTATTTTATTTTATTTTATTTTATTTTATTTTATTTTATTATTTTATTTTATTTTATTTTTGCTTTTTAGGGCTGCACCCACAGCATACGGAAGTTCCCAGGCTAGGGGTCGAATAAGAGCTGCAGCTGCTGGCCTACACCACAGCCACAGCAACCGGGATCTGAGCCACACCTGTGACCTACACCACAGCTCATGAGAACACCGGATCCCTAACCCACTGAGCAAGGCCAGGGATGGATCCTGCATCCTCGTGGATATGAGTCGGATTCATTTCAGCTGCACCACAACGGGAACTCTCAAGCTGGGGAAGTTTTAGAGCTCACCTCATTTGTTTCCTATATCTTAGGAAGCACTGTTCTGTGCATCCAGAGAGCCAATATCTAAAATCTGTTTTTCCCTCATGTATTTTATGTCTAGTATCTGAGTTATTTCAGGCAGGAGGCTAAATCTGGTCCCTGTTACTCCATCTTGATCAGAAGCAGAAGTCCCTGTCTTGACTTTTATAGTGATTGCTTCCTTATGCTACTTTGTAGTTTTATCACCCACGGCTACATCTCTAGAAACTGCAGTTTAGTCTTGCCCATAAAAAAGTTATTAGGCGTCTTTTAAGTCTCTTTTAATATACACAATCCTCTTCATCCTTTTCTTTTCATTTTATCCGTTGTAGATAAACGGTCCAAACTGTACTGTTTGACTGTAGTTTCACACACTCTGGCTTTTGCTGATCATATTTTTGGTGCAGTTCAACACATTGCTCTCACCTTTTATATTTCCTGCAAATGGGCAGCCAGATCCAGAGGTTCGCTCAGATTTGGGTTCAATTCCTCTGACATGACTTCACCAGGAGGTACAGAATGTCCGGTTGCTTCTCTCTTTGTGATGTTAGCATTCGTGCTTAACGCCTAAATGTATTAATTCATTGAGGATGGAAAAATGGAGGCATTCTAATTCGTTAATTTCTTTTTCATTTATTAGGTGGAGTACCTTTATAAAGAGACACTTATCCTCATTACTATTTGATTACCCATGGTACAGTTTATGTGGGAAGGCAGAATAAATGATTCATTTAAGATAACAAATTGGATTCATATCGTTCTCTCAAGATGACCCATTAGTTGTTAAAAAATCATTTTTAATATCATTATTAACTCATTGATTGATGGGTTTTAATCAATTGCAATTATACTTTTGAAGCTTGAATTTTTTTGTCTCTGTCTGGGGTCAGGGGGCACCTCTTCAACTTGGCTCTGAGTCTTTTTTAACACCTTAGTAGCTAGATGACTTCCTGTCTATCTAGTATGCCAAGATATTCCAGGCTCATCTTGTACATTTCCTGCCCCATACCAGGAACGGCAACTTCCCCAAGAAGTCTTTTCATAGAAAATGGTAATTCAAACAATATCAAAGCTAGGGATGGTCATTGCTGTTAGGTTGGTTGTTATTTTCAGGTTTCTCTAGTGAACAGAGCTAAGACCACATGTGTGTGTGTATTTTTTCTTTTAGAAGAGAAAGTATCTCATGAATTAACATTGGCACTTCTAATTCATAATGGCAGAGTCGTAAAATTCAAAATCTTCTACATTATATCTTCATGTCCTCTTTCTACAATAAGAATCTTGATTCTCACGAACAGAAGAGATGATAGAAATGCAATATTCCCAAATTACCCGTAGACTCTCTCCTTCACTCACAGAAGACACCTCAGAATAATAGTTGCAATACTACTAACCACCAGTGTTATTACTAATAGTTGTAATACTACTAACCACCAGTGTTATTACTAAAAAAAATATATTTTTTTTGCGTATCGTATCCCCATTCTACTCCCATTTAAAAATAAACTGTATCTACTTGTTTGCATTTCAGCCATTTGTATCTCTCCTTTTTAGGTCTTATTTAGTAAAGATCTAAAAACTGTTTATTAATTATCCTCAGTCATTATGTTAAATGTTTCTTTGTCATTTTGTTTGGCTGAAGCTCAATTTTTGGTATATTTCTCAAGAAGTTCTCATGTGAACAATATTCCCAATTTTTTTGTGTGTTAATAACAGTTTATGCCTTTTGTACTTGAATGCTAGTTTTACTGTCTATAGAATCTTTGGCTCATATTTTCCCTCTTTGAGTATCTTAAAAATATTTTCCATTTGCTTCTGGAGAAATGTTTCTTGATAATCTAATTTTCTTCCTCTTATAACTCATCTACTATTTTGACTAGATATCCAAAGTGTTTTTTTCTTTAAAGTTCAATAATTTCATTAGAATATATGGGACATTCTGGGTTGATAATCATAGGTACATGAAGTGTTCTTTTAAAATGTAGTTTCAGAGTTCCCATTGTGGTTCAGAAGTAATGAACCCAACTAGTATCCACGAGGTCCTGGCTTCAATCCCTGGCCTCACTCAGTGGGTTAAGGATCCAGCATTGCCATGAGCACTGGTGTAGGTTGCAGACATGGCTTGAATCCTGTGTTGCTATGGCTGTGGTATAGGCCAGCTATGGCTCCAATTCAACCCCTAACCTAAGAATTTCTGAAATATGCTTTTGGTGTGGCCCTAAAAAGACAATAAAATACAAAGTAATTTCAAAACTTTTTTTTTTAATTTCAAGAAAGTTTTCTTGAATTCTGTGTTTTGATATTTATTCTGTTCCCTTGTTTTAATTTTCTTCTTCAGAGATTCCTAGTATCCATATATTGAATCTTTTTTTCCTATATTCAGTATTTGTTACCTTCTGTCTAATTTTTTCATTGCTTCTGTAAGTTTTTTTATAGACTTCATTCTTTAGAGTATTTTTAAGTTCATAGCAACTTGTTTGAGATCACTTATTTTTGTCTCTAAGATTCATACTGAATCTTATTTAAAACATCTAAGTAAATAGAAAGACACTTTAATAATTTTTCAAAGATAGTTTTGTTGGTTATAAGATTCTTGATTGACAGTTTTTTTCTTTCCGAGCAGTTTGGATATATCATCTCACTACCTCTGTCCCCTCGTTTCTGAGAAGTCAGCTGTTAGTCTTATTGGGTCCCCTTATATGTGATGACTCATTTGTCTGTTGCTACTTTCTAGATTTTATTTTTAGGAGTTCCCGTCATGGCTCAGTTTTTAATGAACCCGACTAGCATCCATGAGGATGCGGGTTTGATCCCTGGCCTCGATCAGTGGGTTAAGGATCTGGCGTTGCCATGAGCTGTGGTGTGGGTTGCAGATGAGGCTCCGATCTTGTGTTTCTATGGCTCTGGCATTGGCTGGCGGTTACAGCTCCAATTTGACCCCTAGCCTGGGAACCTCCATATGCTGTGGGTGCAGCCTTAAAGAGACAAAAAGACACACAAAAAAAGATTTTACTTTTGGATTTGACCTTCAACATCTTTTTTATGGTGTGTCTGGTTGTGGTGTGTGTGTGTGTGTGTGTGTGTGTGTGTGTGTGTGTGTGTATTTATTCTACTTGGAGTTTATTGAGTGTTGTAGTCAGCCTAGGCTGCTGTAACAAAACAACATAAACTGGGTGGCTTAAACAACAGAAATTTATATTCTTATAGTTAAAGAGGCTACAAGTCCAAGGTCAAGGTGCTGGGGAGAGCTGTCTTACCGGCTTGCAGAGGGCTGCTTTCTTGCTGTGCCCTCATGTGGGGAGCTGGGAGGGGGAGGAAAATGAGAGCATAAGTGAGCTCTGGTCTTTCTTCCTCTTCTTATAAAGGCACTAATTCTATCATGGGGGATCCAAGTTCATGATCTTATCTAAACCTAGTTACCTCCCAAAGACCTTACTTCTAAATTCCATCACACTGGGGGGTAGGACTAAAAGATATGAAATTTTTTTTGCTTTTTTTTTTTTTTTTTAGGTCTGCACCCATGGCATATGGAGGTTCTCAGGCTAGGGGTTGAATTGGAGCTATACCTGCCAGCCTACACCACAGTCACAGCAATGCAGGATCTGCAAGATATGAATTTTGAGAGGACATAATAAACATTCAGTCCACAATAGATCTCATGCTTCCAAATTTAATTGCAAGAAAATGTCTCCCAACCTCACATTCTTTTTTCTCTTGGCTGGCATGTGGAAGTTCCAAGGCCAGGGACTGAACCTGTGCCATAGCTGTGACCCAAGCCACAATGACAACCCTGAATGATTGGGGAACTCCATACTGTCTTTTTGATAATAGCCATCCTGATAGGTGTGAGGTAATATCTCATTGTGATTTTGGTTTGCATTTCCCTGATGGTTAGCCATGTTGAGCATCTTCTCATGTGTTCGTTCACCATCTTATGTCTTTCTTATGTCTTCTTTGGAAAAAAATGTCTATTCAGGTCTACTCCCCATTTTCCAATTGGGTTGTTTCCTTTTTTTTTTTTTTTTTTTTTTGTCTTTTCCAGGGCCGCACCTGTGGCATATAGAGGTTCCAGGCTAGGCTAGGTTCCTGCTGGCCTACATCACAGCCACAGCAACACCAGATCCTTAACCCACTGAGCAAGGGCAGGGATCGAACCCACAACCTCATGGTTCCTAGTCGGATTTGCTAACTGCTGAGCCATGACGGAACTCCGGGTTGTTTCCTTTTTTGATGTTGAGCTATATGTCTTCTTTATACATTTTGGACATTAACCCCTTATCAGATATATTGTTTTCAAATTTAAAAAAAATAATGTTTCCTCTATTGATGGACATTTAGATTTGTTCTTTTTTTTTCTGTAGTAAACAACGTTATAGTGAGTAATCTTGTGTATTTTCTCTTTTTTTTTTTTTTTTTTTTTTTTTTGTCTTTTTGTCTTTTTTGTTGTTGTTGTTGCTATTTCTTGGGCTGCTCCCGCGGCATATGGAGGTTCCCAGGATAGGGATCCAATTGGAGCTGCAGCCACCGGCCTACACCAGAGCCACAGCAACGCAGGATCCAAGCCGCATCTGCAACCTACACCACAGCTCACGGCAACGCCGGATCGTTAACCCACTGAGCAAGGCCAGGGATCGAACCCGCAACCTCATGGTTCCTAGTCGGATTCGTTAACCACTGCGCCACGACGGGAACTCCCTATTTTCTCTTTCTTCATATATAATTATAATATATGTAATACATAGGTGTATATATTTTACTTATAAAATATTGATACATGATATATAATGTATATTGAAAATTATTTTGAAGTTGTACACAGGGCAATTTCTGGAGCCACTGATCAGAATTTTTCTGTTTTTACTTGTAATGGACAATACTTGTCTTCCAGAAAAATTATTACCCATTTATTTCCTGCTCATTTCCTTTTTTCCCCAAAGGTTTTTATCTACCATTACAACAATTTTTACAGAAACATTAAGGGGAGTTCCCTGGTGGTTTAATAGTTAGGATTCAGCACTTTCACCGTTGTGGCAGGAGTTTAGTCCCTAGTCTGGGAACTGAGATCCCACATCAAGCTGCTGCATGTTGGGGCAAACCCCTCCCCACCAAAAAAACACCCCCCAAAACAAAACAAAAACAAAAAACCACCCCAAAACATTGGAAAAAACTTTCCTAATCCTGCTATTCTACATCAGCAATTTTTGAGTATATGTACATTTCTTGATTTTGTCCATATATAGTTAGAGTCTACCATCTTGTTTCCTGCTTATTTCCTTCCTTCCTTCCTTCCTTCCTTCCTTCCTTCCTTTCTTTCTCCCTCTCTCTCTCTCTGCTTTTTAGAGCCAAACCCATGGCATATGGAAATTCCCAGGCTAAGGGTCAAATCAGTGTTGCAACTGCTGGCCTACACCACAGCAACACGGTATCTGAGCCACGTCTGTGACCTACACTGTAGCTCACATCAATGTCAGATCCTTAACCCACTGAGCAAGGCCAGGAATGGAACCCGAATCCTCAAGGATACTAGTCAGGTTTGTCACTGCTGAGCCACAAGGGGGACTCCCCTGCTTGTTTTCATTCCATCAAAAACTGTCAGAAATATTTCCTTGTGTAGTTACATAGTCTTTCATCATCTTTATCATTATCATATGGTTTTATGATTGCAAGATAATAGGAAAATATACAATAGTAAATTTGCTTAACTGTTCTGATAGACACCATTTTAAATTGCAGTAAAGAAAGATGTTCCCACTGCTTTTACCCAAAGATGCATGGATTTTTAGGTCTCTATTCAGAAGGACTAGGCTTCAGTGAGTTTACAGTTCAGCCCAGAGACAAATTTTTTTAAAAGCTTTTACTTCCAAAAGCAAGTTTGGAATTGTGTTACAGAAACTTTGGGGTGGGAGTGGGGGAGACAGAGAGAGAGAGAGAGAGAGAGGAGTGCATTAGCTTTAATTTCACCAGTGAATCTACAACTGTAATATTTTCCTTTTATTTTATTTTTTTGTATTAGTACAGTTTCCCCTCAGTTTGGTTTCTTTTCTTTTCTTGTTTGTCTTTAAAAGTACAGAATGCACACATTCTTACTGTAAAAGATTAAAGTAATTATTAAGTGGAGAGGCAATAAGAAACCTCCTCTTCTTTTTAGCAATCCCCTACCCCCCCTCTAAAGTTAATTACTGTTAACTATTTGGTAAGCGTAATTCCAATTTTATTTCTTTGTAGCTACATACATATAAGTACATACACAGTTATTTATTTTCTTTTTTACAAGTAACATTTCTATATTTTTCTGTGGCTTACGTTTTTCAGTTTACAATCAATCTTGGAGCTATTTCATGTTAATAGGTTTTTCTCTTTAATATTTATTTAATATTCTCTAGGAGGAATCATGACAGAATTTTAAAATATTTCCTCTGTTGATGAGCATTTAGTTTTGTTTCTATTTTTTTCTGTAAGAAACCATGTTCGGGAGTTCCTGTTATGGCTCAGTGGTTAGCAAATCAGACTAGGAACCATGATGTTTCAGGTTCGATCCCTGGCCTTGATCAGTGGGTTAAGGATCCGGCGTTGCCGTGAGCTGTGGTGTAGGCCGGTGGGTACAGCTCCCATTAGACCCCGAGCCTGGGAACCTCCATGTGCCTCGGGTTCGGCCCTAGAAAAGACAAAAAAAAAAAAAAAAAAAAGAAAAGACAAAAAAGAAAGAATGTTGGAGTTCCTGTTGTGGCTCAGCTGTAACAACCCGACTAGTATCCAGGAGGATGTGGGTTTGATTCCCTGGCCTGGCTCAAGGATCCGGTGTTGCTAGATGCGTCTCCAATCTGGCATTGCTGTGGCTGTGGTGTAGGCCAGCAGCTGTAGCTCTGATTCAACCCCTTAGCCTGAGAACTTCCAAATGCCGTGGGTGCAGCCCTAAAACAAACAAACAAATGCTATAAAAAACAATGTTATAGTGAATAATCGTGTGCATTCTTTTTTGAAACATGTGAGAATTTCTATGTGGTAGCTTTCCTTTAAGTTGAATTTCAAGTTCACATAATACATATGTTAAAAAGTTTGAGAGATGCTGCCAAACTATCTTGAATTTATATCCTTTTTAGTATTATATCAGAGTGTGTTTCCTTTTATTTTTGTCCAATTTAATATTATAAAACTTGAATTTTTTGATAATCTGATTGGGAATGCTTTATTATTATTTTAACTTGCATTTCTTTGCATTTTGGTGGATCTGGCTTCTTTCACATGACATAATTTTTTATGTTATAATTCTTTTTTTTTGACCAAATAATATCCTGTTATATAGAACTATCACATTCAGATTTTATCCAGCCATCAGTTGATGGACATGTGGGTTGGTTGTACTTTTTTACTATTATAAATAATGCTGCTCTGGAGTTCCCGTCATGGAGCAGTGGTTAATGAATCCGACTGGGAACCATGAAGTTGCGAGTTTGATCCCTGGCCTTTCTCAGTGGGTTAGGGATCCAGCATTGCCATGAGCTGTAGTGTAGGTCACAGACGTGTCTTGGATCCTGGATCCCACGTTGCTGTGGCTGTGGTGTAGGCCGGCAGCTACAGCTCCGATTCGATCCCTAGCCTGGGAACTTCCGTATGCCGAGGGAGCGGCCCTAGAAAAGGCAGGAAAAAAGAAAAAATGCTGCTATGAATGCTAGAGTACAGATATTTGTATGCAGAAATGTGCTCAATTCTTTTAGACGAAAATGCTGGATTATTTGGTGATTCTGTGCTGTACTTTTTGAGCAACTGCCAAACTTTTTCAAAGTGGCTGCACCATTTTGCATTCACATTAGCAGTGTATTGGGGTTCCACTTTTCCTGCATCCTTGTCAACACTTAACTGTTACTCTCCTTTTTTATTACAGCCGTCTTAGTGGGTGTGAAGTACTCGGTCACTGCGTGATTTACATTCCTACCCACATATCAGCAATGTCTCCCCACCCCCACCCCGCCTCAGACCTGGGGTACATTTTATAGTGATCAGTGCAATGAGAGTTCATGGTCTAAGACATATTCGGAGTCTTGCACATCTGAATATGTCTTTATTTTTTCTAATATTAAAATAATAGTTTGATTGGATATAGAACTTAGATTCAAAATTGCTTTGTCTCAGTGTTTTAAAATTCCTACATTGTCTTTTGAAATACATTTTTTGAAATAATTTCAAAGGAAAAAAAGTAGTATAAAGAGCTCCTGTAAACCCTTTGCTCAGGTTTACCAGTTGCTTGCATTTGTCTTATTAGTTTATTTTTGTCTTGATCCCTTTCTATGTTTTTTCTGAACTATTTGAGAACATGTAGATATCCTTCCCCTTTACTTTTAAAAACTTCAATGTGTATTTTCTAGGGGCAAGAATATTTGCATATATAATCACAGCACCATTGTCAAAAACAAAATTTAAATTGATACAATACTATCTAGCCTCAGACCATATTCAAGTGTTTCCAATTGCCCTATAGTCAGTTTAATAGTTTGGCTTTTTTTTTTTTTTTTTTTTTTTCTGTCTGAGATTGTCCACTTAGTTTTCACGTTCTCTCTCTCTCTTTCTCTTTTTTTTTTTTTTTTGCTTTTTAGGGCCACACCCGAGGCAGATGGAAGTTCCCATGCTAGGGGTCGAGTCGGAACTACAGCTGCCGGCCACAGCCACAGCCACAATAATGCAGGATCCGAGCCTCATCTTTGACCTACACCACAGCTCACGGCAATGCTGGATCCTTAGCCCACTGAACAAGGCCAGGGATCAAACCCACAGCCTCATAGTTCCTAGTTGGATTCGTTTCCACTGCGCCACAACGGGAACACCCCATGTTGTCTCTTTAATCTTCATTCTTCATTATTCTGTATCCGTTCCTGGACCTTTCTTCGTTTCCTGTGATCTTGATATTTTTGAAGAGTATAGGCCAGTGTTTTTGTTGAATCTCTCTCCATTACATTGTATTCTGACACTCAGCGTTGCGAGTGAGAGTTTGGAGGTGGTAGGACTGAGTGAGAGTGTATTTAACTTGGCATGACCCATCCTCACTCTTGAAGAGCCAGAGAGATAAACAATCTACTTCTGCAATATTCGGTACCCAAGCTCTTCAAGGCCTCTTCAAGCTCAGAATCCCTGAAGATGCCATTTAACAGCTCATTTTGGAGAATTTATTGCTCTCTGAAATGGAGCATGAGCTGGGAACGAGATCTCTATGTACTGGCACACTCCAGGCCAGTCTCTCCTCAATGCCGAGCTTATGGATCTCGTCTCTGAGAGGTAGGACACTGACTTGTTTCAACTACACTTGCAGCTGTCAACAGCTAGAGTCAGATCATGTAAAAATACCAACGGCCACAATGGATCTCCAGCTCTTACTATAGGCCACCATGGTCTCAGAAGAGATTTCCAGTTTAATTATTTCACCTTTTTGAAGCAGAGGCTAGGGAGATGAAGAGCGAGCAAAGGCTCCATTGCCCCATCTTGAATTAAGATTCTGATGTACTGTTTAAACTTGCAATCGAGCAGTCCCAAGGAAACCACTGTTGAGTAGTGGCAAGAATAATACAGTAGCTATATAAATTAAAGTAATATCGGAAGAAAGCGGAGAGGGTTTGGAGGGACACAGTTCATGTCTCCAGGACAAAGATGCCGTGAATTTGCTGTGAAAAAGGCCAGGTGGGTGATATGCATGGAATATCATTGGAGGGGGCTTTCGGAGTTCAAAAAAGAGAGACTGCAATTCATTATGCTAAGAGCATCTTAACTGTCAGCATACTGAATGAAGGGGCCAGTAGCAAAGAGGGCCTTCCTAGTTAACAGTCCCAAATGTGAAGGATCAGGGGTCTTTAATTCAGAGGAAAGACTCTAGCTGTATAAACATAGAGATTTATTGCTTACCCAGTGATGAGTGCCATGAGATCCAGGGTCAACATCCTTCACTACATCTGCTTTTGATAAGCTCTGCTGAGTTAGTTATTTATGTCAAGAGTTTTAGCCCCAAGCAAAGTGGGGGTGGGGGTGAGGTGACAAGGAACAGAGAGAGGGGAAGGGCCCAGGGCTCACAGGGGTCAGAAGGTTAATGCTCAAATACAGGGCTCCATCAATATCTGCTCCAGGGTTTTCCTGATTACACTTTACCAGCCCAGCCTAACATATGAGTTGAAAATGATGATGGGGTTTAATGGTTGAAATAGGTCTGGGTATTAAATAAAGGAGAGAAGTGCTTTACAATTGTAAAAAAAAGAACGAAAAAAACCACAACACTTCTGTGTTTCAGTGGAAAGCTATGTTTCATCTACAGCCTCTCCTGGTTTATTGATTCTAGACCTGTTCACAGTCTTTGAGCTATTTTGCAACCTTTTGCAAGTTGTAGGTGATGGATAGATATATAAATTCTGTCCTGATAGTAATAATTGCTTTTTTTTCCCCCTTTGCAATTCATCTCAGCATTCTTTTAGTCTACATAATTATATACATTTTAAACTTTTTCCTCTGGATCTATTAAAACAAGGACCCGATTCCCTCATCATATATGTCAAATAAGATCTTTAACATGTGCTCCTTTGTGTATCGGTATGAGTGTCATGCTTTTACCTTCTTCTGAATATCATCTTTTAACAGAAAATTCTTCCATAATTGCTCGTGAAAAAGTTCAGCCATTCTCCTCTTCTGTGTCTTTCTGCGATTGGCTACGCAGATCACCTCTCCGGAGACTTTTTCAATGGCACTTTTATACATCAGTCATTTAAAGCAAAACGCAGCTGAAACTTTTTTTCTTTGCTTGATGCTGTTGTCTGCACTATCGGGTTTAATTATTCGAAATCACAGGACCAGGTATCAAGTACTTACCCGTTATACCAGTTTTGCATTAAGGAGCTGATAGAAGTTGGTGGGGGAGGACGGTGGGAAAGCAAATGTCAGGAAGCAGGAAACAGAAGAGGTGCTTTTCATGCTTTCCCCCAGTCGCGAGCATTTCAGAGCTGGAAGGGCTCCTGGTCACGTCTAATGGCAGAGCCAGACCAGGAACTCGTATCTCCTGGGTTGTAGGTCTGTTCTGCTCTTCAGAAAAGGAGAGGAGAGGTAGAAGCTTTTACTTTTAACCCCTTCTGACCTCTCACTCAGATCCCCATACTATTCAATGCAATGACTATATTTCCGATGCCCTAATTTGAGGATGGCAGTCCCATCCGTGACAAAGGTGAATGCAAGTTCCCTCTCACTGCCTTCCGTGTGGGTTGAACTGCAGGCAGAGAGGGAGGGGCCGTAGAGAAGGGCCCAGATGGTCCCTTTATTCCTAGCCATTTTTCTCATGAAGGTGAGGCAGGAGGTCGATGGGCTCCAGGATAGACATTTGCAACTAGCCTTTATGCTTTGCAACTTGCATTTACACTTCCTGAGGCAGGAGATAGGTGGGCTTTAGGAGAAACATTTACAACCATCCACCTGTCTATACTCCAAGATAGAAATAACAACAGGGGGAGTTCCCATTGTGGCTCAGTGGTTCACGGACCCGGCTAGCATCCATGACGATGCAGGTTTGATGCCTGGCCTCACTCAGTGGGTTAAGGATCCGGTGTTGCTGTGAGCTGTGGTGTAGCCCACAGACGCGGCTTGGATCCCAAGTTGCTGTGGCTGTGGTGTAGGCCAGCAGCTACAGCTCCGATTGGATCCCTAGCCTGGGAACCTCCATGTGGCGCAAGTGCAGCCCTAAAAAGAAAAAAAAAAAAAAAAAAAAAAAAGGAAAGAAAAGAAATAACAGGCACAAGACGAATCATTGGTACTTGTCTTTTGTGAACTCATTAAACAATGGTAATGACAGGATCAAAAGAGGGGGCCGAGCCCAGCTTGGACAAAAGAACAAGAGGTCACGTACTCCCTATCCTCAGGGTCAGGGAGACCCCAACTACACATGCACAGAGAGACCCGTCTGGGTCAGAAAAGGAGGGAGTGCCAGGCTGTAATATGTCTGGAAACCTTCCCGCCATGCACTGCTTTGGAATCCATCTTGGCCAAAAGATGCTCATGCAGATGGCGGCGGGCCCTGGGTCTGGTCAGATGTGAAAGATAAAACAAGATAATTGGCCAAAGGAAGACAAAGACCCAGAAGAACTGCCCCATATAAGTGGTTTACGTCCCCCCTCTGGTGCTCTCCTCATTCAGGGGGACGCCCGCACTACTTTTGGTGTGTGTTACTGCTTTACTTCTGCGGTAGATAAAGAGACTATTTCCTGTGTGCTCTCCCACGTGTTGTACTGTGTTTCTAGCTATAAACTTTATGCCTGTTTTTAAAGTCTTTGCCTCCTTGAAACATTCTTGTTTTCAGCAGGGAGCAAGAATCAGGGCAAGTCTGCTTTTAGCCTCGAGCCAGTCTGGTGGCTAGGATTCCTGGTTTTCATCCAGGCAGCTCAGGTTCAATTCCTGAGCAGAGAATTAGGATCTCGCTTCAAGCCATCACCCACTGCTGCCTCTCTGAAATCAGAGGGACCATGACCTTAAGTCACAGAAATTCTCAGTCTCTCATATATGCGAGGAGGGGAGTGTAGATGATCTCGAAGGCTTGTTCCTACTCTGACATGGTAGGAAGCCAAGGTCAAGCCTTTTGGTCAGTTGGAGTGGGATGTAACTTTCTACTCATCATGACTTTCTTTTTTTCTTTTTTAGGCTTCACTTGTGGCATATGGAAGTTCCCAGCTTAGGAGTTGAATTGGACCACAGCCACAGCAAAGCAGGATCCAAGCCACATCTGCAACCCATACCACAGTTCACTGCAATGCTGGGTCCTTAACCTGCTGAGTGAGGCCAGGGATCAAACCCTCATCCTCATGGATACTAGTTCATAACCTGCTGAGCCACAATGGAAACTCCCCATCATGGCTTTTTTTTCTTTCTTTTTTTTTTTTTTTTTTTTGTCTTTTGTCTTTTTAGGGCCATACCAATGGCATATGGAGGAAGTTCCCAGGCTAGGGGTCCAATCTGGTCTACAGCTGCCGGCCTACACCACAGCCAAAGCAACTTGGGATCTGAGCCACGGCTGAGACCTACACCACAGCTCATGGCAACACTGGATCCTTAACCCACTGAGTGAGGCTATGGATTGAACCTGCATCCTCATGGATGCTAGTCAGATTTATTTCTCCTGTGCCAGGACAGGAACTCCATGGCTTTCTTTTTCTTTTTTTTTAGGGCTGCAGCCACGGTATATGGCGGTTCCTTGGCTAGAGGACAAATCGGAGCTGTAGCTGACAGCCTACACTACAGCCACAGCAATGCAGGATCCTTAACCCACTGAGCGAGGCCAGGAGTCAAACCTGCATCCTCATGGATGCTAGTCAGATTTGTGTCTGCTGAGCCTCAACAGGAACTCCCCCATGGCTTTCTTTTGCATTGCGTAGCTTCAGTTTGGTCCTCAACATCAGATAAGATGGCACGCCTCAGCTTTAAAGCTTTACTTGCAGGATTTCCTTGGCTGCACAGTAGTGTCTGCCTGGGACACTCTTTAGAAATTCCTGCGCCCTTTGGATGCATTGTCAATTCCAGGTCATTTGATTTTATTTCCGACTTGGTAAAAGTCTTCTTCATGCGATGTTGGACACCGATGAAGAAATTTTGGCCAAACCAAGACTGTATTCAAAGTTTGTCTTTTATTAAAAACTGTTGAAACTTATTTCTCCCCTAAATGCTCTCAAAGCGAAGAAATTCATTGTGGTTATTAATCACGGGTCTTATACCTACCAATGGATAAAGTGAACTTCACACTCAATTCCTTTTTGGTTTTGTCTCCAAAGAGAATTTAAACAAAATATTAAACAGTCATCTCCCTTATACAAAATGTTCATATTCTGACTGGCATAAGGAAAATTAAGACTTAGTCATTTCATGTGCATCTGCTACCTTTCAAATTTTAAAAAACAACCACGGCAGCTGTTTTCGTTTTTAGCTGAAGCTCCAAGAGGTTAAGTGACTTAGCCAGTCTCACATCTGTTAATGAAAGAGTCAAAACTAAAATCCACTCTCCTGAGCCGTAATCCTTTCCTCTTTATATGGTACCATCTTACTTCCATTAGTTAGGAATGAAGGCCCTCTTTAATCATGAAGCGCTCTTTCCTTTCTGAAAGATGTTAAAGAGAAGGTATATAATTTCTGGGGGAAAAAAATAGAATGAGATGTCAATGATTTGTAATTTATTACATCAACTTCCACTTTAGAAAAGACAAAAACAAAAGATAGAATTCATATTTACATCTTTAACCATGGAAAATATTTATACCACAGATATTAAGTACAAAAGAGTGTATAAAACTCGAGGACGACACAGACATAAGGACCACAATTTTGGCAGGGAGTTTTCTGGCTTTTTTTTCCTTACAAGTTTAAGTGCATTAGGCTAACAGTTGCCTAACTATTTTGCTTATTTAGGTTCTTACTGTTTCATCTTTTTAAGCTTGATGGCCTCTCCAAAAGAGCCTTTGGTTAGTATAATTAGTAATTGATGTTCCCACACGACTCTCCTGGGTTCACCTTTGTGCCTCAGGATACCCATTCTATCACTGTGGTCCAGATCATTGGCCCTCGTGGGTTGGCAAGGGGTAGGGCTTTTTACTTAAAAGAGTAGCGGTACTCATTTGCTCAAATCCTCCCCATCTGGGAATAGCAAAGCTACCCTTCACGGAAGAGGCTCGTTTGCATTTACATTTTCCGATACAGAGGATTCCCACTGCAAAGAATATCCAGCCTTGCACTATACAGGGTCAGGGACCAGAAAGGGCTGTGAGTGCATCCCTGGCCAAACAGCGACTGAACCCGGGGCCTTCTGACCCCCTCACAGGGCCTTAACCCTGCTGTCCCACTAGCTGGGATGGAGGTGCTCAGAATGCCAGGCTGTGGGCTACCTAGATGTGGGGAAGTAGGACGCAAGAAGTTTCAAACAGATGTGGGTGTGGGTGAGCTGGGGGCTCTGCCCTCTACTTCAAGAATACTTCAGAAGCCACTTGTGAAGCCATCTAGTCATAAGTCCTTAGGCAAATCTCGACCACCTGGGATATTTTCCCTGTGGTTCTCTTGTAGCCTGGAAATTATTGAAATGGAGCAAAGACCCCACTGCCAAGGAAGAAAGCTATTTTTGACCTGGTATGGTCAGGCACTGGCAACCTGAATCACAGGCAATTAAAAATCAAAGTCAGAAATGGGAAGGACAGAATAGTCCAGCAGAGAAACAAGTTTTGTTGAAATAGCACCTGAGAATGAGAGGAAGATCATATTTGTAGTGTTTAGAAGGACTGATCTTTTAATGTCAATATCTATCTATCAAAGAGCTTGTTCACTGCTTTTTTTTTTTTTTATCTTTTTGCCTTTTTTAGGGCCGCTTCCGTGGCATGTGGAGGTTCCCAGGCTAGGGGTCTAATCAGAGCTGTTGCCGCCAGCCTACGCCACAGCCACAGCAATGCCAGATCCGAGTCACGTCTGTGACCTACACCACAGCTCACAGCAACGCCAGATCCTTAACCCACTGAGCAAGGCCAGGGATCGAACCCGAAACATCATGGTTCCTAGTCGGATTCGTTAACCACTGAGCCATGACGGGAACTCCATTGTTCACTGCTTAAGCAAAGTGCTTTTCCTATGTCTATAGTAACCCCAATAACTAATATAATTCCAAAATATCAAAAGTGATTAGAAAAATAGAGTACACTAGAAAAAAATATCCAAAATTAAGAATGATCAAAGAATAATAGTGACAATGATCACAATTAAAAAAGAGGCAGTATTTAAAATGCCAAGATATTTCAGAAGGTATTTACATGTATGAAGTTAGCAACAGCACAAATTATATATAAATGGGTGTGTAAGATTTAAACATTTCTGAAATTATCTGAAGGTTGTAAGGAACAAGAGGAACTCTCCTCCATTATCAAACTCATCATTGAAATAAAATTCTGTGCATTTAAACACAGTACCCAAATATACCATTAACAAGAATAAAGAGCTTAAATGAAAGTGTAAGATCAACTAATGTATAAAATCCAAATGCTACAATAAACAGGCTGGAAAGATCAGCCTGGGATTGCCGTGGAACTTTGCAATGTCCAGTTGGGCAGAAAGAAAGTGCTGGAAATAAGGAAATCAGATGCTTTGTCCTTAGCTTTTTTTTTTTTTTTTCTGGTAAATTGCATTTTTTGCTGAATTGCTGGAATATGATATGAGAGTCTATAATGTTTCTTATAAAGGAAGTTCACAAACTTAAAATAGAGTCATTAAAAGTCTTTGGAGTCCTTTTTCCAGGTCATGACTGGACGAGGCCATGATGCTCAGTGGCGTCTGGTATGGCAGGTGGACTGTTGGAGAGAAGCAGGGTGTGAAGCACAGGGATTCTGCCCAGAAGGGCTCCCTTTGGTCAGTAGGGAGAGGCCCAGGCTGAAGCAAGGGCCATGGACTGTGATGCTCTGGGGTCACCACCATTGGGTGAAAGCCTTTGTGAGGCTGGTGGTAGGAGCTTCAGGCCCAGGTCTCCAGTCACAAAGGTGTATTCCTCCACAGCCAGCAGCCTGGAGTGGACAGGCTGGGCGCTGTGAGCATTGATTTCAGTCCTGCCTTTGCTCTGAAGAGGCCAGTGTGAGTGCCTCAGGAGAGAAGAGAAAACTTAAAAATTTTTTTTTCTTGGCTATGCTCATGGCACGCAGAAGTTCCTCGGTGAGGGATTAAACCCACACCACAGCAGTGACAATGCCAGATCCTTAACCAGTTGAGCCACCAGGAAGCTCTGAGAGAAGAACACCAGACTTCTTCCAGGGCCTCCTTCCAAGTGGGCACCTGCCTGGTTTATGATTAGGTTAATGTCTGGACAGGGGACTGAGACTGGGTCCCAGCATAGACGCAGCCAGTTCCTCCGAGTCCGTGTGCCAGGTAAGAGCATGTTTCTTGGCTACTTGGTATAGTTAAATGTTGCTCTGTTTTGTCTCTACCCTGCTGGGCAAGGGCTTGGAAGACACGTGTTTTTAAGCGGTCCACGCACAATCACCTTCCCAGAGACATCACTTCGTCCCGCATGAACCTGCAGATACACCAGTCAGTAGCACTTAAAGCAGAGCTGTTAATTTTATCTTAAGCACAATAATAAATCCTTTCGGCCAGAGGACAGCCACAGAGCCACTTAGAGATTTACTTTCTTACATCGATCGTTCTGGAGCACATACTGAACTTTAATGGTCACAGTGACAGGAACCCTGCAGACCCTTGCTCATCCAGGGGAAATACTGAGGGTCTTTCACGGGCGTCTGGGATGGCTACAGAACTGGCTTGGTTACATTTGGCTGGGCTAAAAGCCAAAGAGTCCTTTTTAGGGCTGAATCTGAGGCACACAGAAGTTCCCAGACTAGGGGTCAATTCAGAGCTGCAGCTGCCAGCCTATGCCACAGCCACAGCAACGTGGGATGCAAGCCACATCTGCAACCTACACCACAGCTCATGGCAACGGTGGATCCTTAACCCACTGAGAGAGGACAGGGATTGATACCACAAACTCAGGCTTACTAGTCAGGTTTGTTACCACTGAGCCACAACGGGAATTCCCAAAGAGTCAATTTTTAAGACCAAGATTAGCTCTTATATTCTCTGCCACAAATACTTGGCACTGGGTTTCTCTAAACGTCTCATCATGTATTAGAAATCTCATCCCAGATTCCAGCAATTCTTGCACAGAAGGAAACCAAGTGGGTTCCCAAAGGAAACGCAAAGAACCAGCACACAGAACTGGTGCCCCCCCGCCATCCCCGACCCTTGTCCACTATAACTTTTCACCCAGGTTTGCTGGGGAGGGGGCATTTCTCAGCTCAGGTTTGAGCCAGGGAAAAAACCAAACAAACACCTACCTGGTTAAAAACAAAACCAAACCAAACCAATCCCTGATAGGCATAAGGAAAAATGCATTTGACCCGTGGAAATCAGCAAAAAAGCTCTTGAATTACAGAATCACAAAATATTACATCTAGTCTCACCCTTTCATTTTTAAGGATGAGGAAATGGAAACTCCTTGCCCTGTAACCTGCTTCCTTCCCCTGGAGACGAAGCCTGTCCCAGGTCTATACTGAGACGTGTGCTGTGACATATTGAACTTAAAACCAGTAAAACACCCCAGAGACTTTTCTTATGACTCTGAAGCCAGAAAACAAAGCAAACAAAGCATTTCTTCACCAGTAGGTCCTGATAGCAATGTTTGATCAGACTCCAAAGAGAAACCTAAAATAAAATAAAGGTGTGTATTTCTCTTCTTAGGGGGAACACAATCATATAAATGACACGCCTGTCAAAGACTTTGTTGAAATGGAAGGGGCCAGGAGAGTTTGGTAGGAAAACAAAGCTGTCACACATCTTGACCAGACTACAGATTTTTCTCCCCTGAGAGAGGTGAACCAGAATGATGCTCACTGGCCTCAGCTGAGGGGCGTGTGGGGTGCTCTGGGCCGGGGGGGGTGGGTGTGCAGGGGAAGGAAGGGGGACACAGAGATGAGAGGGGGAGGGGAGGGAGCCAAGCAGTCTCAGGGTGAGGAGTGAGTGGAGAGGGTGGATGTGAGATAAGGAGGTGAGAAGTCTTCAGGGGGCACCAAAAGGAAAGGTCAGAGGACCATCCAGGCTGGGGGTGGGAGCTGGGGCGGGGGGTCTTACCTCTTGGGGTGTTCAGAGATTGATCAGAGGCTTTGGGAACCATTTGGGAAAGTGACAAAGCAGCAAGAAGGTAGAAACCTTCCAGGCTGTCACCCATCTGCCTGACGAAGACGTGAGGAGATGCGAGCCCGGTGCTGCAGGGATGCCATGGAGGACCAGGGACCCACTTGGAGCCAGGAAAGACCCTGTACATTGAAAAATGGCCTCTTTTTGGTCAAAGGCATTAGGATGTGACAGGGGTTCCTGCAGGGGTCAGGATGGGACAGCCTGTTGCCTAGGGCTACCCACCTAGGGCGGGGGTGGGGTGGGGTGGGGTGGGGTGTAGGATGCCTCCCTTCAGGGACTTAGCACCAGCTTGCCTTCACAGGAGGCACTTTAGACCCAAAGGAGAGCTCGGGGGAAGTAACTTTTTAAAAGTCATAGGAAAAATACAACAGTTAAAAAAAAAAAAAGACATTTCGCCTGAACATCAAAACAGAAATGTTAGAAAACCTTAAACCATTAGCAAACTATATACAGTTAATTTTTTTTTCTTTCATACAAACGACTCTCCTGCCTGCAGTACAGATAGGTCCTTACCAAAAATAATTACCACGAGGAAAAAAAAAAGGTAATTCATGAGGGCTTTTGTCATTGAGGAATTTCTCTTGAAAACCATTTTTTTTCAAACTCCCTAATCTGTACAGTCCATCAGATAAACTGTTGATCTTCATTATGCAATTCTAAAAAATTAGGTTCTGACTTACTTAAGAAATGCATTAAACCTTCCATTAACTGCACTGACATTTCCTGCAAAACACAGCACAATAGAGCTTTTTTTTTACTGAAATACTGAGGTAATGGTTGTTAAACTTAAGACGACAGATTGACTGCATGGAGAATCTTGGCCCCAGTGTCTACAAGGGCACAGGTGGGGAGCAGAAGGTGGGCGGAGCTGCTGGGGAGACGGGAACAGACCCAGAATCAATAACACATCCTATGATGGAGCCAACGAAAGGGAAAATCCTTACTCAACCAGGAATATGGGTAAATGGAATTTTAAAGAAAGATTTTTTAAAATCGCTGATCTGACTCTTTTTAGGGGAAAAAAAAGAACCCCTATGAACATGCATGGAATTTAGTTTTAAAAAATGACATGCCAGGAGGCAGTTCACATCCATCTTCCTGTCCCACCCCAGGTTGGCCACCGTCCCTACATCTCCACTATTCAGCGTCCACAGTGTTTTTCAAGCAGGCCCCATGTGGGGACACAAGAGGGCCTGCTCTGAACCTAATTTTGCCAGAATTTTCTTTTTTTCCCACACCCGAACCATATGGAGGGTCTCAGGCTAGGGGTCGAATCAGAGCTATAGCCACCGGCTTATGCCACAGCCACAGCCATGCTGGATCCAAGCCGCATCTGAAATCTACACCACAGCTCATGGCAATGCTGGATCCTTAACCCACTGAGTGAGGCCAGGGATCAAACCTGTGTCCTCGTGGATGCTAGTCAGATTTGTTTCCACTGTGCCACAACAGGAGCTCCTTGCCAGAAATTTTAATGAACCATTTCTCAAGGGACTTCAGTTCCCTGGGGTTTTATAAAAAGCAAGGTTTTCCCCTGAACTGAACACGAACCATCCCATTGTCTAACTTGTCTTTCTCATGTTCCAAGTCCTTTCACAGAACTTTCCCCCCATAGCCTGTGAGGCAGGCAGAACCTGCCGCAGGTTATGGATGAGGGAGCGGAGGCTCAGAGCACAGGTGACATTTGCCCAAGGTCGCCCAGCTGGCAAGTGGCAGGCAAGGCCAGCACTCATACCTGCGTCCTCCCAGAATGCTTCCCACTGGCTGGGGGAGTTGCGGGCACATTTATATTGGCAGACTTTTGCAATAAAGAGCTTTGTCTTTGGAATGAGTGGAGTGCAAGAAAAGTGTCTCTTAGCAGATGATTTCATCGCATTTCTTACAGTGAAGTGAGCCCAGGCACCGGCCGTTTCCTCTTTAAAAGGTGGCTGTGATGCATCTGTCTTCCTCCAATGTTGTTGGTTCAGAGCTGGTGGTTTCCTGGCAGGTGACACAGTCCATTTGACCCATATGCGAATGTCCAGGATCCTGTGAGTCACTGAAAGTCCTCAAACCCCTTCACTCAGGTGTCATGTCACATAGGGATGCTTTTTGTTTCTCCCTTGGCCCTGGGGATGAAGGGGCGCTGGGCCTCTGGTTAATTTGGTGATAGACACCCGGTGGTACCCACCAAGCCTCTGTATATAGGTGACCAAGGGAGAAGGAAGGCAGTGGCAGGTCATTTCCAGGTCATTGCTAAAGGAAGAAGGCTTATTCCAGAACCTCTTGAAAATGTGTGGTTTACTGGCCTCTCTCCAGCATATGAGGACTACAGACTGGGAACGTGAGGCCATGGGCTCTGGGGGCTAGCCCAGACATCCACACTCACTGCCCAGTCTTGCTCTCCCCTCTACACCGTCGTGCCTTCCTCTCGAAGACAGATGTTGCAGCTGGGTACACCAATCTGCTTATGACGTTGAAAGAACCCAGGAAGTTAAAGGGTTAATGGCAGCAGCACCAAAGGAAGCTAAAGGAAATCTGTTGAGAAGAAGCTGGGAAAGGTGAAGGGTCTCTGGCGACAGCCTCCCGAGAAGGCCTTCCAAGGTCAGAGTGTGACAATGTTGGCAGCCCCTTCTGCAGAGAAGTCGCTCAAGGATCCACACTTCCCTGGACAAAAGGGCATCCCAGCGCCCTTGCAGTGCGGCAACAGCAGAGGGCGCTAGCGGTAGGGCCGTGGCAGAACCCCGGCAGAGGACTGAGGGAGAAAGGCCGGGTGCGCAGGCTGTCCCTGGGGGAGAGCGGGAAGCCCACATTCTCCCGTGGTCACCTTCTGATCACCCCTCAAGCCAGAATCCTGGCAAAGGTTTGGCCTGCGACCCTCTGTCCAGAAGCAGCTCAGTCTTCTCCTTCCTCCAGGGTAAGGCACTTTCTCCAAGCCTGGGGCTTCACTTCTTGGCCACTAACCACGGACTCTGGCCCTTGAGGAGGCAGAGAGAGGGGGAGTTTGAGAGGGAGCCCTGCTAGTGATTGGCAGGTAGGGGTGCCTCCGCGGGTGGGGGATCCCACAGACCTGGAGACCTTGGCAGGTGCCCAGCACTGCACCCCCCACCCCCACACCCCCAGTTTGGACCTGTGCTCTCTCTACCCCTTTCCCACCACAATCCCGTTTGCCCTCCCCTGATTTGAGAAGCTACCCTGGCCCAGAATCACACTCACTGGCAGATTGTAAGGGGAGGAACAAGGCAGGGGAAGGGACCGCCTTCTGCAATGTCTGCTATTGATCCCTCCTGGGCTCCCTGGGTCTTCTTGTCATTCTGGCCCCACTGGCCGCCACTCAGTCCTTGGATGCGCTCTTGCTTAGCACTCAGCACAGTCCTTATGCTGCTGCTGGGCACCCTGTTAGTTCCTGGATAGCTGGCTCTGTCTTACGGTCCTTCACAGCGCCACCCCCTCCCACTGCCTACACATAGTAGGTGCTTAATAGAGTAGACTGATAACTCAGCAGGTCAGGGATGCATATGAGCCTCCACCATGTTGGGGAGACCTGAGCCAGGTCTCTCAAGAGCCCAGTAAATAAGAAAGCCCTCCTCCAAGAGTTCACTACTGCAGGAGACCGACTTTTCTCCTCTAACAGAAGGTGGAGGAAGAAAAGAAGACAGAGTTCCTGTCCTTCCAGGAAGGGAGACCCATCCAGCTGAGGGATTCAGCAAGCTCTTCCCAGGGCCATGGAGTCCAAGCTGGGCCTTAGAAGGAGGTAGAAGTTTGACGGGCGAGAAAGCATGGCATTCCAGGCCCCCGGCCCCGCGCGGGCCAGGCATGTGGGGAAAAAGCAGAGGGTGTGTGAAGAGACCAGTGAGTAGACCCGGAAAAGGGGGCCCTGCTGGAGAGGCCCCCACACTTCGAGCCTTATGCCCCTGGCTCAGCTCTGCCTCCATCTACATCTTCTATAAACACTTAGCTGGGAGTTCCTGTCATGGCGCAGTGAAAATGAATCCGACTAGGAACCATGAGGTTGCGGGTTCACTCCCTGGCCTCACTTAGTGGGTTAAGGATCCAGCGTTTCTGTGAGCTGTGGTGTAGGTTGCAGACGTGGCTCAGATCTGGCGTTGCTGTGGCTCTGGCGTAGGCTGGCAGCTACAGCTGTGATTAGACCCCTAGCCTGGGAACCTTCATAGGACGCAGGTGCAGCCCTAAAAGAACAAAAGACAAACAAAACAAAACAAAACACTCGGCTGTTCCTCGGAGCAGGGCTGTTCTGGGGACTAGAGGGTTGCAGCATGTCAGACCCAGCTCTCTTCCCCGTACTTTCTTCCCCTCCCCACCACCAGGAGGAAACTGCTGCTTCAAGGGACCTTCACCCTGGAAAATTCCCTTCCTTGGAGAAGTGAGCTGCAGGTTCCTCCCTGTCCCTCCCTTCCATCTCTGCTCTCTGTCTCCGTGTGGCTCTCAGCCTCTTTTCTGGGTCACTCATCAGTGGCCCGTCCGCCTCTTCATTTTCGGTGGTCTGGTGTCTTGGGTACTTGACATCTCAAGTTGCCTGAGTGTGTTGGGGTGCAGGGTGGGGGCTGAGGATGGGCTGTGGAGTGTGTTGGGGGCACCGGGAGCGGTGCCCAGAGCCTGGGATGAGGAAGGCAGGGGTGTGCCCATACACTGGTGGGGCTCTGGGACTCCTGCTGTGTGCCAGGTAGTGAAGGCCGTACTGCTGAGTCTCTGATGAAGGTGGCAGCATGGACAACACTGCCAGAAACCACCTCTGCAGCTGTGCCTGCCCCGGGAAAGCTGACCTACTCACCCAGTCCCTGGGGCAAGTCCAGAAGTCTGGTTACTCAGGGTTACGAAGCACTCGCATGCAGTACATGATTTTGCAAAGCCAGCTGCATGCATGATACTCTTGCGGCCAAAAGTGAGTCTAGGTGGAGGGATGTGGGATGCTCCATGGTCCCAATCCTCCCAGGTGGGTGGAATCAGGGGGTTTCAGGGTGTCGGAGGTCACCTGTCATTTGGCACCTGGGGAAACTGAGGCCTGTAATGGGTTGTGCCTGGCTAGGTAGTTAGTAGTGGAGAAATGGCTGGGAGCTGAGCTCCCAGCTCGCTGGCTAGTGCCAACCCCATCATGGACTCACCCTGACCCTCCCCTCGGCTGTGGCATTACAGTCTGCAGGTGGCCCCGGGAAGGGAGGGACCACCGGGGGAGGGGGGAAGCACCGGGGGAGGCTGAGACGGATTGTAGAGTGTGTGGAAGGGGCTGTCTCTCCCTGAGTGAGGCGGGACTCCCCTCGGCTCCATGACTGCAGATATGCAAGTCGCCGACCTTGGTGAGAGTCCTTATTTGAGCCTAGGTGACCCTGTTACATTGTCCCCCCAAGATCACTGGCTCAGCCTTTTGTCCAGCCGGATATTTGCAAGTGTCCAGGCAGACAATGCTGGCAACAGGGTGTGCTGGGTGCCAGAGCGCAGGGTGGGGCAGTGAGCTGAGAAGGTGGTCGGTCTGTGGACCAGCTGCCCGCAGGTCACAGGGAACCTTCACCAACAGGGTTGTGATTTGCCCCCCAGGGAAGGTGGGGTGCCTCACTGAGTCGCTGGCTCTCAGTGAGTGGGGCTGCAAGTCTCCAGGATCGAGGTGAGCATCTTTAACCCCCCTGAGCCCTTTCTGGCCACCAGCCCCTCTCTCGGGCCTCCCCGGTCCATGCCTTCTGCAAGGCCCTGTCCTGCGGTTCTCGCCTATTCCTGGTCTGCCAGCAGAGCGCCACCCCCCTGGCTGCTTCTGGACCGTTTGTTTCCCTGCTTCCAACCCACGTGACTTGGAGTTAAGGCCTGGGGCGCCCTGAAGTCGGGAGCCTGGGGTGTGGGGTGTATGACTCGCAGCTCTGTGGCAGGGAGGATGTCCTGGCTGAGGCCATAGGAGGCACCAGACTTCGGGGGTTGAGAGATAGTGTGAGTACCCGGGGTCAAGCCTCCGTGATCCGGCCCCTAGGGGAGGGCAGTGTGGATGCTGAAACCAGGCTGGTCATTTCTTTTTCTCTGACCACCGGGCCCCCTGGAGGTGAGGTGTATGGAGCTTCTCCCCTGCCTTTCCTGGGCTCTCCTGCCTTTGCCCCTTATTTTTCCTTGACTCTGACTTTTAAAATTTTCTTTACACGTATTTTTATTTTATTATCTATATTCTTGCAAGTGACTTTAAATCCTTTGTGGTATCAGCTGATGTGTAAGAAGTAAACGAATAATCACACCAGGATGGAGACAGAGCACAAGAGGTTTCCGTTTGCCCAGACTTCTCCTTGGTGTTCAGCTCATACAGAATCTCAGTGTCTGGAACTTTCCAGTTCATGTTTAAGTCTATTTTGAGATCACCTGTGGATTCTATGCAACCCTGAAAGGGAATGAGGCAGTGGGGCTAGAAAACCCAGGTTCCACTCTGCTTCCTCAGGATGGGGGTCGAGGAAGCGAAAGAGAAGGTGAAGAGGGTGGCGCGGGAGGTGACACCATCGGCAGAGCCAAGGCGAGAGCACATCTCTGGGAGCAGAGGATGTGGCAGAGCTGAGCTAAGACTTTCAGGGGCCCCAGGCACTTTTGCCTGTATGGACTCCATCCTCCAGAAAAATACAACAAAAATTATAGTTTCTGACTGCCCTGGTCAAAATTTAAATATAACCCTGCCTGGATTCATGATTACATATTCATTTTTTTGTTTTGAATTTAAAAGAAATGGGAAATTCGAATATTATCTCAGCCCCCGAAAGCCCCTTGAAAGGCTAGGGCTTTTGCTCACTGCCCGGTGGAGAAGTCGGGGCTGGGGTGGAGTGGGAGGGGGGCTGAGGCGCATCCTGGGCTCAGGGTTATGGGAGAAGCGCCAGGTGCTGGAGCGCTCCCTCTGTAGGAGAAGCAACTTGTGCCAGCTGGTGGTTTGGGCCTGGGTCTCTCATGCTTTTGCCACGAGGGGAGGGGACTGGTGACCACAGAGCATGACTCTAGCTCAACTGTTTCACTTTTCAAACAAGGAAGCCAAGATTCAGAGGAGGACTGTCTGATTTCCAAACTGTGGACATTTGTTAAGAATGCTGATACGTTCCCTGGGGTCTGGGCAGCCTGAGGTCTCTTGAGAAGGCAGGAGTCTGTGAGAGCAACCTCGCCTCACAACGTGGCAGGGGTCCCTCGAATGGGAAGCTCACTAACTTATTTATTTTTTAAATTTTTATTTTTTTGTCTTTTGTCTTTTTAGGGCCGCACCCCGTGGCATATGGAGGTTCCCAGGCTAGGGGTCCATTCGGAGCTGTAGCTGCTGGTCTACACCAGAGCCACAGCAACGCGGGATCTGAGCTGCACCTGCAACCTACACCACAGCTCACGGCAATGCCAGATCCTTAACCCACTGAGCGAGGCCAGGGATCGAACCTGCGTCCTCATGGATGTTAGTCGGGTTCACTAACCGCTGAGCCACAACAGGAACTCCCAAGCTCACTAATTTAGAGGTTGTGCGACTATGTGCGGACAGTCTGCGTCTCAGTCTGCCTTTGTACTATCTATGACGAAAGGCTATCCACACAAAGACAAATTAAAGTGTAAACAAAAGGAGGGGGTGTTTAAATTACCCGAGTACTTCCTGATTTTCAAGCCCTTAGAAGCACCCGATATGCTGTAACACCTAAGCGGACACCTGTGTGCTACAGAGAGGTAACACCTCGTCTTTAAAATAGGTTTATTTATAAGCGGTGAGACCTTTATAAGCATTGTACAAAGAACAGTTCAGAAAGCAGTAAAACTCAGATAAAATAAATAAAATTAAAAAAACCCCCTTCAGATGGCCAGTCTCACCCAGATTCATGATTTCTGAATGTTCTTTGTTGGAGCAGAATGGCTATGAGGCAAAATTTATAAGCGCTAGTTGTGAGTGGACCTTGCAGATTTATAGCAAATCAATGGCCATCATTAGCAATAGCTGGTACTAGTGATTGCAGCTCAAAAGGAAGAAGAAACACACCAAAACCAAACCAAACAAAAAACCCACCATAAAAACACAAGCAGTAGCAAGCAGCCCTTTGTAACCCTGGGGCCTTGGAGGGTTTCAGCACAACGGAACTTTACATGCTCACATGGCGCTGTAATGAACTTGGGGTGTGTTACAGTAGATGTCGCATAATACAATCCCTGCCCTTCCTCTGTTGGACTTCATATTTCAAACCATTATTCTTCTGAGGACCCCTGCGTCTGGGACTTCCTGATCTCACAAGAAAAGTATTATTTAATTGAGTGATGAATCGAGATCAAGAATTGTCATGTTTCTTTTTTTTTTTTTTTTTTTTGTCTTTTTAGGGCTGCATCCATGGCATATGGAGGTTCCCAGGCTAGGGGTCGAATCAGAGATACAGTTGCAGGCCTATGCCACAGCCACAGCATGCCAGATCTGAGCCACGTCTGCGACCTGCACCACAGCTCACGGCAACACCGGATCCATAACCCACTGAGCGAGGCCAGGGATTGAACCTGCATCCTCATGGATGCCAGTTGGATTCGTTTCCACTGAGCCACAACGGGAACTCCTCATTTTTTTAAATAATGAAAATCTGTAAAAGTTTAAGATACTCTGATACAAACCTAGTTTAGCAAATACCACGGACCTCCACGTTTCGGTGAAGTCACACATAAACTAGCCACCGCCTAAGTGCTGGTTGGCCCCCTTTGGCACCAGAACACAATAATTTATTAAGCTTCAATACTTAATAAGTGTGCACAAATATCATGCAAACATATGGCTGTACTCAAACAAAAAGTGTATTAGAATTGTAGACGTGTACAAAACATCTTGTAAACAAAAGGGAAGAGGTTGGTAGTTTCTGTACAAAATATGCAGGTTTCCTTTTTTTTAATAATCTGTAAGATGCATCATACTTCTGGCATTTTCAAAAAGTGAAAACTGTATAAAAATAAATATTCTATGTACAAACACACACACAGGCCAATCCCAGGTTAGAGGCATCACTGCAAAACAAAAACAAACACAAAACAACATGGAGTTAGTGTCAGTGGATATTTTCCCCCTTGTGGGAAATAGGGTAGGTCTTGCCCTGGGTTGGATGGGCGCTTTGGGTAGGGGAACTGGGGGAGCTAGGAACCCCCTCCTTCCAAGACTGGTGGGAAACCACTTTGCCTCTTCAGTCACTCCCCTTCCTGGCCACTAGAGGGCACTTTCTCTCTGAGGTCCAGCTGTCGAATTACTGCATCTTCCCAGAGTGAATTTATGGTGCTGGTGGACCGGAGGCGCTCTAATTGCTTCTCTCAGACATTGTCGCTCTTCAGAGTGGCTGTTCTTCCCTTGCTCAGCTCAACCATTTCTATCTCCTAACTATCTGCAGCAACCTTGAAGAAGGAAATCTTTGCCTTAGGGGACCCACCCCTTACCTGTTTGCAGCTTTAACTAGGTCTAGGGGAACTGGCCAAGAGGACGAGGCATGATGGGAGAGATAGATTCTTGGGTAGGCATCTCCCTCGAGTGCTAGACTCCTCCTTTCTCTGTTTAGGAGCTGCTTTAGGTACCTGGGTGAGTAGGTACCTAGGGCCTGCAGTCTTAGTGGTTTCACTGCTTTTAGCAAATCCATGGACTAATGAGATTGTGGGCATTTAGCACAGAGGAGTGTATTCATCTCATTATAAGTGTGACTCTGCTGTCACTGGGCAGGACTGGATTAGCTAAGCACAGACTCTTGGGCAGGTAGTGGTCTCTAGCTCTTTTATGAAGATGAACCCACACCTTGAGACCACAGTGGTGGGGGCGGGCGAGAAGTCTGAGCGGGAGGCCAGGTGGAGGGAGGCTGTGGGTGGGACTGCATGGCACCTGCTACTTTTGCCAGGACCGAATTGGGCTTTTGGACTAGCAAACCAATGGCCTGGTCATGCTGGGGAGCCCCCTGGTCATGCTGGGGAGCCCTGAACTTTGGGGACCCTGGATGAGTGGGGTGACTGCATGCAAGGACATAGTCTTGTAGTGTCAGATGGCTCTAATGATGTGGCAAATGCCAAGGCAAGTGTGAACAAACGTTGGTAGGAATTCTGGGAACCCAAGGGAGGTTAGGCTGCAGGTCTCAACGTGCAGAAGCATGAAGCTCTGACAGCTTAAGTTCAAGGGCAGGGGAGAGTGGTGAGCTGGCCAGTCTCTATGGGGACGTGTAGAATCCATGTGACTTTATAGTTTGAGCAACTTAGATTTCCTACATCTGGATAAATGTCATTATATGGCTTAAGACTAGCTAATGATAACTAATTTTAAAGCATGGTCTGGAACTCCTTGCAGGAAAGTATTGCCTAAGTCAACCCCACAAAGCATAAAGATGTCGTCTGTTGGGCTACATGGCAATTCCATACCCTGGGGTTAGCTGATGCCTTAAAAACCATTTTTGGAGTTGCTGTTGTGGCTCAGCAGGTTAAGAGCTTGACATAGTGTACATGAGGATGAGGGTTTGATCCATGGCCTTGATCATTGGGTTAAAGATCTGGTATTGCCGGCAAGTTGTGGTGTAGTTACAGATGCAGCTTGGATCTGGTGTTGCTGTGGTTGTGGCTTAGGCCGGCAGCTGCAGCTCCAATTTGACCCCTAGCCTGAGAA